>NC_138075.1:98590657-103390657 GCF_964212035.1 Myotis nattereri | reverse complement strand
AACATTGGAGTCCTCCGTCACTGAAGCAAGCAAGCTACATGTTAGTTTCAAGCTGCCTGGCTGCCGGCTGCCATCTTGGCTGGCAGTTAATTTGCATATTGCCCTGATTAGCCAATGGGAAGGGTAGCGGTAGTATGCTAATTACCATGTTTCTCTTTTATTAGATAGGATAGGAAATGAGCAAAGGGAAGGCCAGACATTATAGGCATGTTCCTTACAAAACATTGAGAGTACGGGACTGGACAAAGAGAAGACAGACTCATGCCCAGTAAGTTGGGATGACAAGGAAACAGAGGTCATTGGCCAGAAGGGGTGTGGCCACTGCAAACAGGTGTCTAATCTTGTGTAATGATTTTATATGACACAGAAGGAATTAGGGGAAATGACATATTTTCTGTTTCTTTTAACCCTTAAAAAGACAGAGATTATTTTTTATACAACTTCTCAGATCTAACCATTTTTTTTTTTGCATGACTATTGTTTATTGAGATTGCAAAAGGTTCTTGTACAGCTGCCTCCCACTCAGCTAGGAAGAAATTGACAGTTTGCACATCCTCTCTTAGCTTCACATTAATTAAAGCTTCATCCTTTTGTTATTCACATGGGTTTTTGTGAATAATGTTGTTTACAAATAAGGCTAAATCCAAATGCCACACTTGCACGTGAATGTCCAGATCCAGGCCCATTCTTAATTGCTGGGTGTAGTGAAAGAGGGAGCTGGTAGGTAGAGATGGTGAGCTCAGGTTCCTATAAAATAACTGTAAGAGCTACATAAACTTCCTTCCCCTTGCTAAATGAAGTTTCTGGGAGCCAAATGTCTGAGCCATTTTAACTATAAATTTGCCTGTGTTCATAGCCATTTCTTCACATTTAAGCTTTCACTCCCAGAATGTCAACATAAGCAGCTTACCTTGGGTAAAAGCTGAGATTCATTACTTGGTGTATGAAAAGGTGGAAAAACAAAGAAACAACTTAACACTAAAAGAAAAAAAAAAAAGAAAAAAAGTAAACATTAGGCTGATACAATTTTTTAAATCTCTCAATCAGATGTTATTATGCCCAAAGATCAAAGCTTCTCTATTGTTTTTCATTTTATCCACACAATTCCTTTGTTTAAAATGGAATAGATTTGTGACATCTACTTATATCAAATTTTAATGATTGTTCATTAAACATGTTTAAATGAGATTAATGTCAATTTCAAATATAAATGAGTAAACCCAATATGATTCCCCAGAGTTTCAGATTTCCTGGCTATAATCTAAGTTGTTCAGACTGATGAAACATTCGGACAATTTTATGTGTTTATTATTCACAAATTTGTCAGAAAATTTGTAATTTTTTCTTGGTAACCTGACGTGAGGTACTAGGTAAAAGGATCTGCTATATGTAGATCTCCCTGAAGTTTTTAATTCTCAGACTCCAAGCAACATAATTCAAGTCCAGTTCCTTATATCTCAGGTTTTCCTCCTTGCCACTGGCTTCCAGGGAGGCTGCCACTTGTGGGTTTCTACTCCAGTACACGGTCCTGTGACCTCCCTTCTCTTACAGATCTCAGGACAATTGTTGATTTTACAGTTTTTTACTTGTTGTGATACCATTGTAATTAGCTAATCTACACTAATAAAAGAGAAACATGGTAATTGGCATACAACCGATACCCTTTTCATTGGCTAATCAGATAGATATGCAAATTAACTGTCAGCCAAGATGGCGGCCGGCAGCCAGGCAGCTTGAAACTAACATGAGGCTTGGTTGCCTCAGTGACAGAGGAAACCAACGTTCCCCGCCTGCCGCTGCAGGCCTCTGAGCCTGCAGTTTCAAACATTGTAACAAATACCGCTAGACTTCAGCCAGCAGATTCGCAACATTGTATGCAAAGGCCAGAAACCTACTTTCAGGAGCGGAGGCCTAAGAGCTGGAGCCAAGCCTCAAGCTAAAGCTGGCCCAGAATAAAAAAAAAAAAAAAAAGGAGAAAAGGAGTGTTTGGGAGTTCAGTCACCCCCAGCCTGAAAACAGCCCTCAGCCCCTCACCCAGACTGGCCAGGCACCCCAGTGGGGACCCCCACCCTGAAGGGTGTGTGACCAGCTGCAAACAGCCATCATCCCCTCACCCAGGCTGGCCAGGCACCCCAGTGGGGACCCCCACACTGAAGGGTGTGTGACCAGCTGCAAACAGCCATCATCCCCTCACCCAGGCTGGCCAGGCACCCCAGTGGGGACCCCCACCCTGATGCAGGACACCCTTCAGGGCAAATCAGCCGGCCCCCACCCATGCACCAGGCCTCTATTCTATATAGTAAAAGGGTAATATGCCTCCCAGCACTAAGATCAGTGGAGCTGAGAGGCCTCCTGGCACCAGGATCAGCGTGACAGAGGGCAGCGCCCCCAACCCCCTGATCGCCCTGCGGTTCTGTGTGTGACAGGGGGCGGCGCCCCAACCCCCTCACTCCACGGGCCCTGCTCTGTGTGTGACGGGGTAGAGCCATAACCTCCCCATCGGCCCTGCCCTGAGTGTGAGAGTGGCGGCGCCCCAACCCCCTGATCAGCCCTGCTCTGTGGGTGATAGAGGGCGGTGCCCCACCCCCCCTGCCCCCCTACGGGCCCAGCTCTGTGTGTGATGGGGTAGAGCAATAACCTCCCCATCAGCCCTGCCCTGAGTGTGACAATGGCGGCGCCCCAACCCCCTGATTGGCCCTGCTCTGTGGGTGATAGAGGGCGGCGCCCCAACCCACTGATCCGCCCTGCTCTGTGTGTGACAGGGGATGGTGCCCCAACTTCCCTATCGGACCTACTCTGTGAGTGACAGGGGGGAGCTCCTCAACACCCCTGATGGGCCCTGCTCTGTGTGTGACGGGAGGGAGCTCCCCAACCCCCTGATGGGTCCTGCTCTGTGCATGACAGGTGGGAGCTCCCCAACCCCCTGATGGGCCCTGCTCTGTGTGTGACAGGGGGCAGTGCCCCAACCCCCGGATTGGCCCTGCTGTGTGCGTGACAGGGGATTGCACCACAACCTCCCCATGACCCTGCCTTGAGGGTGACAGGGGGTGGTGCCCCAACCCCCCAATCGGCCCTGCTCTGAGCCCCACCAGGGGCTGCACCTAGGGATTGGGCCTGCCCTCTGCCACCCGGGAGCAGGCCTAAGCCAGCAGGTCGTTATCTCCGGAGGGGTCCCACACTGCTAGACGGCACAGGCCGGGCTGAGGGACCCCCCCTTCCCCCCGCGTGCACAAATTTTTGTGCACCGGGCCTCTAGTTATTAATAATAGGAAATGAGCAAAGGGAAGGCCAGACATTATAGGCATGTTCCCTGCAAATCATTGGGAGTAGGGGACTGGACAAAGAGAGGACAGACCTCTGCCCAGTAAGTTGGGATGACAAGGGAACAGAGATCATTGGCCAGAATGCATGTGGCCAGTGCAAACAGGCAGACATTTGGGAAACTTAATTCCCTGAACAAAGAAGTTCGCTCTGGGACTCATGTGACTGTTTTGCTCCTGCTTCTCTGCATTACCCCCATGGCTTACGGCTATGTGGACTCCACACACAATGGACTAATAGACTGTAACTAGCCTGCTAATGAATTGGACCCAGATCCAACATGGAAAGGAAACTATGGACACTGGCTTTGCTTCTATCTCTCCCGAAACCCCAGCTACCCCTCTTCTATACTGGACTAAGGGACATGGGACTTTGGAAACTCAGGGATGCAATTCCATGAAAATAAAGCTTTCTACCAGACCTCACCCTCCTGTGGGGGCCTCTGGAAATGCTTATTCCAGTGGCACCACAAGAGCCCCACTTCTACAAGCAACAAGGGCACATTTTTCTCTGATAACAGTTGTTAGAATAAAGTGATGCCATCTAAGCTTCTTACATGCTGGACTTGAAACTGGAAGTTGGTCTGAAAATTTGAAATCTCCCATATGTGGTGCCTGTCTTGCATGGTGAACCCATGTAAAACCCAAATCTAGAAATGATCAGAGCTCTTGTTGGCTTTTCACCTTCATATCCCTAGTACTTACTGTCAGGAGCAAAACAGTTGTTCAGCAAACATTTGTTGACTGACTAGCTGGCAGGTCTGAAAGGCTTTCTAACAACCAGGAGGAGTTCTGAGGGTTCTTGAGCAGGCCAGCAGAGCAGATGACTTAAGGCAAAACATCCAGCAATGCTAAGATGGGGAAGAAACAGAGAATGGGGAAAAAAGAGCTTGAGACAGAATGAAAAAAAAATAGAAAAGGAGAGAATAGAATGGACAGAACCTAAGATCATAGAACATAGAAGAGCCCATCTCTATTGCTTCAGGCGGCTTTAGGGGTCACACTGTCAGGCACTGCCTATTGAGCCTAACCTTGGACCAAGAGACCAAGCCCCCAAAACTCTGAATCCTGGACCCACATATAAGCATCTTCCATATCCCCTTTTCCATTCTCATCATTGACTTGCATCACTGAGATAGATTTTGACATCAGCATTGCTAACAGTGTGGTTGTGGCTTTCATCAGCTAGATGAGGTCACTTTTGAGAGTGTAAAGGATGCTCTTAATAATATCTATGAGACATCAGGACAAGTAGGATTTCCCAGGAATATTGAGAGGTAGGATTACCCTAGTATTAGCCCATTCTGCTTGCAGGTAATTTCCTGCTTTTGGCTTAAAATATGAGTAATACAAATAGAGTCAATAAATCAGAAAATGTGGATGACTAAATTTTTAATTTTTTACTTCTATTATTTGAGAACTTGTATAGATACATCGTATTTTTTTTAAACACCCAAGAGTTTGAAACACTCTCCCCTCTTAGTCCTCTCTCCCTGTTTCTCCCACTTTGTACTACTTATATGTGCACCTATCTTTCCTCCCTACGAGATATTATATTGTTTGAAGGCAAAAACCATGTTTCTTTAAAAAATATATATCTTAACTCTATTAGAAGTACTAATGAAAATGTGAGTTTGAGAAATATAAACAGCCAAATGTAAGGGAATAATGATTTGGGAATAAGAAATCTTATCCATATTTACTTTAAGGGGAGAAAAGGCATTTTGAAATGCTTTCTTTTCTGATGAAACTTTGAAAGCCAATTTTTGTTAAATGAGTTTATGTCTAAATTTTAGTTCTGTTGTTAACTCAAGGGTCCTTTATCTATGTTTAATGTCGCTAACAATATCCTGCCATTGATCTAAGGGAAGAACTCCCTACTGAAATCAATGGGGATTTCTATGTAAAAATCAATGGCAGGATATGGCCCGTAAGAATAGTGGTCATTCTAGGCTTTCGGCTGAAAGGCCACTGCAAATGTTGCTTCCCGTTAACCCTTGAGACCATGTTCAAAAACAATGACAAAAATTGCTATTCTTTATAAGGGGAGAAAATGCTAGGAAGGAAATGGTTCATGTTTGTACAGGATAATCTACATGTTCCCACAGTTTAGCAAAAGCCTTGCTTTGTATGTTCAAGATTCTCAAAGAAAAATTAATGGAAAAAGACAAATGCTTTTTAAAAATCTATATTTCCTAATTGGAAAAGAAGTGCATAGTACCATACTTAGTAACACAGATCAACTTATTTGAGTGGAATCAAGTGCTCCCTCCTCATTCATACAGTAGCCCTGGCTCACATTGACACTCTGTTAGCAAAGGCAAAATTGGCATATCAAGGCTGAGAGGAGAGAGGAATACAAACTGTGAGGATGCTCACTGTCAATGTTAAAGACCTTGGGTTTTCCAGGCAATAAAAGTGTCTGAAAAGTTGTCTGGCCAGTGTGACTCAAGAATATTTCTCTATCCCTCTCCCTTCCTCTCTAAAAGTCAATAAAAACCTATTAAAATATCTGAAAATTAATTCTAAAATAATTTCAGAAAAAAATATTGACCATATAGAATAAAATATTGCAAACTTTCCTTTTCTGCTTGCTTGGTTATTTTGTTAAAAGTGCCTCCCTAAATGCATATGGAATATCTCTTGCACAAACTAAGTATAATATTAATACCTGTCCAAAATTAGTAGACATTTAGCTCTACTAACAGAGGATTCACCATACACCCTCTTAGAGCACTTTTGTAGATCGGAAAGATGTGAGGATGGTTGGGCCACAGTCACAGGTTCTCCTGTCACTCTCAGAGGTAGACAGTCAGTAAATAAACTGTATGGCCAAACCTGCGTATGCTGGGAAGAACAGGTCCTGATAGTACCAGGCTTGAAGAAACTTTGGGCCTGGCCAGTGTGGCTCAGTGGTTGAACGTTGACCTGTGAACAAGGAGGCCACAGTTCGATTCCCGGTCAGGACACATGCCTGGGTTATGGGCTCAATCCCCAGTGAGGGGCGTGCAGGTGGCAGCTAATCAATGATTCTTTCTCATCATTGCTGTTTCTATCTCTCTCTCCCTCTGCCTTCCTCTTTGAAATAAAAAAGAATATATATTAAAAACAAACAAACAGAGACTTTGGGAGTTTGAGTCTCTGTCTTCATACACTTGGGTTCAATTGTTGAGGCCAGATAGGTATTCTGAACATTTATTATGAACAATGCTCTTAATTCTATTTTCACACATAATATATAATTATATTCTTTGGGATATACAGGAAAAGAGAACTTCCTCTTCTCTTTAGGTAACATGCCCATTTTTGTGGCATAAGAATTAAAATTAAGACCCAATATTATGTGTACCTCATCATTTGGGGAAACCAGGAGGGTCTTAAATGGCCTAACTGTAAGATCTCCTCCCCATGCGGCTCCTGTAGATAAGGCCCCCCAGCCAGACAGATCTTCTTATCATGGGGTCATGCCAGTTCTTGCTTATTCTTGAGTAGTGAGTTTCAAGTCCCTGACATCCTGAGGAAATATTCAAGCAAATCAACCACATCCTCATGCAGGAACCTGGGGCCACCTCACTCTTGGTACTATGAAGTTGGCTTCCCACAGCCCCTGGTTATTCACGCTGCTTCCAAGTGCACTCCCGTGTGTTCCTGTGCGGCAGACAGTGTTCTCCAACCTTGAGCTATGAGTATATGTAACTTATAAACTGCTGCTTTTCTCATCTGTCCAGTATCAAGTGTCGTGTGTTGGTTATAACCATCTCTCTAAGGTGGGAATTCCTCCCTCACCAATGAAATGAAGAGAAGACAATTAAAACAATTACCTAAAAAGTAGGCTGGCCCTAACTGGTTTGGCTCAGTGGATAGAGAGTCGGCCCACAGACAGAAGGGTCTCGGGTTTGATTCTGGTCAAGGGTATGTACCTTGGTTATGGGTTCATCCCCAGTGGGGGTGAGCAAGAGGCAGCCGATTGATGTTTCTCTCTCATTAATGTTTCTAACCCTCTATTCGTCTCCCTTCCTCTCTGTAAAATCAATAAAATATATTTTTGGGGAAAAAAAGTAGGTTGAATTTAGAAGTGGTCCCCTATGCTCTTAGGTGTAATAATCTTAGTTAAAACATAAATAGTAGAACATAAACACTTTCAAAGTAATGTCAATATCACTGTGAGTAATGTTTGAAAAGGAGACATGTATTTTGAATATCTAAAAGGAATAATGCAAACAAATATGGTTTGATACACAGGACCTGATATATAGAAAAAATAATAGAAAGGCTTTGGAAATAAAAGAATTACAGTGGAGGAAATCAACTAAAGAGATCAACTAAAGAAATTGTATGCATATATGCATAACCCATGGACACAGAAAATAATGTGGTGAAGGCCTGGGGAGAGGGGCAGGGGCATGCTGGAAGAGATCAATGGGGGGTGGGAGGGGATAAATGTAACACTTTCAACAATGAAGATTTAAAAAGAGAGAGAGAGAATTACAAAATGAAAACAAGGTGAGGATATAATACAAGGAGAAAAAGTTTTGAAAGGAGAATAGGTAAAGTAGCCAAGCTTGCAGGATGGTGGAGGCAGGTTCAAGAATTCTCTCTCCCTACCATTTTCCCCAGCAGCAGTAGATCCTTAAAGTTTTGATGAATGATTGACTATATCAGGGGTCCTCAAACTTTTTAAACAGGGGGCCAGTTCACTGTCCCTCAGACCGTTGGACGGCCGGACTATAGTTTAAAAAAAAACTATGAACAAATTCCTATGCATACTGCACATATCTTATTTTGAAGTAAAAAAACAGAACGGGAACAAATACAATATTTATATTTGCATGTGGCCCGCGGGCCATAGTTTGAGGACCCCCTGTGCTATATGGAGGAATTTAGTGGGTAATAGGAAGATTAGGAGGTGGTTTAGCATTGAAGCTGTTCTATGTAATTATTTAAAAGGCTGTGTTTCACCTTGGCCAGTGTGTCTCAGTTGATGGGGTGTTGTCCTGTGCACTGAAATGTTGCAGATTTGATTCCGGGTCAGGGCACATGTTTTGGTTGTGGGCTCAATCACCAGTAAGGGGCGTGTGGGAGGCAGCCAATCAATGTTTCTCTCTCTTGATCTCTGTCTCCCTTTCTCTCTCTAAAAAGTCAAAAAAACGTATGTTTTTTAAAAGGCTGTGTTTGGTGATGATAATGGTCTTCTGAAGTATAGTAGAGGTTGAAATCAACTATGAGGCTTATGTCTATTATCATCTCATTTCATAAGACACTGAGCTGGCATGGCATGGAGAGGTAGGCTGTGAACCAGATTCTCACAATCAAGTTAGCGTCAGTTCAGCTTATATTTATTGAACACAAAACATAATATATACTTACCCTATCAAAGCACAGAGTGGGCTGCATGTTTTAGCATCTGTCAGATAATTACAGTGTCAAATACTGTACTTGTTCTCAATTAACTTACAGTCTCTCTGGGAAGCAAAATGGGGTCTATGCAATGAGTGAAAAAGAGGCTTACATTCTGGTCATCAAAAGCCAGCATGGCAGTTGTCAGATAAGTTCTCTGAGTTGTTTGGGTACTGACTGGATCAGTCTCCTTCAGGTGTGGACATACTGGTAGGTATGTATACCAGATAATTAAACAGCAGGCCCATTAGGTGTTTTTTTTGTTTTGTTTTGTTTTATTCACAAGAAAAATAATGAAAATAATAAAATCTGACAATTAGCTTTACTTAATTATATACTAGTATGCTTGATCTCAAGGATAAGAAGCTGTATGAAGAAATAATAAGAATTAAAGATTAGATAAGAATGTTAAGACAGGGTGGGAGGGTGTAAAAAATATGAGCATGGTTTTTGGGGCCAAGCAGATACAAGCCTGGCTCTCTCTATTGAGGTCTGAGCTCTCCACACTAGCTTTCTTCCACTAAGGCAAGCACATTCACCTAATGCCTTCCTCACAGGTTTGTGGTGAAGACCAAAAGAGGTAATCTGTGCCTGGTGAGAGGTGAGAAGTGTTCAATAAAGGCAGCTATAAATACGTAAGACTGGATACAGTTGTGTGCAATACATACTACAAGGAATGTTTGTATACATTAGCCTGAGAAAACACATTTTTTTTATTTTATTGCTTAAAGTATTACAAAAGGTATTACATATGTGTCCATTTTATCCCCCCGCCCTAGACAGTCCCCCAGCCTCCCCTATCCCCCAGTGTCTTATGTCCATTGGTTATGCTTATATGCATGCATACAAGTCCTTTAGTTGATCTCTTACCCCGCTTCCTCCTGCCCCCCAACCCTCCTGGGCCTTCCCACTGCAGTTTGACAATCTGTTTGAGGCAGCTCTGCCTCTGTATCTATTATTGTTCAAAAGTTTATAATGGTCTCTATTATCCATGAATGAGTGAGATCATGTGGTATTTTTCCTTCATTGACTGGCTTATTTCACTTAGCATAATGCTCTCCAGTTGCATCCATGCCTTTGCAAATGGTAAGAGTTCCTTCCTTTTTAGAGCAGCATAGTATTCCATCGTGTAGATATACCACAGTTTTCTAATCCATTCATCTACTGATGGACACTTAGGCTGTTTCCAGATCTTAGCTATGGTGAATTGTGCTACTATGAACATAGGGGTGCATATATCTTTTCTGATTGGTGTTTCTGGTTTCTTGGGATATATTCCTAGAAGTGGGATCACAGGGTCAAATGGGAGTTCCAATTTCAGTTTTTTAAGGAAACTCCATACTGTCTTCCATAGTGGCTACACCAGTCTGCATTCCCACCAGCAGTGCACAAGTGTTCCTTTTTCTCCACATCCTCTCCAGCACTTGTCGTTTGTTGATTTGTTGATGATAGCCAGTCTGACAGGGGTGAGATGGTACCTCATTGTTGTTTTGATTTGCATCTCTCGGATGATTAGTGACATTGAGCATGTTTTCATATGTCTCTTGGCTTTCTGAATGTCCTCTTTTGAAAGGTGTCTATTTAGGTACTTTGCCCATTTTTTGATTGGATTGTTTATCTTCCTTTTGTTAAGTTGTATGAGTTCCCTATAGATTTTGGAGATTAGGTCCTTATCAGATATGACATTGGCAAATATGTTTTCCCATGCAGTGGGTTTTCTCGTTGTTTTGTTGATGGTTTCTTTTGCTGTGCAGAAGCTTTTTATTTTGATGTAGTCCCATTTGTTCATTTTTTCTTTAGTTTCAAGTGCCCTAGGAGCTGTATCAGTGAAGAAATTGCTTGGGCATATGTCTGAGATTTCGTTGCCTTTGGATTCTTCTAGAATTTTTATGGTTTCCTGTCGTACATTTAAGTCCTTTATCCATTTTGAGTTTATTTTTGTGTATGGTGTAAGTTGGTAGTCTAGTTTCATTTTCTTGCATATATCTGTCCAATTGTCCCAACAACATTTATTGAAGAGACTATCTTGGCTCCATTGTATGTTCTTGCCTCCTTTGTCAAATATTAATTGAGCATATTGGTTCGGGCCGATTTCTGGGCTCTCTATTCTATTCCATTGATCTATATGCCTATTCTTGTGCCAGTACCAGGCAATTTAAGAACAGTGGCTTTGTAATACAACTTGATATCTGGTATTGAGATCCCACCTACTTTGTTCTTTTTCAGGATTGCTGCAGCTATTCGGGGTCTTTTTATATTCCAGATGAATTTTTGGAGAGTTCGTTCTAGATCTCTGAAGTATGCCATTGGTATTTTAATGGGAAGTGCGTTGAATTTATAGATTGCTTTGGGTAGTATGGACATTTTAATGATGTTGATTCTACCAATCCATGAACACGGTATGTTCTTCCATCTGTTTATGTCTTCCTCTATATCTTTTTTCAACGTCCTGTAGTTTTCTGAGTAGAGGTCTTTTACCTCTTTAGTTAAGATTATTCCTAGGTAGCTTAATTTTTTTGGTGCGATGGTAAACGGGATTGTTTTTATAATCTCTCTTTCTGAAAGTTCACTATTGGTGTATAGAAATGCCTCAGATTTCTTGGGGTTAATTTTGTATCCTGCTACATTGCCAAATTCATGTATTAAGTCTAGTAGCTTTTTGATGGAGTCTCTAGGGTTATGTATGTATAATATCATGTCGTCTGCAAATAAGGACAGTTTTACTTCCTCTTTTCCAATTTGGATGCCTTTTATTTCTTCTTCTTGCCGAATTGCAATGGCTAACACTTCCAGTACTATGTTGAACAGGAGTGGTGAGAGTGGGCATCCCTGTCTTGTTCCTGTTCTTAGGGGAAATGGTGTAAGTTTTTGTCCATTGAGTATGATGTTGGCTGTGGGCCTGTCATATATGGCTTTTATTATGTTGAGGTATGATCCTTCTACTCCCACCTTGCTGAGAGTTTTTATAAAAAATGGGTGTTGAATTTTGTCAAATGCTTTTTCTGCATCAATTGATATGACTATGTGGTTTTTTTCTTTCAATTTGTTTATGTGATGTATCACGTTTATTGATTTGCGGATATTGTACCATTCTTGCATTCCTGGGATAAATCCTACTTGGTCATGGTGTATGATCTTTCTGATGTACTGCTGGATCCGATTTGCTAAGATTTTGTTGAGGATTTTGGCATCTATGTTCATGAGGGATATTGGCCTGTAATTCTCTTTCATTGTGTTGTCTTTACCTGGTTTTGGTATTAGGGTGATGCTGGCTTCATAGAATGAGCTTGGAAGTGTTCCTTCCTCTTGAATTTTTTGTAGTAGTCTGAGGAGGATAGGTTTTAGTTCTTCCTTGAATGTTTGGTAAAACTCCCCTGTGAAGCCGTCTGGTCCTGGGCTTTTGTTTGCTGGAAGCTTTTTGATGACTGCTTCAATTTCTTCCATAGTTATTAGCCTGTTGAGATTTTTAGATTCTTCCTGATTGAGTTTTGGAATGTTGTGTTTTTCTACGAATTTGTCCATTTCCTCCAGGTTGTCTAGTTTGTTGGAGTAGAGCTGTCCATAGTATTGTTTAACAATCATTTGTATTTCTGTGGGGTCTGTTGTTATTTCGCCTCTATCGTTTCTGAGTTTGTTTATTTGGGTCCTCTCTCTTTGCTTCTTGGTGAGTCTGGCTAGAGGTTTGTCAATCTTGTTTATCCTTTCAAAGAACCAGCTCTTGGTTTCATTGATTTTCTGTATTGTTTTTTTGGTCTCTATGTCATTTATTTCTGCTCTAATCTTTATTATCTCCTTCCTTCTGCTCACTCTGGGGTTTTCTTGTTGCTCTCTTTCTAATTCTTTGAGTTGTACAGTTAGCTGATTTACTACCATTTTTTCTTGTTTTTTGAGATAGGCCTGTAGAGCTATAAACTTCCCTCTCAGGACTTCTTTCATTGTGTCCCATAGGTTTTGGATTGTTGCGTTTTCATTGTCATTAGTTTCCAGGATGTTTTGAATTTCTTCTTTGATTTCATTGGTAACCCAATCAATATTTAATAGCATGCTATTCAGCTTCCAGGTGTTTGAGTATTTTGGGTTGTTTTTATTGTAGTTTATTTCTAATATTATGCCATCGTGTTCTGCAAAGATGCTTTTTATGATTTCAATCTTCTTGAATTTGGGGATACTTTGCTTGTGACCCAATATATGGTCTATTTTTGAATATGTGTCATGAGCACTTGAGTAGAATGTATATTCCGTGGCACTGGGGTGAAGTGTTCTGAAGATGTCTATTAAGTCCATCTGATCTAGTGAGTCATTTAGTATTGCTGTATCTTTGCTGATTGTTTGTCTAGAGGACTTATCCAGTGATGACAGTGGTGTATTAAAGTCCCCTACTATGATTGTATTGTTCTCGATCTCTCCTTTGATATCTTCCAGAAGATTTTTTATGTATTTGGCTGCTCCTGCATTGGGTGCATATATGTTTATCAGGGTTATATCTTCTTGTTGTATTGATCCCTTTAGTATTATGAAGTGGCCTTCCGTATCTCTTGTTATGGCCTTCACTTTGAGGTCTATTTTGTCCGATATAAGTATTGCTACCCCAGCTTTCTTTTCTTTTCCATTAGCCTGAAAGATATTTTTCCATTCCTTCACTTTCATTCTGTGTGAGTCCTTTCTAATGAGGTGGTTCTCTTGTAGACAGCAAATGTATGGGTCATGATTTTTTATCCATTCAGCCACTCGATATCTTTTGGTTGGAGCATTTAGCCCGTTTACATTTAAAGTTATTATTGAAAGGTACTTGTTTGTAGCCATTTCTTTTTTTTGTGTGGCTGTTTTCTTTCTGGGATTTTTATTTCTTCTTTTTACACCAGTCCCTTTAGCATTTCTTGCATTGCTGGCTTGGTGGTGATAAACTCCCTTAGCCTTTTTTTGTCTGTGAAGCTTCTTATTTCCCCTTCAAGTTTGAATGATAGCCTTGCTGGATAGAGTATTCTTGGATTCAGTCCTTTGCTTTGCATCACTTTGTAAATTTCCGTCCATTCTTTTCTGGCCTGATGTGTTTCTGTTGAGAAATCATTTGATAATCTAATGGGAGATCCCTTGTATGTAACTTTCCGTCTCTCTCTTGCAGCCTGTAAGATTCTCTCTTTGTCCTGAATATTTGCCATGGTAATTATGATGTGTCTTGGTGTGGGTCTTTTCGGGTTCACCTTGCTTGGGACTCTCTGGGCTTGTGTGACTTTTTTCTTCCCCACCTCAGGGAAGATTTCTGATATTATTTCTTCTAATAGGTTTTCTAATCCTTGTTCCTCTTTCTGTTGTTCTGGCACCCCTATTATTCGTATGTTGTTTCGTTTCATGTTGTCCCAAAGCTCCCTTAGGCTCTACTCCTGTCTTTTAATTTTTATCTCCAACTGAAGTACAGTTTGGGTGTGTTTTGCTTCCCTGTCTTCTAATTCACTAATTCGGTCTTTGCTTCTCCTAGTCTACTGTTGATACTTTCAATGGTGTTCTTTATTGCAGCTATATCGCACTTCATTTTTTCTTGGGTCTTAAGTTGTCGATTTTTTCATCTGTTTCTTCTTGCTTCTTGGATAAGTTGTCGATTTTTTCCTCCATCCGGTGTATGCACTCTAGGACCCTGATTCTGAATTCTTTTTCTGTCATGTTGTATGCCTCTGTATCACTTAGCTGCTTTTCTGGTGAGTCCTCCTTTTCTTTCCTTTGGGGATTTCTTTGTCTACCCATGTTTGATCTCACTGACGTATATAGATATTGAGTCGTTCAGTGACTGCTCCCTAGGTGGCAGTGGCTCCTCGTGCTGTGGTTGCTCCTTGGGCGGTTGTGGTAGCAGCTGCTCCTCTGTTGGTAGTGGGTCTTCTGATGGGTGCTGTTCACAGCTGTTGTGGCTCTTCTGGATGGTGGAGGGAGGCTTCACCCACAGCAGCTGTTCCTCAGACAGAGCGTGTGGAGATCAGGAGGCCGCTGTTGCTTGGATCTGCTGCGTTGATTTAAAGGCACAAAATACAACACAACAAGGCACAACGTACCAGGCACTGAACACAAATGAATTACGGTATTAATAACCCCAAATAAAGATGGCCACCCGAGCTAAGAGAGTTGGGGGTAAGGAAGAAAGAAGAGAAAAACATAGAGAGGAAAACAGAAAAAAGAGAAAAAATAAAGAAGAAAAAAAAGAAAAAGAAAAATAGAATGAAGTAGAAGAGGGGAGGAGACTATTCATATGAGGAGAAAACTCCGATAGAACCACCACTAATCCCAACAAATTCCAGCAACGGATCCCTGGGGTGAATACAAACTACAAACAGCCAATAATATCAAGTGAGGCAAGGGAAAACAGAAGCACAAAAATAACTGGCCGGGGGGGGGGGGGGATGGGAGACAGAAAAAGAAAAAGAAAAAGCAGAACAACCTCACAAACAATCATTAAAGAAAAGAAAAGAAAAAAAAAACAATATACTCAACAATCGAGCAAGCAACAACAAAACTATAGAGAAAAGGAGAGAATAAAAAATTTGGATAGTGAAGAAAGATAAGGGAGAGGTGGATAAGGATTTAGAGCAGGTGATTGGAAAAGGGATATATAAGTAGGGTGAAATTTAGACAGGGGGTATGAAGAATAGGGAAAATCTAAAGCAGGAATAGAGTAAGAGAAACAGGACAGCAAAAGGGGAAAAGTGGGGAAGAGAGTTTTAGCACAGCAGCACAATTGAGGTAGAGGAAAATGATGCTAAAGGAATGATGAAAATAGAATGGAGAACCTTAGTCCCAAAATAAAATAAAGAGAAAATAAAATGACACTTTAAAAAAAATGGTAAAATGGCAGCAGTAATAATACTGGTTAAAAATAAAAATGTAGTAATTAAAAGGGTAAAATCAGGTGATGAAAAAAAGAAAATAAATGGTTTCTTAGTTAAAAGGTGAAACAATAATTAAAAAAAATAATTAAAAAAAATGGGCTGTAATGAAGGTGCTTCAGATCTTCTACTCCTCTTTTTGGCACACCAGGTATTCAGGAGAATGTTGAATTTCCCTCTGATACACTGTTCCTCCGTGTTGTAAGCCACAGTCCTGATTTTAAGGCAGGCTATATTGGTTTCCCAGACAGCCCTTATCTGTATTTACAGAAGAGTCAGTTCGTGGCTCTGCCTCTGGGTGGCAGTGCGTCGGGATTGACCTCTGAGGGTATAGGACCTCTCTGACCAGGTGTTCTCTATTGTACGGGAAGCTGGTTTGGAATGTCCTCTGCCCAGAGCTGGTTTACCAGTAGTCACTCCCCGCTCTGTTTCCCAGGCTCCCCCAAAACAGCCTTCCCTTACAAGCTCTGTGACTGACCCCAACTGGGTAGTCCCTTGCACTGGGTTCAACAATCAAACACACAGATTTAAGAGCCTGGGAAGTTGTGCGAACTCGCAACGCTTCACCTTCCAAATCTGCGCGAAGTCTCTGCGTGCGCTCTGGCTCCTGGCACCGAGTAGCCGGCAAACTGGAGTAATCTGAGGCTGCCCGTTTGTGTCCCGTCCAACTGTGGGCTTATTTATAGCGTTCCCTTCTGCCAGCAGCCCTGGGGGTGCCCTTCCACACTCGTGGGTCACACTGGCTCCAATGGCCGCGGTCTTTGTGGGGCGCAGAGTCCCCACCCCCCCTGAGCGCGTTCCACTCTCCAACCTAAACTGCAAACCGCACCTTTGAGGAAAGTCTAACCTTTCTGTGGGGAGAAGCAGGGTTCCTCTGAGTTCACGTAGTCGCGCTGCTTGAGAGCCGTTGTTGCCGGGTTAGTAGCTGGTCTCTGGATGCTGGTGACAGTCACCCAAGATGGCACGGTCTCCGCGGCTGTGCCAGCGCACCTGGAGAGGTTTCAGCCTCAGCCTTTAACCGTTCCCTTTATCTAGGATTTCTCTGTCTTTCCTGGCTGCAGACTGTCTCAGCTGAAACTCCTCTGCTTATTCGGGCTGTATGCTACCGTTTCAGCTGCCCGCCCTTATCTGCTCCGGGACAAGGCACCGACACGTCTGTCTAAACCTCCGCCATTTTCTTCCTCCAGAAAACACATTTTTTTTTTGTAAAGTGCTGCTTAGACTACAACCTGGAATTTAATGCTTATATAATTTGTAGACTAACCCACCCCCTTATTTTAAATTTGGTATTAAAATGTAATGATTTTATGTACCCAGCCCAAATTAGGGGCAGGCCCTTATTTAGTGCCACTATATATTATGTATTTAGAGCACCTAGCACATAGTAGCATAGGAGATGGTAGCTGCCACTATTGTGGTGGCTACTTATTATTTGGTGATTTTCTTTTATGGCTGTATTACATAAATGATGTGGAAAAAATGAAACTTTGGTCCTGGTGTGGCATAACATGTGTTTTGTTTTGTTTTCCCACTTAAAGACCAACTGAATTTTTGTTTTGGTCAAAATTGACCAGAGTGGTGTGGTAATAACCTCAGTTTTAGGAAGCTTGCTTTTGAAATTGTATTGGTGTTAAACATGTAGGATAATGCAAATGGGTTCACAGATTAATTGTATTATAATAAAGAGTGTTCTCATCTGGTTAAAATAGTTATTTTCATGCATAAACTTTAAGATGCAATTGTGGATTCTATTTTATGCCTAATATATTGTTTATTATTTTAGTTTACTGCATAAATTAATGGTGTTATATTTACATAAGCTTAAAACTCCTCCTCTTCAGACACTGTTTTTATAAGGCTTGTGCTAGAGTTTTTTAGAGAAAATTATAACTTAAGGCTATCTTTAAAATGTCATCTTGAACCTTGTGGGGAAGTAGGTGAGAAATACATAAACAAATAAACAGATGTTGTCAAACATCCAAATAAAAATGTGCAATATTCAACTTAAAGATGAGTATTTTATCTATATGATGCCAAAACACCCAGATTTTTGGCTGTCTTTTAATATGAGTGGGAGTTAAGAGTTGAATAGACAGACCGGACCTGGCTCAGTATCTTTCCCTTTTATTTGGAGTTGGAAATGATCCAGACCTATGTTCTGCAGCCTTGAGCATGGGCATGACTGCACATGGCTGGTTTTTCTGTCCAGTGAGTTTTCTCTACTCCAGGGATCCCAGGCATATCTCTGTCTGGGAAATTTGCTTTCTTGTCTATGAAGACAGGAGGACTTTTTGGAAGTTCAGAGATTCTAACTTTTGGCTGGTTTGGTGGTAGGCTCAGCCACTGGCCATTTTCCCCTCACAATGGATATAGGCAAATGTCACTTGCATTTCAAACTAAATTACTTAAGCACGCACAGACAGATTCAGGAACTCTGATTTCCTTTGGTCCTGGTGTGGCATAAAATGTGTGTGTGTGGCCGAAACCGGTTTGGCTCAGTGGATAGAGCGTCGGCCTGCGGACTGAAGGGTCCCAGGTTCGATTCCGGTCAAGGGCATGTACCTGGGTTGCGGGCATATCCCCAGTGGGAGATGTGCAGGAGGCAGCTGATCGATGTTTCTCTCTCATCGATGTTTCTAACTCTCTATCTCTCTCCCTTTCTCTCTGTAAAAAATCAATAAAATATATTTTAAAAAAATGTGTGTGTGTGTGTGTGTGTTTTTGTTTGTTTGTTTGTTTTTCACTTAAAGACCAACTGAATTTTTGTTCTGGTCAAAATTGACCAGACCTTACTGGGCATGCATCTAAACTGCAGCTTCCTGGCAAAGCTGTATAAATGGCATGACTATATTACCTAGTCTCCACTTTACTCCTTTACTATTATTTAATATCCAGGTTATTATAATGGTATCAATACTACTTGAGGCACATTGGTTTCAAACTGAAGTATAAAGTATATTATTGATAATATAAGATAAAATATAACACATGATAAAACATTTCTTCTCCCTACATGAGCATTGCATATAGAAGATTTTGATTCTGAACCCTAAGAGCTACCAGCCAAATTTCAAAATGAGGAAGGGAGTGGAGATCGGGAGTCTACACTCAGAATGGCTACTGGAAAAGCAAAGCATGTGTTCTTTTTGTAGTGAATCCAAGGCTATATGGAGGCCTCTCTACTATGTCAATTGAGGGAATACCACAAATGTTATTTGGAACAGAGACTCTCTGCACAACTCCATGGGGCACCATTTGATTTACGTTGTATAGTGTATAATGTATGCACCTGTATACAGCAGTCCTGCTTGCACTAACATCAACTCCAGCTCAGGTCTCTGAGAGTATTTGAGCTTCTGTCCTTTGTGATGAAGATATTGAGGGTGTTTGTCTCTATATGTGTGAGATAATAGAAAAAATAATCTATGTATATATTGGTATCAGCATAGAGAGCTAGCACAGAGTTCCTGAAACCTTGGAATTTCTTTAGTGATATTAGGGGCACCCTGGTTCCTGACCTGAGCTCCTAAATCCCTTGGAATATCCTGGATGATAGGAATGTCCTTTGTTCTAAGAAGGCAACTCTGGGTGGGCTCCTAGATGGCTCCTGGGGGTGGGGGTGGAGGGGGTGGGACTGATCACAAAAAAGATAAGCCATGATTAGAAGCTTGAATTTTCAGCTCTACCTCACATTCTTCAGAGGGGGAAAGGGGCTGGAAATGAAGCTAATGATCAATCATGATTATATGAGGAAGTTGCTATAAAATTCCAACAGTATGGGGTTCCTGGAACTTCCAGGTGAGTGAATTCATCTGCACCAACTCCAGGGTGACAGAGATCCTGTGTCACCTCCTGAATGTCATGCCCTATGTATGTCTTCCTTGGCTGTTCATCTGCATTTTTTATCATACTCTTTAATAAACTGGTAAGTGTAAGTTGTGTTTCCCTGAGTTCTGTGAGCCACTCTAGAAAATCAATTGAACCTAAGTGTGTGTGTGTGTGTGGGGGAGGGAGCGGGGAAGGGTCGTGGGAACCTCCAATTTGTAGCCAAGTTAGACAGAAGTTGTGGGTAACCTGGGGATTTACTACTTGCTATTTGCATCTGAGCGCTTAACCTGGGGGGATCTGATGCTACTTCCAGGTAGATAGTATCAGAATTGAGTTAAATTATAAAATTGAGTTAAATTATAAAACACCCCAATGTTGTTACAGAATTGCTAGATGTCAGGAAACCCCACACACATCTGCTGTCAGAAGTGTGAGTATGGTGTAGTGTGAGAGTCAAGGAGAAACACAAGAGAGAAGATGGGGTTTCCTCCCAATAAAATATAAATGTGTTCTCCTGGAGGAGCAGCCTATGAATCTATTAATAACTGTTATCCTAGAGCAAATTTGTGAGTAATGGGAGTTGGGGACAAGTTAAAATGAAGCTGAGAAGGGCAGGCCTAAATCTGGTCCATGTTGGAAGTTTTGAATAAACAAGACATAGCACAGACTGCTGGGAACTGGCAGAAGAAAAAGGAGTGAGAAGGACATGTTTCCAATTGCTAGAATAAAATTCCTTCTTTCAGAACTTGACCTAGTTCCAGATAGTGGCCATGTCCAGCTTGCTCTTCTTTTCTCTTTCCAAAGGACTGTACCTCATTAGAGTTCTATTGATAGAATGTTGATATGACTAGAACCTTCATAAACTAGAAGGGAAAAGCTCTTTAGAAGTAGGAATTATTAAAATATTTCTATTACATGATAGGCCCAGGAAATAAAACTACATTGCAGAATCCTAATATCAGGAGAAGCCTTTAAACCCCTTAACAATTTGATTTCATTCCCAGGCAGTCCATTCTTTTCCTCATCAACATTAGTAAGCCTGAAGGACTGGCCTGGGCCAACCTTCTCTGTAGCTTACAAGGAGGCGTCCAGACATCTGTATGCTCCTCTCATTGGGAAAGGCCCCTCCTTAGTGGGGTTGTTCTGAGGGGAGTGTGGGGGCTGTGATTGTAATCCCAAACTATCATATCTTGATCTACTCAGCCCTAATCAAGCGTCAATCTCCACTGCCTCTCATAGGAAGACCCATCTTAAACCTAAAGTGCTCCAGAATATACCACTGTAGAGAGGTTTGTATTTTTTTGGAATTCTCATTATCTGTCTAATTGCAGAGCTCTTCCCTTCCCCTCCCACTGAAATAATATAACTGAATGTTGTTGTTTTTTTATTTCAAGAAAAACTATTTTAAATATAATAATGTTACATGCAATAAACATTAATATTTCAAGAAAATAGGATTTTAAATATAATATTACCAAAACTGTACTAACATAGTATAATGTCACAAAAGTTGTACAAAATATTAAAAATCTAAAAATAACAGGTTTACTTCTATTATATTCTAAAATATTTTTTCCTCTGGCTCTATTTTGGTTGATCACTTTATGTTGTTCATTATATTCCACAAATGAGTGAGATCATGTGATATTTATCTTTCTCCAACTGGATTATTTCACTTAGCATAATGCTCTCCAGGTCCATCCATGCTGTTGCAAATGGTAAGAGTTCCTTCTTTTTTACAGCAGTATAGTATTTCATTGTGTAGATGTACCACCATTTTTTATCCATTCATCTGCTGATGGGCACTTAGGCTGTTTCCAAATCTTAGCTATTGCAAATTGTGCTGCTGTGAACATAGGGTTGCATATATCTTTTCTGTTTGGTGTTTCTGATTTCTTGGGATATATTCCTAGAAGTGGGATTACTGGGTCAAATGGGAGGTCCATTTTAAATTTTTTTTCTGAAACTTCATACTGTTTTCCACAGTGGCTGCACCAGTCTGCATTGCCACCAGCAGTACAAGAGGATTCCTTTTTCTTCGCACCCTCTCCAGCATTTGTTTGTTCATTTGTTGATGACAGCCATTCTGACAGGTGTGAGATGGTACCTCATTGTCATTTTGATTTGCATCTCTCTGATGATTAGTGACTTTGAGGATGTTTTCATATGTCTCTTGGCCTTCTTTAGGTCCTCTTTTGAAAAGTGTCTATTGAGGTTCTTTGCCCATTTTTTGATTGGATTGTTTATCTTCCTTTGGAGATTAAACCCTTATCAGAGATAATATTGGCAATTTGTTCTTCCATGCAGTGGGCTTTTTTGTTGTTCTGTTGATGTTTTCCTTTGCTGTGCAAACCCTTTTTATTTTGATGTAGTCCCATTTGTTTAGTTTCCATTTCCTTAGGTGCTGTATCAGTAATGATATTGCTACAACATATGTCTGATATTTTGCTGCCTATGGATTCTTCTAAGATTTTTATGATTTCCCGTCTTACATTTAAGTCCTTTATCCATTTTGAGTTTATTTTTGTGTACGGTGTAAGTTGGTGGTAAGTTCGTTTTTTTGCATGTATCTGTCCAATTTTCCCAACACAATTTATTGAAGAGATTATCTTGACTCTATTGTATACTCTTGCCTACTTTTGTCAAATATTAATTGAGCATAATGGCTTGGGTTGACTTCTGGGTTCTCTGTTCTGTTCCATTGGTCTATATGTCTGTTCCTGTGGCAGCAACAGGCAGTTTTGAGAACTGTGGCTTTGCAATATAGTTTGATGTCTGGTTATGTGGTCCTTCAAACTTTGTTCTTCTTTCTCAGGATTGCTGCAGCTATTCAGGGTCTTTTTTATTCCATATGAATTTTTGGAGAGTTTGTTCTAGGTCTGTGAAGTATGCTGTTGGTATTTTAATGGGGATTGCATTGAATCTATAGATTGCTTTGGGTAGGATGGACATCTTGATGATGTTGGTTCTACCAATCCATGAACACGGTATGTTCTTCCATCTGTTTATGTCTTCCTCTATCTCTTTTTTCAACATCCTGTAGTTTTCTGCATATAGGTCTTTTATTTCCTTAGTCAAGTTTATTTCTAAGTATCTTAATTCTTTTGGTGCAATGGTAAATAAGATTGCTTTTCTAGTCTCTCTTTCTGTAAATTCTTTATTGGTGTATATAATTTCCATAGATTTCTTGGCGTTAATTTTGTATCCTGCTACATTGCTGAATTCATTTATTAAGTTTAAAATTTTTTTGATGAAGTCTTTAGGGTATTCTATGTACAATATCATGCCATCTGCAAATAAGGACAGTTTTACGTCTTCTTTTCCTATTTCAATTCCTTTTATTTCTTCTTCTTGTCTGATTGCAATGGCTAGTACTTCTAGTACTATGCCAAACAGGAGTGGTGAGAGTGGGCATCCCTGTCTTGTTCCTGTTCTTAGGGAAAATGGTTTTAGTTTTTTTCCACTGAATATAATGTTGGCTATGGGTTTGTCATATATGGCTTTTATTATGTTGAGGTATGATCCTTCTATTCCCACCTTGCTGAGAGTTTTTATCAAGAAAGGGTGTTGGATTTTGTCAAATGCTTTTTTGGGATCAATTGATATGACTATGTGATTTTTATCTCTCAGTTTGTTTCTGTGATGTATCACGTTTATTGATTTGCAGTTATTGTACCATCCTTGAATCCCTGGGATAAATCCTACTTGGTAATGGTGTATGATCTTTCTGATGTACTGCTGGATCCGATTTGCTAGAATTTTGTTGAGGATTTTGGCATCTATGTTCATGAGGGATATTGGCCTGTAATTCTCTTTCATTGTGTTTTCATTATCTGGTTTTAGTATTAGGGTGATGCTGGCTTCATAGAATGAGCTTGGAAGTGTTCCTTCCTCTTAAATTTTTTTGGAATAATCTGAGGTGGATAGGTTTTAGTTCTTCCTTGAATGTTTGGTAAAAATCCTCTGTGAAGCCATCTGGCCCGGGCTTTAGTTTGCTGGAAGCTTTTTGATGATTGCTTCAATTTCTTCCATAGTTATCGGCCTATTGAGATTTTGAGAATCTTCCTGATTGAGTTCTGGAATGCTGTATTTTTCTAGGAATATGTCCATTTCCTCCAGGTTGTCTAGTTTGTTGGAGTAGAGTTGTCCATAGTATTTTTTAATAATCTTTTGTATTTTTGTGGGGTCTGTTCTTATATTGCCTCTTTCATTTCTGATTTTGTTGATTTGGGTCCTCTCTCTTTGCTTCTTGGTGAGTCTGGCTAGATGTTCATCAATCTTGTTTAATCTTTCAGAGAACCAGCTCTTGGTTTCATTGATCTTTTGTATTATTTTTTTGGTCTCTATGTCATTCATTTCTGCTCTGATCTTTATTATCTTCTTCCTTTTGCTCTCTCTGGGCTTTTCTTGTTGCTCTCTTTCTAATTCTGTGAGTTTTAGATTTAGAGGATTTATTAGCATTTTTTTCTTGTTTTTTGAGGGAGACCTATAGCGCTATAAACTTCCCTCTCCGGACTGCTTTCAATGTGTCCCATAGATTTTGGATTGTTGTGTTTTCATTGTCATTAGTTTCCAGGATGTTTTTAATTTCTTCTTTGATCTCATTTGTAACCCAATCACTATTTAATAACATGCTTTTCAGCTTCCAAGTGTTTGAATTTTTTGCATTGTTTTTATTGTAGTTTATTTCTAATATTATGCCATTGTGGTCTGAGAAGATGCTTGGTATGATTTCAATCTTCTTGAACTTGGGGAGACTTTGCTTGTGACCCAATATGTGGTCTATTTTGGAAAATGTCCCATGTGCACTTGAGAAGAATGTATATTCCATGGCTTTGGGGTGAAATGTTCTGAAGATATCAATTAAGTCCATTTGATCTAGTCAGTCATTTAGGATTGCTTTATCTCTGCTGATTTTTTGTCTAGAGGATTCATCCATTGATGTCAGTGGTCTATTAAAGTCCCCTACTATGATTGTATTGTTGTCGATCTCTCCCTTGATATCTTTCAGGAGGTTTTTTTTTTATGTATTTGGGTGCTCCTGCATTGGGTGCATATCTGTTTTTCAGGGTTATATCCTCTTGTTGTATTGATCCCCTTAGTATTATGCAGTGGCCTTCCTTATCACTTGTTATGGCCTTCACTTTGAGGTCTATTTTGTCTGGTATAAATATTGCTACCCTAGCTTTTTTTTCATTTCCATTTTCCTGAAAGATCTTTTTTCCATCCCTTCATTTTCAGTCTGTATGAGTCCCATATTCTGAGGTGGGTCTCTTGTAGATAGCATATATATGGGTCATGTTTTTTTATGCATTCAGCCACTCAATGTCTTTTGATTGGAGCATTTAGTCCATTTACATTTTTTGTGCCTGTTTTCTTTCTTAGCTTTTTCTTTCTTCTTTTTACACCAGTCTCTTTAGCATTTCTTGCATTACTGGCTCGGTGGTGATAAACTCCCTTGGCTTTTTTTTTTTTTTTAATCTATGAAGCTTCTTATTTCACCTTTAATGTTGAATGATAGCCTTGCTGGATAGAGTATTCCTGGATTTAGTCCCTTGCTTTGCATTACTTTGTAAATTTTCTTCCATTCTTTTCTGGCCTGATGTGTTTCTGTTGAGAAATCATTTGATAATGTGATGGGAGATCCCTTATATGTAACTTTATAACTCTCCCTTGCAGCCTTTAAGATTCTCTCTTTGTCCTTAACATTTGCCATTGTAATTATTATGTTTCTTGGTGTGGTTTTTTTCAGGTTCATCTTGTTTGTGACTCTCTGTGCTTGTGTGACTTTTTTCTTCTTTATCTCAGGGAAGTTTTCTGACATTATTTCTTCAAATAGGTTTTCTAACCCTTGTTCCTCTTCCTGTTGATCTGGCACCCCTATTATTCGTATGTTGCTTCGTTTCATGTTGTCCCATAGCTCCCTTAGGCTCTCCTCCTGTCTTAAATTTTTTCTTCAATTGCAGTTCAATTTGTGTGTGTTTTGCTTCCTGTCTTCTAATTCGCTAATTCGGTCCTCCGCTTCTCCTAGTCTACTGTTGAAACTTTCCATGGTGTTTTTTATTGCAGCTATATCACTCTTCATTTCTTCTTGATTCTTACATAAGTATTTTATTCTTTCATCCATTTCTTCTTGATTCTTACATAAGTTGTTGATATTTTCCTCCATCAGGTTTTTGAACTGTATGACCCTTATTCTCAATTCTTTTTCTGACATGTTGCATCCTCTGTTTCACTTAGCTGCTTTTCTGGTGAGTCGTTTTCTTTCCTTTGGGGGTTTCTTTGTCTTCCTCTTTTTTGGTCTCCCCAATTGATCTAGATCAGGGGTGGGCAACCTTTTTGTGAGTGTGTGCCAAAACCAGCAAAATCCTGACTCAAAATTCTTCTGCATTCCAACCCTAAATTTGAGAACATGTTACACCTACTTAATATATCTTAAGGTATACGTATGTGAAGAACCTTGAAGAAATAATAAAATTCATTCGAACACCAAAAACACAGTATATGATGATGAAAAATACATTTATTTTTTTAATGTATACATGTACACTGATAGTCTGACAGAAAACTTAATGACTCCGTTTGATATTATCAGTGGGACTTTTGCTGCTGCATCACTGATGACAGAGATTTTACATCAGGTTTATATTTCGTGACCTTCAGAGATATGCACGAGCTACTACTTTCATCCATCTGGCTACTCCTATTATGAGACTTAACAAAATTCATCACTGAGAACAAAGATTCACAAACGTATGTGGATGAAAACATGAAGAGTAACACTGTTGCAAGTTTTTTAAACAGGAAAAATTTTCTGGAATGGCGTCCAAGTCCTCAATAGTTTGTTTTCGACACTTCTCTCTGGTAGTCCTGTCTCTAATCTCTTTTTTTCAATGTTTTCCAAATCAACTCTAAGGTCAATAAATTTCTGCTTGCAAATTGAGCTACTCTGAAATTCAATCAACTGCATTTCAAAGTCAGCCATGTCTATCCATGAAAACATTTGTAAGTTTAGTTCCTCCAGTTTCATGCTGTCTGGAAACCTCATGAATTTTGCTGTCTCTTCCAGTTCTCTGAATTTTGCAAATCTTGAGAAGAATTGCTCAACAGTTGACTCGATGATGTTTAAAAACAGCTTTTGAAGGCTTTGACAGTCTGTTCTGTCATCTTTTGGGAGGTCTTTGATGTGCCTCTTGAGGTTTGGGAAATATCTAAATCTCTCACCATCCACATCTCTCTTAAAGACTTCCAGTTTCTTTTCAAAAGCCTTTATGTAACCAAACATAAAATCAAGTGTCTTGCCAGTTCCTTGTAATTTCACATTTAAGTCATTCAAATGTTCACAAAAATTGTAAATGGAAGATTATAAGAGAGAGTTTCTCGTGCCAGAAAAAGTTACTGGTGTGCCATGTTTGGCGCACGTGCCAGGGGTTGCCCACCCCTGATCTAGATGTTGAGTCATGCAGGGGCTGCTCCTTGTGTGGCAGTGGCTCCTTGAGTTGTGGTTGCTCCTCAGGGGGTCGTGGAAGTGGCTGCTCCTCAGTTGCCAGCGCCTCCTCTAGTGGGTGCTGTTTACAGCAGTGGTGTCTCCTTTGGCTGGTGGGGGAGGCTTCTCACACAGCTGCTGCTCCTTGTACAGAGGCAGGTCACGTGAGGCTGCTGCTCTTAGGCCTGGGGCAGGCTGCTCGTGGGGCTGCTTCTCCTTGGACAGGAGCAGCTTCTCATGTGTTTGCTGCTTGTGTGGTTGCAGTGCTCTGGGCTTTCTCCAGGGATCCTCTGTCTTTCCTGGCTGCAAACTGTCTCCCAGCTGAGTCTCCTTCACCAATTCACGTTGGATGTTATTCATTTCAGCTGCTCATTCTCTTTGCTCTGGGACAAGGCTCGGGACATGTCCATCTATTCTGATGGCATTTTGTCTCTCTTATCAGGTACTCTTAACTGCCCCAATTGCAGCTAAACTATCAGGACATACTCCACGGTTGCACCTTTCCAGATTAAAACCCATCCCAGGAACACCTCCATCACATGAGCTGGAGTCCCCTAAATATTACAGCCACCAGATCAGGCCCACCAGACTCTGCCTTACCCACATCCCAGAGGAAGAGGACTAATTAGTGAGCACCCCTACATACATGTACCCACTATGTACTGACCCTAGCAACCCTGACTTCACTGTAAGCCCATCTCCTCTTCCTATACAAATCCTCCAGGTTCTAGCTTCTGTCCCTACTCCCTTTGCATCAGGATTCTTACCTTCCTATGGAACTCCCTTCTACAAGGGGACTTCAATTACTCATGGGATGGGATTTTCTGCTTTCTAAGTCTCGAACATACCCTTTCCCCACCTTGGGACGATCCAAACCCTGGAAGTGGGGATTAGCTCTCCTCATCATATTCCAACCCTCCTCTCTTATTCCCATAAGGAACTTTCCCACCTCCACTCATCTCGAACAAACATTTAACCTTACTCATTCCCTCCTAAATCAGACCAATTCAATCTTAGCAAGGAATCACTGCTCTGACTTTCCCTCTCCTCTTCAGTGTATACCACCATCCCTATACTAATCAAGAGATGGAATCAGGCAAAAATCACTCTAGCTTATAAAAAGGAAAAGGGAACTACATTTTTCAAACAGGCAGACACCCTCTAGGTAATTATCCTATAGCCCAGGCAAATCAAGCCTCCCTTCTTTTCTGTACTTATATTCAATCTCTTTCTAAGGTAACTTCTTCCTCCCTCCTAGTCACAGGTCCTATCACTCTACACACTCCACTAAACACCCAAGCTCCTTTATGCTTTATAAGGTCACAGGGCAATATAACAATAGGCCATCTCCCATCATCATCTTGCAATACCACAGTTAACCTAGAACTATCAAATGGCCATTGGTCCCAATGTGTTGACTACCAGGTCTTCCCGGAAGCCAATGGTTATTTCCTATAGCCAGTCCATTTTATTTCTTATCCAACCATCCAGGCCCGAGGCTTCAACTGTTCCTTTCCTTCCCTTACTCTTTTCCCTTGGATAACAGCCCAATTTAGCATTCCCTCCTACTTTCACTGCAATAAAATCTCAACCATTTATCTGCCATCCCTTATTGGTAGCACCATGATGACTACCCTCTCAGCTTGGAGTACAGAACCAGGGAAAAGGAACCTCATACCCTTTAGTCTAACTCTTCTCCCTACACCTTTCAGCTTGTCTCCATGATCAGGGATTCTTCCTCTGTGGGGAAAACACATACATCTGTCTTCCCACCAACTGGACAGGAACCTGTACCCTCATTTATCTCTCATGCAATGTAGATGTACCCCCAATAATAAGTCTTTACCTGTCCCATAACCCACCATATCCGACACAAAAGGGCAGTTCAGATAATCCCTCTCCTAATAACCCTTGGTATCACAGCAAAGGTTGGAACTGGCATAGTGGGCCTAACCACTGTTCTATCCTATTTTGAAATCCTGTCTCAGGACCTACAAGAAAGCTCTGGATGCCTAGCAAGGGGAAAAACTGGGAAAACAAGAACCTCACCCCCAGGGTAACCTATCCTTCCTTTTCATATCAGTAGTCAGGCAATTTAGATCCCTGATCTTTTCCTCCCTGAAGACAACATCTAGGCCTCAGTTCTATTTTAGCTCCAGGCCCAGAAAAGCAGCAAAACCATACAAGTGATGCTGTGGCAGCCTCAGGACCAGCTTTTACTTCCCAATTCACTCAACATGACCGCTTTCGAGCCTTTACCAACCAGTCTCTTGGGGAAATCATGCTGCTGCGACCCCTTGTCCAGCCGACTACTATCGAAGTCCATTGCCCTGTGATCTCAACATCCCCTCTCAGCAGGAAGTAACTACGAAAGATATGACCTTTGTCCCTATTCCATAATACAAAAAGGCTGGAATATTAGGTGTGATCAAATAATTGAATCAATACCCCCTCCCCTGGGAACTGACCTTTAGGCCACTTCAAATGGACAAACCACTTGCTTAGACCACATTCCACTTGCTAAGACCATTATCTCTTCCCTTTGGAGTTTCCCAAAATCCAAACTTGCACAGAGAATTCTCCACCTAGAGTCCTTTAAAAACCTCTGACTCCCCGTCTTTGGGGGCTAGCACCATTTTGGGGCTCAGCCTCATTTGGTTTTCCAAATGACCTAATAAATTCACAATTCTTTACCCCATTTGGCCTTGTGCATTCCTCCTTCAGTGACCCTAACAGTTTAAGAAATTAAACAGATGGTTGCAAAACTATCATACTGATGACATTTCTGGCAGAGAAATGGTACAATTAAAATTGTTATTTTTGCATTATAATGAAATTGATTATTTAAAAGAAAGCAGAGACTGATTTTTCAACTCTGATTTTGCAAAGGGTTAGTACAGAAAACGTGTCTTTCCTATTGGCCTATTTGTCTTCCCTACAAATTATTTGTTTTCCCACAAATGCCCCTTCTCCCCCTGATTTTGTCATACTGAGATGGTATAGAAGCTTCAAATTCTAACTGCTTTCTTGAGTAACAATTTTCTGTGAACTCTTATGTGAATAAAAATGTATTTTTTTCTTGCTAATTTGCCTTTTGTCCATTTAATTTGCAGACCTTCAATACCAAACCTAAGAAGTTAGAGGAAAAGTTTTCCTCCCTAGCAAACCAAACTCAAAAATCTCAAAAAAGTCACCCAGGCCAGGATGCTATGAAATTGTGGAGGTGGCATTCTCCCTGCACCGCAGTCATTTCAACTTTATCTTCTCAACATGATATGGATGATATTTTCAGAGTTAGCTCTTGACTTTGCATTTCAAAAACTAATGAGAAACTTCTTCTTATATGATAAGAAGACTTCCACGCAGCAGCAATATTACTATTCTTCTGGAAATTACAGAAAAATTCATTTTAGTCAGGAAATAAGTCTTTAAAATATTTGAAAAAGATTTGTTTCAGAAATAAAAAGCTTTAATTTGTGATATGTGAAAGCTGTTGTAAGTTGAGAGTATTGGCTGAAAAGAATAGAATTTTTAATTAGCTCCCAAATAGAGATAGAGTTATGTGTCTTGATTTGGAAGGTATTGCCTGCCCTATACAATACAATTGTGCTTCAAACAATTAGTTTGAAGACTGAGTATAGCTTTTCCCTCACAAACTCAGATCACAACATATTGCCTAAATTGAACTCATAAAAACACTTGTGGCTATATCAGAGTTCATTAAATAATTTGCATAGCCCAACCAGCTGCTTCATCTGCCCCTGAGTGCTAATATAGTGTCAAATAGCAGGCAGCTTGTCCGTAGTGAAGGGCCCTGACCCTGTCTTCTTCTGAGGGACCCAGGAACAGATGTGTGTCTTGGTTTCCTGGAAACTGGTCCCTCAATTCTGTGACAATAATTTGTAAATCATTCTTCTGCCTTTTTGATTGAATTAAAATGATAACCCTGATTCTGTTTATCTCTGTAATAAGATACTGTGAATGCAACATGCAGTCAAGAAAGTTGGACTAGTTCCAGAGCTACTGATTGGTGTTTCTATCAGAGGAATGGTACAATTAAAATAATTATTATTTTTGCATTATAATGAAAATTGGGTATTTAAAAGAAAGCTGGACTACTTTTTTCAACTCTGAGTTTGCAAAAGGTTAGTACAGAAAACGTAAAGAAACGGTTGCTGATAGTCTTAGATTTAACAGGCATATATAGAGCAAGTAATAAAATTGATTACAAGACTTTAATTAATAAGAAAAATATGAAGAATTAATGTTATGCTTTGAAATGACATGATTATGATCAGTTGTAAGAGTCAAGCCAACTCCACTAAGTATGCTAAAATTATTTTACAAAAATTATTTAAAAAATCTTCCAAGTATTTTAAATGGTGCAAGTTTTATTAACTTCATTTACAGATACAATAAAGACAATACAAACAATGTTAAGAGCAGTTATGTGGCAGGAAATGATATAATACAGATAAGGAAAATTAAATTATGGACTTGTAAGATTCAATCTCAGGTTCCTTAGAGAATCGGCTCTAGGACTAGCTATCAAGCCTCAGGAATGATGAAATTGCTCTTGAGGGGCTGTACTGCATGGAAACCAAAATGACAGCAGGCTTCGATAATTCAATTATAGGGAAGGCTGAGTATGATGACTTTGTTTCCAGTAGACCACAAAAGAGTTCTGGTTGGTGTCTTAATTGCTATTTTAAAATAATTAAGATAACTAAAAAAAAAAAAAAAAATTCAAACAGCTTCCTTCATATTTGTTCAAAAAGCAAAGTCAAATATAAGAATTTGGCACTTAATACAAAAGATGCATTGTTTGAGGAAACATTGGAAGATAGGTTATTAAAGGCTGGAATAATACCAAGGAGGCTCCAAAAGAGAAAGGGAAAGCATGAAAAATCAATAGGCAGTAATGAGCAGAGACCAATAGCACCAAGGTGTGCTGGACACAATGGTTCTTTTCTCTTCCCAGAACATTTGAGATTCTAATGAGAACAAATCTATCCTGCTCACACTATAGCCCAGTCAGAAATGTGACTTTCAGCAAGAATGAATAATGACAGCAAGTTTTCTACAAATAAGTCTAATGGGCAGTCAATTCGACTCCTGCTAAATTCCCAAGATTCACAGTAAGGTCTGTTTCTGAACAGGAAAGCTCAAGCCTCCTGTGTATGCAATGTTCTCTTTAATGTCCCCCTCTTCCCTCCCACCCCAATTTCCCAACTATTTTAGTAGATTAAAAGAAGAAAAGCAAATCGTATTGGTCAGTGTGGTTCATGTCTCCCAATTAAAGACATCTGGATTTATTGGATTTAGATTGAATTTGACTAACTTGTTTAAATGCCAAGCAGACACATCACCACTGTGTCCCTGGAAACACGGAATCTCCTAAGCTGTCTCTACCCTCTGCCTATGAATAAAGAGGGCTTAGGGAGGGCAGGTAGAGAGCCCATCTACTCCTAGAGTTCCTGCCATGTATTTGCTTCTGTGGCATGAATCATTATAGAGGCAAGAAGCTTATAACATTGCAACATTAGCACTGCTTTCCTTTTCCAGGAGTCTCTTGTCAGTCAAATGAATGGATTGTTCATTACAGGAATTTACCAACAAGATCCATCACTTCTTCAATGGAAACAGTTTGTGCCTTAAAATTGCCCTTAGTCCTAAAACCCTCACCTCACTCTTGTCACAAACTCTGGACTGTCTTATTATAATTCTTACTTCTAATCAAGGTTCTGATTTGAAAAACTCACCTATAAACCAGCCTTCAAATTTTCCATAAGGTCCAGTCTTGCCCTTTTTCCCCAAGAGCCTACCAGATCTCTCTGGAGGCCATGTTCTCCCTCCCCACAGAGAGCAGCAAGGTTAGCTTTGTCTCATCAAGAAGTATTGTTGAGAAAGCCCACTGCATGGGAAAACATATTTGGCAACGTCATATCTGATAAGGGCCCAATCTCCAAAATTTATAGGGAACTCATACAACTTAACAAAAAGATGATAAACAATCCAATCAAAAAATGGGCAATGGATCTAAATAGACACCTCTCAAAAGCGGACATTCAGAAAGCCAAGAGACATATGAAAACATGCTCAAAGTCACTAATCATCCGAGAGATGCAAATCAAAACAACAATGAGATACCATCTCACACCTGTCAGACTGGCTATCATCAACAAATCAACAAACGACAAGTGCTGGAGAGGATGTGGAGAAAAGGAACACTTGTGCACTGCTGGTGGGAATGCAGACTGGTGTAGCCACTATGGAAGACAGTATGGAGTTTCCTCAAAAAACTACAAATGGAACTCCCATTTGACCCTGTGATCCCACTTCTAGGAATATATCCCAAGAAATCAGAAACACCAATCAGAAAGGATATGTGCACCCATATGTTCATAGCAGCACAATTCACCATAGCTAAGATCTGGAAACAGCTTAAGTGCCCATTAGTAGATGAGTGGATTAGAAAACTGTGGTACATCTACACGATGGAATACTATGCTGCTGTAAAAAAGAAAGAACTCTTACCATTTGCAACGGCATGGATGGAACTGGAGAGCATTATGCTAAGTGAAATAAGCCAGTCAATGAAGGAAAAATACCACATGATCTCATTCATTCATGGATAATAAAGATCATTATAAACTTATGAACAATAATAGATACAGAGACAGAGCTGCCTCAAACAGATTGTCAAACTGCAGCGGGAAGGCCAGGGAGGGTTGGGGGGCAGGAGGTAGGGGGGTAAGAGATCAACCAAAGGACTTGTATGCATGCATATAAGCATAACCAATGGACATAAGACACTGGGGGGTAGGGGAGGCCAGGGGATTGTCAAGGGCGGGGGAAAAAAAGGACACATATGTAATATCCTTTGTAATACTTTAAGCAATAAAACAATTTTAAAAAAATAAAAGAAAAATAAATAAATACGAGAAAGTCAAAAAAAAAAAAAAAAGAAGTCTTGTTGGCAACCAGGGATATACCCACAAATAAATGACAGTAAGTGTTGGAGCTGGAATTCGACACCAACTTTCTCCGACTTTAATGCCTATTCCTACCTTAACAGCTACATATAGTGCTTCTCCTGAGTGGTACTGGGATTAGGACTTCTGGGAGAGGTTTGAACAAAAATAAAGCTTTGTGAACAAAAAGCAAGCACAAAACCTCTATAGTTAAAGCAGCACCTGAAAGTTATTTCACCCAGATAATTTTCTGTTGCATTAGACTCAAGTCTATGTGATTATGTAACAGAAAAATGACTCTGCAAAATAACTGTAATTGTCTCATCTAACAAGTAAACTACATGAGAAAATAGTGAATTCCTTTCATTTTTATTTATTTATTTTTTAAAAAATATATTTTATTGAGTTTTTACAGAGAGGAAAGGAGAGAGATAGAGAGTTAGAAACATCGATGAGAGAGAAACATCGACCAGCTGCCTCCTGCACACTCCCCACTGGGGATGTGCCCGCAACCAAGGTATATGCCCTTGACCGGAATCGAACCTGGGACCCCTCAGTCCACAGGCCGACGCTCTATCCACTGAGCCAAACCGGTTTCGGCTGAATTCCTTTTAAATGAATACCTTATAAAGAAATAGAAGGAAGAAGTAGATACATATAGGTCCCACTTTTATTTTTTGCTCACAAATATGCTTTCTCAATAATGTCTTACCAGCTCTTCACTTTAAAAGACATTGCTGTTCTTTTTGTTTGTATTCTTTTTTTTCTGTCTTGTACAATTATAGAGTAAATTAGATTGGGTACCAGAATATGCATTATGCTATTCACCTCAGTGTAAGCTGTAGTTAGGTTTGTAAGAAATTTCTATTGTAATCCCAAGTTTCACTACATTGAAACTTTCCAAAGCATTATACTTTGGGGATAAGAGTTTCCTTGCTTCTTTTTCCTTCTGAAAATATATATTGGAACATAAGAAAAAGATTGTCGGCAGCTGCTTCTGAGTAATTGGTAAATTAAATCAAAGAGGCTATTTCCATTGTAGAATACTTTATAGTCTCTGCAAAGGCAACAAAATTATCCCAAAGGAAAGCCTCGTAGCACTTAGAATTATGTAAAAGGCAAATTTATTACTATTTTCTGTTTTCTAGGTGAAGAAAACAAAACAACACCTCATTAAGATAATAAAAGCAAATGACTAATTCAGTAAATTCAAACACTCAACCACTGCAAAAAGGCAACATGCTTCATTTATTGACAAATATTAACTAAGCATCTACTTAGTGTCAGTTGCTATTAGGCCTTACATTTATTTTCTCTATTGTTTCCATGGACTAGATACTGCTTTGCAGATGAAAATACTGAAGCCTAAGTGACAAATTAGAAGAACTTCTAGGTAAAATTAACATTTTACTAAATTAATCTAAACTAATTAATTTTATTCATTCAATGAACATTTATTAAGCACCTAATATGTCCCATTGGGACTACAAAGGTGAGAAAGGAAGACATGGTTCCAGCCCTAACAGGCCTTACAAGCATTTCAGCTGTTGGGTCTGAGTATTTATACACTGAAAATGTTTATTGCATCTAATTCTATACTTGGTTCTGTGCAAGATACAGTCTTATCTGGGCAGGTGAGGGGACAGGAAATCTTACATGATATAGTGAAAGAACAATTAATATTGTGAAAAGAATGGTAATGATAATCAGCACAGCAATTCAGATTCCAGATATGTTGAAATAGCAGCATTCGAAAGACATGAATTGCGGTAAGGCTGTGGCTGACTAGAAAGCATGATGTTAATTTTAGAGCTGGATGCAATTGTAAAGGTGGATAATTTAGTTTTATTTTAAAAGTCTACTTCTAGATGTCCATATATGCCCCTTTAGATGTCCTACATGATGAGGGAGGAATGTGGACAGAAAAAGAAGGGACAAAATGAAAGAAGGCTCTGTTCTCTATTCAATAAGAACAATTCTATTGTCTGTTTTCTGTATTAATTTCTAATATTATTGGAAGAAAGAAGTCTACTACAAAACATACTATTTCAAAATGATTTATCTGGTTTAAATGAATCCTATGAAACCCTTATATCTTTGTTATTATTTCATTTTGTTTTGAGTTAAATACAAAAAAGGAATAATTAGATTAGTGAATGGTTAAGACAAGAATTTCAGATGTGATCATAATTAATGCAAATTATCATCCTACAGATCTTACTCCAGAATTAATTTCAATATTTAAGAAGCCAAGAGGGTCATACAGTTCAAGAGCCATGGGTTTATGCACTTCATTCACAAGGAATTTCAAATTAGAGATGGGATTATAAGGTAAAATTTTATTTAGAGAAGACCTTGGAAGAAGAAACTCCTCATACAAAGGAGGGCGTTCCACACTTGCAAATCACTGGACCCAAGATAATCATCTGTCTTGTTCAAAAGCACTGAAGAAACAAGACTGATCACCTTTCTTCCTTTTCTAGAGAAAATTATTCACCATGTGAATCAAAGATAGTCTGGATCAGAAACTCCTCTGGTTTGATAACATATTTCATAAAACTATGCTATCAAACCCATGTATAAAATATCCAGGACCAAGGGGCAATTTATCAAGATTAGGAAAGTTCAATATATACCTATCAACAATAGAATCTAAAAATCAAAATAAATAAACAGAAATCTAATGAACAAAATAAACTGATGAATAAAATAGAACCAGAGGCATGGAAACATGAATAGACTGATGAATCTCAGAGGGAAGGGGGGAGGAGTAAGGGAGAGAGATTAACGGAAGATCTTGTGGGAAACTGTTTATTGCCTTCACTATCTGATAAGCATAGACAGAGAACTCCCCAAACGCCCCCCCCCGCAAAAGGCTGGGTGCCTTTGAAGCCCTAGCAAAGCTCCGAGCTAGGCGCCACCTCTGTTTGTCCAGACAGTGGTAGCTGAAACTACTCCCCCATTTATTATTATGTAAATCCTTGCTGATGGGCTAGTCTGCTTGTTACTAGGGGGTCACCTGGATAAGGGCAATGCTATGGGTGCATCCCAGATCAATAAAAGCTTGGTGAGGCTGAGCAAGGAGGAAGTCCTTCGGGACTTGCTGCCTGGTCCCCCAATATTGCAAAATTATCTCGTGTCTTTTTCTCTCATTTGCTGTGTGGCTCCTCCTTCAGATACCGAACCCTACTCCATGCAGAACGTGGAGGGAGTCTTACTCGACATCTGGTGCCCAACGGGTAATCTGGAAGTGCAGGTCTCGCTGGAGCGAGAAAAGGAAGTTTTCACCGAAAAGGTGTGGAAAACTCACCGAAAAAAGGTGAGGGGGATTCTACCGCACGCAATGCCCAGGATCAACTACAGAAGCCCGGGTCTGTAAGTACACTGGGAACATTTTCTTAACCAGGCTAACAAACGGGGCAGGATTTGGCTTTAAAAAAGTAGATTCGGCTTTAAAAAAGATATATTTGGCTTTTTAAAAAATAAGAAACTTTATTATAGACTTTTGATTTGCATGTTTAAAGTATTAAAATTTTAGAAGGTAATCTTTTACAGTTTTTGCATGTTATTATAGAACATAACCCTTGGTTTCTTGAAAAAGGTACATTAGATCTTAAAAGTTTGCCAAAAAGTTAATCAGAACTTGCCCAAAATTGTTTCCCCTTGTGGAACATGGCATTTCATTTCCTACAGGCTTTAGGAAAGGTCAAGGAGGATAAATCTCCTCCCCTTGTACCCTCCGCTCCTTAAGAGGAACAGAAAGAAAAGAAAAAATGGGAGGAATGGTCTTCATGGCTCCCTCAACCTCCATGTCCTAATCATGATATGTTTAATTTGCCGTTAATAGAATCACCTGTGCAAAAAGGCCAAATTATAAAGAAATTGGAATATTAAAAGGTACTCCTTAAAATCAGGCTGAAAAAAGAGTGCCATGGTCATCTTAATGTGGTTTCTTGTCCAAATTAAAATCTTAATTTGTATTTGGAATCTAAAATCTGTAATAAGAAATGAAACCCTGCTGCCGAGTCCACCTCTGGTGTGGAGAGATTCAAAGGTGGCAGAAAAAGGCAGAGCTATAAGCTCTCCCACAATGAGATTACTTAATGTTTTATTTAAAAATTACTGGAGAACATCTTATGACAACCAAACTTTGGCTAAGATAACCTTGGGTGCTAGCCATGACTTTAGAAAGCGAAATAGAAAAAAATTTAAAATGTCTTCTATGAAGCATGACTTTGGGAAAAATACGCCATCTGAGTCATTTGCTGAAACTTCCCCCAAAGCAGGATGTGGGGAAAGGGAAGAAGGAGCAAGTGGCGATCCAGTGTGGATGCCCCCTCCCCAAGTATTCTAAAATTAAAGTCCTTCTAGTAATTGAAAAGCTTTTACAAATTTATAAATGCATCTGGGATTTCTGTGCACATGTAAAAGGAAAAGGCCAGTTTAAAAACGAGTGCGCATAGTTTTGAGCTGAACTTGACCTTTTGCTGTGTACAGAATAAAAACCCGAGACTGTTTTGGCCTTAAAAATGGCGGAGATGAACCTGAGAAAGAAATGCAGACAGGTTTCCCAAGGTGATTTAAAGTAGCTCTTTTGAAATTTCCCGCCCTGAGGCAAGTACCACCAGGAAGTTGATAGTCAAGTTTACATGTGAATAGCTATGGTTTTGCTTCTTGACTTCCCCAGCAGGAAAATTGTGACCATTTTGAAATTAAGCAGCTATGCCAGGCTTATTGGCTGGAAACTCATCGAGATCTTATATGGGTGTATGCATTATCTATGGACACAGACAATAGGGTGGTGAAGGCCTAGAGTGCGGCAGGAATGGGGGGGGGGGAATAGGGGGAGAAAAGGGGGATATCTGTAATAATCTCAACAATAAAGATTTAAAAAAAGATTAAGAAAGTTCTTTAATAATCTAAGCCCAGATGTTTAGAAGAAACCACACTCTTTAAGAGACACTGGCCCTTTCTTCAAGAGGGAGCATACTACTTCTTACAGTACTCTGCAGCTTTGGAAATGACCACTAACCCTTTCTCAACATACACAATGTCTAAAACCACATCTGTGCCTATGACTAGTGGGTACCATCATTCTGCTTATGGGTAATGTGCTCTCTATGCCAGATCCAGACCACCCAAAATGATTAGAAATAAGAGATAAGAACCCTTAAGGGAAAAACCAGATAGTCATCACTATCTGTGTCCTTGGTGCTGAGTACTTAGAATAAAATAAATATTAATAGAATAAATTAATTAGTGCTCAGGAGTATTACAGATCCAGGAAGTGCTATACAGAAGATGAAGGTTGTGGTGGGACAGAGAGACAGAATAAACAATCAAGGGAACTGCAGTTCATACAATGCACTAAACACAAGGACCTGGAAAATGAGACAAAGCTCATCTCCCATGGGAAGTCTCTCACATACCATACTGTGTGGGTAAAAGCTATAAGTAGCTTCCCTGGTCTTAGCCAGTCTATGCACTGACAAATTGATTCCATACATGGAATAAACCCCCTGTTTAGGCCACTTGAGTAACATAAACTTCCACCCGAATCTAGTGGTAATTTATAAAGTTGTTTTTATCCAAAGATATCATCTAGGTTCCATATGGTTTAATAGACTATCCTTAGATTTGGCAAAGCAATATGAAACAGGCTGAACAACACTTATAAAAAATTTGGATTAGGGTCAGCCCTGTGAATAGGCTTTCATTTATGTAATGGGATTAGAGGTGTAAAGAGGAACCCTTATAAAGAACATATCTCCCCCAACCTCTTTTATGTATTCTGAGTGGTCATTACTAATCAGCAAGGTGAAATGGAATTAGCAGTGGATTTGCCATCAAACCTACCTCATTTGAATCCCAGATTTTCCACTTATGAGCTGTATGACCTTGGCCATATTCCTTACCTGTCCAAACCTCAATATGGAACATCTGAGAATAATTCCTATTTAGTAGGGTTATTATGAAACTTAAGCAAGAGAGTTTGAGAACGCCTTGACCCATGTTGTTGTTATTATTAATTAATCGTCCTGAGATGTGATGACAACTTGGACCACAAAAACCACTATTAAAAGGTTCAAGAGAGGTCAGTACTTGTGCCTCAGTTAGCACCTTAGCCAGGGTTAGTCATTAGTAACCAGGAAGAGGATGCATCATTGAACCAAGAGTGGGGACAGGGAGCCAAAAAAAGATGTTACTGTTTGCTAACTATGTTTCTCCCTGCCATTTTCTTCCACTCTGCAGCAACCAGTTTCTTCTCCCAGCAAATTTGCTTTCTTCCAGCAGCAAGGAATTGCACAGGTTCTGTGAGAAGCTGTGACTTTCAAGCTGCCCTTCCTTCTGTTGAGTGTGCTCCTGTGAAAATGTATTTGGCCACGAGGTTACTGCAAGTCCCCTAGACTGCAGTTCTGGGTCATGAGGATTCTTTAAATGTGAGTCGACCCTTTACCCCAGACTCCCACTTTAATTTCAGTATTTATAAAGCCTAATTCTTATCAATCTCATAGTTTTTCTAGGGAGAATTAGAGTACACAAGATCATTTAAACTTTTTGTTAATAAAATGGAATAAATAAAAAGAAAGCTGTCATATTTTTCTATTGTACTAATTGCAGGAAAAGCCTATTTTGTTCTTTATTTTCTAATAGCAAAAATCTTATTGAGATATGAACTGTTTAAACCACCTCAGGAGTTCTTGCGATCTCTTTAAGACTGTAAACATGTTCTGAGAGCACATTTCTCAATAACATCACTCTAGAAATCACAGCGGACAGGATTCATGAAAATGTTCATGAGAATGCTTCCATAGTTTCATGTGATGTAGATGCCAACACAGGAAGCTTCTACTAATAATTTAAAACAGAATAAAGTCAAGGTCACAAAACAGTGATTTTTACTTACATGTCTACGTCAGAAAAAATTCTGTAATGAAAATTAAATACCAATTTTCTTAAATTGTTCAAAATTTTTTATTCTATTTTGAAAAAATGTTTGAACTATGGTCTCATCATTATATTTAAGAAGGTAAAATTTTATCATCTACTGGTAGTGTCTTAAAAGAAATCATAGCCACCTTTTATGCAAAAACAATGTAAAATAAGGTAATTTTAAAGTGAAAATGTTTGGAATAGCTTTTTGAAAATGAGATTTGAGGAACTATCTAAATAATATCCCAGATAAGTCATATATTTTCTGAAGTTTTGAATCTATAAAAATAAATGACATATACAAAATTTTGTAGGAATAATATACAAAATATAGGTAGCTTACCCTTTAGTTGAACTTTGGAAATGTTTTAAATGAAAATTATTTTAATATTAGAGGTCTGGTGCACAAAATTCATGCACAGGTAGGGTTCCTAGGCCAGGCCAGCAATCAGGGCTGATCTGAAGGGCGACCAGCGGGCCGATTGGGGCCCTCCCGCTGACACCCACCTTGGCTGGCCTGGGGCCTGCGGGCTGGGGGCAGCTGCTGCAATTGAACATCTTCCCCCTGGTGGTCAGTGTGCATCATAGCAACTGGTCATTCCACTGGTCATTCTGCCATTTGGTCTATTTGCATATTAGGCTTTTATTATATAGGAAGGCTAATCTCTAGGAAATTTTCAGTTGCTGGTTTGCTTTTGCATTTGTGCTTTTATTGTGCACTATGTACCATGTGAGAATATGGATAAATTTATGAATATCTTCATTTCAATAGTTTTTATCTGTTTATATTTTTGCCTGGTAACTTCTTTACTAAGAATGATTGTGATCAATTGAGAGGAAGTAAAAATGACCATGTGGTTTTCTAAATTCTGTTTTATTATTGTACTAGTGGCCCAGTGCATGGATTCATGCACACTGAAAGGAAATTAATTAGAAGAAAGATTTGTGTGGTAATTATCTTACTGCAAAAAATTACATGTCAAAATAGTATATATAATATAGTATTATAAAATTAAAATACAAAATATTTAACATGCGTGAGTCAACATTTATTTTTAAACTAGAGGCCTGTTGCAGAAAGATTCCTGCAAGAATAGGGCTTCCTGCAGCTGGAGCAAAGCAGAGAAGGGAGAGAAACCCTCTGAGGTGGGCTTCGCTCCCGCTCCCAGCCCCTGCGGCTGGGTTTGCCCTCCCGCTCCCAGCCGCTGCAGCTAGGTTTGCCCTCCCGCTCCCAGCCGCTGTGGCTGGGTTGGCCCTCTCACTCCGAGCCTCTCCAGCTGGGTTTCCCCTCCCACCTCCTGCCTCCCACCTCTGCAGCCTTGGCTCCATTCCTGTCTCCGCTGCCGCTACTTTGCTCCCTTCTGTAGCACTTGGCTTCCATGTTGTCTTCAGTCTTGGCTCCAATGCCGGTATATGCAAATTAACCACCATTTTTGTTGGCAGTTTTTGCATATCGCGCTGATTAGCCAATGGGAGGCATAGCAAAGGTATGGTCAATTACCATGTTTGTCTATTATTAGATAGTATTGCCAGAGCACCTCATATGTACCAGCCAATTGGTTGGACGGTCAGATGGACAGATGGTCGGTCACTTAGACTTTTATATATATAGATTGATCACTTCTCGGCCTTTTGGCTAGGATCAAGTGTAGTATATATAGATTGTATAAATATTCATTATTTCATTAAAGGCATTCTAAAAGTAATGTTTCATTTTATTGTATAGTTTGTAACATTTGTTTGATTTCAAATATGATCTTTTCCACAGTGCTTTTCTTTGAGCAGGTGTTCTTATAAGTGGGCTTCATTGTTTCTGTTTCTTTTCCATAAAATTAAACTGCTAAAGCAATAGACTCTAAAAATGTTTGACCTTAATAATCTATTTCATTTTTTTATTTTTTATTTTCTTATTTTTTTTATTATAATTGTTTTATTGCTTAAAATATTACAAAGAGTATTATATATGTCTCCTTATTTTTTTCTCCCCTTGACCCTCCCCTAGCCTCCCATGGCCCCCAGTGTCTTATGTCCATTGGTTATGCTCGTATGCATGCATACAAGTCCTTCAGTTGATCTCTTATCCCCCTCTACCCCCCAACCCTTACCCAAACTTCCCGCTGTAGTTTGACAGTCTGTTCGATGTTGCTCTGCCTCGGTATCTATTTTTGCTCATCAGTTTATAATGGTCTTAATTATCCATAAATGAGTGAGAACATGTGGTATTTTTCTTTCATTGACTGGCTTATTTCACTTAGCATAATGCTCTCCAGTTCCATCCATGCTGTCGCAAATGGTAAGAAGACTTTCTTTTTTACAGTAGCATAGTATTTCATAGTGTAGATGTACCACAGTTTTCTAATCCATTCATCTGCTGATGGGCATGTAGACTGTTTCCAGATCTTAGCTATGGTGAATTGTGCTGCTATGAACATAGGGGTGCACATATCCTTTCTGATTGGTGTTTCTGATTTCTTGGGATATAGTCCTAGAAGTGGGATCACTGGGTCAAATGGGAGTTTTTAACTTTTTGAGGAAACTCTATACTGTCTTCCACAGTGGCTGCATTCTCACCAGCAGTGTAGGAGGACTCCTTTTTCTCCACATTCTCACTAGCACTTGTCGTTTGTTAATTTGTTGATGATAGCCATTCTGACAGGTATGAGATGGTACCTCATTGTTGTTTTGATTTGCATTTCTCGGATGATTAGTGATTTTAAGCATGTTTTCATATGTCTCTTGGCTTTCTGAATGTCCTCTTTTGAAAAGTGTCTATTTAGGTCCTTTGCCCATTTTTTGATTGGATTGCTTATCTTCCTTTTGTTAAGTTGCATGAGTTCCCTATAAAAGTTGGAGATCAAACCCTTATTGGTGATAACATTCCCATGCAGTGGGCTTTCTTGTTGTTTTGTTGATGGTTTCTTTTGCTTTGCAGAAGCTTTTTATTTTGATGTAGTCACGTTTGTTTATTTTCTCTTTAGTTTCCAATGCCCTAGGAGCTGTATAAGTGAAGAAATTGCTTCGGCATATGTCTGAGATTTCTTTGCCTTTGGATTCCTCTAGTGTTTTTATGGTTTCCTCTCTTATATTTAAGTCCTTTATCCATTTTGTGTTTATTTTTGTGTATGGTGTAAGTTGGTGGTCTAGTTTCATTTTTTTGCATGTATCTGTCCAATTTTCCCAACACCATTTCTTGAAGAGGCTCTCTTGATTCCATTGTATGTTCTTGCCTCCTTTGTCAAATATTAATTGAGAATATTGGTTCGGGCCGATTTCTTGGCTCTCTATTCTATTCCATTGATCTATATGTCTGTTCTTGTGCCAGTACCAGGAAGTTTTGAGAACAGTGGCTTTGTAATACAACTTGATATCTGGTATTGATATCCCACTTACTTTGTTCTTCTTTCTCAGGACTGCTGCAGCTATTCGAGGTCTTTTTAAATTCCAGATGAATTTTTGGAGAGTTCTGTCTAGATCTGTGAAATATGCCGTTGGTATTTTAATGGGAAGTCTGTTGAATTTATAGATTGCTTTGGGTAGTATGGACATTTTAATGATGTTGATTCTACCAATCCAAGAACATGGTATGTTCTTCCATCTCTTTATGTCTTCCTCTATCTCTTTTTTCAATATCCTGTAGTTTTCTGAGAAGAGGTCTTTTACCTCTTTAGTTAACTTTATTCGTAGGTATCTTAATTTTTTTGGTGTGATGGTAAATGGGATTGCTTTTATAGTTTTCCTTTCTGTAAGTTCACTATTGGTGTATAGAAATGCTATAGATTTCTTGGCGTTAATTTTGTATCCTGCTACATTGCCCAATTCATGTATTAAGTCTAATAGTTTTTTGATAGAGTCTTTAGGGGTTTTTATGCATAATATCATGTCATCAGCAAATAGGACAATTTTACTTCTTCTTTTCCTATTTCAATGCCTTTTATTTCTTCTTCTTTTCTAATTCCAATGGCTAATACTCCAGTACTATGTCGATCAGGAGTGGTGAGAGTCGGCATTCCTGTCTTGTTTCTGTTCTTAGGGGAAATGGTTTTAGTTTTTGTCCATTGAGTTTGATGTTGGCTGTGGGTCTGTCATATATGGCTTTTATTATGTTGAGGTATGATCCCTCTATTCCCACCTTGCTGAGAGTTTTTATCAGAAATGGGTGTTGAATTTTGTCAAATGCTTTTTATGCATTAATTGATATGACCATATGGTTTTTTTCTTTCAATTTGTTTATGTAATGTATCATGTTTATTGATTTGCGGTTATTGTACCATCCTTGCATCTCTGGGATAAATCCTACTTGGTGATGGTGTATGATCTTTCTGATGTACTGCTGGATACGATTTGCTAAGATTTTGTTGAGGATTTTTGCATCTATGTTCATGAGGGATATTGGCCTGTAATTCTCTTTCATTGTGTTGTCTTTATCTGATTTGGTATTAGGGTGATGCTGGCTTCATTGAATGAGATTGGAAGTGTTCCTTCCTCTTGAATTTTTTGTAGTAGTCTGAGGAGGATAGGTTTTAGTTCTTCCTTGAATGATTTTTAAAACTGCCCTGTGAAGCCGTCTGGCCCTGGGTTTTTGTTTGCTGGAAGCTTTTTGATGACTGCTTTAATTTCTTCCACAGTCATTGGCCTATTGAGATTTTTAGATTCTTCCTGCGTTTTGGAATGTTGTATTTTTCTAGGAATATGTCCATTTCCTCCAGGTTGTCTAGTTTGTTGGAGTAGAGCTGTTCATAGTATTTTTTAATAATCTTTTGTATTTTTGTGGGGTCTGTTCTTATATGGCCTCTATCATTTTTGATTTTGTTTATTTTGGTCCTCTCTCTTTGCTTCTTGGTGAGCCTGGCTAGAGGTTCATCAATCTTGTTTATCCTTTCAAAGAACCAGCTCTTGGTTTTGTTGATTTTATGTATCATTTTTTGGTCTCTATGTCATTTATTTCTGCTTTAATCATTATTATCTCCTTTCTTCTGTTCACTCTGGGCTTTTCTTGTTGCTGTCTTTCTAATTCTTTGAGATGTACAGTCAGATGATTTACTATCATTTTTTCTTGTTTTTTGAGGTAGGCCTGTATGGCTATAAACTTCCCTCTCAGGACTGCTTTCATTGTGTCCCATAGCATTTGGATTGTTGTGTTTTCATTGTCATTAGTTTCCAGGATGTTTTTAATTTCTTCTTTGTCTTATTGGTAACCCAATAAATATTTAATACCATGCTATTCAGCTTCCAGGTGTTTGAGTATTTTGGGTTGTTTTTATTATAGTTTATTTCTAATATTATGCCACTGTGATCTGAGAAGATGCTTGGTATGATTTCAATCTTCTTGAAACTGGAGTAGACTTTGCTTGTGACCCAATATGTGGTCTATTTTGGAAAATGTCCCATGTGCACTAGTGGAGAACGTATATTCCGTGGCTTTGGGGTGAAATGTTCTGAAGATGTCAATTAAGTCCATCTGATCTAGTGAGTCATTTAGTATTGCTGTTTCTTTGTTGATTGTTTGTCTAGAGGTTTTATCCAGTGATGTCAGTGGTGTATTAAAGTTTCCTACCATGATTGTATTGTTTCCAGTCTCTTTTGATATCTTCAAGGAGTATTTTTTATGTATTTGAGTGCTCCTGCATTGGGTGCATATATGTTTGTCAGGGTTATTTCTTCTTGTTGTATCTATTCCTTTAGTATTATGAAGTGACCTTCCTTTTCTCTTGTTATGGCCTTCACTTTGATATCTATTTTGTCTGATATAAGTATTGCTACCCCAGCTTTCTTTTTATTTCCATTAGCCTGAAAGATATTTTTCCATCCCTTCACTTTCAGTATGTGTGAGTCCCTTCTAATGAGGTGGGTCTCTTGTAGACAGCAAATATATGGGTCATATTGTTTTATCCACACAACCACTCGATGTCTTTTGATTGGAGCATTTAGTCCATTTACATTTAAAGTTATTATTGAAAGGTACTTGTTTGTAGCCATTTCTTTTTTTTGTGTGGCTGTTTTCTTTCTGGGATTTTTATTTCTTCTTTTTACACCAGTCCCTTTTAGCATTTCTTGCATTGCTGGCTTGGTGGTGATAAACTCCCTTAGCCTTTTTTTTTTGTCTGTGAAGCTTCTTATTTCCCCTTCAAGTTTGAATGATAGCCTTGCTGGATAGAGTATTTTTGGATTTAGTCTTTTGCCTTGCATCACCTTGTAAATTTCTGTCCATTCTTTTCTGGCCTGATGTGTTTCTGTTGAGAAATCATTTGATAATCTGATGGGAGATTCCTTGAATGTAACTTTCCTTCTCTCTCTTGCAGCCTCTAACATTCTCTTTTGTCCTGAACATTTGCCATGGTAATTATGATGTGTCTTGGTGTGGAACTTTTCGGGTTCATCTTGTTTGGGACTCTCTGTGCTTGTGTGACTTTTTTCTTCCCCAACTCTGGGAAGTTTTCTCATATTATTTCTTCCAATAGGTTTTCTAACCCTTGTTCCTCTTTCTTTTCTTCTGGCACCCCTATTATTCGTATGCTGTTTCATTTCATGTTGTCCCATAGCTCCCTTAGTCTCTCCTCCTGTCTTTTAATTTTTTTCTCCAATTGCAGTTCAGTTTGGGTGTGTTTTGCTTCCCTGTCTTCTAATTCGCTAATTCGGTCCACCGCTTCCCCTAGTCTACTCTTGAAACTTTCAATGGTGTTTTTTATTGCAGCTATATCACTCTTCATTTCTTCTTGGTTCTTACATAAGTTATTGATTTTTTCATCCATTTCTTTTTAATTCTTACATAAGTTGTTTATTTTTTCATCTGTTTCTTCTTGATTCTTGCAGAAGTTGTTGATTTTTTCCTCCATCCGATTTATGCACTCTAGGACCCTTAATCTTAATTTTTTTCTGACATGTTGCATGCCTCTTTTTCACTTAGCTGCTTTCTTGGTGAGTCCTCCTCTTCTTTCCTTTAGGGGTTTCTTTGTCTATCCATGTTTGATCTCACTGAGAGATCTAGATGTTGAGTCATTCAGGGGCTGCTCCTTGGGTGGCTGTGGCTCATCGGGCTGTGCTTGCTCCTCGGGTGGTTGGTAGCAGTTGCTCCTCAGTTGGCAGCAGCTCCTCTGGTGGGTGCTGTTCACAGCTGTGGTGGCTCCTCTGGCTGGTGGGGGGAGGCTTCACACACAGCTGCTGTTCCTCAGACAGAGGGTGTGCTGATCACGAGGCTACTGTTCCTTAGATGGGGGCGGGCTACACATGCAGCTGCTACTCCTTGAACTGGGGCGGACTGCTCACATGGCTGATGTTCCTTGAATGGGGTCTGGCTACACGCTGCTGTTGTTGCTCTGATGTGGTGGGCTGCTTGTGGGGCTACTGCTTTTTGGACTTGGACAGGTTGATTGCAAGTCTGCTGATCCTCGGATGGGGGTGGGTTGCTTGCATGGCTGCTGCTTTTTGGACAGGAGTGAGCTGCACGCATCACTGCTCCTCCTCTCCAGGTGTCTGGTTATGTGGCTTGCTCTCTAGTACTTTCCAGGGGAACTCCTTCCTTCCCGGATTCAAACTGTCTCACCAGCTGAGTACACTTTGCCAACTCGGGGGTGGATGTTATCTATCTCAGCTGCTCATTCTGTTTGCCAGTAATCTAACTATTTTAATTATACCATTTAACTAGGTCTAAATGCAATTAACTCACATTTAACCGAAGCAAATCTTTCAAGGATAAACATAAACCCAAACACCAAAAGTCCCCTTGCCAATTGCTACTGGAAATTAAACTCCCCCCCCCAAATCACAGATCAAATGTATACATGTGAATAAAAAAACCCACTTCCCATTATATGGGGGGAGCACTATTTCTTTTAACAGTAATGCCCAACCATAGTCTCTTTCCCTCAGGGGTTTACTATTTTCCTAAATTTATTTTAAAAGGGCTTTTAAAAAATGGATTCTTTGTTTTGGTCTTTGAGTCAAAATTCATATAGCCTGACTATAGTGTATCTTGAACCATGTCACAGTGATGTCTTTACAACATACATTGTCAAATAAAAAGTTCAGAATGTTTGATTAATCCTTATAGATTTTCATAATCCATTTTTTCAACTGTACATGCTCCCGGAGTCTGTAAATCCTTTGATTAACCCATTCATGAGATTTGCCTGAAAATATGAAACTTTGGTCTCAGTGTGGTCTGATTATTCTAGAAGGTAATTTATTATTTGCCTCTTGACCTGAAAAATTAACTTGTTTTTTCCAGTGGGTCACCTGTAATTCCTTATTCTTGAGCTAGATGTCTTCTTGTAGTTTGGTTGGTTTGAGAAACAATCCAACTTAAGATTTGAACTCTATCTCAAACTGGTAGGAAAAGGAGAGGGTCTACCTCAGTACCACTTGACACATTAGGAAAATTCTCCTGATTCTCTACCATGAACTGGAAGCAGAAGCAGGAAGCTGCTATTCATTTGGAGCCTGGTGCCAGGCCCTGCAAGGCTGCTCTGAAGGAGCGCTCTGCAACTGGCATTTTAGAACCAGGTCCCTTATAAATCACAATGTCACAAAAGTTGCAGAAATGAGTACATCTCACATGTGCTGAGAAAGAAATTACAGGCACACACTTTGTATGTGTTCAGTCTAGGAATTTGTAGTTCATGTGAAAAAAAAAAGAGAATATACAAGGAGCTATTGTTAGCTACTAGGAAGGAAGTTTCAGGAATATCTAGGCTATTGCTGCTTATTTTGATTTCCATTGTTTTGAGGCAGGTGTTTGGCCCCTTTTTGCCAGGCAGCCTGGTATTTTTGTCTTTTATTTATTTATTGGGAAGCACATTTTAACATCTGCAAGTCATTTGTAACCAAGAGATCAGCATCAGGTTTTCATGTATCTTCTGCCATTCTTTAACCCATGACAAATACATTTGATTTACCATGACAAACTTCCAAAAGTTTCTCCCTTTGGCAGTGACTTACAAGTTCTACTAACAAAATGAAATCTTGCTGCTCTCAGCTTGAAAAGGAGAAAAAAGTTCTTCTCCATTTTTTTTGTCCCCAATAATACTATTAAATTTAGAACCCAAAGGGTTATTTAAAGAACTAGACACTACCGATTTGCCTAATTAGAGAAATAAGTTTTTAATGGTCTTCTGTGTAAGGCTTATTTTATTTTCACTACTCTGTAAAAAAAACAACAACACAAAATTTGTTTTGTTTTTTTTAAATCTAGTAACTTATAAAATTTCTCTGTGGTATGTGTCTAATAACATTTGTGGTTTTGGACTAAGAAGATAGTTGTCTATTGCATTACAATGTTTTGGTAAACGATGGACTGCGTATGTGACAGTGGTCTCATAAGGATATAATGGAGCTGAAAAATCCCTATTGCCTTTTGACATGGTAACCTTGCTAATATCTTAGCACAACACTTTACTCCCATGTTTGTGGTGATGCTGGTATAATCAGACTTATTTCACTGCCAGTCATATAAAATAACAGCACGTACAATTACTGACAGCAGGCTATACCATCTAGGTTTGTGTAACTACACCCTATAATGTTTGCACAATGACAAATTGCCTAGTGACACATTTCTTAGAGCACATCCTAGTCATTAAGTGGCACATGACTGTAAATTAATGAAGTCAGGTAAAATGAGATGCCTCTTTTAAGCCAGCCCATTGGGAGGAGCAAATATGGACATCAAAACTCTCACTGTGCAGTAGGACAATTCTGTTCTCATCATCCTTCACACAACCTATATGCAAATGTGTCATGGCTTTCAATGTAGTTACAGAGTTACAGGTCATGGCAGATGAGAAAAAAGGAGTGAAAATAACTATCAGAGAAGGTCAACTGACATCCAAGTAAGGAGAGCTGAAGCAAAGCACAAAGGGTAAGGAAAGAAATGTGAGGCTGGTGGGGGAGTAGATGTAGAGGCTCAAATATGAGATGATGAAGTATTTACAGATATGCCTTTTTATACAGGGTCTTGAAAAGGTGAAGCATTAAGAGTGAGTAAAACAAAAAAGGGGATAAAGAGAACACTTAAATAAGACATGAAAGATGGTCAAAATAAATCAATGGCAAATGTCTACAATAATGAAAAAAACTCATCAAAATATTAGTGTGAGGAGGAAGGCGACCTGATGCTGGGGTGGGATGGCAAAGCATCCAAACTGAGACATGGGAACCATACATTTCCAGGCCAGAGGCAGCAGGAAGCTGGCGGTCTACATGGGTATCATTTGGCTGAAGATGTAAGTCTAGAACAGGGGTGGGCAAACTTTTTGACTCGAGGGCCACAATGGGTTCTTAAACTGGACCGGAGGGCCGGAACAAAAGCATGGATGGAGTGTTTGTGTGAACTAATATAAATTCAAAGTAAATATCATTACATAAAAGGGTACGGTCTTTTTTTTTTTTTTAGTTTTATTCATTTCAAGTGGGCCGGATCCGGCCCGCGGGCCGTAGTTTGCCCACGGCTGGTCTAGAAGCACAAGTTCTTGATTGGGTTAATTTACATATGTAACTAACACCCCTGGTATCCCCTGAGACTTTATTTGTTGTTTAATGATTTATTTTATTACTTGCAGGGCCTCTAAACTGAATCAGTGTGTACAACTTCATCTCCCTTTTCAATTTGGCTTCAGATAGAGAAAGGGAATTGTGAGGAAAGTGAAAAGGGGGGTCTAAGCCAGTTAAGAGTTCAGATAATGAATATCCTCTAATGTCTCCCATGAAACAGAACATATTTAAGCCTACAAGTAGCCAGCTTAATCTCTTGAGTGTTTGACCATGCTGCAACTGAATTTGCCATGTGTTGAAAGAGTGTGATTATCTCACCTTACTTTTCCTAGTCATCCTTTTTCTCCCCTTTAAATATATTTTTATTGATTTAAGAGAGGAAGGGAGAGGGAGAGAGATAGAAACATCAATGATGAGAGAGAATCATTGATTGGCTTCCTTCTACACACCCCCTATTGGGGATTCAGCCTGCAACCCGGCATGTGCCCTTGAACGGAATCAAACCTGGGACCCTTCAATCTGTAGGAAGATGCTCTGTCCACTGAACAAAACCGGCTAGGGCTCCTGGTCATCTTAACTACAAATAAACACAGAAGTCTTTCTTGGGTGCTTATAATTATAATATTTCCAATGTCCTAAGCTAAACTGGAATTTTGTAAATGTTTGTGATGGGAAATTGTAATTTTTAATTACTCAAAGCACATGATGACAACATGCATAATAACATGCATGTAAAATCCCTAATCCATGAGTTAAATTACTAAAACCTTATTCTCTCTTTCTCTATATCTTTATCTATCTTACCTAATAATAGACAAACATGTAAATTGACCATCCCTCTGATACACTCACCAGGCAATCAGGAGAGTATGCAAATTAACCCAACAAACGTGGCAGTTAATTTGCATACATAGGCCCCCAGTGGCCTGGGTCCCGGGAATATCATCAGCACCCAGGTCACTTCAAGGAAGGCCTCACGTAGGCCCTGAGCAGCGTAGGAAGGGCCTGAGTGAGGGGGCTCCTGGGGAGGGGCAGAGCAGGCCATTGGAGCTGCGGAGGTCCCCTGCCCAAGCCTAAAGCCTTGGCCAGAGGCATTAGGCTTGGGAAGGGGGCGGAGCCAATGATCAGAGGGGTCTGGGGGTCCTCTGCCTAGGCCTGACACCTCAGCCAGAGGCGACAGGCCTGGGTGAGGGGCCGATCCAGCCATTGGAGGGAGATGGGGGTCCCCTGCCTAGTCCTGATGCCTCTGGCTGAGGCATCAGGACTGGGCAAGGGGCCAATCCAGCGATCGGAGGGTGATGGAGGTCGACACCTCTGGCCGAGGCGTCAGGCCTGGGCAGGGGGGCAGAGCTGGCAATCAGAAGTATCTAGGAGTCCCCTTCCCAGGCCTGACGCCTGGGCCAGAGGCATCAGGCCTAGGCAAGGGGCCGATCTGGCCATCTGAGCGTGATGGGGGTCGACGCCTCTGGCCGAGGCGTCAGGCCTGGGTGAGGGGCCAAGCCAACAGGTGTGAACTACAGAAGAAACACTTTTTCTGACCGCTCATTGGCTAAGCTCTCTGTATGCCACTGGTAATATTCTTAGTAACTTGGGTAATAAGAATCCAAAAAGGTGATCTAGGGTTTTTCACCACACTCCTGGTGAAAAAAAATGAAGGTCCACTGCTGGAGGGCTAAGAAATGTTATCTCTTGCCCTAGCTGGTTTGGCTCAGTGGATAATGCCTGGCCTTCCAACCGCAGGGTGTGGGTTCAATTCTGACCAAGGGCATGTACCTAGGTTGCAAGCTCCTCCCTGGCCGGGGCCCAGGTCAGGGCTCATGCAGGAGGCAACCAATCAAAATGTTCCCCTCACTTTGATGTTTCTCTCTGTCTTTCCCTTTCTCTTCCAGATTCTCTAAAAATCAATGGAAACATATCCTCAGGTGAGTATAAAAAATTAATAATAAAGAAATGTCATATCCTATGAAAGACACATCTTGAAAATGCCTAAAGAAAGTTGTCACTTTTTCATGGTGAAGGGACTGGAGTGTTGATGAAAAAACCTTGGTGGCTGCGGTGACTGGCAGTGGCTGCAGCAGCAGGCTGATGGGGCTGGTGCGTTCCCCTGATCAGCCCAGTTGCCTGGGAGGCCAGACTGTGGCTTAGGCCTACTCCCCAAGGGGAGCAGGGAGCGGGCCTAAGCCGTCACTAGGACATCCCCTGAGGACTCCCAGTATGTGAGAGGGGGCAGGCTGGGCTGAGGGACCCTAGTCTATAATAATAAAAGAGCAATATGCTAATTAGACTGGATGTCCTTCCAGACATAGCAGAGGCTGCGAGGGAAGCCCGAGTCCTGGGTGCCAGAAGGAAGCCTGTGCCGACAGCCAGGGGAAGGAAGGCCTACTCCTGCACGAATTTCATGCATTGGGCCTCTATAATAATAAAGTGTAATATGCAAATAAACCAAACGACTGAACAGCAGTCCTGAGGACCTTCCGAATAAACTTTTGGATGACCAGGCCAGCCAAGTCAGGTGCCATGCCATTGGTCAGGGGTTAGGGGGCTTGCCATCACCCCACAATTGCCCCACAGAGGGAGGCCCCAGCCACCCTCTGCCCAGTGATCAATCGCAGAGCCCCGGCCGGGTGGGCAGGGCTCCCCTGTGCACAGCGATCGATCACGGAGCCCCACGATTAGTTGCCTCAAAGAGGGAGGCCCAGGCTACCTGACCAGTGGTTCTGTGGCAGGTGGGTGGGGCCTCTGCGGGGTGATCGATCTGGTGGCTCCACAATTGATTGCCCCACAGAGGGAGGCCCAGGCCACCGGCCAGTTACACTGTGGCAGGTGGGCAAGGCAGGCCAACAATCGCCCCAACCTGTGGCAGGGGGTGGGGGTGGGACAATGCTGCACAGATGCAAGCTGCTGGCAGCCAGGGGAAGGCAAGCCCTGATAGGCTCTGATTGCTGTCCAGGCCTAGGGACCCTACCCAAGGGGTTCCAGATTGCTAGAGGACGCAGGCCGGGCTGAGGGACACTCCCCACTCCTACCCCCATGCATGAATTTCATGCACCAGGCTTCTGGTCTACCTATATAATTAAACCAAACTGCTTTTGCCCCAGTCAATTGGACCAGACCAATAATGTTATATGGAACTCTGGACAAAAAATAGCCTGTCACAGCATTGTTGTTAATAATGCCAAATGTTCTTGCCCAAGGGAGGGAATAATGCTTCCAAAACATAAATCTTTCTACAGTATAATGAAGCTGAAATTGTTCCTTTTGTGTCATGGTAGTACCAAAGCAAGAAGACATCTATTTAATCCATCTTGACAGAATAAAGGTGTTACTTCTATTTCTTAAAATATTTTTGAAGTACTAATCTATTTCAGCTACTCAGAGCTATCTCGATGGTTATGGAAAATTATATAAAAGTGAAATGATTCCTGGTGGTCACACATACTGTTGAAAAATATGTGTAGCTTCCAGTTTTTAGAATAGGATGCATAAGCACTCTTTTGGTATGTCACAGATATTTTGCTGCTCTGTAGTTTTTAAAAGAGAGGAAGGGTGAGGATTAGGATTGACATGTAAACTACAAATTACAGAAATCATTTAGAGTCTCCTATCTAAACTTGATATAATGAATACAATGTTTTTGTATAGATCAGGTTTTTTTTTTAACATTAAAGCTTATACATTAAGAGTCATTCTGGTCATCTCTGACTTTTCAGTTTATGTCCAGGGTCTCTGTTTTGGTATAGAGAAAGACAGCAGATGGTGCTCACTTATAGTATGTGAAAATTTCACACCAAACCAGTCAAGAATCACCTTGTGTCTATTCCATCAAAAAGTCATTAACCAAATTTCATTCTTACATGAGCCAGGATATGCTTGTGATTCTGCCCAAACTGAAATCTGATTTGTGCTGCCCAGGCTCATCAGAGGTAAATGCAAAATTCCAATTCCTGCCCATTGGTTGTTGACTGAATAATTAGGCATGAATTTATCCTACTCAAGACAATGGGGGACAGAAAACAAAAAAGAGCATAGAAAGAAAAATAGAAGAGGAAATAATGATGAAATGTCCATTTAACTTTAAGTCATCAACAACACTTAGTTCTGAAAGAAATATTGAGGAAATGATGTGAATATTCCTTTGTAGTAAGTGTAGTGGTGGGGTTTGTCAGGGCTGCCCAAGACAGGGAAGACCAGATGCCTTGGAGATGAATTTTTACCTTCTTCTGCTCTTACCAATCTCTCTTATCTCAAAACTCAGCAAGACTTATTCTTGGGTATTCTTATTGCACTTTACCAGTATATCACTTTTAGTGTTCCCAGTCTTATCATATGTAAACAGTTAAATACGAGAAGGCCTATCAGCCTTACAAACTATAGGAAACACATTCTGTTTAATGCTGTGTTTCCTGCAGTGCAAAGTACAGGATTCTGCACATAAAAAGTAAAATGAAGAGAAAAGAAAAAATAGAAAAGAAAATAAAGTCCCCATTCCATGAGAATGGGGAAAACAGATTCAAGTTGAGAAAAAAAGTATCAAAAATCTTAAGAACAATAATAATAAATGAGAACATCTTTTTATCAATATCTTCAATGTTAGTACCAAGAACAGGCACCAAAATCACAGCCCCTCTGTCTGTATCTTTTAGGCCAGTTATGTATTTTCTTTGCAACATTTCACATTTCTCCCCTCTCCACACATGGTTTTTTCTTTTTTTCTTCTTCTTCTTTTGTTTTTAGCTTTTGGTATAATTTTGAATGTAATAAAAAGTTGTTAGTTCATGTTCCAAAGAACTTTTGAATACTCTTTACAAGGTTATTATTTAACTGATTACATTTTAACTCATTTGCTTTATCACATACTATCTTCTCTTCTGTTTCTCAGGGGGTACCTTTGAGGGTAAAGAGAAGACACATCGTGGTGACTCCTAAATATGTCAGCATTTGTTCTCCAAGAACAAGGAAATTCCTTTACATGTGTATATCTCTGTACACAATACAATGATCAAAACTAGGAAATACAACATTGGCATAAAACACTATTTGATCCATAATCCACATACAATTTGTACCAATTGACCTGATAATGCCCTTTGTAAGACTACTTTTTCCTCTGTCCTGGATCCAACTCAAGGTAATGAATTCTTGTTAGTTGTCATGTCTCATTAGTTTCCTTCTTCTGGAGCCATTCTTTAGCCTGTCTTTGTTTTTCATGACCTTGCCATTTTTGAAGAGTACTGAGCAGTTATTTTGTAAAACATCCCTCAATATAGGTTTGTCTGATATTACTTCATGAATATTCAAGTTATGAATTACCAGTAGTATTACTACAGAAGTGATGCATTTTTTTTAGTGCATGATATGAGGAGGCACATTGTATCAGTTGTCCCATTATTGGGATGTGAACTTGAATTACTTGGTGATGGTTGCCAAGTTTCTCCTCACATCTAGCTTTATAGCATCTTAATTAGATAATGTAAATTTTAAAGATATAGCTGAAGAAATCACTAATTATGCAAAACACCTTGGAAGATAAGTCACCTCATTCTTATAGATGTTCTGCAATTCACACTTGTTTTTAAACTATTCACAAGAAAACTGTGTACCTGGGCCAAAATAGGTGGCCTACTCTGTGAGTGACAGGGGGGAGCTCCTCAAACCCCTGGTGGGCCCTGCTCTGTGCGTGACAGGGGAGAGCTCCCCAACCCTCTGATGGGCCCTGCTCTGTGCGTGACAGGGGTGAGCTCCCCAACCCCCTGATGGGCCCTGCTCTGTGCGTGACGGGGGGGGAGCTCCCCAACCCCCTGATCGGCCCTGCTCTGTGCGTGACAGGGTGTGGCGCCACAACCTCCCCATCGACTTTGCCTTGAGTGTGACAGGGGGCGGTGCCCCAACCCCCCAATCAGCCCTACCCTGAGCGTGACTGAGGGTGGCATCACAACCTCTCAATCCGCCCTGCTCTGTGCATGACAGGGGGCGGTGCCCCAACTCCCCAATCGGCCCTGCTCTGAGCCCAACCAGTGCACCTAGGGATTGGTCCTGCCCTCTGCCACCTGGGAGCAGGCCTAAGCCAGCAGGTCGTTATCTCCCAAGGGGTCCCAGACTGCGAGAGGGCACAGGCCGGGCTGAGGGACCCCTCCTCCCCACCGAGCGCACAAATTTTTGTGCACCGGGCCTCTAGTCCTATATAATAAAAAGGTAATATGCAAACCTACCCTAACAGCAGAACGACTGAGAATGACTGGTCACTATGACACACACTGACCACCAGGGGCCAGACCAGCCGTGGGCAAACTACGGCCTGAGGGGCCGGATCCAGCCCGTTTGAAATGAATAAAACTATTGAAAAAAAGACCGTACCCTTTTATGTAATGATGTTTACTTTGAACTTATATTAGTTCACACAAACACTCCATCCATGCTTTTGTTCTGGCCCTCCGGTCCAGTTTAAGAACCCATTGTGGCCCTCGAGTCAAAAAGTTTGCCCACCCCTGGGCCATACGCTCAAGGCAGGAGCTGGCCCTTGGTGATCAGTGCGCTCCCATGGGGGAGCTCTGCTCAGCCAAAAGCCAGGATAATGCTGCCAGTACAGCGGTGGGGGTGGGAGCCTCTCCTGGCTCCTCAGCAGTACTAAGGATGTCAGACTGCAGCTTAGGCCTACTTCCCTCTGGCAAGTGGACATCCCTTGAGGGCTCCCGGGCTGCCAGGGGGATGACTGACTGCCAGCTTGGGCCCATTTGCCCATTCCCCCAGGGAGCAGGCCTAAGCCAGCAGGTGGACATCCTCCAAGGGTTCCCAGACTGCAAGAGGGCATAGGCTGGGCTGAGGGACCCCCTCAAGTGCACAAATTTTTGTGCATCAGGTCTCTAGTAGGAAGATAATAAAGAAAATATGTATGAGGTAGGGTAAAAGAAAAAGAGAAAATGATCTACTTTCTCAACATTTTCACATGAAGGAAGGGAAAGTGAAAAGAAAAAAAAAAAAAAAATCACCAAAACAACTTCTCTAATTTATTGTTTTAAATTTTTCTTATGTTTGAAAATGAAATATATTTCACATATAGAATTATATCTGATTTTTAAACTGTCCTTAGTGGCCCTTGCAGTCACTTCTGTGATCTGATAACACTCAGCCTGTGAGACCTTCCCTTAATCATCCTCCAGTGAACGTTATTTCAGGATCAGCCTATCCATTTCATAGGTCTGATCTCTTTCCAGATGTCAGATGGGAAATGTCAGGCCTCCTGTCAACATCCCTAACATTTAATACATTTTTGGGATACCAGAAATAGTCTAAAAGAACAGACAGGGATTTCTTGCTAAATGGTTTAGTGGGCACATATAAAACAGAAAGAAGGAAGATATATCCTATTTAAAGAAACATTCAATTGATAGTATTTTTAAAAAATATTTTTTATTGATTTCAGAGAGGAAGGAAGAGAGAGATAGAAACATCAATGATGAGAGAGAATCATTGATTGGCTGACTCCTGCACACCCCCTACTGGGTGTTGAGCCTGCAACTGGGCATATTCCCTGACCTGAATCAAATGGTGACCTCCTGGTTCATAGGTCGACACTCAACTACTGAGTCACGCTGGCTGGGCCAATTGATAATATTTTAATCCAAAAGCTTGAGAAAGAAATACCTATAGGCACAGGCAGCAGAGACTGATCAGTATTCTGGGCTTTGGAGAGGCTGAGCTTCTTTGTTAAGTGGACATGAATTATTCTTACGACAATGGCCACATTTGCCCAGATGGTGTGTTTTGGGATGGCCTAAGTGTGACATTCTCCAAAAAAACATCTCTGCAGAAGTCTGTCCCTCAGCCTAGCCCCATGTGGTACCAGAGAACTGGCATCACTTTTATGTTAAATGTTTGACCATATGAACTTGTCCTGTGGTTCGAATGCCTGAGTGCTCCTTAGCTGACTCATAAGAAATTATGGTGAGGAATCATGCCCAGTCTGGCTAGTATGCAGGATGAATGCTTTGATCTGATTAGAAGGACTGACTGTAATCTGTGGAGTGCCAAAATTAAGCTTGGTGACAACCTTAATGTAGAGCAAAAGAATGTATCCTGCTACCATGGAGCTGCCCAAAGGCACAGATAGGCTGGAGACAGGTGAAGAAAATGTAGGAAAAGATATCATTAAAAACTGATATAAAAATTGTCCAGGAAGAGCAATGAAAAGGCTGGGCAGGGGAGGGAACTATTTTCTCAGGAGACTGAGACCAGAAGAGACTGCTGAAGAGACATTGTATTTGTCACAGCAAGAATAATCAATATGTTGGCTTTTGGACTCTAGCGACGGGGATAAAATGAGATTCTGTAAAAGACAAATCAGAGACAATAGGCAGGAGCTTGGCTGTGGCAGAAAGGATGAAACAACCAAATTGAGACAATTGGCAGAAGAATGTGAAATTGCCAATAATTGTCTCAAACTGAATGTATGCCTAAGTGGGGACACTGGCGTGCTTTACAGAAAGAAGGGGGGAGATCAGTCTTCATCATGGTAAATGCCTGAGAGATGATTGGATAGAATATATCACTGCCCAGAGGGAGACAATGACTCAGGTTTGTGTGGCCATTAGATCCATCACATGGGCCCGCCTATTCTTTCATAATTTAACATGGCTCGATGTGACCTTCTTACTCTATACTGCTATTGCATGTAATCAAGGCTGAGCCACAGATGAGGAAGTTTGTAAGACATTGGCACTTGGTGACATTTCAGCAAAGCCCTATTAGCTAAGAATGAAGGGGGGCCATGATTTACCAGAGGCCATCTTGTGTGTGATTTCTGCATTTCTATTATCAACAGTCTGTGATGTGGTATCCTTGCAACAAATCAGAGCCATTATTATTTGCATGTTAGCCAGAGAATGCCCATCTCATTGGGGCCATTGGCAAGTGTTGAATCATGACAATACCAACAGTTCTTACATTTCAAGGCAAGTATACAGAGGTACTCTGAAAGCACTGGGTAAGTGCCCACACAATGCTCTAATGAAGTAGGAAGGAGGCAGGAACAAGTTCCCCAAATTCGCTAAAAGGTTGAAGAAACAGGGTAATTGAATTGCCTAAGGTCAAGCAAAAATGCCAACTTGACTCCTTCTCACCTATCTCAAAAACTGGATTTTCTCAGCCCTGATTTTGTTTTCTGTATGACTAATGTGCATTGAAACCTGTATTTGAAGACCACCTGCTCAATCCAATCTCAGGGAGCTTTTAACAGGCATTAAATGGGAATAAACTCTCTTTCAGGGGCCAGAGAGATCACTTCTAAGAGAGAAAAATAAATCCTTAATAGGAAACATGCCCCGAGGCTGCTGGGAGCCTGGGGAATACAAAGTCTCTGCATGAAGCTTGAATTTGTTTACATACACACACACATATACACAGTTTCCAAAACCCTTCAAGTTCATATAGAGCTGTAAGAATTGGTGGTCAAATGTGGAACCCCAGGATCACTTTTCATGAGCTAGCTTTAAGATCATCTGAGACTCGATTATAAAAATCTGCCATGGGGCAGACACATCAATATGGAGCAAGAAGAGAATGGGAAAGCCCACCACCAGACAGACATGTGAATGTGGCCTCTGAGAGAGAAAAGATGGCAAAGTGCCAATATTTAAAAGAACCAACGATGCCTTTTAGGTCACAGAAGCCTGGGGCAGTGTTAATGGTTTATGGAAGGAACATTATGCCAGTAATGGTTATTGTCAAAATTGGATTCAATTTAGCAGTAACACAGTAACTAAATGTTATGGTCATTTTTGAGCATAAACTTTACATATTTTCTAAGATAAGATCATTATCCCAAACCGCTTTAGAAAACAGTACTGCCTGATTATAAAGGAAGCTAGTTTTTATATTACCCTCTTCAACCTCCTCCACTCCCTTTCCCTCTGGTAACTACGCCTGTGTCTGTGATTTTTTTTTAAATTAAAGATTTTATTGATTTTTTACAGAGAGGAAGGGAGAGGGATAGAGAGAAACATCCATGAGAGAGAAACATTGATCAGCTGCCTCCTGCACACCTCCTACTGGGGATGTGCCCGCAACCAAGGTACATACCCTTGACCGGAATCGAACCTGGACCCTTCAGTCCACAGGCCGGTGCTCCATCCACTGAGCCAAACCAGTTAGGGCACAAAAACATTTTTGCCGCCTGGGAGCTGAAACCTAAATGAGGCAGTACTCACAGATCGGATAGTCTCATCTTCTCTCTCTCTCTCTCTCTCTCTCTCTCTCTCTCTCTCTCTCTCTTATTGAAATTATTGGGGAGACACTGGTTCATAAAACCATACGGGTTTTAAAATAAAATAAAAAATGAATAAATCAGATATGAATAAATAGGAATCTTTGTATGGAACTAAACAAAAACAACAACAACAACAACAAAACATACAGGTTATTCAAGTGGACAACTCAAGAAAATATCATCTGAATACATACATACCACATCCAGTTTTCAAGCGGGAAGCGTCATCGGAGCGCATGCTGCCCATGGAGCCCAGTGCATCAAGTCCCTCCGTCCTCATGGATTTCTTCTCCGCCCACCCGCCCTCCTCTTTTCTTTCTTCTCTTTTGTGGCCCACAACCTCCACACCCCACCCAACATCCATGGTTTTCAGCACAGGTAGGAGGTCTTTCCAAGGCCTGTCCACAAAGCCCGGACCTACAGGCCATGAACGGTCAACTCGACCCCAGAACAGTTTAGGTCCTAAACTTCAGGAGAAACCGGTCTCTGCCCCGACAAGCATGTGGAGCGGGAAGCTGTGGCTGTGCGTCGGGAGGTTGTGGGTTTCAGCAGGCGGACAACTCAGGACACGTGAGCACATGCCAGCACATACCACATGCAGCTCTGTTCCGGTTGGGGCGCGTCTTAGCGGGCGTGCACCCGGTCTCTCTGGACCGAGTTGGCGCCGGGAGAGACTCTGTGAGTTTTTTTTGTTTGTTTGTTTGCTTTCTGTTTTATATCCCACATATGAGTGAAATAAGTGCTAGTTTGCCACTCATCAGCTGAGGGAGTTTGGATAGGTTATTTAACTCCTCCCCATTTCCTAATCTGAAAAACAGGGACAACAATATCTAACTCACAGTATTGTTCAGATGAAATGACATAACATAAATTGCTAGCACATTGTATGCATTTCTAAGCTAGTTCCATTTTCCATGCAGTCAATTGCTCCCTGACAGAAATGTGGCCTTTGCAGGTCCATCTACTCTAGATCAGCACAAAGACATTTCTTCAGTTGACAGCATCTTATAAATGATGGCTAATTGGTCAAGTTAATCCACAGCAAAGTCTATTTACCATCCATGATCTTTCCAGAAGTACAGAGGACATGACTTGATCCACGACACATGCTTCCCAGGTCTCAGGGTAAACGTGAGTATTCAGGCCATCAATTTCAGAAAAATTATGTCTAGTACAAGTATGATGATTGTGAGACAATTGTTACTTTGCTGGAAGTTGAGATGAGACAACCAAATATACAATTTTCATGTTTTAATTTTTCTGTACTACATGATTATCTTTAAATAGAAAATAATGTGCAAACAAAATGATTAGGCACTCTTTTATTATTCCCACTCTTTTCCTGTGAGGTCTCTTTAAACCCCTCAATCTTCCAGCTGTCTACAAAGTGCTGCTTTCAAATACTAAAGGCCAGCTGCATAGTATTCCATGGTATAAATGTACCACAGCTTTTTGATCCACTCATCTACTGATGGACACTTGGGCTATTTCCAGATCTTAGGGGTGAATTATTCTTTCTGTTTGGTGTTTTAGGTTTCTTAGGATATATTCCTAGAAGTGGGATCACTGAGTGCATAAAAAAACTGTGGTACATTTACACCATGGAATACTATGTAGCTCTAAAAAAGAAGGATCTCTTACCCTTTGAGACAGCATGGAGGGACCTAGAGAGTATTATGCTAAGTGAAATAAGCCAGTCAGAGAAAGATAAGAATTGCATGATCTCACTCATATGTGGAATCTAATGAACAAAATAAATTGATGAAAAAAATTGATCCAGAGACATAGAAGGATGGAACAGACCAATGAATCTCAGAGGAAAGGAGTGGGTGGAAGGGGTAGGGGAGTGAGAGATTAACCGGGAATTTATATGCATGTATGAATGCATAGTCTGTGTGCACAGACAACAGAGTGGTGAAGGACTGGAGAGGGTGGGTGAGGGGTGGAGGGGATCAATGGGAAAAAAGGGGACATCTGTAATACTTTCAGCTATAAAGATAAAATTTAAAAAACACACAAATATTAAGGGCCAAAGTTTCAATTGGCTGCCTTTCCCTGTCCTCCTGTTATTTACAGGTTCTGATTCTAAATGCAAAAACTCCAATTTACTAGTGTAATTACCCAATTTATATGCACAAAGGTGGGCTGCCATTCAAAAATTAATGTAGTCCCAAGTACTGCAGATGAGGCAGTTCAAATGTGAGTCTCACACATTCAGACCTGGTGGAGACTTTGTTGGCTAAATAATTTTAGATATGCCAGATCTCTGAATTTTATGTCAGTGTTATGATGGGGTCCTGTTCTGAGCGCCCATGGAGGAATCCAGATTCTATCTGACAGGGGCAGAGAGCTTCGGTGAGTTCTTCAGGAAAATAATATGATGGAATTTGAATTTTTACAAAATGAATCTACCAGGGTTTTGCAGTGAATCCTGTGGTCTGGAGACAAATGGGGAGGCCATTGCCATTGAAGCAATGAGCATGTGGGCTGAGATGATGGCATGGAGATCTGGAAAGGAAACACATCTATAGTGTGGCAGGTGGATAAATGTTGGTAATAGCTCAATACTCATGCTGACTGAGATGACTGTAAGAGTTACAAATTGCCTAAGAAAATAATGCAGGTGGCTTTTGACGGCAAGGTGAGATGATTTAGGAACTCCTGCTAGGGAATAAACAGTAAGCTTTGGAAGTACATGGTCTTTGGTGACAGGAAACACATCTCATCTATTCCTGTGTTTCTTGTGATATTTCATACAGGTTTTACCTGAGTGCAGGGTTTTGCTATTGAAGGTTTAAAAAACTCACAATGTGAACTATGTACGGTAGCAAGTTAATAGAAGATATGCAAAAACAGTACATTCCAAGGACTGATTTTCTGTGGTAGACTTCCATTTCTCTGGCTTATTTGATCAGCTTGTCTGTGTGTTCAGGTTGCTGGCTTTCCCTCACTCTGTTGCTAGGCTAAAAGCAAGAGAAAGCAGAAGGTGGTGGCTAAACCTGGATTGGTATTGCTGTGTTAGGAGCAGGAGGGAAACCATTGCACCTGGGAGCGAAATGGATTCAATGTTGTGAAGCCACACTCATAAAGCCCCATTAAAGCAGAATCATCATTTCCCCCAACACAATTCTGCATCTGGAGTGTGCTCGCTGATGCCCAGTGATGGCAGGGGACATGAGATAGCTCATCAAATGACAACCAAGTGAACACCATAAGCCACGAAGTTATGCAGCACTCACTCATATCTGCCCTGAGTTTACATCTATTAAAAGCTGTTTGATACTAGGGTAAGTTCTATATTTGGACCCGGTAACCTTTTTAAAGCTGTTACAGCTACTTGCCATTTATGCAGGCAAGCATCCAAAGATTGAGGCTTGAAATAACCACAACTACTGGATTTGCTTTGTGAGTGGCCTGAAAAGAGGAAATTTCCTCTTTTATTTTCTCTCCTTCCTGTCATCACTCTTTTTTTTTCCCTTTTGGTTCACTATCATGTGGGCCTAGTGGCAGTTATTGAACAATCTGATTAAATTTGACATCAACTGATTAATGATTTCCCTGTCAAATTTAAGAAGACAATTGTACTAAATCCCTCTGATATCAGTAGCACACTTAAAAGTCTAATTAATCAGTAACATGCTTGACTTTTTGATTCCTTTTGGTTTGCCTTTTTTCATCAACTTAGGAGAATTTTAGCTACAGTGTTTTCTGCTTCTTTCCTAGCTCCCTATGTATGTGGGCTTCTGGGCCCCTTTAAAAGGGAGGCATGGTCCCAAGAGTGGGTAATGTACAAGGTCAGAATGTGTCCTTTCTGCTCTGGCAAGACAGACATGTGAGCATGACTAGCGGTGCTGAGAGCAAGCTCCCAACTGGCCTGTTTATCTTCATCAGTCACGTCTGAGGAATTTTCTCTATCCTACTTTGCTGAGAGGGACAGTAAATTCCAAACCAGAGGCCAACTTTGAAGGTTATGGGAAAAATAAATACTTTAGTGCCTACAAATAATCTTTTCTTGCTACAAGAAAAATATGACTATTTATAAAATAAAAATTGTTGTGCAAATATTTCTTTAAAGAGAGGCAATAAAAATGACAAGGTGCTTTATATGATGGTCTCCAGCCCATGGTAAATGTCCCGAGTCCCTGCAAATGCTGTCCTAACTCTAGTAAAGTACTTGTCGGACACGAGCTCATGTGGCGCTGTCTCGGAGAAGAGGGTTTGTGGGGCCGGCGGTCCCAGCTCCTATCCAGACAAGGGAGAGAGGTGTCCCCTCTGTGCATTCGCTTCACTCCTTGAGTTAAGAATGAAATGATTAGAGGATCCAGGTGTCAGGAGAACATTTGGATGATGTATTTGAAAACTTTGTTTTTTTCTCCAGGAAATACAAGATTATTTTAAACCATTTCTGTTGTGTTGTCCTGGAATTTACATATTAATTAACTAATGTGGTACATGAGAGAAGCAGTTTTAAAATATGCATTAATTTATCAAGTTAAATAGCAACTAATAGTTGCAAATATTATGGACAGTCCAGGGGTACATTTGCAAAAGTCTGCAGATGAATTTTCCCAAATTTGAATAATATTAAAGCAACTCCTCGTGCTTTGAAATGTTCCTCTTACTGACTTTGCAGGGGTTTTTGAATACAAATAAGTGAACATAAGTACATGATTTGAAATTGAGATTGCTCCCGTTAGAATCTGAGCTTGGAAGATCAGATTATTTTATTTTCTGACTTTCTAGGTAGGGTGATATTTGAAACTGCTAAATGTTTCAAAGGTAATATTAAGGGGTTAATACACTGAAATTCTAAGTTTCATAGATACAGAAATACCTTTAAGTAGAGTCACAAAAGATGTAGGCTAGTTTGAGATGACTGGAGTTTGCACTTTGAGAATAATACAATTAAGAAGGAGTCTAGTGACTGTTTTCATGGGATGCTGAGAGACTAAAGCAAACCTTCATCTGGAAAATGACAAATTTTAAATGTGTTATTTCCTAATATATACTACATGAACACATATATTACATGAACATATAACTGTAATATATATTACATGAACATATAACTGTAATATATGTTCATGATAGAAATAGAAAATACAGAAGAATATAAAAAAGAATATTTTAATAGAATTATTACTACCTTTTAAGTATTTTGCGGTCTGCATATATATACACACAAATAACTACTTTGGCATCATTAAAATATATAGTTATGAGCCTGCCTCTTCCCACTAACATTTTTTTATTTTGAGCATTTGCTATAACATTAACCATATATCAAAAATATGAGTTTTGAAGACCCAAGAGATTATCTTGTAGATATCCCCAAATTACTATTAACAATACTCCATTGTATGCCACTAAGGGTTTTCAGTCTTTCTTTTATGTACATAACCTTTAGTGAACAATTTTATTATATTTATTTATGCTTATGCTTGTGTTTGTATGCAGATAAATATAGGTAGATAAATAGATCATTTTCTTGGAATAGCATCTAATGGAAGAATTCCTAAGTCAAAAATTATGAGCAGTTTTGCAATCCAAGTTTAAATCCTTGGTCAGTTTTTCAAAGTCATCCAAGTCAGGAGTTGCTGATTTGTTGCCAGTCTCCTTTGGCATCGGTGGACTGTGATAATGGGGGCAATTCCATTTTATGATGAGTATTATTGTCCCAATTGGCAGATACAAGCCTCTGTGAGTTTGGCAGCAGTGGGTTCCATCCGAGGCTTATTTTACCTCCACCTGCCCAGAGTTCATTATGGACCTTGGATGAAGGCCCATCCATCCACAGTGACCTCCTAGTGGGCAGTGGAAACATTGGTGACTGGATATGTCAGCTTCATGGAGACAGCTATGTCTCTCATTGAGTTTGCCAGCTTCCCCTGGGGAGCCAAGTGAACTGCTCACCCCTCAAATATCCCTCTTATCTGCATGGGGGAGAAGGATAATAAATGTCTACTAGATGAATCAATTAATCTTTAGAAAAATAAGAATTAATGTGGGAAGAGTGTCCATAAAATATGCCGTATTCTATTTTTGGCAAAACATGAACATCTATAGATGAATCACTCTGTCTATAGCACATCCAGACCTCACCACCTGTGAATTTAATTGAGTCAATAAATAAGTACCAACTTAGGTAATATGCTCATTTATAAAATTGGTGCCTGTGATTTATCCTTACAACAAAAAGTAGTTGGATTTCTTTTCTTTTGATTTCAAAATTTTAAAAAATGAGTATCTTACTTTAGGCTAGTTTAAAGTTTACAGGAGGGCAGTGACCAAGGGTCATTGGTCACTTTGTGCACACATCTGTTTTCCTCTGGGTCACAAGTAAATGTAACCTCTCTGTTTTCAATTATCAAATTATTTTCAGGGTTGGAGGGAGCCCTTACTCCAGCAGCTGTTGGTTCCCCAGACTGCCCTCAAACAGCAGCTGTGACAAGGTAGCCGATGTGCAATCCAGGTAAATTGAGCAAAACAGACTAGTAAAAGTATGTGCGTGAGAGTGTAGCAGTCAACAATATCAGTGGAAATAAAATTCAGGCATTTACTAGCTACGATTGCATTCAGAACTTGCATAGATCTCATTCACAGGGTCCTAATAACATTGATTCGCTTCAAGAAGATGAACTCCATCATACTTCTCTCTGTGGTTTCTGCTGGAAGATAATGGGTTCTGGCTGTGTACTCCGAGAAGGGACAGGCAGTGTCACCTTTATCTCTCTATCCCTAGAGTCCAGCAGTTGGCTGGGCCCACATTGTGATTGGGAATTTATGGGAAAGAGCCTTAAAATAACAAATATATCTCATGGCACTCAGATTTGTACTAGGGAAAAAAACCTGGGAAGAGATGCCTTCGCTGACTCATTTTGAAGCTGGACAAAAAACCACAGCCAATTTTGTTCTCTTTAGTACATATATTAAAGTGAGAACATGTTTTCTAAAATGCTCGTTCCAGATAATTTATACTAATAAAAGAGTTATATGCTAATTAGACCGAACATCCTTCTGGACGTCTTTCCGGACAAAGCCACAGTGGCAGGGGCTGAGGCAGAAGTGGTTAGGGGCAACCAGGCTGGCAGGGGTGAGCAGTTAAGGTGACCAGGCTGGCAGGGGTGGGCAGTTAGGGGTGACCAGGCCAGCAGGCAGAGTGGTTAGGGGTGACTAGGCTGCCAGGCAGGTGAGTGGGTAGGAGCCAGCGGTCCCGGATTGCAAGAGGGATGTCCGAATGCCAGTTTAGGCCCGATCCCGCAGGCATATCTATACTAATAAAAGGGTAATATGCTAATTAGACCAGACATCTTCTGGACATCCTTCCAGACATCCTTCCGGACAAAGCCACAGTGGCAGGGGTTAAGGCAGAGGAAGTTAAGGGCGACCAGGCTGGCAGGGGAGGGCAGTTAGGGGGTGACAAAGCTGGCAGGGGTGGGCAGTTAGGTTCGAACAGGCAGGCAGGCAGGTAGAGTGGTTAGGGATGATCAGGCTGGCAGGCAGGTGAGTGGTGAGGAGCCAGTGGTCCTGGATTATGGGAGGGATGTCTGACTGCCGGTTTAGATCTAATACCTGCAGGCCTAAACTGGCAGTTGGACATCCCCGAGGAGTCCTGGAATGGAGAGGGTGCAGGCTAGGATAAGGGACCCGCCTCCTGTGCGTGAATTTTGTTCACTGGGCCTCTTGTCTATACCAGTGGTCGGTAAACTCATTAGTCAACAGAGCCAAATATCAACAGTACAACGATTGAAATTTCTTTTGAGAGCCAAATTTTTTAAACTTAAACTATATAGGTAGGTACATTGTTATTAACTTAATTAGGGTACTCCTAAGCTGGCCTTTGCTAAAAACATCCTCAATCTGATTGAGGTACGTTTGCTGAAGTAGACCCCTTCCAACTCTCCCATCCACACTTGTCTTGTATACTTGTTTCGTCTATCTCCTTTCATTTATCCTCTCTATATGTCCAAACCATCTCAACATACCTTCCTGAATCCTCGACACTACATCTTCTTTCACCCCACAACGTTCCCTAAAATTAACTTAATAATCCTTACTTAAAGTTTTAAGTCTTAGTTAAACTATAGGAATGTTGAATAAAACTTGATATCATCTACACTAATAAAAGACAAAGATGCTAATTGACCGTACCTTTGCTACACCCCAAGCCACGCCCACCAGCCAATCAGAGTGACTATATGCAAATTAACCCAATCAAAATGGCGGCCTGCAGCCACGGAGCTGGAGCAAGCAGGAGGCTTGGTTGCCCAGGAAATGGAGGAAGCCAAGCTTCCCACCTGCCCTGAGCCAGTTGTGGCCTCCACTCATGGCAACAAAGTTTCAATTATAGAAGACAAATAAATCCCAGATACTTGATTCCAGCCAGCCTCCACTGGGAGCTTGGGTGGCTGGGGGCCATGGCCAGCCTGAAAACAGCCATCAACTCCTCAACCAGGCTGGCCACACCCTCATGGGGTGAAGTTCCCTGCTGGGGGGCTTCCCCAGCCTGCAAACAGACATCAGCCCATCACCCAGGCTGGTCACATCCTCATGGGGTGAGGGTCCCCGCTGGGGGACTTAGCCAGCCTGAAAACGACCCTCAGTCCTTCACCCAGACTGGCCAGGCACCCCCGTGGAGACCCCTACACTGAAGGGGCTGTGGCCAGCCTGAAAACAGCCATCAGACTATCACCCAGGCTGGCCAGGCAGCCCATGGGGGACCCCCACCCTGAAGGGGTTGTGGCCAGCCTGAAAACAGCCATAAGCCCCTCACCCAGGCTGGCCACACCCTCATGGGTTAAGGGTCCCTGCTGCGGGGCTTGGGCAGCCTGCAAACATCCATCAGCCCCTCTCCCAGGCTTGCCAGACACCCAGAGAGGACCCCCACCCTGAAGGGTCTGTAGTCATCCTGCAAACAGCCATCAGCCACTCACCCAGGCTGGCCAGGCACCCCAGCAGGACCCCCACCCTGATCCGGGACACCCTCAGGGCAAACCAGCCGGCCCGCACCCATGCACCAGGCCTCTATCCTATATAATAAAAGGGTAATATGCAAACTGACCCTAACAGCAGAGCGACTGGGAATCACTGGTCACTATGACACACACTGACCACCAGGGGGCAGACGCTTAATGGTGGTCAGTGTGCTCCTACAGGGGGAGCTCTGCTCAGCCAAAAGCCAGGATGACGGCTGCCAGTACAGTGGTGGTGGTGGGAGCCTCTCCCGCCTCCTCAGCAGCGCTAAGGATGTCCGACTGTAGTTAGACCTGCTCCCCGCTGGCAAGTGGACATCCCCCGAGGGCTCCCGGGCTGCCAGAGGGATGTCTGACTGCCAGCTTAGGGCCAATCCCCTGGGGAGAGGGCATAAGCCAGCAGGTGGTCATCCCCTGAGGGGTCCCAGACTGCTAGAGGGCACAGGCCGGACTGAGGGACCCTCCTGAGTGCACAAATTTTTGTGCACCGGGCTTCTAGTACTTAATAAAGATATTATTTATTGATAAAATTAAATCCTTTACAATTTACCTTACAGTAGCCATAAAATTAAATCATGACAATGACTGACAAACACTAATGTGAACAATGGCCTTGCATCTCTTTGGAAAGTTTGGGTAAGTCAGGTTTGTATGTTGTTGTTTTTAATTTTAGGCATGATTCCAGGTTCTCATCAATAAGATGACTTCTCAATTTACTCTTGATAAGGTTCATGTTTGAAAATGATTGTTCACATAAATATGTAGACCTGAATAAAGGAAGAACAGCAAATGCTAGTTTTTTCAGTTGATTAAATGAGTCAGGGATACTATTCCAGGTGTTAAAAATCTACATATCTTCTCAAAGCAGACCATTTGTGCTGTGAACTAAGTTCACATTTGTTTTTCTCCAATATTTCTATATCAGCACAAAGACGTTCAAATTTCGAGTTCCACAGTTCTTTGTTTTTTAAATCCAGCAATTGCATTTCAAAGTTGCCAATGTCAATATTAAAGGGAGAAAAATTTAATTCTGTTACAGTAGTATTGAGAGATTTTTTAACAAAGGCTAATGTTGCTTTGCTGTTTCTGAATTCCTGAAACCTGTTGAGAAAAGCTTCCCTCATATTTAAAAGTGTTGTTTTGAAATAGCAAATGTCAATAACAGAATTATTTTCTTTGCAATGTTTCAACAGGCTTAGAAAGTGAATCAAAGTTTCTCTTTCAAAATCTAAAAGAGATAATTTGTTTTCGAATGAAATAACTTCTCTTAACATCGAAAAAACTGTTTCCTTTCCCCTGTAGTTTACGATTAAGCTGACTTAGATGAGACGTAATGTCTACCATGAAATAACATTTTTGGATCCACTGATCATTATTTCTGGATAGTGACACCCCCCACTTCTAATGCCACTTCTTCAAAATAGTCTCACCCAGGCCAAAAACCGACTTCTGCGCATGGGCCATGAAGTTTCAATTGCACTGTATGTGCACGCCCACACGTGGTATTTTGTGGAAGAGCCACAGTCAAGGGGCCAAAGAGCCGCATGTGGCTCGCGAGCTGCAGTTTGCCAACCACTGGTCTATACTAATAAAAGGGTAATATACTAATTAGACCAGACGTCTTCTGGACAAAGCCACAGCAGTGTGGGAGAGACTGTGGCACGGGCCTGTCCAGCGTCACAGTCACTTTTGCGGAGGCAACGGGAGAAGGCAGCGCTGTGGGAGAAGGGAGAAGGCCAGTGCCATATGAGAAGGGAGAAGGGAGATGGGAGAAGGAAGAAGGGAGAAGGCCAGCGCTGTGCAAGAAGGCTAGCACCCTGGCCCCTTCCACATTGGCAGTGGGAGAGGAGGCTGCGTGGTCCCTGTCCCAGTGCTGCCCCTTCTGTAGAGGCAGCCACAGAGGCAGCAGTGCAGGCTGGTCCTGGCGCCACACTTGTGCAGAGGCTGGATGGGGTGTGACCTGCTGTGCCTCAACCTCCCACAGACCCTCCCCCAGTTGGCCTGGCCCCAGATCACCCCCCACCCACCAGTGGGAGGGGGTCATGGCCAGCGCTAAGAAGCAAGGGCCGAGGGCTGAGGGCTGGCAGCTGTGGCAGCTGGCAGTGATAGCAGCAGCAGGGTGATGGGGGCATGCCTTCCCCTGATTGGCCTGGTCACCTCCCACAGAGGAGGACATCCCTGAGGGCTCCTGAACTGTGAGAGGGGCCAGGCCAGGCTGAGGGACACCCCCCCCCACCCCCAGTGCACAAATTTTTGTGCACCAGGCCTCTAGTTTGTTTTATAAAACATCACACAAAATCCTCTTACTCTTTGCCACTGAATCAAGGAGTTTCCTGGACTTTGAGAGATCTTCACTCCTGTTCTCCAGCCTTTCAGGAAGTAAATGATCAATCATTCAGGATACATGAAGCTGTCTACTATGTTCTTGTAGATTCATAGAATAATATCAAGTATTGACAAACATGGGAGGAAATAATTTATCTGATACACTGCAAATATCAGTTGGTACTCTCAGAATTGTCTACAATAAAAAAAATTAAAACAAGCTAAATATCTATGACATACTTGGCATATATTTGTGTGGAAAGATAAGCATACATATATTGTGAATAAGTATAGAATAATATATGTAACAAGAAATTATCTATCATATGTAAATAGAATGCTATCCACTCAGCGGTGCTCAACCTGTGGGTTGCGACCCCTTTGGCAGTCGAACGACCCTTTCACAGGGGTTGACTAAGACCATCCTGCATATCAGATATTTACATTACAATTCATAACAGTAGCAACATTACAGTTAGGAAGTAGCAACGAAAATAATTTTATGGTGCTCGCTTCGGCAGCACATATACTAAAATTGAAACGATACAGAGAAGATTAGCATGGCCCCTGAACAAGGATGCCACGCAAATTCCTGAAGAGTTCCATATTTTTCTAAGGGAGTTTATCACCACCAAGCAAGCAATGCAAGAAATGCTAAAGGGACTGGTGTAAAAAGAAGAAATAAAAAGCTCAGAAAGAAAACAGCCACACAAAAAAAGAAATGGCTACAAACAAGTACCTTTCAATAATAACTTTAAACGTAAATGGAGTAAATGCTCCAACCAAAAGACATCGAGTGGCTGAATGGATAAAAAAACTTGATCCATACATCTGCTGTCTACAAGAGACCCACCTCAGAAGAAGGGACTCACAGAGACTGAAAGTGAAGGGATGGAAAAAATATCTTTCAGGCAAATGGAAAAGAAAAAAAGCTAGGGCAGCAATGATTATTTTGGACAAACAGACCTCAAAGTGAAGGCCATAACAAGAGATAAGGAAGGCCACTTCATAATACTAAAGGGATCAATACAACAAGAAGATATAACCCTGGTAAACATATGCACCCAATGCAGGAGCACCCAAATACATAAAGAAACTCCTGGAAGATATCAAAGGAGAGATCGACAACAATACAATCATAGTAGGGGACTTAAATACACCACTGACATCACTGGATAAATCCTCTAGACAAACAATCAGCAAAGAAACAGCAATACTAAATGACTCACAAGATCAGATGGACTTAATTGACATCTTCAGAACACTTCAACCCAAAGTCACGGAATATATATTCCACTCAAGTGCTCATGGGACAGATTCAAAAATAGACCACATATTGGGTCACAAACAAAGTCTCCCCAAATTCAAGAAGACTGAAATCATACCAAGCATCTTCTCAGACCACGGTGGCATAATATTAGAAATAAACTACAATAAAAACAACCAAAAATACTCAAACACTTGGAAGCTGAATAGCATGTTATTAAATATTGATTGGGTTACAAATGAGATCAAAGAAGAAATTAAAAACATCCTGGAAACTAATGACAATGAAAACACAACAATCCAAAACCTATGGGACAAAATGAAAGCAGTCCTGAGAGGGAAGTTTATAGCTCTACAGGCCTATCTCAACAAACAAGAAAAAATGGTAGTAAATCATCTAACTCTACAATTCAAAGAATTAGACAAGGAGCAACAAGAAAACCCCAAAGTGAGCAGAAGGAAGGAGATAATAAAGATTAGAGCAGAAATAAATGACATAGAGACCAAAAAAACAATACAGAAAAATCAATGAAACCAAGAGCTGGTTCATCGAAAGGATAAACAAGATTGACAAACCTCTAGCCAGGCTCGCCAAGAAGCAAAGAGATAGGACCAAAATAAACAAAATCAGAAACGATAGAGGTGAAATAACAAAAGACCCCACAGAAATACAAATGATTGTTAAAAAATACTATGGACAGCTCTACTCCAACAAACTAGACAACCTGGAGGAAATGGACAAATTCCTAGAAAAAATACAACATTCCAAAACTCAATCAGGAAGAAAATAAAAATCTCAATAGGCCAATAACTATGGAAGATATTGAAGCAGTCATCAAAAAGCTTCCAGCAAACAAAAGCCCAGGACCAGATGGCTTCACAGGGGAGTTTTACCAAACATTCAAGGAAGAACTAAAACCTATCCTCCTCAGACTACTACAAAAAATCCAGGAGGAAGGAACACTTCCAAACTCATTCTATGAAGCCACCATCACCCTAATACCAAAACCAGGTAAAGACAACACAATGAAAGAGAATTACAGGCCAATATCCCTCATGAACATAGATGCCAAAATCCTCAACAAAATTCTAGCAAATCGGATCCAACAGTACATCAGAAAGATCATACACCACGACCAAATAGGATTTATCCCAGGGCTGCAAGGATGGTACAATATCCGCAAATCAATAAACGTGATACATCACATAAACAAATTGAAAGAAAAAAACCACATGGTCATATCAATTGATGCAGAAAAAGCATTTGACAAAATTCAACACCCATTTTTGATAAAAACTCTCAGTAAGGTGGGAGTAGAAGGATCATACCTCAACATAATAAAAGCCATATATGACAGGCCCACAGCCAACATCATACTCAATGGACCAAAACTAACACCATTTCCCCTAAGAACAGGAACAAGACAGGGATGCCCACCCTCACCACTCCTGTTCAACATAGTACTGGGAGTATTAGCTATTGCAATTAGACAAGAAGAAGAAATAAAAGGCATTCAAATTTGAAAAGAGGAAGTAAAACTGTCCTTATTTGCAGACGACATGATATTATACATACAAAACCTTAGAGAATCCATAAAAAAACTACTAGACTTAATAGATGAATCTGGCAATGAAGCAGAATACAAAATTAACCCCAAGAAATCTGAGGCATTTCTATACACCAATAGTGAACTTTCAGAAAGAGAGATTATAAAAACAATCCCATTTACGATCACACCAAAAAAATTAAGCTACCTAGGAATAAACTTAACTAAAGAGGTAAAAGACCTCTACTCAGAAAACTACAGGACGTTGAAAAAAGAGATAGAGGAAGACATAAACAGATGGAAGAACATACTGTGTTCATGGATTGGTAGAATCAACATCATTAAAATGTCCCATGAGCACTTGAGAAGAACGTATATTTTGTGGCTTTGGGGTGAAGTGTTCTGAAGATGTCAATTAAGTACATCTGATCTAGTGAGTCATTTAGGATTGCTGTTTCTTTGCTGAGTTTTTGTCTAGCGGATTTATACAGTGATGTCAGTGGTGTATTAAAGTCCTCTACTATGATTGTATTGTTGTCGATCTCTCTCCTGATATCTTCCAAGAGTTTTCTTATGTATGTGGGTGCTCCTGCATTGGGTGCATATATGTTTATCAGGGTTATATCCTCTTGTTGTATTGATCCCTTTAGTATTATGAAGTGGTCTTTCTTATCTCTTGTTATGGCCTTCACTTTGAGGTCTATTTTGTCTGATATAAGTATTGCTACCCCAGCTTTTTTTTCATTTCCATTTGCCTGAAAGATATTTTTCCATCCCTTCACTTTCAGTCCGTGTGAGTCCCTTCTAATGAGGTGGGTCTCTTGTAGACAGCAAATATATGGGTCATGTTTTTTTTATCCATTCAGCCACTCGATGTCTTTTGATTGGACCATTTAGTCCATTTATGTTTAAAGTTATTATTGAAAGGTACTTGTTTGTAGCCATTTCTATTTTTTTTTTTGTGTGGCTGTTTTCTTTCTGGGCTTTTTAGTTCTTCTTTTTACACCAGTCCCTTTAGCATTTCTTGCATTGCTGGCTTGGTGGTGATAAACTCCCGTAGCCTTTTTTTTTGTCTGTGAAGCTTCTTATTTCCCCTTCAATTTTGAATGATAGCCTTGATGGATAGAGTATTCTTGGATTCAGTCCTTTGCTTTGCATCACTTTGTAAATTTCTGTCCATTCTTTTCTGGCCTGATGTGTTTCTGTTGAGAAATCATTTGATAATCTGATGGGGGATCCTTTGTAGGTAACTCTCTGTTTCTCTCTTGCAGCCTTTAAGATTCTCTCTTTGTCTTGTACATTTGCCATCGTTATTATGACATGTCTTGGTGTGGGTCTTTTGGGGTTCATCTTGCCTGGGACTCTCTGTACTTGTGTAACTTTTTTCTTCCCCATATCTGGGAAGTTTTCTGACATTATTTCTTCAAATAGATTTTCTAATCCTTGCTGCTCTTCTTGTCCTTCTTGCAGCCCTATTATGCGTATGTTACTTCGTTTCATGTTGTCCCGAAGCTCGCTTAGGCTCTCCTCCTGCTTTTTAACTTTTTTCTCCAGTTGCTGTTCAGATTAAGCTTGTTTCTCTGCCTTATCTTCTAATTCACTAATTCGGTCCTCTGCTTCTTCTAGCCTGCTGTTGAAACTTTCCATGGTGTTTCTGATTGTAGCTATATCACTTTTCATTTCTTCCTGATTCTTGCATAGGTTGTTGATTTTCTCATCCATCTGGTGAATGAATTGTACAGCCATTATTCTGAATTCTTTTTCTGTCATGTTGCATGCTTCAAATTCATTAATGTCCTTTCTTGGTGACTCCTCATTGTCTTTCCTCTGGGTGTTGTTTCATCTCTTCATTCTGATTATCTCCCGATGGTTCAAACATCGAGTGGCGTGGGCCTGGGCTGTGTGCAGTGGGAGCCTCCCACCACCCTAGTGTCACTGAAGAGCTCTGACAGTAAGATGTGTGGTTGTTGTGGGTTGGTGGGAACCAGGCTCTCTCAGAGTCAGTGTTGTCAGCGCTCAATGTGGCCTCGTACGTGCCCTTAGAATCAGAGTCCCTGCCTGCACTGTGCTGAAACAGAGACCCCCCTGAAGCGTGTTGAAAATCAGAGCCCCCTAGCGTGCGCCAGGAGTCAGAGTTCCCCAGAATCCAGTATCAGAGTCTCTGTTGCTTTGCGTGACCTTGCCTTGAGAATCAGGGTCCCTGTGTGCCCTTGTACCAGGAATTGGAGTCACTGGCTCTTAGTATGAATGCAGAGGAAATCAGGATCTCAGGCGCAGGTGAAAAGAAACACAGTCAAGTCACTGGTGCTTGGTGCTGCCTCCTGCCCAGAGAATTTGGGTCCCTGGGCCTGTGATTCATGGGACAAATTCCTGGTGTTTGTGCGATTGCTCCCAGCCCAGGGCTCAGAAGCCGGTAGTGCGGGTAGGCTCAGTTCCTGGGGTTTGCACATTTGCTCCCAGCCCAGGGCTCAGAAGCTGGCAGTGCGGGTAGGATCAGTTCCAAGGTGCTGGCACACTTCCAGGCTAAAGTTCCTGGAGCGCTGAGGCCCAGGCAAGGGGTGGGTCTATTAGTTAGTTACTCTGGCACTGCCTGCAAGCCTGCGGGAAGGAGAGATGGGCTCTGTTACTCACAGATCTGCCATGGGGATTTCTGAACTTTTGGTGTCCGCAGGTCTGTAGCTGTGGTCACAGGTCTCTGTCCCCAGTGGCTGCAGGGTCCTGGTATGCGTCTGAGATCAGACTGGGTGGTGCTGAAGCCAGGATCCTAGTCTCAAGCAGCTCTGTTTCCCAAGATGGCGTGGTCGCCGTGCCTGTGCTGGCCGCCCAGGAGTGTCCGCGCAGGGAGCGGGACTCCGCTGCCTAAGACTGCCCGGTTTAGCAGCCCCTTAGAAGACCTGCAGAATCTAACTGTCCTTGCTCATACACACACACTACACGCGTCCACACACTCCTCTATCACTTCCTTGCGCTCTCACACTCTCTCCCTCCCTACCTTCCTGCTGGTCGCCATTTTGGAAGTCCTTGTCTTCGTTTTTTAAGTTGTATGAGTTCCCTATACATTTTGGAAATTAACCTCTTATTAGATTATTATTGGCAAATAGGTTCTCCCATGCAGTGGGGTCTCCTTTCTTTTTGTTGATGGTTTCTTTTGCTGTGCAGAAGCTCTTTATTTTGATGTAGTCCCATTTGTTTATTTTCTCCTTAATTTCCATTGTCCTGAGAGATGTATCCATAAACATATTGCTATGAGAGATGTTTGAGATTCTGATGACTACATTTTCTTCTAAGATTTTTGTGGTTTCACAACTTGCATGCAAGTCTTTTATCTGTTTTGAATTTATTCTTGTGTATGGTATAAGTTGGTGATCTAGTTTCATTTTTTGCATGTACCTGTCCAATTTTCCCAACACGAATTATTGAAGAGACTCTCTTGACTCTCTTGTATGCTCCTTTTTCCTTTGTACAACATTAATTGAGAATAATTGCTTAGGTCAATTTCTGGATTCTCTGTTCTGTTCCATTGATCTATATTCCTGTTCTTGTGCCAGTACCAGCCCGTTTTGATTAAAGTGACTTTGTAGTCTAACTTGATATCTGGTATGCTGATTCCTCCAACTTTGTTCTTTCTTAAGATTGCTGAGGCTACTTGAGGTCTTTTTTGGTTCCATATAAATTTTTGGATTGTTTGTTCTAGATCTGTGAAATATGCCATTGATATCTTAATAGGGATTGCATTGAATCTATAGATTGCTTTGAGTAGAATGGACATTTTAATGATGTTGATTCTACCAATCCATAAACATGGTATATTCTTCCACTTGTTTATCTCTTCCTCTATCTCTTTTTTTCAATGTCCTGTAGTTACCGCCTTGGTTAAGTTTATTCCTACGTATCTTAATTTTTTGTAGCAATGGTAAATGGGATTGTTTAGTTTCTCTTTCTTAGAGTTTATTACTGGTATATTAAAATGCCATTGATTTATGGGTGTTAATTTTATGTCCTGCTACCTTGCCAAATTCATTTATTAAGTCTAATAATTTTCTGGTGGTGTCTTTAGGGTTTTCTATGTACCATATCATGTGATCTGCAAATAATGAAAGTTTTACTTCCTCCTTTCCAATTTATAGGCCTTTTATATTTTCTTCTTGTTTGATCACTATAGCTAAGACTTCCAGTATTACATTGAACAAGAGTAGTAAAAGTGGGCATCCCTGTTTTGTTCCTGTTCTTAGGGGAAATGGTTTTAGTTTTTGCCAATTGAATATGATGTTGACAGTAGGTTTGTCTTATAAGGCTTTCCTTATATTGATGTATGATCTCTTTATTCACAATTTGCGGAGAGTTTTTATCAAAAATGTATTTTGGATTTTGTCAAGTGCTTTTTCTGCATCAATTTACATCATCATGTGATTTTTGTCTTGCAGTCTGTTTATATGATGTATCATATTTATTGACTTGTGAATATTGTACTAGTCTTACATCACCAGAATAAATCTCACTTGATCATAGTGTGTGATTTTTGTAATGTATTGCTGGATTCAATTTGCTAATATTTTGTTGAAGATTTTACCATCTATGTTCATCAGGGATATTGGCCAGTAATTCTCATTCTTTGCAGTGTCTTCATCTGGTTTTGCAATTAGGGTAATGCTTGCCTCATAGAAAGAGCTTGGAAGTATCCCTTCCTCTTGAATTTTTTGGAATAGTTTGAGAAGGATAAGTGTTAGTTCTTTAAATGTTTGGTAAAACTCCCCTGTGAAGCAGTTTTGTTTTCTGGAAGTTTTTTTTTTTTTTTTTTTTTTTTAAATTACTGCTTCAATTTCATCATTAGTTATTGGTCAATTTAGGTTTCCTGATTCTTCCTGATTGAGTTTTGTAAGATTGTGTTTTTCTAGTAATATGTCCATTTCATTCAGGTTGTCCAGTTTGTTGGGATATAGTCATTTATAGTATTTTTTTTACGATTCTTTGTATTTTTGTGGAGTCAGTTGTTACTTCACCTCTTTTGCTTCTGATTTTTTTAAATTTTTTATTTGGATTGTCTCTCTTTGTTTCTTGCTGAGTCTGACTATAGGTTCATCAACCTTGTTTATTTCTTCAATGAACCAGGTCTTGATTTTATTGATATTTTGTATTGTTTTTTCTTAGTCTCTATTCCATTTATTTCTGCCCTAATCTTTATTATTTCCTTCCATTTACTGTGGGCTTGTCTTGTTATTCTCTTTCTAAATCTATTAGCTGTAGGGTTAAATAACTTATTAAATTTTGTGGGTTTTTTTTAGGTAGGCCTGTGGTGCTATGAACTTCCCTCTCAGGACTGCTTTCACTGTGTCCCATAGATTTGGGGTTGTTGTGTGTTCAATGTCATTTGTTTCCAGGACTTATTTTGTGTCCTAACATGTGGTCTATTTTTGTAAATGTCCCAAGTGCACTTGAGAGGAATGTATATTCTGTAGCTTTGGGCTGAAATGTTCTGAAAATATCAATTAAGATCATCTGATCTAGTGTGTCATTTAGGATCACTGTTTCCTTGTTGATATTTTGTCTAGAAGATCTATCCAGTGATATCAATGGTGGTATTAAAGTCTCCTACTATGATTGTATTGCTGTTGATATCTCCCTTGATTTCCTCCAGATGTCTTTTTATGTATTTGGGTGTTCCTGCATTGGGTGCATATATGTTTACCAGAGATATATCCTCTTATTATATCAATCCCTTTAGTATTATGAAGTGGCCTTTCTTATCTCTTATTATGGCCTTCACTTTGAGGTCTATTTTGTCAAATATAAGTATGGCTAGCCCAGCCTATTTTTCATTTCCACTTGCCTGAAAAATGTTTTATATCCCTTCACTTTCAGTCTTAGTGAATCCTTTGTTCTGAGGTGGGTCTTTTGTAGACAGCATATATATGGGTCATGTTATCTTACCCATTCAGCCACCCTATGTTTTTTGATCAGAGCATTTAATCCTTTTACAGTTAAGGTTATTATTGATAGGTACTTATTTATTGCCATTCTTATTTTTTATGCCTGTGTTCTTCTCTTTATCTATTTCTTCTTACAATAGTCCCTTTAGCATTTCTTTCAGCGCTGGTTTGGTGTTAAACTCTATAAGCCTTTTTTGTGTGTGTGTGTGTGTGCTCAACTCTTTATATCACCTCAATTTTGAATGATACCTTTGCTAGACAGAGTTATCTTGGGTTCAGTCCTTTGGTTTTCATTACCTTGTATACTTTATGCCATTCCTTTCTGGTCTGAAGTGTTTCTATTGAGAAGTCAGCTGACAGTCTAATGGGAGCTCCATTGTAGGTAACTTTCTGTCTCTGTCTTGTAGCCTTTAAGATTCCTCCTTTGTTTTTAATGTTTGCCATTTTAATTAATATTTGCGTAGGTGTGGGGTTTTTGGGTTTCATCTTGATTAGAACTCTCTGTGTTTCCTGAACTTGAGTGACCTTTTTCCTTCACCAGGTTAGGGAAATTTTCTGCCATTATTTATTCAAACAGGTTCTCTATTCCTTTCTTGGATTCTTCTCCTTTTGTTACCCTTATATGCAAATGTTGTTATGGTGTCCCAAAGCTCCATTAGACTCTCCTCCTGCTTTTTAATTTTGTTTCCCATTTGTTACTCAAAATGGGTGTTTTTTTCTACCTTGTCTTCTAATTTGCTGATTCGGTCCTCAATTTTTTCAGGGCTACTTTTGAATCCTTCCAGAGTGTTCTTTATTTCAGGTTGTCATTCCTCATTTCCAATTGTTTCTTACTTATCATTCCAAGCTCTCTTCATGTTGGCGTGGCTCTCTTTAAGACCATTATAATCTCATTAAGGTGCTTGTAGTTCTCACTGAGTTATTTGAGTACCCTTACTATCATTACAGTACTCTGAATTCTTTATCTGACAAATTACTTGCCTCCATTTCATTTTGTTCCCTTTTTGGTGATTTCTTTTCTTTCCTTTAGGGATTGTTTCTTTGTCTCCCCAGTTTTGTTGTCCCTTTGTATTTGTTTCTATGTATTAGATCAAACTGCTATGCCACCTAGATTTTGTGGGGTGGTCTTATATAGTGGATGTTTTGTGGGACCCAGTGGTGCAATCTCTTAGAATTCCTGAGCTGAGTGCTCTAGGAAAGCCCCTTTCTTGAGGGTTGATTTTTTTTTCGGTTTACCTGTTGTAGTTAGGTCTTGAATGTTACTGTCCCGTTCATGGATGGAGTCTCCTCTCAGGCTGGCATACTATGTGGCTCATCCCCAAACATGTCACGCAAACTTTTGTGGAAGCGCTGACTGAATAGAATAAGATACAACACAATAAAACATGAAACTGAAGAAACAAAACAAAAAGTACACAAGACCCCTACTGCAACAACAAAAGCAACCACCAGAGAAGAGAGAATTAGGAAAGAGGAAAGAGAGTAAGAATGATAGAGAAAAGAAAGAAAGAAATAATACAAGAAGAAAACAAAACAAATAATCAAAAAGCACAGGAAAAAAAAAACAACAAAAATGTAGGGCAGAATATGTAGATGCAGAGCTGAAAAAAAAAATTAAAATAAAGAATTAGAGAAATAAGGGAAGGAAAATGGTTTAAAATAAATGGGGGAGAAAATAAATGAAAAGACAAGAAAAAAATTGAAAAAGAAAATAGAGGAGAAAACAGATAGACCTAAAATAAGAAAAAAGAAAAAAAATATGAGAAAGCATGTGAAAACAAAATGAGAAAGAAAAGAAAAGAATAAAAATTGAGTAGTGAAAAAAAAATTGAGTAGGAAAAGGAAAGAAGAACATTAGATATATGACTGAGACAACATAGATTAGAATAATAACAAATCAATAGAGCAGATAGATAAGATAAATTTAAAAGGGGGATAGAAATAAAGGAAAGAGAAAAAAGAAAAAAGAAAAGAGAATAAAAGGAAGAAAAAGAGAACATTTTTTAAAAAGGGAGGTAAAAAAGTGAAGTGGCATTTGTTTCAGTTTAGGGTCCCATAGGAGCTCACTTTGGATCCCACTCTTCAGTTCTGTCTGCCAATTCTGGGCTTCCTGTGAAGTTCTTAGGTGCTAACCAGTGTCAGGCACTGTCCGTTGGCTTTCAGCAACCTGCTTGAAGCTCCAAGTGATCCACTGATCCACTGTTTGTGTCTGTCTCCACAGGCTTTGGCTGCAAGCAGGAGGGGCCAATCTGCCCTGGAACGTAGGATTGTTAGCTGCATGAGACCAGGGCTGGGTCAGCAACACCCCCTGGTTCCCCAGGATGAGCCTCTGTCCACCTTTGCCTGCTAGCTAGCTGTCAATCTTTTTTTTTTTTTACCTCTAAGAAATAAAATTTTAAAATAATCTTTATTGTTGAAAGTCAGCTGTCAATGTCAATCTTAATCACACAAAAGTCTGTTTCTGAAAGGGCTTTAGTTGGGGGAGGTGCTGTTTAGCTTTTAGGGAATGTAGTGGATGTGTTTCCCTGTCCCAGAGCTAGTCCTCCATGAATGGCCCAAAATATAACTTTGCCTTTGGCTGGATAGAGATCCTTGGATGGAGACCAATGGGGTCGGCTGGATACCTGTTTTTACCAGTTCTCCAGTGTAGAGAAATTACTAGTCTGGTTCCCAGGATAGTAGGGTGGACAGTCCCTCCCCCAATCCAGTCACTTAGGGCTCCTTGAGACTTTTCCAACATATAAGTGTGGCCTCTGCTTTAGTTTCTCTGAGAAACTCAAAATGCAGGGTGTGGCATACAGGGCTCCTGAGGGTGGGGTGGGCTGTATCACTTAGCACAGGGTTTTTCTCTTTACCTGCCCTGTGGCCACTGGGAGAGGCTAGCTCCTCTCAGGAAAAATAGCAGTTTCAGTTTGGGGGTCTATGACCAAATGCACCTGGCTGCTGTTTGTTTAAATCTTCCTTCAATGCTTCCCACCACAGCCTCTCCTTTGGCACCTCGAGTCCCTGTCTCCCTCCCTGCATCAAAGCCTTAGGTGAGTAGCTGAAAATGAAAACTCACATGTTCTGGGTTAAACAAACAAACAAGCAAGAAAACAAATAACAACCACAACAAATAAAACTGAAACAAAACTGTGGCTTTTTCTCCAATCTGCTGGCTCCAGACTGCCATGGCCAGCAGCCCACTGCCTTGCATGCCTGGATATTACATGGACCATTGCTCTGAGCTCTGGTGCTCAGGGCTGTGGAACCCAGCCTGGGTTCTGGGCCTCTATCTTCTGAGGGAATAGACTCTCCCATAGCCTAGCACTCCCTCTTCTCTCGGCCTGCCGTCCCTGGGAGTTAGGTCACCTCCTCTTGTGACCTCACCCTTGCTGCTGGTCCCCAGCTGTTTTCTGTCTTTCTTTGATATAAGTCTCCTCCTCACTGGACCTCAGTTGGTAACTCCAGGTGAATGTTCTCCATTTTGAGTGTATTTCCAGTCTGGCCCTAGGATGAGGTGCATGGCAGGTATGCCTATATGGCTGCCATTTTTTTCCTCCTTCTATTGTACACTTTTAAAACAGAAATTAGGTGCAGTGGGGGAAAGTGTGGTCTATTTACAATGTTTAAAATTTGGTTAACTAGTATTTATTACTTATATATTTTATTTATTTATTACTTAAAATTTACTTTTTATATTATGTTATTATGTTATTATAGTTTTTACTTATTATTTGCATATTTATTTTTTTGTTACTTTTATATTTTTAATAGGTAAAAGAAAAGCTTGCCACAGCAAGGTTCATAGCAACCCTCAATATATGTCATAAATATTGTTAAATAGTTGCATGCTTTCCTGTGCCATTTCAATGGCTGTTGAATCCTTGATCACAAATGATCTTCCCTTTGTCAAGCTGAAATATTTCCCATTTTAACTTGAGCTTATGCTTATTTTTTTCTTCTTTCCCCTTCTGTTGGGCACTTGAAAAGTCAAAGAACACGGTCAACATTCCCTAAGGCCAGCCCTCTGGCCAGCCTGCTTTACAGTCTCCCCTGGTGTGGAAAAAGTTCTCAGCTTCTGGACCTCATTGCCATTGGATCACGATTGTACTCACTGATGATCAGGTGCACTGACTCCTGCTCTGTCTTAATATGAGCCCTCATGGAGAGGGTCTCTGTCCAAGTCTTATTAATAGAAACCAGGAGTGGTTCTCTTTGGGACCACTGAGAGAAACAAATTAAGATTTATTTTTCTTTTTGAAAGTGATTGACTCTGGGAGAGAGTGTCTATACTAAATGTGAGCTGCCCAACTATTCTGTGGACAATTAGCTGTCTGAAGCTCATTGCCTATCAATACATATGTGCACATTTAGAGATTTAACAACACCAAGCCAAACATACTTATTTATCCACAGTGAGAAAAAAATGTTCACAGTAGATTATGTTAACTGTTGATCCAAGCTCTTTTTAACACTTTTATCACAAGTCAGCAGCCTCTAAAATTCAATTACCTGAATCAAATTTAACACTTTTTTCCTTGAAAGTGATAAACTTTATGATGAGAGACAAATGGAAGATTCGTCTCTGGTTGGTGGCAAGAGGACAGGGTAGGGGAGTGTGATTAATCTATTAGAAACAATTCATAGAGAAGAGGTAGGATGCCTCAGTTTTTAATTTCACTATTTGGCCCTGTTGGGTTCCTCAAATCAAATAATGATGTTAGTCTCACTCCTGCCCCCACCAATTGAACCCTAGCCTGATGTTAAAATAATAGTCAGCACCAAGTTCAAGAAGTGTTCCCTTCTTGGGGGAATTTGCTAACATTTAAGAAAATGTCTTTCTTAGGGGATTTCCATCCACATAGATTGATGAAAAGCACATGCTAAATACAATGCAGTACCAGAGGAGAACAGGAGTTCTTGTGAGTAAAACATTTACTCCTCTGGCCCATCTGCCTCAGACCTGCTCCATGTGCTTCCAGCCCATTGGCTTTTCCACCAGTTGCATCTCCTATGTCTCTAGTGGACGTTCCACCCTCAGAGTGTCCTGGCTGGTATTGTCTCCTCTTTCTTGCTGTGGGATTGGCCATTGTAACTGCTCCCTTGGGTCAGTGTGGGAGATTCCAGATGGAATCCACTCCCTCACTCCCCCTGCCTCCCTCTGTCTCAGGGTCACCTTGAGTAGATACAAACCCACCTCTTCCCAAGGCAGGGTCATCTGAACTATAAAGGACCCTTTCTGTGCTAGATTTATTAACAAGTCAAACTAGTTGGAAATATTTCTGTTATTGTGTTGGTGTTCTTTTAGACACTACATTATAAACATGTAGCCAATTGTAGTTTCAATGTGTCCCAGTGGTCCTGTGAAACTATACATCCGAGAGGGGAGTTGAGGACACCCGGACTCTATGCTTTGGAAGTAGGATAAGCACTCTGTTGGGTCCAAACTATTGACACTGGCTTTGTGTGGAAGTCCTATGGGCAGACCTGGCCAAGAGGACGGAAGCTGGGAAAGGATAGCCACTCCTCCCAGGCCCATGCTGGGAGGCTGCTTCCACCACACTTCCTCAGTTAGGATTGTCAGAGGCCTCCCAGGTTTCCTAGCTTCTCTTCTTTTACTATCTCTCCCATGTCTTTCCCCAGTTCCCTTGTGTTGCCCACTGAATATAAGAGCATTATACCTACTACTGATATACAGAGATACTTTATACAATCTGCCTTGCCACCAGTTGTGGGGTGAATTGTATCCTCCAAAAAGATTAAAGTCCTGTTGCTGATACTTGTGAAAGTGACCTTATTTGGAAATAATGTCTCGGCAGATGTAATTGACATGAGGTCATATTAGAAAGTAAGGGAGTCCCTAATCCAGCATGACTGGTGGCCTTGTAAGAAGAGGAGACACAGAGACACACACTCAGGGGGAGAAAGCCATGTGACCAGAGACAGAGAATGGTTGCTGCACTTACTAGCCAAGGAATGCCAGAGATTGCCAAGAGCATGGAGCAGATTCTTCCTGAGAACATCCCGAAAAAAAAACAACCCTGTTTACACCTTAATCTTGGACTTCTGACATACAGAACTGTGAGACAATAAATTTTTGTTATTTAACACCACCCAGTTTGTAGTAATCCAATCTAATAAAAGAAACATGGTAATTAGCCGTACATCTGCTACCCTTCCCATTGGCTAATCAGGGAAATATGCAAATTAACTGCCAGCCAAGATGGCGGCCGGCAGCCAGGCAGCTTAAAGCGAACATGAGGCTTGCTTGCTTCAGTGACGGAGGAAACCAACATTCCCCGCCTGCTGCTGCCGGCCTCTGAGCTTGCAGTTTGAAACATTGTTACAAATATAGAAGCTAAACAAAACCCCAGAAACCTGCCTTCAGCCAGCTGGGATCTCAGAGCTGGAGTTGATACAGTGTTTCGATTATAGAACCCAAACAAACCAGATACCTGCTTTTAGCAGCAGAGGCCTCAGAGCTAGAGCCAGAGCTAAAGTTGTCCCAGAATTAAAAAGAAAAAGAAAAAAAGGAGCAGTTGGGAGCTTTAGTCACCCACCAGTCTGAAAATAGCCCTTAGCCCCTCACCCAGACTGGCCAGGCACCCCAGTGGGGACCCCGACCCTGAAGGATGTGTGACCAGCTGCAAACAGCCATCATCCCCTCACCCAGGCTGGCCAGGCACCCCAGGGGGACCCTCACCCTGATCCAGGACACCCTTCAGGGAAAACCAGCCGGCCCCCACCCATGCACCAGGCCTCTATACTATATAGTAAAAGGGTAATATGCCTCCCAGCACCAGGATCAGCGGAGCCGAGAGGCCTCCTGGCACCGGGGTCAGCGTGACAGGGGGCAGCGCCCAAATCCCCTGATTGCCCTGCGGCTCTGTGTGTGACGGGGCGGGGCCACAACCTCCCTATCCGCCCTGCTCTGTTCGTGACAGGGAAAGGCGCCCCAACCCCCTGATCAGCTCTGTTCTGTGCCTGATGGGGGGAGCTCCCCAACCCCCTGATCGCCCTGCGGCTCTGTGTGTGACAGGGTGCGGTGCCCCAACCCCCTGATTGGCCCTGCTGTGTGTGTGACAGGGTGCTGTGCACCAACCCCCCCATCCCCCCATGGGCCCTGCTCTGTGTGTGACAGGGTAGAGCCATAACCGCCCCATCGGCCCTGCCCTGAGTGTGACAGTGGCGGCACCACAACCCCCTGATCGTCCCTGCTCTATGGGTGATAGAGGGCGCCGCCCCAACTGCCCCCCAACGCCCTGCTCTGTGTGTGACAGGGGGCGGTGCCCCAACTCCCCTATCGGCCCTACTCTGAGTGACGGGGGGAGCGCCCCAATCCCCTGATTGACCCTGCTCTGTGCGTGACAGGGGGCAGCCCCCCAACCCCCTGATTGGGCCTGCTCTGTGCATGACAGGGGGTGGCGCCGCAACCTCCCCATTGACCCTGCCTTCAGTTTGACAGGGGGCTGTGCCCCAACCCCCAATTGGCCCTACCCTGAGCATGACTGAGGGTGGCATCGCAACCTCCCAATCCGCCCTGCTCTGTGCATGACAGCGGGCGGTGCCTCAACTCCCCAATCAGCCCTGCTCTGAGCCCAACCAGGGGCTGCACCTAGGGATTGGGCCTGCCCTCTGCCACCCGGGAGCAGGCCTAAGCCAGCAGGTCGTTATCTCCTGAGGGGTCCCAGACTGCAAGAGGGCACAGGCCGGGCTGAGGGACGACCCCTCCCCCCCCAGTGCACAAATTTTTGTGCACCGGGCCTCTAGTTTTATTATGGGAAATGAATCCACCACCTCCACCTCCCTCTCTGTTCTGAACCCAGCATGGTAGATGCTCCACTGTCCTCGCATGCATCAGCCTGTCCTCAGTTACCTGAGTCATACTAGGAGTTTCTGTATCTCCAGGGTCTAACCCTAGAGGCCACAGAGAATGGAAGATCAGAGAAAAAGTCAGTCAGATATTCTCAGACTGTAATGCCCTCTGACTAATGGGGCATCTGCTTCCCAGTTGGAAAACTTTAGCTGGTCAGATAAAAGATTTATAATATAAATTGAAGATAATAATGAAATAGACAAATGTAGATTATCTAGTATGGCTTTTGTTAATCTTTTCCCATAGAATTTAAATATTTTCAGTCAATTTGAACACAGAGGAAATTGGGGGATGTGAATGCAGCAAAGTTGAGATCTCTAGAAGGAAGTGTCCTCAGAGGAAGCTTGCCATGGTCAGGTTATCTAAGAGTAGAATCACGGACCTTCAGAGCATAGGAGGTCACATTAGGTAACTGCTCACACTTCACATTGTGGACTGTGACCAAGTCCATGGTCAAACATGGCTTCAACTTTGAAGTTCAGATTTTTCTGACTGTACAGAAACTATAGTAAGCTGGAATATGTTTCCATTTCTTTTAGTTTCTTTCTTTTGCTTTCTCTATTATCCACAGGCAATAACTTTCCCTGACTTCAGTCCAAAGAGATAAGACAAAGTTTCTTTCTTTTTTTATCCTTACCCGAGGATATTTTTCCATTGATTTTTAGAGAGAGGGAAAGACAGAGAGAAATATCGAAGTGGGAGGAACACATGGATTGGTTGCTTCTTGCATGTCCTCCGACCAGGGCCCAGGCCAGGGAAAACCTGCAACCGAGGTATGTGGCCTTGACTGGAATTGAACCCAGGACCTTTCAGTCTGCAGGCAGACGCTCCATCCACTGAGCAAAACTGGCCAGGGCACGGCAAAGTTTCTTAAGGAGGCATCTATAGACATAATATGCAGAAAGAACTAATATACAGTTGAATTAATGAATGAGTAAGAGAGTGGGTGAGTGGAAGTCTTTAAAACCCTGCATTAACATGCTGAAGCTTCTCAACCTGATATATTTCCCAGGGGAAGAGTAGAAAGAGAAGGTGCCTTGGTGGCTGGTGCTCCTGTGGGAGCAGGCATGCTGGGGGGAATCTGAGGAGGACCAACACTCCCTCACTCAGTAAGAACAGCTGGGACTGCTTTCACTGGTTAGGAAGACATTTTTTTTTCCAGAAATTATGAAAGGTTTTGTCTTTATTAAGTTATGGATTTTCTTACATTTGCATATTTCTATGGTGTTTTATTTCACTCCAGGCTATATCCATGGGGTTTGTGGAACTAATTGGAAACAAAATTTTTGACATTCCATGCAGTCAGCCTTTTCCCACATGCTTGTTTGTTCAGATTCAAATTTTCTCCAGCTTTTGGGCAACTTCAAAATCAGAATGAAACATTGGGTCCAATTCCAACGGGCAGCCCTAAACTAAACCAGGTACACTGCCTATGCATCCACCTGCTTTATGACTATCTCATTATGCATTTCTGAGCTATGTGGAAACAATTTCCTACATGTGAACACACACACACTCACACATGGAGGCATGTACATTGATGTTTATTTACTCCAGGGGCAATCCTATATAATAAAAGTGTAGTATGCAAATTGTCCCCTCTACTGGGAGGTCGTCCAGGAGTTCAACCAGAGGGCAGGGCTGGCTGGCGGAAGGAAGAGAGGCCTCGGCTGGCAGCAGTGCTCACTAGGGACCCTATCAGTGCACAAATTTTGTGAACTGGGCCTCTAGTAATATATAATTAGAGTCCAGAGATATTTTATTATTTGATTCACTTCATTGAAGTACAATTCTACATGCACCATTGGCTCCACCCAGAAGCCTCCTGAGCACAGGGGAGTGAACCCCGTTTCAGCACCAGGCAGTAGGCAAGGCTGCAAACTGAGCAGTTAGAGTACTTAGTGTTGCGTTTGTTGTTGATTTGGAAAACACACAAAAGTGTATTGACATAAAGTAATCTAAAAGTTCAATTCGGTCATACTGACTTTTTCACACTGAGGCATCAGAGAGTAGCTAAGAAAGGAAAGATTCAACCAATAAAGGACATGCACCAGCCCATTTTTGTAACGCACATTGGGTGGCTTCTCATCTCAAGTGTCTATCAGAGTTTTAGCACAAAGAGCACACATGGTTGCTGCTTTGAATGTTTTAAAGGGGGTGGGTAAATGCAAAGGCTTGTGTTTCAATAATTTATTCATCCTGCAACCCCTTTGCTCTATCAGGATGCACACATAGAGAGATCTCTGTGAAATCCATCCCCACAACTTCTGTGCTCCACCAGACACTTGGTAGAGATAGTTGAACTATGTTTTCTAAGCCAGTATAGCCCATATCTCAGCATAAATTGGAAATGACAGAAAATTTATGAAGCCACTGTTTGGTGCAGGCCTCCCAAATGAAGCTGTTATTTTCTGATAGATGAGTTAACCCTGGTATTCCCAATCTTTTGAAAATTGCCATACTTTGTTATCCTCAATTCACCCTGTTTTATTTAAAAGCTTATTTTTTAGATTTAGGAGCTAAGATATCTAAAGAATTAAAATTATTGTTATCTCAAGATAGTTTATAAGAATGTCTGCATCTTCTGTGTTACAATCATGGAAATCCTCCTAGGGAAACACCAAGGTGGCATAATGCTGATCTGTATGCAGGAAGAGCTGCCATTCTGTAACACTGGGAATTGTTTAACACGGGTGCTTTGTACGTACAACCAATAGTATAGTCCCCAAGTAACAGGCGACTGGAGTTTAATGACTGAGCTAAACAGAGGAATTATAGGTTCCGAGGGGACAGGCCACTGTGGATGGAAGCTGCCTCAGTTTGTGCTCTCTTTTTGTGGAAGTATTTTAATTATATCTTTAATGGCCTAAATTTACAAGAAACTGAGAAAGCAATGCATTGATATTCTTTCTGGATTGTATTGGTTTAGTAAAGTGATACAAGAAAATGTTAAAAAGGCTGTAAATACTTGGGAGGAGTTGTTTATCTCCCTCAAACTGGCGGATTTTGAACCTTAGGAGGAACCCAGGTGTGTGACAGTGGATATTGTGTTTTGAGGGTGGGCGCAGCACTCCTTCTCAGTTTCCAGAGTCTGAAAGATGGCTTTCTGATACTGATGTTGTACTAATGTTGACTGTAGTCATCTTGGGTAGCTTCAGTAAGTATAAGCCACAAAATAAAACAAGAAGTTTTGTTCTATTGGCCCTTTCATAATAGGAAAGTTTAAAAGCATTTTCTTTTACCCAGATTTGAACTTTGCATATAAGTTTAGAAGTTATTTTATAATTTTAGAAGAATATTATATTCACTGGAAGGTTATAAACATGCTTTCTATTTCTTGAGCCATATGGAATGCAAGATTAAATGAACTGAGAAAACATATCACAGTTCGTACAAAATTATTTTTATTGTATTTGATGCATTAAAAATAAAGGATAGTTTAAAATCAAGGCTAGGGATGACTTCCTTCTGGATTCTACTGTTAGCATGTGTTTATAAAAATCCAACAATCAGTCATTTTAATGGGGGGAAAATGGGTCAAACCAATTGCTTGGCCTTATGTTGCTAAAATGATTGGTTAAATGAATTAACATGTTGCTGGCCAGTAAGTTGCCACAATATCATAACTGTAGTCCAAAGTCCTCCTGGGAAAAGTCTTAGCCCAAGGCAGGTATGTATCAAGGCACATGGGATAACATTGTGAAGGCACCGTAATATCTGTCTTTCTAATTTCATTCACCCAGGCCCCCAAGGGCTCAAACAGGGATCCTAGGAAGAGAAAGCTACAATAACAAGTTGAGTGTCAAAGAAAAGAGCTGTTTCTCTAAGAGCACTATGACACACACTGGGAGGCTTGGCCTGTGGCCTATGTGATGTCACAATAACAGTGTGGATGCAGTGCACTTTCTCCTTTTACACTTATGTTGGGACAGAAGACAGCTCCAGCAAAAAGGCCTCTGCTACAGCACTGAAGAGGCACAGCAAGGGGCCTTAGGTTACATGCATTTCCATTGGCCATTGCAATCTATTGCTATCTCAGCAGATGGTGGAAATGAAGTGTGCCTTTAGGCACTGGTGGAAAGATCAGTCACATTGGCATCACTGTAGCACTGGCAATTCTTGTGTCTGCAGCAACTGGTGGCATCTCAGCAAGAAGCCAGGTTAAAAGAAATGACAGGTGCCACATAGTACCCCAGATGGCTCCAACACCCAGAAAATAACCTTGGAGTCCTCTGGCAGGGAGCATGAGGTTTGAGATGACAAGGTATACTGCAGTTGTGGGTGGTTTGAGGAGAGTAGAAACAGAGCAATAGGGTCACAATTAGAGTTACCCCAGTGTTGTTCCTAAGCTGGTGTGGTGTCACCAAATAAGAGTTGATTTTCGAAGAAATACAATAAGCTAGCTGCTCTAAAAGGCAATGGATTTCTTGTATCCCAACTTTTTGGCAGGAATTAAAATTTGAGGAGAAACTATTTCAGTGCAGAGTTTCTGTTAAAACTGTGTTATATTGTCAGCCAAAGTGTCAATTAAACTGGCTTGAAGAAGCATGTTTGTAGCTCCCCATCATGCATGCTGTCCTGGAATTTCAGGCAACAGTCCTTTAAGTACAGTGAATGGAGCATTTCTGTCATAATGTGAGAATGGAAATCATATGCTCTGCCTTCCTGAGGGGGAGAAAAATATTCTCTAATGTTTTCCAGAAATGACACTGTTTTTCATTATTTGGTGCATTTCGTGTCTGTTGGTCAGCTCAGTATACAAGATTCACCTCACAGTGGTTGTCTGCAAAGGCTGCAGTGGAGCACGAACATTTTCCTCTGCTATGAGTTTGGAAAATACATGTCCATTTCTCCTTACTCTGCCACCTCATTTACTGTATAAGTATCAGTTCAGTCTTGAAAACATATCCCCAGAAATACAAAATTGATATAATGGACACAGCTAAAGTATCATAAGCATTTTCTTTGGCATAATTTACTGTTTGGAACTCAACTTGGTCTTTGAAGGGATTTTGAAAAATATAATCTTACAGTACAATTCAAGACAGAAGGAGGCCATCTGGTCTATCCAGACCCATCCACCTGCCTAATGTTTATATCATGGAATTTTTTTCTTCCTTATCTAGCTCTCCTTTGAATAGACTCTGAGTTTCTTGTTTATTTCTGTCTTTGTTTCATTATTATCTGCCTAAAGAAGTTGGGTACTTTTTTTCTTCTGAAAGGCTGAAGAGGAAAAGGTTGATTATGACTAACTTGAATCTTATAATAGCAGGTGGACAGTTAATTGGGCAATGAAAGCAACCCAACACTAATTTGCAGGAGTGTTCAGATTTCATGAGTAATTACCATGTAAAAGGTAATGTGGCAGCGGGCTCAGTGAAGCTGAACAACAGACAATGTCTAAATATGGCCATGGCATTTGTGACATATGTTCTTTGCCTAGAGGTGTAGCAAAAGAAAAGGGCTATTCCTAGATGTAAACTTGGAATCAGAAAACATAGGACATTTTTCAAAGGAAAATAAAAGCAGTGGAGTCAGATATTCTCTCTGAGTTGAAGTGACTTTTCTCATCACGGAGTCTGGCATGTTGTTTGCTTGAGTGTAGGCCCAATTAACGGAGGCTAGCTTTCTTTCCCATAAACCAAGAGAAGTCCTGTGTAGCAATCTTGAGGAAAGAATCTGCATTTTATGTTCTCAATAGCCTATGCAAGACCTATGAGAAGTGTTTTGCACTTATCAAGTCCTCAATAAAAGAGAAGGCTGTTTGACAGAAATATGGAAGGTCCATCCTGAAGGGTATGAGCAGGCTGAAACTTTTGAGCAACCTATTGCTCTAACCCAGCACCAGTTCCAACAATGAAAGGTAAAAAATAAGTTTACCTTCGAATTCTCATGTACATCTCTGCCTTCCTTGGTGTCTACCCTTTTATCTGAATTTTAATCCTGTATATTTAAGTGGTTTCACCCCAATATGAAATTGAATAATTAGGTCATGTTCCTGGGTAAAACAAGGAGTCAGGTAGAGTTTTACTGGATTCTTTGCCAAAGTCTACCTCCTGTGTAAGATAACCTGCAAAATTAGCCTGCGGACCTAGGATTATGGACCAAAGGTGGAATCCTTTAGGTGGGATACCTACTCGAGTGCAATTGGATTAGAAGCCCAACAGCTTTGGAATCATATTGTCAGATGGCCCAGAAGCACATTTTATATCTGCAGACATCTCCCTGAGTGTGAAGAGATAGAGTGCACACTGACTGTACCCTACAATCAACTGTTGTGTCTAGCTGGTGATACAGCCTCAAATTCTGCACTGTGGTACAGAATTACTGATTCAGAGGATACAGAAGCCTCAAGAAAATGTTCTATTCAGTGTGGCAGAGAGGTGGTCACTAAGACACAGAAAATGTGTGTTGACTGAAGAAAAATTGACCTTAAGAATATTTAAAGCATATAGGAAAGCATTTAACGAATCACAATTTTAATGCTAGCTCCCTAAGTCCCAAAGAAAAATTTCACAAAAGGTCTTTTTACAAGTTGTGATTGTGAAATAAACACTTCTTCAGGGGTGGGGTGCATAAGAGTACATGTTAATATTTCAGGGGTGTGTGCCTTGCTGGTGTTGCTCAGTGGTTGAGCATCAACCTATGAACCAGGAGGTCACAGTTTGATTCCCAGTCAAGGTACATGGGGTTGTGACTGGATCCCCACTGGGGAGCGTGCAGGAGGCAGCCAATAAATGATTCTCTCTCATCATTGATGTTTCTATTCCTCTCTCCCTCTCCCTTCCTCTCCTTGAAATCAATAAAAATATATTTTAAAAATATTCCAGGGATGTAGGTAATATTGACACCAATGATTTCTTTTTTTTTCCTTTTAATATATTTTATTGATTCTTTACAGAGAGGAAGGGAGAGGGATAGAGCGTTAGAAACATCGATGAGAGAGAAACATTGATCAGCTGCCTCCTGCACACTCCCTACTGGGGATGTGCCTGCAACCAAGGTACATGCCCTTGACCGGAATCGAACCTGGGACCCCTGAGTCCGCAGGCCGACGCTCCATCCACTGAGCCAAACCGGTCAGGGCGACACCAATGATTTCTTAAGTATTTGTGCTTCCTACTCAACTCTGACTCATTTCAAATTGGTGTGCTGAAAATCCTTAATGGCTGCCATATTCTTTTGAAAGGAAATATTTCTTCCCATTACCTTTCAAACTCAGCTCTCATGGGTTTAGCCAAGTGCTGTATTTCAATGTGAAGCTTTCTTGTCTGAGTTGGGGATAGAGGAGGCCAAGAGAATAACTGCAGCCACATTTGAGAGGAAAAAAGCTGGGGCTTTTGTGTCCTCACCATTTACCAACAAATTACTAAATGCCTTTGCTGAACTGTGTCTTTTTCTGCTCCCATTGTTCTAAGTAATGGAAACAAGCCAGCATAGCATTGTCATCTACGTCAATAACAGTCACAAAATCACTCTTCCCCTTCTGCAGCAGACTGCAAAACATAAAGGAGTGTAGTGATGCATCCTCCCTCATTACCCTCCCAAACTCATTTCAATAATGTTTTCCCCTCATATATGCAAAATTCAGATGAATATTTACAACATCCAAGAATAGGTACCATAGGAAGAAAAAAAATCCTGATGAGACCAGCCCACCCCAACCTTGCAAGTGTAATCATTCTCAAAATGCTCCCCAAACAAATTGTTCTGGCTGCTGTTGCCTGGCAACCATCCCACTGTAGTATTCGCTGGGCACATGTGAAGTGGGGCTGTCTTCTCTGCTTAGAGTGTGCACAATTACAATAACATCAGAGATGGAAAGCAAGATGTGAGGAGGTTGAAAGTCAGGGTCAGAAGTGCAGGTTGCTCTGACCCTAAAATCAATTTCAAACACTATTTGAGACATTTATTTTATGTTCTATCGTTTGATGTTAGTCTTGCAATCAACCACCTAATCAGACTTCACGGGCCATGGGACTTTGGGATTTTGATAGTGTCAGGTCAATTTGCACCCACTAGGGTACTGTCACCTGTGAGGCAGGCCATTATCTAGGCTTTTGAGAATCTCAAAACTGTAAAGCCTTGAGTGGAGAGAGAAGATGAGGTTGCTGGAACTCCTGTACCATTCAGTGGCCCCACCAGAGCTGCCCCATGGCTCCAGCTGAACGGGCTCATGCAATGGCCAGCCACTCCCTTAGAGAAGGATTATCTGTGTGGTGGGTGTTTCTCCTAAGAAGTTATTTCTAAAGTACAAGAATCATTCTTTATCCATCTTTCTAACAGATATATATGTAAATAAGGAAAAGGAAGGAATCACATAAAAATGTATTTTCATATGGCCCTAATCATTGGTCTTAATAGAGTTCTGGAAGTATTATGAGCAGGCTATACCTAAGGGCTGGACCTAAGGTGTGAGGAGGTTCCAAATATAATGGATCTTTCATTATATACCTAGATATTTTTAGATGGTCTGGTGGACATAAGCAATAGTTGACATTTTATCATTGAGATTTTATTTATTTATTGGTTATTAATTTCTGATGTAATTAAGCAGCTTATTCAATAAAACTCATAATTATTTTGGGGAACAATGATTTCATATTGTTTCACCTGTGACTGATCAGAGCAAAATATCAACAATACACCTGAAAACTATCACTCAAAATTTCCCCAAATACCTCTTTGATTATGCTGCCTCACCTGCTCAAAATTCTTTAGTGAGTCCCATTCTTTAGAATAATATTTAAAACCCCTATTGCTCTTGGCAGCCCTACAATATTGCTGTCATTAGCAATCCCTCCTTCAGTTTCCAGAATGAACTCCACCCTGACTACAACTGTGTCATCTCTTTTCCAACCTCAGCATCAACACCCTCATACAGACATGCTGTTCTCAGAGTCTCCCAACTAGATTCCCTGCCTTGAGGAAGGCTGCCCACCGGCACATCCTCCTATTCTGCTGCGAGTGCCATCTCTGTAAGGTGAGGTGTGATCCAGCCCCTTTCTTTTCCAAAAGATTTCTCTGTTTTATCATAGCCTATGAGGTAAAGTTTGATGTCCTTATTATGACATACAGAGCCCTTTGTGATTGGAACTGTCTTATTTCTCCAAATCCACCTGTTGCTCCAGGAAATGGAATTACTTTGCAGTGTGGTTCCTCTGCCTAAAATAATCTTATTTATGGTATTCTTCTCCTCTTCTGTGCTCAAGTAGTGCCCTAGCTGTGCCTCTGTTGTCTTGGCATTTCTACATTATTTTGTAATTTTTCTGTGAATGTGTTTCTTACCATAAGACTGTGAGAAACTTGAGGCTTAGGACTGTCCTCATTTTTGTATGCGTAGCTCAATACTGGCAGGAAGCTGGCATTTATGTAAATATTCATTGAGTGAATAGTTGAATCCATATGGTCTATTTGCTCTCTAGTTAATGGACTTTGAGCTTTTCTTGAGTATACTCTCCATTTCTCTCTGACTTTGCACATAATATTAAAATTTTAAGACCTAGTTTATTTTCCTCTATAAGCCTTTCCAATTATCCCAAACAAAAGAATCAATCTATTTTCATAAGGAACTTATTATGTGTTATTTATTTTATAATTAATGTCCCCCATATTCTTAGCTTTCACTCATCAAGTAAGTTATTAGAAGCACTTATTTTGTATAGCTTCACAATGATTTGCCAAACATTGGTCTTCAGAAAGTAGTTTTTCTGTATTGATTATTAATAATGATCCTGTTTAATTCCACATTTGTCTTTTCTATTTAGTGCTATTTTTCTCCCACCAGAAAGAGGTAAGATATTCTGAGTCTACCATTCTTTATTTTAGTGATAAGGAATGGAGTTTTTATGCTTTTTGTTTTTTTTTTTCACTAAAAGCCTGCTTTATTTATTTATTTATTTATTTATTTATTTATTTATTTATTATCATTTTAAAAATAGCCCTAGCCTGGCTGGCATGGCTCAGTGGTTGAGCATTGACCTATGAACTAGGAGTTCACGGCTTAATGCCCAGTCAGGGCATATGCTGGGGTTGTAGGCTCAATCCCCAGTGTGGGGCATGCAGAAGCCAGCCAATCAATGATTCTCTGTCATCATTGGTGTTTCTATCTCTCTCTCCCTTTTCCTTCCTCTTTGAAATCAATTATATTTATATATAGCCCTAGCTGGTTTGGCTCAGTGGATAGAGCGTCAGCCTGCAGACTGAAGAGTCCCAGGTTCCATTTCAGTCAAGGGCACATGCCTGGGTTGCGGGCTTGATCCCCAATAGGGGGTGTGCAGGAAGCAGCTGATCAAGGATTATCTCATCATTGTTTCTATCTCTCTTTCCCTCTCCCTTTCTCTCTGAAATCAACAAAACATAATAAAGCAAGATGTTATAATTTTAATATAGAAAACATTGCCATGACAAGCATCTATATGAAAGAAATCTAATCTTGTCTCTTCTTTTACAGTATGTCCATTTTAATGAACCTTCCAAGAGGGACTCAGATACATTTTGATTCTCAAAGCAATAATATTAAAAGACAGTCTCCAATTGCCTTGGAATACTTTTATAAAGCTGATGGGGAGGAAGATGTGTTATTTAGATGAACTGGTTGTTTAACAGCTATTATTATTCATGATTCTGCTTCAGTTGCCTAATATTTTTTCAGAAGCTTAGGGAAATATTATTGTTTCATTTCTGTGGTCAATGGAAAAGCCCAGTGTGAAACTTGAAACTAAGAATAAATGAATCTTTTTAAAATAGAAGGTTTGAGTTGGGATAAAATCCCACAGTACACTGGGAATTTCATTGAACTTATCTAACCCCTTCCTCAGGGGGTCTTCAGAGCTTCCTGCCAGGTTACAGATACCAAGGGATGGACTTTCTGGGGATATTTCAATGCTCCATTTCTGACTCTAATGATAAGAAAAGGGAAAAAAAAGCTGTGCAAAGCAAAGTTTTGTAATAAGATTCCTTTGCGTCAGAACAGAGCCTGGACTGGTGTTTAGGTTTATTTAGCACTTAAATTTATAGAACAAAATTTTAGTCTTGGCAAAAATTATATTTATAGAAACTCACTGAAAGGAAAGTAGATGCTCATAATTTTAAAAATATTCATTAGCCATTTCTTTAAGCACTTTTAATGTGGTGAGCATACTGTGTATCAGCCACAATATTTTATTGCATAAGATTCAACTGGTCAAACACATTCAGCTTTCAATCATAAAGTTACCTTCTATCCTCCAACTCCTTAGTTTAAAACAGTTCTTGGGCTTGTGATATACACCAACTTGATGCCTGAAAATTGGGCCTCAGTACTAAATTTTTCTTACGTGACATATATCTAACTTTGCTTTCATGAGGTGTAATAAGTAAAATTGATAAAGTCCTCATGCTCTTGTCAGCTGACAGCACTGAGAGCTGAGCTGAAGCTGCAGCAGTAGAGGGCGAACTGAAAAAATTAGATTCCTGACAGGCTGCAAAGTCACAGTTTCTGTTCCCTATATGCCACACCCCTCATCCTGACACTGAGATACTGACCCACCATCTCTTGGGGCAAACAGAATGCTTTGTCTGAATCTTTCAAAAGAAAACTCAAAATCTGGTTATTTCACCCAGTTGCTGATGTGTGGCTCATGGAAACTTCTCTTACCTAGGGAGGTGTTAAATTTGACCATGACCTGAGGACCTGAAGATTCAAGGCCATGGCATGGAAGGCCTGTGAGAGCACCAAGCAATCCCATGTTATGGGTGGGGTTCAGCTGCCCAGTGACAGCCACCAGAGCCATACATCCCTCAAAGTCTACCCAATTTAAGGTTCTATTCAAGATTTTCCTCCTTGCCCTAACCTGTTTGGCTCAGTGGATAGAGCATCAGCCTGCGGACTCAAGGGTCCCAGGTTCGATTCCGGTCAAGGGCATGTACCTTGGTTGTGGGCACATTCCCAGTGGGGAGTGTGCAGGAGGCAGCTGATCGATGTTTCTCTCTCATCGATGTTTCTAACTCTCTATCCCTCTCCCTTCCTCTCTGTAAAAAATCAATAAAATATATTTTAAACAAAAAGATATTTTTCCTTAAATGTCTTCAAAACTCGGCAGTGTTCTGAGGCACCAAGACAAAGCACCAAGTTACTGCAGTCTCAACCTGTAGAAGCAGAATATCTATAATAATAAAAGCGTAATATGCTAATTAAACCAGATGTTGTTCTGGAAAACCTTCTGGACCAAGCCAAAGCAGCGAGGGCTGAGGCAAGCCGCCGCAGCTGCAAGGACAAAGCCCCTTGCACGAATTTTGTGTATCGGGACTCTAGTTACCTTATAAAGCCCCAGGCAGAGAGAGAGAGAGAGAGAGAGAGAGAGAGAGAGAGAGAGAGAGGAAAAAGAAGAAGAGAACCTTATACTTAACCTAAATATCTGACCAGCCCCCTCCATCACTGTTACTTTCTCTTGACTGTTGGCATGGAGTCCACGTTTGTCCTGGCCAGGGAGCTCTGCTCCTCATTCCAGTTGGCTCTATGCTATGTTTTACAGTCACTTGGTCTGATCCTTCACTTTGGGTTACTTTTCTTACTCTATTATACTTCAAAAATATTCCCTCCTATGCCTAACTTTGAATATTAATTTTCTTTCTAGTTTCAACTCACTTAGGTCTGGCTACAACAATTCTTAAAAACATCCATCTGCACTTTCAAATTATTTCAGTTTCTTTTGCAAATAATGCAAACCATCTCTGGGTAGCTCAAGCAAGAGAAGGAATTCATTGACAGGATAGTGGGATGTGTCATAGACTTCTAGTGAGTTGAGTAAATAAAACTTCAAATGGAAGGAATTGGGTAGATCTAGTGACTTTAGTGACAAAGCAACATAAACTTTCTTACTAGAGTATCACCACTAATATTATTCAGCTGTAAGGACTCCTACCCAATAAGAGACTTGATTGAAACTTCAGTTTTCCCATAGAGGAGAATCGGTTTGACCCAGTTGAGCTTTGATCACCTACCTGCCTAATCCTGCATGGAGTTCTTATAGACAAGAGGACAGGGCATATCATAGGGATCTGTCTGCTTTCTCTGCTGAAAGTTGTAGGCGTCAGACTCTTTTGTCTGAGAAAGAAGAATCATTGTGAGCTGAGAAGATACCCTAGCATCATGAGTTCTTTATACAGCCAGATCTCAGTCACCTTCTTGTTATATACATTTTAATAATACATGTTTCTTTTCTGGGCTAGAATGTTAAGCATGTCCTACTTAACTGAGGAGCTTTCAGTAGAAGCTGATTAGCCAAGCCAGCTAGCACAGTGCCAGCTCTTGGATGGTAAGATTCACTTGGCTAATATTCCTCCCCAAAACCTAATACTTAATAAACACAAAGATACATGCAAAGCATTAAATATTTAAAGATAAGTTCTGAAGACATAATCTCATAGATTTTATATAAAATTAATATTTCGGGGGGATTTTAATAGACAAATACTTTAAACAAATCATTATCAGACACATTTTGGGTGTTGTCAGAAATTGGGCAGTTTCTACTGGGGTAATCACATGGATTTGACTTCAGGTAAGCATTCAGGAAATCACCATAAAGTAAGGATTCTGGTTAACTGTCTTTCCCCACTTCCACCTTTAAAATCGTGTTTTTGATTGTCGTCCACAAAACCTGCCATTTTAAATGAAAATATACAAAAAAAAGTTTTTCTCTAATGATCCAAGATAACATTGGGAGACCATGTGTATTTCTCCACTTTTCTATCCATGTATTCTCATTTTGTTTATAGCTGCTATTTTAGTGTGGCTGTGCTGTTCCGGCACAACGTATCTGTATGCTTTTCTATGACTCAGAGTTCTTACTGAGTTTACATGACAACTGTGAGTAGAAAGAGATTCTGGGGTAGGCTAAACTTAGATTTAAAGCCTGGATTTATTGCTTACTAGCTTTATGAATTTGGACATGGTACTTTTGGAGCCTTAATTTCTTCAACTGCAAAATGGGACAATGATATCTCCTTCACACAGTTGTGGGAAATAAATGAGATAATGTATGTGAAAAGGCAGACAAAGAGCAGAAATCTGTATAGGTTTTCTTGCCTCCCACAAAGTATAGCCATGAGCCTTCTCTCTTGGGCCTACTTCATTTTACAGCTGTTCTCTCCTGAGTCCTTGCAATGACAAGCAGCCAAAGGAGGGTGGGAAGTGGGCTCCTATTGCTTCTAAGACACCTCAGCTTGATGCTTTCCAGTGACTCCTGAGGGTGTGTGGCCATAGGTAGTCAAATTCTGGGTACCCTGAACATAAACTATAGACTGGTGTCCCTGCATCTTCTAACACAGCTTGGTACATTCTCTAGAGGCTTACCATATATTTTGTATTAACATGTAGACAAAGATACTTAATGTAAGGAACTGCCACAGGTTAATAAATCAATAGCCCCTCTAGTGGTTTTTGTTCCTTTAAACAAGTGGATGAATGAACAAACTTGGCCTTGGGAAGCCATTTAGCTTAAAGTTGGTGGCAATCGCAAATGGCTTTAATAAATAAAAGGGATATGTTGGCATACCCATTGAGGCAAATGAAACCTAATGCCAGCATCATAGAGTACATTACTCTACTTTAATTGCCTTTTATAAATGGAGGGCAAAGAGGAAATAGAATTTTAATTTGTACATCTAAGCTTACATATTGAAGGAAAAGGTCTCAGTGACCTTATGGATTTAAGAAACATATTTATCGGGCATCACTGAAATTGGCATAAAAGTTATGTCCCATGGCTGACATTGCTGCTGTTTGATGCTTGCTGTCAAATTTTAGAAAATCAAAACAATAATCCCTGAGTGATTTCCTATGTGTGTATTTGCCAACAAGTCAGGCTGAGTTGAGCTGGAGCCATGTGGTGTTCAGAAGTTACAGAAACATAACCAGTTTGTGCTCTGTCCCCCATAGTGAGTTCAAGGTGGTAGCTTGGTAGCTTTAACTGCTTTTACATTGGTTGTTTGTTAATTGGACACAGACTACATGTTCTGTAGACATACCAACATATTTTATGTCAAGCCTTAGGGGCTTCCAGTGTGAATTAAGAAGAAAGTTCTAGAATAAAATTGGCATTTTGTTTTCACAAAAGCAGGGAGAAGGCATAAAGAGCAGGTCTGGGATGCAGGCTGGGTGACTTCTTCACTTCGGTTCTGCTATCATCTTCCATTGTCCTTAGTTTGCTGCCACATCCTGACATGCATTCTTTGACGATAGAACTTTCTCTTCATTTTGACTCTGGATACCCATGACTTATACTAAGGTTGCCTTCAGGGCATCATGCCTTCTGAATCACAACTGTGGTACAGTCACATCTTTGCCTCTGCTGACATAATTCTCAGTCCATCTTGGTTACTCAAACATAAAGAGATTGATATGTATATCAAGCAATCTAATCTTCCATCTTCATTACCAATTCCACAAAATGAGTTTATTTCTCCCAATATAAAAATAGATTTTTGATATATATTTGACATATCATATGCTTGAGAAATCACACACACACATAGACACACACACACACACAGCATATGAGAAGCCACATGGTACAATGAAAAAAAAAAATTAGATAAAAATAAAAGAAAGCAAAAGATGTGGGACTTTGCTTCTACCTAATCATATAATCTTGAGTAAATGAATAATGTATCCTCTCTGAACCTCTTCTTTCTAGTCATGAAAATTAATAAACAAGATATAGGAATAAAATGAAATATTAAAAGTATTTAAAAACTATTAAGACCTATATAAATGAAATCCAATATTTTAGTACTTACTTTGACTTGAGCACATTGATGGCCACTGTGAAAGATGAAGAAATGAAAATGACTTGCATGACTAATTATCTTATATGTGTGTTGTAGTAAAATATAGAAATGTTTAAAAAGTTTAAAAATGTTAAAAGGTTTTAAAATGTTTGAGTTAACTTTCCTGAAACTTAAAGTGTGATATTAAGGACACATTTCCCACTGCCCTGAAGCATGTGTATCCCATAGATCAGTGGTTCTCAACATTCCTAATGCCACGACCCTTTAATACAGTTCCTCATGTTGTGGTGACCCCCAACCACAAAATTGTTTTCCTTGCTACTTCACAACTGTAATTTTGCTACTGTTATGAATTGTAATGCAAATATGCAGGGTGTATTTTCATTGTTACAAATTGGACATAATTAAAGCATAGTGATTAATCACAAAAACAATATGTAATTATATATGTGTTTTCCGATGGTCTTAGGCCACCCCTGTGAAAGGGTCATTCGACCTCCAAAGGGGTTGCGACCCACAGGTTGGCGACCCACAGGTTGAGAACCGCTGCCATAGATAAAGATTTGAACATCGATTACTGACTTAGAGTGACTTGCTAAGATAACCATATGTGTGAGTGATGTAGGCTCCCTAGATAACCATATGTAGCCCCTCACCCTGTTTGAGATTAACATATGTGCATTGATGTAATTCATTGATAACCACCAAAACTGCTGCGGGTATGAAACAGGCTTTAAAAATGGGTCCTGACCATCCAACAGTGCTCGCCTGTCAAGACCACCGCAAAGGCACATCCTTTTGTCAGTCCAGCAAACGAGGCCACAACATGCTTCTTTCCCTGCCAGAGATTAGAAGAATGGCTAGTACCTCCCAATCGAGATGCGACCAAGCTCTCGGGTGAGGAACGCCGGCCCCTGCGTCTGGACTGGACCAGCCCAGCTGCCGGACCCCAGAGGACAGCACCACCGGGATCCCATGAAGCCTGTGCCCGCGCATCAGGAACTTTTGTGAGTAATAAAGTACTGTGTGATTTACAATTGCATATGTTTCATGTGGTGTAATTCCTCTGGCAGTTAATTGAATCATTTTGCGTGTGCTTAAAACTGAAATTAAAGTTTCTGGTCTTTTCGGTCCTAGTCCTGCCGTTGGTCCTGCTTGCGTAGAGTAGCCTCTTCGCTAGCAACTACTTGAATGTCCCAACACCTGCACAGTTAAAGTTTATCTCAAGGGATGCCTTAGATAAACACCCCAGATCTTTCCCGGGATCTACTTGGGACAATGTGTATATGTACTTATATGTGTGTATACATATCTTATATGTACCTATGCATATGTTAGATAATTAATCATGCAAATCATTATAAACTGATGCATATAATGTAGGCAGATGGCATAGATTATGATAATAGTTCAAAACAATTGAAACCTTGTAAACTTTAGAAGCTTATACCAGCATAAGATATTATTCACAATACATATTATCATCATATTTACCAATTCCCCATTATATAGATTATTTAGGGATTATCTCTCTTCTTTATATCTTAGTTTAGGTTCAAAACAAGTCTACATATACAGAGGGTTGGCAAAAGTAGGTTTACAGTTCTGAGTATGAGAGAAACAGTGTGTATGTTAATGCTCATAACCTGCATGTCTTTTTCCATACAAACAACTGTAAACCTACTTTTCCCACCCCTATGTATCCTTCATTTATTTAGTGCCTTTATATGTCTTGGTTACCGCTATATCCCAACACTTAAAACAATGTCTTAATAAATATCATTGAATGAATGGATGGATCAACTAATAAATCCATGAGAAAAGAAGCAGCTCTTTATTTAGGTCCACACATGTATTTTGTAATTCAGGAGAAAAATATAAAAACAATGGGAGAAGGACTGGCATGTCTACACGTGTGTGCATGCATGCATGTACTCACATGCACACACTAGCATGATCATATGGAGACATATCAGAATTGAAGAGGGCAGGTATCCGGGCTGGCATGCAGATTTTGAAAAGCTACCCAGATTTTCTGTTAATCTCTCACATCCATTGGGACCACTAGTGTCTCCCTTTCAACATGGTATTACAACAAAATGGGAGTCATTCCTGGACAGTCTCCTGATTTTTCCTAATTTTTTTCAGCTGCCTAGACCCTCATGCTATTATTAGACTTGTTTAAAGTTAGTGTGCAAATTTAGGTCTGATTGAATAATCATTTCTTTTAACCTGGATATTGTTCTGAAAATAAATGGAGGTATGTATGCAAAGCAAGGTCTTAAACAATTGATGTTTATCAATGGCCAGTACTGATCAGTTCAAATGGAGTTGTTTTCCATGAAGGTAAACTTCTCTAATCAGTTTCAATGTAATAGTTAACCCCTCAGGCCAGAGCATATGGTTGTCATTGTGCAGCTGTGCCAATAGAATAGTTTGTGCCTTTTGAATGTTTGTCCCATTTTAACGTAATTGCTGACCACTCATTATCTGTAAAGGATAATCATTATTTCTTTTTCTTAGTTTCTAAGGAACAAAAGCTGTCCTCTCTTCTTTACTGCAGTTTGAGAAAAAAGCAAAAAGTGAAGAATAAGAGGGCCTTGCATTGTCTTATTTCTACCCTGGGGCTTGAGTTACAGCTGTCCAACCTTGCCATTTTCAAATAAGATTTCTGCAGAAAAGGCATTACAGAATGTTGCACATGAATCCCAAAGCAATAACAATTTTCAAGGAAAAGGCATAGCAAATGGCTTACATCCTAAAATGAGGACAGATATGTTGAAAATTAAAACAATCTTTTTATTTTAAATAAAAATACTAGCAGATGTCACAAGAAACATATGGAATTAGCCGCAAATAGAGAGCACTATTTGTGTTAGGAGTCAGAGCAGTGGGAATGTCCACCTGGGAATGCTGAGAACAATGAGTCAGCATGGGTCAGGATTTTCCCAAGAGCTTGCTGAGTCCAGAACCTTGCTCTAATGAAACAGTACTAACAATCTTGACTCAGTAATTTAAATTCTATTGTCAGAAAGTTTCCACACAGTATCCATAATACTATGTATTTCATAATAAATTGATCCCAGATATCTTTTTAAATGTGCTCACCATTGATTTTGTGCTTTGTTATACTTGTGAACTCATCAAAACGCAGAGAGAGACAAAATATACAGACAGAAAAATGGGGTATGACATGTTGTCCACAAAGCATTTCACACACCACAGGTCTCCCAAACCTGTGATAGCTTCTTAATTAATTGTTATCGATTGTCTTTCACACAAGGAAGACATTATTCTACAGCCCATATATTTTTTAAAAGCAATATTTTATACATTTCCTCAATTTCCAAAAATATGATCAATATTATTACAGTAGAGGCATTTTTCCCTTGAAAATGGCAGTAATAGGGCCAATGTTATCTTGCCAATGTGCTATGTAAAATAATGTTATTACAAGACATACAAGGTAATCTCAAGTTATCTTTCCTTAACTAATATTTATCCTTGCCAAATAGTTCACTGGAATGTGTGACAGGAATAAAATGCCTCCTATATACAAAAGTATTATTTCTAAGAATGAAAAAGCCCCGAAACCCTGACTGACATTCAAGTTTGAGGTACTGTGAACATGTGGAAAAATAGGATTTTACACGGTGACAACACCAATAAGAGTACTGAAAAGCATGCTTGTAATGAAAACGTTCATTTGGAACAGCCCAGATTGTGGACTCAAATGGGCTCCATGTGGCAGAGTATATTTGTGAATGAAGTGTCTTTCAATGAGGAGAAATCAATTTTAACAGCTCATTTATTGATGAAACCAAGTCTAGTCTCAGCAGTTAAGAGCACTTTCTCAGAATAAAGGCCAGAGGATTCATCTGTCTCACCTTAGCAGATGAGAGGAAAGCTTCTCATAAAAAATGTTTATAGCTCCTCTGCTACTGGAGCTTGGATGAGCTAATATTTGAAGACTAGAAGCTCAGTGCACAAAAATTTGTGCACTTGTGGGGGGGGGGGACCCCTCAGCTCGGCCTGTGCCCTCTCGCAGTCTGGGACCCCTCGGGAGATAACGACCTGCTGGCTTAGGCCTGTTCCTGGGTGGCAGAGGGCAGGCCCAATCCCTAGGTGCAGCCCCTGGTCTGGCTCAGAGCAGGGCTGATTAGGGAGTTGGGGCGCCGCCCCTGTCATGCACAGAGCAGGGCAGATTGGGAGGTTGCGATGCCACCCTCAGTCACGCTCAGGGTAGGGTCGATTGGGGGGTTGGGGCACTGCTCCCTGTCACACTCAAGGCAGGGTCAATGGGGTGGTTGCAGCGCCACCCCTGTCACACACAGAGCAGGGCCAATCAGGGGGTTGGAGGGCTGCCCCCTGTCACTCACAGAGCAGGGCCCATCAGGGTGGTTGGGGCTCCGTACCCTGTCACGCACAGAGCAAGGTCAATCAGGGGGTTGGGGAGCTCCTCCCTGTCACTCACAGAGTAGGGCCGATAGGGGAGTTGGGGCACCGCCACTGTCACACTCAGGGCAGGGCCGATGGGGAGGTTATGGCTCTACCTCGTCACACACAGAACAGGGCCCGTGGGGAGGGGCAGGGGGTTGGGGCGCCACACCCTGTCACACACAGAGCCGCAGGGCGATCGGGGGTTGGGGAGCTCCCCCCTATCAGGCACAGAGCAGGGCTGATCAGGGGATTTGGGCGCTGCCCCCTGTCACACTGATTCTGGTGCCAGGAAGCCTCTCAGCTGCGCTGATCCCAGTGGTGGGAGTCATATTACCCTTTTACTATATAGGATAGAGGCCTGGTGCATGGGTGGGGGCTGGCTGGTTTGCCCTGAAGGGTGTCCTGGATCAGGGTGGGGGTCCCCACTGAGGTGCCTGGCCAGCCTGGGTGAGGGGATGATGGCTGTTTGCAGCTGGTCACACACCCTTCCGGGTGGGGTTCCCCACTGGGGTGCCTGGCCAGTCTGGGTGAGGTGCTAGGGGCTGTTTTCAGGCTGGCAGGTGACTGAAGCTCCCAACTGCTCCTTTTTTCCTTTTTCTTTTTAATTCTGGGACAACTTTAGCTCTGGCTCCAGCTCTGAGGCCTCTGCTGCTGAAAGCAGGTATCTGGTTTTTTTTGGTTCTATAATCGAAACACTGTATCAACTCCAGCTTTGAGATCCCGGCTGGCTGAAAGCAGGTTTCTGGGGTTTTGTTTAGCTTCTATATTTGTAACAATGTTTCAAACTGCAAGCTCAGAGGCCGGCAGTGGCAGCAGGGAACGTTGGAGTCCTCCGTCACTGAAGCAAGCAAGTCTCATATTCGCTTCAAGCTGCCTGGCTGCTGGCCACCATCTTGGCTGGCAGTTAATTTGCATATTGCCCTGATTAGCCAATGGGAAGGGTAGCAGTCGTACGCCAATTACCATGTTTCTCTTTTATTAGATAGGATTAGTTAACAGGGGATTTGGGAAACTTAGAATGCTTACAAACATTTCCCATTTCTATTGGATTTGGTGGAGTTAAGATTTTTTAAATGTATCTCAAATGAACACTGTAATGGCTGAATCGTGGCTTCACTTAACATCTTAACTCCACTAAACTTCCTTAACTCTACATCTTTCTTTGGTTACACTGGTTTATTTGCCATCCCAACATTGTGCATGGAATTTTCCCATCTCCACCCCCTGGTGGCATTCAATGCACAACTGGATACAGTGCCCATGTATGAATCATTACTCTTGGTGCCAGGTACCTTCTCCCATTCCTTCTCAGATGAAGTCCTGCTCTTCCTCCCGATTCCAGCCCTTTGGTGAAGCCCATACTAACACATCTAGCATGAACTCCTCTCTTGTACCTGTGATTACCTCAGTCACTACTTTGGCACAGACACATTCTGTTGTGTACATGTGTCTATTGAGTGTCACAACTTGACCACAAGCACCAAGACAGAGTCAGAATACCCTTTTCACTTCCCAGTAATGTACAAACTTTCTCTGCCTTAGTTTCTGGCACCAAGCCAAATATCCAGACATAATTCTTTTTTAAATTAAATTTATTGGGGTGACATCTGATCATATAGATTTCAGATGTGGGTTTCTATGTTACAAGATCTGTATATTGCACCACCCAAAGTAAAATCTTCTCCCACCACCATATATTAGGAGCCTCTTTATCCCCTACCCCCTTCCTTCTTGGCAACCACCACATTACTGTTTGTGTTCATGAGTTTCAGTTTTATATCCCACATATGAGTGAAATCATATGGTTCTTAACTTTCTCTGACTGACTTATTTCATTTAGCATAATATTCTCAAGGTCCATCCATGTTGTTGCAAATGGCACTATTTCATTCTTTCTTATGGCTGACTAGTATTCCATTCTGTATATATGTACCATATCTTTATCCAGTCCTCTCTTGCTGGACACTTTGGTTGTTTCCATGTCTTGGCCACCGTGAATGATGCAGCAATGAACTTAGGGCTGTATATATCTTTGTGAATACATGATTTTGAGGTTTTGGGGTATATACCCAGGAGAGGTATTACTGGGTTGTATGGTAGCTCTAGTCTTAATTTTTTGAGGATTCACCAGGCTGTTTTCCATAGTGGTTGTACTGGTCTGCATTTCCGCCAGCAGTGGATGAGGGTTCCCTTTTTCCTACAATCTCTCCAACACTTGCTATTGCTTGTTTTGTGTATAATAGCCACTTGAACAGGTGTGAGGTGGTATCTCATTATAGTTTTGATTTGCATTTCCCTAATTGCTAGTGAGGTTGAACATCTTTTCATATATCTATTGGCTGTTCATATTTTTTCTTGGGAGAGGTGTATTTTCAGGTCCTTGTCCACTTTTTGATTTGTTTGTTTGTTTGGTGTTGAGTTTTATGAGTTATTTATATATTTTGGAAATTAAACCTTTGTTGGAGCTACTTTTTGCATATAGCATCTCCCATCTAGTTGGCTGCCTCTTTGTTTTGTTGTCAGGTTGTTTTTTTGCTTTTGTTTTGTTTTGTTTTGTTTTTTGTTTTTTTGTTTTTTTTGTTTTTGTTTTGTTTTTTTTTGCTTTGCAGAAGCTTTTTAGTTTGATATAGTCCCATTCATTTATTTTTGTCTTTAATTCCCTTGCCTTGGGGGTTAATTTCATAAAATTTTCTTTATGACCAAGGCTCATACTTTTGGTACCTATCATTTCTTCTGTGTAACTTATGGTTTTGGGTCTTATATTTATGTCTTTGTCCCTATGTACAAAAATTAATTTAAAATTTATGAAGACATCATTCTTGATCTTTCTCTCTTTATTACCTGCTTATGTCCCTAGAGTGAATCCAGCCCTGTGACCATAATACATGTCTAGTCTTTCTAAGGGTGTGAAAGTGCTCACAAAATGACAATCAAGGCAGTTGAATAGATGGCAAAACTGTTGTTGATTGGATAAAGGAAAAGCAGTTAGCAGGGTATAGCATTTTGGAGGTAGTGATATGTGAAAAATTCATTTAAGGCTAGTAGGGAGTGGTTTGATAAATTTAAGAAAAGGAGTATTTAATTATAGATTAAACAGTATATTATACATGTACTGTATATAAGAAAGGCTAAAACAGGGAATCATTTGGGGGTCTGGAATGGATTACCTCAATTTACATTATTTCTAATGGGAAAAAATGATTTGGTTTATGAACAAATTGCTTCTTGAACAGTCTTCCAGAACGAATTAAGTTTGAGAACTGAGGTTCCACTGTACTGAAAAAAAAAGAGAGTGATCTCTGGTCAACACAAGCTGGAGGACTAGCAGTTTAATTATTTAGCCTCGGGTTCAGCAAAATTTTGGCACTTCAGGTGTTTTGGAAAAGGAATACCACATGAAACACTGATAATACCCAATGGAAATCACTAGAATTTAGGAACAAAACCATGTCTTTTTATACAAATATTTATTTTTCTTTAGCAAAAAAAAGGCTTTTATTATACTGGGCTTCGGTATATATTGAATGCTTGATCATAGACACCAAAAGACCATGTGATCTGCATTGCCCATCAAGGAGTGTTATCAGATCCCCATTGCCATGAAATCAAGTATGGTAGTATATATGTGTTATATAAAAATAGAAAATATGAGACAGGGACCAAGCAGGAGGTGGAATCACAGGTCAATTATATAAGCATGTGGCTTACATTCCTAGTGTAATGACTACCACCTCACTGCTCCCTCTTTAGTCTACCTCATGACTTCATAGGAGGTACCTATGAAAAGATGGCAAGAGAATAATTTTAATCTTGATTTACAGATGGCTCTAAGTGTGAGTGTGGTGGAAATGGACTGTAGTGTTATTAAAGCAGCATTTATCACAGGTGGTTCCTGTAGGAAGTGGAAAAAGAACATCTTTTCAGCACAAATAACTGAGTAGAATGGAGAGAAAGCCTGAGAGACAACTCTTACCTACTTATGCTCAGTGGTTAATAGTTGGATACTTGGAAGGAATACTATTAGAAGACTAATGACGAATCACAGCAACAACACAGAGCGGGTAACTATTAGGGAGCAAGCTCGGGATAGGTGACCTCTCCAAATCAGTTTTAAATGCGATAGAGAAGCCGTATAGCCTCAGAGGCCAACCCCAGAACACTGCCACCCAGAGGCTGACCCACAAACTGACTCTTTGCTAAACACAAAATAAGGCAGTCTGGGAAACAAATACGACCTGCTTTAAAATAAGGACTGTGGTTTACAACACAGAGGAACAGTGTATCGCAGGGAAACTCAACACTCTCCTGAATACCTGGCAGGACTAAAGGCGAGCCAGACTGAAGAATAGAAGAACCAAAGGACCTTCACTACTGCAATTTTTTTTCTTTTTTCACCTTTTAACTAAGAAACCAATTTTTTTTTCTTCTTTTTCCATCACCTGATTTTACCCTTTTAATTACTAACTTCTAATTTTTTAACCAGTATTATTACTGCCACCATTTTACCATTTTTAAAAGTGCCATTTTATTTTTTCTTTATTTTATTTTGGGATTAGTGTCCTCCACTCTATTTTCATTGTTATATTATTAGTTGTTTCTAGTTTGCATCCATCTCCAGGGAGCTGTTGCTGGAATTTGTTGGGATTAGTGGGGATTCTATAGGAGTATTCTCCGCATATAAAAAAGTCCCTTCCCCTCTTCCACTTCATTCTCTCTTTTCGCTCTTTTTTTTTCTTTTCTTTTCTTTTCTCGCTTTTATTTCCCCCCCTCCTTTTTCCCAATTTCATTTTTGCACTCCATTTCTTGGTCCCAACTTTTCTTTTTACTCTTTTCTCTTTTTCTTTTCCTTCTTCCTTATCCCAAAATTCTCTTAATTCGGGTGGTCACCTTTATTTGGGGTTATTAATATCATGAATATATTCATGTTTAGTGCCTGGTACGTGGTGTTTTGTTGTGTTGTATTTTGTGCCTTTAAATCAACACAGCAGATCCAAGCAACAGCAGCCTCCTGAGCACTACACCCTCTGCTGAGGAACAGCAGCTGTACGTGAAGCCTCCCCCCACCAGCCAGAAGAGCCACCACAGCTGTGAACAGCACCCACCAGAGGAACTGCTGCCAACTGAGGAGCAGCTGCTACCGCAACCGCCCGAAGAACAACCACAGACCAAGGAGTCACTGCCACCCAGGGAGCAACCACTGAATGACTCAACGTCTAGATATGTCACTGAGATCAAACATGGGTAGACAAAGAAACCCCCAAAAGAAAGAGAAGGAGGACTCTCCAGAAAAGCAGCTAAGTAATACAGAGGCATGCAACATGACAGAAAAAGAATTCAGAAAGAGGGTCCTAGAATGCATAAACCGGATGGAGGAAAAAATCAACAACTTCTACAAGAAGCAAGAAGAAACAAATGAAAAAATCAACTACCTATACAAGAAGCAAGAAGAAACAGATGAAAAAATCAATAACATGGAAGAAGCTAGAAGAAACAGATGAAAAAATCAACAATTTAAGTAAGACCCAAGAAGAAATGAAGAGTGATATAGCTGCAATAAAAAACACCATTGAAAGTATCAACAGTAGACTGGGACAAGCGGAGGACGAAATTAGTGAATTAGAAGCCAAGGAAGCAAAACACACCCAAAATGTACTGCAATTAGAGAAAAAAATTAAAAGACAGGAGGAGAGCCCAAGGGAGCTTCGGAACAACATGAAACGAAACAACATACGAATAATAGGGGTGCCAGAACAACAAAAGGATCAACAAGGATTAGAAAACCTATTGGAAGAAATAATACCAGAAAACTACCATGAGGTGGGGAAGAAAAAAGTCACACAAGCCCAGAGAGTCCCAAACAAGGTGAACCCGAAAAGACTCACACCAAGACACATCAAAATTACCATGGCAAATATTCAGGACAAAGAGAGAATCTTACAGGCTGCAAGAGAGAGACGGAAAGTTACATACAAGGAATCTCCCAAAGATTTTCAAATGATTTCTCTACAGAAACACATCAGGCCAGAAAAGAATGGATGGAAATTTACAAAGTGATGCAAAGAAAAGGACTGAATCCAAGAATACTCTATCCAGCAAGGCTATCATTCAAACTTGAAGGGGAAATAAGAAGCTTCACAAACAAAAAAAGGCTAAGGGAGTTTATCACAACCAAGCCAGCATTGCAAGGAATGATAAAGGGACTGGTATAAAAAGAAGAAATAAAAAGCTCAGAATGAAAACAGCCACACAAAAAAAAGAAATGGCTACAAACAAGTACCTTTCAATAATAACTTTAAACGTAAACGGACTAAATGCTCCAACCAAAAGACATCAAGTGGCTGAATGGATAAAAAAAGATGACCCATACATCTGCTGTCTATGAGAAACCCAACTCATTAGAAGGGACTCACACTGACTGAAAGTGAAAGGATGGAAAAATATCTTTCAGGCAAATGGAAAGTAAAAGAAAGCGGGGGTAGCAATCCTTATATCGGACAAAATAGACCTCAAAGTGAAGGCCATAACAAGAGATAAGAAAGACGACTTCATAATACTAAAGGGATCAATACAACAAGAAGATATAACCCTGGTAAACATATATGCACCCAATGCAGGAGCACCCAAATTCATAAAAAAACTCCTGGAAGATATCAAAGGAGAGATCGACAATACAATCATAGTAGGGGACTTTAATACACCACTGACAGCACTGGATAAGTCCTCTAGGCAAACAATCAGCAAAGGAACAGCAATCCTAAATGACTCACTAGATCAGATGTACTTAATAGACATCTTCAGAACAGTTCACCCCATAGCCACAGAATATACATTCTACTCATGTCCTCATAAGACATATTCAAAAATAGACCATATATTGGGTCACAAGCAAAGTATCCCCAAATTCAAGAAGATTGAAATCATAAAAAGCATCTTCGCAGACCACGATGGCATAATATTAGAAATAAACTACTATAAAAAGAACCCAAAATACTCAAACACCTGGAAGCTGAATAGCATGCTATTAAATATTGATTGGGTTACCAATGAAATCAAAGAAGAAATTCAAAACATCCTGGAAACGAATGACAATGAAAACACAACAATCCAAAACCTATGGGACACAATGAAAGCAGTCCTGAGAGGGAAGTTTATAGCTCTACAGGCCTATCTCAAAAAACAAGAAAAAATGGTAGTAAATCAGCTAACTGTACAACTCAAAGAATTAGAAAGAGAGCAACAAGAAAACCCCAGAGTGAGCAGAAGGAAGGAGATAATAAAGATTAGAGCAGAAATAAATGACATAGAGACCAAAAAAACAATACAGAAAATCAATGAAACCAAGAGCTGGTTCTTTGAAAGGATAAACAAGATTGACAAACCTCTAGCCAGACTCACCAAGAAGCAAAGAGAGAGGACCCAAATAAACAAAATCAGAAACGATAGAGGCGAAATAACAACAGACCCCACAGAAATACAAATGATTGTTAAAAAATACTATGGACAGCTCTACTCCAACAAACTAGACAACCTGGAGGAAATGGACAAATTCCTAGAAAAATACAACATTCCAAAACTCAATCAGGAAGAATCTAAAAATCTCAACAGGCCAATAACTATGGAAGATATTGAAGCAGTCATCAAAAAGCTTCCAGCAAACTAAAGCCCAGGACCAGGAGGCTTCACAGGGGAGTTTTACCAAACATTCAAGGAAGAACTAAAACCTATCCTCCTCAGACTACTACAAAAAATTCAAGAGGAAGGAACACTTCCAAGCTCATTCTATGAAGCCAGCATCACCCTAATACCAAAACCAGGTAAAGACAACACAATGAAAGAGAATTACAGGCCAATATCCCTCATGAACATAGATGCCAAAATCCTCAACAAAATCTTAGCAAATCGGATCCAGCAGTACATCAGAAAGATCATACACCATGACCAAGGAGGATTTATCCCAGGGCTGCAAGGATGGTACAATATCCGATAATCAATAAACGTGATACATCACATAAACAAATTGAAAGAAAAAAACCACATGGTCATATCAATTGATGCAGAAAAAGCATTTGACAAAATTCAACACCCATTTTTTATAAAAACTCTCAGTAAGGTGGGAGTAGAAGGATCATACCTCAACATTATAAAAGCCATATATGACAGGCCCACAGCCAACATCATACTCAATGGACCAAAACTAACACCATTTCCCCTAAGAACAGGAACAAGACAGGGATGCCCACTCTCCCCACTCCTGTTCAACATAGTATTGGAAGTGTTAGCCATTGCAATTACGCAAGAAGAAGAAATAAAAGGCATTCAAATTGAAAAGAGGAAGTTAAACTGTCCTTATTTGCAGACGACATGATATTATACATACAAAACCCTAGAGACTCCATCAAAAAACTACTAGACTTAATACATGAATTTGGCAATGTAGCAGGATACAAAATTAACCCCAAGAAATCTGAGGCATTTCTATACACCAATAGTTAACTTTCAGAAAGAGAGATTACAAAAACAATCCCGTTTACCATTGCACCAAAAAAATTAAGCTACCTAGGAATAAACTTAACTAAAGAGGTAAAAGACCTCTACTCAGAAAACTACAGGACGTTGAAAAAAGATATAGAGGAAGACATAAACAGATGGAAGAACATACCGTGTTCATGGATTGGTAGAGTCAACATCATTAAAATGTCCTTACTACCCAAAGCAATCTATAAATTCAACACACTTCCCATTAAAATACCAACAGCATACTTCAGAGATCTAGAACGAACTCTCCAAAAATTCATCTGGAATAAAAAAAGACCCTGAATAACTGCAGCAGTCCTGAGAAAGAACAAAGTAGGTGGGATCTCAATACCAGATATCAAGCTGTATTACAAAGCCACTGTTCTCAAACCTGCCTGGTACTGGCACAAGAATAGGCATATAGATCAATGGAATAGAATAGAGAGCCCAGAAATCGGCCCTAACCAATGTGCTCAATTAATATTTTACAAAGGAGGCAAGAACATACAATGGAGCCAAGATAGTCTCTTCAATAAATGTTGTTAGGACAATTGGACAGATATATGCAAGAAAATGAAACTAGACCACCAACTTACACCATACACAAATTAAACTCAAAATGGATAAAGGACTTAAATGTACGACAGGAAACCATAAAAATTCTAGAAGAATCCAAAGGCAACAAAATCTCAGACATATGCCGAAGCAATTTCTTCACTGATACAGCTCCTAGGGCAGTTGAAACTAAAGAGAAAATGAACAAATGGGACTACATCAAAATAAAAAGCTTCTGCACAGCAAAAGAAACCATCAACAAAACAACGAGAAAACCCACTGCGTGGGATAACATATTTGCCAATGTCATATCTGATAAGGGCCTAATCTCCAAAATTTATAGGGAACTCATACAACTTAACAAAAGGAAGATAAACAATCCAATCAAAAAATGGGCAAAGGACCTAAATAGACACCTTTCAAAAGAGGACATTCAGAAAGCCAAGAGACATATGAAAACATGCTCAAAGTCACTAATCATCGGAGAGATGCAAATCAAAACAACAATGAGGTACCATCTCACACCTGTCAGACTGGCTATCATCAACAAATCAACAAACGACAAGTGCTGGAGAGGATGTGGAGTAAAAGGAACACTTGTGCACTGCTGGTGGGAATGCAGACTGGTGCAGCCACTATGGAAGACAGTATGGAGTTTCCTCAAAAAACTGAAAATGGAACTCCCATTTGACCCTGTGATCCCTCTTCTAGGAATATATCCCAAGAAACCAGAAACACCAATCAGAAAGGACATATGCACCCATATGTTCATGGCAGCACAATTCACCATAGCTAAGATCTGGAAACAGCCTAAGTGCCCATCAGTAGATGAATGGATTAGAAAACTGTGGTACATCTACACGATGGAATACTATGCTGCTCTAAAAAGGAAGGAACTCTTACCATTTGCAACGGCATGGATGAAACTGGAGAGCATTATGCTAAGTGAAATAAGCCAGTCAATGAAGGAAACATACCACATGATCTCACTCAATCATGGATAATAGAGACCATTATAAACTTTTGAACAATAATAGATACAGAGGCAGAGCTACCTCAAACAGATTGTCAAACTGCAGTGGGAAGGCCGGAGAGGGTTGGTGGACAGGAGGTAGGGGGGTAAGAGATCAACCAAAGGACTTGTATGCATGCATATAAGCATAACCAATGGACATAAGACACTGGGGGATAGGGGAGGCTAGGGGACTGTCTAGGGCGGGGGTGGGGGGAATGGACACATATGTAATACCCTTTGTAGTACTTTAAAAAAAAAAAAGAAGACTAATGACAATGTGGTTTGGAGGGCAGCATGTGAGTATTTGGTTCTCATACAAATGCTTACCAAAAGGATTATTTCATGACAGAAATATATCTCAATTATTAGGTTGTCCAGATGAGCATCCTTGTGGGCATCATTGCCCAACTATATTAGACTCCTCCATGTGTTTATAAGCAAAGTGACATGGTATCAGGGATGAGGCAGAACACAACTTCAACAACATGTACCTTTTTTTTATAGTAAAGTTTATCTGGATACTGCCATCCCTAAGAGCCTAGCTAGCATCAGTGGACAGTCTTAAAACCCTAATATATATTATATATCTCTCCAGACAGTAGTAATCTGGTGGCAGGCTTTTCATCTTGGGGAAAAAAATTGTCATCATTGCCTAATGCACAGCATTGCTTCTGACCCAAGAACCCATTTATAGACAAAAACTACGTTTCTTGGCATTTTGAGTTCTATCATGTACCCCTATTACCCACAAGTACCTGGCTTTACAGAATGATGCAATGACCTATCAGCTCCAATGTCATCTCTACAAAGAGGCTTTCTTTGACCACCCAAGTAACTATCCCATTGCCCTATTTTATCTTTTGTCCTGCCATGCATTTCTTTCTAACTTTGGTTTTATTACTTTAAAAAAAAATTAATTTCCCATTAGAATGAAAACAAACCAGTCCAATCTTACCCATCACCATATCTGTAACACTTAGAACATTTTGGAGGGGATTAAAATGTTTAATAAATATTTTTAATTAGTAAATGAATAAATTACTAATGAAAATAGTTAGGAGCCAATACATATTTGATTAACCATTGGAAACTTAAAGCCCGAATCACGTAACACACTAGTAAGGGTACAATTCCCATTTTTTGATAGGATGATTTGATCACTGGCTAGGAAACTTACATCCCCAGAAGTTTTTAATATGTGGGAACAAATTTAAGAATAAGTAATATATCCATCCATTCTCTTAGAGTCCATTACTTGCAGAACATATATTGATGGTATATTGAGAGCAGGAAATATATTGATGAATGCAACATAACTTTGTACTCAAGGAACTTTTAATTGAGCAGAGAAAACGCATAGAGAATAGTAAATGACAGACAGAAATAAGGCACTCCAGGAACTGAATGGGCACAAAGAGGAAGTAGTGTTTATTCAGTGGAGATAATAAAATCACAAAGGTTTAAAAAAATATGTGTATATATATATATATATATATATATATATATATATATACATAAAATTGATTTTAGAGAGGAAGGTAGAGGGAGAGAGAGATAGAAACATCAATGATGAAAGAGAATCATTGATCAGCTGCCACCTGCACACCCCTCATGAGGGACTGAGCCTGCAACCTAGGCACGTGCCCTGACTGGAAATTGAACTGTGACCTTTTGGTTCATAAGTTGATATTCAACCACTGAGCAATGCTGGCTGGGCAGAGAAAGAAATATCAACGTGAGAGAGGCACATCAATTGGTTGCAGCCCACATGTGCCCTTGACCAGAATCAAACTCGGGACCCTTCAGTCCAAGGGCCAACATTCTATCCACTGAGCCAAATAGGCTAGTGCCGGGGTCTAGCCCCAGCAGGGCCAGGGGTTCCCAAAGGTGTAGACGGAGTCAGCAAAGAATGATTTACATGGAGACAGCAGTCAGATGTTCAGCATAGCTCTCTTTAGTCTCCGTGGATCTTCCTGTGCCTGGCTGAGGCCACAAAGAGAGATCCAGAGGCAAGCTGAGTCTTTATTTTATAGTCAGAGGTAAACAAGGTAGTGGTTACCATAGTTACACTGTTCTTGTGAGTTTCACTTGTTTTTACCATAGTTACACTGTTCCTGTGAGTTTCACTTGTTTTGGCCACTTCCTACACCTCCCTCAGCCCATTACCTTCCCAGATAAGATCTAGGGAGCTTTATAAGGTCAAGCCTCATTATGCTAAGAGGACTGTGCACTCTAAGCTGGGACTTGTTTGTGACTTTGCCAACAGGTCAGTCTGAGATTTAACCTTATAGCGGCACCCCACAGGCTAGGGCACAAATGTTTTGTGGAAGAAGTAATATGTGAGCTCAGACTTGAAAAATAAATAGAATTTCAATAGGTAAACCTAGAGAAAAAGATGTAGTCGGAGCCAATATATTGAATAGTGCATCTGGAGAATGGGTGATCTACAAAGAATGGAGAGATTGGTTGGAGGTTTTGGCCATATCACTCAAGACTCTATATATCACACTCTAGTGCAGGGGTGGGCAAACTTTTTGACTCGAGGGCCACAATGGGTTCTTAAACTGGACCGGAGGGCCAGAACAAAAGCATGGATGGAGTGTTTGTGTGAACTAATATAAATTCAAAGTAAACATCATTACATAAAAGGGTACGGTCTTTTTTTTTTTTTTTAGTTTTATTCATTTCAAACGGGCTGGATCCGGCCCGCGGGCTGTAGTTTGCCCACGGCTGCTCTAGTGGCTGACTCCATTGTGTAGATAATGAGAAGAGAACGGCAATGATTTGTGTGAGAGTGCATAAGACTCAGTCTTAAACTGCATAGTGAGAGATAGATTAGTGAGGGAAGAGAATCAAGACAAGGAAACCAATTAGGAAATTAATCTGGTAGTCCAGGGGTGAAATGAAGTCAATGGACTTTTCATAAGCCCATGACAGAGGATGACATGAAGGGGCTGGATGGATAGATATTAAGAGAGGTTTTGTCATTGCATTTGACAATGTATTGTTTGTTGATGGATTGAGAAAAAGCATAGTCTGAATTAACTTTTGTAGTTCCAGTCTGGATGATTTGAGGATGGATGTTAAGTGATTAGAAGAATACAGAAGAAAATCAGGGTCTTGTGGAAGATAAACTCAATTTGGCTAAGTTGAGTTTGAAGATTAATAGCATATCTGTCTTCTTATACCAAGCAGGCAAGTGAAAATTTGGGCAGGATAAAATTCCAGCCTGGGGGTAAAATTTTGAAGTGATATTTAAATACTATACTATAATGAAGTTAAAGAGAAGAGAATGTAAATACTTGACAATAAACAGGAAATGACAAAGTAGATAAAGACAACAAGCAGGTTTGCCCTAACCCCATGGTCGGCAAACTGTGGCTCGCGAGCCACATGTGGCATTTTGGCCCCTTGAGTGTGGCTCTTCCTAAGCCTTAGGAGTACTAAGTAATTAAGTTAATAACAATGTACCTACCTATATAGTCTAAGTTTAAAAAATTTGGCTCTCAAAAGAAATTTCAATCATTGTACTGTTGATATTTGACTCTGTTGACTAATGAGTTTGCTGACTACTGCCTAACCAAATTGCAAAGTGGAAATATGTCATTGATTCTCCAAACCCAGCTTTTTTTTTGTCCCATGGTTCTTCTTTTTTTTTTCTCATGAAACTTCAATCAAAGCTGTCTTATCTTTCTTATGAGGAGAAAGGAAACTCAATTTGAACTCACAATTTTGATTAATGTAGTTTCCTACTTTAAAAAAATAACACACATTAATGGTTCATGAGTTTATACATCAATGTCTGGACATGTTATGTAGCATTCAGCATTTTCCCCAATATGCCCACCATTTAATCTTATATCCAAGGACATTACTTCTTTTCTACTTCACACCTCTGTGCTCCAGTGGCTCCCTGTGCCTGCTATTCTCTTCCTTTCCTTGTCTAACCATTGGGGCCTGCACACATTTCAAGATTTGAAAGCCTTCCCAACTTTTTCCCACTCAAAAATTCCTCGATTGATCCTATTAATCTTTTCTACATTTCTATCACAGAATTTGCCTCAGTGTTCTTTGCTATCTATACACCTTTGCCCCTCAACAGACTATAGTTTTAGAGGACTGAAGCGTATTCCACTTTGTGCTTTATATTAGCTTTCTGGAGACTGAGCACAGCATGTTTAGATTGGCGTTTTTGAAATGAGAGAGAAAAATAATTGCAGCATGGCACATTCTGGCTCTGGGTTTTCCCTTTCTAAATCTCTGATATGATGATAGGATACATCATCAAACTCCCATAAACAGATGGGAAGGTCTCTGCTGTTACTTCATTCTCTGGGCCAATTACTTTCACAAAAGAGAGAGACTCACACGGTGTATATTAGCTCTAAGACTGGAGGGAACTTCATTATTTTTAATGTCTTAGTAAAAGGTCTTTTTCTCTCTCTACATTTACCAGACTAATCCAAATAATGTCTTTTAAACAATTAATTCTAGTTTCAAAAGCATTCTACTCTGCAGTTTGTCCAAAATTAAGTGACCATTAGAAGGCATTAGCTTAGAAATCAGTACCCTAATTACTTCAGGAAGTTAGCAATAAAAAAGAAAAGGTCCAAATTTCAGAGACATCAGCATCTTTGCATTCCTCGGTGCTTTTTGTAGACCTTTCTGTCTTTCCACCATGAAAAATCTGAGTCAGAGTAAAGATCTTGGTTGTTTTGATACCTGCTGATTTAATTTTGTATTAGAGAAAAGTTACTTAATCTTGCTCCAGCTCTAGAAAATAAAGCACATACACATACACACACACACACACACACACACAAACACACACACAAACAAAACAAAACAAACAACAAAAAAAACAACAACACATGAAAATGTGGACAATTGACTAGACCATTGGTCGGCAAACTGCAGCCCCTTGAGTATGGCTCTTCCACAAAATACCACGTGCGGGCGCGCACGTACAGTGCGATTGAAACTTTGTGGCCACACTCAGGGGGCCAAAGAGCTGCATGTGGCTCACAAGTCGCAGTTTGCCAACCACTGCTTTAGACCAACTCTAGGGAATGCCATAGAAAGTTATTGTGTACACTAGGGGCCCGGTGCACGAAATTCGTGCACTGGGTGTGTGTGGGGGGGAGTGTCCCTCAGCCCAGCCTGCCCCCTCTCACATACTGGGAGCCCTCAGGCGTTGACCCCCATCACCCTCCAATCGCAGGATCGGCCCCTTGCCCAGGCCTGATGCCTCTGACAGAGGCGTCAGGCCCGGGCAGGGGACCCTCATTTCCCCCCATCACTGGTTCTGCCCCCAGCCCAGGCCTGATGCCTCTGGCCCAGGCGTCAGGCCTGGGCAGGGGAACCCCCAAACCCCTCGATTGCTGGCTCTGCCCCTTTCCCAGGCCTGATGCCTTGGCCAGAGGCGTAGACCCCCATCACCCTCCGATCGCCTGATCAGCCCCTTGCCCAGGGTTGGCAGCGTGAGTGGGGCGGACACCGCAGCCGCCCCGCCGGCTTGCGTCCGGGTCTGCAGGCCGGATCGGGTCCGGGCAACCGCTGGCACTCACGCCCCCAACCCGCTCTGGTTGAGGGCCTGAGTAGGGTGGACACCGCAGCCACCCCGCCGGCCTGTGTCCTGGTCAGCCAGCGGGATCTGGTGCCCGGGGACTGCCAGCACTCACGCCCCAAACGCGGGTTGGCGCCGTGAGTGTGGGCGGACGCTGCAGCCGCCCCGCTGGCCCGCATCCGGATCTGCTGGCCGGATCGGGTCCGGGCAACCGCTGGCACTCACGCCCCCTACCGGCTCTCTGATGGCGCTGTACCATCCTGCCTGCAATATGCAAATTAGCCGCCATCTTTTTTGGTGGTTAACTGCCAATCTTAGTTGGCAGTTAATTTGCATATCTCACTGATTAGCCAATGAAAAAGGTATCGTTCGTACGCCAATTACCATTTTTCTCTTTTATTAGTATAGGTTGGGCTACAAACAGTGCATGTTTCATTGCAAAGCCATTGAGTATAGTTACTACTTAGAGTGTTGTAGGCAGTGGTTCGCTGTGGTGCGCATGCTTGTTCCAGCAGCAATGTCACGTCAATGTGCTCATCACAATTTAGACTACACAACTGTTGGTGGAGACCTGGTGGATGTTCTGTTCTTAAGTCTAGGTAGGTATAGTAAAGGGCCAGTCCCTAACACATTCTCTTGTCAAAATGGGGGGCATTTTTGTTGTTAACCCTGCTCAGGGAAGAGTTGCTGTACTTGTATGGCTGATGGAGCAGCTTCCTCTCAGTAGAATAGTTTCATGCATCCTATGTGTGTGCACATGTTAGACAGAAGTATTAGCAGGGCTCACAGCCTGAATGCCTACTTTATGGGCAATTACTTACAGCTTCCATGTCTGCTCATGGAAACACAGGTGTTCTTGAAAAGGGTTCTTGCACTTGTGGGGATGCAAGCTTTCTGCATTTGCTACTTCCCCTTCCCTTCTGGAGTGTAAGACTGATTGTTGTAAACCTAAGGTAATAGTATAGGGATTATGAATTCTTTAGGGAGGTGGGGCAGGACTTGGGCTCATTTATACTATTTTACAGAAATTTGGAGGTTCAGGAACAGAGAAGTGAATGCCACTTTTACTCATAGCTTTTGAAAATTGAATATTTAAATATATTTCACATACAATATTATATTAGTTCCAGGTGTACAACATAGTGATTCTACATATACTGCTATTGCCTTAGCTTGTGCTCTAAATTATAGCAGCTGCCATTTCTGAGGTTAACATATCTTTTCCATTTTGTTGCTGAGGGGGCCTTTGAGGACATTGACCTGAATAAACTTATTGGCCAGTGTGTTCTGGGATTTTTTCCTCCACTAAGTAGATAGTAGAAAGTTGAAAAGGAGTAGGGGCAGTCTAGCTGAGTAGGGCTCTATAATTCCACACTCTTGCCTGGGGCCCTTGGCTGTGCTCCTTCCTTGCTTTGGGACATTCAGTACCTTCCTTGTCTGTAAAACTCATGTCATAGTCTTAGTGTGATGATTAAATGTAATAATGTGTCTGAAGGATTTAGCGCAGTGCTGAGCACATAGTTAACAAGTTGGCCATTAGCAGCAATAGTGACAACAACAAAGAAAATTTTGTTTTCTGGTATCGGAAGCTTCACAAAGAAGAGAGGTATCCAAAGAAGAAAACAGAGAAACAGCACTTCTGTCTCCATATTGCTATTTTGTTAAGAGTCAGAACTTTAATCAAATGAAAGCATATTAACTTCAGAGCACCACTGTAGTCAGACACGTGGCACTGTACCTGCTGGCCTAATGAAGCCTTTGATGTGGTTTGCCCAGGTTGCACAGGTGCCCTACCTTTAATCATGACAGTAATTCACCGGATTCCCTTTCATCTCAAAGTATTCTTACAGATACCTAGGCATATTGTTTCTCGCCTTTACACCAAATTAGAAGCAGGTGAAACAATGCAATTTTGTGGCTTTTGCCATGAAAAGATGAGTTACCCAGAGAAAAGAAATATGTATTTTTCTCCAAATTATATACATTTCTCTGAACTCCAGTAGTTTTTAAATGAGCTCAGGACTAGGAAACTTAAAAATTTTGGAAACTGTAGGCATCATCATACCCTGGAAACTGATTTCCACTCCTTCAGGAAAAGTTGTCAAATGTAAGAATGTGATGAATTCATCATTCATCAATCACATAGCCCCGCCAGAGAATTTTCTGTTCCTCACCTTATCTATTCATCATTGAAAAAAGCTCACAAGACCTACATTATTCCATTTATTTTATGGTTATAAAAATAAAATACAATTTGCAACTCTGTGGTTTGTAATGCATTCAGATTGACTTAGAACATGATGGAAAAGAACAAAGTTGTTTGAACTTGAGGTTTGCTAAGGACTAGAATTCCCCAGTTAGTTCTTCTTCATTATACAGGGCACAGTCATGTAGCAGAGACCTCTCCAAAAGTCCAGGGGGAAGGCCTCCTCTCATTAGACACGTCCCAGTGAGCACCAGTGATGGGAGCGTGGGATGCACTGCAGATCTGCAGGCTGGAAGAAGAAGAATCAAGATTTCAAAAAATGAAAATCTTTTGAAACATCTTGGCTAGAGATTTTTTTAAAAATCTCCAAATCCTCTGATGCAAAAAAGAAAGAGAGGGTGATAATTCAAGACTGAAGAGTGTTGCTGTGAATTGGTAGTGACAACAATATGGTCAAGGTCTGTTTTTCACAGTTGGGCTCACACTTATTTCATTGCTGGGGAAAATGTGTTCTTGAAATAACTCTGAACTCATTCAGAGATTTGTGAGCGGGAGATCTTAATGAGATTTTTTCCTTTTGATATTAGAAGCTTCATTCATGATCCAGCTTCCCTGCCCTGCCTAAGATCCTTTAGCAAACTTGAGGAAGATTCTTATTCTCTTTCACTTTTCCCAAGGCCAACTTCCAAACATTCTCCTACCTGTCCTGTTGGCTGGTGTACTGGAGTCTAATTAAGTTACTGCACATTCAGGTTGTTTCCCAAAATGACAGAGCCATGCCTAGGGAGATTTCTGAGCTCATGACACAATTACATTCCTGAGGCCCCATCCCTGACATCCTGGCTACTCTGCTCTTGGTACTCAGCCCCTATAATGAGACTACGGGCTTCAGATGGTGTTTACAGGAACAGGTGAGTGATCCAAGGAAATTGTTGCCCTCCTTAAAGCATTAGTAAAGTTCAAGGGTGTCTGTACACTGAGGTATAAAAAGGCTAGGTAATACATACAATCTGTCTGAAATCCCCCTGGTAGCTTATACTCCATGAATATTGAATCCTAATTCAGTATTCTTCTCACTATGCAAGAGCAATTCAAAGTGGATTAGGCCAAAGGACCTATGTTGGTCTGGCCAACATTATAGTTATTTTCTGTGTTTTTTAGCATCTGTATAATGGCTGATTTACCCCACTTTATATTGCTAGAATAGCTGGAGAAAAGCTATGAAAGGGCTCAGCAGGGTAGTTTATGATAGAAGGACACGATGCTAACTGCAGGAAATGGCTACAATGAGGCCAAAAAAGTAAGCCTGGGACAAATGGACAGATCAGGAAAGCCGAGCCTCCTGGTGGAAGCTGCTGGGACACCCTCAGGATGCCCTTGGACTGGCAGACTGCTCTGGAAGGTCTCTCCATTGCAGCTCTCTGGTAGGATTTTTTTGACTTTTCTTTTTTATTGAATTTATTGGGGTGACATTAGTTAATACAACCACGCAGGTTTCAAGTGCACAACTCTATAACACATCATCTGCACACTGTGATTCTCCATCAGAGAAGGCCTGAAGGTCTATTTAAAAATGCTGTGCTTTCTTCCACCTCACTGCAGATTCACAGCTGGCCCAAGTGCCCCCCAGGCACTGCTCAGGACCACCTATTGCTCTCTGCTTAGACTCATTAAATACCTTGCATAACAAGATGTCTTCCTCCCCTCCCCACAGGTCCCTACAGAAGTGGGACACCTCTGAGAGTGAGTTATTTTCAAAACAGCTTTTACATAGGTGGTCAGAGTTGCAAAGAACTGTACTGCAAATTCACTCTGTCCTCTTCTACATTTTGAGGACAACCTCTCAGGTCTGCTTTCTTTTCCCTCTAACCGTCCTACTCTTTCAGAGCTTGTTTCCATCTTGCCTGTTACAGTGGTTGAAATCAGACACTAAGGAACTCAACTCTGACACTTACTGGCTTGTGTGATGCTGAGCAAGTTACTTAACCTCCCTACTTCTGAATTGTCCTCCCCTGTAAAGTGGGGATAAAGCTAACACTTCTAGGGTTCATGTAAAGTGCTTAGAACATTGCTTGGTATATGGTTAGTGCTATGTGAAAGTTTGCTGTTAATGTTGCCATAACTAATCTTTATCCACTAGTTTCCACAGACTCAAATCTTTCTTGATGGATGTAGAACATTTTCTTATATAATTTTCTTAGCTACATTAGTCAATAATATGCATTAGGATTATATTATTATCAAGCTATGCTTTTACTCTTGATTCTTCCATTTGTTTTGATTTTGTTAACTTCCTTCTTAGTTACTCCTCATATATTTATACACTTTAAAAAATTATTCCCTTTACATTCTTTCCTTCTAAATTATTTTCAAAATACAAAGTTAGCAAGATTTATACCAGTGACAACCCTATTATCTCTAGTCCTCTTCGGAACTCCCATTGCACTCACATCCATCACACACACATCATCACACCACCTCACTGATGTTCTCAGGGCCAAGGTCTATATGTTACACCTTTCCTGAGTCCTGCACAATGCTTTGCATGTAGTAGGTATTCAGAAATTAAATTGGAAATGATTTTTCCATCCTATTTGTTCTTTACATTTTCATGTCTAAAATAGTTATCTCTAACATTGTTAAGTCAATTCTATTGATACTTTATATAGTTAATGTACACCCTATGATACTAAAACCCATCCACAGAGAGATATGTGAATCATATTACTTTACTTTGTAAGGCTGATTGCCACTATATCTAAGCTCTTCTCTCCCTCTAAGTTGGCCACCAGCATTTCCATTCTCAACTAAAAGGCAAGCTTCCTGAGAGCCAAAATCTTGTGGATCTTGTATACTGATTTGTCTCTGGTAATTAGGATAGTGGAGTGGTAGACATTGTTAGTTGCCTTTCTGTCAGCCACTCTCCCTGTTTCCTCATCAACACAGACATCATTTTTGTCTAGTATCTAATAACCATATGCTTCAGAAAATCCACTGCTTTCACCTTGACCCAGAGTGATAAATGTAATCATCCTAAGTCAATCCTAGGTTTTCCTATTCTTGTTGCTACTGATTGATTTAGAAATGGGCATGCTCTATGCTTTTGCAGCGGTTGTTCTTGCTCCTAAAGAAGAGCAGGTGATGCCTGGATCTGTGGAAGCCATCTTGACATCACAAGGTAGCCATCCCAAGACCTCTCCAATGACATCAGGTGGGAAAGGAGACACTGTGGGGCCTTATTGAACTACTACTGATAAACCAACCTTGGATCTACCTCATCCACAGATTTCTTAAGTGAAATAATACATTTACAGAGTTGTTTAAGCCACTCTTAATTGGGTTTTCAGTTTTTACGGATAGCATTCTGAACTTGGAGGCATGCAATAAATACTTAACTTACTGACTAATGAAATGTGTCTTAATTCATGTCATATTGGTGAATTAAAGATCTAAATGTTAAATAGAAGAGATAACATTCTGGTGGGGAAAAAAACAACATCACTTAAAGAATCAAGAAAACTGAATGTTTTTTATGTTGTTTTGGTCTTAACTTTGGTGGATGAGGATATTCTGACTATTGAAAAATATTAAGAGAAAATTTCCAATAACTTTGTATTGTCACTTTTTAGCTGAATTATAGATTTAAATTGGCCAGTGCTCAAAATACTGCACTTGCTATGGTGGTCCTGGAGGGTGAGCTTCTGCTCTGGCCAGTGCTCTGGCAGGATGTGGAGCTGCCTGCCTGAGCTGCTAAAGCACCAGTCTCTGAGGGAGGGCTGCTGGTCACTTCTTGGGCTGTCAACAATGAAACTATGTGGTAGGTATCATTAATGGGGATTGTATTCCATCATTTGTCTTTGTGAACATTTGCAGCCCAAATGAGATAATTTTTATTCTCTTTTCATATTACCAGGTATTTTTTACCTGCCTGCATAACCTGTGTGAGTCTGGACATCCACAACACTATCTCATGGAGAAAGCAGAATCTGACATATGGCAGAGCATTTCCTTCTGTCTGTACTAGACAAGTCAACAGAAGGACTTTTGATGTCTGACCCATTTGAAGCTTTGCTTTCTCACCCGGAATACTGTAGTAACCTTATGTCTACTTGACTGTCTCATTCTGCCTCATTCTAGCTCATACCCTACATTGTACATATTATATACACTACAGCAGCACTTCTCTGCTTACAATCCTTTATGGTTCCTCATCATGTGCGGATACATGTAAGCTCCTTAGTCTGTCCTGGGAGGCCTGGCTCCAGCTGGACTCTGTCTCTCTTTCTCTCTGGTCTCTTTTCAATTTCTCACTCCCCCCAGACAAAACCAACCCACATCAAATTACTTCCAGAACATGACATGTTCCTAAGACCTCTGTAATGCTTTTCCCACTGCTCTCTCCTCTGGAATGCACATCCCCCCCACCTTGCCCTCCATGTACACTTCACCTCCTTTTTTGAGATATGTCTCTGATGTGCTCAGGGAAGCCTTCCCTGATCCTCTTGCAGAATTAGAGTCCACCTTTTCTCTGCTCTTCTCCATCTAATCACCATTATCACACTAATTGCCTTGCATGATGGTTTCTTTGTTTCTTGCCCTACTATGTACTGAGCATCTTATAGTCAGGACTTGGTACTGTCCATCTTTGTTACACCTGTGCCCAGCACAGGGCTTAGCAAACACTAGGTACACACCAGTTGTTTTTTGGTTTGAATTGAAGTCAATCAAATTGAAAAAAAAGAGTGTGCATGAAACATCTGCAGCCATTTCTGATGTAAACAGGCTTGTTGTAGGCTTCTTCCTTTGTCAGAATCCTGGAGACCCAGAAATGAACCAAACATTAACTCCCTTGCAGGTTAATGCCTGGGAGTAAATATTGAACAAATAAAGAAAATTTGGGAAATTGAGGCAACAAATATATAGTACTACTGACTAATCCCCAGTAATCATAAGCCCTATCATTCATTTTTTCTGTCCTACCATTCAGACCATCAAAATATTTTCTCAAACTAATAATTACTTGTTAGAGCTCAAATAGGTTATTTTTCTTTAGTCATCTTTTTTACTTTAAAGTTTAGAGACAGGTATGGGGCAATGAAATCACACAACCTCTTAAGAATTTTAATTCCTTGACTGACTGTGAGACCAGAACACTTGTTCTTTTGCCTGGGTTTTCTCCATCCCCATTTGGGAAAGTACCATGTGCTTCTGATATCTCTCCCCAACTTTCTTTGTGAGCTAAAGGGAAAAGTTTTAACTCAATAATTTTAGTAGTACCTTCTCCTATTGGTAAGTAAATATCTTTCTGCTTTCTTTTGAAAACTCCGTTTCTTTGGTCACCTATCATTCAACATATGCTCTTGTCTTTCAGTAACTTTCTTAAAAAACAACAACTATGGTATGTATACACAATGGAATACTATGCAGCTGTAAAAAAGAAGTATCTCTTACCCTTTGAGACAGCATGGAGGGACCTGGAAACTAGTATGCTAAGTGAAATAAGCCAAGTAGAGAAAGACAAGTATCATAAGATCTCACTTATGTGTGGAATCTAATGAACAAAATAGAGATATAGAAGCATGAAACAGATTGATGAATCTCAAAGGGGCAGGAAGAGATTAACCAAAGAGCTTATATGCATACTAGAGGCCTGGTGCACGGATTCATGCACCAGTGGGGTCCCTCGGTGTGGCCTGTGGTGATAGGGCTGAAACTGGCAGTCCAATGCCGTCTGCTGCTCTGCCTGCTGCTCCTGTTCATGCTGGCCCCACTGTGCCTGCTGCGGACTCACGCCCAGTCAGTCCCAATCGGGAGAAGCTTGCGCCGCCACAGTGGTGCTCGCCAGCCATGAGCCCTGCATCTGGCGTCTGTGGATCAGCTGAGCACCACTCCTGCTGTGAGAGCACACTGACCACCAGCGGGCAGCTCCTGCACTGAGCATCTGCTCCCTGGTGGTCATTGCACATCATAGCAACAAGTTGACTGGTCGTTCGGTCACTTAGGCTTCTATATATAGATATGTATAACCCATGGACACAGACAATAGTGCAGTGAAGGTCTAGGGAGCAGGCTAGAGCCAGGTGGAGGAGGTTAATAGGGGGGAATAGAGAACATCTGTAATATTTTCAACAATAAAGATGCATTTAAAAAATAAATTTAAAAAATCATTTGGGTTTATCTTAAAAAGACAGATGCCCTTAGCCTTAATGGTTTGGCTCAGTGGATAGAACGTCGGCTTGCAGACTGAAGGGTCCCGGGTTCGATTCCGGTCAAGGGCATGTACCTGGGTTGCGGGCACATCCCCAGTAGGAAGTGTGCAGGAGGCAGCTGATCGATGTTTCTTTCTCATTGATGTTTCTGACTCTCTATCCCTCTCCCTTCCTCTCTGTAAAAAATTAATAAAATACATATTTTAAAAAAAGATAGATGCCCTTGGATTCTGGGAGGGTGCTTTCCCAAGGATCCTATAGATCAATTTCTTTCCCAGTATCTCTCTCAGTGGATGACAGGATCTTTCTTACTCCTCAATTGTCACTGTAAGAGAGAAATTGGCCATCCCTTTGTGAGAAAGGGAAAACACTCATTACTGAGAAATTTGAGCAAGATTCATTCTTTTGCATTTTTCTCTTCATGGTGACCAATCATGTTCACTTTGCAGTTTTTGTAAGCTGGATAAGTCAAGGTTCCTTTGAGTAACTTTATTTTCCTAATCTACACAATTTTCAAAAAATATATATTCCCTTTTGCCTGGTTACCATGGCTGAATTCAGAAAACATAATGGTAGTTTTATATAGAACCATTTGCATTAGTGTTTAATAAAAGCATTGCTACAGTTAATAGAAGAATAGAGGGGTAACAGGTGAATGATATTTTTGCCTTAGCTGCATGGGAAGGCAGTCTGTCTCTGAGAGGATGGTGCACATATAGAGCTTGGCTGGTGTGGATACAATTAAAAAGGCCTATGGAATACCCAGAAACCCTTCCACAATTTGATATCTTTAGGAAAGCTACCCCACATACTTCAGTTTCTTTAATTTTTGCAAGAGTTTTACCAGTTTACTTTGGTGAATTGGTTTCTAGGTAGTTAGAAATGAAAGAAAGAAAGAGAAGAAAGAAAGAAAGAGAAGAAAGAAAGAAAGAAAGAAAGAAAGAAAGAAAGAAAGAAAGAAAGAAAGAAAGAAAGAAAGAAGGAGAGGGAGGGAGGGAGGGAGGAAGGAAGCACGAAGGAAGAAGGAAGAAAGAAAGAGAATGAGAAACAGTTGCCAAGTGCTTTAGCTCCTGAGCATGAAATTGGGGCTCAGGCCAGAGGAGTGAATTTTCTTTGGGTCTAGGTCAGTAAAATGAAACCCCTAGAATCCAGTCTTTAGATATGTCATTATCTAACAAGCCAAAGGAAATGGATGACATGATGCCTACTAAGGAGTTGAGTTTTGGTCTATAATTTATGTGAACATCAGCTCACAGTTAAAATACCTATGAATCAGCATCAAATTTCCCCATCACATGGACAGTGTGAACAGAGACACATTGCACACAGATCCTATGCAGTAATAAGGAGTTTGGTCTAGATACCCTGGCAATGATCATTAATTTTTCTATGTTTGATTTAGTGTTTGTATTAATGTATTCTATCTAGTATGTCTGAGAATATGAAAGTAACACCTGGTATGCTCTGTGCAAATGCCTCTCTGCTTCAGGAGGAAAGCCAAAAGGAACACACACAGCTGGACCTGAAGCATCATTAGAAACAGGCTCTGTGGATTAAATTCCTCAGATTTCTGAGAATAAAACAAAGTCAGAGAAAATAATACAAATATATGTGCCTTTCTTGTATGCAAGACATACTTTTAAGAAAATATTATGCTCAGCGCTCAGAAGTTTATTTGGGGGCAGTTTATGGACCAAATCAAATTTTAACTGCATCACTTTGTTTGCTTGTGAATGCTGCCTAACACACACACACACAATTTGCAACACAATTTGCAAGCAGAGACGGTGAGGCCAATTAAAAAATGCTCATGTTAAGAGACTTACTTTTGCCAAAACCGGTTTGGCTCAGTGGATAGAGCGTCGGCCTGCGGACTGGAGGGTCCCAGGTTCGATTCCGGTCAGGGGCATGTACCTTGGTTGCGGGCACATCCCCAGTGGGTGTGCAGGAGGCAGCTGATCGATGTTTCTCTCTCATCGATGTTTCTAACTCTCTATCTCTCTCCCTTCCTCTCTGTAAGAAATCAATAAAATATATTTAAAAAAAAAAAGAGACTTACTTTTATTATTATTATTATTTTTTGCTGATATGTGAAGACTGTCAAAAGGTGAGTATTCCTTCTAGCATATGTGCCCACAAAAGCTGGGTGCACAAGACACTGTGCCCTTGTGAAGGTATGAAGGTGAAGTTGTTGATTTCATATTTCTTGAAGCAATTGCTCCAGCTCCCAGTGCCTCTGAGATCGACATTCCCTTCTTTTAGTGTAATTCAGAGCTGGAGACTCACAGAGTTAGCTTATAACATAAAGAGTCTCTAAGGAAAAACAGGCGAGCCAAGAAGCAGCCCTTTCCTTGGAGACCTACAAACACAGAATCCTCATGATAAGGAAAGCTGCTGGATTACTTTACATTCATGGTATTTCCTAGATTTGCATCAAATCTAATAAAGAAAGATATATTGACTCTTTGGGTTTTCTTGCACAAGAATATCCAAAATCCATTTCATACTTTCACTTCATTTTTACTTAAAAAAATATTAGCAACTCAGTTTTATTCAAGTCTAGCTTGCCTCTGCCACCCCTGTTAGACTTCTCAATAGTGAAATGATAACTAATCACACTGTAACATTTTCATTGCTATACTCATTTTACAAATGTATTGACATTTCTAAGATGTAATATGAGTAAGAAACAATTCACTATTTTCCCCCTGATGCCTTGAGGAGCAAAATAGTTCCCTGTTTGCCACATTTCCAGGGCTAGAAAGTCCTGCTAGCAATCTCCCCCTTCACCTAGAAATAAAAGGTGATAATCTGCAATCCATGAATTTAATATACATTGAAAATACATTCCTGGTGCAATAAGAGTGCTAAGTATTCAACTGGAGTTCTCAGGTGCGGTAGGAAAATGCCATGGTCTGTTGAGCTCACAATCTGGCTAATTAATACACTGCTAAATGCTCTTTGGAGCTTTGCCAGGAAAAGTATACACAGCAAAAGAACTTACACTATAAGTATCTGTCTTTTTGCCAAATCATACAAGGAAAATATGTTTAAGGGAAAAAAAGACAGGAGGATGTGTTTTTTTACATGTATGCTCATCAGATTCCAGATCTGTAAAACCCATTAAAAACAACATGTAGTATTTAAAATCAGCAGCAATCACCTTGCTTGGTTACTGATTTACAAGATTAAAAACGTTATGAATTGACACGGATTCCTGAAAGAATCCTTGGTGATTACTTGCTGTTGCATTCAATGAGGGGCTCAAGGAAAAATGTAAGCACGTAAGTGAGGAGGAGGCACCGATATTCAACAGTGGCCCTAGGAAATTGAGAAGGTTGTTTAATGGCTTAAAACAACCTATGCAGAGCCCTAAAAACTATCAGTACTTGTTTTAAAGTCACTGGCACATCTTGGTCCAGTGGCAGGACAAGTTTTTAAGCTAAATATGCATGTGAGGACTTTCCTAGTGTTAGGGAAAACTTTCTCATTATTCCATGCCTGGTTGGTTTTGTAACTTAGAGTTCCTGAACAGAGGAGGGACCCAGCACCAATGCGGAGTGGAGCTTCTGTCATCATCCCTACAGTCAGTATGTACTCTGTGTCATGCTCCATTCTTTACATATATGAATGCCTTTAATCTTCCCAACGACTTCATCAGTAGATACTATCACTATCCCCCTGTACAGAGGCAGAAACTGAGGCTTCAAGAGGTTTAGTGACTTGTAGAAGGAGTTCTCACAGCCAGACCATGATGCAGATGGGACCCAATCCCAGCAGGAGGCCAAGAGAGCCAGAAGCAGTCACCTGGTGCTGTTTTAACATATCTAGCTCTCATCCTTGTGGTGCTCAACTTGAAATAATCTTCTGTCGTTTGTTTTCTTCCAAAATGTATAATTTTGGAGGGGAAAAAATCTCAAACCCATAGGACCTTTGTATAGCAGTATTATAAATGAAATTACATGGTGGCTACATAATAAGTATACATAAAAATGAAAAGAGGAAAATGAAAGAGAGCAGGCTGAGGTCAGTTTTAAAGAATGGATGCATAAGTACACATGTGTTTGTGTGTGTGAAGCTCAGCTGGGCCTCAGAGTCAGGAGAGGTCCAAATGTGCCATTGAAGGTATTCCATTTGGTGCATGGAGGGTAGATACAGGTCCAGGAAACATAAAGTCAGGAATGCAACGGAGGAAGATTGCATCTTCATTCATTTCTATGCTACGAAGCTCCTACAGGATAAGGCCCTTCTCCCCCAGTGAGTGCCTTATGGCATCAGTGATATTCCACTGTGGTGGGAATCTCTATTTGATAAAACTTCCAGAGGCCTGTATGTCTCTTGCTACTGAAGAATCCCTGGATTTTTAAGGGATACAAAACATTTTAACTCTTTATTACCTCAAAGACACTGAACTTCAGTAGGACCTGACCTGATCCAAGGGGAGGAGAACACAGAATTTTCAGTGAGAATGAGCTGGAGCTGCCAAGCTGAAGGGGCCAAGCTCAGGAGTGTTGTTCCAGTGTTCAGCTTCATGTTGCTCTTATGCTCCAGATGCCACCTGAACATTTGCAGACCAATTCCTTTGTGCTTTCATTTTATTTTAGTTTTGCTTTCTAAGTATTTCCAAGGCTAGCTGAAAGAAAGGCAAATTGCCAAGCAAAGAAAAACTGCTTTATGAAGTGAGGCCCTCTGTCTCTGAGGCAGCTATGTGTATCTTAGGTGCCCCATGGAGAGCACTACAGAAAACCTGCTCCCATGGCTCAGGTGGTCCCCCCAGAAGTCACTGCCTGTTCCCATTGTGGTACCTCTAACTCATGCTTTGGGTCTGCACAGTGTCTTATAGCTTCACACCTAGACCTGCCTTTAACAGCCACTTTGAACTCATGCATCTTCTGGATGGTTCAGATAGCTGTCAGTCACAGCTGTGTCCTGGATACTGTCTCTGGCTCAATCCTGGTACCCCCTTCCAAAACTATTCTACCTACTGAGCCCAGGCCTTGAAAATTAGAAAAATACATGTCGGGGTCAGGTTTCATTTTCTTTACATGAACCAAGACACCAGCATTTATCAACAGGAAGAAGTTGCTAGAATCCTTGATAAAAGCCCAGGGTATTGTTATAAAGCTATATAGTGGCTTGCAGTGTGGCCTCTGCCCTTTACTCACTGGACACCCCTGCTGTTGAGTGATTTCTTTATTTTTCCCTTTTCTATTACTAGTTACACATATTTAGCCTGAACTCTAGCTTTTCTCCCTGCACATACCAAGCAATAACCAAGACAACAAAATGTCCCACAGTGGTCCTCCCCAAACCTCAAACCAATACTATGTTCAACCTAACAGTAAGAACTTTTCTAGAACTGAGGAGTCAGTAAAAATATTCTGTTAGATAAACTCATTACATTTTAAATTTTGGTTTCATGTAAGTTCAGGCAAATGTGTATAAAGATATTCTGGAGCATGGGAACCCGTTCAGGCATAGCTGCTGTAAGGTCAGCCCAGGTGTTCCACTTCGGGAGGTTTGGGCGGCTTAGTGATGGAGCACATGCACAGGTGCTAAGCTAAGCTGCTTCTCGTGTCTGTGGGTGATGTCAGTGACCATATTTACTCCTGGTGACAACTCAGACATTTTTAGCTGACAAGTCTAGGGAAGTGATCATGTGATCTGATGAAAACCTAGTTCAGGGAATTTAGAACTCAATCTATACCCCACTTCAGAGACTCATGTTAATGTAAAGAGTACAGTAACAAGGCTGAGCTTTATGCCAAGGACAGCTGGGCACTACCTCCTTTAATCCTGGTGCCAGCCCAGGAGTGGAAATATTTGTCAGCTCCATTTGTAGAGAAGGAAGCTGGGATCAGCAAAATGAAATTACTTTCTTATGGTGACTGTTTTCTCTTGCTTGAAAGCCCAGGTTATCCCACTGACGTAAGAAATTTACTTATTCTAGCTTTGAATGCTACAGAATTGGAAGTTCTCATCTGAGTTTAGAGACAAAAGAAGGCTCCCTTGACCATGTACTTCAGGGGGGAAACCTTGAATCTAGTGCTGCCCCATTAGGAAGTCGACTGGATGGTTGTTTTTGTTGATAATGTTAGGGTTTCTTTGGCTGTTCAGCACCCAAACAGCCTGCTTATTCAGGGGAGTTCTCCATAGTGTGCACTTTTGGTGAGATAGGGTGTGCTGCCTCCTGCTACAGAAAGCAGAGAGAAGGTAGGAGGACTTCCCTTTGCCTGAGGGCCAAGACTTAAAGCATGTGTGTGGGCTTGGTCTGGTCAATTAGAATTTCCTGCCTGGGATCTTGAAATAAAGCTGGTGTCATATGACAAAGGATGGGTAGGAACTGCCATGGCATCTGCTGCTGAGGAGGCATTCCTTGTACCTCCTGCTTCTCCAACTGCCCGCACTGCCTGAGTTCCCATCCTGACTTGGCTCCACAGCCACCCTCTGCTCCAGGAACCTTCAGCATTTGTCCTATGATTTTTCCTCCTGGCGGCCCTTCTTAAGAGCCACTTTTTCTGTTGCTGAGCCAAGAGCCAGTCATCTTCTTGACTTTCTAATGGAGCAACACTAGGGTCAAGGTCCCCACCCTCCCCCCAACACCGCCTGAGGTACATGGTCAAGATGTTGGGGGCAGGGCTGAGTCTTCCAGGTCACCAAAGAGAAAACCTCCCTCCTTAACTCCTGAAAATTTGACCTCCAAGTAGCTGAGTTTAAGTTTAAAGTTTTGGGTTTTGAAGTACAATATTCTTTTGCAGACTCAATCTGGCCTTTTAAACTTGATTTTGTCTCAATGGGAAAATTATACCAAAATGGTAAAATGATTGTTTTTGACAGTCTTAGGTGACAAAATGGAACTTTAAATTTATAAAAAATCACTTCATGTAGAATTTGAATAAAAAATCAAGGGTCATATGACAAGGTCTGGTGAATCCAATACTTCCTCTTTTGCCTGAATTTCAATATTCTGGCACTGCCTTATGTTCCCTTTTACCCTCAGATAGCAATTTAAAGAAATTTATTTTTACTATTATGTAAGTTAACTCCTATCAAGAATAATGTGATTTGCTAGATTATTTTTCTATCAAATATTCAGCTCTTTTCTCATAGTTTGAAAGAACCTGTCACAATTCCCATAATGTTAAGGCAAAACCAGCCATGAAGAGAAGCCCATGCCCAGGGCTAGAGCAAACAAGCTGGATTAACAAGAACCAAATAAAAGGCTAAAAAGGAAATATGCACTGATATGCACAAACATATATATGGATATACACATATATGTGTATGTATATATATGTGTGTGTATATATGTGCTTATATAATAGACATATGTAAAATGTCTTTTTTGGTGAGTTTGAATAGAACATAAGTTGGAAGCAAGCTGATACAATTTCTGCATTAAGCAAATAAAATGTCTTAAATGTTTAGAAACTCCTGAAAAAACTCTTGCTCCTTAATTTTTAAGGAGGAGCTGCTTTCTCCTGGAAGTTGCAGGTTTGGAAACTAAGAAGCTGAGTCCCTTAGCAGGTTCTTTGAAACATTTTAGTTCAATGGCTGGGTAGACCTGGGCTTGTTTTATCACATGGGAGATGAAGGGTTGGGGTCTTTCATGAACTTTCTAGCTCTAAAAATTCTGAGTCTATAATTTATGAAAATACTCTGGGTATGAATTTTTCAGCTGTTGCACCTAAGCGGTTCTTTTGTGGATAGTGGAGGAGCCTTGCACACTTAGTAGCCTTTCACTGCTTCTGCATTGCTGCCCATTACTCCCCAGGCAGCTGCTGTGTGAAGCATGCTGGAAGGCAGGACTGTGGGTGGAGCTTCTGAGTGGCGGTTGAGTCATCAAAGTCAGAGCCAGGGAACCCAGAGTCCATGTGTCCCATACCAATGAAGTATTTCTGTCATGAGGTCATTCTCTCATCACTTAAAATGTTAACATTCCATACATCTACATAGAAAATCACAAACACTAAAAACTAAAACAAAGTACATCATTCAGGATACCAACAAGGAACAGATGGCTCACTCAAATTAGGAAATGTCAAAGAAGGTTTACATACAAAGGGACTCTTTATGAAAATGTGGGGAAGCACAAGGAATGTTGCAGTAACCTGGGGTTAACAACAGCAGAGTAGCTACCATGACTAAGTAGACAAGGGGAAAGAGTGGTGTCTCAAATTCTTAAGATTCTTATAGGGAGACCTGGAAAGGAACAGTGGCATTTTCTTGAGCCACAGAAACAGCCAAAAGCAATACCTCAGAAAGTGAACCAAGGAGGATAAATAACCTGAGCGCATTCTCCTCCCTCTTTCTCATCTTCTGCCAAGGCTCTTCCCTGGCTAAGCCCAACTGGAAGCCAAGTGTAGAAAAGTCTATTGATTGAATACATGTTCATCAACCTTCTGAGGCAGGAAGAAGGGTGGAGAAGAACAGATAATGAGTCTGGAGAATCAAAGAGAAGATATCTAGCACACAGAAAATAAACAAACACAATGTAGGGGCAAAATGGTTTCAAGCTCTTTTATTATGTTAACTATAACCTTAATCACTAATTATGTAAAAACAATATCACATTTGTTTAGCTTTTTGTTATACGGACTTGGAGAGTAATCCATGTAATGTGACTTGGGAAAGAAAGATTACCCACGAATATCAAACCATGACATAAACATCTAATGGATGAGAGTGGAGATAAGTGAAAAGGGACCAAATGACTTCCTGGTCAGCAGGACCAGAAAAATACCAATGAGCATTGATGTATCTGTGGAAGCAATATGCTGGTCAGAGATTAATGGGAGGCTCTAGAAATATAGAAATGGAGGTCTTGGAGGCAAGATTTTAGTGGTGCTTATTTCAGCACTGAAGAGGAGAGAGGATGCTCTGGCCTGAAGAAGGAATGAATGCTTGACATCTTGTTGCAAAGAGGAACACACCAGAGTTGCCTCTTGCTCCCACAAAACCCCTTTGTTTTGAGTTCACAATTTTTGAGCAGCTCTCTTTCTGATCTGGCTTTTCTGTAGTGTGCATATGAAGTGAGAATGTTCTGAGATGACCTCTTTTGTCTGAGATGGTGGTTATGCTTTTTATGACAAAGAGCACATTAATATTACACTTGTATTATTCAGACCTGTGAGTGGACCACAGTCAGCCTGCCCCTCTGCAATGGGTCTGCTCTCAGACGCTGACAACTCAGATTGCTGAGACTGCAAAGCTTAGGACCTTGACAATTCTGAGTCTCTTGTTGAGCCAAGCTGCCATTTCCCTGAGTGTGTTAGGAGCATTACCTTTTTTCCTTTGGGAACTTCCAGCTACTTCCTGTCTAATGTCACTTTCATAAGTGCTTTTCATTCTACCTTTGCAACAATTCTCTGAGAATGATAATTGTATTCTAATTTTTCAATGGCAACAAACTGAAGGTCAGAAAAGAGAAGTCAATAGACCAAGGTTATATAACTAGTGGGTTGCAAAGAAAGATCTTGAAGTCAGGCCTTCTGACTAAAATAGTGTCACTAGTATCAATATACCAGACATTTAATAAGTGGCTTTATACCAGACATTTTTTCTAAGAGTTTTATAATCATGAACTCATATATCTCTCAAAGAACTCTATAATGGATTATTATTATCCTCATTTTTGCATGTGAAGAAAATGCATCCAGAGAACTAAGTAGCTTGTCCAAGGTCACGCATTACTGGTGCAGTGAGTTTGCAACTCTAGGCAGTCTGAGTGCAGAGACTACTATTTCTGCACAGTGACTTAGCATCCAGACTAGAGACAGAGGGAAGGGTAGAGGCAGGCATGGGGGAGGGGAGTGGAGTAATGGAGACAAGTCAATTTAGAGGAAGGTAGCTGGTAGGGCTTGATGAGCTCAGAAGTTAATTGCAGATCTTAGCTAATCATTAACTTATTAGCTCTCTGAATTGCACACTGCTTACCTTGTCTTTCAGATTATCTGAGAATTTAAATTCAGCCCTTGTTATTAATTTGAATAAATACTATAGGAGGTTCAAGAGGTTAAGTTACTAAAAACAGAAACTTGGTGTTTGCTCTGTTTGGTTTTGGGGATCCCAAATGTCTATGATATTTATGGAACCAGGAAGTGCTAATATAACAGGAATGTGATGGGCAGAGTAAATTGATACTAAATAAATCAGGAAGTTCTGGAAACTGTTGAAAAAGATGGTTGTTGAAGCATTTCTACTTGACTTTCCAGTCCCCCGCCCCTCCCCCCCGCCCCCTGCCCCCAGCCCAATTAAAGTGTTGGTATATTTAGAAGTTTTTGTCAAGGGTAAACCTAACAATGCATTGACTTTTACCTGGGCCAGGTAAAAGTAGTAGTGTTCCATTGTATGTATATGCATCACATCTACCCACTTTTATTTATTTGTTTATTTATTTTTAATCCTCACCTGAGGACATGTTTTATTGATTTTAGAGAGAGTGGAAGAGCCAGATAGTAGAGCCTCTAGGTAATGTTGAAGTGACAAACTGTATTTCACTGCCCCTTCTTTCTGATACAAATTCACAAAAGAACCCACTTTTTTTTTCTCATTTTAGTACTGTGAACTTATTTTTACATGAGTGATCCTATAAAATTTTTAATAATAGAATATGTCAACATCCTTGTGTTGTGCTGTCCAACATGTTGACCACTAGCTATATGTGATATTTAAATTTAAATAAAATAAAATTCATTACTTGTACTAGCCACATTTGAAGTGCTCAATAGCCTCTTGTGGCTGGCATTGGCTAGTGACCATTGTATTGGAAAAGGCAGAGACAGGACATTTCCAATGTCACAGAAAGCTCTATTGGAAAGCCATACGCAGAGCCCAATATCAATTGAGAAGAAAAGGCAAACATTAAAAAAGAGTAGGTTCCTGGCCAGTGTGGCTCATTTGCTTGGAGGGTTGTCCCGTGCACCATAAGCCACAGGTTCAATTCCCGGTCATGGCACAGACATAGGTTTCAGGTTCCATCTTTGGTTAGGAAGGATATGGTAGGTAGTGGATTGATGTTGCTCTCTCACATCGATGTTTTTCTCTTTCTCTCTCTGTCTTTCTCTCTCTTCCACTCTCTCTAAAATCAATAAAACATGTCCTCAGGTGAGGATTAAAAATAAATAAACAAATAAATAAAAGTGGGTAGATGTGATGCATATACATACAATGGAACACTACTCAGTCATAAAAAAGAAGGAGTCTTGCCATTTGTGACAACATGGATGGGCATAGAGAGTATTTAAATCAGACAAAGACTAATGTTGTATAATTTCACTTATATGTTGAATCTAAACAATAAAACAAACCAACACATAAAAATAAAACTCATAGATATAGAGAATAGATTGGTGATTACCAGGGGGGAAGGGTGCTGGTTGTGAGTGAAATGGATAAAGGGGGTCAATTGTATGGTGATGGATGCTAACTAGACTTCTGGTATATACAAAGATCAAATTACTATGTTGTGTACTTGAAACTGATAAAACATTATATACCAATTTTACCTCAATTAAAAGAAAAAGCAAGTGATTGCAAAGGAAGGTCTTGAAGTCAGGCCTTCAGACTAAAATAGTGTCACTAGTAGCAATCGCTTAAATGTCTATACACCAGACATTTTTCTAAGAATTTTATAATCATTAACTCATATATCTCTCAAACAACTCTATGAATGAGATTATTATTATCCCCATTTTTTAGTATGTGAAGAAAATGCCTCCAGAGAACTAAGTAGCTTGTCCTAAGTCATGCATTACTGGTGTGGTGAGTTTACCGAGGTTTCCCCATAAAAGGCCTTTTTCCTGGACTCATGAGTAGAATGGAGAGGCATCTGTAAACTCATGGAGCATGCTTAGTAGTCTAGGAATCTTGTACTGTGGAAACAAGAATATCTATTCCATATACTCTTGGTGCTTCTATATTCTTATTCCCTATAATATTACCAATGCATATTAGTAACTTACAGCCCTTATGCCACACAAATAGGAACCAAGGAAAGGGGCTTTGGGCCACAACTGGATCTGAGCATTTATTAGTGATAGTAGCAGCAGCAGTAATAGGGATAGGGAAACCTTGGTTGCCTGCCCTTCTTGGTTGCCTGAAAGTCCCCTTCAAGAGGGGAACCAGGAGGTTCTTAATTCTATTCCTTTATTGAAATCTGTGTTCTCTTCCTAAGAAGCCACATCACCAGCATCTTGGAAGCTGTCTCTATCAAATCAAATGGGCAGAGGATAATTCCTATAAAGCAATGATTTTCTCAACATTGACTGTACATTAGAATCATCTGGAAACTTTTCAAGGCCCACTGTTCAGACTGTACCCCGGATTAATTGAATAAAAATATCTGGGGTGGATGCCTGCATCAGTGTTGTTTTAGGCTCCCAGGTGATCTTATTGTGTAGCTAAGGCTGAGAAATTGTGTTTGCTGTAGAGAATCCCTTTTGTTCACTGAACAGAGTGACCTAGACACATAGTCCACATTCTTTTCTTCTTCCCTCAGTTTGACAAATAATATGAAGGCCTTTAATTTATTTTAAGATGCTCTGTCTTGATAGCAGCAAAGTAGAAAGAACTTGGAATTAGGAGCCAAGACATTAAAGTTTAGTCCAAGTTCTCAATAAAAAGCTATTATTTTATGGAAGCCACTTCACCTCTCTGTGCTGCAACCTACATGTATTAGATTCAAAGGGCTCTAACTTCCTTTCTGTTGTACACTGTGTGCCAAAGACTACACCAAGTACTCTGTTCCATGAGTGTGGAGAGGTTGTGCCTTTAATGATGAAGCTGTGTACCCACTATGCATTTGGGAATAAGAAGAACTTTTCTCTTTCAATGTTCTTCAGTGCCCAGTGTAGTGCCTCCTTGGGCACAGTAGGTACTTCCTGTTGCTGGCTGGATGAGCTACCTTCCAGACAGAATGAACAGTCTTGCTACAGTCATTTAGATGCAGTGTTTCTCTGAGACAGCCAGCCAACTGCCTCTCCACCACATCTGTCCCCTGTGACTAGAAGAGTCTCAGTGGTTGTGTGGCATACAGGACAGAGCTTGAGTACAGGACTCAGGGTGCTGTATCTCAATTGAACTTCACCATGATGCATGCTGGGGCTCCCAGAATGCAGCCTTCTTTCATAAGACTGGCTCAAGGACTAGGTACAGCTGAGCCTAGCAGTTAAAGCAGCAGAACCCAACGCTGCTTTAGGATGACCAGAGAGATGGGGATCCTCCTTTATCTGCTGCTAACTAGCTATATGACCTTGGTTACAAATAAATCTCTTTGTATATCAGTTTTCTTATCTTTAAAATAAGCTGCTTGGGTCATGTGATTCTAATATCCTTTCCAAATCTAAAACCATATGAAAGAATGTTTTCTTAGGAAAACTATCCTTGTTATTATTCAATTGCAGGTTATTTTCAAGGTGCTTGTCAATAGATTTTGTGCTTACTTCCCTTATCATTTCTTCCTAACTTCCTATGAAGAGAAGTTAAACTTAGAAGTCTAGGGTTTTCCATTGGTCATCCTTTTTTCCCATTTAGAAAAAGAAATGAAGCTGCTCCATTGGTTAAATTGTTTGCCTTTCAAAAAAATCTTTAAAATGATAGCTAATGACCCTGAAATTACTCTGGACATGTTTTCAAGTGTGTATAGTTCACTTGTCAGGGCCTGGAATGGATATTAACAGTTTCTATTTTTTGCCTCACTTTTCTTTCTTCTATCACAGGTTCCCCCTGCTATAGATTAACATAGAATACACTGGCATTTGGTGTCATATGCCAGCAATTTCCCCCACTCCTTAATACAGAGCCTCTCAAAGTGTGATCTCCTGTCCCGAAGCATCAGCATTAACTGGGAACTTGTAGAAAATGCAGGTTTTCAAGCAATCCTAGACCACAGAATAATGAGTCTGTTTTAATAAGCATTAAAGTGATTCTGATGCATGCTAAATTTGAGAATTTGAGAACTACTGTTCTGATACAACATTTTTACCTTATCCTTCTCATTCTTAATATATTTTTCTATGTCTTTATACAATACATTAAAAAACTTTTAAAATGTTTTGAAAAATTTATGCATTGCCTTTTCTTATTCTGGCCCTAAAAGACCTATTACTTTCTCTTCTTTGTTGAATGGCTTAATTTTCTTTTTCTATGTCTTTCTCAATAAAAAGTTTATCATCTGGCATGAATTAAATGAAATGTAAACCAACAGGTGGCTGAAGAATCTATATTTTAATTAGGGTAATATTCATGGCAGGAGCAGATAAAATCTCAAGTCTCAATGTGTCATAAAAAAATCATTCCTATTTATGTGAAGTTCTAAAAGGGAGTTTCTAAATAATGAGGGTGCTTTTTTCAGGCACAGTTTCAGTAACCCAATTTTCGTCTTTCTTGTAGCTCTGCTGTATTCTACATTTGGCTTTTAGACCAGCCTGCATCTGCATCACACCAGTGAAAGGAAGAAAGTGCATGGAGGATGAGTGAGAGGAACTTCTTAATGGGTCAGCCCTAGAACTGATGTATTGCTTTCATTCACATTTCATTGGCTTGAATGTAAGGGGGGCTGGAAATGTGGTTAATCCCAGAAGGTTTGGTGAACAGATCTTCATCAAATGTCCTTCCTGAGTTCATCAATTATTTCCTGAAATGGAAATAATTATACCTGCATCTCCAGAAGATTGTTAGAATTAAATAACCTAACCGCTATTACTGCTACAATGTCAAGTCTTGATTTTCTGAGCTGATAACTTTCAGGTCCAGAAGATTGAATCTAGTCAAGACCTATTCTGATCTTACTGAGGATAAAGGTATTACAGAGATATTGGAGTTAAGTGAAAGTATCATTGAGCAGTCCAGAGGAACAAGGAAATTGAATATTCGGCAGTTAGGCATAAACATTGGATTTAGAAAACTGAATTTCAAAGACTTCAAAGAAAAATATGTTTTAGAGTCTCATTTATTATAATGAGAACATAGCTCACCATGGAAGGGAAGAATCTAGAGGAAAGCAAATTCTGAGAGGACAATTGTACATGCTTCCACTGAGAAGAAAAAGGAGGGAGTCAATGTCCACATAAATTTTTTTCTGGTCTTTACAGTGTTTTCTGATAAAAGGGCATGTGCAAAATATGGGAGTCAGGATACACTCAATAAAATTATCAAAGAGCATCATGTGTCAGGAAAAGCTGAAAGCAAAGGCAACAGAAGCAACTTTTCCTTCTGTTAGGAGAAGAGGCAGAAAGCAATCAGGCCACATGATTGAAGCAGATGATGTAAAGTCAGCAGCTGTCAGAGAGAACAGAGCCTCCAGCCAAATTTAGCTTCCCTATTCTCCTTCAAGAACTGGGAAGGATTGGAATCTAGTTAAGCAAAGAGATCATCTATCTTCTAAGTGGGTCCAGACACCTAGGCTTAGATGAATTACATCCCAGTATCCCAGGGTTTATAGAAATTTACTGATTGAGAGTCAGGAGACTGAAGATAGACAAACATGCTAATTTTCAAACAGCAGAGAAAGGGAGATTGTAATTGCAACCCCAGTTTGGTAAGCTTAATAGAGACCCACAGCAATCCCCAAAATAGGTGGTTCACATGAAGGCTGATGAGTACTTTGAGAAGAAGTGGGATGCCTGAGGAGCAGCACGGTTCCACTCAGATCAAAGCCAGCTCATTTCCTCTTGAATGTACCAGATTTAACATAAGTTGGTCTTAGTAAAGATATTAACAAAACATAGCACAATGCTTGGCACAGAATAAGTGCTCAATTAATAACTATTTAATTAATGTATGGCTAATATCCTTAGGAAGAAAATAAAAAATCATTTGCTAATAAAGTTAGTTGGAATTTTGCAGTTTGAGCAATGGTGCTATGTCTACATGGAGGAAGGTCTTTACCAGTATATCTGTCTTGACCCTGTATAAACCTGGATTTGGCCTTGGAGTTGCCATGGAACAAAGACATAGAAGATAAACATGTCAAATCTAGGAAGGATGTGCCCAATTTCAGGAAGTAGTAGCTTGCACAATTCACTGAAGAGGTTAACTTGGCCACAGTATATATTACAGTCTGGAAAACACAGAAGAACAACAACAGCAAACTTGGAAGTGCTCAAATAGGCAATGGTGAGGACAAGAAGAAGGAAATAAGGCCATATAAGAATTGTTAATAGGGATGAGGAAAAATGTAGGTGTGGATGTACAGAACCTTTGTGTATTGTTGGTGGGATTGTAAATTGATGCATCCACTATTCAAAACAATATGGAGGTTCCTCAAAAATTAAAAATAGAATTACCAGATGACCCAGTGATTCTGAAGAAAGGAAAAAAAATAGTTCAAAAAGACACGTGCATCTCTATGCTCATTGAGGCATTATTTGCAATAGCCAAGATATGGAAGGAACCGAAGTGTCCATCGATAGATGAATAGACAAAGAAGATGTGATGTATGCATATTACTCAGCCATAAAAAAGAGTGAAAATTTGCCATTCGCTAAGTGAAATAAGTCAGAAAGAGAAGGACAAATACTGTATGATTTACAAATGTGGAATCTAAAAAACAAACAAAAACAAAAACAAAAGAACAAACAAAAAACGGAAACAAACTCTTAGATATAGACAACAAACTAATGGTTGTCAGAGAGGATGGGGTTGAGGGAAAGGGAAAAAAACGGTGAAAGGTAATAAGAGGTACAAATTTCCAGTTATAAAATAAGTCACAAGGATGCAATGTGCACTGTAGGGAATATAGTCAATAATATCATAGCAACCTTGTATGGTAATAGATGGTTACTAGACTTAGGATAGTGATTACTTTGTTAGGTATATTAATATTGATGTTGTTTAGTATGGACAGAGAAGGTAGGGGAATGGATATTAATAACTTTCCATATGTTCTAAAAACTAGGGAGGGCAGAGCTATGACCAATACATGAGCTACTCCAGGGATTCCAATCTTATTTCAATACTAGAGGCCCGGTGCACAAAAATTTGTGCACTTGCAGGGAGGGAGGGTCCCTCAGCCCAGCCTGTGCCCTCTCACAGTTTGGGACCCCTCGGGAGATAACGACCTGCTGGCTTAGGCCTGCTCCCAGGTGGCAGAGGGCAGGCCCAACCCCTAGGTGCAGCCCCTGGTCGGGCTCAGAGCAGGGCTGATTGGGGAGTTGGGGCGCAGCCCCCTGTCATGCACAGAGCAGGGCAGATCAGGAGGTTGCGATGCCACCCTCAGTCATGCTCAGGGTAGGGCCGATTGGGGGATTGGGGCACCACTCCCTGTCACACTCAAGGCAGGGTCGATGGGGAGGTTGCGGCGCCACCCCCTGTCACGCAGAGAGCAGGGCCAATCAGGGGGTTGGGGCACCACACCCTGTCACACTCAGGGCAGGGCCGATGGGGAGGTTATGGCTCTACCCCGTCACACACAGAGCAGGGCCCGTTGGGGGCGGGGGTGGGGGTTGGGGCGCCGTCCTCTATCACCCACAGAGCCAAAGGGTGATCAGGGCGTTGGGGCGCCACACCCTGTCACACACAGAGCCACAGGGGGTTGGGGAGATCCCCCCTATCAGGCACAGAGCAGGGCTGATCAGGGCGTTGGGGTGCCTTCCCCTGTTACGAACAGAGCAGGGCAGATAGGGAGGTTGTGGCCCCGCCCCCTGTCACACACAGAGCCGCAGGGCCATCAGGGCGTTTGGGCGCTGCCCCCTGTCACGCTGATCCCGGTCCTGGGAGGCATATTACCCTTTTACTATATAGGATAGAGACCTGGTGCATGGGTGGGGGCCGGCTGGTTTGCCCTGAAGGGTGTCCTGGATCAGGGTGGGGTCCCCACTGGGGTGCCTGGCCAGTCTGGGTGAGGGGCTGAGGGCTGTTTTCAGGCTGGCGGGAGACTGAAGCTCCCAACCGCTCCTTTTTTTCTTTTTTTTTTTATTCTGGGCCAGCTTTAGCTCTGAGGCTTGGCTCCAGCTCTTAGGTCTCTGCTGCTGAAAGCAGGTATCTGGTTTGTTTGTGTTCTATAATCAAAACACTGTTTCAACTCCAGGTCTGAGATCCCGGCTGGCTGTAAGCAGGTTTCTGGGTTTTTTTTTTTAGCTTCTATATTTGTAACAATGTTTCAAACTGCAAGCTCAGAGGCCGGCAGTGGCAGGTGGGGAACGTTGGATTCCTCCGTCACTGAAGCAAGCAAGCCTCCTGTTCGTTTCAAGCTGCCTGGCTGTCGGCCGCCATCTTGGTTGGCAGTTAATTTGCATATTGCCCTGATTAGCCAATGGGAAGGGTAGCGGAGATACGGCTAATTACCATGTTTCTCTTTTATTATATTTCAATATACAGAGACTTATTAATAAAAAGAATGAGGAGTCTCCCAAAGTAGTGCTCTCCCTCTAATCTAAATGGCCACATTTTGGCAATGTTTAGTAGATTATTCCAGCTGTGGATGAGAAATGGAAGTAAGTAACCCTAAAATTTCTCAAACTCAAAGCCAAGATGATCCTAGATTCCTCTCTGTCACTCTTCATCCTCCTTTCTGATAAAGAGATAAGTGGGAGTGTGCAGTGACTGGTTTCACTGGGAAGCCAAGGCTGCCTATTTGCAGGGCTGCCCGCCTTGGCGGCTGTGCTATAAGGAGCAGCACAGGTGTGCCATTTCCATAATGCCTGCTGCCTCCAGGGTAGAGACACCTGACAGCTGGCCAATGAAGAGTCCTGATGTCAACTGTCAAAGCACCAATAGTCTGCACTTGTGAGCAAAGAAAATGAGATTTCATTGCAGCAATAAGAGAGCAGACAATATGTTTGAAACTAAACTACCTTTAAATAAGTTCCTTAAATTTATATGATCCTTAGAGTCTTTTAGGCAAGCCAATATCATTATCATGAAGGTGATTGTCACAATTAATGGCACATTATTAGTGTACTGGTAAATACTGTAATCTTTGTATTTGGTTTGAACACCATGGGGCTATCCTCCTTTTCTGTTCATTTTTCCCTAGCCTCAATATATAACCTTCCCAATTCATTACTACCTTTAATTGCTAACATCTCTTTTTCTAGGGATCAAACTCAGAAAATTTTGAGAATTGGGGAACTCTAAACGGGTGTTTCTAAAACAAAATGAAAACATAGATTTAATATATTTATCAAATGGAACCCAAAAACTGAGCCTGAAGCTGAGGCAAATAAGGTAGTGATGTGAGGTTTATAGTTACACTGAGAATCAATGTCTGTCTCAGCTTACCATTGAAGTGCGGCAGTGAAAAATTTCAGTATCAGTGCACTGTACTCTACGTGTGATTAAAAGAAGCTTGATTCTCATTCTTTGCAAGTTTTTCTTTTCTACTTTTAACTCCAATATTTGCCTCTAGCCATTTACCAGTCCATGACATTCTGGAGGGTAGGATTGAACTGTTAGTCTTTCTTCTATCCCTTATATATCCTGGTGCAGTACCTAGTTCATGGGAACTTAATAATTACTTGTTGAATAAATGAACAAATGAGTGAATAAATGACATTTTATTCAAGCAAACTTAGCTATAAGTTATCGCCAATAGAGTTCGAGAACCTCAATAATTAAATGACTGTTAAAGTTATTTGGTTTTTAATCTTCTCTACACCATCTCTGTCACATACTTCTTATTTTGAGATATTCACTACCACTCTTGGCACTTAGCTCTAGTTTGGGATGACTTCAACTATGTGAAGTTTTTTGTGTTGATACAGTGCAGCTCTCTGGAGTTTCCACTCATATTGTTCTGGTTCTATCCTTGAAGCTGTATAGGATTCTCATCCTCTGCCACTTTACTTACCTCCATAAAATTGATGACAGATATTACAGAACTCATGTACCTTCTCTTTCCCCAGTAATCACCCAAGATTCCCCATCCTTTCCCTGAGAAACATGTTTTCACAAATACCTTCACTATGCTATGGCACATACTCCAAGTGGGCTGATCATTTTATTGGCCAGAATGAAAAAGAACTCCCAGAACTCCAGACAGCAGAGAACCATTCAGAGTCCCACCCAATTTCCTAGGCTGGCAACTCACTTTCTATTAATGTGGCCTCATACCACTTTATTTTTCAATGCAACCTTCTTGAGCTATTGGCTCATATGAAGCTTATTATCAATATACAAATCTTTTATATTTTGCTGATACTAAGTCATATCTGCCCTATATCACATTGTTCAGTTTACTTATTTTTAACACAGATGGAAGACTTTACATTTACCCCTCTTATATTTTATCTTGTGATATTTGGTTCATCATATCAGCCTGCCATGAACTTATTAAGCTGATTCTGTAACCCTGTTTTTCTATTCCTCTAGACCTTGTGTGAGCTGCAGAGCAAATAAAGCCACCTTCTCTCTATGTCTTCATCTAAGTGACAAAGTGTACTGTCCAGGACATGACAATGGAGTTTGAGTTTATTTACTCATTTAAAATAATTTGGAATGTATTGAACCATCCTTATTTTTGTTGCTCCTTTTTTGTTACTTCTTATGTTCAATTTATCTGTAAATGTAGTGACTTAAAACAACAATGATTTAATCGATGCTTACTGATGATGGCTTAGGAATTTGGACAGGGCACAGCAGGGTGGCTTGTTTCTGCTCTGCTATGTCTGGGCCTCAGCTAGGAAGATGCGAATGGCTGCCAGGGACTCAAAACACTGGGGACTGAAATCACCTGGAGGCTTCCTCACCCACAGGGACTGAGCATGGGTGTGTGGCCTCTCCATATAGCTCCAGCTTCTCACGCAGCCCAGGGCTGGGTTCCCAAAGAAGCTTCCAGAGGGAGAGGTTCCAAGAAAACTAGGGAGGGAGGTGCTGCATGGCCTTTTCTGACCTCAGAAGTCTCAAAGCATCATTTTACTCTATTGGTTTAAGCAGTTATAAGCCTGCACACATTCAAAGGAAGAGGACCTATACCCACTCCTCAATTAAAGTAGTGCAAAATAAGTTGAAGAAATTTTATTTAAAAAGAAAACAAAAAAAAAACCCACACATCTGACTAGCTTCTGATTTGTAACTTTCCAAATCTATTGAATCTTATGAGATTACTAGGGGCCCAGTGCATGAATTTGTGCACCTTGGAAGGCACTGTGGGCCACAAGGCTGCAGTGGGCACAGGGGCAGGTCTCGGCCCATCCTCCATGCCCCCATCAGGCCACTCCCACTGCAGCCCCCGGTCCCCTGTCTGCTGGAAGCCCGCTACCGCCACTCCCATGCGCAGATGATGCCGGCCCTGCTCCCACCCACTGATGGCTCAGAATGATTGGGGCCAGCACCAGCAGCGGGTGCAAGCAAGGCCAGCACTGTCAGGGCTGCTGCCCTGATCGACCCTCAGGAAAAGGTGGAGGTGGAGAAGCCCTGAGGGGTGATCAGGGCTGGAAGCTGTTGCAGGCACCCGCTGAGTGCACCAAGCGATCAGGGCTGGTGCCAGCAGCAGGTGTGAGCAGCAGCTCTGGTGCCAGCAGTGGGTGCGAGCAGGGCCAGTGCCAAAAGCTGGTGCAAGCACTGGGCAGGACTGCAGTGCGCGGGAGCAAAGAATTTTCAGTAACCACCAGAGGCTCGCCTTGATGACAGTGACTGGCACCCCACCTTGGTCTGGCACCCCGCTCACCTGTTCCACCATCCTGCCACGGTCCACACCCGCCATGTTCCGTGTGCACCCCTCGTGGTCAGCGCATGTCATAGCTACTGGCTGTTTGGTTTCTCAGTTGTTCTGCCATTCCAGCCTATTTGCATATTAGCCTTTTATAATATAGGGTATTTTTGTTAAGCTTTTCTTCAAAGAGGGAAAGCAAGAATAAGCACACAGAGTGATGCATTTGTGACGCTCAACCCCATGTGGAGGTTTTTGTTTGTTTGCTTTAGCATGCCAGTTTTGGAGACATAGTTAAAGATCAGTAGAATGTTAAAAAGCCCTTTATTGACGAGTTGAGTGTATTATAGTGGCATGGTGTATGCAAGGCCCTAATGAACCATGCGTGTAATTTCTGTGCATCATTAGTGCCTTCTTCATAAGTGATTTGATTCTTGACCCTGAACACCACCCCTCATGTTGCTGTTGAGGTCAGAAGTTCCAGCTGAAGGGAGTGCTGTGGGTGAGGGAATGTGCTGCTCTCTCCCAGCAGAGTGCTGAGCCCTCAACTCTGGGCCTCTCTGAACACTCACAACCTCTCTGGATTAATTCTGTGGGAAGGAAGGAATCATGAGCAACAGGTGGCTTTTCCACTTCACTGTAACTCATGATGAGTCAACTAGAAAAGTAAAATACAGGGAACAAGATTGAGGATTAAGGGGAAGATTTCCATATGTTATGCAAAGGGAATAGCTTTGTTATAGTAACATAATGAAACAAAGACATTTCAAAAATCTTAAAACTACAGAGTCTTAATCAGATATCATATTTATCATCAGATGATATTACTGTTCAAGACCCTTGGCCTGAAAGGAGACTGTGAATGCCCTCACCATGTGCAATAGCAGCATGGGTGACATGTGACAGTTTTAGAAGATACGCTCCAAGAGGCCATGGCAGCTGTCCGTTGGTATAGTGAACAGACAGCATCATCTCAGACTAACCTCTTCTTTGAGATCAAATAGAAATTATAACAGATTGTGTGGGTTGGCCAACTCTGACTGGCCAAATCTTGGAAATTTGCCTGATTAATTGCCTGTATGCTAAAGTCATTGTCATCTTTCTGTCAGAGTTTGTTATGTTTTAATCCTCAGTGCAGTAGCTTTTAGACCAGCCGTGGGCAAACTACGGCCCGCGGGCAGGATCCGGGCCGTTTGCAATGAATAAAACTAAAAAAAAAAAAAAAAAAAAGACCGTACCCTTTTATGTAATGATGTTTACTTTGAATTTATATTAGTTCACACAAACACTCCATCCATGCTTTTCTTCCGGCCCTTCGGGCCAGTTTAAGAACCCATTGTGGCCCTCGAGTCAAAAAGTTTGCCCACCCCTGTTCTATACAAACATTCCCTTTAGAATATATGTTTGAGGGGGAAGGTCTATGTTTCTGGGGAATTCTGTGATGGGAACACAGCTTAGGATCTCAAGTGCTCCCTTTAAGGGATTTGAGCTTCAGCAGACCATTTTAATTAAAGTTCTCTAGACAGGATGCAGAAAAACAAGATGGACTAAAATGAATATAACCTACATGAAACAGTGAATAAAAACCATGTTGGGATGTTAAACTACACATTTTTGGGAAACAAATCAATGTGTAGTCCACCAACAAAGCACAAGCTGCTTAAAGATAAAAGTTAAAAATATCACATCGAGTGGCTTGAGGCATAAGTTTATTTGAAAAATACATCTTTATTGCCTTACAAATTAATTTTAACAAGAGATTTGTTTTTCCACTGAGGGACATGCTGATGATTTTCCTGTGGTTTTCAATTAGTAAGTTCACAGTTAACTATTTTAAAGTATACTGAATCATGTAAATTTCCATATCACAGCAGCTAATTTATTTGTTTATTGTGGTATAGCAGGCACCATATGAATCTGGTTTTGAAATCAATTCCAAGCAAAGCAGATGACTTTTGCAGGGCAGAAAAATGTAATGAAGACCCTCAAACCTCTCCCCATGCTGTTGCATCTTAAGAGGTTTCATGCTGCCCCAGGAAGCTGAAAGAGGAAAGCAACCATGTTAATACCCACACTGACACATTGTGAGAATTGCGTCCTGTTTCTGTGTGACTGCCGGTGATTCACTACTATCTTTTATTTATGATTACAAAATTTTTTCTTTGAGAGCTCTTAATGTATTCACAGGCACACAAACACAAGGATCATTAAGTTACAGGCTGGGTTTATTTACCATTTGCAGCTAGCTCAGATGGTATGGTGCTACTGAACAGCATTTGAATTTTAAGATTAAATAACTGTGCTTCTTCTCTCCCTGCGCCCTTTCCCAGACCCAGGCATGCACAGGAAATTTTGCTGTGACTGTAGCAAGCTGATTCTCCATAGAATGCACTAGGATTAAGGAGGGATCCTTTTTAAAGACCAGATGTTGAAAAAGTTTCTATTAGCAGTAATAGGAAATAGTCTTGCAGAAGAGTAGGGAGATAAAGGGAGTGAAGGGTTATGAAGGGAAGAGACAGGGAGTGAAGGCTATATGGAGAGAAGAGACAGACAGGAATATCAGCAAGTTCTGACACTAGTCTTTCTAAAAAGAAAATTCATACTGATGATATGTTCCTTCAAAATAAATAAATTAATAAACACTTGAGTATTTCAATCAGTAAAATACAGAGATCTCAAAGAAAAAGTGACACGAGGCATTGAGAATTAAAATTGGGTAAAATGTCTCTGGTTATTCTGAAAATTTCAATGCTCTCTTGAAATTGCTAGCATCCAAAAGGAACCTTACAGTCATGTACATTGGAATTTTCTTTTCCTGTGTGTTCATTTAAATGGTATAATCGCATATTTGAATGTATATGCTAGTATTTATACTGGCCTTGAATGTGCTGTTCTTGGACACCTTTCTTATGTAATCTATTAATGTTAACATTTTTCTCCCAATGCAATATGAGCTACCATAGTGTTTTAGTCTTAAAGAAGCTTGATTTCTTCATATTTAGTGTTCCATGAATGTAATGAGGAAAGGCCATTTTTGTTCTTCCCAAGAGTGGTCATTTAAAGTGGCCCCCATCTTCCACATGTTTGCCTGATCATCTGTCTGCCTTCAAGTGCGCCTTTGTTCTGCAGAGGAAAAAATGGACAAAGTGAGGATGAAAAACACAAACACCACCATAGATTGAAAAGTATTTGAATAATGCCCTTAAAAGTGGTTTAACTTTGTATTCTTGAAAAAACAAAATTCAGATTAAATAAGCTAAACATGAGTGGATCTTGTTTCAAGACGGAGACTAGTTTTTCTGAAAGCTGGATATTCTTCATGTTGCTCTCAAACCCTCAGGTTCTGTGAATTAATGTGTCTTAGAAAGTTAGGCCTGGGTAGTTGACCATTCCTCTTTATGCAGGTCACAGGGCTATAAGACACAAAGCTAGCTCTTGTGATTAGCATACTAGACTACTTAATCAGGATTTCTAAGCAGAGAATATATAATCTGCAATCAGAGTTCTCAGTTCTTCAGTTAAAATACACCGGAATCAGCATGAAATAAGTCATAGCATTCTTTATCTCTATTCCAAGGTCAATCAGTCTGGTAGAAAAAGAACTGAATTCTGAAAATAACATTTTGGTTTAATAGACCAATATTGACAAGGATTTGGGGATGTAAAAGGAATACTGGTACCTATTAGATTTTTTAAATTTACTGTTCAAAAAATGAAAATTCATTGATAGTATAGGTTACAGCCATTCTTGATTCACTCAGCACAGGTGAAATGCTCACAAATGAAGCATGACACAACAGCTTCTTTTGTGCTGACTTGCAAGGGAAGGCACTTAGCTTGTCCTCGTGTAGATTTCCTCTTTGCCTTCCATCTTGAGAATTTCCACAACGGTACCAACTTTGAAGGTGGGAAGCTGCTCAAGCCACCTGCCAATTAGTCATTTTGCACAGGTTCCCTACTCATGTTACATAAACCAAGACCAAGCTGCCTATGGGCAAAATGTTTGTAGGTAAAAGTCACATTAAACTCAAAATCGAGAATTGCCAACAAGCTTCACAGATCTGTTCTAAGCACACTTGTGATGAGAAATTTTAAATTATATTTTCTTATGTTACTTAATAAACTATTTTAAAAATTGGAAGAGGTTCTGAAAATAGACTTTGAGTATTTTCATGCAGTGTTGTTCTTTTTAATGCATCATTTGCTTTGTTGAGTGGTTAGATTTTTTTTAATTCATTCTTTAAATAGAGATTAATAGAGTGTAATATGCACTTTCCAGAAACTTACAGTGTTGTCCAATTGAGAAAAGGAGGTTGCTTATTGAGTACACAAGACTTTTTAAATTTTAAAACAATCTAGGTGAAATCACTAGCCCTTGGGTAACTTTAGAATAAAGAAGTAGTTTCTGCTAAATACTCAATGAGATTACTGGAAATAAATGAATTTTATATTTTTGCAAGGACAAAAAGGACTCTCAGAATCTTGTGGGTTTTAGGATACAGGATTGGGTGTCATTTTGTATGAAGATTGTGGAAGACACTGCAAGAGGTAAAGAATCTAAGATATAACCGATAGGTATGTTTAACGCTAGAAAAAGTGGAAATCAGGTAGGCCTGTTCTTAGATAACATAGACAGCCACATTCATGACTGAGTCTAGCCTGGATCATCTATAAATAGTTCTTCATTCTGATAGTCTAGGATTACAAAATAGTAAACAAAATAGGGATAAAATATTCCTAATGAAAATAATTGTGAAAAAGGGCTGTGAAGGTTAAGTTTAACAGTGAATGTAAAGTACTTGACACAGTGCCTGACACATAGTAAGTGTGAATTATTGCTATTATTAGAGACATATTATTAATAATTATACCACTATTATTAATAATTACAATAATCTTTTTGCAATAGGTTTAGAGGTCCTGGGAGCACTTGTGATAAGTGATGGTCCTTTAAAATTATAATGAGAAAGACTTCCTTCTGAGTTCCCCTCTAGCTAGAAGTGCTAAGGCAGTCCTTATTGTTCTCCACAAAGGTGAGATTTTGCTCTTAGGAATCTCAAGTGGATTAAAGAGAAAATGAGCCAAAAAAGGCTTTTGGACGTGTTGTCTGGGAGTCTCAGGGAACCTGACTCATGCTATCTATGGCAAGATGCCTGGGATATGGACATTTTCAGGTTGCTTGGAAGCTCCAGTGTGGGAAAGGAGTCATCTCCCCTTCTCACAGTATATAAATTTTTGTTCTTCTCCCAGCTGTGTACAAGGTTACAACCACTGGAATACCTGCCAGATATTTCAGCTGGCTGCATCCTCCTCTCCTCGGTTTTCACAAAAAGGTAGTGTGAAGCCTATAGGTGGCCCCTCTAGCTACACTCAGTATATAATGTGAGTAGGGATTCTCACCCCCCAAAAAATAACATTGCTAAATGACAGCTCATTTAGGGCAATTAGGGCTGAGAAGAGAGAGACTACAGTAAATATTTTTTTTCCATATCAATTCATCAAAGCTTGTTAAATTTCCATGATGGATTTCACAGTGGAAGCTAGGTAGTTGAGAATGGGTTTGACATTGAAGGTTGATGGTAGGAGAGGGCTGTGTTATAGGGAGATACAAATAATTAATAGTCACGGTTCTTGTCCCCACTATATTTTCAGTCTAGGTGGTCTACATATGTGTAGTGCTCCCGGAAAAAAAATTATATATTATATATTATATTATATATATTATATTATATATAATCCTACAATTTTAGGTACTAAACTGGTATCTTCTTTTGGTCCTATTTGAAATGTAAAGTTCCCACGTTCAAATTTAAATGCAGCTTATGCTCTAATTAGTTACTTCCCTAAATGAAATCACCTGTCTTTTCATCAGTAGGCTGGAACCTCAAAAATCTTTGATTCCTCTTTTTTTGTTCCCCTAAAAGCAGATATCGTCTAAGTTAAGTGGATGGTTGATCTGCAGGGTCCGTCTAATACGAATACCTCTTTCTATTTCCAATTCCATTATCCGTATTTTTATGCTTACTACTTTTATTCCAAACTGTTCTCCCCATCTTCCATTTCTATTTGTTCCAACCCTACACACTCTAAGTGTTAAGATTAATCTTTCTAAGGAATTGATGTAAATATGCCCAGAAAGGAGAAGTTACCCTGCTAACACTGAGCAGTCAGTATACTGGTAAGAAAAACAAGCTTTTATAAATTTGGCTCACCAGTGCTTTGTCACTCTTGGATGAATGGATGTAGCTGAGTTTCTGAATCCTCTGTATTTGAAATATATGATGACTCCACTGAGATGCAATGAGCCTCAGCCAGGACAGCAGTCTCCTGATATTGTAATGCTAAAGGAATAGGCATTTTGAGCACAATCCTAAAAGCAATTAAAAAAGTGTTTCTTTCAACAACCCATTAAATAGGCATAAATACTTGATATTGTAGAGTACCTAGAACATAGTGGCTGCTTTAATAATAATTATCCCTACAAATATTGTTATTGTTATTTTTGGGGTCAGTTTGCTATTTGTATCTTAATCCTGAAACTGTAATATCAATTGGACCTCTCCCAAAATGTTATCTTTTATGTCAGGCTCAAATGTCAATTTTCCTTTTTGCTTATAATCCAAAAACAAGTGAAATTGTAAAAAATCCCATTCAAAGTGGAGGAGGATGAAGGGGCTGTTGGTCATTGACCTTGAAGTCCCATCTGACACTTTCTTTTCACTGGCACAAGTAAAGGAAAATACTGAGCCAGGTTACTGCAGCATAAGTTTGGACTTGCTCTGTAGCACCTCGTTCTTCCTACTAATAATTGTCCTTTCCCCTCTAGAGAAACAATTTTCTCTAAATGATTGAAATTGCATTAGGAAAAAAAAATCCAGCTCTGTCTTCTCTTCTCTTGAACAAAGGGCCTCAGCTCCTAGTTAGATACCTAGGTCAGTACAAAAGCAGCATGAGAGACATTCCTTTCTTCAAGGAACAATGTGTCTGAAGCCATCTTGTATTCCAGTAGTTTTCATGATGAGCTTCACTAGCTGTAGTCAATAGGCAGGAAGGAGAGGGGAGCAGGAGGAAGTTTATGCAGGAGAAGTTTCTAGGCTAGTAGTGAATGGAGGGCCTGAGCTAGAGGCACTGGCCCCTAATACATAGGCTGGAGAAGCTCTGGGCCTGGGGGCTGTGCCTCAGCAGCAAGGGCATGCTTTCAGTCAGGTAGGACTATCAGTATTGTCCTCACCCCCTGCTGAGAGATTAGGACATGTCCTTGATTTGTCTTGCTTTTAGTCTGCTGATGTCAGCGCCTCCTTGTCTTCTGTCCAAATTCAGTTCCCATCTGCCATCCCTCTGACTCACTATAATTTAAGAGCATGTGGGGGTGGAGAAAGGGCTGAGCCAGGAAGGAAGAGGCCAGCACTCTGGTTTCTGTGCCACGGCCGACCTTCTATGGAACCTTGGATGAATGGCTTAGCCCCGAACCATCCTTGTTTCTTCATCTGCTGCAATGGAGGTGATAGCAAGTAACTCCGCTAACAAGTGGGACCTTTGTGAAAACCTAATGGGCTAATGCCAGTGAATATGAGGAGTACTGTGCAAATAGGAGGCATTTTATGAGGTCCTTTTACTTAAACTGTTAGTTTCCTTTTTTTTTTTTTCCTCAGATGGGACTAATAATACACACTTAAGGGAGTGTGCTTACAAATAAACACGTGACTCACCGTTAATGGATAGAACGGGGATTGTGTGGAGCAATCACATCCAAACCAATACAGCTCCTCCTTTAATAGCGGCCATTTGGAAAATAGCAACTTGAATCTAGACACTGTGTTACATTTACACAATGGAATATACTCAGCTCTTTAATAAGTGTTCTCTTAATTGTCTGAGCAATTGCAAACCTTAGGCAGGAGGAGAAAGCCAGTGGATCAATGTTTGAGTGAGAGAGGATGGTCAGGAAGTTGGGTTTCTGAAGGCACATTTATATGCAGCTTCTTTTTTCATGGCCAAATTATAGATACCCAGAACTCATGCTAAGAAGTCTCAGAGCTGATACTGGAAGCAGAAGTGTGGGAACTTAACTTCGTTGTGTAAGGGCCCGCTGCCAATAGGAAGGGAGAATGAGCCAGGAGCCAAAGAAGAACATCCCTTGGCTTGAACTTGAGCAGTTTCTCCGAAGAGCAGGAGAGAGGTTGGACAAGCCCAGAGAAGGAATTTGGAGGTCATTTTAGGGAAGGAGCTTTCTCACAGAGAACATTTGCTTTTAAGTGTTTGAACTTTCTTTTAAATCTTCTTTTAAAAATTCTCTTGTGCATTTCTAATCTGATAGTGTTATTCTGAGGGAAAAGAATGGTCCAAGGTCAAGCAAAGAGAAATAAGGAGTTATGATGACAAGATGATATGATGTGGCATCCTATCTAATAAAGAGTAATATGAAAATTGAGCATCACTCCAATACACAAGATGGCTTCCCCCATGTGGTCAAAGATGGCCACCACAAGATGGCTGGCAGGGGAGGGCAGTTGTGGGTGATCAGGTCTGCAGGGGAGGGCAATTGGGGGGAACCAGGCCTGCAGGGGAAAGCAGTTAGGGATGACAAGGCCTGAAGGGGAGGGCAGTTGGGGGCAACCAGGCCTGCAGGGGAGGGCAGTTGGGGGAAACCAGGCCTGCATGGGAGGGCAGTTAGGGGTGACTAGGCTGGCAAGGGAGGGCAGTTAGGGCTGACCAGGGCAGTAGGGGAGGGCAGTTAGGGGTGACTAGGCTGGCAAGGGAGGACAGTTAGGGCTGACCAGGGCAGCAGGGGAGGGCAGTTAGGGGTGACTAGGCTGGCAAGGGAGGACAGTTAGGGCTGACCAGGGCAGCAGGGGAGGGCAGTTAGGGGCAATCAGGATGGCAGGGGAGCAGTTAGGTGTCGATCAGGCTGGCAGGGGAGTGGTTAGGGGCAATCAGGCAGGCAGACTGGCAAGCGGTGGGGAGCCAGCAGTCCTGGATTGTGAGAGGTATTCCAGATTGGAGAGGGTGCAGGCTGGGCTGAGGGACACACAACCTACCCCTGTGCATGAATTTTGTATACCAGGCCTCTAGTCTTCTATAAAAGAAATAACATGGAAGGTGGAAAGCTGGTATGAGAGCTAAGTATATGAAACAACTTTTGGAGCAAGGGAGTCGAAACAGTAACAACTATATCTTCTCCTAGACAACTATATCTTCTCCTTGTCTTTGCAAGCTCCTCTGTTGTTTTTACACTGGAATGCTGTTACACTCCAGCAACTGCCAGACAACTGCAGGATCCTGACAAGCATTCCCAGGTGAGCCCTGCTTTGCTTTACTTTCACCAATTAGCCCAACCAATTTTTAATTTTTGAGGTACTCCATACTGCTTTGTACAGTGGCTGCATCAATCTGCATTTTTACCAATAGTGCACACAGTTTCCCTTTTCTCCACATCCTTGCCACATCCTTGATATCAGGTTGTTTATTGAATTATTGATGATAACTATTCTGACAGGTGTGAGGTAATCTCTCATTGGGGTTTTAATTTGCATTTCTCTGATGATTAGTGATGTTGAGCATCTTTTCATATATCTGTTAGCAATCTGTATGTCCTCATGGGAGAAGTGTCTATTCAGGTCTTTTGCCCATTTTTAGTTGAATTGTTTGTTCTTTTGGTGTTGAATTTCATAAGTTCTTTATAAATTTTGGATTTTAATCCCTTATCAGATGTATTACTGATAAATATGTTCTCTTTTTCAGTAGGTTGTCTTTCTAATTTGTTGATGATAGTTTCCTTTGCTGAGCAAAAGCTTTTTAGTTTGATGTAGCTCCATTTGTTTATTTTTATTTTGATTCCCTTGACTGAGGTGATACAAGAAATGTCTGAGATTTTACTACCTAAGTTTCTTCTAGGATTTTTATGGTTTTGAGTCTAACATTTAAGCCTATTAACCCATTTTGAGTTTATTCTTGTATATGGTATAAATTGTTGGTATAATTTCATTTTTTTGCACATATCTGTCCAATTTTCCTAATACAATTTATTGTATAGACTATCTTTACCCCAGTGTCTGTTTTTGTTTCCTTTGTCAAATATTAATTGACTATAAACTCATGAATTTATTTCTTGACTCTCTATTTGTTCCATTGATCTATATGTCTGTTTTTATGCTCTTGTGATTACTATGGCCTTGTAGTATAGTTTGATATCAGGTAGCATGATTCCTCCAATTTGTTCTTTCTCAAAATTTTTGTGGCTGTTCAGGATCTTTTGCGATTCCATATAAATTTTTGTAATATTTGTTCTAGTTCTATAAAATATGCCATTGGTATCTTAATAGGAATTGCGATGGAATACACAATGGAATATACTCAGCTGTAAAACAAAAAGGTAAGTCTTACTTTTTTTGATAGCATGGATGGACTTGGAGAGTATTATGTTAAGTGAAATAAACCAGAAAATATAAGTACCATATTATTTTCACTTATATATGGGATCTAATGAACAAAATAAACTAAGAAACAAAATAAAAATAGATTCATAGATACAGAAAATAAACTGGCAGCTGTCAGACAGGAGAGGGCTTGAGGGAATGGGCAAAAAAGGTGAAGGGATTAAGCAAAGAGAAAAAAACTCATAAACACAGACAACCATATGTTGATCACCAGAGGGAAAGGAGGGTGAGGGGATGTAGATGATAGTAAAAGGGGGTTAAATGCTGATGGAAGGAGACTTGACTGGGGTGGTGAACACACAATGCAATATACAGATGATGTATTATAGAATTCTACACCTGAAACCTATACAATATTATTAAGCAATATCATCCCAATAAATTCAATAAAAAAAGAAGCTCAAACCTGAGAGAGAATGTGGTGGTAGAGTTGGGAAAGTTCTGGAATATTTTATATTAGCTATCCCCAAAGCTACTCTTGAGGCTAATTCCACTCTGGAACAAGTCTGAAGCTCCTAGGAATTTTGCAGAAATGTATCTGACAAAGGAATAGAATTCCAAATATAAAAAGAGTTCCTACAGTTCAATAACTGCAAGACAAAACTGTAATTTTAAAAATATTGAAAAAGATTTAAATAGACACTTTACAGAGGAAGCTATACAGAGCCCAATACACACATGAAAATAGCTCAAGATTTAATCAACAAGGGAGAAAAAATGGTGGCCAAATAGGCAGACGTGTCCTGAGCCTTATCCCAGAGGAGAAAGAAGGAGCATCTAAATCAAATAACATCCACCTGGAATTGGCGAAGTAGACACAGCTGGTGAGACAATTTGCAGCAGGAAGGGTGGAGGATGCCTGGAGAATGGTAGGATCAAAGATCTGGGCTATAGAGAGTTGAGAGACCACCAAGCTGAAAGGGTCAGAAGGAGTCTGCACAGCACCAAGTCCATGTCCCTTGGGGGCAGGTATAACATCTGACTGTGGAAAGTAAGTCCACAGGGCTGCTGGCAGCTGGGGATTCTTGATCTAAGTCCACAGCCACGAGAGGCTATGCCCAGAGGGGTGGACTGAAGAACTGCCCAAGCCTTATGGTGCTGGTGGGGAGAGAAACTTGCAGTGGCACCGTTGTTTTACCTCTGTTTGGTCTTTGCTTTTATTTGCTAAGCCCAGTTCATAGGACCTATCAATTACAAACACTCATGGCTGAGGTGCAGGTGGAGGTGTGGACTTGTGGAGTCTGAGGAGAGGTTGTGGAGGACAGCGGGTCAGAGAGAGGTGACCAGGAGTCTGGCACTGAATCATTTGTGACCCTCCAAATCTAAGCAGCCATTTTCCTCCTGAAGAGCCAGCCCCTTCCAGCAGGCTCAAGACAGCTAATACAGCCACACCCAGACTACACCCTGAGTGGGACAAGGGATACATAAATTTGAATATCCCTGAAGAGCCCTCAGGGACTGGGTTGAAGACAGGCCTTTCAGTTCCAGGAAGCAATACAGCACCCTCCCTACCTATAGCCTTGTCTGAAACAGCCACTTGAGAGATTAAGATTGACAGCAGGCCCTAACCAGTTTGGCTCAGTGGATAGAGCATCAGCCTGCGGACTCAAGGGTCCCAGGTTCGATTCTGGTCAAGGGCATGTACCTTGGTTGCAGGCACATACCCAGTAGGGAGTGTGCAGGAGGAAGCTGATGGATGTTTCTCTCTCATCGATGTTTCTAACTCTCTATCCCTCTCCCTTCCTCTCTGTAAAAAATCAATAAGATATATATATATATATTAAAAAAAAAAAAAAAAAGATTGACAGCAGGTTAAGTGGGCAGATTGGTCCCACCTGCTTTCAGTCAAGGCTGTGGAGATAGACACAAACAGAGGAGTGGTAGATCATTTGGAATGTCTACATGGTGCTGACTACCTAACAGGAAATAGAGAAGTGAAAGACAGAACAAGAGAGTGGGATCTTAAACCAGCCCCCATGGAGCATTAAAACTCGGCTGAAACAAATGACACTTTTTTTAATTTTAGTATTATTCTTTTTATCTTTTATTTAATTCCCCCCCTCTTTCTTCTCTGTTTTTTTTTTTATTTTTTTCCACATTACTTTTTCTTCATTTTATTATTTTTTTATTGTTATTTTATTTTATCTTATTTTTTACTGTTATTTTTAAATTTATTTTTCTTTCTTTTCTTCTTATCCACTCATTCTCTTTCTGTGTCTCTATACTGAACCAAGGTCCTTCCCCTATTCATCCAATTTCTTAATCTTACTATCTGTATATAAAATCTGCCTCTACAGATTCTGCCCCCCCATTTTTTCTGAGTGTTTGTTGATTGCATTTTTTGTTTATCTGTTTGTTCTGTGGTGTTTTCTCCCCATGAATATATATGTTTTTTTTTCTTCCTTTTTCTTCTTTTTCATTTCTCGCTTACCTTTTTTTCTTTTCTGGGTATCATTTTTGCTCTCTTCTCTCTCTCCTAATTCTCTTTTCCCTGGTGGTCAATTCAATTGGAGTTATCAGTGTTTGAATACATTCGTGTTTTGTTCCCTTTGTTTCTTGTTTTATCTAGTTATATTTTGTGCTGTTCAGACAATGTGGTAAAGAGCAAGCCACATAACTAGACACCCTGAGAGGAGACTCTATCCATGAACATGACAATAACACTCAAGACCCAACTACACCAAGAAAACCTAAATATCCCAGTTAGGGGGCATCCCTAGTTTACCCAGCCCAGAAGAATGGAGAGATTGTACCACTGGGTCCCACAAAACATCGACTATATAATGCAAACTCAAAAAATCTGGGTGGCCAGCAGTTTGATCTAATACATAGAAACAATCATGAAGGAACAGCAAAAATGGGGAGACAAAGACACAACCCCCATTTGAAGGAAAAGGAAGAATCACCAGATAAGGAAATAAATGAAATGGAGGCAAGCAATTTGTCAGAGAAAGAATTCATAGCAGTGGTTATAAGAATGCTGAAAAGAATAGAAGACAAATTCAATAACATGTAAAAATCAAGAGTAAATGAATCAGAATCAACAGGAAATGAATAATAACATAGCTGCAATAAAGAAAACAATGTAAAGTTTCAACAGTAGAATAGAAGACTCTGAGGACCTCATCAATGAGTTAGAAGACAAGATAGAAAACCACCCAAGCTCAGCAGCAACTGGAAAGAAAACTTAAAAAGTAGGAGGAGAGCCTAAGGGAGCTTTGGGACAACACAAAATAAAATAACATCTGCATAATAGGGTGCCAGAAGAAGAGGGAGTGGAACAAGGAATAGAAAACTTGTTTGAAGAAATAATGACAGAAAACTTCCCTGATGTTGGGAAAACACAAGTACAAGAAGCACACAGAGTACTGAACATGATGAACCCCAAAAGACCCACACCAAGACACATCATAATTATAATTGGCAAACATCAACGACAAATTAAGAATCTTAGAGGCTTCCAGAGAGACACAAAAAGTCATCTACAAGTGATCTCCCATTAGACTATCAACTGATTTCTCAACAGAAACACATGAGGCCAGAAGGGAATGGAATGAAATATACAAAGTGATGATGCAAAGCAAGAGAGTGAATCCAAGAACGATATAACCAGCAAAGCTATCATTCAAAATTGATGATAAAATCAGAAACTTCACAGACAAAAGAGGACTGAGGGAGTTTATTACCACCAAGCCAACAATGCAAGAAATGCTAAAGGGACTGCTGCAAAAAGAAGAAAGAGAAAGTGAAGAAGGAACACAGGCATAAAAAATAAAAATTGTGACAAATAAGTATCTATCAATAATAAACTTAAATGTAAATGGATAAAATGCTCCAATCAAAAGACATGGGGTAGCTAAATAGATAAGAAAACATGACCCATATATTTATTGTCTACAAGAGACCTACCTCAGAACAAAAAACTCAAACAGACTGATAGTGAAGGAATGGAAAAAATATTTTTTAGGCAAATAGAAATAAGACAAAAGCTGGGTAGCAATCTTTATATCTGACAAATTAGACCTCAAAGTGAAGGCCATAACAAGAGATAAAGAAAGCCACTTCATAGTACTACAGGGAGCAATTCAACAAGAAGATATAACTCCAGTAAACATATCTGCACCCAATGTAGGAGCACCCAAATACATAAAAAACTTCTAGAAGATATCAAAGGAGTGATTGACAGCAATATAATCATAGTAAGGGACTTTAATACCCATTGACACCACTAGATAAATCCTCTAAACAAAAAATCAACAAAGAAACAACAATCCTAAATGGCTCACTGGATCAGATGGAGTTAATTGACATCTTCAGAACATTTCACCCCAAAGCTACGGAATATACATTTTTCTCAAGTGCACATGGGACATTTTCAAAGGTAGACCACATAATGGGTCACAGGCAAAGTCTCTCCAAATTCAAGAAGATTGAAATCATATCAAGCATCTTCTCAGATCACAATGGCAGAAAATTAGAAATCAAACACAATAAAAACAATGAAAACAAATCAAACACTAGGAGGCTAAATAGCATGCTATTAAACAATTATTGGGTTACCAAAGAGATCAAAGGAGAAATAAAAAAGCATTCTAGAAACAAATGACAATGAAAACACAACAATCCAAAATCTATGGGACACAGTGAAAGCTGTCCTGAGAGGGAAGTTCATAGCTCTACAGACCTAAATAAAAAAACAAGAAAAAATTGTAATAAATTATCTAACCCTACAACTTAAAGAATTAGAAAGAGAGCATCAGTAAACTCCCAGAGTAAGCAGACGGAAGGAAATAATTAAGATCACAGTGGAAATAAATGACAGAAACAAAAAAAAGTAAAAAATATAAATAAAACCAAGAGCTGGTTCTTTGAATGGACAAACAAGATTGATGAAACTCTAGCCAGGCTCACCAAGAAAGAAAGAGAGAGGACCCTAATAAACAAAATCAGAAATGAAGGAGGTGAAGTAAACAACCAAACTCACATACAAACAAAGGATTGTAAAAAACATACTATGATACTATGAACAACTCTACTCCAACAAACTGGACAACCTAGATAAAATGGAAATATTCCTAAAAAAAAAAAAAAAAAAAATACAAGCTTCCAAAACTTGGAGGTGCTAAAATCCTCAACAAAATTCTAGGAAATCGGATCCAGCATTACATCAGAAAGATCATACACCATGACCAAGTGGGATTTATTCTGGGAATGCAATGCCGGTACAATATCAGTAAATCAATGAACATTATATATCATATAAACAAATTGCGAGACAAAAATCGCATAGTCATATCAATAGATGCAGAAAAGGTATTTGACAAAATCCAACACCCTTTCTAGATAAACTCTCAGCAAAGCAGAAATAGGGAAGTCATATCTCATCATAATAAAGGCCTTAAATGACAAACTTACAGCCAACATCATACTCAATGAGCAAAAACTAAAACTATTTCCCTAAGAACAGGAACAAGACATGGATGCCCACTTTCTCCACTCCTGTTTGACATAGTACTAGAAGTGCTATCCATAGTGATCAGATAAGAAGAAGAAATATAAGGCATACAAATTGGAAAGAAGGAAGTAAAACTGTCATTATTCACAGATGACATGATATTGTACATAGAAAACCTTAAAGGCTCCATCAAAAAACTACTAGAATTACTAAATGAATTTGGCAATCTAGCAGAATATAAAATTAATACCCAGAAATCTATGGCTTTTTTAATACAACAATAATGAACTTCAGAAAGAGAAACTAAAAAAAAAAAAAATCCCATTTATCATTGCACTAAAAAAATTAAGATATCTAGGAATAAATTTAACTAAAGTGGTAGAAGACCTGTACTTAGAAAAGTACAGGGTGTTGAAAAAAGAGATAGAGGACAAGACAGAGAAGACAAGATGGTGGCGATATAGGCAGGCGTGTCCCAGGTCATGTCCCGGAGCAAATGGAGTAAGCAGCTGAAACTAATAACACCCACCCCTAATTGGTGAAATTACTCAGCCGGTGAGACGGTTTGCAACTGGGAAGGGCAGAACTCCCCTGGAAAGGTAAAAAAAACCAGGGATCTGGGCAGGAAAGTTTGCCAGACCTCTGAGTCCAGAGGGTCAGAGGGAGACCGCATGGCAGACAGTCGTGTCCCTCTGACTAGGGAAAGGAGATCCGCAGGATTCCTGGTGCCGGGGGATTTGAGATCTGGGTTCTGTGATCACAGAGGACTGAGCCTAAAGGGGGCAGCCTGAAGAGCTGACCAGACCATGCAGTGCCGGTAAGACAAGAGCTTACAGAAACTCAGCCTTCCCCTTTCCGCGGCCAGCATTTGTTTGTTTGTTTTCACTGAATCCTGTTCATAAGATATTTCAGATACAGACACTCATCTGCGCTGAAGAGAGGGAGAAGGTGCGGACGAGTGGAATCTGAGGAGAGGCTGAGGAGGGGGGGGGGGCGGGAGAGGTGGCAGTGAATTGAGTGCTGAGACACCCCTGAGCCCAGGATTGGGGCAGCCATTCTCACCTGAGGGTGGGACTCCTCCACCTAACCCCCAGGCAAGGAGCACAGCCATACCCAGACTCCACCCTGAACGAGATGAAGGATCAAAATAATCTGATTAGTCCCTGGGAGTTAACAGGGTCTGGCCTATAGAGGGATTTTCAATCCCAGCAACAACACAGAGCAGGGTAACGATTAAAGAACCAGCTCTGGACAGTTGACCTTCCCAAACCAGTTTTAAGTGCAATAGAGAAAACAAACCCTTGCTACTGGATATAGAAGCCATATAGCCTCCGAGGCCAACCCAAAAACACTGCCACCCAGAGGCTGAGCCAAAAACTGACTCTTAGCTAAACACAAATTAAAGCAGTCTGGAACACAAATATTGCCTGCTTTAAAATCAGGACTGTGGTTTACAACATGGAGGAACAGTGTATCGCAGGGAAATTCAACACTCTCCTGAATACCTGGCAGGACTAAGGCAAGCCAGACTGACAAGTAGAAGAACTGAAGGACCTTCACTACTGTAAATTCTTTTTTCTTTTTTCACCTTTTAACTAAGAAACCAATTTTTTTTCTTATTTTTCCATCACCTGATTTTACCCTTTTAATTACTACATATTTATTTTTAACCAGTATTATTACTGCAACCATTTTACCATTTTTTAAAGTGCCATTTTATTTTCTCTTTATTTTATTTTGGGATTAGTGTTCTCCATTCTATTTTCATCTTTCCTTTAGCATCAATTTTCTCTACCTCAATTTTACCTCTATGCTAAAACCCTCTCCCTCACTTTTCCCCTTTTGTTGTCCTGTTTCTCTTACCCTATTCCTGCTTTAGATTTTCCCTATTCCTTCTGTTTACCTCCTGTCAAAATTTCACCCTACTTATATATCCTATTTCCAATCCACTGCTCTAAATCCTTATACACATACCCCTTATCTTTCTTCACTATCCAAAATTTTTTTTCTCTTCTTTTATCTTTCTGTTGTTTTGTTTCTGTTTGCTTGATTGTTGAGTATATTGTTTTTTTGTTTGTTTATTTGTTTGTTTGTGTGTGTGTTTTAGGACTGCTCTTAAGGTTGTTTTGCTTTTTCTTTTTATTTTTTTCTGCTGGTTTTTCCCCTCCCTCCACCCCCCCGCCCCCCCGCGCCGGTTATTTTTGAGCTTCTGTTTTCCCTTGCCTCTCTTGATATTATTGATTGTTTCTGGTTTGCATTCACCTCCAAGGAGCTGTTGCTGGAATTTGTTGGGATTAGTGGCGAATTATCAGAGTTTTCTCTTCATATAAATAGTCTCTTCCCCTCTTCTACTTCATTCTCTGTTTTCGCTATTTTTTTTTCTCTTTTCCCCCCTCCTCCTTTTTCCCAACTTCATTTTGGCATGCCTTTTTTCCCCCTACTTTTCTTTTCTTTTCTTCTCTTTTATCTTTCCCTCTTTATTCTTCCTTATCCCCCAATTCTCTTAATTCGTGTGTTCACCTTTATTTGGGGTTATTAATATCGTGAATATATTTGTGTTCAGTGCCTGGTATGTGGTGCCTTGTTTGTAGTATTTTGTGCCTTTAAATCAACGCAGTAGATCCAAGAAACAACAGCCTCCTGAGCACCACACCCTATGTCTGAGGAACAGCAGTTGTACGTGAAGCCTCCCCCCACAAGCCAGAAGAGCCACCACAGCTGTGAACAGCACCCACCAGAGGAGCTGATGCCAACTGAGGAGCAGCTGCTACTGCAACCACCCGAGGAGCAACCACAGCCCAAGGAGCCACTGGAAACCAGGGAACAGCCACTGAATGACTCAACGTCTAGATATGTCAGTGAGATCAAACTTGGGTAGACAAAGAAACCCCCAAAGGAAAGAAAAGGAGGACTCACTGGAAAAGCAGCTAAGTGATACAGAGGTATGCAACATGACAGAAAAAGAATTCAGAATAAGGGTCCTAGAGTGCATAAACCTGATGGAGGAAAAAATCAACAACTTATGCAAGAAGCAAGAAGAAACGGATGAAAAATCAACTACCTATGCAAGAAGCAAGAAGAAACAGATGAAAAAATCAATAACTTATGCAAGAAGCAAGAAGAAACAGATGAAAAAATCAATAAATTATGTAAGAACCCAGAGGAAATGAAGAGCGATAAAGCTTTATTAAAAAACACCATTGAAAGTATCAACAGTAGACGAGGAGAAGCAGAGGACCGAATTAGTGAATTAGAAGACAAGGAAGCAAAACACACCCAAACTGTACTGCAATTGGAGAAAAAAATTAAAAGACAGGAGGAGAGCCTAAGGGAGCTTAGGGACAACATGAAAAGAAACAACATACAAATAATAGGGGTGCCAGAACAACAGAAAGACGAACAAGGATTAGAAAACCTATTTGAAGTAATAATATCAGAAAACTTCCCTGAGGTGGGGAAAAAAAGAGTCACACAAGCCCAGAGAGTCCTAAACAAGGTGAACCCGAAAAGACCCACACCAAGACACATCATAATTACCATCGCAAATGTTCAGGACAAAGAGAGAATCTTTCAGGCTACAAGAGATAGACGGAAATTTACATACAAGGGATCTCCCATTAGATTATCAAATGATTTCTCAACAGAAACACATCAGGCCAGAAAAGAATGGACGGAAATTTACAAAGTGATGCAAAGCAAAGGACTGTATCCAAGCATACTCTATCCAGCCAGGTTATCATTCAAAATTGAAGGGGAAATATGAAGCTTCACAGACAAAAAAAGACTAAGGGAGTTTATCACCACCAAGCCAGCAATGCAAGAAATGCTAAAGGGACTGGTGTAAAAAGAAGGAATAAAAAGCTCAGAAACAAAACAGCCACACACAAAAAGAAATGGCTACAAACAAGTACCTTTCAATAAAAACTTTAAACATAAATAGACTAAATGCTCCAACCAAAAGACATTGAGTGGCGGAATGAATAAGAAAACACAAACCACCAAAACCGGTTTGGCTCAGTGGATAGAGCGTCGGCCTTGGGAATGAAAGGTCCCAGGTTCGATTCGGGTCAGGGGCATGTACCTGGGTTGCGGGCACATACCCAGTAGGAGATGTGCAGGAGGCTGCTGATTGATGTTTCTCTCTCATCAATGTTTCTAACTCTCTATCTCTCTCCCTTCCTCTCTGTAAAAAATCAATAAAATATATTAAAAAAATAAATAAATAAAAATAAAAAAAGAATATACGAACCATACATTTTCTGTCCAAAAGAGACCCACCTCATTAGAAAGGACTCACACAGACTGAAAGTAAAGGGATGGAAAAATATATTTCAGGCAATGGAAAGGAAAAGAAAGCTGGGGTAGCAATACTTATATCAGACAAAATAGACCTCAAAATGAAGACCATAACAAGAGATAAGGAAGACCACTTCATAATACTAAAGGGATCAATAAAACAAGGATATATAACCCTGGTAAACATATATGCACCCAATGCAGGAGCACCCAAATACATAAAAATACTCCTGGAAGATATCAAAGGAGATATCGACAACAATACAATCATAGTAGGGGACCTTAATACACCACTGACATCACTGGATAAATCCTCTAGACAAAAACTCAGCAAAGAAATAGCAATCGTAAATGACTCACCACATCAGATGGACTCAATTGATATCTTTAGAACACTTAACGCCAAGGCCACAGAATATACATTCTACTCAAGTGCTCATGGTACAGATAAAAGAATAGACCACATATTGGGTCACAAACAAAGTCTCCCCAAATTCAAGAAGATTGAAATCATAAAAAGCATCTTCTCAGACCATGATGGCATAATATTAGAAATAAACTACAATAAAAACAACCCAAAATACTCAAACACTTGAAAGCTGCATAGCATGTTATTAAATATTGATTGGGTTACCAATGAGATCAAAGAAGAAATTAAAAACATCCTGGAAACTAATGACAATGAAAACACAACAATCCAAAACCTATAGGACGCAATGAAAGCAGTCCTGAGAGGGAAGTTTATAGCTCTATAGGCCTATCTCAAAAAATAAGAAAAAATGGTAGTAAATCATCTAACTCAACAACTCAGAGAATTAGAAAGAGAGCAACAAGAAAACTCCAGAGTGAGCAGAAGGAAAGAGATAATAAAGATTAGAGCAGAAATAAATGACATAGAGACCAAAAAAACAATACAGAAAATCAATGAAACCAAGAGCTGGCCGTTTGAAAGGATAACCACGATTGACAAACCTCTAGCCACGCTCACCAAGAAGCAAAGAGAGAGCACCCAAATAAAGAAAATCAGAAACAATAGAGGTGAAATAACAACAGACCCCACAGAAATACAAATGATTGTGAAAAAATACTATGGACAGCTCTACTCCAACAAACTAGGCAACCTGGAGGAAATGGACAAATACCTAGAAAAATACAACATTCCAAAGCTCAATCAGAAAGAATCTAAAAATCTCAATAGGCCAATAACTATGGAAGCAGTCATCAAAAAGCTTCCATCAAACAAAAGCCCAGGACCAGACGGCTTCACAGGGGAGTTTTACCAAACATTCAAGAAAGAACCAAAACCTATCCTCCTCAGACTGCTACAAAAAATTCAAGAGGAAGGAACACTTCCAAGCTCATTCTATGAAGCCAGCATCACCCTATACCAAAACCAGGTAAAGACAACACAATGAAAGAGATTACAGGCCAATATCCCTCATGAATATAGATGCCAAAATTCGCAAAAAAATCTTAGCAAATCGGATCCAGCAGTACATCAGAAAGATCATGTACCATGACCAAGTAGGATTTATCCCAGGGATGCAAGGATGGTACAATATCCGCAAATCAATAAACGTGATACATCACATAAACAAATTGAAAGAAAAAAAAACACATGGTCATATCAATTGATGCAGAAAAAGCATTTGACAAAATCCACCACCCATTTTTGATAAAAACTCTCAGCAAGGTGGGAGTAGAAGGATCATACCTCAACATAATAAAAGCCATATAGGACAGGCCCACAGCCAACATCATACTCAATGGACCAAATCTAACACCATTTCCCCTAAGAACAGGAACAAGACAAGGATGCCCACTATCACCACTCCTGTTCAACATAGTACTGGAAGTATTAGCCATTGCAATTAGACAAGAAGAAGAAATAAAAGGCATCCAAATTGGAAAAGAAGAAGTAAAACTGTCCTTATTTGCAGACGACATGATATTATACCTACAAAACCCTAGAGACTCCATCAAAAAACTACTAGACTTAATACATGAATTTGGCAATGTAGCAGGATACAAAATTAACCCCAAGGAATCTGAGGTATTTCTATACAACAATATTGAACTTTCAGAAAGAGAGATTATAAAAACAGTCCCGTTTACCATCGCACCAAAAAAATTAAGCTACCTAGGAATAAACTTAACTAAAGTGGTGAAATACCTCTACTCAGAAAACTACAGGACGTTGAAAAAAGAGATAGAGGAAGACATACACAGATGGAAGAACATACCGTGTTCATGGATTGGTAGAATCAACATTATTAAAATGTCCATACTAACCAAAGCAATCTATAAATTCAATGCACTTTCCATTAAAATACCAACGGCATACTTCATCGATCTAGAACAAACTCTCCTAAAATTCATCTGGAATAAAAAAAAAGACCCTGAATTGCTGCAGCAATCCTGAGAAAGAACAAAGTAGGTGGGATCTCAATACTAGATATCAAGTTGTATTACAAAGCCACTGTTCTCAAAACTGCCTGGTACTGGCACAAAACAGACATATAGATCAATGGAATAGAATAGAGAGCCCAGAAATCAGCCCCTACCAATATGCTCAATTAATATTTTACAAAGGAGGCAAGAACATACAATGGAGCCGAGATAGTCTCTGCAATAAATGGTGTTGGGAAAATTGGACAGATATATGCAAGGAAATGAAAGTAGACCACTAACTTACAGCATACACAATTATAAACTCAAAATGGATAAAGGACTTAAATGTACGAGAGGAAACCGTAAAAATCCTAGAAGAAGCCAAAGGCAACAAAATCTCAGACAAATGCCGAAGCAATTTCTTCACTGATACAGCTCCTAGGACCCTTGAAACTGTAGAGAAAATGAACAAATGGGACTTCATCAAAATAAAAAGCTTCTGCACAGCAAAAGAAACCATCAACAAAACAACAAGAAAACCCACGGCATGGGAAAACATATGTGCCAATGTCATATCTGATAAGGGCCTAATCTCCAAAATTTATAGGGAACTCACACAACTTAAAAAAAGGAAGATAAACAATCCAATCAAAAAATGGGCAAAGGACCTAAATAGATACCTCTCAAAAGAGGACATTCAGAAAGCCAAGAGACATATGAAAACATGCTCAAAGTCACTAATCATCCGAGAGATGCAAATCAAAACAGCAATGAGGTACCATCTCACACCTGTCAGAATGGCTATCATCAACAAATCTACAAACGACAAGTGCTGGATAGGATGTGGAGAAAAAGGAACACTTGTGCACTGCTGGTGGGAATGCAGACTGGTGCAGCCACTATGGAAGACAGTATGGAGTTTCCTCAAAAAACTGAAAATGGAACTCCCATTTGACCCTGTGATCCCACTTCTAGGAATATATCCCAAGAAACCAGAAACACCAATCAGAAAGGACATATGCACCCATATGTTCATGGCAGCACAATTCACCATAGCTAAGATCTGGAAACAGCCTAAGTGCCCATCAGTAGATGAATGGATTAGAAAACTGTGGTACATCTACACAATGGAATTCTATGCTGCTGTAAGAAAGAATTAACTCTTACCATTTGCAACGACATGGATGGAACTGGAGAGCATTATGCTAAGTGAAATAAGCCAGTCAATGAAGGAAACATACCACATGATCTCACTCATTCATGGATAATAGAGACCATTATAAACTTTTGAACAATAATAGATACAGAGGCAGAGCTGCCTCAAACAGATTGTCAAACTGCAGTGGGAAGGCCCAGGAGGGTTGGGGGGCAGGTGGGAGGGGGGTAATAGATCAACCGAAGGACTTGTATGCATGCATATAAGCATAACCAATGGACATAAGACACTGGGGGGTAGGGTGTGGGAAACTGTTTATTGCCTTCACTATCTGATAAGCATAGACAGAGAACCCCCGAAGGCTGGGTGCCTTTGAAGCCCTAGCAAAGGTCAGAACTAGGTGCCACCTCTGTTTGTCCAGACAGTGGTAGCTGAAACTACTCCCCCATTTATTATTATGTAAATCCTTGCTGATGGGCTAGTCTGCTTGTTACTAGGTGGTCACCTGCCTAAGGGCTATGCTATGGTGCATCCCAGATCAATAAAAGCTTGGTGAGGTCTGAGCACGGAGGAAGTCCTTCGGGACTTGCCGCCTGGTCCCCCAATATTGCAAAATTATCTCGTGTCTTTTTCTCTCATTTGTTGTATGGCTCCTCTTTCAGATACCAAACCCTACTCCACGCAGAATGCGGAGGGAATCTTACTCTACAGTAGGGGAGGCCAGGGGATTCTCAAGGGCGGGGGGGGGAAAAAAGGACACATATGTAATAACCTTTGTAATACTTTAAGCAATAAAAAAGAAAAAAGAGATAGAGGAAGACATAAACAAATGGAAGAATATACCATGTTCATAGATTTGTAGAATAAACATCATTAAAATGCCCATACTACCCAAAGCAATGTATAGATTCAATGCAATCCCCATTAAAATACCAATGGTACATTTCAGAGACCTAAAACAAACTCCCTAATATATATATATATATATATATATGACCGTACAACCGAATGACTAGAATGACCAGTCCACCAGTTGTTATCAAGCACACTGACCATCACGGGGTAGATGCTCAATGCAGGAGCTGCCCCCTGGTGGTCATTGTACTCTCAGAGCAGGAGTAAAGCTTAGCTAGAAGCTGGGCTCATGGCTGACAAGCACCAATGCGGTGGTGGGAGCCTCTCTCACCACCACAGCTGCACTACTGAGCAGCTGCAGTGGCAGCAGGTACAGTGGGGCTGGTGTGAGTGGGAGGGGCATGGTGCCAGGCCCCAGCTCGGGCTCCTCCCTGGCAGCTTGCTGCTTAGTGCACTGCTACATCCCTCAAACCCTATAAGTCTGCAGTTACAATCTCTAGAGAATGGTTGAAGCATGGACACATGGAATATCCAGGATGAGCCTGATACTGCCACTGAGCTCCTGGAACTCTGCCTTGGGGATTGAGATCAAATTTAATCCCTTATTGATTGCCCCGGAACTACAGAGGAAGGCAGCAATATAATAGTGGCCACAAGTGGCGATTGACAATCAGCGTAAAAGTCAAAGAGAAATGCATCTGAAGGGTGGAGGCGTGGGCAAAAGAACACCCCTGAACCACAAGAGCACCAACTTTGTATTGTTCACCTCAGAGCATCTCTTATCCGGCTCTGAGCAGTGGAAAATGTCCAGCATGGCCCAAGGTGTCCACCAAGGACCTCCCAGCTGGCAAGGCGCGACCCTGGCAGCAGAAGGGACACTTGGGAATATTTTTTCAGGAAGCTGAGGGAGGAGGACAGACTTCCCACGCCACTTCTCAGTGGCTCACAGGGACATGGAAACTCCCTGGGCAAGTGGGAATGGGCTCTCAATTTCCTTTTAATGTGCACAAATCTGTGCCCTGGGCCACTAGTATGGGATAAGAAAGACCCCGAATAGCTGAGGCAATCCTGAGAAAGAAGAACAAAGTTGGAGGGATAACAATACCAGATATCAAGCTATATTACAAGCCGCTGTTCTCAAAACTGCACAAGAACAGGCATATAGACCAGTGGAACAGAACAGAGAACCCAAAAATTGACCCAAGCCATTATGCTCAATTGATATTTGACAAAGGAGACAACAGCATACAATGGAGTCAAAACAGTCTCTTTAATAAATTGGACAGATATATGCAAAACATGAAACTAGACCACCAATTTAAACCATAAATAAAAATAAACTCATAATGGATAAAGGACTTAACCATAAGACAGAAAACCATGAAAATCTTAGAAGAAGCCACAGGGAGCAAAATATTAGACATATATTGTAGCAATATCTTTACCAATACATTCCGAAGGACAATGAAAACTAAGGAGAAAATAAACAAATGGGACTACATCAAAATAAGAAGCTTCTGCACAGCAAAAGAAACCAACAAAACAATAAGAAAGAGAACATATTTATTAATGTTATCTCTGATAAAGGTTTAATCTCCAAAATTTACAGGGAACTCATACAACTTAACAAAAGGAAGACAAACAATCCAATTAAAAATGGGCAAAGGACCTAAAGACTCTTTTCAAAAGAGGACATACAGAAGGGCAAGAGACATATGAAAACATGCTCAAAGTCACTAATCATCTGAGAGATGCAAATTAAAACAATAATGAGGCACCATCTCACACCTGTCAGAATGGTTATCATCAACAAATCAACAAATGACAAGTGCTGGTGAGGATGTGGAGAAAAAGGAATCCTCATGCACTGCTGGTGGGAATGCAGACTGGTACAGCCACTCTGGAAAACATTGTGGAGGTTCCTCAAAAAATTAAAAATGGAACTCCCATTTTACCCAGTGATCCCACATCTAGGAATATATCCCAAGAAACCAGAAACACCAATCAGAAAGGATATATGCACCCCTATGTTCATAGCAGCACAATTTACAATAGCCAAGATTTGGAATTAGCCTAAGTGCCCATCAGCAGATGAGTGGATTAAAAAATATGGTACATCTACACAATGAAATATTACACTGCTGTAAAAAAGAAACAACTTTTACCATTTGCAACAGCATGGATGGGTCCTAGATAGAATTATGCTAAGCAAAATAAGCCAGTTGGAGAAAGACAAATATCACATGATCTCACTCATTTGTGGAATACAATGACCAACATAAACAGATGAACAAAAATATAGCCAGAGTCATGGAAGCATGGAACAGACAGTCCAACCTATGAAGAAAGGCAGGGGAGTGGGCATTGTAAGAGATCAACCAAAGGACTTGTATGCATGCACATGAGCATATAACCCATGGACACAGACAGTAGTGGGGTAAGGGTATGTGCTGAGGGGTGGGAGCAGCAGGGAAAGGTCAATGGGAAAAAAGAAGACTTATTTAATACTTTAAACAATAAAGAATTTTTTTAAAAAGACTGAATCAACAGCAGAAACAAATTAAATTGACAATGAGATATTAGTACCCTCCTACTAGAATGGCTAAAATGAAAGAAAAAAAAAAGACTAACACTAAATAAAGAAAAGGAACTACAAGGACTCTTATACATCACTGGTGATTATGTAAAATGAAAAATTGTTGATAGTTTCTTAGATGATAATGCAACTATGACCCAGCAGTTCTTAATCCTAAATGTTCATTTAAAAAATCCTTGTGCAAGAAATTTCATAACAGTTTTATTCAGACAACATCAAGAAAACAAAAAACAGCACAGATGTTCATCGATAAGAGAATGGGTGAACAAGCTGTGGTATAGTCTTACAATGAAATGTAATTCAGCAATAAAAAGGAATGAATTCTTGATCCATATAACATGGATGAATCTCAAAAACATGCTTAGTGACAGATGCCAACACAAAAGAGTACTTACTGCATGATTCTCTTTACGTAAATTTCTAGAAGAGGAGAGCATTATGCTAAGCGAAATAAGCCAGCATAATTAAAATAAAAATTGTCACTTCTGGGGAAAGAGAATTGACTGGGAAGGAGCACAAAGAAATGAAAGTTTGAAAAAATATTCTGTACATATTGGACTATGAGTTATTGAGTACAGTGGGGCCTTGACTTACGAGTGTCCCGACTAACGAGTTTTTTGAGATACGAGCCATCTCTCAGCCAATTTTTTGCTTTGAGTTGCGAGCTAAAATTCGGGTTACGGGCCAGCTTCAGATACCCCACCGCTAGTTGGTGCAGCGAATGTCACAATGAACGCCACAACATCAGCCCAGCATCATGTGTCTCACTCGTTCACTTTTTGATTTGACATACGAGTAATTTGAGTTATGAGCTTTGTCATGGAACAAATTAAACTCGTAAGTCAAGGCCCCAACTGTATATACATTTTTAAAAACTATTTGTCTTAAATTGGGCTGCTACAGAAAATTACCACAGACTGAATGGTATAAACAACATACATGTATTTCTCAAAATTATTGTGACTGGGATGTCCAAGGTCAAGGTGCCAACAGATATATATATATATATATATATATATATATATATATATATATATATATATTATATTATATATATATATATATTTCTCGCCCTTCCTATCTCTAAAATCCTATCTAATAAAAGAGAAACATGGTAATTAGCGTACGACCGCTACCCTTCCCATTGGCTAATCAGGGCAATATGCAAATTAACTGCCAGCCAAGATGGTGACCAACAGCCAGGCAGCTTAAAGCAAACATGAGGCTTGCTTGCTTCAGTGACTCCAACGTTCCCCACCTGCTGCTGCTGGCCTCTGAGCTGCAACTCTAAGCAACTATGTTACAAATATAGAAGCTAAACAAAACCCCAGAAACCTGCTTTAGTCGCCGGGCTTCAGCCAGCAGGATCGCAACATTGTTTCAAATACAGAAGGTAAACAAAGGCCAGAAACCTGCTTTCAGCAGCGGAGGCCTAAGAGCTAGAGCCAAGCCTCAGAGCTAAAGCTGGCCCAGAATAAAAAAGAAAAAGAAAAAAAGGAATAGTTGGGAGCTTCAGTCACATGCCAGCCTGAAAACAGCCCTCAGCCCCTAACCCAGACTGGCCAGGCACCCCAGTGGGGACTCCCACCCTGATCCAGGACACCCTGCAGGGCAAACCAGCTGGCCCCCACCCATGCACCAGGCCTCTATACTATATAGTAAAAGGATAATATGCCTCCCGGCCCCGGGATCAGTGTGACAGGGGGCAGCGCCCAAACCCTCTGATCGCCCTGTTGCTCTGTGTGTGACAGGGGGTGGGGCCACAACCTCCCTATTGGCCCTGCTCTGTTCTTGACAGGGGAAGGTGCCCCAACCCCCTGATGAGCCCTGCTCTGTGCCTGATAGCAGGGAGTCCCCAACCCCATGATTGCCCTGTGCCTCTGTGTGTGACAGGCTGCGGTGCCCCAACCCCTTGATCAGCCCTGCTCAGTTTGTGACAGGGTGCGGCGCCCCCCCCCCCCCCACGGGCCCTGGTCTGTGTGTGATGGGGTAGAGCTATAACCTCCCCATCGGCCCTGCCCTGAGTGTGACAGCGTGCGGCGCCCCAACCCCCTGATCCGCCCTGCTTTGTGTGTGACAGGGGGCGGTGCCCCAACTACCCTATTGGCACTACTCTGTGAGTGACAGGGGGGACCTCCCCAACCCCCTGACGGGCCCTGCTCTGTGTGTGACAGGGTACGGAGCCCCAACCCTCCTGATGGGCCCTGCTTTGTGAGTGACAGGGGGTGGCGCCGCAACCTCCCCATTGACCCTGCCTTGAGTGTGATGGGGGCGGTGCCCCAACCCCCCAATCGGCCCTACCCTGAGCATGACTGAGGGTGGCATCGCAACCTCCCGATCTGCCCTGCTCTGTGCATGACAGGGGCAGCACCCCAACTCCCCAATCAGCCCTGCTTTGAGCCTGACCAGGGGCTGCACCTAGGGATTGGGACTGCCTTCTGCCACCTGGGAGCAGGCCTAAGCCAGCAGGTCTTTATCTCCTGAGGGGTCCCAGACTGCGAGAGGGCACAGGCCCGGCTGTGGGACCCCCCTCTTTCCCCTGAGTGCACAAATTTTTGTGCACCGGGCCTCTAGTCAATAAATAAAAACTAAATTAAAAAAGAATGCTCCCTTGTGTCTTCTCATAAAGGTAATAATCCCTTCATGAAGGCTCTGCCTTCAAGAGTTAATTACCTCCCAAAGGCCCCACTTCTGATATCAACACACTGGGGTGGAGGATTGCAAAATCTGAATTTGGGGTGGACACACAAACATTTAGCTCATAACAATGATTAAACTGCCCACTAAAAATCTGTGAAACAAACAAAAAAGAAGAAATAAAAAAACACAAATCTGTGAAACACATATAACTCAATTTCAAAATTAAGGGGGAAAACAAAAAAAATTCTTAGGGCTACTCTTCTCTCCCAAAGAATTAAAATGTCTCTTTCACCAGGGACTACTTTTTAACATTTTAAAAATTCCAGCCAATGTCAAAGTCTTCTCTGAAGTATGGCGGCAAAGCAATCTGGACCATGCCAAGTATGAGTACAATATCCTTCTTCAATAACTGTAGACACTGCTAGTTAAAATCAGCTTTTGTGAGGAGAGCACGTGACTTAAGGTTAGAAGATTAGTCGACTGTCCCAACAATATAGATAGGTAACTAGGAAACCTTAGATAAGACACTTCACTTCTTTCCTCTCTCTATGCTTTATATCCTCATTTGTAAAAGAATAGCTTTGGCCTAAAGTTCAAGAGACTATTTTCTATTTCTATTAGTGTCACCGAATTGCTGAAATGATCAAGTTGGAATGAATATATTCATAACTGCTTTCTTCTTATCTTGTAGATCACAGCTTATATACTACTAGAGGCCCAGTGCAAGAAATTTGTGCACTCTGTTGGGGGGTCCCCCCAGTCTGGCCTGTGCCTTCTCACAGTGTGGAAACCCCGCAATTAATCACCCCAAAGAGGTAGGCCCTGCCCACCCATTCTGAGCTCCTCGATGGATTGCCCCAAAGAGGTAGGCTGGAGCCGTGGGACCCACCTCCATGCCACACACGCAGCGTCAAGCCCCCGCCCACCCAACCCATGCGCAAATGCAGCACTGCCTACCCGCACTCAGCCTCCTGGTGATCGCTCGTTTCAGTGTGAGGGTGTCATGGCATGAGGGCATGTTGACCACATAGGCTTTTATTAATAGGATTCTTTTCCAAGAGGAACATTCTGATTGCCTAATTTGATTTAGGTCCCTTACTTATTCTGTCATTACAGTCTGTTTGCTTATACTATTTTAACTTATAAAATTCTAATGATATATCTACTGTTTCAGCAAGTTGAATCTAAACCATGGGATATGATGACCAGGTGAGTTTATCTCAGGAATGAAAAGCTAACCTATCATTAAGAAGATATTTAATCGGTTAAAGCAAAAATTAGGTGGGGGGAAGCAATGTATTCTAGGGTTTATAACAAATGTTGAAGTAAATGTATGGAAATAATAGCACAGAGATAGAAGTACACTGTTACAAATTTTTTAGACAGTACATGAACTGATTGTATTATTATCTCAAGATAGATTCAGAATAGTTAGTTGTATGAAGGAATTATAAAAAAATAATAATAGTAAAGCATAGCTAAAAAACAGTATTGGAGAAGTAACAGAATGCTAAAAGGCAGAAAAAGAGAAAAGTAGACAATAAAACAAATAGATAATATTTATCAACCTGGTAGATTTAAACCAGGCTATATCTATGTTACATTAAATGTAAATGGTATAAGTATTCAAATTACAGGGCAGAGATTGTCAGCCTAGATTAAAAAGCAAAGCTCAACTATATGCTGTCTACAAGAAACACACTTTACAATTATCTGTCTATATATAAAAGGCTAAGTGACAGACCATCTGTCCATCCGAACATCTGGCTGACCAACTAGCCAGTACATATGATGCACACTGGCAATTTAAAAATAAACGTTGATTCATGCATGCATGATACATATAAAGCTCTCACTGGCACCAATAGCATGTGTGTTTTAGTTTTATAATACTATATTATATATACTATTTTGACATGTAATTTTTTGCAGTAACATAATTACCGCACGAATGTTTCTTCTAATTAATTTTCTTTCAATGTGCACAAATCCGTGCATTGGGCCATTAGTCCTATCTAATAAAAGAGAAAGATGCAAATTGACCGTGGCCCCGAAGGCTTCCCATTGGCTAATCAGGGAGGTATGCAAATTAACTGCCAACCAAGATGGCGGGCGGCAGCCAGGCACCTGAAGCTAATAGGGTGGCTTGCTTGCTCCAGTGATGGAGGAAGCCAAGGTTCCCCACCTGCTGCTGCTGGCCTCTGAGCTGCAACTCTAAGAAACATTGTTGCAAATATAGAAGGTAAACATTCCCCAGAAACCTGCTTTCAGCCAGCCCAGCTTCAGTCAGCAGGATTGCAACAGTGTTACAATTATAGAACCCAAACAAACCCAGATCCCTGCTTTCATCAGCGGAGCCAAGCCTCAGAGCTAAAGCCAGCTTTCAGCTCCAGTGACAGCCATAGAAGGTAAATAAATCCCAGAATAAAAAAATAAAAGAAAAAAAAGGAGAGGTTGGGAGCTTCAGTTGCCCGCCAGCCTGAAAACAGCCATCATCCCCTCACCCACACTGGCCAGGCACCCCAGTGGGGACCCCCACCCTGAAGCAACAAGATGGTGGCTAATTTGCATACTGAAGGCAGGCGGCAGCGGGAAAAGCTGTCTGTGGTCCAGGACCTGGATCTGTGACCCTGCTGGGTGGGGGGCAGTGCTTGAGGCTGTCCACAGTCCGGGGCCCAGATCTGTGACCCTGCTGGGCGGGGGGCAGTGCTTGAGGTGGTCTGCGGTCTGGGACCCGGATCCATGTCCTGGCTGGTGGGGGGCAGCACTTGAGGCTGTCCGTGGTCCTGGGACCCGGATCTGTGACCCTACCGGGTGGAGGGCAGTGCTTGAGGCTGTCCACGGGACCAAGACATGGATCTGTGACCCTGCCAGGTGAGGGGCAGCGCTTGAGACTGTCCGAGGTCCCAGAACCCGGATCCGTGACCCTTCCCAGCGGGGCGGCAGCTCGCACAGGGGCGGATCGGCCGGGGTTGGGCAGGGCAGGATGCCTGGCTTCTGCCCAGCCCCAGTCACTCTGGGCAGGTGAGCAGTGCAGAGAGCCTCTGGACAGGGGAGGCAGGCCTGCGGAGGGCGACCTGTACTCCCCACATGGCAGTGGTGACAGCTGTGAGAACACCAAGCAGAGCCTGCAGACTGAGCTGAAGTAGTGCCTGCAGGCCATCAGCGCCCAGGAGTGGCTGCGCAAGATCCGCCTCCTGGCCCAGAAGGTGCAGGATGGCAGGAACAGCCACCGTGGTGGGCCAGACTGACGTCCTCCTGGCCGCACCACCGGGGTTTGTGGATCTGCAAAGCCAGAGGCCTCCGGTGTGCACATCCCCCCTGGCATGCGAACATCCCCCAGCACACTGACACCCTCCTGCACCTGCAACAGTTGCAAACCAAGGCATGCACAAGTTCCCCCCCGCCTCTCCACTGCACTTCCATCAACCCGGCATGCCTAACACCCCCACAGGATGTGCACACATCCCCTCTGATGCGCTCACATCCTTTGGAGAGTGTTCTGGGTGCTGAGAGTGGGCGCCTGTGAGATGACAGTGAGAGGGCGGAGTGGTGATGACCTGTTCCCACGGAGGCCAGTGTAGCTACAAGATCACCTCTGTGGGGTTAATTCAGGTGCTGAGGCAGGAGCAGGTGCAGACAGACACACCTGGTGGGCGCGGGCGGCCCTCACTGAGGTGCCTTCAGTCAGTGTTCAAGATCAAGAACCAGAGGTGGAGAGGAATTCCATCCTCTCAGTGAAACAGTGGGATAGTCGGGGCAACTGTAGAGAAAGAATGTGCACTTTGGGTGCCAGCACCCATGAGTGAAGGCTGCCCTGACTGAGCCTCGCTTGCTTGGGGCCTAGCGCACTCCTGCCAGGCAGCGGGTGACAGGATGTGTTTTTCTGAATTGATGAGAGAAAACGTTGATTCTCCTGCTGCCCATGAAGGTGGAAAGTGAAGTGGGGAGACATGTGGGGAGTGAGCGAGGTTCCCTGTCTGGGGGTTCCAAATCTGCTGTTGGTTTCTTTCACTGCTGACTAGAGATATACAGGGTGTCACCCAAAAATGTATACACACTTTGAATACCTACTAATTCCAATGGTTTTAAGCATAAGAAAGAAACAACAATGGAGCTGTTATCTGTTAAAAGTGTGGGCACAAACAGGTAGTTGGACATTCCCTGAGGGGTCTCAGATTGGAGAGGGTGAAGGCCAGACTGAGGAGCCCCTCCTCCTCCCCCACCCCAGTGCACAAATTTCATGCACCGGGCTACTAGTATAAATATAAAATGATAAAAATAGACACAATAATCATAAGAAAGCTATAATAGATATATTGGTATTAGTCACTTCTAAAGAAGGAATATTACCAAGGATGAAGAGCGACATTTCATAATGATAATTTATTAAGAAGAAATAACCATCATGACTGTGTATTTATCTAATGGAGAACTTTGAATAAATATAGAAAATTCTCACAGAAATTTTTAAAAGATGATAAGTACTGTTGGGAATTTTGCCCTCCTTATTCTGTAACAGGTAGAGCAAGTAGACAAAATGTCTCTAAGGATATAGAAGACATGAAAACATTGCCAAATTATTTGACCTAATTAATATTTTTAGCACACTGCACCCACTGACAGCAGAATAAACATTTTTAAGTTTATTCACCCTGATTGGCCAAATGCTGAGCCATAAAATGTCTCAATCAAATGAAAAGGATGTAGATGATACAGAGACTGTTCTTGACCACATTGGAATTAATTTAGAAATTTTTATCAGAAAGATAGCTAAAACATTCTCCAAATATTTGGAAATTAAACAGCAAACATCTAAATGACTCATGAGTCAAAGAAGAAGTCACAATGGAAGATAGAACATTTTTAAATTAAATTAAAATAATAACAATATAAAAAATTTTAGGACACAACTAAATCAGTATTCAGAGGAAGATTTAAAGGTTTAAATGCTTTTATTAAAACAAGGAGATAGCAAAGTAAATGATTAAAGCTTCCATTATAATATGCTAGAAAAAGAAGAGCAAATTAAATTCAGGGCAAATAGAAAAAATAATAAAGAGCAGATACTAGTGAAATAAAAAAAATAGGGAAAATCAATTAGAGTCAATAATAGTTCTTTGTAAAAAATTAATAAACAATGCATTTGACCAATGGATACAAAGAATAATTACTAATATCATGCCCAAAGGGGGATATTACTACAGATATTACAAACATTAAAAGAATAATGAGGTAATATTATAAGCAACTCTTGCTAAAATTTGATCTGGGTTGGCAAATTGTGGAAATAGCCCAAACATGGCCTGCCACCTGTTTTAGTAAAGTTTGATTGGAATACAGCCATAAACATTTGTTTATGCATGGTTTATGGTTGTTTCATGCTATGGTGGCAGAGTTGAATTATTACAGCAGGCCCTTAAAGCCTAAAATATTAATATTGGTTCTTTCCCTGACATAGATTTAATGGAACAATTTTTTTAAAATATATTTTATTGATTTTTTACAGAGAGAAAGGGAGAGAGATAGAGAGCCAGAAACATCGATGAGAGAGAAACATCGATCAGCCGCCTCCTGCACATCTCCTACTGGGGATGTGCCTGCAACCCAGGTACATGCCCTTGACCGGAATCGAACCTGGGACCTCTCAGTCCGCAGGCCGACGCTCTATCCACTGAGCCAAACCGGTTTCGGCATAATGGAACAATTTTTAAAAAAATAGAAATAACTAGACTGATAAAAAAGAAATAAAAGGATATTAATGTATTTATATTTATTAAATGAACATCATAGTTACAAGATTTTTACAAAATAACCATGTTTAAATGTTTTTACTGGTGAAATCTATGAAACATTTAAAGGAGAAGTAATTCCAACCCTACTCAAATTATTTAAAAAATAGTGGAGGAGGAAATCTTTTGAAACTGATATAATAAATTTAGCATTAATCTAATACCGAAAGTAGAGAGCAGCATTTCAGAAAAGGAAAACTACAAATATCCTTTATGAATATAGATGTAAATATCCTTAAGAAATATTACTAACTCAAATCTAGCAATATAGGAAAAGGGTTTACCCCAGGAATGCAAGACTGATTTAATATTTAAAATAAATTGATGTAATTTACCAGATTAAAATTTTTAAACCATACATTATCATAGCAATAAACATGAAAGATTTACTTAACAAAGCAACAATTCGTGATTAAAAAGAGATAAGTGTTTCAGCAAACTAAAAATAGAAATACACATTTAAACCTGATCAAAGGAATCTATAAAAAATAATCTAGAGTTAATACTTTAGGGATAAAAAAACCTGAATGCTTTCTGCTAAGATCAGGAACAAGATAACAAGGCTCACTCTCACAGCTTCTACTCAACACTATGATGAAAATCCTAACCAGTAGGCAAAAGAAAAAAATTGACAAGATGGAAAGAAAGCAGTATGCTATTTTAATTCATAATAAATATGACAGTGTATAGGAAATATCCTAGGACATCTACCAAAAAAAGCTACTATAATTAAAAGGTGAATTTAGGGCTATCATAAAATACAAGTTCAGTACAAAAAAATTTAAGTGTATTTTTATATAATAGCAGTTGAATTAAACTGGATATTGAAGTGAAAAAATACCATTATAATAGTATCCAGCACATGAAATACTTAGAGGCAAATTTAACAAAATATGCTAATTCCTGTAGATTAGACACTATAAAACAAACCTGAAAGAAAGTAAACAAAACTTAAACAAATAGAGAGATATACTAGTACCAACTTCATGAGCTGAAGATTTAATTTTGTTAAAATGAAAATTCTCCCATATTAAACAATACATCCAATGCAATATCAATAAAAATCTCAGCAGGTAATCTGATTCTAATGTCTACATATATAAAACTCTAATATGCAAATAGACCGAACAGCGGAACAACTGAACAACAGAACAACTGAACAACTGGTGGCTATGATGTGCACTGACTACCAGGGGGCAAGTGTGGAACATGGCGGGCATCAGCAGCATGTGGCAGAGCACAGAACATGGTGGGTGTCAGCCATGGTGGGATGGTGGAGCAGGTGGACCAAGGGGGGGGTGCCTGTTTCTGTCATTGGGGCGAGCCTCTGGTGGTTACTGAAAATTCTTTGCTCCCATATGCCAGGGTCCCATCTGGTGCTCACACCTGCTGCCGGCGCCAGGGCCACTGCTCGCGCCTGGCACCAGCCTCGATCACTTGGTGCTATCAGCGGGTGCGAGCAGTGGCTGCTGGCCATAGTTGACCCTCAGGCCTTCTCCACCTCCCCCTGCTCCTGTAGGGGGATCAGGGCAGCAGCTGCCACTTGCACTCACTAAAGACACCAGCCCCACTTGCACCACTTGCACCACTTGCTCCACGCCATTAGGGGGTGCCAGCGGGGTCGGCGCTCTCATCACATGGGAGCAGTGGTGGCAGGAGCAGGGCTGCTGGCAGACAGAGGACCAGGGGCCACAGTGGGAGGGGCTCAACAGGGGCACAGAGGATGGGTCAAGACCTGCCCCTGTGCCCACCACGGCCTCGCGGCCCACAGTTCCTTTCAAGGTGCACGAATTCATGTACTGGGCCCCTAGTCCTAATATATAAAATCCCTGGGTCCGTCAAGACCGGAGGCAGACCAACCAGAAGTCAGTCCTGCAGTCAGTGCTCGGTTGCCATGGCAACCCAACACTGGCTGCTGTGGCTGCAGGTGTGGTGACCTAGCATTGACTGGTGAGGGGGCTGCGAATCAGGTCTCCAGAGAGGCCTGGAGAGAGAAGCAGGGTCTAATTCGTAGCCTCTGTAGCAGCTGTTGATCAGCACTTGCCCCTCTCTTCCTCTCCAGCAGCCACACCTCCATTTCTCTCCAGATCTCCACCAGGGCTGCTGATCAGCCCCACCTTTCTGATCAGGCCCTGTTGATAGGCCCAGAGATGCTGGCTTAGAAACCAACCAATCAGAACCAAATCTGGGTGAAGTGTGAGGAGCCAATGGCTGCCTAGGAGGCGAAGCTTTTGACACTGACTGGCCTAGAAACTGACTAATCAGAACCAAACCTGGGTCAACTGTGAGGAGCCAATGGCTGCCTAGGAGGCGGAGCTTTTGACATTGACTGGCATAGGAACTGACCAATCAGAACCAAACTGGTCAACAGAGGAGGGCAGTTGGAGGTGCTATCAGACCTTCAGGGGAGAGCAGTTGGCTGCGAGATCAGGCCAGCAGGGGAGGGCAGTGGGGGTGACCAGGCCAGACGGGAAGGCAGATGGGGGCCATCAGGCCAGCAGAGGAGGGCAGTTGGGGGCGATTGGGCTGGCAGGTGAGCAGTTAGGTGTTAATCAGGCCAACAGCGGAGTGGTTAGGGGGTGATCAGGCTGTCAGGCAGAGTGGTTAGGGCTGTGGTTCTCAAGCTTCCTAATGCCGCAACCCTTTAATACAGTTCCTCATGTTGTGGTGACCCCCAACCATAAAATTATTTTCGTTGCTACTTTATAACTGTAATTTTGCTACTGTAAACAATATGCAATTAAATATGTGTTTTCCGATGGTCTTAGGCGACCCCTGAGAAAGGGTTGTTTGACCCCCAAAGGGGTCATGACCCACAGGTTGAGAACTGCTGGGTTAGGGGCAATCAGGCAGGCAGGCAGGTGAGCAGTTGGGAGCCAGCAGTCCTTGATTGTTAGAGGATGTCCGACTGCTGGTTTAAACCCAATCCCACAGGGCCTAACCTGGCAGTTGGACATCCCCTGAGGGGTCTCAGATTGGAGAGGGAACAGGCTGGGTGAGGGACATCCCCCCAGTGCATGAATTTCATGCACCGGGCCTCTAGTTTATATTATAAAAGCAAAGGACCTATGAAAGCCAAGACACTTTTGGAGAGAGAGAGAGAAAGAGAGAGAATGAGAACAAAGTTGAAAAACATGCACTGCCAGGTTTCAAGACTTACTGAAAAGCTACAGTAATAAAAGTGTAGTACTGGCCTAAACATAGTCATATATATAAATCAATAAGCCAGAATAGAAAGCCGAAAAATATATCTACTCTTGTATGGTTAATGAATTTTGAAAGAGATACCAAGTCATTCAATGGAGAAAAGATAGTCTTTTTAAATTTTATTTTTAAACTTCATTTATTATTTAGCTTTATTGAGGTATAATTGAAAAACAATTGTATATATTTAAAATATACAATATGATAACTTGACATATGTATATTTTGTGAAATGATTGCCAAAATTAAGTTAACAAACACAATGATTACATGTTTTCATTTTGTGTGTGCATGTGTCTCTCAGGGTGTGTGTGTGTGTGTGTGTGTGTGTGTGTGTGTGTGTGTGATATGAAAATACTTAAGGTCTATGCTCTTAGCTACTTTCAAATACACAACACAGTATTAACTATAGTCATCATGCTGTATATTAGATTCTCAGAGATTGTTCATTCTATAACTGAAGACCGGTACCCTTTGACCACACCATTTTCATACCACCAGCACCTGGTAAGGTAACCACCATTTCACTCTGTTTCTTTGAGTTTTGCTTTTTAAAAAAATTAGATTTTATATATAAGTAAAATCATTTAGCATTTGTCTTTCTCTATCTGCCTAATTTCACTTAGCATATGTCATCTAGGTTCATTATGTTGTTGCATATGGTAGAACTTCTTTCTAATTCTGAATAATATTCATATATATAATCATAGCTTTATTAATTCATCTGTTGAAAAACAGGTTGTTTTCATATCTTGGCTATTGTGACTAATGTTACAATGAAGGTGGGAATGCTGATATCTTTTGAGATACTGATTTTGTTTTCTTTGGATATATACTAATCAGAAGTAGAATTGTAAGATTGATGGTAATAATGTTTTAAATTTCTTATGGGATTTCCATAGTGTTTTTTACTTTCTCCACATCCTCACCAACACTTATCTCTTTTCTTTTTGATAAATCCATCCTAACAGGTGTGAAATGATATCTCATTATGCATTTTCTTGATGACTAATAAGGTTATTTACTTTTTTATGTACCTATTGGCCATTTGTGTGTCTTTTTTGAAAAACTGTCTATTCAGTTTTTCACATTTTAAAATAGTCTTGTTTATTTCTTGATATTGAGTTTTATACGTTTCTAATTTGTTTTGGATATAACCCTTTGTAAGTTAAATGGTTTGCAATTATTTTCTCCTATTTTGTAGGTTGTCTTTTCATTTTGTTAATTGTTTCCTCTGCTGATGAGGAGATTTTTAGTTTGATGTAGTTCCACTATTTTATTTTTGCTTTTGCTCTATATGCTTTTGATGTCTAAAAAAATCATTATCACGAGCAATGTCAAGAAAACTTTTCTTCTAGGAGTTTTATGGTTTCAGGTCTTACATTTAAGTCTTTAATCCATTTCAAGTTAATTTTGGTCAGCAGTGTTAAGTTAGGAGTCCAGTTTCATATTTTTGCATGTGGTTATCCAGTTTTCCCCACTTTTTTTTTTAATTGAAGAGACTATTTTTTCCCCACTTTGTGTTCTTGCCACTTTTGTCAAAGATCATTTGACTTTATAAGTGTAGGTTTATATCTGGGCTCTCTATTCTGGTCCATTGGCTTATGTGTTCTTAAGCCAGTACCATACTGTTTCAATTACTACAGCTTTGTAATATAGATTAAAATCAGAAAGTATGATACTGCTGCTTTGTTCTCATTTTCAATATTGCTTTGCCTACTCAGGATTTTTCATGGTTCCACACAAAATTTAAAATTGTTTTTTCTTCTATTTTTGTGAAAAATGCTAATGGAGTTTTGATAAAGATTGCATTTAATCTGCAGGTGATTTTGGGTAATATAAACATTTTAACATAATTATTTCGACCCATAAACATTTATATCTTTCCATTTATTTTTGTCTTCCTTAGGGCTTTCATTTGTGTTTTATAGTTTTCAGTGTACAGATTTTTCACCTCCTTGGTTATATTTATTCCTAAATATTTTATTGTTTTGGATGCTATTTTAAATGGAACTTTTAAAAATTGATTTTTCTGATAGAGTGAATAGAAATACAACTGATTTATAACCTGCAACTTTATAGTTCATCTATTAGTTTTAGCACTTTGGATGTGTTGTCTTTATGGTTTTCTTTATATAAGATTAAGTCATTTGCAAACAGGGACAGTTTTACTTATTTATTTCAGATTTGGATACTTTTTATTTCTTTTTCTTGATTAATTGTTCTAACTGGGACTTTTGTTACTTTGGTGAATAGAAGTGGTAAGAGTAGGAACCCTTCTCTTATTCCTGATCTTAGAGGGAAAACATTCAGCTTTTCACCATTGAGTATTATGTTAGCTGTGTGTTTATCATATACAGCCTGTATTTTGTTGTGGTACATTCTTTCTATACTTAATTTGTTGAGAGTTTTTATCATAAAACAATGTTGATTTTATCAAAGGCTTTTTCTGTATCAATTGAGATAATCATGTGATTTTAATTCTTTATTTTGTAAATGATTTTTATCACATTTATTGATTTGCATATGTGGAACCATCCTTGCATCATAGGGATAATTCCAACTTGATCATGGTATATGATACTTTTGGAAAGATAGTTTTTTAAATAAATGCTGCTGCTATGTGTGGATAAACATGTTAAAATATAAAAATATGTATCTCAATTCTTTCTCCAAAATTAAATGGAAGTGGGCCATAGACCTAAATGTAAAGGTTAAATCTATAAAGCTTCTAAACCAATGGTTGGCACATTGTAGTCCACTAGCCAAATCTGGCCATGTCCATTTACTTATGAATTGTCAGTGGATGCTTTTGTGCTACAATAGCAAAATGAGTAGTGGCCAGGCCTTAAAAGCCAAAAATATAGATTATCTTGCCTTTTACAGAAAAAGTTTGCAGATCACTGCTAAAAGAACATGTAAGTTCCCTAACTGGTTTGATTCAGTGGTTAGAGTGTTGGCTATCAGACTGAAGGGCCTTGGGTTTGATTCCAGTCAAGGTCACTGAGACTGCCCGACTCTAGTCAGGGTGCATGTGGGAGGCAACCAATTGATGTTTCTCTCTCTCTCTGTCTCTCCCCTGCCCTTCCACTCTCTCTAAAATCAATGAAAAGATATCCTCAAGTGAGGATTAACAAAAATAAAATAACACATAAATGAATATCTTAATGACTTTGGAAAAAGGAACGGTTTATTAGAATACAAAAAGCATTAATAATAAAATAAAAAATAAAAAATTAGATTTTATTAAAATAATTATTCTTCCAAAGGCACCATAATGAAAGAGAGAGAGAGAGAGAGAGAGAGAGAGAGAGAGAGAGAGAGAGAGAGAGACTGGGGGAACTAGTATCTGCATTACCTATCTCTGATAAAAAACTTTCATTCAGATTATGAAATACTTGCAGAAAGCAATAATAAATAAAGTGATCAAACAACAATGGGCAAACACATTAAGACAACTGACAATACCAAATGTGGGCAAAGATGTGGAGCAAATGGAATGCTTATCTATAATAATAAAAGTGTAATATGCTAATTAGGCCAGACAGCTGAACAACCTCCTTGACTTCATTCTGGACATCCCTCCGGACAAAGCCGTGGAGGCGGGGGCCAAGGCAGAGGCGGTTAGGGGTGATCAGGCAGGCAGGTGAGTGGTTAGGGGCGATCAGGCAGGCAGGCAGAGGTAGTTAGGGGCAATCAGGCAGGCAGACAAAGTGGTTAGGGGCAATCAGGCAGGCAGGTGAGTGGTTAGGGGTGATGAAGCAAGCAGGCAGGCCAGCGGTTAAGAGCCAGTGGTCCCGGATTGCCAGAGGAATGTCCGATTGCCGGTTTAGGCCCAATCCTTGTGGGCCTAAACTGGCAGTCAGACATCCCCTGAGGGGGTCCCAGATTGTGAGAGGGTGCAGACCGGGGGACCTGCGGCCACACCTGCCACCCTGGTGCTGGGGCCAGGGGACCTGAGGCCAGGCTGGGGGACCTGAGGCCGAGCCTTCCCCAGCATTGCTTGATGGGGGACCTCAGGCCGCATTGCCTGCACCAGGGCAGGGGCTGGGGGACCTTAGGCTGTGCCCCCAACCCAGCAGGGCTTACCTGGGGACCTAAGGCTGCACTCCCCACCTGGCAGGGCTTGACCAGGGTGGAGCCAGCCTGGTTGGGTCTTGCTCGATTTCAAGGCACATGCAGGTGGGTGGGGACTGGACTTTGGGTCCCATGGCACACCCCAGACTCTGACAGGAGGGATATGTTAATATACATTTTACTATTTTTTTTCATCTCTGACACTTCTATTATAGAGAAAGGGCAAGTAGCAATATTAAAATATTTCCTCTAATTAATTCCCTTTTAATGTGCACAAATTTTGTGCACCAGGCCACTAGTTTTATTATATCCATTTTATTGTAAAGCAATCTCAGGGAGCAGCCTACCATCTATCTGAAAAACTGAGTTAATACCCACCAGTGACTGGCACCCTGGGAAGGAAGGAGGCCTGCTTGCCCCATCCATAGCTCAGAAGTGTCTTGCATAGATTCTGAAGCTGACTGAAGGAATCTCTCCTGTTTGAATTTATGCCAAACTTCTTTTGTTTAGTCCTTTGTGGACATTAAAAGTGGCTATGTTTTCTTGAAATAAAAGTTTGCTGGCTTGAGGACAATAATTAAATCATTTATCTGAGGTCAAGCCAAACAGTTTTTACTAAGTTCTGTATCCGGTGTTCTGGGCACTCTGCAGCCATTGTGTCCGAGCATGTGAAGATGATCCTCTGCTGGAGAGACAAAATCTTCAACCAACAGCAATCAGATATTGGTAGTTAAGAACAGAAACTGAAAATCAGAATATGTAATATATTCTAAGGGTTTTAAGAATTCAGAAAACTGGAATATCATCCTCCATTGGATAGTCAGATAAATTTTTATGAAGGTGAAATTTAAGTAAGGTTAGAGCAACCTAAATATGCCTTTAAATGTTCTTCCTGGGAACATTAGTCTATCCCTTGGGTGATTTCAAATTATCTTCTCCGGAACCCACAGGAAAATTTGGGTACAAAGCTTGTGCTAGGGTATACCTGAGAGAGTTTACTGAAGGAATGTGCAAAATGGGCTTCTCTCTGGATCATAGCTGGGAGATTTTTGTGGGGATCCAGAGAATAGTTTCCTACTTTGGAGTTTGTTTTTACCTCCTTATTTCCATTTTATTGCTCTGCAGTTCAGTATGCCATGGGGATATCAAAATTCTGGGAGCTACAAAAGAAAGCTCTTCCTACCATATACGTTCTTACTGTATCTGGTAGGAAGAAAATGTCATGTGTACTAGGAAAAAATGGCAAGATTTATAAGTAGGTAATATTAGTAGAGAATATGCCAGGAACATAGAATCTTACGTCAGTCTTCTACCCCTCAGCTTCATTAGGCTTTTGTTTATAACCAGAGGCCTAGTGCACTAAATTCATGCATGGGGAGTGTGTCCCTCAGCCCAGCCTGCACCCTCTCCAATATGGGTTCCCTATCACAATCCAGGACTGCTGGCTCCCAACTGGTCACTTGCCTGCCTGCCTGATTGCCCCTAACCGCTTTTACCTGCCAGCCTGATCACCCCTTAACCACTACCTTGTCAGCCTGGTTGACACCTAACTGCTCCCCTGCCAGCCCTATTGCCCCTAACTGCCCTCCCCTGCCATCCTGGTCACCCCTAACTGCCCTCCCCTGCAGGCCTGGTCCCCCCAACTACCCTCCCCTGCAGGCCTGGTCCCCCCAACTACCCTCCCCTGCTGGCCATCTTTGACCACATGGGGAGGCCATCTTGTGTGTTGGAGTGATGGTCAATTTGCATATTACCTCTTTATTATATAGGATAATTAAGATGAAGCTACTCCAAAAATGAAACTGGGAAAAGTACTCTGCCTACCAATGTTTACTTCATAGGAGTATCAAAGCTACTGAAGGGCTAATATTTCTCTTCCCACTGATCATTGTTACATCTGACATTGGTTGGTCTACACTGAGTGGCCAAATTATTATGACCATCCCATCAGTACTTTGTTGGGCCACCTTTTGCCTTCAACAAAAAGCAAATTCTTTTGCTTTGCGGTGATTCTTCTTGGCATCTCCTTGATTGATGTGAGGAATCTGACACCATGCATGATGAATAGCACTGTCCAGTTCTGTGAGTTTGATGGTTGTGGAACCACCTGCCTGATGGCTCTTTTAACTTCGTCCCACAATGCCGGGGTCCAACCCCAGCAGGTCCAGGGGTCCCCAAAGGCGTGGACGGAGTCGGCGAAGAAGGAATGACACGGTGACAGCATTCAGTTGATCAGCAGCCTAGCCAGGATCTCCAGCCAAGTTCTGGTCTCGATCTCCAGAGAGGTTCTGCTTAGGATCTCCAGCCAGGTTCTGTGTCCATGGTCTCTTGCTAGGTTCTCCAGCCAGGTTCTCCAGGTTCTCCAGCCAGGTTCTGTAGCCATGTTCCCTCTCTAGGTTCTTCAGCCAGGTTCTGTCCAGGTTCTCCAGCCAGGTTCAGTCACCAGGTTCTAGTCAGGTTCTCTTGCCAATTTCTGTAGTCAGGTTCAGTCCAGGATCTTTTGCCATGTTCTCTCCAGCGAAGTTCTTCTGTCTCTAGTGAACGTTCTGTGTAGGTTCTGTGCCTAGGTTCTGTCTCTCCCTCTGTCTCTTGCTGTCTTGTTACATCTGTATTTATACCAGTTGATTCAATCCTATCAATCTCTATTACAAAGGTTAGGGCGTTTCTTATCTCCATTCCAGGGAGTAAAGATTATGTAGCTTAAGCATGATTGTTCATAGTTAAAGTGATTAATTACCCGCCTGGCACTTAGTTAAGAGGTTTTATTCCCTCCCTAACTTCAGGGGAAAATCCCTACCTGGGGAAACAACCTTTCTCAGAGAGGAGACCTTGGCTAAAACACACAGTGCCAAGAAGGTGAGCAAACATATCAAGAACAGTATGCCATATATGCCAGGTCCCTTGAAACAGCAAGGATGGACCGGCTCCCGGCACCACAAATGCTCAATTGGATTGAGATCTGGTGATTGTGGGAGCCACCTAAGCAAGGTAAAGTCCCCCTCATGTTCTTGAAACCACTACTGCACAATATGAGCACAGTGGTATGGCACATTGTCTTGTTGGAAGAAGCCATCTCCATTGGGATATGCCATCAACATGATAGGATGAACTAGATCAGCAATGATACCTAGGTATGTTGTGTTATTTAGACGTTGTTCCACATGAATTAAAGGGCCCAAATCATGCCAGGAAAACATGCCCCAAACCATAACACTGCCCCCACCAGCTTGAAGGGTTGTACTCATGCATGTGGGGTGCATGCTTTCATGCTGTTTCTGCCAAATTATCACTCTGCCATCTTCATGATGCAACTGGAAATGTGATTCATCGGACCACATGACTTTTTTCCAATGCTCGACTGTCCAATCCTTGTGTTCCTCTAAGAATTGCAGACATTTTATCTTGGTAACTGCAGAAAGCAAAGGTGTTCGAATAGGCCTTCGGCTTCTATATCCCATACGATGCAGTGTATGACTAATTTGCCTACAAGCGTCAGGTGGTCATAGTAATCTGGCCACTCAGTGTATGTTGAAACAGGTATTTATAGCCAAGTGACTGTATGTTTTATTAACTTATAGGCATAAACACACCTCATCTTCACTTAGTTGTGCTGGACCTAGGATAGTTGAAAATAATTACTGTTGCTCTTGGCAAGGTTCATTATGGGCTATATGATAAAGTTTCTAAAAAATACAGGCTGTTATAGATGCTATCACAATGTCCTAATGAGCTACTCTATCATTCTTATAAAGCCCCACAAATTTCATTTGTAAATTAAAGAGGTACTTATAGGAACCTAAAATTAGCTTTAAATGTACTATCTAGAAGAGATTAACATATTAATTCTCTTTTGAATTCATTGGAATAGCTAATTTTGTCTGATGGAGAGACATGGCCTGAAAGAAAAGGTCCTTACCCTGCCTTTTGTACCAACACTAGAGGCCCAGTGCACAAAAATTTGTGCACTCGGGGGCGTCCCTTAGCCCAGCGTGTGACCTCTCACAGTCTGGGACCCCTCGGGGGATGACCACCTGCTGGCTTAGGCCCGCTCCCTGGGGGATTGGGCCTAAGCTGGCAATCAGAGATCCACCTGGCAGCCCGGGAGCCCTCAGGGGATGTCCACTTGCCAGCGGGGAGCAGACCTAAGCTGCAGTCGGACATCCTTAGTGCTGCTGAGGAGGCGGGAGTGGCTCCCACCACCACCGCTGTACTGGCAGCTGTCAGCCTGGCTTGTGGATGAGCAGAGCTCCCCATGTGGGAGCGCACTGACCACCAGGGGGAAGCTCCTGCATTGAGCATCTGCCCCTGGTGGTCAGTGTGTGTCATAGTGACCAGTCATTCCCAGTCGTTCTACTGTTAGTGTCATTTTTATATTATCATTTTATTATATAGGATGGAGGCCTGGTGCACGGGTGTGGGAAGGCTGGTTTGCCCTGAAGGGTGTCCCGATCAGGGTGGGGGCCCCCTGGGTTACCTGGCCAGCCTGGATGAGGGGCTGATGGCTGTTTTCAGGCTGGTCAAGCCCACCCAAGTGGGACCCTCACCCCATGGAGGTTTGGCCAGCCTGGGTGAGGGACTGAGGGCCGTTTTTAGGCTGGCCAAGCTCCCCTGGAGACAGAAGCTCTCAGCCTTCCATTTTTTTAAATTTTTTTTTATTCTGGGATTTACTTACCTTCTATAATTGAAACTTCGTAGCCTTGAGAAGAGCTCTGAGCCGGCCAGGGCAGGTGGGAGGGAAGCTTGGTTTCCTTCATCACCAGGAGCAACCCACGCCTCCTGCTGGCCCCAGCTCAGTGGCCATGGCCGGCTGAAAGCAGGTATCTGGGGTTTGTTTATCTTCTATAATTGCAACTTTGTTGCTTTGAGTGGAGCTCAGAGCCGGGCCATGGCTGGCGGGAAGCTTGGCTTCCTCCATCATTGGGGCAATCAAACCTCCTGCTTGCTCCAGCTCCATGGCTGCCGGCTGCCATCTTGGTTGGGTTAATTTGCATATATTCGCTCTGATTGGCTGGTGGGCATGGCTTAAGGCATAGCGAAGGTATGGTCAATTTGCATGTTTGTCTTTTATTAGTGTAGATTACCCATCTATGGACCAGATTATGAGGGGTCAGAACATTTGAGCCTCATGTGCTTTAATCCAATTAGAAAAAATTATTTAGGTCCTTATTTGGTGAGGGTGATGATGTTGTTCTCCTTCTCCTCCTGTTTCTTCTTCCTCCTCTCTCTTCCTCTTTCTCCTGCTCCTTTTTCATCACCTTTTTATTGCTCTTTGTTAATTCCTGTTCTGCTAGCTTTTTACTCTTTGGCTCTGATTCTAATTCTCCTACACCATTTTCATCCCTTGGAATTTTATTCCTTTGTGATTTCCCTGTATTTCTTTCTAAAGGGAAGTTCAGATTCATGTCTGACTCCTTATCTTGACTTTTTGAGACCTTAATTTTATGTTATTGTAGCTCTAGTTCAAAGACTACTTACCTTTCTGGCCTCTTTCTAGGTTGAAGAGTGAGGGACTGAAAACACAGGAAAGATAAGGTTAGAAATTTAGAGGGCACTGGAGAGATCAAGGCAGAAATAGCCCTGTGGAAGCAAGAGCACCAGGCCCCAGAGAGGGATGTGAGACTGACTTGATCTGGTATAGGGGACTGATTAGGCACCCAGGCTTTATCACTAGAAAAAGAAAGAATAGATCCCTTGCCTTTCAAGTTTACCCAATGGGGAAACAGTAGACTTCAGGAGTAAAAATGTAATCAAAACAACATAGAGCAAGTGAAATTATAAAAACAAAATTGCTTTGCAAACAGAAAAGTATTTCTTAGATATAGGGTATTATCATGATAAACCATACTCTTAGTTTCCTCATCTGTGAATTGGGTCTCACAAGTTACTTTATAGGATAATAGATAATCTCATGAAAGAATAGATATAAATGTGCTTCATAATATACCTGAAAAATAAGTTGTTGGAAAAAAGCATAAATTGTAGACTCCCTCTTCTCACATCAAATCAAAGAAAACAAATTTATGTATATGCATTATCTAACTTGAAAAGAAGATTAATAAAAACAATAAAGGAACCAGAAACTATGAGAAATTCTAAAAGAATACAAATAGAAAACTTCAGAGGGAACATCAGCCAGGGAGAGAGGATGGAAGGCAGAACAACATTGGAGAAAGCTGTAACATACAGGTAGGACAAGCACTGAGCAAGCCACCTGCCTGGAAGTGATAGAAGCTGGGAGTATACTGTGACAAAAAAACCACAGTGAAGAGTGATGAGTTGTACTACCTCAGGAGTAAGGGTGGGAGTGGGCTTTCCCTGCACATGGCTTTCCGTACCCCAGCAATAGTAACAGATGCATCTGACTCATAAAAGACAAGTGGCCAAAACCGGTTTGGCTCAGTGGATAGAGCGTCAGCCTGCGGACTGAAGGGTCCCAGGTTCGATTCCGGTCAAGGGCATGTACCTGGGTTGCGGGCGTATCCCCAGTAGGGGATGTGTAGGAGGCAGCTGATCGATGTTTCTCTCTCATCGATGTTTCTAACTCTCTATCTCTCTCCCTTCCTCTCTGTGAAAAATCAATAAAATATATTAAAAAAAAAAAAAAAAAGACAAGTGACTGTGAGATCTTAGGAAAGAGAATTGTAGAGCCTTGGCTGGCTTGCAGCTCCCAGAAAGTATAGGGTGGCACCATATCACAGGTGAAATGCTGAGGTGCCCTGTGCTACAGCATAACCAACTGCTCCCCAAAGTACCCTGGAAGCTCAAGTCCAGCAGCAACACAACAGAGGCAACCAACAGACTTACCAGGAATTTCAACTACAGAAATAGATACTCAAGTGCAAACCCCCAATATATAACATCATGAAAGAGAAGCAATAAATGTCAACAAAGTGGAAGAATTTGCACAAAGACTACAGAATCAATAGAACAAGGAGAAGAGGACTAACAGAAAAAGACCAACATAAGATTTTCAAATACTAAATAAATAAAACATATGGGGCAATTTCTTGTATTGAAAGAAAATAATTGTGGATCTGCATAGCAAACAGAAAACTATTTGGGTGGTGGTCCCTAGAAATCTATTGTTTTCCTAATAAAAATGGACATGTTGTCCTTCTCCTTATCCTATACCAGCCGTGGGCAAACCATGGCGTGCGGGCTGGATCCGGCCCGTTTGAAATGAATAAAACTAAAAAAAAAAAAAAAAAAAGACTGTACCCTTTTATGTAATGATGTTTACTTTGAATTTATATAAGTTCATACAAACACTCCATCCATGCTTTTGTTCCGGCCCTCCGGTCCAGTTTAAGAACCCATTGTTGGCCCTCGAGTCAAAAAGTTTGTCCACCCTTGCCCAATACCCTTCTTCCTTAATATATGTGGAACATATACTTAATGAATACATATATGTAAACCATTTGCAACAATGAAAACTAATACCACATGATAAGAGTTCCAGACTAGTAAAGTAGAAGGAATTTTTAATCACTTCTTTGAGCTACTGTCCCAGCCTAAGACCTCTAATCTCCAGCTTCATACTACAATAAAAAAAAAAAAAATCTCTCTTTTGTCAGACCTCACATACTAGGCTCATTAGTCAATTGTTACTCAGGATGTCAAGTACGTACAAGTCCTAACTTATAAAAGCTAGAATTCTATACTTAGCCAAACTATTATTCAAGAGGTAGAATTAAATAAACATATTTTCAAGAAAAATGCAGGAAGGTCAAACATTCATGGACCTCTGAAAAAATTACAAGGAGATATACTCCACAAGAGAGAAAGGAAATGCAAAAAGCAATAGAGAATAAATACAGTTCTGTATTATTACAAAAGTTAAAAATGTTATAACAAAATAAAAATATACTAAATGTAAGGTAATTCATACTTTAATTTGTCCATATTGGTCACTAAAAGGATCCATGATTTTTCAATTATATATAAGCTGAGAGTCAACATTTATCATTTAAAAATATGATTTCATTTAATCGTATATTGGTTCAAAATATTCAGTATACTTTACCATCCCAGAAAAAATGATCTAAATTAGAGAGATAGAGATAAAGATAGAGAGAGAGAGAGAGAGAGAGAGAGAGAGAGAGAGAGAGAGAGAGAGAACACTGACACTCTGGATATAAAAAACTATGAGCTATTCCCCAAACTTGTTCTATATACTCATCAAAGTAGAGACATATTAAAGACTGTAATAGGATTTAACATTCATTTATTCATTTATTCTTGAAAACAATATTGGAATTTAAATGTGACTCAGCACCCAGATAGCTAGTTGGAGACAATGAGGGCAAGAGGAAGAGGAAGAAGAGGACAGAGCAGTGAACATTTACTGAGCGCTTAGTTCATGCCAGCCCTGTGCTCAGTGCTTTGCATGCATTATTTTCTTTTTCTGTATGGAGCTTCTGTCTGTGCTCTGCAGTTGAGGATTTGGGTGGTTCATAGGTCAACGGGGTGGCAGGTGAATTCAGCAGCTCAGCAACAGGGTCAAAAAGGAGCACGGACCTCTTCAACTATTCTCTTATTGGGGAAAGCTGCAGGACATGAAGACCCACAGCTGCTGAGGTCATGCATTTGAGCCCTTTCCTCCTCCACTTCCCATTTGCTTTTATGGAGCATGATAAATGGGCCTCTTTAAAACCCTGCCTCACATAGATCTTTAACAGATTTTGTTTACTTTGGCTGGCTAGGGAAAATCAAGAGGGAAGATGTACAATAGAAGAAAAGTGAGTAAAATTGACTTCCAACATCTGGTTAAAGGAATACTTCTCTCTGGTTTTATCCTCAAAAAAGGTACCTACTACATTAACTTGCTATATATTCCATTCTTGTATAGAACCCAAATGAAGAAAGGCATGAGGATATGAGAGAGAGAGAGAGAGAGAGAGAGAGAGAGAGAGAGAGAGAGAGAGAGAGAGAGAGAGAGAAGAAGAGTATGGGAGGCGAGAAAACATTTGCTTACTCTTTTTTGCTGTTTCTATAGTATGATGCTGATTTGCCCTTCCTCATGGAAGATTATTTATAACTGTATCAGAGTTTTTCTCCCCTTCATTCACCTACATTGTCATCACCTATTTTGGGGGCAGATTTGGGGACTTCTCTGTGCCATTTTCTCTCATTTTACATCTATGTCACTAGTCATCAGCAAGATGTACATTTTCATGTCCGAACGTTAAGAACTCCTTGCCCTGCTGGTGTTGCTCAGTGGTTGAGCATTGACCTATGAACCAGGAGGTCATGGTTTGATTCCAGGTTGGGTCACATGCCCAGTTAGTGGGCTCTATCCCTAGTGTGGGGGATGCAGGAGGCAACTGGTAAATGATTATCTCTCATCATTGATGTTTCTATCTCTCTCTCCCTTTCTCTTCCTCTCTGAAATCAATAAAAATATATTTAAGAGAAACCAAGATGGCAGCCTAGGTAAACACCTGAAATTGCTGCCTTGCACAACTACTTCAAAAATACAACTAAAAGAAAAAACGGACATTGTCCAGAACCACAGAAGGCTGGCTGAGTGGAAATTCTACAACTAGAAGGAAAGAGAAAAGCACACTGAGACTCAGAGGAGGTGCGGAAGTAAAGTGCAGAGGTACGGAGGTGCACATGGAAAAGGCTGGCAACTGAGGACGTGGTTGTTTTTTTCAACTGGGAGGGAGACACAAGCTCCAGACTGCTCTGAACTCCAGTTCAGGGTGAGTATCTGGTGACCCAGACTCATATGGGGAGAAACTGGACTGTCTGGCATCAGTCAGAACTTGAGGGTGGCTTTCTCTCAGAGGTGCTTGCAGCGATTACCGCAGGACACTGAGACCCGGGGCCTCTTAGGGCAGGGCTGAGAATCAGCCATAGCTGTTTGCTCCGCCCTGTTGATTCCCTGAGACCCTGCCCCACCCAAGCTGTGAGCAGAGGCTTTTGCATATGAATGGTCTGGCCCTTTGCAATCTGAAATTACCTAACAAACTGCAGCGTGGTCAGAGAGACCCAGAACAACCAAAAGAAGGCCCAAGACACCACAGAAGCTAACATTGCTTCACAGCTGGGCCTCATCTAAGCACCTCCAAACCCCAAACAAAGAAGAGGAACCTGCAGATCTCTCCGTAGCTCCTGCTGAGTAGCCTCAGGCACAGGCTAAATTAGCACCTCCTTAGAGATCCAAGTACCAGTGAACCCAGTGGTCAGAGTGGGACCATCCAGATTACAACTCCTCAGATCCATAAAGGATACACTCAGGGGGCAGACTCAGTGAGCACCAAAGCCCCACTGAAGCAAGTCTTGCCCCATAAGAGTGTCTCCAGCACAGAAGTTCTCCCACTGTAGATACAGCTGATTCTCACAGCCAATTGGCCTGAGGCCAATTCCTCCCAGTGATACCTACAACAATCAAGGCTTAACTACAACAAGACTGTGCACAAAGCCCACAAAGGGGTGCACCAAGAGTGTCCACCTCAGGTAATTGGAATTAGAGATTTCATAGTCTGAATAATTTTTTCTAAGGTTTTCAAGTCCCACTCCATATTAGCCTCTTCAGTTCTTTATGTTGGTCTTATCTCCTGGTTGCCTCCATTTTTACCTCTCTCTCCAGCAAATCCCCTTTTTCTCTGTCCTCCTGGAATTAAGCCTGGCTTTTTAGCTGCCTCTCCAGACCAGATGACATGACTTTTTGAGCACTGATTGAGGATTTGAACCTGAGATACTCCTCCCTGTCCACAGAAAGCTCCCCCTGGACTTTTATTTCTTCTTTTTTTATACAATTAATGTGGTGGAAGTAGGAAAAACTGGGTTTTGAGGGCACCAAGTTGAAAACATGCACTAGCTTTTTGAGTTTTGAAAAGTCACTTCACCAATCTTTGCAAATCACTTCTCTAATAAATGATGGAGTTGACCTGGATGCAGATGTAGCATCTGAGGATAAATGTGACTAACCTTTAACTTGTATTATTTAAGGAGCTTCCACATAAAGGTTATACATTTTGAGAAATGATGCATCTTAAAATCTATTTTGGCTTGAGCAGGGCATATATAAATAAATATATGAACATAAGACATCTGAATATATGATAATTCAGATGTCTTTCTTGAAAAAACAGTACACTTTCTTTATAATTTGTACTGTTTTTTTGTACATGTTGTTAAAGGTATGAAAAAATAAGGAGAAATTATGCCTCTCTCCTCCATATTGCACAACTCAGCCTAGAAGAGACATTGTATAATCTGGTCTATGACATGGGCATTATTTCTGCCCCAACACCTCTGTACCTTGGATTCTGTTCCATTCTTTGTCCTCTGGTCTGCCACAACATGTATTTTCTTGGTGCTTGTATGTTGAAAGCAGAAAGAATGGGACCTTTGTAAGGCCTGATAGTGACAACAGTGTTGGCCAATTGATGGTCTGCCTGAGAGTCCCAGGGTAACCATCTAATGGATGGACTCACTGTGTGAGCCATGCACCCCACAGCTGATGCTTGGACACAGGTCCTTCTGGGGTCACAGGCAGTCATTCGGCTTGAGAGAACTTTGCCCTGGCTAAGGGATCACTGCTGAGCCTGTCTCCACTAGAAGTTTTGCTATCATGATTTTTTATTGGTCTGGTAACTAGTGTTGACACTGTTATTTTTCAGGAGGTGGTATTTTTTTTTCTGGACAGCATCTTTGTGACAGTGGGCATTGCAGTTGTGGAAGTAACACACATGTAATTAAAGTAACAGCAGGCTCTTCAAGCCTAATGACGGTAGATATTGTTGTGGTCACAAGATCTGGAGGAGTGGGCCAGACAACTTGTCAGTGGTCATTAACTCCCCCCACAGGCCCCCCCCCCCCCCGCATTTCCCTTTCCATTCTGTCTTAGAGCTTTGTTTCAGACAAGTTGCCTGTGGCAGTGGGATGGGAATATGACTCTGAAGGGGCTTCAGCCCACACAGGGACATGTGTGACAAATTATCCTGACAGGGCTGCCACTATAATATTAGCAGCTCATTAGAAGAGATGGGTGAAACTCATCTTGACTTTGATCAATTTTCTGCTGGCATTTCAAAGCTTTACGGATCTCATCTTCCCTACCCCCTCCCTACCCACCACTAATTTTGCCTAATTTTTTGTTGTTTAGACCACACTTGGCAGGACTTCCCAAGGACTCAGGGAATCTGGCAACAGATTTAGGAAGTCTTAAATAGTTCATGCCCAAGTTTAGGAGAGAAAAAAGGAATGTGAGCCTGCATTTTTACATTTGTACTTGAAGAAATAAAGAAACAAAGAGCTTAGATGATATAATCTCTAAGGTTTGAGCCAACTCTCATATTCAATGTGTCTATGAGGAGAGGTGAAAGACAGGGCAGGGAGAATGAAGTCCTCTGCTCACTCTTTCCTCTGCCTGGGGAATCTTAGAGATAAAAAGACCCACAGAGACTAGCCAGTACAATTACGTAGCTGATAAAATCCCTGAAAAGAAAAGAAGTTTGACAAAGATCAGGACTTCCTGATTTCCAATCAGGTGTTCCTCTCAATTGACTGCCTCACCACAAGAGAGAAAATAATAAAAATGAATGTGTTAGTTTTCTCCAGAGAAACAGAAACAGTAGATGTATGTGTGTGTGTGTGTGAGTGTGTGTGTGAGTGTGTGTATGTGTGTGTGTGTGTGAGTGTGTGTTCATACAGAGATTTCTCTTAAGAAATTGACTCATGTGATTGCAGAGACTGGCAATTCCCAAATCCTAAGTCAAACTAACAGGCTGAAAGCTCAGACAGGATTTGATTCTGCAGTCTTGAGGCAGAACTTCTTCTCCAGAAAACATCAATATTTGCTCTTATGACTTTCAACTGTTTGGATTAGGCCCACCCACGTTGAGAATAATCTCCTTTTGTATATTTTTGAAAGTCATAGAGGAAGCATGTCAAACTCGTGGCCCACAGGCCGCATGCAGCCACAACAAATATTTTTGTGGCCCAGCCAATATAACGGTATGTAAGAAATGCTTTAATAAAAATTTAATAACTTAATTTTTACAATATCCTGTTATACATAATTATTAATAACAAACTACAATGTTTGCTAATGACTGATTACTATAATCGTGTTTCATTCATTTCCCTACGTGCCTTACCCGCAGGTGCACCATTTCTCTCCACTAATACTAGCAGCGAATACTTTAGCAGCCGCTTGTCATGAGTGTTGGACTGACTTGTTTGGTGTGTGCAACAGGAAATATTTCACTTCGGGAGAACAAGAAAAATAGGTTTGTTTGCATTACACTTATTAATTTGTGCAGTTATTCAGTGTCTGGTAAGTTAATGTTCAAGAAAAAATATTAATTTTTATTAAAATGTTCTATTCTTTCATCTTAGTGATTACTCATTTATTTCAGACCTTTGTATTCAGCATGTCTCTATCAAAATAAACCTATGTTTCTATGAAAATTGAAGCTTTTGTTTTTTTGCAGCCCACATAAACTTAAACCTTGTTTATTTGGCCCGTGTTAGCCTTGGAGTTTGAAATGCTTGTCATAGAGGTTATCTTCCAATTAAAAATTTTCCCATTACATTTGACATTCAATATAGTATTAGTTTCAGCTATACAGCATAGTGGATAGACATTTATATAACATACAAAGTGATTCCTCAATAAACCTTGCACCCACCTGGCATCATGTATAGTGATTACATATTATTGACCATATTCCCTATGCTATACTTAATGCACATGATTATTTTGTAACTGCTAATTTGTACTTCTTAATCCCTTTACCTTTTCACTCAGTGTCCCAACCCCTCTCCCATTTGGGAACCATCAGTTTGTTCTCTGCATATATGAGTTTGCTTCTGTCTTGTTTGTTCATTTATTTTGTTTATAAGTTTCCCTATATACGTGGAGTCATATGGTGTTTGTCTTTCTCTGTCTAACTTATTTCATTTAGCACAATATCTTCTAGGTCCACCCATGTTGTAACAAATGGTAAGACTTCATTCTTTTTTATGGCCAAATAATATTTCATTATTATATACTAGAGGCCTGGTGCATGAAATTCATGCGGGGGGGGGGATCCCCTCAGCCCAGCCTGCAACCTCTCCGACTGGACTGCTGGCTTCTAATTGCTCACCTGCTTGCCTGTCTGATTGCCCCTAACTGCACCCCTTGCCAGCCAGGCCTGATTACCCCTCACAGCCTCTGCATGCTGGCCTGATCACCCCTAACTGCCCCCTCTCTGCTGGCCTGGTCACTCCTAACTGCCTCCCCCCGGCCTGGTCACTCCTTACTGCCCCCACTGCAGGCCTGGTTACCCCCAACCTCCCCCGCCGCCGGCCTAGTTGCCCCTCACTGTCCTCCCTGCCAGCCTGCCAGCTTAATAGCCCCCAACTACCCCCTTCAGCCTGGTTGCCCCCAGTTGCAGTCCCCCCACCAGCCTGGTCACCCACAACTGCCCCCCCCCCACTGGCCTGGTTACCCCTCATGCCTTCCCCTCCTCACTCCCCCGCAGTAACTAACTGCTTTTCTTTTGCTGCTCTGATAATTTTTAATTTGTCTTAAATCTTTTGCATTTTCATTATGATGTGTCTTGGTGTGGGCCTCTTTGGGTTCATCTTGTTTGGGATTCTCTGTAATTCCTGGGCTTTTCTGTCCATTTTCTTCATTAGGTTAGAGAGCCTTTCAGCCACTAATTCTTCAAATAAAAATTCTTGCTCTCTCTCTTATCCTTTGAGTACCATGATGATGCTTTTATTGTTATGCTTGATATTGTCCAACAGGTCCCTTAAATTATCTTCATTTATAAATTTTTTTCTTATTTTTGTTGTTCTGATTAGGTGTTTTCCACTACCTTGTCTTCAAAATCACGGGTTCAGTCCTCTACTTCCACTAATCTGTTGTTGATTCCATCTAATGTATTCTTCATTTAAGTTATTGTATTCTTTATTTCATTTCTTTCTGGTTCTTTTTTATGTTTCTTTTGTCTTTGTTGAAGTTCTCACTATGCTTATCTACTCTTCTCCTAAGTTCATTGAGCATCCTTATAAACAGTGTTTTGAACTCTGAATCTTGTCTTCATTTTTGTTACTTCTTTTTCTGGAGTCTGAACAATTCTTTCATGTCTGTGTCCTCATTTTGGCTGCTCCCCTCACTTCTTCCACCACCACCCCCATATTTGTTTCTATGTATTAAATAGATTCACTACATCTCTCTCCCAGTCTTGGCAGAGTGACCTTATGTGTTGGTCAATTGATAAAAATATGATCAGAGGTTCACCATAAACTAACCCTTTGTTTCTTCTGGGAGCCATGGTTGAATATTTGCTAATTCAGAGTTCCTGGTGACTGCATAGAACATAAATACCACAGATAACAAAAAGAAACTGTATATTATTGTGTTTAATACTAGAATAATCTTATGATTCCCATTTTTCGAATGAAAACTCAGAAACACAGAGAAGTAAAATAGGTGCTAGAACTGTGATTCAAAACTAGGTGGTTCAGTTCCAGTGTCTGTGCCCCAGCCATAATGCTGTACTGTATCCCCGTAATGGCTCTTACAGAAACAAATTTATGCCTTTCATCTTTGCTGTACCTTTATATGTTATGCTTTGTCCTACTTTCCTGAATTTCATTGTTGTATGCATCTTTATTTTTTCCTTTGGTATTATAATGCACTAAAAAATGGAAATATGCAGACAGACAAAAAGGGAGACAAATGCTAACTGAGTTGGGGAGGTTGAGTCAGTAGCAAGAGAAGACAGGTAAAATTTATTTGTATCAATTCCCACAAAGCATTTTTAATTGTATGTCACTTAAAATGTAATGTTTAATCTTTTCTTCTCTTCATTGGTTGTATTTCTGGATAATGTATACTGTGCAAAATGCAGCAAAATAGCATGCTTTCCAAAGACTTTTGTTTACCTGTGTTGTGAAGCGTAGTACAGAGTGCCTGCCTGTGAGAATTTTATTGTGTTTGAGGAAGTAGAATAAAGGCAATTATTATAATGCAATGAGGGAGGTATTCCGGGCAAAGGGAACCTTGTACACAAAGAATGACTTGTTTCAGGAAAGGCAAGTACATCATACAATGTGATTAGTATAAAAAGTTGTGAAGGTGACAGCCATTGCTCTACATAATCCCAAAAGACATCATGCCATTGTCTCCCAGGTAAATAGAATTTTCTAAAGTTGTCTAGGTCACAACCTCAGAGGCTGAACAGAGAGATCCTGGGTAAGTTTGGAAAGAGGGATCCATACTATTTTTCTCGATTAATGTTACTAGGAAAAGATTTAAAGGGGAAAACAACATCAGATTTGCCAATTATTAAAAGGACAAAAACTATACATTTTTCTGGATCAGCAAAATTGTCAACTAGAGATATGTTTGTAACTAATTTCCCTGGTACCTGCTTGAAATGTAACTACTGGAAGTAAAGGGAAAATTGCTAGTCTCCTCATAAGTGATAGTGCTTTGACTTAAGGTCAAGAACCAGGTTAGATAAGTAGCCTTGCCAAATATTTAAGCATTTTCAGAATAAAATGCATAGGCCCTTGGAATATGCTCTGTGAAATCTGGAAGGTCTTTAAAGAAATTGCAGTCTCTGTTACAAATGAAGCAAAATATCTTCAAATACAACCTTAGACAGCAAAAGAATAAAAACTGGAACTCGGGCTCGGGCCTTTAATGTGGCATTTTTTCTTCCCACTGACCTACCATTAAAATAAATAACAATAACAAACTTTCACACCCTTTTAACAGGGATCACACTCTTTTAGCAGGGTCATTTTTTCCTCAACATTTTTTTTTTTTTTTACTGCTTTCCATGGCCTCAGGTTTGAACTGGAACTGAGTCCAAACAGGATAAAATACCATAAGAAGCTTTGTTCAGATTGCTGCAGCCTGTCCAGAGACAGGAAATACTAGAAACCATGAGAGAGCCTATTCTGATGAGAATTCCAGCAGAGCTTGGCTTGACTCAAGCAAGTTCCAAAAAAAAGAAAATTCTTTACATGATCTGCCAACATTTTTAGGGTACACTCCAAAAAAACAGAAATTTACATCTTTAGAGAGTCCCCCATGTCTGGAGCCCATCCACTGCCCACGTTCCCCTGGCCCTCAGTATTATAAGAGGACCCGTGATGGGAAAGCAGAGTTGTGTAGACCTTTTGTGAGGCTGCAGCTTGTCATGAGCCTCATGGATGACTCTAACTGTAAGCTCTTTCCTAAGGCTTTAACATTGATAATGAGTGAGTGTCATTGTTCTTGTGCTGGGTAATATGCCAACACTAATTGATATGATGCTGTCATTCTCTCACCTAGTAAAATAAAATTACTACAAACTCATGGCTTAATCTTTGTTCATAGGAGATATAATAAAATCTTTAGCTCCAGAAAAAGAGAGGTGAGCATGGTAAGAATACTTTCTGCTTCACAAATTCGAAGAGGTCCAACTCTCATCTATGCTCCAGAGTCCATATTGTTCTGCAGATGGTGGAATAAATAAAATATTTCCTAAAGAGTGAACACGTGTAGGAAAGAGAAGAGTGTGAAGATGTGTTGCAGTAAGAGAGGTTAGCCAGATGTTAGTGCTGACCTCCACTCACTGGAATCTGATTGAAATTGGCATTGAGTTCCCTCTGCTGTTTAAAAGAGTTACATGGGAAGTACACCCTTTCCCAAGACTAAAGGGAGCCACCTTGTAAAATATCTACTTTATTGCCATTGAGATTTACATTTTGTGTATTTCTGGGATCGTGGATCCCTATTTTTCAATGTACAGAAATGTTATAAAAAGGATTTCAGATTTATCAGCAATTAGATCTTTTAAAAAGAGGTCTGTATAATTTCCACCATGATATGTCAGCAGGACCTTACTGAATCCATATTTGATATTTAGCTTCAGCCTAATTTGAACTGCGGATGGCACATACTGAAGCCAACAAATAACAATGCACAGGTGTGTATGTGTGTTTATGAAAGTGGATGGATATTGTAAGCAAGTCACTGCAAATGGAAACCATCTACAAAACCATCCACTGGAGCCAATGAAACACTCACTGATTACAATCATTTTGGAAACTATTGTTTCAGGAAAGTGGTAGTTTCAGGAAGCCTGTAGATTTTTTTTATTTATGTAATTATTTATGTTGATTTTTATCACTGCACCCTTGGCTAAATTAACATCATGAAGCAAGGACAGCAAAATTATATATTTTAAATATGCCTTAAAACTAAACATTAGTCATAAGAAACCAATATTAGTCATAAGAAAACAACAGATAACACAGGATTCAAAACTAGCAACTCCGGTAAAAATCACAGAAATCTGGACCTCATGTATAGATTAGTTAGATAAATTTACTTTTAATTTATCTATAAAATAAAAGGTTTTGGAGTAATTTGCGAATGCAAATTAAATTGCAGTCTGAGGTTTAAAAAGAACAAACTGGTTTCAAACAGATCCTTAAACATTTCAGAAGCAACTATTTAAATATAAGCAATTAATACCAGCATTACAAATCGTTCTCATCTGTTCATTAAAACAAGCTCCCCAGGACCTCTATTAGACTTCTAAAAATCTAGATCTATAAATTGTATACATTTGAAAGTAGAAAAACATTCCACTATTCACCCTTTACTAATTCAGATTATCCTTTTAACGATTGGAGTGAGAAAGGTTTCTGCTTACTCTTGGAGCAAAAATAGCTCTTAGTGATAACACTGACATTGCTCTCTGATGTCTTGGGGATTTAGAAATGAAGGAGACACTTGTATGTGGACAGGAAAGCCTCTTATGTGATGTCATTAAAGGGGTTCATCTTGTCTCCAAATACATCCCCACTTGTGTCTCCAGCATTAAACATTTCTATAATTGGATTCATTTGGATAAGGCCAATAGCTTTTTCCAGGAGTCCTCATTTAAATGAACTTATCTTCTCAGAGGATGGCAGTCCATGAGCATAGATGGATCACGGACCCCAAAGCAGTAAGATCAGAGTAGAGGTGGCGAGGTGGAGAGGAAAGGAATATGGTTATGGAGGGAAGGAAGGTCTAGACGTTGGGGCCTTCATTTCCCAGTGCTAAGAAGAGTGCAGTTGTAAATCTCTATAGAATAATGGCTTCAGGTGGAGAGATAAGATGCTAAATACAAGTTCTATATACTTCATAATTGAGCTGAAGGCCAGTGTGGTTCCATTAGGCTAGGTCAGCTTTATGGGCCCCAGGGGGTTGGTTCTGGAGATCAATTCTACCCTCTTAGCCTTTCCTCTTTCAGGGATATGGATTCTTTTAGTTCATGGAAAGCCCTATAAAATCCTGAGAACTTGTCTTTAAAGCTCCATATGCTGTCTCAGAGGCTATTTTATCATCCCTGATGAAACAGAGCTCTGTCTTCTACACAAATCTTATGATTTCTGTAAGAAAATTTTCCAAAATTAAAATTCAAGTCCAAGCAAAGTATTTCTGTGATGCTATGAAATATTAGCAATCTTAACATTTCCCATGCTGAGAAGTCAAATACATAAAAAGTCCAGGCATTTATATGCCCTACTGAACAGTTACACATTGTCTAAGGATTTTCTTTTAAATGTTATTTTAGCCTTGGGTAATATATCTCCTAAAAAACCATATGAAAATATATCCAAGTAGATGTTTTAAAACATAATTACCTGTTGACCCATCATCTTTTCTACTTAAAAGAAAAAGTTAGAATATCTCTTAAAGAAAGTTCTGGTTTCCCTTAGAGAAGATAAGTGAGACTTTTACTTCCATTGCAGGTACTTTTGTTCAATCTTAGAAGATCCCACTGTCCTCTCAGGCCATTGCTTGTCAGGTAAATGACAGGTGATTCACTTTGCTGTCTTTCTTAACTGGGCCATTTCTATGAATGACCAATCTTTACAAATTGTTCACTATTTGTATAACTACTGCTTTTCATTCCATTCCTTTTCTTTAAAACTCAGCTGTAGATTTTTATTCCTGGGAGATTTCTACTGGGCTCATTGAAATCTGAATCTTTTTGAGGGTCATGTTAGGTATGTGGGTTGGGGGAGGCAACCTGTCTTCAAGAACTCTGGCATATTGGGCAGATTTTCTAAGCATATAATTCCTATCTCCACATCCATCTCCCAGAAACAGTGAAAGGGATGTTGAGACTACTAATGAGGCCCTCAAGACATTCAGTTAAGATTCTTAAGATGAACAAAGAAAGAAGCACAAAATGGCTCAGCTACATGGGGGTGAAGGGAGTAGATTATATTGTTGCTAGAGAGCCAAGAATGTACCACTAGGTAGAGAGATTTGAAGTGCATTCATCCCTTTGCAGGATATGGGTGTGTGGTTAGAGGGAAGATTTTTGAGTGTGAGTCAGTGGGACCCCAGTCTTTCCTTCCCCAGAACAAATGCTGAGTGGCTGAAGCACCTGCTGGGAGAAGTAGTGACCTGGCAGCAACATCTGGGAGATCAAAGTAGCTGGGCCCACGGGTCCTTGCAGTAGAGGGACTTGAATTCATTAACAAAATGGGGTTGAGTCTCAGTACCACAAACCACTGTGATTGTCCCCCCAAGCCCTGGATGATCCTCAGGCTGAAAGAGTCTGAGAAACCAGGAGTTAGTATGATGGCTAACTCCAAACATAAGTATAATGGAGTTAGATGAAACTACACATTATGGCAGATCTCACCACCTATTATTTCTGATCCCCTGAATAAGGCAGATCTAGTGAGGTAGGAGAGAAAAAAATATCTGTGGTCCCTAAGCAGAACTTTGCTTTTCACTGTCATGTGGTAATTCAAAGTGGGCTTAATGGTTTATTACCTAACTTACCCACAACTCTCAGTACTAATAAATAGCTAATGTGGATTGTTTCCTCATGGAAAGGTGCTGAAGATGAGAATGTCAAGTACAAATCAGCTGGTTGCTGTAAAACATGTCTACACAAACACATATAACTTTATTGCTAAACTTATTTTTCTCTTTGGCACTTAGAACACTGAAATTCAATCTGAACTGATTATGGCCTTAAGCAATAACCAAGCACACCCTCCTTGCATGTCACCCACTCTCCCTGGCCCTCCCTGCAGATAGTGCCTGACTCTTGCTGATGATGTGATGATGCCCAGTCATTAGAACAATTGTCCCATGGACTTTAAAAATGAAATTTAACATTAAGATTGAGAGCTTTTTATATTTTCCAAAAGTTTCCAGATTTTTCAACCCACCACCACGACATCCACCAAAAAGAGCAGAGTGGAATAGAGGGAGAGAGACATAGAGAGAGAAACACTGATGTGAGAGAGACACATTGATTGCTTGGCTCCTGTACATGTGCCCAGACCAGGGCCGGGGATCGAGTCTATAACTGAGGTATGTGTCCTTGACTGGAATTGAACCCAGGACCTTTCAGTCTGCAAACTGGTACACTATCCACTTAGACAAACCAGCGAGGGCAAAGTAATTCTTAGCAGACTTCTTTTCCTTCTCTTTATCTTTTTTCCCTAAAAATTGCTGGCCTGAATTTTTAGGTTATGTCACTTTCCTTATGATAAGGTTTTGCACTAGAAATTAAACTTTGTTTAGTTAGAAGAATGTCTTTGTCTGAATGTGGAAATTTCTAGAATAATCCTGAAGAAAATATCTTGACTTAAAGACATTTCTGCAAGTTTTCTCAGGAATTTTGCAACTTAGTGATTAAGGCAACCTAATCACAAGTAAAATTAGCCATGTCTCACTAAAGTGGGTGCTGCAAGAGATATACATGGTTGTGGGTTCGATATGGGGATCACTTCAGGAAGAAAATAAGCATTGCATAGTGTCAGCATCTAACCAGGAACAAGATTTGACCTGTGTGATGCTATGCAATAATTTTTAAAGCCAATGTCTTCAGGCCTAAAGTTTTGGCCTTTGTTGTCAACAGAGCAACATGTGAAAGAGCAAGACCCAAGACTCAGGTCCTGTCCTGTGAGGTGAAACAGGCTATGCTAACCTCCACGGAGAGAAAATCCTTTAGCTGGGGTGTAAAATAGTATGTTTATCTCAGTGTGGTCATGTTTTTTATTGAGGAAATAGATTATCCCCAAAAATGTGTGCTATTTATAGTTCTGTCAGATGGAAGTGTTGTTTCTAGGTCACATAACTTCTTTATGTAGCCCCAGCTTTGAGTCCTGTAGGTCCTGAAGCCTCTGTTCTCAACCCCTTCATTCATTCATCAGCCATTGACAGATCCAGTGAAGTGCCAGCACATCTTAAATTTGATTACACAAACAGAAAACAAAGCACAGTCCTTACTCATGGCCTAGCAGAGGATACAGACACAGAAACAGATAGTTTGAACTATATGAAATTGACATTTTTGGTCAAAAATGTTCAATATTGGCAATTTCATATGATGCAACCTTTATAATACAATAAGCTCAGTGATAGAAATCTGCATAGTTTTTATTGTAGGTTGTTTGTGTTTAGCATAAGAAAATGACACAAACTGGAGAGTGTCACTTGGAGAGTAGGGAGAAAGGTTGTTGGGTAAGCTTCCTGGAGGATCCCTGGTTACAGAAAAAAAAAAATGAAGAAGACGTGGACTATGTATGTGACAAGAACCTTCTGAAATAGATTGCTTTTAGAAAATTATCCTAGTTTAATTATCCTAGAGGCCCTTAGTTGTTTAATCAGTAAAGTTGCTCAAAAGAACACCGGAACAGAAGTACCAATGTCCTAGGGGCTGACACAGAAAATTCAAGCGTCTAACTGACCCCTGATTTCTTTCACTGGCCAGAGTCTTCCATTGCCTTTATCTGCACACTACTCACCTTGGTCCCTGGAGCTTGCTCACTCACCAGCAACCTCTATGATAAGAAGTAAGGATCCTGAGCAGCACTAGATTTACAATTTTCTGGCTTCCTAAGAATGGTATCATCCCATAGTGGATTCTGACTCCAGCTTTGAGAAATGGGTCTTATGCTTAGTGTCTAGATTATGGAGTCTAAGTGCTGCTTTGTTGATTCAAGTTTGATGACTCCAGGCCTGTGAGGACTGACCTTGGCTGGATTTATTATTGGCCTCACCCTTGCAAAATCTTTTGGTTTTCATTTCCTGACTTTCAAAATCTCCCCTCCTAATCCAGCTGGCTCCTGCCATGTATAAATTTGGCCCCATTCTCTGGTTATGCTTTCTGTTTTGAGTGAGCAGTCTCAAGTCCTGAAAAAAAAAGCTATTTTGAAGATATAACTCAAGAGTACAAGGATTAAAACAATAAATCCTTGCAGAAACTCAGGGTTCTCTTGTAGTTCACTGACAGTGTGTTACCACATCACTATTGGGGAAGCCCTTGATGGTTCAGGTTGCCAATGGTTTCACTTAATACTCTGTGACTTACCACACAGATAATATTATGGGAGAAGAACAAGCTCTCAGCCTAATTATTTATTGGAGGCTCATGAAGATAAAAGGTTGTATACATACACATGTTTGTGAATATTCATTGCCACTGAATGATGAGAAAGGAAACATGATACTTTAGAGAAAGTGAATCCTTGACATACTATGGAACAAGCATGTCAAACTCAAAGGCTAACAAGGGCCAAATAAACAAGGTTTAAGTTTATGTGGGCTGCAAATAAAACAATAACCAAAAGCTTTAATTTTCATAGAAACTTAGGTTTATTTTGATAGAGACATGCTGAATACAAAGGGCTGAAATAAATGAGTAATCGTTAACATAAAATAATAGAATCTTATATAATAAAGAGGTAATATGCAAATTAACCATCACTCCAACACACAAGATGTCTGCCCCCATGTGGACATAAGACGTCTGGCAGGGGAGGGCAGTTGGGAAGAACCAGGCCTGCAAGGGAGGGCATTTAGGGGCAACCAGGCCTGCAGGTTAAGGAAGTTAAGGGTGACTGGGCTGGCAGGGGTGGCAGTTGGGGGTGACCAGGTTGGCAGGGGAGGGCAGTTCAGGGCAATCGGGCAAGCAGGAGAGGGCAGTTAGGGGAGACCAGGCTGGCAAGGGAGGGAAGTTAGGGGTGATTGGGCCAGCAGGGGAGGACAGTTAGGGGCAACCTGGCCACCAGGGGAGGGCAGTTAGGGGTGACCAGGCCAGCAGGGGAGGGCAGTTAGGGGCAATCAGGCCAGCAGGGGAGCAGTTAGGTGTCAATCAGGCTGGCAGGGGAATGGTTAGGGGGTGATCAGTCTGCAGAAGTGGTTAGGGGCAATCAGGCAGGCAGGCAGGTGAGTGGTTGGGAGCCAGGAGTCCTGGATTGTGAGAGGGATGTCAAACTGCCCTCGGGGGATTCCAGATTGGAGAGGGTGAAGACTGAGCTGAGGGACAACCCCCCCTGCACAAATTTCATGCACCGGGCCTCTAGTGTTTTAATAAAAGTTAATATTTTTTCTTGAACATTAACTTACCAGACACTGAATAACTGCACAAATTAATAAGCATAACACAAATAAACATATTTTTATTGTTCTCTGAAAGCAAAATATTTCCTGTTGTGCACACCAAACAAGTCAGTACAAGACTAATGATGTGGCAATCGGCTGCTAAAATATTCACTGCTAGTATTAGTGGAGAGAAATGGTGCACCTGTGTAAGGCACGTAAGGGAAATGAATGCAACACAATTATTGTAATAAGTCATTAGCGAACATTGTAGTTCGTTATTAATAACTATGTATAACAGGATATTGTAAAAATTGAGTTACGAAATTTTTATTAAAAAATATTCCTTGTGGCCACATATGGTCCATGGGCTGCGAGTTTGAAATGCTTGCTATAGGAGGTTCCTCACATTAAAGAGAAATTAGGCTTATTGGATTTAATGTCTCTTAATTTTACATCTAATTATATGATTCTGGGAATTGCAAAAGCTTTGTTTTTTCTTTTCCAAATGAGACATAGGACTTTTATTACCTAACATCATGAAGTCATATAACAAATGGGCACTATTACTGGCTGTCCTATGAAATGTATGTTGCGTCTGAGGACATTTTAACTGACATTTTACTCCAACCTTTTCATCATTGCAGAAAAAGCCTGTGACCCATTTACAAGAGCTGCAGAGTGTGTTTGTAGAACGTGGATAGAACCCTGGATGATGATGTGTTTTGAGAGTCACCCTACTTGTATTTTTTCCTGCTGGCAAAGAATAATTATTTTCTGGTGGGAAATCACATTTTGATGCCTAATTCTTACCTTTTTACTACAGTCTACCAGGAACTTGTTTTCTATGATGACAAGATGCATCCCAAATTGCTCTAAAGATGATATTGATTTTCCTGCAAATAATAAGTCCAGCCGCAGGAGAACCATAAAACGTCAAGTTGTTGCTTCAGTGAGTGTTACTGTGTAATGTCAGTGGCTTTGATTTTTATTTAATTTTGTGATTAAATCTTTTTTTGACTTCCCTGCAGGATAAAATATATTAATACTTTTGGTTTCAAAGAAGCATTCAATAGCAAGGAAACATCAAAAAACTCAACTACAGAAAAATGGAGCTTTATTTTAAAATTTTAGAAAATGCTACTGTGAATCCTCAAGGTATATCTTTGGAACTAATTTTGGATTGAATTACTCAGCCTTACTTGTGGGGCTATTCCTCAGGTAGCAGTGGGTTCAAAATCCTATGAAGTTTAGTTGAGAAATGCTTACCTATTAGTTATTAGAACTAATACTCTTTTGCCAGGAGCTGATGCACCAGCAAGTGACTCACCTTCCATATTACCATAAATTATGTGTGCTCCTTTCTCTCTACATGCAAAGGATTAGCTTGGTGATGCCCAACCTATTGTGGCCTGGCAGGCAGCTTCCTGTGTAAAAGAGATCATTCATTTTCAGAGGTATTACCGTATTTTTCCGTGTATAAGACACCCCCCCCCACACACACACTTTTCCAACCAAAAATTAAGAAATCAATATTTTAAACATTTTGCTGGTTTTCCTATTAAGGCCTTCTTCTTTTTTGGCATCTTAAAGAGTTGTTCTTCCTGTTTTCTCCACTGCCTGATTATACACTCAGAGGGAGGAGGTCCAAATTCTCTCTCTGCAGCTCTGTTTCTATGATCTTTTGCATAGCTGATTACATTTAGTTTGAATTTTTTAGAGTGAGACAGTCACTTATTGGTATTTATCTTTTTATTTTTGACATCTTTTTGGGCTCAGAATGCTCCTGTCCCTGTTGCATCTGCATACTCTCCACCTCCACCTCCATCTCCACCTCCAATTACGGCATCAACGGACCGTCAGTAACAATAAGGTTCGTGATTAGAGCAAAACTGTTTGACAAGCTGAAACCGGTTTGGCTCAGTGGATAGAGCATCGGCTTGTGGATTGAGGGGTCCCAGGTTCGATTCGGGTCAAGGGCATGTACCTGGGTTGCGAGCACATCCCCAGTAGGAGATGTGCAGGAGGCAGCTGATCGATGTTTCTCTCTCATCGATGTTTCTAACTATCTCTCTCCCTTCCTCTCTGTAGAAAATCAATAAAATATATTTTAAAAAAAATTAAAAAACAAACAAACAAAAAAAACTGTTTGACAAGGTATTGGCAGCTATGTATCCATGTGGCCCTTCTCAGCTGACTTCCATGTATAAGATGCCCCTCAATTGTCAGTCTAACGATTTTAGAAAAAAAATACGAGTAGTGTCTTATATACAGAAAAATACGGTATATCATTGAAAAAAAAAGCCCTCAATACTGAGACTGAATCTCTGACTCAGGATGGACCCACAATGATTCTACTCTAGAGCATCTACAAAACTATACGGAAAATGTGTGATTTCTGAGAGAAGTCCACATAACTCTCAAAGTCACCCAAATTTGAGTACTATCTTCTCCTTCCTTCAGGTTTGGGAGTCCAACAGGGTGCCTTGCTTTTGTAAGATGAATGTGGGGAACATTATCTTCAGACTAAACTACTTTCTATTACCCAGATCAACTGGTTATAAATCTTTGTTTAACACTTACATTAAGATTTGTGTTCACAGGTGATCTTTCACCTGATCCTCCTGATAGCTCCAATGGATAAGAATTTTCCTGACCTTAGTCCACTGACTAGGAAACTAAGACTTAGATGAATGCTATACATGTATTTCATAATCTACAATTAGTAAGTGGCAGAGCTAAAAATTAGACCTCAATCTCTTGAATACTGACCCTGCACCCCACTCTACTACACTGAGTTTACATTAATCCACTAGACTGCTTCACTTATTAGCACTGGGAGATTAGTTTGACTGGTTTTTATGTTGAAGTCAACAAGTTTTCCTGGTGTGGTAGGACCATGGGGGTCAGGTCACCCACCAGTCTGCCCTCTGCACACTGGTTCACATTCAGCCTTCTGTCTTTCCAGTGACCAGGAACACTGTTCCTCAGAGCAGGGCCTGTTCTAGCAGAGAGGCAGGGCACCCTTCAGCACTGGAGAAATGAAAATGAGGACAAAGACACAAGACAGGCAGAGTTCACCAGATCACCAAATAGTCATTGGTCTGCAATCAGAAAGACATGGCAATTTTGACTCCCATTTCCTTCCTCCTTAAAAACACAGTCCCTTTGTTTGAAACCCCAACCAATATCTAAAAGAAGAAGGCAGAATCATCTCTGTGCACATGATCCTGAAAATATAATAAAAATATACTTGAGTGCACGATAGTCAGGGAGGAGAGACTGGAAATGGACATAAATAGCAGTTTATCAATAAAAACAATATTAAAAAGGAGGCCCTGTCTTCTGGCCTCACAACAGCTACCTCACCTTTGCTGCTGCTTCATCCCACTTTGAGAAAAACAAAGGGAAAGGAAAACTTCAAGTCAAAGAATAAGAAGGTAAATCATGTTTGATTCTCACTACTAGAAAGTAAATCCATATTCAGCTTCTCATTTGACCTCTCAGGCTGTTCATTTGAACATGTGTGTGACCAGAAAGTTCATGGTGACCAGAGCAGCCTTGAGTAGCTCTATAGCTTCAATTCTGATGACACACTTTGCCAGGTGCAGCTAGGTAAGACCAACTTCACCGGGAAGCATTACCTAGTGGTCTGGAGTCAGGTGAGAGCGGGTAAAAGACAAATCAAACTGAGAAGAAAGGTGACTATGGGGGTTTGAAATTCCTGTAGTAATGACTCCTTTGGATTAAGATATTGTAGACACCACAGTACAAGTTAAATGGGGTTAATATTTCCCATCAATTCTGAATGCTTATTGAATCAACTAATCATATTATTCCTTTATTTTTTTTCCAGAAAGGCTCCAAGGAACTGACAGCTAGGGGAGGTGAAGAAGAAATGATTTGTAACCTTTACTTGCAGTCCTTTACTGTCTGAAGTGAGGGACTAGTGAGAGGGAAGGTGACAAGGCAAACAGCTCCCAGTGAATCCCCAGTGGGTAACTTGGATTTCCCTGATTGGGCCAAACTGGTTCTGTTTCTTGTAGCTGTTGTGAAAACCAGCACTGTAGGAGCCCTTAAGCTTTTATTTTTTAATACCCTAAGAATAGGCCAAAGGAAAGGACAGAGATGGTATTGCTGGGACAACTGCCAAGATAAAGAAACTTTTAGATTTCTGGGGACAAGAGGCCATGTGAAAGATATTCTCTCTCTCTCTCTCTCTCTCTCTCTCTCTCTCTCTCTCTCTCTCTCTCTCTCACACACACACACACACACACACACACACACACACGAGAGATCAAATGCAACAGAGGGTAGATGTGTGCATGTGGCTGGCAAAAGTTTGATTAGCTAGCAGCATCAGCTTTAAATTAAAACAATTTCCAATGGATAAGGAGAAAACATAGAAAGGGACACAATCTTCAAATAAGCACATGAACAGTAAATGAGGAATTAGAAGCAGAGCCATTTTGAAAAGTGAATCCAGACCATCTGGAGCTAAGGACTGATTGAGTCAATGAAGCTGCAAGCATCTGGGGCTGAGAGTTTCCTCCTGTGGATAGGGGCACGGAAGGGTGTGTGGTGGGAGGCAGGAGCAAGGCCTGGGATCCAACACACCAACAGGTCTGGCTGCAGGGCCAGAAGGCCTCCTACCCCCGGGCTGGGTTCTCAGAACAGTGAGGAGGGCTGGGAGGGGAGCAGAACAGCCTCAAGGTCTTCCCAAAGACAATGAGGAGAAGCAGATCCTGGGGCTGCTGGCTCCCGGGCCTGCTGCTGGCCGGCAGATTGGATTCTAAGGCTCCCTGCACAGGAAATGAGTGAGACTCCACAGAGAATAGTCAGGGGTTGGAGAGGAAACCATCAACCCTGGCAACAATAGGAAGAAGGGAGGGCGGGTAGAGGAAAGTTTGTTTGCTAAATGTTGATCTAGTAAAGGTCAGTGATAAATGTTTGCAAAAATCCTTGGCTGCACACAAAACTTCAGAAGACCTAAAGGATCAGGTTCTGTGCTCAGTCCAGGGGATCTGGGATGTTTAAGAGCTGAAAGAACCACTATGATCACCATGGATCAGGCACCGCCTTGCCTCTTCCCTTGCCCAGACAGCCTCCCACAAGTAAGACAAAATGCTGGCACAGTTTATTATTTCTTAGCTCAGGTCAGGCAGCCAGAACTTGATTCCCAATTCTTCATAAAGCCTAACAGGCCATCCCTTGGGCAAGTTACCTCAGTGTTCTCTTCTGCTAATTGAAAATATCAAGTTCTTAGAATGTTTTTTATTTGTTTGTTTTTGTTGTTAATCCTCATCTGAGAATATTTTTTTACATTGATTTTTAGAGTGAGTGGAAGGGAAGGAAGGTGGGGAGGCGGGGGAAGAGATACGAGAGAGGGAAATGGATTGGTTGCCTCCTGCATTCACCCTCACTGGGGCCAGGGGTCGTGCCCTTGATCAGGAATCGAACCTGAAACCCTTTGGTGCACGGGCTAACATTCTAACCACTGAGTACACTGGCCAGGGCAGAATGTTTAAAGCATCTTAGCATCTTACCCAACACTTAACAACTGCTCACTAAGTGGTAGCCATTTTATATCACTTTTAGTATTACTATTTATTCCAATCATTTCCTGTTACAAATACACTCCAATAAATGTTTTCATAGATAAATCTTTGCCCAGATCTCTGATTATTTCTCTAGTGTAAGTATCTGAAAGTGGTAAGCTGAATCCAAGGATATAAACTTTTTAGAGGTGTTTGCTAACATTGCAAGATAATTTTCCATTGAGATTGTCTGGATGTCTCTTCCCAATCTCCTTGAAGGGGGGCGCAGGTAGAATAGCCGCAGGTCATACTATTTCAATTCATTCCATCAGCACCTGTTCACTGTGTGCTAGGTACTGTTCTGGGAACTTGAGATATGGCCACAAAAACAACAACAAAAAAAGAATTTCCTGTCTTTAAAGCACTCAGATCCTGAAGGAAGATGGACAAAAACAATGAAATAAACACAGTGTGCAGCGATAAGTCCTATGAAGAGGTAAGGGGCTGGTGGATGGTGCTGTTTCAGATGGGGTGCTATCTATCTCGTTTAGATGGGAAATAACACTTGAGCCCAGCACAGAATAAAATGAAACTTGGTGAAGATCCAAGGAAACAGCATTCCAAGAGCCCTGAAGCTGGCACTAATTTATAATTTCAGCGGCTGGTAAAGAGACTAGTGTGAGCAGAGCAGTGAGGGGAAGGAGGGGAAGATGTGTGTGGAGTGGCAGCCAGTGGGCAGCCCATGATGGAAGGTTGTTCTGAGTAGGAAGCAAGCCCTTAGAAGGCTCCAATGAGGGGAGGATTCCCCTGTGTCTTAGGTTATATCAGCATCACTCAGGCTTCTGTGTGCATCTGCATGAGACTATAGGACAGCAAGTGTGGAAGCAAAACCAGTTAAGGCACCATTTACTTCTTGGTAATTTGATGGACCAGAAAATATTTCTCCTTTTAATCTGCGTTCGTGATTACTTGTGAAGCTGCATTTTCCAATTACTTCTTGGGCATTTGCATTGAGTGTCTGTGAGATGTGGACTGAATTTAGTCCTCTAACAGGAGCACTCCAACTCTGCCATTAGTGGGGTGGAGACTTTTCAGCTCCCATCCTTGGGAGGGACTTCAAAGGTAGGATCTGTAAAGTTCTCTCCACTCTCTAGTCTATGTAGTCTCAGAGGCATTTGGGGGAGTTTTGTGGTTCCGTTTCTGGTTTCTCTCACTAGCTTTTTAACAGCCTACATTTAAAATATGTCCTTTATTAAGCTGTGATTGTGCAAATTAGGGGATGGGGGGGAATTTGAATATATTAAGCTAAGTATTCAGGCTGGATAAATATTACATTGAGATTTACCCTTTTATTATGCTTTTAATCATTCTGTGAATGCTTTTTCAAGAACTGTGGGCATCTGAGGAATAGAGAATCATTCAATATCATGCTCTTTGTTAACGTAAAAACCATTGAAGACTGTAAAGAATTTTTTTTGAGTTTATTTGAGCCAAACTGTCGACATATGCCGGGAAACAGAACCTCAACGAATTGAGATAATGCTCCAGAGAATGGCGGGGTTACATTTGTATTTATACATTTGCAATCAAAGGAGGGACGTAGGTGGGTTACATGAAATTCATTGGTGATAGATTAAGGAGGAGGGATAAAGCAAAGCAGGGGAAACCCCTGGGATTGGATAAAAAGTAAAATGATGGACACATACTTAGGTGGGTGCAGGATCAATTAACATGATAATGAAGGAATTTGTAGTATCTGTCCTGGCACCCAGCACATCTGGTTGTGCCCCAAGGGCTCCAGAAAAAGGGAAGTTACAAGTTACCCAGACATTTCAAGGGTATGTTATCATAGATGCAAAAAGACAGATAGACTATATTAAGGTCAGTGAAGATACCAGCCTAGGACGTAACTGCCCACCATAATTGCTTTTAGTTAAAGTTTAATTTCAGACCATGCTTTGTGGTTACTTTAGGTTTCTGAGTTTGCAAGACTGCCATGCAGGCCTCCCCTGAGCTTGTCAGGTCAGCATGTGGCCCCTTTCGTCCACATCTTTAAATGCAAAAAAAACAACAAAAACAAACAAATGACTAGATAAACTGAATCTTTAAAATAACTAAATGAATGTTTGCATTTGTTATGCAACATCACACAATTGTTCCATTGGCACACCTTCCTAATGGCTTCTTTATGCAAATGTTATTGCCTTTGTGCCATTTTCTACTTCCTGTTTCCAGTACATTTATTTCAATGAATTCTGCTGAAAACCTGTACAGGAATGGAAGATACTGGTCTTTTCCCTCCTGCTTCAGAATGGATATTTACATGAAGAACTTGCTTAAACTACCACAGATGAAATCAGAAAGGGGAGGCCTGCTTGCTTAAAGTATGCGATTTATATGCCCACAGAAATGCCAAGCATATGTAATCCATTTTGGTATTTAAAATTCTATGGAGATAGTTAATTAAATGCATAGAACCAGAGCTTAAATTGAATCTGATCTTGAAAAGAGCTTCACTTCAGGCCCCATTGATAGATTAAGTAAATGTGTAGGGGATAAGAACACTCTGCTGGCTCACTTCCATAGTGGGGGATAGAAAGCTTCCCAATCTCTGCTTTCTGTTGTTTCCTTTGTGATGGAGAGCTAGTGAAGGCACATCATCTTTTTGCCATGTATCCTTGTTTGGAGTTCATTTGATGCCCCTGATAAAGCCTTAGATGTCACAGACCTTTAAGCCTCTTTATTTATTTCACTATTTTCACTAATGTCTGACACAGGAAAGGACAATTAGTTTGAGAAATTGAGCATTGTGCTTTTGCAGTTATAAAGTGTCTTTTCTTTTTTTTTAAAAAAACCTACCTTAAGATATTGAAACAGGAATTTTAGGGGTAAAATAGGACAGGTTTTAGGAAATTTTAGAAATTAAGAGGACCATGGAGGAGGAAGCACAGGGCTGCAGAGCAGCAGAAAGTATATTTCCATAGAATAGGGGAGCTGAAAAGCTGCACCATGTACATTTCCATAGAATGAGGGAGCTGGGAACAGCAAACCATCTATGTTTATAAATTAAAGAGAAGGAAGCCCTTCACCCAGAAGAAGAAGAAAGTCCAAAGGGAATAGGAAAACAATAAGAAAGGAGGGGAGAACCTCACATGTCCCCTGTGAGGTTCAACGTTTGAGCCCAGGAGTTACTATAGTAACCAGTCCAAGGGAATAGTGACCAATCAAAGGGGATATCAAGGCACCAGGACCTGCAGCCTTTATAAGACATAGGGAAAAGAAACTCAGTGGGACCCTTTCCTCCTTCCCACATGGGAGTCTATTCTGTGGGACTCTTTCCCTTTCCCCACATGGAAATCTGTACTTGTCTACACTAATAAAAGAGAAAGATGCAAGTTGGTGTCACTCTGCTACACCTACCAGATAATCAGATGAGTATACAAATTAACCCAACAAAGATGGCAGTTAATTTGCATATGTAGGTGCCCAGCAGCATGGGTCCCAGGAACATTGGCATCCAGGTCACTCTGAAGTAGGCTCCGTGTGGGCCCTGAGGACCCTAGGAAGGGCTTCAGCCAGGGGGCTCCTGGGCAGGGCCAAGCCTGTGATCGGAGCCTGGGGGCCCCTGCCCAGGCCTAAGGCCTTGGCCAGAGACTTTAGGCCTGGGCAGGGGCCAAGCTGACGATCAGTGTGAACTACAGAGGAAACACCTTTTCTGACTGCTCATTCGTTAAGCTCCTTGTATGCCACTGGTAATATTCTTAGTAACTTGGGTAATAAGAATCCAAAAAGGTGATCTATGGTTTTCCCACCACACTCCTGGAAAAAATCGAAGGTCCGCTGCTGGAGGGCTAAGACATGTCATATCCTACCCTAGCCGGTTTGGCTCAGTGGATAATGCCTCGGCCTGCCCACCCCAGGGTCTGGGTTCAATTCTGACCAAGGGCATGTACCTAGGTTGTAGGCTCCTCACTGGCCGGGGCCCAGGTCAGGGCTCATGCAGGAGGCAACCAATCAAAGTGTTCCTCTCACTTTGATCTTACTCTCTGTCTTTCCCTTTCTCTTCCACATTCTCTAAAAATCAATGGAAACATATCCTCAGGTGAGGATAAAAAAAATAAACAAAGAAAGAAATGTCATATCCTATGAAAGACACATCTTGAAAATGCCTAAAGAAAGCTGTCATTTTTTCATGGTGAAGGGACTGGAATCCCTGTTGATGAAAATACCTTGTTGGCTGCGGTGACTGGCAGTGGCTGCAGCAGCAGGCTGATGGGGCTGGTGCCTTCCCCTGATCATCCAGGTTGCCTCCCACAAAGGGAGGCCAGACTGTGGCTTAGGCCCGCTCCATAAGGGGAGCAGTGAGCAGGCTTAAGCCATCAGTAGGACATCCCATGAGGGCTCCCAGTATGTGAGAGGGGACAAGCTGGGCTGAGGGACAGTGCCCCCCGCACCCGTGCATGAATTTTGTGCACTGGGCCCCTAGTTCTTTAATAAATCTCCACTTTTGTTATACTACCCTCTGTCCATGGATTCATTCTTCGACTCTGGCAGACAAGGAATCAGGTTCCAGTCCAAAAATCCATATCAATATGGCCACTAGCAATGCTTGGTGTGAAAAGAGAGGCCACTAGAGCAGACTGTGCTCCAAGCTTGAGTCTCTGCTATGAAACTCAAACACATAAAAAGGCAACCTATAGGCACTGACCCACAGGAGCTAATTGCTTTAGTGCAGAGGTTCTAAAATTTTTTTCATACCCGACACCATTTACCTGAGCAACATATTCCCATTAAAAACATCTCTCAAGATCCAAGATGGCTGCTGACAGGACTGTAGGCTGCTAGATAGTGTAAGAGTGAGAGAACAAAAAGGAGAGTGTGTGGATGTGCAGGGAGTGTCAATATTTGTGAGTGAGGAACAGCTATACTCCAAGGTACTGTTGGGGACTGGCGGACTGGCCCCCCATGACTGGACAGCCCCTACTGCAGCTGAAATCTCTCCCGGAGTGGCATGCTCTGCCACAGAAGCCTCACCATCTTGAAGGGGAGATGGCTGTGATCAGAGACTAACTGTGATCAGAACCCCAGCCTTACCTTTAACCAGGGAGATCTTGGATGCCTCCCTGGACCTTACAACCACAGTGCCTAGGGACCAGTTACCTCAGCTGCGAATCCACGAATGCAGGAACTCAAACCTCCCAGACCACAGGCTCCTGGGAGGTCTGCTCAGGGGGAGACAAATGCGCGGATTCATAGACGGGCCCTGTGCCTTCTCACAGAGCAGGAGGAACAACTGAATCAAAGAGCACCCACCCAGAACTGGCGAATTAAACACAGCTGGCATTGCCTAAAGAAAGGTAAGATTTGGGATGCAGGCTAGCGGGAGAAATGGGCAGTGGGAACTAGAGCTTCAGAGAAAGACGGCCCCCCACAAAATTCGCAGCTGTTGGGGTCAGTGTAGCCTTCAAATGTGGAAGGGGATTCTAGATATTAACCCATAGCTGGACTGGACCCAGAAAGGCAGCCTGAAGTACTGTTCCGGATGTGCAGAGATGCTCACAGAGTCGCGCAAAGAGTTGCGCACAGAATTGCGCACAGAGCCATAGTAGAGAGGCCTTTTAGCCCCGTATATTAAGACAGAAACACTGCCACCTAGGGGTTGTAGCAGAAATTGACTCTTCTGTGTAAATACAACTAAAGACAGACTGAGAACCAGAGAGCAGAGAGATCCTGCCTGCTTGAAAATAGGGTTGTGACTTACAATACAGAAGAACGGTGGGTCGTGGGTCGCTGGGAACTTCAAGACTATGCTGACTACCTGCAAGGAAAAAGACATGCCAAGCAGAACAAGGGAGGAAGTGAATGACCTTCACTACTTCACACTTTTGTTTTTTATCTTTTACTTAAGAAACTAATTTTTTTCTATCACTTGTTTTTTATTATATTTTTATTTTTAACTACTAGTATAATACTATTATTTTACCCTTTTTTTAAAGTTTTATTTTATGTTATTTTTTTCTTTATTTTATTTTTTGGGGGGACTAGTGTAATACATTTGATTTTGACTTTCCCTTTAGCATTATTTTACTTTATCTCAATTTTTCCTTTATGCCAACACTCTCTTCATCACTTTTGCCCTTTTTGTCCTGTTTCTCTTTCCCTGTTCCTGCTTTAGTTTTTCTCTACCCTTTCTTTTTACTCCCTGTTAAAAATTGATCTTACTCATACACCTAATTTCCTCTCCCCTATTCCAAACCCATACACACTTCTCTCTTCGTGTTCTTCACTATCAAAATTCTTTTTCTTTTTCTTTTGCCTTTTTCTTTCTTTTTGTCTTGTTTTTGTTTGTTTCATTATTGGTTAGTTTTTAGGTTTGTTTGTTTGTTTGTTTGCTTTTGCTTCTGTTTTTCCTCTCCTTGTTTGTTCTCTTCTTCTACTAATAGCTTAACTAATTCCAATCACAAATTCAGGCCTATCTAATCTCTATTCTCCTTTTCTAATAGTAAACAAATACATAGATAGGTTAAAGAAGGAGGAAAATTATATATATATATATATATATATATATATATATATATATATATTTCAAATATGTATATATTTTTTTTTGTATTTAGTTTTTTTTTTTACTTTTCTTCTTATATACCCATTCTCTTTCTACCTCCTCTATACTGAACTGTGGTTATTTCCCCATTCATTCAATTCCTTGACCTGACCTCCTGGAAATAAGCTCTGTCTCCTCAGATTCATCTGGGTGTTTGTTGTTTGGAGGTTTGTTGTTTGAATTTTTTGGATTAGTTGTTCTTTCTAGTTTGCATTCATCTCTGGGTGTTTGTTGTTTGCATTTTTTGGATTAGTTGTTGTTTTATTGGAGTTTTCTCCCCATATACATATTCTCCCCTTCTTTTTTTCTTCTCTCTCTTACATTTTTTCCTTTTCTCAATATCATTTTTGCACTCTTCTCTATTCCCTAATTCACTTTTCTCTGGTGGTCACCTTTATTTAGGGGTATTAGTATTGTGAATATATTTGTGTTTGGTGCCCTGTGTGTTGTGTCTTGTTGTGTTGTATTTTGTGCCTTTAAGTCAATGCAGGAGAGAGAGAGCTACATAACAGAAACCCTGAGAAGAGCGATCACAGGGAGACAAAGAAACAGCCTGCATAAAAAAGAAAAGGGCGAATCACCAGAAAAGGAAGTAAATGAAATGGAGGCAAGCAATATGACAGAGAAAGACTTCAGAGCAATGGTCATAAGGTCACTGAAAAGGATGGAAGACAAATTCAACAATATGTGTAAGAACCAAGAGGAAATGAAGAAGAACCAAGAAGAAATGAAAAATGACATCGCTGCAATAAAGAATTCAATAGAAAGCATCAATAGTAGACTAGAAGTGGAGGACCACATCAGTGATCTAGAAGACAAGGTAGGAAAAAAATCCCAAGCAGAAGCAGCATCTAGAAAAAAAACTTAAAAAACAGGAGGAAAGCCTAAGGGAACTTTGGGACAACATGCAACAAAACAACATCCTCATAATAGTGGTACCAAAAGGAGAGGAAAATGAGCAAGGAACAGAAAACCTGTTTGAAGAAATAATGACAGAAAACTTCCCTGATATCAGGAAGAAAAAACTCACACAAGTCCAAGAAGCTCACAGAGTCCCAAACAAGATGAATCCCAAAAGAACGACACCAAGACATATTATAATTAAATTGGCAAACACAAACGACAAAGTAAGAATCTTAAAGGCTGCCAGAGAGAGACAGAAAGTTACCTACAAAAGATCTCCCATCAGACCATCAACTGATTTCTCAACAGAAACACATCAGGCCAGAAGGGAATGGAATTAAATATACAAAGTCATGCAAAGCAAGGGTCTGAATCTAAGAATACTTTACCCAGCAAGGCTATCAATAAAAAATCAGGGTGAATTCAGGAGCTTCACAGAGAAAAAAGGACTAAGGGAGTTTATTACCACCAAAAAAGCAATGCAAGAAATGCTAAAGGATCTGCTATGACAAGAAAAAATAGAAACACAGGCATAAAGAAGAAGGAACACAGGCCATAAAGAATAAAAATGGTGACAAACAAGTACTTATGAATAATAACTTTAAATGCAAATGGATTAAATTCCCCAATCAAAAGACATAGGGTAGCAGAGTGGATAAGAAAACATGACCCATATATCTGCTGTCTACAGGAAACCCTTTAGAAAAAGTACTCATGCAGACTGATGGTGAAGGGATGGAAAAAGGTTTTTCAGGCGAATGGAAATGAAAAAAAGATCTGTGGTAGCAATAGTTATATCCAACAAATTAGACCTGAAAGTGAAGGCCATAACAAGAGATAAGGAAGGCCACATCATAGTACTAAAGGGAGCAATTCAACAAGAAGATATAACTCTGGTAAACATATATGAAACCAATACAAGAGCACACAAATACATAAAAAACTTCTGGAGGATATCAAGGAGAGATTGACAGCAATACAGTCAAAGTAGGGGATTTAATACCCAATTAACACCACTGGACAAATCCTCTAAACAAAAAATAAACAAAGAAACATCAATCCTAAATGACTCACTATATCAGTTGGAAGTAATTGACATCTTCAGAACATTCCACCCCAGAGCCACAGAATATATTTTCTTCTCAAGTGCACATGGGTCATTTTCAAAGATAGACCATATATTGGGGCACAGGCAAAGTCTCTTCAAATTCAAGAAGATAGAGATCATATCAAGCATCTTCTCAGGTCACAATGGCATAAAACTAGAAATCAACTACAATAAAAGAAATTAAAAAATCAAACACCAGGAGGCTAATTAGCATACTTTTAAACAATGTTTGGGTTACCAAAGAGATCAAAGAAGAAATAAAAAAAAAATCATCCAACAAATGACAATGAAAACACAGCAATTCAAAATCTATGGGACACAGCAAAAGCAGTCTTGAGAGGGAAGTTCATAGCTCTATAGGCTTACCTCAAAAAACAAGAAAATATGGTAATAAATTACCTAATCCTACAACTCAAAGAGAAAGATGCTGGGGTCCAACCCCAGCAGGTCCAGGGGTCCCCAAAGGTGTGGACAGAGTCGGCGAAGAAGGAATGACAGGGAGACAGCATTCGTTCAGTTGATCAGCAGCCTAGCCAGGATCTCTAGCCAAGTTCTGGTGTTTATTGTCTTGTTACATCTGTATTTATACCAGTTGATTTTAATCCTGTCAATTTCTATTGCAAAGGCTAGGGCGATTCTTATCTCCATTCCAGGGAGTAAAGATTATGTAGCTTAAGCGTGATTGTTTGTAGTTAAAGTGATTAACTACCTGCCTGGCACTTAGTTAAGGGGTTTTATCCCCTCCCTAACTTCAGGGAAAAATCCCTACCTGGGGAAACAACCTTTCTCGGAGAGGTGACCTTGGTTAAAACACATAGCGCTAAGGGGAGCAAACATATTAAGAACAGTATGCTATATACGCCAGGTCCCTTGAAACATATGCTGTGCAGCTGTTTCTTTCCTGCAGCGACTGTGTCAAGCAGCAAGGACGGACCGGCTTCCAGCAGAAAGAGAGCAACAAGAAAAGCCCAGAGTAAGCAGAAGGAAGGAAATACAGTTCAGAGTGGAGATAAATGACATAGAGACCAAAAAAAAACCAAACACACACAAAAAAAACCACAAAAGATCAACAAAACCAAGAGCTGGTTCTTTGAAAGGATAAACAAGATTGATGAACCTCTAGCCAGGCTCACCAAGAAGCAAACAAGAGGACCCAAATAAACAAAATCAGAAATGAAAGAGGTTAAGTAACAACTGATCCCACAGAAATACAAACGATTATGAAAAAATACGATGAACAACTCTATTCCAACAAACTGGACAACCTAGATCAGTGATGGCAAATCTATCACATGCGTGTCAGAGGTGACACGTGAACTCATTTTTTTGGTTGATTTTTCTTTGTTAAATGGCATTTAAATATATAAAATAAATATCAAAAATATAAATCTTTGTTTTACTATGGTTGCAAATATAAAAAAATTTCTATATGTGACACGGCACCAGAGTTAATTTAGGGTTTGTCAAAATGCTGACACACCGAGCTCAAAAGGTTCACCATCACTGACCTAGATGAAATGGACATATTCTTAGAAAAATACAAGCTCCCAAAACTCAATCAAGAAGAAGCAAAAAACGTGAATAGGCTGATAACTACCAAAGAAATTGAAGCAGCGATCAAAAATCTTCCAGCGAACAAAAGCCCTGGTGCGGACGGTTTTACAGGGAGTTCTACCAAGCCTTCAAAGAAGAATTAAAACCTGTCCTCAGACTATTTCAAAAAATTGAAGAGGAAGGCACACTTCCAAGCTCTTTCTATGTAGCCAGCCTTACCCTAATACCAAAACCAGATAAACACACCACAAAAAAAGAGAACTACAGGCCAGTATCCTTTATGAAAAATAGATGCTAAAATCCTCAACAAAATTCTAGCAAATCAAATTCAGCATTACATTAGAAAGATCATACACCATGATCAAGTAGGATTTATTCCAGGGATGCAAGGATGATACAATATCCGCAAATCAATAAATGTGATACATCACATAAACAAAGTGAGAGACAAAAATCATATAATCATATCAATCAATGCAGAAAAAGCATTTGACAAAAGCCAATACCCTTTCTTAATAAAAACTCTCAGCAAAGTGGGAATAGAGGGATCATACCTCAACATAATAAAAGCCTTATATGACAAACCTACAGCCAACATCATACTCAATGTGCAAAAACTAAACTCATTATCCCTAAGATCGGGAATAAGACAGGGATGCCCACTGTCACCACTGCTGTTCAATATGGTACTGGAAGTGCTAGCCAGAATGATCAGACAAGAAGAATAAATAAAAGGCATCCAAATTGGAAAAGAAAAAGTAAAACCGTCCTTATTCACAGATGACATAATACTATATATAGAAAACCCCAAACACTCCATGAAAAAACTACTGGACCTAATAAGTGAATTTGGCAAAGTAGCAGCATACAAAATGAACACCCAGAAATCTGTGGCCTTTTTATACACTAATAATGAACTCGCAGAAAGTGAAACAAAGAAAAAATTCCATTTACCATTGCACCAAAAAAATTAATATACCCAGGAATAAACTAAGGCCGTAAAAGACCTGTACTTGGAAAACTAAAGGACATTGAAAAAAGAGACAGAGGAAGACATGAACAAATGGAAGAATATGCTATGTCAGTGGTCGGAAAACTGCGGCCCCTTGAGTGTGGCTCTTCCACAAATACCACATGTGAGCACGCACGTACAGTGCGATTAAACTTTGTGGCCACACTCAAGGGACCAAAGAGCCGCATGTGGCTCACGAGCCACAGTTTGTTGACCACTGTACTATGTGCATGGATTGGTAGAATCAATATCATTAAAATGTCCATACTAACCAAAGCAATCTATAAGTTCAACACAATCCCCATAAAAATACCAATGGCACACTTCAAAGGCCTAGAACAAACTCTCCAAAAATTTATTTGGAATAAAAAAAATCACGAATAGCTGCAGCAATCTTGAGAAAGAAGAACAATGTATGAGAGATCACAATACCAAATATCAAGCTATACTACAAAACCACTGTTCTCAAAACTGCCTGGTACTGGCACCAGAACAGACATATAGACCAGTGGAACAGAACAGAGAACCCAGAAATTGACACAAGCCAGTATGCTCAATTAATATTTGACAAAGAAGGCAAGAGCATACAATGGAAGAAAGACAATCTCTTCAATAAATGGTGTTGGGAAAACTGGACAGATACTTGCAAAAAAATGAAACTCGACCACCAACTTACACCATACACAAAAATAAACTCAAAATGGATAAAGGACTTAAATGTAAGATGGGAAACCATAAAAATCTTAGAAGAAGCCATATGCAGCAAAATAGCAGACATTTGTTTTAGCATTATCTTTGCCAATACAGCTCCTAGGGCAATGGAAACTAAAGAGAAAATAAACAAATGGAGCTACATCAAAATAAAAAGCTTCTGCACAGCAAAAGAAACCATCAACAAAACAACAAGAAAACCCACTGCATGGGAGAACATATTTGTCAATGTTATCTCCGATAAGGGTTTAATCTCCAACATTTACAGCGAACTCATACAACTTAACAAAAGGAAGATAAAAAATCCAATCAAAAAATGGGCAAAGGACCTAAAGACACTTTCAAAAGAGGACATTCAGAAAGCCAGGAGACATATGAAAACATGCTCAAAGTCATCTGATAGATACAAATCAAAACTAAAATGAGGTACCATCTCACACCTGTCAGAATGGCTATCATCAACGAATCAACAAATGGCAAGTGCTGGCAAGGATGCAGAGAAAAAGGAACCCTCCTTCATTGCTAGTGGGAATGTAGACTGGTGCCACCACTGTGGAAGACAGTATGGAATTTCCTCATAAAATTAAAAGTGGAACTCCCATTTGATCCAGTAATCTCACTTCTAGGAATATATCACAGGAAACCAGAAACACCAATCAGAAAGTATATATGCATGCCTAAGTTCATAGCAGCATAATTTACTATAGCTAAGATTTGGAAACAGCCTAAATGCCCATCAACAGATGAATGGATTAGAAAACTATGGTACATCTACACAATGGAATACTACACTGCTGTAAAAAAGCAGAAATTCTTACCATTTGCAAGAGCATGGCTGGAACTGGAGAACATTATGCTAAGTGAAATAAGCCAGTCAATGAAAGAAAAATACTACATGATCTCACTCATTTATGGATAATAAAGAACATTATAAACTGATGAACCAAAATAGATACAGAGGCAGAGCAACATTGAACAGACTGTCAAACTACAGCAGGAAGGCTGGGGATAGTTGCGGGAGGAGGTAAGAGATCAACCAAAGGTTTTGTATGCATGCATATAAGCATAACCAATGGATGCAAGATACTGGGGGGGGGGGCGGGGCGGGTAGGGAAGCTGGGAGAAGGTCAATGGGGGAAGAAAGGAGACATATGTACTACTCTTTGTAATAGTTTAAGCAATAAAATAAAATTTAAAAAGAACACATCTCTCACATTTGAGAGGAAGTCTAACAGAGGTTAGCAGTCAGGTTTCTGTCAGCCATGGGATGAAATGAAAGAACTGTTCAGATCCTTCAATCTCTACCCAAGTATACCTTGTCCTATAAGCATTATCTCCACAAATAGCTAAGAGACCAATATATAGAGAGATATATTCTTACATACTCATATACTTATAGATATTTTATTAAAATATTATATATAATGTTAATTAATTTTATAAATATTAGGAATCCTATCTAATAAAAGACAAAAAGGTAATTAACTGTACCTCCGCTACGCTTCCCATTGGCTAATCAGCAAGATATGCAAATTAACTGCAAACAAAGATGGTGGCCAGTAGCCACGCAGCTGAAGCGAGCAGGAGGTTTGATTGCTCCAGTGATGGAGGAAACCAAGGTTCCCCGCCTGCCGAGGCCTGCTCTAAGCTCCAAAAGCAACAGCTCCAAAAACAACGAAGTTTCAATTATAGAAGCTAAACAAACCCTGGATACCTGCTTTCAGCCAGCCGCGGCCTCAGAGCTGGGAGCGCCAGTGACAGAAACAGAGTTTCAATTATAGAAGGTAAATAAATCCCAGAATAAAAAAAGGAAAAAAAAAAGGAGAGGCTGGGAGCTTCATTCACAGGCCAGCCTGAAAATGGCCCTCAGCCCCTCACCAAGACTGGCCAGGCACCCCAGTGGCGACCCCCATCCTGAAGGGGGTGGGGCCAGCCTGAAAACAGCCATCAGCCCTTCACCCAGGCTGGCCAGGTACCCAAGTGAGATCCCCACCCTGATCTGGGACACCCTTCAGGGCAAACCAGCCGGCCCTGACTCGTGCACCAGGCCTCTATCCTTTATAGTAAAAGGGTAATATGCAAACTGACCTGAACAGTAGAAAGATTAGGAATGACTGGTTACTATGACACACACTAACCACCAGGGGGCAGATGCTCAATGCAGGAGCTGCCCTCTGGTGGTGAGTGCGCTCCCACATGGGGGAGCTCTGCTCAGCCACAAGCCAGGCTGATGGCTACCAGTACAGCGGTGGTGGTGGGAGCCTCTCTCACCTCCTCAGCAGCGCTAAGGATGTCTGACTGCAGCTTAGGTCTGCTACCTGCTGGCAAGTGGACATCCCCTAAGGGCTGCCAGGCTGCCAGAGGGATGAATGATTGCCAGCTTAGGCCCAATCCCCCAGGGAGCAGGTCTAAGCCAGCAGGCGGCCATCCCCCGAGGGGTCCCAGACTGTGAGAGGCACAGGCCAGGCTGAGGGACCCCCCTCCCGCGAGTGCACAAATTTTTGTGCACTAGTATACATATAATATCCTTAAGAATATACAAAATTGTATAATATTCCTATTACATTCAGACTTATTCATATTTTACTTATAATTTAATATTTATAATATTTGTTAACAGCATGTGTTTCTTTGTCACAGTTGTCTTTATTGGGTTGCTTAGATAAAGTGATATAGTAGGTAGTTAGACAGACATGAGTAGAATAGGAATGATAAGCAAGGTACAGAAGGTTAGCCGGTACAAATACTGGGGTGTCTAGCAAGTGTAAGATGGGACCTCAGCCCCAGGGTGATTCTTTCCTCTCGTAGCATATCACTGATCATTCTGTTTAGACCCTCTGACCTTTCTACTGATGGTCCTGTAGTGTGGACCCTCCCCTGACCTTTCCTCCCCATGCATGTCACTAGTCATATGGTAGATCCCCTTAGAGGAGGAACAAGGAGGACAGAGACTAGCCTCATATGACCCCCATACAAGCCCTTGCTCAACCACTCCCTTAAGCATTAAGATCTCACTCAGGGCAATGAGGTTTTGATCAGCATAAAATAATCTTAGGAACAAAGCCTCAGTCCTGTTGACCAAAGATATAGCATTTTGGTCAAACTAGAAGTAACACTTAGGCCTCAGTTGTATTTTAGCTCCAGGGCCAGAAAAGCAACAAAACCAGGTGAAGCTATACCATAGCTGACATCAAGAACAGCTGTAATGACTAATGACCCCCTTCCCTGGCACTAGCCTTTCAGTAGATATCACTACCCTGAAAGAACACACATAGAAAAACTGATAAATATTCTAAAAAGGTCCTCCCCTAAAATACACAACTTTGGTAACAGAAAAAAAACCCTAAGACCAATGACCAGCATGCTCATTTACTCTCTAGACTCTAGAGCAGCGGTTTTCAACCTGTGGGTCGCGACCCTTTGGGGGTCGAATGACCCTTTCACAGGGGTCGCCTAAGACCATTGGAAAACACATATATAACTACATATTGTTTTTGTGATTAATCACTATGCTTTGATTATGTTCAATTTGTAACAATGAAAATACATCCTGCATATCAGATATTTACATTATGATTCATAACAGTAGCAAAATTACAGTTATGAAGTAGCAACGAAAATAATTTAATGGTTGGGGGTCACCACAACATGAGGAACTGTATTAAAGGGTCGCGGCATCAGGAAGGTTGAGAACCACTGCTCTAGAGTCTACTCTAGAGCCATGCCCATGCTTTTCCCCATCTCCTTCACCCAGGCGAATTTTCTTTGCCTTTGTTTCTCCTAAGGTCCAAGGGCCCTTCTTTTGCCTCTTTTGTTTCCTGAGTCCATGCACCCAATCTGGTTCACTTCTTCCATGGATTACTTCTTATACCTCTGTGATTTTCTAAATAAACTTTCATTTGTATTTGGAAAATACAAATTCACTCAGAATTCTTTTCTTGGCTGAACTCAAGGACTGAGGTCTGACATCTGGTGCCATTTGCCATTGACAAAAGCATCTACCTTTGTCAGAGAATGAAAATCATATAACTTTTTCTGTAATAGATAAGGCTTCTCATATACTAAAATTGTTTCCATTAATTAGAAATTTAATGGAGGTATACCATCTTACTCAAGCAAGAAATTGATTTTGAAAGTAGAATGGTAAACAGATTTTATTTCTGGAATCAGTATGAATTTCTTGCTGGGCCACATTGGACTTTCCTTTCTTTTCTTTGGGCTTGGAATAATGATTTTGAGTAGCATGTGTGGATATAAAAAGGGCTACATACTAAATCTGACAAACTCAGGCCAACATGGTCAGCCTTACAAACCTATAGACCAAAACTACCACACAGGATGGTCTGAATGTATAAATTCCTAATTAAAAGTGAATCATGATGGGTAGTAACATCTTAGGCCTACAGCTTCCTTGACAAAGGTCAACCTTTAACTTTGAAATGGTCTCTGTCTGGTCTTTGTGCATCTGACATACCTTTAAAATGTCAGAGTTATCTTCTTTTCCAAACACAACTGCCTGCACCATAGCAGAAGACCTCAGAACCCCTCATTGTTAATTGTTATCTTATTGCCCAAATACTATCTCTATGTACTGTAAATGTAAACTATTAACTATTCTGTACCCACCACTGTAAAATAAGTCTATTTCTCTCTGTTTTGCTTTTTGTCTAACCCCAGAGATTTCCCTGTTTTGTTTTCTTCCACCCCTTAAATCTACCACCAATGGATTTCATGAAACCCTCCTTATGTGTGTTTTTTTCCTCCTTTGATTTTAATGTTTTAAGTAAGCTGCAGAACTGCCCTTCTCCTAAGCATCTTCTCAATCCATTGAGATTTTGCTTCCTGGCAACTGTCATCAGTTTGGCTCAAATAAACCCATAAAAATTCTCTACAAGTTTGGCCATTTCTTACTTGACACATGGAAGGTGTTTATAAGAATACTGCCTGCTGGTAATGAAAGTTGTAACTTTTTTAAATTTAAAAATGCAGAGGGGTTGGCAAACTATATCCCAGGCCAAATCACACCACCTGTTTTTGTAAATAAAGTTTTATTGGAGCATAGTCACACCCTTCATTTACATAACAATATGACCCTCAGAGGCTAAAATATTTACTAACAGGTCCTTTAGAAAAATCATTTGCTGACACCTGAAGTAAACTTCCATGGGTAAAATAAAAATCAAGGTTAACAACAATAAAAGTGAATAAATAACATTTTTAGACTTGGCATGGAGAGGAGTTAAAAACACATTTAGACCTTTGCCCATCAATTGCTGCACATCTGCTCTCTCTCATAATCACACACTTCATGGATTTAAAGTATGTGTCTCCCTGGGCCAGCCCTGAGGGCTCTGTTTCATTTCCTATAGAGTGCATTGGAGAGAGCTGTGCAACCCAGTGAGTATGCACTGCCCACTGGACCCCAATGTGGAGGAGACATTTCACCAGGAACCAAGAACATGGAGCAAGCACTGTGGGTTCTTTGCTGATTCTGGAAGCATTCTTATTTCTAAGTCCAAAATCTACATTATCTTCTAACATAGCACCTCATGTGCTAGAACTCTGCTGCCTAAAAAAAAAAAAAAAAAAAAAAGAAAGAAAGAAAAGAAAAATAACTGGAGGAACTCTTTGAAAATATTCTTTAGCCAGTGGAGTAAGGAGTTCCGTGTGTCATATGCTCCCATGGTAACAGTCTCTCTTTATTAAAATCCACTTTGGTGGATGAGATAAGCCTGGCATTGTAATAAGTAGTGGAGTTAAGACCCTGGGACCAAAGCCAGGTGACATAGGTCCTCCTCCCAGCTCCATTGCTGGTTACCTGTGTGATTCTGGGCTTGTCACTCTGAACTTCTGTTTGCTTATCTATAACTTTTTATCACCTGGAATAACAATGTCTTTCCTATCTACATTATTCTCACTCAAATGTTTGTGAGAATAAAATGAGATGGCAATCATACATTTTAGTATAATGACTGAAACTAGCCTGGTGTTTGGGTCATGGACCAACCATATTTGATTTGAGGAATCATATGGAGATGGCTTTTTTGTTATTAATTTAGGCAGATTCCAGATACTGGACATGCCAGGACATTCAAAGATCTATGTGGATCTATATATTGGGATAGACAGTACAAGGGACTTGGGAGTTAGCCAAAATGCAGGCTGGGCCCATAAGGAAGCCAGGTCATCTCATTTTGAGTGAATGCTGCCCTTTCCTGTGAATTAGTACCAGGGTGTGGAACGGAGAGTCCCCTCACAAGAGGAGACTAGTTGGCAGCAGGAGATAGAAAGTAAAGATCTCTGCCTTCTGAGAAGGGATGTGGCTGGATATCAGACCAAAGTGAAGCAAAGAATTCTGAGACTCCTAACTTCAGGCAATTGAAGAAGGACAGAGCAACATGGTAGAACAGGGCTAAGAGGGAAAAGCTATAGTTTGGGAGTCATCAGCAAAGCAAATTCGAAATCCCATCTCCCAGTGAATGGAGGCAGATGAATGGTGGCAGCTGTCATGTCCCTGCTTTGATTGGAAATGCTGAAGTTATCTTGTCTGACAGGTCTGAGCAGTAAGCCCCATACCCAAAGTGTAAGTCCCCTCACTGACTGACCCTTGTGTAAATATTTTAACATTTTGAATCCTTTTTTTTTTTTGTTTTGTGGTCAGGAATATTTGAACATTTCTGAGAGTTTCTAAAATAAATAAATAAATAAATACATAAATAAATAAATAAAATTAATAAGAAGTCAATCACCTCAGAGATAGCACATTAGACCATTAATATCCATTCTTGCTTTAAAGTGAATTTACTTCATTGAATTATCTCTTTCCAACCCCTTTAACCTTGAGGAAATAAAATAGAGAATAGGGAGATTATAAAACACAGATGACCTATTTGCATTTTGCAATTGTCTGTGGGAAAGGTCACCAGGCACAGGTGTGTGAGCTGTGGCTTACACAAGCTATTGGTATATGGGTATCTGCTGCCTACTAGAAGTGCAGAAAAAGGGGGCTTTCCAGCGGGGCAGCCAATTGCAATTGCACTGCCTGAAGGAGACAGCTTTTGCTAAGCCTTACAAAGGCATCTTAGGGTTTTAAATATCATGGAAGTAAAATTGCCATAGGCTCTATTGAACAGTTCAGGCCCATGGCTTTCCAGACTGCAAGGTCAGGAGAATGCAGAGGAATTCTGGTTGTTACAGAACTGGGGTTCCTCTGAAGAGAGCTGGGAGGTGATTGAGGTAGTTTCTCTTTTGCTACTGGGGGTTTATGAGGAAAAGGAGGTCAGATTAGTGAGGAAATGACCAGCCACTTGCAAAGTCCATTTTATTTTCAGTGAAAGTTTCCAAGTGATAATAACATTTCTCAGTATTAAGACTTGGAGAATGAATTTGCAACTCCCCAGTGATGGCTAACACCATCAGAAAGTGTGACAGTCCCCTGCATATCCAGCTCAGTCAGAGGAAAATGGATCATGTTCACAAAGAAGAAAAATTGCAAAGTATGCAGCCCAGAATTATTGCCTCATAAGCCAGGAAAATCATCCACCAAATTTCTATCATCTACCAACAATGCGCCAGGCTAATTTTCTGCTGAAACACAGTGTTCTTATGCTAAACTTGCTTCACTAACTCAATTAGAAAAAAATGATTTTGCAACTTACATGGGGCTCAAGAATATAATTAATACAATTCATAAAAGGCCAATGCCATTTTGCAGACCTTAACCCCACTGGGGATTGTGAAGTAGTTAGTTTTGGAGAGAGTTCCTATGCCTGCAATCCAATAGCCAACATTGCCTGCCCTTACCGTGGGCCATTCTCATTTTTATCATCAGTAAAACTAGACTTGCATTGCCTTTCTTTTCCAGATTTCCTCATCAGTCCCCTCTTTCCAGTCATCCTGCCCTCCAGGGATAAATATTCTCATTTGAATAGTCAAAGTTTGCTTAAGATTATAGCTCAGGGATGGAGTCAGGAAAAAGTGATGCCACGGTGTACCTCACTTTTCAACCAGTTTTCTTCCTATGTGTGTTTATGTTTTAAGAGGTTAGTTGAGTGTGGAAGGCCTGGGTTTCCCTTACCCACAGAGAACAGTTAACAGGGTTGGCATTTAAAAAATTTAGGTCCAACCAGGAACTATCTGAAATTTAAGGAGGAAAGAGTTTGAATTTTGTCTGCTGGTTAGGTGAGGGGCCTGAAAATATTTGAAAGAGAGGAGATGTGTAGAATGCCTTGAGTGAGGCCAGAAATGATAAGCACAGCAGTAATTCTATGGAGGCCCTCCTTCCAAAGCCAAGGAAGAACTAGGAGGCACCACTGGCCCCAGTGGAGAAGGAAAAGGACTGCTTTGGCATCTTGAGTGACCTGTGCTGTTATACCTGTGTTGTTTTGCATAATGGTCTTTGGGAGGGTGCACTTCTGTGGGAAGTTCTTTGGTAGAAGCATCAAGTTGGGCTAGGTCAAGTCCAGCCCTTTAAGAATCAAGCCTTTTCCTTGCTCTGACTGCTTGTTTAGGAGGGATCATGTGGTAGGTGAGAATTTTCCTGAGCTTCTCCTCTGGGAAGAATCTGTTGGGAGAACAGACACTTGGATTGTCTTGAGAGTAGGGATGAATGTTGACCATGCAGACAATCAGTTTGGGGGAGTCTGCTAAAGTTAAGAATTTAGTGTGCTTGTATTTCTGGAGAGATTTAGCTGCTTTTTTCAATTAGGTATCAGAGGTAAATAAGGTTAACAAGTCTGATAAGGCAATAAATAATTAAACAAGAAGTAAACAGATAGTGCAATGACTGGCCCATTAGAGCAGTATTGCTGTGATATGCTGAAAATACTCCCACCCCCAGCATATTCACATCAAATCTCTGGAACTAGTGAGTGTTACCTTATAAGAAAAGGGAGCCTTTGCAGATGTAGTTCAGTTAAAGATCTTGAGATAAGGAGATAATCCTAGATTATCTAAGTGGGCCCTAAATGCCATCACAAGTATCGTTACTAGTATAAGAGAGGAAAAGAATGGCACACAGAGAAGGCAATGTGCAGATGGTACAGAGAAATGCAGCCACAAGCCATGGAATGCTGCTGACACCAGATACTGGAAGAGACAAGGAAACAGTTCTCTCACCGAGTCTCTGGAGAAAGTGCAGCCTTGCCAACATTTTCATTTGGGCTTTTGACCTCCAGAACTATCTTATATATAAAAGCCTAATATGCTAAGTGTCTGGTCGTCCAGTCATCCAGTCGTCCGTTCAACCAATCAAAGCATAATATGCTAATGATATGCTAAGGTTGCTCAACTGCTTGCTATGACATGCACTGACCAGCAGGAGGCAGATGATCCCACTAGTAGGTTAGCTTGCTGCTGGAGTCTGGCCAATCAGAACTGAGCAAGATGAGCCGGTCCCTCCCTGGCCCCAATCATGCACTGGTGAGGTACCTCGGCCTGGCCTGTGCCCTCTCACAATCCAGACCTCCCGGGGAATATTGGAAAGCCAGTTTGGGGTTTTGGCCTGATCCTGCAGGCCAGGCCAAGGGATCCCACTGGTGCACGAATTCGTGCACCAGGCCTCTAGTGAAAGAATAAATTTCAGTTATTTCAAGCCATCCAGTTTGTAGTAATTTGTTACAGCAGCCACAGTAGTCTAATACAACAACATAATGGGAGTGTGCAGTGGTGGCACCTGACAAATCTGAGTGGGTGAGGGTTAGGGAAGACTCTAAAAGAAGTGATGTTCATGCTGAGATTTTAGGATAAGCTTTGAGGAGAACAGGGGGAAAAAGAAATATCCTCTGCAGAAGAAAGAGTATTGTGAAACCTGGAGCCATCAGAGAGCATGTGTGTCCTCCACATAGTCTCCAAGTGAGAAGACCATGGCAAAAGATCATAATGACAGGCAGGTGTGTCATGTGAGAAAGAATGTGGGCTTCAAGGCAATAGGACACTAGTGAGGGATAGTAAGTAGACAGTGTTCGGATCAGGCAAATGTTACCTGAAGGTCTCTCTGGAAGCCTAAGTTGGAGTAGTTGAAAGAAATATGTACTAGTACAATAGGGCAAGATGATTAGGCAGGAGAATGATAAGATTGGATGGGAAAAGAATAGGGAAGGGAAAGAGTGGAAATGGTTATCCAGTTTCTGGATTCAGAACTGGATTGGTGACGATGCTTGTCACTGAGAAAAGGAATAAAGAAGGAAAATAAGGTTCCCAGTAGAAGGGGCATTTGGGAACAAAATTATTAGCCCAAGCAAGGCTTTTTTTCATGGATGGGCAGTTAAAGCAAAGCCTCTCATGAGCTCTAGAATCTCCTTCTTTGGCCCTCCCACAGTTCCAGCAATATCAGTAGTGTTTATTACTAGGGATTACAACACCAAAATGAATGTTGAAATATAAATACTACTTTGGAAGGAGACCTGATTTGCCATGACAAGGCTCAAAGGCTTCAAGATGAATCAGGTTTTCAGTTTGGCTCTCTAACAAAGGGAGCCCTTAGAGATGGAAGGAAGGCAGATAATATTTCCTGAGGGGGTTCAGAATTATGCACTGTCTCTTACTGCTAAGGCAGGTGGGAACACATTGGGATGTTTAGGGGATATGATGGAGACATTGTTGAGGAACCCTAAAAAGGTGGAGATTGGGTGAGTTTGAAGGAAAATACCCTAAAAATAGTTAATATTTTATTCCTTTTCTACTCTAAGCATGTGCAAAATGACAGGATGCTGAACTCAACAATATCAAGACAGAGATTAGAAAAATGACCTCACCCAAAGCTTGAAGTGTCCTCTGGTAACATTGCCTTAATGTGTGATAATGCATGGAGGAGAGTAGGCTTTACTTATGAAGGGAATAAGAATATGCCACCCCCAAATCTGCCACTTTGGTGTAAGGGTTGTTTTGAGCTGAAGGCAATTGAGAAGCAGCTAACCCTAAAAGAGCTCTCTGCCCTCCCCCATCTGTCTGAAAGTAGAACATAAATTTCCCTTTATGAATGTCTTCTCCCTCCTTTCTCTCACACCAGAAGGAGGAAAAACAATCATTATTAGTAGAGATATAAAGTCAGCACTGGGATGGGTCTACACAAACAAATTCTACCAAAATAATCCTTATCTTCTGTTCATTTCCCTATATATTTACTTTCTGATAATTTATTGCACAAAGAAGCTAAACACCTTTTCCTTTCTCTTGTTACTTTTCTACAAATTTAATATCTTTGGATCTCACTTCTTTTTTTTAAATGAAGATTACTGTGTATATAAAATTAAAATCTTAACATCAAATAGTATTTTATGCCTTTTCTCCTGTCAATCTGTCTTTTGTCAGTTTAATACACAGACACCAACTAAATCTAAGAGGCTAGAAGAAAAGTTTTGTTCTTCTCCCCTACACCTCTAAGATCTGAACATTTTTGTTTAGTGCTAATGTGCTTTTCAACAGGGGAAATAATCACCCCATTTTCTTAATGTTTCTATACTTAGTTTTATATTTTAAGACCTTTCTCTCTTTTTTTCAAATATAATAATTGCTATAAGTTGAAAGAAAAATAAAAGTAACTCTTCAGACTCTAATACTTTGTTACTAGTATTATGATATATCTAGGATTATACAGTATCTGGAGCCTGAAGGAAGCAGAAATTTCAATCTGATTTTTTTTTTTTGTGGCTAAATTTGTATTAATTAGACACACAACTAAATCATAATTGTTTAGTCATCTTCCTTTCTCTAATATTTTTCTAACACTTTTTAGAATTTGTCTAAGACAAATCAGTGTGGTAGAGTGTTCTAAGTGCTTCTGGTTCCATGACTCACATCCTCACAACCTCAACTCTGATTTTAACTGCCTCTGAGTGGACAGTTCTCTATGGGCTTTCACTCACATCCCACTATCAGTCTCTGCCTCAAGCATAGGCTTCCCTCTTCACTTCTGTCCCCTGTGTTCCTCCAATACCTGCATGGGATCACTCTGCCTGGTGCACCTGTGCAGCTTAGAGTTAACACCCCAAATACCACCCTCAAACAAGGGGAGTGGGCACTGATGGATATATGGTATGCTTTTGCCTCCCAGCCCGTGGATGGACAATTTTGGGAGGGGATTTGTCAAGGTTTTTCCCTAACCTCCATTACCTACAGAGTTGACCTCAACACACTCTTATACTGTTTTATTTAACTTCCTTGTCTCATTCTCCCTGCATTAATATGTTACAGCAAAATATTCAGGCAGTGGGAAGACAAAACAGCCAGGCACTTGGAAGACTCAGAGACTTTATTGCAGGAGCACCAGTGCTGAGTGGCTCAGGGGAATTGGTTCCCAAATCTGAGCATCAAATGCAGTGGGGCTTTCCCTTTTATCTCCCTAGTTTCTTTGTCTCCCAAATATGGACCAGGCTTCTGGACTTTTCTCGGACTTTTGCAGCCCCTGTGACAGTTGTAAGGGGGGAAGTGAGGAAGTGACTAAGACCCCGTCTGGTGCCAGCAGTCAGACCCCATTTTGGGGCTATGTATGGTTTACGGCTCCTGTTGAGATAAGCATTCAGGGAAACAGGTTTTGCAAGGCTAGCTAGGACACAAGTGGAAAGGGGGCTAGCATGTATATGCATCAAAATGCAGGTTGGGTGGGGGGCTCAAGTTCTCTGGGATGACCGCCCAAATAAACTACCAATATAGGGTCCTTTTCTCAGAGAAAGCCTAGCTAAATCATACTGTGAAAAGTAAACAAGATTCTTATTCAGCAAACCGAAGTTTCAGTTACTCTCTATCACCATCAGAGGCAAGTCATTTAATTGCACTGATCCTAATTTCCACTTCTGTAAAATAAAGGCATTAGACTAATTTTTGGGTTTCATTCTTTCACATATTCACTTACTCATTTTTCATTCAAGTATTCATGAATTATTCACAGTTCATTCATTCACTCATTTTCATTCTACAGTCACTTATCCATCTACTCTTACTATCTTTCACTAATTTTTATTTATGTATCCATTCATTTTCTTATTCATTTACTTCTATTATTATATATATTTTTATTCATTTACTCAGTTACCCATTTTAAAGGATAGATACCTTTATCCATTTTTCATTCAACTGTTTATTTTTTATCATTAATTTTTTAAATTCATTTAGTGTTTCATGCTTTAATTTTGTCATACAGTTCTTTTTTTTTTTTTTTTTACTCTTCCAACCCTAATTTCTTTTCTTCCTTCTGTATATCTTTTTTCCTCTTTCTATTTTTTTTTCTTCAACAACTGGTTACTGAGAATCTACTCAAGTACCAGCCATTTCAAATCTATCATTATTTGCAATAACAATGTGTGGTGAGTAATCACTTCTGTGAATTGAAGATTCATTAAAAAGATCTGTGAGGGTAAAAACAACAATAACAACAAAATAAAACAGTGTAGGCCCCACACACTATAAATGGGGAAAATATATATTACAAAATCAGGTAATAACATGTATTTATAATAGAAATCCATTCTGTTTAATTATTTGTTATAATTTTTGAAGGCCATAAGAAGTCTCATTTTTTGCCACTAAGGAAACAAAATTATTTCTGGTGGCTCCTAGCCACAAAAAAGTTATTTAATAGCTTTATGGGAGATTATATTTATATCATCTAAATGTTTATAAATTCACAAACCAGATGAGTACCAAACTGAAAATACAAAATAGAATATAATTGGACACATGCTTTCTCCCAGGAGAAAGTCTCATTATCAAAAGTGCCTACTTACTAATCTTCATGCAAAAAGCCTGAATTCTTAAATATTTTTATGGGAATATATTTATAACTAAATATATGTTGATATGTGTACATATATATGTATATATAATATGGTACTGAAAATAATTTTTTTTATTTTCTTTATTGATTAAGGTATTACAAATGTGTCCTTACCCTCCAAATAACCCCCCCCCCCACGCTCATGCCCTCACCCCCCTGGTGTCTGTGTCCATTGGTTATGCTTAGTTGCAGGCATACAAGATTTTTGATTGATCTCTCCCCTTACCCTCATCCTTCCCTACCTTCCCTCTGAGGTTTGAGCATCTGATTGATTCTCCTCTGTCTCTGGATCTGTTTTTGTTCATCAGTCTATATTGTTCATCATATTCTACAAATGAGTGAGATCATGTGATATTTATCTTTCTCCAACTGACTTATTTTGCTTAGCATAATGCTCTCCAGGTCCATCCATGCTGTTGCAAGTGGTAGCAGTTCCTTCCTTTTTATAGCAGTGTAGTATTCCATTGTGCAGATGTACCACAGTTTTCTAATCCACTCATCTGCTGATGGCACTTAGGCTGTTTCCAAATCTTAGCTATTGTAAATTGTGTTGCTATGAACATAGGGGTGCATATATCCTTTCTGATTTGTGTTTCTAGTTTCTTGGGATATAGTCCTAGAAGTGGGATCACTGAGTTAAATGGGAGACAATTTTTAAAGCAAACATTATAACCAAAAGGTTAAGTTATAGAATTGGTAAATTTGCAATTAAAGGTTTGAAATAATGTACCAACATATAATGTCTGTTAACGTAAAGACATCCAAACCTGTAAAGAACATTATAAACTTATGAACAATCATAGCTACAGAGGCAGAGCTGCCTCAAACTGATTGTCAAACTGCAGCGGGAAGGCCAGGGAGGGTTGGGGGTAAGAGATCAACCGAAAGACTTGTATGCATGCATATAAGCATAACCAATGGACATAAGACGCTTGGGGGTAGGGGAGGCTAGGAGATTGTCAAGGGAGGGGGAAAAAAAAGGACACATATGTAATACCCTTTGTAATACTTTAAGCAATAAAACAATAAAATAAAAATAAAATTTTTTTGTGTGAGTTTATTTGAGCCAAACTGTCCACAATTGCCAGGGAGCAAAATCTCAAGGGACTGGGATAATGCTCCGGAGAATGGCGGGTTTTCACCTATTTTTATGCATTGCATCAAAGGAGGAGACGTAAGTGGGTTACATGAAATCCATTGGTGATAGGGAGGCAGGGGAAAGCAGAGTGGGGAAACCTCTGGGATTTGATAAAAAGTGACACATTACTTAGGTGAGTACAGGATAGTTAATAGTCAACAATTAACATGATAACAATAACAATGAAGGAATTTATGGTCTCTGTCCTGGTGCCCAGGCATTTGGTTGTGCCCCATGGGTGGAGGGGGGCGGGGAGAGGGAAGTTACAGGTTACTATGACATTTCATAGGTATGTTATCTTAGATGCAAAAAGACAATAGGCTCAGTTAAGGTAAAAATTGACCTTGTCAGGGAAAATACCAGCCTAGGACATGACTACTCACCATAACTGTTTTTAGTTAAAGTTTTAATTTCAGACCATCCTTTGTGGTTACTTTAGAACTTTAAGTTTGCAAGACTGCCATGCAGGCCTTCCCTGAGCTTGTCAGGTAAGCATGTGACCTTCCCCCCCGCCCCCCATATCTCCATGCATTTACACTCTCATAGACTCATCCACAAATTAAAAAATAAGGTGAATGATTGTGATTTTCCATTTTTAAAATTAAATTGTAAAAATTGTATTCATTATCAATATTCTATAATATAAGCACATGCAGAAAATTACGTGAAATGTAAATGTATACCTTACTCAATTATTACAGAATTAATGTCCTTGTAATCATCATCCAAATCAAAACAAGACCACTGACAATGAGGGGAACAGAGTTTGGCACCCACCCCAAAATATGCCTTTTGGAATATTGATTTTAAGCTGGTTATTTTTAAGAAATGAAAGACTCAGAAAGAATATTTGACCCTCCTCCTTTACCTGCCTAAAGGAATTCAGATTAAAAATCTTGCTTCAGGAAGGGAACTTTAGCGTATTCACCTTAGCACATATGAATTAAGTGTGATAGATATGGAAAAATCCAGCAAAGTCAGGTCCCATTGCTTCTGGTTGCAAGAACTTGCTTACCACATGTTTGCTCTTCCTTGTCTATATGTGAATTGCCTCCATTCTCTTTGAAATCCCAGAGCTGTGCTTCCCTTTCTTTAGTCCAGAATGGCATGTAAGCCTCAACTGTCCAATGCGTCCTTGGGTCTCATATTCTCATGGAACCCCAAATATACATATGTATTTTGTCATTTTCTCCTATTAATCTGTCTCATGTTAATTTGATTATTAGTCAGCCAGAACTTAGAAAGGTGGGAGGCATATTATTTTCCAGCCCCATTTGAGAACCATGGAAGCCCTCTAGTTCTCCTTCTCAGGCACAGGCCTCTCCTGCCTCGGGATTGACTCCCGAGGTAATTAGTTTCTTTCTTTTCTCTATACTGTTTGCATGTTTTTAAGTTTGATATACATGGAGTCATACAATATTTATTACTTTCTGTCTGCCTTTTACAACCAATGTAATGTTTGTGAGATTTACCTGGCTTTTATGTGTACTCATAAACATTGTTCATTTTAATTTTGGTACAATATTCCATTGAATGAATTAACCCAATTTACTTATCAATTCTTCTGTTTCTAGGCATTTGACTTTTTCCAAGTATTTGGTTATTATACTTTCACTCACTTCCCACTATCAGTCTCTGCCTCAAGCATAGGATTCCCTCTTCACTTCTGTCCCTGGGTTGAATATATGCAAGTCATATATTCCTGTGGTCCAGCCAGCATGCCTCAGTGGTTGAGCACCAACCTATGAACCAGGAGGTCATGGTTTGATTCTCTGTGATGATGCATACCAAGCTGAAAACACAAAATAGAGTATAATTGGACACATGCTTTCTCCCAGGAGAAAGTCTCGGGTTGTGGGCTTGATCTCCAGTGTGTGTGGGGTGTGTGTGTGTGTATGTGTATGTTGGGCAGCTGATCAATGATTCTCTCTCGTCATTGATGTTTCTATCTCTCTCTTTCCCTTCCTCTCTGAAATCAATAAAAATATATTAAACAACAAAAAAATAATGTTCCTATGAATGTTCTTGTATATGTAGCCTCGAGGACAAAGACACTGGTTTCTCTAGGCCATTCTTTAGGGTAGAATTGCTTGGTCATAGGGTGTAAGTATCATTGACTTTAGTAAAAATAATACACTATTTTCCAAAGTAGTTTTATACTCCCACCAGCAGTGTGTGAGAGTTCTCCATTACTTCACATTCTTGACAACATTTGCTATTTTCAATCTTCTGAATTTTAGCAATTTAGAGGTAAGGGAGGTATATCATTATAATTTTAATTCGCATTTCCCTGGTGAGATCAAAGGGCTTTCTATGATATTTTTCACCATTTGGGTATCCTCATTTATGAAATACTCTTAAAGTATCTTAACTATTTTTACTAGGCTTTTTGTCTTTTTTTATTTGAGTTTTTCAAAGAAATATATTCTAAATATATGACATATATGGTGCTGTGTATATGTTACTTTTATAGTAGTATCAGAAATTATGTAATACACAAAAACATAATACAGGATTAAGAAAAATTAAAGAAAGGCTAAATAAATAGAAATGTATGCATGTATTAGAAGAGTGATATTGCAAAGGTTTAAATTCTCCCCCAAATTGTTCTGTAGATGGAATATAATTCAATTAAAATATCAATAGTTTTTTACTTTTTTGTAAAATCCGGCAAATGTATACAATTTATATAGGAAAGCAAAAGCAAACATAGATAGTCAAGATATTTTTGAAGAAGAAGAACAAGAAGAAGGGCGGGGGGAGAGTGTGGGGGGTGGAGAGAAATGCAGACTTATTCTACAAGATATCAAGGCTAATTAGAACTACAGCAGATACAGCCAGAAACTTACTATATAGCAAAAGTTACCCTGAAGAGTTTGTGGAAAAAGTTATTGTCTTCTCAATAAAAAGTTCTGGGACAAATGAATGTGCATATTGGAAAAATCAGTTCCCAGTGGATTTTTTACCTAAGTGTCAAAATCAAAAGAATAGAGCTTTCAGAAGATAATATAAGATAATATAAGAATATTTTCATAACCTTAAAATATGGAACTATTTTTTAAACAGAACAGAAAAGCACTCACCAAAAAAAAAAAAAAAAAAAAAAGATTAACACATTACTCATCAAAGGACACCTTTAAAGTGTGAAAGCAACTCATAAAATAAGGGAAAGAATTGTAACTATTTTTGTTGTAAGTCTTTGTAAAAATCATGACCCCTTTTCTTGTGTTTTTAAAATTAAATGCACTTAATAAAATATTTTAGCCATCTATGAAAGTGGGGCTCATTGGATATTTCATTTACTTTTCAAATGTATAAACATATCCCTAACTGTTTTTTAGAAGTGCTTTCTTCTTTGAGACACTCTAGAATACACAAGTCATACTTTAATTTGTTTTTTATTCCTGTTTTGGATTCCTCTTTTTCATCCTTTCCTACAGAGTAAAACTTGTGGAAGACTTTCAAGTCATGCAGCAGTGGTAAAACTCCTCAGAGAGGCACTGACATGTGCACAGCCTTTAGATTTTAACAAAGAACCTGCCAGATTTTTCTTGCTTTCCCTTCTTAAAGAGATTGCAAAGCCTGGGGTTGGTTAGCCAGAAGATAGGAAATTTACTGACTATTCCTTTGATGATGTGATTTTTTATGAAAGCTAATACACCTGATAGCTCATCAGATGTCTAGGTCCCTGTGTTCACAAACTAGTGATTGGCCAAGATGCCTTCATTGTAATTTTGTTTTCATAAAACCAGGCTACAAAGCTGCCATCATTTCTTTTCTGCACATCTGCACATGATAAATTATTTCTACTTCCTTTAATCCATTTTTTATTATTCTTCAAAAATATTTCATGCTTTTTATCCTTAGTGTTGTTGAAAAAAAATCCTGGCCAAGAATTTGCTCTATCATCAGGAGGCCAGCATCACGCAGGATGGCCGTTTCCTCGAGTTAATGAATTAGTAAATTAGCAAGTGGTGAGTTGAAATGAGATAATGGCCCTAACTTAAAAATCCATGTATACATGAAGCTCATTAACTGGAAGAAGAATTTATTGTCACTGACATCTTCACGTACTTGGTATTTCTGGGCTTGTAGTGCTGACCTCTTCAGGGGGAAGGGGGAGGGTTTTGGGTGGTTTTCTGCTGTGCCCGCCATGAGTATATCAGCAACAGGCCTATTCTTAGATAACCTTCCACCTGGAGGTAATATATTCTTATTTCATTTACATGCAAAGATTGCAGTGATTCCCTGCTCTCCTGTAGCCAGCTTTTTATTCTTGAGTACCTTGAGGAATTAAATGGATGCTTCTAATTTTTCCCCATTATGGAGAATATTCTTAAATTGCATTACAAATAAATAATAATATTAAATACTGATACAACACACTTCTCTAGGCACTCTCCAAACATTAGTTAATTGAAACTCACAAACATCCTGTCACCTTGGTACATTTACCACTCCATTTTAGAACGTCAAGTCTGATAACTGGTAATTACTAAAAACTTGAAGAAAGATCATTTTGATGGAAAAATAATTAACTATGTGGTGTATTTTCAAAATGGTCAGAGAAGTGAAAATACTCAGCTATGGGATATAAGAGATTGAATTGTGACTCTCCAGGAAGACTGACTGGCTTTCTGAGGACCATTGCTCACGTGGTGTAAGACACCTGATTAGGCAGAGTGGTTGGCCAGTCCATGCATCTGTGATATGAGAAGCACAGTAAGGCCATACAGATTTTCAGTGAGTTAGATAAACAGTGGTTTCTGCAGGCAGGGACACTACTTTCTCCAGAAAATGATGCTATCTAGAACAATATTCTTTGGAAGCTATGAAGTAGTTGTACTCAAACTTTAGGTGCAAATAAATCTCCTGAAAAACTTTTCAGAAATCTAGATTACAGGACTTCACTTCCTGTATTCTATTTGGGGCTGTCTAGATTTGAGCCTAGGCCCTAGATGTTTGTTTGTTTGTTTGTTTTTTATAAGGTCCAAGATAGTCTAATACAAATGACCCCAGAGATGTTGCTGAAACTAAGCAAATGTGATTGTAGCCTGAAAAGTTTTGAGACAGATGGCTCTTATCTTCTGCCTTCTGATGAAGAACTAGAGTTCATCCTCTGATCCCAGATTTTGATCAGCACTGCTTGCCAATAGGTATGCTCAAATAAATTAACCACAAAATGTTCTCTCAGGTCACCTAACCAACTTGATCTGTTAGATGACATTATTGAGTAGTTTGTAAAAGTCTGATATAAACAACAATTTCAGTTGAGCTGAAATGATATTAAGTTATCTACTTCCTGTCCCCCAGGAGAACACGTTGATCTGCATCCATATGGACCCCCTCCTTCTTCTTCCCACTTCACTGGAAGAGATGTCCTGATCCTGGCTCCTTCAACTTCCCAACAACCTTGTTCCGTTGCCTGGATTCCAATGACTTCTCTTCTTTCTCCTTCTATTGCCCTTATTTGCTTTATATCTCTCTCCTAACAGCTGATATTCTTAAAATAGTCTCTGTTTACTGACTCCACTGTGTCATTTCCCATTTCTCATGGCCCTCAGGCTTTTCTAGAACTCCATGTCTCCACTGGAAAATGTTTTCAACAAAGTCACTAGTAGTATTTTAGTTGCTAAATCCAGTAGTAAATTTTTGGTCCTTATTTTACTTAACCTTTCTGAGTCTCTGCTGGCTATCCTCTGTGTGCCCCTTTAAATCTCCTGTCTTGCTTCTGAATCCACCTCTATACTCCGGGAATGTGAACTGTAGCAGTTGTTTCAATAACCTTCTTTGTGCTCTGGCTGCCAGTTGGGTTTGGCCAATGGGAAACTCCAGCATTAGACACCAAGACTAAGATAATCCACATCCTCATATTCCCAGTTGCTATGTACTGCTGTGAAAGTTGGACAGTAAAGAAGGCTAATAGGATAAAATGGATTCATCTGAAATATGGCCTTGGATGGAACTCTACTGACGCCTGGACTGCCAGAAAGATGAACAAGTGGGTCCTAGAGTAAATTAAGCCTGATACATCACTGGAGGCAAAAGGACAAAACTAAAGCTGTCTTTAGAATGCAGAGTTATTTGGAAAAGACAGTAATGCTGGGAAAAATAGAAGGCAGCAGGAAAATGGAAAAACCAAACATGAGATGGACTGACTCCATAAAAGATGCCACAAGCATGAATCTATAGGAGCTGAGTAGGACTTCTGAAGACAAGACATTATGGACAATACTCATTCATAGGGTCCCCAGCAGTTGAAGCTACTCAACAGCATGTAACACATACAAGCCCCAGCAAACAAAAGGAGAGAGGGTGAAGAGTCAAGGCTAGTTATATATATCCCGCTGCCTCCCAGTTAACTGTCATTGATAGAAATAGAAATAACAGCTCCTCTTAAAGGATCTACTCCATACAACTCTCTTTCTTTCTTTCTTTCTTTCTTTCTTTCTTTCTTTCTTTCTTTCTTTCTTTCTTTCTTTCTCTCTCTCTCCCCCCCTTTCTTTCTTTCTTTCTTTCTTTCTTTCTTTCTTTCTTTCTTCCTTCCTTCCTTCCTTCCTTCCTTCCTTCCTTCCTTCCTTCCTTCCTTCCTTCCTCTCTTTCTTTCTTTCTTTCTTTCTTTCTTTCTTTCTTTCTCTCTCTCTCTCTCTCTCTCTCTCTCTCTCTCTCTCTCTCTCTCATAGCTACTCTCTTTGCTCAGCTATCTAGGCCTTTGGTGCTGACCCCACTCTTGACTGTAACCTGCCACTGGGTATTCTAGTATTACTTTTGTGTCCCTATACCTGCCCACAACTTTGTAAATAATCCCTTTACTGAACTCTCTTTTAATTTCCCATTTTCAGGGGCATCATGTCTTTCCCACCAGGAACAGCACTGTATAAGGTCATTTAACACCGCCAATCACCCCATTCCTCCTTAGTCTTATAAGGTGTCTCTTTCCCCTTCACATGCTCGCTCTGCCTATTTGTCCCCTTTGGACATCAGCTGAGTGTGATGCATAAGGAAATGGGCAATGGAGCCAGACTGTCAGTATGGCGGTGCCACAGATCAGCTGTGGAACTTCAAGAAACTTTTCAAACCTCTCTACACTTCAGTCTTCTCATCTGTAAGTAGTGGGTGCTTCCCTGCCTCAGAGAGTTGTTATCAAGATGAAATGGCTCAAAACATGTGAAACACTTAGAATAGTACCTGATGCACACAAAAATGCACACACATAATTACTGGTTGTTGTGTCCTTATTACTGGTAATTGTCTTCTCTCTTCTACCTGCCATCTAATTGTTGGTGTTACCCAGGGCCCCATCTGTAGCTACCTTTCTGTTTGCTATTTTGAAATATCATTGCGATGATCTAAAACTATTATAACAGACAATATGTACTGCACTTTTCCTATGTAGTTGGCACTGTACTATTTGCCATCAAATTCATGCAACCCTCATATAGGATCTGTGTAACTCACTAGCCTCCCTGAGCCTCAAGTTCCTCCTCTGTAACATGGGAATAATATTAGAACCTAGTCAATAAAGACTTTTTATTTGAATTTGATAACCTAATTTTAAAAAAGTCCTTATTAGATACATACTAGAATCAACCCCAGATCATAGGAGAAGCAATGGGACACAGGGAGGTAAAGTTACTTCCCAAGTAGAGTCTAGTTCTCATAGGCAGGAAAAAAACTGAAGAAGTGGTAAATATATGAGTTTTAGAAACCAGCCCCATAATTTCCTAAAATGCTAATAAAGATATTTTCATTTCCCTTATTGATAAGTGCCTAGGAAACACCCAGGTGTGTCTGCTCTGTTCACACAGAGGAGAAATCAAACTGGGCAGGGTTTGACAGATGATAAGACTGGTCCATCCTTCTCCAAACACAGTGAAATGAGAAAAAGAAACAAAAAAGCTAGAAATTCCTGGAGTATATATCTCCCCTTTGGGCATCTGGTTCACACTAACTTCAAAGAGAGAAACTACTCAGCTGGAGTTAAGGGAAACTGGACCCAGAAGAGCTGGGCTTGAAAAATATCGATAATGACAAGAAGCAGTCTGGGAAATTGGCTTGAATAATCTGCTGTGTGCTTTTTAGCAATATACATGATTAAGTTTTCCATGCAAAGTGTGATTTTCTTTTATCTCACAAGTGTCTCCTTAAACAATGTTTTTAATTAGAACCCTCATTTTCTTTTATTTCTTTATTAGGAAGCTTTACAATTAGCCTGCCATTAGAATGTTCTTAGAAATAAACAGTTTCCATAAAAGCAAAATTTCTCCATAAGATCATTACTATTATGTTGTGTGGGAAATGGAATAGTCCCAGTGGGAATTGAACACTGTCAAGAGTCTATCTCAGTAATATATGATGCTCTCCAGTACCATCAGCCCTGTCTCCATTTGCTGCTACTTTGAAGGAAATGAGAAGGGAGACTCAAACCCTTGCCACTGATTAAAATCAAAGGCATTTTCTTGCACTAATAGGTAAATTATTTTCTTAAAATGGAGCTTTTTCTTTTTTTAAACATTAGAATCCCCTGGTGCTTCTTGGTTAAACCCTATGGTAACAATTTGCCATCCTGACAGAGTGAGAGAAATCACTACAACACAAAGCTGTTTCCCTCTTTCAAATATGATTCCAGCTTTTCTTTTTCTTTTTATTTCATTTGAGGATTTGGGAGAATGAAGAGAGAACCTGTCAAGATGAGCTGCCCTTTTCACTACACAGAATTGCAAATCCGTGTGGTGTGATGTAGAATTTCTTAGTTCACAGCTTTTTTTGAAAACTGACCCTCAGAAAAGCCCATTGCTCTCAGCAAGACCAGGGCTGGGGCCCATCCTGGGCCTCTGGCAGACCCCTCTCCACCTCCTGGAATGACTCATGTGTAATATAACTAAGTGTAAATGTAAGTATTTTAATATGACAAAAATTGATTTTTGCAACGGACATGGGATTCTAATGATTGGAAACAATATATTGATTTTTTAAATTAAAGCCATCTTCCCACTCATAATGGAAGGTCTTGCCCTTTGTGAAATTTATATCCAGAGTCCATGGGAGATGTCTGCAATTACAACTCCCAATGGCCAGCACCACATTTGGGAAGGAGAAAGGGCTAAAGGGAGAGAAATTATTTTCACTCTTTCTTGGTAACAGGCTTTTAGTGTTGGTCAAAGGTGCTTGATGGAAGGCTGGATGAATGCTGAAGTGTCTTGGCCCCACAGCACAGACCCATACAAACAAATTCCCCAGGGCTTCAAGGCTGCTTTTAATTTGTGATCTCAGAATTCCCTTTATCCTTGTACTGTTCCTTGAAATATCTGGACGAGGCCAATAAAGACACTTTACTTTGAGAAAATGGTTTACATTCAGTCCTGTTTGGTCAAAATGTTCCTTTCCATCACTGGCATCATTCAAACAATGTCACTGAGATCTCATCCCTAAACCCCACAGGCCAGAGTCTAATCCCGCCCACCCCAGACTAGTTTAGGGCAAACCATAAAAGACAGAACTGGTAAAGATTTATTGGGGCTCATGTTAACCCTCTGCCACTCTCAGTGCCCACCTCCTACTCCTCAGCATCATATATGCACATGAATCAGGGTTATACCTGTTTGAGACCTCTTAGGACATTAGGATGATCTGAGTCAAGTCCTTGGTTTTACATCTGAAGACAAATGAGGCCAGGAAGTTTAAATCACATGCCCAGGCTTGTCCCTGGCAGAGCCAGGTCAAGACATGTTCTTTTATTTCCAGTCCTCTTTCCTAGACCACATTCCTTCAAGCCACAAATAGGACAGAAAGTTTTCCCCAAAGTCCCTTGGTGACTTACATTGTAGTAGATGGTAGGCTGTCGTTTGGTTCCTAAGGTTGACCATGACTCCTTCCCTCAGCTCTGATTTACCTTCCTTTCCCCTCTCCGCTGCTTTCCAACTACCTACAGATTAAGCATCCAGGATTCCTCCTTCCCACCCCACCACTTCCTCAGTGCTGTCTTATCTGGTCTTTCACCCTCCCCCCTCCCCCCAGGCCCCCTTTTTCCTTCTCTTTCCTCCCACATTTATCACTTTGATATACATAACATAGGTGGGAAGGGAATATTGAGTAAGGAGACCCAGATGCTAATCCTGGCTGCCACATACTGACTTTGTTACTCTTTTGAGTATCAGATTCTCATCAGCAAGGAGAAATCATATCCAGTTATCTCTTGGGTAAAGATCAGTAAAATAATGTTTATGGAAATGTACATAAACTAAGAAATCCCCCCCAAACATTAAGAATTATAAATATTCAAACCTTCCACCAACCTTACCAACTGATTTAAGAACCAGCCAAGCATGAATGATAATGGCTGTGAATGGATCAGAATCCAGAGTGACTTATTTGCCCCTTGGCAGTATCTTCTGAAGGCAAAGTAACTGGCCAGTGTGTTTCTATGCTGGGGATATGGCAGTGCAGAACCTAGAGGAGATTGTTTTCCTTGCTCTAGAAAGCCCCTCCCTTCTCCCTACCCCAACCACCCCTCCACCCCCCTTCACCATGAGCACCAGGCTCAAGGCAAGCATTTGTCTTAAGAGAAAAGGAAGTGGGGTAAGAAACACACTATCCTGAAGTTTCACATCCAGAAAAGGAGGAAGGGGCTTTTTTTTTTTTTTTTTTTTTTTTTTTTTAAAAAAAAAAGGACAATGGTAGAGCCATAATTGGTTACATGACCTCTTAGGTTTGGGACCAGGTATCTCCTTCACCTCCAGCCTTAGCAATTGCACGTGACTTAAGATATGCTGCTCAACTGGTTTATTGTCTCAATCACATATTCCACACTAGCCAAGAATATGACTAGAGTTAGACTAAGAGGCCCTTATGATATCAGAAATACATCTGAGAATTAAATTACTTGACAGGTAATTTAATTCCTTGGTGTGGCTGGGTTTATTTCACTTCTTTACTCAATTGTATTCTTTACGAGGTGTATTGAGAGAGTGCTGTCTTTTGGTTCCAAAACCCAAGATAACCCACGTTCTGAGAACTTCTTGTGTGAGGTAAGCCTCTGCATGAAGGAAAAATGAGGAAGCATAGTGAGCTAGGTAGCAGGATGCTGCCTCTGGCTCTTCAGCAACTCAGGCCAACTCTGAAAGTTTCCTGGAAATGAGCTTTGCTCTTCCACACTGGAGGTGCCTGGCAGGTGGAAAGCTGAGTCAATAAGTGTCTTCAAAGATTTGGTTTATTTATGCTGCTTCGGGAGCCACTGGGCAGGTAACTGGCCAAACCATTCTCATATGCAGATGCGGTAAGTCTCCACTGTCCACTTGTAATTCTCCCCATAACTGCACTTTATGCCCTCTGTACAAATCCCCTACCAAACTCCGCTCCAGTTCCTCTTTGGAAAACATTAAAACTCTATGGTTTCTTCCTCTTTACTATTCCTGTGTCCCTGGATATCTTGATGACTGAGAATTTTTGTTGTTTTGGTGTTTTTTTTTTCTGACAAAAATAGGGTTGCATAATTTTACTTATTCAATAATTTCTATTTATCCTTACAAAAAGAAACATAGGATCACATACTGAAGCTCTTCCAAGGCCCAGTTTCTATTCATGTTACTTTATCCAGTAGTATGTCCTTTCTTTGGAAAATTTTTCTTCAGATCCATAATAGCCATTTTATCCTCACTTATCATATGACATGTGCCTTACACATTTCTTATCTCCTCATGAGAAGGCTCACTTCTGTGTTGTCACTACCTCCCAACCCCCCAGCAGTTGCCACATCACATATGTCCAATTCAAATTCTCGCCCAGTGCTACACTGTCTCTGGCTGAACTTGCATTATCTAGCTGAGCTCTTAAAATGCAAAGAAATCATCTCTGGACTTCTGAACACAGTACAATTTGAGGTATCTGTCCACAATGGCCAATAGGACATTTCATTATCAGGTGAAATGTGTGTGTTCCCTATGTTACCTACCAGCTGCAGGGGTGGCCTAGGGAAGAAGGAGGCTGCTGCTAACCTGGCAGGAACCTCACAATGGGGGAGAAACTTCTCTCATCCCTTGCTCTTCCCCAATCATCTGGAAGACCCAGTAAAGACATTGTAGGTGAGCCATGTGATTAGCAGCTTTGTTTAAAAATGCCAGTTTATCTACCTCAGAATGTAGTGACTTAGATTTGTTTTCAAAAAACAGTCTTTAGATTATTCTGGGTTTTAAATTGATAGGCAAATTCCCACAAGTGTACATTTGAAGTTCCCTGGAACTGTTGACAAATCAAACATAAGATAGAGGGTGGTAATGGACTCACTGGAAACGGTGGCTAGTGCTTCCTATAATTGTTAAAAAGACAACTCACATTATTGCCCTCTTTCAATGCACTGTGCTGCTGATCTATACTAGTACATGTCTTTCCATATACCCACGTTTTGATGTAATAATTATAGCTAATGTGGGGAAACTGACAACTCATTCCAGAATTGGGAGTGACATTTTTACTTCGTCACCATTATAAAAATTGTGTATGAGAAATTTGGGTTGATTTCATATCCTCATAAAAATATGTTCATGCACAGAAGCAATTATATGTAGATTTCAAGTGTGATTTGAGTACTATAGTGTTGCAGAAGACCCCAGAAAAACCAAGCGATGCTTTGAAGAAGTGGAGAGACACTGTTTTAATTACACCAGCGGACTCCAGGAAGTAATTTCCAAATCAGAGTGAAGCAGCACATGGAAGGCTTCACTTTTTATAACCTTAGGGATCTTTGTCTTGCAGATATGCCCTCTGCCCCCTTCGTGGCCCTGCAGGAAGGCCTTACAAGACCAGTTTCTGGGATGGAGGCAATGACCTAATTATAGGTCATCAAGAATGCATACTGAACTTGCTGGCATGAATTCCAATTGCTAGCCCCCAAAATATCAGGGTTATATTTGAATTAGCCCTTTTTAGCCTTCTCAATAGGAGCTCAGTGGAGGGAGAAGGTCGGTAATCGTGTGCAAGAGAGACTATTTTATACCTTCTGATTATGGTGACCTCTACAGAAAGCTACTTCTGAAGAGTAACAAAGGCCATCTGTTAGTGTCTACTGCATCTCTGCTAAAGGCAGAAAGGGACTAAGTGATCTTTTGATGTTTAATTTAAGCCTCTAGCAGCAAGTATTCTCTGCTTATCTGAAAATGATAGGTAGTCATGTTTTAAAAGAGCTAGATAGGTGGGTGACTTCACTCATACAGTGATAGCTGTGCAGGCTAAAGGAAAGCAACTTGGAGCAGAGTACTTTGAAAGGGAAATCTCTTTAATTAGGTTTTCAAATTACTGAGGTATTGTCTTCATTAAATTGACTCTCTTACTAATAGAATCCTGAGCTTACGAATTGAAAATAGAGCTAATAGGAGTCAGGTTCTGATAGTCTGCCATTGTGAGAAGAATTTGTTTCTGTGTGAATGGTCTAGAAGAGGTCCACAAAAAGTGGTAGTTTAGGGAGGGACATGGCTCTGTCTTGGGATCATGTTTTGAGACTTTCAGAACAAGTGGAAGCACATCAAGTAATTTCTGCCAGGAATTTTTTCTTAGGCAGAATCTAGTATTAGGAGCAGAGTTCAAAGAATAATGTATCAGTGTTCTGAAGACCTGGATTCTAACCTTTGCATTACATATTAGGATTAAGCTACCTGACAAACTTGAGCTAAATTATTACATTTGCATTGGGCAAATTTTCCTATCAGTAATTAGAATGTATGAGTCACGCTTTAGAGCTGCTAGATCTTCCTCAACTCACAAATTTACAATTCTGCAATGAAAAGCATTCTGAGTAGCAAAGAACTATTTGCTTAAAAATAGTGAAGGAAGTTAGCTGCTATGTCATTCTTTTGGCTAAAGGACAAGCCTTGATAGAGAATGCTTCTTATAAAAAGTAACAAATAATGTGGGGTTTTGTGTCTGTGTTAAATATGTTTGTGTATGATAATTATTCTAAAATTAAGTTTCTCCAAAAAGGTGGTTTTCCACAGAATACATCTTATTTGAATGTAAAGATGACACTGGATAACAATTTAGTGATCAGCATTTGATAGTGGTTTCTTTTCAGCTTGCAGTGGGCTGATGTTCAAGTGAGAGTCACCCCATCTGCTGTGCTGAGTAGCAGGAAACAGGCAAGAAACTAAAAAAACAAAAAAACAAAAAACACCTCCTCAGCATAGACACAGATCCACTTTGGTGTCACCTAGTCTCTACCTCCCTAGAGAAAATAACTTCAAGGTCTCAGAAAGATGAATGGCATCCCTCACATGTATGCACCATTTCAACTGGCATCTCTTCTGCAAAGAGATTCCAAAAATCTTAGAAAGCAACAGACTTGAAAATTCTATTTTTTTCCTTTCATTTCAGTGCAATCAGCAAATCCAAATATGTCAAATAAAACATGTTTAGAGGACCTCAGTACAAATGCCACCAGTGCAGTTCAGGCTACTGATGTTCTCAGCTTAGAAGCAGACACGTTCCTGTCCAGAAGAGCTGCAATGTAAACTGACAAGACAAAAGATGGAGACATGTTATAAAATAGTCTTCAAAGCAATTCTAGAAAGCTCCCATTTAAATCTGGATTAATGAATTAGATGTGAAATTAATTAGTAATACTTTTCTCTTGCCTTTGAGCTGGTACCACACTCATATGCCAGCCTCACTTTTATTAATTTTGCAATTCTTATCTGCACTTGAATTTTTGTTTTCCAAATTTTTGACCATTTATGTTAACTCCCAGTCTTTATTCTAGGCTGAACTACAACATTTTGAGGTAAATTACTATCTTACCCTTCTCTTACTCCTTAAAGCAATGGTTCTCAACCTTCCTAATGCTGTGACCCTTTAATACAGTTCCTCATGTTGTGGTGACCCCCAATCATAAAATTATTTTCATTGCTACTTCATAACTGTAATTTTGCTGCTGTTATGAATCGTAATGTAAATATCTGATATGCAGTATATATTTTCATTGTTCAAATTGAACATAATTAAAGCATAGTGATTAATCACAAAACCAATATGAATTATATATGTGTTTTCTGATGGTCTTAGGAGACCTCTGTGAAAGGGTCATTTGACCCCCAAAGGGGTCGCGACCCACAGGTTGAGAACCGCTGCCTTAAAGCATACAAGATAGTATTGGCAAACACACTCAGTACAGGCTTAAGGTGACCCTGCCTTACCCTATTACAGGGATTCCTAGATGTCAGTCACACAACTAGGGCCATTCTAATCGAATTTTCTATTGACCTTCAATTAAATGAGAAAAATGAAGACAATGGAGATAATTTTTCATAAAATTGAATTTATTCTATCTAAAGGACTAGTATATTTAAAATTATGTCTTGCTTCTACTTTGGGATTAAAATGTCCTGTCTTTTACCAGAATAATGATGATAGTACATGGTATTTTACCTTTTCCTTATTTAATATGCTTAGTCAACAAAATAAAAATCTCAGCAAGTCTATGTTTTACTCCCATTTCCCCTTAAATGTTATTAGTTTACATAACTCAAACGTCGGGGAAGCTGAGCTTTAGAGGGCAGGATTCTTGATATTCGTTTATTTAACCATGGTATATATCATATGTAGCTTGGCTTGATTTTCCCAATAATGATCCCTATCATTGCCATCAAATTCCCACTATCTGAGTTTGATAAGTAGAAATTCAGAAGTGTTCACACCTTTGGGGAGACTTCTGTGACAATGACTCTAGCTGGACGGTGTGGTTTGCTTGAACCAAAGGGACTGCAGCAAATCTGACACAGCAGACATTTGAAGAGTGCTTACAGATTGAGCTTGTTGTCTAGCTACTATTAGAACCCTGCCTCTGCCACCTAGAAGACTAGCCTAGCCTGATGAATGCTCAGAAGCACTTGAACCAGCTACTCCTGTTGTCCCAGTCAACATCCAGCCAACTACGAACCATGTGAATGAGGCTTTTGGGACCAGCTGGCCTCCTCCCAGTTTACCAAGTGAGCACTGACACCCATAAGCCCAGCAGAGACTTTCAAAGCTCATGTAACAACTGCTTAGCAGAATAATGAGCCAAATATATGCTTGTTGCTGTTAGTTAGGGCAATATAATCATTAATGGCCATTTGCAAACTTCCTGCCACAGGAGAACAAAAAACCAGGAAAAACTGGCTGAACACCAGGAGTGAGACCATGCAAGGAATAGAAACTGTCCTGAAGGCACTTGATAGCATGCCTGCATTCCATCCACATTCCAAGCCCACCAGCTCAGCCCCCAAACCCACTGAAGACAAGTTTCCCACCAGTGACTGCATATAAGGATGAAACTCCAGCTCCTGGGGGCTGCCATCATTGACAAAATGTCCCCTTGATTCAGTGCTGTGCAGCCCTTCCCTTTGGATATCCCATCCCCCATTTCCTTTCACTAAATAAATTCAATTTTTTTAAATCACTGTCTGAGATAGGTATTTATCCCACCTGCATGCCCCACTATCCACCAAGTTTACCTTTCATTTTGGTGACCTACACGGGGTTATCCAGTAGGGAGGCTCCCTTCCTTCGCTTCCCCTCACCCAACCCCTAACCCCTAGAATTTTTAGTCTAGGGTTCCAACACTGACCAAGTCTTCTGGACTCCCAAGCAGCTACAGGAGTGTCAGAACATCAGAGCTTCTGATTTCTACTAATAGGTGAGTCACTTAATTTTGGGGAAGAGGGTACTAGGGACCAAGACTCTCAGCTCCCCACGGGGCCACAACCTGCAGGCATGGGTCAGCCACTTAAAAGCCACCAGGGAAGCTGCCAGTAGAAGACTCCTGTGACAGGATAAACCAGGCTTGGAATGGGCAAGGTTGCATTAGGTAGCCTGCCCGTTAAAGCAAACGTCCAAGCAATGGAGGCCTATGAAAAAGCACACACTCACCCAAACTCTGGCCCAAACCACCCCGTAGGATTTTATTTTGGGGACTATGAGTCTTGGCCTGTGAGTCTCAGCATGGCCAAGTTCGGCCCTTTCAAGGGGGAGATAGCTTGTCTGGTAGTGTCACATTAGGCACAAGGCACACAAGGAATCCCAGAGCTGGGTGCAACCAGTCTATACTGGGAAATAAGTAGTGAGGAAACTCCCACTTATCCCTAACCACCCAGGGAACCAAGACCTCTACACTGAACCTTTCTAGCAAGTGATACCTCCTAGAATAGGACTCAGCATGCTGAAGGGGGACAGCAACCAGGATGGGACTCTGGCCCTCAGTTTCTCCCTCTCAGTAAGTTCACAACTCTCCCCTCTGCTAATGCCCTGGGAAGTTCAATTTCAACTCCTCCCAAGGACTCACCTCTGGCTTGCCTTTTAAAGAATCTTAAGACCTTTGATTTACAAGATGAAATTAGATACAAATGCCTTGTTTTCTATTGCAATACAGCATGGCCACAATATAAATTAGACAATCAGGAGATTTGGCCCCAGAATGGTACCCTTAATTATAACACAAGTCTCCAGTTGGATTTGGACTGCCACAACCTAGGCAAATGGTCTGAGATTCCCTACTTCAGGCCTTCTTTGAGTTCTACCACCACCCTCAACTCTGCTCCTCCTGTCTCATTGAAACCAAAGTGCTATGATCAGGTCTGAGTTTGTTATCTCACAAAAATCAAAGAATGGGTTCACAGACAAAGACGGTAAGTGGAAGCACAGTTTATTGAAAGATAGACGGACTCCCTGCAGCAGGGAGCAGCAGGGAGGGGGCCCAAAGCCAGTTGCCAGTGAAGCTTCTTTGTCTCGGGTTCCAAAGTCCCATGCTCCTTAAGCCAGTCCTGGAAAAGGTGCAGCTGGGGTTCCAGGAGAGCCAAAATCAAGCTAGTGTCCAGAGCTTTTATTCCATGTCACAGTCAGGTGTAGTTCAGCATCCAAGGTAATTAAAGTCCATTAGTCTATGTGTGGAGTCCCACACATGGCCATAAGCCATGTGGGTGCTGGGAAGCATGTCCCCTGCCACAGGAGAGCCAGGAATCCAGTGGGCCAGAGAGGGAAGAGAGTGTGCTTCTTTGTCTAGGGGTAGATATATGCTTTGCTAGCTCCTGATTAGTCGTTTTAAAGAATTCTGCCTTAGCAACATCCATACATTTTAAAGCTCATGTCTCTCATGTGTACTTCCTTCCTGCCCAGCTGGGTTACTTTAGCAACTCTCACCTAGCTGGGTTCAGCCCTAGGTTACCTTGTTTCTCTCTGGGGTTTCTCTTGGAATAGAGGACAATCAGCAAGCTGCATTCTGTCTACCTTTATAAAATCCTTTTATTCTTGGACTTCCTGGTTCTACTTTCCTTTCCTGTGGTCCTGTCCCCAACTACCTAGCCCTTTCTACCTCCTCAGTATAGTTTATGCCTCCTCCTCCAGGCCCCTAAAACCATAAGAAACCCCTGATTTTGCTTTCTCACCACCATCCCCCTGTCCCAAAGAACAACTTCTTTACAAAACTGCAAATAACAGTCTGGCTACTATCAGAAGCAGAACTCATTATCATCCAAAAATTAGCATTTTATAACTAAGGAAAAATGTAGCAGTTTTAAATCCAAGTGGCTGGAAACTAGTCCTTGGAATAGGCTGAAGGGCCTGTTCTTCCTGATCTCCTCTAATTAAGAATAATTATTAACAAGTAGAAAGAGGAGAGAAATGTTAGGTAGGGCAATACAATCCTTAATGGCCATTTGCAAGCTTCCCGCTACAGGAGAACACAAGACCAGGAAAAATAAGCTTGTTGGACACTATTAGGTTTGATCAAATAATTGAATCAAAACCCTTCTCCTGGGAACCGACCTTCAGGCCACTTCACAACAGACATTCCCTTTTGCTTACACAACATTCCGCTTGCTAAGACCATTTTCTCTCCCCTCTGGACCTTCCTAGGATCTAGATCTGCACAAAGAATTCTCCACCCAGAAAAAGTCCACCAAAAGTTCTTAAAAACCTCTGACTCCTGTCTTTGGGTGCTAATGCCATTTTGGGGCTCAGCCCATTTGGTTTGTGGAAGATCTAATAAATTCATAATCCCTCACCACTTTGGCGTCATGTATCCTTCCTCCAGCGACCCTAACAGACACTAAGAGTCAGACCATGCAAGGAAACTGTCCTGAGGATACCTCATCGCACACCTACATTCCAAGCCTACCACCTCAGCTGCCAAACCCACTGAAGACAAGTTTCCCACCCATGACTGCATATAACAGAGGTGGGCAACCTTTTTGTGAGTGCATGCCAAAACCAGCAAAATCTCTTACTCAAAATTCTTCTGCGTGCCAACCCTAATTTTTTGAGAACAAGTTATGCCTACTTGATATCTCTTAAGGTGTACGTATGCGAAGAACTTTGAAGAAATAATAAACTTCATTTGAGCGACAAAAACACAGTATATGATGATGAAAAATACATTTATTTTTTAATGTATACACATACACTGATAGTCTGACAGGAAACTTTATGACTCCGTTTGATATTATCAGTGGGACTTTTGCTGCTGCATCACTGATGACAGAGATTTTACATCAGGTTTATATTTCGCGACCTTCAGAGATATGCACGAGCTACTACTTTCATCAGTCAGGCTACTCCTATAACGAGACTTAGCAAAATTCATCACTGAGAACAAAGATTCACAAGCTTATGTGGATGAAACCAAAACACTGGTCGGATCTAGGAAGGAAGGGAGAGTTAAGGCAGAGGCATAGAAATTGCTCTTCCCCCCTCTCGTCAATCCATGTCTATGGTATTTAAGATAACTTGTTATGTAAAATTATTTATTTATCTAAGATGCACCTACACTGAATTTATCTGAAAAATAAAAAAGTTGATATTAAGAAAAAAATTGTAAATGGAAGATTATAAGAGAGGGTTTCACTTGCCAGCAAAAGTTACTGGCATGCCATGTTTGGCATGTGTGCCAGGGGTTGCCCACCCCTGGCATATAAGGATGAAACTCCAGCTCCTGGGGCTGCCATCATTGACCCAATGTCCTCTTGGCTCAGTGCTGTACAGTCTTTGTCTTTGTATATCCCATCCCCCATTTCCTTTATCTAAATAAATTAAATTTCTTTAATCACCTTCTGAGATGGCTATTTAGTCTGCCCGTATGCACCACCATGCAATCATCCAGCATGTTCACCTTTCAGTTGCTTTAAGCCATGATGTTTGTGGTGGTTTGTTATGTGCCAATATAACTGACTGCCAAGACTTCAAAATATTTTTAAGAATAATTGATACAATAATATCTTGGATGCATAAGGAAACATATGATATTACAGAATCCATTGACTAAAAGTGCATTTGGACTCTCAGGTCTGCTCTTCAAGACTCATGTATCTCTCTACAGCTGTGGAGCCTAGTACTGTCTACATCTTTTGTATAAATCTAATTCCTGTGGTCAGGCATGACCCCAGTGACAGGAATGACCCACTAAATGAGTTTTGAAGGTTGTAGGTAAGGCCTCCTCTCTCCACATGTCTTCTTAATTAATACTTGAAATTTCAGCATCAGCAATTTGTTCTCTATGCTGAAGTTGTGCTCCTCATGGGGCCTTTAAAAAATGCAAACATTGCTGGGTTGTTTAGCATACTGTCACCTTCTTACTGTGAATGACCTATCAGATATCTTGGTCACTCGGGGGTCAAAGTTGGGGTGAGAATAAAGAGCAAAAAAGAGAAGTAAGTAATGCTGAAAAGGTCATGACAAGGCCCTCATGACCAAACAGAGTGCCCCTGTGGCTGAATCTGCTCTGCTCCCCAAGGAGAAATGCCCACTCCAAGGAGAGAAAAACGAATTGGCCTGGCTTAGACTCCTGCCGTGGGGGAGTGAATACTGGATGTGAAGAAAGACTCATCATCTCCCAGTATTAGCATTTTCCTTGGAAGGCCTCACCTGCTTCTTTGTACCCTTAAAGCAACATTTTTCTAGTACCTTATAGGGTGCACATCAGCCCTCTATTCTTGGCTACAACTTCCATCATTACACCTTGGATGTCTCTCTTGACTTTTTCTTAGACTTTTTGGATGTGAATTGGTTTTGCCAATATGCAGAATTACATTGATTAAAGCCAGAGAGGGGACAGGCCAGTGGGATACATGGCTTGCTACTGACAGATTCCTTCTTTTTGAGCATTCTAAGTTTAATGAGTTGAAACTCACAAGTATACTTAGTATAAGGCTTAAGATACTACTCTTTATACATAATTTAATTTAATTTACAGCTTGAACAATTGCATTTACATGTTCAACCAAATGTTTGTCTTTTGTTGGTTCTAAAAGTCTCCATTCATATTTCTCTAGAAAACATTAGAAAGGCCAAGGATCATTTGTAAAGATCTGGGATGTTAGGGCCTCTCTTTGCTTGAATTGGAAGTTACCTGAAAGTCTGTAGTCTTTCTGATGTGAAACATTTACCAGCTTTCTAAATATATAGCCTTAAGCCTTCCTTCAGTACTTTTTTGTTATCCCTGCTTGAGGCTCCTGTTTTCTGCTGTTTTCCTGTTATTCCATTTCAGGTGTCACAAGAGACAACTAAGCAGCTGAGAAAAGCAGCTCTAGACTCAGCTTCCTACAACCTCCTACACCTACATCTGACCCACACAGAGACATAAATATCCCGCCCTCCCTACTCTTGCTTGCTGAAATGGATATATTAGTGTGTGTTAAAAATAAAATTTGTAAAATTCTCAAAAAAAAGAATTGTGTTAAAATAAAAAGTTTTAAATGTTGTTTAAAAAAAAAGAATGCTGTTTGGTTGCTTAACTCAATAACCCAAAGACTCCTGGGGTGAAAAATACTTAGCATGATTAAACTGCTGACTGTGCTTGAAGAAGAAAGGTGGGTTTTGTTTTAAGATTACAAGTGGCATCCAAGTGACTTTGAATTGGGGCCATCATGATAGTATAGGGTATCTTGCATTCTGCCATGCTCAAATTGCAGGCATAACAAAGTAAAAGTGCTTGTAAGAGACAGTGTAATTCCATATACTGGATCCCTAGGGTACCCCCAGACATAGATGAGAGTATCTCTTCCTTCTCTTTCCACCCCTTCTTTATTAAGCTAAAGCAGAGCATGAACAAGACAATGTTTGCAAAACGGAGCTCTTCCTTCCCAGGCATTTGGAGCAAAGACTCTAAAGACCTGTGATCTCATTCTCAAGCTTCACAGGCAAACCTAGAGGGGCTGCAAGTGTTGGCCCTGAGAATTTACTATGATCTGTCTTCAACTAAGACTTCGGTGCCATTTGGCTTTCTTTGTATCACTGTTTCTCAGAATAGAATAATGTATAGTTTGATCATCTACTAGAAAAATAATCTGTAGTTTCCAGTGTTAAATTATAATATTACTTAAATTTGTACAAACATTAAAATTCTTATAGCTTCAAAAAATGAAACAAATCTGCAAATAAAATAGAAACAAACCTATAAAAACCATTGACATCCAAATTAACAATTAATTTAAACAGATGCCAAATCTTCTTGTGCTGCAACTTTAGGGCAATACAATCTTTAACGGCCATTTGTAATCTTCCAGTGACAGGAGAACAAAACCCAGGAATAATTCCCTAGATATCAGGACTCAGACCATACAAGGAATGAAAATGGTCCTGAAGGCACCTGATCATACAACTGCACTCCATTTGCATTCCAAGCCCACCAGCTCAGCCCCCAAACCCACTGACAAGTTTCCTGCTGGTGAGTGCCTCTATATATATAAAAGGCTAAGCGACTGGCCAGTAGGTATGACGTGCACTGACCACCAGAGGCAGACGCTCAACGCAGGAGCTGCTTAGTGACAGAAACTTTGCAGAATGCCCTCTCGCACTGCAGGACCCCTTGGGGGATGCTGGACTGCCTATTTCAGCCCAATCCCCACAGGCCAGGCCAATGGACCCCACCTGCCAGAGGGACCCCCACTCACTCTGCAGATGCCCTTCAAGCCCCAGCACTGCCCCAGGTGCTGCTACCCCAATCCCACCCCACTGGCCACCTTCTAATTAACTTCCTTTCAATGTGCATGAATCCATACACTGGGCCTCTAGTATAAGGCTCAACTCCTGGGGCTGCCATCATTGACCCAATGTCCCCTTAGCTCTGTGATGTGCAGCCTTTGCCTTTGGCTATACCATTCCCCATCCCTTTTCCTTAAATAAATTCAATTTTCTTTAATCACTGTCTGAGATGGCTATTTAGCCTGCCCGTGTTCACTTTTCATTTTGGTTCACTTAGCCTGGTTCCTCTCAACATAGACCTAACAGAAACCATGTCATCTGCATCTGAATCTGTAGGGCCCACTGCTGTCATGTACTGCTCAGTTTGTTGTCTAAGCTACCAGGAGGATCATATGATAGCTCAGTCCTTGCCTCACTTTCCTGTGTCAGTAAATTATTTCTATAGCACACTGAGCCATTGGTCTTCCATGCCGTGAATATCCATTTATACATAAAGTCTGCCTCTGTTCTTTCTGCACTAGTCCATGACAATTAATGTCATGTTGCTTTAGAACAGTGATTCTCAACCTGTGGGTCGCAACCCCTTTGGGGGTCGAACGACCCTTTTACAGGGTTGCATATCAGATATTTACATTACGATTCATAACAGTAGCAAAATTACAGTTATGAAGTAGCAACGAAAATAATTTAATGGTTGGGGGTCACCACAACATGAGGAACTGTATTAAAGGGTCGCGGCATTAGGAAGGTTGAGAACCACTGCTCTAGAAGAAAGTGAGAACAATAGATGGGAGGAGCTGTTGGTAGCTCAGGCAGGGGGCTACTCCCTGGAAGGAAGCCCTGCCTTGTGGACAACTTCCAGACTCCAGTGTCTGGAGGCTCCTTACAATCTTCAGAGGGATAAGGGGCTTAAGTAGTGATGCCAGACATAGTTTCTCTTAGTCAGGTGAGCTGTCTCAAGGACACATTTGAAAACAACTATTGCCTCTGTGTGAAAGGCCACTGCCAGTGTGGCTTTTGGGTTCAAAGGCTGATGCACAAATTGACACACAAGACGAAATATTAATTTTGAAATTATGGGGGGAAGCCAGGGGAAGACTCGACTAGAGAAGTCAAATTCCACTGAGTCTCCGTTCCCAGTTGCTTTTATTAGCTAGAATACACAATTGCCTTTTAGGAATGCAAACAGACATATTAATGGTAATGTTTAATAAACAGTAAGATTGTCAGGTTTTGGGGGAGTTTGCTTTAAGCCATTGAGTGAGCAGTAGGTAATAAAATGTAGATATTCACCCTGTGAATATCAAAAGGAGTCCCAGCCAGACTTCTGGCGGACTCCTCACATTTATATTAATTACTGTTGATCTTGGTTTCCAGCACCTCTGCACTGATAAGAGTAATACACTTGAAAATCTGGTTCTTAGTCTTCTCAACGCTTCTAATTCTTTCAGTATTTTTATTACTTAATTTGTGCTGCTATTTTAGCAACCAACCTTGAAGTTCTTAGACTCCCTAAGTACCAATGGCCTTCCACCATCCCTTTATTTTAGCTCTCTACTTGGGCAACTGCTGTGTGCACCTTGTCACTCAGAGCTCTGAAAACTTAATTTTCCATATTTTACTTCCTGGTCATAAACTTCTAACTTTACCCTAATCTTTGATCTCACCAAACATTTGTGATTACTTTAATTTATTCCAGTCTACCACTTTATTTTAACTTTACATCCATCCCGCGGTCGGCAAATTGCAGCTCACGAGCCACATGCGGCTCTTTGGCCCCTTGAGTGTGGCTCTTCATAAGCCTTTGGAGCACCCTAATTAAGTTAACAACAATGTACCTAGCTATATAGTTTAAGTTTAAAAAATTTGGCTCTAAAAAGAAATTTCAATTGTTGTACTGTTAATATTTGGCTCTGTAGACTAATGAGTTTGCCGACCACTGATCTAGCCTATACTTCTTGGACCATTGCATCAACCATTCATTTGCCAAAATTCTCAGTTCCTTTGATCTATTGTTCTTCTGTTACACGTGCCATATTAAACTCCGAATCCAAATCAACTTAAGTGTTTGACTTCCATATTTTCTAATATTACAAACCTCTTAGATTGATGGTATTCATTTATAACATCAATTAGACTCAAAGCTTCCAAGTATTCTTTATCTGTCTCTCCTTCCAATTCCCCACAAAATAAGACATCTCTTTTTTAAAAAAATATATTTTTATTGATTTTAGAGAGGAATGGAGAGGGAGAGAGATAGAAACATCAATGATGAGAGGGAATCATTGATCAGCTGCCTCCTGCATGCCCTTTACTGGGGATCAAGCCCACAACTTGGGCATGTGCCCTTGGCTGGAATCGAACCCAGGACCCTTCAGTCCACAGGCCAACACTCTATCAACTGAGCCAAACCAGCTAGGGCAAGATTTCATCTCTTAAATCTTCCATCCATGCCTGCCCTCTCATTCTTTTAGGAGAAAGCTAAGCTCCTATTTCTTTAAGAAAATGAAATTCAGCCCTAACTGGTTTGGCTCAGTGGATAGAACATTGGCCTGGTCCCAGGTTCGATTCCGGTCAAGGGCATGTACCTTGGTTGCGGGCACCTCCCCAGTTAGGGGGTGTGCAGGAGGCAGCTGATTGATGTTTCTCTCTCATTGATGTTTCTAACTCTCTATCCTTCTCCCTTCCTCTCTGTAAAAAAACAATAAAATACATTAAAAAAGAAAATGAAATTCATTCTATCAAAACACCCTCCATTTTCTGTAACCCTAATAAAAACTTAACTACATGAGCATATAGTCTTTATTTCTTGCTTTTTGATTTAGTAGAATAATTTACCTACCTCCTCCTCATTTCCACCATACTAATTTCCCTACTTCTACTCTGGATTAAATCTTTCATTGCCTCTCAAGACACAGCTATTCATCAGTTATCCCTTTTGTCTCCCCTAGATTCAGTCACTTTCTTTCGACTGGCATATTTATATTAGGACTCCAAATTGTTCTTATATTTAAATTAAAAGTTTATCCTATATTTAAACAAAAATTAAACTCTCACACGATCCCTTGCTCCCTTTTACCTCTCATTTTTCTTCTTCTCTTCCAACTAAATTTATTGAAATAGTTATCCACTCACATTGTCTTCACTTAATCCAGTGATGGCGAACCTTTTGAGTTTGGCGTGTCAGCATTTTGAAAAACCCAAACTTAACTCTGGTGCCGTGTCACATATAGAAATTTTTTGATATTTGCAACCATAGTAAAACAAAGACTTATATATTTGATATTTATTTTATATATTTAAATGCCATTTAACAAAGAAAAATCAACCAAAAAATGAGTTCGCGTGTCACCTCTGACATGCGTGTCATAGGTTCGCCATCACTGACTTAATCAATCCCTTCCTATTCACTCCTTAATCCACGGCCTTCTTGCACAAACATCTCTTGCTCCTTGCATTCCTGTTTCTAAATTCAAATTAGGCTTTTATTCATTATCTAACTGTCCTGTCTGTAACACTGAAGACTACTGTAAACCACTCCCACCTATACAACACTCAACCTTAGGTTCTGTGGTATTGAACTCTCTTGCCTTTCTTTCTACCTCTAGTTTTTATTTCTTGATATAATCTTAATCTTTGTGTCTCTAACTTTGGAGGTTCTTGAGATTTTCTCTTGGGCCCTCTTCTCTTCTTATTTAATATATTCTTACTGGGCAGTCTCAATAATTATTGTGGTTTCGAATTGTTGGAGAGTTATAGAAGCAGCAAAGATGAATTTGAATTCCAGACAGGAGGATGCCATTCCGAGCTCAGTGATGATGCCCAGTAGTTTCATCTTTTGAAAAATTTTTAAACCCTGGGTCCAGACTTTGGGTTTTGCTTGGAGTGGCATACTCAAAAGCACTCTCCTCAAGTAAAGAGAAATGAGTGAGGCTTATGATACTTCTGAAAGGCTGAAATGGTATATTAGATACTTAGAAAATCCAAAAGTGTGGCTTGTTTTTCTCATAAGACATTTACTTAGTTCTAGGATGGCATGCAAGTGATGAATTAAAGATGGTCACAATTTTACTATATACTGCTGCAATTAAGAATTGAGATCTATTGAATCTGAGCAAGCTAAGTGACTGCTTTGGCAAATAAAATCTACAGTAGTAATGTTATAAGAAATCTAAGCCCAGGCTTTAAGAGATTTGCAACTTCCATTTCATGCCTCTTAGAACCCATACTCCATGCTGTAGGAATATCCAAACAGCTCCATGGAGAAGCCCATGTGTAGCGGAATCTCAGCCAATAGATAGTGCTAACTTCCAGACATGTTGGTAAGCCATCATGGAACCTGATCCTTCCAAACTCAATCGAGGCACTCCTGCTGATGCTCCATGGAACAAAGATGAGGCATTCCTATCAAGCCCTACCCAAAGTGTAGATTCATTATAAAAATAAATGTTGCTATTTTAAATAACTAACTTTTGGGGTTATTTGTTAGGAAGCAATGGACAACTGGAATAGCATAGAAAGCTTGGAACCAGTGCCAGATGCTTTTCAAAGACTCAGTAAAATTTTTCATAGTTTCAGGAGGCTTAGGGGAGAAAGTTCCCAGAGGGAGGTGGCCTGCCCCAAATACACAAGATATCTTCTCCTCAAGTAATTTACTGGTGTAGCAGATTTTAGATCTCCTGGGGAGAGCTGGAGGGGAATTAAGACATTAGAGAGTGAAGCAAGAGAAAAAAGAGCTAAGTCCAAAACTTCTGAAATGCAGAATTAAATTTCCTGCAGTCTTTCAGGGCTGAGGAGACAGGGACCTGTCAGGCTTTTAATAAAAAAAAAAAAAAAGAGATAAGATTAATGAACTCAGAGATGGATCATTAAGAAATACAGTGAAGCACAGAGTCTGGGATACGGGGAAAGAATGGAGAAAACATAAAATTCATAAGAGAAATGCAGGACTGACTCATCAAAAGGTCTAACATATGTGAGTGGAATTTCAGGAGAATATAAAAAACAGGTTCAAAGAAATAATTACTGAGGTTTTCAAAATGACTGAAGACACAAACCAATAGATTCACAAAACTCAGTGGGCCCTAAATAAATTAAATACAAAGAAACTACCCTTACCTACTACACAATCAAACTTTTAAAAACCCCCGCAGACAATAATTATTTATTATAGCCTGAGTAAAAAGATATCACATCCAAATAAAGGATAATAAAATTGATGGCTGACATTTCAATGAATCATAGAAGCCAGAAAACAATGGAATGACACCTTTAAAGAACTAAAGTTGAAATTCTATAACAAAATGGAAGTAAAATGGAGATTAAAAATGAAGGCAAAAAACAAAGGCATTTTCAGAGAAGCAAAAGTTGATAAAAATATTATTTAGACAAATGGACTATTAGATATATTAAAGAAAGTACATGGCATATATATATATATATATATATATATATATATATATATATATTTGTTTTTTGTATATAAGACAAATAAAGGTCACATGCAAAAACTGCAAAATCACATTCTTTTCAAGTGTGCATGAAACACTGACCAGAACAGACTGTATGCTGGCCATAAAATTTTTCAAAATATAAAAGAATTCAAATATATAGAATATAGTTTTGGACCACATAGAAACTGGTTTAAAATAAATAACAGAAAGATAATTAAAAAATCACAAGTGTTTAGAAATTAGGTAATGAATTTCTAAATAACTCATGGGCAATGAAGAACTCAGAGTGAAAGTTAAATATATTTTAAACTGAATGATAATAAAAACATAAAAGCTTGTAGGATGCAGTTAAAGCAGTACTCAGAAAAAAATTTCTGATTCTAAATTCACATATTAGAAATTCACATGTAGAAACCTAAGTTCTACACCAGCAAACCAGAAATCAGGTTTATATTATATCCAAAGAACATAGCAAAGATAAGAGCAGATTTAAAAAAAAAATCTTTATTGTTGAAAGTCTTACAGATGACCCCTTTCTATTGTGCGTTTTTTTTTCCTATTGACCCCCTCCACTCCATACCCACCCCTTCCAAGCCTCCATGACTCTATTGTCTGTGTTCATGGGTTATGCATATATGTTTATAAGTTCCCCATTTAAACACTCCCTTCCTAACCCTCCCCCAAAAAGCTGTGGCACATTTACACAATGGAATACGATGCAGCTATAAAAAGGAAAGAACTCTTGTCATTTACAACAGCATGGAAGGTCCTGGAGAGTATTATGCTAAGTGAAATAAGCCAGTCAGAGAAAGATAAGAGCAGAATTTTTAAAACATAGTTATTTGAAAAAGATTAATAAAATTGATAAACCCCTAGGAAGACTGATTTAGAAAATTGTGAACAAAACACACAAATTAAAAGTATTAAGACTGAAAAGAGGAACAAGAATACAGGTTCTATATACATTTTAATATGGGAATAGTATAAACAATTTTTATTTTAAAAATTTGATAAAATGTACAAATTCCTAAGAAAACATAAATTATTAAAAGTGACTCAAAAATTGAATAGAATATCTTTACATAGAATATCTTTAAATCTGTAATTATAAACCATCCCACAATGAAAACTCCAGGCCCAGCTTGTTGTACTGATACTTTTTTTTTCAAATACTAAAGAAACAAACAATACAAAATTTAAACAAACATTTCCAGAGAATAGAAAAGAATAAATACTTCTCAACATTTTTAATAGACCATCATAACCTTGATATTATGACCAAATAAGGAAATTGCAATATAAATCAATAGGCCTATATTGAAAAAAGGAAGAAATAAGGGAGAGTGAGAAAAGGAGGGAGACTGAGAAAAGCAGAAAGGAGGAAATCATAAACCAATATATCTCATGCATATAGAAGCAGATATCTTAAATAAAATAATAACACATAGAATAAAGCAATATATGATATACTAGGGGCCCGGTGCACAAAATTTGTGCACTGGGAGGGGGGTCCCCTCAGCCCAGCCTGCCCCCTCTCACATACTGGGAGCCCTCAGGGGATGTCCTACTGATGGCTTAGGCCCGCTCACTGCTCCCCTTGGGGAGTGGGCCTAAGCCGCAGTCTGGCCTCCCTTTATGGGAGGCAACCTGGCTGATCAGTGGAAGGCACCAGCCCCATAACCCCGCTGCTTCAGCCACTGCCAGTCACCGCAGCCACCAAGGTGTTTTCATCAACACAGACTCTAGTCCCTTCACCATGAAAATATGACAACTTTCATTAGGCATTTTCAAGATGTGTCTTTCATAGGATATGACATTTCTTTCTTTGTTTATTTTTTTTATCCTCACCTGAGGATATGTTTCCATTGATTTTTAGAGAATGTGGAAGAGAAAGGGAAAGACAGAGAGTAAGATCAAAGTGAGAGGAACACTTTGATTGGTTGCTTCCTGCATGAGCCCTGACTTGGGCCCCGGCCAGGGAGGAGCCTGCAACCTAGGTACATGCCCTTGGTCAGAACTGAACCCAGACCCTGTGGTGGGAAGGCTGAGGCATTATCCATTGAGTCAAACCAGCTAGGGCAGGATATGACATTTCTTAGCCCTCCAGCAGCGGACCTTCGTTTTTTTCTCCATTAGTGTGGTGAAAAAACCCTAGATCACCTTTTTGGATTCTTATTACCCAAGTTACTAAGAATATTACCAGTGGCAGACAGAGAGCTTAGCGAATGAGTGGTCAGAAAGGGTGTTTCCTCTGTAGTTCACATTGATCGTCAGCTCAGCCCCTGCCCATACCTAAAGCCTTTAGCCAAGGCATTAGGCCTGGGCAGGGGCCACGAAGTTACAATCGCACTGTACATGCACTCCCGCAAGTGGTATTTTGTGGAAGAGCCACACTCAAAGGGCCAAAGAGCCTCATGTGGCTTGCGAGCCGCAGTTTACCAACCACTGACCCACCCTATTGGAAAACACCTTACCCCACAGTGTGGAGTTCCTGAGGCCTCTTAAGAGACTGGAAATAACCATTAGCCTCCAGGCAGAAGCAACTGCCCCACCCTGTTGAAAAAACACAGGCCACACCTGAGAAATATTGCCTGAGGGCAATTCATGTTGTAATTCTATCAGTCTGTAGGCAGAGGTTGTCTCTGGAAGCTTTGAGCCTTTGCCTGATCTAATTAGTCAAAAACAGGATTTGATGTTGTCCTACACTAGAAATTGAGAGGCATAGCAGATCTACCTAATGCATAGTAATAAACCCAAACAAGTAGCTGAAATGAAGAGACAAGAAACAACTCCCAAATGAAAGAACAAGAGAATTTTTCAAAAGAAAAGATAAATGAAACAGAGGTAATAAATTTATCTGAAACAGAGTTCAGAGTAATGATGATAAAGATGCTCAATAGCATGAAAAAAGATATAGTAACTATGAAAACAGAAATAAAGAATGACATCACACAAATAAAAAACACACTAGGAGGAATTCACAGCAGATTAGGGAAAGGTGAGGATTGAATCAGTGAATAAGAAGACAGGGTTGAGCAGAACCTCTCTGGAGATCCAGACCAGAACTTGGCTGGAGATGCTGGCTAGGCTGCTGATCAACTGAACACTGTCTCCGTGTCCTTCCTTCTTCGCCAACTCCGTCTATGCCTTTGGGGAACCCTGGACCTGCTGGGGTTGGACCCCAGCACTTATTTAAGCTTTACATGTACATTTCCAAATCCAATTAATGACATAGGAAACCTAGAATGAGTAACTTGGGAGAAGGAGGCTTTAAAACCGTCCACTATTTCTGAGGCATCTTCATAAAAGGTTTGTTACTCTAAGCATAACCATCCATACATCTCTGTGGATTTTCCAAATCCGTTAGGGGTAAGATTGTAAAATATAGCAAGTAAAAGTACAGGAAATAAAAATATTGCCTAGGACATAATTATCTTAACAATCATTCATAGTTTATTTAAAATCCAAATTTAATTGGCCATCCTGTAGGTTTTCTAGCAGCCCTATCTGGAAGACATTCCAGAGTTTCCTACTACCTCCAGTTTCCTCAGGTGGAGCTTGATGTGTTAACTCTCAGAAAACATTTTAATAACTGAAGGAGACCAGCTAGATCAGGGCAGAAATCCAAAATTCATCTGGGTCATTGGCTATAGGCCTCACAATATCTTCACCTTCCAAAATTGTTTTTGACAGAAGATGGCGGCGATATAGGCAGACACATCCCAGGTGGTGTCCCGGAGAAAATGGAGTGAGTAGCTAAAACCAATAACACCCACCCTGAATTGGCGAAATTGCTCAGCTGGTGAGACAGTTTGCAGCCTGGAAGAGCAGAACTCCCTGGAAAGTGCCTGGTACGTGGTGCCTTGTTGTGTTGTATTTTGTGCCTTTAAATCAACGCAGCAGATCCAAACAACAGCAACCTCCTGAGCACCACACCCTCTGCTGAGGAACAGCAGCTGTACGTGAAACCTCGCCCCACCAGCCAGAAGAGCCACCACAGCTGTGAACAGCACCCACCAGAGGAGCTGCTGCCAACTGAAGAGCAGCTCCTCCTCAACGACCCAAAGAGCAACCACAGACCAAGGAGTCACTGCCACCAAGGGAGCAACCACTGAATGACTCAACGTCTAGATATGTCAGTGAGATCAAACATGGGTAGACAAAGAAACTCCCAAAGGAAAGAGAAGGAGGACTCTCCAGAAAAGCAGCTAAGTAATACAGAGGCATGCAACATGACAGACAAAGAATTCAGAATAAGGGTCCTAGAGTGCATAAACCAGATGGAGGAAAAAATCGACAACCTCTGCAAGAAGCAAGAAGAAACAGATGAAAAAATCAATAACATATGGAAGAAGCTAGAAGAAACAGATGAAATAATCAACAATTTAAGTAAGACCCAAGAAGAAATGAAGAGTGATATAGCTGCAATGAAAAACTACATTGAAAGTATCAACAGTAGACTGGGACAAGCGGAGGACCAAATTAGTGAATTAGAAGCCAAGGAAGCAAAACACACACAAACTGAACTGCAATTGGAGAAAAAAATTAAAAGACAGGAGGAGAGCCTAAGGGAGCTTTGGGACAACATGAAACGAAACAACATACGAATAATAGGGGTACCGGAACAACAGAAGGATGAACAAGGATTAGAAAACCTATTAGAAGAAATAATATCAGAAAACTTCCCTGAGGTGGGGAAGAAAAAAGTCACACAAGCCCAGAGAGTCCCAAACAAGGTGAACCTGAAAAGACCCACACCAAGACACATCATAATTACCATGGCAAATGTTCAGGACAAAGAGAGAATCTTACAGGCTGCAAGAGAGAGACGGAAAGTTACATACAAGGGATCTCCCATTAGATTGTCAAATGATTTCTAAACAGAAACACATCAGGCCAGAAAAGAATGGACAGAAATTTACAAAGTGATGCAAAGCAAAGGACTGAATCCAAGAATACTCTATCCAGCAAGGCTATCATTCAAACTTGAAGGGGAAATAAGAAGCTTCACAGACAAAAAAATACTAAGGGAGTTTATCACCACCAAGCCAGCAATGCAAGGAATGCTAAAGGGACTGGTATAAAAAGAAGAAATAAAAAGCTCAGAAAGAAAACAGCCACACAAAAAAAGAAATGGCTACAAACAAGTACCTTTCAATAATAACTTTAAACGTAAATGGACTAAATGCTCCAAACAAAAGACATCGAGTGGCTGAATGGATAAAAAAACATGACCCATACATCTGCTGTCTACAAGAAACACACCTCATTAGAAGGGACTCACACAGACTGAAAGTGAAAGGATGGAAAAATATCTTTCAGGCAAATGGAAAGGAAAAGAAAACTGTGGTAGCAATACTTATATCGGACAAAATAGACGTCAAAGTGAAGACCATAACAAGAGATAAGGAAGGCCACTTCATAATACTAAAGGGATCAATACAACAAGAAGATATAACCCTGGTAAACATATATGCACCCAATGCAGGAGTACCCAAATTCATAAAAAAAACTCCTGGAAGATATCAAAGGAGAGATCGAAAACAATACAATGATAGTAGGGGACTTTAATACACCACTGACAGCACTGGATAAGTCCTCTAGGCAAACAATCAGCAAAGATACAGCAATCCTAAATGACTCACTAGATCAGATGGACTTAATTGACATCTTCAGAACACTTCACCCCAATGCCACGGAATATACATTCTACTCAAGTGCTCATAAGACATATTCAAAAATAGACCATATATAGGGTCACAAGCAAAGTATCCCCAAATTCAAGAAGATTGAAATCATAAAAAGCGTCTTTGCAGACCACGATGGCATAATATTAGAAATAAACTACAATAAAAACAACCCAAAATACTCAAACACCTGGAAGCTGAATAGCATGCTATTAAATATTGACTGGGTTACCAATGAGATTAAAGAAGAAATTAAAAACATCCTGGAAACTAATGACAATGAAAACACAACAATCCAAAACCTATGGGACACAATGAAAGCAGTCCTGAGAGGGAAGTTTATAGCTCTACAGTCCTATCTCAAAAAAAAAAAAACAAGAAAAAATGGTAGTAAATCATCTAACTCTACAACTCAAAGGATTAGAAAGAGAGCAACAAGAAAACCCCAGAGTGAGCAGAAGAAGGAGATAATAAAGATTAGAGCAGAAATAAATGACATGGAGACCAAAAAAACAATACAGAAAATCAATGAAACCAAGAGCTGGTTCTTTGAAAGGATAAACAAGATTGGCAAACCTCTAGCCAGACTCACCAAGAAGCAAAGAGAGAGGACCAAAATTAACAAAATCAGAAACGATAGAGGCGAAATAACAACAGACCTCACATAAATACAGATGATTAAAAAATACTATGGACAGCTCTACTTCAACAAACTAGACAACCTGGAGGAAATGGACAAATTCCTAGAAAAATACAACATTCCAAAACTCAATCAGGAAGAATCTAATAATCTCAACAGGCCAATAACTATGGAAGAAATTGAAGCAGTCATCAAAAAGCTTCCATCAAACAAAAGCCCAGGACCAGACGGCTTCACAGGGGAGTTTTACCAAACATTCAAGGAAGAACTAAAACCTATCCTCCTCAGACTACTAAAAAAATCCAAGAGGAAGGAACACTTCTAAGCTCATTCTATGAAGCCAGCATCACCCTAATACCAAAACCAGGTAAAGACAACACAATGAAAGAGAATTACAGGCCAATATCCCTCATGAACATAGATGCCAAAATCCTCAACAAAATCTTAGCAAATCGGATCCAGCAGTACATCAGAAAGATCATACACCATGACCAAGTAGGATTTATCCCAGGGATGCAAGGATGGTACAATATCCGCAAATCAATAAACGTGATACATCACATAAACAAATTGAAAGAAAAAAACCCACATGGTCATATAAATTGATGCAGAAAAAGCATTTGACAAAATTCAAAACCCATTTTTGATAAAAACTCTCAGTAAGGCGGGAGTAGAAGGATCATAACTCAACATAATAAAAGCCATATATGACAGGCCCACAGCCAACATCATACTCAATGGACCAAAACTAACACCATTTCCCCTAAGAACAGGAACAAGACAGGGATGCCCACTCTCACCACTCCTGTTCAACATAGTACTGGAAGTGTTAGCCATTGCAATTCGGCAAGAAGAAGAAATAAAAGGCATCCAAATTGGAAAAGAGGAAGTAAAACTGTCCTTATTTGCAGACGACATGATATTATACCTACAAAACCCTAGAGACTCCATCAAAAAGCTACTAGACTTAATACATGAATTTGGCAATGTAGCAGGATACAAAATTAACCCCAAGAAATCTGAGACATTTCTATATACCAATATTGAACTTTCAGAAAGAGAGATTATAAAAACAGTCCCGTTTACCATCGCACCAAAAAAATTAAGCTACCTAGGAATCAACTTAACTAAAGAGGTAAAAGACCTCTACTCAGAAAACTACAGGACGTTGAAAAAAGATATAGAGGAAGACATAAACAGATGGAAGAACATACAGTGTTCATGGATTGGTAGAATCAACATCATTAAAATGTCCATACTACCCAAAGCAATCTATAAATTCAATGCACTTCCCATTAAAATACCAACGGCATACTTCACAGATCTAGAAAGAACTCTCCAAAAATTCATCTGGAATAAAAAAAGACCCCGAATAGCTGCAGCTATCCTGAAAAAGAATAAAGAAGGTGGGATCTCAATACCAGATATCAAGTTGTATTACAAAGCCACTGTTCTCAAAACTGCCTGGTACTGGCTCAAGAATAGTCATATAGATCAATGGAATAGAATAGAGAGCCCAGATATCAGCCCCAAACAATATGCTCAATTAATATTTGACAAAGGAGGAACATACAATGGAGCCAGGATAGTCTCTTCAATAAATGGTGTTGGGAAAATTGGACAGATATTTGCAAGAAAATGAAACTAGACCACCAACTTACACCATACACAAAAATAAACTCAAAATGGATAAAGGACTTAAATGTACGACAGGAAACCATAAAAATTCTAGAAGAATCCAAAGGCAACAAAATCTCAGACATATGCCGAAGCAATTTCTTCACTGATACAGCTCCTAGGGCACTTGAAACTAAAGAAAAAATGAACAAATGGGACTACATCAAAATAAAAAGCTTCTGCACAGCAAAAGAAACCATCAACAAAACAACGAGAAAACCCACTGAGTGGGAAAACATATTTGCCAATGTCATATCTGATAAGGGCCTAATCTCCAAAATTTATGTGGAACTCATACAACTTAACAAAAGGAAGATAAACAATCCAATCAAAAAATGGGCAAAGGACCTAAATAGACACCTTTCAAAAGAGGACATTCAGAAATCCAAGAGACATATGAAAACATGCTCAAAGTCACTAATCATCCATGAGATGCAAATCAAAACAACAATGAGGTACCATCTCACACCTGTCAGACTGGCTATCATCAACAAATCAACAAACGCCAAGTGCTGGAGAGGATGTGGAGAAAAAGGAACACTTGTGCACTGCTGGTGGGAATGCAGACTGGTGCAGTCACTATGGAAGACAGTATGGAGTTTCCTCATAAAACTACAAATGGAACTCCCATTTGACCCTGTCATCCCACTCCTAGGAATATATCCCAAGAAACCAGAAACACCAACCAGAAAAGATATATGTATCCCTATGTTCATATCAGCACAATTCACCATAGCTCAGATCGGGAAACAGCCTAAGTGCCCATCAGTAGATGAATGGATTAGAAAACTGTGGTACACCTGCATGATGGAATACTATGCTGCTCTAAAAGGGATGGTACTCTTACCATTTGCAACGTCATGGATGGAACTGGAGAGCATTATGCTAAGTGAAATAAGCCAGTTAATGAAGGAAAAATACCACATGATCTGACTCATTCATGGATAATAGAGACCATTATAAACTTTTGAACAATAATAGATACTGAGGCAGAGCTGCCTCAAACAGATTGTCAAACTGCAGCAGGAAGGCCGGGGAGGGTTGGTGGGCAGGAGGTAGAGGGGTAAGAGATCAACTAAAGGACTTGTATGCATGCATATAAGCTTAACCAATGGACATAAGACACTGGGGGATAGGGGAGGCTAGGGGACTGTCTAGGGCAGGGGGATAAAATGGACACATATGTAATACCCTTTGTAATACTTTAAGCAATAAATACAAATAAAATAAATAAATAAATAAATAAATAAATAAATAAATAAATAAATAAATAATTTTTTCAATATTAAAAAAAAAAGAAGACAGGGTTGAAAAAAATCACTCAATTAGAAAGTTAAAAAGAAAAAAAAACAATTAAAAAACAGGAGGAAAGCTTAAGAGAGCTGTGGGACAATGTGAAATGTAACAATATTAGAACAGCAGGTGTGCCAGAAGAGGCAGAAAGGCAGAAAGGAATAGAGAATGTGTTTGAAGAAACAATGGCAGAAAACTTCCCCAACCCGGTAAAGGAAAATGTCATGAAAGTCCAGGAGCCACAGAGAACCCCAAGCAAGACCCCAAATAGGCCCATTCCCAAACACATCATAATTAAAATGCCAAAAATTAAATACAAAAAGAGAATCTTAAAGGAAGCAAGAGAAAAGAAAACTGTTACCTACAAAGGTGCTCCAATAATGCTGACACCTGATTTCTCATCAGAAACCCTAGGGCAAGAAGGGAATGGCATGAAGTACTCAAGATAATAGAAAGCAAGAATCTGAAACCAAGATTACTATAAATGATAGCAAGGCTATCATTCAAAATACATAGTCAAATAAATAGCTTCCCAGACAAAGAAAGGATAAAGGAGTACATCACCACCAACCAGCACTATAAGAAATGCTAAAGGGACTGCTGTAATGAGAAGCAGAAATAGAGAGAGAAACCTAGCCATACAGAATAAAAATGACAATAAATAAGTACCTATCCTATATAATATAAGAGTAATATGCAAATTGACCCTATTGGTGGACTGACCAGAACGACCACTTGACCAGTCACTATGAGGCACTCTGACCACCTTGTGGTTCTTTCCCCTGGCTGGCAGGCTCCAATCACCTGAAGGTGAATGGGGAACCAGGTGTGGGCCGGCTGCCAGAAGACGGAGGAGATGGCCCTGATTATAGGCACAGGGGCGGGTCTTGGCCCATCTTCAGTGCCCATGTCCAGCCCCTCCCAGAGCGGCCCCCTGTCTCAGGTCTGCCTGCAGCCCTGCCCCCGCTGCTGCTGCTCCCACACACTGACAGCACCTACCCCGCTTGCACCCACTGAAGGCGTAGAGCGATTGGGGCTGGCGCCAGCAGTGGGTGCGAGTGAGGCCAGTGCCGTCAGCAGCTGTAAGCAGCAGATGCTGCCCTGATTGCCCCTCAAGAGCATTGGGAGGTGGAGAAGCCCTCAGGGGTGGTCAGGGCTGGCAGCAGACGCTTGCACCCGCTGATGGCGCCAAGCGGTTGGGACCAATGCTGGGCACTGGCTGCGGAGTGAGCAGGGTTGGTGCTGGCAGTGGGTGTGAGTAGCAGCTTGGCATTGGCAGTGGGTTCGAGAAGTGGCTGTTGGTCCTGATCTCCCCTAAGGAGCAAGGAGAAGTGGAGAAGCCTTGTGGAGTGATTGGGGCTGGCAGCTGCCGCTCACACCCACTGATGGCACTGAGCAATCAGGGTTGGTGCTGGGCACCGGCAGCAGGCGCGAGTGCCAGGTGGGACCGCAGCATGCAGAAAAAAAGGATTTTCAGTAACCAACAGAGGCTTGCCCCAATGACAGCAACTGGCACTCCACCTTGGTCTGGCATGCCCCACTCAACTGCTCCACCATTCTGCTGTGGCCGATGCCCACCATATTCCACACACGCCCCCTGTTGGTCAGCACATGACATAGTGACCAGTTATTCAGTTGTTTGGTTCTGTGTTTGTTCTGGTTGTTTTGCTATTTGGTCTATTTGCATATTAGCCTTTTATTATATAGGATGAATGGGTTACCAATGAGAACAAGAAAAAAATAAAAAAACTTACTGAAAACAAATGACAATGAATATACAACAACCACAAATCTCTAAGCTGCAGCAAAAGCAGCCTGAGAGGAAAAGTCATAGCACTACAGGCTTACCTCAAAAATAAGAAAAATCAACAATAAACTACTTAAGCCTACAACTTAAAGAACTAGAATGAGAACAACAAGAAAAAACAGTAGAAAGAAGGAAAAAATAAGATTAACATGGAAATAAATAACATACAGACTAAAAAAAAATACAAAAAATCAATAAAACCAAAAACTAGTTCTTTGAAAGAATAAAAAAAAAATTGATGAATAGTTAGCCAGACTCATCAAGAAACAAAGAGAGAGGAACTAAATAAATAAAATGAGAAACAAAAGCAGAGAAGTAACCACTGATACCACAGAAATACAAAGGATTTTGAAGAAATACTATGAACAACTATATGCCAACAAGCTGGACAATGTGGAATATTGACATATTCCAAGAAAAATACAATCTTCCAAACTGAATCAGGAAGAATCAGAAAACGTGAATAGGCCAATAACAACAGATGAAATACAAACAGTAATAAAAAAAAAACCAAAAAACTCCCAGCAAACAAAATCCCAGGTCCAGATGGCTTCACAGGGGAGATTTACCAAACATTTAAAGAAGAACTAACACCTATCCACAAAGTATTCCAAAAAATCCAAGAGGAAGGAACACTTCCAAGGACTTTCTATGAGGCAAGCATTACCCTAATTCTAAAACCAAATAAAGACAAAACAAATAAAGAGAATTACAGGCCAATATCCCTGGTGAACATAAATGCTAAAATCTTCAACAAAATATTAACAAATTGGATCCAGCAATATATTAAAAATATCATACAACATGACCAAGTTGGATTTATTCCAGGTATTCAAGGATGGTACAATATTCACAAATCAATAACATGATAACTCATATAACCAATTGAAAGACAAAAATCACATGATCATATCAACAGATGCAGAAAAAAATCAACAAAATCTAACATCTATTTTGACAAAAATTCTCAGCAAAGTGGAAATAGAGGGAGCATATTTCAACATGATAAATGCCATATATGACAAAACTACAATGCACACCATACTCAATGGGCAAAATCTAAAACCTTTTCCCTTAAGAACAGGAACAATACAGGGATGCCCTCTTTCACCACTCCTGTTCAACATAGTATTGGAAGTTCTAGCCATAGCGATCTGTCAAGAAGAAGAAATAAAAGGTATCCAAATTGGAAAAGAAGAAGTAAAACTGTCCTGAATCACAGATGACATAATACTATATATAGAAAACCCTAAAGACTCCACCAGAAGAAACCAATAGATTTAATAAATGAATCCAGAAATGTAGCAGGATATAAAATCAACACACAAAAATTGATGGCTTTTTTTATACACCAATAATAAATTCTCAGAAAGAGAAACTAAACAAGCAATCCCATTTACCATGTAACAAACAATTAAAATACTTAGGAATAAACTTAACCAAGGAGGCAAAAGAGCTGTACCCAGAAAAATACAGAACATTGAAAAAAGAGATAGAAGAAAATATAAACGAGTGAAAGAATATAATGTGTTTATGGATTGATAGAATCATCATTAAAAGGTCCATGCTACCCAAGGCAGTCTACAGATTCAATTCAATTCCTACTAAAATACCAATGACATGTTTCACAGATCTAGAACAAATACTCCAAAAATTTTAATGAACCAAAAGAGACCCCAGATAGCCACAGCAATCTTGAGAAAAAAAGAAGAAAGCAGAGGAATCACAGTACCAGATTTCAAGTTATACTACAAATCCACCATAATAAAGTCTGGTACTGGCACAAGAACAGTCATATAGATCAATGGAACACAACAGAGACCCTAGAAATCAACCCAAGCCACTATGCTCAAATAATATTTGACAAAGAGGCAAGAGCATACAATGGAGTCAAGACAGTCTCTTCAATAAATAGTGTTGAGAAAATTGTACAGAGATATTAAAAAAAATAAAACTAGACCACCAATTTATACCATACACAAGAATAAACTCAAAATGAATAAAAGACTTAAATGTAAGTCAGGAAACCATAAAAATCCTAGAAGAAACCATAAGCAACAAAATCTCAGAGATCTCTCCTAGCAATGTGTTCATGAATATATCTCCTAGAGCAAAGGAAAGTAAGGAGAAAATAAATAAAAGGGACTACATCAAAATAAAAAGCTTTTTCACAGCAAAAGAAACCATCAACAAAACGAAAAGGGAGCCCACTCTATGGGAGAACATATTTGGCAATGATAAATCTGATAAAGGGTTAATTTCCAAAATATATAAAGAACTCAAACAATTTAACAAAAGGAAGACAAACAATCCAATTAAAACATGAGCAAAGGACCTAAATAGACACTTCTCCAAAAAGGTCATACAGATAGCCAAGAGACATTTGAAAAAATGCTCAGTCACTGATCATCAAAGAGATGCAAACTAAAGCAACAATGAGGTATTACCTCACACCTGTCAGAATGGCTACTATATACAAATCAACAAATGACAAGTGCTGATGAGGATGTGGAGAAAAGGGAACCCTGGTACACTGCTAGTGGGAATTCAGACTGGTGTAGCCATTATGGAAAATAGTTTGGAGTTTCCTCAAAAAATTAAATATGGAACTGCCATTTGATCAAGTGCTCCCACTTCTAGGTACATATCCTAAGAAACCCAAAACACCAATCAGAAAGAATGTATGCACCCTTATGTTCATAGCAGCAAAATTTACAATAGCTGAAATCTGGAAACAGCCCAAGTGGCCATCAATAGATGAGTGGATAAAAAAGCTGTGGTACATTTATACTGTGGAATACTATGCAGCAGTAAAAAAAAGTATCTCTTATTCTTTAACACAGCATGGAGGGACCTGAAGAGTATTATGCTAAGTGATATAAGTCAGTCAGAGAAAGATAAGTATCACATGATCTCACTCATATGTGGTATCTAAATAGAAAAATAAACTGATGAACAATGTAGATCTAGATACATGGAAGTATGGAACAGAGTGTAGAATCTCAGAAAGAAGTTGGGGGAGAGTGGGTTGGTGGGAAATAATCAATCAAGAACCTTGTATGCATATATGCATGGACAATGGCCTCAGACAATGGGGTCATGAGGGTCTGGGGCAGGGGTCAGGGGTCGGCTGGAGGGGATTAATGGGGAAAAAAGGGAACATATGTAATACTTTATACAATAAAGAATTATTAAAAAATAGAGTAAGTTTTCAGTCAAGAACAGTGTCTTCAATAAGTGGCATTAGGAAAACTGGACAGAGACATGCAAAAAAATGAAACCAGACTACCAAATTACACCATACAAAAGAATAACTCAAAATGAAAAACAGACTTATCTATAAGTCAGGAAACCATAAAAATCCTAGAAGAAACCATAGGCAACAAAATCTCAGACATCTTATGTAGCAATATGTTTATAGATATATCTCCTAGGGCAAAGGAAACTAAGGAGAAAATAAACAAATTTGACTACATGAAAATAAAAAGCTTCTGCACAGTAAAAGAAACTAGCAACAAAACGAAAGGGAAGCCTACTGTATTTAGCAGTGATATATCTGATAAAGGGTTAATATTCAACATATATCAACTCATGCAACTTAACAAAAGGAAGACAAACAATCCAATTAAAAATGGGTAAAGGACCTTAATAGACACTTCTCCAAAGTGGGCATAGAGATGGCCAAGGGACATATTGAAAAATGCTCAAAGTCACTGATCATCAGAGAGATGCAAATTAAAATAACAATGAGGTATCACCTCACACCATTTTTTGTAACTAATAAATTCATCATTTTTACAGTTTTCAAAGACTTACGCTTAAGACTTGGCTCTGCTCCTGAGAGCCTATGAGGTTGGCCCTCAGAATGCTCAAGTAAACTGGACCAGAACTACACACTCTTAAATCCAATGTCAAGTCTAGAGGATGTGCTCATGGAAAGATGGTTCTACAGGAATTGCTCACTTAATTTTGCACCTGAGACTTGTACCCCAGAAAGAGTCCAGACACACTTTTCTGGTCCTCACAGGCGGGCTGTACCTGCTCCCATCTCCAGCTCATCTCAAGGCCTCCTCACTGGGCCCCATTCCTCACCTCATGTTTGGTACCACTACCAGGCCCCACCGCTTCCATGGACGCACTTCAACTTATGTCTGCCTCATTGCTTGCCTGATGTGTGGACTGTAGACTGTGAGTTGTCCTGGCCCAGCTTCTCATCTCAGGTAATGGGCTGCTGTTTGTCTGAAGTCCAGACTGGCTTACACCTTTGTTCCGGACCTGCCTCTCACCTCCATCCTGGCCCACCTCGGGCCTCAGGAGCAGACAGACCCACTTTCATGCATTACTTTATGTTTTAGTAGTCCATTGAAATGAAAACAGCCAGGAAGCAGGTATAGTTGTGGACATAAAGTTTAATGAAGAAATAAAATAAACATGTAGACTTAAAAAAAAAAAAGAATAAGAATGCAACAAACAGGAGGAAAAATGGCGACAAGCAGGAAGGTAGGGAGGGAGAGAGTGTGAGAGTGCAAGGAAGTGATAGAGGAGTGTGTGGACGCGTGTGGTGTGTGTGTATGAGCTAGGGACAGTTAGATTCTGCAGGCCTTCTAAGGGGCTGCTAAACCGGGCAGTCTTAGGCGGCGGAGTCCTGCTCCCTGCGCGGACATCCTGGGCGGCCAGCAGAGGCATGGTGACCACGCCATCTTGGGAAACAGAGCTGCTTGAGACTAGGATCCTGGTCTCAGCACCACCCAGTCTGATCTCAGAAACATACCAGGACCCTGTAGCCATGGGGGACAGAGACCTGTGACCACAGCTACAGACCTGTGGACACCAAAAGTTCAGAAATCCCCGCTGCAGATCCCTGAGTAACAGAGCCCATCCCCCCTTCCCGCAGACTCCCTGGCAGCTCCAGAGTAACTAACTGATAGACCCACCCCTTGCCTGGGCCTCAGCGCTCCAGGAACTTTAGCCTGGAAGTGCATGAGCACCTTGGAACTGATCCCGCCTAGGGCCAGCTTCAGAGCTCTGGGCTGGGAGCAAACGCGCAAACCCCAGGAACTGAACCTAGGCGCACTGCCAGCTTCAGAGCCTTGGGCTGGGAGCAACTGCACGAACACCGGGAATTTGTCCCAAGTATCACAGGCCCAGGGACCCCCATTCTCTGGGCAGGAGGCAGCACCAAGCACCAGTGACTTGACTGTGTTTCTTTTCACCTGCGCCTGAGATCCTGATTTCCTCTGCATTCATACTACGAGCCAGTGACTCCAATTCCTGGTGCAAGGGCACACAGGGACCCTGATTCTCAAGGCAAGGTCACGCAAAGCAACAGAGACTCTGATACTGGATTCTGGGGAACTCTGACTCCTGGCGCATGCTAGGGGGCTCTGGTTTTCAACACGCTTCAGGGGGGGGGTCTCTGTTTCAGCACAGTGCAGGCAGGGTCCCTGATTCTAAGGGCGCTTACGAGGCCACATTGAGCACTGACAACACTGACTCTGAGCGAGCCTGGTTCCCACCAACCCACAACAACCACACGTCTTACTGTCAGAGCTCTTCAGTGACACTAGGGTTGTGGGAGGCTCCCACTGCACACGGCCCAGGCCCACGCCACTCGACGTTTGAACCATTGGGAGATAATCAGAATGAAGAGATGAAACAACACCCAGAGGAAAGACAATGAGGAGTCACCAAGAAAGGACATTAATGAAGTTGAAGCATGCAACAGGACAGAAAAAGAATTCAGAATAATGGTTGGACAATTCATTCACTGGATGGATGAGAAAATCAACAACCTATGCAAGAATCAGGAAGAAATGAAAAGTGATATAGCTACAATCAAAAACACCATGGAAAGTTTCAACAGCAGACTAGAAGAAGCAGAGGACCGAATTAGTGAATTGGAAGATAAGGCAGAGAAACAAGCTCAATCTGAACAGCAACTGGAGAAAAAAATTAAAAAGCAGGAGGAGAGCCTAAGGGAGCTTCTGGACAACATGAAATGAAGTAACATACGCATAATAGGGCTGCAAGAAGGACAAGAAGAGCAGCAAGGATTAGAAAATCTATTTGAAGAAATAATGTCAGAAAACTTCCCAGATATGGGGAAGAAAAAAGTTACACAAGTACAGAGAGTCCCAGGCAAGATGAACCCCAAAAGACCCACACCAAGACATGTCATAATAACGATGGCAAATGTACAAGACAAAGAGAGAATCTTAAAGGCTGCAAGAGAGAAACAGAGAGTTACCTACAAAGGACCCCCCATCATATTATCAAATAATTTCTCAACAGAAACACATCAGGCCAGAAAAGAATGGGCAGAAATTTACAAAGTGATGCAAAGCAAAGGACCGAATCCAAGAATACTCTATCCATCAAGGCTATCATTCAAAATTGAAGGGGAAATAAGAAGCTTCAAGACAAAAAAAGGCTAAGGGAGTTTATCACCACAAAGCCAGCAATGCAAGAAATGCTAAAGGGACTGGTGTAAAAAGAAGAACTAAAAAGCCCAAAAAGAAAACAGCCACAAAAAAAAAATAGTAATGGCTACAAACAAGTACCTTTCAATAATAACTTTAAACGTAAATGGACTAAATGGTCCAATCAAAAGACATCGAGTGGCTGAATGGATAAAAAAAAACATAACCCATATATTTGCTGTCTACAAGAGACCCACCTCATTAGAAGGGACTCACACAGACTGAAAGTGAAGTGATGGAAAAATATCTTTCAGGCAAATGGAAATGAAAAAAAAAGCTGGGGTAGCAATACTTATATCTGACAAAATAGACCTCAAAGTGAAGGCCATAACAAGAGATATGGAAAGCCACTTCATAATACTAAAAGGATCAATACAACAAGAGGATATAACCCTGATAAACATATATGCACCCAATGCAGGAGCACCCACATACATAAGAAAACTCCTGGAAGATATCAGGGGAGAGATCGACAACAATACCATCATAATAGGGGACTTTAAAACACCACTGACATCACTGGATAAATCCGCTAGACAAAAACTCAGCAAAGAAACAGCAATCCTAAATGACTCACTAGATCAGATGGCCTTAATTGACATCTTCAGAACACTTCACCCCAAAGCCATAAAATATACGTTCTTCTCAAGTGCTCATGGGACATCTTCAGAAATAGACCACATATTGGGTCACAAACAAAGTCTCTCCAAATTCAAGAGATTGAAATCATACCAAGCATCTTCTCAGACCACAAGGCCATAATATTAGAAATAAACTACAATAAAAACAACTCAAAATACTCAAACACTTGGAAGCTGAATAGCACGTTATTAAATATTGATTGGGTTACCAATGAAATCAAAGAAGAAATTCAAAACATCCTAGAAACTAATGACAATGAAAACACAACAGTCCAAAACCTATGGGACACAATGAAAGTAGTCCTGAGAGGGAAGTTTATAGCTCTACAGGCCTATCTCAACAAACAAGAAAAAATGGTAGTAAATCATCTAAATCTACAGCTCAAAGAATTAGAAAGAGAGCATCAGGAAAGCCCAGAGTGAGCAGAAGGAAGGAGATAATAAAGATTAGAGCAGAAATAAATGACATAGAGACCAAAAAATCAATACAGAAAATCAATGAAACAAAGAGCTGGTTCTTTGAAACGATAAAGAAGATTGACAAACCTCTAGCCAGGCTAACCAAGAAGCAAAGAGAGAGGACCCAAATAAACAAAATCAGAAACGATAGAGGCGAAAAAACAACAGATCCCACAGAAATACAAATGATTATTAAAAAATACTATGGAAAACTCTACTCCAACAAACAAGACAACCTGGAGAAATGTACATATTCCTAGAAAAATACAACATTCCAAAACTCAATCAGGAAGAATCTAAAAATCTCAATAGGCCAATAACTATGGAAGAAATTGAAGCAGTCATCAAAAAGCTTCCATCAAACAAAAGCCCAGGACCAGAAAGCTTCACAGGGGAGTTTTACCAAACATTCAAGGAAGAACTAAAACCTATCCTCCTCAGACTACTAAAAAAATCCAAGAGGAAGGAACACTTCCAACCTCATTCTATGAAGCCAGCATCACCCTAATACCAAAACCAGGTAAAGACAACACAATGAAAAGAATTACAGGCCAATATTCCTCATGAACATAGATGCCAAAATCCTCAACAAAATCTTAGCAAATCGGATCCAGCAGTACATCAGAAAGAACATACACCACGACCAAGTAGGATTTATCCCAGGGATGTAAGGATGGTACAATATCCGCAAATCAATAAACGTGATACATCACATAAACAAATTGAAAGAAAAAACCACATAGTCATATCAATTGATGCAGAAAAAGCGTTTGACAAAATTGAACACCCATTTTTGATAAAAACTCTCAGCAAGGTGGGAATTGAAGGATCATACCTCAAAATAATAAAAGCCATATATGACAAACCCACAGCCAACATCATACTAAATGGACAAAAACTAACACCATTTCCCCTAAGAACAGGAACAAGACAGGGATGCCAACTCTCACCACTCCTGTTCGCCATAGTACTGGAAGTATTAGCCATTGCAATTAGACAAGAAGAAGAAATAAAAGGCATCCAAATAGGAAAAGAAGAAGTAAAACTCTCCTTATTTGCAGATGACATGATATTATAGTTAAAAAACCCTAAAGACTCCATCAATAAACTATTAGACTTAATAAAAGAATTCGGCAATGTAGCAGGATACAAAATTAACTCCAAGAAATCTATGGCATTTCTATACACCAATAGTGAATGTGCAGAAAGAGAGACTAAAAAAGCAATCCCATTTACCATCGCACCAAAAAAATTAAGCTACCTAGGAATAAACTTAACTAAAGAGGTAAAAGATCTCTTCTCAGAAAACTACAGGACATTGAAAAAAGATATAGAGGAAGACATAAACAGATGGAAGAACATACCGTGTTCATGGATTGGTAGAATCAACATCATTAAAATGTCCATACTGCCCAAAGCAATCTATAAATTCAACTCACTTCCCATTAAAATACCAATGGAATATTTCACAGACCTAGAACGTACTCTCCAAAAATTCATCTGGAATAAAAAATGACCCCGAATAGCTGCAGCGATCCTGAGAAAGAACAAAGTAGGAGGGATCTCAATACCAGATATCAAACTGTATTACAAAGCCACTGTTCTCAAATCTGCCTGGTACTGGCACAAGAACAGACATATAAATCAATGGAATAGAATAGAGAGGCCAGAAATCAGCCCCAAACTATATGCTCAATTAATATTTGACAAAGGAGGCAAGAACATACAATGAAGCCAGGATAGTCTCTTCAATAAATGGTGTTGGGAAAATTGGACAGATACATGCAAGAAAATGAAACTAGACCACCAACTTACACCATACATGAAAATAAACTCAAAATGGATAAAGGACTTAAATATACGACAGGAAACCATACAAATACTAGAAAAATCCAGAGGCAACAAAATCTCAGACATATGCCCAAGCAATTTCTTCACTGATACAGCTCCTAGGGCATTGGAAACTAAAGAGAAAATAAACAAATGGGACTACATCAAAATAAAAAGCTTCTGCACAGCAAAAGAAATCATCAACAAAACAACGAGAAAACCCACTGCGTGGGAAAACATATTTGCCAATGTCATATCTGATAAGGGCCTAATCTCCAAAATTTATGTGGAACTCATACAACTTAACAAAAGGAAGATAAACAATCCAATCAAAAAATGGGCAAATGATCTAAATAGACACCTTTCAAAAGAGGACATTCAGAAAGCCAAGAGACATATGAAAACATGCTCAAAGTCACTAATCATCCTAGACATGCAAATGAAAACAACAATGAGGTACCATCTCACACCTGTCAGACTGGCTATCATCAACAAATCAACAAACGCCAAGTGCTGGAGAGGATGTGGAGAAAAAGGAACACTTGTGCACTGCTGGTGGGAATGCAGACTGGTGCAGTCACTATGGAAGACAGTATGGAGTTTCCTCATAAAACTACAAATGGAACTCCCATTTGATCCTGTGATCCCACTTCTAGGAATATATCCCAAGAAACAGAAACACCAATCAGAAAGGATATATGCACCCCTATGTTCATATCAGCACAATTCACCATAGCTCAGATCTGGAAACAGCTTAAGTGCCCATCAGTAGATGAATGGATTAGAAAACTGTGGTACACCTGCATGATGGAATACTATGCTGCTCTAAAAAGGAAGGAACTCTTACCATTTGCAACGTCATGGATGGAACTGGAGAGCATTATGCTAAGTGAAATAAGCCAGTCAATGAAGGAAAAATACCACATGATCTCAGTCATTTCTGGATAATAAAGACCATTGTAGCCTTATAAACAAAAATAGATACAGAGGCAGAGCTGCCTAGAACAGACTGTCAAACTACAGAAAGAAGGCCAGAGAGGGTGGGAGAGTGGGAGGGGGGTGGGTGGGAGATCAACCAAAGGGCTTGTATGCATGCATATGGGCACGACCAGTGGACATAGGACACTGGGTGGTAGTGGAGGCCCGGGGATTGTCAAGGGAGAGGGGAAAAGAAAGGAGACATGTGTAATACTCTTTGTAATACTTTAAGCAAAAAAAAAAAATGATTATTGAGAATCTCAAAGGGTAAAAGGGGTCAAGTATATGGTGACAGAATGATTTGACTTTGGGTGGTGGACACACAATGCAATATAGAGATCATATATCATAAAAATGTATCCTTGAAACATATAATCTGTTTATCCAATGTCACCACAATAAATTTAATAAAAATTAAAAAAATAAAAATAAAATAAAGTTATTATTGATAGGTAAAAAAAAAAAAAAGAATGCAACAAACAAGTAGCTATCAATAATAGTCTTAAATGTAAAAGGATTAAATGCTCCAGTCAAAAGACATAGGGTTGCTGAATAAATAAGATAACATGATCCATACATATTATATACTGTCTAAGAGAGACCCACCTCAGAACAAAGGACTCACACAGACTGAAAGTGAAGGGATGGAAAAAAATTCTTCTGGAAAATGGAAATGAAAAAAAAAAAAAAATGCTGAGGTAGCAATATTTATCTTTGACAAAATAGACCTCAAAATGAAGGCCATAATAAGAGATAATGAAGGCCACTTCATAATACTAAAAGGGTCAATATAACAACAGGATATAACTCTGGTAATCAAATATGTGCCCGATATAGGAGTGTCCCAATACGTAAAACCACTTCTGGAAGATATCAAGGGAGAGATCAACAGCAATACAATCATAGTAGGCGACTTTACTACCCCACTAATATCACTGCATAAATCTCTTAGACAAAAAGTCAACAAGGAAATAGCAATCCTAAATTAGTCACTAGATCAGATGGAACTAATTGACATTTTCAGAACATTTCACTCCAAAGCCACAGAATATACATTCTTCTTAAGTGCACATGGAACATTTTCAAAGATAGACCACATGTTAGGGCACAAGCTAAGTCTACAAATTCAAGAAGAGTGAAATCATAGCAGACATCTTCTCAGATCAAAATGGTATAAAATTAGAAATCAACTACAATAAAAACACTCAAAAACAATCAAACACCTGGAGGCTACTAGTAAATAGCATGCTATTAAACAATGAATGAGTAACCAAAAAGGTCACAGAAGAAATAAAAACATTCTAGAAACTAATGACAGTGAAAACACAGCAATCCAACATCTATGTGACACCGTGAAATAAAGCCTGATAGGGAAGTACATAGCACTATAGGCCTACTACAAAAAAACAAGGAAAACTTTTAATAAGTTATTTAACCCTACAACTTAAAGAATTAGAAAGTGAGCAATAAAAAAAGCCCAGAGTAAATACCAGGAAGGAAATAATAAATATCAGAGAGGAAATAAATGATATAGAGACAAAAAACAAAACAAACAACAACAAAAAACACAATACAAAAGATCAATAAACCCAAGACCTGGTTCTTTGAAAGGTTAAACAAGTTTGACAAACCTCAAGCCAGACTCACCAAGAAGTAAAAAGTGAGCACTCACATAAACAAAATCAGAAACAAAAGAAGCAAAAAAACTATTGACCCCATAGAAATCCAAAGGATTGTAATATATATATATATATATATATATATATATATATATATATATATATATATATATACAAAATACTATGAACAATTCTATTCCAACAAACTGGACAACCTTGAAGAAATGGACATATTTCTAGAAAAATACTATCTTCCAAACTCAGTCAGGAAGAATCAGAAAACATGAATAGGCTGATAAATACTGATGAAATTGAAGCAGTAATAAACAAACAAGCAAACAAACAACCAACCAAACAAACAAACAAAAATACTTTCAGTACACAAAAGCCTTGGTCCGGGGGAGTTTTACCAAACATTCAAAGAAGAACTAACACCTATACTCCTCAAACTATTCAAAAAAATTCAAGAGGAAGAAACACTTCCAAACTCTTTTTATGAGAGGCATCACCCTAATCCCAAAACCAGATAAAGACACTACAAAGAAAAAGAATTACAGGCCAATATCCCCGATGAACATAGTTGCTAAAATTCTCAAAACAATTTTAGCAAATAGCATCCAGAAATATATTAAAAAGATCATACACAATCACCAAGAGGGATTTATTCCAAGGATGCAAGGCTGGTACAATATCTGCAAATCAATAAATATGATAAAGTACATTAACAGATTGTAAGACAAAAGCCACATGATCATATCAATAGATGCAGAAAAATAATTTGAAAAAATCCAACATCCTTTATTGATAAAAACTCTCAGCAAAGTGGGAATAGAGGGAGAATACCTCAACATAATAAAAGCCTTATATGACAAACCTACAACCAACATCATACTGAGCAAAAACTACAACCAATTCCCCTAAAAACAGAAACAAGACAGGGATGCCCACTTCCACAACTCCTGTTAGACTTATTACTGGAAGTGCTAGCCATAGCAATCAAACAAGAAGAAAAAATATAAGTCATCCAAATTGAAAAGAAGGAAGTAAAACTGTCATTATTCACAGATGAGATGATATTGTACATGGAAAACCCTAAAGACTCCATAAAAACCCCCCAATCTATTTAATAAATGAATTCAGCAACATAGCAAGATACAAAATTAACACCGAGAAATCAATGGCATTTTTATACACCAATAATGAACTCTTGGAAAGAGAATCTAAACAAACAATCCCATTTACCATTGCAACAAAAAAATTAATATATTTAGATATAAGCTTAAACAAAGAGGTAAAAGACCTATATTTGGAAAACTACAGGATGTTGAAAAAAGAGAGAGAAGAAAATATAAACAAGTGGGAGAATACTCAGTGTTGATGGATTGGTAGAGTCAACATCATTAAAATGTCTATATTACCAATGTAATCTATAGATTCAATGCAATCCTTATTAAAATACAAAAATAATATTTCACAGACCTATAACAAACACTACAAAAATTTATATGGAATAAAAAAAGGACTCCAAATAGCTGCAGCAATCTTGAGAAAGAACAAAGTTGGAGGAATTACAATACCAGCTATCAAGTTATAATACAAAGGCACTGTACTCAAAACAGCCTGGTACTGGCACAAGAATAGGCATATAGACCAATGGAACAGAACAGAGAATCCAGAAATCAGCCCAAGCCATTATGCTTAATTAATATTTGACAAAGGAGGCAAGTGCATACCATAGAGTAAAGACAGTCTCTTCAATAAGTGTGTTGGAAAAATTGGGCAAATACATGCAAAAATGAAACTAGGCCACCAACTCACACCATACACAAAAATAAATTCAAAATGTATAAAAGACTTAAATGTAAGGTGTGAAACCATAAAAATCTTAGAAGAAACCATAGGCTATAAAATCTCATATATCTCTCATAGCAATATGTTTATGAATACATCTCCTAGGGCAATGGAAATTAAGGAGAAGATAAACAAGTGGGACTACATCAAAATAAAGAGCTTCTGCACAGCAAAAGAAACCATCAATAAAATAACAAGAGACACTACTCCATGGGAGAACATATTTGCCAATGATACATCTTACAAGGGATTAATCTATAAAATCCACAGGGAACTCATACAACTTAACAAAAGGAAAATAAACAATACAATTAAAAAATGGGCAAAGGATCTAAATCAGTGGTTCTCAACCTTCCTAATGCCATCACCCTTTAATACAGTTCCTCATGTTGTGGTGACCCTCAATTTCATTGTTACAAATTGATCATAATTAAAGCATAGTGATTAATCACAAAAACAATATGTAATTATATATGTGTTTTCCGATGGTCCTAGGCGACCCCTGTGAAAGGGTCAGGCGACCCCTGTGAAAGGGTCGTTCGACCCCCAAAGCGGTTGTGACCCACAGGTTGAGAACCACTGATCTAAATAGACACTTCTCCAAAATGAATGTATGGAAGGCCAAAAGGCATATGAAAAATGCTCAAAGTTATTAACCACCTGAGGTATGCAAAGCAAAACAACAATGAGGTACCACTTCCCACCTGTCAGAATGGCTATCATCAACAAAACAACAAATGACATGTGCTGGTGAGGATTTGGAGTAAAGGGAACCCTCCTGCACTGCTGGTGGGAATGCAGACTGGTGCAGCCACTGTGGAGAACAGTTAGGAGTTTCCTCAAAAAATTAAAAATGGAACTCCTTTTTGACCAAGTTTTCCCACTTCTAGAAATATACCATAAAAAATCAGAAACACAAATCAGAAAGGACATATGCCCTCCTATGTTCATAGCAGCACAATTTACAATAGCTAAGATTTGGAAAAAGCCTAAGTGCCCATCAGCAGATGAGTGGATTAAAAAACTGTGGTACATCTACACAATGGAATACTATGCTGCTATAAAAAATAAGGAATTCTTACCATTGGCAACAGCATGGATGGTCCTGGAGAGCATTATGCTAAGCAAAACAAGTCAGTCAGAGAAAGATAAATATCACATGATCTCACTCATTTGTGGAATATAATGAACAACATAAACTGATGAACAAAAATAGACCAGAGACATAGAAGCTTCAAACAGACTGTTAAACTTCAGTGGGAAGGCAGGGGAGGGTGGTCGGGTGGGTAGAGATCAACCAATGAACTTGTATCCATATATGCATAACCCATGGGCACAGACAATAGGGTGGTGAAGGACTGGCATGGAAGGTAGGGGAGGGCTGGGAGAGGTTAATGGGGGAAAATGGGGACATACTAGTATGTAAACAAAAATAAAAATTAAGAAGAAAACAGTATTATGTAAAATAGTACTTACAAACTCTATCAAATATCTAGAAATAAATTTTACAAAAAAAGTACATTACTTCTATACTTTTCAGTTTTTACTGCAAAATATTGCTAAGAGAGGTTAAAGAATACCTAAGTAAATTGAGTGACTTACTATTTTAATAAATTTAAAGACTTCAGTACTTTTAAGATGTCATTTCTCCCCAGGCTGACCTGAAGATTCATTGATATACAAATCCAAATCCTAGGAAAATTTTATGTTTAGTAATTGGCAAAACTTTTCTAAACTTTATATCAGATGCATAGGATCTGGAACAACCATGATAATCTTGTAGAAGTAAAACAGAGTTGGAAGATTTACACAATGAAGTATGTGCATTACTGCATGCTACAATCATTAAGACCTGGTATGTCATAAGGACCTATACATACACCAATGGAACAGAACAGAGAGCCCAGAAACATACCCATTTCTATGTGGTTAGCTGATTTATGGCCACTGCACGACTACAGTTCTGTGATGCAAAGAATAGTCTTTTTCAATAAGTAGGTCAATTGGATGTCTATACAGGAGAAAATTGATTTTTTATTAATTGAATAATAAACTTTGACCCCCTCCCAATAGCATACACATAGTGGATTAGAGGTGGATTAGGGACTTACATATGAAAGATTAAATAATAAGTCTTCTAAAAGAAAACATAAGAAAATGTCTTCTTCACTTTCAAGTTGACAAAGATTTCTTAAATAGGAAGCAATTTAATAAAGGAAATTGGTAAGTTAAACTTTCTTAAAAATAACTTCTATTCATCAAATAATAATAGTAAGTAGAAAAGCAAACCATTAAATGGAAGGAGATATCCACCAAAAGACATGTTTCTACAATGCACATATAATCTCTGTTAATTGATAAGATAAAGATTGGCAATTAAATTGGAAAAAACACTTTGAATAGCCACTTCACAAAAGAGAGTATCAAAATGAGAAATGTGCATATGTAATAGTGTTTCTAATAAGTGCTCATCAGGAAAATACAAATTAAAACCACAATATCCCCTGGCTGGTGTGTCTCAGTTGGTTGGAGTGTCAGCTTGTACACCAAAAGGTGATGGATTTGATCAATGTTTCTGTCTCACATAGATGTTTCTCTCTCTCTCTCACATTTCTATCTTTAAAAAATAAATTTAAAAAAGCATACTCACAATAAGATATAACTATACTAATGTCAGAATGGCTTAAAATTGAAAACTGCCCTCACCCCCCGGCAATGGGCAAGGAGACACCTGATTGGTGGTGTTGCTCTTATATCAATCAGGGGCAGAGCAGACATGCAGTCCTTAGTTCATCCTAGCTTGATGCCTGTCTTGGTGGCCAGAGCTGTTTCATGCCTGAGGCACATTAAAAAAAAAAAAAAAAAAAAACCTGCCCTAGTTGGTTATCTCAATGGTTAGAGCATCGGCCCTGGAACTGAAGGGTGGTAAGTTCAATTCTGGTCAAGGGCAAGTACTTAGGTTGCAGGATCAATCCCTGGCCCCAGTCAGGGCACTTGAGGGAGGCAACCAATCAATGTGTATCTCTCACATTGATGTTTCTCTCTCTCTCTGTCTTTCCCCTTCCTTTCCACTTTTCTAAAAATTGGAAAAATATCCTCAGGTTCTCACAACAACAACATAAGTTTAAAAACAGGCCATCCCAAGTGTTGGAGAGAATGTGGAATAACTGCAACTTTCATACATTTAGTTGGTAGAAGTATAAATTGGTACAATTACTTTAGAGAAACTGTTTGACAGCCCCTGGTAAGAAATGTGTGTGTATATGTCTATGTCTATGTGTGTGTGTGTGTGTGTGTGTGTGTGTGTGTGTGTGTGTGTGTGTATCCCATCATTTATCTATCTATCCTTTTGTTTTGTCTGGTAATCTAGTAACTCAATTACTATATATTCAATAGCAATGCCTGCTTGTTTCCATCCAAAGACATGTACTGAAATCTTTATAATATTTTTTAAAATATATTTTTATTGATTTCGGAGAGGAAGGGAGAGAGATAGAAACATCAATGATGAGAGAGAATCACTGATCGGCTGCCTCCTGCATGCCCCTTACTGGGGATTAGGCCCACAACCCAGGCGTGTGCCCTTGACCAGAATCAAACCTGGGACCCTTAGGTCCTCAGGCCGATGCTCTATCCACTGAGCCAAACCCGCTAGGGCAAAATGATGTTTTTAATAGCTAAAAACTGGAGGGAAAACATTCATCACAATAGAATGAATAAAGAAATTGTGAGATATAAAATACATAGTGGAATACTATGAAAGTTTTAAAATAACAACAAATTGGTTCTGCAAGAAACATAATGGATAAATATCACTGATACTAGAGGCCTGGTGCACAAAATTCATACACCGGTAGGGTCCCTAGGCCTGGACAGAGATCAGGGCCGATCTGTGGGGCGACCGGTGGGGCGATCAGGGGGGACCTTCACTGGCATCCACCTTGGCTGGCCTGGGGCCTGTGAACTCGGGGCAGCTCCTGCAGTGAGAGTCTGTCCCCTGGTGGTCAGTCCCCAGGTGGTATATCATAGCAACCTGTTTTTCCACTGGTCATTCCACCATTCGGTCGATTTGCATATTAGGCTTTTATTATCCTATACTAGAGGCCCGGTGCACAAAAATTTGTGCACTGGTGGAGGGGGTATCCCTCAGCCCCACTTGTGCCCTCTCACCATCTGGGACCCCTTGGGCGATAACGACCTGCTGGCTTAGGCCCGCTCCCAGGTGGCAGAGGGCAGGCCCAATCCCTAGGTGCCTGCCCCGCAGCCCCTGGTCGGGCTCAGAGCAGGGCCAATTGGGGAGTTGGGACGCTGCCCCTTGTCATGCACAGAACAGGGCGGATCAGAAGGTTGCAATGCCACCTTCAGTCACGCTCAGGGTAGGGCCAATTTGGGGGTTGGGGTGCCACCCCTGTCACACTCAAGGCAGGGTTGATGGGGAAGTTGTGGCGCCACCCCTGTCACATACAGAGCCGGCCGATCAGGGGTTTGGGGTGCTGCCCCCTGACATGCACAGAGCAGGGCCCATCAGGGGGCTTGGGGCTCCGTAACCTGTCACACACAGAGCAGGGCCAATCAAGGGGTTGTGGAGCTCCCCCATGTCACCCACAGAGCAGGGCCGATCAGGGGGTTGGGGAGATCCCCCCTGCCATGCACAGAGCAGGGCAGATCAGGAAGTTGCGATGCCACCCTAAGTCACGCTCAGGGTAGGGACGATTGGGGGGTGGGGAGCCACCCGCTGTCACACTCAAGGCAGGGCCGATGGGGAGGTTGTGGCTCCAGCCCATCACACACAGAGCAGGGCCAATGGGGGGGTTGGGGCACCTCACCCTGTCACTCACAGAGCAGGGCCGATCAGGGGGTTGGGGAGTTCCCCCCATCAGGCACAGAGCAGGGCCGATCAGGGGGTTAGGGCACCTTCCCCTTTCATGAACAGAGCAGGACAGATAGGGAGGTTGTGGCCCTGCCCTCTGTCACACACAGAGCCACAGGGCGATCAGGGGGTTTGGGCGCTGCCCCCGTCACGCTGCTCCACAGGACAGGAGGCCTTGCAGCTCCGCTGATCCCAGTGCTGGGAGGCCTCTTGGCTCCACTTGACACCGAGGCAGTGAGGCCTCACTGCTCCGCTGATCCTGGTGCTGGGAGGCCTTGAGGCTCTGCTGATCCTGGTGCTGGAAGGCATATTACCCTTTTACTATATAGGATAGAGGCCTGGTGCACTGGTGGGGGCCTGCTGGTTTGCCCTGAGTGGTGTCCCGGATCAGGGTGGGGGTCCCGCTTGGGTGCATGGCCAGCCTGGATGAGGGGATAATGGCTGTTTTCAGTTGGTCACACACCCTTCAGGGTGGGGGTCCCCACTTGGGTGCCTGGCCAGTCTGGGTGAGGAGCTGAGGGCCGTTTTCAGGCTTGCGGGTGACTGAAGCCCTAACCTCTCTTTTATTTCTTTTTTCTTTTTTATTCTGGGATTTATTTACCTTCTATGGCTGTCACTGGAGCTGAGAGCCGTCTTTAGTTCTGAGGCTTGGCTCCAGCTCAGAGACCTTGGCTGCTGAAAGCCGATTTCTGGGCTTTGTTTACCTTCTGTATTTGAAACTTTGTTTCGACCCCAGCTCTGAGATCCCGGCTGGATGAAAGCAGGTTTCTGGAGTTTGTTTAGGTTCTATAATTGCAACATAGTTTCTTAGAGTTGCAGCTGAGAGGCCGGCAGCGGCAGGCGGAGAACTTGGCTTCCTCCGTCACTGGAGCAAGCAAGCCTCCTGTTTGCTTCAGCTGCCTGGCTGCCGGCCGCCATCTTGGTTGGCAGTTAATTTGCATATCTCACTGATTAGCCAATGGGAAGCATGTCGGGGCTACGGTTAATTACCATGTTTCTCTTTTATTAGATAGGATAATAAAGAGGTAATATACAAATTGACCATCACTGCAACACACAAGATGGCCGCCCCCATGTGGACCCAAGATGGTCAGCAGGGGAGGGCAGTTAGGGGTGACCAGGCCTGCAGGGGAGGGCAGTTGGGGGTGACCAGGCTGGCAGGGGAGTAGTTAGGTGTCAATCAAGCTGGCAGGGGAGTGGTTAGGGGTGATCAGGCGGGCAGACAGAAGCAGTTAGGGGCAATCAGGCAGGCAGGCAGGTGAGCAGCAGTTGGGAGCCAGCAGTTCTGGATTGTGAGAGGAATGTCCAGGGTCAGGCATAAACGGGCAGCTGGACATCCCTCCAGGGTTCCCAAATTGGAGAGGGTGCAGGCTGGGCTGAGGGACACACCCCCACTTCCCCCACCCTCCGTGCATGAATTTCGTGCACTGGGCCTCTAGTATAGGATAACGTAGAGTGAAAGAATACAGACACAAAAAATTTGAGACTGTATGAATGCATCTGTTTAAAGTTTCAAAACTAGATGTAGCTAATCTATGGTGATTGGGATAAGAACATCAATGGTATCTGGATGAGGAGAATCAGCTGTGTGCTGGCAGTGATCTATGTCATGCCATACAGATTGGTACAGGTGTGTACATATGTAAAATATCATCAAGCCATTCTCCTAAGATTTATGCATTTTACTATGTTTGAGTTATACATCAGAAACAAAAATACCATCAATGGGCTTATGCTTTCTAAATCTATTCACCCTTATTTATTTTTGGTTTTGTCCAAAGTCAAGCCATCACTTATTCAAGCAGTAAAGATGCTATGAACTACTTTTAGATGGAGACAGTTTGTTGCAAAAACATAACAGTAACCAAAGATGTTAGCTTCCCATAATCCTCATCCAACATACCAAAAAGGGTGACACTGAAACAAAATGGTCTGATGACAACAGTGGCTACTCCATTGCAAGGACCCAAATCTAGATTATAGATAAGAGTGTTTATTTTCTGGAGCTCCCTTCTGAGGGGTGAGACAGGAAGTCTCCTACTAATTATAACCTTGGAGGAGATGAGAAACTATCTCAGAACAGCCTCCTGAGGAAGATAGGGAAGTGAGTGGGGAATGGAGATGGAAGATGGACTCAGAGCAGATCCCCACAGGATTACAAGGCTTCCTGCCACGAATCAGATTACTCGGATTTTGCTTTTGTGCTTTGCATGTGTAGCTTATGTGGATTTGTGCAAGGCTGGCAGGATGCCATGGTGAAGCCATTTCCCTACAGGTTTCAGAACTGTGAATTCTGCTTTCTGATAACTCCACAGGAGATTCTATGGGCCCTCAAATCCCCTGTTATCAGAACTGTGTTATTCTCCAAACTCCCAAGGCCAAACCTCCCCTAATATGCCCTACCTTAACTGCCAAATTCTGAAAATGAGTTCAGGATTGTGAAGTTCAGCATCTACATCTTTATCCAACCCTCTCTCCTTCCAATGTTTGTCATCTGAGTGAATGGCACTAGTATTTTCCCAGTCATCTTTTTCACTTTTGTATTCAACTCAAATTACCATGTTCTTTGGAGTTTTACCTCTTAAATATCTCTTATACGCAACCAGTTTCCTTCTTTTCCATTCTTACCACACTGGCTTCCTGTCTACCATATTCCTTCCTGTCAGGACTTTGCACATCTGTTTCTTCTAACTGGAACAAGCTTCCTTAGACATGACTCTTTCAGATTATCAGCCCAAGTCACTTCTGTGAAGAAGCCTTTCTGTGATCTTCCAGAGGAGGCAATTTTTTTCCAATTACAGATTCATATATATTTTTAATTAAGTACTTTCACACACCTGTGTTCCTTTTGTAGTTCTTACCTCACATACAATTTTACATTACCTTGTGTAACATTTGATTGTATTACAAGTTTCATGAAGGCACAATATATTATTTTTTTTGTTACCTATTGCATTCTCATCAAGGAGCGTAGTAGGTACCTAATATGTAATTACTGAATGGGTAAATGAGTAGTAATTACACTCTTATGTAATTAGTTGTGTAATGTTTGCCTACTCCCCATAAGGGCAGGGAAATAACATCCTCAGGGCAGAGTGCTAAGCAAACAGCTCTCAATGTGTATATGCTGAATGAATGAATAAAAGTGAATGACCTTTTCTTGTCTGGTGATTTCACATGTTCTCACAAACGTCTGCAACTGGCTGTATTGTTTGCCTGTGCTCAAAGACATTTAAACGTCATGGCCAGACTGGTTTCAAGATGATGCCCATACCCTTAAAATGAAATTTTGATTATGTTTATGACTCTAAAAAATATATTATCATTCAAAAATAGCACTGCTTTTTTTAAAGCCTACAATGTTATTAAAGTATTTTCCATTATCATCTTTCTATAGAACAGAAATAAATAGATAAGAAAAAAAGAAAAAGTGAATGGTGAGTACCTGAAGACTGTGGGAAATGTAAAAAGGAAAATCAGGCAGTAGATTTAGGCTGAGATGTGGCTTTGGCACGTACCAACCAAAGGCCAGGCTTCCCTGGCAGGCATCTACTCACTCAGGTTCCACTTGCAATTTAATGAGGCCTTTAGTAAGTACTTCAGGATAAAGCAGAAAAAGTTCATCATCAAGGGGTCATGGTAGATCCAAGAGGAGATACATCTAGAAATTACAGAAATCTTCCATTCTGCCTTCCAATCACATACCTTTCAGTCAGTCGCCTTTCCCCACCCAGCAATAAGGTTGTTAAAGATTGGAGGAGGGCAGGTGCAGATGACAAAGTCACCCCTCACCACACACTTGGAACAGGTTCAGTTGAACATAGAAACTAACCTGGAAGGGAAGATTAGAGGGAGAAGAGTTAAGAAAGGGTAAAGCAAACATTGATCAGATAGGGAGTTCTGGGGGATGGGGAAAAGGCAGCCAGCCCCATCTACAATGTCTGGTTAATGTTGGAGAATATGCTTTAAGATCTAATTGTATGTGGACTTCTGTTTATTTTTTAATTTGTTTGTATTTTTGTTATTATGTGCCGTTTTGTTTTGTTATTAGCAGAAGAACCATTTCCTTGTCCCAGATGTAAGGAAGTGAAGCTAGTCCTTTGGGGATAAAGCAGTGTTTGCAAGGTTTTTGTTGTTGTTTTGTAAATACACATACCCAATTTGGGTAACTACAACCTTTCCCACTTCCTGCCCAAATCTGATAGATTTTTCTGGAATATTGTATCTCCAGGAGTTGCTATTTCACATGTTTTGTGTATTGAGGTGTTTTTAGGCTTCTTGAATAGTATTCTTATATTACAAATATTAATTTCCCCCTTTAGTATAGACAAGGTTTTTTTTCAGCTATATAACAGAAAGCCAAAAGAAAGGTTTTGTGTTTGTGCTTGAGGTCCTATGTTACAGTGTGTGATAAGAGAAGGAACACATACCCCCAGGGGAAGTTGAAATTTCAGGGGACAGTCAGAGCTACTTAATGAGCCACTGGCCACCCCTCTCTACCTCATGATTTTCCCTCCAAGTTTCTCTGTGTCAATGTGTTTAGGGGTGGCATGCATTATGAATAGAAGCACAGATTTAAAATTTGAGGTCTCAGGAGAAACACTGAGGAGAAAATGATACAAAAATAGCAAATGAGGAGACCAGCCAGAATTTTCACAGTTGATAGGGTCTGCATAGTTCCTGCCTCCCTTTGGCTCTCTGCCTTTATTCTGAAGGTGGGCCATCCTGAATCTGCTCCTACTTCCAATGGAAAGGAGAAAATCATGCTGATATCTTTCTCCTTGGCTGTCAGGGTGTCTTTGGGTAGTTGTCCATTTGTGCTCTGGGACTTGATCAATAAACACAGATAGCCTCTTTGGAGATTTCCTCACCCTAATTTGGCTATTATCATCCATTAACACCTCCCCTTCAATGAGTTTATCAAATTCATTTCAGTCTCCTAATGGGCTGGAACTCAGATGTGGTCAGCTTTTATATAAGAAGGCTAAGAAGAGTAAGAATTAGAAGGGATGACATAAGGTGTCAAACCAACAAAAGACCCATAGTACTGGTGCCTGATGATTTTTGGGTGGCTCCATGTGAAAAAATACTAAAGCTAGTCTTTGTAATTCTCTTTCAATCCTTTAAATTAATCAAAGAGAAATTCTCATTTTAGTTCTGGAAAGTCCTTACAACCTCTGTAATCCAGTTAATCTCCCATTGAAACAAAGAAAGGTGACTTAGCTCAGGGCAGACTACAGTATTCCCAGTATTATTTCCTTTTTCATATTTGCTATTCTTATTAGCACGTATTAATGGCCAGTGGTACCAGTTTTTCACTTATTAATTTAACCAAAGTAGGATATCTAAGTATTTGAATTTTCCCCTGAAAGTCTCAGTAAAGCACTGCGTGATTTTAAAAAGAGGGGTAATGTGAATGATGACTCTAGCTCAAAAAAAGTGTGAGATGTTCAGTCCTGACTCTTTCACTTCGTTTGAACATTCCACTTTCAAAAATCCAGATCTTATCAGACTGTTGTGAAATTGGTAAGAACCAAAACAAAATAAAAATCTCTTTTTTCCACCCTCTGCCACTCTCTAATAAAGCACAGTTCTCTAGCTTCTGCTTTCTGCTCTTAAAGTGTGTGCCAAGAAAGTCCAATCTTAATGCAAAATCATATTTGCTGGAATGTGACTTCAGGTTACATCAGCTTTCACTATACCCACCCTTCACCCTGTGCAAAGCCCATTCAGATTCTGTCTTCTTGGCTGGCTGGCATAACCTTCTAAGATTCCTGGGGCAGCTCTAACTTTTCTTCTTCTGTAAATAAAGAAACAGACTGCCCCAAAGTGGTAGAACCTGAGCTCAACCCAATACATTCTCATTTTGGTTGCTCCTTCCACTATATGACAGGATCATTAAAGGTATAGCAACTGTTGCCCATTTGAGCCTCTGAGCTTTGTGGCTTCTTTCTTCACAGTGGTATTTCCAGTGTGGCATGACTGGGGTCTTACAGTCTGTGAGGCTTCCTTGATTGGCTTCCGTTAAGGACTGCACTTTTTGCCCTTCTACTCCTCATCCCCATTAAACAACAATAGTTAAAAGACAACCTTCATTTCACTTTTATACTTCCAGTGATTATTCCTATCCCTTTTCAGTAGGGTTCAATGGTAATGTCAAACTTGTTCTAATGGCTCTGCCTTGGTCAGGGAGCCCTTTTCTCTCAGCATCTCTGCATGTCATTAGAGACATGGCATTGTAGGGTGCATATTCTTGGCTATTTCCCCCCCTTTACTTCTTCTCTGAGAAGCATATTATTATTATATTAAATGCCTTGAACAATACTTAATTTATCCCACAGATTAACATCTGTAAAACAATCAGTGATAAGAGCTGTTTGAAATGAAATGAGAGCTGAAGCTTACATAGTTAAAAAAATTAGAAGAAGACAAAGAAATGAGCTGGATTAAGATGATTTTAATTATCTCACCTGGTATTTGTTATTTCATTTATTATTGCTCCCTATTGTTTCCTTTTTAGAGCTAATATGATAGCATAAGGACTGATGTTATTGTCTGGATTTTTTCCTTTAGGAGAGTTGAAGAGTCCCAGGTTAAAAAGTAAAAATCACAGTTCAGAATGTTCATAAGTGTGTGATGACAAGAGCAGTCATGTTCAGATGCCAATAATAACTGAAGACTCAGGACTGAACATCTCACACGTTTTGAGTAAACTAAATGGGTTTCTAATGTGATCTGGATGTGAAAATATGTAGTTATCGAGGGATCTGTGCATTGTCATGGGATGTAATCTCAGATCCACCCTGCAGACCAGGCTAGCCACACAAACAAAATGGCCTGTTTGGGACATGGCAGTTTTTTTTTTGTTGACTAAAATACATACATGCACCAGCACAAAGAGATAATTTCTGCCTCTTGGCCTTTATACTAAGATTATGACTAGTATCAGTTTAATATTTGATGTTTCATTTTCTCAGGAAATTTTAATGGAGGAGAGAGGGTCTTATCTTCCCCAGTTGCTTATGGGGAGTGGATTTCTTGTGATATCCTGAGAAAATGAATTTTCTGAGACTTGCATGGGAGATGTAGTAGAAAGTTTTATTTTCATGGAATTACATCCCTGGGTTTCCCTTTTTCCTGCCATAGAAGAGCTGTAGCAGGGGCTTTAGAAAAGCTAACATTAGAGCCAGTGTCCACAGTTTGCTTTCAATGTTGGAGCAGTATCCAGTCTGGCATCAGCCTAGTTCAGTGGTCGGCAAACTCATTAGTCAACAGAGCCAAATATCAACAGTACAACGATTGAAATTTCTTTTGAGAGCCAAATTTTTTAAACTTAAACTATATAGGTAGGTACATTGTTATTAACTTAATTAGAGTACGCCTAAGCTGGCCTTTGCTAAAAACGTCCTCAATCTGATTGAGGTATATTCACTGAGGTCGACCCCTTCCAACCACTAACCACTGCACAATGAGACTGCTGACTGACTGGCTCACTCAACTCCTGCATGAATCGCGTGCACCTCCCCCACACTGTATCCCGCGCCCCTCCTGCACCGCATCTCCCTTCAACCGACCCACACCCCTCACTTCTAACCACTTCTTCAAAATAGACTCGCCCAGGTGGAAAGCCGACTTCTGTGCTTGGGCAAGGAAGTTTCAATAGCACTGTACGTGTGCGCCCGCACGTGGTATTTTGTGGAAGAGCCACACTCAAGAGGCCAAAGAGCTGCATGTGGCTTGTGAGCTGCGGTTTGCCGACCACTGGCCTAATTTAATATGTGTTTCCCCAATGCACTCTATTAGTCCATTTCATGTGGGCCATATGGGTGAATGTAAGGAAGCAGGAACAAAAGAATTCCTGAGCCAAGAATCACAAGCCAAGATCAACAAGGGAGCAAACTTCTTTGTTTAGGAGATTATGTATTCCCAAATTTCCCTGTGTTTGTAATGACCACACCCATTCTGGCCAATCCATGGTTCCCTGGACTTGACTGATAGGCAAGTATCTTCCATAGTCACCCTAACTTCATTGGGCATGTGTCTATATTCCCTTTGGTGGATCCCTTCCCCCAGTATGTTGCATGGAATAGGTTGGTGGTTCCCTGGGGAGTGCAAAGTTGCAGCTTCCTGGTGAAGCTGCTCAAATGACATACCTATAATGTCTGGCTTTACCTCTTTGCTCCTTTCCTATCCTATATAATTAAAGAGTAATATGCAAATCGACCAAATGGTGGAATGATCGATCACTATGATGCGCACTGACCACCAGGGGGCAGAGGTTCAATGCAGGAGCTGCTCCCTGGGGGTCAGTGCACTCCCATGGGGGAGCACTGCTCAGCCAGAAGCCAGGCTCACAGTGAGCACAGTGGTGGTGGCAGGAGCCTCTCCCACCTCCATAGCAGGTGGACATCTCACAAGGGGTCCTGGACTGCGAGAGGGTGCAGGCCAGGCTGAGGGACCACCCCACCCTCCCCCAGTGCATGAATGTTGTGCACCGGGCCTCTAGTTATTAATAACTAGCTAATTACAACAGTGTCAGAACTGTTAGATGTGATTGGGATCAGGGAAGAGATTTTCCATAGGTCTTCATTTCTCTCAGTTGCTGAATACCTGAAAATTCTCCTATGGTAAAACCCACACAGCAGCCTTAAGCATGGACTATATTAAGGGAAAACTTGAGGGAGAAGAGAATGCATAACATATTGCAAGGGAGAGCCAGTCCAGAAAACTAGAAATCATTATTTGAAACCCTGGGGGCAGAGGCATAAAGTAACACAAGAGAAATGGAGACACCTTGCATTTGCCTTGGGGCTGAGCCTGACAGGCAAGGACAACAGCCCTTCCTCGACATTTAGGGAAAGAGAACAGGACCAGTATGAAGCCATGCAGACCATCTGAAGAGAGGAAGTCTAGAGTGGCCTGGCTTTGCTATCGCATTCTCAGTCAGTCTGCTAGATGGGATTCTTTCAGCTTCTGCTTTTATTCAGAATCTACGAGCACAGAAAGAAAGGGTAGTGGCAGAAAGTGAAAAATGTATGAGCCTCTAATAAGTGTGGACTAGGGTGTTAATGATGGGCTCTCACCTGGTCCTGACTCCAGAGATCCAAGAGCAGCCAGAAAACAAGACAGCGTCCTTGAGGGGTAAGTCATGTAACTAGTGGCTGAAACACATTTCCAAAGGTCTGGGCATGTAGAACGTCCTGGCTGACAAAATGATTGTAGTTGAAAATAGGACACCCCCATTCCAGCTGTCCCAGGGCTCCCCACACAGTCACGGAGCACTCAGAGGGATGCAGAAATCTCTCCTTTTGGAAACACCAAAGGAAAATCAAAGAAATCACTTCCAATCTGATCTTGATAAGTGAATGTCCCACTGAGCAGGGTAAGCGAAGGACAAACACATTTGTGCCTACATAAAATGACTCTTCGAAAAGTAAGATCTGATCCACTGAGCCAAATGATCTTTATAGGCTGTAATCAGTAAAACCAAATTTCACAGGAAATGGGACACTTGCTATCCTTGCCCAGCTCAGGGGAGCTGTGTGTGGACATAGTATGGAAAGAAGAAAAAAAATTCAACCCTGCAAAACTGTCCACCTCTTTTTGTGTAGCCTCACAGACAGTTTGATTTTGTTTTCTCAGACATTGTTTGAACTGCTGTCCTACTAGTCAGGATGAGCCAACTGAGCTGGCTCATGGAACCTGGATAATTTTCACTTCCAGCTAAAGTCAGGGTTGTGCAGATTTGACCAGCTGCTGTAAGCATGTCTGGGTGCATCCCTGTTACCTAGGTGAACAAAGGTACACACTGTGCATCAATAAAATGCAGATCACGGTCATGATCAGATTAGGCTCCAATGATAATTTACAGCAAATTCACTGCTATTAAATCCTGATGGTGAACATCTAAAAAACTGCATGGGCTTTGTCCAGAAGTAAAAAATCAAGGTTGTTTAGAAAGCTCTTGGAAGCAAAAGGAAACTAGTGTTTATAAGAAGTTACACAATTTAAGGACTCTCAATATGGGCTTTTTAAAGACATAGCATTATTTCTCTCTAAATCTTGTACAAATTACAAACATTTTCAACTGGAGTGAGAAAACATCCTGTTTTTCAGTAGGATCCCCTTGCCTTGGATTTCTGAGTATTGGCATCAGACCATCCATAGTACATTGCCAGCACAGCGGCCTTACCACTCCTGGGTAAGGTCTGACTCCTGCCCTGGCTGGAGCTGTAATGAGGAGGCAAACCTCAATTAACATCTTGGATAATAGCATGTCCCACCTCTGAAGGTGCCTCTCAGGAAAACAGCTCCCACTACTGTACACAGAGGCCATCAGCCCACCTTGTCAGTAGTACATATTAGAAAATTTTTTTCCCACTAAACCCTCATTGGCTTTACTATGCCTCCCACCTCTTCACAAAGGAGTCATGAATTTTAAAATGTCTTTGCCCTGCAGCAGAAAGCACTCAGATATAAATACTTTATTTGCCAAATTCGTATAAAAGGTTGATGTGTATTCTTGAGCAGCAATAAAAGCAGTATGTCCCATACATGCATACTCATATGAACACAGATTGAGTCAATCCCAGCATGTTAAGTTGAACCATATGAAATTGCTAATTTTGTAGGTCACAAATGATTGACAATTGGCAACTTTACATAATTTAACCTATAACATAATGGTTAAGAATGTGGACTTCGGATCTTATTCAGCCACCTACTAGCCATGATCCTTGGCAAGTTACTGACTACTCTGCCTTTCTTTTGTCATCTAAATAGTATTTATCTCATAATTATAATCTCATTTTCACAGTATTTGTGGAAAATAAATAAGTGTATACATGTAAAGCATTTAGCATTTAGAAGAGTTCTTGGAATATAGAGATCATTATTTTTTCCTTTTCATACGATTTTGCAGGGCCCTATTATACATGTTACCCTAGAAGACATAGTCTATGTGGGGTGGGGTGGACAGCTATAAGAGGGACATTTGTCCAGGGCTTCATGTTAAAAATTGTTTCAATGTAACTTTTTGACATTACCTTCAAATAAAGGTAAATATGGAGTCACATAGACACACTGGCAAGATTTATAAATTACTAATAATTCATAAGTTATCAATTATTAACATCTAAATTTATCACAATATTTAGAGATTTTCTGGCAACCGTTATTTTTTAAATATACTTACAACCTCATAAAAACATACAGTTGACTCAAGCGTCTTAATCTATGAGAGTCTTCACAGAAAGTAACAGTTAAAAAACACTAACTCCTGAATATTTCTTTTGAGGAAATATAAAAGAAGAATATTGCTTAAAGGATAAAGCTAACAGAATCCTCTCTTGTTAGAACCCTTGATTTCCACAAACAGGTTACCTCTACCTCCAATTTAATGGTATGTTCAAGTGTTGGACCAGGGGAGGCTGGTTACTGGCACCACTGAGTAGCTTGTATCATTGCCCATGCCAAGAAATGCAACCTTGAACTTATTGCCAATCTTTGCTAAATGCCTCATTGAGAGAAATGACCTTTAAGAAAAAAAAAAATTGAAGGTCCTACAGTGTAGGGAGCGGCTATAGGGACAAGCCTCAGACTGACCTGTGGCAGGGCCACAAACAAGTCCCAGCTTGGAGGGCAAAGCCCTCCAGCATAATTAAGCTTAAGCTTATATTCCTCCCTAGTTCCTTCCTATGTAGCTAATCGTCTGTTGGAGGTGCAGCAAGTGCTGCCAAAACAAGGTGAAACTCACAATAACATTGTAAACATGTTGACCACTTCCCTTCTTTTGCTTGTTTGCTCTGACTATAAAATAAAGCTTTGGCTTGCAGGCTGGGTCTTTCTGTGTCCTCATCCAGGCTCGGGAGATCCACTTAGCCCCAGCTATATTCTCTATGTCAGTCTTCTTTAATCCTTCACCGTCCCTCCTCAGGCTCCCCGAACCTGGCCGTGCTGGACGCGGTTCACTACAGTACTCCATGTCCTCTGATATTCTAAAATCTCTAGACAGCTAAAAAGAAAAGTCCCTCATAATTTACATGGTGTTTTAATGACTGTTCCTAAAATTGCTTCACTGAATTGCCTGTAAAATGGGTCAATATGAGAAACAGTGCAGTGAATGTCTTGATAGTCATGATAGTTGAGTTTACTATAATAATATTGTTCTGATGGCAAATTGTGTCTATTTTTTGCACAGAGGAAAATTTCTATTTAGTCTTATAATCAAGAACAGTAAATTTTGTAAATGACTAGATTTTCATTTTCAAGATGGCAATTACAAACCCTAGAACCAAATTCATGGTGCATTAAAGGAGTTCATTATTCTTAATGTCACTCCAGATTCTGTTTTATGTCCTCATCATTATTTTATTTTCTCTACATTTTAAAAATAAGCCTTATTAAGAATAAAATTCAAGGAGTTTTGACAAATGTGTAGAGTGTGTAACTACCACCACTCAGATGGTACACAGAACATTTCCATCACTCAAAAAAAGTTCCCTAGTGTTCATTTTTCATCAATCTCTGTTCTCCATTTTCAGATCTTAGAGACCACTGATCTGCTACTACAGTTTTGTATTTTCTAGAATTTCTTATAAATAGAATCATACAGTCTTTTTTTAGCTGGCCTCTTTCACTTAGCAAATTATTTTGAGAATTATCTATGTTTTCGGGCATATAACAGTTAATGACTTTCTATTGCTAAATAGTAATTACATTGTGTGAACATACAGATATGCTAAAGTATAGATTGATCCCAATCTGGGGCTGTTATAAATAAAGCTACTATGAACATTAATTTACAAGTCTGTGTGAATATATATTTTCCATTATCTTGGGTAAATATGTACAAGTGTGATTATTGACTCACAAGTTAAGTGCATATCTAAATGTATAATAAACTGCCAAATTGTTTTCCAAGTTGGTTGTGCCATTTTTCATTTCATCAGCAATATATGAGCATTCTGGTGGTTTCATATTTTTGGAAACACATGTTATTGTCAGTCTTTTTCAATTTAGATATTCTAGTGCTTATGAAATAGTATATTAGTATGGTTTTGATTTTTAATTTCTAGTGGTTATTGATGTTAAGCATATTTTCATGTTATTTGCCATTCATTTATCTTCTTTGGTGATGTGTCTGGCCAGAACTTCTTCTCTGCTCATTTTTAAAATTAATCTGTTTGTCTTTTTCTTATTAAATTGTATAAGCTGTTTATATGTTCTGCATATGTTCTGGATATATGCTTTGCAAATATTTTATCTTAGTGTGCTTCTTGCCTTTTTTTATTAAGGTATTACAAATGTGTCCTTATCCTCCCATTGTCACCCCATCCCCCAGTCCTGCCCTCACCCTCAACCCCTGTTGTTTGCGTCCATCGCTTATGCTTATATGCATGCATACAAGTTCTTTGGTTGATCTCTCCCCCTTACTCTCACCCTCCCCTATTTTCCCTCTGAGGTTTGAGCATCTGATCGATTCTTCTGTCTCTAGATCTTTTTTTGTTCATTGGTTTATGTTGTTCATTATAATCCACAAATGAGTGAGATTATGGGATATTTATCTTTCTCTGACTGACTTATTTCACTTAGCATAATGCTCTCCAGCTCCATCCAAGCTGTTGCAAATGGTAGGAGTTCCTTCCTTTTTACAGCAGCATAGTATTCCATTGTGTAGATGTGCCAAAGTTTTTAATCTACTCATCTGCTGATGGGCACTTAGGCTGTTTCCAAATCTTAGCTACTATAAATTGTTCTGCTATGAACAGAGGGGTGCATATATCATTTCTGATTGGTATCTCTAGTTTCTTGTGATATATTCCTAGAAGTGGGATCACTGGGTCAAATGAAATTCTATTTTTTGTTTTCTTAGGAAACTTCATACTGTTATTCACAGTGGCTGCACCAGTCTGCATTCCCACCAGCAGTGCACGAGGGTTCCTTTTTCTCCACATCCTCGCCATCACTTGTTTGTTGATTTATTGATGATGGCCATTTTGACAGATGTGAGATGGTACCTCATTGTTGTTTTTATTTGCATCTCTCAGATGAATAGTAACTTTGAGCATGTTTTCATATGTCTCTTGGTCTTCCTTATGTCTTCTTTCGAAAAGTATCTATTTAGGTCCATTGCCCATTTTTTTATTGGGTTGTTTGTCTTCCTTTTGTTAAGTTGTATGAGTTCCCTGTAAATGTTGGAGATTAAAACCTTATCAGAGATATCGTTGGCAAATATGTTTTCCCATGCAGTGGGTTTTCTTGTTTTGTTGATGGTTTCTTTTGATGTGCAGAATCCTTTTATTTTGATGTAGTCCCATTTGCTTATTTTCTCTTTAGTTTCCATTGTCCTAGGAGCTCTGTTGGTGAAGATATTGCTTTGGCATATATCTGAGATTTTGCTGCCTGTGGATTCCTCTAATATTTTTATGGTTTCCCATCTTACATTTAAGTCTTTTATCCATTTTGAGTTTACTTTTGTGTATGATGCAAGTTGGTTGTCTAGTTTCATTTTTTTACATGTGTCTGACTGAATTTCCGAGCACCATATATTAAGAGTTGTCTTGACTCCATTGTATGTTCTTGCCTCCTTTGTCAAATATTAATTGAGCATAGTGGTTTGGGTTTTCTATTCTATTCCATTGGTCTATATGTCTGTTTTTTGTGCCAGTACCAGGCAGTTTTGAGAACAGTGGCTTTGTAATACATCTTGATATCTGATATTGAGATCCCTCCTACTTTGTTCTTCTTTTTAAGGATCACTGCAGCTATTCAGGGTCTTTTTTATCCCAGATGAATTTTTGGAGTGTTCTTTCTAGATCTGTGAAATATGCTGTTGGCATTTTAATGGGGAGTGCATTGAATCTATAGATTGCTTTGGGTAGTATGGGCATTTTAATGATGTTGATTCTACCAATCCATTAACACAGTGTATTCCTCCATCTGTTTATGTCTTCCTCTATCTCTTTTTTCAATATCCTATAGTTTTCTGAGTACAGGTATTTTACCTCTTTAGTTAAGTTTATTCCTAGATATCTTAATTTTTTTGGTGCAATGATAAATAGGATATTTTTTTAAATCTCTATTTCTGTACATTCACTATTGATGTATAAAAATGCCATAGATTTCTTGGCATTAATTTTGTATCCTGCTACATTGCCGAATTCATTTATTAAGTCTAATAATTTTTTTTGATGGAGTCTTTAGGGTTTTCTATGTACAGCATCATATAATCTGTGAATAATGACAATTTTACTTCTCCTTTTCCAATTTGGATGCCTTTTATTTCTACTTCTTGTCTGATCACTTTAGCTAGCACTTCCAGTACTGTGTTGAACAGGAGTGGTGAAAGTGGGCATCCCTGTCTTTTTCTTGTTCTTAAGGGGAATGGTTTCAGTTTTTTCCCATTGAGTATGATGTTGGCTGTACGTTTGTCATATAAGGCTTTTATTATATTGAGGTATGATCCTTCTATGCCCACTTTACTGAGCGTTTTTATCAGAAAAGTGTGTTGAACTTTGTCAAATGTCTTTTCTTCATCAATTGATATGATTATGTGATTTTTGTCTCTCAATTTGTTTATGTGATGTATCACATTTATTGATCCGTGGATATTGTATCAACCTTGCATCCCTGGAATAAATCCCACTTGGTGTATGATCTTTCTAATGTGATGCTGGATTCGGTTTGCTAGAATTTTGTTGAGGATTTTAACATCTATGTTCATCAGGTACATTGACCTATAATTCTCGTTCTTTGTGATGTCTTTCTCTGGTTTTGGCATTAAGGTAATGCTAGCTTCATAGAAAGAGGTTGGAAGTGTGCCATCCTCTTGAATTTTTTTGTCATAGTCTGAGGAGGATTGGTTTTCGTTCTTCTTTGAATGTTCGGTAAAACTCCCCTGTGAAGCCATCTGGTCCAGGGCTTTTGTTTGCTGGAAGCTTTTTGATTACTGTTTCAATTTCATCAGTAGTTATTGGCCTATTCAGGTTTTTTTATTCTTCCTGATTGAGTTTTGGAAGCTTGTATTTTCTAGGAATGTGTCCATTTCATCGAGGTAGTCCAGTTTGTTGGAGTAAAGCTTTTCTTGGTAATTTTTTACAATCCTTTGTACATCAGTGGAGTCAGTTGTTACTTCACCTCTTTCATTTCTGATTTTGTTTATTTGGGTCCTCTCTCTTGTTTCTTGCCTTTTCATATTCTTCACAATGTATTTTTAAAAGTGAAAGTTTTTAATTTTGATAAGGTCTAATTTATAAAATTATTTTGTAGCTCACAATATTTATATTCTGTGAAATATTTGCCTAACCCATTCTAAAGTTTGTTGCATATTCTCTTCTAGAAATTTTACAGTTTGGTTTTACATTTAGATTGATGATCCATTTTGAGATAATTTTGGTATGTGGTATGAAGTAAGGATCCAAGTTTATTTTTTGCACATCAACATCCAATTGTTCTAGCATCATTTATTGAAAGAAATATCATTTCCCTATTATCTTTGAACCTTTAATAAAAAAACAAACAAACACAATAGACCAGTGATGGTGAACCTTTTGATCTCAGTGTGTCAGCATTTTGAAAAACCCTAACTTAACTCTGGTGCCGTGTCACATATAGAATTTTTTTGATATTTGCAACCATAGTAAACAAAGATTTATATTGTTGATATTTATTTTATATAGTTAAATGCTATTTAACAAAGAAAAATAAACCAAAAAAATGAGTTCCCGTGTCATAGGTTCACCATAATTGCAATAAACCATAAATGCATGCATTTATTTCTGGACTATGCTATTTCAATGACTTATATGTATATGTGGTTGCTGTAGACTTATCTAATCTAATAAAAAAGAAACATGAAAATTGACCGCACCTCTGTTATGCCCAAGCCACACCCACCAGCCAATCAGAGCGACTATATGCAAATTAACCCAACCAAGATGGCTGCCGGAAGCAACACAGCTGGAGCAAGCAGGAGGCTTGGTTGCCCCAGTGATGGAGGAAGCCAAACTTCTCTCCTGCCCTGGCCGGCTGTGTCCTCTGCTCAAAGCAACAAAATTTCAATTATAGAAGACAAATAAATCCCAGATACCTGCTTCCAGCCAGCTTCCACTGGGAGCTTGGGTGGCTGGGGGCCATGGATAGCCTGCAAACAACCATCAGTCCTCACCCAGGATGGCCAAACCCTCATGGGGTGAGGGTCCCCACTGGGGGGCTTGGCCAGCCTGCAAACAGCCATCAGCCACTCACCCAGGCTGGTCTGGCACCCCAGGGGGACCCCCATCCTGAAAGGGCTGTGGCCAGTCTGCAAACAGCCATCAGCCCCTCACCCAGAATGGCACACACTCCAGTGAGGACCCCCACCCTGAAAGGGGTGTGACCAGTCTGAAAACAGCCCTCAGCCCCTACCCAGGCTGGCTAGGCACCTCAGCGGGACCCCCACCCTGACCTGGGACACCCTTCAGGGCAAACCAGTTGGCCCCCACCCATGCACCAGGCCTCTATCCTATATAATAAAAGGGTAATATGCAAATTGACTCTAACAGCAGAACAACTGGGAAGGACTGGTCACTATGACACACACTGACCACCAGGGGGCAGACACTCAATGCAGGAGCTGCCCCCTGGTGGTCAGTGAGCTCCCACATAGGGGAGCTCTGCTCAGCCACAAGTGAGGCTGACAGCCTTTTCCACCTCCTCGGCAGCACTAAGGATGTCCGACTGCAGCTTAGGTCTGCTCCCCGCTGGCAAGTAGACATCCCCCAAGGGCTCGCAGGCTGCCAGAGGGATGTCTGACTGCCACCTTAGGCCTGATTCCCTGGGGAGTGGGCCTAAGCCAGCAGGTGGTCATCTCCCAAGGGGTCCCAGACTGCGAGAGGGCATAGGCCGAGCTGAGGGACCCCACCCCCCACCCCCGAGTGCACAAATTTTTGTGCACTGGGCCTCTAGTACTAAATATTAACATTAGATTGTTTATTCTTCAACATTTTTTCCAAAATTATTTTAGGTGTTCTAAGTCCTTTACATTTTTATGCTCATTTTAGAATCAGCTTATCAATTTTACCAACAAAACAAAACAAAACTTTTAATCCTGATGGGATTTTGATTGAAATCACATTGCCTCTCTATGGCAGACAAGAAAATATGCCTTCTGAACCTAGTGCTATAGAGAGGTTAATTGACCCAGAGCCCCAGATGCTGTTCTTGGAAATCTATTGCTTCATTTGGGCCAAGACCATGCCTCCCATAGGATCCTCCCCAGTCAAGGGTTGAGTATAGTGGAAAATCCTAAAGGAGACTCATTTGGGGGAGACATGAAAATCCTCTTTGAGTCAATTTAAACTCAAGCAATGCTTGCCATCTTTGTAGAAGTTTTCTTAGACTGTATGAAACACTAGGAAAATTCATTCAATGTTCTCACTCTCTCCTTCACTTGGGTTCACATGTGCCTCATAGTTTGGCATCACTCCCAGGATTTTTCATCTTTTCTTAATCTTTTTCTCAAAGGCTTTTCCTTAATAAAATTATTGAATATTTAACCCTGTCTTCATGTCTGCTTTTCAGAGGGTCTGGAATAACACAAATAGTACCACGAGTGGTATGAGAAAAGAGGCATTAAGATGGGGACAAAGAATTAGCTCATCTATATCTTGGCAGATAGAAAGCACATGTTTGGTCCTTGATACAAGACACAGTTCACTTGCTAAATATTTCCCTGCTGATGACTCTTGAAAATGTCTCTGTGGAGGCAACTTCTATTGTGGGTATGATGATATTGCTAGCATTTAAAAATACAAGAAAAACAGTGCCTACAAAGACAAACTGATTGGCTGGCCAACACTAGATGTATTGACTCTCTGATGAGGATAATGAGAGATTAATAGCTATTAATATGTGCTTAATGGCCAAGTATGAGAATCATAGAGCCTTCCATGGTAATGGTGGTAGCACATAAAGAGGTCTTTATCACATGTGGCTGAAGGACAGACATAATCTAAAGGCAAGTTTAGACCTAATTGTGAGAATGGCAGAGTCCCAGAGATAATAAAAAAATAAAAACAAAAACAAATAACCCACAACTCCTTCAAGGCAGAGAAACCTGGATAGATGTTCTTGATGATTTTGACTCTACAACACTCCCACCTTTACCCTCTGGGCATGCACATGTGGCCCACCTGTCTCTAGCAGGGGCTAATACTTTTACCAGGCTGAAATATGCTGCAGAATCCTTCTTGCCACAAATCTAAATAATTAGAGCTGGCTCCATCTTCACACCTGCTGCCAGACAGATAATTAGGGTTAAATCCCAGGATAATCCATCAGTGGTCAGGGTAAGGCTTGACAAGACAAGAAAAAGATTATACACCTAAAAATCAAAACAATAACTACCAATGTGGATGAGAAACAGGGAAGCACTCCTGAAGTTAGATTTTCAGGATACTCAATGAATGATGCTAGAATGTAAAGCTGGATAAGCAAGAATTCATTGATTTTTTTAAAAAAATATATTTTATTGATTTTTCACAGAGAGGAAGGGAGAGAGATAGAAAGTTAGAAACATCAATGAGAGAGAAACATCGATCAGCTGCCTCCTGCACATCTCCCACTGGGGATGTGCCCACAACCCAGGTACATGCCCTTGACCGGAATCGAACCTCGGACCTTTCAGTCCACAGGCCGACGCTCTATCCACTGAGCCAAACCGGTTTCGGCAAGAATTCATTGATTTTTGAGACAATTTTTCATGATGTAAAAGTGTCACCCTAGCAAAGACCCAGGAGATGGGACAAACTGATGTTGGTGTGGTATTTAAAAACCTGGAAGAAATAGTGGCCAACTCTTAGCAAAGTAGAAATGCCCTAACTTTCTTAATAGATAGTAAGTGAAAAATCAAAAGCCTAACATGATTATGTTCCAATACAACTTTATTTACAAAAACAGGCAGTAGACCAGAAGTGGATTTGCTCTAGTTTTCGGATCATTGCCCTAGACAGCAGCCAATCAAGGTGCTGTTTAATATCTACAATTTCAAAAGAAGAAGAAAGTAAGAATGAAGAAGTAAAAATCTGAAAGCAGTTATCTCAATTTTAAAAAAAAAATCACCATTCAACATTCAATCCCCACATCTGAGCCAATTTTTCAATTCTAGTGCCCTTTGACCTAAGAGGTATCCAGGTCCTTTAGGATTCTGTAACATCATGACAAGTCCATTTAGTGACAGTTCTTTTATTTTTCCCCAAAGTGACCTATAGCCATTTATTCAGTTGACTATGGAAAGAAAAAAACAAAACAAAACATAAATTTTGAGAACTACGTCTAAGTTGACCTTGATATCCACAGACTCAAATCAGGATGATGATGATGATGATGATGATGATGATGATGGAACCAGGTTATAATAATAGGAGTCCTAGCTTAAGACCAGCTCACAGTGGGGCCCCTGGATCCATAGACCCATTTCACATCACTTTCCAGTTCCTAGTGCATAGTTGAAATAGGTACAATTAGCAGTTGGAGGAACCCAACATTATATATCTGGTTTAGAGAGTAAACATTTTTGTCATGAGGAAGGCCAAAAAGAATTTTCTGATAATGTGGGTGGATGGTAGAGATTTGTAACCCAAAAGATGCAGGGTGATGTTTCCTATCATATCTCAAGCCCCTGCAGAAACCAGACAGACCCAGGAGAATGACTTATAGTACCAAAGACCAAGCAGCAGCCTCATTGCAGCTGTTATGGAAATTTTGGTGTTACTATTGGCTCTCCAAATATGCATGTTCCACAGTTGTGGATTCAACCAATTGATGATCAAAAATTAAAATAAGATAAAAATGAAAAGTAACAAATGTTACATTGTCACTGACATGTACTAGTGACCATCTCAATGCTACACAAACCGCTCTATCATATCACCATCATGGTGCTGGGGGAAGGCGGCAGTACACTGGAGGCCTGGGTACATCACATATGCTCCAGAAGGTGGGAGAGAAACCCTCTGAAGATTCAATGGACAATTTAGTGAAGTTTTTAAGGGTCTGTTGGTAAGGGAATACCAGGATACCTCTTTCAAACAAATTAACAAATTCAAAGTACAACAGCTTGAATCTTTCACAAAGAAGAAACATGGTGTCTAGCAGGTCTCTTTGGGTTCTGGCTGCCACACATTTCACATCTGGGAAACTGGTCCAGCCCATGACGCAAATAACAAAGAAGGCTTCCAGTTTTAAATAGTACCTCAAGCAGGAAAGAGCACTGCATTTGGTCTAGGCCATGGTGTCCTCATCCCTGCCACTGGGAACATCTGATCAAGTAGATCCTGGGTTTTGGGAATTGCCAGTGGGACAAAGATGGAGTGTGGAACTCATGACAAGCTCCAGTAGGAGAATCATAATACAGGTCTCTACAATTCTGGAGTCCAGCCAGGCCATTGTTAGCAGAGAATGACATGCCTTGGAACACTGGACCCTGCTAGAGATGGAACACTTAACAATGGACCTTTAAGTAACCATGAATCCAGAGCTCACATTATAAGCTGGGTTCTATCAAACCTTTCAAGTCCTAAATCAATGGAAAACATTTTTAAGTGCCTCACATTAAATGTTGTGGCCTATCACATTGAATTCTCACTTCCAAAGCCTACCTCACTACTGCTGGCTTTGAATGTCAAATTTGTCAGCACCAGATCCCAACGTCAAGCCTCTGACATGGCACAGAGAGACCAACAGGTCCTGTGGTGATAAGTGAACCTTTCCCATCTTGGCAGGGCTAGAGCTTTGTCCTCACAGGGGTAGATACCTACGTGCTGTAGATATGGATGATGCCTACAGAGTCTCAGCTGTTAAGCAGCTCTCAAAGGCTATTGCTGTCTGCTATATGGATAATGGACTACACTCAGCAAGGTTGAAAGCTAGGAGACTATTTAGAAGGATGTGGCAGTAGCCCAGATAAGAGTTGGTAAGAAATGATGGTTGTTTGGCAGTAGAGATACAGTTGATAGGATTCAATTTTAAATAAATAATTAAAAGATAAACAGTGTCCTATATAATAAAAGGCCAGCCACCATAAGTGTAACAACTGGAATGACCAGAGACCAGAACCAAGTGGTTAAGGGTGATCAGGTAGGCAAACCAGCGGTTAGGGGTGATCAGGTAAGCAGGAAAGTGGTTAGGGGCAACCAGGTAGGTAGGCCAGCAGTTAGGGGAAATCAGGTAGGTAGACAGCCCATCGCAGGGCTGGTCTCTCCCCGCAGCAAAGAAAGAGGGAGGCCCAGGCCAGCAAAGCCATTGCACTCCATGCCTGTTGCCTGCAGAGGGAGGCCACCAGTGGCAGGGGAAATGGGGGCAATGCTGCACAGATGGCAAGCAGTGGCAGTGGCAGGGGTGGGGCCAGCTGCCTGCAGCTGAAGGAAAGCCCCGATAGGCCCTGATCTCAGGCCAGGCCTAGGGACCCACCCAAAAGGTCCTGAATTGTGAGTGGGTGCAGGCTGGGCTGAGGACCGACCTCCCCCCCACCACTCTGAGTGTACCAGGCCTCTAGTCCTATCTAATAAAAGAGAAACATGGTAATTACCTGTACGTCTGCTATCCTTCCCATTGGCTAATCAGGGTGAAATGCAAATTAACTGCCAGCCAAGATGGCAGCCAGCAGCCAGGCAGCTTGAAGCTAACATGAGGCTTGCATGCTTCAGTGATGGAGGAAACCAACATTCCCCGCCTGCCTTGCCGTTTGAAACATTGCAGTTTGAAACATTGTTACAAATATAGAAGCTAAACAAAACCCCAGAAACCTGCTTTTAGCCAGCCAGGATCTCAGAGCTGGAGTTGATGCAGTGTTTCGATTGTAGAACCCAAACAAACCAGATACCTGCTTTCAGCAGCAGAGGCCTCAGAGCTGGAGCCAGAGCTAAAGCTGGCCCAGAATTAAAAAGAAAAAAAAAGAAAAAAAAGGAGAGGTTGAGAGCTTCAGTCACCCACCAGCCTGAAAACAGCCCTCAGCCTCTCACCCAGACTGGCCAGGCACCCCAGTGGGGACCACCACCCTGAAGGGGGTGTGACCAGCTGCAAACAGCCATCAGCCCCTCACCCAGGCTGGCCAGGCACCCCAGTGGGGACCCCTACCCTGATCTAGGACACCCTTCAGGGCAAACCAGCCGGCCCCCACCCATGCACCAGGTCTCTATCCTATATAGTAAAAGGTTAATATGCCTCCCAGCACCAGGATCAGCGGAGCCGAGAGGCCTCCCGGAACCGGGATCAGCGTGACAGGGGGCAGCGCCCAAACCCCCTGATTGCCCTGCGTCTCTGTGTGTGACAGGGGGAGGGGCCACAGTCTCCCTATCCACCCTGCTCTGTTCATGACAGGGGAAGGCACCCCAACCCCCTGATCAGCCCTGCTCTGTGCCTGATAGGGGGGGCTCCCTAACCCCCTGATCCGCCCTGCTCTGTGAGTGACAGGGGGCGGTGCCCCAACTCCCCTATCGGCCCTACTCTGTGAGTGACAGGGGGGATCTCCTCAACCTCCTGATTGGCCCTCCTCTGTGTGTGACAGGGGGAAGCTCCCCAACCCTGATTGACCCTGCTCTGTGCGTGACAGGGTATGGAACCCCAACCCCCCTGATGGGCCCTGCTCTGTGAGTGACAGGGGGCGGTGCCCCAACTCCCCTATCGGCCCTACTCTGTGAGTGACAGGGGGGATCTCCTCAACCTCCTGATTGGCCCTCCTCTGTGTGTGACAGGGGGAAGCTCCCCAACCCTGATTGACCCTGCTCTGTGCGTGACAGGGTATGGAACCCCAACCCCCCTGATGGGCTCTGCTCTATGCATGACAGGGGGTGGCACCCCAACTACCCAATTGGCCCTGCTCTGAGCCTGACCAGGGGCTGCACCTAGGGATTGGGCCTGCCCTCTGCCACCCAGGAGCAGGCCTAAGCCAGCAGGTCGTTATCTCCAGAGGGGTCCCAGACTGCGCAAGGGCACAGGCCGGGCTGAGGGACCCCCCCTCCCCCCCGAGGGCACAAATTTTTGTGCACCGGGCCTCCAGTATTAAGATAAAAGGTAACTTTCTTCTAAGGAATCTTAGGCCTATGTTTCTTTGTTTTAATAGACAATATGTTCTCCTTGTTTATCCACTTACTCAATGAATCCTTTGATAAAATTTCAAACAAAGTTTCAGGGTTTGACAGTCACAAAGAGAGAAGGGCAAATATCTAGTGAATATACGCCCAGAAAGGGTGTTACTTTTGGCAAATTGAACTAGAATAATTTCCAAAACAGTATTTATTGTTTTTAAAATTATGCACACAACAACTGTTTGGGTGAACTGCCTTCTCTAACCCATGCACTAATGTGTAGGTAGGCTTATAATTTAGAGCACTCACTCAGGAAATCCTGAAATTAATATTCCTTCAGAAGTGTTGACTCATTCCCTTGCATTTTCTGAATATATCAATTTAACACACCAATTAGTAATTCTAAATTGCGTTCTAAATTCTGCAAGTGATTTTCTGATGAAATTCTACTTTGCCAATTCTACTGATGTCCTTTAGAATTTGATTTTGTACCGAAAATAGCTTTTATTTTGTTTTTGATAAAAAATAGTAACTATTAGAAAAGGTCCATCCAAGTGAGTGTTTCCTAGATATACCACTGTGACTCCAACACAGTCTACTACTTTGTGAGATTTCCATTCACATATGGCATTCATGCACGTACTCCTTTCCTGTTTGTAGAAAGCAAATCCTTGACACAGGTTAGTTTATGAAACAACAACAACAACAATAAAATACCCCTTGCTTTTAATCATCAATACACAATTTTCTAGAAACATGCATAAGATATACTATAAAATATATAAGGCATACAACATAACATGTATATATTTATTTAACCATTTAGTATTTTCCCAAGACAGATTAATATTATGCCATGATTGCTTACTAGTCAATGTCAAACATTAATTCTAATTTAAAACTAATTATTTCAAACCTTGGACAAAAGATGACACTTCCCATTTATATGCTAAATTTTTAAGTAATTTCTTATATTAGATGCATGCAGAAAGCTTTCATTCTGTAGCAGATTTTTACTAACATGAGAAAAAGAGAACAAAGGTAAAGATAGCAATTTAGCTTCTCACCTAGTCATTTGTGTATTTCCATGGTTTGGGAGCTAGGGATAAACATTTATGATGAGAAGTGAGAGCAAAAGTTTGGGGAAGGGATAGTGATAATGTGGGTGGGAGGCATTTTAATTTATTTTATTTTTAAAAATTTTTATTATTTAAAGTATTACATTTGACCCCTTCTTTCCCCCATTGACCTCTTCTAGCCTGCCTCCACCCCCATTCGTGGCCTTCACCACCCTTTCGTCTGTGGCCATGAGTTATGCATATATATGCACATAAGTTCTTGGGTTTATCTCTTCCCATCCACCCAACCTCCCTGCCTTCCCTTTGAGGTTCTAAAGTCAGTTACATGCTAATACATCTCTGAATAAATTTTGTTCAACAATTTATTTTGTTCATTATTACCACCAAGCCTATACTGCAAGAAATGGTGAAGGAACTGTTATAAGAAGAATAAATTGATAGAGAGAAAAGAATATAGATATAAAGAATGAAAATGGCAATAAATAAGTAAATATCAATAATAACCTTAAATGTAAATTGATAAGTGCTCTAATCAAAATACATATGGTAGCTGACTAATGAGCACATTTTTCTATGCTGACAATTTAGATTTTTTTGGTAAAGTCCTTGTTCAATTCTTTATCAATTTTTCTATTGTCTTTTCATTTTAATTTGTAAGAGTGTGGTAGCCACCTTCTAAAATTGCCTCGAATGATCTTCACCTTGTGTATTCATGCCTTGTGTACCTCTCCCTTGAGTATGAGTATGGACTGAACATAGTGACTCACTTCTAATTAGTAGAATATGGCTAATGTTGTGAAATGTCATCTCTGACATTAGGTTGATAAAAAGACAGTGACTTCTGTCTTGCTGGTCTCTCTTTTTCTCTTTCCTCTCTCCCCCTGTCTCTCAGACAGCTGTCATGTTGTGAGCTGCCCTATGGAGGGGTCCACTGATATGTCCAGGCTACAGCCCATAAGCATCTGATGCCTGCAATGGTCACATGAGTGATTTAAGAAACAGATTCTTCCCTAGCCAGGCCTTGAGATGACTCTAACCCCAGCTGATAGCTCCACTGCAATCTCAGGAAAGACCTTGAGCCAGAGACAGTCAGCTAAGCCATGCTTGATTCCTGACTCACAGAAACTGTGAGATAACAAATGTTTATTTTAAGTCCCCAAGTTTTGAGGTAATTTGCTTCACAACAATAGATAAATAATAAAAGGGGTTCTTTATATATCCTGGATATGAGTCCTTTGTCATTTATAAATATTATAAGTATTTTCTCCCACTCTTGGCTTTTTTTCTTGTTATTGGTTCTTTTGATAAGTATAAGTTCTTATTTTTCATGTCTTTTGATTATTATATTCTTCTCTGATGAGTGCTATGTTCTATTTAAGAAATCTTAACTTTCTTAAAGTCATAACTTCAATTCCTGCATTCTCAAAAGAAAAAAAAAATATTTATACAGGTAGAATATGTTTCCAATAATCACATTATAATACATAACATTTATTGAACAATTATTAAGAGAAAAGCAGTATACTAGATGCTTTTTTTACATGATAATAATTCAAACTCCCAAGGTACTATGTAACAGAGTGTGAGACCTCTATGAGCTTTTCAAAATCCATCAGTTGTTATTTATTTACTGACTACTTTCTGACACAAACTTGTCATTTGGAGTTCTGGTTGTCTATAGGATTTTCTGTCTTAATGAGGCATGGGAGAGGGGGCCAGTATGTTTGAAAATAATAAATTTTGTTCCTCAAACATGTCGATATTTCATTCTGTTCCTTTTTGTTTCTGTGCAGTAATTTTGAAGTAGTTTCAGAGTTATAAGATACTAGAGGCCCAGTGCACAAAAATTTGTGCACTCGGGGGGGGGGGGTGAGGAGGGGGGGCGGCCCCTCAGCCCGCTTGTGCTCTCTTGCAGTCTGGGACCCCTCGGGGGATGGCTGCCTGCTGGCTTAGACCTGCTCCCCAGGGGATTGGGCCTAAGCTGGCAATCAGACATTCCTCTGGCAGCCTGGCAGCCCTTAGGGGATGTCCACTTGCCAGTGGGTAGCAGACCTAAACTGCAGTCGGACATTCTTAGCGCTGCTGAGGAGGCGGGAGAGGCTCCCACCACCACCGCTGTACTGGTAGCCATCAGCCTGGCTTGTGGCTGAGCAGAGCTCCCCCATGTGGGAACGCACTCACCGCCAGAGGGCAGCTCCTGCATTGAGCATCTGCCCCCTGGTGGTCAGTGAGTGTCATAGTGACCAGTCATTCCCTGTCTTTCTGCTGTTAGGGTCAGTTTGCATATTACCCTTTTACTATATAGGATAGAGGCCTGGTTCATGGGTGGGGGCCGGCTGGTTTTCCCTGAAGGGTGTCCCGGATCAGGGTGGGGGTCCTGCTTGGGTGCTTGGGCAGCCTGGGTGAGGGGATGATGGCTGTTTGAAGCTGGTCATACCCCCTTCACGGTGGGGGTCCCCACTGGGGTGCCTCTGGCCAGTCTTGGTGAGGGGCTGAGGGCCGTTTTCAGGCTGGCCTGCTACTGAAGCTCCCAGCATCTCCTTTTTTTCTTTTTTTTTTATTCTGGGATTTATTTACCTTCTATAATTGAAACTCTGTTGCTGTCACTGGCGCTCCCAGCTCTGAGGCCATGGCTGACTGAAAGAAGGTATCTTGGTTTTGTTTAACTTCTATAATTAAAACTTCGTTGCTTTTGGAGCTGTTGCTTTTGGAGCTTAGAGCAGGCCACAGCAGGCGGGGAACATTGGCTTCCTCCATCACTGGAGCAATCAAACCTCCTGCTCACTTCAGCTGCATGGCTGCTGGCCGCCATCTTTGTTGGCAGTTAATTTGCATATCTTGCTGATTAGCCAATGGGAAGTGTAGTGGAGGTACGGTTAATTACCCTTTTCATCTTTTATTAGATAGGTTAGAAGCTGCATTGGGCTTCAGACGTTCTGTCCTCTTGTCCAGGGGTGAGAATTTTGTAGTTATGTGAACTTGGGAAACTCATTTAGTCTCTTTGAGTGTGTTTTGGTGTTTGTGAAGTGAACATTTTTCCTTTCTTGAGCACTCAACATTTTGCCTTTTTCATAGTGCTCTGGCTTTCTCTGGGGAGTGACCTTTTTGCCATTGGGTGCAGCATTGGTGACCCAGATCAGAAGTACTGCCATCCTACTAGGAAGACAGCTGCATCCCTGCAGGCTTGGTCTCCCAGCTCTTCTTCCCACCACAACATAGCCAAGGAACAAACACATACCCTACACTCTGCTAATCAGAAACTCATGCTGATGATGCAATGGGGTGAAGCAAAATTGGAGATTAAATTGTTTTGGTGTATTCATTCCGATGCAGTTGACTGACATTCAAGTACTCATGTCCTGTTTCCACCTGTGTTATGTAGTCGTTTGTGAGGACTGAATTACATTAGGTAGTTAAAGCAACTAGCACAGTACCTTTTCCTTAGTAATTGTTCAGTAAATGCTATGCATCATATTGTGGTTATTAGGAAACATGTATTCTAGTCTGGTTAATGAGTTTTTCTTTTGAAAATACAATAAGACAAATTGTGTAGCTCAACTTTAACCTTCAAATTATTTGTATTTGGCAAAACAGATCAGCTCCTTTGGGTGCCTGATTTGTGCTTGAATTCAACCTCTTCATTATAACTGAAGGTCTTGTCTCTCTAAGTAACCAAATGTATAGAATGAAAAACTTAGCCTAATCTAAAACAGCTGTTGAGAAACTGACTTCCAGGGCACTTGTGTGCATTTGTGCTTTGTTTCTCCTTATAGACTATGGCATCTGGTGCCTGTTAACAATTAGACAGATACATATTTAATTATTGAATCTTCTCATTCTGAATATCTTGTTGGATGTATGGTAGGTGTTTACCTCTTTGATTTAAATCTTGATATTCTTTGAATGGAGAAAAATTTGAGACATCATGTTGTTTATATGTATGTTTGAGTATAACATTTTTGGGGTCAAAAGTCTCTCGGAACAATGGTCTTTATCCTCACCTTTCTTTTCTAAAAGTGTTTGGGGTGGGGTTGGGGAGAAGAGGACAGTCAGTGAAGAAGATGGAGGGCCCTGGAGGGAGCATGGAGAGGGAAAGTGGGGCTAAGACAAGAAGAAAGACTCTGATCCTCATAGCTTACAGGGTCTGTGACAGCCCACAATCTCCTGTCTGTGTCCTGTCTCCTGCAACTCCTCCTAATCCAGGGCTTCCAGGACAGTGCACCAAATCATCTAGACCTGCAGGTCCACCAGTGCTGGCTGACCCTGTGGAGGAGATGGAGGGAGAACCTGCAGACAGGGCAGAGGAAGAGCTGGAGCTGCAGCAAGTGACCTGGGAGGGAACTTGGGAAGTCCAGGTGCCCTCTCAGCTCATTCTATAAAGAGACTGATTATAAATTAAAGGCTGTCTCTAAATATTTTGGAAGAAAACACCAAAAATAACACAACAAAATGCAATCTTTTGCTAGAGCAATAACTTTGTCACTTATTCTTTTGTATGAAGCATAATGAAATCACAAGCAGTACCTCACATCTCTACAAAAAATACCTCATCTCAAAGATTGTTTTGAAACTCCAGGCTTGGCTTTGGCCCAGCTGAAGGAAATCCCAGGTCTCAAATTTTTCTTGGAGCAAGGCAGCTCAGCAATGGCCACACAGAGCCCTTGTGTGCATACCTTAGGCCAGGAGGGGAGCAGCAGTCCGAGCTGGCTGAGTGCTTTCCTAATTGTCCACCATCACAGGCTCCTGCTGCCCACTTTGGGGCTGTGGTTCCCCGAGACCTGACCTCTGATACTCTCTCCATAGCTATTTCTATCTAGACGTAGACATGTATCTTTCCCCTCTAGAAGCAGAAGTTCATAAAATTCTTTAGAAGGTAGTAAGAGATAAAGTTGGGAATTTGTTTTAGGAAAATGGTGAAGGCTCTAAAGTACATAAAACAAAGCTTCCCCAAAGAGCAACTGCTAATGTGTAGAAATCAATGTTCTGTGTCTCAGATTCATTACAATCCAATGGCATATTGGCTTGGCAGGAATAGCAGCCAACCTCTCCCCACTAGCCCTCCCACTTCTCCAGCTTGAATGCTGAACCAGATATCTGAAGCCCAAGCCTCATGTGGATGAAATTGCTCTCTGCTGGACTTTCATTTCCTCCTAGAACCTTCTTCCTAATCTCTTCAGAAACCCCTCTTGTTATACCTCTATTTCCTTTCTTGGCAGTATATTTGTGTTGCAACTACCCTGGTCACTACAAGTTCAGCTCTCAGGAATTGAGTCCAGGAAATTTCTTTTCTTGGTTTTAAACATTTGCATGGATCTTGAAGGGATCTATGGATCACATGTTTTGAAGGATCTACACTTCTTTAATCTCTACTCTTGTCTTACCCAATTCTTATTGACCTAGTTAATTAGTCTAAGTTATATCTCTGGGTGGGCTTGTTAACACACACACATTCCTTGGCTTTTGCTAGCTCCTGATAGAGTAAATATGTATGGGTCCAGGGTCTGCTTTCTCGGCATGTTCACAGGAAAAGCTGAAGCTGTTGGGCAGAGACCACAAGGAGCAGTCTGCTGGGTAGAGCCTACCTACCCCAAATGAACAGGAACAACTTGGAGATCTTTGGATAAGCAGAACCTGGGATCTCACCCTGGATGAACAGAATCAGAATCTACATTTTAACAAGGATTCCAAGGGCTTTGGACAGGTTAAAAGTATGTCCTCTGCTTGGTCGTTATTAAATGGAGGCACTTATACCAGCAGTGTGCCAAGGATGAACAAATAGCAATTGAAAACATTATTTTTATATTAAAGCGAACACAGGTATATTATGGGGTGACATGAACAGTTCACACAGCCTTTTAAAGTGAGAACAAGAAACTGTGAAGAAACTTCTGCCTTATAGCAGGTAATTTCGATCTTTATACACAAGGATCTTGGGCATGTGTAATTATTGTCATCCTCTTTATAAATAATTACATCAGAAGGCTTGAGAAGCTGGAATTCTTTACCTGTTTCTGAAAGTTAGCATGTGGGCCTGATTCTATTAATCATGATGTGGCTTTAAAAAAAAAATGATGTGACTTTAACAGTGACAGTATCTTTATGAAATGTTCTTGTCATAACTGAGACTTCTCTTTTAGTTAAACATTTGGTAACCTTATTGTATTACTCCCTGTTCCCTGTGTCTAGCCTGAGTTTCCAGGTATTGCATCTTCTGTAAATTCTGATGAGTTATTTCCCTCTTCTCTCTTCCCTATCCCTCCCCCCACTAGAGAATTCAATTTTTTCAAAATCCTATCTTACTCAGAATTATATTAATCACTTCTTTGCATGCAGTCATAATAATAGACAACACTAAGAGAAAGACTGTCCTCTTGTCTCTCACAATAACTCTGACATGTTTCCCTGGAGAATTGGGTGGATTTTGCTTTGCTGAACATCTAAAGAAATGCAGTACCTAGAAAGCAGCCTTAAAGATGAAACTAGAAGTCAAAGGCTTATCTATTCTTTAGAAGATAATAAAAAGATGCAGAGAAAAAATTGTGGAGTTATATATTTGAGAAAGAGGTAAGTGCATGGAAACATGTGAAAAGTCATATTTGAACTTTGATGGTGAAATCATACCCACTAAAATCCCTTGCTAACAACCTGTTGCTTTTGAACTTCTGACTCCACAAGATGGAAGAGAGCAGAAAGACTTAGCAGTGATTTTAATATTCCAGTACTCAGATAACAGCCTTAAATTTTTTTAAAAAAAAATCATTCTTATTACTTCTCTTATAGATAAGAATTCTATTTATAACTTCTTTCTGGAGATAGTTGATGTTAGTGATGGAATAAAGGTCACAGAATGAAAAATCACAAGGGACTATGGCCGAAAACTGTACTTGTTCATTTTATTTGGTCTTGATATAAAACTGCAAGTGGTAAAAGCTCTTCTCAGCCACTGAGGAATTGTAGCTGTGAATTTGAGAAGGAAATGTTTTGTAGAGAATGAATTTTCATAGGATATTCAGGATTATGGCCATTTGGGGGCTCACTTGAGAATCTGGGCTCCACAGGAGGCACTTACATGCAAATCGAAGCCACGCTGCATGGAAAGGGCTCGATATCAGCATTCCTTTCCCTTGTTCTCAAAGCTGCACTCTCTCTACCTACATCATGCCCCCTAAAAACTTCCAACCCTTTTATTCTGATGTATATGAATTAAATTGGAATTTTCTCTACTCTAGAGCTAAGGGAATGGGCATTATCCAGAAAAGGAGAATGGTTTTCCAACTTTGGATGTTCACCATGAAAGCAACATTAGCCAGATTTCAGAACTCAAGAAATGCTCAGAAAATGTGATGCTTGTTTTGCAGCAAATAGCAGTTTTGTCACAACCTTTCGTTTTGCATCTTTGCTATGTGCTTTTGAACTGCATTACTGGTTCCCCTCCCAAAAGCAAGAAGTAATTCTGTGAGAAGAATCATGCCCAGGACTAATAATAGATGCATAAAACCTGATGTCCTTGGGATTTTTCACATGATTGTCAGAAGGCAAAATATAGAAGATGATGGAAGTTTAGTGGTTATGAATTTTGGCTCTAATTTCAATGTTGTCATTAATACATCAAATGTGATAACTTCATTATATTTCATGCCCATTATTTAGTAACAAAGAAATAGAGAAAAGCTCTTAGAAGGAAAACTTTTCATTTTGGATAAGAAGCTAAAGATGGAAGGAAGCAACATTGCTTTGTCTCTGCTCACTCATGCTCTTGAGGCAACCAAGAGACGCCCAGGACATGAAACTGCTAAATGTTCCCTGGGTACAGATGCCTCCTGAGGGCCTGGATGCTCAGGGACATAGCAGGGAGGTTTCAGCAAATGCTGTCAGAGAACATTTGGCTCCATCTGCTTATGAAAATGGTGGCATCAGGGTCCCCATATGTCTTTCTGCAAGTGTGGAGAGGGCACACACAGGGTGTCCTCCTAAGGAAATGGGCTGCACTCTGCCTTGCTTCATGGGTGGTTTCAATGTCTTTCCTTTCAGGAAATCTTGGTATCAAAAGTGCTGAGCACAAACAAAAGTGTGGTTTAGCTTCCTGGCCCCTTTCGGTTTTGAGTCTTTCTTTTCTTCAACACAGAGATTGGGAACTTTTGTGAGTAAGCTTAGATGAAAGATCCTGACAGATTCCTTTTCAAATTCCCAGGAAATAATCTGTGCTATTAAGAGTTACTTTTATATCATAAAAAATAAAATAAAATAACAAAATTATATTAAGCTACCTAAAACCAGAATGTATCCTAAAGATACTAACAACAATACTATTTGAGTGAGCAAATAGATGAAAAAGAGTATTTCATGTGAAACCCAGACCACACTCAACCCTTTTGATGTAATTAAAAACCTTTCAGTCTGCTTTGTGGGTTTGGCCTTTCCATGCTTTTTGTCGAGAATTTCCACCAGAATGCTAGAGTTCTGGGAAGCTGGCAGCATGTCCGATGTGCTGAGTGATATGAAGCTGGCTAATGTGGTTCCTGGAAGAAGCAATGACTTTTCTCTACGTGCTGCATCTATTCTGACACACCTCAAACCACTCAGCGTACTCCTTATAGATCTTGGTTAAAAGCCATTTCCCAGCCCCTGAAGTGCAGCTATCATTCTTGTGACTGGTTATTTTTGAGGTTTTATGAGATGATGCATGACCACATCATATTTGACAGAGACCTTAGACTTCATTTGGTAATACTTTTTCATTAAAAATAAGATGTAACAACGTTTGAAGTATTAAAAATACCTTAATCATCGTTTTTGCAGAGTTGCTACCATTTTTGTTTATTATACATGTTCATGTTTTACATAATGGCCATCAGTATTATTTTTTAACTGTGTTTTTTAAAAATAACACTTCATCACATTTTTCACATTACCGCACATTTTTCTGATCTATTTCTCTCAGTGACTGCATGTTAATTCATTGTGTAATGTGCTCACATTGTCCTATTGTTGAACATTCTGATTGTCCCTTTTCCCCACTAATACTGATAATGTTATAGAGAATATTCTATCTTCATAAAGACTTTGCTTCTATAGAATTATGTTCTTAGAATGAAATCTTACTAATAAAATTACTAAGCTGAATTTATGACCATCTTTGTTGCCATGCTGTGTTATATTGCTTTCCCCAAAAAAGTTTATACCAATTTACAATGGCAACAGTAATATACATTTTTTAAGTAAATTCCTGACATAATTTTTTGTTAATTCAGATGAAAATAGTTCCTCAAGTTTGCTTTAATATGTACTTCTTTGGTTATACTTGTGAAAATATCAATTATTTCTATGTGTTTATTTGTCTTTCTTCTTACATCAGTGATCAGAGTGACATATTCTATAATTTCTGCTCTGCACTGAATCTACCACTTTCCTAATTGGGTCTAGAGAACCCACACAGCTGATTAGATCTCCATAATCTACCTGTTCCTCCCATTACCTTAAGGAATGGTTTTATAATGATATTTTTGACTCAGACATTACTAAACAAATATTTGGGCCAATTGTTTGTCAGGTCCATTCTACTGTGAGGAAAGTTGTCAGTAGAAATAGCCTCAAGCCAGTTTTTCCAAGAGGAATATTTAAGTGAATATCTTAGCAGCAGAGCTCATCTTTCCCAGCACAGGCTATAATCTTAGTTAAAGACCTCTCTATTCTGGTGGGATTTTAGGCAGCCAGTGTTCCCCTAACCAAAAAATATGCCATCTCTTCTAACTTTAATCAGTATCCTGAGTGCCTAGCCTATAGATGCTGCTGAGTGTCCGGCACATCTTCCATCTGTCCCCTTGTCCAGCCTGCCTGTCTCCTAGCCCTCTTAGCAGACCACTAGCTCTCAACTTAGTAGGAAGCCAAAAACCTGGAGCATCTCTCCTAACCTTCATGCCTCCTTTTTTCCCCTGGGCCCAGGCTACCTCATGTTGAAGAAATATACAGAAAAGCAAAGGATAAGTTAGCTAACATTTTCAAAATAGCCCCTCAATTACATGAAAGAATGAAGAGAGAAGATCACAAAGAAGTATATCCCATGATCTTTGACATGAAAATCCTTAGGGAGGTAGCTTAGAGGAACGTGGTGATTTTTTTTTAAAATCCTCACTGGATATGTTTATTGATTTTTAGAGAGAGAGAAAGGAGAGAGAGAGAGAGAGAGAGAGAGAGAGAGAGAGAGAGAGAGAGAGATTTATGTGATAGAGAAACATTGATCAGTTGCCTCCAGTATGTGCCCCAACTGGGGATCCAACCCACAACCTAGGCATGTGCCCTGACTGGGAACCTGAAACATTGAGTGTCATAGATTTTTAATCCATTTCCTCATGCAACCGCTGAAACTCAGATTTAAACATTCTTGCTTTGTTCTTGAGAATTCACTGCTCTCTCTAGAAGAATGAGTGAAGGGGTGAAAATAAAGAGGCCAAGAGTCTGGTGCTAATGAAATCCTTCTCTAGGGAAAGCTCAGGAATGATCAGGACAGTGTGCTGTCCTTTCACAGGGAATTCCTGGGCATAGCTTGTCTCACACAGGCCTGGACAAAGACACCAGGAAGAAAGGAGCTGGCAGAGCCTTTGCTTTTGCTAGGACCAAACCCACTCTACTTTCCTTTTTTCTCACTGATTTTCTTTTCTCACTTTAGTCCAACCTCCCACCCCCCAAAAAACAAACAAACAAAAACAAGAAAGCTACCCAATCCCTTTCTACTTTGTGTGTACCCTGCAACAGCTCAGAACACACCATAGTCTACACAGGTCTTTAATAAAATGAACTACCTTAAATACAAGGACAGATTTACTTTCATAACATGTATGACTTTAAAATGCCATTGTATATACATATTAATTTGTATTGTTATTTAAGAAAAAATGTTTGTCCTGGCTAGTGTGGCACAGTGGTTGAGTGTCAACCCATGAACCAGGAGGTCATGGTTCAATTTCTGGTCAAGATATATACCTAGGTTGTAAGCTCAATCCCCAGTGGAGGGCATGCAAGAGGCAGCCGATCAATGATTCTCTCTCATCACTGATGTTTCTATCTCTCTCCCCCCTCTTCCTCACTCTAAAATCAATAAAAACATATTTAAAAAAGAAAAGAAAAAACTTTGGTAATTATCTTTTGAAAGTAGGCTGCTAGGAACATTTGTCTGAGTTTCCTGAGTTTGTGCCAGCAGGGCAGTGGAAAAGCCCTGGCAGTGAACCAGGAGATGGAAGAATAAGCAGCCCAGGATCTGCCCTCTTCTGGGAGTAAATCCTCCTACAGAGGGTCAGGTGTTGAATGTTTCACTGGGAGCCATTGAAGAGGCAGCCAAATGCTATTTAATTCCCAGAAAAACACACACCTTTTGGACCTTAGAAACAACCTCTGGCTTGAGAATGAAACTAAGGCTCAGGAAAATGCTTCTGAATAAATGTCCACCAAGTTAAATTGGATCTATTGGGGAGCACTATATGGTTTCCAAGGGACAAATATCAAGCAGGGTGGCCAGGCTCACTCAAGGTAGTGGGTGCCAGTGCCCTGGCAGACTCAGGAAAATAGAAGACACCCCTGGAGTTCCAGATGGGAAGGTGCAGGGCACAGAGGCTGCCCCATTCACTTTGGTGAGCAACACTTCTCCTTATTACATAATTCCCCTCAGAGCCAATGCAGTAGGCACAAATCTGTGCTAAAGAGGCTTTCCTTCACACATCTAATTTTCTCCACACCATGACCAGCAGAGCCTCCTACAAACCAAGAGTCTATGATTGACCTTGATGACTCAGTAGTGGGAGATCAGGGATGGGTTCCTGGGATTCCTATCACATCCTCTCCCTCCTCTCATTAAACAATAATCACCATGATTCTCAAATTTAAAATTCACTAAAGGCTGATTTGCCCTGCTTGCCACTTATTCGTATTCAACCAACTTAGCAGCAAGGCACTCTTGGGACCTAATTTCTAATTTGAATTGTGTTATCCACATCTTAGAATAAATGAAGACTGGTGGGAATGTGGGCTTATTGTATAGCTGGGTCAATCTCAGGTGAAGGGTGGATTGGATGGTGCCAGATATGGACATTGGAGTATGGTGACACCCATAACCTTTCTTCATCTGCCTCCCTCTGAAGTTCCCACTAGCCCTTCCAGGTAACACTGAGCAGCATGGTAATGCCAGGACAAGCAGTAGAAAGAGAGTTGTAGAATGCTGTGGCAGGTATTCCTGCTTTGCAGAAGAGGGAAGAAGCTTGGACCCAGGGAGTTCATTGTCCTTTGCAGGCTCAGTGGGGCAGTGGCTCAAAGCCCACTGTTATTCTCATGCAGAAAGCCATGTGGTCTGAATTCTTTTGGGGTATGTGTGGTAGGCACCAGATTGCCTTTTCAAGTAGCCCTAACCTGGGGCCTTCAGAGGGTTTTCTCCAGGCCCTCTTATTTCCCATTTAATTTTTATCTCCCATTTTACATTCTTCTCCCTTTCCCAGTTTCCTTACCTTGAGTATGTCAACCAACTGACTACCGAAACTATTCATGGATATTTCCTAAAAGTATTTTAGCTAGGTAATCATTACTTTTTTTCCCCTGTCAAACTCTGTTCCTCTAATATTCCCTTGCCACTACCCCAAGTGCCCATTGGACACTATCCTACTTTTGCCAGGCATTGGATCCTCTGCCTTGATTTTTTCCTAGATTATTCTTCTTATACCACATATCCAATCCCTTCAACTGCTGGCCATCTAGTTCAATGCAATGAAGTAAGATATTTATAGATAATAAGCAGTAGCATATATCTATTTTAATTGGTGATATGATACCTTAATTCAAGGAAATTACTCCAATGCCAGGAGTTTCAGGCTTTCAGGCAGGATAGTGGTGGATGAAGCTGAATATATCAGTTAATCAGAGTCCTCAACTCCCCATTGCTACCCCAGTGCCACGTGCTCTGATTATGCTTAGGGTAACTTACTCATCAGTCACACATACTCTTGTCCCAGACTTATATGTAGGTTAACTCCTTAGAGTGGCCATATTTTCCAACCAGAAATTAATATATATGATCTGGAAAAAGGGGACTTTCGGTTGTAAATTTATGGATAGAACAAAGAGAAATCTATGAAAACACATTATTTAGATAATAGACTAAAAATGATTCTTATTGAGGAGTAAAAAATAGAGGAAACCGGAAGTTTCTCAGGTATTGAAGCTAGAGATGATTGTTTGGTTGCTCCATCAAGTTGTAACACTACAGTGCAATAGCAATAATAATAAAAAAGAGCCTTGGGTCCAGAAATCTGCATGTTTTTATCACAGTGACAACCATGACTTAGAACAAGTCTTTTAATACCTTTAAACAAGAGAAAAAATGTTGTGTAAGATACAGTGTTGTCTTTGGCATCAAGCAGACCTCAGTTTTGGTCCCAGTTCTGCCTGGTTAAGCAGGTAACTTATCTCATCTTTTAGCTGAAGTTTCCTCATATGTAAGATAGAGATAATAATAGTACTCATCTCATTGGGTTATACATGTTATCTCTGACACATAATAAGTGTTCAGTAAAGAGCAGCTATAATTGCAAAACTAATGAAACATTGTGATTAGAGGAACTAAATTTTCAGTTCTTTTCTATCTCATTTATTAAGAGAGAAAATAGAGGAAAGAAGAGGAAATGTTTATAAGTTATGACCACAAACTTATTTTTCCTCCACTTTTCTCCAGTGATCTAGAAGCAACCTAATTCAACTACAGATTGAATGACTCAGCCAGTCTCCTTCCTTCCCCAGCCCAATCAAGAACACTTCTGGGGAAGAGGTAGATGGTACATTTTAAGTACAGTTTCTCAGTTTCAATTCCCAGATGAGCTCTGTCAGAATTTAGAATCTACTTCTCTAATAATGGCCTTCTCCAGTGAAAAAGACTCAATCTATAGTTGGCCAATGTGGAATTGCACTTGTGGAAAAAAAAAACACCAGCTAAATCATCATCCTTCAACTTTGTGGCATATAGGAAGCTTTTAACCTCAGAACACTTAAGAATTTGGGTTTTAAGAAGCCATAACCCAAAGGTAATATATGAATCTTTTGAATAAAAACTTCCTGCCATGCACTTTTTCTGTGGTTCTCTTATCACCCACCTAAACCTCATGAAAGTAAAAATAATTATCAATCACACAAATTTGGACTTGTCTAAAATAACTGAAATGTGATAGAAGATGGGTGTAAGGACCACACAGCAGCAGACACTTGTTATCAAGCCAGAAGATTACTCATTAATAGTTGATTCTGGTTGATAGAGTGTCATCCCTGTGTGTCCCGTCAGTCTGGGGTCCACTTACGCCCTTCAGTAGTCACATCAACTCAGTGGCCTGGATGTCAGTGTGAGCCAGCAGCTCCAGTCAGCAAAAGCAGCATACCCAGCTCAGAGTTTGCAGGCCCACAGCATTCAGGTGCATGAGCATCATAAAAAGTTAGCTCATTTTTTGCTGATCATTTTAATCTTTTTCATTAAATAAGAATTTTATAAAGAATTAATGTGAAAATACTATAAAAAACTATATGCCAACAAGCTGGACAATGTGGATGAAATGGACAAAATCCTAAAAAAATACAATCTCCAAAAACTGAATCAGGAAGAATCAGAAAACTTGAATAGGACAATAACAATTGATGAAACAAAAGCAGTATTCAAAAAAAAAAAATCCCAGCAAACAAAAGCCCTGGTCCAAATGAATTAACAGGGGAGTTTTACCAAACATTCAAAGAAGAACTAATATCTATACCCCTCAAACTATTCCAAATAATCCAAGAGGACAAAATATGTCCAAGGTCTTTTTAGGAGGTCAGCATTATCATAATTCCAAAACCAGATAAAGACACTACAAAGAAAGAGAATTACAGGCCAATATCTCTGATAAACGTAGATGCTAAAATCCTCCACAAAGTAGTAGCAAATGAGATCTAGCAATACACTAAAAAGATCACACAACATGACCAAGTGAGATTTATTCTAGGAATACAAGTCTGGTACAATATTTGCAAATTAATAAACGTGATATATCACATAAACAATTTGAAAGACAAAAATCACATGATCATATCAATGGATATAGAAAAAGCATTCAACAAAATCCGAAACCCAGTTTGATAAAAAACAAACAAACAAACAAACAAACAAACAAAAAAACTCTCAGCAAAGTGGGAATAGAGGGGTCGTATTTCAACTAAGTAAAGGCCATATATGACAAACCTACAGTAAACATCATACTCAATGGGCAAAAACTAAAACCATTTCCCTTAAGAATAGGAACAAGACAGGAATGCCCAATTTCACCACTCTTATTCAACATAGTAGTGGAAGTCCTTGCCACAGCAATCAGACAAGAAGAAAAGATGAAAGGCATCCAAATTGGAAAGGAGGAAGTAAAACTCTCATTATTCACAGATGACATGATCTTGTACATAGAAAACCCTAAAAACTCCACCAAAAAGCAACAAAAAAAACACAAAAACCAAAAAACAAACAAACAAAAACAAACCTATTAGATTTAATAAATGAATTTGGCAATGGTAGCAGGATACAAAATTAACATCCAGAAATCAATGGCATTTTTATACATCAATAATGAAATCTCAGAAATAGAAACTAAATAAACAAGTTAATTTACCATTTCAACAAAAAAATTAGAACACTCAAGAATAAACTTAATCAAGGAGGTAAAAGACTTATACTTGGAAAACTACAGGACGTTGAAAAAAGTGATAGAAGAAGATATAAACAAGTGGAAGGACATAATGTGTTCATGGGCTGGTAGAATTAACATCACCAAAATGCCCATACTACCCAAAACAATCTACAGATTCAATGCAATAGCTATTAAAATACCAATTGCATAATTCACAGATCTAGAACAAATACTACAAAATTTATATGGAACCAAAAAAGACCTCAAATAGCTCCAGAAATCTTGAGAAAGAAGAACAAAGTTGGAGGGATCACAATACCAAATATCAAGTTAAACTACAAAGCCAGTGTATTCAAAATAAGCTAGTACTGGCATAAGAACAAACATATAGATTGATGGAACAGAACAGAGACCCCAAAAATTGACCCAACCATTATTCTCAATTAATATTTGACAAAGGGGGCAAGAGCATACAATGGAATCAAGACAGTCTCTTCAATAAAGGGTGTTGGGAAAATTGAACAGATAAATGCAAAAAATAAAATGAAACTAGACCACCATCTTACATCATACACAAAAATAAACTCAAGGTGGATAAAAGGCTTAAATGTAAGCCGTGAAACCCTAAAAATCCCAGAAGAAACCATAGGCAGCAAAATCTCAGACATCTCTCATAGCAATATGTTTACAGATACATCTCCTAGGGCAAAGGAAACTAAGGAGAAAACTAAACAAATGGGACTACATCAAAATAAAAAGCTTCTGCACAGCAAAAGAAACCATCAACAAAATGAAAAGGGAGCCAACTGCATGGGAGAACATATTTGGCAATAATAAATCTAATAAAGGGTTAACTCCCAAAATATATAAGAAACTCATACAACTTAATAAAAGGAATACAAGCAATCCAATTTAAAAAATGGGCAAAGGACCTAAATATACACTTCTCCAAAGTGGACATACAGAAGGCCAAGTAACACATGAAAAAATGCCCAAAGTCACTGATCATCAGAGATGCAAGTTAAAATGACAATGAATTATCATCTCACATCTTCAGAATGACTATCATCAACAAATGACAAGTGCTGATGAAGATGTGGAGAAAAGGGAACCCTAATACACTGCTGGTGGAAATGCAGACTGGGGCAGCCATTATGGGAAACAGTATGGAGTTTCCTCAAAAAATTAAATATGGAAATACCATTTGACCCAGCAATCCCACTTCTAGGAATATATCCTAAGAAACTTGAAACACCAATCAGAAAGAATGTATGAACTCCTATGTTCATAGCAGCCCAATTTACAATGGCTAAGATCTGGAAACAGCAGATAAATAAAAAAGCTGTGGTATCCTTATCCCCCCAAGGCCTCCCACCCTCCCCACTCATGCCCTCATCCCCCACCCCCGGTGTCTGTGTCCATTGGTTAGGGCCTAACTAGGCTTCTATGCATGCATACAAGTCCTTTGGTTGATCTCTCTCCCTTTCCCCTGCCTTCCTCTACCTTCCCTCTGAGGTTTGACAGTATGATCAATACTTCTGTGTCTCTGGATCTGTTTTTGTTCATCATTTTATGTTGTTCATTATATTCCACAAATGAGTGAGATCATGTTGTATTTATCTTTCTCTGACTGGCTTATTTCACTTAGCATAATGCTCCCCAGTTCCATCCATGCTGTTGCAAGTGGTAAGAATTCCTTCTTTTTTACTACAGCATACTATTCCATTGTGTAGATGTACCACAGTTTTCTAATCCACTCATCTGCTGATGAGCACTTAGGCTGTTTCTAAATCTTAGCTCTTGTAAATTGTGCTGTTATGAGCATAGGGATGCATATATCCTTTCTGATTGGTGTTTCTAGTTTCTTGGGATATATTTCTAAAAGTGGGATCACTGGGTCAAATGGGAGTTCCACTTTTAGTGTTTTGAGGAAATTATATCAGCGGTTCTCAACCTGTGGGTCGCGACCCCTTTGGCGGTCGAACGACCCTTTCACAGGGGTCACCTAAGACCATCCTGCATATCAGATATTTACATTACTATTCATAACAGTAGCAACATTGCAGTTATAAAGTAGCAACAAAAATAATTTTATGGTTGGGTCACAACATGAGGGACTGTATTTAAAGGGCCAGAAGGTTGAGAACCACTGCTCTATATGGTTCTCCACAGTGGCTACACCAGTCTGCACTCCTACCAGCAGTGCACAAGGGTTCCTTTTTCTCTGAATCCTCGCCAATGCTTGTCATTTGTTGATTTGTTGATGATAGCCAGCACACATATGTAATACCTTAATCAATCAAGAAAAAAAGTATTTACCTTCTTGCAGTGCCAGCCACATATTAGGTTCTTAAATGATCCTAGAATCAAAGCGTAAATTATGTCAGGCACTTGCAGCTACCTTCATATAGATTGTCATTTAATCTTCATGACAATTCTGATTATAAACATAATTTTTGTTTGCTTCTTATGTGGTCCTTTTATGTTTTGTTTTCTTTTTTTCATGAAGGATAAAGCTGGAACTTAGAGGATGTAACTGGTAGAAACTCACAGGTCTAATTAGTGGTAATGACAGGATTCAACTGTCACATCCTCTCCTTATTGGTTCTCTAATTTGAGTGAGCATCACGATCACTAGGAGATCTTGCTAAAACGGAATGCTAGGTCATATCCTTAGAGATTCTGATTCAAGAGGCCTGGGGTGGGGACAGATAATTAGTATTTTTAACAAGTTACCAGGTGATGCTGATGCTGTTGATCCTGGGACCATACTTTGAGGACCTCTGCCTGGCATCATCCATGCATCCTAATCTATGAGCATCTGCACTCTCAGTGGGACAGTGGATGGCTGAAACTTTGTAAGCAGACTAAGAGCTGATATGTGTATCAAGCATGTCAGTAAATGGAATAGTCCTAACTTCCTATCTGTCTATCTGCCTATCTATCTATCTATCTATCTATCTATCTATCTATGTATCATCTATCTATCTATCTATCTATCTATCTATCTATCTATCTATCTAGTTTTAAATACAAATAGTTGCTGTTCTGGTCAATAATTGACAAATTCAATTAGTGTCACTGAATTTGTTGGATTGTTATCATTATGTGTTCTCTCCTTCCGTGGATATTGGAAACACAATGCCTGTTATGTTGAAGAGAAACAACAGGTTTAATATTATAAAGGGAGATTATAATAAACTTCCAATAATTGTGTAAATTATGGTTCAATTGTATGATGGATAACTACACAGTCAATAAAAAGATGTTAGTTAAATGTATTTTTATGGTCATGAAAATATGGTACAGATCAGATGCTGTGTGAACATGAGATATCCTTTTTAAGATCTATGTATATTTTTATAGAACCTGAATTAAAAATGGAATAATTAAAAGATGAATAGTATTTAAAAAAAAAGCTGTGGCACATTTATACCATGGAATACTATGCAGCAGTAAAAAAGAAGGATCTTACCCTTTGAGACAACATGGAGGAACATGGAGAGTATTATGTTATGTGAAATAAACCAGTCAGAGAAGGACAAGTATCATATTATCTCACTCATATGTGGAATCTAATGAGTAAAATGAAATGATGAACAAAATAGACCCAGAGACATAGAAACATAGAACAGACTGAGGAATCTCAGTGGGAAGAAGGGGTTGGGTAGTTGGATAGGAAGAGATGAACAAATGACTTATATGCATATATGCACAACCCTTGGACACAGACAATAGGGTGGTGAAGTCCTAGGGCAGAGGGCAGGGGCAGGCTAGAGGTAGTCAAAGGGGGGGAAAGAGGGACAAATGTAATACTTTCAATAATAAAGATTTAATTTAAAAAATAAGAAAATAAATAAATTCATGTGTACCCTCCCAAGACCCTTTTCAAATATCTTGCAAGATGATGCTTTTGTAGTGTAAAGATGGGATGAAGAAGGAAGACCTTTGCTGGTCAAAGATTAATTTTAACCACTTTGATTCAGACCATTATAGTCTTCTCAATGGGCAGTGATGAGTCCCAGCGTTGGTACAAGCCAGGACTGTGCTCAACTCTACTTTTACTGCTCTCTAGGTTGCTTTAATTAGTTTGCTAAACTCACTGATTTATTCTAAAAAGATTTATTAGCTATGTGCTAGGTGTCTAAAATAAAAATGTGAAGAAGTCATAATCCTTGCCTTCAAAAAGCTCACAGACTTCTGGGGGAGATAAAGAATCAGTGATTGCACTACTGCAGTAGGGTGACCCATGCTATGTGGAGATACCACAAAGGTTCCTGGAAGAAGTGGCATCTGAGACCAAAGAAAAGAGTGACTCCAGAAGGAAGGGGATTGGCATTCATGAAGGAGTAGAGTTCTGGATTGGAAATTTAATCTAATTATTCAAATGACTGTTTGAATAATCCATTTACTTTCAGAAATGTAGCATTTCACTTGTAGTCAGAGATGAAACAAAGGTTGTTTTGTGCTGAGTGACTAATTCTGAGTTGGAGTTGCAATGCCAAGCCTCTCATGAAGAAGATATTGCATTACTGTTGGCTTCTAGACTGATATGGGTAGTTTCTGCTCTGTCATGGGCCATGGACACACTTGACAACTAAGTCCTCACTGTGGAAGTCAATGAATAAGATAGGTAGGCAGTAGTGAGGTCAAATTGGAGTAGGAGGGATAAAGCTAGATACTTTCACAGTCTCCCTAGGGGACAGACAATACAGAAAGGGCTTTTTCTAGGGATTATGGCAGTGAGCAAATGAGTCTTTGTCCCAACCCTTTTCCATCCAACCCCAATACAGCTCCTTGGTTCAACCAAATGCTCTGGGAAGCTAAAATGTTGAGACTGCGGTGCCCTGGAGTAGACTGAAAGAATTGAGGCCACTGACAGAAGATTCAAGCCACTCTGGTTCCCACTTCTCTTCCTGAAAGACACACACACATGGACACTTGTCATCATTCCTTACAGTTACATCATCAATAAGCATGCTATACTGTGTGATCCTCTCAACTCACATGGACTTACCCATTCACTGGGTCATTGACAAGAGTAAGTGAAAGCTCTTTCTTTGCAAACTATAAAGTACTGTATGAACACAGATTACTTGTATTTCTTTATTATCATCAATCCTGTGAGGCAGGTGAGGCAGATATTATTAAGCTGAATTTTTGCTTGGAAGGAACATAAAGGACAGGAAAGAAAATCTATGGACTAAGAAAAGCCAGGGATGGTTATCTTTACAGAAGAAAGACATTCAGATGGTAGATTTTCCAAATTCTTTCTAATTCAACAATTTCAAGTTTTAAATAATATGGTTTTGTTTTATTTTTTTCTAAGTTTCTAAGGATTTTTCTTAGAGAATAGTCAGAAAGAAGTGGGTTTTTTTCTTTATTTTTCACCCTATAAACAATAAATTTGGTATGCTATCACCAAAAACAAATTGCAGATATTTTTTTCTAGTGAAGATCAACTTAAAAAAAATATAAATGAGGAGTGTGTGTTTGAGAGGGGCAGGTAGGCATGTATGGAGACTTTTATAAGCAAAATGGTCCCCTCATCATTCCCTGTCAGACACAGCAGTTTCAGTACACATAGCAGCATTGTTCCTGTCTTCTCTGGAGTGGCTCTGCTCTAACCTGACCTGGACCCCCTCTGTGACCTGTTTTTGTCATTTATAGCTAATTGCTGTAGTGGCTGCAGGGTGAGGGAGTGGGCTGGTATGTTGGGGTGGCCAGGAGTGTGACTATGGCTAGAACTTTCTGTTGCAGAGGCTCTTATATGATTGAAGGAGCCAGGCCAGGCACAAAGAATGTTTTTTTTTTCCCTTTGCATTAGATACAGGACACTGTAGCATTTAGAGCCTGCTGGCCTGTCAGCTAGCTAAAATCCACGGGCTTCCATAGGTGGGGTGCAGGAGAGAAGGATGGAGAGTGGATGGATTTTCATTGGACCCATCTGAGCCATGAGAGAGAAGGTGACACTGAAAATAACTCTCATTTGAAAAGGGGACACTTCCAAAAGCTTCAGGCAAGACCTATGCTGAAGAAGTAGGACATGACTTTAGTGGGGGCAGCCTAAGTCTGGAACTCACCTAGTTCATGCCTTTGTGCTAGTGTCCTTAGGAATAATGCTCTCTCTCACCCTCCAAAGTTTCACTCTAATTTTAGGTATGACACTTTACCTAAGATGTTCCAATCAATGTCCTGACACAGATTGTGCAGCAATAGAATCCTGGCTGACATTTACTGAGTACCCATTATGTGCCAGGCATAATTCCAAATGCTCTAAACATACTTTAATCTTTAAACCAGCTCTACCTTGCAGATCTCTTTCTTCCTATTATAGACAGTCTTCGGGTTACTTCGGACTCAACGTACGTCATTTCATGGTTACATCGCCATCTCTCATTTATTTATATATAAAAAAAGTTCTGTCATTTTAACATATGCACATATGTGCTTTATGTTTTTTATTATTTATTTACCACGAGTAAAGGTCAGGACTTGTTACCTTTCTTTTAATTTTCTTTTACTGTTTCACTTTGTTACTGGTGTGTATGTGCTCCATGTGAGTGACATAGGTGCTTATGTAGGTGGGTTCCAACTTATGGCAAAAATCGTGTTAGCACTGTAGGAACGGATCTCAGGTGTAACCCAAGGACCTACTGTATATATATAGGGACACTCAGGTTTAGAGTGACTCCTTCACTCACCTAAAGTTGTCCAGTAGAAAAGTGGCAAAGCTAGAACTCAAATCCAGCTCTACTTCAACCCCCTGCCTAGGTTCTCACCACTGTGCAACCATCACCGCTATCTTCAAGATAGAATCTCAGTGTTTGAATGATTTCCAGCCACACCAACCAAATGGCTGGTTGGGACCTGTTGCTGGGTCTTCATAGGGTTTTTAGTGGTTGGCAGAAACCAGGGTTCATTGTCAGTCTTAGGTAGTTGGCTGGCATTCTCAGAAAAGAACCATTTCTCAGGGTTCCCATACACATGATGGTGCTTAAAGTCTTCCCTCCTAGTTTGAAAGGGAATAGAGTGACCAGAAATAACTTGTCTTCAATGAGTGGTATGCAGAGCTGGACAAGAAAATGCAAGCCACTCTATCTTTGAGTAGTAAAGGGTTCTAAGTGACACCTTATATTTATATGATTTATGTGTCACAATGCCAAAGTGCTGTACTTTTGCAGAAGGTACCCATTGTGGTGACAAAGTGTGAGTTTTCAATAATACCAGGAAATTATTAAAAACTAGAGGCCTGTTGCATGAAGAGATTCGTGCAATAGGCCTTCCTTTCCCCTGGCTGCTGGCACCGGTTTGCCTCTGGCACCTGGGGCCCAGGCCTTCGCTCTGGCCAAGTTCTGGCTGGAGCTGGCTCTGGAAACGCCAGGCCTTGCTGCTCCGCCAGCCCCGGGCAGTCAGGCTTTGCTGCACCGCTTGGAGCATATGTATGCAAATTAACCACCATCTTTGTTGGAGGTTAATTTGCATATTGTGCTGATTAGCCAATGGGAGGCGTAGTGAAGGTACAGTCAATTACCATGTTTGTCTATTATTAGATAGGATAATAACCCCTGGGATTAAAAATGGTGGCAGAGCCCCTGGGTGATTTACTGGAATCTTTATGTTTAGTCTTTAGATGTACTTGCTTAAAGGACACTGCAGATGCATGTGTCTTCTCAAGTATACTTACCCTGCTGTTAAAATCTAAAAGTTAATTTTAGTTCAAGTTGTTATTACAATAAAAGTCTAATGAGGCAGGTGAATGGGGCTATTTGGTTTCTCAAGCCAAGCAGTCCCTTATCCTCTCTTTCACAGAAATGTGTATCAGAGTAATCATTCATCCGTCGCTCAGGGTCTGCTGGTCAGCTCTGGCAAGTTGGTTCCTCATGTGAGGACTGAAGAATGCAACGAGACATGATGGAACCCTCAAAAACAAAGAATAAGAAAATGAAAATAACTGCACAGTAAGTCATGGGAGTCAGCTTGGGATTTCCAAGTTTGAGGGGATTGTTTCTCAGCTAAGGTTTCACAATGGGACAACAGCTGTACACAGAACAACAGCAATTTGTCACAGTGCCTAAACAGTTATAAAGAAGCAGCCATCTCAGCGGGGATGCAATATGTTGAAGCAGCAATATTTTCTCAAATATATTAATGTGCCTTTTTTCAATAGGGGACTATCGCCCTTATTTTTTATCAACTTTGACACAAGATTTTACTTTGCATTTTCTTTAAAAAAAACATATTATATTTATTTTCAATCTAATGAACTGTAACAATTTAAAATAAACCCCAAGTTATATCCATAAAAATAAAAAAAAGCAGGTGGTGTCTCTGTTACAGAAGAACAATTAAAGAGACTGTTACAGACTGTTGTAACTTACCATCCTTGGTTCCCTGATGGATGGAACACTAGACCTTAATCTCTGGGAACTAGTGGGCAGGAATTTAAAGAGAAATCAGGCCCAGGGAAAAGAAGTGCCCTTGTCATCATTAACTATGTGGGCTCTTGTTCATGCTCCACTATGCCCACTTCATATTGAGAATCAAAAGCCTACAGAACACCAAAAGGACTTCCCACCACTCCCTCCTCCTGAAGAAGAGCCTGTAGACCCTGTAATACCTAAGGCCCCACAGTCAGAGGAACCCTTTCTCGATCATCTGCCTCTAGTGTGGGAAGGCTCATCAACTAGATCCTCAGTTACGGGATCATGTGTCAGGCAAGCTATGTTAGAAGGAGAGCTTTGGCCTGCCCAGTTATACAAGGTAAGCAAGGTAATCAGATACATGAACCACTCTCCTTTAACACTTTTAAGGAAATATGGAAAAGTATTAGAGAAAATGGGACTAACAGTCCATTTACAAAAGGAATCCTTAATGCCTTGTCTGAAAATTACCATGTGACGCCTTGGAACTGGCAGAATTTGGCCAAAACAACTCTGGAAACCAGTCAACATCTATTATGGAGAGCAGAATATGATGAGATCTGTGAACAACAGGCTGTTTGTGGGTATTCACTGGCCATCCCACCTGGGAGCCCTCTTGGCCGCATTCTGGTTGTAAGTCCTGGGCACTATACGATATCTTCTAAAAGATCCATGGAAAGGACTCTGATTTATTAAATCTTGCCTGTGGGTTGTGTGTGCCTGTAAATATTGTACATAGAGTGTCTCTGTTGATTGTTGTTTTGTGTCTTTATTTGGTTTAATTTGTTTAAAGATGGGGCATATTTCACTTTACTAGGGGCCCCAGCTACTTGTGGTAGGCTGGACATGTGGCAGGGATTGCAGGAACTTCCCAGCAGCTGCCAAGAATTCTTAACCCTTCCTCTCTCCCTCTCAAGGCATTAGCCACTGGAAACTCTTGTCTGTCTTTAATATAACTTGGTTACTGATTGATGGTCTTTGCTTGCTTTCTTATCTCTGGGGGCCTTAGTTTGCGCTTTGCCATTTTATGAACATAGGGAATCCTTTGCTGTTTAGGCTTTGTGCCACTCAGAACCCATTTGCTGTGCTGGGTTAGTGTGAAATAAAATTCTAAGACTAATGTCTCAGACCACCCTTTTGAGTACTCATTCATTTACTGTAGGGTTTGTTTGGTGCTTTTGTTTTGTTTCTGTTTTTAAGATCTCTTCTTATATGCAAGATTTCATATTGTTAGTCTATTAAGAAAATATGGGAAATAATTACTTAAACTCCCCAAGTATTTATCCTAGAGGTCTGGAGCTACAGAAGTACCCTTGAGTAGGCTGCAGAAGCGACAGTAGCAGAGGAGGGAAGGGGGCACTCTGCTTGTAAAGAAAAAAAAATGTTACTTTTACACTAAAGCCATTAGAAGCCCAGGAGTTACTACAGTCCTGGGAACAAATCCCTGGACCTGCTATCTCCCCACAAACACACCCACTCTTTCTCCAGCCTCCTGAAAGTTGTCAAGGTCAGGTTTCCTGTTATGCTTCTTAAGAATATGAGTATATTTTCCATTGAAAAAATAAACCTATTTCTGAAAGTAAGGGGGAAAAACAGTTTTTCCTGTATGTGCCTAGGAAGCAAAGGTTTTATATATATACTAGAGGCCTGATGCATGAAATTCATGCAAGGGGCCTGGCCCTCGCAGCCCCAGCTTCATCCAGAAGGTTGTCCTGACAGTTGTCCGGATGGTCATTCTGCTGTTCAGTATAATTAGCATATTAGCTCTTTATTATATAGGACGTATTTTAAATGATTATGTTATGTTAATCAGGAAGTTGATTACTTTAAATGAATAGATTACTTAATACTGCTTAATAATAATAATATATAATATTTTAGTCTAATGTATTTGACAATCCTGAGTTTTGAATTTTAAGAAATTTTTCCTTGACCTATACTTGGCTTTAGATCATTCCAATAGGCTCTGGAATGCCTCAAGTGTTTATTTTCTCTCTCATGAAGGAAAATTTTCTGCTTAAGGTACATGGGAAGCTTTGTCAAATAATAATAACTATATTATACTTTCACTTGTAGCTCTAATTGTTATTCTGGAATATTGTACTTTACAGAAGGGACAAGATTCCATGTCATTTGCATTACTCTATAAAGTATCTGTATTTATAGAAGTACTGGCAGGAAAAATCAGGAGAAACAAAAATTTTATTATAGGGCTGAATGAACGGAAAATAATCGCATAGTTTTTGTAACTTTTGTTGAAAGTATTGCTGATTCTTAACTTCTTGTTTTTCAGATATGAGAAAGCATTTTTAAAGCAATTTGGTAAATTATATATTTCTCTCACTACCTGTGCCTCCCAATATCTCTTTTCATTCCAAGTTACTAACCTTATGTGTTACCTCTTTCAATTCCTCACCACATGGGGTCTGTATGGGAGCTCATAATCAGATTTGGTCACATATAATTCCTAAACATGATCAGATTAAAACACAGCTAACTTTTCTCTTAGCAGGCAGCCTGGACTACAGCAATCTGACTAATGCTACTGTGCCTCCTATCCTTCTGCGTAAGCAAAATAAGCAGTGAGACCACTCTACTGAAGCATGCCATTGGAAAGTTTGTTGAGGAAATCATGCCCATTTGACAGTCCTAGGTGACCAACAGGTTATAGATTGGAGCCCATATGGTCATTTGCAAGCCAACCACACTAATATTCTGGCACACCGTGCATCTAATACTAGTTACATCAGTTATGCAGGCATGCCTATAGTTTGGACTGAGGGAGGGATGAGTCCCTCACGACCTCGAGTACTAGGCTTGCCAGTTCAGGAAACTTTATGGAGATTAGGCCATGCTTTCAGCCCTTTGAAATTGTGGCACGGTGACTACCAGAACTTCTCTGGCCATTATAGTATAACTTTTACTGATAATTATACTGACAGTAGCCTGATTTGCACCACTCACCCCTATGTCTTTGTTATGGGCCCCAATCTACTAATAAATCATAGTTCATCTTTTCTAGTACAGGATGGAGAAGGAGCTTATTTTGCATCCTGTATTACCACCCAAAATATTACCCCATTGAACAGCACTATTACTGGTATGGTACTTAGGAGACAAGCAGAAATCCTAATACCTATTAATCTCACCAGGAAATGGCAAGGCTCATCAACTACTGAAATTTTAGAAAAAGCATTGATCCAATTACGGCCCAAAATATTTTTGGGAATGCTCATTGCAGCCATCATCTCAGCTGTTGTTATTCTTACTACCTCCGGCATCGCTATGGCGGCTCTTTCTGAGTCTGTGCAGACTGCCACATTTGTAGACAATATGGCCTATAATGTAACTAGAGAATCCACTATACAACAGCACATAGATCAAAAAATATTAGCTAGACTACAGGCAATAGAGGCAGTCATTGAATATTTGGGGGAAGACAGGATGTTATAGCATACAGGCAAGTACTCAATTGAAATTGGGAGCATAAGCACGTATGTGACACCCCCTTGAAATGGAGCATTAGTCACCATCAGTGGATTGATGTTAAAAAGCATCTATGGGGAGTCTTTCCTGATAACCTTACTGAAGAAGTAAACATGTTGCAAAGGCAAAATAAAGAGTCCTTACTTGCTATCAATGAACATGAACAACAGACTACTACTTGGAATGCAGTAAAGGAGCATTTGGAGTAGATAGACCCCACCACATGGTTTCCTAGAATCAATTGGTACCTGATCAGACTAACCATTGCTGTTATTGTAATTCTCTTTATTTTTCTTATAGTCTACAAAACTGGAACTTGAGCAGTGAACATGCTTCTTGGGCCCTGACATTGCAAAGCAGAAAGTTCGAAGAGACTTGGTTGGAAAGTGTGTAAGGAGGAATCTCGAAAGGTCGGGGGCCTCCAGGAGGAGCTGGCTGAAAGCAGCCACCCCTGCCTTGACTTTTCCAAACAAGTCTGAGCCCATGGGTGTTTTACTGGAATCTTTTTGTTTAGTTTATAGATGTCCTTACTTAAAAGGCACTATAGATGCATGTTTCACCTGCTGATAGTATCTAGAAATTAATTGTAGTTCAAGCTGTTATTACAATAAAAGCCTAAGGAGGCAGGTGAATGGGGCTGTTTGGTTTCTCAAGCCATGCAGTCCTTTATCCCTCTCTTTCACAGAAATGTGTGTCAGAGTAATCATTCATCCATCACTCACAGTCTTCAAATACTATTAACAACTAAGTGCCAACAAACTGGACAACCTGGGTGAAATAGGCAAATTCCTAGAAACATACAATCTTTCAAAACTTAATCAAGAAGAATCAGAAAACCAGAGTAGGGCAATAACAACTGCTGAAATACAAGCAGTAATTTAAAAACTTCCAGCAAACAAAAGTCCTGGACTGGATGGATTTACAGGTGAATTTTACTAAACATTCAAAAAAGAAATAACACCCTTCCTCCTCAAACTATTCCAAAAAATTCAGGAGGGAGGAACACTTTCAATCTCCTTTTATGAAGCCAGCATTATCCTAATTCCAAAACCACATAAAGACACTACAAAGAAAGAAAATTACAGGCCAATATCCCTGATGAACACAGATGCTAAAATCCTCAACAAAATATTAAAAAGATCATAGACCATGATCAAGTGGGGTTTATTCCAGGTATGCAAGGCTGGTACAATATTCACAAATCAATAAATGTGATATATCACATAAACAAATTGAAAGATAAAAACCACATGATCATATCAATAGATGCAGAAAAAAACAACAAAATCCAGCTCTGTTTCTTGATAAAAACTCTCAGTAAATTGCAAATAAAGTGATTATACCTCAACATAATTTAGGCTATATATGACAAACCTACAGCCAACATAATACTCAATGGCCAAAACTAAAAGCATTTTCTTTAAAAACATCAACAAGACAAGGATGTTTGCTTTCACCACTCTTATTTAACATTGCACTGAAAGTGCTAGCTTCAGTAATCACACAGCAAGAAGAAGAGATACATGGCAACAAAATTGGAAAGGAGGAAGCAAACTGTCATTACTTGCAGAAAACCCTAAAGATGCACCAGAAATCTACTAGACTTAATAAATGAATTCAGCAAAGTAGCAGGATACAAAATCAACACCCACAAATCAATGGCATTTTAATCCATCAATAATGAACTCTTAGAAAGAGAAACTAAAAAAGAAATCCCAATTACCATTGCAACAACAAAAAAAGATGCCTAGGAATAAATTTAACCAAGGAAGTAAAAGGCCTATACTTGGAAAGCTATGGAACATTGAAAAAAGAAATCAAGAAAGATATAAACAAATATAAGTGTATACCATGTTAATGGATTGGAAGAATTAACATAAATAAAATGACTATACTACCCAAAACAATCTATAGATTCACTGCAATCCCTACTAAAATACAAAAAACATATTTCACAGACCTAGAACAAATTTATACGGAACCATAAAAGATCTCAAATAGCTGCAGCAATCTTGAGAAGGAATTACGAAGTAGGAGGGATCACAATACTGGATATCAAACTGTACTATAAAAGTCATTATAAACAAAACAGTCTGGTACTGGCATAAGAACAGGCATATAGACCAATGCATCAGAACAGAGACCCCAGAAATTGACTCACCCCATTGTGGTCAAATAGTATTTGACAAAGGAGGCAAGGACTTATAATGGCATCAAGACAGTCTCTTCAACAAATGGTGCTGGGAAAACTGGACAGACACATGAAAAAAGATGAAACTAGAGCACCAACTTTCACTATACACAAGAATAAACTCAAGGTGGATAAAAGAAGGGAAACCATAAAAATCTTAGAGGAACCCACAGGCAGAAAAATATCAGACATATGCCAAAGCAATATCTTCACCGATATATCTCCTAGGGCAGTGATGGTGAACCTTTTGAGCTCAGTGTGTCAGCATTTTGAAAAACCCTAACTTAACTCTGGTGCCGTGTCACATATAGAAATTTTTTGATATTTGAAACCATAGTAAAATGAAGACTTATATTTTTGATATTTATTTTGTATATTTAAATGCCATTTAACAAAGAAAAATCAACCAAAAAAATGAGTTCGCGTGTCACCTCTGACACGTGTGTCATAGGTTCGCCATCACTGTCCTAGGGCAATGGAAACAAAAGAGAAAATAAACAAATGGGAATACATCAAAATAAAAAGTTTCTGAACAGCAAAAGGAATCATCAAGAAAACCCACTGCATGGGAGAGCATATTTGCCAATGTTATCTCCGATAAGGGTTTAATCTCTAACAAATACAGGGAACTCATATAACTTAACAAAAGGAAGATAAAGAACCCAATCAAAAAATGGTCAACGGACCTAAATAGATACTTTTTGAAAGAGGACATAAGGAAGGCCAAGAGACATATGAAAACATGCTCAAAGTCACTAATCATCTGAGAGATGCAAATCAAAACAACAATGAAGTACCATCTCACACCTGTCAGAATGGCTATCATCAACAAATCAACAAATGACAAGTGCTGGTAAGGATGTGGAGAAAAAGGAACCCTCATACACAGCTGGTGGGAATGCAGACTGGTGCAGCCACTGTGGAGAACAGAATGGAGTTTCCTCAAAAAAAGTAAAAATGGAACTCCCATTTGACCCAGTAATCCCACTTCTAGGAATATATTCCAAGAAAACAGAAACACCGATCTGAAAGGATATGTGCACACCTATGTTCATAGCAGCACAATTTACAATAGCTAAGATTTGGAAACAGCCTAAGTGCCATCAGCAGATGAGTGAATTAAAAAACAATGGTGCATCTACACAATGGAATACTGTGCTGCTGTAAAAAGGAAGGAACTCCTACCATTTGCAACAGAATGGATGGACCTGGAGAGCATTATGCTAAGCGAAATAAGTCAGTCAGAGAAAGATAAATATCACATGATCTCACTCATTTGTCAAATATAATGATCAACATAAACTGATGAACAAAAACAGATCCAGAGACAAAGAAGCATTGATCAGACTGTCAAACCTCAGAGAGAAGGTAGGGGAGGGTGGGGGTAAGGGGGAGAGATCAACCAAAGGACTTGTATGAATGCATATAAGCATAACCAATGGACACAAACACCAGGGGGGTGAGGGCATGAGCAGGAGGGTGGGGGAGCCAGGGAGGGATAAGGACACATATGTAATACCTTAATCAATAAAGAAAAAAAAAAACCCTTAATTGTAAGGCATAAAAACCACAGAAATCTTAGAGGAGAACATAGGCAGTAAAATCTCAGACATCTCACTTATCAATATGTTTATAGATACACTAGAGGCCCAGTGCATGGATTTGTGCACCCGTGGCATCCCTCCACATGGCCTGCAGGAATTGGGCCCAAACCAGTAGTCCAAAGCCGCCTGCTTCTCCTGCCTGCCTGCCGTTCCTTCTCATCCCGGCCCTGCTGAGCCTGCCACTGCTGCTCAGTAGGCCCCCGGCAGCTCCAGAGTGGTATCCAGGCTGCAGCAGCCAGCCTTGAGCCCTGCATCTGGCGCCCGTTGGTCAGCTGAGCAGCGCTTCCGCTGAGAGAGCACACTGACCACCAGGGGCAGCTCCCGCATTGAGTATCTGCCCCCTGGTGGTCAGTGCACGTCATAGTGACTGGTAAACCAGTTGTGTGTGTGTGTATGTATATATATATATATAATTTCTTATCTAATAAAAGACAAATAGGGTAATTAATTGTACCTCCGATACGCTTCCCATTGGCTAATCAGGACGATAAGCAAATTAACTGCCAACCAAGATGGAGGCTAATTTGCATACTGCAGGCAGGGCGGGACAGTGCCATCCCCCTGCCCTGCTGCCATCCGGGCCTGCTATCTGTGACCTGGGCTGCAGGCGGCCCATGTGGGACCCGACCCAGGGCTGGCAGGCAGGACCACAGCGATCTGCCACTGGCCACACCCACAAACGGCCCTTCTGCGGGATCCGAGGCTGGTAGGTGCTAATGCACCCATCTGCCACTGGCCACGCCCAGAAACGGCCCTCCCAGAGGGTATCTGAGGCTGGCGGGTGCTAATGCATGGACCTGCCACTGGCCACACCCACAAATGGCCCTCCTGCGGGATCCAAGGCTGGCAGGTGCTAATGCACCAATCTGCCAACACACACAAACCCAGCGCCTTTGCCCTGCACAAACTATGCAGCCAGGTGAGGAGCAACAGGTGCTGGGAACAGGGCAGGAACTTTCCCAGGGTAGGCTTCAGGCAGCCGGGAGTGGGGCCGGAACTTCTGCTGTGTTGCCATGGCAACATGGCAGAAATTCCCCCAGTAGCTGCCTGCTCATTCACTTACTCGCTCATTCATTCACTCATTCACTCATTCATTATTCACTCACTCAGCAAACCCTCTCAGGTCCCTGGTACCAGGCCAGGCACTGAAGGTGAAGCAGGATAATACAGAGCTATGTCCTCAAGATGTTAGTAATTCAGTAGGGTGAAGCAAGCACATGAACGAGGCAGTTGTATGCACAGATGCAGTGTACTGGGTTCGGTGAAGGCTGTAACTAACGCCAACTTTGTTCTCTTGATAAAATGGGGCCTTGGGAGCCAGGCCACCCCAAGCCTGTAGGCCTGTGCCTAGGCCAGGAGTGGCCGGGGTCCCGGAACATGACAAATGGTGCAGGTCGGGCTGAGGGGTCTGGCCCCACCCCTCACCCTCACCCCCTAGTGCACAAATTTTTGTGCACCGGGCTACTAGTATATATATAATCTCCTAGGGCAAAGTTAACTAGGGAAAAAATAAACAAATAAAACAACATCAAAATAAAAAGCTTCTGCATAACATATGAAAACACTACATCAAATTGAAAAAGGAACCCACTGAATAAGAGAACATATTTGCCAAAGATACATCTGATAAAAGGTTAATATTCAAAATATATATAGTACTCATACAACTCAACAAAGGGAAGACAAACAATCCAGTTGAAAAATGGGCAGAAGTCCCAAATAGACATTTTTCCAGAGAGGACATACAAATAGCCAAGAGTCACATGAAAAAAATGTTCGAAGTCACTAATCATCAGATTAATGCAAATTAAAACCACAATGAGATATCACCTCACACCTGTTGGAATGGCTATCATAAAAAAAAAATCAACAAACAAGTGCTGGTGAGGATGTGGAAAAAGGGAACACTAGTTCACTGCTGATGGGAATGCAGATTGGTGCAGCCACTATGGAAAACAGCATGGAGTTTCCTCAAAAACTTAAAAATGGAACTTCCATTTGACCCAGCAATCCCAATTCCAAGAAAGTATCATAAAAACCCCAAAACACCAATCAGAAAGAATATATGCACCCTTATGTTCATAGCAGCGTTATTTATAATAGCTAAGATTTGGAAATACCCCACATTCCTATCAGTAGATGAATGGATAAAAAAGCTGTGGACAGTACACTATGGAACACTTTGCAGCTGTAAAAAAGAGAGATCTCTTTCCCTTTGGGACAACATAGATGGACCTGGAAACTAATTAAAATAAATCAAACAGAGAAGGACACATATCACATGATCTCACTTATTTGTAGAATCTGATGAATAAAATGAATTGACCAACAAAATAAGACCCTAAGCAGGGAGGCATAGAATAGACTGACATACCTGGATATGGGGTTTGGGGGTGTGTGGCAAGAAGAGATAAACTAAATAACTTATATACTTACTAGTATTTGCATAGCCCATGGACATAGGCAATAGGGGTAGTGAAGGCCCTGGGGGAGGGGGAGGGGCTGGGAGGAAGGGTGGAAAGAGTGATAAAAATAATAACTCCTTGGGTGGCCCATTTCTTGTGAATTTTAAGCAACTGAGATTGATGTAAGTACGTCTTTAACTACACCAGAGAATTCTAATGGGAAAAGATAGCCTTGGTGTAAGGAATTTTTTGGATTAGGTGTTGTCCTTTGAATTTGACCTCAATGAGAACATTTATTGCCATTAGGGATTGGCTTGGGGACACTTGCACTCACAACAGAAAGACCCTTGCTTATAGGACCTCCATTTAGGCCCCATTCGTCCTCTGTGTGGGCTTGGCTCTTTAACTTTGGAATATATATATATATAATTGATTTCTGAGAGGAAGGGAAAGGGAGAGAGAGAGATAGAAACATCAATGATGAGAGAGAATCATTGATCGGCTGCCTCCTGCACTGAGCCCACAACCCAGGCATGTGCCCTGACCAGGAACCAAACCACAACCTCCTGGTTCCTACGTCGACACTTAACCACTGAGGCATGCTGGCTGGGCACTGACTTTGGGTTTTTAAGTTGCATCCGCATCTGCCTCAAAAGGGTTCCTGCTACTTTGGAACTGGACATTTGCCTCTCAGAGAGGTTAGTCATTTAAATGGTAAACTCAGAGAAGACTTGCTATGAACTCATCTTTTTTGCCATTTCAAATCATTCTGAAAAACTTCCCAGTTTAACTACAGTGAGGGGGCTCATCTTTTCTGAGGTCACCACTGTGGAGCCAGGCTTCCCTCAGAGCTCACAGTGGAGTCAGAGCCCAAATGGTGAGGAGTTTCTTAGAGAAAACTACTGTGGCCTCCAAAATGGTGGTAAGAAGCCTTGGAGCGCTGGGGGCTCTGCCTCTCATCTGGGGAGCATGGCGGGTGGGAGTGGGACAGAAGAGCAAGAATGGGAGTTCAGTGAGAGCAGGTCATACTTCTTCAGCTTTTCTATTTCTACTGTTTAGGAAAGAGGATTATTCATAGACATAAATGCTTTTGTTTCAGTTTAGGTTAATTAATAAAGAAATTTTTACACCAAAAATTGGTGTAAGAATACATTTTTAAACATAATTAAAAAATCATTTTAACTGTGCAAATGGTTCAAATGACAATTCTGTCTAAAAAAGAAAACAAATTCTTTCTCTTGGTGTCAAGATGGTGGATTAACTTACCTGTTGAAACTAAAAATCTATCCCAACTCTATATCATGGGCCTGATCCTTCAACTCTATTCCAATTTCCCAAAAGAGTAGTCATTTTTCTTTAATACTTTATTATTTCATCCATCATCAATTACATAGATGGCATTCTAAGTCCCCTAAGGTGTCTATAAAATTTTGTATATATTTCACAAGTTGAATTTTTGTTTCTCCCCCAAGTCTCTGGAAGCAGGACCTGCACTGTGTGGTCCTCACAGGCATCTTCTGTATTTCTGACTCAAGCCAGATCTTTTGGAAACCCTGATTGTGGTGCATTTAGATTCAATACAACAAGAAGCCAATGAAATGCACATTCATTCCCTCTCCTATGGCTTATCAAGAAGGTACTTGGACTGCAATTCTTTATCCAATCTCTGCTTCTTTATGCCAAGATTACTAAATTTAAAGGACTGTCTTAAACAACAAAAACCCCTACCTACATTAGCAATTAACATTTACTCCCTTTTACATTAATTTCATTTTCACTCCTGCTGTTCTTGGAAAATCTGAATTAAAAAGCTTGGTGCTGCTCAAGGGCAGTTAATAGCACTGAGATGACAAAATATCTTAGAACAGCTGACAAAGGGAACTGGGCCCTGGTTCAAAGTCACGGCAGGAAGCATGTGCCCTGTGCAGCTTGTACTTTCTGCATGAAGAATGAAAAGATTTCCATCACCCAGGATTATGCAATTAAAAAGTACACCACTGGAATCCACCCCATGCCACCTTGTTCAAAATTGGGCCTCAAACCCAGGGACCCAACTGAAATTTGAAGCTTACACATCTTGATCTGCAGGGAAGGAGAGGGGGAATTTGGTCTGCTTCCTTGTATAGACAGGTGCCTGTTATCAGAACGAGGGACATATGTTCATTGCCTATGGTAAAAAATTATTAGAGGACTCAGGATGGGTGAATACAGAGACATACTAATGTCAGAGGGGAAGCTAATTAAAAGCAGGGCCTCAGGTCTCTCTTGCTCCTTTCCACTCAGTGTTTCTGCTCTATACTATACACACACAATTTAACATGCACAGAGAAAGGAAAGCAACCATCTCTAATTGCCCCAAAATGACATAGTGTTTGTTGTGGAGAGGGCTGCTTTGTCCAGGTGGAAATGGTTTTCCTGGTTAGTGTGCTCACACAGACTCTCCGGGGTCTGGTGTACAGCTGAAAATTTTTTTTCTAATCCTATTGAGGAGAATACAATCAAGGGTGCTGATTCCTGAAACAAGGAAGTAATCTTTTAGGCAATTGCTATGACATTGGATTGGCAAGAGCACCCAGAAGAGGGGAAGGCCTTTCTCACTAACCAGAGCCCCATGTGATGAAACAGTGAAGGGGTAAGCATGGCTGCCTCTGTCACATGGTTTTATGTGCCTCACCAGCAAGCTTGAAGCTCTGCTGCATTGCTGCAGGATGCTCACTGCAAAATTTACACTTATTCTGACTTCTGATATGTTTCCAGCACACACGTTCCATTAGGAAGTCAGGCTGAACAAGCAAGCTTCAATCAGTGGCACTGTGCTGCAGTTGGCAGGGAAAGATTCACAGTGCTTGTTCCCATGAAGGCTTTAATGTAAACGACAATTTTACAGCATGCTTCTGTCCAATCAGACATTTTCTCTATAAAATATGCATTTGGAAAGAGTAGAGGGACATGAAGAAGCTTGGGAAAATATTTTCACACACACACAATTAGGGCAGTCAAAGAGGTTTGGTTACCATATAATGACAGTTAAAATGTACTGAGTTAAAATGCCTCTATATCAGGTACTGTGCTAAGCTTTCATGAGCTTGTTTTTTTTTTTTTTCAATATTCACAATAAGCTTATAAGATAGGTCTTTTTATGGTGCCCATTTTACAGATAAGAAAGCTTAGGCTGCCCTAGCTGGTTTGGCTCAGTGGATAGAGCGTTGCCCTGCAGATTGAAGGGTCCTCGGTTTGATTCTGGTCAAGGCCACATGCCGGGGTTGCTTGGCTCGATCCCCAGTAGGGGGCGTGCAGGAGGCAGCCAATCAATGATTCTCTCTCATCATTGATGTTTTTATCTCTCTCCCCCTCTCCTTTCCTCTCTGAAATTAATAAAAATATATTTAAAAAAGAAAGCTGAGGCTTAGAGAGGTTAAAGACACATAGCTAGAAAGTGGCAGAGCCAGAATTCAAACTGGCCAATCTGTCTTTGGATTTGACCCAAGTCCTTAACCAAGACTCCCAAGCTGAGTGTTTAATCTGCACAGAGATAACTACAGGATAACTCATTTCAAGTTAGCAAAGCTAGATGAAAAATGGCAACTTCTGCAATTTGTTATAGAAATGTTTTCTAGGTAAGCCAAGTAATAGATCCTCCTAATCAGTCACCATTTATGTCTATGCTTCTCTTTGTCTTACCTTATGCAGAGCAGCAGCTATGGGACCTCTCAGTTGACAATGGTTTATATTGGGGGTTTCTTGGGAAAGGCACAGAGTTATAGCCTGAAACTTAGAGCATAGTGAGGCAATGTTTTGAGTATATACAACTAAAAATGTACTTAGGAGGGAGGGCAGAGGGGGTGGAAGAAGGAGGGTGGAGAGAAGTGTTTTTTAAAAGGTGCAACTCCTTTGGGAAGAGTTTGTGCATCAGAATGAATGGTAAGGGTAGAAAGAAGGGTTACTCTAAAAGCTAATAATCTTCTCATCTACACTCTATTGGCAATTAATGACACACCACTACATAACATCTTTTTACTACTGTCTTGCATTACTGTCTTTAACTTTTATTGTTTAATTCTTCATGTATTATTGACCTATCTTTTTAACTATATGGTAAGCTCTTTGAGAGGGGAAAATGAAGTTTTTAAATCACTTTTAACCCCTGTAGACCTAATAAAAAACATGGCCCATGTATATTAGTTGATAAATATGTTTATGTTCATTATGTCTTCTACCTTGAGGTAACAAAAGGATTTTGATTTAAGACATACCAGACATGCTCCTCCCATCTTTTGGCATTCAAGGCATACCCATGGGACCTATGTTCATTTACTCTCTCACCCTGAGTCTCTGAATCTGGAGGAAGAATGTAAAGTTAAAGGAAGAATTTAGAATTCATTCATGGCAGTACCATACCATGACATCAAGCGATGGCAGTAGAACTATCTGGTGCCCTGTCCTTGTAGACTGTTCCTTCCATCCGGCCTTCAGAGCCCCCTATGTTCTCATTTCCTAAACGTCCCAGGGATTCTGTGAACTGGATATAATCTTCCAAAAAGCTCCTCTGTCTGTCTCAGATCTGCAGAACTAATTCCAGTTGCTTGCAACCCAGAACCTTCACTGGAGAACAGTGATAAAGAGATGGGTTAACTTATAGACACCAGAAGTTTTGAAGTATTCTATCCAAGATGTAACAAGAATGAACTTGAATTTTAACATAATTAAAAGTCCATTATAGTTTTCAAGCTATGTCCACAGGACTCCTCTGGTTTTTACAACAACCAGAGAGGCAGGTACTATCTATTCTTTCTGTTTTGTACAATAATAAGAATGCAATGGGGAGACTACAAGTCATTGTTTTCCAATGAGAAACAGCTAATTACTGCTTATGTCTATGCCTCCCTTGTCTTACCTTACTTTTTGTGCACTGCTCCTTCTATCAGCCCATGTGGTGAGTGCAAAACCTGGGATATGGGAAATGAGAGAGCAGATTTCATGGCTACTGTCAGGAGTAGCAAATTGTTTAAGCTTTACACTTTCACTCACCATCAGAAATTCTTATAAACTCTTTCTCACCACCATTTATTTAGAGGGTAGATCCACATGAGAAAAAAGATAGAATTCCCAGAACACAGTAAGTCTGAAAATTCTTCTAAAAGCCCAAAGCTGCAGTTAGGGATTTACAGGTTCACACATTTATGTAACTGCAGAGACATGCACTTTCATTAGGGAAAAGTTCAAAGTTTGGAATCATTAGATACCATACAACAACAAAAAGAGGTATATTAGTAAAAGGATTGAGCATGGTATTATGTAGCCCTCTAGGAAGTAGCGAAAATTGATAGTTAAATCATAAGCTATGACTTGAGATCTGGAGATAGTACTTACCTTGTAGGATTATTATCAGGATTAAACCCTGTAGTCCATGGAAAGCTCTTAGCACAAGACCCAATATAGAGCAGATACTCTGTGGTGTTCATTCTCTTATTTTATCTCCAGAGGCATTAGGGGCAAGCAGGGACTTGTTTCCTAGATTGACAGGGGTCAGAGAAGATCTTAGCACAGAGATCAATGGTTCTAATCCAAGTCTGTCAAGCAAAGGCTATGGAGAGATGCTGGAGGGACATCCAGAGAGACAGGGAGAAGGCAACAGCCATCTATTCCCTACTTTTAAAGGCCAGTCATGCTGTTGGGATTTTCTTTGTAATAATTTACCTGGAACTTATCCAATTCAACCTTCAGGGGTGTTAGAAAAAATAAACTGGTGTGTCACTTGAAATAAAACACATAGAAATTATTTCATTTTTCATTTTTATATTTTTTTAAAAATCAATCAATAAATTTTTTTAAGAAATGACAAAATACTTTAAAAAATAGAGTATTTTTTCTATGAAAACAAAATATTTTTCAAAAAGAAAATTTTATTTTCCCAAATATTTGACAAGAACAAGCTATAAAATTCTGAAGGAGTTTAGTCAGCTGTGCAGATTGACTTTTGAAGTGTAAAATAAACCTTTACTTAACAGATGTCAGAACTGTGACTTTGAGAGATAATGACAGTTTTTATAGTAAGTTGGTGACAGAATTTCTAAGGAGAATGAATAAAGTTTTTGGTGCCAACTCTGGGGAAAAATGACAACATGATTATTAACAATTGACTGAATTGAGGAAAGCAAAAATAATTGTTTTAATTTGTTTGATTAGACAGCATAAATTGTTCCAAAAGTATCAGTAAAGTACATTTAACAAAAGGATAGGCTGCACCTACAGGTAAGAATTAGGGCACCTCAAAGACCCTTCCTTCCTCCAAAATCTCCATGAATAAAATTGATTTATAATCATTTCAAAGGCTTCAGACAAGGAATTAAACAGCCAGGGAAGACTTTAAATAATGATATTCAGACCTACCCCCCAAGCAGCAAATAGAGAAGAGTATTCAATGATGACACATTCCAACTGGACGATATATGGTTAGCAGCCACTGCAATATTTAGTAAAACTGAAATTTTAGGTAAAATCAAATACCCTATTTCAGCATTTCACAATTTTTCCCTCAATCCAGCTTGCCTCCAACCAAGCAATTTCTAATGCAACTCAAGTCCTGCATCTTTGCAAAGCCTCTTGGATTCCTCTGTTCTCCAGGCAGGTCTCTCCATGAATCTACAGAGCCCTGGTATAGTCTGCACTGCAGCATTGAGCATTGGCCTGCCACACTCTCCTTGAGCCAGAATCCCTATATTTTGAGTTCCACTCTAGGCAACTTTCACTGCACTCTGTGGTGCAGGTGAAGGGTGTCCTGGATCAGGGTGGGGGTTTGGGCGCTGCCCCCTGTCACGCTGATCCCGGTGCTAGGAGGCATATTACCCTTTTACTATATAGGATAGAGGCCTGGTGCACGTGTGGGGGCCGGCTGGTTTGCCCTGAAGGGTGTCCTGGATCAGGGTGGGGGTCCCCACTGGGATGCCTGGCCAGCCTGGGTGAGGGCCTGAGGGCTGTTTGCAGCTGGTCACACACCCTTCAGGGAGGGGGTCCCCACTGGGGTGCCTGGCCAGCCTGGGTGAGGGGATGATAGCTGTTTGCAGCTGGTCACACACCCTTCAGGGTGCCTGGCCAGTCTGGGTGAGGGGCTGGGGGCTGTTTTCAGGCTGGTGGGTGACGGAAGCTCCCAACCGCTCCTTTTTTTCTTTTTTTTAAATTCTGGGCCAGCTTTAGCTCTGAGGCTCCAGCTCTTAGGCCTCCGCTCCTGAAAGCAGGTATCTGGTTTGTTATGGTTCTATAATCGAAACTCTGTATCAACTCCAGCTCTGAGATCCTGGCTCGCTGAAAGCAGGTTTCTGGGGTTTTGTTTAGCTTCTATATTTGTTACAATGTTTCTTAAACTCCAGGCTCAGAGGCCGGCAAGGCAGGTTGGAGTCCTCCGTCACTGAAGCAAGCAAGCCTCATGTTAGTTTCAAGTTGCCTGGCTGCCAGCCGCCATCTAGGCTGGCAGTTAATTTGCATATTGCCCTGATTAGCCAATGGGAAGGGTAGCGGTCGTACACCAATTACCATGTTTCTCTTTTATTAGATAGGATTACATGAGTCTCCTTTTTTCCCCCATTGACCTCTCCCCTACCCCACCTCCACCCAGCACAAGCCCTCACCCCCTCTATTGTCTGTGTCCATTGATTTTGTTCGTATGCATGCATGCAAGTACTTTGGTTGATCTCTTACCCCCCCATCCCCCAACCCCCGCTGCCTTCCCTCTGAAGTTTGATGGTCTGTTCTATGCTTCTATGTCTCTGATTCTATTTTTGTTCATCAGTTTATGTTGTTCATTATAGTCCACAAATGAGTGAGATCATGTGATATCTATCTTTCTCTAACTGGCTTATTTTGCTTAGCGTAATGCTCTCTAGTACCATCTATGCTGTTTCAAATAGTAAGGATTCTTTCTTTTTTAAAGCAGCATAGAATTCCATTGTTTAGATGTACCACAGTTTTCTAATTCATTCATCTGCTGACGGGCACTTAGGCTGTTTCCAAATCTTAGCTATGGGAAAGTATGCTGCAATGAACATAGGGTGCATATATCCTTTCTGATTGGTGTTTCTGTTTTCTTGGGATACAGTCCTAGAAGCGATATTACTGGGTCAAATGGAAGTTCCATTTTTATTTTTTTGAGGAAATGCATACTGTTCTCGACAATGGCTGCACTAGTCTGCATTCCCACCAGCAGTGCAAGAGGGTTCCTTTTCCTCCACATCCTCTCCAGCACTTGTCTTTCTTGATTTGTTGATGACAGCCATCCTGACAGGTGTGAGATGGTACTTCATTGTTGTTTTGATTTCCATCTCTCAGATGATTAGTGACTTTGAGCATGTTTTCATATGTCTCTTGGCCTTCTGTATGTCCTCTTTCGAAAAGTGTCTACTTAGGTACTTTGATCATTTTTTTATTGGATTGTTTATCTTCCTTTTGTTAAGTTGTATGAGTTCCCTCTAAATGTTACAGATTAAACCCTTATCAGAGATAACATTGGCAAATATGTTCTCCCATGCCGTGGGCTTTCTTGTAGTTTTGTTGATGATTTCTTTTGCTGTGAAGAAGCTTTTTATTTTGATGTAGTCCCATTTGTTTATTTTCTCCTTAGTTTCCATTGCCCTTGAAGCTATATTGGTAAAGATATTGCTCTGACATGTCTGATATTTTGCTGCCCATGGATTCCTGGAATATTTTTATGGTTTCCCATCTTATGTTTAAGTCTTTTATACATTTTGAGTTTATTTTTGCGTATGATGTAAGATGGTGGTCTAGTTTCATTTTTTTACATGTGTCTGACCAAATTTCCCAGCACCATTTATTGAAGAGACTGTCTTGTCTCCATTGTCTGCATCCTTTGTCAAATATTAATTGAGTATAACGCCTTTGATCAATTTCTGGGTTCTCTGTTCTATTCCATTGGTCTATGTATCTGATCTTGTGCCAGTACCAGGAAGTTTTGAGAACAGTGGCTTTGTAATATAGCGTGATATCTGGTATTGTGATCCCTCCAACATTGTTGTTCTTTCTCAAGATTGCTGCAGCTATTTGGGGTCTTCTTTTATTCCAGATGAATTTTTGGAGAGTTTGTTCTAGGTCTTTGAAATATGCAATTGGTATTTTAATGGAGATTGCACTCAATCTATAGATTGCTTTTGGTAGTATGGACATTTTAATGATGTTGATTCTACCAATCCATGAACACGGTATACTCTTTCATTTGTTTATGTCTTACTCTATCTCTTTTTTTCAGCATCCTGTAATTTTCTGAGTATAGGTCTTTTGTCTCCTTGGTTAAGTTTATTCCTAGGTATCTTAATTTTTTTGTTGAAATCATAATGGGATTGGTTTTTGTTTGTTTGTTTTTTGTTTTTAGTTTATCTTTCTGTGAGTTTGGTCCTAGCGTATAAAAAAAAAGCCATAGATTTCTGGGTGTTAATTTTGTATTCTGCTACTTTACTAAATTCATTTGTTAAATCTAGTAGTTTTTTGATGGAGTCTTTAGGGTTTTTGATGTACAATATCATGTCATCTGCGAATAATTACAATTTTACTTTTTCTTTACTTATTTGGATGCCTTTTATTTTTTCTTCTTGTCTGATCACTACGGCTAGTACTTCCAGTACTATGTCAAACAGGGGTGGTTACTGTTCTTGGGGAAGTGGTTTTAGTTTTTGCCCATTAAGTATGATGTTGGCTGTAGGTTTGTCATATAAGGCTTTTATTATGTTGAGGATGATCCCTCTATTCCCACTTTGCTGAGTGTTTTTATATGAAAGGGTGTTGGATTTTGTCAAATGACTTTTCTGCATCAATTGATATGACTATGTGATTTTTGTCTCTCAATTTGTTTATGTGATGTATCACGTTTACTGATTTGCAGATATTGTACCAGCCTTGCATCTCTGGAATAAATCCCACTTGGTCATGTTGTATGATCTTTCTAATATAATGCTGGATCCAGTTTGCTAGAAGTTTTTTGCGGATTTTAGCATCTATGTTCATCAGGTATATTGGCCTGTAATTCTCTTTCTTTGTATTCTCTTTATCTGGTTTTGGGATTAGGGTAATGCTGGCTTCATAGAAAGAGCTGGAAGTGGGCCTTCCTCTTGAATTTTTTGGAATAGTCTGAAAAGGATGGTTTTAGTTCTTCTTTGAATGTTTCATAATATTCCCCTGTGAAATCATCTGGTCCAGGACTTTTGTTTGCTGGAAGCTTTTTGGTTAGTGTTTCAATTTCATCAGTAGTTATCAGCCTATTCAGTTTTATTATTATTATTATTATTCCTGATTGCATTTTGGAAGTTTGTATTTTTCTAGGAATGTGTCCATTTCGTCTAGGTTGTCCAGTTTGTTGGAGTAGAGTTGTTCATAGTATTTTTTACAATCTTTTGTATGTCCGTGGGGTCGGTTGTTACTTCACCTCTTTCATTTCTCATTTTGTTTATTTGGTTCCTCTCTCTTTGTTTCTTGGTGAGCCTGGTTAGAGGTTCATCAATCTTATTTATCCTTTCCAAGAGCCAGCTTTTGGTTTCATTGATCTTTTGTATTGTTTTTTTTTTTTTTTGGTCCCTATGTCATTTATTTTTGCTTTGATCTTTATTATTTCCTTTTTCTGGTTACTCTGGATTTTCTTGTTGCTTTCTTTGTAATTCTTTTAAGTTGCAAGGTTAGATAATTTATTACTTTTTTTGTTTGTTTTTTGAGGTAGGCCTGTAGAGCTATGAACTTCCCTCTCAGGACTGCTTTCATTGTGTCCCATAGATTTTGGATTGTTGTGTTTTCATTTTCATTTGTTTCCAGGATGCTTTTTATTCTTCTTTGATCTCTTTGATAACCCAATAATTATTGTTTAATAGTATGCTATTTAGCCTCCAGGTGTTTGATTTTTTTCATTATTTTTATTGTAGTTGATTTCTAATTTTATGCCATTGTGATCTAAGAAGATGCTTCTTGAATTTGAAGAGATTTTTTTCCTGTGTCCTAATATGTGGTCTATCTTTGAAAATGTCCCATGTGCACTTGAGAAGAATGTATGTTCTGTAGCTTTCTGGTGAAATGTTCTGAAGATATCAATTAAGTTCATCTGATCAAGTGAGTTATTTAGGATTGCTGTTTCTTAGCTGATTTTTTGATTATATAATTTATCCAGTGGTATAAGTGGTGTATTATGATTATATTACTGTTGATCTCTCCTTTGATATCTTCCAGAAGTTGTTTTATGTATTTGGGTGCTCCTGTATTGGGTACATATATGTTTACCAGAGTTAAATCCTTTTGTGGAATTCTCTCTTTAATATTATGAAGTAGCCCTCCTTATCTCTTGTTATGGCCTTTACTTTGATGTCTATTTTTTCAGATATAAGTATTGCAACCCCATATTTTTTCTCATTTCCATTTGCCTGATTTTTTTCCCCATCTCTTCACTATCAGTCTATGTGAATCCTTTGCTCTGAGGTGGGTCTCTTGAAGTCCCCAAATATATCAGTCATGTTTTCTTATCCATTCATCTATCCTATGTCTTTTGATTGGAGCATTTAATCTATTTACATTTAAAGTTATTATGGATAAGTCCTTGTTTGTCACCATTTTTATTACTTATGCGTGTGTGCCTTATTGCCTTTCTATTTCTTCTTTTTACAGCAGTTCCTTTAGCATTTCTTGCATTTATGGCTTGGAAGTAATGAACTCTCTTAGCCCTTTTTTGTCTGTGAAAGTCCTGATTCCACCTTCAATTTTGAATGATATCCTTGCTGGGTATAGTATTCTTGGATTCAGACCCTTATTTTACATAACTTTGTATATTTCATTCCATTCCTTTCTGACCTGGTGTGTTTCTGTTGAGAAATCAGTTGATATTCTAATGGGAGATCCCTTATAGGTAACTTTCTATCGATATCTGGAAGCCTTTGGATTCTTACTTTGTCATTGATGTTTGCCAGTTTAATTATGATGTGTCTTGGTGTTGATTTTTTGGGGTTCATCTTGTTTGGGACTCTATGTCCTTCTTGAACTTGTGCGTTTTTTTTCTGGCCAATATCAGGGAAGTTTTCTGTCATTATTTCTTCAAACAGGTTTTCTATTCCTTTCTCCATTTCCTCTCCTTCTGGGCCCCTATTATGCAGATGTTGTTTCGTTTCTTGTTGTCTCAAAGCTCCCTTATGCTCTTCTCCTGCTTTGTAAGTTTTCTTTCCAGTTGCTGCTGTGTTTGTGTGGTGTTTTCTACCTGGTCTTCTGAATCACTGATGCGGTCCTTAGCCTCTTCTAGTCTGCTGTTTAAGCCTTCCATTGTGTTCTTTATTGCAGGTAGGTCATTCTTCATTTCCTCTTGGTTACTTTTCATGTTGGTGACATTCTCATTCAGCTCTGTATAATTCTTATTTGTTGTATTTGTCATCTAGCCATTTGAGCATCCTTATAACCATTACTCTAAATTCTTTCTCTGATATGTTACTTGCCTCCATTTCATTTAATTCCCTTTCTGGTGATTTCTCTTTTTCTTTACTTTGGGGATTGTTTTTTTATCTCCGCATTTTTTTGCTGTAATGTTTTAGTTGTTTCTATGTCTTAGATCCAACTGCTTTTCTATCCAGGTTCTTTTGGGGGTATTGCTATGTAGTCGGTGATTTTGGGGAACCAGTGGAACGGTTTCTCAGGTATCCTGGGTTTGGTGATATAGCGGAGCTCCCTACCTGAGCTATTTGGGTTCTCTTGATGTAGTTGGGTCTTGAATGTTAGTTTCTTTTTTGTGAATGAAATCTCGTCATGAATTGGCAATGTGACTCACCCCCAGCATTGTTGTGCTAGCTGTTTTTGATGTGATCGTGGTTCCAGCTTTTGTGGAAAAGGTTGCCTGAGGTTTCACTGCTATGTTATCCCTGTTAGTTCCCAGAGTCCTCAGTCTTGGATGAAGGAGTCTTGGGGGCTGAGGCTCAGGTGCTTTGACTTTGGCCAGTTTTGTGTGACTCTTGCTGGATTAGTGTCACTCTGCAACTCACTGTGAGGGTCCCGGAGCCCGTGACAGTGGAGGGTGGGTGTCTCATAGTCTGTGGTTGAGGCAGAGGGATTCTGGCCAAAGTTATTTCCCTCTCTGAATCATGAGTGGGTTCAGGAGCCAGAAGCTGGGAAGTGGGAATCTTGGAGTCTGTGGCTGATATAATGTGACCTTGTCCAGGGAGGCAAGACCTCAGTAACTGTGACATGGTAGATGTATTAACCTTATTGTGGCAATCAATTTGCAATATATACATATATAAATTATCATGTTTATACCTTAAACTTACACAATGTTTTATGTCAATTATATCTGAATAAAGCTGGAGGTAAAGGAAAGGTCTAGTAACAGGAAAGATATTCTTATTTCCAAGTATCAGTATCTACTGTTCTTTGCAGCTTTCAACAACAGCAACAAAACGTATGAGGCTAGGAAAAGACAAAAAAAAAATAAAATAAATTCTGAAGTAATAAATCAACCATCAACATTAGATGTGGAATTTAAAATAGCTATTTTTTTTAAAAAAAGCTGTTATTAACAAATTAAAGCCTTTAACACAAAAGATAGACAACATATAAGATCAGATAGGTAAGGGGGGAGAGAAGATGGCAACTGGCAGGACAGAGGTGAGGGAGAGGGTGTGAGTGAGCGAGGGGGTGAAAAGAGAGTGCAATTGGTATTTTAACTTTCAAGTATATAATACAGTATTAACTATAGTCACCATACTGTACATTATATCCCCAGAATCTATTCATCTTATAACTGGAAGTTCATACCCATTTATCAACATTTCCTTCACCCTCACAACCCTTGAAAACCACAATTTTACCTTCTGTTTCTATGAGTTTAACTTTTATTTAGATTGCACATATAAGTAAGCTCATACAGTATTTGTCTTCATCTATTTGACTCATTTCACTTAGCATAATACCCTCAAGGTCCAGCCATGTTTGTCACAAATGGCAGCATTTTCTTCTATCTCATGACTAATATTCTATTGTGCACATATACTACATTTTCTTTATCTATTCATCCATTAATGGGCATGTAGATTGTTTCCATGGCTTGGCTTTTGTGAATAATGTTGCAATAAACATGGGGTTACAGATAGCTCTTTGAGATAGTGATTTAATTTCCTTTGAGTATATACCTAGAGGTGAGATTGATGGATCACATGACAGTTCTATTTTTTTATATTCACCTGAGGATATGTTTATTGATATTTTTTAGATAAGAAGGGAGGGAGGGAGGGAGAGAGAGAGAGAGAGAGAGAGAGAGAGAGAGAGAGAGAGAGAGAAACATCAATATAAGAAACATTGATAGGTTGCTTCCTGTATGTGCCTAATCAGAAATTGAATCTGCAACCTCGGTATGTGTCCTGACTGGGAATCAAACCCACAAACTTTTAGTGTACAGAACAACACTCTAACAAACTGAGCAACATGGCAAGGGATGGCAGTTCTATTTTTCATTTTTTTAGGAACTTGCATACTGTTTTCCATAGTTTCTGTACCAATTTACATTACATTCCCTTCAACTATGCATGAGGGTTCTCTTTTCTTCACTTCTTCACCAGCACTTAGAGTGAAACCTTGGTTCTCAAACTTAATTTGTTCCAGAAGGCTGTTTGAGAAGTGATTTGTTAAAAACACAAATCATTTTTTCCCCTTAAAAATAATGTAAATTAATCCATCCCATACCCCAAAATGATTCTCTGTTTTAAGCTTTCTTAAATGTAATACATGTCTAATATACTGTTTAATCTATAAATAAACACTTCTTTACTTAAATTTATTAAACTACCTTTACCAGCCTTAAATGAATCACTTTCAGCATTCAGTCAAGGGATGTCTTTCAGGTCAGTGTGCAGCATCTTTGCTTGTTCATATATCAATGTCTCCAAAAGGGCTATCACTGGCTAACTACTTTTTAATTATCTAAATCAAAAACAGTTTTCCTACATCTTCAATTGTCTGTGATCATTGTTTCTTTTACACCTTTAGCAATATTAGTATTCTTGATGGCCTCTTTATGCTTTGAAATTATGCTAACCTGCCCTAGCCGGTTTGGCTCGGTGGATAGAGCATCGGCCTGCGGACTCAAGGGTCCCAGGTTTGATTCTGGTCAAGAGCATGTACCTTGGTTGTGAGCACATCCCCGGTAGGGGGTGTGCAGGAGGCAGCTGATTGATGTTTCTCTCTCATCGATTTTTCTGGCTCTCTATCCCTCTCCCTTCTTCTCTGTAAAAAAAACAAAAATATACTAAAAAAAAAAAAGAAAAAAAAAAGAAATTGTGCTAAACTTTGATTTCACCAGCAACAAAAGCATTCTCTTCTTTGTTTGTTGCCTGAGAAACACTTTTTGTCAAGCTGAGATATAAGCTTGAAAAGGTTGTCAGTTGAAAATCAAATTTGGTTTGACACCTAAGATATTTTTTCAAGAGCTGGATTGTTGCTGTGGCTGGGAGAAAATGGTGGCCCAATAGGTTGACCTGTTGTCCACCTCCTCCCAGGGCCAGACTGGAAATACCACTAAATTAGAGAACATTAACCTGGAATTGGCAACTGAGGCCCAGCTGAGGAGAAGACATAGTAGTTTTCCTTTTTTCATTGTTTTCTCTTTCTGACATCTTCTTTCCCCCTGCTATCTCAACCTTTCTCCTTTTCTTATTTTGGGTCTATCTGCTTTCTCCTCTATTTAACTTTTCAATTTTTATTTTTATTTTCCTTTCTTCATCCTTCATTTAAAAACATTTTTCCTTTCTCTATTCAACCAATTCTTTATCCTTACCTTCTTTATTTCAGATCAGCATCTACATATTCCTTTTTATCCTCTTCCCCTGTAAGTTTGTTTTTTTTGCGGGGTTGTTTTTTTGTTTTTTGGGGTTTATTTTTGATCTTTTTTGGTTTGTTATATGTTTGCATAGGGTTCGTTTGTTTTATTATTATTCTCAATTTTTTTTCTTCTTTTTATTTTTTTCTATTATTCTTGCTCTCTTTTCTCTTTCCTAATTCTCTCTTCTCCAATGGTTGCTTTTGTTGTTGTAGAGGCTTGTGTATGTTTTGGTTTTATTTCTTTTGTTTTGTGTGTTGTTATATTGTATTTTGTTCTTTTCTGTCACCACCTCCACTACAACTTGCAAGACATGGCCATGGGTCAGCCACATAGGCAGCTAGCCTGAGAGGAGATTCCATTCATGAATGGGACAATGACATTTAAGACCCAACTACAACAGGAGAACCCAAATAAGTAAAACAAGAGACTTTCCTAGAGCATCTAGCTCAGGAGATCTAAAAGACAGCACCACTGGGCCCACAAAGTATCTACTACATAAGACCACCCCACAAATTCAGGAAGGCATAGCAGTTTGATCTAATACACAGAAACAAATAAAAAGGGACAGCAAAAGTGGGGAGACACAGAACCCCCAAAAGAAAGAAAAGGAAAAAGCTCTGGAGAAGAAACTAAATGGAATGGAGGCAAGCAATTTGTCAGATAAAGAGTTCAGAGAAATGGTAATAAGGGTGCTCAAATAATTTTGTGAGAACTACAAGCAACTTAATGAGAATTATAAGGAAATTAATTAGCTTACTAAGGGACTTAATGAGAGCTACCTTAACATGAAAAGTGAGGTTGAAACAATGAATAAGAATCAATTGGAACTGAGGAATGACATAGCTAAAATAAAGAACACCCTGGAAGTGTTCAACTGTAAACTAGAAGAAGCTGAGAAATGAATCAGTGAATTAGAAGACAAGGTAGAAAAAATACTCAGAGCAGCAAATGAGGAAAAAATTAAAAAGCAGGGGCAGTTTAGGAGAGCTGTGGAACAACATAAAATGTAACAGAATTTGCATCATAGGGGTAACAAAAGGAAAAGAATCCAAGCAAGGAATAGAAAGCATGTTTAAAAAATGGCAGAAAATTTTCCTAACCTGGTGAAGGAAAAAGTCACTCAAGTCCAGGAAACACAGAGTTCTAACCAAGATGAACCCCAAAAGACTCACACTGAGCACATAATAATTAAAATGGTAAACATTAAAGACAAAAAAAGAATTTTTTAAAATATATTTTATTTTTTTTACAGAGAGGAAGGGAGAGGGATAGAGAGTTAGAAACATCAATGAGAGAGAAACATTGATCAGCTGCCTCCTGCACACCTCCTATTGGGGATGTACCCACAATCAAGGTACATGCCCTTGACTGGAATCGAACCTGGGACCTCTCGGTCCACAGGCCGATGCTCTATCCACTGAGTCAAACCAGTTGGGACCAAAGAAAGAATTTTAAAGGCTACCAGAGAGAGACAGAACATTATCTACAAGGAAGCTCCCATTAGACTATCAACTGATTTCTTATTAAGAACACTTCAGGCCAGAAGGGAGTGGTATGAAGTGTACAAAGTAATGAAAACCAAGAAGCTGAACTCAATATGACTCTATTCAACAACGCTATCATTCAAAAGTGAAGTTGAAACAAAGAGCTTCACAGACCAAAAAAAAAAAAGGCTAAAAGATTTTATTACCACCAAATCAGCACTGAAAGAAATGATAAAAGGACTGTTATAAGAGGAAGAAATTGAGAGAGAGAAAAGAACATGGGCATAAAAAATAAAAATGGATGCTGAAAAAGATGACGACTGGCAAGAAGGTAGGGAGGGAGAATGTGTGAGAGAGTGAGGGAATGATAGAGGAGTGTGTGGATGTGTGTGGTGTGTGTGTGTGTATGTGAGCTAGGGACAGTTAGATCCTGAAGGTCTTCCAAGGGGCTGCCAAACTGGGCAGTCTTAGATGGCGAAACCCCGCCACCATCATGGCCACTCCAGGGGTGGCCAGTGCGGGCACAGAGACTACGCCATCTTGAAAAACATAACTGCTTGAGACTAGTATCCTAGCCTCACCACCACCCAATCTGATCTTAGGTGCAAACTGGGACTTTACAACCATTAGGGATAAAGACCTGCGACCACAGTTGCAGACCCACAGACACCAAGAATCCAGATATCTCAGCCAGAGATTTCTGTGAATCATGAGCCCATCCCTCTCCCCACGAGCTTGCTGTAGTGCCACACAAGCAGGCCTCCTGCCCACACAGGGCAGCTCTGGCTCTGCTGCCTGAATTTGAGCCTGGGCATGCGGTCACTGTGAATCTGTTTCTTACAGAGTGCACTCATGCAGCCAGACCCGACGCCCACACAGGGCAGCTCCACGACCTGAATTTGAGCCTGGGCATGTGGTCACTGGTTATCTGTTTCCCACAGAGCGCACTCATGCAACCAGACCCCATGCCCACACAGGTCGGCTCTGCTGGCTGAATTTGAGCTGGGTGCACTGACACTGGGAGGCTGTTTTTTGTAGCACACACTTCCGCAACCAGACACCACGCCACACAGGGCAGCAGTACCACCTGACTTTGATTCTGGGCAAGCACACATGGAAGTCTGTTTCCCACAGCACAGGAGTGGACCTTCTGCTGACACAGGGCAGCTGTGCAACCCAGTCCCCCAAGCAGACCAGGAACCCTGATTCTCTGCATGAAAGAAAGCACTGAACACCAGTGACTTGACTCTGTTTATCATCGCGCATGCCTGGAACCCCTGATTCCCATTGCATGCACACTAAAAGCCAGTGACTCCAATTCTTGGCACATGCACACACAGGGACCCTGATTCTCGGCATGAGGCTATAGCAAGCAACAGAGACTCTTATACTCTATTCTTGGAGCAGGCACAGGGAGACTCTGGTTCCTGGCATGCACTAGGGGACTCCGAGTTTTGGCACATGCCAGCGGGGTCTCTTTTAAGTGCAGCACAGGCAGGGACCTTGATTCTATGTGTGCACACGAGGCTACACTGAGTGACCATGACTCTGATCCTGGGCAAGGGAGATTCCAACCAACCCATGATAGCCACACATCTTGGTGTTGTAGCACTTCAGTGATACTCAAGTTGTGCAAAGCTCCCACTGCATGTGGCTCAGGCCCCCACAACTAGGTGTTTGAACCTTCTGGTGATAGTCAGAATGGGGAAACAATGAAACAATCCCCAGAGGAAAGAAAAAGAGGAAGTTCCAAGAAAGAAAATAAGTGAAATGGAGGCATGCAACATGACAGAAAAAGAATTCAGAGTAATGGTCATACAGTTCATAAACCGGATGGACGAGAAAATCAACAACCTATGCAAAAATCAGGAAGAAATCAAAAGTGATATAGCTACAATAAAAAACACCATGGAAGGTTTCAACAGTACACTAGAAGAAGCAGAGGACCAAATTAGTGAGTTAGAAGATAAGGTAGAGAAACAGCCCAATCTGAACAACTGGAGAAAAAAATTAAAAAGCAGGAGGAGAGCCTAAGGGAGCTTTGGGACAACACAAAATGAAATAACGTACATTTAATAGGGTTTCAAGAAGGAAAAGAAGAGCAGCAAGTATTAGAAAATATATTTGAAGAAATAATGACAGAAAACTTCACTGATATGGGGAAGAAAAAATGTACACAAGTACAGAGAATCCCAAGCAAGATGAATCCCAAAAGACCCACACCAAGACACATCATAATTACAATGGCAAATGTTAACGACAAAGAGAGAATCTTAAAGGCTGCAAAAGAGAGACAGAGAGTTACCTACAAAGGATCCCTCATCAGATTATCAAATGATTTTTCAACAGAAACATATCAAGCTGGAAAGGAATGGAAGGAAGTATACAAAGTTATGCAAAGCAAAAGACTGAGTCCAAGAATACTCTATCTAGCAAGACTATCAATCAAAATTGAAGAGGAAATCAGGAGTTTCGCAGATTAAAAAAAAGGCTAAGGGAATTTATCACTACCCAGCCAGCAATGCAAGAAATGCTAAAGGGAATGCTGTAAAGAGAAGAAATAGAAAAGGAGGGAGGAACGCAGGCATAAAGTACAGAAATGGCTACAAATAAGTACCTATCAATAATAACATTAAACATAAGTGGATTAAATACTCCAAACAAAAGAAATTGAGTATTGAATGGATAAAGAAACATGACCCATATATATGTTGTCTACAGAAGACCCACCTCAAAACAAGGGACCCACACAGACTGAGAGTGAAGGGATGGAAAAATCTCTACCAGGCAAATGGAAATGAAAAAAAAAAAAAATCTGGGGTAGCCATACTTATATCTGACAAAACAGACCTCAAAGTGAATACCATAACAAGAGACAAGAAAGGTCACTTCATAATTCAAAATGGATCAATGAAACAAGAGGATATAACTCTGGTAAACATTTATGCACCCAATGCAGGAGCACTCAAATACATTAAAAAACTTCTGAAAGGTATCAGGGGAGAGATTGACAGCAACACAATCATAGTAGGAGACTTTAATACCCCATTAACATCACTGGATAAATCCTCTAGTCAAAAATTAGCAAAGACACATCTATCCTAAGTGACTCACTAGATCAGATGGACTTCATCAATATCTTTAGAACATTCCATGCCAAAACTACAGAATATACATTCTTCTCAAGTGCACATGGGACATTTTTAAAGATAGACCACACATTGGGACAGAGGAAAAGACTCTTTAAATTCAAGAGAATTGAAATCATATCCAGCATCTTCTCAGATCACAATGACATAAAATTAGAAATCAACTACAGTAAAAACAATCACAAAAATTAAAACACTTGGAGGCTGAATAGCATACTGTTAAAAAATGAGTGGGTTATCAAAGAGATCAAAGAAGAAATAAAAAAAAAACCTGGAAACAAACAACAATGAAAACACAACAATCCAAAATCTTTGGGACACAGTGAAAGCAATCCTGAGAGGGAAGTTCATAGCATTAAAGCCTACCACAAAAACAAGAAAAAATGGTAATAAACCATCTAACTCTGCAACTTGAAGAATTAGACATCAGAGTGGAAATAAATGATATAGAGACAAAAAAATACAAAAGATCAATGAAACCAAGAACTGCTTCTTTGAAAGGATAAACAAGATTGATGAAACTCTAGCCAGGCTCAGCAAGAAGCAGAGAGAGCATCCAAATAAACAAAATCAGAAATGACAGAGGTGAAATAACAACAGACCCCACAGAATATGAAGAATCATAAAAAAAATACTATGAGCAACTCTACTCCAACAAACTTGTCCGCCTAGAAGGAATGGACATATTCATAAAAAAATACGACATTCCAAAACTAAACCAAGAGGAATCAAAAAATCTGAATAGGTCAACAACTATGGAGGAAATTGAAGCAGTAATCAAAAAACTTCCTACAAACAAAAGCCCTTGACCAGGCGGCTTCACAGGGGAGTTTTATCAAACATTCAAAGAAGGTATAAAACCTATCTTCCTCAGACTATTCCAAAAAATTCAAGAAGAAGGAGCACTTCCAAGCTCTTTCTATGAGACCAGAATTACCCTAATCCCCAAACCAGAAAAAGACAATAGAAAGAAAGAGTATTATAGGCCAATATCCCTCATGAACATAGACGCCAAAATTCTCAAAAACAATTCTAGCAAATCAAATCCAGGTTTACATTAGAAAGATCATACACCATGACCAAGTGGTATTTATTCCAGAGGTGCAAGGATGGTACAATATCTGCAAATCAATAAATGTGATACACCGCATAAACAAACTGAGAGATAAAAACCATATAATCATATCCATTGATGCAGAAAAAGCATTTGACAAAATCCAACACGCTTTCTAGATAAAAACTCTCAGCAAGGTGGGAACAGAAGGATCATATCTCAACATAATAAAATCCATATATGACAAACCTACAGCCAATATAATACTCAATGGGCAAAAGCTAAAACCATTTCCCCTAAGAACAGGAATAAGACAAAGATGCCCACTCTTACCTGTTCTGTTCAACATAGTACTGGAAGTACTAGCCATTGTGATCAGACAAGAAGAAGAAATAAAATGCACACAAATTGGAAAAGAAGTAAAACTGTCCTTATTCACAGATGACATAATATTGTACATAGAAAACCCCAAAGACTCCAATAAAAATCTACTAGACTTAATAAATGAATTTGGAAATGTAGCATGATACAAAATTAACACCCAGAAGTCTATGACTTTTCTATGCACCAATAATGAACTCACAGAAAGAGAAATTTAAAAAGCAATCCCATGTACCATTTCAACAAAAAATTAAGATACCTAGGATTAAACTTAACCAAGGAGACAAAGGACCTGTACTCAGAAAATTTCAGGGTGCTAAAAAAAGGAGATAGAGTAAGACATGAACAAATGGAAGAATATACCATTTTCATGGGTTCGTAGAATCAAGATCATTAAAATGTCCATACTACTCAAAGCAATCTATAGATTCAATGCAATCCCTATTAAGATATCAATGTCATACTTCAAAGACCAAGAACAAATACTCCAAAAATTTATCTGGAATAAAAAAGACCCCAAATTTTGGCTTCTATGTTCATGAGAGATGTTGGCCTGTCATACACTTTCTTTGTATTGTCTTTATCTGGTTTTGCACCCCTATGTTCATAGCAGCACCATCTTGAGAAAGAAGAACAATGTTGGAGGGATCACAATACCAGATATATAACTATATTACAAAGCCACTGTTTTCAAAACTGCCTGGTACTGGCACAAGAACAGACATATAGACCAGTGGAACAGAACAGAGAACCCAGAAATTGACACAAACCAGTATGCTCAATTAATATTTGAGGAGGCAAGAGCATGCCTTGCTCTTGGAGGCAAGAGCATGCAATGGAGACAAGACAGTCTCTTCAATAAATGGTGTTGGGAAAACTGGACAGGTACTTGCAAAAAAAATGAAACTATACCACCAACTTACACCATACACAAAAATAAACTCCAAATGGATAAAGGACTTAAACGTAAAAGGGGAAACCATAAAAATCTTAGAAGAAGCCATAGGCAGCAAAATAGCAAACATTTGTTGTAGCATTATCTTTGCCAATACAGCCCCTAGGGCAATGCAAAGTAAAGAGAAAATAAACAAATGGGACTACATCAAAATAAAAAGCTTCTTCACAGCAAAAGAAACCATCAACAAAACTACAAGAAAGTCCCACTGCATGGCAGAACATATTTGCCAACGATATCTCCAATAGGGTTTAATCTATAACATTTAGAGGGAACTCATACAACTTAAAAAAAGGAAGATAAACAATCCAATCAAAAAATGGGCAAAGGACCTAAATAGATACTTTTTGAAAGAGGACATTCAGAAAGCCAAGAGACATATGAAAACATGCTCAAAGTCACTAATCATCCGAGAGATGCAAATCAAAACTAAAATGAGGTACCATCTCAGACCTGTCAGAATGGCTATCATAAACAAATCATCAAATGACAAGTGCTGGAGAGGATGTGGAGAAAAAGGAACTCTCCTTCACTGCTGGTGGGAATGCAGACTGGTGCAGCCACTACGGAAAACAGTATGATGTTTCCTCAAAAAATTAAAAATGGAACTGACATTTGACCCAGTAATCTCGCTTCTAGGAATATATTCCAAGAAAACAGAAACACCAGTCAGAAAGGATATATGCACCCCTGTGTTCATAGCAGCACAATTTACAATAGCTAAGATTTGGAAACAGCCTAAATGCCCATCAGCTGATGAATGAATTAGAAAACTGGTACATCTACACAATGCAATACTTCGCTGCTGTATAAAAGAAGGAATTCTTACCATTTGCAACAGCATGGATGGACCTGGAGAGCATTATGCTAAGTGAAATAAGCCAGTCAGTGAAAGAAAAATACCACATGATCTCACTTATTTATGGATAATAAAGTACATTATAAACTGATGAACAAATATAGATACATAGAGAAGCATAGAACAGACTATCACACTACAGTGGGACGGCTAGAGAGGGGTGGGGATGGGGAGGTAAGAGATCAACCAAAGTACTTGTATGCATGCATACAAGCATAACCAATGGACACAAGACACTGGGGGTTGGGGGCTGAGGGAATGTGCCAGGAGGTAGAGGAGATCAGGGGATAGTGAATGGGGAAAAAAAGGAGACATCTGTACTACTATTTGTAATCCTTTAAACAATAAAATTAAATTAAAAAAATAAGAATGGCAACAAATAAGTACCTATTAAGAATAACCTTAAATGTAAATGGCTTAAATGCTCTAATCAAAAGACAAAAGGTAGCTGAATAGATAAGAAAACATGACCCATATGTATTCTGTCTACAAGAAACTCACCTCAGAACAAAGAACTGACACAGAATGAAAGTAAAGGATTGGGGAAAAATCTGGAAACTAAAGAAAACTGGGGTATTGGTACTCATATCTGACAAAATAGACTTCAAAGTGAAGGCCATAACAAGAGATAATGAAGGCCACTTCATAATATGAATGGGATCATTACAACATCAGGATATAACTCTGCTAAACATGTATACACTCAATACAGGAGCATTCAAATATATAAAAAGACTTCTGGAGAATTTTAGGGAGAGATGGACAGCAATACAATCATAGTAGGGGACTTTAACACCCCATTGACATCACTGGATAGATCTTCTAGAGAAAAATATAAAAAAGGAAACAGTGATCATAAACAACACACTAGATCAGATAGAAATAATTGACATTTTCAGAATATTTCACCCCAAAACTATGAACTATACATTCTTCTCAAGTGTACATGGAACATTTTCAAAGATAAACCACTTTAGGACACAAACTAAGCCTCTACAAGTTCAAGAAATTGGAATCACTTCAAGCATCTTCTCAGACCACAATGGCATGAAATTAGAAATCAACTACAATAAAAACACTCAGAAACATGCAAACACATTGAGGCTAAATAGCATGTTATTAACCAATGAATGGATTAACAAAGACATAAAAAAGAAATAAAAAACTTCTTGGAAACAAATGAAAATGAACACACAACAATCTAAAATCTATGCAACACAGTGAAAGTAGTCCTGAGAGGAAAGTTCATAGCACTAAGAACCTACCTCAAAAACAACCAAAACTTCTAATAAAATATCTTACTCTATAATTTAAAGAATTAGAAAAAAACAACATGATAAGCCCAGAGTTAGTTGAAGGGAAGAAATAATAAAATCAGAGTGGAAATAAATCACATAGAGACTAAAACAACAATACAAAATATAAATGAAACCAAGAGCTGCTTCTTTGAAAAAATAAACAAGATTGATGAACCTCTAGCCAGACTCTTCAAGAAACAAAGTAAGAAGACCCAAATAAATGAAATTAAAAATGAAAAAGTTGAAGAACCAACTAACCCAACATAAATACAAAGGATTGTAAATAAGTATTATTTATGACTATATTCCAACAAATTGCACAACCTGGACAAAATGGACATATTCTAGAAAAATACAATCTTCCAAAACTCAGTCAACAAGAATCAGAAAACCTGAATAGGCTGATAACTACTGATGAAATGAAGCAATAATAAAAAAATAAAATTCCAGCAAACAAAAGCCCTGGTCCAAATGGTTTCACAGGGAGTTTTATCAAACAATCAAAGAAGAATTAACACCTATCCTCCTCAAACTATTCCAAAATATCCAAGAGGAAGGAGCACTTCTAAATTCTTTTTACCCTAATTTCAAAACCAGATAAATACTACAAAGAAAAAGAATTATAAGCTTATATCTATGCTGAACATAGATGATAACAAAATATTAGCAAATCAAATCCAGCAATACATTAAAAAGACCACATACCATGAATAAGTGAGATTTATTCCAAGGATGCAAGGCTTTTAAAATAGTCACAAATCAATAAATGTGATACATCACAAAAAACACATGATCGTATCAATTTACACAGAAAAAGAATTTGAGAAAATCTAACACCCTTTTTTCATTAAAACTCTCAGCAAAGTGGGAATAGAGGAACCATACCTTAACATAATAAAGGCCGTATATGACAAACCTAAAGTCAACAACATACTTAATGGGCAAAAACTAAAACCATTTCCCCTCAGAATGTGAACAAGACAGGCATGTGTGCTTTCAGCACTCTTATTCAATACTAGTGGCCTGGTGCATGAAATCCATGCACAGGGGGGGTTCCCTCAGCCCAGCCTGCACCCTCTTCAATCGGGGACTTCTTGTGGGATGTTCATGGGATCAGGCCTAAGCCAGGAGCTGGACATCCCTCTCACAATCTGGGACCACTGGCTCCTAACTGCTTACCTGCCTGCCTGTGTGATCACCCCTAACTGTCTCTGCCTGCCTGCCTACCTGATTGCCCCTAACCACTCTGCCTGCCTGCCTGATCACCCCAACTGCCTTCCCCTGCCAGCCAGATCTCACCCCCAACTGCCCTCCCCTGCCGGCATGATTGACCCTAATTGCCTCTGCCTTGGCCCCCACCACCATGGCTTTGTCCAGAAGGAAGTCGGATGTCTGGTTGACCCAGTCTAATTAGCATATTTCCCTTTTATTAGTATAGATCAGCCGTGGGCAAACTACGGCCCGCGGGCCGGATCCGGCCCGTTTGAAATGAATAGAACAAAAAAAAAAAAAAAAAAAAAAAAACCAAAAAAAAACCCCGTACCCTTTTATGCAATGATGTTTACTTTGAATTTATATTAGTTCACACAAACACTCCATCCATGCTTTTGTTCCGGCCCTCCGGTCTAGTTTAAGAACCCATTGTGGCCCTTGAGTCAAAAAGTTTGCCCACCCCTAGTATAGATAGATTATATAGAATAGGATTGCTTAAATGGGGGGGTAATTATTTTTCAGCAGGAGGAGATGCTCTTGGCAGACAAAAATACATAATCCCTATATATGGACTGATAGCCAGCCATATGCACTATACTGCCAAACCAGTCATTAAAAAATTGAATTGCTTTCTCATACCATACACCAAACAGCTATTGCCCTTAAAACCCCTCCTCAGCCTCCACCTTAGGTTCTGCCTTCACAGTTCACCCAGATTAGGTTCTGATTGGTTGGTTTCCATGCTAGTTAGCATCAAAAGCTCCGCCTCCTAGGCAGCCATTGGCTCCTTGCAGTTTACCAAGATGTGGTTCTGACTGGCCGGTTTCTATGCCCATCAGCATCTCCGGGCCTGATCAGAGAGGCAGGGCTGATTAGCAGCTACCCCAAGCTGCTGGCAAGAGGCTGAACTGCTGATGTCTTGGAGAGAGAGAGGCTTGGCTGCTGGCAAGGCCCAGAGAGAGAAGCAGGGTCTGATCTGCAGCCAGAGTCAGCTGCTGATCAGCCCTGCCTCTCTTGCTCTCTGAGAGGTCAGCAGTTCAGCCCACTCACCAGCCCCCGCCCACCAGAGCCTGTCATTCGGTGGAGCCTTCGGTCCTTTTGGGCATTATGGACCCTAGCTCTTTATATATAGAGAGATAGCTAGTACTTGAAGTTTTAGCCACAGTGATCAGACAAGAAATTGAAATTAAGAGCATCCAAATTGGAAAGAAGGAAGTAAAACTATCATTATTCAGAGATGACATGATATTGTACACAGAAAACCGTAAAGATGCCACACACAAAAAATAACTACTAGATTTAATAAAGGTATTTGGCAATGTAGCAGGATACAAAATTAACACCCAGAAATTGATGGCATTTTTATACCCCAATAATGAACTCTCAGAAAGAGGAACTAAAAACACAATCCCATTTACCATTGCAACAAAAAATTAAGGTACATAGGACTAAAGTTAACCAAGGAGGTAAAAGAATTGTACTCATAAAACTGCAGGATGTTGAAAAAGTTGAGAAAGAAATAAACAAATGGAAGAACATACCATGTTCATGGATTGGTAGAATCAACATCATTAAAATGTCCATACTGCACAAAGCAATCTATAGATTCAATGCAAACTCTATTAAAGTACCAATGGCATATTTTACAGATCCAGAGCAAACACTCCAAAAATTTATATGGAATCATAAAAGACTTCAAATAGCTGCAGCAATCTAGAGAAAGAACAAAGTTGGAGGAATCACAGTATCACATATCAAGTTATACTGCAAAGGCACTGTACTCAAACCAGCCTGTTACTGGCACAAGAACAGGCACATAGATCAATGGAATAGAACAGAGACCTTAGAAATTGACCCAAGCCATTATGCTCAATTAATATTTGACAAAGGAGGAAAGAGCATACAATGGAGTCCAAACAGCCTCTTCAATAAATGGTACTGGAAAAATTAGGTACATTAAAAAAATGAAACTAGACTGCCAATTTACACAATTCACAAGAATAAACTCAAGGTGGATAAAAGATTTAAATGTAAGTCATGAAACCATAAAAGTCTTAGAAGAAACCACAGGCACCAAAATCTCAGACATTTCTCATAGCAATATGTTTATGGATACATCTCCTAGGACAATGAAAATCAAGGAGAAAATAAACAAATGGGACTACATCAAAATAAAGAGCTTCTGTACAGCAAAAGAAATCATCAAGTGAAAAGACAGCCCACTGCATGGGAGAACCTATTTGCCAATGATACATTTGATAAGGGGTTAGCTTTCAAAATATATAAGGAATTCATACAACTTAACAAAAAGAAGACAAACAATTTAATTAAAGAATAGGAAAAGGACATAGACACTTCTCCAAAGTGGACATACAGAAGGCCAAGAGGGATATGAAAAAAATGCTCCAAGTCACTAATCATCAGAGATATAAAAATTAAAACAACTATGAGGTATCACCTCACACCTGTTAGAATGGCTATCATCAATATATCAACCAAGTTTTGGCAAGAATGTGGAGAAAAGGGAACCCTAGTACACTACTGATGGGAATGCAGACTGGTGCAACCACTGTGGAAAACAGTATGGCATTTCCTCAAAAAATTCAAAATGGAACTGCCTTTTGAACCAGTGACCCCACTTCTAGGCATATATCCTAAGAAATAAGAAACATGGATCAGAAAGAATATTTGCACCCCTATGTTCATAGCAATGCAATCTACAATAGCTAAGATTTGGAAACAACCTAAGTTCCAATCAGCAGATGAGTGGATAAAACAGCTGTGGTACATTTGCACAATGGAATAGTACAAGGCAGTAAAAAAGAAAGAACTCTTATTATTTGCAATAGCATGGATGGACCTGGATAGTATTATGCTAAGAGAAATAAGCCAGTCAGAGAAAGATAAGTATTATATGATGTCACTCATATGTAGAATCTAATGAACAAAATAAACTGATCAACAAAATAGATCCAGAGACACAGAAGCAAGGGACATGTTGATTGAATTTCAGAAGGAGGGCATGGGTGAGGGTTGGGGGGTAGAGATTAACAGGGGAACTTTAAGCATGTATGCATAACCCATGGATACAGACAATAGTGCAGTGAAGGCTTTGGAGGGTAGAGTATAGGGTGGAGTGGATCAATGGGAAAAAACAAAAACCCAAGTCAGCTATAATACTTTCAACAGTAAAGATAAAAAAAAGAAGAAGAAGAAGAAGAAACCGAATTGTTTTATATGGGACTCATTTGAGAAAGGAGGTTTGACTCTATCTCTTGTACGTTTGTTAATAGTCATTCTGATAGGTGTCATACATCTCATTGAGTTTTTAATGTACATTTCTCTAATGACTAGTGATATTAAGCATCTAGGTTATCTAATCTGTTGGAGTATAGTGGTTCATGCTGGCCTTTAGTGTAGTGTATTTACAAGGAGCCAAAGGCTATGCACTATACAACTTAACAAAAAGAAGACAAACAATCTAATTAAAGAATGGGAAAAGGACATAAATAGACACTTCTCCAAAGTGGACATACAGAAGGCCAAGAGGGATATGAAAAAATGCTCAAAGTCACTTGAGGGGGAAAAAGTAAAAAATGGCTAATTAACCCATATCCTAAACACAGAGCTATTGTGCACTGAAGATAAATAAAACAACAATAAACTTAAAACCCAGCCCAACTGCTGACTATATTAACAGTTATCTGTTCCTTTTACTCCTCAACACGTACTAGTTCAGTAGTGGAGCATGGAGAAGGGGCATTCTCTGATGTCCTGATCAAGACTCAGGATAAGAAAATCTTGGTGGATCTGGGTCTTGAGGGTTTGGCATTTACTAGAACTCTGTCCCTTCAAACATCTCTAGTCCTAGGCCTAGCATTGACTTCAGCCACTGTCATAGGGCAGAATTTATTTTTTTCTTCCCTTCCCTTGGCTACACTGGATGCTAAACATACCAGTGCTCTAAAACTGTCAATTTTTATTATCCTATTCTCTGAAGATTAAAGCTTTGGTTCCAGGGTGGAGGTAGGGCAGAATAATCTGGGTAGAATTTCAGCAGTGGCTGCTACTTGCTTCTCCAAGATAGCTCAATGAGAAATGTTCTTAGAGGAGTCTCTCATGTTTTCTTCATGGTGCCTGGTGTTGTCTAGAAAGGAAAGAATCATAATGGTACAAATCTCCCTGTATCTGTGACCCAGGTCTTCACACCCACATGTGGCCTTCAGTAATTCATTAAACAATTTAAGCTGAATTGTTTTTTACTTATATGGCATCCAGTGGCATCTGCTCTTGGTAAGCAAGTGTTTGAGCCTGGTTCTTCTTTACAGGCACTAGTCTCTCCCAAGATTTGGGGTTATTATTATTATTTTGCACGGCCATATCAGTTCTCTATGTGTTGAAGAAAGTCAGTCATTTTCAGTTTGGTCATTTTTACTTTTCCTATTGTAAGGGTGGGGGCAGTTCTTTCTCCAGTTTCCTATGTCTCTTAGCTGAAACAGGAAGGTCCATGTATTGATTTTTAATGTTTAACTTGCATTCCTAGGAATAAAGCCACTTAGTCATAACCTGTGATCCTTTTTATATATTGATGGATTTACCTTCCTAATATTTTCCAAGGAAGCTTTTTTATAATTATGTTCATGAGGAATATTATTTAGCAGATTTCTATTCTTATCATTTCTTTGTCATGTCTTTGTGTCTGAAACATTCTAGTTTTTTAAAATGAGTGGGAAGACTTCCTTCTTATTTTTGTTTCTGAAAGAGTTTGTGCAAATTTTGCATCATTCCTTACTACAGAGTTCTATAGAACTCATAGGCGAGACCATCTGGAGTTCAATATTTTTTTGTAGAAAAAAATTATTTTTAAATTAGAAATCTAATTTATCTAGTAGATATAGGATACATCAGTTTCTCTATTTCTTTTTAAATCAGTTTTAGTAAGTGGCATTTCACAAATAATTTGTCCATTTCTTTTAAATAATCAAATTTATCATCATATTACATTATTGTAATAGCTACAGGATCTGTAGTAAGATCACCCGCTTCTTTTAACCCTTTATTAGCTCTACTAAGGATTTATTAATTTTGCTGACCCTTTCAAAGAATCAACATTAGGGGTTGTTAATATCTTCTATTATTTGTTTTGATTCCATTAAGTACTATTCTTTATTATTTCCTTTATTCTACTTTAGATTTATTTTAGCTTGCCCTTATTGTTTTTTAACTAAGTTGAAAGCTTGGTTTAATTCTTTTTTCTTTATAATAAGGCATTTAAGATAATAAATTTTACTCTAAGCACTTCTTTGGCTACATCCTGCAAATTTTGACATGCTGTGTTTTTGTTGATCAACTCAAATTTGAAAACTTTACTTATAGTTAAAAAAATTAAATAGATGTATTAGAAATATTTGTTTAACTTTCCAAATATCTTGGGCTTTTAGGTATTTTATAGGTTTCTAATTTAATCTGCTGTTGTCAGAGATTATATAGTGTAAGATTTTATACTTTTGGAATTGATTAAATGTTATTTTATGGTTTAATATGTGATTTATTTTGAATCAGGCATCTTTGAAAAATGTGTATTCTTAAGTTTATTTATGGTGTTCTAGAAATGTCAATTAAGTCAGAGTGATTGATTGTGTATAGATTTTCTGTATCTTTATTGAGTTTTTATGTATATGTAATTTAACAATTATTGTAAGAAAGATGTTGAAATTTCTATGTTGTAGATTTGTCTATTTCTCACTTTATGTCTGTTAGGTTTTTCTTTATGTATTTTGAATGGCTACACACACATAGAATCTATAATAATAAAAGCATAATATGCTAATTAGACCAGACATCATTCCAGATGAAGCCAGTGCTGCGAGGGAAGCCGGGTCCCAGGTGCCAGAGGGAAGCCAGTGCCGGCAGCCTGGGGAAGGAAGGCCTACTCTTGCACAAATATTTGTGCACAGGGCTTCTAGTTGTTATATATTCCTGATGAAATGTTTTTATAATTAGCATAAATTATCCCTTTTATCTTTAGTGATACTCATTTTCCTGAAGTCAGTTGTGTTTCACATTAATATAGCTGTGTCTCTTTTATTTTACATGTGGCTTTCATAATATATCTTTTTCTATTCTTTTACTTTCAACCTGTCATGTATCTATACATTTAATATATATATCTTATATAGTAGCATATAGTTGGGTCTTGCATTTTTTTTTAAATTTATTCTGCCAATCTCAACATTATTTTATTTGAGGTATTTAGGACATTTGCATTAATTGTAATAATAGTTGTGATTGGGTTTTATGATATTTTTGGTAATGAATAAGGGATAACAATATATCTTAAACTATCAAAGTCCATTTTATCAATATTCTATCACTTCACAATTAATACCTCACTTTCACTTCTGACCTCAATTCACATTCCACATCTAATTCTTCACATTTCATAATTTACAAATATAAGACACCTACAACAATATAATTCCATTTATTCTCCAACCCATGTGTTAAAGTTATAATACTTTTACTTCTACACACTAAATAAACCCTACCTTACAATATTGTTATATTCATTTTAAAGATCAATTTTCATCCTATCTAATAAAGAGGGAATATGCTAATTGACCCTCACACTGTTGCAAAGATGGTGGCGTCCACAGCCAATAAGGCGGGAATATGCTGATTGATGGCCCCACCCTCAAAGATGGCGGCGCCCACAGCCACAAGATTGCAGTGCCCAGTCCCCTCAGCCCTGCCAGGGCGGCAGGCACGTGGCAAGGCTGGGCCTGCCCCCAGGCAGGTCCAGCCACTCCATGCGCCTGCCTCCAGAGTCCCCCAGCCCCCTCAGCCCCCCAGTCACCCAGGGCCGGTGGCAGCTGCCCAGCTGCCCAAGGCCTCCCGAGGATCAGGTAGCCAGGGCCAGCCCAGGCTTGCACTACTGGCAGTGGCAGCAGCAGATGTATGATGGGGCATCACCTTCCCCTGATCACTGGGTAGCCTCCCACCCCTGAGGGCTCCTGGACTGTGAGAGGGGGCATGCTGGGTGCGAGGGACCCACTTCCAGGGCATAAATTTTCATGCACTGGGCTTCTAGTTTAGGATATAATAATATAGACTTTTATATTTATCTATTTATTTATTATTTTTGGTGGTCTCATTCTTTCCTGTAGACCCAAATTTCCATGTGGTATCATTTCCATTTAGCCTTAACAATATCCACTATTATTTTTTATAATTCAGTTCTATCAGAATAAGTTTGTTCAGATTCCATTTATCTAAAAATGTCTTTTTTTTAACACTCATTTTTGAAGGATATATTTTTTTGATATTAAATTCTAAATTGATATATTTTATTACATTTTGATTTTAGCATTTTAAAAACTTTGTTTCATTGCCTTCTAGACTTCATTGCTTCAGATGAGAAGGCATAATCCGTATTGTTTTTTCCCCTTGTATGTAAATTAATTTTTTATTTAGCTTATTTCTATGTTTTGGGGTTTTAGAATTTTGACTATGATGGGCTTAGTGTGGTTTATTTTGCACTTACCTTGCTTATGATTTGTGGGGATTCTTGAATGTGTAATTTGATGTTTCATGTCAAATTTAGGAATATTTGAGTCATTTTTTCTTAAAATACTATCATTCTCTTTTCCTTCTGGGTATCCAATTATATACAAACTAGAGGCCTGGTGCATGAAAATTCGTGCACTCAGGAGGTCCCTCAGCCCAGCCTGAGCCCTCTCACAGTATGGGATCCCTTGGGGGATGTCCATCTGTCAGCTTATGTGCACTCCCCAGGGGATCGGGCCTAAGCTGACAGTCAGACATACCTTTGGCAGCCAAGAAGCCCCCAGGGGATGTCCAACTGACAGCGTAGGCCCGCTCCCTGCAGTCAGACATTCTCAGTGCTGCGCAGAAGGCAGGAGAGGCTCCCGCCTACACTGCAGCACTCCCAGCTGTCAGCTCAACTTGTGGCTGAGCAGAGCTCCCCCTGTGGAAAGTGCACTGACCACCAGGGGGAAGCACCTGCATTGAGAGTCTGACCTCTGCTGGTCAGTGCGAATCATAGTGACCAGTCGTTCCTGGTCGTTCTACCATTAGGGTCAATTTGCATAAAACCCTTTTATTAACCTATCTAATAAAAGAGAAACATGGTCATTAGCCGTACCTCCGCTACCCTTCCCATTGGCTAATCAGGGCAATATGCAAATTAACTGCCAGTCAAGATGGCGGCTGGCAGCCAGGCAGCTTGAAGTGAACATGAGGCTTGCTTGCTTCAGTGATGGAGGACTCCAACGTTCCCCGCCTGCCGCTGCCAGCCTCTGAGCTTGCAGTTTGAAACATTGTTACAAATATAGAAGCTAAAAAAACTCCAGAAATCTGCTTTCACTCAGCCAGGATCTCAGAGCTGGAGTTGAAACAGTGTTTTGATTATAGAACCCAAACAAACAAGATACCTGCTTTCAGCAGCCAAGGCCTCAGAGCTAAAGCTGTCCCAGAATAAAAAAGAAAAAGAAAAAAAGGAGCGTTTGGGAGCTTCAGTCACCCACTAGCCTGAAAACAGTCCTCAGCCCCTCACCCAGACTGGCCAGGCACCCCAGTGGGGACCCCCACCCTGAAGGGTATGTGACCAGCTGCAAACAGCCATCAGCCCTTCACCTAGGCTGGCCAGGCACCCAAGCGGGACCCCCACCTGATCCAGGACACCCTTCAGGGCAAATCAGCCCGACCAAAGCCCGGGCACCAGGTCACTCTCCTATATAGTAAAAGAGTAATGTGCCTCCCAGCACCGAGATCAGCGGAGTCGCAAGGCCTCCCAGCACCGGAAACAGCGTGACAGGGGGCAGTGCCCCAACCCCCTGATCACCCTGCAGCTCAGTGTGTGACAGGGAGCGGGGCCACAATCTCCCTATCCACCCTGCTCTGTTCGTGACAGGGGAAGGTGTACCAACCCCCTGATAATCCCTGCTCTGTGCCTGATAGGGGAGAGCTCCCCAACCCCCTGATAGACGCTGCTCTGTGCGTGACAGTGTACGGAGCCCCAATCCCCCTGATTGGCCCTGCTCTGTGTGTGACAGGGGGTGGCACCGCAACCTCCCCATCGACCCTACCCTGAGCATGACTGAGGGTGGCATCACAACCTCCCTATCAGCCCTGCTCTGTGCATGACAGGGGGCGGCGCCCCAACTCCCCAATCGGCCCTGCTCTGAGCCCGACCAGGGGCTGCACCTAGGGATTGGGCCTGCCCTCTGCCACCTGGGAGAAGGCCTAATCCAGCAGGTCATTATCTCCTGAGGGGTCCCAGACTGTGAGAGGGCACAGGCCGGGCTGAGGGACCCCTCCTCCCCACCGAGTGCACAAATTTTGTGCACCAGGCCTCTAGTATAAGATTATATATTTTATATTGTGCTACAGATTTCTGAGGATCTTTATTTTAGTTCCACATGTTTTTCTGTCCATTATTAAAATGGTATACTTTCTTTTAATCTGTCTTCAGTTTACTGATTCTTCTTTCATTTTCACGCTGCTATGAATCCATCTGATGAATTTTTTAAATCTGTTAATGTAGTCCTTTGTTCAAGAATTTTCATTTCTTTTTATTTCTTTCTTGTTTCCACTTCTTCATTGAGATTTCCTAGCAATGCATTATTAAAACAATATTTGATTTAAATTCTTGAACATATTTATTATATCTGCTTTATTTTTTAATAAATCTTTATTGATGAAAGTGTTACATATGTCCTTTTTTTTACCCATTTCCCTCTCCCACTGCCCTCACCCCCTCAAGCCTTCACCACCCTATTGTCTGTGTCTATGGGTTATGCATATACACATGAGTTTATCGGTTGATCTCTTACCACCCGCCCCCCCCCCCCACACACACACACAACTATCCCCTACCTTCCCACTGAGGTTTGACAGTCTGTTCAATGTTTCTATGACTCTGGGTCTACTTTTGTTCATCAGTTTATGTTGTTAATTAGATTCCACATATAAGTGAGATCATGTGATACTTATCTTTCTCTGACTGGCTTATTTTGCTTAGTATAATCTTCTCCAGGTCCATCCATGCTGCTGCAAATGGTAAAAGTTCTTTTTTTTTATAGCTGCATAGTATCTGTTGTATAGATGTACCATGGCTTTTTAATCCATTCATCTGCTGATGCGCACTTAGGCTGTATACAAATTTTAGCTATTGTAAGTTTGCTGCTATGAATAGAGGGGTGTATATATTATTTCTAATGGGTGTTTCTGAACTTTTGGGATATATTCTTAGAAGTGGGATCAGTGGATCAAATGGTAGTTCCATTTTTAATTTTTGAGGAAACTCCAAACTGTTTTCCACAATGGCTGCACCAGTCTGCATTCCCACCAGCCGTGCACGAGGGTTCCTTTTTCTCCACATCCTTGTCAACACTTGCCATTTTTGATGATAACCATTCTAACAGGTGTGAGGTAATACCTCATTGTTGCTTTAATTTGCACCTCTCAGATGATCAGTGACTGAGCATTTTTTCATATATCTCTTGGCATCTGCATGTCCTCTTGGGAGAAATGTCTATTTAGGTCCTTTGCCCCTTTTTAAAATTGGATTATTTATCTTCCTTTTGTTAAGTTGTATGAGTTCCCTGTAGATTTTGGAGGTTAAGCCCTTATCAGATGTATCATTGGCAAATATGTTCAGTGGTCTCTCTTATTATTTTATTGATGGTTTCTTTTGCTATGCAGAAGCTCTTTATTTTGATGTAGTCTCATTTGCTTATTTTCTCCTTGATGTCCATTGTCCTAGGAGTAGTATCCATAAACATATCACTACAAGAGATGTCTGAGATTTTGCTGCCAATGCTTCCTTCTAGGATTTTTATGGGTTCATGTCTTACATTTAAGTCTTTTATCCATTTTGAGATTTTTTGTGTGTATGGTGCAAGTTGGTGGTCTAATTTCATTTTATTGCATACATTTGTCCAATTTTCCCAGCTCCATTTATTGAATAGACTGTCTTGACTCCATTGTATATTCTTTCTTCCTTTTGTCAAATATTAATTGTGCATAATGACTTGGGTTAATTTCTGGGTTCTCTGTTTTGTTCCATTGGTCTATAAGCCTGTTCTTGTGCCAGTACCAGGATGTTTTGAGTACTGTGGCTTTGTAGTATAACTTAAAATCTGGTATTGTGATTCTGCCAACTTTTTCTTTCTTTATCAAGATAGCTGTGGTTATTCGGGGTCTTTTTTAATTCTATTTCAATATTTGGAGTATTTGTTCTCGCTCTGTGAAATATGCTATTGGTATTTTAATAGAGATTGCATTGAATCTGTAGATTGCCTTGGGTAGTATGGACATTTTAATGATGTTGATTCAACCAGTCCATGAACATGCTTTTTTCTTCCACTTGTGTATATCTTTTCTATTTCTTTTATCAAATTCTTGTAGTGTTTCAAGAAGGTCTTTTACCTTCTTGGTTAAGTTTATTCCTAAGTATCTGCATTTTCTTGTTGCAATGGAAAATGGGGTTGTTCGTTTGGTTTCCCTTTCTGAGAGTTCATTATTGGTGTATAAAAATGTGATATATTTCTGGGTATTAATTTTATATCCTGCTATGTTGCCAAAATCATTTATTAAATCTAGTAGTTTTCTGATGGAGATGGTGGAGTTTTCTATGTACAAATCATGTCATCTGTGAATAGTGAGTTTTACTTTCTCCTTTCCAATTTGGATGCCTTTTATTTCTTTATGTCTGATTGCAACAACTAGCACTTCTAGTACTATGTTGAACAGTAGTGGTAAAGTAGGCATCCCTGTCTTGTTATTATTCTTATGGAAAATGGTTTTAGCTTTTGTCCATTGAGTATGATGTTGGCTGTAGGTTTGTCATATAAGGTTTTTATTATGTTGAAGTATGATCCCTCTATTCCCACTTTGTTGAGAATTTTTGTCAAAAATGGGTGTTGAATTTTGTCAAATGCTTTTTCTGCATCTATTGATAGGTATGTAGTTTTTATCTTTCAGTTTGTTTATGTGATGTATCATATTTATTGATTTGCGGATATTGTACCAGCCTTGCATTCCAAGAATAAATCCCACTTGGTTGTGGTATAGGATTTTTCTAATGTATTGCTGGGTCTGCTATGCTGGAATTTTGTTGTGGATCACAGCATCTATATTCATCAGGGATATTGTCTTGTAATTCTCTTTCTTTATAGTGTCTTTGTCTGGTTTTGGGATTAGGGTAATGCTGGCCTCATAGAAAGAGCTTGGAAGTGTTCCTTCTTTCTCAAATATTTGGAATAGTTTGAGGATTGGTGTTAGTTGTTCTTTGAATGTTTGGTAAAATTCCCCTGTGAAGCCATCTGGCCCAGGGCTTCTTCTTTTTCTTTTTTTTTCTGGGAGTTTTTTTTTTTATTACTGGTTTGATTTCATTAGTAGTTATCATTCTATTCAGGTTTTCTGATTCTTGCTGATTGAGTTTTGAAAGATTGTATTTTTCTAGGAATATGTCCATTTGGTCAAGGTTGTCCAGTTTACTGGAGTAGAGGTCTTCACATTATTTTGTATGGTGCTTTGTATCTCTGTGGGATCAGTTGTTACTTCACATCTTTCTTTTTTGATTTTGTTTATTTGGGTCCTCTTTGTTTCTTGGTGAGTTTGGCAAGGGGTCCAATGTTCTTTTTTATCCTTTCAAAGAGCCATCTCTTGGTTTTATTGATCTTTTGTATTTTTTTGTCTCTATATCATTTATTTCCGCTCTGATATTTATTATTTCCTTTCTTCTCCTTACTCTGGGCTCTTCTTGTTGCTCTCTTTTTAATTTTTTAAGTTGTAGGGTTAGATAACTTATTAAAAGTTTTTTCTTCTTTTTTGAGGTAAACTTCTAGTGCTTAGGATTGTTTCACTGTGTCCTATAAATTTTGGGTTGATGTACTTTCATGGTCTTTTGTTTCCAGGATGCTTTTTATTTCTTCTTTGATCTCTTGGTGACCCATTCATTGTTTAATAGCATGCTATTTAGCCTCCATATATTTGATTGATTATGATTGTTTTTATTGTAGATGATTCTAATTTCATGCCATTATGATCTGAAAAGATGCTTTATATGATTTCAATCTTCTTAAATTTGTAGAGATGTAGTCTATGTTTTGACATGTGGTCTATCTTTGAAAATGTCCCATGTGCACTTGAGAAGAATGTATATTCTGTAACTTTGTGATGAAATTTTCTTAAGATGTCAATTATTTTCATCTGATCCAGTGAATCATTTAGGATTGCTGTTTCCTTGTTGATTTTTTGTCTAGAATATCTACCCAATGATGTCAATAGGGTATTAAAGTATCCTACTATGATTGTGTTGCTGTCAATCTTTCCCTTGATATCTTCCAGAAGTTTTTTGTATTTGGATGCTCCTGTATTGGGTTCATATATGTTTACCAGAGTTATATACTCTTGTTGTATCAATTTCTTTAGTATTATGTATTGGCCTTCATTATCTCTTGTTATGGCCTTCACTTTGAGGTCTATTTTGTCAGATATAACTATTTCTACCCCAGCTTTTTTTTTCATTTCCATTTACCTGAAGAATTTTTTTCCATCATTTTACTTTCAGTCTGTGTGAGTCTTTTGTTGTGGGGTGGGTCTCTAGTAGACTGCATATATGTGGGTCATGTTTTCTTATCCATTCAGCTACCTATGTCTTTTAGTTGGAACATTTAACATTTAATTCATTTACGTTTGAGGTTATTATTGATAGGTAATTGTTTGTTGCCATTTTTGTTCTTTATGCCTGTGTTCCTTCCTCCCTTTCTTTTTTTTCTTTACAGCAGTCTGTTTAGCATTTCTTGTATTGCTAGTTTGGTGATAATAAACTCCCTTTGCTTTTTTTTTTTTTTTTTTTTTTTTTTTTTTGGTCCATGAAGTTCTTGATTGCACCTTCAATTTTGAATGATAACCTTGCTGGATAGTGTATTCTTGGATTCAATCCCTTGCTTTGCATCACTTTGTATACTTTATTGCATTCCCTTCTGACCTGATGTGTTTCTGTTGAGAAATCAGTTGATAGTATAATGGGAGATTCATTGTAGGTAACTTTCTGTCTCTCTCTTTCAGCCTTTAAGATTCTTTTCTTGTCTTTTACGTTTGCCAAATTCATTACGATGTGTCTTTGTGTGGGTCTCTTTTAGTTCATCTTATTTGGGAATCTCTGTGCTTTTTGGATTTGTGTGACTTTTTTCTTCTCCAAATCTTGGAAGTTTTCTGTCATTATTTCTTCAAACAGATTTTCTATTGTTTGTCAGCTGCCTCACCTTCTGGCTCCACTAGTATGTGGGTGTTATTTTATTTCAAGTTTTCCCAAAGCTCCCTTAGACACTCCTCCTGTTTTCTAATTTTTTTTTTCTAGTTGCTGCTCTGCTTGGGGTTTTTTTTTTCTTTCTTTTTTTTTTTTGCTTTGTCTTCTAACTTATTGATTTGGTGTTCAGCTTTGTCTTTTCTACTGTTGAAACCTTCCATTGTGGTCTTTATTGCAGCTATGTCAATCTTCATTTCCTCTTGAATATTATTCATGTTGGTGAAATTATCATTCAGCTCCTTATAATTCTCATTGAGTTATATGTATTTGTCATCCAGACATTTGAACATCCTTATAACCATTAGTCTGAATTCTTTCTCTGTCAAATACTTGCCTCTATTTCATTTAATCCCTTTTCTGGCAGTTCCTCTTTTTCTTTTCTTTGGGAATATTTTTCTTTGTTTTTCCATTTTTGCTGTCCCATTGTAATTGTTTCTGTCTTACATCCAAATGCTATGCCACCGAGTTTCTTTTGGTGATGGTCCTATGTAGTTGGTGATTTGGGGGACCCAGTGGTGGAGTCTCTCAGATCTCCTGAGCTGAGTGTTCTGGTGGAGCCCCCTCCACTTGAGTTACTTAGCTTCTCCTGGTGTAGTTGGTTCTTGAATGTTAGTTTCTCATTTGTGGATGAAGTCTTGTCACAGGTTATCTGACAATGTGATTCACCCCCAGCCTTGTCATACAAGCTTTTGTGGATATGCTCATGGTTCCAGCTCTTGTGGCAAGGGTTTCCAGAGGTCTCACTGGTGTACAGCTCACTGTGAGGTCCCAGAGTCCACAGCCTGAGGGAGGGGGTCCCGGTGCCTGAGGCTGGGGTAGTGTGATTCTGGCCTGTGTGGTGTGACTCTTGCCAGGGTGGTGTCATTCTGAAAATCAGTGTGAGGATCCTGGACTCTGTGACCAAGGGGGCAGGCATCTACGAGTCTGTGGGTGAGGCAGTGGGACTTTGGACAAGGTGGCTTCACTCTGTAAATCACAAGGTTGCCCACAATCCAGTGTTCAAGTAAGTGGTAGTTGAGGTTACTGCAGCTAAAGCTGTGTGCCCTTGTCCAGGGAGAATTGCACTCAGCAACTCTCTGAGGAGTCCAGGAGCTGGCAGAGGGGGAGGGCAGAGTCACAGGTTCTGCTGCTGGAGCCATGTGACCTTAGCTGGAATGGCACACACTCAGCATCTCTCTGAGGGGCCCAGAATCCAGTGGCCAGTGAACTGGTAGTCAAGGGGCCTGCTGCTGGAGCAGTTTGCCTGAGGGGCCCAGGAGCCGGCATCTGAGGAGGCAGGTGTTCCAGCTTCGGCAAGTTTGTGGGTGAGGCAGCATGACTTTGGCCAGAGTGGCTGCAGGGTCCTGGGCAGTGTCCAAGGCCAGTCTGGTTGGTTGTGAGGCTGGGCTCCTAGTTGTGGCTGCTCTTTCCTTCAAGATGGTGTGGTTTCTGTGACAGAGCCATGCTGCCTGGGGGGTGGTCACAGTGGTAGCAGGGACTCCCTGTCCAGAAAAGCCTGGTCCACCAGCTCCCGAGACTCCTGCGAGATTTCTCTCTCTCTCTCTCTCTCTCTCTCTCTCTCTCTCTCTCTCTCTCTCTCTCCACTCACATCTACACACTCCCCTTTCACTCCCTTACTCATACTCTCTTCCTCACTGCTGCCATGCCAGCTGTCATCTTCCTAAAGGTCTATATCTGCTTTAATGTTTTATATACTAACTCCAAAATCCAGCTCAACTTGAAAGTCTATCTTGTTTTTTCTTGACTACTGGTTACATTTTTCTTTGTTTTATTTATGTCTAGTTACTTTTATTGCCATTTCCACAGCATGGATAATACAATATTTACTTGCAGGTTTAAGGGAACACATGTGATTTTGTCCTTTTTTTTATGCTCCTTCTGTATTTTTTAATACCTATTAACTTAAAGCAATGCACATATGCCTTAACTGGTTTGGCTCAGTGGATAGAGCGTTGGCCTGTAGACTGAAAGGTCCCAGGTTCGATTCTGGTCAAGGGCATGTACCTGGGTTGCGGGCATATCCCCAGTAGGGGATGTGCAGGAGGCAGCTGATCAATGATTCTCTCTCATCGATGTTTCTAACTCTCTATCTCTCTCCCTTCCTCTCTGTAAAAAAATCAATAAAATATATTTAAAAAAAAGCAATGCACATATAAATATTATAGTATTTTTTCACATAGGGATGATTTTCTTCTACTTAATAGTGCTTTTTATTACCCTAATTATACTTGAATATAGGATCATTGTAAAAAATATACACTCCATAGTCAGAGTAAAATTTTTCTCTTAATTCTCTCAATTACAATGAATTCATATATATATATGAGCCCACTTTATTTCTTAACATGTTGAAAAACACACCTAGGGGTAAAACCTATGACTCCTTTAGTCACTGGTTTTACACACACAAAGCCAAGAGCAATCCACTGCAAATGTTTAAATTCAATCAGCCAGTTATTAGATGTCATGTAAATAATTAAATAATGTTAATTTCGTGTAAATAATGAAAGGAAAACCTTACTTGGTTTAGATCACTAATAATAAAAGGAAAAATACCACTTGACTTAAATTCTTTTTTTGAACAGTTTGTGTAATGAGAAACAGACTCTCTTTTTCTCCCAACTTTATAAGAAAGTCAGAATGTTGCATTTTCTATAGTACCCCATTTTTATAAATTTTGGGGTCTAAAAAAATCTACGCAATTTCAACTTCCTATTGGTCAAATAGAGACCAAAAAACCCACTTAAACTAAATACAGCGTGGGCAAAAGTAAGTTAATAATAATAATAATAATAATAATAATAATTAAACTCTTTGTCATTTACCCACAACTATAAGCCTACTTTTGCCCACCTCTGTATACACATTGATTAAAATATGAAATTAAGGATTAACTCAGATTTGATTATTGTAAGTAAACTATTTCTTTGTCAGGTATTTCTTTTTTACAATCTTAACTGAGGAAATATACCTGAAAGGATGTATTTATTGTATTAAATAGATGATTATTCCTACAGCTTCCTAAGATTTTCTTTTTTTTTTAATTAGAGAAATATGAAAGCTAGAATATAATGTGTGGGTTTATGTGGGAAAAAGGAGAGTCAAAATAAAATAAAATAAATAATAATAAGAGCAGCATAAAAAGTGTTAGACATTATACATATAAAAAGATATCACGTTGATGTCTACTAAGTAACAGTAGAATTATATTACTCTCGTGCCATTTTTAGGATTAACAACAACAACATAAAAGGTTTCTGGGATGCTAATTTTGTAAAGAAGGGGGTTAAATTTTATCAAAATAAAGTAAATGACAATATTTTCAAGAAGTTCCATCCACTCTAGTTCTGGTGCTCTTGACTTATAAAGACATGTTAAATTGGTGATGCTTGCCATTGCTTCTTGCATTACAAATGATTAAAATGTTGTTGCAGGGAAACTGTGCAGCAAGACCAATAGTTTCATCAGCCAGAGGGACTATGCAGCCACTACTTGTGGCCTCTGATTTTCCTAGCATTTTCACCTCCACAAATGAGCACCACAGTTTTCCAGCCCCCCACTACATCTGTCATACAAGCTTCAGATCAGATCATAGAATAGGGACAAATGCCACCCAATCAAGTGCACTTGATGCTCTACCAACTGTTAGCAATTGCATAGCCTGATTTATACTTTCTCAATCTCTCCATTCACACATTTATAAAAGTAGATGATGGGTGAAGGACATTATTTTCCTGCCAAAATACCCCTCCACACAGTGCAAGAAGGTATTTGCTATTATCTAGAGATAAACAGAGAACATAAAGAAAAATATGAAAATAGGAAAATGGGAATCATAGCACCAGAGGCCTGCAAATAAAGGAGGGAGATCATCTCATCTATTCAGATAGATATAATATCATCTATTCACTCATGTATTCATTCAACAGATATTTATTGAGTAGACTGTGCACAAACTGATATTTAAATAGGTATCACTAAAAATAGTTAATATTAAGGTACAATTGAAGAGACAACAATAAGTGACTAGTTTCATTATATTACACTAGAGGACCGGTGCATGAAAATTTGTGCACTCGGTGGGGAGGGGGGGTCCCTCAGTCCGGCCTGTGCCCTCTCGCAGTCTGGGACCCCTCAGGAGATAACAACCTGCTGGCTTAGTCCTGCTCCCGGGTGGCAGAGGGCAGGCCCAATCCCTAGGTGCAGCCCCTGGTCGGGCTCAGAGCAGGGCTGATTAGGGAGTTGGGGCGCCGCCCCTGTCATGCACAGAGCAGGGCGGATCAGGAGATTATGATGCCACCCTCAGTCACGCTCAGGGTAGGGCCGATTGGGGGGTTGGGGCACCGCCCCCTGTCACACTCAAGGCAGGGTTGATGGGGAGGCTGCAGCGCCACCCCCTGTCACTCACAAAGCAGGGCCCATCAGGCGGGTTGGGGCTCCATACCCTATCACGCACAGAGCAGGGTCGATCAGGGGGTTGAGGAGCTCCGCCCTGTCACTCACAGAGCAGGAAGGATCAGGGGAGTTGGGGCACCGCCTCCTTTCACACACAGAGCAGGGCCGATGGGGAGGTTATGGCTCTACCCTGTCACACACAGAGCAGGGCCCGTGGGGGGGGGGGTGGTTTGGGGCACCGCCCTCTATCACCCACAGTGCAGGGCCGATCAGGGGGTTGGGGCATTGCCACTGTCACACTCAGGGCAGGGCCGATGAGGAGGTTATGGCTCTACCCTGTCACACACAGAGCAGGGCCGATCAGGGGTTTGGGGCACTGCCCCCTGTCACACTGATCCTGGTGCCAGGAGGCCTCGCGGCTCCGCTGATCCCGGTGCTGGGAGGCATATTACCCTTTTACTATATAGGATAGAGGCCTGGTGCATGGGTGGGGGCCGGCTGGTTTGCCCTGAAGAGTGTCCTGGATCAGGGTGGGTGTCCCCACTGGGGTGCCTGGCCAGCCTGGGTGAGGGGCTGATGGCTGTTTGCAGGTGGTCACACAACTTTCAGAGTGGGGGTCCCCACTGGGGTGCCTGGCCAGTCTGGGTGAGGGGCTGAGGGCTGTTTTCAGGCTGGGGGGTGACTGAAGATCCCAAACGCTGCTTTTTTTCTTTTTCTTTTTTTTTTATTCTGGGCCAGCTTTAGCTCTGAGGCTCAGCTGATGAGAGCAGGTATCTGGTTTGTTTGGGTTCTACAATCGAAACACTGTATAAACTCCAGCTCTGAGATCCCGGCTGGCTGAAAGCAGGTTTCTGGGGTTTTGTTTAGCTTCTATATTTGTAACAATGTTTCAAACATCAAGCTCAGAGGCCGGCAGTGGCAGGCGGGGAACGTTGGAGTCCTCCGTCACTGAAGCAAGCAAGCCTCATGTTCGCTTCAAGCTGCCTGGCTGCCGGCCACCATCTTGGCTGGCAGTTAATTTGCATATCGCCCTGATTAGCCAATGGGAAGGTTAGTGGAGGTACGGCTAATTACCATGTTTCTCTTTTATTAGATAGGATTACTAGAGGCCAGGTGTATGAAATTTGTGTGTGTGGGGGGGGGGTTGCAGTCCCCTCAGTCCAGCCTGCACCCTCTCCAATCTGGGACCCCTTGGGGGATGTCTGACTGGTGGGGATCAGGCCTAAACTGGCAGTTGGGCATCCCTCTCACAATCCTAGATTGCTGGCTCCTAATTGCTCACCTGCCTGCCTGCCTGATCGTCCCTCACTGCCTCTGAGTGCTGGCCTGATCACTCTTTTTTTTTTAAATTAAATCTTTATTGTTCAGATTATTACATTTGTTCATCTTTTTCCCCCCATAACTCCCCTCCTCCCAGTTCCTGCCCCATTCTCCGCCCTCACTCCCCACCCACTGTCCTCATCCATAGGTGCACGATTTTTGTCCAGTCTCTTCCCTCATCTCCCACACCCCTTTCCCCCCCAAGAATAGTCAGTCCATTCCCTTTCTATGTCCCTGATTCTATTATGATCACCAGATTATTTATTCACTTGATTCTTAGATTCACTTGTTGATAGATGCATATTTGTTGTTCATAATTTGTATCTTTACCTTTTTCTTCTTCTTCCTCTTCTTAAAGGATACCTTTCAGCATTTCATATAATACTGGTTTGGTGGTGATGAACTCCTTTAGCTTTTCCTTATCTGTGAAGCTCTTTATCTGACCTTCAGTTCTGAATGATAGCTTTGCTGGATAAAGTAATCTTGGTTGTAGGTTCTTGGTATTCATCACTTTGAATATTTCTTGCCACTCCCTCCTGGCCTGCAAAGTTTCTGTTGAGAAATCAGCTGACAGTCGTATGGGTATTCCCTTGTAGGTAACTGGGTTTCTTTCTCTTGCTGCTTTTAGGATTCTCTCTTTGTCTTTTGCTCTTGGCATTTTAATTATGATGTGTCTTGGTGTGGTCCTCTTTGGATTCCTTTTGTTTGGGGTTCTCTGCACTTCCTGGACTTGTAAGTCTATTTTCTTCACCAGGTGGGGGAAGTTTTCTGTCATTATTTCTTCAAATAGGTTTTCAATATCTTGCTCTCTTTCATCTTCTGGCACCCCTATAATTCTGATGTTGGTACATTTGAAGCTGTCCCAGAGGTTCCTTACACTATCTTCATATTTTCGGATTCTTTTTTCATTTGCTTTTCCAGTTGGGTGTTTTTTGCTTCTTCACGTTTCGGATCTTTGACTTGATTCTTGCGCTCCTCTGGTCTGCTGTTGGGTCTCTGTATAATATTCTTTATTTCAGTCCGTGTATGCTTAATTTCTAGTTGGTTCTTTATCACAACATCAAGGGTCTCATTAGATTTCTTGAGTACCTCACTACATTTATCGGTGGTCTCACCAGTCTTTTCGAGGGCCTTACTAAGTTTATCGGCAGCTTCTAGACAGTTCTTGAGAGACCTTAAAAGTGTGGTTTTGAGCTCTATATCTTCCATTTCTGACATTTGCATCCTGTTTCTTTGTCTCCGCATTTTTTTATCTTTTCTTGGTGCACCCCCTAGTGGTCTTTGTTCGCAGTCTTCTTGTAGTTAAGCCTTGATTGTTGGCAATACCAGGGGTGCTTTGACCTCCAGGCTAATTGGCTATGAGAGTCAGCTGTGTCTGCAGTGGGAGAGCTTCTGTGCTGGATCTCTAGAATGGTGCTAATCTAGCGTTTGCCTGAGGCTATCTGGAAAATGGCTTGGGCTGGGCGGGTCCCTGGAAATCTACAAGGCGGGCGGAGCAAGGAGTTATGGCTGCTCTCAGTTCCGTCCCTAGGGGCTCTGCCTCTCAGAGTCCCAGCAACCACTGCAAACCTCGGAGAGAAAGCTGCCTTCGAGTTCCGACCGAAGCCAGACAGTCCCGCTTCTCCCGTTTGAGTCTGGTTCCCCAGAGACTCACCTGGATCTGGAGCTCAGAGTCTGAAACTCCCTCCCAATTGAAAACAACAACCGTGCCTTCGCCGCCAGCCCGCTCTGCGCGCGCACTCCGCACCTGAGTATTTCACTTCAGCACTGCGCCTCCTCTGAGTCTGGGTATGATATTCTCTTTCCTCCTAGTTGTAGAATTTCCACTCAGCCAGCCTTCCTGTGGTTCTGGATGATGTCCGTTCTGTCCTTTAGTTATATCTCTGAAGTGGTTGTTTGAGGCAGCAATCTCCGGCGTTAACCTATGCCGCCATCTTGGTTTTCAGGGCCTGATCGCTCTTAACTGCCCCCCTCTTCCCGCCTGGTTGCCCCCAACTGCCCCCCCCCCCCCGCCAGCCTTGTCACCCCACACACCCTGCTTGTTCAGTGGTTTGGTTGTCCCTCACTAACTCCACTGCCAGCCTGGTCATAGGCAGCCATTTTGTGAGGGAATGAGGGTTAATTTGCTCTTTATTATATAGGATTATATTAGAGGACTTCAATTATATGTGTTATTTTTACAGATTTGATATTCTGTGTTCCTTCTGTGATGAGTATCTCAACATGAATATGAAGAAATATACACTGAGTGGCCATATTATTATGACCACCTGACGTTTGTAGACAAATTAGCTATAATTTTGTGCTGAAGTTGCTAGAGGGCCAGACCATTATAAATAGGGAAGCAGGTTGTTTACCACAACAGTCGAAGTTATTTTTTTTCTGAAGATATGGGTAAATAACACGATTTAACAGCCTTTGAACGTGGGATATATTTGAACATGACTGGGCAGATTATTATGACCACCCCATCAGTACTGCATTGGGCCACTTTTTGCCTTCAATACTGCAGCAATTCTTCTTGACATTGACTCCACGAGATGTTGATAGGTGATGCTAGGAATCTGACACCATGCCTGATGAATAGCACTGTCCAGTTCTGTGAGATTTGATGGTTGTGGAACCAGCTGCCTGATGGCTCTTTTAACTTCATCTCACAAATGCTCAATTGGATTGATATCTGGTGATTGTGGGAGCCACCTAAGCAAGGTAAAGTCTCCCTCATGTTCTTGAAACCACTCCTGCACAATACGAGCACTGTGGCATGGCGCATTGTCTCGTTGGAAGAAGCCATCTCCATTGGGATACGCCATCAACATGATAGGATGAACTTGATCAGCAATGATACTTAGGTATGTAGTGCTATTCAGATGTTGTTCCACAAGAATTAAAGGGCCCAAATCATGCCAGGAAAACATGCCCTAAACCATAACACTGCCCCTACCAGCTTGAAGGGTTGTACTCATGCATGTGGGGTGCATGTTTTCATGCTGTTTCTGCCAAATTCTCACTCTGCCATCTGCATGATACAACTGGAAACATGATTCATTGGACCACATGACTTTTTTCCAATGCTCGACTGTCCAATCCTTGTGTTCCTGTGCGAATTGAAGACGTTTTATCTTGGTAACTGCAGGCAGCAAAGGTGTTCGAACAGGCCTTTGGCTACCATATCCCATATGATCCAGTGTATATCTAATTTGCCTACAAACATCAGGTGGTCATAATAATCTGGCCACTCACGTTCAAATATATCCCTCGTTCAAAGGCTGTTAAATCATGTTGTTTACCCATATCTTAAGAAAAAAGTCACTTCTACTGTCGTGGTAAACAAGCTGCTTCCCTATTTATAATGGTCTGGCCCTCTAGCAACTTCAGCGCGAAATTATAGCTAATTTGCCTACAAATGGTCATAATCTGGCCAGTCAGTGTATATGTAAGGTTAGATAAAAAAAATCAACTTTCTTAGACCATAACTGCAAAGGCAGGGTTAAACATAGGTGCACCTGGCTGAGATGAGGGGGAGTTCATAGGCAGAGGAGGACATAGCCTTGGAGAAAGTAGATCAACCCCCACCCCTGTTCATGGTCATTACAAAAACTCTCTTGGGGAGAGATCAAGATCCCAGTAAGACCCTGGGGGGGCCTACCTCCTATCTGGGTGGTGATCATTTATGTTTCAGGACCCACTGGCTATTATGGACCCAGTTTAATGACCAGCAACTGAGTTGATTTCTTGACTAGATAACTTACACCTGGCAGATATGAAATCTGCTCATTTTAATATGAATCCCCTGGAAATGAGTTCCAGGGTTTGTCCAAGGACACACAGCAGATGAGGAACAGTAGATATTTAGAATGTAGATTTCCTGAAGTCCAACCTTTTCCAAAGAGCTCCTTCTCAGGGATCTTCTGAAAAACATGGCCCAACACCATCTGCCAATTCAAGTGTGTTGTCTAAAAATAATTTTCCTGGAATTTCAACTACAGGTAGGCCATTCTCTTCCTTATTCCTTAAGTCACATCCCGCAGTGTACTGGAGTTGTTCAGCTTGACAGAGCTGATTGTTGAATTTCCAGCTGTTCCATCTGTGAACCTAGATGACATCACATTGTTTGCTTGATGTTGGTTGGCCATGAGGGGAGGGTATACACTATAAAAACCAGTGCTGGAAAGATCATTGTCAAACATTTACCAGCACACCACTGATGATTACATCAGTTGCTAAATTTATAATTGGATGAAATATTCACTGCATCAATTTTGAACATTCATTGGACCAACTCTTTCCAGCAGAAGCTTGGTCTGAATGTATTGACCACCTTTATGAAATATTAACAATCAGTATTATTTTCTCTACATGAGTCGCCTCAAACATTCTGTGAACAGACCACTTGAATAATATTAAAAATACAAGTTAAAGTCAGCATTATCTTGAGGGCTTTGTCTTTAAAATGTTAAGAATTTACTAAATATCTGAATGCTGTAAACAACTAGAATTAAAATGTTCTGGATCATAAATTTTCAACTCAATGCCAGTTCTTTGCCTCCCCACAAATCTGAACCTACAGCCCATTCCAGATTTGAAATAAAGTACCTTAGGGGAGGAAAAGACCATGTTCTACTTCTCTCACCTGCCCCAGTACAATGACATGAACCACTCCAGAGAAAGAAGCTCAAACCCAGTTTACACAGAAGGTTTCTAGTTTTACTGCTTTCTTAAAAACGATTGAATGTAATTTTGGTTTATCATTTTATATGCTAAGTTATCTTGAATCACTACATCTGCTAAAACAGATCATCTGCTCATTTTCTTCTCCATAGAAGGAACAACACTTTGAATTTACCATGAAATAGAAGTCTTACAGGCAAATAGTAAGTAGTGGTGGGTGGCTTTTTAAGTCTGAATGTTTTTTCCCATTTGATTTACTTAATTGAGCTAATGGTTTGGTTCTATGATCAGTTGAACAATCTGGTAGCTAAAGTCATCATTACATATTTTCTTAGCTACCCCAATAATGACCCTTACATTTTTTCCTTTATTTCCAATTACCTTTGAAAACATGTGGAATGTCAGAAGCCCTAATAGGAAACATGTATGAAATGATGAAATCTTTTTTTATACTAGTAGGTTTAACAAAGTCCTTTTAAGTGTCGAGAGAAAAAGTGAAACAAATTACAAAACAAAACAAGCGCAGTGCAGGGTCTAAGAAGAAGATTTTGTCTTAGAATATACTGGAATAAACAGATACTAGAATGATTTAGAAATTCTTTACCTTAATCATTTCATTTAATGGTTGAGAAAAATAAGGCTGGAGATGATAATTAACTTACAAAGATAACACAGCTTATAGATGGCAGCTAAAATTAGAAACCATTTATTTTCCAATGAAACATATACTTCCTGTACTAGTCTATTAAAAATATGCTTTACTTAAGAGGCACTTACACTCTAAATTCCAAGTGGCTTAAGCCTTTTCTCCCACCTCCTATCCTCTCCTGGTCTCCCTCTTTCTCTCCTTCCCCCATCCCCCTTCTCATAAACATAAATTATAATTCCTTTGCAATATCACTTTGAAAGCACTGAACTAGCTGCTGAGGATGGGAGGAACCATATCACGACGGACAGTTTCTGATCTCAGTTTGCAGCTCGGTGAGGATGGTGTGTTGTATCACAGATGATATAAGTGGTAAACAAGGAAAGAGAGGGAAGAGTTGCTGAGTGTGGGTTCAGTATGAAAGCAACCACCTTTGGGCTCTAGGGTGGACTATTCGTGTTATGATAAAGGCTGGAAACTCACAAGTGGGCAATTAATTCTCCATCGGGGTAATCAGTTTAGGGTATAATCCTCAGTTTCACAATTTTTTTTTCTGTGTAGTAAAATTCAGGGATGATGATTTTTGTGAAATTCACAAGAGAATGACTGACTGCACCTAACTGCATCTTGTTAAATTGCAACATGGAAAATCATTGCCATAGGGCCTGGACTACCTCTCAGCTAGCCATCACATTCTCTATCCTGCAAGAAAACCTCTGTGCTGCTCAAACATGCATTATTTATCTTGTATGTCCAGCACTTAGTGTAATGCTTGTTACAATGAAGGTGCTGGAGAAATGTATAGTAAATAAATGGACAAATGAAAGGACTACCCAAAGGCTGCTTGTTGAGAGAGTTGGATGGTTTTAAGAAAGTGTTAGCTCACAGTCGTAAGCGTACATAGAGGCTATGAAGGATCTTCACTACATTCTGCATCCAATTAAGTCAGAAGCAATGACAAGAATAAATCTGGCCTTCCAAGGATGAGGGTCATACTCTGTATCATGGTTAAATCATTAGGACAGTACCTTCTTGTGAGGACAAGTGAAAACTTGGCAGCTGGTCCTCTTTGGCAATTTCCTACACTCATCTCCTATCTCCATTTGAAACACCTCCAGCCTCTCTTATCTGAGGAAGCCCTCTCTTCTGTAGGAATTAATTCCAAAGTCAGCAGAACACCCATGTGAACTGAACTGAGCAGGATAGCTTCCTTCTTCTCAAGTTCCTGGGATGATTGCAGCAGGCTGCTGGGGTGTGGTGGCAGTTGTTGAATTCCAAAATGACTGAATTCTTGCTGGTGGATGTATTCCTCCAATCTACCCAAAGCATTAGGACAACAAAATGAATTGCAGGTAGGTCATATTGGCTCATCCTCTGCCAGTGGTTCCTTTGAATTTTCTCTTTCCATTTAGAAGGTGAATCGACTAAGCAAATTATAGTTGATTTTTTCCTGTTAATTTAATTTTAAAATTATGTACAATAATACTGACTTTTTGAGTACAGTTCTATGAATTTGAATATACGAATAGAATCATGTAACCTCAGCTATAATCAGGAAAGAGTGTAGTTACATTAGTTTCCCTAAACTCCCTCACACTGTCATTTTGTAGTCAGACACCCTGCCCACCCCCAACCTCTGGCAACCACTGATTTAGTCTCTGTCACTAGAGTTTGTCTTTTCAAGAATGCTACATAAATTAAATCATACCTTGGAGACTGCCTTCTTTCACTCAAACATAGTGCTTTCAATATTCATCTAAGTTGTTACAGTTCCATTGTATGAATGTCAGGTGTTTTCCAGAGTGGCTGGACTATCTTCCTACCAGCAGTGTATGAGAATTCCAGTAGCTCAGTATCCTTGCCAGCCCTTTGTATTGTTTGACATTGTAATAAGAATGTAATGCTCACTTGCTGTGGTTTTGATCTGTATTTTCTTAATGATTAATGATGTGGAGCATCTTTTTCATGTGCATATTTGCCTTGACTATACCCTCTTTGGTGAAGTGTCCATGTGAGTATTTTGGGTTGTTTGTTTTATTATAGCTGAATTTTATGCACAGAGCAAATATTTTTAATTTTCATAAAGTCCAGTTATCACATTTTTATTCAATGGATCAGCTTTGCTGTCATGTGTAAAATTGCTCTTGTCCTAACTCAAGATCTTGAAGATGTTTGCCTGTGTTTTCTTCTAAATATTTTCTAGTTTTACATTTTACTTTTATACCATAATCCATTTGGGTTAAATGTTTTTAACCCAAGAATGAAGTCAAAGTTTACTTTTATTTTTTGCAAGTGAATGTCCAATTGTTTCAAACACATTTATTGAAAATATTGTCCTTTTCCCATTGAATTGCCTTTGCTCCTTTGTCAAAGGTCAACAGGCCACATTTGTGTGTGTCTATTTCTAGACTCTCAATTCTGTCCTTAATCAATATCTAAAAAATCAGTTTTAAAATCATATTGTATGATTGCTTCAATTTTCTTTTTAAATAACATTTTGACTATTTTAGTTCTGTTTTATTCCCATATAAATTTTAGAATCAACTTATTCATGTATACATAATTCCCTGCCTGGATTTTTGGAGGAATTGCATTAAATCTGTTCATTAATTAATCTTTACTATGTTGACCCTTCTAATTTATGATCACGATATGTCTCTCCACTTATTTAGGTCTTAGATATCTTTTCCTGGTGTTTTATGTTTTCTGCATGCACATTCTGCACACACTTTATTAGATTTATACCTAATCCCTCTATTTTTATGAGCTATTATAAATTATAAATTTTATTTATTTATTTCAGCTTCCAATTATCTATTTTTTTATGTAGAAACACAATTATTTTTTTATATTTATTGTGAAAGTATTATAGATGTCCCTATTTTTCCCCCATTTACCCCCTCCACCATGCTCCCACCCCTTCCCCTGGCATTCACTGCACTATTGTCTGTGTCCATGGATTATGCATATATACATGTAAGTTCCACAGTTAATCTCTCCCCACACCCCTGCCCTGTTCCCTATGAAATACATAATTCTGTTTCATGCTTCAATGTCTCTGGCTCTATTTGGTTTATCAGTTTATTTTGTTCATTAGATTACACATATAAGTGAGATCATGTGATATTTCTCTTTTTCTGGTTGGCTTATTTCACTTAGCATAATACTCTCCAGGAACCTCCATACTGTCTCAAAGGGTAAGAGATCCTTTTTTTTTTTTTTTTAAGCTGCATAGTATTCTGTTGTGTAAAAGTATCACAGCTTTTTATCCACTCATCTATTGATGGGCACTTGGAATGTTTCCAGATCTTAGCTATTGTAAATAATGCTGCTATGAGCATAGGGGTGCATATATTATTTCTGATTGGTGTTTCAGTATTCTTAAGATATATTCCTAGAAGTGGGATCACTGGGTCAAATTTTTTGAGGAAACTCCACACAGTTTTTCACAGTGGTTGTACCAGTCTGCATTCCCATGAACAGTGTAAAAGGGTTTCTTTTTCTCCACATCCTCACAAATACTTGTTGTTTGTTGATTTATTGATAGCCATTCTGTCAAGTGTGAAATGGCGCCTCATTGTCATTTTAATTTGCATCTCTCTGATGATTAGTGATGTTGAGCCTTTTTTCATGTGTCTTGGTCATTTATGTCATCTTTGAAGAAGTGTGGAGGAGGAAGAGGAGGAAGGGAGTCAATGGGGGAAAAATAGGGGACATCTGTAATACTATCAACAATAAATATAAATTTTAAAAAAAATTCTGCATGCACATTCTGCATATGCTTTGTTAGGTTTATAACAATAAACTAAAAAGCAAATTGGCTTTTTTTGTCTTCCTTTTGTTGGAAAGAAGTATAGTATTTTATATATTTTGGATAGTAACCCCTTATCAGATATATCATTGGCAAATATGTTCTCCCATGCAGTGGGTTCCCTTTTCATTTTGATGCTGGCTTCCTTTGCTGTGCAAAAGCTTTTTGGTTTGATGTAGTTCCATTTGTTTATTTTTCCTTTGTTTCTCTTGCCCTATGTGAAAATGCTGCTATGTGAGATGGCTGAGATTTTGCTGCCTATGTTTTCTTCTAGGATTTTATGATTTCATGACTTACATTTAAATATTTTATCCATTTTGAGTTTATTCTTATGTATGGTGTAAGTTGGTGGTCTAGTTTCATATTTTTGCATATACCTATCCTATTTTCCTGGCACTAATTATTGAAGAGACTGTTTTTACTCTATTGTATGTTCTTTCCTTCAATGTCATATATTAATCGAGCAAAATGGTTTAGGTAGATTTCTGGGTTTGTGGAAACACAATTAATTTAGGGATATTGACCTTATATCTTGAAATCTAGCCAAACTTATTTATTAGTTCTAAAAGTATTTTTGTGACTCCCTTGGGATTGTTTATAAATCCCTTGATATTTCTGACAAAAAAATCTATAGTTATTTGCATTGTTGTTCCCCTATAAGTAAGTTAATGTTTTCTCTGGTTGCTTTCCTGTTCTTCATTTAGTTATCAGAAGTTTAAATATGATGTATTCATAAGAAATTTTTTGCTATATCTACTTTGGGGGTCACTGAGTTTCCTATTTTTCACCAAATTTTGAAAGTTTTAGCCATTATTTCTGCAAATATTTTTTTTTCTGAATCTTACTTTTCTCCTTCTGGCATTCTGATGATATGCATATTAGAACTTTTGGCATTGTTTCATGCTCCCTCCCCCACTCCCCTGACTCTCTTCATCTTTTTAAACTTTTTTTCTCTCTGTTGTTCAGATCAGATAATGTCTATCCTTCTATCATCAAGTGCACTGATTTTTTAGTTTCAGCATAGACAGTGTTGTTGTTGTTGTTTTTTCATTTTGGGCTATTATATTTAATAATTCTAAAGTTTTCATTTAACAATTCTAAAGTTTTCATGTGTTTTTTGTATATCTTCTCTTTATTTGATGATATTTTCTATTTTAACTTTATTTCAAGAATGTGATTATTGTTCAAGCATTTTTATAGTAGCTGCTTTAAAGTCTTTGTTAGAGAATCCAACATCTGTGTAATCTCATTGTTGTATCCATTGTCTTTTTTCCATATAAGTTGATATTTTCCAGATTCTTTTTGTTACATAATTTTGAACTTTATTATGAATACTAGTAGCCTGGTGCACGAAATTCGTGCACATCAAAAGGGAATTAATTAGTGGAGATATTTTAATATTGCTATTTGCCCTTTCTCTATAATAGAAGTGTGAGAGATGAAAAGAAATTAGTAAAATGTATATGAAAATAATATATAAATTTATTAATAAATAAATAGTAAAAAAAGGATATAACAAGAACAGAGGCGTGATATAAAAATGACAAAAACATGATATGAAAACAACAAAAATATGATATAAAAAAACAGTGATTCAAACAATGACTGATAAAGTGATTAAACTTATTCTAATATCTCCCTGTACACCACATGAAGAGTGAAAACACTTTCAGAGTGCTTGACTAATTTCCCTTGTGATGAAGTATTTAGAACTTTAACTGTAACGTCACATGCTCTTCAAACTCAAGAGAAAGCAACATATAACTGACCATGTGCGCAAATGGGTTCAGGTAGGAATATGCCTACTCTGTCTAGAGTTTGTCCTTGTGATTTATTAATAGTCATCACAAATGCTGGCATCACAGGAAACCATCATTGAATCAATTTAAATGGGAGGCCAGTGTCAGATGGGGACAAAATAATTCTTGGATTCAGAACAACCTCTCCCTCTGCAGATCCTGTAATACTTTAGCTTCAATAATCTTAGGTCGTAATATTTTGATAATAAATCTGGTACCATTACAAAGACCCCATTTACTATTGAGATTTCTCGATAGCATGATGATTGCACCCACTTTCAATTTTAATTTATGACACAGCATTCCCAAAGGAGTAATACTATTAAGAAATTCAATGGGAAAATTTTCCTTTTCAGCATCATCCGTGGAATCAATGGAATCATCACTCAAATATGTGTGAAAATCTCCATCCAGTATATCCAAAATTTCTTCATTTAATTTTTGAACATGCTCATTTTTTGGACAAAGAATTGCACATTTAGATATATTTTTAATATTATCTATAGATATAGTATTTCCAAAGGTAGCTTCAATAAAATATCTATTACAAATCATTCACAAGGGATTTCAATAATATCCATTCCTAAATGAAAACTGCTATCAAGTTTGCCATCTTCAAGTTTCACTACCCATCCACTATAAGTAGAATCCTCTGATCTCATATTTTTTGTAAGAGACAACTTTCTGAAACATTCCCAAACATTGCAGTACTTTAAACTCGATTGTACTATGGCCGATCACATAGCATGCAGTACAATACTGAGACATTGTCGAAAATCCCCTCCAAGAAGAACTTTCCCACCAAATACAACATTCAGACTCATAATTTCTCTTAGTAATCTGTCTATGGTGTTTATAGCATGACTGGATGCCATGGTGCATTCATCAATAATGAGAAGTTGGGCCTTTTTAATAGTTTTAGCAAATTCACTCTTTATATTGAGTCTAGAAATTGAAGTTTCATTTAATGAAATCGGTAATTTATGTTGGGAATGAAAGGTGCTTTCACCAAGAAGTAAATTTACAGCAATTCCTGTAGATGCTGTGGATAAAACAATACCACCATGACCTCTAATATAATGTATTAAAACTTTATACAGATATGCAGGTGAATAGGATTCCTAGCTGGCAGGCCCCTGACAGCAAGCTGGCCACCTGTCAATTCTGTGAGGAATGGGGCTCCCTCCTCCCTCCTGTCAGGGTCCGGGGTGCAGGTGAATGGGGTTCCTGGCTGGCCTGCCACTGACAGCAAGCTATCCAAAAGCAGATTCTGTGAGAAATGGGGTTGCCTCCTCCCTACTGTCAGGGTCTTATTTGAAGGCAGGACTCAGTACTTCTATGCTCTGCTTGGAGGGCGGGTTCCTGCCTGAAACCTCACCCTGAGGGAAGGTTCCTGCCTGAAACCTCTCCCTGAGGGTGGGTTCCTGCCTGAAACTTTGCCCACTGGGAAACAGCTGGGGGAGGGCACAGCCATTTCCAAGAAGACCCCGGCAGGACTGACTTCCTTCCAGTTGGTCGAGCTTCTGGACGTGATGTTACACCCAGGGTTTTTATATAAGTAGATTCTGAGTAATATATCATGAAGCTTTGGATCTTGATTAAATTCTATGAAAATTTTGAATTTTTTATTTCTGCAAACAAACATCTGATTTGGTTTAGTTATGACTATCCTCATTTGAATTGTCATTGCAACATCAGTGCTACTGATTGGTTTTCAAAACCTCTGAGTGCTCCTCAGACCTGTCACACATGTGTACCACCTGGAGGCCAGTCTGGGACATTGGTGGTAGTTTATCCTTTAGCTGAGCTCTCATCTCTCAAGGTCTACCTGCCTATGCTGTTTAGGTATAGATCCAGACATGATCAGCTGGTTGGTGGGGTGGGGCAGGGCAGGGGTTCACAAATAACTTTAAAAATTTGCTTCCTTAAACTTCTTCCCCTCTGTAACCACCACAGTACTCTCCACTTCCCTGTGCTCTCCTTTTCACTCCTCCAGCAAGGATGTGGGGCTTAAGTTACCTCACTCTACTATGCACTTCCTGTGACTATGCCGGTATCTGCCCAAACACTGGGAAGACAGAGATAAAAAATGCAATTAGCTATTGTAAAAAAATGAAGGAGAAGAAGAAGAAGAAGAAGAAGAAGAAGAAGAAGAAGAAGAAGAAGAAGAAAAGAAAGAAAGAAAGAAAGAAAGAAAGAAAGAAAGAAAGAAAGAAGAGAAAAGAAAAGAAAAGAAAAGGAAAGAAAAGAAAAGAAATGAGAAGAAAAGAAATGAGAAGAAAAGAAAAGAAAGAAAAAAGCAATTAGGATTGCCCCTCTCTTCTTTGGATCACAGTTCCCTCTCTCAGAGTTTTAGATTTTTGCACTACCCTGTTTCCCAAACCACCACTGCAAATAGTAGGATGGTGTTGGGGCTAAGGTGTGAGGAAACAAAGAAAGCATAAAAACAAAGAAGATAAAAAAAATAACAGGATTTCCCCAACTCTCTCTGAAAGTTAAGAGTTCCCCTTCATGCTCTCAGAGCCAGAACTCAGGGTCTTATTTTGGAGCTCTCTGTGTCATCCTCCAGAGCTCGACTTCCAGTTTCAGGCTGCACTGAGTTCAGGCCAGGTACACCAAAGAAGAAGTAAAATGCAAATTTGCCACCAGTTCAGTGGCACATGGAATTCGGACATGGTCCCCAATTTGTCAGCTCCTAATTACTTTTCAGAGTTTTCAAACAGCTGCCAAATTATGCGATTGGGTGGAAAGTACTTCCTCCGTCTCAAGGAGCTGGAACCTTGCTGGTGGATTCTTAAGTCTTATTCTCAAAAGAAAGGCTGATGACTGACTATGGCCCTGAATCCAATAGATTCAATATTGAGGAGACTTGTTTGAACATTTCTATTTTGATATATTTTCAAACTTCAAGAAAAGTTGCAAGAATAGTAAGAATAGTATAAGAAACTCATATATTCTTTACTCAGACTTATTAAATGTTTTACATTTTGTCCCATCTGTTATATCATTTTTCCTCCTCCTCCTCCTCCTCCTCCTCCTCCTCCTCCTCCTCCTCCTCCTCCTCCTCCTCTTTTTCCTCCTCCTCCTTTTCCTCTCTCTCTCTCTCTCTCTCTCTCTCTCTCTCTCTCTCTCTCTCTCTCCCCTCTCTCCATATAGACAGTTAATCCCCTCCCCCCCTCACTGAGTCATTGAAGACTAAGTTGGAGACATTTTGTATTTCCTAAGAACAAAGAACATACTCTGACCTAACAATAGTACACTTTCAACGTCAAGGAATTTAAAATGGACATAATGCCATTGTTTAACCCACAGTCCATATTTAAATTTCAAGATCATGCATTTAATTTAGTTTTTGTCTCTTTAGTATCCTTAATCAGGAACAGTTTTTTTAGCCTTCTTTCGCCTTTCTTGAGCTTGACTTTTTAAAGAATACTAGTTAATATTTTGTAGACATCCTTCAATTTGAATTTACTGATATTTTCTCATACTTAGATTCCAGCTATGAATTTTTTGTAGGAATACCACAAAAGTGATGTTGTGTCCCTCTCAATGAATCATAGCAGGAGTCTCTTGCTGTCAATTTGTCCAAATATTTGTTTTATAACTTAAGGTAGCATTGACCAGGCTTAAGCATCAAAAACTAATAGAATTTCTTCCTCAGAACAAGTTTAGGGGAATGGTGGAGGCTCACTCTTATGAAACTTCTTTCTCTTGCTTTGTTTAAGTTAGTGGTTTTTTTGACCTAACATCTAGGGAACACATTACTTGCATTCTGCCTGGAATCAAAATAAGCCCTGGTTATACTCTTTTGCTGTGTGCTTACTATTCCCAGCTGAGAGCTGCACTGATGCCTGTGTAGCAGTGGGTCTCTTTCCACCACCATCTGGGAAACCACCCATAATTCTGCATGCCTGTGGTGCCCAAATGAATGGAGACTGACCAGCTCTGTGGGTGGAAAGGAAAAGATGTGCAGTATGTCAGGGCCCCGATTTTCATGGGAAAAAAGTCTATCTGAAATCTTACTTCTGTTTCTCAAAATAGTCCACTGAAAAACATGTGTTGTTTTTTTAAAAAACAATTTTAGCCACAGAACCATTCAAGAGAGTTCAGTTCCTGAAAGCACTCACAGCCCCACCCATCAGCCTCTGCTGTTATGTAGTGTCTGATCTTGTATAAGCTGTGGATGAGTTGAGACAAGTAATCAATACTTCATTTATATATTTATAACTCCACTATAATGAAAGTCTGACAAAGCAAATGTCCATTAAGGAAAAAGAAAAAGAAAAAAAAATTGACCAGGGCATTTCCCATGGCTTCCTGCATGTATTTGCACTAACGAATTGAGGCCATCTCCTCAAAGAGTTCATTATATTCAGGTCAGTCCTGATTGAATGTGGTTCCATCTCACTGTGCACCTCAGCTATTAGTATCCAACTTCCAAAGCTACTGAAGGGAGATGAGGAAACAAATATAGCACTGAGCCCATATGAGGGGAAGACTATTGTCTTAAGTTTCATTTCCCCAGCAGTTTAAAACATTTAAAGGATAAATTATGGATTAGATCTTTGTTCTGGTTTACTAGTCATAATATTTTGATATACGCCTGTCAGATACTTGAGGACTTCATCTGAGCACTGTAATATCAAGTAGCTTGCATTCCTGGATTTTTCTAGACTTTTCTCTCAATGGAATCCTGACATATCAGAAAGAAAGAAATATTTGACTTGTGGTAAGTGGAGGGGATAATGACGCAGGGCTATGGAGTACTTTCTCCAGTTTTTTCTGCTTGAGTGGGCAGAAATTCCTTAGCACACATATGCAAAGTCTATGCAGACACACAAACTCATTTTCTTTCAGTTTAAGAAAACTGATGTGCCCTGATCAAGGCCATAGTGAGGATTTCCCTATCCAAAGCGGAGTATTTTGTCACCTTTCATAGCATTCTACTGCTTTAACTCTGGCTATTACTTCTGATGCTACCCACTTTCACCATGAACAGATTTGCAATTTTTGGTATGTTTATAAAAGTTTGTAGCCATAATCTGTTCTATTGTTTCACCCCTTATCTGGTATTCTTGTGATGCTTTCTTTTCTACACTTCTCTTTTCCTTATATGTTCAGATTCACACTTCACTCTCCATTTCTCACCTTTCTTTCCTCAATATGTCTCTTATTAGAATTTCTTATTCTTTGCAGTCATCTGCTGTGGAGATTAAATACATTTGAAACAACGCCCCAATGACCTTGGGCTATTTCTGTTTTGGAAAGGCCACTCAGTCCCAACCAGTCTGGGAGTTTGGCAGCAAACATGGGCAGGAAAAGGATGGCTCCTGAGGTGTCCTGAGAAATTGACCTACCATGTTTTGGGGTTAATCTTCATGTTTGATGGGGGCAGTCACATAAATGGAATCTAACTCCAAATTAGTTCTGAGGTCCTGGACTTCTCAGGCCATAGTTAGGGAAAAGGATTTGCACTAATTAGTGCAAATGCATGCAAGAAGGTGGCAAGAAAGAGAGTATGAGTCAGTGTTATTTCATCAGAATTTTCTCATCAACATTATCTTTCAGAGCTCTGAGGAACTCTCTAGCTTCTCGCTTTTCTGTTTGTTTTTATTCTCTGCTTATTTCTAATGTTAGACTCATGGCACTTTGAAGTTAACATGGACCTCAGAGCTGATCTAGTCTAGGCCCCTGTTTTGGTAGTTAATGAAAATGTACCTAAAAAGAACACAGGACCATGGAAAAGAATAATGGAAAAAATACCGGTTTTTAAGTCAGAGGGACTGGAGTTCACTTTGGCTCCATTTATTTAATTTCTCTGAGCCTTAGTGAATCATCAGTAAAATGATATTGGTCACATGCGGTTTTAGAGGAATGAATGAGATAGCATACTGAGCACCTGGGACAGTGGCTGGGATGTATTAGGCTCTGAATAACTAGTCACCTCCTTTCTCTTTTCCCTAAACTTGTTTTGATTTCCTCCTTATTCTCTCCCCTTATTCCCTTACATGATTCTTTCAAGAAACTAACTTCCTTATTCTCTTGCTTTCCAGCTAGTTCTGTCTTTCTCCCTGTTGCTGTTCATGGTGAATTCACAACCCTTCTTATAGCTCTTCTCTGGCTTTCACATTCATCCATCCACCAGAGGTTTTTATTTTTGTTTTGTTTTGTTTTAATAGATTTTTTTACTGATTTTAGAGAGGAAGGGAGAGGGAGCGAAAGAGAAACATCAGTGATGAGAGAGAATCATTGATAGGCTGCCTCCTGATGTCCCCCACTGGGGATTGAGCCCACAATCTGAGCATGTGTCTTGACCAGGAATTGAATCATAAACCTCCTGGTTCATAGTCCAGTGCTCAATCATTGAGCCACACAATTTGGGCACCAGAGGTTTTTTTATAAAGGCAACTGGAAGCATTTCTTGATTCCTACAGCCCTTAGGCTCTTTCTCTCCCTTTGAGTTCCCATCTGACTTCCTGTTTCCATAACTCACATTGTCTTGCCATCCTGGTATCACTGGTTCTCCTTGTGTGCATGTGTTGTACCTATTGAAGCTAGACTGGAAAATTCATGAGACCTAGGACCACCCTATATATTATTTAGTTATTATTCCTTATTATATCTCCTGATAATCTCCCTCACATAGCAGATACACAATTAATATTCATTAGTGGATTAATGTATTCCTATTACCCTTTCTAAAGACACCTCCTCCTGTAGCATCTTTACCGAGGGGACACATAAACATGGAGTGAATATTTGGTTGCAATTTTACAGCTAATTAAATGTCTCCGAGTAAAACCACACTAAGTAAAGGGTGCAATCCTTGCCTTTGGTGTCCGGCAAACTCACACTGTCATGGCGAGTGAGAGACCACGGCCTCTGCATGTTGACTTCCTGTATTTGCACCAGGGAAACGCAGAAGCTTCTGTCTGTGGTGATGAACTTTGCTTTTTCTTCTTGGAAAAAAACTATTTCATATTTTTTTTATTTTTTTCCAATCTTTAATTTCTTTATTGATTAAGGTATTACATATGTGGCCTCATTCCTCCCATAAGCCCCCCACCCCCACTCATGCCCTCGACCCCCTGTTGTCTGTGTCCATTGGTTGGGCTTATATGCATGCATACAAGTCCTTTGGTTGATCTCTCCCCCTTACCCCCACTCTCCCTTACATTCCCTCTGAGGTTTGACAGTCTTATCGCTGCTTCTCTGACTCTGGACCTATCCCTTTTCATCAGCCTATGTTGTTCACTATACTCCACAAATGAGTGAGATCATGTGGTATTTATCTTTCTCTGACTGGCTTATTTCACTTAGCATAATGCTCTCCAGTTCCATCCATGCTGTTGCAAATGGTTAAGAACTCCTTCTTTTTTACAACAGCATAGTATTCCATTGTGTAGATGTACCACAGTTTTCTAATCCACTCATCTGCTGATGGGCACTTAGGCTGTTTCCAAATCTTAGCTATGGTGTATTAAGCTGCTATGAACATAGGGATGCATATATCCTTTCTGATTGGTGTTTCTAGCTTCTTGGGACATATTCCTAGAAGTGGGATCACTGGGTCAAATGGGAGTTCCATTTTCAGTTTTTTGAGGAAACTCCATACTGTCTTCCATAGTGGCTGTACCAGTCTGAATTCCCACCAGCAGTGCAAAAGGGTTCCTTTTTCTCCACATCCTCCCCGACACTTGTGGTTTGTTGATTTGTTGATGATAGCCATTCTGACAGGTGTGAGATGATACCGTATTGTCGTTTTGATTTGCATCTCTCAGATGATTAGTGACTTTGAGCATATTTTCATGTCTTTCAGCCTTCCATATGTCCTCTTTCAAAAAGTGTCTATTTAGGTCCATTGCCCATTTTTTGATTGGATTGTTTATCTTCGTTTTGTTAAGTTGTATGAGTTCCCTATAAATGCTGGAGATTAAGCCCTTATCAGTGATATTAGCAAATATGCTGTCCCATGCAGTGGGCTTTCTTGTTGTTTTATTGATGGTTTCCTTTCCTGTGCAAAAGTTTTTTTTTTATTTTGATGTAGTCCCATTTGTTCATTTTCTCTTTAGCTTCCATTGCCCTAGGAGCAGTATCAGTGAAGAAATTCCTTCGGCATATGTCTGCAATTTCGCTGCCTATGGATTCCTCTGGTATTTTTATGGTTTCTCGTCTTACATTTAAGTCCTTTATCCATTTTGAGTTTATTTTTGTGTATGGTGTAAGTTGGTGGTCTAGTTTCATCTTTTTGCATATGTCTGTCCAATTTTCCCAACACCATTTATTGAAGAGACTGTCTTGACTCCATTGTATGCTCTTGCCTCATTTGTCGAATATTAATTGGTCATAGTGGTTTGGGTCGATTTCTGGGTTCTCTATTCTATTCCATTGGTCTATATGTCTGTTCTTGTGCCAGTACCCAGCTGTTTTAAGAACAAAAACTATTTCATATTTATCTGTGGGCCATCTCAGAGATGCATCCATTAGCAATGTAAAAGCCCTATTAAGTCATCGAGGCTGTCCCCTGTTCCCTACTGTGCCTTTTCAGGCAGCTTCATCCCTTTCACTTGAAACCCTTCAGATTAAATTTACAAATAGACTTTAAACGGGATCACCTCAAGTTGAATTCCTGTGCTCAGTGAAATGTTAGCAATGTATTACTTGGGTTGTATAAAATGGGAGTGTAGTGAGGTTAATTTCTCCCTCCTCCCCACCTTAGACTCATTATTGAAGAAAGTATGTGCAGACCTAGAACTTCTCATAATTCATCCTGCCTTCTGTTTCTTTAGAGTCCAAGCTCATAAATCTCTGTTTGTGTTGACACAATCGGTTCCTAGGGGCAAGTGGTGGTACTGCCAGCTGAGAATTACAGCTCCAGACTCCAAGCAAACTTAAAGAGACTCATTCAAAGAGTTATACCCCATCCTTTGCTGCCTTTACTTGAGGAAGTATCAAGAGCTAATGTACCCAAACACATTCACAAGTGGGAGTAGCCACAACATATCAAACTAAGAGAACTTGATGCTTATTTAGAAACACAAACTCACTATATTTTATGACAACAACAGAAAATGAACATACCCCACAAGGAACCAGAATTTGTCTATTAGAAATTGCAAAATTTAAAAATATCACATTAACACCATTCTCAAATTAACACTGTTCTCTTTAGAGTTCACTTAGCTTTGAAATACAGTCAAGAGTAATTTAATTTTCCTTCTGCTTCCTTCCTGTCTTTATAGTGTTTGTGAATTTGCATCTCTGTGACATATGTATATATTATGCATTTGAAAAAATTAAATAAAGAAAGTGAGAATTGTGGCACACTAGAACTCTAAGAACATTTAAAAGACTTAGTCCAATCCCTAATTTTGGAGATGAAGACACTGAGTCCAAAACATGTCTGAGAGCTGGATACTGAAAGCAGTGGCAGTGTCACAGAAGCCGTGAGACCCAGGCTCCCAGACCCAGCCCAGGCATTCCACGTGCCATGCTACTGATGTACACACTAGCCAAAGATCAGACAGACAGACAGACAGTTCCATTAATGTTGGCACATTCCCTTCAGTGGTTTTGAGAATTTTAGTATTAGAAAAAAGCTTGTGTAAGTATTCTTATTTCAAGCTCAGGAAATGGAAACAAAATTGAAAAGTATTTAAGTTCACTAAATAGAACATTGAAATGATTCTAATGTTACTGCCCTCATTTTCAAAATGAGAGGGTTGCCCGGCCCTCCACCTATGAACCAGGAGGTTGTAGCTTGATTCCCAGTCAGGGCACATGCCTGGATTGCAGGCTTAACCCCCAGTGTGGGGCATGCAGGAGGCAGCCAATCAATGATTCTCTCTTATCTTTGATGTTTCTATGTTTCTCTCCCTCTCACTTCCTCTCTGAAATCAATGAAAATATTAAAATGAGAGGATTAACCAGATGATTCTTGAGTCCTCTCCAGCTTGAATACTCAAGAATTCTAATTATTGCTCCTTAACAATCCTGAACCTTTAATTTCCACAATTATAAAACAGAGCTAATTGTATTTAAGATGACAATTGTGACAGTTAATAAGAGGATACATAGAAAGTACATTTAATTCCTTCAATAAAAAACAATGTAAGAATAAACAGTAAACCACTTACAGCAACTCAAAAATAGCAGGAACTGTAGAACATAATCAACTCTAGATTAAATTGTATGGATTATTATTTCTTGGAGGATTATTTCTAACAAATGTTCAATTTCAGATTCATTCCCTGCAACTCAGCATGCAACAGGGTAGTCAGAATGAACTAAAAAAAAAAAAAACTAGCCACTTTTGATATTTAACAAAACTAGCTATTATTTAAAAAGTAATTTATTTTTTGAAAATATAAATGCCAGAACTATAGTTTAATAGCATTTGGCTTGCTGTTTTGGAGTATTTACCTAACAGTGTCCTTCATTAGCAAGGATAAGGAAGGGCAATTGTAATATATTTTATAAAATTTAGAAAATTTTATAAAATTTTTGTGTATTATTACTATTTTTGTGTATTATTACTATTTTCTCCTTTATCATCTCACTTGCGAGTGTATATCTGTAAAGATGCTTAATATTGGTTCACGCTTTTGTATGAACTTGCCATGGCTTGATCTTGATATCTATCTACTACATGAGCCTTGACTAGAGTGACCTAAATCTGGCTCAACTTATCCCCATAGTCAGCCAACTATTTGTTTCAAATTTATAAATCCTTCTGCAGAACACATGCATTTAATGGCAAGGAAGAAAGGCTTGCTTCAGAAAGGAAGTCCACTGCCAGTCCACTGAGGTGATTTTTACTAGTTAGGGAATTCCTTTTAAGAAACAGAGGGGAAAGTGTGTGCATGGGTTTGTTTGGTGGGTGAACCCAGCCTGTAGATAATAGTTTCTTCCCATAATTTCCCTCACTTGTCAATCCTTGCCCACCTTAAAGGAGTTAACTTAACGAATACATTAAAATATTATTGAAGAATTACGTTTTATTCTGCACTTCTCTTTAAAGGGGATATGGAGAAATGGACACCTTTTTGAAGTGGAGCAACCAGACTTGAAAGAAACCATGTTGTTTGAGGAATAGTTAAGGTAGAGATGATAGACTCAGTGGGAATATGTCCCGAGTCTTCAAATATCTGAAGCATTGTCATGTGGAAGAATGACTCATTACTTTACTTGGCTTTAGTAACATGGAAGGACACATTTTAGCTTATTATAAGGAAATGCTTTCTAAGAACCAGAAAGATTGGAAGATTTGGTGAACTGTGAACCCCACCGTGTCCCGTGATGGAGGCGTTTAGGCCCAGTGTGGGTGAACACAGGTCAGGGAGGCCAATGGTAGGTGGTTGGACCAGATAGCCTCCCTCGTGGGTATTCCAAGCTCAGAGATGCTAGGATTTTAACAGAGTGACTTTGGCCTAAAATTACTGTTTAGGTCTCTGTTTTCTCATTTATAAAGTGATACATTTAGACTAGCTCAGCGGTTGTCAACCATTTTTTTTTTTTCAGAATGGTAAACTTTTGTTTCCGTAAATGGAATCTTCAGTAGAACTCCAATATACAAAGAGTTGAGAAAAGCTTCCATCTCTGGAGGGAGGGTTGACCTCTGTCCCCTGGGCCTGCCCACCTCAAGTCCACCTGTTCCTCCCTTTGGCAACCTTTGAGTACTTGGGAGAAATCTAAGAACTACAGATTAAAAATCACAATACTTTCTTTCTTTTTAAAAAAAATATATATATTATTATAGAAGAATTAATATATATAATATATATATATATTATTATAGAAGAATATATATATATATATATATATATATATATATTATTGATTTTTTTACAGAGAGGAAGGGAGAGGAATAGAGAGTTAGAAACATCGATCAGCTGCCTCCTGCCCACCTACTACTAGGGATGTGCCCACAACCAACGTACATGCCCTTGACCAGAATCATACCTGGGACCTTTCAGTCCGCAGGCCGAGGCTCTATCCACTGAGCCAAACCGGTTAGGGCACAATACTTTCTAACATTCCTAGCAGAACTACAATTTTATGATTGTCATGTAATTCTACAACTATTCCTTAACCAAATTAATAAACATGAAAAAAAATTTTAACCTGTTTCAGGCTGGAGGCTTACAGAAGGGAAACTATGTGGTGCAGTGGTAAGAATATGAATTTCACAACCAGGCAAGCTTGGGTTCAAATTTCAGTTCTGTGTTTTATTAGTTTAGTAACACTGGATAATTTGCTTAGCCTCTCTAAGCATTAGGAGGTAAATTTAGAACAAAATATTCACCTCATAGCATTTTGGAGAGGATCTACTAGATCACTTATTGAAAAGCTTACACTGTGTTTGAAATATGAAATACCCAACTATGTAGCTGCTTTATTAATAACAAGACCAAATGAAATGGAACAAAGCAGTTTCTTCCTATAACAGTAATTTCTTATCACTGGTAGTAACAATTCAAAGCCAAGAACCTTAATATTACTTTGCAAAGCTTTCAATAACACAGGTCCATCTAGAAGAGGAGAGCTGATGGCATTGATATCAGCCTCCAGCATCCCCACAGACCTTTCTGTGTGACTTTAACTAAAGTCCTTGGTCATTTTGTGACTTTTTCCCATTAATAGAATGAAACTGCAACATAAAGAGGTATCTCTAAGAAGGACTGGGGTTTGGTTTTTCCAAGAGACCCTCACTTTTGGCACAACTTTTCCAAAAGCCAAAAGCTTTCCTGGTAAAATCCCAGAGTTACCTCTTATAACCCCTTCCAAATATTCTTGTTAATTTTTTTTAATCTAAGCATTGCCTACTCTTTTTGCCTAAAGTGGATGTATATTTGTTCAGCAAACATTTCCTGCACACTTACTCTGCACAAGAGTTTTAGAGGAAAACACAGTAACTCATATGTTTACAGAGCTTACAGATTAGTCCAGACACTTGGAACCACAACCACACATCAGAGGTTCTTCAAAGGTGATTTGCAATGCTCTTTATGCTCTTGCCACTCATATTTCCTGCCTACTTATTCTTTATTTCTTGCCTTTGCAGGTTCTGAAGTTCTCTTGCTGCTGTCCATCTAAAGCACCCTTCTACATCAGCTTATGTGGCACATCTTCCAGGCACCCTGCTCCAAAACTGACTTTCCTGTTTTCTTCCATATCCCTCCCACTCTATAGAATCTGACCCTTAATGTTTGAGGAAACAATCTAAACAGCGAGTTAGGTCAATAGTCTTAATTCTTCCCCTTTTTACTTCTCACTAAGGGAGAATTTATGTTTTAAATAACCTAAGTAAATTTGAATTATTTAGAAGCAATGTTTTGTGGATGGGATGCACAAGGACACTTTCTGCTGCATTCCATTCTGAAGTTCTATTGGCCTTTTTATGGAACCACAGAGGAATATGACTGGTTTAACAGCCATATAGAGGAACATATCTATAAGCAAAAATAATACTTAGTAAAAACCACCTCATAACCTTTGAGAGCAAGCAAAATACAGAAAGAAAAATTGAGGACAAGGGTTTGTTGGGAACGACCCTGCACATAGGCACATCTTTATTCTGGTCTTGAAGGAGATAATAGGCATATGGAAACTTGATCTAACTTTTTCCTCTCTTTTTGGAAGTTCTGAAAGAGGGATGAGAGCACACATATAGATTAGGATGGTCTGTTTAAGGATGATACCAAAGGTAAGTGTGATTTGGGGTTTAAAATATTTGCTGGAAGATATTTACTGATTGGTTACAAGGAGGCAGCACGAATCATTGCTCATATCCCTCCTGTGGCCAGCTTCCAGCCATTTATCACCTGGCACATTGGATTAAGACTGATAGAATATTTAAGAAAAAAAATATGGAGTGCTCTATTCCAGTAAGAAGGCACTAAAATGTGGAAATAAAATGATCCCTGAAGATGAGGTCTACTAAGAAAGTGTTCCTATGTATCCTGTAGACATGAATAGTCCAGGGATTTGATAGTGGTGGAGAGATATATATATACAAGATAAAATATCAGCAATATATTAAGAAAAACCACACATGGAAACATTGAAACCAATATGGATAATAAATACTATAAATACCATATCTTCCCTACAGGTCCTCCACCTCACTTTCTGAATAAATATATTTATATTGTGATCCGGTATTCCCAATTTTTATGAAATTATTTAAATATTCCTTTAATAATTTTTCTAAAGATACAAGTAAATGGAATAAATAAGCATGAATTTCAAACACTCAGATCTTCCAAGATAACTCATAAATTAAAATATAAATTATAAGGTATATTAAAAAGTACTGGGGGTACAAATTGACATATAGGAAAAAGTCAAGTCATGGGCCTCAGCTGTGATATACAATTTATTGGGAACTTTAATAAAGAATGATTTAATATATTTTCATAACAACATCAGTCGTGTCAGAGACAAAGCTTAGATAATATAAGCTTCACTTGATAGGAGAAGAAAATATTATTAAATATCAAAAGAATAAGATATTATGTACTCGTGGGTATGTTTGTGTATGAGCATGAGAGCGAGAGCAAGCAGGGGAGCACTCATCACTAATGTGAAGTTCAGTGAAGGAAGATTTGGTAGGAGCATATTATGTATTATTTTATCTTCACCTGTTCAAATCAATATCAAGATTAGTGTCTGCTGGTGATTTGTAGGAGGGGAGAAAGCAAAAGTCAACATTTTAAAAAATATATCAACCGAAGGACTTGTATGCATGCATATAAGCATAACCAATGGACACAAGACACTGGGGGGTAGGGGAGGCTAGGGGATCAAGCCCGCAACCCAGGCATGTGCCCTTGACCGTAATCGAACCTGGGACCTTTCAGACTATAAGCCAGTGCTGTATCCACTGAGCCAAACCATGAAGGCAAAAGTCAACATTTTAAGACCATTGAGAAGAGTGGGGACCCAAGAAGATGTGCTTGGTGCATATGTCCTGGGGAGAGGAAAAGAGTGAAGGTAGCAGGAAGGGAGATTGCTTTCCCTCAGAGCAACTCCAATTCTGCTTATTCCAGGAGAGTGAGGACCTGCTCCCTGCTCTTGGCAACATCCTGAGGCTGAGGCAGGGCCTCGGAGAAGCTGGGCACACGATGCCTGAGGAAGTGCCTCAACACCATTGGCCACAAGCTTGGCACAGAAGCCACAGAGCAGAAATCATCACCTGGCCTGGAGCTATGTGCCTCTCGGCAGCCACCAGACAACAGAGGAATGGAGGCTCACCTGGTGTCTTGACCTGTGGGTCAAACCTCCAGACCCTACTCCAACCTGCTGAAGGTGATGATGAGAAAGCCTTGAGAATGGTTGAGCTAGTGTTTCCTTCAGCCCAGAAGGAAAGGGCTTAGAGATGATACCAAGTTGATTTATGGAGAGTAAACCATCTGAGTTTATAGACTCAGATTTATACCTGCTACAAAAATATAAATATTTTACCCTGTGTATCTGGAGAGCACAAGATCCTGAGATAGATTCCTGGTTCTGGCCCCACTCCACTATTAACCAGCCACATGTGACCTTAGCAAGTCTCTTAACCTCACTAACCCAAGCTTCTTTTTCTATAAAACTGGGATTATATCAGTACCAATTTCAGATGGCTGTTGCAAGGATAAAATGAGATCATCTGTATCTTTGGCATAGAACAGAGGCTCAATAATTATCAGCTATTATTAATTAGTACTAGGGGCCCGGTGCACGAAATTCGTGCACTGGGTGTGTGTGTGGGGGTGTGTGTCCTTCAGCCCAGCCTGCCCCCTCTCACATACTGGGAGCCCTCAGGCGTTGACCCCCATCACCCTCCAATCGCAGGATCGGCCCTTGCCCAGACCTGATGCCTCTGACAGAGGCGTCAGGCCTGGGCAGGGGACCGTCATTTCCCCCCATCACTGGTTCTGCCCCCAGCCCAGGCCTGATGCCTCTGGCCCAGGCGTCAGGCCTGGGCAGGGGACCCCCAGACCCCTCCGATTGCTGGCTCTGCCCCTTGCCCAGGCCTGATGCCTCGGCCAGAGGCGTAGACCCCCATCACCCTCCGATCGCCTGATTGGCCCCTTACCCAGGCCTGATGCCTCCGCCAGAGGTGTCAGGCTTGGACAGGGGACCCCCATCTCTCCCCAATCACTGGCTCTGGCCCCCGCCCAGGCCTGAGGCCTCTGGCCCAGGAATCATGCCTGGGCAGGGGACCCCCATCTCCCTCTGATCGCTTGCTCCACCCCCCGCCCAAGCCTGATGCCTCTGACCCAGGATTCAGGCCTGGGCAAGGGGACCATCATGTCCCCCCAATCCCCGGCTCCGCCCCCACCCAGGCCTGATGCCTCTGGCCCAGGCATCAGGCCTAGGACCCCCAGCCCCCCACCCAGGCCTGATGCCTCGGCCAGAGGAGTTGACCCTCATCACCCTCCCATCACCAATCACCGGATCGGCCCCTTGACCAGGCCTGAGGCCTCTGGCAGAGGTGTCAGGCCTGGGCAGGGGACCCCCAGCTCCCCGCAGCTGCAGGCTCCGCCCCTGCCAAGGCCTAACACCTCTGTCCAAGGCATTAGGCCTGGGCAGGGGACTCCCAGCTCCCCACGATCTCCCGCTCTGCCCTTGCCCAGGCCTAACGCCTCTGGCCTAGGCGTCCGGCCCGGGCAGCGGGGACCCGCAGTGGCAGCGGGGGGTGCCGCGATCACGTGGGCTCCGCCCCTGCCCCTTCAGGACGCTTCTGGCTGAGGCGTCCGGCTTGGGCAGCGGGGACCCACAGCTGCAGCAGCCCCGCGATCGTGGGCTCCACTTTAGGCCCAGGCAAGGGACCCCTAGCTCCCGGACTGCCAGCTTCGACCGTGCCCAGCTCCCATCGCTGGCTCCACCCCTACTTCCTGCTATCACTGGCCAGGGCGGCAAAAGCGCCTGATTCTCTGATCATGGCTGGGGTGCAGGGCAAAGGTGGCCCCAGGGCCGCCTTTGCCCTGCCCCCCAGGTCTTAGCTCCCCCCCTGGGTTTCTGATCACTGTCAGTGGCAGGGGGCTTCTTCCTGCTTTCCCTTTCGCCTCCCTGCATTGTGCCTACATATACAAATTAGCCGCCATCTTTGTTGGCAGTTAACTGCCATCTTAGTTGGCAGTTAATTTGCATTTAGCCCTGATTAGCCAATGAAAAGGGTAGCGCCGTACGCCAATTACCATTTTTCTCTTTTATTAGTGTAGATTATTCAGTTCTTTCTTATCCCAACTATTACCTAACTGTGAGGGAGATATCTATACCTAAAAATATCTTTCAATTCATAGCCTTGGTTATTCATAAATCGTTTTTCACCATAGGCTTAAGAAGTAAACAAATTTTTAAAAAATAACTTTTTTTGTGCCCCCAGGAGACTACTAAATTGCATGTGAAACAAAACACCTTTAGGGAGATGTTCCTGGGAAGAAAAGAGATTTTTTCCTAGATCTTAAGTAGCTAATTGCTTGTATCCTGATAGGGGCTGTGCCTCCCCACTGTCAGGTAAGAATGCCAACTGTGAACGTAGGAAGTCCAGCCTGCTCTGTATTCTCCCAACAAATGGGAGTTAGCCAAATTTCTGATCTCCAAGGATCCAATGGGCTTGTCAGGATCTTAGAACACTTGACAGGTAGAGGAGGGGAGGAGGAGAATTCTTTCCTGTAAATTTCATGCTGGAGTGCTCTGAGATTAGTCAACTTTAATTCTGTGGAAATTCAGTGTTCAGTTTGGGGCAGGAGTCTATGAACTTTTATCCCTAAGTTATACTGGGAGGACTATTTATTCTCCTGTATCCTTAAATTGCTATGAAAATAGGGAATGCTTGTGAATGAATAATAAACTGATTTGTGTAAAGAATTGTCTGAGCTGAAGAGAGGGACTATAGACAGTCCCCAGTATACCACAGTCCAGATCTGGCCCCTAATTTCTAGGTAAGTGGGAACCTAATGGCCTCTGTGCCTGACTTTCCTGAGTAGATGTGATGTATGTAGACAGAGGTGGGGAGTGTGCACAACCTTGTTCATGCTACAGGTCATGCCAGATGTTCATTGATGTATCTTAATTTATGTCCTTTTTGATCTTATTTCTGCTCCAGTCACTCAAACTATGAGTTCACCAACTCTGATTGCACAAGTGGGACCCTCTTAATGTCTTCCCCACCTACTCCATTTAGCTTCTGCATTGGTATTGGCCCTCAGGATCTCCTCCCTGGTGCCTGTTCAAAGTATCAGGGCTTAATGTCTCACAGCTGTGCCCTATTGAGCTGTCTAAGCTCTCAGGTCCCCATCTTATAAGCCCAGGGCAACAAGGGCCAGCCCACCTGCTTCTGGACATTTCATATGTCTTCAGTCAAAATGTATTTAAATAAATACTATCCCTCAAGGTGCAAAGCCTAGGTCAGGCATCTTGTAGGATACAAAGGTGTGTTTTTCCTTTCTAGGGGTCATGCCCTCACCAGTGAGATGACTACACAACCAGGTATCTCTGTGGCAAATGGCACAGAGAGTTAAAACAGATACAAGTTATTTGAAAGAGGAGGATATTCCCAGGTAAGAGCCTCAAGGCAAACTCTAAAAGAAGTAGACCTGGACAGGAAAGCAGAAGTTTGGCTGTGTAGTCAGGGGGTAGCAAGGGTGAGGACTGGCCTAGACTTACAAATGGAGCACAAGTCTCCCCAACTCTCTGAAAGTTGAGCATTCCCATAAAACCTTCCCTAAGACCAAATAGTGGAAAGTGAAGAAGAAATTATCTTAGGACAGACATATCTTGCTAACAATGCAAAAAATAAATGGAGATACAGCACAGATGTTCTCAGACAGAGTTAAAAACTCCGGCAGCTTCATGCGGAGATGCTGAGGGCGGTTTCTGGGAAAAGAGCTTGGTGTCGTCCTCACTGCGTGGGGTGCTGCCTCTACAACACTCACTGAAGGCTGTTTTCCCTTTCCATTTTTTTTGATAAACGTGAAAATCATCTTGGGAATTTTTAGTTAGCAAAAACAGGTGCTAACGTAGGTCTTTCATAAAAGCCAAGTTGTATAATGTGAACCTTCAAATAGCATTTTTTGTGAGACTGTATTTGTGAGACTTTGAATCTGTGTCTTAGGTTCCCTCAGGGAACTGCAGGGAGACAGCAACTGAGTGGTACTCAGGAATTTTAATCTTTAGAATTCTTTGAAAATAGAGTATTATATAGGAATAAATCCATAATGTAACCTTGAAGAATGGTCATGGAAGGAGCAGGACATTCATTTCCTGTAGCTGCCATAACAAATTACTACAAAATGGGAGGCTTAAAACAACACAAAAATTTTTTTTTTTAATTACTGAGGCCAAAAGTCCAAAAATAGCATTACTGGATACACAAAGAATCACCAGGGCTATGCTCCATCCCAAGGTTCTAGGGGCAAATTGGTTCTTTGCCTATTCCAATTTCTAGGGGCTACCAACATTCCTTGGCTTGTGGGTGCTTTACTGTAACCTCTGCCTTGGAGTCACCTGGCTTTCTTCTCTGTTATCTGTGTGTAGAATCTCCCTCTGCCTATCTCTGCTAAAGAAATGTGTGACTGCACTTAGGGCCCATCTGGGACAATCCAGGGTAAACTAGCCATTTCAAGAGCCCAACTTAGTCATATCTACAAAGCCTCTCTTTTGCTATATAAGGTAACAGTCCCAGGTCCCAGGAAGAAAGATGTACCTTTTAGAAGGCTATTTTCAAGCCTACCTCAGGGCTTATCTTTATGCAGACTGTCTTGAATTTCTCTGCAGTTACTTAATAAGGTGTTATTGACCCAAAGGGGTTCTGGCCTCCCCAATACCTCTGTCCCATTTAGACCTTGGGCCTAACTCTAGAAACCAATACAGACCCCCCCAATTAGCCACCTGTCTGGCAAAGTCCTCTTCTCAAAGAAAACAGTTTCAGTTCTTACCAACTTTATTTAAAAATTTAGAGAAATTGGTCAGAAGCTTTTTGTACACTATCTATCTGTGATTGTACATGAGAAAGCAGCAGAGCTTTCTAAAGGGATAACCATTTGGAAATGTCTTCAGAAATTCAAATGCAAAGTTTTAGGATTGTTTGACATTGATTTCACCCATTACCAATGTCCACTTATGTACTTATTCCTTATTTTCTTCATTTTAATGTATCCATCTTACAATATTGATAAGATGCCCAAGTTGTGAATTTCAGGATCATTATCACACTTAGGAAGTTAAAGCCCTCCTCTTTGACCTATGCTTTCTAATACCACGTAAGGTATGCCATAATTGCCCACAAAGGCACAGTATGTTAGGTCTTATTGTCCAAATGAAACCCACTTTCACAGTAGGACGAGAGAGGAGGTAGATCTCCTGCAATTTACATCAACACTTTTCCTCAGGAAATGCTGAATCTTGGCACCAAAGGAAAGTGTAAAAATGATAAATTTTTTCCCCAGTGTGGACCACTGAACTCACAAGACTTCAACTCCTATATTAATGGATATTAGAATATACCTTTTTTAATTTGGAGCCTCAATGCATAGCATAAGTAAAAAAAGCCCCAACTATATCATCTTTAATTGCCTTTAGACAGAATGCTGATTACCTACTGAGGTCTTGCCATGTTTTTCTGGGGAGCCAGCAGAGTTTGTTCCCTGCTTTGAAAGCAAAGTTGGAAAAGATTATATGGTTATTATTAGAGAGAGTAGAGCTGTATGTCTGCAGTTCTTCCTGGTAATATCGCAATTGAACAAAATGTGTGGACAAAGACATGAAGGGATTGTCAAGATGATGGCTTGGTGTGTGTGAAGTTTGGAGAATCATCTACATTCACCCACCTAAACGGAAGGAGCCTTCCAGCCACTTCCACTTAGTGTTCTTGTTAGCAAGAGTTTCAAAACAGCCACAGTTTTCATTCTGAGTCTGGCAGAGACCCAGAGAGAGGCTCATACTCAAAGTAGTGATTGCTGAGTCCGCCAGTATCCCTTGGTACAACTGATTAAAGCAAGTAATCAATACCGAACTTTGAGAAAAAACTAGTGTGGGCATGTTACAGATGACATCCCATGAATAAATAACTCTGATAATGGCATTCATCTTACAATCAAGCTCATCTATAATTTAGCAACGATAATATCCATTAAAAGAACACCTAGGATGATCACTGCCAAAATAAAGAGTTAATTGGTTTATATCTTCTGGGAAGTCACTCAAATAATATAGGGAAAGTAAAGTGGCTAATCACTGTAAAAATAAATGTAAAGCAGCTTCTACACCACATCCTCCCCTCTGTAAGACTGTCCTTCAATAGCATTTCAAATCATTCTTATTTGATTCAACTTCAACCCAAAGAAGCTTTCAAAAAGGCCTTTTTCTTTTCCATGTAGGAATCAAATCTGTATTATAGAAAAATATAATTCACTGCTTTAAGTAAGTTAATTCACTGATCACCAAGTATAAAGGAATATAAATAACATCCTCCCGGGATTAAATGCTGTTGTAATATAAACTAAGTATTCTATTCACAAGGCATTCTCCATTCTGCCTGATATCTCATTGTGCATGGCATCTCATGAGTAATGGTATCTCATTCACATGGTTCCAAGACTTTGGGGTGGTCAAATGGGCAAAAGAAATAAGGACCTATCCCAGGGTGAGAATAGGCAGGCAGAAGTGATCAAGGCCCAAACTATCCACTGAAGCCGGTGTTCCTGCTTTACCACTAAAGAAGTTAGGCACAAGGAAAGCAGAGAGATTTGAGCAAGTTAGGCTGTGGGTCCAGTTTATTTTGAGGTGCCTTGGTCATTTTTAAATGTTGATGAGGTAAAGCAAGTCATAGGCCATGCATTTGAGTCTGGGAAGCTTGATTATTATAGGATTTTAAAAAATGATATCCTTGTCAGAGTACCGACTGCATCAGGTTTTGCCTCACTAGTTGATCTGTCAGTAGATTTCTTTGGGCACTTTTGAGTCACTCGGATAAGGTTAGAGCATGTGAAAATCAGTGTTGAACATTACCATCTCACAAACTTATTTGGGGGGAAATAATGTCTTTCAAATAATGCCCATGGTTACGCTGAGTTAGTAATCCTATATAATAAAAGGCTAATATGTAAGTAGAACAAACAGTGGAATGACTGGTTGCTATGATGTGCACTGACCACCAGGGGGCAGACGTTCAATGCAGGAGCTGCCCCCTGGTGGTCAGTGTGCTCCCACAGGGGGAGCACTGCTCAACCAGAAGCCAGGCTCATGGCTGGTGAGCGCAGTGGCGGTTGGGGGAACCTCTTTCACCTCCACACCAGTGCTAAGGATGTCCGACAGGGAGCGGGCCTAAGCTGTCAGTTGGACATCCCCCAAGGGCTCCCAGACTAGAGGGTGCAGGCCAGGCTGAGGGACCCCCTCCCTAAGTGCAAGAATTTCGTGCACCGGGACTCTAGTTGTTATATAAAATAAAACTGAGTATGTTTCTAATGTCCTCTAGAGACATTGTAAGTACTATTTGCTAGTATTTACGATCTGCAATCAAACAAGAGTTAAGGCCATAAATCATTACTCTGAATATAATATTTTTGTTTCATGAAAGTCTGAGCTTTTAACCTCAAAGCAGCAAATCAATCCACTCCTTACTGAGCCTATCACAGCCCCATCCTTGAGTATGACCACATTTATTACCATTGTCAACTGCTTCTTGTGAAAGAACAGGAAGGAAGGATAGGGAATGTAAATATAAATTGTAAAGCAGTGATTTGGGGGGAAAGCCAGTCTGAGGGGAGGGGGAACACAACTTTCACCTCAGGGTCACATATTTGATGGCCTGTGTACTGATATAGTGATTGAGTTTTCACATCACCAAGAATCTGGCTATTAACTGTCACCAGAGCTGAAAGGCTTGACACAAGGGCAAAGTGCTCAGAGGAGTTGGAGGCTGAACTTTCAGTCTTTTGACTGACCCCTAAAATATTTGGGCCTTTCTTAGGACAAGCCTGCTTCTCGAGGAGCCCATATCTTCTAAGGGATGTTGGCAGTACTGCAGATAGGGAGCTACTAGCTTGCTTGTAGAAGAAGGCCTCTAGGGCTTTATCCCTGGCAGACTTGAGGAAACTCTAGAAATGCTCCTAAATAAGAAACCACTGTCTGGCCAGTGATGCTCAGTGGTTGAGCGTCAAAACATGTACCAACATGTCACTTGTTTGATTCCTGGTCAGGGCACATGCCTGGGTTATGGGCTCATTCCCTCCTGTATCAGGCCTGTGGGAGGCAGTTAATCGAAGTTCCTCTCTCATTGATATTTCTATCTCTCTTGCTCCCTCTCCCTTCCTCTCTCCCTAAAATAAATAAAAACATATTCAAAATATATATTAAAAAATTAAAATATGAAACCACTGCTTTCACTGTCCCAGGAAAAGCACCACCTTCCAGGAGTGATACCACCAGAAGAGAGGAAATGAGATTTATAAAGGCAGGAGCTAAGTCTGTAACTGAGACAACAACCTGGATTGTAGCAAGCAATATTTATAAAAACTCATTGCCAGAAACTCTTCAAAATGTAGAGCTTTTCTTGGATGTCTGAAGGAATTTTTGTTTTTGAAATATCTTCTTCATACTTAAGATATTTGTAAAACCATGCAAAAGTAAGTCAAGGCCTCTACTGACACCTTAGCTGTAGATGCAATGACATACTTTTATTTTCACCCCAAAACAAGCTCCAATATGAACATAGGATTTTATGAAGTACCAACTAGTGGCCGAGTGCATGAAATTCATGTACAGGGGGTGTCCCTCAGCCTGGCCTGCACCTTCTCCAATCTGGGACCTCTTGGGGGATGTCCGACTGTTGGATATCCCTCTCTCAATCTGGGACTGCTGGTTCCTAACTGCTCACCTGCCTGCCTGCCTGATCACCCCTAACCACTCTACCTGCTGGTCTTCTTGCCCCCAACTGCCCCCCACCGCCAGCTTGCTTGCCCTCAACTGCCCTCCCCTGCTGATCTGCTCACCCACAACTTCCCTCCCCTCCTGGCCTGATTGCCCCTAACTGCCTCTGCCTTGGCCCAGACACCATGGCTTTGTCTAGAACAGGGGTGGGCAAACTTCTTGACTCGAGGGCCACAATGGGTTCTTAAACTGGACCAGAGGGCTGGAACAAAAGCATGGATGGAGTGTTTGTGTGAACTAGTATAAATTCAAAGTAAACATCATTACATAAAAGGGTATGGTCTTTTTTTTCAATAGTTTTATTCATTTCAAATGGGCCGGATCCGGCCCGCGGGCCATAGTTTGCCCACGGCTGGTCTAGAAGGATGTCTGGAAGGTCTCCTGGAATGTCTCCTGGTCTAATTAGCATATTACCCTTGTATTAGTATAGATAGAAGCCTGGTGCATGGGTGGGGGCCAGCTGGTCTACCCAGAAGGGGGTTCGGTATCGGTGTGGGGATCCCCTTGAGGGGAGGGATGAGCCTGGGCTAGGGGCCTGGGGTGCTTTTCAGGCTAGCCACGCCCCCTTCAGGGTGGGGGTCCCTGCGGGGGGTGTGGCCAGCCTGGGTGAGGGGCTGAGGGCCGTTTGGGGGCAGTTTGCAGGCCAGCCAAGCCCCCAGTTTTGTCCTGAAGGACATCCAGAACGTCTCTGGAAGGTCTCTCCATCTAATTAGCATATTACTCTTTTATTAGTATAGATTACTTCATAAGAGGACATTAAGCACCAACATGGACAATACTGGAACACAACAGATAGAATATGTTATTAAGGAATTGCATTCAGACAGATACTTTCAGAATCCTCTACCCTACTCACTTTTTATAATTTTTTCAACCTTAATGGTCCCCAATTTAACATGGCTAAGGAATTTATTTTATTTTATTCTGTTTTAAGTTGTTTTGATAATATTTGTTTAAAAGTCTCAAATGAATCAGAAATATATACTCAGCAAGAATTTGAACTGAGTAGTTTTGTTTGCAAAATTTCACCTGTACTTTATTTTTACATGTGATTCTAATCATTATGCTTATAGCACCCTGCCCAAGGCTAATCGCCCCTTTGCTACATAAAAATTCAAATACTGTTTATGGATTTATAAAACAAAAAGCCAACATCTCACTCATTTTAACCTTACAAAAAGCATCTTGCTGTAATTTCCTCAAGAGAACAAATAGAGAGAGAGTTTTGGTATTTAATAAAAATTATACTGAGAGAGAAAGCTAAATTGCTGCTGGGTTTGTAGGATGTCAGCACCAGGCATTTGTTTTCTCTGTGCCTCAGCAAGTTCTGTCTGGCCCCAAAAGCCATGCTCTTTCACCAGGTAGCAAGGATTAATGGCGGTAAACACATAAAGCACCTATCTATTATGGGGTCTGGAACCAAGTTAGTGGCTCAGTTGTTGTGACTATGTTTTGGCTTGCTACCATTTGTTAACTCCTTTAGTTTGAGCCAGCAATTTTCAACTGGTGTGCTGCAAAAATTTTAAAACATGCAATACCTGACTACCTGAATATTTAGTCAGGGGCACTGACATCTTTTCCCTTAGATCATAAAAAAATGACAACAGCCAACACAACAATAGCTGTCCAGTGTGAGTGAATCAAAATTATACCTATTTTGTTTGGTCAATCAGCAAAAAATATTATATATGTATCTACACTAATAAAAGGGTAATATGCTAATTAGACCAGATGTCCTTCCAGACAAAGCCACAATGGCTGCAAGGGCCAAGGGCTGGCAACCGCACGGCCCCTCCTTCCGGGCCCCTCCTTCTGCTGAGGCAGTGCTGGGAGCTGCAGTGGTGCTGCGGTCCAGAGCCTCCAGAGGCTTGACGGGGTGTGACCTTGGTGCCTCAACCTCCCACAGCCCCTCCCGCAGCCATCCTGGCTGCAGACCGCCTCCCCCACAAGTGGGCAGGGGGCGGGGCCAGTGCTAAGAAGCAAGGGCTGAGGGTACTAGGCCATGGCGGCCAGCTTTGGCAGCAGCAGCGGGGTAATGGGGGCCACGCCTTCCCCTGATCCTCCCGGTCACCTCCAGCAAAGGGAGGCCAGACTACAGCTTAGAACATCAGTAGGACATCCCCTGAGGGCTTCCAGACTGTGAGAGGGGGCAGGCTGGGCTGAGGGAACACACCCACCACCCCATGCATGAATTTTCATGCACTGGGCCTCTAGTATAATATATATAATTATATGTAATAAATAATACATATTAATTAGTAATTAATTAATGTATGCCATGAGATGTAAAAGGTTGAAAATTGTTGGTTTGAGTCATTATTTTTGCTAGTTATCTGCCCACTTCACCAGCCTTCCTGAGCTTAAATGAAACTAGTAATTACAAAAGACAACAAATTAGAACAATCACTGTGAATTATTGTAAAACAGTTTGCAGCAAGACTTTTCAAACTAGATTGCTTTAATTAATTAAACTGTTGTTGTCACAGTCCCTTCCTCCTGCCCTATTCCCATTACATCTTTTAGCTATTGTGTCAAATACAATCATTTTCTGAGTATTTTAACAGTATACTCTGAATATCATTGTATTATAAGGAATTTACACTTTTTATTTATATAGGTAATTTTTTAAAGGTTGTCGTATGTGTGTGTATTTATATTTATGTCTCTGTGTGTATAGGCATATCTCATGTTGTTGCACTTTCCTTTATTGTGCTTTGCACATATTGCATTTTTTTTTACATATTGAAGGAGCCTGAAAATGTGACTGAAATGCTGCAATCTCATGATAAAACTTAACAGATGAGGACTTCCTTCTCATGGATGAGCAAAGAAAGTAGTATCTTGAGATGGAATCTACTCTTGGTGAAGACGTTGTGAGGATTGTTAAAATGACAACAAATAGCCGAAACCGGTTTGGCTCAGTGGATAGAGCGTCGGCCTGTGGACTGAGGGGTCCCAGGTTCGATTCCGGTCAGGGGCGTGTGCCTGGGTTTCGGGCATATCCCCGGTGGGAGATGTGCAGGAGGCAGCTGATCAATGTTTCTCTCTCATCGATGTTTCTAACTCTCTATCTCTCTCCCTTCCTCTCTGTAAAAAATCAATAAAATATATATAAAAAAATGACAACAAATAATGTAGATTATTACATAAACTTAGTGGACAAAGCAGGGTTTTAGAAGATTGGCTCCAATTTTAAAAGAAGTTTTATTGTAGGTAAAATGCTATCAAACAGAATTACATGCTAGAGAGAGAAATTGTTTTACAAGGACAAATCCACTGCAACAAACTTCATTGTTGTCTTATTTTAAGAAATTGTCACAGCTACCCCAATTTTCAGCATCCACCATCTTGATCAGTCAGCACCATCGACACTGAGGTAAGATCCTCCCTTAGCAAAAAGATCATGACTCACTGAAGGCTCAGATATTGGTTAGCATTTTTTAATAATAAAGTAGTTTAAATTAAGGTACTTACATTGTCTTTTTAGATATAATGCTCATTGCACACTTAATAGACTACAGCACAGCCTAAACATAACTTTTATGTGCACTGGGAAACAAAAATTCCTGTGGGTTGTTTTATTGTAATATTTGTCTTATTGTGATGGTCTGAAACCAAACCTATATCTCCAAAGTGTGCTTTTATGGGAATACATACATATATTTGATATTTCCTGAAATATTCCACAGGAAACATGTAAATCAGAGTATTCTGATTATAAATTACAAAACAAACAAACAAACAGCCTGTGTGAACCAAATACAAGATCTTCAAATGGCCGGAGACCCTATGTCTTCTCCACGTTCTGTCACTATATGCATGTTTAGCACTGGATGAGATTTCAGTGATTCAGCAGATAAAATCAGACAACAAGAGTAATTGTTTTCAACGTTAAGATTATTTAGGAAGTGATGAGAAGACAGTTTCTCTTTAACCATGATAGTCAAATTGTAATACTCAGTAAGCCTGAGTGCCAGAAAGAAGATGCTGAAAGATCATGAGACAGTCTGTTATCCGAGGCTGCCAGCAGTAAAGAAACGAAGTCAAAGAAGTTGAGGAACTTGTCACTGGAAGCTGAAAATGTTCTTCTAAATTCAGCACTTCTACAGCTCCGTTTTAAGTCTACTTTAGTGAATTTCATTCCCTTGAAAACTGCCAATATCCAAATATCCAAAATATGCCAACAACAAATATGCATAATTGGGAAGAGAATAACACAACACTCAACTACTTTAGGCATTCTCCTTTTTCATGTCACATTTTCCCCACACCTAACTCCCCACTTCCACATCTATGCAGTGGCTAAGTCTATAAGGTGACAACACAAGTCAATTTGTTTAATCAATTAAGTCAATCAACTTGTAAGTTCTCTGGGAACTGACACATTGATTGAATTCACTTGTAAATCAAGTCAAAATGTACAAATATGTATGCCTTCTTATAGGCTCTGAGTCTTTGTAGACTAATATCAAGACTGGATTCCAATTTTAGTGCTTCTAGATGAAGGTTGATGCTCTTTGAACATTGAGTGATAATTATTTAGATGGTTGTAATTATGATTTGCACAGCTTAAAAGTTATGAGAGAATCATTTGATTTGCTAAATAGTGTTTTTCTTCTATATGCTTACATTTACCAAGCAAAAATAGAGAGCTTTGAAAGTACCTATTATCTTTTGGGATCTTAGAAAAATGAAGTGCTGTGTGTTACAAGACATTCATGGCAAAAGTAGTATGAAAATGAAAAAAATAAAAAATAAAAAAATCCATATGGTACACAACTTCTCTCAAATGAAAAATAAGGCTTCCCAAAAGAGGAGCCTTGGGGGATTCTAAAGTCAAATTGCAAGGAACAAATGTGCTATTTTAATTTTGGCCTTAAAACTTCCTTTCCTGGAATGGTCTCAATATTGCAATCTCTGCTCAACAGCACACTCTACACTAAAAACTCTCCTTGTGTTCTGGTTTGCTTTACTTCAGAAAAAATCATCAGAGCTTTGGATGGGATTTGCAACCCTTCCTACACCAACTTTAGAAGCCCAAAAAGGTTCTATACAGACAGAAACAGAGATAAACTCTTTCTTTTCTTTCTTTCTCCCCCTACCTCTTTCGATTTAGGTTTAGAGGCATTTCCTGGCTTCCAACCGCACAAAGGCATGGGCCCCTTCCTTACCCTGCTTCATGTCACTGAGGAGCCTGCCTTCACCATGGAGGAGCCCTTGTCCAGCAACTCAGAGTGGACCTTTGCAGTCATCCCTGCACCAGGGAAATGTGTGTCTCCTTCCTGATGGTTGGTGTGACTAAGACCATAAGGGAGCATATTGAAAGTACATCCAGCTACAGCAATTTGTCAGTCTTCATTATTGCAAGCTGTGTGGCAGCACCACTGGAGAAAAGGGTCCGTGTGGCTTCCAATTAAAACTCCCTGTTGAAGATGGATTTATTTTTGGTCTATTTCAAACCACATTGGGCTGCAACTTATCATCTAGGTTGTCAAGCTGGAAGCACTTTCCTTTTTTAGTGCAAAGGGTTTAAAAGCCATTAATTGGTTTTTGTTTAAGATGCAAAGACATAAACAAATGAGTGGTTTTTTAAAAATTTTTTTAAAGGAGGAAAAAAAAAAAACAAAAAACAACGAAATAAACTTTGGTCCAGATGTTTTCTGGATACATTTAAACATTTAGGATGTGAGTCAAATGTGCAGGTGTTTTGTCCTATATATTGGGCATTTCTGCTTTTAATGTGCTTATTATGGGAAATTTATCCTGAAAGGAAAGAACAAACCGTCCTAGATGATCCTCAAAATCATACTGTAGGGATTTCTAACAGAGCCCAAGTCTTTTAGGGATGGGTTGCTTCTCTAAAAGAGAAATATAATTTCCTGTGTTTTTTTTTTTGTTGTTTGTTTTTTTCAAGGATAAGAAGTACATATTTTAATTATCTTGGACATGAAGTCAAATTAATGTTCTGACATTTTGATGATGTAAAAATAATTACTGTTAGGAACAAAAATTCTATTACATACCTGTGGTTTAAAAAATTAAAGAGAAGGGAAAATGGAAAGGAGGAAAATGTTTAGGGGAGTATCTTGGCAAAACATTTAGGTCTGGAGATAATCTCTGTTTACAATAAATGAAAAGTGAAAAAAGGAGACAATATCAAGATGGGAGCAAGTCCCTTGCCAAGAAAGACCCAAATGTTTAAATACAATACAATACAATACAATACAATACAATACAATACAATACAATACAATACAATATGTTTTAGCTCATTTATCTTTGGTACGGTCTGTCTTTAACTTTCTTCTAACCTTATTTCCTTGCCTTTTAGAGGGGGTCTTAGTTGAGATCTTGTTTAGTGAACAATTAAAATTTAAATTTCTTATCTCTTTTTTATAGCCTTAAGTTTAGTCTTCTCTGGGAATCCATTCTTGGCACTTTCCACCATCTCCCACATGTAACTTGGGCAAAATCAATTAAGCTCACTTACTTCATCTATTTAGCTATGTCCATTAACTGTGAAACATAGTGTCCTGACATTCACAATCCCCATCAGGCAACCTCATGATGGGAGGAGGAGGACACAGTTAATGCCAGGTCAAAAGAGCCTGAAACGTAAGCGATAGCTGGAGGATGGGAATAGCCTGCACCTGCTCCCTGGGCTCAACTGAAGGCTCTTGACACCAGGTCGGTCCTGATATAATACAGAATCCCAGTTTTTACCTTCTAACTACACTGATGTTAGAGGAAGTAGAAAAAAAACAAAAACCAACACTGTTGTGTTAGTAGAACTGGGAGATCTTCCCAAAACCTCAGAGAAACAATCTTAAATATCATCATGAGAATTGAGGAATTTCCTTTTTAAAATCTGATTTAATCCTGGCAATGCCACTGAGTTTTTCAGCATCCCTTCAAAATTAAATAAACATAATGATAGTACAATGATAACAGCTAATATTTATTAAACCATCCTTTCCACTTGCCACATACGACAGACTTGATCTCACTGAATCCTCACAGCAGGGACTACTTTATAATTACTTTTTAAATGAAGCAACTAAGGTTTTGACAGGTCAAGTTATTGGCCCCCCAGACATAAAATAACAAAGATGTGATTTTAATGCTGGAGTCTGATTCCTGAATATTTAGGCTTAATCACTCTACACTAAGTGTAGCAGATAGAATGCCTGATTATTCCAAATGTGTCTAATTCAGCCACCCTAGTGGCATCCTCTGGTTGTAGTTTCCTGTTCCCACAGGATGTGTAGTCCATTCTGACTCAAATAAAAATGACTTTTCAAATCTTAAAGGAAGAGCAAACATTACATGTTTGCAACTGGAATGCAAGTTTACAGGGTAGACAGTCCATTTAGATAGGAGAAAAATCCATTAAAAGAGGCACTTGGGATCAAGTCTGTCACCATTAAACCAATAAATATAAGAATTCTTGGCCGGAGTTGTGTTACTGGTTAAGGGCTCCATGTGTGCCAGGGTAACCAATGAGGCCTTCCAGTACTGAGCTGTCGGGTGACACAGAGACAGCATAGCTCTAAGCTGAGGTACAGGACTGGATTGGTCCAACTTCTTTCGGTAGAATTCTGTTCAGCTTTTCCATCAGCTTTGTCTGATGTTTGAATATTAACAAGAAAGAGCTGTTAAGAAATACTGAATGAAATTAGGTTTGAATATGCTCTGTCGCTGATAAAACACTGTAGACTTTCATCTGGGCAGGAAGACGGGGAGATCTTGGTGGAGCATGTTTGTATTTGTTTTTATTCTCAAGTTATGTTTTCCCTTTTTTAAATAGCGGGCATTGAATTAGTCAAATCACTGGAATGAAACTCAGTCAGTAGTGAAAGAACTTCATCTGAAAATAAGTTTTTGGGTTTGTCACTAACGCTTCCCAGAATCTGGAAGATTGCCTGATTCATCAGCTAGGAATGGTAAGTGCTTCCTCCAAGTAGCCTTTGCTTCTCTTCTGGATAGAGGAAGTGAGTCAGACTATCAGAGATGCCGAAATGGAGTGTGTTGTCCAAGTCACCCTGCAAGATGCAAGGACCCAGGAGAGTAATTGTGTTTCAGCCTTATCAGCACCAGAATCGCTCATCAGTCCAGGCTTTCTCACAAATCCAGTGGAGAAACTGCAAGGTTAGCACTGTAACAAGGCAGGAACTCTGGGCTAACCACACTTTCTTCCTTCTTCTTACCCCTCCCTCCACCCTGGCTGTGGGAGTCAGGAAAGCCAGCATTTTAAAAATGAGGCAGCCTCTGAGGGCTATATAACGAGGCTTTTCTGGGGGTGCAAGTTAGGTTCATGTTAGCATTTTCCCATGATTCAGAACCTGCTTGTGTTTGTTGTCACCTGAGAATTTTCTTCATAAGGTAAACAATCGCTTTCCCTACTGCAGTGTGAATTTTAATGTCTTCAAATGGTCTATGAGAACTGCTGGGGTTTTCTAAGATATTAAAAGGCAATTCCCATCTGTGGTCTGTGTTTCTACCACAACACACACACACACACACACACACACACACACACACACAACACCACAAAAAAACTGCTGTTTAAACTGATGAGGTGCAGCCTCTGACTGCTGGAGGCTTAATCAAATGGCAAAAGTTCCTCAACATCTAGATCCTTTGGCCAAGCTTCTCAGGTGCAGAAATTGAGCTGGAACCTTTGCAGAATTCTGTGGGAAGGCTGTTTGAATAGTTTTAAATCATTCTTTATTTTAATCAGGCTAAAAATACTCAAACACTGCCTCTCAGTATCCTGCTATTGGTCTCTGTCTCCTCTGTCAGCACAACACATCAACAATGAGGAAGAATTAATAACCCTCTAAATATGTGGCCTCTCACATATATATCATGGCTTGGGCTTGGATTGGCTCCAGTTTGGGAGAAAGATCCAGATTAACGATTTAGTAACTTTGATCCAAAACAGATTTTTCTAGTTGGAATTTGATTTTCTAAGATTTATATTTACCAGAGAGAATCTAGTGATATTTCTTTTTTTCTAAGTTGGGGAAACACAATCCAGGAAATCACAAAGCAGTTATCAAATATAAGGACGTGATCTCCACATAGTGTTGAATGTCAGAGCATTAATGAATGTTTCCTACATGTTGACTACTACTTAGGTTTCTAAACTACATGGAAGCCCCTTTCCCATCAACTTTTCAATCCAACAAATCTTTACATAATAAAATAAGCAAGGTGCTAATGAATGCCAATTCATATTTGAAATCAGTGGGTAATTATTTTAAGGATTTAAAAAAAAAAAAAAAAAACAAGGCAGTTATTCCCAAGCCTAGATGCACATGAGAAGTAGCTGGGAATTTTTAAAGTGTTGATATGTAGGGCCCTTTCCAGTAAATTCTGATATAATTGGTCTGTTAAGAGGTGCTAATGTAGTGAAACAAAAAGGGGCTTAGGAGTTAGACAGAGATGGGTTCAAATCCCAGATCTAACCCTTATTAGCATATCATCTTGGCTAAAGTACTTAACTCTTTAAGCACCAGTTTCCTAGCCCGTAAAATGACCTTACTTTGAAAGACTGCTTTGGAAATATATATGCAAAGATCTTAGAACAATGTCAGGAACATCCATCAAGTACTCAATAAATATTACTGAACGAATAGACAGAAAACCTCAAAAATGCTGACTACTCTTTGTGGCATTTAGTTACAAATCAGGTACCAGTTAAGTATCACTTCAGAGCTTGTTCTCATCTCTCTCTTGTTTCAGCCATCAGTGGAGCACCATCCTTTTCTTCACAGTTTTTGGCTATCTTGCACAACATATCTGTCACCCCCCTCATTTCCATGCTGTGTTCCTCTCACCTGCCATCCAAGAGTGTCCCTGTTGATCCAGGGAGACCATGTCCAGAGGCCATGCATGTGCAACCCAAAGAGAGGGAGAATTAATGCACCCTGGGACAAAGCATTGGCTAGTGGGAGATGGAGATGGTGGATAAATTGCTCCCCTTTCTCCACCAGATGTACTATCCAAATATAGTCTATGTAGCTTCTTGAAGAATGGACCCACTAAACAGTCACAGTCACAATCAGTAGAGACCCACTTTATGATGTATCTTATGTTCACTATCTTTCTCTGTTTCTCTTTCTCTCTCCTTTTTTTTTTCAATCCTCACCCGAGGATTTTTCCACTGATCATTGATTTTTAGAGAGAATGGAAGGAAGATGGAGGAAAAGAGAGGGAGAGAGAGAGATGAGAATGACATATCAAACCTGGGACCAGGGATCAAACCTGCAACTCATGTATGTACCCTTAACCGAGGACACTTCGGTCCACAGGCAGACACTGTAACTACTAAGAAAAACAAGCTAAGACTGTTTCTCTGTTCCCTCCTCTCTGTAGCTTGGAATTGTACCTCCTAATGAAGAAATCAGGATCTTATTTTTGAGGGATTTAGGCTAAACAGTTACCCTCTTGACAAAATTGCATACCTTGCTGCATGGGGCTGAACATCATAAGATGTTTAATTTTCTTTCCCATTGTCCATTTTTTACCCTGCTTGAAATTAGATTTATTTTATAGATATCAGAGCTGACAGTTACTGTTATGGATGAATGTTTGTGCCTCCTCCCCCCTCCAAAAAAATTCAAAAGTTTAGACTCTATCCCCAACGTGATAGTATTAGGAGATAGGGCCTTTGGGTGGTAACTAGAGTTACATGAGTTCCTGAGTATGGAGCCATCATGAATAGGATTAGTGTTCTTACAGGATTTAAGAGGGAGTTTTCTTCCCCTCTCTGTTCTCTATCATGTAAGTATGTAATGAGAAGTTAGCAGTCTGCAACCTAGAATCAGACTCTCATCAGAACTTGACTGTGCTGGCACCCTGATCTCAGATTTCCAGCCTCCAGAACAGTGAGAAATAAATGTGTGTTGTTGCCCTGGCTGGTTTGGCTCAGTGGATAGAGCGTCGGCCTGCGGACTGAAGGGTCCCGGGTTCGATTCCGGCCAAGGGCATGTACCTCGGTTGCAGGCACATCCCCAGTGGGGGTGTGCAGGGGGCAGCTGATCGATGTTTCTCTCTCATCGATGTTTCTGACTCTCTATCCCTCTCCCTTCCTCTCTGTGAAAAATCAGTAAAATAAAAAAATAAAAAATAAAATAAAATAAATGTGTGTTGTTTATAAGCCACCTAAGTCTTTGGTACTTTGTTATAGCAGCCTGAGATGACCAACAGTCACCTTAGAGATATTCTTATCCAGTCAGTCTCCTCAGGTTTCTTATTCTTCACTAAACTTTAAGATTGGTTGTTCCCAGAAGTTTCTTCTTGGTGCTCTGGATTTCTAACTGCATATTAATCCATGGCATCTCATCTCTCCTGCAGCTGTCACTTTTATCCAGATGTAGATGACTTCCATAACAGCATCACAAGCCCAGGCCTTTATTTTGAGCTTGGCTATCAGAATATCTATTTTATAGGAACCACTGTGTCTCAAGCCCAAATGTCCAAAAATTTTTTCTATTCTAACTATTTCTGCCTTAATGTAGGTTTATCTTTGAACTCTATCTTATATTGATAACTAGAGGCCTGGTGCACAAATTCGTGCACAGATGGGTTCTGACCAGCCTGCCTGGATGGGAGCTGATTGGACCCCTACTTGTTTATATGCTATTGTAATCTCCACAGCCTATAGAACAATTATGTCCTCTCTACTAAACTATGATAATACACCATCTTGGCCTTTAGGAGTAGAAACTGAGTCAGAAAAATTGAGAGACTTGCTCAAAATTGAGAGACTTGTTTTCTCAATGCAGAGATAGAATTCACAAATATTTTTTTTCACACTGAATCCCTTTGGTATCTGGTTAAAAATGCAATATCTCACCCTGGCTGATATTGCTCGGTGGTTAGAGCATCAGTCTTGGGTTTTATTACCAGTCAAAAGCACATACCTGGATTGCAGGTTCTATCCGGCCCCAGTCAGGGCATGGCTCTTGTGGGAGGTAACCAATCTATTTGTCTCTCTCACGTTGATGTTTCTCTCTCTCCATCTCTCCCCTCTTTCTTCCTCTCCTCTCCCCTCCCTCCCTTCCACTCTTTCACTTTCTCTAAAAATCAATGGCAAAATATCCTCGAGTGAGGATTAACAAAAACAAACCAAAACAAAAAAATAAGAAGCAATTCCTCATACATTGAAAACACTCAATAAATGTTTGAATAGGTACACACATGTTTTCTTGTCTATTTACATTTTTGTTTTCTTTTATATTGTTAAAATTTTAACTCTTTCTCAATCATTACCTACCTCTTTCTTTGAGCTTCAGCTTACCTCCTTCCTCACTTAGCTCCTCTCTTAGACAAGAGTAGATGCTGTGATCCTTGTTATTGGCAGAGGAAGATCTAGAGAAGGATAGCCTTTTTTTTCTTTTTTCAGATAAAGATATCAGAAGTATTCAACAACAGAACTTTATGTGTTGATATGATGGTGTGTTTAAGATTAGATATGTCTATATCTAAAGTTACCAGAGGGTCTTAAAGATCACTGAAAGTTGGAGGCCCTGTAGTAATGATCTGGACATTAATAATATATACAAGTATTTAACCTAATGGTTAAGTTGCAACACGTAAATAAATACAATTTTCGTTTGTCACTTATACCTCAATAAAGCTAGGGAAAAATGAACGAACAACAGAAAAGGTTTATATTAGGTAATGGAGACCATGAAAAATGAATTTATCCAGTAGAGCCATTTTAATGTTCGATTATATCCTCATCAGCAGCAGCCTTTCTTTTCAGGCACTGGACTGGATAACAATGAGAAAGACTTCTGCCCCAGCAGAAGCACAGTTGCAAGCATTGTCCCACGTGCCTTATGAATGGAGTTCTAGACATCAGCAGGTTTTCACCTTCTGTTTTTTTTTGACCTTGGAATCTGGGTATTTGGGCTCTTTCTTGAATTTTTTTCCTGTTTGCTGAGTGTCTGTTGTATTGTACCTTGATACTCATGCATTTTGATTCCTGACTTCTAACTCCTTACCTGGTAAGTGTCCACAATTTTCAGGTTCTGATACCTTACCTGTTGTGGAAGGCATGCAATTATCCAAGGGTTATAACAACAATAAAAAGGAGAACTACACTAAATGGCCTGGGAGCCAGAAAGTTTTCCCCTACTATAGACTTCACTGGGAAAGAATAAATGAGTACTTTCTTTTTGGAAGAGATAAAATTGCCTTTTCTATTATTTTCTATGTGTTGTTTGCTTTCTCCAGGATTACCTTCCCGTTTTTCTCAGCTGAGACTTAGTAAATGCTTTCTTTTATCCACTTCCTAGGTTAGCCAGACTCTGAGTAAATAAATGAGGATCATAAAAGAAGATACAGTCTTTTCAGAAAATTCAAGAGATTTCTCAATGTATTACCAAGAGTGTCACCAATGGATTGTAACTTGGGAGATTCTTGAAGCCTTAACAAATTTATTTGTACCTGGTGTAAAAATCCCAAGGATATATTTTTTTAATATATTTTATTGATTTTTCACAGAGAAAAAGGGAGAGGGATAGAGAGTTAGAAACATCAATGAGAGAGAAACATCAATCAGCTGCCTCCTGCACATCTCCTTCAGGGGATGTGCCTGCAACCAAGGTACATGCCCTTGGCCAGAATCGAACCTGGGACCTTTCAGTGTCGGGGTCCAGCCCCAGCAGGTCCATGGGTTCCCAAAGGTGTGGACAGAGTCGGCAAAGAAAGAATGACACGGAGACAGCGTTCAGATAATCAGCCTAGCCAAGTTTTCTAGCCAGGATCTCCAGCCAAGTTCTGGAGCCAGGTTCTGTCTTTATTGTCCCAAGGATATTACTAAAAAAGAGTAGGCATTGGATAATAAGTCTTAGAAAAAAAGATAAGCATAGTTAGAGCTATTTAAACTGGAGAACAGGAGACCCCAAGAGGTAGAGCCTTGTTTCCTAAAGAAAGGGATGCAATGATCTCCTAGAAACTAGAGGAGTAGCGAGTCATAGCGGAGACTAGGCCTGTCCACATACATCTTTACACCGACCCTTGAGAATGCCCAACATCAGTGGTAAAAATCATTAAAGGAAACAATAAATGCTATGAGAAACAAAGTATTGATATTTAGAGGCTGATTGAGACAAGCAAAAATCTTGAAGTAACAATAAATTAATAAGCAAATAAGGATTGCGGTGGTCAACATAAGTTATGTTATCTATTTTTTCTTCTAGTAACAATAGTGATTGCATTGATCCCTTGATTGTACTTCAATAAGAATTTTTTGTGTAACCACCCCATGCTCTATGACTCTCATCTGGTCTTAAGAAAAAGATCTATTTTCCTTAAAGCAAAATATGACATTGAATGTTTCCTGAGTTGAGACAAGAGAGAAGTATCACAAATAAATACACAAAAACAAACTGGTCCTTGGAACAGGAGCAGTTGCTGAGAACTAGGCATTTTGGTTCCTGCTCTGGCCTTAATGCTTACAACAGTGAAACTTTCCTAAAGCTATTTGATACTCATGAATTTAAACTCATATTCTCTAAATCACATTATACTATACTGCATGCTTTATGGTATAATGGTAGAATGCTCTATATTGACATGGCTGGACCTGCAAGTGTCCAGGATACAGTTACTGCTCTTTCTCAAGAGTCATGTACAACTGTATCCAAGAGGATATATTAGGGAGTAGTGTTTTTCAATCCTATGTTTTTGTTGCTTTTTCATGTGTTTTTTTATTATTATTTTACCCTCTCACTGAAACTTCAGCAGCCATGGCACAGACCAGCCCTTTGCTTGTGCTGATACAATGCTCTTTGAGAAGTATTCTGTGTTAATTACCCTGATGGCTGATAGAGTAGTTGCATGCCCTTTTTTAATGAAAATATATGGGCCACTGTATTCCCTGATTCCATGTTGTTGCCTGGTAGTCTGAGTGACACAGCTGCTCCTGACACTAGCCAAAGGATGTTACCACCTCTGAGTGCGTAGGTTGGAACTGAAAGTGTGCTTCTACTGGACATTATTTCCACCCCCTCCAAATCTTGCAATGCTAAATTTCAGTAAACATGTCTAGTGAACCATTTTATAATGCAGGGTCTTGGGCTAGCATGCAGCAGCAGCTAATTCTCATTCAAATTAAACAATGAGAAAGTCTTTTGGCAGCTCTGTTAGAAGTAGAATCACTCAGGCATGGCATTAAGCTTGGGTCCAAAATGAGCTGTCTCAAACGGAGTGGCTCACGTTAGCACAGTAAACAATGACCACCTGCTATTCTCTCTAACACAACCAGAGGATAAGGAGCAGTTTATTATTTTAATTAGTATGCAGCCCTGGAGGTGGTCCTAGTAGACATCAATCACTAAATTTACAGCTTGTAATGACATCTAGGAGTATATAAGAATGCATTATCTTTAAAAGTCCCTTTCATAAAATATGAAGTTAAATTGAACTTTAATCTTTAGTGCAAAGAAAATATATCCTTTCCCTGGAGAGTGAAAAAATTGTGAGCAAATTGCAAGGGACTTTTAAAGTATGCAATAAGACTGCCAGCCTTATTCATGGGGAAAAATAATTGGCACTTTATGTCAGTATTTTCCTTGAATTATTTGAAAAACAGATAAAACATGTCATTTATAGGGAACTCTGTCCCACTGTTCTTCAAAGCTCCTCTCTACTGAATAAGTAATTGCCTTTCACTGGTGATTGCCACATGTGTATAACTCCATAGTGGGTAAAATATGTCACAAAATCCAGGGTTTTATAATATGTAACACATCCAGAGTTCTTAGAGGGAAAAAAAAGAATTGAAAAACAGAAGAAGATGCTTAACTCTGTCACCCTGGGGTTACAAGTGGTGGTGCCTATTCTTCCTCTGGACACTGAATTCTGGGGACTGGAAGAGAGTTCTGTATAGATAAAAGCCTCATGCTGCCAGAGTCACAGACCATGCTTTTGTCTATGTTTGGATTTTTAGCTCCTTAGTTCCAGTATAGTGAAACTCTTCTCTGAAATGTATCCTTAAATTAGATGGAAAACAGTCTGAAGACCAGCTAATTTGTTGGAGAATGGTGTATGTTCCTGTTATTTCTCATCTTTGAGATGAGAAAAACTGAAAACCTAAGCAAAAGATTTCCATCCTCTATTGAAGAGAAGGGGTATTGCTTAAAGTTTGACAATGCAGTGTGCTAAAGATTGTGTATGAGAGAGAGGTTATCTTTTTTAAAAATATAATTTTATTGATTTCAAAGAGGAAGGAAGAGGGAGAGGTGGAAACATCAATGATGAGAGAGAATCATTGATTGGCTGCCTCCTGCACGTCCTGCACTGGGGATCGAGCCCACAACCCAGGCATGTGTCCTTGACTGGAATAGAACCTGGGACCCTTCAGTCTGCAGGCTGCTGCTCTATCCACTAAGCCAAACCAGCTAGGGTGAGAGAAGTTAACTTTCTTGGAGGCAAATATTTTGTTAATTCTTTGCAGAAGCATTAGGATTGAGCTTTTGAAGTTAAAACCCTGAGTCCTGCTTTTAAATTTTCCATGTTCATTTTCTAAGAGCTATTTCACATTAAAATCTTCAGCAAATTAAGCAAATGAGTACAACATGTACCACACTGAGGTGTACAGAGCTTAATGCACCAATCCTTCTATGTATGAAAAATATCACAGGGTAGTATATATGAGCATCTCTTGAAATTATTTTATGAGATCTTTCTCAAGAAATTTTTATATACCCTATGACTACGTATATCACAAATGTTAACTTAGAAGGGACAGACCAATGCTGTTAGTTGATTATCAGAAAACACAAAATTTCAACCCACCTCTCTTTATTTTGGCTCAGGCACTATGCGTTAATGGAGCTGGGTAGTTTTCTCCTCTCATGAATTGCTCACACTGTGAGGAAGGGTAAAGAGAGATAACACCACTGAGCAAGAGGCACTCGGATGTCCCCTTCCCACAAATATTGTTCAGAGCAAGTGGGAAATTCTAATGATCCCTGTCATTCTCTCCCAACAAAGGCCACATCCTCAGAGTTCCAGGAAATCCTACAAATTGCACTAGAGCTTACACTCAGAAAGCAATCCTGAACTGGTCAGGAGGGCCATGAAGGCCTGGCTCAGTAGCTCATAGAACTTACTGTCTCATTACTATGATTCTCTTTTCCCCAGACATTGAGCTCTATACTAAGAACTGGGTTTCTCTCTTGTTAAATCCATTTATTTCCTTTTTTTCTTAAAGTTGCTTAATTTTTTCCATTACTATTTACACCCTTTATACCCTTTCTACCTCCTCCCCACCCCATAGTCACCACATTGTTGTCCATGCCCATGAGTTTCTCTGTCTATTTTTTCTTTTTTGCTCAGTCTCTCCACCACACCCCCAGCACCTCGCATCACCAGAGCTGTCTGCCTGCTCTCTATTAGTCTGTCTCTGTTTTGGTTGGTAGTTCCTTTTGTTCATTAAGTTCCACATATGAGTGAAATAATATCATCCTTGTCTTTCTCTGATTGGCTTAGTTCACTTAGCATAATGTTCTCCAAGTTCATCCAAAGGAAACCATTAACAAAATAAAAAGACAACCCACTGAATGGGAGAAGAAATTCACCAATAATACATCTGATAAGGGGTTAATACAAAAAATATGTAAAGAACCTATAAAACTCAACACCAAAGGGGAAAAAAAAAACAATCCAATTAAAAAATGGGCAAAACACCTGAATAGATATTTCTCCAAAGAAGACATACAGATGACCAATAGACATATGAAAAGATGATCAACATAACCAATCATCAGAGAAACCCAAATTAAAACCACAAATAGCCATCACCTCACAACTGTCAGAAAGACTATCCTATATAATAAAAGCTCAGCAACCGTTACAGCTTAATGACGAGAACGACCATGATCAGACCACCAGCCAGTAGCTATGATAAGCACTGACCCAGACCTTGCTGTTGGAGCCCTGACAGCCCTGCATCTCATTCATCTGCACCCTGGACCCTGACAGCAGGGAGGCGGGAGCCCCATTCCTCCTGGAATTGGCCTTGGTCAGCTTGCTATTGGCTCCCTGACAGCCCTGAATCCCATTCACCTGCACCCCAGACCCTGACAGCAGGGAGGAGGGAGCCGGATACCTGCATCCAGATCCTGATGACAGGGAGGTGCGATCCCCATTCCTCACAAAATCGGCCGTTGGTCAGCTTGCTGTCCGCTTCCTGACAGCCCAGAATCCCATTCACCCGCACCCAGGACCCTGACAGCAGGGAGGAAGGAATATGTCTAAAGATCAACTATTGGCACAAAGTACCTGTGAAGCTGAAAGAAGCCAGCGTCGGTGACAGAACGTATCTGAAGACCAACTATTGGCACAAGGTACCTCTGCAGCTGAAAGAAAGTGGCATGATCAACAGAATATGTCTGAGGACTAACTATTGGCACAACTTACCTCTGAAGCAAAAGAAAGTGTCATCATCATTGACAGAATGTATCTGAAGACCCACTATTGGCACAACGTACCTCTGCAGCTGAAAGAAGCCAGCAACATCGACAGAATATGTCTGAAGACCAGCTATTGACACAACATACCTATGAAGCCAAAAGAAGCCAGCATCATTGACATAATATATCTAAAGAACAGTCATCAACAAGTACTATCAATACTAGTAGGAACCGCCTTCACAGTAAAAATGGAGTAAATGAGGATGCAATTATCAAACATAGTTGTGGTGGAATGACTGTTACATGTCAATTTTGCCTATCACTAAATTTTTCTGATGAAAAACCATCTGATGGAAAATTTACTCAATGTTGTAGAAAAGGTAAAGTTTGTCCAAATGATGTACATTTTCCAGAATACCGGCATATTTTTTTAAAAAAATAATGATAAATGAAGATTCTGACAGTAAAAATTTGATGGAAAATATTCATTCAGTAAATAGTGCTTTTGCTTCAATGAGTGCAAATATTGCATCACCATCAGGATATGTGCCATACTGTTTTAGAATACACAAACAAGTTTATCACCATACTGGAACTTTACATCCTTTGAATGGTGTTTCTCAGAAGTTTGCTCAACTCTATATTTTAGATATGGCTGAAGCAATGAGTAAAAGATTAGCAATGCCAGAAAACCAAGGTTCCTCAGAAAGACTCATGATCAACATCAATAACCTCATGCATGAAATAAACAAATTAACAAAATCATATAAGATGCTACATGAGGTAGAAAAGGTAGCCCAATCTGAAGCAGCAGTGAAAAGTATTGCTCCCATGGAAGTAACAATGGTGATTAAATATGATCATAATAGTGATCCAGGTAGATATAATTATCTCCGTGTAACCGAAGTTGTCATCGCATTCGTATTCAGAAACGAAGATGGAGAACCTCCTTTTGAAAGGGACTTGTTCATTCATTGTAAACCAGATCCTAATAATCTGAATGCCACTAAAATGAAACAAATCAGTATCCTGTTTCCTACATTAGATGCAATGATGTATCCTATTCTTTTTCCACATGATGAAAAAGGCTGGGGAACAGATATTGCATTAAGACTCAGAGATGTTAGTGTAATCTACAATAATACTAGATGAAACGTAAGGACAAAAGTCACACAAATGCAGTATTATGGATTTCATCTGTCTGGGACACATTCAACCCCATTTTAAATGCAGGAAAATTAACTCAACAGTATACTGTCGATTCATATTCAAAAATGGAAGCCAATCAGATAAATTTCATTAAAGCAAACCAATCTAAGTTGAGAGTTGAAAAATATAGTGATTTGATGGATTATATCACATCTAGATCTGAACATGACAATGTGCCGATTGGTATAATGATAATACTTCCATCATCTTTTGAGGGTAGTCCCAGAAATATGCAGCAGCGATATCAGGATGCTATGGAAATTGTAATGAAGTATGGCAAGCCCGATTTATTCATAATGATGACATGCAACCCCATATGGGCAGATATTACAAACAATTTAGAACACTGGCAAAAGTTGAAAACAGGCCTGACTTGGTAGCCAGGATTTTTAATATTAAGCTGAATGCTTATATATATATATATATATATATATATATGTATATATATATATATATATATATATATATATATATATTCATTTTCTTTTTATTTTTTAATTATTGTTTTTAATTTTGTTTTATTGTTTAAAGTATTACAAAGAGTATTACATATGTCTCCTTTATTTTTCCCGCTTGATCTTCCCCCGACCTCCCCTACCCCCCAGTGTCTTGTGTTCATTGGTTGTGCTTGATACAGAGGCAGAGCAGCATCGAACAGACTGACAAACTACAGCGGGAAAGCTGGGGAGAGTTGGAGGCGGGGGGGGGGGGGGGTAAGAGATCAACCGAAGGACTTGTATGCATGAATGGTCTTTTAAATGATATATGTAAATTTGATTTATTTGGCAAAGTTACAGCTAAAATTCATGTCATTGAATTTCAGAAACGTGGACTGCCTCACACTCACATATTATTGATAGTAGATAGTGAATCCAAATTACGTTCAGAAGATGACATTGACCGTATATTTAAAGCAGAAATTCCGGATGAAGACCAGTGTCCTTGACTTTTTCAAATTGTAAAATCAAATATGGTACATGGATCATGTGGAGTACAAAATCCAAATAGTCCATGTATGGAAAATGGAAAATGTTCAAAGGGTATCTGAAAGAATTTCAAAATGCAACCATTGGAAATATTGATGGATATCCCAAATACAAATGAAGATCTGGTAGCACAATGCCTATTGGAAATAAAGTTGTCAATAACATTTGGATTGTCTCTTATAACCCGTATTTGCGCCTTAAATATAACTGTCATATAAATGTTGAAGTCTGCACATAGATTAAGGGTGTCAAATATTTATTTAAATACATCTATAATAGGAAGATTGTACAAATATTCAAATTTCTGAAAAAATATTATTGATCATGAAGAAGTACAGGACTTCATTGACTCCAGGTATGTGACCACTCCTGAGGCTGTTTGGAGACTTTTTGCAATGTGAATGCATGACCAATCTCATGCAATCACAAGATTAGCTATTCATTTGCCAAATGGTCAGAATTTGTATTTTCATACCAATGATTTTGCTGAAGTTATAGATAGGGCTAAAAGGCATAACTCAACTTTGATGGCTTGGTTTTTATTGAATAGAGAAGATTCTGACGCGCGTAATTATTATTATTGGGAGATTCCACAACATTATGTGTTTAATAATTCTTCGTGGAGAAAATGCCAAAAGGATGGGAATACCTGGTAAAGTATTAGGAAGACTTTCATTGTGAGCTTTAGAGAACCAGAACGATATTACCTTAGACTTTTGCTTCTGCATGTAAAAGGTGCGATAAAGTTTTGCTGATCTGCAAACTGTAGGAGGTGTAATTTATGATACATTTCATGAAGACGCTAAACAAAGGATTATTAATCAACAACACTATCTGAAAAGATACGATTGAAGATGAAATCATCCTTAATATGACCAAACAATTATGGCAACTTTTTGCATATATATGCGTGTTTGGATGTCCTTCTGGTGCAGACAAATTATGGGATGAGACTAAATCTCATTTGATTGAAGATTTTTGTTGGAAATTATACCGAAGAGAAGGTGCCTGTGTGAACTGTGAAACTCATGCCCTTAAAAAATATTCACGATGTTGCCCTAACCAGTTTGCCTCAGTGGATAGAGTGTTGGCCTACGGACTAAAAGGTCCCAGGTTTGATTCCAGTCAAGGGCATGTACTGGGCACATCCCCAGTAGAAGGTGTGCAGGAGGCAGCTGATTGATGTTTCTAATTCCCTATCCCTCTCCCTTCCTCTCTGTAAAAAATCAATAAAATATATATTTTTAAAAAGTATTCACGTTGCATAGAATGAAATGTTCGCACTCAAACTTCAGACTATCCTTTATTAACAAATACAACTATATTTGATGAATCAAACAAGTGACAACAGACAGAGGTTTTGGTAAATTCTCTGAATGATGAACACTTGGCAGCCTTTCAGACTATAACTTCCACCATTGAAGATCAAACTGTACACCTCAAATGCTTTTTCTTGGATGGTCCAGGCAGTAGTGGAAAAATATACCTTTACAAAGTTTTAATACATTATATTAGAGGTCGTGGTGGTACTGTTTTACCCACAGTGCCTACAGGAATTGCTGCAAATTTACTTCTTGGTGGAAGAACCTTTCATTCCCAATATAAATTACTAATTCCATTAAATGAAACTTCAATTTCTAGACTCTATATAAAGAGTGAAGTTGCTAAAACCATTAAAAAGGCCCAACTTCTCATTATTGATGAATGCACCATGGCATCCAGTCATGCTATAAATGCCATAGACAGATTACTAAGAGAAATTATGAATTTGAATATTGCATTTGGTGGGAAAGTTCTCCTTCTCAGAGGGGATTTTTGACAATGTGTCAGTATTGTACTGCATGCTATGCCATAGTACAAATGAGTTTAAAGTTCTGTAGTGTTTGGGGATGTTTCAGGAAGTTGTCTCTTAAAACAAATATGAGATCAGAGGATTCTGCTTATAGTGAATGGTTAGTAAAACTTGGAGATGGCAAACTTGATAGCAGTTTTCATTTAGGAATGGATATTATTGAAATCCCCCATGAAATGATTTGTAACAGATCTATTATTGCAGCTAACTTTGGAAACAGTATATATGTAGATAATATTAAAAATATATCTAAACGTGCAATTTTTTTGTCCTAAAAATGAGCATGTACATAAATTAAATGAAGAAATTTTGAATATACTCGATGGAGATTTTCACATCTATTTGATTCCATCAGTTCAATGGATGATGCCGAAAAGGAAAGTTTTCCCATCAAATTTCTTAATAGTATTACACCTTCGGGAATGCCGTGTCATAAATTAAAATTGCAAGTAGGTGCAATCATCATGCTACTGAGAAATCTTACTAGTAAATGGGGTCTTTTTAATGGTACTAGATTTATTATCAAAAGATTGCAACCTAACATAATCGAAGCTGAAATACTAATAGGATCTGCAGAAGGAGCGGTTGTTCTGATTCCAAGAATTAATTTGTTCCCATCGGACACTGACCTCCCATTTAAATTAATTCAAAGACAGTTTCCTATGATGCCAGCATTTGCAATGAAAATTAATAAATCACAAGGGCAAACTCTAGACCAGTGATGGTGAACCTATGACACGCGTGTGAGAGGTGACACGCGAACTCATATTTTTGGTTGATTTTTCTTTGTTAAGTGGCATTTAAATACATAAAATAAATATCAAAAATATAAGTCTTTGTTTTACTATGGTTACAAATATCAAAAAATTTCTATATGTGACACGGTACCAGAGTTAAGTTAGCGTTTTTCAAAATACTGACACGCTTAGCTCAAAAGGTTCGCCATCACTGCTCTAGACAGAATAGGAATATGCCTACCTGAACCCGTTTTTGGACATGGTCAGTTATATGTTGCTTTCTCTAGAGTTCAAAGAGTGTATGACGTTAAAGTCAAAGTTGTAAATACTTCATCACAAGGGAAATTAGTCAAACACTCTGAAAGTGTTTTTACTTTTAATGTAGTATGCAGAGAGATATTAGAATAAGTTTAACCAATTTATCAGTCATTGTACCAATGTTTTTATATCATGTTTTTGTTGTTTTATATCATATCTTTGTTGTTATATCATGTTGTTTATTTATTAATAAATTTATATATTATTTTCATATACATTTTACTACTTTAATATCTGACCCTTCTATTGTAGAGAAAGAGTGAATAATGATATTAAAATATTTATTCTAATGAATTCGTGCACTGGGCCACTAGTCATCAATAAAGCAACAAACAACAAGTATTGGTGAGAATGTGGAGAAAAGGGCACTATTGGTGGGAATGCAGATTGGTGCAGCCACTGTGGAAAGCAGTATGGAGTTACCTCAAAAATTTAAAAATGAAACTGCCTTTTGACCCAGAAATTCCTGTTTAGTTCAAAACCACTTTCCTTCTTTCCAGTTATTTCAAGATAGGGCCATGCTTTACTCTGGCCCACAGGACCCGGAGGTTGGACTCTGAACCTCAGCTATAAATGAGGACCCAGGTGCATGCTTGCAAAGTCCCTGTTGCTCTCTGCCAGCTTTCTCATGGTGCCTGCCCTGGATTGCCATTGCCATGTTGTCTGGAGTCTTAGAGACACCCCCTCCCCCCCACTTATCCCCTAATGGACTTCTTAGATGGCAAGTATCAGTGCCTTTGCTAACCTCTGGCAGTCATAGATCTCAGAATTATAGTCAGATGCTCAGCCTGTGTAACTGTATTTTCTCTAACTCAGTTAGACTCCAAGTTCTTGCCCCATTCCAGCATGTGTCTTTACTTACAGCATATTATTTCAGTGGTTTTCAAACTGCTGATCACCTAGTCAACTCTTCTCTAGGAATTGGCACCCAATTCATAGTTGGCCATGCCTGCACTATATACTGGTAACCCTGACCTCTCCTTCTTCCTACACCATCACCCCCATCCTAGTTGATGGGCCCTAACTAAATTGAACCATTCATATTTTTTTCTCATAGAATTTGGAAGTGTATGTGTGTGTGTTTAAAGGGGGAGATATACAGAGAGAGAAAGCAAGATCCAATGACCAACTATCCCAGTTTTAGTCCCTCTCTCTAGTCAAGATGCATTACTCCTCTGGGTCTATGAGATAATTATTATTACCATCATTATTATTTTGTTTGATCTCATTCTTACTCAGATGGAGTTCTTTATTTTGCAACCAAAGCAGTCCTAGCTCATGCAGTTTCCAAGAGAGCTAAGTGTCTGATAACTCCCCATAAGAAAGCTGCAGAGGGGTGGGGGAATGGAGCCTACTGGGTAGGAGTTCTTCTCTACCATCTTAACCTTCAACCCAAGCATCTCTATTTTATGGGTTTTATACATTTGGAATTCACATATTATTTTAGCTAAAATGTGTTCTGTTGACTTTCTGTTGCTATAAACTAGAACTATACCCTGTGAACCTAGGAGCCTCCCTAAGTCATATGCATTTTTTATGGCTGGGCAATTGGATTCCTCAGTTTCAGGCCTCATCTCATCTCTGACTGGGAGAACTTATCAGGGTTTGATGACCCCTGAAGTCCTTTCAAATTCTAAGGTGCTATTAATTAGCCACAATTAAAATGTTCTCATTTTTAGTCTCTTTTTCTTGACTCAAATATGTAGTAAACCATTAGCATTTCAGAGTCTGAAACCAAGTGTTAGGTATGGGTAGTACAACATATTTTTACAATTGCTTGGACTTGCTAAAACAAATGTTATGTGATTATCATTACCATTTATCTCCTCATTCTGAAGTTTGACAACACAGTGATAAAATGCAACAGACATGATAACCACACACACAAACATTTTCATGTAATGGAAGTTGTTGATAAAAATTAATGGGCATGTTGCCCTAACCAGTTTGGCTCAGTGGATAGAGCGTCAGCCTGCAGACTGAAGGGTCCCAGGTTCGATTCCGGTCAAGGGCATGTACCTTGGTTGCGGGCACATCCCCAGTAGGAGGTGTGCAGGAGGCAGCTTATCGATGTTTCTGACTATCTCTCTCCCTTCCTCTCTGTAAAAAAATCAATAAAATATATTTTTAAAAAGTTAATGGGCATGTAAGAAATAGCCTCAAATATTCTGGAAGACCAGAAAGTTCCCTGATTTTGTTTATCTGATGTTATCCTTGCAAAAGTCTAGGACTAACTTGACATTCACAGAGTGCTGCCCAAATCCAACACTCATTTACAGTGCTTGGAGTTTACCCATTAGCCTTGGAATTTGGAAAAGTTCATTATAATTGGGGTCAGAGGGTTAGTTCATGCACTTCATTAGCTTCTGTGCCAAAAATCTCTTTGCATTAATGATATCTCCACCCAACTTATTACATTTTTTTCTGAAGCTTATGGGGCAATAAATGTTTGAACATAACTCATGTGAGACAATAATGGAATTAATGTAAGTGGGAATCTAATGGCCTCTTTGATTAATGGATTCTTGGACAACACAGCCAGCTGAGAACGTAATACCTTTTAATTAGAAGTGAGAACAATGTTCTCTTTCAAATATTGGTACTGCTTATATGGTTTATACTTGACCACAGGTGAGAATTATTAATACTCTAATTGAAAGTACTTATCTGGCAAACTGGAAGCTGGGTTTTGATCCAATCCCCTTATCCATGGCATCATTTCTTTGCTTTTTCTTGTGTCATGTAAGCAGAAGCTTCCTCACCCCACCCTTCTTTTCCCAAGTCCTTGGCTCTCTGTATTGAACAGAACAAACTTCATCTCTAACCTTTTAGATGCCTCACACTCACCTCCTTTAATTTTGTTTTTCCCAGTTTTGTCATCACCAGAACCACGTAAGACAAGATAATCTAGCTTACCTTGATATATTAAGTTTTTACAGAAACTCCTTATGGAATTTGGCTACTTTTACACTCACTAGTTTCCTTTTCTCAACTGAAAAAAAATAGATATTTGTAAATGCTTTCATATTTTTATCTTTCTTATTTTACAGACCATTTCATTGAAGAAAACTGGCACTTTGATCTTAGTTTTATAGATGTGGAATCAGAAATCCCTATCCAAGGAACATAGACTCAGTTGTAAAATATTAATTCAAACTATCATGTCCTTCCTTTCGTCATTCAGCTGTGAATGTGTTTAATGACCTGGTGTCTGTCATTGGCCACATTCCTGGAAACAGGTCAACAGCACAGGCATATTCTCACTGTCATGCTATAAGACAAAGTGTTTTGGGAGATAAGAAGGCAGTGCTGTGTGGCAATAGTTTGGGAGTGGCCAGTGTTGGGGACTGTTCAAGTTTCCCTGAATGAGATTTGTTTTGGGGAAAGAGGGGCTGGTGAAGCTCAAAGTCTAACCACTCAGTACAATTAATTGAACCCTGCAGTAGAAGCCCACAAAACCCCGGGGTGTGAACACAATAGCTGATGCACACACAAATGATAGGGGCCATTTTATCTCATTCTTCCAGTTCTAACACAGATTTTGTATGACCACCCCCACATGCTCAACAGACTGTTTCCTCTGCCATAGGAAGCGGGACTAGAAGAGCCTGTCCTACTGTACCCAAGAGTATCCAGTAAGCTCCTACAAAGATAGTCCAAAATATAGTCCCTTTTTCATTGGTCACCTGAAATTAAAATTCTGTAGCTCTTGGAAATTGTAGGGGTAATAGTAACTGCAGATTCTCTGCTGCTATAGCCTTTGATAATATAGCTGGTGGCAATGCAGCATATCAGGGAAGGTGCCCACACCCTTCAAGGCAGGTGGCTCCTTGGTATTGAGGCATGTCCAAGGCCTTGGACTATCCTGCCTTTTAGGTAAATTAGGAAAATTCATCATTAAAATAAAAGGCAATTGAAAATTTAAAAATCCATGCCTGCTGAGTATCCAACTTAAGTATCTCACATAAATAAACTAGAACATTAGTGCTCAGTTTCATTCTGCTCTTCACTTTTCTCTGAACCAGGTCACCTCTTCCTAATTATGACTAAAAACTACTCAAGCATAGAATTATTATAGCATTTAAAGACTACTGTGTTCAGGTGCTGCCATTGTCTTATAAAAATCTGCATGTACAATTGAGCTCTAAGCCAAGGATATCTGACCTCTGCTGTACAAAGGGCTCCTCAGAAGCCCAGTGGCTACAACTTATTTGCATGAATATTCACATAAATCTACATATGCATAGTTATCAGGTTTGGACATGAAATTTGATTATGTTTTATTTGCTTGGAAAGTTTAGAATTGATAATAAGAGTGAAGATGATAGCTATCCAAGAGAAAAAAATATTTTTTGTTCAAGAAATATAGCTGGTTTTGTTATCAGGGTAATGCTGGTATCATGGAATAACTTTGGATGTGCAACTTCTCCGTTATTTTTAATAGTTTGAGGATATGTATTAATTCTTTAAATGTTTGGTTGAGTTCACCTGTAAAAGCACCTGGCCCTGGATGTGTTCCCTCAAGCAAGGGAAACAAAAGCAAAAATAAATAAATGGGTCTACAGCAAACTGAAAAGTTTCTGCACAGCAAAAGAAACCACCAACAAAATTAAAATACAACCTACTGAATGGAAGAATATATTTTCAAATGTTATCTCTGGTAATGGGTTCATGTCCAAAATATATAAGGAACTTATACAACTCAATAACAACAACAAAAATAAACAATCCAAACAAAAAAAAATGAGCAGAGGACATAAATAGACATTACTTCAAGACAACACAGATGGCCAGCAGACATAAGAAAGGATGCTCAACATCAAAATCATCAGGGTAATGCAAATCAAAATAATAATGAGATACCTCCTCTCACCTGTGAAAATGGCTGTCACCAATAAATTAACAAACAAGTGTTGGTGAGGATGTGGAGAAAAGGGAACCCTCATGCATTGTTGATTGCAATGTAAATAGTGCAGCCACTATGAAAAACAGTATGAAGTTTCTTCAATAAACTAAAAAATAGAACTTACCATATGTCCCAGAAATTTTACTTTTCAATATTTATGCTAAGAAAATGAGAATAATTCAAAAAGATATATGAACCTCTATTTTCATTGCAACATTATTTACAAGCCAAGTTATAGAAGCAACATAGGTAACCATTTATAGACAAATGGATAAAGACGTGGTACATATGTACAATGGAATATTACTTGGCCATAAGAGTAGACTCTTGCCATTTGCAGCAACATGGATGGATCTAAAGGGTATTATGCTAAGTGAAATAAGTCAGATAGTGAAAGATAAATGACTTCATTTATATATGGAATTAAAAAAAACAACACACAACAAAATGAACAAACAAAACAAGAGAAACACAGATCAAACTGATGGTTGTCAGAGGGGAGGAATTTGGAGGGATGGGTAAAAAGGAGAAGGGAAGATAGTAAAAAATATTGTGATAACTATGCATAGTGATTGATGGTTACTAGGCTTAGTGTGGTGATCACATTGTAAGGTACATAAATATCAAATCACTATGTTGTACACCTGAAACTACTATTATATGCCAACTATATAACTAGGACATACACATATAAATAAATTTCTTTTAAGAGTCTCATCCTGAATATATCCTTTACAAATGAGGATGTAACTAAAATACAAATTCACTGGGAACTGAAAAGCCCTTTGCAAGTAATGTGGTCAGTATAGCTGGTGTGGCTCAGTGGTTGAATGTTGACCTATGAGCCAGGAGGTCATAGTTTAATTCTTAGTCAGGGCACATGCCCGGGTTGCAGATACTATCCCCAGCAGGGGGTGTGCAGAGGGCAGCTGATCAATGATTCTCTCTCATCATTGATATTTCTACCTCTCTTCCCTCTCCCTTCCTCTCTCTGAAATCAATAAAAACATTTTTAAAAAAGTAATTGTGGGAGAAACCAAGATGGCAGCATAGGTAAACACTTGAAATTGCTGCCTCGCACAACCACTTCAAAAATACAACTAAAAGACAAAACAGACATCATCCAGAACCACAGGAAGGCTGGCTGAGTGGAAATTCTACAACTATAAGGAAAGAGAAAAGCACACTGAGACTCAGGAGGTGCAGAAGTAAAGTGCAGAGGTACAGAGGCTCATGCTCACACGGAAAGGGGCTGGCAACGAAGGACGCTGGTATCTTTTACAATCAGGAGGGAGGCACAAGCTCCCAACGGCCCTGACTCCAGTTCTGGGCGAGTCTCTGGGGACCCAGACTCATACGGAGAGAAACTGGACTGTCTGGAAGGGGGCAGAACTTGGAACTCGAGGGCAGCTTTCCGTCAGAGGTGCTTGCAGCAATTACCAGGACACTGAGACCCGAGACCTCTTAGGGCAGGACTGAGGAGCAGCCATAGCTGTTTGCTCTGCCCTGTTGATTTCCTGAGACCCTGCCCTACCCAAGCTGTGCTCAGACGCTTTTGCATAAGAATAGGCTGGCCCTTTGAGATCTAAAATTACCTAAAAAACTGCAGCTGGGTCAGAAAGACCCAGAACATCCAAAAGAAGGCCCAAGGCCCCACAGCAGCTTCCATTGCTTCACAGCTGTGCCTCATCTGGGCACCTCCAAAACCCAAACAAGGAAGAGGAACCTGTAGATCTCTCCATAGCTCCTGCTGGGTAGCCTCAGGCAGAGGCTAAATTAGCACCTCCTTAGTGATCCAAGAGCTTGTGTACCCAGTGTTCAGATTGGGACCGTCCAGATTACAACTCCTCAGATCCATAAGGGATGCATTCGGGGGCAGACTCAGGGAGCACCAAAGCCCCACTGAAGCAAGTCTTGCCCCAGAAGGGTGTCTTCAGCACAGAAGTTCTCCCACTGTAGACATAGCTGATTCTCACAGCCAATTGGCCTGGAGGTCAATTCCTCCCAGTGATACCTACAATAATCAAGGCTTAATTACAACAAGACTGGGCAGACACCCACAAAGGGGTGCACCAAGAGTGTCCACCCCAGGTAATTTGGGAGGCTGAGCCACTGGGCCCTATAGGACACCTAGCACAGAAAGCCACTCTATCAACACAGGGAAGCATAAAAAATGCAGAGACAAAGAAACAGGTCACAAATGACAGAAATAGAGGATAGCAAACTACTGGATATAGAATTCAAAACCACAGTTATAAGGTTTTTCAAGAATTTTCTAGAAACCGCCGATAAATTAAGTGAGACCCTTGAGGATATGAAAAAGAACCAACTAGAAATTAAGCATACACTGACTGAAATAAAGAATAATTTACAGAGATCCAACAGCAGACAAGAGGATCCCAAGAATCAAGTCAAAGATTTGAAATATGAAGAAGTAAAAAACACCCAACCAGAAAAGCAAAAAGAAAAAAGAATCCAAAAATATCAAGATAGTGTAAGGAGCCTCTGGGACAACTTCAAGCGTCCCAACATCTGAATTATAGGGGTGCCAGAAGAAGAGAGAGAGCAAGATATTGAAAACCTATTTGAAGAAATAATGACAGAAAAGCTCCCTATGTGGTGAAAGAAATAGACTTACAAGTCCAGGAAGAGCAGAGAACCCCCAAAAAAAGGAATCCAAAGAGGACCACACCAAGACACATCATAATTAAAATGCCAAGGGCAAAAGACAAAGAGAAAATCTTAAAAGCAGCAAGAGAAAGAAACTCAGTTGCCTACAAGGGAGTACCCATACGATTGTCAGCTGATTTCTCAACAGAAACGATGCAGGCCAGAAGGGAATGGCAAGAAATATTCAACGTGATGAATAGCAAGAAGCTACAACCAGGATTACTTTATCCAGCAAAGCTATCATTCAGAAGTGAAGTTCAGATAAAGAGCTTCACAGATAAGCAAAAGCTACAGGAGCAGGTGCAGACAGACACACCTGGTGGGCACGGGCGGCCCTCTCTGAGGTGCCTTTGGTCAGCATTCAAGATCAAGAACCCAGAGGCAGAGAGGAATTCCGTCCTCTCAGTGAAACAGTGGAATAGTCAGGGCGACTGTAGAGGAGGAATGTGCACTTTGGGTGTCAGCACCCATCAGCGAAGGCTGCCCTGACTGAGCCTCACTTGCTTGGGGCCTAGCGCAGTCCTGCCAGGCAGTGGGTGACAGGACGTGCTTTTCTGAATTGATGAGAGAAAACGTTGATTCTCCTGCTGCCCACAAAGGTGGAAAGTGAAGTGGGGAGACATGTGGGGAGTGAGGAAGGTTCCCTGTCTTGGGGTTCCAAATCTGCTGTTGGTTTCTTTCACCACTGACTAGAGATATACAGGGTGTCCCCCCAAAATGTATACACACTTTGAATACCTACTAATTCCAATGGTTTTAAGCATAAGAAAGAAACAACAATGGAGCTGTTATCTGTTAAAAGTGTGGGCACAAAGAGGCAGTTGGACATTCCCTGAGGGGTCTCAGATTGGAGAGGGTGAAGGCCAGACTGAGCCCTCCCCCCCCACCACAGTGCACGAATTTCGTGCACTGGGCTACTAGTTTTTGTATAAAATACATGGGAGAAATCCAGCCAATCAATACACAACTGTTGCCATGTGAAAAGTTACTTTTATCAAACTTCGAGTCTAAGAATGTACAAATGTTTCTCTTACCATGTCAACAGTAATTGTGTATGCTGTTCCATTTAATTTCTTAAAATTCCATATATCCCCAATATTTCTTCTGTCCTAGTAACAGTACAATGACAGGGAGCAAGAGAGTTAAAATAATTCTCTAAGCAGTTTTCTGCTGACCCTTCTTTCCAATCAGAGACTTATGGATGTGAGGGATCACACCTCCCCCAGCGATGGTAGCCTTGATAAGGGAGTCCAGCTCCTCATCCCCCCAGATGGTGATGCGCTTTACCTTGAGGTCCTTGGAAACATTGCCCGCTAGCTCCAGCACCTCAGCAGTGAGGTACTCCAGGATTGTGGCACTGTACACGGCCGCAGTGGTGCCAACTTTAGCTCTGAGTCTTGGCTCCATCTCTGAGACCTCGGCTGCTAAAAGCAGGTATTGGGTTTGTTTGGGTTCTATAATTGAAATACTGTTGCGATCCTGCTGGCTGAAGCCTGGCTGGTGGATTAAATGGTAGAAAATTGTCTATTTTTAAGGAAGAGCATGACCAATTCAAATGTCTGTATATTCCCAATTTTCTTGAATAGTCTCAAATTAAATAATATTGACCCTTTGTCCATAAAACCAAGAACATTTTCAGGCAATTCCAACATTTCAGTGTTCAAGTTACATTTCCTGTACTGCCAAACATGCACAAAAATGTTGCAAATATCCTTTCTCTGGCCATACTCTCTGAATTTTTGGTGTTGAAAATGTAAATTACTATACAGTTCAATGGAATATTTTATTTTTTGTGTGTTCATTTTGCTCAACCATCTACATTATTATTGGGAGTGTTGAGAATATTTTGGTCTGTCCAAATCCCCGCATCACTGAGCACTGTCTTTCCTACTAGTCCCGCTGTTATCTTTCTTAGTTTGAACAAAAATTCCCCTTCTAGTATCATGTGTTTGTGTTTACCTCACATAATTTTCCTCATTTTATTCATTTCAGAAGCTTACTAAGTAGGCTTAGTGAGAAGAGAAAAAATGAGTTTCACACCCAACTGTGTGAGACATAATTGCAAAATGTTTTTGTTCAGGATTTTTTTAAACATATTTTTAAAATACATTTTTATTGGTTTCAGAGAAGAAGGGAGAGAAAGATAGAAACATCAATGATGAGAGAGAATCATTGATTGGCTGCCTCCTGCATGCCCCACGCTGGGGATTGAGTTCATAAGCTGGACATGTGCCCTGACCAGGAATCAAACTGTGACCTCCTGTTTCATACATAGGCTGATGCTCAACCACTGAGTCACACTGGCTGGACTGTTCAGGATTCTTACTTCCAAGACTGAGATAGTGCAATTCTGGGATAGAGTTTATACAGGAATATCAAACCCAGATGGAGAGATTTCTGTTACTTTGACACTTTATTATTTTCACCACTGTTTGTTGCTTACCTGGACTGCTGAAAAAGGCTCTGAGTCAGCTCCGGCTTGCCCTTTCCCCACTAAAATAGCCAAAGAGATCTTTAATAGAAATCAGATCACATCACCCCCTGTCCAAGTCTCCCATGTCTTGCCATTACACTTAGAATAAAATTCAAACTTCAACTTTGGTTAAAAGACCCATGTCATTGTCCCTGCACTTCTCCACTCCCCTTCTTTTTGAGCATTGCAGCCCTCACGTCCACATAGGGTTTTCCTTTCTGACATTCCTCTTCATGTCACTCAGGTCTCCATGTGGATGTTGCCCCTCAGACAAACGCTTACCCTTACCCTCTGCTTTGCCATGCTTTTGTTTTTCTTCATAGCATCACCTGAAATTACATTAAACAATTAGTTCATTTTTAAACTGTCTCTCATGTTATTGCAGAGAACTTTGTTGATATAATTTACTTCTGTATCCCCAGAAACTAGAACCATGCCTGCTATGTAATAAGTGCTTTATAAACACTTGTCAGACAAATCAATAAATTCTTATACACACACTACTTAGGTTTTTTTTTCTCACTGTTATTATTCTTCAGAGGGGAAAATAAATGTCACTCCCGTTTTTATGAATAAACTCTTTATGGAAGATAAAATAATTTTGTCTTCTATTTATATGAAAGCTTTTAATTCACTTCATAGAAAGAGTTTCTATGTGTGTGTTTTTCTCTTTTAGTGTTCCTAATAATGTTGAGGATTTTCAAGATTAAAAATGAAAGGGTAATGTTCAGCCACTCACCAGGCAACTCTCCTTCTGTACATACGAACAAGAAGGGAGAAGAACAAAGGCAGTGGTAGCATAAAATGGTTTCCTTTGTCCTGCTCTGGCTGGCTCTAGAAGAAATGACAGGATGCTGGCAGAATTCATAGTAATTGAACCCAGGATTACCAAAGCTATGACTGGACTTCGATGAGGGGGAAAAGAGGTAGCTCTCCTTTGATTCCATGTTATTTCTTGAAAAGTAAATTTGGCCACAATAATATCTTTCATTTTAGAAGAGCTTATTGAAAGATATTGAGAGAAAAATATCTAACCTTGAACTTCCTTAGAAATGACCCTGGGGGAGAGAGGTTCTCTATGGCAAAAATAAACTACTTTAGGAAAAAATGCTGTTCTCATTTTTAGTGAACCTAACAGAACATTTTCTCTAGACATTGTGTACTGGCATTTGATGAAAATTTACTTACCAGGAATTCGCAAAACTTCAGATCTGCCAACACCAGTTTGAATTGGTAGAGTGGATGTTCTTAGATTTTCTATGGAATTTATAATTATCCAGTAGGAGTATGCTACAGAGTCAGTCTCTGAATGGAACTGACTAATCAAAACATACAGAATTATACAAAGCATCACAATGAATCACTAATGTATTTGCAAGCTCCATATATCCATGCATTGTTAGGGTATCCAAATTCTTGATTCTTTCATTAATTCATTAATTTAATAATCTTACTTAATAAACAGTTTGTAAGCATCTACCAATATCAGGGACCACACCAGGTCAGGGATACAAAGACATTTCCCTTTTCTCATGTAGTTTAGAGTAGAGTTTTTTTGTTGTTGTTTTTTGAGTTTTCCTATCCTGTGGTAGAAAGTCTGTCTGTATAAAAACAGGAATTTTTCTCAAGGAGCGAAACAATACATTTAGAACTCTTAGTAAAAATCAAGTAAAAAAAATGGCATCTAAGATACTGAGAATAAGATTTCCTAGGTTTAATTTTGGTCTTATAGTGCAATACGAATTTACCAAGGCAAAATTATAGATCCAAACTTCAAGTTAATCAGTTAGTTTTTCTTTATCTCTGAATTCAGGCCAGCATTTTCCAAAGGCTCATGTACTTAGGAGATGTACAGGTAGAAATAGTTGTACCCAAATATTACATCATTAGAAAATAATACATAACAAAGGCACATGAAGTCTTCTTTTGATTTGTTAAAGTATTAATTTCATAATATTATAACTGTTGGATACATTTATTGAACTTCTTGAGTCCTGGCCCTTCCCCAGGTTGCAAAAATATATATGCTTCCTCTTACTATAAAGGAAGACGGTAGAGTCCTGTAGTGAGAGTGCACTGGGTCTGGGATTGCCACAGCCAGTAGCCCAGGCATCCAGAGGGGTATAATTTCTGACTTGGAACTCCTGGGGGTAATTGTGACTCTCTCAGAGGTGATCAGTGTGTATGGACTTTATAGAACAGAGTTGAGGAGTAGTTGTAATGCACATAGCTTGAACCTTTTATACAACTATGTAATTTATTAATGTGTATGTACTCTTTAATCACTTAGTGTACAGAGGAAGAACTGCCTTTGTCCTTGAGAGATGTGTGTTGCAGTTTGAAACACACGCTCTCAAAGTTGAGTTTTTCATTAATGCAGTTATTTCATTTTGTCCACTTCTACAAACTAGAATCTTTGAATCGGAAGGGTCTTTAAAAAATACTATTTAACCTAATTCCTTTAAATGCCCAAGGCCACACAGTGAATTAGCAGCTGGGCTGGTATTAAAACAGAGCAAGCACTTGAGTCCCAAACCTTTGGGTGCGGACTGAATAGGGAGCCTCTCTAAATACCCATTGAACAGCCCAAAGTCATGGACCTAAGGAATTCACATACCCTCTTTAGTTTCTGCAGCTCATCTGAGGCTTTGGAAGAAAGTTTTCATTACCTTGACTCCTGGTGGAATCTAATACTTTAATTTGTTTATGCCCCATGAAGTTCAAAGGTGATAAGTGGAAGAGGGTTGAAGGGTTAGCTAGGGCACTTTCCCCAATCTTTGTATGTAGATAAGTTTATATAGAGAAGACACACAGTAATCTTCAATGGCACCAAACTGCCACTCCCAGCTCTGACACATTGTTAGGATCCTGTGTGTCCAGAATGAACCAAAGGAAATGTTTAGAAATCGGAATGAAGACTTTCTTTCAAAGTGAGATAATTTTTTACATTTGAAATAGATTAAATAGAAGGTTCTTTTTCTCTAAGCTTCCAACACAAAATGATGTTCTCCAAGAAAAAAAAAATGAGTATTTTACACTTGAAAGTTTCCCTGACAAGATGGAGGACGTGTGTCCCGCATAGGTACCCATAAAATCAGCAAAATGGTTTTCTGTTACTTGGAATTATGGGATATATTTTACCACTGTTTTTTTAATTTTTTAGAAAGGACTATAGTCCTGATCAGCTTTCTCAGTGGTAAGAGCATCAGCCCTTGGACCAAAGGGTCACAGGGTTGATTCTTAATTCCTGGTCAAGGGCTCATACCTGTGTTGCAGGTTCCCCAGCTCCTTAGTGGCATGTGCAGGAGGCAACAAATCAATGTGTCTTTCTTTCTCCCCTCCTCCCTCCCTTCCACTCTCTCTCTAGAAATCCAATGGAAAAAAAAATATCCTCAGGTAAGGATTAAAAAGGAGGGGTGGGGGTTTGAGGTGGAGGGTAAGAGATCAACCGAAGGACTTGTATGCATGCATATAAGTATAACCAATGGACACAAGACACTGGGGGGTAGGGAAGGCCGGGGGAATGTCAAGGGGGGAAAGAAAAAAAAGGGAGACATATGTAATACTCTTTGTAATACTTTAAGCAATAAAACAAAATATTTAAAAAAAGAGGGATGGGGCTCTAATTAGGGGTCTCTGGGTTTCTAAAAGACATCATGGTTACTGATATTTGATCTATAAGGTAGCTTGATGATTCATGGAGAGGACTCAAGAGTCCATTTGAGTTAGGGCTCACACTGAGTAATAAAGGCAGGTCAAGTTCAAACATGTATCTGGGAGAGAGCAAACATTAGAAATTATTGATAGATCTTCATGTGAGGATGAAATAAGTCTGGAAGCCTTTCTCCTCTCCACATTTCTGATCTACTCTTTCATTATCCAGCGTGAGGAATGTCTAGTCTGCAAGCTGTATAAGGACTGGGAATCATTTGGTCTGGTCTTGCCTGCCAAAGTATTAGAGGTAAGCTAATGAAATGTTTGACCAAATATAGCAGGCTAGTTTTTAAATTGATAATTTTGTATAACCCACAAATAATGGTATAAATCTCCAAATGGCCCTTGGCAGAAAAAAGGTTCCCACCCTTGATGCTTTTTCCATTCTTGAGAGGTATCCCCTCCCTTTTTTTTCCACTAGGTCAACTCACTCCCCTGGCAATCTTGATTTGATCCTTCTTATAAAACCCAGTTCTCTCAATTTAGCCTCTTCTCAGATCACCATTTTCCCATCTCATTAATCCCTTCTTTTCTGCTTATATTCATTTTTAAACCTGATTTGAAAGGTAGTGTGATGCAAGAGTCATATAGACCTGGGTCTGAATTCTTCTGTCATCTGCAACTGTGTGTCCTTGAAGGAATTGTCAACATAAGTCTTAGAGTCCTCATTGTAAACTGAAAACAACAATAGAATCAATGTTTTAAGGGTTTTTATAGTGTCCTTCACATATTAGGGACCTAATAAATAGAAGTAATTATTTTATGCTATTATTATATATGTAATATAATAATACATTATTATCTCTCTATATATAAAGAGGAAATGTGTAAATTAGGCCTGGCCGTAATGGGTCACAACCAGACAGAAGGAGGTTGTGCGTGCAGGTGAAGCCCAGAGTGGAGATGGAGACAGATACAGGGTGGCCTGACTGAGTAGGCACAGGCAGCGGGGCCAGGGAATCCTGGGGCTGGCCTAGCCAATTCGCGGGTTTGGGCAGCCCCAGAGCGGACACAGGCAGGAGGTTAGGCGGGGCCAGGGGTGGAAGTCAGGCGCAGGTCCCAGCCGCCCACGGAGCAAGTCCAGCCTGACTCCGTGGCAGCCCGCGGGGTGCCTCCTCACACGGTGGGAACCGGGCCTCCTCCTCGCGCGATTTCAACCACATGCTAGACCTCTAGTTACTAATATACTGTCATATCTCATGTCCTGCTAGACAGAAAATTCCTTTATTATACGAGAGCATTTCTTTTTCATTACTGGACAGTATCTGTCACAGTATTATTTGTTATATGACATATTTTCAATAAATGTTTATTGTGTAAATGTGGCCAATGACTTGCTACAATGATTTAAGTGGGAAGGGTTAGTCTGAATGTTTAAAGCTTTGGCCAGTTGTCTTTTTTGTGCTTTTTAAAATCTGTTTAGTAATTAAGTAAGTTTTAACTTAATAGTGGTAATTTGCTTCTTCCTCAGAAGTCTTAGTGACTTAAAATATTATGGTCTATGGTGTATGCATAAAATTTATTTATTTTAGTGTTCACGGAAATTAAAAAAGGGGGACTGGTAAGATATTATTAGGAAAAATAAAAAGAGTTTAATACATGCATAGGATTCCAATTTTTGTTAACAAAAGGAAACAGCTTTTCATTCTCTTGCCTTGAATCACATAACACAACAAAATGTGGGATCTGGAGCACACCCTGTCGATCATTTAGCTGGAATTTCTCAAAGCTTGTTCTAAGTATGTTAATTGTTATACAAAGAAAATGAGAAAGAGATCTATGTTCAGATTGCTTTAGGAAATTTTGCTGTAAACAAAGAAAAGCAAGTTCCATTACTGCAAGATTCGATTCTAAATATACTATAAGGATACAATGTGTAGTGATTTCCAAATTTTTTTGATCAAGGAACTGTTTTGTAGAGAATATCAGGAGTGATTTACTTCTAGCCTCTTTATGTTATAGCTGTGAAAATCAAGTTCCAGAAAATTAAAGCAATTTGCCAAAGATTGCTTAGTGGTAGAGTGAAAAGAACCTACATGTCCTTATTCATATCTGAAATTAGTCTATTTTTGCTTTCTTGGAGAGATAATAAAATTCACATAATAATTATATCATTTTGCCTATATTTTCCAAACAAGCTTACACTAAAAATACTGCAACTAGCTTTTGAGAATTAAACACATTAATAATAATGAAATGATTTCCTCATAAAATTAGGAATACAATTACCTCCACAACTCTCTTATGGAAATTAGTAACTTTTTTTACTAGAATTCCCCAAACAATTTTTAAATACTTTACTCATTATTTTTATAATGGAATAAAATGATTCATACTTTATTTATCATTTAACAGGGCCTTTCAGTTATTTCCAAATACGATTAATATTTCTGCATATTAAAGATAAGCAGCCAGTAATATGTTACCTAAAGTTCTTCTTAAAAATAACCGGTTTGGCTCAGTGGATAGAGCGTCGACCTGCGGACTGAAGGGTCCCGGGTTCGATTCCAGTCAAGGGCATGTACCTTGATTGTGGGCACATCCCCAGTAGGAGGTGTGGAGGAGGCAGCTGATCGATATTTCTAACTCTCTATTCCTCTCCCTTCCTCTCTGTAAAAAAATCAATAAAATATATTTAAAAATAATAATAATTAGGTTTACAATGTGATATTTAGAACTTCTCAAATTATCTGATAGAAAAAAATAATAGAAAAATAAGAAATTTAAAGATCTACTTTCAGTGTGATGAAACTAAAAGAATGTAAAAATAAAATTATAGTATCTCAGCCACTGAAAGACTATTTCTCTAGCTGTGTGGTTTTCATGACTTTCAACCAAGAGAAGCTAATGTCTACTACTTTTTCTCTAGGTTTAAAAAAGTAAATATAGCTGAAACCGGTTTGGCTCAGTGGATAGAGCATCGGCTTGCGGACTGACGGGTCCCAGGTTCGATTCTCGGTCAAGGGCATGTACCTGGGTTGTGGGTACATCCCCAGCAGGGGGTGTGCAGGAGGCAGCTGATCGATGTTTCTCTCTCATCGATGTTTCTAACTCTCTATCTCTCTCCCTTCCTCTCTGTAAAAAATCAATAAAATACATTTTTTTAAAAAAGTAAATATAGTTTAGAATCTGAGTCCAAGATTATATTTTAAATAAAAATAATTATGTGTTGTTATTGTTGTTCTAAATGCATTGACCACAGACCACTGGAGCTGGTGATGAGTATTTTCACATGTTAGGTCTTCTCCACACATAACAGCTAATGACTAGAAAACCATAAATGAAATAGTCAAGTGATAAAGACTACTTGTGCTGTGGTTACTACAACAGGAAGTGACTTTTTATTACCTTTTTCTATTTTTATTATAGGAGAAAATCTTCATTCAAAGAGCTGGCAGAGTATAGGTCACCTTTCCAAGCATTCTGATGCTAATGACTACATCCCTGAGGAGCAAGGCGCTGCCTGGTGACACTCTACAGTTCCTATGAAAGCTCAGTTACTTTGTTCTTCCCTAGGAAGTTGGACCATTACTGGTAAATGAGGAATAACCACCTCCACCTAACTTAGCTAAAGAATTTCTTTAAAGATTTAAAACAAATATTTGACAATATCTGTGCTGCCAGCTAGAAAAAGCACATAGATGTTGTTAGATTTCCAAGAGGGATTAGTCCTTTTGGCACAAAAGTGCCAGAAAATGTGTCTCTAAAAACAGAACTCGAGATTTGGGATGTGAGAAGGTTGTGAACCTTGTCATTCAATATGCTGCCCACTAATTTCAATAATTTACGTCATTTAGCTTTAAGTCACCTCCCAAATGTGTAAACATTTGGAATGGACCATATGGATTATTTCTATCTAGTAGCCCTGTTTGAGTTGTTATTATGTTTCCAAATGAACTAAAGGCAGATACCTAACTTGGATCTTATACTTCTCAGCATATGTAGTTACATGGTATCAGGTATATTTTACATTGTCAATAAATACTAGTTCATTGGTTGATTGATAAGATTCTGACTTTACCTATTAGTCTCAAAAGTTCTCTTGATTCTGAGGGCTCAGTGTACACTCTATAAATTCTTCATATTTAGCATTCATCTGGTGTTCCTTCAAGCCATTCTGTTATTTCAGATACTGCCTTAGCAGAATTTATAAGTGCCAAAAATTAAAAAAAATTAAAAAAAAACTTAGATGGGAGACTGAGAATCATGAGTACGCTGCCAGCCTTGGAAAGTTTGCCTAGTGACCTAATTTTATGGGAATTTGCCAGGCTTGCTCTGTGGAAGAAATCCAGTCTGATTCCTTCAGTCCCCGTGGGTTACTCAGCTGACACTGTACACAGCCAGCCTCTTCATATTGTTGTGACCTTCAAGAGACTTTCCCCTTAATACTGCTCTATTCTAATTTCGCTCCATAAAATAACTCATGGGAAATAAAGGTGTCATCATTTATGTGGCTTAGACAAATTTATTCAATACAAATATCATAACTCAAATGGTATTTCTTACACTAAATTATAGCATGCACTTGTTTCTCATTACTTTAAACTTCTGTCATATGCATTTTAAAAAAATTCCAGAAATTTAATAATATAAGTTATCCAGTATGTTACCAAGACCTTTCTGTAAGAGATAAGCAACTTGTTGTCAACATGGGCTTTCGTGTAACTTCTTTTCTTTTCCCCCTCACAATTCCTTCTCAAGCCGTATCTCAGATCTCAAGTTATTTTAAACAAGTTAATTTGACATGGTAGTGTATTGATCTGACATTCTCTTCAGAAAACCAGTGCCAAAGCATTGTGTGTTGGTACACTCAGAATTGTACTCTAATTCAGTTCTGTGTACCAGATTGTAACTTTTCAGAAGAACATTCTGTACCTGTGTTTTCCCTCCATCTGGCAGCACTGCAATGGCCTCTGGCCAAAAGCAGTGAAGCTGTGGTTTTCTAACTTCTATATAGTCTGCCCAGGGACATTAGTGAGAGAAAAGTAAACCCACTCTATTATTCAAAATGGTTTTTCAAATAATTAGGACATTTTAATAATAGTGTCTGCAGATGTGCTCAGGTTTCCCACAGGCACGACATTTCCGAAGTAAGAGAATAGTGATGCTTCAGGACAGATGACCTCATTATCACTATGAATGTCCTTCCATTCATGTAATGCTGAAACAGCATGAGGCATCCCATTATTGAAATGGACTGGTTGGCAACGGTGTTTATAGCTTGGGAATTTGACACTACTCTGTGAAGATAACTTTAAGAATAGAAGTGATTCAGAATTTTTAAAAGGCAGACATTTTTAGAAGTTGGATTTTGACATTTTGATTTTTTTTCCCAGCTGGCTCAAAAATTTATTGAGTCATCTCTGACTTCTTTTCTATACAGAAGATAACAAAAACACAGGGTGGTGTAAAAGTATGTTTACAGTTGTTCATATGAAGATTAATTAATAAATTAATAAATAATAATATAAGAATAAACACTTTTATGTACTCACAACTGTAAACCTACTTTTGCCCCACCTTGTATATGCCAAGACCTTAGGTACCTTCAGAGGAGTGAAGGCATGATGTTAAAATGATTTCAAAATGAATATGTATCAATAGCCTTAAAAATTACAAACTCTTATAACTAGCAACTTTACTACTAAAAGTTTATCTTCATCGATTATAATAAAACATGCACACACATATTTAAATACAAGGATAATTAATCACAGCATTCTTTGCAATACTGAAATTTGAAAACAACTAGAAATAGGGAAATAGTTAAACATTGTAGCTATAAAACATTTTTATTGTAAAAGTATGTTTATTGGCTTTCACAATATTTGGCTAGAAAGTAAAAGCAGGTTATAAAACAGGTTCTATGAGAATTTTTTTTAAGAAATAGCAATGTAACATGGTTGACATATTTTAAAATTGGTGGTATTTTAAAATTGGTGGTATTTTAAAATTTTAATCTGCATTTCCTAATCCTATGGGAACTATGCATTATTTTATAATGCATATGGAAGGAGAAAAAAAGAGGCATTCCATTCTATATTAAAGTTAATATTTTTTCCTTTATTTTGAAGAAGACTTTAAAGGGAGAGGACTACAGTTATTCCAAAGGTGGATAAGACTTCCCTGATCAACTACTTGTACCCTAACATGAGGAAATGGGGAAAGAGATACTTATTTGAGGAGAAAAAGGAGGCAAGTAAGCAGCCTTTTAGCATTCACACAGGGAGGTGCAGCACTTCTGTGTATCTGTCCTTGCTCATCCGCACCGAGTGGACTGTGACTAGATGGGAGGAGAATGGGAAAGAGCCAACAAGTTCCAAATAGCATCAGCAGAAAAAATTTTTAACATATTGGCTTCTAGAAGAGTTTCCACAAAGAATATCAGTGCTCTACCTTCAAGAGATCAATGCTCTAACTTCAAGAATACATGTATGTGTACACACACACTCACTCACAAATAGATGACAGCATTTCAATTCCTGCTTCAGTGAGTAAATAGAAACCATGAGATGGAAATTTTATTAATGTACTTCTTTGCCTGTTATTTTGTCCTTTTCTCCTATAAAAAGGAAAAGTATTTTCCTTTTGAAAACTAGCCCCTTCACTTCTTCTCCTTACCCTGTTCCCTCCTACCACCTCAGGGACCTGTTCTTCGGGTCATTTCAGCTGTTAAGCAATATAGGTAAACCACCTGGGATATGTTAATTATTCCAGTACCTACAGACATGTTTGTGTCCAGAAAGGAAACTACTGCATTCAAATTACAAATACTGAAAATCAAATATAGTAAGTGATAGAATTATATGAAATGTAATATCATATCAGCATTGTAAACTTAGCATTCATAAACATTTCACTGTATTTGTAAGTTGGATGTTCTCCATTTTCTAAAATTCTTCAGTGTGCACATTGAATTTTGATAAGCAATACTGAATTATAAAGTGAGTTTTTCATAGCCAAATAATTTTGAAAGCAAAATCATAAAAATCCTAATTTTTTATTGTGTAAAATGTACTTAAGTTGAGCTGGGGTTATATTTTAATATGTGTGATCTGAGATCAGAAGGACCTCTAAAATTAAGAATGCTGGTCCCTCAAATCCTGCTTGCTCTATAAAGTAGGTATCTTTCGCACTTTCTTGGCTCCTTTTTCTAAGCTAAATATGCTTAATTCTGTCACATTTTAAAATTACTATATATCCACCCTCCTCACCTTTCAATTGCTATCCTATTTCTCTTCTTGTCTTCTCTACTTACCAAATGTGGTTTTCATATATTGCCTATACTTTCTCACTTCCTCGTCACTCTTATCTCACAGAATATGGTTTTTATTATAATAATTCCACTGAAATGGAATGTCTTCACAAAATACACCAACAACTTTGTTCCTAGGTCAAATTTATACATTTCAGTTCATTACTTATCAACTTTTCTCTCCTTCACCCTTGAAGCACAGTTGCTTTGGCTTCTGTGATATTTTTCCTTGCTTTTTTTCCTCTTATTATTTCTCTGTCCACTTCCTGTTCTTTAAGATTTCTTTTTGTTCCTTACATGATGGTTTTCTTTGGGGTACAATGCTCTCTTTTTCTTCCTCTACATACTCTCCCTGGGCACTTCCTCTGGAGCCCTCTACCATCTATGTGGTGATAATTCTCAAACCAATATCACTATTATATGTCTCTCTCCTAGAGTTCAGATCAATATAGCCAACTGCCTACTTGTCATCTCCAATAGAATAAACCATGCTACCAAATGAAATTTCCATTTCTCTTCTTAACCCTCCACTTCCATCTACTATTTCCTATGCTTCAAAATATCAACAAATAGTACCAACATCAGCCCAGCTGAAGCTGGTTTTGACGCCTCAGCTTCCTTTACCTGCCATCTTCAAGAATCAGGAAATCCCCCTTCTTGTGTCATCTATAATTTCATCTCCTTTTCTTCATCATTAGGAAAACTGCTTCCCTAATCTAGGTCACCATTATAACATGTCTGGATTACTACAGTAGTCTCTCCTATTAATCATTTCTCCACTCTGTTCCACAGTGATATTATTTTAAACACTAAACTATTCATGATAAGCCTCTCATTAAATCCTTCAATGTTTTCCCCAGTACCCTCAGGAAAAAGTATCAAAGTCCTCAACATGGTTTGCAAAATGAGCAAAGCCTAGCTCAAGTATATCCACAGCCTCATCTCTTACTTCTCTTCCTACCCTATCATGCTATCCTCTACCTCCGCAATCACTCCACATTCTTGCTTGCTGCATGCTTCATGCACACTAACCCCTACCTGCCTTGCAGATCTGTTTCCATCCCATGCTTTCCCTGATGCCATAAATAAAAAATAGATAAATCTCTTAAGTGTCACAAGTGCATTCTTTATTCTAATTGAGTTTTATGTTGTTTATAATTGTTTAATTACTTAGCCATTTCACATTCTCACTAGGCTGTAAAGTTTAGGAGGGCAGGGATTAGATCTGTACTATTTAATAACATAATAAATACCTGATAAATATTTGTTAAATATATAAATGAACAAGCACCAAGCACAAATCTAATCTCCTCCCAGGATCAAACTGGAGCTACCAATGAAATATAGAACAATCAACCTGAAATACCAACAGAAGGCTAGCTGAAGAGAAATCTTATAACCAAGGATTTACTGAAGAAGCCACATTGATACTGGTAGGAAGGCTAAAGACATGAAAAGGGCTGGCCCCATTTTCATAGGTGGTGGCTGAGTTCTGGAGGGATATCTCAGGTGCAAACGTCCCCCATGAGGAATGTGGGGTCCCAACTCCATGCCAGGCTTCCCAGCCCAGAGCACCAGAGCTGAGAAGAGGCACCCACATAACATATATGGCTGTGACAATCAGTGGGGATTCTGTCCACTCAGGAGTGGCAGGTGTCTGCTAGAGACCAAGTTGCCTTATTAAAAGGCCAACACAAAGTCTCATGTATAGCCACTTATGCTGGGCTCCAGAGAAGGGAGAGCAGAGTGGACTAGAGTGCTGTGAGGAGAAACTGCGGTTTATAGCTCTGGGGAGAAAGCTAAAGAGACAGCCACAGGGGTCCCTGTGCTGATTCTCTCACCCACACTGCAGATGACACTCCCCTCTTTACAACATTGGCCTGGGAGAATGCAATAACCCCTCCCATTGCGCTCCCTGCCGCACCATCCCTCAGAGGTCATGCACAAGGGAGGAGTCAGCTTTTTGAGCCAAAGGTGTAGAGATCCAGGCAAACTCAGGGAATGTCAGTGACTGAGTTGTGTGGCTCTGGGGTTGGGGCCATTACCCCCACCATCTCATTAACCTGCATCTCAAAAAATATGCACTAGGACCACACTCCAAATTACTGGTGGCCCCACCCTGCCAAACTTAGGATATCTAGGAAGTCCAGGCAGAATCCAGGTCATAATAGCCTCTGGTAAAGAGGTCACCCCCCCCACCTCCCTATGAACCTGACTAGTGCCTTCTCCTCGCAGGAGATCCAAAAACCTTACCCTCCCAACTTCTGGAAATACTGCCATGCTGAGCTCAGTCTCACCAGGAGGTCCCAGTGAAATCTGGGACAGTCTGTGCTGTGTGGCTTTAGGTTAGGGGTCCTTTTCCCCCTCACATGCCTGACAGGTGCAGAACCCTTGCTTCACACAACTAATTCTTGGTCTGTCTGGGCCTGATAAACTCTGATGGCTTCACTCTGATGACTCCCTGAGACCCCACCCCATCACAAAGGTCTGCAAGTGTCACCTACCACTTGGTGGGTGACATCTAGATTTGATATGCACTGAGACTTTTTTTCAGTGGCCTAAGACACAGCACTGAAACTCCTTTATCAATCTGGTGAACACCTCTAGCCACTATCTGGTACCTCACTGAGAGTCTACCTCATGCACCTTGTGTACTGCCTGGGCTTCTTCAGTGACAACCTAACAGGCAGCTGGAAGGCAAAAGCAGGCAGAGGTAGATTTTAAGGTGACTTGGGATTTATGCTGACCTGCCCTGAGTTGGAGTGCTTGGTGCTGGTAGAAGTTGGCCTTGTTGTACAGCTTGGTCCTTCCCACATATACCCATACCCAGCAGAGGCAGCTACAAACTAGGGATCACTTTGAAGCTCCAAATAGATTACCCAGGGTCAATAACAAGTGGCATCTGACATTGACCTGCAACAGAGTACCTCCCTGAAGGCCCTAGAAACAACACACCCAGTGATCAGCTTCAGATAATAGCAGAGCAAGATCGAATTAGCTTCAAAGCAGCATATCCAAAGGGTGTTCTTAGCAGGCACAAGACATGCTGAGACAAATTCTTCTCTACATGGTCAGGGCCTGCACAGCATCTCTTACACTGTGGTTGGGGTCTATCCTTACAGACATCCAGCTTAACAGTCAACCCCATGTGAAAATGGGCTAATAGCAATAAGACTCAATTACAACAGGGGGGCTCACTTAACCCACACAAGAGAAATTCCTGGAGCACCCAGCTTAGGTTATCAAGGAGACTGCACCCTGGATCCCACAGGACACCTACTACATAAAGTCAGCCTACCAACAGTGGGAGACATAGCAGATCTACCTAGTAATAGAAACAAACATAAAGAGGCAGCCAAAATGGAGAGACAAAGAAACATGACACAAATAAAAGATAAAAGGAGAAATCTCCAGAAACAAGAGATAAATGAAATGGAGGGAAGCAATTTAACAGATACAGAATTTAAAAAGAAAAAAATGGTTATAAGGATTCTCAAGAAACTTAGTGAGAACTTCAAAGAACTTACTAAAAACTGAAACATGAAAAAAGGACATTAAACTGTGAAAAAGAATCAGTCACAAATGAAAAATATAATATCTCAAATGAAGAATACACCAGAAGGAATAAACAGATTAGATGAAGCAGTGTATCCAATTGGTGATTTGGAAGACAAGGTAGCAGAAAACACCCAGTCAGAGCAAATATTTTTTTAATGACCTTAAAAAGTGAGGATAGTTTAAAGGATGTTTAGGCTCTAGCTGGTTTGGGTCAGTGGATACAGTGTCAGCCTACAGACTGATGGGTCCCAGGTTCAATTTCAGTCAAGGGCACATGCCTGGGTTGGGGGCTTGATCCCCAGTAGGGGGCATGCAGGAGGTGGCTGATCAATGATTCTCTCTCATCATTGATGTTTCTATCCGTCTTTTCCCTCTCCCTTCCTCTCTGAAATCAATAAAAATATATTTTTAAAAAGTAATAAAACAATAAAGGATGTTTAGGACAACATGAAGCGTAATAAGGCCCATATCATAGGAGTACCAGAAGGAGAAGAGAGAGAGGGAGGAATCAAAAACCTGTTTGAAAGAGCAAGGCTGAAACTACCCTAACCTAGTGAAAGAAATAGGCATAAAAGTCCAGGAAGTTCAGAGATTCCCAAACAAGATGATAATAAAGAGACCCAAACCAAAATATATTATAGTTGAAATGGCAAAGGTTAAAGACAAAGAGAAAATCTTAAAAGCAGCAAGAGAAAGTTAGTTACCTACACGGGAACTCCCATAACACTCTCAGCTGATTTCTCAATAGAAACATTTCAGACCAGAGGGATTGGCATAAAATATTCAAAGTGATGAAGAGCAGGGACTGACAACCAAGACTACTTATAAACATCAAGGTTATCATTTAAAATTGAGAGAGCAATAAAGAGCTTCCCAGAGAAGAAAAAGCTAAACAAGTTCATTACCACTAAACCTGTATTACAAGAAATGTTAAAGGGGCGTCTTCAAAAACATGTAAAAAATAAAACAAACAAAATTAGAAGAACAATTATAAAGAATAAAATGGCAATAAATATGTATCTATCAATAATCACTTTAATGTAAATGCCTTAAATACTCCAATAAAAAGGACATAAAGTAGCTGAATGGATAAGAAAATAAGACCAATATATATACTGTATATAAGAGGCCCACAACAGAACAAAAGATACAAATAGACTAAAAGTAAAAAGATTGGAGGAAAAAAAATGTCGCCCTAACCCAGTAGTTTTCAACCTGTGGGTCGCGACCCCTTTGGCGGTTGAACGACCCTTTCACAGGGGTCGCCTAAGATGATCCTGCATATCAGATATTTACATTAAGATTCATAACAGTAGCAACATTACAGTTATGAAGTAGCAATGAAAATAATTTTATGGTTGGGTCACAACATAAGGAACTGTATTTAAAGGGCCAGAAGGTTGAGAACCACTGCAACCAGTTTGGCTCTGTGGATAGAGCATCAGCCTGCGGACTCAAGGGTCCCAGGTTCGATTCCAGTCAAGGGCATGTACCTTGGTTGAGGGCACATCCCCAGAGGGGAGTGTGCAGCTGATCAATGTTTCTCTCTCATCGATGTTTCTAACTCTATCCCTCTCCCTTCCTCTCTGTAAAAAATCAATAAAATATATATTTTTAAAAAATGTCATACAGGTGGAAATGTTAATAAAAAAGCTGAGGCTGAAATACTTCTATCAAATAAACTATACTTTAAAACAAAGGGTATAGTAAGAGACAAAGAATGACACTACATAATGATAAAGGGAGAAATCCAACAAGAGTATATAAACCTTGTAAATATTTATACACCCAACATAGGAGTACCTAAATATATAAAGCAAATCTTGATGGGCATAAAGGAAGAGATAAACAGTGGTACAGTCATAGTAGGGGATTTTAACACCCCCTTGACATCAATGGACAGATCTTCCAGACAGAAAAATGATAAGGAACCAGTGGCTTCAAATGACACCCAAATTAGGTGGATTTAATTTTTATATCTTTAGAAAATTTCACTCCAAAGCAGTAAAATATACATTCTCTTCAAGTGTACATGGAACATTTTCTAGGTTAGACCACATATTAGGACATAAAACAAGTCTCAATAAATGTACAAAGATTAAAATCATATCAAACATCTTCTCTGACTGGAATGGTGTGAAACAAGAAATCAATCGTAAGAAAAAACTGAAAAACATGCAAATACGTGGAGTCTAAATAACATGTTAGTAAACAATGAATAGGTTAACAATGAGATATTAAAAGATATCTTGAAATAAATGAAAATGAGAATATAACAACCCAATATATATGTGACACAGCAAAAGCAGTCCTTAGAGGAAAATTCATAGCATTACAGGCCTACCTCAAGAAACAACAACAAAATAATCTCAAATAAATAATCTAATGGAACTAGACAAAGGTCCAAAGTGAGTACAAGGAAAAAGATAATAAAGGTCAGAGCAGAAATAAATGAAATAGAATCTAAATAACAATACAAAAATCAATGATTCTAAAAGCTAATTCTTTTGAAAAATAGACAAAATTGACAAAACTTTAACTAGGCAGAGAGGGGGGGTGAGGGGAGAGGATCCAAATAAATAAAATCATAAATGGAAGGAAAGAAGGGGAGAAATAACAACTAACACTAAAGAAATAAGGACTGCAAAAAAGAATTACAAAAAAACTATATGCCAACAAATTGGACAATCTGGATGACATGGATAAATTCCTAGAAATATACAATCTTCTAAAACAAAATCAGGAAGAATCAGAGGATCCAAACAGACAGATTACAAAGATTGAAGTTGAAGCAGTAATAAAAAAAATTTAAAAACCTCCCGAGAAACAAAAGTCCTAGGCTCGATGGTTTCACTGGTGAATTTTACCAAACATTCAAAGAAGAACTAATATCTATCCTTCGCAAACTATTCAAAAATATTAACTAGGAGGGAACACTTCCAAACTCATTTTATAAGGCCAGAATTATTCTTATTCCAAAATTAGAAAAAGACACTACCAAAAAAAAAAAGATAAAATTATAGGCCAATATCCCTGATGAACATTGCTGCTAAAATTCTCAACAAAATATTAGCAAACTGGATTCAGCAATACATTTGAAAAAATCATATACCATGATCTAGTAGGATTTATTTCTGGGACGAAAAAATTATACTGTGTTGGCAAATCAATAAATGGCATAAATAAAGTGAAGGATAAAAATCACATGATCATATCAATAGATGGGGAAAATGCATTTGATAAAATCCAGCACCCTTTCATAATAAAAACTTCTACAAAGTGAGAATAGAGAAAACATACCTCAATGTAATAAAGGCCTTATATGACAAACCCACAGTAAACATCATACTCAATTTGCAAAAACTAAGTGCTTCCTGTAATCAAAAACAAGACAGGGATGTCTGCTTTCACCACTGCTATTCAGCAATCAGACAAGACGAAGAAATAAAAGGCATCTAAATTAGAAAGAAGGAATTAAAACTCTCATCATTCATAGATGACATAATATTGTACATAGAAAACCCAAAGTACTTCACCAAAAAGCTATTAGATCTAATAAATGAATTTAGTAAAGTAGCAGGATAAGAAAAAAACTATCCATAAATCAGTTGCATTTCTATACACCAATAATGAATTATTGGGAAGGGAAACTTAGAAAATAATCCCATTTATAATTTCATCAAAGAAAATAAAATATTTTGGAATAAATTTGACTCGGGATGTAAAAGACCTGTACTCAGAAAATTATTATACTCTGAAAAAAGACACTGAAGATACAAGTAAGACGAAGTATATACCATGTTCATGGATAGTAAGAATTACATCATTAAAATGTTCATACAACCCAAAGCAATCTATACATTCAATGCATTTTCTATCAGGTTACCAATGGCACATTTCACAGAATACAACAAATATTCCAATAATTTATATGGAACCACAAAGACCATGACTAGCCAAAGCCATCTTTAAAAAAATAGCAAACTTGGAGGAATCATGCTACCTGATATCAAACTATACTACAAAGCCACTGTAATCACAACAGCATGATACTGGTATAAAAACTGAAATATAGATCAATGGGACAGAATAGAAAGCCCAGGAATAAACTCATGCCATTATGGCCAATTAATATTTGACAAAGGTGGCAAAAATATAAATGGGATAAATATAGTCTATTCAATACATGGTGTTGAGAAAATTGGACACATACATGCAAAACAATGAAACTAGACCACCTTCTTACACCATACACAGGAGTAAATTCAAAATGGACTGACTCAAAACCATAAAAATCTTATAAAAACTCATATGCAGTAAAAGCTCAGACATTTCTTGTAGCAATAGTTTTACTGTATATCTTCTCAGGCAAAGGAAATAAAAGTGAAAGTAAACAATTGGACTACATCAAACTAAAATGGAAACCACAACAAAGGAAATCATCAACAAAATGAAAAGACAACCCATTGAAAGGGAGAACATATTTGTCAATGATACATCTGATAAGGGGTTAATATCCAAAATATATAAAGTACTTATAAAAATCAACATCAAAACACCACACAAACAATTCAATTAAGAAATTAGCAAAGGGCCTGAATAGACTCTTTGCCAAAGAGGACATACAGATGGCTAATAGACACATGAAAAGATGCTTAACATCACTAATCATGAGAGAAATGGAAATTAAAATCACTACAAGATATTACTTCACACCTGTCAGAATGGCTATCATCAATAAAGACAAAAAGTGTTGGTGAGGATGTGGAGAAAAGGGAATCCCAATGCACTGTTGATGTGAATTCAGATTTGTGCAGTCACTATGGCAAAAACAGTATGGTAATTCCTTTAAAAATTAAAAATGGAACTGCTTTAAGACTCAGTGATTTCATTTCTGGTTATATAGCCAAAGAAACCAAAAAGACCAATTGGAAAGAATATGTGTACTCCTATGTTCATTGAAGCATTATTTACAACTAGAGGCCTGGTGAACAAAATGTGTACACTGGGCGTGGGTTGGTTCCTCAGCCTGGCCTGCACCCTCTAGCAGTCCAGGACCCCTCGGGGGATGTTCAACTGCTGGTTTGTGGCTGGATGGTTTTCTGCTGCTACACGGCCTACTGCCTGAGCTTCAGCAGCTGCTGCACATGCACAGGCTGAGCCACCAAGGTCTGTCCTACAAACACCATCGAGTGGGTGAGTCAAGAGCAGAGGCAGGCTCACCCTGAGTTCCCTGTGCTTCCCTGAGTCACTGAGTTGTTCAGACTGACTGCCTTCTACAGAGAATGGCACTTGGATCTGGCCTAAGCCAGCAGTCGGACATCCCTCTCTCAGTCCGAATCTGCCCCTGGTGGTCAGTGCACATCATAGTGACTGGTCGTTCCAGTCGTTCCTCCATAATGGTTGCTTAGGCTTTTATATATATAGATAGCCAAGATTTGGAAGCAGCCCAAGTGCCCATCAGTGGATGAGTGAATACTGGTTAATAATGTGTACCAGTTAATAATGGCAGATTTTATAATCAAAGAGAACACGATAATTTCAAGAGAAACATCAAAAGTGCTTTTTCAAAGTAATGTTCATCATCAGCTACACATTTCTCCCATCTTTCAGGTAATTTGTCAATACCATCCCAATAGAACTTTCCTTGTTTTGAGGCAAACCATTCAGGGACCCATTTTCCACTTTGTACATTTTGAAGTGCTGCTCAGAAAGTGCGTGTGCCTTCGATCTGAACAAGTAGTAATCTGAAGGAGCAAATTCTGGTGAATATGGCGGGTGGGTTAATACTTCCCAGGCAAGATTTTTTAACGTGTCTTTAACTGGTTTTGAAGTGTGTGATGGTGCATCATCATAAAACAAAATTACTTTGCTGTGTCTGGCACATTCTGGTCATTTCACAATCAAAGTATGGTTCAAATTGATTATTTGTTGTCGGTAGTGATCAGTATTAATGGTTTCGCCTCATTTTAGAAGTTCATAATACACTACACCTTTCTGATCCCACCAAACATAGAGCATTGTCTTCTTTCTGAAGTTATTTGACCTTGCAGACAATGTTGATGGTTGCCCTGGATCAATCCATGATTTTGTGCATTTAGGATTCTCAAAATGAATCCACTTTTCATTGCTAGTCACAATTTGATGCAAAAAAGACTTTCATGCCATTGAAGCAACATTTTACTGATGACTTTTCAGTTTTCTATTTGTCTTTCATTCAGTTGATGTGGCACTGATTTTCCTTCCTTTAAAATCTTTCCCATTGCTTGTAAACAATCAGAAATTGTTTTCTGAGCAATGTTTAATTTTTCTGCAAGTTGTTTTTGAGTTTGACACGCATCTTTATCCAATCATGCTTGTAATTTTTAGCCTTCAAATTTTTTTCGGTTGACCTGGACATTCTTTGTCTTTCACATCAAAATCATCACTTTTAAAGCGTTTAAACCAATGTTCACAAGTATCTTGAGATGTAGCATGTTCACCATAAGCTTCCCGAAGTATATGATAACTTTTTCTTCAAAATAAAGTAATGAATTAAAACTTCCCATGCTCTTGTTTTGCCATGAAATTCGACATTTTTAAGCATAAAAATATTTATGATATTAACACCTTCAGAAAACTTAACACATGAAGTTTTGAAGCTTGCTGTGAATGCAACAAAATAGCATACATATCAAATCGCATATATATTAACATATGTGTAACTCCATCTATTGAAAAAAATCCACATTATTAACTGGTACACCTAGTAAAGAAGCTGTGGTACATTTACACAATGGAATGCTACTCGTCCATGAAAAAGAAGGAAATCTTACCATTTGCAACATATGGGTAGACCTTGAGAGTATTATGCTAAGTGAATTAAGCCAGTCAGTGAAAGACGGTACCATATGACTTAACTTATGTGTGGAATCTAGTGAACAAAATAAACAAACAAAATAGAAACAGATTCATTATATAGAGAAACAACTGTGAGCTGGGGGACTGATTGAAAAAGGTGAAGGCATTAATCAAAAGAAAATAGAACAAAAAACTCAAAGGTACAGATAACAGTATGGTGATTATGAGAGGGAAAGGGAGAGTAGTGGGAAGTAGAAGAAGGTAAAGGGAGAATAAATGGTGATGGAAAGAGGCTTGACTTTGGACGGTGAACACACAGTACAATATACAGATGATGTGTTATAGAATTGTACACTTGAAACCTATGTAATTGTATTAAACAATACCACCCCAAATAAATTCAATAATTATAAAACAATATAAAAATAAAACTATTGAGAAAGCTTTCTACTATTAACCAAGCATTTAAAATAGGGAGGTAAATGCTCCCTCTAAAGGTGGTGTCCTACATTTTTTAATCCTCACTCAAGGATATGCTTTATTAATTTTTAGAGAGCGAGAAAGGAGAGATAGAGATAGAGAGAAACATTGATCCGTTTCCTCCCACATGTGCCCAGACCGTGAATCAAACTCGAAACATTTGGGTATATGGGACAACACTCCAAACAACTGAGCCACCTGACCAGGACAGGTGGTGGCCTCTTTTGAGTAAGACCTAGGTCTGGCTGCATAGCAAAAGGGCCTGGGTTTTCTGCAATGATGTCATTGAAAATCATTAAATATATTTATAAAATATATTTTATATAATATATATATGAAATAAAGCATACCCAAATCCTCAAAAAAGTCATATTTCGCAAGCATTGAAATTTACTGCTAGTGGCTAAGGAAGCTACTAAGTACATTGAAAGCTAGATTCATGCAAATGCTTTCTGCTATTTGCATGATTCGGTGGATGTCTGTGTTCCACATGCTTTATTTTCATTAACTTGAGGCACAATTTTTGCCACATCTGGGAAAGTAAGCCAATTAATACAAGAGGTAATCAGATTTGCTTTCTAGTTATAACATAAACTCATGATTGAACTGGTTAGCAAATACTCTGTTGATAATGAAGCAGTATTATTTGTGACATTCTGTACAAGGCCAGTAGCAATGTAAGCTTTTCACTTGTGATTGTCAGGTTAATTCATAAAAGAGGCAGCAAAAGTGAAATATATTCCATATTATTAAGGTGAGTTAATTTGGAGGGAAGGGAATATTACATTTAGGCTTAACAAAAGGGACCTTTGGCAGCAGTTGATCAAACACTCTGATAGGTGTCATTTTTTATTCTGTGAATGGTCTAAGTCGAAAGGGACAAGAATGGCCTGCAGCAAGACATTTGTAAGCATCATTATTTTACCTACTTCTTTTCACTGACTTCAATGTGGCCAGTGCATATATATTCTTGTTTTGGCTTAAGCACCAGGAGAAGGCTCTTTAAAATATGAGGTTAATACCACCTAAGAGTGACTCAAGATTTGGAGGTTTTTTTCGTTAGAGGGAATAGTCAGGGCATAAATCTCACTCATTTATGGAATATAAAGAGCATCATAAATTGATGAACAGAAATAGATACAGAGACAAAGAAGCATTGAACAGACTGTCAAACTACAGTGGGAAGGCAGGTGAGGGTTGTGGGGTGGGGGGGGGGTAAGATATCAACTGAAAGACTTGTAAGCATGCATATAAGCATAACCAATGGACACAGCCACTGGGGGGAGGTGGGTATGTGCCGGAGCGGTAGGAGAGGCCAGAGGGGGGCGGTCAATGGGGGAAAAAGGAGACATATATACTACTATCTTATCTAATAATAGAAAAACATGGTAATTAACCATAACTCCAACAGGCTTCCCATTGGCTAATCAGGGCGACATGCAAATTAACTGCTAACCAAGATGGCGGCCGGCAGCCAGGCAGCTGAAGCGAACAGGAGGCTTGCTTGCTCCAGTGAAGGAGGAAGCCAAGGTTCCCCACCTGCCGCTGCCAGCCTCTGTGCTGCAACTCTAAGCAACTATGTTGTAATTAAGAACCCAAACAAACCCAGATACCTGCTTTCAGCAGCAGAGGTTTCAGAGCTGGAGCCGAGCCTCAGAGCTAAAGCCGGCTCTCAGCTCCAGTGACAGCCATAGAAGGTAAATAAATACCAGAATAAAAAAAAAAGAAAAGAAAAAAAGGACTTTTGATTCAAATTCAGGTCTTTGATAGAGGAGAAGATGGCGGCGATATAGGCAGATGCGTCCCAGGTCGTGTCCCGGAGCAAATGCAGTGAGCAGCTGAAACTAATAACACCCACCCCGAATTGGCAAAATTGCTCAGCTGGTGAGACAGTTTGCAGCCGGGAAGGGCAGAACTCTACTGGAAAGGTAAAAAAAAAAAAAAAAAAAAAAAACAGGGATTTGGGCAGGAAAGTTGGCCAGACCTCTGAGCCCAGAGGGTCAGAGGGAGACTGCGTGGCAGACAGCTGCGTCCCTTGGGACAGGCACAGCCCCTGACTGGGGAAAGGAGATTTGCGGGATTCCTGGCGCCTCCGGGGGATTTGAGAGCTGGGTTCTGTGATCACGGAGGACTGAGCCTAAAGGGGGCAGACTGAAGAGCTGACCAGACCATGCAGTGCCGATAAGAGAAGAGCTTACAGGAACCAAGCCTTCCCCGTCTACGCGGCCGGCGTTTGTTTGTTTGTTCTCACTGAATCCTGTTCATGGGACATTTCGGATATAGACACTCACCTGTGCTGAAGAGAGGGAGAGTGTGCGGAGGAGTGGAATCTGGGAAGAGACTGAGGAGAGAAGGGGGGCCGGGAGAGGTGGCAGCGACTTGAGTGCTGAGACACCCCTGAGCCCAGGACTGGGGCAGCCATTCTCTCTGGAGAGTGAGACACCTCCCCCCAGCCCCCAGGCAAGGAGCACAGCCACACCCAGATTCGACCCTGAATGAGATCAAGGATTAAAATAATCTGATCAGTCCCTGGGAGTTAACAGGGTCTGGCCTATAGAGGGATTTTCAATCCCAGCAACAACACAGAGCGGGTAACTATTAAGGAACCAGCTCTGGATAGTTGACCTCTCCAAATCACTTTTAAGTGGAATAGAGATGCTGTATAGCCTCAGAGGCCAACCCCAGAACACTGCCACCCAGAGGCTGAGCCACAAACTGATTCTTTGCTAAACACAAAATAAGGCAGTCTGGGAAACAAATACGGCCTACTTTAAAATAAGGACTGTGGTTTACAACACAGAGGAACAGTGTATTGCAGGGAAACTCAACACTCTCCTGAATATCTGGCAGGATTAAAGGCGAGCCAGACTTAAGAATAGAAGAACCAAAGGACCTTCACTACTGCAATTTTTTTTTTCACCTTTTAACTAAGAGACCAATTTTTTTTCTTTTTTTTTCTTCTTTTTTTTTCTTTTTTATTTTTTCTTCTTTCCTTCTTCTGCTTTTTCAATCACCTGATTTTACCCTTTTAATTACTACCTCCTTATTTTTAACCAGTATTATTACTGCTACCATTTTACCATTTTTTAAAGTGCCATTTTATTTTCTCTTCATTTTATTTTGGGATTAGTGTTCTCCATTCTATTTTCATCATTATATTATTGATTGTTTCTAGTTTGCATCCATCTCCAGGGAGCTGTTGCTGGAATTTGTTGGGATTAGTGGCGGTTCTATAGGAGTATTCTCCTCATATAAAAAGTCTCTTCCCCTCTTCCACTTCATTCTCTCTTTTTGCTCTTTTTTTTCTTTTCTTTTCTCGCTTTTATTCCCCCCCCTTTTTTCCAATTTCATTTTTGCACTCCTTTTTTTGGTCCCTACTTTTCATTTCTTTTTTCTCTTTTATCTTCCTTCTTCCTTATCCCTTAATTCTCTTAATTCGGGTGGTCACCTTTATTTGGGGTTATTAATATTGTGAATATATTTGTGTTTAGTGCCTGGTACGTGGTGCCTTGTTGTGTTGTATTTTGTGCCTTTAAATCAACGCAGCAGATCCAAGCAACAGCAGCCTCCTGAGCACCACACCCTCTGCTGAGGAACAGCAGCTGTACGTGAAACCTCCCCCCACCAGCAGGAAGAGCCACCACAGCTGTGAACAGCACCCACCAGAGGAGCTGCTGCCAACTGAAGAGCAGCTGCTACCACAACGGCCCGAAGAGCAACCACAGACCAAGGAGTCACTGCCACCCAGGGAGCAGCCACTGAACGACTCAACATCTAGATATGTCAGTGAGATCAAACATGGGTAGACAAAGAAACCCCCAAAGGAAAGAGAAGGAGGACTCTCCAGAAAAGCAGCTAAGTAATACAGAGGCATGCAACATGACAGAAAAAGAATTCAGAATAAGGGTCCTAGAGTGAATAAACCGGATGGAGGAAAAAATCAACAACCTCTGCAAGAAGCAAGAAGAAACAGATGAAAAAATCGATAACATATGGAAGAAGCTAGAAGAAACAGATGAAAAAATCAACAACTTAAGTAAGACCCAAGAAGAAATGAAGAGTGATATAGCTGCAATGAAAAACACCATTGAAAGTATCAACAGTAGACTAGGAGAAGTGGAGGACCGAATTAGTGAATTAGAAGACAAGGAAGCAAAACACACCCAAAATGTACTGCAATTGGAGAAAAAAATTAAAAGACAGGAGGAGAGCCTAAGGGAGCTTTTGGAACATGAAATGAAACAACATACAAATAATAAGGGTACCAGAACAACAGAAAGATGAACAACGATTAGAGAACCTATTCGAAGAAATAATATCAGAAAACTTCCCTGAGGTGGGGAAGAAAAAAGTCACACAAGCCCAGAGAGTCCCAAAAAGGTGGACCCGAAAAGACCCACACCAAGACACATCATAATTACCATGGCAAATGTTCAGGACAAAGAGAGAATCTTACAGGCTGCAAGAGAGAGACGGAAAGTTATATACAAGGGATCTCCCATTAGATTATCAAATGATTTCTCAACAGAAACACATCAGGCCAGAAAAGAATGGACAGAAATTTACAAAGTGATGCAAAGCAAAGGACTGAATCCAAGAATACTCTATCCAGCAAAGGCTATCATTCAAACTTGAAGGGGAAATAAGAAGCTTCACAGACAAAAAAAGGCTAAGGGAGTTTATCACCACCAAGCCAGCAATGCAAGGAATGCCAAAGGGACTGGTGTAAAAAGAAGAAATAAAAAGCTCAGAAAGAAAACAGCCACACACAAAAAGAAATGGCTACAAACAAGTACCTTTCAATAATAACTTTAAACGTAAATGCACTAAATGCTCCAAACAAAAGACATCGAGTGGCTGAATGGATAAAAAAACATGACCCATACATCTGCTGTCTACAAGAAACCCACCTCATTAGAAGGGACTCACACGGACTGAAAGTGAAAGGATGGAAAAATATCTTTCAGGCAAATGGAAAGGAAAAGAAAGCTGGGGTAGCAATACTTATATCAGACAAAATAGACCTCAAAGTGAAGGCCATAACAAGAGATAAAGAAGGCCACTTCATAATACTAAAGGGATCAATACAACAAGAAGATATAACCCTGGTAAACATATATGCACCCAATGCAGGAGCACCCAAATACATAAAAAAACTCCTGGAAGATATCAAAGGAGAGATTGACAACAATACAATCATAGTAGGGGACTTTAATACACCACTGACAACACTGGATAAGCCCTCTAGACAAACAATCAGCAAAGATACAGCAATACTAAATGACTCACTAGATCAGATGGACTTAATAGACATCTTCAGAACACTTCACCCCAAAGCCAGGGAATATACATACTACTCATGTGCTCATAAGACATACTCAAAAATAGACCATATATTGGGTCACAAGCAAAGTATCCCCAAATTCAAGAAGATTGAAATAATAAAAATCATCTTCTCAGATCACAATTAAAACAACCCAAAATATTCAAACACCTGGAAGCTGAATAGCATGCTATTAAATATTGATTGGGTTACCAATGAAATCAAAGAAGACATTCAAAACATCCTGGAAACTAATGACAATGAAAACACAACAATCCAAAACCTATGGGACACAATGAAAGCAGTCCTGAGAGGGAAGTTTATAGCTCTACAGTCCTATCTCAAAAGACAAGAAAAAATGGTAGTAAATCATCGAACTCTACAACTCAAAGAATTAGAAAGAGAGCAACAAGAAAACCCCAGAGTGAGCAGCCTTGCATACTGAAGGCGGGCAGCAGTGGGCAAGGCTGTCCGCGGTCCGGTACTGGATCTGTGACCCTACTGGGCAGGGACCAGTGCTTGAGGCTGTCTGTGGTCCGGGACCCGGATCTGTGACCCTGCTGGGCGGGGGGTGGGGGGGCAGCACTTGAGGCTGTCCACTGTCCAGGACCTGGATCAGTGACCCTTCCCAGCGGGGCGGCAGCTTGCACAGGGTCGTATTGGCCGGGATTGGGCAGGGCAGAACGCCTGGCTTCCGCCTAGCCCCAATCACTCTGGACAGGTGAGCAGCGCAGAGAGCCTCTGGACAGGGGAGGCAGGCCGGCAGAGGGCAGCCTGTACTCCCCACATGGCGGTGGTGAGAGCTGTGAGCACGCCAAGTGGAGTCTGCTGGCTGAACTGAAGTAGCGCCTGCAGGCCATCAGTGCCCAGGAGTGCCTGCGCAAGATCCGCCTCCTGGCCCAGAAGGTGCAGGATCGCAGGGACAGCCACCGTGGCGGGCCAGACTGATGTCCTCCCTGCCCCACCATGGGGGTTTGCGGATCTGCAAAGCCATAGGCCTCTGGTGTGCACATCCCCCCACTGGCATGCAAACATCCCCCAGAACACTGTCACCCTCCCATGCCTGCAACAGTTGCAAACCAAGGCATGCACAAGTTCCCCCCGCCTCTCCACCGCACTTCCATCAACCTGGCATTCCTAACACCCCCACAGGATGTGCACACATCCCCTCTGATGTGCTCACGTCCTTTGGAGAGTGTCTGGGTGTTCTGGGCGCTGAGGGTGGGCGCCTGTGAGATGACAGTGAGAGGGCGGAGTGGTGATGCCCTGTTCCCACGAAGGCCAGTGCAGCTACGAGATCACCTCTGGGGGAATAATGCAGGTGCTGAGGCAGGAGCAGGTGCAGACAGACACACCTGGTGGGCGTGGGCGGCCCTTGCTGAGGTGCTTTCGGTCAGTCTTCAAGATCAAGAACCCAGAGGCGGAGATTAATTCCGTCCTCTCAGTGAAACAGTGGAATAATCAGGGCAACTGTAGAAGAGGAATGTGCACTTTGGGTGTCAGCACCCATCAGCGAAGGCTGCCCTGACTGAGCCTCACTTGCTTGGGGCCTAGCTCACTCCTGCCAGGCAGCAAGTGACAGGACGTGCTTTTCTGAATTAATGAGAGAAAACATTGATTCTCCTGCTGTCCACGAAGGTGGAAAGTGAAGTGGGGAGACATGTGGGGAGTGAGCAAGGTTCCCTGTCTGGGGGTTCCAAATCTGCTGTTGGTTTCTTTCACCGCTGACTAGAGATATACAGGGTGTCCCCCCAAAATGTATACACACTTTGAATACCTACTAATTCCAATGGTTTTAAGCATAAGAAAGAAACAACAATGGAGCTGTTATCTGTTAAAAGTGTGGGCACAAACAGGCAGTTGGACATTCCCTGAGGGGTCTCAGATTGGAGAGGGTGAAGGCCAGACTGAGGACCCTTCCCCCCTACTGCAGTGTATGAATTTCATGCACCGGGCTACTAGTCCTATCTAATTATAGAGAAATATGGTAATTAGCCATAACTTCGCTACCCTTCTCATTGGCTAATCAATGAGATATGCAAATTACCTGCCAGCCAAGATGGCAGCTGGCAGCCAGTCAGCTTAAGTGAACATGAGGCTTACTTGGTCCAGTGATGGAGGAAGCCAAAGTTCCCCGCCTGCCGCCACCTGGCTCTGAGCTCCTGAAGGAACAGCTCCAAAAGATAGAATGTTTCAATTATAGAAGCTAAGAGATGGCAGTTAATTTGCATATACCAGCTGCGAGCGAAGACTGAGGACAACATGGAGGCCAAGCGGTACCGAAGGGAGCTAAGTAGAGGCCGCGAGGACAGAAACAGAGCCAAGGCTGTGGAGGTGGGAGGCGGGAGGCGGGAGGGCAAGCCCAGCCACAGCAGCTGCAAGCGGGAGGGGCAGCCGCTTGTAGGGAAGTGGCAGTGCCTGGGAGCGGGAGGGGAAACCCACCACAGTGCCTGGGAGCGGGAGGGGAAACCCAGAAGGAGTGGCTGGGTGCAGGAGGGGAAACCAGCCACAGTGCTTGGGAGTGGGAGGGAAAATGCAGCAGGAATGGCTGGGAGCAGGAGGGAAACCCAGCAGGAGTGGCTGGGAGCAGGAGGGGAAACTCAGCCTCAGCGGCTGGGAGTGGGAGTGCAGCCCGCCTCAGCGGGTTTCGCTCCCCTTTCTGCTTCGCTCCAGCTGCTGGAAGCCCTATTCTTGCAGGAATCTTCCTGCAACGGGCCTCTAGTCTATCTACACTAATAAAAGAGAAAAATGGCAATTGGCATACGGAGATACCGTTTTCATTGGCTAATCAGGGCTATATGCAAATTAACTGCCAACTAAGATTGGCAGTTAACTGCCAACAAGATGGCGGCTAATTTGCATATGTAGGCACAATGCAGGGAGGTGAAAGGGAAAGCAGGAAGAAGCCCCCTGCCACTGACAGTGATCGGAAACCCAGGGGGGAGCTAAGAGCTGGGGGGCAGGGCAAAGGTGGCCCCAGGGCCGCCTTTGCCCTGCCCCCCAGCCATGATCGGAGAATCAGGCGCCTTTGCCGCCCTGGCCAGTGATAGCAGGAAGTAGGGGTGGAGCCAGCGATGGGAGCTGGACACGGTCGAAGCTGGAAGTACCAGTAGCTAGGGGTCCCTTGCCTGGGCCTAAAGGGAAGCCCACGATCGCGGGGCCACTGCCACTGCAGGTCCTCGCTGCCTGGGCCAGATGCCTAGGCCAGAGGCATTAGGCCTGGGTAGGGGCGGAGCCTGCAACTACAGGGAGCTGGGGGTCCCCTGCCCAGGCCTGACACCTCTGCCAGAGGCCTCAGGCCTGGTCAAGGGGCCGATCCAGTGATTGGTGATCGGAGGGTGATGAGGGTCAACTCCTCTGGCTGAGGCATCAGGCCTGGGTGGGGGGCGGAGCCGGGGATTGGGAGGATATGATGGTCCCCTTGCCCAGGCCTGAAGCCTGGGTCAGAGGCGTCAGGCTTGGGCGGGGGGTGGAGCAAGTGATCAGAGGGAGATGGGGGTCTCCTGCCCAGGCATGATTCCTGGGCCAGAGGCCTCAGGCCTGGGTGTGGGCCAGAGCCAGTGATCAGGGGGAGATGGGGGTCCCCTGTCCAAGCCTGACACCTCTGGCGGAGGCGTCAGGCCTGGGCAAGGGACCGATCAGGCAATCGGAGGGTGATGGGGGTCAACGCCTGAGGGCTCCCAGTATGTGAGAGGGGGCAGGCTGGGCTGAGGGACACTCCCCCCCCCACACACACCCAGTGCACGAATTTCGTGCACCGGACCCCTAGTATATATATAAAAGGCTAAGCGACCATTCCAGCCATTTGACCCTCTGACTGGTAGCTATGATGCACACTGACCCACAGGGGGCAGATGCTTAGCACAGGAGTTCCTAGCTTCAGTGACTTGGCAGTGGTGGTTCTTGGGTGACAAACCCCAGAACAACAGAGGAGGAAGCCCAATTCTAAGGTGCATCACCTGAGAACCACCCTCTCGCAATCTGGGGCCCCTCGGGGGATGTTGGAGAGCCGGTTTTGGCTTGATCCCCGCAGGCCAGACCAAGGGACCCCACCTGCCGGAGGGACTCTGCTCACTTGGAAGATGCCCTTCGAGCAGTGGTGCTCAACCTTCCTAATGCCGCAACCCTTTAATACAGTTCCTCATGTTGTGGTGACCCCAATTTCATTGTTACAAATTGAACATAATTAAAGCATAGTGATTATCACAAAACAATATGTAATTATATATGTGTTTTCTGATAGTCTTAGGCGACCCCTGTGAAAGGGTCATTCGACCCCCAAAGGGGTCGTGACCCACAGGTTGAGAACCACTGCCTTTGAGCCATGGTGCCATCCCAGGTGTGGATGGCCAGGAAGGAACTGTGGGAGGTTGGCATCAGGGCATTTCCAGCCATCTAGCCCAGTCCAGCCCCGCTTTCCACCTCCTAATTAATTTCCCTTCTATGTGCACAAATCCGTGCACCTGGGCACTAGTTTTTAATGCTTTAAACAAACAAACAAACAAACAAACAAACAATAAATAAATAAATAAATAAATAAATAAATAAGAAACCCTACCACTTTAAGTCACAACACTTTTAACTCACATTCCTTGCAAGAGGAAATAATTTACATTCATGATTTCTGTGAAGTCCTCTGATGGAGATATATTGCCCAAGCTCACATGACCGGAGCGGTTCCAGGTTTAATTCCTCAGCCTCTTGCTTCAACCTAATGAGCTATAAGTTTTCCTTTTTTTTACCCTTCATTTTAAGTGGCCCAATGACATTTTCTTGAGGACCAAGGGCTAATTACTTAATGTTTGCCAAGGGCTTTGAAGATGAAAGGGCCTGTATTAAGTCCAGAATTATAACTATTGTTACACAAAGCTCAGATGAGCTCAGAGACTAAGAGTGATGACTCAGGAGACACATTCATGATTCTACAGAGATTGTCTGAAAACAGTCAAACCAATTTTTGCAATGATTTGGATTCTAAGGACGTATGAGATTTAGCATGACTTTATCCCAAATTATGCATGACAATAAATTTAGACTTCACTTCTCTGGTAATTTATAAAACAATTGATAAAAGTAAATCCATTATATTGTTACTTGTTTTTTATTTGTCCCATTTGTTCTTTGTTCCCTTTCCCTCTTTTTATGCTTTGTTTTTTATCAACTGCATGCTTTTTATGATTCTACTAGAGTTCTGGTGCATGAAATTCATGCACAGGAGCAGGAAGGGGGGGTCCCTCAGCCTGGCCTGCACCATCTCCAATCCTGGACCCCTCGGGGCTGCTGGCACCTAACAGCTCATCTGCCTGCTGGCCTGATCCCCCTAACTGCTCTCCCCTGCCATCCTGATCCTCCAAACTGCTCTCGCCTGCCTGCCTCATCACCTCTAACCACCTCTGCCTCAGCCCTGCCACCATGGCTTTGTCTGGAAGGATGTCCAAAAGGTCGTCTGGAAGATGTTCAGTCTAATTATCATATTACCTTTTTATTAGTATAGATGCCACCTTGCCTAAAAATGCAGGTTGTTAGCATGGAAGGGGAGCCCGCAGTAGCATCCTGGGTTCTGACCAGGGCTTATGCACTCGTGCTTTATCTCAGCAGATGAGATACCTACCTAGAAGAAGGCTCTTGGATGTACCTTGAACATTTCTATCGATTTTGCCAAATCATCCTCCAAAAATGTTGAACCACTTTAAACTCCCACCAGCAACCATGTGTGTTTGCTGCTACTTTGATGCCAGGATCATTGATTTCCCCCTAGAAGCTTCCCTCCCCTCAGCCGGGACTGCTTGGCACTTGAGCCAAACTCACTGTTCAGCCTAGGACTTGATTTCCCAAGATAGAATTATGGAGGAGGAAAAATAGTTTTCCTCAGATTACCAAGAGAAAAACTAAAGTTCATTAACATGTGTACCTCGTGTATATGTGGGAGATCCCAGGGAAAAATGAATAACTCCCCAAGGTGGCTTAGAATCCAGATTTAAATATCTTCTTCCTAGGGGAAAGGGTACGAGATATGTAGGCCTCTTAGAGGAGAGTACATGATTTTTAGGAAAGATGAATGGGGGTGGGGGAGATAGTTTGTAACAAAGTTTGGGTGTGATATCAACTTTTAATCTCCTGTCCTGTGACAGGAGTCAGTCTTCACTGGCTGATGGCACTTTTCCCATCAAGGGAACCTTTTGGGGGGGTCCAATTTTAGGCAGATCAGGAGACTTCAGTGAAAACCTCTCCTTGCATTTGCTGTTTTTCAAGCATCTGAAGGTCAAGATCATCAATATAACAACATGGCATATGTTGGGGTGGCCTGTTCTCTGACCTTCAGAATAAACCCAACAAAAGCTTGTTTCCCTCTCTTAGATGATTTGCCACAGTAGCATTATTCCCTGGAGACAGTATTCTGACCAGACCTTCCTGGGAGTGGTCATAACATAATTTAGGGTTGTGTTTTCATCTTCCAGGCAGTGGGGTAAAGGTTAAGCCACCAATATCAATAATAAGTTTGATTCCTTCAGTATAATAGTCTTCAAAACATAGACTTTTGTTTATAGATTAAGATTAAATCAAGGAGGGACTTGGGTAGTTGTTAAACCATAATTATGTTTAAAAATTTTCCTAAAACTGAAATAAATCTTAGCAGGAATTCCTTTTAACTAAACCTTTGAGAGAGAGATTACATTAATGTTTGCAGAGATTGTTAAACTGGAGCAAGAATTAGCTATTGGTTTCCGAGTTACATTTTAATGCCACTATAAATGTTGAGGCTAATTAACATTAGAAAAAAAATTGCAACCAGTGTTCTTATGTATTTTAGGACATCCCATGAAAAGTTTCAGAAAATTTTCAGACTCATGTTTTAAAACATGTTGAATTTGCATCAGAATAACTCACGACTGTCAATAATATCACCTTCCACTAAGAATCACTTCTGGTTAAGATAGAGTAGAAGAAACAGATTTAGCCTCCTGCTTGAAATAACCAAACCTCCCCCAACTCCTGCCCACCACACACACACACACCAAAAAAAAATAGACAAAACATATGAAACAAGTTTTCAAGACATTGGACATCAGACAACAAAGGACAATGATCCCTGAAAGATGATACACAAATAAGGTGAGTCCTATGATTGCCCCAGTTTACTTACAAACCATTCTGTAGGGAAGAAGAGTCCAGGCAAAGTCTGATAGTGTCACAGAGTTAAGGAGATTAAACTGAGAGTTAAGGGAGACTAAGGCAGCTAGAAATCACAGGACACCATACTATTAAGAGGGAGGGAGGGAAGGAGAGGCAGGGAGGAAGGGACAGAGATGCTGGTGTGCAGAGTCTTGTCCAGTATCTGAGTACTGACCAGATTATGCATGTAAGAAAACTATGGGAAGCTGGGAGGAAAGCCACATGAAGTGATTAGAAGGTATGCAATCTTACCTAGTAATAGACAAACATGTAAATTGACAATACCTTCACTACACTAACCAGCCAATCAGGAGAGTATGCAAATTAACCCAACAAAGATGGCGGTTAATTTGCATACATAGGCTCCAAGTGGCAGAGCGAAGCCTGACGGCCCCGGACGGTAGCCGGTGAAGCGAAGCCTGGTGACAACGCAGGCATTCTGCCCCAACCCGCTGGTGGAGGGCCTCTGGGCCTGCTTGGTTAGCGCTGCTGCTGGGATGGAGGAGCAGAGACACAGCCGACAGCGGGGCCGGCAGCCAGCAGCCCCAAGCCCCGCCTCGGTCTCCTGGTTGGAGGAGCAGAGAGAGACACAAGCCTTCAAGAAGGCCCGGTACCCAGCAGCTCCAAGCCCCGCAGCCGTGGCAGTGCTGGGGCTGCTGGGGCCGCTGGGGTCAGAGGAGCAGAGACACAGCCCACAGTGGGGCCGGCACCCATCAGCCCCGAGCCCTGACTCGGCACTGGGATCAGAGGAGCAGACACTAACCAGCTTTACCTTTACCTTTTGCTGTTAAATGGGATAAGAGAGGAGTGAGGATAGATAAAATGGTGTGAAAATTAAATTTGGGTAGCAATTATGAGAAGCAAAATAATATATTCTAAAAATTTTTCATAGAAATTGTAGAAAATTAAATCAATTGAAGTGGAGGAGACTGGTAAATTGGTGAGGAACAAAAGAAGATACATAAGGGAACTAGGGAGCTAGATGTGACAGAATATTTTCACAGTAAAAGATCATGTTTTACCAGGAGCAGATTTTTTCCATGTCAGGAATATTTCAGCACTTAGTTCTGTGGTACTTTTTTTTCTTTTCCCATACAAATGTTTCCATATACATGTAGGTTTGCTGCAAACTGCTTTCACCAGACAAAGGATTTTTCTCCAAAACTTTCTAAGGTATCACATTTCAAAACTCTATGTATGAAAACATGGTAAACATGAGGATATTGTTATAAGCAATTTTAGCTGGAGAGAGAAAAGAAAGCTGAGACAGGTGATGGAAGTCAAGCATAGATGTTGTACACATTTTATGTAAGGCAGAGTCTAAATGTAACAAATTTCACAGTGCTGCATGCCAGTGAAAGGAAGATTCATATATTGATTATTGTAAGAAATCACACATATCAAGCTTGATCTTACAGTCCCAATATATGCAAAACACCAGTCAAAATTATGGGAGTTTGGTTTTGAAGGCATGGCAATCTTATACACAAATGATATTTACCTCCATAGCTGCCTCATAAATAGGACATATTATAAAATCAGTTATGGCTTCCTGTAGTACCTGACTTCTTAGTTTAAATCTTCTCCTGCTGTCTCCTCTGTTTTGCCAGCTCATTTATGAAAAAATGGATCAGAGAGAACCAAGATGGTGGTGTTGGTAAACTCCTGTACTTGCCACCTCTCACAACCCATCAAAATTACGACGAAAATACAGAACAACCATCATTCAGAACCACCTGAAAGCTGGCTGAATGGAAGTCCTACAACTAGAGAGGTAAAGAAGAAAGCACTTTGAGACTAGTGGGAGTGGGAAGAGGCATGGAACAGGCTGGACCAGCACCCATGTGTGCCATTTATTTATTTTTTTTTTACTGGGAGGGAGATTATCTCTGTAGAGGCCACCTGTGAGGAGCAAGGGGTCCCAGCTCCACACCAGACCCCAGCCCAGGGTCCAAGATCTGGGAAGAGAAGTCCCCTAACAAAGATTGTGGAAGAGTAACACAGAGGCTGCTGGAGACCCAGGTGTTCCCTTTAAAGGGCCAGCACACAAACATACAAGGTCCTGCTTTCTCCGAGCTCCAACACTGGGCAGCAGCTCTGGGAAATAGAAAACACATACAGGGAGGGGCTAGATTGTCTGGCATCAGGGAAGGAATTCAGGGGTGGCTTTCTCTCAGACAGAGGTGCTTCCAGGGGTCATTGTCCCTGTGCTGGGACCTCCCCTGACACAGGACTGACTGGAAGCCATATATGAGTTTCCATCATGGTGGTTCACACTGTTTACTCTACCCTGGTGATACCCTGAGACCTCACCCCACCCAATTTGCAGCCCCACCCAACCTGTTTGCAGTAACTTTTCCATATGAATGGCCTGTCCTTGCTCAGGCTTCAAATTTTGCTAAAATCTCTCAAACAAGCAGCATCTAGCCTCAGCATGCCACAAACCTACCATTAAAGCCCAAGACCCTGTACTAGCACCAGTCTGCCTTGCTTCACAGCTGGGCCTTACCTGAGCACCTCCAAGCCCAATACAGATAGCTCCTGCTGGTTGGTTCCAGGCAGTGGCTGACTTTGCACCTCCCTGGAGGCCCTAGAGACAATGCACCCTGTGGACAGTTTCAGCTCATAGCAGATTACAACTCTACATATCCCCAAGTGACACACTCAAGGAGCAGACTCAGTGAGCACCAAAGTCCTGCTCCATAGAGGTGTTTTCTGCACAGCAGCTCTCCCACTGTAGTTGCAGTGGATCCTCACAGCCAATTGGCCTGGAGATCAATTCCCCCAAGAGATGCCAACAGTAGTCAAAGTTCAACTACAAGACTGTGCATACAGCCCACACAGGGTAGCACTTAGAGAGCTGAGCTCAAGTGACTGGGGAGGCTGAGCCACTGGGCCCTATAAGACACCTACTACACAAAGCCATTCTACTAATTCCAAGAAACATAGCAGCTCTACCTAATACATAGAAACAAACACAGGGAAGCAGCCAAATTGTGGAGACAAAGACAGATCTCACAAATGAAAAAAATAGAAGCAAGCAAATCACTGGAAACAGAGTTCAAAACCATGGTTATAAGGTTATCAAGGATATTCATGAGAACTTCAAGTGAGAATTTCCAAGATCTTAGTGAGAATGTCAAAAGACATGAAAAAGGACTAGGCAGAAATTAAGCATACACTAACAGAAACAAAGAATAATTTATAGAGTCAATAGTAGACTAAAGGATTCTGAGGATCAAATCAACAATTTTGAATATGAAGAGGCAAAAAAAACCCAATCAGAAGAACAAAAAGAAAAAGGAATCCAAAAATGTGAAGACAGTGTAAGGAACTTTTGGGACAACTTCAAGCCTACCCATATTTGCATTATGGGGGTGCTAAAAAGATAAAAGAGACAGCAAGATAGTGAAAAGCTATTTGAAGAAATAATGATAGAAAACCCCCCTACCTAGTGAAAGAAATAGACTTTCAAGTCCAGAAAGTGCAGAGAGTCGAAAACAAGAGGAACCCAAAGAAGCCCACACCAAGACACATCATAATTAAAATTCCAAGGGTTAAAAACAAAGAGAGAATCTTAAAAGTAGAAAGAGCGCCCATAAAACTGTCAGCTGATTTCTCAAGAGAAACTTTGCAAGCCAGAAGAGAGTGGCAATAAATATTCTAAATGATGAACAGCAAGGACCTACAACCAAGACTACTTTACCCAGTAAAGCTCTCATTTAGAAATAAGGGTCAGATAAAGAGCTTTAGAGCCAAGAAAAAGCTAAAGGAGTTCATCACCAACAGACCAATATTGCATGATATGTTGAAGGGTACTCTTTTTTTAAAATATATTTTTTATTGTTGATAGTATTACAGATATCACCCATTTCCCCCACTTTTGCCCCATCCTCCCAGTCCCTACCCTCCTACCCACCCAGTCTTCACTACCTCATTGCCCGTGTCCATGGGCTATGCATATAAGTATATAGGTTCTTTGGTTTATCCCTTCTCGTCCCCCCAACCTCAAATCCAGGTATGTCAGTCTATTCCATGCCTCCTTGCTTCGGGTCTTATTTTGTTGGTCAATTTATTTTGTTCATTAGAGTCCACAAATAAGTGAGATGATGTGATATTTGTTCTTCTCAGTTTGGCTTATTTCACTTAGCATAATATTTTCCAGGTCCATCCATGCTGTCCCAGAGTAAGAGATCCCTCTCTTTTACAGTTGTATAGTATTCCATAGTGTAAATGTCCCACAGATTTTTTATCCATTCATCTAGTGATGGGAACATGGGGTGTTTCCAAATCATAGCTATTATACATAATGCTGCTATTAACATAAGGGTGCATGCATTCTTTCTGATTGGGGTTTGGGAGTTTTTAGGATATATTCCCAGAAGTGGGATCACTGTGTCAATTGGAAGTTCCATTTTTAATTTTTTTGAGAAAACTTCATACTGTTTTCCATAGTGGTTGCACCAATCTGCATCCCACCAGCAGTGAACTAGTGTTCCTTTTTCTCCACATCCTCACCAGCACTTGTTTGTTGTTTTTTGATGATAGACATTCTGACAGCTGTGTGGTGATATCTCACTGTGGTTTTAATTTGCATTAATCAGATGATTAGTGACTTTGAGCATTTTTTCATGTCTCTTGGCCATTTGTATGTCCTCTTTGGAGAAATGTCATTTAAGTTCTTCTGCCCATTTTTAAACTGGATTTTATCTTCCTTTTGATGAGTTGTATGAGTGCTTTATATAATTTGTATGTTAACCCCTTATCAGATGTATCATTGGCAAATATATTTGCCCATTCAGTGGGTTCCCTTTTCAATTTGATGGTGGTTTCTTTTGCTGTGCAGCAGCTTTTATTTTGATGTAGCCCCATCTATTTATTTTCTCCTTAGTTTCCTTTGCTTTAGGAAATATATTCATAAAAATATTCCTATGTGAGATGTCTGAGATTTTACAGCCTATGTTCTCAACTAAGATTTTTATAGTTCCATGCTTTACATTTAAGTCTTTTATCCACCTTGAGTTTATTCTTGTGTATGGTGTAAGTTAGTGGTCTATTTTAATCTTTTTGCATGTATCTGTCCAGTTTTCCTAGCACCATTTGTTAAAGAGATTCCCTTGACTCCGTTGTAAGTTCTTGCCTCCTTTGTTAAATATTAATTGACCGTAATGGTGTGGGTCAATTTCTGGGGTCTCTGTTCTGATCCATTGGTCTATATGCCTGTTCTTGTGCCAGTACAAGGCTGTTTTGATTATAATAGCTTTGTAGTATAGATTGATATCTGGTATTGCAATCCCTCCTACTTCGTTCTTTTTTTTCTCAAGATTGCTCCAGCTATTCTTTTATGGTTCCATATAAATTTCTGGAGTATTTGTTCTAGTTCTGTAAAGTATGCCATGGTATCTTAATAAGGATTGCATTGAATCTGTATATTGCTTTGGGTAGTATAGACATTTTAATGATGTTAATTCTTCCAATCCTTGAACATGGTATATGCTTCCATTTGTTTGAATATTTATCTACTTATTTGTTTAATATTTTATAGTTTTCTGAGTACAGGTCTTTTACCTCCTTGGTTAAGTTTATTCCTAGGTATCTTATTTTTTTTGCTGTTGCTTTGGTAAATGGGGTTTATTTTTTAGTTTCCCTTACTGAGAGTTCCTTATTGGTGTATAAAAATACCATCAATTTGTGGATGTTGATTTTGTATCCTGCTACTTTGCCAAATTTATTTATTAAGTCTAATAGTTTCCTGGTGGATTCTTTAGGGTTTTCTGTGTATAATATCATGTCATCTGCATATAATGACAGTTTTACTCACTCCTTTACAATTTAGATGTCTTTTATATCTTCTTTTGTCTGATTACTGTAGCTAGCACTTCCAATACTATGTTGAATAAAGGTAGTGAAAGTGGACATCCCTGTCTCTTTTTTTATTCTTAAGGGAAACGCTTTTAATTTTTGCCCATTGAGTAGTGTGTTGGCTGTAGGTATGTTAAAAATAGCCTTTATTATGTTGAGGTATGATCCTCCTAGTCTCACTTTACTGAGAGTTTATATCAAAAACCTGTGCTGGATTTTGTCAAATGCTTTTCCTGCATCTATTGATATGATCAGGTGGTTTTCATCTTTCAATTTGTTTATGTGATATATCACATTTATTGTTTTGTGAATACTGTACCAGACTTGAATCCCTGGAAAAAATCCCACTTGATCATGGAGCATGATCATTTTCATATATTGCTGGATCCATTTTGCTAATATTTTATTGAGGATTTTAGGGTCTGTGTTCATCAGGGATATTGGCCTGTAATTTTCTTTGATTGTAGTGTCTTTATCTGGTTTTGGAATTAGGATAATGCTGGCTTCGTAGAACCAGCTTGGAAGTGTTCTTTTCTCTTGAATTTTTTGGAACAGTTTGAAGAGGATGGTTGTTAGTTCTTTGAATGCTTGGTAAAATTCACCTGTAAATCTATCTGGTCCAGGAATTTTGTTTGCTGGAAGTTTTTCATTACTGCTTCAATTTTATCAGTTGTTATTGCCCTACTCATGTTTTCTGATTTTTCTTGATTGAGTTTTGGAAGATTGTATGTTTTTAGGAATTTGTCCATTTCACCCAGGTTGTCCAGTTTGTTGGCATATAGTTGTTCATAATATTTGCTTACAATCATTTGTATTTCTACGGTGTCTGTTTGATGTATTGCGTCTTTCATTTCTGATTTTATTTGTTTGGATCCTTTCTTTTTGTTTCTTGATGAGTCGGGCTAAGGGTTCATCAATTTAGTTTCTCTTTTCAAAGAATCATCTCTTATTTTTATTGATCTTTTGTACTGTTTTTTAAGTCTCTATGTCATTTATTTTCACTCTGATCTTTACCATTTCATTCCTTCTACTTCCTCTGGGATTTTCTTGCTGTTCTTTTTCTAATTCATTTAGTTGAAGGGTTAGATATTTTATTAGTCCCTTTTCTTTTTTCTTGAGGTAGGCCTATAGTGCTATGAACTTCCCTCTCAGAACTTCTTTCACTGTGCCCCATTAGTTTTGCTTGTTTGTGTGTTCATTTTCATTTGTTTCCAGAATGTTTTTAATTTCTTGCTTGATCTCATTGGTAAGCCATTCATTGATTAATAACATGCTATTTAGCCTCCATGTATTTGACTGTTTTTTGAGGGTTTTTGTTTTGTTTTGTTTTGTTTTTTAATTGCAGTTGGTTTCTAAATTTATACCATTGTGACCCGAGAAAATGCTTGGTATTATATCAATCTTCTTGAATTTGTATAGACTTCTTTTGTGCCCTACCATGTGGTCTATCTTTGAGAATGTTCCATGTGCACTTGAGAAGAATGTAATTCTGTTGCTTTGGGGTGAAATGTTCTCTATATGTATCGGTTAGAACCATCTGACCTAGTGTGTCATTTAAGGCCTGTCTTTCCTTGTTAAGTTTTTGTCTGGAACATCTATTCAGTAATGTCAGTAGGGTGTTAAAGTCACCACTATGATGCATTGCTGTCAATCTCTGCCTTAAAGTCTATCAAGAGTTTTTTTTGTAATGTACTTGGGTGCTCCTATATTGAGTACATATATGCTTACAGGGGTTATATTTTCTTGTTGGATCATTCCCTCTAGTATTATGAAATGGCCTTCTTTGTCTCTTATTATGGCCTTTGTTTTGAAGTCTATTTTGTCTGATATGAGTATTGCTACTCCAGCTTTTTTTTCCCCTTTCCATTTGCATGGAATATATTTTTCTATATTTACACTCTCCATCTGAGTGTAGCTTTTGTTCTGAGCTGGGTCTCTTGTAGACAGCATATATACACTGAGTGGCCAGATTATTAAGACCACCTGACGTTTGTAGGCAAATTAGTTATAATTTCGCTCTGAAGTTGCTAGAGGGCCAAACCATTATAAATAGGGAAGCAGGTTGTTTACCATGACAGTAGAAGTGATTTTATTTGAAGATATGGGTAAACAACGCGATTTAACAGCCTTTGGACATGAGCCATATTTGAATGTGAGTGGCTAGATTATTATGACCACCTGACGTTTTCGTAGGCAAATTAGCTGTGCACTGCATCTTATGGGATATGTAAGCCGAAGGCCTATTTGAAAACCTTTGCTGTCTGCAGTTACCAAGATAAAACGTCTCCAATTCGCACAGGAACACAAGGATTGGACAGTCGAGCATTGGGAAAAAGTCATGTGGTCCGATGAATCACATTTCCAGTTGCATCATGCAGATGGCAGAGTGAGAATTTGGCAGAAACAGCATGAGAGCATGCACCCCACATGCATGAGTACAACCCTTCAAGCTGGTGGGGGCAGTGTTATGGTTTGGGACATGTTTTCCTGGCATGATTTGGGCCCTTTAATTCATGTGGAACTACATCTGAATAGTATAACATACCTAAGTGTTGTTGCTGATCAAGTTCATCCTATCATGTTGATGGTGTATCCCAGTGGAGTTGGCTTCTTCCAACAAGACAATGAGCCATGCCACAGTGCTCCTATTGTGCAGGAGTGGTTTCAAGAACATGAGGAAGACTTTACCTTGCTTAGGTGGCTCCCACAATCACCAGATCTCAATCCAATTGACCATTTGTGGGACGAAGTTAAAAGAGCCATCAGGCAGCTGGTTCCACAACCATTAAATCTCACAGAACTAGACAGTGTTATTCATCAGGCATGGTGTCAGATTCCTCACATCACCTTTCAACATCTCATGGAGTCAATGCCAAGAAGAATGGCCATATATATATATACCACGTTCAAAGGCTGTTAAATCACATTGTTTACCCATATCTTCAGAAAAAAAAGCACTTCTACTGTCATGGTAAACAACCTGCTTCCCTATTTATAATGGTCTGGCCCTCTAGCAACTTCAGTGTGAAATTATAGCTAATTTGCCTACAAACGTCAGGTGGTCATAATAATCTGGCCACTCAGTGTATATGGGTCATGTTTTCTTATCCATTCAGTCACTCTATGTTTTTTCACTGGAGAATTTAATTCATTTACATTTAAGGTTATAATTGATAGGTATTTATTTATTGCCATTTTTATTTTCTTTAATCCTATGACCCTCTCTCTTTCCTTTTCTTCTTCTTAAAGCAATCCCTTTAACGTTTTTTGCATTGCTGGTTTGGTGGTAATGTACTGCTTTAATCTTGTTTAGTCTGGAAAGCTTTTTATTTCACCATCAATTTTAAATGGTAGCCTTGATATATACAGTAGTCTTGGATTTAGGCCCTTGCTCTCACTACTTTGAGTACTTCATGCCACTCCCTTCTGGCCTGAAGTGTTTCTACTGAGAAGTCAGTTGACATTCTAATCAGAACTCGGTTTTAGGTAATTTTCTTTCTCTTGCTGCCCTTAAGATTCTTTCTTTTTCTTTAACGTTTGCCATTCTAATTATGATGTGTCTAGATGGAGGTCTCTTTGGGTTCATCTTGATTGGAACTTTTTGTACATCTTGAAGTTTTGTGACATTTTCCTTCAGCAGGTTGGAGAAGTTTTCCGTCATCATTTCTTTAAACAGGTTCTCTATTCCTTGCTCATTCTCTTCCCTTTCTGGTATTCCTGTAATGCAGAATTTGTTACATTTCATGGTGTCCCAGAGCTCTCTTAAGCTATCTTCCTGCTTTTTATTTATTTATTTTTCTATTTGCTGTTCTAATTGGTATTTGTTTCTATCTTGTCTTCCAAATCACTGATTGGGTCCTCTGCTTTATCACTTCCATTGTGTTCTTAATGTCAGATATATCATTCTTCCTTTCTATTTGGTTCTTATTGCTCATGGCCTCTATTTCCCTTTTCATGCTATTGCAATTTGCACTAAGTTCCTTAAGCATCTTTATAACCATTGCTTTGAACTCTATGTCTGATAGGTTGCTTGCTGCCATCTCATTTAGTTCTTTGTCTGGAGATTCCTTCTTTTCTCCCACTTGGGGGTTGTTTCTTTGTCTCCCCATTTTAGTGGTCTTTTTGTATTGCTACTATGTATTAAATAGAACTGCTATGGCTCCCAGTCTTTGTGGGATGGCCTTATGCAGAAAGTGTCTTGATGGGTCCTGTGATATAGTCTCTTTTTCACCTGAGATGGATGCTCTAGGAATGCCCTTTGTGTGCATTGTTTGGGCTCTCCTATTGTATTTGGGACTCTATTGGGGATGTCCTGTTTCTGGGAGGGATATCTCTTCTGACTTGCTGCCAGTAAGGTTCAACCTCAATGCCATTGTGCCAGCTGTACAGCATTCATAGACTCCTTTGCCAAGAGGCTGGGTCTTCCTTGAGTATCACACCTTGATTGACCTTATTCTGAGCTATATATTTCCTTCCCCCATGGAGCTGGTCCTGCAGGCGTCTGCTGCAGGTGCTTGAGGTCCTGCTGTCTTTTGCCTCCCCGAACAGTCCAGGATGGTGTATGTTGTGGGGATCCAAACTGCTGTGTCTTGAAGAGTAATTCTTTAAGAACAGGAAGAAGACAAAGACAAAGATGAAGACGAAGAAGTAGAAAAATAAAAAATATGAAGAATAAAATGGCAATAAATACATACCTGTCAACAATTGAATCTAAAAATCAAAATAAATGAACAAGAAATCTAATAAAATAATCTGGTGAATAAATAGCCTCAGAAGCATGGAAACATGGAACAGACTGACGAATCTCAGAGGGAAGACAGTGGGGAGACAGGAAGGAATTAACCAAAGATCTTATCTATGGACACAAACAGTAGAATGGTAAAGGCCTGGAGCAAGTGGGAATCTGGTAGAGGGGGAAATGGGTTAAAAAGGGGATCACCTATAATACTCTCAACAATAAAGATTAAAAAGAAAATGGTTGGGCTATACTTATGACACTAATAGTGCACTTGCTATTTATTTATACCCTTTATTTAGGAATCAGTCAGCTAAATTACCATAGTATTTAAGAGTTCATGCCATCTATCAATATTAGTTTCTATTTCTCTTGTAAGGAAAAAATAGACATCTTCTATTTATCTGGAGCTACTTAGCAATTTTTTTTCTTAAAATCAGTGAATTGGGTCTCTTCGGTCAGAATGAGGAAGGTAAATCAGAGGGAGGATTGGCCATTTGTAAGGTCACACATCAGTTAGTTAAATCCCAAAGAAAGTTCCATAAGCCTGTGATTGCTTATTTCTATGTTGTAGATATAATAGTAAAAAAGTTATGCTGAAACCGGTTTGGCTCAGTGGATAGAGCGTCGGCCTGCGGACTGAAGGGTCCCAGGTTCGATTCCGGTCAAGGGCATGTACCTGGGTTGCGGGCATATCCCCAGTAGGAGATGTGCAGGAGGCAGCTGATCGATGTTTCTCTCTCATCGATGTTTCTAACTCTCTCTCCCTTCCTCTCTGTAAAAAATCAATAAAATATATTTTAAAAAAAAGTTAAATATAGTCAGTGCTAACTCTACCATTAAGCATCTTAAATATTTATCTTCTTTCTTGTAATCCACCATCATTGACTCAGAGCTGACATCAAATGTGGAGACAACAAGGCTCAGAAATAAGATGATTAGGTGGTATGGAGAATCAGGGAAAACATCTATGTCTTTCCAGTTTTAAAAGACCAGATCTGAGGACTCGGGAGTATACATCTTGTTAGCTATACTAATTGTTTGTAATTTTTGAGCATAAATTAAGTGAAGTTCTCTTGAACATTCTCTCTCTCCGTATATATATAGTATATAAATTTAACACTTTGAATAATTATAATGACACTGTTTATTAAAATAGATTCCATTTATAAAATTGAGGAATCAACTGCTAAAGTGTATGTATATTTTTGGGGATATATATATATATATATATATATATATATATATATATATATATTTCACAAGTATTTTTTTAAAAAGATGAAGAATTTTTATACCTTTTATAGGATTTCCAAAACTATTCAGGAACACTAGTTGAAAATTTTTCTAAAGTTGGCCCAATTAATTGGGATAGGCTGTTAGTCTCAATTTCACAGTGTGGCCAAATTTCATAAATACTCCTTTGTTGTCTTGTATGCACACAGCCACAGACACACACATTTTTCAATGACAAAATAGTGAAATAACATTTTAATAAATACCGGGAAATATGAACTAAAGACCTGACTTTGACAACAGCATGTGGCGTGGGCCAGCCACTTAGCTTCTCTAACTCTTGGTCTCCTAGACTGTAAAATGGTGGTAGAGACAAAGAGCCCAGTCAAGCACCTTCTCTTCAAGATCCTTTCTGGGAAAATTTATTATAAATTATTCCTAAGCACCTCTTGTGCCACAAGCATTTCAGGAGAGGAGAGGCTGTCTTTAGGAGAATTATTTTATTTTCATTTGTACTTGGAGTTCCATGGAATTTTTGTCCAGGTCCCAAAAATAGCTTTTCTCTAATCAGCCTTAAGATAATGAATATATGGTTACAATATATACCTCCTAAAAACTGAGGACCTGCACAGCCAGCATGGCTCAGTAGTTGAGCATCAACCTATGAACCAGGAGGTCACAGTTCAATTACCGGTCAGGGCACATTCCCAGGTTGCAGGCTCAATCCCCAATGTGGGGTATACAGGAGGTAGTCGATCAATGATTCTCTCATCATTCATGTTTCTATCTCCCTCTGCTTTCCTATATGAAATCCATACTAATATATTTTTAAAAAAGAGAACCTATAAAAAAATTTTTTGAATTTCATAGAACATTGTTTTCTGAGATATTTTATCTCTCAAATGAGAGAAAAAAATTCAGTATTTGAGAATTGATGGGAATAATTCAAGTAATTTTAGTTGTGTGTGTATGTGTGTGTGTGTTGATTTTGCTGTGTCTTGAGTTTAAATGCAAATTAAATTGTCAACAAATTCAGAATATCAACATTGACCACACATTTTTAAAAATCCATATCTAGACAACATTGACTCTTACCAGGGTTGTTGTTGTTGTTGATATATTGTCTCTTATTTTTTTCTTTCTATGGTAGTAGTGTCTTGAGTGGAGTCTGTATTTATATCTGTATGAAGCTGGATTTCACTTTACTTTCTCGTTATAGTCTGATCACATCATTTACAAACACTTTATCCCTGTTACAGAAAATAAATAAGAGTCCAGGCTTTTGATGAAATGTCATGTTGAAATGGATGGTCCAAAAATCTATATTTAGATGACTGACTCTTGTCTGAGGAAGACATGATAAATGTTTCATGCATATGAACTGAAAGATGATGGATTTAATGATCATACCCTAACTGGGGAATGTTATTTTGGAATAATTAAATGTTCCATCATTTGCAAGTCTAAATAGTCCATTGTTAGTTCCTGTTTTTGTCTGTCAACAAGATCCTTCCATTTTCTAAAGGAAATTTATCATTAAAACAATTGAACTGATAGCAACATCCCACCAGAGTGTGTTAGCACTAGCGTATTTCATGGCACTCTAATTCATAGCTACAGTTTAGGAAAACTTAATTTATATATGAACTTGCTTCATAAATGACAAGCATGACAAGCATTGTTTAAAGGCTGATAGATATTAATCTTCAGGAATTTAATAGATCCTCTGCTTGAAGAGGTGGTTAAGCCTTTTGTCAAATAAAGAAATCTCATGGAATAAAGAAATATTCAGAAGTAATTTTATAATTATATAATAATAATTTCATAGTTTTCTCACTGATCTCTATATTTTAGGGGTTGTTACACTCTAAATTCCTTTTTAAATCTTAATTACTGTCAAGCATTTCAAAATAATTTTATCTAGTTATCTAATTATATATATATGTATAAATACTTTAATAAAATTTTAATATTTGACTCTGATAGGTCTTAGTTTTTTAGGCTGCAAAATGGTGATGGAGAGAAGGTGTTGGACTGGGAGATATATTATTTGAGATATATCAATATATTTGCATTTATTTATTTTTAAAGTCTTCCAACAATTCATTAGAAAGTATGTAGACATTTAAAAAATCCTACTGTCATGCACAAAAATTGAGGTTTTCAGCCCTGGTACAAACGGGGTCAAAAAAGGAAATACCCATGGACACAAATAATAGGGTGGTGAAGGCCTAGGGTGGGGGGCTGGAGCAGGCTAGAAGAGGTCAATGGGGAAAAAAGACGGACCTATGCAATACTTTCAACAATAAAGATTAAAAATAAATAAATACAATAAAATAAAAAGAAATAAATAAAATAAATAAGAAATAAAATAAAATAAATAAAAATATAAAAGAAATTAAAAATCCAATAATGTATTAACATTTATGTCATTTGCCATACTGAATGCAAATACAAATCTGGTCTAAATGTAAAGACTCAAACAACAATGGACAGCCTTTCTTCATCCTCTCATCTAGGCTAAGTGAAGTAAAAGCTTAAGGGTCAAACAATACCAACTGTACAAGCTTCAAAAACCACCTAAATTAGGGCATTCACTTAGATACATTTGAAACACTGACAAGTGATCACTTGTGTACAATAATGTGAAGTAAATTAAAAAAAAAAACTTTAATGGAACAATCCTGAAGAATATAACAGAGGAAAAATAAGTTACCAATTTAAGGTGTCAACCAACTTGTTTCAGCCAGCTTGAGTTCATGTTCTAAAATCTAAAACTTAATTATCTTTCTGTAATCCAAGAGTGTCCTGTCATGTTAATACCTATGTTATAAGTAAAAAAGACTACAGTGAGATGTTTTTATTTATCACAACTGCTGTATCAATTGCCTTGGACTTCAACAGCATCAAAGTCTGGGAAATGTTCATGCATAAGGTTATTGCCTTTGCTGACTTATTGCCCCATACAATGGTACATATGAAACCTTAATAAAACAACAGGTTGAAAAATGCATTAAAGGAGGCAAATGCAGCATCTGTCTTTAGAGCTATCAACTCAGGAATTCTCTCTATTATGTAATTTTGCAGAGAAGTTATTTTTCTTCCTCAAAATCTGGTGAAGACAACATTCCTTACTCCAGATCTGGCATTGTTTCATCATCACTGTCTTGTGAATCATCATCTGCTCCATCTACTTTGATAAATCTACATCCTCATCACCACCCATGTTGTTCATCATCTCAGAGAAACAATCAAACTGAATATATTTTCATCTGAATCTTCCCAGTCTCTCCAATTACTGAATTCCACACTAAGCCAATTAAGTTTTGCACTTTCTTTTGTTAACTTTGGCCATGACTGGCCAGATTCTCCTTTTCCTAAACAAAATAAAACTAATCTTTTCATTCTTTTATGCTTGGAATTATTTGGATCAAGGCAGTTAAAAAGATCAATTTCATTTATATGTTTAAAAAATTTTATGGGGGGGGTATTTTTACTTATCTATTTATTAATCTTTATTGTTGAAAGTATTACATAGGTTCTCCTTTTTCCCCCATTAACCTCTTCCAGCCCACTCCCATCCTCTCCCCTGCCCCCTGCCAAGGCCCTCACCACCCTATTGTTTGGACATGAGTTATGCAGATAAGTATATAAGTTCATTGGTTGTTTAAAATTATCACTTCCTTTAAGACAACTGGTTGTAAGTTTGGATTTTTCAAAAATTACATTAAGATTTTTACTGTCTTCAACACAAAATTCAATGAAGACATAGTCCCTTTGATCATACTACTTTGCAGACACAAGCTGCATCCTGTGAAGCAGGTGATGGCTGAATGGGCCTCTCTGGGGCAGCAGTTGGGCAGTGGACTCCTCTCCAGTGCTGCAAGGCTTGACCTGGGACCCCAGAATGCACCAGGTAGAGAGCCCTGCTCCTCCGTGGAAAAAGGAAAGTGCAGGAAATGGAGTACAAGGACAGAGAATGAACATGTGTACATGAGAGCAATAGCTGTATATCTACACTAATAAAAGAGAAAAATGGTAATTGGCGTAGGGCGCTACCCTTATCATTGGCTAATGAGGGCTATATGCAAATTAACTGCCAACTAAGATTGGCAGTTAACTGCCAAAAAGATGGCGGTTAATTTGCATATGTAGGCACAATGCAGGGAGGCGAAAGGGAAAGCAGGAAGAAGCCCCCTGCCACTGACAGTGATCAGAAACCCAGGGGGGAGCTAAGAGCTGGGGGGCAGGGCAAAGGCTGCCCTGGGGCCGCCTTTGCCCTGCCCCCCAGCCATGATCGGAGAATCAGGCGCCTTTTCCACCCTGGCCAGTGATAGCAGGAAGTAGGGGTGGAGCCAGCTATGGTAGCTGGGCACGGTTGAAACTGGCAGTCCCAGGAGCTAGGGGTCCCTTGCCTGGGCCTAAAGCGAAGCCTACGATCGCGGGGCCGCTGCAGCTGCGGGTCCCCGCTGCCCGGGCCGGACGCCTAGGCCAGAGGCATTAGGCCTGGGCAGGGGCGGAGCCTGCAACCGCGGGGAGCTAGGGGTCCCCTGCCCAGGCCTGACCCCTCTGCCAGAGGCCTCAGGCCTGGTCAAGGGGCCGATCCGGTGATTGGTGATCGGAAGGTGATGAGGGTCAACTTCTCTGGCCGAGGCATCAGGCCTGGGTGGGGGGCTGGGGGTCCCCTGCCCAGGCCTGATGCCTGGGCCAGAGGCATCAGGCCTGGGTGGCGGGAGGAGCCGGGGATTGGGGGGATATGATGGTCCCCTTGCCCAGGCCTGAAGCCTGGGTCAGAGGCGTCAGGCTTGGGCGGGGGGTGGAGCAAGTGATCAGAGGGAGATGGGGGTCTCCTGCCCAGGCATGATTCCTGGGCTAGAGGCCTCAGGCCTGGGCGGGGGCCAGAGCCAGTGATCGGGGGGAGATGGGGGTCCCCTGTCCAAGCCTGACACCTCTGGCGGAGGCATCAGGCCTGGGCAAGGGGCAGAGCCAGCAATCGGAGGGGTCTGGGGGTCCCCTGCCCAGGCCTGATGCCTGGGCCAGAGGCATCAGGCCTAGGCTGGAGGCAGAACCAGTGATGGGGGGAAATGAGGTTCGTCAGGCCTGGGCAAGGGGCCGATCATGCGATTGGAGGGTGATGGGGGTCAACGCCTGAGGGCTCCCAGTATGTGAGAGGGGGCAGGCTGGGCTGAGGGACACTCCCCCTACCAACACCTAGTGCACGAATTTCATGCACCGGGCCCCTAGTATATTTATATCAGAATAACGTAACTTCTCATAGAAACACTTTTATTTACAAGAAAAATTTTCTCAAACTCTATTAAAATGTTTGGCCTCATGTTTGATATCTTTATATACCTTTCTCTTTCTCCCTCTTTAGATAGGTAGATAGATAGGAAGATGGTAGATAGATGATAGATTAAAAATTGTATATAGATATAATGATCTTAAATGGGAATGGCATAGTCAATGTATTAGTAATACATATAAATGGAAAGAATCACTTAACTGTTGAGTTAAAGGCTCCACAATCTTATTACTGATACAGTGATGTCTGTATGAATTATTTTCAAAAAGCTCTGTTATATGAATATTTACAGAAACTAATAAAAGCTTCACTATTTCTGTGACTGGGTCCTAGAAATCAAAACAACTAGAAAATCATCAGGAAAGCCTAGTTACAAAACCAAATTGGATCACTGAATTATTGATTTAAATGGTACCCAATCTACACTAATAAAAGAGAAACATGCAAATTGGTGCCACTCCGCTACATCCACCAACCAATCAGAGTGAGTAGGCAAATTAATCCAACAAAATTGGTGGTTAATTTGCATACGCAGATGCAGAGTGAAGACTGAAGGCTCCGGCCACAGTGAAGACTGAAGACTGAAGTGGCTGCAGCGGAGAAACCAAGCTTCGAGGCTTGACTTCTCTGCTGTGGCCGGACCAAAGGCCTGGGTCCTGGGTGCCAGAGGAAAACCGGTGCCAGCAGCCAGAGGAAGGAAGGCTTATTGTGCGAATCTTCGTGCAACAGGCTTCTAGTCCTATCTAATAAAAGAGAAGCATGGTAATTAGCGTACAACTGCTACCCTTCCCATTGGCTAATCAGGGCAATATGCAAATTAACTGCCAGCCAAGATGGCGGCTGCTTAAAGCGAACAAGAGGCAGCTTAAAGCAAACAAGAGGCATGCTTGTTTCAGTGACAGAGGACTCCAATGTTCCCCGCCTGCCTTGCCGGCCTCTGAGCTTGCAGTTTGAAACATTATTACAAATATAGAAGCTAAACAAAACCCCAGAAACTTGCTTTAGCTGCCAGGATTCAGCCAGCAGGATCGCAACATTATTTCAAATACAGAAGGTAAACAAAGGCCAGAAACCTGCTTTCAGCAGCAGAGGCCTAAGAGCTGGAGACAAGCCTCAAAGCTAAAGCTGGCCCAGAATAAAAAAATAAAGGAAAAAAGGAGCAGTTGGGAGCTTCAGTCACCTGCCAGCCTGAAAACAGCCCTCAGCCCCTCACCCAGAATGGCCAGGCACCCCAGTGGGGACCCTCACCCTGATGCAGGACACCCTTCAGGGCAAACCAGCTGGCCCCACCCATGCACCAGGCCTCTATCCTATATAGTAAAAGGGTAATATGCCTCCCAGCACCGGGATCAGCGGAGCCGTGAGGCCTCCCGGCACTGGGATCAGTGTTACAGGGGGCAGCGCCCAAACCCCCTGATCGCCATGCGGCTCTGTGTGTGACAGGGGGCGGGGCCCCAACCTCCCTATCTGCCCTGCTCTGTTTGTGACAGGGGAAGGCGCCCCAACCCCCTGATCAGCCCTGCTCTGTGCCTGAAAGGGGGAGCTCCCCAACCCCCTGATCTCCCTGTGGCTCTGTGTGTGACAGGGTCGGCGCCCCAACCCCCTGATTGGCCCTGCTCTGTGTGTGACGGGGTAGAGCCATAACCTCCCCATTGGCCCTGCCCTGAGTGTGACAGTGGCGGCGCCCCAACCCCCTGATCTGCCCTGCTCTGTGTGGGACAGGGGGCAGCACCCCAACCCCCTGATTGGCCCTTCTCTGTATGTGACAAGGGGTGGCGCCGCAACCTCCCCATCGACACTGCCTTGAGTGTGACAAGGGGCGGGGCCCCAACCCCCCAATCAGCCCTACCCTGAGCATGACTGAGGGTGGCATCGCAACCTCCCGATCCGCCCTGCTCCGCGCATGACAGGGGATGGCACCCCAACTCCCCAATCGGCCCTGCTCTGAGACTGACCAGGGGCTGCACCTAGGAATTGGGCCTGCCCTCTGCCACCCGGGAGCAGGCCTAAGCCAGCAGGTCATTATCTCCCGAGGGGTCCCCGACTGCGAGAGGGCACAGGCCGGGCTGAGGGACCTCCCTTCCCCCCCCCAAGTGCACAAATTTTTGTGCACCAGGCCTGTAGTCTTTATAATAAAAGCCTAATATGCAAATTGTCCCCTCCACTGGGACTTTGACCGGGAGTTGGACTAGGAGGTGGGGCCAGCAGGCAAGGTGGGGAATGGGAAGTGCCCCCGGCTGGACGCTGCTATTGATCCTACCATGCACAAATTTCGTGCACTAGGCCTCTAGTTAATTATAAAGATGGCTGAAAACACCAGACAAATCATTCCATGGCTAACTAATTTTGATTGCCTTGCATGTGCTCTGTGGTCCATATGTGGAAGCCTGAACATTTGTAGATAGGTAGGACTGGCTGGGCATGGCCAGAAGGGCTTTGTCCAAGTTATGAAAATCATGGCAGGCCATTTAAAACTTTCTGTGTATCAGTGCAGTGTCAGAGACTTGCTGGCCAAGCAATGACTGAATTGCTCCTGACTTGATTCAAGCAGCAGCATTCATGGAGCAAGTAATTCTTTCCAAGCTACAGTCTACTTTTAAGAGCTTCATGTTAAAGGTTTTCAAACTCAGATTGAACAGGATTTCTTGAGACCTTTGTTGATTATTTTACTTAATTCAAGTATAACCAGCTATCTTATATATTTTGAAAGGCCTAAAGCAGTTTCCAACATTTGAGCAAGGCCATTTTAAGATGAGTTAAGTTTCTGTATATTAGCTATTAAGAAACATTATGATCAAAACCCATTAAATCTGACCTAGTCAATTTGGTATTTTTCAGATTCTTTAATGACAAAATATAATTCAATCCTCAAAACTATTCTCAGAAATTTTAAACCAAATTTATCTGTGATTTCTATCTTTGAAGATATACTGGAGCTAAATCATCTGCCATTTAGGAGATTTCATATTATGAAACATCAGTGATTCAGTGGCTTGCCCTTGAAAAGGTAAGCTCTTAAACTAAAAATAAGCTTGTATCAGTGGACATAATGGATTTTTATGAGTTTCATTAAAAGACAAAATCTTTAAGGAATGTTTCAGGAAATATTTTGAAAATAATTTTAAAAAGGGAAAAGAAAGTGCTTAATCATTGGAGGTCAGAAAGATAAAGCAATGTGTAGACTGAGAAAATTGCTTATTTGTAATAGCTATATCTTAAGTATTTTTCAAAATACTTTATTAATCAAAGTGGTACTATAAACATTAAAACATTGGAGGAGGTATGAATATCAACATCATGCCATGACTCAAAATATTATAAAGAAAAAGTCAATTCAATATCATGACTCACATGGATTTATTGTAGTACTTCTTTGATTAACCAGAAGTTAGTTATTAAAGAAGTAATAAAAGTGAATGTACCCTCAAATTTTTGATTCAGTGAATGAGTGTAGATATGGCTTTATCAGAGATTAATTGCACTTTAACCATAATCCAAACAATAAATGAACATTAAACCATAATTCAAAATGATGAGATCTTCATAGACTATCTATTTAAGGACTAGAAAGACATGGATGCCTTCATGAAGCCATGCTGTTTGGATTTCAGGAAGTACTATGTCAGCTAATGTAAGTTCCTAAAGGAGAGAAAACATGTCTTATTCCTCTTTTCATTCTCTCCCAGTACTCTCCTTAATACCTACTTATAGAATTAAGAATTTTTATGAGTTGTTTAACGATTGAAACATTGCATGGGAAAACAGAAAAGAAAAGACAGAAAAAAACAACCAATTGTTTTTAAAAACAATGTATTTTATTGCTGGCTCTACCTTTTTTTATTGTTTGTTATGGTTGTTAAGTCACTTACCCTCTTGCTACTATGTAAAATGAGAACTAGAAATTATCTGTCTACTTCTCAAGATTGTTGAGGTGATCAGACAAAAGATGCATATGCAAGTGTTTTGAATATGGCAAGATAAAGATACTAAAGAATTAAGATTTCATTAGTTGTATTTATAACTCAAATTGGACAAGTTTGATTGGATATCAGAAAGACATAAAAGTGGGTTAAATTCTGACATTGACTATCCAAGAAGCCTGTGTCACCATTCCAGATGTCTTTAAATAAAATAGAGATTCATCTCTTCAAGGTGGTATAGACCAGTGGTCAGCAAACCGCAGCTCGCGAGCCACATGCGGCTCTTTGGCCACTTGGGTGTGGCTCTTCCACAAAATACCACATGCGGGCGTGCTCGTACAGTGCGATAGAAACTTCGTGGCCCATGCACAGAAGTCAGTTTTCGACCTGGGCGAATCTATTTTGAAGAAGTGGCGTTAGAAGAAGTGGGGGGTGTCAGTCGGTCAGGCGACGGGGAGACACAGCGCAGGCGAGCCGCGGGTTACACAACGTGGGGGAGGCGCGCGGGATTCATGCACAAATTGAGTGAGCCAGTCAGTCATTAGTCTCATTGTGCAGTGGTTAGTGCTAGTCCTGTCCGCAAATCGCACACGGGTGACTAAAGTACCTACTCAAAGCATAAAGTTACCTGTATTTTTCCAACCAGCTGCAAATCCTACAGGTATTTTTGTTATCAATTTAAGAATTGTAATTCTTTTGTTTTGGTGGCTTTATTATTATAAAATGAAACATTTTTTTAGGTGCCCTGTTTGACATGGCTACAAAGAAGAAGCAAAGAAAAACGCAAGATGAAAACAGTGAATTTAAAGTTGAATGTACCTACCTATATAGTTTAAGTTTAAAAAATTTAGCTCTTAAAAGAAATTTCGATTGTTGTACTGTTGATATTTGGCTCTGTTGACTAATGAGTTTGCCGACCACTGGTATATACAAGGGAGGAAATATATGACAAATGCTTTAAAGTTTCTGTCAATAGTATAGATTCAAGAGTCTTACTCCTATTTTCAATTTAAAATGTTTTTTTTAATTAAGCTAATATTTGTGAGTGTTAGATATAAAAACAAAACAAACAAATACAACTTTTAAAAATGTTGGGTGTTGCTATAGAGTGAATTTTGTCCCCTGAAAATTCATGTATTGAAACCCTAACCCCTAATTTGACTGTATAGAATTTTTATAGACATAATTAAGGATAAATTAAGCCCTGATCTGGTAGAATTTATGTCCTTAAAAGAAGAGACACCAAAGCTTTTACTCTCCCCTTGTGCATGCTCTGAGGAAAGGCCCTTGAGCATGCAGAGAGAGGGCAGCCATCTGCAGGCCAAGAAGAGGGATCTCACCTGAAACCAACCATGCTGGCAGCCTGATCCCAGACTTCCAGCCTCCAGAACTGTGAGCAAATATGTTCCTGTTGGTTAAGCCTCCCAGTCAATGATATTTTGTTTGGTAGCCCTAGCAGACTTATACAAGCTTATAAAAAACAAAGTCTGGAAAATTTATTTTGAAGGCTTAAACAGAACCTATAAAGATCATAGTAAAGATGCATATTTTCAACCATTGTGATACTTTGAAATTAAGTATTCTGTCTGGTTTGGTTTATGCTTGCTTTTTGTTTTGTTTTGTTCCTCTCCTTTCCAAAAAGTTAAGGGATAATGAAGATGGTATAATTTCTCTTCCTCCCCATCCCTTCTTTATAACACAGTTCCAATAGTAGATGGGCAAATTTTTTTTCCAAGGATCCTTTAGAGCAGAGGTGCTCAACCTGTGGATCGTGACCCCTTTGGCGGTTGAACAACCCTTTCACAGGGGTCGCCTTAGACCATCCTGCATATCAGATGTTTACATTACAGTTCATAACAGTAGCAACATTACAGTTATGAAGTAGCAACGAAATAATTTTATGGTTGGGTCACAACATGAGGAACTGTATTTAAAGGGCCAGAAGGTTGAGAACCACTGCATTAGAGTCAATGGCAATGAAGTTGAAAGAGGCAGCAGACTCTCCACTTGGAAAGTCTGGGAAATAATCTTTATAATCACTGCCAACTTCCATTAAACATCTACCAAGTGAAAGGCATAGCCCTAAAATTGACATGTAATATATTACTTTCACTTACAAGACAAAATAACTAGAAATTTCTCTTCTTCCCCTCCTTTTAATTTACTGTAATTTTTAGAATATTAACATAATTTGTTTCTGTAGAAGTGGAACATGGTTACTTTAAAATTTGAGAAATTATAAATAGGGAATAAGAGAGAAAAAAGTCACCCAATCTACTTACAGCCCAGAACTAACTTTATTAATGCCATCAAAATAAGTGTGTATAGAAATAAACGATAGACAGATATATACACATACACATGTAAACATATTTTTATAATACAAACAGAAAAGGGGTAATTGTATATACAAATAACATCAAGGTGACTAAAATTTAATAGGGGAAAAACAAATTGAAATAAAACTGGAGAAATTGGTGAACTTCAGATAACATTTTTTTCACCAAAAGAGATATTAGTTCTTAAATGTTCTACATAATGTTACCTTAAAATAAAAATATTTTAAAAGTGATCCATAAGTTGAAGCCACATTTATTATCATTGATTTTCTACTCTATAAATTAGCATACTTCTTCCCTCCTTTCTCTCCTTTTTGTGAGGTACTATTATGATATTTACGTTCTGGCCTACATCCATAATTCCCATAGTTACCCAGATATAGTTCAGTATTAGTCTATTTTAATCTATTACATTGGATAGCTAGCTTGCAAGGTCAGACAGTTAAGTTTATCTTTTTCTATTATTTGAACTAAAAACAAAGTCATTTTACAGAATATCAGACCGTCTTAAAGTGACAGAGTTTATAATGACAGAGTTTACATAACTAGGTACTATCTAACAATAGCAGAGAGTTTCAAACAGCAGTTTTATGCAAGATGGAAGTTACTATGCTTCAATACATGTATGCATATAAGTTCTTTGGTTGATCTCTTCCCATCTCCCTTTATCCCCTCCCTCTGAGATTCATCAGTGTGTTCCATGCTTCCATGCTTCCATGCCTCTGAATCTATTTTGTTCATCAGCTTATTTTGTTCATTAGATTCCACATATGAGTGGGATCATGTGATATTAGTCTTTCTCTGACTGTCATATTTCACTTAGTGTAATACTCTCCAGGTACCTTCTTTACTTTCTTGAGTCACATATTTTTTTTCTTACATCTGAGTAGTATTCTATTGTGTAAATATACCATAGCATTTTTTCCCTAAAATCTGAAGTGAGCTTTTAAAGATGTAAACCAAATTATGTAAATACCTGCTTAATGTTCTCCTATTACTTTTCATTTTATTTAAAACAGATTGCAGCCCTGGCTGGGTGGCTCAGTTGGTTGGAGTGTAGTACTATACACCAAAAGGTTGGTGTTTGGATCCCTGATCAGGGTGTGTATGGGAGGCAATTGTTTGACATTTCTCTCGCAAAACAATGTTTCTCTTTCTCTCAAATCAATAAAAAACATAACCTTGGATGAGGATTAAAAAAAAAAATAAGATTCCAAACCCTCCCAATGGTCTTTCAAGACCCTTATCATTCCTTTGAGCTCACTAATCTCTCAAATGTCCTTTCCCCACCCACTAGCCACCATGACTTGCTCTTACGTTTCTCATACTTTATCATAACTATCTCTTCCTGTCTCAGTGACTCAGCTATCTTCCCATTCCTAAGGTCACTGACTGGCTGATGTGTTTCAGCTCATTACTCATATTTCAGCTTACATATTACCTCTTCAAAAGGGCCTTCTCTGACCACCCTATCTCTCCCGCCCCATCCACCCAGACTCATTCATATTATCCCAGTTTCCTTTGCTTTCCTCTCCACGCTGCACCCTCTACAAATGCCCAACTCTGGACTGAGGGCATGCAACCAATCACGAGTTTGTGATCATCTACCATCATTAGTTCATGCATAGACTCTATCTTGATCTCCCCATTCACAGGGGACATGAACCCCTCAAACAAATCCTGTCCTCATCCATATGTCTTATTTCTACACTAAGGCTGGGATAGTTTGAGGTTGGAAAATAGTGAAGGAACTTTAAACCATCATATGAGCTACAGCTGAGGAATCTGGGAAGGTTTTGCTGGATAGGTGGAGTCTCACAGGTAACACTGTTATTTTTAAATATTGGAAGCCTTTTCATATCAGGGGAGGTATTAGACTTTTACTACATGGCCATGAGATATAGATTGTCCAATTGGGTAAGGTTTTAGAAAAAAATTGATCTGTTCACAAAGAAATTATGCTACCATTTTTTGGTGAGTAATTAATCAATGCCAGGTATTAGGCTGGGATTTCTAATCCTCTCAACAACACTGTAAGGTACATGTTTTTATCCTCAATGTGCAGCTGAGGAGCCTCAAGTGCATTCAAGATTCGGACATATCTGTCTAAATTTCTCTTCCCATTGTATCAAGTTTCTCTTGGGAAGAACTATTTTGTACCATGTTTTATGCCCCCTGAGTGGAACTGTCTGAGGAGAAATGGACCATGTTCCAGGTAGAGTTCCCTCTCCATGCAGTGATCACTGCCATGAACATTACAACGGAGATTCAAACATCCCTTGGGCTGCTGGACTATATGTCCATTAAAACCCTACTTAAATGAGGGCTTCTAATGTTCCGTGACATTTTGTAAATGGGTGGATACTTAGAGTACATGGCATGTGAATTAGTTTCCTATTGCTGCCATAAGAAGTTGCCATAGACTCAGTGACCTAAAACAACACAGTTTTTTTTCTCTTACAATTTTGGAAATTAGAGCCCACTTTCACTGGGCCAAAATCAAGGTGAAGGTAGGGTGGACAAGTTCTGAAGGCTCAGAGTGAAGAGAACCTGTTTCCTTGCCACTTTTCACTTTGGGTGGCTGCTTGCATGCCTTGGCTTATGGACTGGTCTTCCATTTTCAAAACTCATTACTTCAGTCTGTTTCCATCATCACATTACTTCAGTCTGTTTCCTCTTCTGTAAGCCAAATCTCACTCTACTTTTCTCTTATAAGGATGTTTGTGATTAATTGGGTCTACTCTGATAATCCAAGATAATCCCCTCATTTCAAAACACTTGATTACATCTGCAGTCCCTTTTGTCACATAAGGTAATATCCACAGGTTCTGGGAATAAGGATCTGAACATCTTTGGGAGCTGTTATTCAATAGCCTACCACAGCATGCAAAGACAAAAGCCTGGATACAGCGAGGATGGTGAAATCTTCTCAAATTTAGGAAAATTCACTGAAGGATGAATTCCAATCTGCATGTGTCCTTCAGACAATCAGAACAGATCTCATTCAAATTTTTCTCTGGCACATGAATTACTAAAAAAACAAGGAATAGTTCTCCAAGGAGAACAAAACAAACAAACAAAAACAAAAACAAAAACACTCTCTTCTCACAAAGGATGATAGCATTTTAAAATTCAGATAAATAAAATATGTGTCCAACATCAAAGTTCAGAAAGGCAAATAAAATGCTAATGTTAAAAAATAACCAAAAACAAACAAACAAACAAACCCGCCTAACACAAATAAGACAAAGACTAAGCCTTACAATTGTTTTGCATTAGGCTGCCAGACCATCAGGCTTAGGGGACCTGGGGAAGGGGGCACTTAAGATGGGGAATTTAACTTTAACACTAGAAATGGGCTTGTCACACAGCTATTTCAACTGGCAAGAAGTAGTGCATCTCAAAGTCCAACACCGAATAATAAACTATCACCCTATGCTGTTGCCAGGGTTTTTCCCAAGCCCATTTGAGGCTGGCTTCAAGGAGCTATTTCAGCTCTCAAATTCACTATATAATTGACTCTGAAAATGGCACTGATGCAACCAGAATTTGTTGAGCACCTAAGTCAGTATGCATTACCATATTAGACACTAAGGGAGATATAAACATACGTAGAAGACAAAACCCTGCCTTGAAGGACTAGTCAGTGGTTCATAATATCATCTTGATCTCTGTGTCCTAAGATTTAACTGCTGCCTTTAGTTTATAGCCATCCACAAATAACAGGCATTAATTCCTTATTGCTGCACATCATCTACTATAGATAAGATTGAAGAAAATAAAAAATGAATTGACTGAGCACTGGAGAAAAACAAACAAACAAAATATTTATTTAGCTTTTCTGTGGGCCAAACCCTGTGCTTGGTCTGCATGGATACATGGAGCTGGGTCCCTGTCTTCAATGCCCTGCAGAATATTCTCTGCCACCAAGGAGTTTATCATCCATCTAAAAGAACTGAAATGTCAGTGAAACTATTAAGCAAAATTAGAAGCTAAGCTATGGGTACTGAATGATAACTTTATGAGTAGTCTCAACATTGATGTTTTGAACATGAAGATTTATCAAATATATTTCCTCCAGATTCTATAGTTCAATAAATTATAATTGAAAAATTACAGCATTCTTATTTGAAACTTAAAAACTATATAAGTACAGCCCTGGCTAGTTGGCTCAGTTGATTGGAGCATTGTTCTGTATTCCAAAATGTTGAGTGTTCCATTCCCAGTCAGGGCACATACCTAGGTTTCGATCCACATCGAGGTGCATACAGGAGGCAACCGATCAGTGTTTATCTCCCCTCTCTCTCTCTCTCTCTCTCTCCTCCCCCTCTCTTTCCTTTCCTCTCTCTCTAAAAATCAACAGAAACATAGCCTCAGATGAAGATTTAAAAAAGCTTTATAAGTGCAGAATTAAAAATTATATGACATTATTAGAATTAATCTTACAACTAAAATAGAATACTATATTATGTGTATAGAAATGTAATAGCAATACTTATGAGCTTATTTATATGTAAAAGAAAGAAAATCTTTGGTCACATTTTGATGGTAACTAAGTGATAAAGAAAGCACAATAAAATCATTATTAGGGCTCATTTAGTTTTACTAGCTAGTTTAGTAATGCTTCAACCAAATCACAAGTTCCTGTAAACTATAGATATCCTAAATAGTTCATAGAATGACTAAACAATGAATATTAAATTTCCATTTGCTGGGGATCCACAGTACTTGGACAATTCAAAGGAGAACCAAATAATTGAGGGTTTGATAATTTGGTGAAGCCTTTGCCAGGGAGGACAGAGTTGGGCTAAGGCTTAAGAACTAAAGGCAAAAAGAGGACTTTCCAATACAGTGGGGCCTTGACTTACGAGTTTAATTGGTTCCGTGACGGAGCTCGTAACTCAAATTACTCATATGCCAAATCAAAAAGTGAACGAGTGAGACACGTGATCTGGGCTGATGTTGTGGTGTTCACTGTGACGTTCGCTGCGCCAACTAGCGGTGGGGTATCTGAAGCTGGCTCGTAACCCGACTTTTAGCTCACAACTCAAAGCAAAAAATCGGCCAAGGGATGGCTCATATTTTGAAAAACTCGTTAGTCAGGACACTCGTAAGTCAAGGCCCCACTGTATAGGATACAGTATGGGTAAAGGTACTTAGCTTCCTAACGGAATAAGAAACCTTATTTTGGCAGGTAGTTGGAAGTAAAGTTGGACTGTGGTCAAGCTAGTATAGGTAGGTAGAGCTTTAACACTTTTCTCATCTGTCTCAGACACAAATAACTTTTAATATTAAAACAGGAAATTGCAATAGCTAAGGTAAGTACTATTAAACACATTCATAGACATAAATAAAACACAGATAAAAAGTGGTAAGCAGGATAAAAGCTATGGGTGGGATGGAGTCCAGGTTAACCAGCAGGCAATGGTAGCTGGGAGTTAAGTTCCTACAGGTAAAATACAAAATAATTACAGGAGAAGGAGAGCACAGCCAGGGGCTGAGTGGGGCTCTCTATGTTCTCAAAAGAGTGTTATAAATAACTAGAGGCCCGGTGCACAAAAATTTGTGCACTGGGGGGGAGGGGGCGGTCCCTCAGCCCCGCCTGTGCCCTCTTGCAGTCTGGGACCCCTCAGAGGATGACCACCTGCTGGCTTAGGCCCATTCCCTGGGGGATTGGGCCTAAGATGGCAATCAGACATTCCTCTGGCAGCCCAGCAGCCCTCAGGGGATGTCCACTTGCCAGAGGGGAGCAGGACTAAACTGCAGTCGGACATCCTTAGCACTGCTGAGGAGGCAGGAGAGGCTCCCACCACCACCGCTGTACTGGCAGCCATCAGCCTGGCTTGTGGCTGAGCAGAGTTCCTCCCATGTGAGAGTGCACTGACCACCAGTGGGCAGCTCCTGCATTGAGTGTCTGCCCCCTGGTGGTCAGTGTGTGTCATAGTGACCAGTCACTCCCAGTCCTTCTGCTGTTAGGGTCAGTTTGCATATTACCCTTTTACTATATAGGATAGAGACCTGGTGCACAGGTGTGGGCCGGCTGGTTTGCCCTGAAGGGTATCCCGGATCAGGGTGGGGGTCCCACTTGGGTACCTGGCCAGCCTGGATGAGGGGCTGATGGCTGTTTGCAGCTGGTCGCACCCCCTTCAGGGTGGGGGTCCCTACTGGGGTGCCTGGCCAGCCTGGGTGAGGGGCTGAGGGCCATTTTCAGGCTGGCGGGTGACTGAAGCTCCCAATCTCTCCTTTTTTTCTTTTCTTTTTATATTCTGGGATTTATTTACCTTCTATGGCTGTCACTGGAGCTGAGAGCTGGCTTTAGCTCTGAGGCTCTGCTCCAGCTTGAGGCCTCGGCTGCTGAAAGCAGGTATCTGGGTTTGTTTGGCTTCTATAATTGAAATACTGTTGCAACTCCAGCTCTGAGGCCTGGCTGGCTGAAAGCAGGTTTCTGGGCTTTGTTTAGCTTCTATAATGGCAACATTGTTTCTTAGAGTGCAGCTCAGAGTCCGGCAGCGGCAGGCGGGGAACCTTGGCTTCCTCCATCACTGGAACAAACAAGCCTCCTGTTCTCTTCAGCTGCCTGGCTGCTGGACGCCATCTTGGTTGGCAGTTAATTTGCTTATCACCCTGATTAGCCAATGGGAAGCGTGTCAGAGGTATGGTTAATTACCATGTTTGTCTATTATTAGATAGGATTGTTATCAACTGCTTCCTGGGGGCTACAGATTTTAGCAGTTGGAAACCCAGGCAGGTAAAGAATAGAGGCACAGTCTCAAAAGTAGAAAGTGGACCATCTACTCACCAGGTGTGTCACTCCATCTGTGGGACTCTCTTCCCCAAGGTCCCAAGGTCCCAAATGACCATTACAATGTCTGATTCTGTAGTTAAAACCCAGACTAGTTTTGCAGCTGCAAAATTGTTGAACCAGGAAGGATGAGGATGTGAGGAAAAGCAAGAGAGAAAAAGACGTGGAAAAAATTAATGAAACAAGATGAACTAGCAAAACCAAATTCAAAATCACATGGAGAAAATTAATGCTAAGAAAGGAAATAGAAAAGCAAACATAAAAAAATGAGCATAGACAAATCCCTCTATTTAGGGTACTTCAGGAAATAAATGAAGGTATATGACATAAAATAGAATTACAAAACAAAAGAAGGTCGAAATAAGAGTAGAAAATATGGATATAGAAAAGAACCAATTCTAAAAGTTTGGAGTTGAGGGGGGATTAAAAATGGTAGTAGAGTAAGTGGATGCTGCACAGACATGCTCCCAGAACCAAATTGGAATTACAACTAAAATACAGAAAAACTTCCTGAATAATCCAAGAAAAGCTCACTGGAGAAAACCCTGATAACTGAGGACAGAAAAAGAAGACCACATAGAGACTGGAAAGAGGGGCGGAGGCATGAAATGGCTGGCTTAACTCCCAGACAGCAGCTGAATTACTGGAGAAATATCTCAATTGTGGGGGATTGCCACTAAAAACTCTGGGGTCTAATCCCAGGTGGAACCCCCCCAGCAGAGAGCATCAGAACTAAGAAGGGTACCCACATAACATCTGGTGTGTAAAGCAGCAGGGCTGCTGTTGGCCAGGGAGACAGTTGGAAATTTAGGCACCGTGTTGAAGGGCCAATGCACAAAATTCTGTGTGGAGCCACTTAGCTTGTGCTCTGGGAGAGGGAGGGCAGAATGGAATGGAGCTGTGTGAGCAGAAGCCAGGATCAGGGGCTCTGGGATTAGAGCTCAGTTTCCTTTTCTGAATCATTCCTTCACACCGTGGAGATCACGTTTCTCAGGCAGACATTTGCTATACAGGCAACTTTACCTGGCAGGGGGAGACAGTTGACCCATCCCATTAGAAAAAACCTTGCCAGTTGGTGTGGAGTTTCTGAGGCCTATTAAGAGACTGAGAATAGCAATTAGCCTCCACGCAGAAACAATTGCCCCACCCTGTTAAAAAAAAAAAAAACTCTTTCCACATCTGTAGATGATTGCCTGAGGGCAATTCAAAACAGAATCCTATCAGTCGGTAGGCAGAGGCAGTCTCTGGAGGCTTTGAGTCTTTGCCTCATCTAATTAGTCAGAAACAGCATTTGACACTGTCCTACACTAAAAATTGAGAGGCATACACAGCAGATCTACCTAAAAAATAGTCACAAACCAAAACAGGCAGCTGAAATGAGGAGACAAAGAAACAACTCCCAAACTAAAGAACAAGAGATTTCTCCAGAAGAAGAGATAAATGAAATTGAGATAAGAAATTTATATGAAATAGAGTTCAAAATAATGATGATAAAGATGTTCAACAGCATTAGAAAATATATAGTAACTATAAAAATAGAAATAAAGAATGACATAGCACAAATAAAGAACACATTGGAAGGAATACACAGTTATTAGGGGAACCTGAAGATTGAATCAGTGAAATTAGAAGACAAGGTTGAAAACATCACTCAATCAGAAAACCAAAAATAAAAAATAATTAAAAAAAACAATTAAAACACAGGAGGACAGCTTAAGGGATCTGTGGGAAAACATGAAACTTAATAATATTCAAATAGCAGGTGTGTCAGAAGAGGCATAAACGGAAAAAGGAATAAAGAACGTGTTTGAAGAAATAATGGCAGAAAACTTCCCTAACCTGGTAAAGAAAAAAGTCAGTCAAGTTCAGGAGGCACAGAGAGTCCCAAGCAAGAAGAACCCAAACAGACCCATGCCCAGAACATAATTTAAATGCCAAAAATTAAAGACAAAGAGAGAATCTTTAAGGCATCAAGAGAAAAGGAAACTGTTACCTACAAAGGAACTCCCATAGGCTGACACCTGATTTCTCATCAGAAACTCTACAGGCAAGAAGGGAATGGCATGAAGTACTCAAAGTAATGAAAAGCAAGGATCTGAAACCAAGATTATTATACCCAACAAGGCTATCATTCAAAATAGACAGTGAAATAAGAGCATCCTGGACAAAAAGAAAAAAAAAGTAAAGGCTAAAAGAGTACATCACCACCAAGCCAGCATTACAAGAAATATAAAGGGACTGCTGTAATCAGAAGAACAAATAGAGAAAGAAACCTAGGCATACAGAATTAAAATGTCAATAAATGAGTACCTATGAAAACTAACCTTAAATGTAAATGGACTAAATGCTCCAATCAAAGACATAGGGTAGCTGAATATATACAAAAACATAACCCAACTATTAGCTGTCTGCAAGAGACCCACCTCAGAACAAAAGATACACACGAGATGAGAGTGAAGAGATGGAAAAATGCTGGTGGTCTTAATCCAGCATAAAAGGGTTCAGGAATCTGGAGAAGTGTTGTGTGTAAATTAAATAAGAGTCCAGAGACGGAACATAAATTTCAAAGGCATTTGGAGGGCCTGAGGAGCTTGGCTAAAGAAACCAAGTTCTCTTTTGCCTCAGGAACTCTTGCTATTTATTAACACAAATTGTCCTAGGGCAAGGTAGATATATACATCAAAGGGTAAGGTTTGGTATACAGAATCCATTGTCAGATTGGGGGAAAAACTGCGTACAGCTGTTCAGGTGTTTGGCCAGTAGGAGGCAATAACATGTAGATTGAAATGCCCTGAGCTGTCTGGCAGAAAGCAATCATTTTATGCTTCCTTTTCAGGTTTGGAGAAGTGGCCTCAGCCATCTCCAGATGATTCAGCCATGCTGACATGCTGGAATTAGCTTCCGGCAGAAAAAAATTTCCATGCAAATGGAAAGGAAGAAAAAACAAAACAAAAACACCTGGAGTAGCAATACTCATATCTGACAAAATAGACTTCAAAGTGAAGACCATTACAAGAGACAACAAAAGTCACTACATAATATTAAAGAGATTGATCCAACAAGAAGATGTAACCCTGCTAAACATATATGCAGCTAGTATAAGAGCATATATATATATATATATATATATATATATATATATTTCTAGAAGACCATAAGGGAGAGATTAACAACAATACAGTCATAGTAGGGGACTTTAACACCTGTTGACTTCACTGGATAGATCTTCCAGACAAAAAGTTAACAAGGAAACAGTGATGGTAAAGGACACACTGGGTCAGATGGATTTAATTGACATTTATAGAACATTTTGCCCCAAATCAAATCATATCAAGCACCTTCTCAGATCACACTGGAATGAAATTAGAAATCAACTACAGTACAAACACCCAAAACATTAAAACACATGGAGGCTAAATAGCATGTTATTAAACAATGAAGGGTTACCAACAAGATCAAGAAATATATCAAATTTTCCTGGAAAAAAATGAAAATGAACACACAACAACCCCAAATCTCTGGAACAAAGCCAAAGCTGTCCTGAGAGGGAAGTTCATAGCACTACAGGCCAACCTAAAAAACAAACAAACAAACAAACAAACAAAACCAATAAGCTATTTAACCATACAACTTAAATAACTAAAAAGAGAACAAGAAAAGCCCAGAGTAAGTAGAAGGAAGGAAATAATAAAGATTAGAGAAGAAATAAGTGATATAGAGACTAAAAAAGCAATACCAAAAATCAATGAAACCAAGAGCTGGTTCTTTGAAAGGATAAACAAGACTGGTGAAGCATTAGTCAGACTCATCAAGAAACAAAGAGAGAGGAACCAAATAAATAAAATCAGAAACAAAAGTGGAGAAATAACCACTGACACCACAAAAAAATACAAAGGATTGTAAGAAAATACTATGAACAACTATATGCCAACAAGCTGAACAATGTGGAAGAAATGTACAAATCTTAGAAAAAATATAATCTTCCAAAACTGAATCAGCAAGAATCAGAAAACCTTAATAGGCAAATAACAACTGATGAAATACAAGCAGTAATAAAGGACTCCCAGCAAACAAATGCCTGTGTCCAGATGGCTTCACAGGGGGAGTTTTACCAAACATTCAAAGAAGAACCAACACCTATACTTTTTAAACTATTTCAAAAAATCCAAGAGGAAGGAACACTTTCAAACTCTTATTATGAGGCCAGCAATATCCTAATTCCAAAACCAGACAAAGAAAGAGAATTCCAGGTCAATAACCCTGATGAACATGGATGCTAAAATCCTCAACAAAATATTAGCAAATCGGATCCAAAAATATATTAAAAAGATAATACACTGTGACCAAGTGGGATTCATTTCAGGGATGCAAGGTTGGTACAATACTCACAAATAAATAAACGCAATACATCATATAAACAAATTGAAAGACAAAAATCACATAATTGTACCAATAGACAAAGAAAAAAACATTCGACATAATCCAACACCCATTTTTTAAAAAATATATTTTATTGATTTTTTACAGAGAGGAGGGAGAAGGATAGAGAGTTAGAAACAACGATGAGAGAGAATCATCAATCAGCTGCCTCCTGCACATGCCCCACTGGGAATGGGCCCACAACCAAGGTACATGCCCTTGACCGGAATCGAACCTGGGACCTTTGTATCTGCAGGCCAACGTTCTATCCACTGAGCCAAACCACTCAGGGCCAACACCCATCCTATCTAATAAAAGACAAACATGTTAATTAGTGTACATCCGCTACCCTTCCCATTGGCTAATCAGCAAGATATGCAAATTAACTGCCAGCCACGATGGTGGCCGGCAGCCAGGCAGCTTGAAGCTAACATGAGGCTTGCTTGCTTTAGTGAGGGAGGAAACCAACGTTCCCCGCCTGCATTGCCGGCCTCTGAGCTTGCAGTTTGAAACATTGTTACAAATATAGAAGCTAAACAAAACCCCAGAAACCTACTTTCAGCCTGCCGGGATCTCAGAGCTGGAGTTGATACAGTGTTTCGATTATAGAACCCAAAAAACCAGATAACAGCTTTCAGCAGCAGAGGCCTCAGAGCTGGAGCCTCAGAGCTAAAGCTAGCCCAGAATAAAAAAAAAGAAAAAAAGGAGCAGTTGGGAGCTTCAGTCACCTGCCAGCCTGAAAACAGCCCTCAGTCCCTCACCCAGACTGGCCAGGCACCCCAGTGGAGACCCCCAACCTGAAGGGTGTGTGACAAGCTGCAAACAGCCATCATCCCCTCACCCAGGCCTGCCAGGCACCCCAGTGGGGACTCCCACCCTGATCCAGGACACCTTTCAGGGAAAACCAGCTGGCCCCCACCCGTGCACCAGGCCTCTATCCTATATAGTAAAAGGGTAATATGCCTCCCAGCACCGGAATCAGTGGAGCTGAGAGGCCTCCCAGCACCGGGATCAGTGTGACAGGGGGCAGCGCCCAAACCCCCTGATCACCCTGCGGCTCTGTGTTTGACAGGGGGCGGGGCCACAACCTCCCTATCCGCCCTGCTCTGTTTGTGACAAGGGAAGGCACCCCAACCCCCTGATTCGCCCTGCTCTGTGTGTTACAGGGGAGACTCCCCCAACCCCCTGATGGGCCCTGCTCTGTGCGTGACAGGGTACGGAGCCCCAACCCCCCTGATGGGCCCTGCTCTGTGTGTGACAGGGGGCAGCGCCCCAACCCCCTGATTGGCCCTGCTCTTTCCGTGACAGGGGGTGATGCCACAACCTCCCCATCAACCCTGCCTTGAGTGTGACAGGGGGCGGTGCCCCAACCCCCTAATCGGCCCTACCCTGAGCATGACTGATGGTGGCATCGCAACCTCCCAATCCTCCCTGCTCTGTGCATGACAGGGGACGGCGCCCCAACTCCCCAATCGGCCCTGCTCTGAGCCCGACCAGGGGCTGCACCTAGGGATTGGGCCTGCCCTCTGCCACCCGGGAGCAGGCCTAAGCCAGCAGGTCATTATCTCCTGAGGGGTCCCAGACTGCGAGACAGCACAGGCCAGGCTGAGGGACTCCCCCTCTCCCCCGAGTGCACAAATTTTTGTGCACCGGGCCTCTAGTTTTTTATAAAAACTCACAGCAAAGTGAAAATAGAGGGAGCATATCCCAACATGATAAAGGCCATATATGATAAACCTACAGCCAATTATCATACTCAATGGGCAAAAAATTAAACTATTTCCCCTAAGAACAGGAAAGGGATGTCTGCTTTCACCACTCTTATTCAACATTAGAGGCCCAGTGCATGGACTCATGCACTGGTGGGGTCCCTCAGACTAACCTACAGGGATCTGGCTGAAATCAGCTCTCTGACATCCCCCAATGGGTACTGAATTGTGAGAGGGTGGTTCTAGGGTGACACACCCCAGAATTGGGCTCCCTCCTCTCTGTTTCCGGGTGCATCACCCCAGAACCACAGCTGCCAAGTCACCACAGATCAGCATCTCCTGCATTCATCGTCTCTCGCCTGGTGGTCAGTGCATGTCATAGCTATTGGTCAAATGATCAGATGGTCGGATGGTTGCTTAGGTTTTTATTTGGATAGTGCTGGAAGTCCTAGCCACAGCGATCAAAAAAGAAGAAGAAATAAAAGGCATCCAAATTGGGAAAAAATAAGTAAAACTCTCATTATTTGCAAATGACATGATATTGTACATAAAAAACCCAAAGACTATGCCAAAAAACTACCAGATTGAATAAATTAATCTGGCAATGTAGCAGGATACAAAATCAACACCCAAAATTCAATGGCTTTTTTTTTAATACATTTTATTGATTTTTTACAGAGAGGAAGGGATAGGGACAGAGAGTTAGAAACATCGATCAGCTGCCTCCTGCATACTCCCCACTGGGATGTGCCCTCAACCAAGGTACATGTCCTTGACCGGAATCAAACCTGGGACCCTTGAGTCTGCAGGCTAACGCTCTATCCACTGAGCCAAACCAGTTAGGGCTCAATGGCTTTTTAAAACACCAATAACGAATTCTCAGAAAGAGAAACTAAACAAATAATACCATTTACTATTGCAACCAAAAAATAAGGTTAGTAGGAATAAACTTAACCAAGGAGGCAAAATACCTGTACTGAGAAAAACTGCAGGACTATGAAAAAATAAATAGAGGAAGATATGAACAAGTGGAAGAATATTCCATGTTCATGGATTTATAGAATCAACATCATTTAAATTTCTATACTACCCAAGGCAATCTACAGATTCAATGCAATCCCTATTAAAATACCAATGGCGTATTTCACACATGTAGAACAAATACTCCAAAAATTTATATGGAATCAAAAAAGAACCTGAATAGCAGCAGTAATCTTGAGAAAGAAAAAAAAGTTGGAGGAGTCACAATACCAGATTTGAAGTTATACTACAAAGCCACCATAATCAAAACAGCCTGGTACTGGCACAGGAATGGGCATGTACATCAATGGAACAGAACAGGGACCCCAGAAATCAACCCAAGCCATTATGCTCAATTAATATTTGACAAAAGAGGCAAGAGCATGCAATGTTGTCAAGAGAGTCTCTTCAATAAATGGTGTTGGGAAAGTTGGACAGATACATGCAAAAAAATGAAAGTAGACCACCAACTTACAACAAACACTCAAAATAAATAGACTAAAAATGAATGAAAGACTTAAGTGTAAGTCAGGAAACCATAAAAATCCTAGAAGAAACCATAGGCAGCAAAATCACAGACATGTCTCAGCAATATCTTTACCAATACATCTCCTAAGACAAAGGAAACTAAGAAGAAAATAAACACATGGGACTATATCAAAACAAAAAGCTTCTGTACAGCAAAAGAAGCCATCAACAAGACGGAAAGGGAGCCCACTGTATAGAACATATTTGGCAATGATACATCTGATAAAGGGTTAATATCCAAAATCTATAAGGAACTCATACAACTTAATAAAAGACAAATAATTCAATTAAAAATTGGCAAAGGACCTAAATAGACACTTCTCCAAAGTGGACACACAGATGGCCAAGAGACATATGAAAAAATGCTCTAAGTCACTGATCCTCAGAGAGATGCAAATTAAAAGGACAATGAAGTATCATCTCACACCTGTCAGAATGGCTATCTTCAACAAATCAACAAATAACAGGTGCTTGCGAGTATATGGAGAAAAGAGTGCCCTAGTACACTGCTTGTGAGAATGCAAAGTGGTGCAGCCACTATGGGAAACAGTATGGCGTTTCCTCAAAAAGTAAATATGGAACTGCCATTTGACCCAGTGGTCCCACTTCTATGACTATATCCTATGAAACCAGAAACACCAATCAGAAAGAATGTATGCACCCCTATGTTCATAGAAGCACAATTTATAATAGGTAAGATCAGGAAACAGCCCAAGTGCCTATCAGTAGATGAGTGGATAAAAAAGCTGTGGAACATTTACATCATGGAATACTATGCAGCCATAAAAACAAAGAATCTCTTTCCCTTTGAGGCAACATGGAAGGTTCTGGAGAGTATCATGCTAAGTGAAATAAGTCAGTCAGAGAAAGACAAGTATCACATGATTGCATTCGTATGTGGTATCTAAGTAACAAAATAAACTGATGAATGGAGTGATCCAGAGATATGGAAGCATGGAATAGAGTGTGGAATCTCAGAGTGAAGGTGGGTGAGGGGTGTAGGTGGGCAGGAATGGACACAAAAAATAGGGTAGTGAAGGCCTGGGGCAAGGGGCAGGGGTGGGCTGGATGGGGTTAATGGGGGAGGGGGGAGAGGAGATATGTAATACTTTCAATAATAAAGAATTATTAACAATAATAAATAAATAAAAGTTTAGAGTTGAGGAATATATTAATTGAAATTAAAAATGAAAAACAAAATATAGGATAAATTCAGTATGTGCAACAGCATATCACAGATTGTGAATTTATTAGAGAGAGAGAGAGATTTAAAAATGTGCATGAAAGAGCAGTTAAGAGACATAAGAATAATTTAAGAGTTCCAACATATATCTAATGAGTGTTCCAGGAGAAGAGAATTGCGGAAATGTGTAGGAAACAGAAATGACATGAATACTTAAGTTGAAAGTACATTCTGTGTGTCTACAAAGAGAAATTAAAACAAGTCTATACCTATTCACTCCATAATAAACTTGCAGATATCAAAGAATAAACCTTAAAGCTCAAAACACTTTAAAGTTATAAATATTCTGATAAATTATCCAGAAAGATAAAATATCAAAAACAGAAAGGCAGATAAGTGAATAGGTAAAAGAAAGTAATTATCAACATGATTTTAAACACCAGCTAAACTATAATTCAAAAGTGGGATCAAAATGAAGACATCTAAAAACATATTGAAACTTAAGAACTTTAATAAAAGAATAATGCATTATAGAGAGGAAGAAATGCAAATATTAAAAGCAATTATCACAAAGAATTTGTTTAAAAGACATTGAGTTTATTTATTTATTTATTTTATCATGAAATAGCATCTAAAAGTATAAAACAGAATCTAAATCATAATCATAAGATGGAGAGAGGCGGTTTCTTCAGTTGGGGGTTAATTCATACTAAAATGATTGTCATAGTCAAGAGGAAGATATAAGTATTGAAAGATAAAAAATATATATTGAAAAATTAAGGTTGTCGCTTAAAAAAATGGAAACACAAGCTACAATGATCAAAGTAGCAGAGGAAAACAAACATACAAACAAAAATTCAGAAACACTTTATCATTGGACAAGGCAAAGGTGTAAAAAAATTCAAGGAAAAGAATGAAAACTAAATGGTAAAAATTAGTCCAAATATATAATTAATTTCAGTATATGTAAATAAATTAAATTTCATTTATTTATTTTTAATATTTTTATTGATTTTTTAGTGAGAGAGGAGGGGAGAGGGAGAGAGAAACATTGATGTGACAAACATCCATCAGTTAGCTCCTGAACATTCCCCAACTGAGAGGAAACCTGCAACCTGGGTATACACTCTGACCGGGAATCAAACTGGAGACCTTTTGGTGCATGGAACCACACTCAACCAACAGAGTCACACTGGCCAGGGCTAAAGTCATTTATTGAGAGATAATTAGATTGAATAATTTAATAAAAAACTACATATATATATATATATATATATATATATATATATATATATTACTTACAAGATTAAAAATGATGAGAAGTGAAAAGATATGCCATACAAATACCAAAAATATTTAGTTTGGTAATATTAATCAGATAAATTAGAATTTAAGGTAGAAATATTAATGGGAGTCAGAATAATCATGCACCTTGATATATGTAGTAACAAAATAACCTTGAAAAACAGAAAGCAAAGACTGATTGAAATCAGGCCAGATGGGACCAACTAGTGTATACCTTTGAATTCAAAAAGAGTATTTAATTTTGGTATAATAGGTAAAATGAAGCCACGATGAATCCTTGAGCAAGAGAGGGTCTTATGAGAGCAGGAATGGGTGTTTAATCTGATTATACAAGCAATACATGCAAGAAGAACGAAACACTAGGTGCAGTGTTCCCCTATATCAGGTGAGTGTGGTGAATTCAGAGTAAGATGGCAACGGATGAAATAGTTTTTTTAAAAAAAGAGAAGAGACTCTAAAATGCAGTGACAGACTGGATATCAGGGATGACTAATGCAAAGTTCTTAGCAAACAAGAGTGGCAGTACCATATGGGGGAAGAAGTGGGATAATGAGAAAGTAAGGCAGTTTTGGGGGAGAGTTTATATAGAGTTTAATTTATTGAGTTTTGAGTAATCTCCATGAAATTATCATTCATTTGACATGGGAAACATTGGAGGCTTAGAGAGGCAGTCTGTTGGTACTTTGCTGCTTTCTCCTCTTATCTATAAGGTGCCCCTAATGTTCTAGAGAGGCATAAATTCTTACCCACTCTCACTTAAAGAATATAAGGATTGGTAAGGAGAGAAGGGGAGTTAAAGAAGAAATTCCAATAGCCCAGGGCTTTCTACCCAGAAGATTCTAGCATCTGTGAAGGTGAAGGTGGGAACATGGCTAGAGTGCTTATTGGCCTATCCACTTAAAGGAAGATGATTAGTAGCTTTCAGTTCACAGATGCATTCTCCATTGTAATTTGAAGTCATGATTACAGGATTTTTGCTGTTTTGTTCTGAATATTTTTCACCCAAATTTCCTATTTTTTAGTTTTTTAGTTTGTCTACTATACAAGAGATAATTTTGTATCGATGAGAAATATCGCCCCCCAAAAATTTTGTCATGAAATTGAGATTCTGTGCAAGTTGCTAACAATCAGAAAGATGCATGAGGTAAGCCTGGATGGCCACTCTCTATAAGGAAGAGGGAGGGAGAGAGACACCTCTACATAGAGTGATGCGGGTGGAAGGTAAGGAGGTTGTGAGAACCACAGATAAAATCAGGGTTTGTAAGGAATATCAGGAAAAACAGCTGACCAATAGAATGGGTGAATTAGCTAGTTAAGCCAAGCAAGAGATGTACAAATGACCTCATGAGAGCAATTTCTGATTGAAGGATAAAGAAGGAGAACTATCAAGGATGGGAAAACATTTACCAATAGAAGCTTCTGGCATGGGTAGAATTTATCAGTTAGTTACTCTAATTTCATATGGAGAAACTGGCTGACTGAAGAAAAAGCAGACCTGTGAGGAGTCAATGAGAAGGAAGAGGGCAAACCACAACACAGTTCAAAGCAGATTCATCCTCAGATTGAGGTTCCAAGAAGTCAGTGATTGTCCATACTGGTGCATCAATCGCAGGAACTTTCATTATTAAGACTCTGGCCATGAATCACAAACATTTTAGTTGTGATTCAGATTGTAGAATGGAGAATGTATAGAGTAAACTTTAGCAATGGAACAGTTTTTTAGTTACTCTGAAGGGTAAGATGAGTTTTGACTTGGCAGCTATGCTGATAAGTAGGCCAACACTGAAAGCTATTAGCAAGTTATTGAGTGATTGCATTTATGAGAGGTGACACAGTTGGTTGGACAGAAGCAAGGCTTTGTTGCAGATTACTGATATGGGAGTAAAATTGTGGGTGTGAATGACAAAGAGAAGCTGGACTAAATCTGTTCTAAAATCATTTTCTGGGAAGGCAGGGGAAAATATTTACAAATAGATTGCATAGCTGCATACCAAAACTGTGTGTATTCAGAAAATATTTTGTTATTAATAATTTGTTTGGATCAACATATTCCAAGTGTGAGCCCCAGGTCAAGGGAACCCATAGGGAACTGGTGTTTTATGACCTCATGTGGCAAGGAAATCTGTGTTTACTTCTGTTGACCAGAGTCAGAAAAGAAAAGCATTTGAGAGGAAATAGAGAGAGGAGGAACAACTAAAACTGGTCTCTCTGAAACATAATCTTGCTTTCTCAGGATTGACAAATTCTAAAAACTCTCCATCATACATCAAATACTGTAAAAATGTATTAACATATATGAATGATTGCCGGAGGCCAAAGCGTAACAAGCATTTGCATGAAAGTTCAAAAGAGACATTGGAAGGCCAATGGACTTTGATATTCAGCATGGCTGAATATCAGCACAAGTTTGCTCCTGCTGTGATTGCAATGGCTCAAGGTGATTTCCTGACTTGATAATCTTTACATTGTACACCAAACTTTACCTTTGATCTGCCTGTATGTATTGCCAAAGGGCAAATGTGTATTTAAAGTGAATAAAAGCAGACGGACCGGTCTCAGTGTTCCTCTTCATGAAAGAGGTTTCCACCTGGTCCCCCAATGCCTTTAAAATTCGTATTTCTTGTATAGTGTAGTCGTTGTGTTGTCGACCCTCTTGCAAGTCATCCTGAACCCACCTTGAAGGTTGTGGCAATTGATTTATATACTAGTATATCAAAACTATAACTGGGGAAGTTTAAATCATGCCCTATACATTTGACAAAATGCATTTTAGTTACTTAGAAAATGATAGTACACCAGCAGTCCTAGTTTCCAGGGGATCATGTGGCCTTTGACAATCCACCTGTGCTTTTAGAAAAACTGTAAATGCAAGTGCCAGGAGCTAATGCTGATCCCCATAGCAAAAGCAACTTGGGTCTGAGTGATCCAGCAGTATCCAGGAGCAGCTGGTGAACAACACCTGGAACAGCCTTCCAATCACCATATCCAGGAAAGTGGGGAGAGAACTGGCATCACACTTACATATATTTCTTGAAGCCTGAAGGACAGAGCAGTCAATCATTTATGCATTGAAAAGAATAGAACAGGCCTCCAGGAGTTTAACAGAGCTGAGGATGGACCTGGAGATATGTATGGAGAACAGAGCATCAGTGAACCATATAACAGCAAGAATTTGGCTGGGAATAAAATAAACAAAAAAGAATGCATAATATGGAAGAATGATGTAAAATTGGGGATCTTCTCATTGAGCATTTCAGTGTTCACATTAGAAAAAGGTTTTGAGAATAGAGGAATACGAGAAGCATCCCTGGATCAGGAATGACTAAAAAGCTAGTCCCAACATTTTATTTCAAAAATCAAAGGCTCATTAATCAACATAAGATGGATACAAAACCTTGAAAATCTGCAATGAAGATCTACAAAAAGGGAGATAAAAGCATGTCTCAATGTCCTGGAATGAAAAGAAAGTGTTGATTTTAAGGACAGATGTGGCCCTGGATATTACTTGGCACCAGATACAAGAAGAAATATGTGATGGATTGCTACTTATAACAAATTGATACCAAGAGATAGCCATAAGAGAGGAGGAAGCCAATCTTATGGAAAAAAAAGAAGAAGAAATACCAGTGTAAATGTCAACCAGGTAGCCTGCACATTGAAGGCAATATTGGGGGCGAAAGAAATGTGCCCTTTCTGTGCATGTCTGTTTATTTTGTACTTTATTGGTAATAGAACTTCTTTAGCATTGTTGTTTAAAGTCACAAACCTTGAAAATCTGTTCCTACCCCTCCCCCAAAAAAGCATTAATATTACAGAATAAAATAAGAACTGTCTTAATATACCTTTCTGTGCTAAAGCTTTTATTTAATTTTGAATAACCATAAAGGGTGACCCATACAACTGGGCCAATTTTGTTTAAGCTCAAAGGCAGATGAAGAATGAGAACAATGTAAGATTCTAAAATAAAACAAAGGCAGTAAAGAATATGAGCAGCAAAAAGCAATTTAGGGAGTAGCAGTGGCAGCTTCCAGAATGACACACGGGAGATTCCAAACTGTACAATAAAAGAAAGGCTAGCAGATGGCTTTGTCAGCTCAGCAGAAACCATAGGACAGAAATGAGTTCCTAAGTATTTTTGATAATTTGCAAATATCTTTTATCCACATGGAGGTTCCTGAGCTTATGATAGCCATTTCAAAATGAACATAGTGCTGGCTACCAAGAAGCATTTAGTCTAACATAGTGCATAGAGATCCAGGTTATGAGTGCAGGGCCAGAAATGGCTTACTTACGTGTTGATCAAAAGAAGGCATGGATAGGAAAAGCCATCTCCTTTCCAACCTCTTAAGCCATATAAGTATACAGGTTGCTATTGAAGTTTGTACATATAGATAGATATGTACAGTTTGAACAAGACAGATGGATAGGTAGACAGATAGATAAGCAGATAACAAAAGATAGATATGGATGGATGGCTGAATGAATGGACAGATAGATATCTACATGCACATGATATGTAATAAATTTTTTAAGTCATTAACATTCTAATAACTGGTTGAATAGGAAATCTGTAGAGCAATATGGATCTGAATATGGACCTTAATATTTTGCATTCATCAGCTAATTGGCAAAGGATCCCTTAGGGAAAGAAACCAGGAACATACTTAAAGTCAGTACAGGATAGAGTCATTAAAGGAGTGGGGAGATATATCAACTCTGTGCACTTCTCTATAACTGAATAAGAGAATTGTCAAAAAAGGCAGAGGTTCTCAAAAATAGATGACATAGATGTATAACTATTGGTGTGTAAAGTCAATTAAAAAAATCCATGATGTACAAAGTTGAAAATGAAGAAAATAAAGAGAAAATACTGTAGAAGAGGGTCCTATTGGAATGTTAGGGATGTTAGATCAAAATTGGGAAAGAATATTCATTGTCCAAAGCATGTAGATAACTGAAGTAGACCTGGCATTTCCATAGCTTTGGGTCCAGATAGCATCCAAAAAAGAGAAACCCATGCTCCCAGACCTATAGGGTGAAAACACCCCTACTCTCTACATAGTGCATTCCAGGCCCTGCACCTGCACTTCTGTGTTAGTGCTATAGAGCACAACTCAGTCCACAATCAACCTGGTATATTTCACTTATACCACATGGAGAGAAAAAATGTACTTCTAATTGGTTTCCTAATAAGTACTCATTATTTCAGATCCTTTTGATTCATTAAGTGATAAAGAATGAGCTTGCCTTCTTCCATCAAAGTGCTAAAGCTGTAGCTAGCAAAGTGTCATGCATCTTCCCTCTTATCTTTTGGAAGAAATTAAAATTACCTCAATGGAAAATCTCATTTGGATTTTGCTAATACATATTAAAATCTAAGAGGTGAAACAGTGTGAACAATTGTGAGAGTCCCCAGGAGTGATCTGAGGGGCCAACTTGGGGCAACATTAGGATGATAAATTACTCTTCTAGGAAGTAACATTTAAGTTGAGTACAGATTAAGTCATGACAGTTGTACAGCATCTGCCATTTCAAGACTTGTTTTGTACTGAAAAGCTCCAATGGTGATATCTAAGAGTTGAAAACAAAGGGAGAATGTTAATGCACATTACTGAATAGAATGGGTTTAAGTTGGACTGGAGGAGACATGGGTCTTCATAGCTGAAGAGTTATTGCAAACACCACAGAGGAGGCATCCAGGACCAAGGGAAAGATTTCAGAGAACAGAATGCTGGGTCCACTGTCCTTGTGCTTATGTTAGGCACCAATCTAACTCTACCAAAGTTAAACAAATAGGTCCGTAGGTCTCAAGTAACTTCTCCTAAGTGAGCCATGGGGATCCTCTCACAGTTTTCAGTGCATGAAAACTCCCTTGGAAGCAGCTAAAACAGTTTTTCTCTTGCTTCTGCTTTTACCTGTGTCTTAGGAAATGCCTCATGTTATCCTCACAGCAGTTCCTATAACACAACATTTCCTCAAGGCTATTCTAGGATTGTCCTACTTCTCATTTCCTGTGCAAGGTCATTAAGTGTTCTTAAAGAAATAGTAACAATGATGCCATGTGCATGCTTGTTGGGATTCAAACCAAGAAGTGTTTAGAAATCATTTGTGATCTGATAACAAAATATAATACATCCTTGTGTAACCAAACTGTTCTGGAAGGGAATACAGTACATGGGCTATGTATAACACAGTGCTCAAGCTCTCAGTCCGCTGTGCTAAATGAAATAAACCTGGAAGGTAAAAGAGGCTGTAATTGGGTGTCTATAAAAGCCAGTAGCTAATGGCAGGGCAGGAATGAAAGTTAGTGAGTGGCAGAAGATGAAAGAAAAAGGAGGGTCAAGCAAACGGCATGAAATACTTTTACATTGAAAATGAAAAATCAGCCTGGAAATCTAAGAGGAAAAAACACAGATGAATGAAGTGCATCTGAAAGGTTAGGGGCTATGGGGGAGAAGCTGAGAAAACAAAATATTTTGATAGTAAAATTTTAGATTCCTAGGGAATGAGAAGAGATAAGCAGGGGCCTTAGGAGGGTAGGAAATCAGGGTTGTATACAGGTTGAGCAGGAAATTATTTCAGCCTAAACTAAAGTCAGAGTGGAAGTGAGAAAGAAAGCATTCTGTTTGTAAGATTTCTGTTCAGGAAGTGGAGCAAAGGTCCCATGGGAATGAATGTAGCTCCAGGAGGAAATGGAGAAATAATAGATGAATACAAGCCCCTGAGTTTGGGAAGCAGGGGGTGTTATTGACAGTCAAGACGCAAAAGAAGGTGTCTTAAAAAGGAAACAAACAGGGTTCATTTTTAGGTTAGTCATTTAACGTATGAGGAGAAACATTTAAAAGTCAAGACTTGAGGGAGGATGTGTTTAGGAAATAGAGGGCAGAGGTGATGGCTACACCCAAGAGATGACTCCACTTATTCCACAAATGAAGAAGAAACATTATGGGCTGAATTTACCAAGAGGTGAAAACATGAAGGACATGAGTATGATTGCCTGAGAGTTTGTGAGATGGTTTTGGTAGTGTGTTGTTGTTGTTTTTTTGATTTTCTTGTTTTCTGTGCATCTACATCTTTATACCTTTAAGTGCATTTGTTTGAGTCACAAAACTTGCAGAATCTGCTTTTTGTAGATTGAAAGAATGAATCTGATGATTATGGTACAGTGAGGATGGAAATATATAGAGAAAGGTTTTGGCTAAGTAAGAATTTTTGTGTGTCAAAGTGAATGAAACTTTATACCAGTAAATAACTAAGAGGAAGACAGAATAGGAAGCAGTTAAGATTTTGACAAAACAAACAACATGCTGATTTTGAAAGCACAAAGGAAATGGCAAAAAGAGTGTGGCAGAGGACAGGATGTAAAGAAATGGAAGGAGAGTGGTGGTAAGGGACAGAAGAAAAGGACAAGTGTTCGGGAAGAAATTGGGAGGAAATGTCTAGGGAATCAGAGGCAAATGTTTTAGACAAATGACCCAGATGACCAGGGCCACCTCTCAAACAAAGTTAATCTCCACCCCATTCTTCTCAGCAGTTAAAGGAAGAATCAGCATGTGAAAGTTGCACAGGAAGAGAAGTTTCTAAGAGTTAGAGGCTAAGATGAGCAGAGTATTGATGAATAAAGTGATCAATAACCTAGAATTGATGCAGAAAGTTGTTGCTGAGGCTGCATCCAAAATTTTTCAGATTAAAGAAAAGAACCATATGGGACTCATGGCTTGGGTCTGGAATCTAAGTAAATGGTATGAATACTGATCAAGAGACAGAGAAGCAAGTTTTGCTCAGCTGGTATGGCTCAGTGATTGAGCATTGACCCATGCACCAAGAGGTCATCGTTCCATTCCCAGTCAGGGCACATGCCTGGGTTTGGAGCTCGATCCCCAGCAGGGGCATGCAGGAGGCAGCCAATCAGTGTTGATTTTTCTCTCTCATGGATTTCCTAGTTTTCTCTCCCTCTCCCTTCTCTCTCTAAAATCAATAAAAACATTTTTAAAATGTTTTTAGTTTTTTAAAAAAGAGACAGAAGCAAGTTTTCAAGAACACCAAAACACACACACGCACACACACACACACACACATACACACACAAATAGACACATACAATAGAAGCACACTCATAAAAGGAAAAAGGCTAGAAGGTAGTTTCCTGTAGGTGGTGATTTTTTTAGTATTATTCACTTTCTATTTTTAAGCTTTTGTATTATGTTAAATTTGAATTACTTTGTCATTTTGTGCTTTAAATTTCTATTAAAATGTTACATGTAATTTGCATAATGCATACAGAAATATATTTTTACTATTTGCTTTTTGCACTCAGTATAATGCTTTTTGAAATCTATTCTTATTGACACATTAACTGCTTTTTGTTTATTTAATCTTATTCATTTTATTTATTTTTTTTATAAATGGCAAGTCTTCTCTGAGCCTTTTTAATGTTTTTGGTAATACTGTTCATTGAAATGTATAACTGATTTAATTTAATTTAATTTTTAACTTTATTTTTATTGTTGACATTATTACAGATGTTCTCATTTCCTCCCCTTTGCCAGCCTCCATCAAGCCTCCTCCCTACTCCCTCTGGCGATCACCACCAAGCCTCCACCCCCTTATCCACTTTCCCTCTGAGATTCATCAGTCATGTATGTATTGCCATTTTCTTGTTCATATTTTTATCTTTTTTTCCTTCTTCTTCTTCTTCCTCTTCTTAAAGAATATCCTTCATCATTTTGTGTAATCCTGGTTTGACAGTGATGAACTCCTTTAGTTTTTCCTTGTCTGTGAAGCTCTTTATCTGACCTTCAATTCTAAATGATAGCTTTGCTGGATAGAGCAATCTTGGTTGTAGGTCCTTGCTATTCATCACTTGGAATATTTCTTGCCACTCCCTTCTGGCCTGCAAAGTTTCTCTTAACAAATCAGTTGAGAGTTGTATGGGCGCTCCCTTGTAGGTAACCAACTGCTCTTGCTGCTTTTAAGATTCTCTCTTTGTCTTTAATCCTTGGCATTTTAATTATGATGTGTCTTGGTGTGGGCTTCTTTGGGCTCCTCTTATTTGGGACTCTCTACACTTTGTGGACCTGTAAGTCTATTTCTTTCACCCGGCAGAGGGAGTTTTCTGTCATTATTTCTTCAAATAGGTTTTCACTTTCTTGCTCTCCTCTTCTCCTCTGGCACCCCCATAATGTGAATATTGGTACGCTTGAAGTTGTCTCAGAGACTCCTTACACTATCTTCATATTTTTTGGATTCTCTTTTCTTTTTGCTCTTCTGATTAGGTGTTTTCTGTTTTCTCATATTTTATAACTTTAATTTGATTCTTGGAACCCTCTATTCTACTGTTGAATCCCTATAAATTACTCTTTATTTCGGTTAGTGTATGCTTAATTTCTGACTGGTCCTTGAAATTCTCACTAAGGTTCGTGTAAGTCTCACTAAGTCCCTTGAAGCTCTCAAGAAGATCCTTGAGCAACCTTACTAGTATAATTGTTGCTTTGAACTCTGTATCCAGTAGTTTGCTTGCTTCCATTTATTTCATTTGTAACCTGTTTGTTTGTTTGTTTTGTCTTAATTTACATTTAAGTCTTTAATCCATTTTGAGTTTATTCTTGTATATGGTGTAAGTTGATGTTCTAGTTTTATTTTTTTGCATGTACCAGTTCAATTTTCTCAGTGCCACTTATTAAAGATCTGAAATTTGAGTTACTTTGTAATCAGAAAAAAAATGCATTTATTATCGTCACTAAGGAAGCCACATAACTTTAAAAATCAAGTCAAATGGAGGATTAAGCCATACCAATGCTCAAATATGAAAAAAGTAAATCCTTTAAAAAAATTTTCATGTAATTCCATAAGAGGTGTGGCATTTTTGCCAATAGGTTAGAACTTCAAGGCGATGTGATTTCACAATACTAAGAATAATTACCGTCTATTTTTATAATACTCAACATATACTTATTACATAGAGTAATTGTGAAGAGTTGCATGCTTCAGGTACATACTCTACAGAGAAGTAGATCTGGTCTCTATTACTAGAAAATCTCATACAAGCTCTTATCTTTTGTTCGGAGTCAATGGTTCCTTGAGGCCAGTCTCTGTGACAAAATCCCATGCAGGATGGGCTAGCTCTGTGTGTGACCTCTTTGAACAAACATACATCCTGGAGTTTTAGGCCAGACTCATTTTCAAACATATTATCAAATCATCCTGCAAACCATGGAATGTCCCAGTAATTCCAGCATTTCTGATTTCTGAACTATATATGACTCAGCTTCTTGGATACTTGGGAAGTAACACCCACGTCTTCTGTGGATGGTGTATTTAAAGATGTGGTTGGAGAGTATGCCAGGTGAAGTTAAGCATGACTATTAGTCCACCTTTGCCTCCTGACTCCTTCACCTGCTTTCTCCAGAATCAGAACATGGTTAGATAGAATGCTTATAGTTTGTTCTGGTGCTTTGTGCAGAAATCATAACACTCCTTCCTTGGGCAGACAGTGTGGATAAGCAGTCCTGGTTGGTGACATGTATGCCTGGGCCAGCAGCAGATAGCCTTGAGAGGGTGAAGAACTCAGTGGCTTGGCTCAAAAAGGCAGGATCCTCTTTTTATTCATGTGAACCGAATTTGAAAACTGAGCTCCTCACATATCTTTGACCTTATGTGTGACTGACCAGTTCCTTCCTGCTCAAGGGATTGCATGCACTGCTGTCCCCAGGTGGATGCTCTTATATCTTTGTTTCTTTTTCGTGTGTGTGTGTGTGTGTGTGTGTGTGCTTATTTCCCTGAATAAAGTGTTCTTTCTCAGCTGTATAGCTACATCCCCTAATGAATTTCTACCATGGCCTCCCTGTAATGGTGTTTCTTCTTTTCTTAAAACAGCAGGCATCTGCTTTCTGAGTTGTTAATGGGGGATGGAAGGGAGCTAGCCAAGTCTCCATGGGCTCTCCAAGAACCCCATAACACTCTTACAAATGGCTGACATTTTTAGCCGATTTCTTTTGACTTTGTTTATGCTTCACCAAAGAAGAATATTTTATATGCCTCTCAGAATTTCATGAAACAGCGCACACTGGGTTGAATTTTAAGTTGTACCTTCCAGGGAATTCAGGAACATCCAGTTATTGCTCCCACAATCAGAGGCTGGTTGGTTTTTTGCCATCATCAGAAGAACAAAGTGTTAGATCTGCTTTCCTTTTCACAAGGCGGCTATCCCAATCTTGCTGCTAGATTTGTTATTTGCTGGTGCTCCTCTAATGCCCCACATAATAAATTGCATCTATTTATGTATCTAGATTCTTTTTAAAGCAAGGCCTTCTGACATATACAAAAAGGATGTTCAGGCAGCAAATCTGCAGGTAGTAATTTTAATAACCACTAATGTGAATTAATAATTCTAATAACCTCATTTCAGATATATTATTGGGACACTGGAGAGGGTTGCCATGGCTGCTGTATTTTATTGCTCACAGCTGTGCAAACTCATTTGGGCCAGCAAAATTCTCCTGTCTAACCTCTACTTTCATTGATTTGAGATCTCAGGCAGTGTGGATTAAAAAAAAAAATTTAATCAATAAAGAAAAACTACTAGTAAAGGAAAAGTTGTGCTCTTAAGACTAAGTAAATGTCATTAATAAGTGACAATAAGGATCCTAGCACTTTCAAAAAGACTTATATAGTTACATGTTCATGAAATTAAATCTTCTTTTATACATTTATCAATATCAATATCCAACGTATAATTTGTCAGTAGTTCCAAAGCACCTTTTTTAAAGTGCTTTGGGGAATCCTATATAATTAAAGCCTAGTATGCTAAGTGCCAGGTCATCCAGTCATCCATTCAACCAATCAAAGCATAATATGCTAATGATATGCTAAGGCCACTCAACTGCTTCCTATGACATGCACTGACCACCTGGGGAAGATGCTCCAACTGGTAGGTTAGCTTGCTGGTGGGGTCCAATGGATTGTGACTGAGCGAGATGAGCCGGACACATCCTGGAGCCTTCCCGTGGTCCCTCCACAGCTGGCCAACCTCCCATGTCCCTCCCCAGCTCTGATTGTGCACCGGTGGGGTCCCTTGGCCTGGTCTGCACCCTCTCACAATCCAGAACCCTTCAGAGGATGTCAGAGAGCCAGTTTTCCAATCCTGCAAGCCAGACTGAGGGACCCTACTGGTGCACGAATTCAGGCACCCAGCATTTAGTAAACAATATTCGTTAATAAACTATCTTAGTTATCATTGCCTCCTACAAGATTCCAAAACAGCCCACTAATTAAATCATAATCTCAGTCCTGTAACAAACAACATACCAGCGAATGCATAGCTAAGTGCACGCAGCCCAGGGCTCAGCATGAGTGCAGGCTGATCCTGTATAAATTCCACCTGACCGTGTCTTGTGAGAGCTCACAGCTGAAAAGGTCAGATGTGTACCTTAATAATTACCATAGTATTCTAAACAGTACTCTAATTATTAAGCAACTGTTAATTTTCTGATTGTATGATAGTGTTTTATATATATATATATATACTAGAGGTCCAGTGCACAAAAATTTGTGCACTTGGGTGGGTCCCTCAGCCCGGCCTGTGCCCTCTCGCAATCTGGGGCCCCTTGGGGGCCCCTTCCCCTGGCTGCTGGCACCAGTTTTCCTCCGGCGCCCGGAACCCAGGCCTTTGCTCTTCGCCAGGAGGGGCCCTCGCGGTGGGAGAGGGGCTTAGCTCTTTTAAAAATACTTCTGAATGTTTGGTAAATAACCCTGTAGGAATCTACTTTCTGAAACATGCTGGTTGTTAAGGGCTGATTTGGGTAATCAACAAAATGTATGTTAAAATCCTAATCCCCAGAACCTCAGAATGTACCTGTATATGGAGATAAGATCTTTAAAGAGGGGATTACATTAAATTGAGGCAGTTCCAATGTGACTCTTAGCCCATCTCACTGAAGTCCTTATAAGAAGAGGAATGTTGGGGTCCAGCCCCAGCAGGTCCAGAGGTTCCCAAAGGTGTGGACGGAGTTGGCGAAGAAGGAATGACACAGAGGCAGCGTTCAGGTGATCATCATAGCCAGGTTCTCTTTTTATTGTCTTGTTACATCTATATTTATACTATTTGATCCTATAAGCATGCATCTATAAGCTTTTCTTTTTTTTTTTTTTTTTTTTTTTTTTGCCGAGGAGAGCATGGGGTCCATTTATTGGGGGGTCAGTCAAAGGGGGAGCTGGCTAGGGTGGGGTAGGGCAGCAGCTTGTCTGTCCCCCGAGAAATCCAACTTGAGTCCAAAGCCTCGACCACTTTGAAGCCAAAGTCTTCCTCCACCTTTATCTGCATGGGGGCCAGCTCCGGGGTCAGCGGGACTCCGGCCCGGCACCCTTCCTGTGGCACTCGCTGCCTCTTCCAACCGCTGGGCCCCTCACCAGGGGCCGGGCTGCTGGCTTCTGCAGGCGCTGGTGTCCTCCTGGGCAGGGACAGCCCCTCTTTCTCCGGAGGCTCGTTCTCAGCGTTGCCTGGGGTGGGGCGTCTGTGCTCTGGCTGCCCTCGTCCTCCAGTAAGATGGTGAACTGCCTGGCCCAGTAGTCGTCCTGGTAGGAGTCCAGCACCCTCATGAGGAACCTCTGCTCCTGCTGGAGTCTCCATGTTATCCTCTGTATCTGATGGTGCCTGTTCAGGACCAGCTCATTCACCTGCTCGATCTCCCTGCAGCGCCAACCCAGCACCTGGTACTTCCTGTGATTAAGTTCCCCTTGGCACCACAGCTGCTGGCCTTGGGTTGCCTCCTCCTCTTGTCTCACTCCTGGAGGCTGGAGCTGCCCAGACCCCGAGACAGGAACTCCACTTCGGTCTCAAGCTTGCTCTCCAGGATGTGACCACCGAACAGCGGAGGCAGCGCCAGCTCCGAGCAAGGAGGTGCTGAGAACTCCTCAAAGACTACGGCTGCCATGGACCCCTCTCTCTGTTTCAGCTCCATTTCTCCCTGGCTCCCCGCAGAACTTCCAACCTTGCAAGCCTCTTAAAGTGCAAAACGACTCGCCCCATTAGATTTCATGGCCAGGCACACAGGCCCCGGCGCTAAGCCTCCTGGGAGTTGTAGTTCTCTATTTCCCCGCTCGCTTTCCTCACTCCACCCCCACCCCAAATCCCTGCTGAAAGGCCCTGCTTGCTGGCCTAATGCCGCTGGCCAGGCATCTGAGTCACCTCCATCTTTATTCCTGTCCTGACACCGCACAGTCTGACCATGGAGACTCTCCGCTTGGGAGGCCCCTGGGTCTCCTTCTGGGGCCTGGCTGCCTTGCCCCCAGGACCGGATCACTTGCCCCGACAGCGACACAGCCCTGGCCTCTGGGTCTCCTTCTGGGGTCTGGCTGCGTCACCCCAGGCCCGGATCACGTCCCCAGGCAGGGATGCAGCCTGGCCACTGGCCCCCACTCTGGGTGTTCTCCGATCAGTGGTGATCAGTGATTTGAGAAGCCCCGTGGGGCAGGGAAGAGGGGATGTCCACCTCTTCCCTGCCCCACCTTGCTTCTCCTATTACTGGCCCAGGGCCGGCAAAGGCAGCCCAGTTCTCAGGCTCTTGGCTGCCACCTGGGCTCTGACACCAGCAGGCAGCTTCTTCCATCCTTCCCCTTTCACCTCCCATCATTGTGTCTATGTATGCAAATTAGCTGCCATCTTAGTTGGTAGTTAATTTGCATATCACCCTGATTAGCCAATGGGAAGGGTAGCGAAGTTATGGTTAATTACCATGTTTGTCTATTATTAGATAGGATTTTCTCATTTAATCCTCACAGCATTTCTGTAAGGTTGTCATATAGGTGGTTTTGAAACCTGGACACACATCCTTTGATACTGTTTTTGAGAAGAGGATCTATACCTCCTTCCTTTGAATCTGGGTAGCCTTGGGACTGCTTTGATGAATATAGTACACCATCAATTACCCTTGTTACTTCGAAGGTGTCTTAAAAAGGCTATGCATCTTCTGTCTTGGTCACTGGGACATTTGTTCTTCTAGAGCAAAACTGCCATGTGAGAAATTGGACACCTGAGGCTGCTGCACTGTGAGGAAGCCCAGGGCTTGTCTAGGTGCTCCAGGTGACAGTGATAGCTGAGCCAGCTTTTGATTCATTCCAACTTAGGTGCCAGATATGTGAGCAGTAAAACTTCCAAGTGATTCCAACAACCTGTAGTTCTATCTTTCTAGCTGAGGCACAGATATTGTGGAGCAGAGACAATTCATTTCCATACAATCTATACAATCCATAGCATAGTAAAATGGTGTTGTCTTATCCCTAAATTTGGGGGGGGGGGAGGTTTGTTATGCCTTGATAGAAACCAGAACACTCAAGAAACACCAAGGTTACAATTTGACCAATGTTACCCAGTAAGCAACAGACCTGGGATGCAAAACTGAGTTTGTTTAGTGCCACATCTCAAGATACTTTACTGTAAAATTTTAAGCACTGTAAGAAAAGTCTGTAAACACTGCTATAAAAACATGAGACACAAGTATTTTTCTTTCTGTCCATGGTCATTAATGTGGACCCATCTTGGGCTTGCCAATCCTAAACACAGGAAAGCTGTGAGAAACATGTTGTGATCTTTAATTAAACTGTATTTTTAAACCCACCCCTGTGTTCCTACCACATTTTCAAGTATCTGATTTGAAAAGTAGCCAACTCAGTGACTTTAACTTTCATCTGAGTCCATATGGCAATCTGGAACTCAACATGAAACCCCAAGTTCTGTTCCGCTCTGGTTCCTCCATTGGAAGTCAATCGTGGAAATGGCTTAACAGCTTCCCTTCTTTGTTACCATTTAAATACTGTCTTCTTGGTTCATAAAAAAAGTTCTAAACTTTTACCAACTTTAGTTGTTTAGATGTCAAGACAGCAGAGGAAATGCAGTCTGAAGAAAGACCGTTGTAGCATCCTGTCAGGGGCCAAAGTCTCCACAGTGAGTTTCATTCAGTAGGCTGTGACCCAGTAAATGCATAACCACCTTCCCACCCCCTCTTCCCTTGCTGCCCCACATTGACCAGTGAATAAGGCAAGGCTAAAATTTTATTTACTTAGAGGTTTGCAGGACTTGAGAAAATGCTCAATGAGATGGGGAAAGTTTAATAAAAACCTCAAACCTCTTTGAAGCTGGACTCTAGGCAACATATATCTGCACTTGGAAAACTCTTACAAGCAGGATTAAAATTTTGCATCAACTCTCTTTTCCTGTAAAAGATTGAATAACTTTGTGAAACCTTCTTTATAATGAGAGGTCTCACTGCAGGATCACAGGTGACAGAATTGCTTATGCAATCCGTCACTAAATGCATCTAGACGCCTTTGGGAATAAGAAATGTTCCTTGCTGCAGAGTCTTATTTATTGCTAATTATAATTTCTCTTATCATCTTCTCTGTGGATTTGGTGTCTACAAAGAAAGACTGAGGGAAAATTGTAAGAGTGTCTATAAAACAATCATCCCACCAGTTTATAGCACTAGCATTCAGGAATCTTGGACAAACTAACAAAGTAGATACATTCTGTTCACCATATTTGAACAGCACTTCCCGAGCAGGACACCAGGAAAATGACAGTCCTTTGGAGCTGCCACTCATGTTTGGTTCATGGAAACAACAAATTAGAGCTCAGCACCCCAGAAAGTTTCTCTTAAGCCCCAAGTACTGTGTTCCACCTTGCAGCCTGAATATCACTTTTCGTCTGAAAGTCCTGTCTCTGGAACTGCCCTGGGCAGTGTGATTGATGATGATGGATAATGTTGGCCTCTCTCCAACATGGAGTTTCTTTGACATGAACAAGTAACATGACATTGAAATATAACTGCTGGGAGAGACACCAAAACCATGCCATGTCATCCTAGTGAGTGAGACAAGTCAGCTTCCTTTAGATGAGAATGGACTGTGGGTGAACACTTCTTATCTGATTCTTTGTGGTTGTTATATGCATAGTTTTCATATAGTAAGGGAAAGATGCCTCTTATTTTAAAAAATAGCATCACATTAAATATTTCCAGCTTAATTTTTCTTTTTACAGAGGTATTTTCTTCATGGGGTTTGTCGTATAAGTCTGCAGGTTTTAAAAGTACGTAATCACTTTTGACAAATATAGATACACATATTTCCCCACTAGCAATAAGTGAATTAGATGATATTTCAGATCTAGACAATCCTAATTAAATTACTCCTAACTTTACTGGCCTGTGTGGATTGATCTCTTTTTGACCTTCATAGCACATCAGAATAAATGAAAAGAAAGCATTCCAATATTTTTCACATTAAACCTTTTACATGAGCCTTCATGTCTGCATATTACATATATATATCAACTAAAATCAGCAAATGTTTTATTTGTGTGTGTTTTTTTAACCAGTAGTTGTATAAATTAGCATTATGTCAGAAAATGCATTAGATTACTGCAAAGAAAGGTCATTTAAATTACATTTTCAATATTTCCACATTCAGTTAAGAAAGAAAAATACAATATTTTAAACATACCTCTTTTCTTAAGACAGGAATCTAAATGTATTCTGATGCTTTCATTTATTTTTTAACTATATAGGATAAAAGCACTGTCCAGTGAAACAAACAAAAGGTATTTTCTTTAAATGGGCAAAATAGTGGAAATTTTCTTTATAACACCATGCACTACATGTTATCTTTCATGTGAAATAAACCATTTTTGCTCTTTATGAGGTGTCTGTGGTAAACACTGTTTGGATGCATTACGTTGCCACTTGTGAAAAGACAATGTTTATGTTACACATTTTAAAAAATAAAATTGGGTATATTATACTGTTTGTTTAAAAAATGGAATTTATTACAAGATAAGATATGTGGCCTCTTTTAAGTAACTATGCTAAGCAAAATAAGCCAGTCAGAGAAAGACAAATATCACATGACCTCACTCATTTATGGAATATAATGAACAACATAAACTGATAAACAAAAATGGATCCAGAGACAGAGAAGCATCCGTCAGACCGTCAAACCTCAGAGGGAAGGTAGGGAGGGTGGGGGTAAGAGGGAGAGATCAACCAAAGGACTTATATGCAAGCATATAGGCCTAACCAATGGACACAGACAACAGAGGGGTGAGTTGGGTGGGGGGCTGTGGGGTAATGTGGGGATAAGGACACATATGTAATAATCAATAAAGAAATTTAAAAAATGGAATTTTAATACAAGATAACATATGTACCCTCTTTTAAGTAAATATAAGATTAAGAAATTATTATTGTAGACTATCAGAATTAACAAAAATCCTTCTTTTTGTTTTCTTTTTTCCCCTGAATTCCTTTCTTTGCCTTATTTAAGACAACTTATGATTTTCTTAAATGAGTAAACTTTCCTTGAGCATTTAAAATGTAATCCTAGCCCTGGCCAGTTTTACTCAGTGGATAGATAGAGCATCAGCCTGTGGACTGAAGGGTCGGGGTTTCTATTCTGGTCAAGGGCACATGACTGTGCTGTAGGCTCAATCTTCAGTAAGGGGTATGCAGGAGGCAGCCAATCAATGATTCTCTCTCATCACTGATGTTTCTCTCTCTCTCTCTTCCTCTCCCTTCCTCTCTGAAATCAATAAAGATATATTAAAAAGAAAAGTAATCCTTTTGTGACCATTGACATCCAAACTTTTTAGGGGTACCATATAACTTAACTCAAGGTACTCCTACCATGGGGATAATACTTTGAAGTTCTCATCTGGTAGAAGTATCCAGATATTTTAAGTAAATAGAAGTAGGATTTATGTCTAATTCCCTTTTTTTGCATTCTCCACAGTGGTTAGTACAAAGCCTTGCACATAGGAGTTATTCAATGAATATTTGATTTAACTCGGACTATCATATTTACTGATGTGATGGGTGATTGGTACTATTTTATTGTAATAGCAGATAAATACAGGCAAAAAGTCATATGATGGCCTGGTAATTTTATTGTTTTTCTGAGTAAATAACAGTAAATAGTTATCTACCTGATTAATCACATCATGGGTAGGGTTTCTGCAGATATACACTCATCCTGATTATCCACTTGGTGGTACCTGCTATCTATAGGCATTGTCATGGGTGTTGGCATCACCATTATTAGGTACTGGGTCTTTTTTATCTCTAGTCCTCAAAAGGTACATTTCCTAATCCCATTTCTTCCTGTCTGCAAGAAAGGGCTTTTCAGCTAAAACACACACACACACACACACACACACACACCACAAAAGTTTCTCAAGGCTGCCCATCTTCAATTTTAATTCTTAATTCAAGTGTTTCAACACATGATGAAGGTTCATTGAAGGAGAAAAGGCATACTTTACTTTCCGATTTTTGGATTTGGTATTCTTACATCATGCTAATCTTGAAAAAATAGCAAGTTTTCCTAAATAAATTGCAGCAAAGAAACATCTCCCCTCTCTTTGGCTTTTTCTCGAGGTTCAAGTCTCAGAAGTCCTGTGAGTCCTAATATTATTAAGATGACTTTGTTGACAAGCACTCTATATTTCACCGATAGTCAAAGAAACTGGCAACCAGAGAGGTTGAATAACAATTGTCCCAATATGCGCAAAGTCAGAGTTAATAGGCTAAAAATTGTTTTTCAGGAGGTTGCTACTAATCCATGAATAAAAGTAAGTTTTACAATAGAAGTAAACATTCTTTCTTACCCTAATGCAAATCTTGATGTATTAGTAATTTTGCAACCCCTCCCTCTTTCCTCAAGTTTACAGTTACTCTGTACTTGTGACTAAAAGAACCAAAACTAAAGTAAAACCTAAATTACTTAAATTTTGTATTATACACTTTCTCCAAAATGGTATCCCAAATATCGTTTAAATGTTTATAATATCACCTATGAAAAATTAAATTCCAAAGCTCCTTGACGTCCTTTTTTAATTCTTTCCATCTTATTATACCTTTTGAAATTAATTCATTTCTCTCTTTTTCCCCTCCTTATCCTATCCAAGGAACCTGGGTTTCCCCCTGTAACCTCCTTTCATTCTCCTTCTGAAAAATAATTAAAACCATCTTTGCTTGCTTTTCAGAGGAGATTCATTCACTTAACATAAAATTGCCCAGGAATTTCCCAAATAAAGAACATACAATACTTCTTATGATGTCAAAGGAGTGGTTCCTACAGATGACAAGAAGTAGGAGCCAGTTCTTGACTAGTGCCCAAGAACTAAGTGCGGGTGGTTACTAGGAGATCTGAGTGCTGTGTAAGTTTCTTGCCCAGCACATTTTCTTCTTGCTAAGATATGTCTACTGGTCTGTTCACTCTTGTTGATTGCCTTATTTACTTGAATAATCACTAGTAGTAGCGGAAGCCTAATTACTACATCATCCTCTCCATGTTCCAATCACAGGTAAGAGGGTTGCAATTCCTTCCTCATGAATTCATGACCTTCTTAATGATAACTGATGCAAACAGTGTCTTATGAATAAAACTTCTGAGCAAAGGCTGGGAGCTTATGAAGTTATCCCTGGTCATCTCAGTGGCAAGCATCACCTGCCCTTCTTCATTTCTCTTCAAGCTGCCAATAAGACAAGGACTGTCTTCCTTAAAATGTACCTTTGGGATGTTCACACCATATGGAAGCACTGAGAATGTCACCGTATGCTCTAGAATATTTGCCCATAGCTTACACAAATTGTAAATTATTATCTATAAAATAATGGTAAAAAGAGACAAGGGCAGCGAAAGGATCTGCTGTAAAGCTTCCATTAGCAAATGAGATTGGCTTTCCTATTCATGTGAAAAGTTCAAGGAGGTAATCTTGTTAAACAGCCATTTTGCATAAAGATATAATATTCCATAATGGACCTTTTCAAATAACTTTGATGTTTTCCAGAACAATTTATTTATACTGTGCTTTGGAGGAAGAGGGGCTGAAGTCTCACTAGAGGATAAAATCAGAGCCCATTGGGCATTTGGTCATGGCTCTGCAGATTTCATAGTTGTCTGAAATAATTTCAGTCCGCTGCTAGAAGTGCCTTTCCACATTGTTTCTCCCCACAGTACTCCCACTTTATCTTGGCGTTGTTTACATGAGATAAACACAGTCCTGATGTTCAATTCTCTATAATTGATGGCCCAGCCCGTGGTCGGCAACTTCGGCTCACGAGCCACATGCGGCTCTTTGGCCCTTTGAGTGTGGCTCTTCCTAAGTTTTAGGAATACCCTAATTAAGTTAATAACAATGTACCTACCTATATAGTTTAAGTTTAAAAAATTTGGCTCTCAAAAGAAATTTCAATCGTACTGTTGATATTTGGCTCTGTTGACTAATGAGTTTGCTGACCACTGGCAGGCAATAGTAATGTAACTGTGAGCTGACTTCTACCTCTTTTCTGTCCCCTCCCTCAATACCCATGGACTTTCTTAAGAATAAAAACATGTGAGAAGAAGAGAAGCTGGAGTGATGAAGATATGTCCTAGGTGTGTAAGAGTTAATTAAGTAATATGCCTATTTCAAGTAAGTTTTACAAAAAAAAAAAAAAGCCCCATAATTTGACTTCTTGGCTGGATTTGTACCTGCCTCTACACACCTGTGTGCTGTGCTCAGCCAAGTAATTGCTTATCAAAGTTCATGAAATTTACACAAAGGTTCCTGCTGCACACTGTACCACTCAGTCTTCTTGCCCCAAAACCTAGGTAGCTTACATGAAATAAAATGCTTCTCAAATGTTTTCAGTTTCTCTGTGTTTTGGGTACACTGGCAGAAGTGATCACTTCTCATTATATTAATAACTAGAGGCCCGGTGCACAAAAATTTGTGCACTCAGGGAGGAGGGGGGATCCCTCAGCCCAGCCTGTGCCCTCTCGCAGTCTGGGACCCCTCAGGAGATAACGACCTGCTGGCTTAGGCCTGCTCCTGGGTGGCAGAGGGCAGGCCCAATCCCTAGGTGCAGCCCCTGGTCGGGCTCAGAGCAGGGCTGATTGGGGGTTGGGGCACCGCCCCCTGTCATGCACAGAGCAGGGAAGATTGGGAGGTTGCGATGCCACCCTCAGTCACGCTCAGGGTAGGGCCGATTGGGGGGTTAGGGCACCGCCCCCTGTCACACTCAAGGCAGGGTCAATGGGAGGTTGCGGCCCCACCCCCTGTCACGCACAGAGCAGGGCCGATCAGGGGGTTGGGGCGCTGCCCCCTGTCATGCACAGAGCAGGGCCCATCAGGGGGATTGGGGTGCCTTCCCCTGTCACGAACAGAGCAGGGCAGATAGGGAGGTTGTGGCCCCGCCCCCTGTCACACATAAAGCCGCAGGACGATCAGGGGTTTTGGGCGCTGCCCCCATCACGCTGATCCCGGTGCCAGGAGGTCTCGCGGCTCCGCTGATCCCGGTGGTGGGAGGCATATTACCCTTTTACTATATAAGATAGAGGCCTGGTGCACGGGTTGGGGCTGGCTGGTTTGCCCTGATGGGTGTCCTGGATCAGGGTGGGGGTCCCCCTGGGGTGCCTGGCCAGTCTGGGTGAGGGGTTGAGGGCTGTTTTCAGTCTGGCGGGTGATGGACGCTCCCAACTGCTCCTTTTTTTCTTTTTTTCTTTTTTATTCTGGGCCAGCTTTAGCTCTGAGGCTCCAGCTCTTAGGCCTCCACTGCTGAAAGCAGGTATCTGGTTTGTTTCGGTTCTATAATCGAAACAATGTATAACTCCAGCTCTGAGATCCTGGCTGGCTGAAAGCAGGTTTCTGGGGTTTTGTTTAGCTTCTATATTTGTTACAATGTTTCAAACTGCAGGCTCAGAAGCCGGCAAGGCAGGCTGGGAATGTTGGAGTCCTCTGTCACTGAAGCAAGCAAGCCTCATGTTAGTTTCAAGCTGCCTGGCTGCAGGCCGTCATCTTGGCTGGCAGTTAATTTGCATATCACCCTGATTAGCCAATGGGAAGGGTAGCGATCGTACGCTAATTACCATGCTTCTCTTTTATTAGATAGGATACCTTATTTACACAAGTACATTCTGCAGAGAACTCATTTTATTTGTTAAAGAAATCCCTTCTAAACAAATTTGTGAAACCCTGAAAAAATAAGAGTTAAGCAGTTTTATTTACATGGAAATTTGATGCAGTTGATCCTTAAACAATGTCGGGGTTGTAAACACCGCCCCCCCCAGTTGAAAATATGTGTACAACTTTTGACTCTACAATCTGTCCTCTGTATCCACAGATTTAATCAACCATGGATTAAAACCGTATTTTTCCTTCCACAGTTAGGAAAGTAGTTAGGAGGGGGGAAATGCAGTTTTTTATCTGTGGTTGGTTGAATCCTTAGATGCAAAATCCATGGATACTGTATTTTTTTTTTAATATTGTATAAGTGAACCCATGCAGCTTTAAAACTAACCTTGCTCAAAAGTCAAATATATATATATATATATATATATATATATATATATATATATTACAGAACTTTTAATATTTTTATTTGTTTAGTGAATCTTCTCAAGTGTTATTTTATTTTGTTTCATTTCTCAAACTTACTTGACTTTTGCAGGAGACATTCTTTGTGCCCTGTGGTACACAATCAGGAATTACAGATGAAAAAGATTGATGTTTTTCCATCTTGAATAACTTATGTAATCTAAGGCAGCTTGAGAACCAGTAAATAGGATGGGAATGGGCTGGCAAAAGCTCTAGATTCCAGAGATTCTCTCTCTCCCCAGCTTTGATGAAGCAAACTACCATATTGGAAAGGCCCCTGTAGCAAGACACTGAGAGCAGCTTCTCTCCATAGCCAGCAAGGAACCTCAGGCTAACAGCAACAACCACATGGGGGATTCTTCCCCAGTGGATGCTCCAGATCACGCTGCAGACTCTGCACTGACGGCACCTTCATTGCAACCTATGAGATCATGAAGCAGAAGACCAGAGAGGTCATGCCCCAATTTCTGACCCACAGAAACTGTGAGGCTTTTTAAAAATATAAATGTTAAACCACTAAGTTTTGGGAGTAATTTATTATACAGCAATGGGTAACTCATACAGAGTTGTCACACCTGGAATAATGTGAACCAATGTCTTAGAGAAATTAGTTTTTAAAATTGCCACTGAGGATATAAGTTCTATGCATAGTTTTAAAGGAGAAAAACAGATTACTTTTCTTAGAATAAGGGAGCTTATCCAAATTACAAAGAAAAGAATGTACAGGAGCTTATAAAATTAATTATTGCAGAAAATATCCCCTGAGAAATATTATTTATTCCATGCATGGCACTATGAGGAGTAGGAGAGTGAATAATTTCTCTTATACTTAAAGAACTTTATCTCTAAAAGAGAAGACAAATATATAATTGAGCATCTATTTCCAAAAGCAGAGTTAAAATAAAGGTACAAATTGCTATAGAAGCTATATTTCCATATGTGCATATGGGAGAAATTAGTTCCAACAGAGTGGAAAGAGAGAACTAAGGAAGTTTACTTGGAGGAAATGCCAATTGAATTGGCCTTGAGGAATAGGAAGTAAAATAGTAATATTTTAACAGATGGAAAGGGTGAACAAAGGCATTCCTGGGGGAGAGGAAAACATAAGTAAAGGTTTATATTATAAGTAAGTACAGAGTAAATTCAGAGTGTGTTCAGCAATTATGTGTGGGGCATCAAATCCCCAAGAAGGGAAACAGAAATGGAATATTCAAATTATTTTTGTATGTACTGGGTAAATTTTTATTTCAACAAATTATATCAAGGGAATGACAATATGAAGGAAAATGTTGAGTCTCAATTTCTATCCTGTTGTTCCAGCTCTGTCTGTCATGAGGGGAATAAACATTTCCTTTTAGATAAGCTTGACTACCATTTTTATAAATGACTTCAAGAGGTCCAGGAGTTTAAGCCCATGACTTGAGATAACAGTAGATTGAAACCATCCTAGCAAAAGAACCTCAAATTCTTAATAACCTGTAGATAAGATTCCACACTGTCCCTTGGAAAATGTCTTCTATTGCCCAACAACTTTAACAGCCAGACTACTCTTCCTGATTTTGTGTTTTCTAATTGTTAATTACCCACTCTTAAACTGTGAAGATACTTAAGTCTTCTATGAAAAATTCCGAGTTTCTTTGACCTTTCTTCATACATCCTTTTACTAAGTCATTTATAATTATCATATTCTCCTCTGAATTTAGCTCAAATTTTCTATGTGTATTTAGTAGCATAGACCCCATATTGACAGAGCACGTTAATAAAGAGTCTGACACATGATAGGTAGGTTAAAGAATGACACATTTCATATTCCATGCACATGACATCACATGATGTTTACTTCCTAATGTCAGAACCATGTCACGGGCCCACATTTGCTCTGCCCATCATGACTTCCAAAGCTAAGAGAAGTTTGGCTCTAGGAACAGATAACTAAACTTTTCTTCAAGGTCATAGAATTTAGGAGTTAGTACCCTTGAAAGGGTAACAAATATATATTGTAGCAAATATCCAATGTGATTAGAATTGTAATGTTTAAACACTGAAAATTAGGCAGTTTTAGAGCTGTCTTCTATTGGTAACGTTTTATGAACTTACCTAAGAAACTTCATAGGCATTATCTTAGAGGGTCTTACAAGCATTCTGCCTGATATTTTGGGAAGTTCATAATTCTATCATTGTTTCACCATTGAGCAAACTAATCTTTAGCTATGATAATTTCTTTATAGAAGTAAATTATAAATGATGGATTCCTTAAAATCTAATCTAAACCAAACAAACCCATATGCAACCTGCCTCTTCAAACAAATATTCTGCCTCCAGATCCTTCTGGAGCATATAAGAACTAAATCATTAATAAAATGAAATTTAGTTCTAGTATAGTAGCTAAACTTTAGGCCCAACAGCCTACATTGGATTATTAGGCTGTGACTGAGAGGGTGAGTGAGTTTTTTTGTGCATGTGCAGTACAGACACTGCCAAAAGTGCTTTGACAATACTCAGGTAGCACCGTAAAAGAAGGCACCTGGGAAAATTACTGTCTTTTCCCTGACCAGACAAAGCCACCACCTCCCTCGTAGATGGTGGAGTTCTATTCCTTTAATGCAGGGGTGGGGAACCTTTTCTGCCAAGAGCCTTTTGGCTATTTATAACATTATTTGCTTAATATAATTCACTTAATATAAATGTATGTATGAAAAAAACTCCTAAGTTTGTTGAATTTTGAGTCCCCCCTGTGGTTGCCTTGGCAGGGCCAGACCAAATGATTTCACAGGCCTTATAAGGCCCTCAGGCCGGACCTTCCTCACCCCCGGCCTTAATACCTAACAGTATGCATCACTCTTAGTACTGAGTAAAGAGATGTGTAAGCCTACTTCCCCTTGAAGTAGAGAACCTTCCTTTTTCCCAACTGGGCAAGCATTTGGCAGTAAATGGCAATATACCTTACCATAACCAATCAATCTATCTACCGAGCTATCATCTATCTGCCTGCCTATTTCTCTGTCTGTATTCTTGGTGGAAAGGTCCTACTTTTCCAGAAAAAAACTGTTTTTATGTCCACCATACAAAATCAAAAATTTGTTTTTAACCAAACTAAAAAAACAAGACTGTACAACTAATTAATGGCTGAAGAAGACCTAGAGAACATGTGTCTTAATCCCAGTGTTCTTTATGTTAAACCACATAATTGATAATGAAAATTAGCTGGGAACTCTGGTGCTGGGGAGTCACTTTACTATATGATTATAATATTTTGCCATTATAAAATTATGGATGTCATTGAGTGGTAAAAATCAGGAATTGCACAAAACCAGTTAGCATATTCTAAATATTCCCTTTGGAATCAATTAAAGAACATCTTTAACAAATTAGTCCTTTTGTTTCATCATTAGAGAGGAATATATAAACAGAATATTTAGACAAGGAAATATGTTTTATTCACATTAATTATAGTAAATTAGCTCCAGAATCTATAATAAATTGCCAAGTTTGACACCTTATGTACTTATTAAAGTGAAAACTTTTCTCATAGCTTTTAAATTATTCACTTTCAAGGCCTAAAATTATGTAATATTTTTATTGGCATATGATAATTTTTTTTTGTTAGTTCTCATCTAAGGATATATTTTCACTGAGAGAGAGAGAAATTGGTTGTCTCCTGCATGTGCTACAACTGAAGCTGGGGATCAAACCTGCAATTCAGGTCTGTGCCCTTGACAGGGAATTGAACCCATGACCCTTTGGTCTGCAGGCCCACGCTCTAACCACTGAACATGCTGGTCAGGGTGGCGTATGATAATTTTTAAATTTCAAGGATACAGTTATCTCACTAGTTCTTTATATATACTAGAGGCCCGATGCACGAAATTCGTGCAAGAGTAGGCCTTCCTTCCCCCGGCTGCTACACTGGTTTCCCTCTGGCACCCGGGACCAGGCTTCCCTTGCAGCCCCGGATTTGTCCATAAGGTTGTCCGGAAGGACATCTGGAAGAACGTCCAGTCTAATTAGCATATTATGCTTTTATTATTATAGATAACTAAAAATTAGCTAAGCATTTTAGTATCAATATAAATTAATGACCTAATTCTCAAATATGACTGATTACATAGTTTTTCAGGTCTTTTGAAAAAAAGCTAAAAACTTTCCCCAAAAAAACAGTATTTTATATCTAAAAAATTCTAAGAAAACCAACTATTTTATTACTTTTTATTACTTCCATTGGATTTTGTAAAATTTCACTTTGTTGATTTTTTTTCTTTTTCCCTTTCTTTCACTTGAGCCAACCTCTTGATTTCTTCTGTGACAAAAAGAGAAAACAGAGTGCATTCCACATTTCTAATTCTTCAACTCCCCTTCACAGCATTGTTTTTGAAAGGATTTCCTATAGTGGATCTCTATTTCTCTCCTCATTTCAACACTCAACCTTCTTCAGTCAGGCTCTTACTCCCATCATACTTTGAAATTGCTCTTTCTAGTTGCCAATGATCATTTCTTTTTCTTAGCTGACTTTTTATCATTTTTCAAAAACACTTAAACATCCCCTACTTCATAAAACAGCTTCTACTCTTGGTTTTCTAAACACCATGCTCTTTCCCCGACTTCGATAGATGATATTTCTCTTAGTTTCCTTCACTATTTCCTTTTCCTCTGTTCAATATCTCAATCACGATCCCAGGCTCCTTCTTTTCTATAAATTTGCTTCTCCCCTAGGTAATCTTATGAAATCTTATTGTTATAACTATCATCTATATGCTAATGGATAACCAAATATATTACCTCTGTCTTGAGTTCTCTGGTTATTTGAATTCTATATTTAAATAACTCATATGCTCTTAACTTGGTGTTCAAACAAAATTCTTTTTTTTTTTAAATAATTTTTATTGATTTGAAGAGGAAGGGAGAGGGAGAGAGAGAGATAGAAACATCAATGATGAAAGAAAATCATTGATTAGCTGCTTTCTGCATCTTCTCCACTGGGAATTGAGCATGCAACCCAGGCATGTGACCTGACCAGGAATCGGACCATGACCTCCTGATTCATAGGTTGATGCCAACCATTGTGCCATGCTGGCTGGGCCAAAACAAAATTCTTAATTTCTTCCCACAAATTTATTTTCTGTCTGCCCATCTCCAGCAAATCATTTTATCATCGATCAGTTGCTCAAGCCAAGAATCTAGGTGTCATCCTAGACTTCCTTTATCCCCCACTCCTTATTCTCAATCCATCACAACACTACTTCTAGAACATATGCCAAAACCACCTAGTCGTGTTTATCTCCCACTACCACACTTGTCTCTAAGTTATCATCTCTCACCCAAAATGCTGCTGGACCCCTTTAGTGGTCTCCCTGAGTCTACTCCTATTCCCCGTCAATACCTTCTCTACACAGCAGACAGAGTAACCATCGCACACCTCTTTTAAAAATTCTCCGTAGGATTTCTTCACACTGGAAATAAAATCCAAAATCTATACCTTGGCTTTTCAGGGTCACATTATCTAGACCCTGTCTTCCTTTGTAAACTCATATTGTATCCCTTTTCTCTAGTCTGTGCAACCACAGTCTTGGTGCTGAGGGCTTTATCAGCCCATGTGCATGAGTGAGAATGGAGTACTCTTATGAAGTAAGAATAGTTCTTACTTCATATTCTAACGAGGGGTAAAATAAACAAGCAATGAAATAAATGATAAAATACCTTTGTATAATGAAAATGATCAGGGTATGTTCCAGCCACTCTTTAAACTCAACTTGAGGATTACAAAACCAGGTAACCATGGGCAGCTATCATAGACAGAGGCAGATGACAGCCCCAAGGCAAGAAAGAAGGCCACAAAGTAAATCCAAAACAGCTACAAAGTTCAAATTTCTTGAAATAAAGATGATGAATGGAATTAATGAACAAAGTCTAGCAATTAAAAAGGTAATAATGGGTAAGAATTCTCAAATTTGAGAAGGAAGATGGCGGCGATATAGGCAGACGCATTCCAGGTAGTCTCCCGGAGCAAATGGAGTAAGCAGCTGAAACTAATAACATCCACCTCAAATTGGCAAAACTACTCAGCTGGTGAGATGGTCTGCAGCCAGGAAGGGCAGAGCTCCCTTGGAAAGGTAAAAAACCAGGGATCTGGGCAGGAAAGTATGCCAGACCTCTGAGCCCAGAGGGATAGAGGCAGACCGTGCGGCAGACAGTCACATCCCTTGGGACAGGCACAGCCCCTGGCTGGGGAAAGAAGATCCGCAGGGGATTTGAGAGCTGGGTTCTGTGATCACGGAGGACTGAACCTAAAGGGGGCAGCCTGAAGAGCTGACCAGAGCATGCAGTGCCAGTAATAGAAGAGCTTGTAAGAAAGTCAGCCTTCCCCATTTCCGCGGCCAGCGTTTGCTTATTTATTTTCACTGAATCCTGTTCATAAGACATCTCGGATACAGACACTCACCTGTGCTGAAGAGAGGGAGAAGGTGCGGACAAGTGGAATCTGGGGAGAGACTGAGGAGAGGGGGGGGACGGGAGAGGTGGCAGCGAATTGAGTGCTGAGACACCCCTGGGCCCAGGATCAGGGCAGCCATTCTCTCCGGAGGGTGGGACTCCCCTACCTAGCCCCTAGGCAAGGAGAACAGCCACACCCAGATTCCACCATGAACGAGATCAAGGATTAAAATAATCTGATCAGTCCCTGGGAGTTAACAGGATCTGGCCTATAGAGGGATTTTCAATCCCAGTGATAGAGAAGCCATATAGCCTCAGAGGCCAACCCCAGAACACTGCCACTCATAGGCTAAGCCACAAACTGGTTCTTTGCTAAACACAAAATAAGGCAGTCTGGGAAACAAATACGGCCTGCTTTAAAATAAGGACTGTGGTTTACAACACAGAGGAACAGGGTATCGGAGGGAAATTCAACAATCTCCTGAATACCTGGCAAGACTAAGGCGAGCCAGACTGATGAGTAGAAGAACCGAAGGACCTTCACTACTGCAATTTCTTTTTCTTTTTTCACCTTTTAACTAAGAAACCAATTTTTTTTCTTCTTTTTCCATCACCTGATTTTACCCTATTAATTAATACATTCTTATTTTTAACCAGTATTATTACTGCTACCATTTTACCATTTTTTAAAGTGCCCTTTTATTTTCTATTTATTTTATTTTGGGATTAGTGTTCTCCATTCTATTTTCATCGTTCCTTTAGCAACAATTTTCCCTACCTCAATTTTACCTCTATGCTAAAACCCTCTCCGTCACTTTTCCCCTTTTGTTGTCCTGTTTCTCTTATCCTATTCCTGCTTTAGATTGTCCCTATTCCTTCTGTTTACCTCCTGTCAAAATTTCACCCTACTTATATATCCTATTTCCAATCCACTGCTCTAAATCTTTATACACATACCCCTTATCTTTCTTCACTATCCAAAATTTTTTTTTCTTTTTTTTCTTTTATCTTTCTATTTTTTTGTTGCTGTTTGCTTGATTGTTGAGTATATTGTTTTTTTGTTGTTGTTGCTTGTTTTTTGGTGTGTGTGTGTGTGTGTGTGTGTGTGTGTGTGTGTTTTAGGACTTGTTGTGAGACTGTTTTTCTTTTTCTTTTTATTTTTTTCTGCTGGTTTTTCCCCACCCTCCACCCATCCCCCCAGGTTATTTTTGTGCTTCTGTTTTCCCTTGCCTCTCTTGATATTATTGGTTGTTTCTAGTTTGCATTCATCTCCAGGGAGCTGTAGCTGGAATTTGTTGGGATTAGTGGCGGTTCTATAGGAGTTTTCTACTCATATTAATAGTCCACTTCATTCTCTCTTTTCGCTCTTTTTTTTTTTTCTTTTCTTTTCTCTCTTTTATTTCCCTGCTCCTTTTTCCCAATTTCATTTTTGCACTCCTTTTTTTTGGTCCCTACTTTTCTTTTCTTTTTTCTCTTTTATCTTTTTCTCTTCATTCTTCCTTATCCTCTAATTCTCTTAATTCGGGTGGTCACCTTTATTTGGGGTAATTAATATTGTGAATATATTTGTGTATAGTGCCTGGTACGTGGTGCCTTGTAGTGTTGTATTTTGTGCCTTTAAATCAACGCAGCAGATCCAAGCAACAGCAGCCTCCTGAGAACCATAGCCTCTGTCTGAGGAACAGCAGCTGTACGTGAAACCTCATCCCACCAGCCAGAAGAGCCACCACAGCTGTGAACAGCACCCACCAGAGGAGCTGCTGCCAACTGAGGAGCAGCTGCTACCGCAACCGCCCGAAGAGCAACCACAGCCCAAGGAGTCACTGCCACCCAGGGAGCAGCCACTGAATGACTCAACGTCTAGATATGACAGTGAGACCAAACATGGGTAGACAAAGAAATCCCCAAAGGAAAGAAAAAGAGGACTTGCCAGAAAAGCAGCTAAATGATAAAGAGGCATGCAACATGACAGAAAAAGAATTCAGAATAAGGGTCCTAGAGTGCATAAACCGAATGAAGGAAAAAGTCAACAACTTATGCAAGAAGCTAGAAGAAACATGAAAAAGTCAACTACCTATGCAAGAAGCAAGAAGAAACAGATGAAACAATCAATAACATATGGAAGAAGCTAGAAGAAACAGATGAAAAAATCAACAACTTAAGTAAGACCCAAGAAGAAATGAAGAGTGATATAGCTGCAATAAAAAACACCATTGAAAGTATCAATAGTAGACTAGGAGAAGTGGAGGAACGAATTAGTGAATTAGAAGACAAGGAAGCAAAACACACCCAAAATGTACTGCAATTGGAGAAAAAAATTAAAAGACAGGAGGAGAGCCTAAGGGAGCTTTGGGACAACATGAAATGAAACAACATATGAATAATAGGGGTGCCGGAACAACAGAAAGATGAACACGGATTAGAAAACCTACTCGAAGAAATAATATCAGAAAACTTCCCTGCGGTGGGGAAGAAAAAAGTCACACAAGCCCAGAGAGTCCCAAAAAGGTGAACCCGAAAAGACCCACACCAAGACACATCATAATTACCATGGCAAATGTTCAGGACAAAGAGAGAATCTTACAGGCTGCAAGAGAAGGACGGAAAGTTACATACAAGGGATCTCCCATTAGATTGTCAAATGATTTCTAAACAGAAACACATCAGGCCAGAAAAGAATGGACGGAAATTTACAAAGTGATGCAAAGCAAAGGACTGAATCCAAGAATACTCTATCCAGCAAGGCTATCATTCAAAATTGAAGGGGAAATAAGAAGCATCACAGACAAAAAAAGGCTAAGGAAATTTATCACCACCAAGCCAGCAATGCAAGAAATGCTAAAGGGACTGGTGCAAAAAGAAGAAATAAAAAGCTCAGAAAGAAAACAGCCACACAAAAAAAGAAATGGCTACAAACAAGTACCTTTCAATAATAACTTTAAATGTAAATGGACTAAATGCTCCAACCAAAAGACATCGAGTGGCTGAATGGATAAAAAAACATGACCCATACATCTGCTGTCTACAAGAGACCCACCTCATTAGAAGGGACTCACACAGACTGAAAGTGAAGGGATGGAAAAATATCTTTCAGGCAAATGGAAATGAAAAGAAAGCTGTGGTAGAAATACTTATATCGGACAAAATAGACCTCAAAGTGAAGGCCATAACAAGAGATAAGGAAGGCCACATCATAATACTAAAGGGATCAATACAACAAGAAGATATAACTCTGGTAAACATATACACACCCAAAGCAGGAGCACCCAAATTCATAAAAAAAAACTCCTGGAAGATATCAAAGGAGAGATTGACAACAATACAATCATAGTAGGGGACTTTAATACACCACTGACATCACTGGATAAGTCCTCTAGACAAACAGTCAGCAAAGAAACAGCATTCCTAAATGACTCACTAGATCAGATGGACTTAATAGGCATCTTCAGAACACTTCACCCCAAAGCCACGGAATATACATTCCACTCTGATGATCATGGGACATATTCAAAAATAGACCATATATTGGGTCACAAGCACAGTCTCCCCAAATTCAAGAAGATTGAAATCATAAAAAGCATCTTCTCAGACCATGATGGCATAATATTAGAAATGAACTACAATAAAAACAACCCCCAAATACTCAAACACTTGGAATCTGAATAGCATGTTATTAAATATTGATTGGGTTAAAAATGAGATCAAAGAAGAAATAAAAACATCCTGGAAACTAATGACAATGAAAACACAACAATCCCAAACCTATGGGACACAATGAAAGCAGTCCTGAGAGGGAATTTTATAGCTCTACAGGCCTATCTCAAAAAACAAGAAAAAATGGTAGTAAATCATCTAACTCTACAACTCAAAGAATTAGAAAGACAGCAACAAGAAAACCCCAGAGTGAGCAGACGGAAGGAGATAATAAAGATTAGAGCAGAAATAAATGACATAGAGAACAAAAAAAACAATACAGAAAATCAATGAAACCAAGAGCTGGTTCTTTGAAAGGATAAACAAGATTGACAAACCTCTGGCCAGACTCACCAAGAAGCAAAGAGAGAGGACCCAAATAAACAAAATCAGAAACGATAGAGGCGAAATAACAACAGACCCCACAGAAATACAAATGATTGTTAAAAAATACTATGGACAGCTCTACTCCAACAAACTAGACAACCTGGAGGAAATGGACAAATTCCTAGAAAAATACAACATTCCAAAACTCAACCAGAAAGAATCCAAAAATCTCAATAGGCCAATAACTATGAAAGAAATTGAAGCAGTCATCAAAAAGCTCCCAGCAAACAAAAGCCCAGGACCAGATGGCTTCACAGGGGAGTTTTACCAAACATTCAAGGAAGAACTAAAACCTATCCTCCTCAGACTACTAAAGAAAATTCAAGAGGAAGGAACACTTCCAAGCTCATTCTATGAAGCCAGCATCACCCTAATACCAAAACCAGGTAAAGACAACACAATGAAAGAGAATTACAGGCCAATATCCCTCATGAACATAGATGCCAAAATCCTCAACAAAACCTTAGCAAATCGGATCCAGCAGTACATCAGAAAGATCATACACCATGACCAAGTAGGATTTATCCCAGGGATGCAAGGATGGTACAATATCCGCAAATCAATAAACGTGATTCATCACATAAACAAATTGAAAGAAAAAAACCACATGGTCATATCAATTGATGCAGAAAAAGCATTTGACAAAATCCAACACCCATTTTTGATAAAAACTTTCTGCAAGGCGGGAGTAGAAGGATCATACCTCAACATAATAAAAGCCATATATGATAGGCCCACAGCCAACATCATACTCAATGGACAAAAACTAACACCATTTCCCCTAAGAACAGGAACAAGACAGGGATGCCCCCTCTCACCACTCCTGTTCAACATAGTACTGGAAGTGTTAGCCATTGCAATTAGGCAAGAAGAAGAAATAAAAGGCATCCAAATTGGAAAAGAGGAAGTAAAACTGTCCTTATTTGCAGACGACATGATATTATACATACAAAACCCTAGAGACTCCATCAAAAAGCTACTAGACTTAATACATGAATTTGGCAATGTAGCAGGATACAAAATTAACCCCAAGAAATCTGAGGCATTTCTATACACCAATAGTGAACTTTCAGAAAGAGAGATTATAAAAACAATCCCATTCACCATCGCACCAAAAAAAATTAAGCTACCTAGGAATAAACTTAACTAAAGAGGTAAAAGACCTCTACTCAGAAAACTACAGGACATTGTAAAAAGAGATAGAGGAAGACATAAACAGATGGAAGAACATACCGTGTTCATGGATTGGTAGAATCAACATTATTAAAATGTCCGTACTTCCCAAAGCAATCTATAAATTCAATGCACTTCCCATTAAAATACCAACGGCATACTTCAGAGATCTAGAACGAACTCTCCAAAAATTCATCTGGAATAAAAAAAGACCCCGAATAGCTGCAGCAATCCTGAGAAAGAACAAAGTAGGTGGGATCTCAATACCAGATATCAAGCTGTATTACAAAGCCACTGTTCTCAAAACTGCCTGGTACTGGCACAAGAACAAGCATATAGATCAATGGAATAGAATAGAGAGCCCAGAAATCGGCCCGAACCAATATGCTCAATTAGTATTTTACAAAGGAGGCAAGAACACACAATGGAGCCAAGATAGTCTCTTCAATAAATGGTGTTGGGAAAATTGGACAGCTATATGCAAGAAAATGAAACTAGATCACCAACTTACACCATACACAAAAATAAACTCAAAATGGATAAAGGACTTAAATGTACGACAGGAAACCATAAAAATTCTAGAAGAAGCCAAAGGTAACAAAATCTCAGACATATGCCGAAGCAATTTCTTCACTGATACAGCTCCTAGGGCACTTGAAACTAAGGAGAAAATGTACAAATGGGACTACAACAAAATAAAAAGCTTCTGCACAGCAAAAGAAACCATCAACAAAACAACGAGAAAACCCACTGTGTGGGAAAATATATTTGCCAATGTCATATCTGATAAGGGCCTAATCTCCAAAATTTATAGGGAACTCATACAACTTAACAAAAGGAAGATAAACAATTCAATCAAAAAATGGACAAAGGACCTAAATAGACACCTTTCAAAAGGGGACATTCAGAAAGCCAAGAGACATATGAAAACATGCTCAAAGTCACTAATCATCCAAGAGATGCAAATCAAAACAACAATGAGGTACCATCTCACACCTGTCAGACTGGCTATCATCAACAAATCAACAAACGACAAGTGCTGGAGAGGATGTGGTGAAGAAGGAACACTCGTGCACTGCTGGTGGGAATGCAGACTGGTGCAGTCACTATGGAAGACAGTTTGGAGTTTCCTCAAAAAACTGAAAATGGAACTCCCATTTGACCCTGTGATCCCACTTCTAGGAATATATCGCAAGAAACCAGAAACAATAATCAGAAAGGATATATGCACCCATATGTTCATAGCAGCACAATTCACCATAGCTAGAATCTGGAAACATCCTAAGTGCCCATCAGTAGATGAATGGATTAGAAAACTGTGGTACATCTACACGATGGAATACTATGCTGCTGTAAAAGAGAAGGAACTCTTACCATTTGCAATGGCATGGATGGAACTGGAGAGCATTATGCTAAGTGAAATAAGCCAGTCAATGAAGGAAAAATACCACATGATCTCACTCATTCATGGATAATAGAGACCATTATAAACTGTTGAACAATAATAGATACAGAGGCAGAGCAGCCTCAAACAGATTGTCAAACTGTAGCGGGAAGGCCGGGGAGGGTTGGGGGGCAGGAGGTAGGGGTGTAAGAGATCAACCAAAGGACTTGTATGGATGCATATAAGCATAACCAATGGACATAAGACACTGCGGTGTAGGGGAGGCCAGGGGATTGTCAAGGGCGGGGGAAAAAAGGGGACACATATGTAATACCCTTTGTAAGACTGTAAGCAATAAAATAAAATAAAAGAAAAAAAGAGAAAAACAAAACAACAAAAAAAACAAATTAAAAAAAAAGAATTCTCAAATTTAAAGAAAAACATCAGAATTCAATAAGATCATATAGAGTGCTATGTAAGACAAATGAGAAAAAAAAATATCATATACCTAAAACACATGCAGAATAATTTAAGAATACTCAAATCAAACAGGACATCTAAGTTTTCAAAATAAAAATAATATTACCTATAAATGAGCAAGAATCTTTACATCAGACTTTTCAAAAGCCACAATGGAAAAGAGTACATGAAACTCTAAGTCAAAGCAAAAAGAATGGAACAAAATAGAAATGAAAAGTCAAATGGCATATAAAATACTCAACCTTGCCATAAAGTTGAGAAATATAAATTCAAGCAACAGTGAAATCTGTCTAATAAATATTAGATTGGTCATAATTTAAAAGCTGGACAATATCAAGTGTAAATAGAGGATAATGGGAATTAAGACAAAGATGAACCTTGGCCCACTTGCTGGTTGGAAGACAAACTGGCACAGTATTTTGGAGAGTAATTTCAAAGTGTTTTATAAATTGGAATATGTACACACCACCAAATCAGTGATTCCATGCCTAATATAGATCTCCATAAAGCCCTCACAGAGATTCAAGAGGCATACAGGGGTGGGCAAAAGTAGGTCAATAATAATAAGAAGAATTAAATAATAAATAAATAATAAAAGAATAAACTCTGTGTTTCACATACTCATAACTGCAAATCTATTTTTTTCCACCCCTGTGTGTATGTGTATATATGTGAAATACAATGCAGTAGCCTCCCTGATTTCACTTTCTTGGACACCAATCAAATGATTTCAGCATGTAGCAAAACCTTTTCCCTAATACTGTCTTTCTCATTTTCATTGGCTTACACCAGTGGTCGGCAAACTGTGGCTCGAAAGCCACATGTGGCTCTTTGGCCCCTTGAATGTGGTTCTTCCACAAAATACCATGTGTGGGCGTGCACGTACAGTGCGACTGAAACTTCACGGTCCATGAGCAGAAGTCAGTATTTTGTGGAAGAGCCACACTCAAGAGGCCAAAGAGCCACATGTGGCTCACGAGCCGCAGTGTGCCAACCACTGGCCTACACCAAACCCTTCAATAAACTGTCTTTACCTGGCTCTTGCCTACGTTGGCAGCCCTCACCCCCCCTCCCCACACCACCCCCACCCCCTTACATACAACCCCTATACTCCTGCCATAGCAAACTACTAGCACTGGGCAAAATACTACTTGCACTCTCCCATTCTTCCACCTGCCTGACACAATCTTCTCCTGTTCCCTATGTCTGCTGAGCAAATTTTTATTTCACCTTCAAGACTCGTCTTAGTATTCACCTCATTCAGGACCTCTTCTGTACCTGTTCCACCCCATCATCGCTACAGGCATGATTCAGAGCTCCTCTGTATGTGAGAAATATTATGTACTTGCTGCTATCATAATACTTAATTTATATCCTGTTGTATTTTATGATCATTTGTCTCTCTCCCACATGAGTTTTTCAACATTTTGAGAGCAGATATTTTTATTTCATGTATTGCAGATACTTAGCACAGAGCTAGGCTATGGATGAAGCTCAGTGAATACCACTGAATACAAAGATAAGTGCTCCTAAGTTTTCTGGCACTATATGTGTGCCTTTACCCAACCTCTCTCGACCTGGTTATCTGTCATTATGCCACCAACAGGGCTTGGCACACATCCATCCACATGGCATGTTATACTACCAACCTGCTCCAGATGTCTGGGTCTATTCCAGGGCAGTTTCTCCATTGATCAAATGCTCAAATAGAACTTTCAAAAATGGAAATGACTTACCTAGAAAAAACAATCTGGAATAGTCCTTTGAGCTCTCTAACCATTTGGCACGTCATAGGCTGGGATCGGGTCTCTGGCTGATATTGTTTGCTTGAATTCTCTAACCCCGTCTCCCATTAATCAATTAATCATTTAAAAAAAGGCAAAATTATATCAATGATTATTTATTTATTGCTTTGATTCTCTTCTTCAAGCACTTTCTAGGCTAGTCTATATTTCAGTGCATGTCAGATCTATTCAATCATTTCTTTTTGACACAAGCTGATTTCTGAATATGATATTTATTGCAAGCTACTTAATGTATTGTTCTGTATGTTTTTCTGATAGCATTTAAAAACACATTTATTCATCCATAAAATTGTTATTAATTTTTCAATGAATATTTGTGTATTGTTTTTGTTTTAAATATTAAATTGCAAGGTCTTATATAATTTGGAGGTTATATCCTATGCTGAGGAGAAATTCTGTACAAACGGATACCACTATAAGTTTGTGTGGAGAGAGTAGAGAAAATTTTCTGTTATACTTTCTAGCAAGTCCAGTAATTCTCCCTACTCTCTTAAATTAATTAATTACTAAGGATTGATCTTATTTTGGTTTTGCAGTTTGTATAAATGTGGATTCAGCAGTTATGACTTATTAAAAAGAGATGAAAGTTATGTCTATCTCTTAAACTCATTGGCTAAAAAAACACAAATAGTAAGTCTAGAACATGCTTCACAGAAAACACCAAAAGAGGTGAGAAGCATCAGATGCTGAAAGCTGATCTTTTCTGAGTGAGAAGTCTTTGCCAGTGTCCAATCAACACAGACAACTGTACAACTATGCTCTGCTCCCTGACAGCCATGTCACCTAAGTGCTTGGGCAACAAACAGTCTCCTTTAGAGATGCACAAATAGTAAACTTTAGTTGGGCCTAAAATCATACCTTTTTCTTAAGCACAAGTCCTGTAGTACCAGCCTAAGCAATTAGTTGTTCTTCAGTACCTGTACATATCACAAGAGACTAGGAAACAACCAATACCTTTGAGAAAACACTAGACCAGTGGTTCTCAACCTCCCTAATGCTGCGAACCTTTAATACAGTTCCTCATGTTGTGGTGACCCCCAACCATAAAATTATTTTCGTTGCTACTTCATAACTGTAATTTTTCTACTGTTATGAATCATACTGTAAATATCTGATATGCGGGATATACTTTCATTGTTACAAATTGAACATAATTAAAGCATTGTGATTAATCACAAAAACAATATGTAATTATATATGTGTTTTCTGATGGTCTTAGGCGACCCCTGTGAAAGGGTCGTTCAACCCCCAAAGTGGTTGCAACCCACAGGTTGAGAACTGCTGCACTAGTGTGCAAGACTCATCCCATTTGTTTCTATGATAAAATGACTTATGCATAGTACAAGTAAGCCATCTAAATTTAATGGCTAGAGTTTAATAAAACTTTTATTATATTCCATGAAAAAATATTTTTGGTAAAAACACAAGATAATATTATAATATTTGGACTATTTTATGATTAAGTGAATGTACAAGAGGTTGTGAGTAAAAAAAAATTCTAGAATATAACAATCAAATTATAACACAGGCAAAAGACATAAACAGACTGAAGAGGCTGTTTACACAGATGGCAAATAAGCACTTGGAAAGATATGCCACATCAGTAGCCATTAGGGAAATGAAAATTAAAACCACAATGCACTATCACTATATGCCTATTAAAATGTATAAAATAAAAAGTACCAAGTGCTTAAGGATGCTGAGAAACTGGATCCCTCATGCATTGCTAGTGGGAATATAAAATGATATAGTCTCTCTAGAAAAGAGTATGTATGTTTCTTATAAAAATAAACATATGCTTACCATAAGACCCAGAAATTGTACCATTAGATGTTTATTCAAGAGAAATCTAAATTTATGTTCATACAAATTTTACAGATATGTTTGTGGAAGTTTTATTCCCCATAGCCAAAACCTGAAAATTAAATGTTCTTCAACAGGTGAATGGTTAAACAACCTGGTACATCTATACTATGGAATACTACTCAACAATAAAAAGGAACTTTGAGCTATTGGCACATGCAACAACTTGGATATATCTCAAGGGCATTATCCAAAAATGTAAAAACAAATATGTAAAGATTATATACTGTATTATTTCATTTATATAACATTTTTAAAAATAATCAAATCATAGAAATGAAAAACATATTGGTAGTTGCTAGGGACTAGAGAGTAGGAAAGAGAGGTAAGTAGCTGTGGCTATAAAGGATAGAACAAGTTATCCTAGTAATGGCATTGTTCTGTATCTTGACTATGGTGGTGGACATGCAAATCTACATATGGGAGAAATTGCATAGAACTAAGTACATACACATAAATAAGTGTCTGTAAAACTGATGAAATCTGGATACAACTGCTAGAGTGGGTCAATGCTGAATTCTTGGTTGTAATATCCTATCTAATAATAGACAAACATGGTAATTAACCACACCTCCGCTACGCTTCCCATTGGCTAATCAGCAGGATATGCAAATTAACTGCCAACCAAAATGGCGGCCGGCAGCCACCCAGCTGAAGTGAACATGAGGCTTGGTTGCCCTGGTGATGGAGGAAGCAAAGGTTCCCCGCCTGCTGCAGCCGAGCTCTGAGCGCCAGATGCAACAGTGTTGCAATTATAGAAGCTAAACAAACTCCAGATACCTGCTTTCAGCCAGCCAGCCTTGGAGCAGGAGCCGCAACAAAGTTTCAATTACAGAAGGTAAATAAATCCCAGAATAAAAAAAAAAGAAAAAAAGGAGAGACTGGGAGCTTCAGTTGCAGGCTTGGCCTGCCTGAAAACAGCCCTCAGCACCTCATCCAGGCTGGCCAGCCACCCCAGTGGGGACCCCCACCCTGAAGGGGGTGCGAGCAGCCTGAAAACAGCCATCAGCCCTTCATCCAGGCTGGCCAGGCACCCCATTGGGGACCCCCACCCTAAAGGGGGTGCAGGCAGCCTGAAAACAGCCATCAGCCCCTCACCCAGGCTGGCCAGGCACCCAAGCAGGACCTCCACCCTTATCCGGGACACCATTCAGGGCAAACCAGCTAGCCCCCACCCGTGCACCAGGCCTCTATCCTATATAGTAAAAAGGTAATATGCAAACTGACCCTAACAGCAGAAAGACTGGGAATGTCTGGTCATTATGACACACACTGACCACCAGGGGGCAGACGCTCAATGCAGGAGCTGCCCTCTGGTGGTCAGTGAGCTCCCACATGGAGGAGCTCTGCTCAGCCACAAGCCAAGCTGATGGCTGCCAGTACAGCGGTGGTGGTGGGAGCCTCTCCTGCCTCCTCAGCAGCGCTAAGGATGTCTGACTGCAGCTTAGGTCCCCGCTGGCAAGTGGGCATCCCCCGAGGGCTGCCGGGCTGCCAGAGGAATGTCTGATTGCCATTTTAGGACCAATCCCCCGGGGAACGGGCCTAAGCCAGCAGGTGGTCATCCCCTCAGGGGTCCCAGACTGTGAGAGGGCACAGGCTGGGCTGAGGGACCCCCCCCCCAAGTGCACAAATAAATTTTTGTGCACCAGGCCTCTAGTCCTATATAATAAAGAGATAATATGCTAATTAGACCACACAATGGAATGACTTTCTGGAACGACCTACCAGAACGAACAACGGACAGGGCCACAGGGCCAGGGGGCTGTGAGGGCTGAGCCCCTTGCATGAATTTCGTGCATTGGGCCTCTAGTTGCAGTATAATTGACATTAAAGGGAAACTGGATGAAAAGTACACAGCCTGTGTTATTTCTTAACAGCAGCCTGTGAGTCCACAATTATCTTAAAACTTCCCCCCCAGCTGCTGGCATTGGCTTTCCTCTGGCACCCAGGACCTGGGCTTCCCTCGCAACCTTTTCTTCATCCAGAAGGTCGTCAAGAAGGATATCTGAAAGGACATCTGGTCTAATTAGCATATTATGCTTTTATTATTATAGGTAAAAATTTTTTTCAAGTTTTTAATGTTATTACAATACTTTTGGGCTATTGATTAATACAAGTATGTCAAACTCGCAGCCTGTATATCCTGTTATACATAATTATTAATAATGAACTACAACATTTGCTAATGACTGATTACTTTAATCGTGTTGCATTCATTTCTCTTACAAACCTTACATGCAGGCGCACCATTTCTCTCCACTAATACTAGCAACGAATATTTTAGCAGCTAATTGCCATGTCATTTGTCTTGGACTGACTTGTTTGGTGTGTGCAACAGGAAATATTTCACTTTTGGAGAACAACAACAAAAAAAATAGGTTGATTTGCTTTATGCTTATTAATTTGTGCAGTTATTCAGTGTCTGGTAAGTTAATGTTCAAGAAAAAATATTAATTTTTATTAAAATGTTCTATTATTTCATGTTAACGATTACTCATTTATTTTAGCCCTTTGTATTCAGCATGTCTCTATCAAAATAAAACTACATTTCTATGAAAATCAAAGCTTTTGTTTTTTTGTGGCCCACATAAACTTAAACTTTATTTGACCAGTGTTAGCCTTTAAGTTTGGCCAGCTTGGATAAATAGGATTGAGGTTTTAGGTTGATAAATGTGTTATTTTGAAAAATGGCTGGGGTATTGTGACAATGGATAACAGACCTGTACATCATCTTTACTTTTTCCATTTTTCCCTCCTCTTCCAGACTAACTCATCACATCTTACTTCCTGTACATTCCTTAAGTCTTATATCCTCCTTTGTTGCCAACACCATTGTCCAGTACCAGTAACCATCATTATTTAGATGAACAATTCCAATAGCTTCTTGAGCAGTGCATATGTCTTTGTTCTCTTCTTTCTTTGCACTCCATTATCAAAAGTGCAATAGGCTAGTCATCTCTCTTAAAAGAAAATTTGCCATTCATCTACTTCACTGATTTCCAGGACAATAAATAAGTCATAAGCATTAGAGAGAAACCCCTGCATAGTTCGCACCATTGCCTCATGATCTACCTCTGTTTACTATCTTTTGCTTTCTCCCTCCCAGAACTTGACACTTCAAGGATTCTGAATTACTTGGAATTCCTATTCACACCACCAGTACTTATCCTTCCATACTTTTGTCTACATTGTCATCTCTCCTCTAAATGGTTGACTCCACAATCTTATCTTTTAGGCAACTTCCTGTTATCCCACAAAGACCCAACTTAGATATCATCTTCTCTGTGACACGCCTGTTGAAACCCCCAGTAGAATTTACCACTTCATTTTCTGTCTTGAACATACTGTTGAATTTGTAACATTGGCTTGTGTTTGTTGGTTTACATCTCTATTTCCCTTTTTAGACTATGAACTCCATGAGGACAGGTTCCATCTGTCCTTTTTTGCTTATCTCCTCAGGACCTCATATAGTGTATATTAAACAATAGGCACTTAATAAATATTTGCTGAATTGAGTTGAGAAAAACTATGGAATCCCAGAAATCTGATTGAATTGTGCTATTTAGTATCGGCAATAAGAATAAGAGCTGTGATTGATTGCACTGATGACCCAATTAATGGCCTCCCATTAACGTGGCACTTTGTAGCTCCTCCCAACAAAAGTGGAGTCTATTTGCCTACCCCTTGATTCTGAATTGGTTTTGCAATTGCTTTTGCAAATAGAACATAACAGAAGTGTCAGTGTGCCATTTCTGAGCCTAGGCCTTGAGAGACATCATGTGATTCTTCTTCTCTTAAAAACCTGATCAGCCACCATGTGAATGAGCCAGCCTGGCCTGCTGGAGGACAAGAGACCATAAAGGAAAGCCTCATTGCCATAGCTAAGCCATGCCTGACAAGCCTAGAATGAGTCAGCCCCAAAACAAGGCCAACAAGACTTTCTATATTACCCACAGTTGACACCTTATACATAAATGCACCAGTCGAGACCAGTCTGACCTATAGATACATGAATAAAACTAAATTGTTATTATTATATACCACTGACATTTTTTTATTATTTCAGGTACACCATTATTTTGGTAATAACTAATGCTGTGAAAATGGAATGCTAATGTAAGCGAAATTTGAAATATGTAGCATTAATTTTAGAACCAATGAATGAGTAAGGGGTGTTAGCAAAGGCTGGAGAAATGGTGAGAAAATTGTTTTCAAAGCCTAAAAGGATGATCTGTGTTATGTAGTAGCAAAAATACTTATAAAATTATTGCCCCTGCACTTATGTTAAGTGGAAAAAGCCAGTCACAAAAGTCACATATTATTTTGTAATTCCATTTATATGAAATGGCCAGAACCAGCCAATCAGTAGATATAAAAATTAGATTAATGTTTTCCTGGGGCTGGGAGAAGGGAGTAATAGGGAGTGACCACTTGTGGGTACAGGTTTTCTTTTTGGAATGACAAAAATGTTCTAAAAATAGATTTATGCTAATGGTGGCACAACCACTGAATTTTACCATTTAAAAGAGTTAATTTTAGAATATATGAATCATTTCTCAATAATTCTATCCCTAAAAAACTGTCACCTACAACAAAATATAAATTAATAATATATATTTATATATTAAGAATATATATTTATATATTAAGAATATATATTTATATATTAAGAACTAGAGGCCCTGTGCATGAAATTCATGCATGGGGGATGAGGTGTGTGTTCCTCAGCCCAGCCTGAACCCTCTCCAATCTGGGACCCCTCAAGGGATGTCTTACTGCCCACCGGGATCTGGCCTAAATGGGCAGTTGGACATCCCTCTCACAATCCAGGACTGCTGGCTCCTAACCACTCACCTGCCTGCCAGCCTGATTGCCACTAACTGCTTCTGCCTGCCAGTCTGATCACCCTCTAACCACTCCCCTACCAGTCTGATTGATGCCAAACTGCTCCTCTGCCAGCCCAATTTCCCCTAACTGCCTTCCCCTGCAGCCTGGTCAGCCCTAACTGCCCTCCCCTGTAGGCCTGGTCCCCCCCAACTGCCCTCCCCTGCAGGGCTGGTTGTCCCCAACTGCCCTTCCCTCTGGCCATCTTGTGGCAGCCATCTTTGACCACATGGGGGTGGCCATCTTGTGTGTTGGAGTGATGGTCAATTTGCATATTACCCCTATTATATAGGATACATATTACATATTAAGAATATATATATATATATATATATATATATATATATATATTTAAGGATACATATATATTCTTAACAAATGCTTGGATATGGCTAAGTGGATTCTTAAAGCAGAATATTGAAAGCATTAGCTGGTTGCTTCTAGCTGCATATGACAAGGTACATTAAAAATGAGATGAGGTAGGGAAAGAACTGGCCAATTTATAAGCAGAATGACTTGCTGGATGAAAAACAAAACAGTTACTCATTTTCAGTCTCTTTAGACTGCAAAAGATGCTCAAGGTAAAATACAGCCTTAGGGCACAGATGCAAAAAAGAATATGGTTGTAATTAAACTAGACCATCTTGTCTAGACTAAAGGACTTCTTGAAAATTAATAATCTCACAAAAACTAATCCCAAAGTAGCATAAGTCAATCTACCCATATCTATAAAAACAATTGTGGGTATTGGTTTTGTCCAATGATGTGAATAAAATACGACGGCCACTGCATTTTTAAGGATGTTGTATAGGCAAAATGTTGCCATCCTGGACTAAAGGGAACTGAAATTGTTCAAACTGTACAAAGGGCACTGGGTGTCCAGCTTTCTATAGGCAGAAAGAGGTTAAGAAATCCAGTCATCTGCCACATGAGCTATTTCCTCAGGTGCAGCCAAGAAGGGTTATGGAACAAAAAAAGCAAAACATCTCAGAGGACAAAAGCAGGAGCCCATAGATAGAGAAAAAAACGTTTTAGAAAATTGGATCAAGGAGCCATTCATAAGGACAAGAACCAAGTTCTAATCAAGGAGCACTCCCCACTCCCAGAGCTGGGGGACCTAGCAACATATACCTAGTTAGATTTTGGAATTGCTATAAACTAGTTGCTGCTAGTGATTTAATGTTTTTTCTTTTTCAATAGAAGTATTTATTGCAGTTGTCCTGCCCTGTCATTATATGATAGTCTTGGGGGCAAGTAACTTGTCTCAATATTTTATAGGCCTCCAGATGAGAGTAATCACACCCAGAGAACCACATGCAGAACTAATATTGAGTTTGATACATGATGGTATGAGATTTTGTAGGTCTTAGAAGGGCATGACTATATTTTGCATGTGGGAGGGATATAAACAATTGGGACAGGAGGACAGTATGTAAATTGCACTGATGGCCCCAATAAATGACAACTCTGTATCTACACTCTTTGAAAGGTAAGTTTGCTGCTTCTTCCATCAAGAAATTTGTTAAGCATTCCCCCTGGATCTGGATGAACTTGCTATTTGCTTTGACCAGTAGATTATGGTGAGAGTAATGCTATGCTAGTTCCGTGTCTAGATCTTGAAATATTTCATACTTCCATTTTTTCTTAGAATCCTGCTTCTGTCATGAGAACAAGCTTGACGAGCCTACTCAATTGCTCAATGACTGTAGAAATTAACCAGCCTGGCCAATCTGCAGCTGACTGCAAATACATAAAGGAGCATACCCAAGACCAGATGAACCACCTAGCTAAGCCCAGTCTGAATTTCCAGACTGAAGAACTGTGAGCTAAATATAGTCATCCCTTGGTATCCACAAGAGACTGGTTCCAGGACTGACCCCCCCACCCACACCCCATGGATACCAAAATCTGTGATGCTTAAGCCCCTTAATTGGTCCTCCATATCCATTAGTTCCACATCAAAAATATGTATTTTCAATTTGTGGTTTGTTGAATTTGTGCATCTGTATAACCCATAGATATCAAGGGCCTACTGTCATTGTTTGCTCTGTTAAACTACCAAGTTTGGGGTGGTTTATTAAGTACCAATAATTAACTGATATATTGAGCACTTACTCAGTGTCAGGCATTGTTTCATGCACTTTGCAGATAATAGCTCATTTATTCCTTCCAACAGCTCTGAAGTAAATGCTATTACTCTCTGTTTTACAGGGAATAAAACTCAGTTTAAAAATAGTGAAATAATTTACCAAGGTCACCAACTGGTTAGTAGTGGAACCAGGATTCAAATTCAGGCAGTCTAGAACTAGAATTCAAGCTTTTAAGCAGTATACTATAGACTGCATTGAGCAAGAAACTTGAGGACAAATACATTGATGTACTACTTTTGTTTTTCCAATATTCAGCATCAAGTAGGGGCTCAGTAAATATTAAATTTTACATTTGTATCAAAATACATAAGAATATTCTTGATTTCTACATGTTACTAAGTATAAGGAGCCACTACCTGAAGATTAAATTTTAAATCCTTTAACACAGTGGTTCTCAACCTTCCTAATGCCACAACCCTTTAATACAGTTCCTCATGTTGTGGTGACCCCCAACCATAAAATTATTTTTGTTTCTACTTCATAACTGTAATTTTGCTACTGTTATGAATCATAATGTAAATATATGATATGCAGGATGTATTTTCATTGTTACAAATTGAACATAATTAAAGCATAGCGATTAATCACAAAAACAATATGTAATTATATATGTGTTTTCCGATGGTCTTAGGCGACCCCTGTGAAAGGGTCGTTCGACCCCCAAAGGGGTCGTGACCCACAGGTTGAGAACCTCTGCTTTAACATCTACCTATAGATAGCTTATACTGTAAACTCCTCTACCGCTCCTCCCATGTATACAACTCTCCATAAGTAGTGTACTCTGATCATAATATTCACGGATTCAGCAAACATTGATTGAGTATATATGATATTCTAGCTATTGACTTTGGTGCTTTGTTTTGCATTAGGAAGGGCTCAGTTCTCACAGTTTTAGGAACTATTTTTATTAATTTATAAATGTATCCAAGCGTATTATTTTTTAAGAATACAAGTACAATTATAGTAACAGAGAGAACCAAATTATCAGTGATTTAAATAATAAGGAAATTCTTCAACTAAAGAGTAAAAAGGGTTAAATATGTGGTGATGAAAGGAGACTTGACTTTGGGGGATGAGCACACAATATAAAATACAGATAATGTATTGTAGAATTATCATCTTTATCATTTTATTTGAAACCTTTATCATTTATTAACCAATGTCACCCTAATAAATTTAATAAAAATTTAAAAATAATAACAAAATTTATTTCTTTCTTGTTTCACAGTCCAAATATGTTCATGAAAGATTGAAAGCCATACAAGGTAACAGATCCGGGAAATTTCTGTATTTTTACTACATTATACTCAACCCACATATGCCCTAAGATAGGTGCATCAGTTCTAGCCATTACATCTGGATTCCCAACATCAAGAAGGGAAAAAAAATGAAGGACAAAGAAAGCATATTTCTTCCTTTTAAGGACATGACCTCTAGTTCTAATTTGTTCATAGTCCTTTTTTTTTTCATGTCCCATAGGCCAGAACTTTGTTACATGCTCACATCTAGTAACAAGGGAGGCTAGAAATTGTAATCTTTAGCAGAACAGCCATGTACCTCGTTTTAAAATGTTTTGTGTGTGTGTGTGGTGTGTGAGAATGAAAGAATAGATATTGGGACTTCAGTCTGTGTCACATCTATATCACAGAGCTAGAGAGTGATGGAATCAGATTTTAATAAATGATGGCCTGGCTCTAAAGCCCATGCTGAGTCTGCTGTGCTACAGTGCTATTCTTCTCTCTCTTGTGCCTCACCGAGTTGCTTATGCTTCTACTGAAGCACTTATACTGCTTCATGTTACAGCCATTTATGTGTGTACTTGTCTCAGCCACTAGACTTCAGGGCTCCCTAAGATCATGGAATTACTTCAGCCATCAGTCTTACTGCTAAGATTTCAATACAATTCTGATAATAATAGTATGCCAGCCAGTGTGCTAGAACTCTTCATTCATCTCACATATAGAACTTGATATTGTTATACTAATTTCAGAAACCAGGAAGCTGACACTTAGAGAGATTAGCCAACTTGTCCAAGTTCATGCAACTAAAAAGTGTTTGAATTGAGATTTGAACTGGGCTGTTTGCCTCCATTCAAGACTAGCTCAACCACAGAAAGTGTGATTGGCAGACAGCCCTCCCATGCAGTCAGTAAGCCACTCAGTTATACCACTGAAACTAGGCTGTTGAGAATTATAAATAAGAATTACTTTTTTGACCTTGTTCTCCAGGATTTTCTAGATTGACCCCATTTGACTTCTGAAAATTCACCCTCTCTTAGCCCTCTGCTGTAGTTTCCTCTGTTGATTCTACTCTGCCCCTAGGAGACTCTCTCTCTTTTAGATACAGGTTTCCCACAAGAACATTCTCTGACATCTGCTTGCCCCTTCTAGTCCTCTCTCTCAAAGACCTCAAGGAAAACTCTCCTTTGGGAACTCCCCTTTGGGCCTGTTCCTCAGAGTCTTCATCTCAGCCTCACCTTCCCTCGAATTCTCCTGGTGTCTATCCATCTGCCTGTGGACACATCCTACTGTAGCTCTGCTCTCAGCCTAAACTTGTCATGTCCAAAATAAAATAAAATGTCTTACCTTTGCCCCTCTTCCAAGCCCACCTCAAAATGAAAATTTAAATTTAACTGACTTCTGCTCACTCCTTTTTATATCAGGGTTTCCATATCACCTAAACTCTAAAATCAATAGTTGCCTCTTATTTATTTTTTATCCTTAGCCCACAGTCCCTTCTACTCCCTTTCATCGTTTCTTTCTTTCTCACACTATTGTTATCCCTGTGTCAGACCCCTGCTACCTGTCCCAGGCACTGACCTCTCCTAGGCTTCTGCCTCTACGTCTCGCCTCACAGGGTGCAACAAATGTGTCCTGGGACTTGGGCTTTACTTCCCTACAGCTTTTTGTCTCCCTCGTGGGTTCCCAAGCCCTGCTCCCTGGCTCCATGGGTCCTACTTGGTCTCCTACCCCTGGCTTTCACCCAGCAATTGCCATGCTCTCCACTCCCAGCAGGGACTGTGCCCAGGCTCAAGGAAGGTTAGGGTTGGGCATATGTGCCTTGCAGCATCTTAAGGGGGTCCATGCTATGGGCCTCTCTGACCTAGGCTGGCATTGCTACAGAGCTGGAGGATGGGCCCTTGCTGAAGAATTGTGGAATGGGGTCCCAGCATCCATGGAGCACTGCACTTTCCCTGAAAGTATCCTATGCCCAGGGAAGCATGATAGAAAGCAGGAAAGAACCCATGACAGGTGGATAACGAGGGAGACCATGGGGAAACATACAGGGATGCAAATATTCTTTCAAATCAATGGGAACTGCCTTTTGACCCAGCAATTCTACTTCTGGGAATTCACTAGGATGACATTCGTTAATAAAATTATATAGGTTTCAGGTATGTAATTCTACAATACAGCATCTATATATTGCATTGTGTGTTTACCACCCAAAATCAAATCTCCTTCCATCACCATTTATCTCCCTTTTAGCTTCTTCTACTTCCCTCCAACCCTGGCAATCACCATGCTGTTGTGTGTCCATGAGTCTTTATTTATTTATTTTTTTCATAATGCCTTCATCCTTCTTACCCATTCCCCAAACAATTGTCAATCTGTTCTATGTACCCATGAGTCTGTCTCCATTTTGTTAATTTAATTTTGTCCATTAGATTCCACATATAAGTGAAATCATATGGTGCTTGTCTTTTCTGACTGGCTTATTTTACTTAGCATAAAACTTTCCAAGTCCATCCATACTATTGCAAAAGGTAAGATTTCCTTCTTTTTTATGACTGAGTAGTTTTCCATTGTGAAAATGTACCACAGCCTTTTTATCCACTCATCTACTGATGGACATTTACCTCACACCTGTCAGAATGGCTGTCATCAATAAATCAACAAAACAACAAGTGCTGGTGAGGATGCATTGTTGGTGGGAAGGCAGCCACCATGGAAAGCAGTATAGAGTTACCTCAAAAAAATTAAAAATAGAGCTGCCTTTTGACCCAGCAATTCCACTTCTGGGAATATATCTGAAGAAATCTGAAACACTGATTCAGAAGAATATTTGCAGCCCTGTGTTTACTGCAGTGTCATTTACAATAGCCAAGACTTGGAAGCAGCCCTACTGCCTTATGTTTTTAGTTATGTTATACATTTGTTTTGTTTTGGTGGGTTTTTTTTTTTTTTCATTCTGGGGAGATTTTCAACCCCTTGAGGGAAGTGCCTGCTTCTTAAAGATCTTTGAATTCCATAAATTCCCAGCAGAGTGCTTGCATACGGACAGCAGCACACGCTGAAAAGTCAGGCCTCTTGCAAAGGCACCAGAAACAGTCAATCCAGGGGGACAAGCAGCATTTGCAAAGGCCTGCAGGTGGGAATGAGTTTAAGGGAGAGGAGACAGCAGGGAAGCAGGTGGATTTTTTAAAAATATATTTTATTTATTTTTTTATAGAGAGAGATAGAGAGTTAGAAACCTTGATAAGCTGCCTCCTGCACAGCTCCTACTGGGGATGTGCCCGCAACCAATGTGCATGACCTTGACCGGAATCGAACCTGGGACCTTTCAGTCTGCAGGCCCACACTCTATCCATTGAGCCAAACCAGTTAGGGCAGGAAGTGGATTTCTGACAGGAGGGTTCTGGTGAAGAAGTGGCAGCATTTTTAAAAAGTCACATTTCACCGGATCTAACAACCATGTCAGAACAGTTCCTAAATCTTCTGCACATGTCTGCATTCCCACTCCAGTGGCCCCAGGTGCTGTTTTCATGCATTTATCTCCCTAATTGTATCTCACTGCTCATGTGAGATGTGATTTGCTAATTCAGCCCAAGGCATTAAAGTCTGGGTCCTGGCAACTGCCTGTTCTGACTCAGACAAGACTGAGAGAGAAACTGGCTCTCCCATCCTGCCCATGTTTGTCCACCATAAGTCCTGTCTCTTGGAAAGGGCCTTGCTGTCACTAATTTACAATGATATTCAGGGTCAAATATTCAGTTTCCTCCTTGTGATTCCAGTCAAACAGAGAAGATCTTAGCTCAGCATGCAAGAAAGGGCCGAGGATCTGTAATTTTCCTTAAAATGGTCCTTGGTCACAGCTTTTGTCTCATTTGTATGACGCATGGCTCGACAAAATTATGAATCACTATACTGGCCTACAAAGCTAATTTATGGAAATTACAAATGTGCATGGATTGGATTCTTTTTAATATTATAAAATGGTTGGACAGTTTGAACTTTTGTTGGCTTTTTAATCTTCTAGGGATGAAAAAGCCCAGAAACTTCCTAATGTTCCTGTACATCAGAATCTTGCTAAACTTTTGGTGGTTTGTGAGTCCAAAGGCAGCAAAGCCTTTGAAAATGCCTCCTGCATTTTGTTCCACATTGCATTTCAAAGTTTCTTTTTGATTATTTTATTTTTGTGAGACCTTCAGAATACTGTTTGTGAGTTGGCTATTTTGTTCACCTTGCTAGATATTTCACTAACATCTCAACAGGCACTACTTTCAGCCAAAAGTACCCCAGACTCACACATCAATGGAATCCTTAATGAAAGGACATTAAAACCAGACTTCAGGGCTTCACTTAAATCATAGAAATGCATTCATACTGCAGAAAAAGTAATTGAAAGGATCTTTTTCCTAAAAAGATATGTACACTGCCAAATCCAAGGTAACCTTTACAGTGAAGCAAATAGCTACTGATTACTTAGGTTTGAGGATAAATTGCATTTTTTTCTGGGTACAGTATAAACTACTAAGGGTTTGTGTGCTGGGAAATAAGGATGGCACAGGGTTTGTCTCCATTTAATATGTAAGTAATTGCTCTTTGAAATCATATTTAAATAGATCCTAGGTAATTTCTTTATTCTAAGAAAGTAACCGGCATCTGTTTTTGTCTAAATGAAGGTAACTAAATAATCAAAATACAATTTTTGCCTCTTTAATTAATTATTTCTTTAATTCTAGAGACCATAAAATCAAAACAAAACTGTTTCTTTAAGTCATCTATTACTCTCTCATATTCTTCTTAAAAACTTCAATTAATGTCTTTCCTGAGATCTTACTGGAATTAAGATGTGGAATACCTTAACTTTTATTCATTTGTTCATACACTGACATTTTCTCTAAGAATTCTCATTTCTCCATTTCATTTATTCCTGCTACTTATTCCCAGTACTGATTCTTGCCTCTCAGCTTAATCCTCAAATAATTATATCCAAACACCAAAAGAGCACAAATGTAGCAGCCTAATGATTTAACACAAATTCTAAACCACTAGTTATTTATACTATTGGTTATAGTGAGTTTTTAAAGCATATATTATCATTATTTAACATGCCAGGAATGAAGTTTTGTGCTTTCTTTTCCTCACTAAATTTCAAAAATAGCTGGGTTTAAAAATCACACCAAACCCTTTTTGTTGACCTGTGGGTGTGACAGGGCAGTTCTCATCCATCTTCGTGCTTTTTCACCTCCTTTCTCCTTCAATGTTCTCATTTGTAGAAAGTAAACAGCAAGAGGATCAAATGAACTATATCTTTTACATTTTGTCCTTATGTTATCCACTTGCTTAGGTTAATTGGCAACATAAACATGACTACCATTTTCTGAGAGGAGAGCTTGTAACACCGTGGGTATTCTCCACGTCTTCTTTACACACACACGCGCGCGCGCACACACACACACACACAGTCACTGTTACTGGTCCTTGGTCTCATGCTTTGTGAAATTTCCACAGCTGTTTATGATGGGGAAACTGGGGATATCTGTAGATTTACTCTACAGCAATCAGCTTGTTCAAACAATAAAAGCCTGGAAGTTAATCTTTCTATTTGGTTTTACGTTTCTCCCCCAAAAATACAAATGCCAGCCCTGTCACCAGAATCTATATCCTCCCCACTACTCTTTTCCACTTACACTGATTCATCCAGGTCATAGTCAAATCAAGCCACCAGAATGGAGTAGAAAAGCCCAAAGCATAGGGGCATGGGCTCAGAACAGTGGTCAAGGGACAGGTGCAGAGGACTCAAGCAATGATTCCAAATATGCCCTAACATGGCTTTCCCTTTCTCTCTCCTCTTTCTTACCAGAGTCCCCATATACTTCTGATTTCCTTTAATCTCTCTTACTTAAGTCTTTCTTTTCTTGCCATCTATTAGCCTGATCTATTGTTTCAGGAATCTCTCTCAATCCCTTCCCTGAAGAAAGCTTGAAACATGCTAATGCTGTCCACTCTACATATACACCCGAATTCCACAGGTTGATAACTGTACTTGTGACCATATTAAACAAAAATTCACTTGTCAAATGGGTACATGAACACTTCCTACAGCTATACCCCCTGCGCTAAAGCAAATGACAAACAGAAATAAAGAAATCAGTCCCATTTACAATTGCATCAAAATAATAAAATAGCTAGGAATAAGTTTAACAAAGAATTTTAAAGATTTGTACACTGAAAACTATAAAACATTATTGAAAGAAATTGAAGACAAAAATAGATTGTCCAGCCCTAACCAGTTTGGCTCAGTGGATAGAGCGTCAGCCTGTGGACTGAAAGGTCCCAGGTTCGATTCCGGTCAAGGGCATGTACCTTGGTTGCAGGTACATTCCTGGTGGGGAGTGTGCAGGAGGCAGCTGATCAATGTTTCTCTGTCATTGATGTTTCTGACTCTCTATCACTCTCCCTTCCTCTCTGTAAAAAATCAATAAAATATATATTTTTTTAAATAGATTGTCCATGTTCATGGATCAGAAAAGTGAATATCATTAAATGTCCATATTATTCAAAATGATCTACAGATTCAATGAAATACCTAACAAAATTCTAATATCATTTTTCACAGAAATAGAAAAAATAATCTTAAAATTTATATAGAACCACAAAAGACTCAAGATAGCCAAAGCAATCTTGAGAAAGAACAAAGCTGGAGGTACCACATTTCCTCATCTCATACTGTTACCAGAGAAAAATGTGTCTCATCTTCTCCTGTTGCTAGTGGGAGTGGATGGGGGCCAAGGCAGAGGCAGTTAGGAATTTCCTGAGGCTCACACTGGAGGATGGGATATAGTAGAAAGCTTTACTCTTGGGTTTCCAAAGTGCCCTTTCCCTTAGTCCAGTCATAGCAGAAGTGTAGCGGGGATTTCAGTGGGGCTATAATCAGAGGCATAGTACAGAGTTTCCGTTCCATGCTGCAGCAGGGTTCAGTACAGCATTAGGCTACCTGCAGTCCATTGGTCCACTATGTGTTGGGGTTCATATGGCCCTGGGCCACACGGGAGAATGCCAGGAAGCCAAGTGTAAGCCATGAGCCAAGCATGCCAAAAGGAATCAGGAGAGTGAACTTCTTTGTTCAGGGGATTATATATCCCAAATTTCCTGGAGCTTGCAGTGGCCATGCCTATTCTGGCAAACCATCTCTGTCCCCCAGTGTGATTGACAGGCAAGTATCTTCCCTTTGTCATCTCAACTTTACTGTGCATCTTTCTATCTTTCCTTCCCCCAGTGTTTTGCAAGGAGCATGCCTATAATATCTGCCTTCCTTTTGCTCCTTTCCTATCTACACTAATAAAAGAGAAACATGGTAATTGGCGTACAACCGCTACCCTTTTCATTGGCTAATCAGCAAGATATGCAAATTAACTGTCAGCCAAGATGGCGGCCAGCAGCCAGGCAGCTTGAAACTAACATGAGGCTTGCTTGCTTCAGTGACAGAGGAAACCAACGTTCCCCGCCTGCCTTGCAGGCCTCTGAGCCGGCAGTTTAAGGAACATTGTAACAAATACCGCTGGACTTCAGCCAGCAGATTCGCAACATTATAAGCAAAGGCCAGAAACCTACTTTCAGCCGCGGAGGCAGGCCTAAGAGCTGGAGCCAAGCCTCAAGGTAAAGCTGGCCCAGAATTTTAAAAAAAAGGAAAAAAAGGAGCAGTTGGGAACTTCAGTCACTCCCAGCCTGAAAACAGCCCTCAGCCCCTCACCCAGACTGACCAGGCACCCCAGTGGGGACCCCCACCCTGATCCAGGACACCCTTCAGGGCAAACCAGCCGGCCCCACCCATGCACCAGGCCTCTATCCTATATAGTTAAAGGGTAATATGCCTCCCGGCACCAGGATCAGCATGACAGGGGGCAGTGCCCAAACCCCCTGATCGCCCTGCAGCTCTGTGTGTGACAGGAGGTGGGGCCCCAACCCCCTGAGCAGCCCTGCTCTGTGCCTGATAGGGGGGAGCTCCCCAACCCCTCCCCCCACGGGCCCTGCTCTGTGTGTGATGGGGTAGAGCCATAACCTCCCCATTGGCCCTGCCCTGAGTGTGAGAGTGGCGGCGCCCCAACCCCCTGATTGGCCCTGCTCTGTGTGTGATGGGGGCAGCACCCCAACCCCCTGATTGGCCCTGCTCTGTGCATGACAGGGGGTGGCTCCGCAACCTCCCCATCGACCCTACCTTGAGTGTGAAAGGGGACGGTGCCCCAACCCCCCAATTGGCCCTACCCTGAGCATGACTGAGGGTGGCATCACAACCTCCCAATCTGCCCTGCTCTGTGCATGACGGGGCGGCGCCCCAACTCCCCAATCGGCCCTGCTCTGAGCCCGACCAGGGGCTGCACCTAGGGATTGGGCCTGCCCTCTGTCACCTGGGAGCAGGCCTAAGCCAGCAGGTCGTTATCTCCCGAGGGGTCCCAGACTGCGAGAGGGCACAGGCCGGTCTGAGGGACCCCCCCCCCTGAGTGCACAAATTTTTGTGCACCGGGCCTCTAGTTATTAATAACTACAGGACCAATGCATGAAATTGTTGCTAAAGGCTTGGCCCTCGCAGCTATGGCGGCTTGCCTCAGCCCTTGCAGCCCCAACTTTGTCTGGAAGGACATCTGGAAGGACATCTGGAAGGTCATTCAGCTGTATGGTTTAATTAGCATATTACATTTTTATTATTATAGACTAGCTAATTACAATGGTATCAAAACTATACAAAGCTATATTAATCAAAACTGAATGGTATGACATAAAAACAGACACATAGCCCTAACCAGTTGGGCTCAGTGGATAGAGCATCAGCCTGCAGACTGAAGGGTCCCAGGTTTGATTCCGGTCAAGGGCATGTACCTTGGTTGCAGGCACTTTCCCAGTAGGAGGTGTGCAGGAGGCAGCTGATCGATGTTTCTCTTTCATCGATGTTTCTAACTCTATCCCTCTCTGTTCCTCTCTGTAAAAAATCAGTAAAATATATTTTTTATAAAACAGACACATAGATCAATGGAATGGAACACAGAATTTAGAAATAAACCCATGAAGATATGGTTATTTAATTTTTTTGACAAGGACACCAAGAATACCCAATGTGAAAAAGATAATCTCTTCAATAAAGGGTGTTGGGAAATTGAATATCAACATACAAAAGAGTGAAACTGGACCCCTATACTATACCATCAATAAAAATCAACTCAAAATGGATTAAAGCCTTGAATATAAGACCTGCAACTATAAAACCCTTAGAAGAAAACATGGCAGATAAGCTCCTTGACATTGATCTTAGCGATTATGAAAAGCAAAAATTAAAACTAGGACTACATCAAAGAAAAAACTTTACACAGAAAAGAAATCAATAACAAAATGAAAAGGCAACCTATGAAATGGGTGACAATATTTTCAAATCACATATATAATGGGATAATATTCAAAATACTAGTATACAACAAACTCATACAACTCAATTGTTAAAAAACAAATAATCCAATTTTAAAATGAGTGTGAGGGGGGGGGGGGAAACACTGAATGGGCATTTTTCCAAAGAAGACATGAAAATGGTCAACAGGTACAAGAAAAGGTGCTTAACATCACTAATCATCAGGGACATGCAAATCAAAATCACAATGAGGTAGCACCTCACATCTGTTAGAATGGCTATCATGAAAAAGACAAGAGATAACAAGTGTTGAAGAAGTAGAGAAAAGGGAACCCTAGAGCACTGCTGGTGGGAACATAAATTGGTGTAGCCACCATGAAAAATGGTATGAAGTTTCCTTAAGAAATTAAACTAGAACTATCATATGATCTGGCAATTCTACTTCTGAGTACATATCCAAAGGAGATGAAATCATTATCTTGAAAAGATATCTGTGCTCCCATATTCACTGAAGCATTAGTCACAGTAGCCATAGTACAGAAACAACCTAAGTGTCTGTCAATGGATGAATGGATAAAGAAGATGTGGTATGTACACAGTGAAATGATGAATCTGCAGAACACTAGGCTGAGTGAAAAAAGTCAGACTGGAGAAGACAAATATTGCACAGTATCATTTATATGTGGAATCTAAGAAAAAAGCCTTATTCATAGAAACAGAAAGTAGAATAGTGGTTGCCAGGGGCTAAAGGTCAGGAATAAGGGAGAGGTTAGTTAAAGGGCACAAACTTCAGATTTTAAGAAGATAAGGTTTGAGGATATAACACATAACATGGTGACTATAGTTGATAACATTGTATTATGTAATTGAAATTGCTAAGAAAGTAGAATTTAAAGGTTCTCACCTCCAACCAAAAATATGTGAGGTGATGAATATGTTAATTTAATTGTTTAAATACAATGCATACACATATCAAATCATCACATTGAAATATTTTAAATGTATTATAATTTACTAGTGGCCCGGTGCACGAAATTTGTGCAGGGGGGGGGGTGATTTCCTTAGCCCAGTCTGCACCCTCTCCAATTGGGGACCCCTTGAGGGATGTCCGACTGCCAGTTTAGTACCAATCCCTGTGGCCCAATCCCCCTAAACCAGCAGTTGTACATCTCTCTCACAATCTGGGACCACTGGCTCCTAACTGCCTCTGCCTGCCTGCCTGATCACCACTAACTGCCTCTGCCTGCCTGCCTGATTGCCCCTAACTTCCTCTGCCTGCCTGCCTGATCACCCCTAACTGCCTCTGCCTGCCTGCCTGATTGTCCCTAACCCCTCTGCCTGCCTGCCTGATTGCCCCTAGCTGCCCTCCCCTGCTAGCCTGATCTCACCCCAACTGCCCTCCCCTGCTGGCCTGATCTTGCTCCCAATGGTCCTCCCCTGCAGGCTTGATCTCACTCCAATGGCCCTCTCCTGCCGGCCTGATCTCACCCCCAACTGCTGTCCTCTGCCTGCCTGATTGCCCCTAACTTCCCTCCCTTGCTGGCCTGATCACCCCTAACTGCCTCTGCCTCAGCCCCCACCACTATGGCTTTGTCTGGAAGGAAGTTGGACACTCAGAAGATAGCCAATCGACCAGGTCTAATTAGCATATTACCCTTTTATTAGTATAGATAGATTATATAGGATAGGATTGCTTAAATGGGGGGAGCCTTTTTCAGCAGTAGGAGATGCTCTTGGCAGACAAAAAGACATAACCCGTATATCTGGACTAATAGTCAGCCATATGCACTATACTGCCAAACCGGTCATTAAAAAATTGAACTGCTTTCTTACACCTTACACCAAACAGCTAATGCCCTTAAAACCCCTCCTCAACCCCCACCTTAGGTTCTGCCTTAACAGTAAACCCAGATTAGGTTCTGACTGATCAGTTTCTATGCCAGTCAGTGTCAAAACCTCCGCCTCCTAGGCAGCCATTGGCTCCTCATAGTTCACCCAGACTTGGTTCTGATTGATGGATTTCTTTTTTTTTTTTTAAATTAAATCTTTATTGTTCAGATTATTACATTTGTTCCTCTTTTTTTCCCCCCCATAACTCCCCTCCTCCCAGTTCCCGCCCCTCCCTCCGCCCTCACTCCCCACCCACTGTCCTCATCCATAGGTGCACGATTTTTGTCCAGTCTCTTCCTGCATCTCCCACACTCCTTTCCTCCCCACTAATAGTCAGTCCATTCCCTTTCTATGTCCCTGATTCTATTATAATCAACAGTTCATTCTGTTCATCATATTTATTCACTTGATTCTTAGATTCACTTGTTGATAGATGCATATTTGTTGTTCATAATTTGTATCTTTACCTTTTTCTTCCTCTTCCTCTTCTTAAAGGATACCTTTCAGCATTTCATATAATCCTGGTTTGGTGGTGATGAACTCCTTTAGCTTTTCCTTATCTGTGAAGTTCTTTATCTGACCTTCAATTCTGAACGATAGCTTTGCTGGATAAAGCAATCTTGGTTGTAGGTTCTTGGTATTCATCACTTTGAATATTTCTTGCCACTCCCTTCTGGCCTGCAAAGTTTCTGTTGAGAAATCATTTGCCTGAGGCTATCCGGCAAATGCCTCTGTGCAAGGCTTGGGTGGGGCAGGTCGCACAGGATCAACAGGGTGGGCCAGAGAGAGCAGTTATGGTGGCTCTCAGTCCTGTCCCCAGGGGCTCTGCCTCTCTGAGTCCCAGCAACGGCTGCAAACCTCGGAGAGAAAGCTGCACTCGCTCTGACCGAAGCCAGACAGTCCCACTTCTCCCGTTTGAGTCTGGGTCCCTAAAGACTCGCCTGTATCTGGAGCTCAGAGTCTGCGACTCCCTCCCGATTGAAAACGCCAACCGCGCCCTCCGCCGCCAGCCCGCTCCGCGCACTCCGCACCTCAGAATTTGACTTCAGCACTGTGCCTCCTCTGAGTGTCCATATGCGTTTCTCTTTCCTCCTAGTTGTAGGACTTCCACTCAGCCAGCGTTCCTGTGGTTCTGGGTGATGTCCCTTCCGTTTTTTGGTTTCACTTTTGAAGTAGTTGTTCAAAGCAGCAAACTCCAGCGTTAACCTATGCCGCCATCTTGGTTCTCCCTGATTGATGGATTTCTATGCCAGTCAATGTCTCTGGACCTATCTCTGGGCCTGATCAAGGAGGGGCTGATCACAGCCCCCATGGAGGCCCAGAGAGAAACAGAGGCGTGGCTGCTGGCCAGGCCCGGAGAGAAAGAGAAAGGCAACAGGCTGATCAACAGCTGCCACAGAGACTACGGATCAGACCCTGTTTCTCTCTCCAAGCCTCTCTCCGGGCCTGATACGCAGCACCCTCAGCAGTCAGTGCTGGATTACCATGGCAACCCAGCACTGACTGCAAGACTGACTTCCAGTCAGTCAAGCCTTCAGTTATTTTGGACATTACGGACCCTGGGTTTTTATATATTAAAATTTGCCAATTATACCTCAATAAAGCTCAATGAACAAACAAATAAAATAAAAAAAAATCTTTGGCACTTATTCACAACCACTCAATATTGCTTATGTGGATAACATACAACATTTTAGAATAATGGGACATAATTTAAAAACACCCATAAATGTGGCCCAATGGCCAGATATGTGATTATTTACCCACCCACAAATAGCATTTTCTCAATAGATCTTTATTTTGTTTAACTGATGTTGACTGACATTTGAAAACAATAGGAATATTTTGTCAACTCAAAATACTGTCTTTTTCAAAGAAATTTTTAGTACAACTATCTTAAATATTTCTTTTTCAAATATCTGTGACTCTTCTACTAAGATGTTGTCATAAAAAATGTAAAAGCCTATGAAAAATTTAGTCACTTGGTTGGTTAAGGCCCTCAGCTGGAATAATGTCATCACATGTGTTCACTTCACTTGTATGTATGGAATTGTATTTTTGAATATTTTTTTTTCTTTTTTGGTAAAAACAAGTCAATTTCAAAGTATCTAGCTACCTTTCTTTTTAATAATTTCTCTTGATTTCCATACATTATTTTCTCTTTTATTATCAGCCTGATTCCGTCTCTATACAACTAGCATTTCTAAAATCTTCTTCCCTTCCATGAAACACAAACTGAGTTGGAAAAAAAAACCCAAACTCCAAAATAGCATCATTCTATTTTTACAGTTTTATATGATTATAACATGCTAGAAATGTCATTATAATTATAGCAACAAATTATTTCAACAGTCCTCATAAGTGATGCTATTTATAGACAATCAGAAACGCATGGAGAAGATGATTCCAGTAGCAGAAAACCTGCAGATGGCAGTGCTTGTCCTCAGGCTGGGACCACCTGGCACCAGGTGATTAGATACGTCCTGTGAAAACAACAAGTTCCTGGAGTCTTTAATCCAACACAGAACATAAGAAACAGAATAAGTAAAAGAGGACATTTAAATGATTACAGCTTGGCATTTACTCCACATTCCTGGTGTGTTAGGTACTATTTTTAAAATTATAATCATTGTTTAACTCTTTCAAGACTTAAAACTGTTCTATCAAAGAGACCTCAGGTTCAAAAAAGGTGAATGTCAAGGGAGAAATGTTTAGGTCAGAAAAAAAAAGGAAATTCACATATCCCTTCTCTGTAATCCTTTACAGCAGCGGTTCCCAATCTGTGGGTAGCGACCCCTTTGGGGGTCGAGCGACCCTTTCACAGGGATCACCTAAGACCATCGGAAAACACATATATAATTACATATTGTTTTTGTGATTAATCATTATGTTTTAATTATGTTCAATTTGTAACAATGAAAATACATACTGCATATCAGATATTTACATTATGATTCATAACAGTAGCAAAATTACAGTTATGAAATAGCAATGAAAATAATTTTATCGTTGGGGGTCACCACAACATGAGGAACTGTATTAAAGGGTTGCAGCATTAGGAAGGTTGAGAACCACTGCTTTACAGAATGTTGAAGTTAGCAAATGGTTATTATGTGTCATGCTTACTTTCACCATTTCATTTTGAACAAGAAAATAGTTGCCTGGAATGACTTGTTTGTTATTGGTTCCCCTTTTTATTTGTAGTCTCTTTCATTTTATGGTTTTTATTTAGTTTTGCTTAACAAAGTTGTAAATTCAGGGATGAAATAAATTTTACCGTGGCTCTTTAACCTCTACTATTAGGATGCATTTGAAGAAACTTCAAGTTAGATCAGAGATCTGGCTTGAGGTGTTTAGAGAAGAGGGAAAATCATTTTAACCAAAAGTAATTCCTCAATGAATCACAATTTTCTACAAATTATCTGTGCTTTTGTGCATATTGGTTAATGCAGCTCTCGTGGTCACTGAATAGAACTGACAGTGCTGTCATTCTGAGGGTGATGGTAAGTATTTTCCAATCTCTGCCCCCAAACTTGACCATCCCTCACTGGGACACCTCCCCTGGAAGTTAGAGCACCATTGCAGCTGAATGGCAACCCTATATTTTACTTCTCTTAGTTAACAAAAAAGATGTCCCTAATTTTTCTAACTGCATTATGTCATTAAATGTTCACCTATCATCTATACTAATAAAAGGTTAATATGCTAATTAGACCGGATAGACTGGACTTCATTCCGGACGATCTTCCTGACAAAGCCGGGGCCCAGGCAAGACTGCCCGGGGTCCTGGGTGCCTGTGGCCAGCCAGGGTGAAGCCGCCCAGGGTGCCGGGTGCCTGCAGCTGGCCAGAGAGAGGGAAGCCCGGGTCCCGGGTGCCTGTGGCTGTCCAGAGGAGAGAAGCCTAGGTCCTGGGTGCAGGGGCCAAGGCAGAGGCGGTTAGTGGTGATCAGGCAGGCAGGCGAGCAGTTACAGGGCAATCAGGCAAGCAGGCGAGTGGTTAGGGGCAATCAGGCAGGCAGGCAGGCAGGCACGCAAGCGGTTAAAGCCAGGAGTCCCAAATTGGAACAGGGATGTCTGACTGCCCGTTTAGGCCACAGGAATCGGGCCTAAACCTGCAGTTGGACATCCCCTGAGGGTTTCGCATTGCAAGAGGGTGCAGGCTGGGCTGAGGGACTCCCCCCCACCCCCTTGCATGAATTTCATGCACTGGGCCTCTTGTATTATATATTTAATCAAAGACTGATTTTTCCCATCTGTATTTATCTGTTGTGCATTATTGACTCAACTATGGAGTAAATTTGCCATTAGTTGACTGTCATTATGCAGTGGGAACATACATATAGGATGAAGCTTAATTCCAGGCACAAAGTTGAAATTCAATGACTATTGAACGTGCCCAGAAAGTGACTTGGGTACATACCTGTATGCCAGTGATAAGTGCAGAAAGGTACCTCCAAGTCAGAAGACAAAGATTTCCAGAGCTAATTGTTGGTTGCTTCTTCTGATCCATGTGAAGTACCAAACCAGGGAGGAAAAATAACAACAACAAAAAAAATAACACCCAAACCCAATAATATGTGTGCAGCAGGGGCTGCAGCCACAGCTCCATTTGGAATGAATAAACACGTGTTAATCATTAGAGTTTGAAACTGATCCCAGAGTATGTTGCATTATAGCTTTAGATGGGAAAAATAAATCTTTGCACAGATAATAGCTATGAATGCTTGGCTGATGACAAAGCCTCCCTCATAGTACGAAGATCAGAATGGGCTTGGACGTGTGTGTGTGTGTGTGTCATGTGATGTCATGGGTCACATTTAAGGAGGAAGGAGATGAATTTTCTTCAGAAGCAGCAGGATGTTATCTGGCATACAACCGACTGGCTGTGTGAGAGAGCTCCAGATGGATGCTGAGCATAGCAACAGAGCTAGTTGGACAGCTACCTGACAGCGCTGGAAGAAGCCTGCAGAAAGGGTCCCTTCATTAAGCTAATAATACACCAGCTTATGTGATTAACTGAAGCCAAGGGCTGGGATAATTTTACAAAAAGGGGGAAAAATTAGCTGCCATGGTAACCTGGACAAGGGCAGATCTTCTGGATGTGACAAGATTCCAGTCTGAATTATAGGAAGTCACCATAAGCCCAGAAAGCAAAGTGGATTTAATTAGTTGGTTAAGTCTGCAGAACAGGGAGAATGGCTACATTTACCCTTCATTCTCTTTCCAATAGCGTGTCACTAGTATGAGTGTTCCTAGAAAAGGAGCATTTTTAGCTGAGTACATGATTGCAAACACTGCTTCACACGGGAAATCCCCAAATTTAAATTCCCTCAAACCTCCAGATCCAAATTAGCCTTGACTTCTTGAAGGATGCATGGCGATATATGTCATTCCTAAACATGGCAGCTTCAATGTCCCTCCCCACATGAAAAGATCACTGCTCTCTCATTTAAGACTATTAGAATAACTTTAGCACAGAAACCTTATTCATCTTATTAATAAAAAGTGGTAAGTACATATGACATTATATTATCAAATAAAGCAACTTTCAACAGAGTAGGTTCCATGAACTCAGATTTTACTATCCAAAATAACATTTGTGTTAAGCCAGATCTGTGGAAGGATATTAAAGGCACTGGAAATTTGTCTGAAGTGGGAGGATTTATTGGGCTGTTGCACTTATAGTTTGCTTTTCTCTAATCCTCATTTATATGCCTTAGCTGTGTTTTCTATAGTAATACCATTATACTATTATTATCACTACTATTATTAGTAATTACTTGTACTATTACTATATTATGTGCCTTTAAATTTTTTCTCCTTTGATTTTCATAACTCTCATCTTGGACTATTCTTGGTCCCATTCATGGCCCCTCTTCACTGAATACTTCCTTTTTCTCTCTAATGTTATACTATAGGCCTCTCAGCTCCTCTTTCTCTGACTTACTACTTGATTATATATATACTAGAGGTCCGGTGCACAAAATTCATACACAGGGGGTATGTCCCTAAGCCCAGCCTGCACCCTCTCCAATCTGGGACTTCTCGTATATCCCTCTCACAATCTGGGACCGCTGACTCCTAACCGCTTGCCTGCCTGCCTGATTGCCCCTAACTGCCTCTGCCTGCCTGCCTGCCTGATCGCCCCTAAACACCTCTTTCTGCCAGCCTGATCACCCCCTAACGGCTCCCCTGCCAGCCTGATCACCCTCAACTGCCCTAACCTGCCAGGCTGATTGCCCCAGCTGCCCTCCCCTGCTGGCCTGGTTGCCCCCACTGCCCTCCCCTGCCGGCCTGATCACCCCTAACCACCTCTGCCTCGGCCCCCGCCACCGTGGCTTTATCTGGAAGGAAGTCAGACATCCAGAAGATGTCCAGTCGAACCAGTCTAATTAGTATATTACCCTTTTACTAGTATACTAGAGGCCCAGTGCACAAAATTCGTGCATGGGGGGTGGTGCCCCTCAGCCCAGCCTGCACCTTCCCCATCTGTCACCTTGAGAGGGATGTCTGACTGCCCATTTAGGCACGATCCCATTGGAATGCTTGCTACCAACCGCTCCCTGCCGGCCAACTTTATCAGCCCCTAACCACTCCCCTGCCAGCCTGATTGATGCCTAAGTGCTGTCATGCCAGCCCAATTACCCATAACTGCCCTCCCTTGCCAGCCTGGTCACCCCCAACTGCCCTCCCCTGCTGGCCCAGTCACCCCTAACTGCTCTCCCTTGCCAGCCTGGTCACCCCCATCTGGCCTCCCCTGCAGGCCTGGTCCCTCCCAACTGCCCTCCTTTGCTGGCCATCTTGTGGTGGCCATCTTGTGTCCACATGGGGGTGGCCATCTTGTATGTTGGACCATGCAAAATGGTCAATTTGCATATTACTCTTTAATTAGATAGGATATGTTTCCCAAAGTCATCTCACATATCTAAAATGGAATTGTTCTCCCATTTTTCTTTATTTTTTAAGCTTAATATCAGTGTTATCACCATTTTTCCAGGGACTTCCAAGCTTGGAACTTCAGAATTTGTTATCCTTATGTCCCATATTATCCAATCAATCATCAAGCCCTGTTGGATCTTTCCTCAGATTTTCCCTCAAACCTACTCCCATATTTTATACATGGCAATCGCAAACAAACTATAGCTCTGTAAACAGACTACAGCCTCTCAGGTTTGCATGCCTTGGAGTATATGCTTTTTTTCATTAGGTAATTAGCAATAGAAACTCAAAGTAGTTCTCAATAAAGGGATATTGATTATAAAGGTTTAGAGAAAATTCATGGAATTCCAGGGAGGAAGCAAAATCTAGTCCACAGACTCAAGATGAGGACAGAAAAGGTGCTGAAACTGAAGCAGCATTTCTCTTTACCCGACAGGTGCTTCATTCCCTTGGTTTGCTTAAAGGTCAAAACTCTCTTTGTTTAGTCATCAACATGCAAATGACCAAATGACCACCAGGCATCAAGACCTACAAGTTCCACTTTCTTTCACCACCTGTAGCCTCTTCATTCAAATTTCAAAGAGCAACTTAACCAAGACCACACCTGTGTTTGGTAGCTGGATCATTTGTAGGGGGCCATTGTATCTGGTCCCAGGTGCCCAACCTTAGACAATCAGTCCTCTCTGGTTGTGGGAGGGGGTAAACACTGCTGTTGTTCTGAGAGACTGTGGGTATTTCAGGTTTTTAGAAGGGGCCAAGGGGAAGATGAACAATGAAACAATTCTTGTCAAAAAGTGTTATTTCCTAGAATACCCTTTCCCTACCCATCCACTCAGAACACTCCTCCTACTTATTCTTTGAAACCCAGAAAGGGTCACTCTTTTGTTCCATATTTTGCTCATTTTGCTTAGAGTCTTGGGTATAAACAATTACACCCTGATCTGTGCTGTTACTCTTTCTTTAGTTCTTAACTATAGCTGCACATAAGTCACTTAATTGTAATTATTTATTTGCATGATTGGGTCCCTGATCTCTTAAAGATAAGTTTTGACTTTTATTCATCTCAGTATTCCCAACATTGAACACAATGTCTGGTAGTACTCAACAAATGTTTTGTTTACTGAATTGCTTTTAATATGCTAATTGATTAGTTAATATTTATGAATGTTGCTTCCAAGTCTGCCTTTGCTTTAGGGAATTAATTTAATGTAATTAAGAGGGAATAAGTTCCAGTTAGAATCAATGAATTAGAAGCATCCATAGAAATATGGATGAATCTTTAAAATATAGTCCTTAATGAAAAAATAAGGAAGAGAAGATATATAATTTATATCATTTACATGAATTAAAAATATGTGCATACAAAATCATAATACTCACCTAAAGAATACGTACAAAAAACACACTGAACACACATCAAACACTGAAATGTTTGTGGAAAAAGAGTTATGGAGACAGGATATAGGTATTTTTGAAAAGGATAAAAAATAAATAAATAAAATTAGAATGAGGCCTTGTACAGATCAAAAGATGTGCCTTGATCTGAGGAGAATGGTTAACTGAACCATCTGATTTTACTTCAAAATAAAGAATAAGAAATGGGGTAAACTTTAACATTATAAAGGTTTGAATTTCTATTTGTTGGTGGATTGATACTGGGAAAGTTACTTAAATGTCTTTGTACCTTAGTTTCCTTATTTATAAAATTGGAATATTATTATCAATTACATAAAATTAAATTAGAAAATGTATATATAACACATGTCATGTAGGAGCTTAAGAAATGTTTATATAAATGGATTTTTACATACTATCCCTGCCTGCAAATTGACGATGGTTTCTTCCAGTTTAAACTTACACACTACCAAATTTATTTTTCAAAGACATTATGCTCCTGTCCAAAACTTTTATATTATTTCCTGCTTTCTATATAATCTATTTTCCAATTTATGGGAAACTTGGTGCATAGTGGTGGCAAGGTAGAGGTGTTAGAAATGATGTCTTAAATCTTAATCTGTGAGTTTAATAGAGTGAGGGAAGAGGTGGCTGAGGGAGATGGCATGAGAGGACAGGGAATGAAGGACTGCTCTTATACCAGAATCCTATATAATAAAGAGGTAATATGCAAATTAACCCTCATGCCCTCACAAGATGGCTTCCTATGACCAGGCTGGCAGGGGGGTTAGTGAGGGACGACCAAATGACTGAACAGTAGGCTGTGTGGGGTGACCAGGCAGGCAGGCAGGTAAGCAATTAGGAGCCAGCAGTCCAGGATTGTAAGAGGGATGTTCGACTGCCAATGGGATCGGGCCTAAATGGCAGTTGGACACCCCACAAGGGGTTCTGGATTGGAGAGGGTGCAGGCTGGGCTGAGGAGACACCCCCCTCCAGTGCATGAATTTCATGCACTGGGCCTCTAGTTAGACCATAGTTTTGGCCACTGGAACAACTATCCCTCTTCTATAATATGAGGAGTAGCCTCAGCTGTCACCAGGTGATCCACTAGTCCAGTGATCGGCAAACTGCGGCTCACGAGCCACATGCAGCTCTTTGGCCCCTTGACTGTGGCTCTTTCACAAAATACCACATGTGGCGCGCACATACAGTGCAATTGAAGCTTCATGGCCCATGCACAGAAGTCGGTATTTTGTGGAAGAGCCACACTCAAGGGGCCAAAGAGCCCCATGTGGCTCGTGAGCCGCAGTTTGCCAACCCCTGCACTAGTCAATGCTTAGCAACTCAAGACTACTCTTACCAACTTCCTGTCATAAACCTTTAGCTCCAGGCAAACTGATTTTGCTATCATTCCCCCTGCAGGAGCTTTGACATTTCTGAGATGTATGACTTTACTAAAGATATTCTACACTTAGCCCTAACCGGTTTGGCTCAGTGGATAGAGCGTCAGCTTGTGGACTGAAGGGTCCCAGGTTCAATTCCCATCAACAGCATGTACCTTGGTTGCAGGCACATTCCCATTAGGGGGTGTGCAAGAGGTAGCTGATTGATGTTTCTCTCTCATTGATGTTTCTAACTCTCTATCTCTCTCCCTCTCTGTAAAAAAAAACAATAAAATATATATTTTTTTTAAAAAAAAGATATTCTATACTTAGAATGTATTGTCTTTTGTCCCCTGTTTCAATGTTATCCATTCGTCATGGACCAGTTGAAACCCAACTTCTATTAAAAAAACAAAACAAAACAAAACACAATTTCCCTAGATCACTTACATTTTTTAGTAATTTATCCTTTCAAGTTGGTCACACTTATTTGGCATTATATACTACTTTCTCGTAAGTTTAGGCCATCTATTCAATGTGAATATACTCAGTGTATGGACTTATATTTTTATGTTATCTTTGATTGTGCCTAGATAATTTGTACATAGTAAACTCTCAAAAATATTGTTTAATAAAGAACTGTTTCAGTAGTTTGAAATAATGTCATTTTCAGGTGAGTTAACTGAGGATTAAAACCTCAACTTAATCAGTGAGGAAAAGGTGAGAAGAGATAATAACAGTCATATCTGGGAGCCAATGAATGATTTTTTTTTTAAAATTTTGAGTTTCCCTCTCTGTCTTTTTTCTAATCCACGGAGGTTTGTGGGCTATTTGTAAAATGAAAGTGTTTGGTTATAAACTTTCTTCAATTGAAATCTTATGTGAAAACCCAATCAGTAACACAGAAAAAATGCATGATGGTAGTTGTGGAGGACTAGAACGACCATCTTCTTGTCTTTGCTGCATTCACTGATCTCTTAGAAGCTGACTTTGAAAATCTCAGGATGAAATCATCCCAAAAACTCTCAGGCACTTATTAGTTGCAGTCTTCATGAATGCAGGAAACTGAACACCTCCTTGCTTCTTTCATACCACCTGTCCATCAGGCTGGCTTTCATGGTGGTACAGGTTGTTCAAAGTAGTAGGATCCTTCCCAATGCTTTATGACGATCAAAGAAAGTAATATAGGTCGAAGTGTTTGCCGATAATAAATCTTAGTCATAAAGTAATAGTAGTATTATTCACACTTAGGTGACTATTATTGTTGTTTTTGCTATTTTTATTACTACTTTGCAGCAGTCTTTAGTGATAGTTATAATAGTTTTACTTAAAGATGAGGAAATAGGGGCTTAGAAAAGTAAGTACCTCAACTCAGAAAATCATAAATAACAGAAAAATTATTCTAAATGGAGGCTTTTCTACTCAAAAATCCATGATATTTTCACAATGCCATCCTGTCTCAAGCTAAACTTGAAAGGCTACCTAAGAAAAAAACTCACCCTAACTGGTTTGGCTCGGTGGATAGAGCGTCGGCCTGCAGGCTCAAGGGTCCCAGGTTCGATTCCGGTCAAAGGCATGTACCTGGGTTGCGGGCACATCCCCAGTGGGGAGTGTGCAGGAGGCAGCTGATCGATGTTTCTCTCTCATCGATGTTTCTAACTCTCTATCCCTCTCCCATCCTCTCTGTAAAAAATGAATAAAATATATTTTAAAAAAAGAAAAAACTGACTTTTGAAAAATATGTTTAAAACTAGAAGCCCATTGCACAAAGATTTGCACAGTGGCCTTCCTTTCCCTGGCTGCCAGCACCAGTTTTCCTCCAGCACCCGGGAGCCAGGCCTTTGGTACAGCTGCAGCAGAGAAGCCAAGCCTCTTCAGTCTTCAGTCTTCTTCAGTCTTCAGTCTTCAGTCTTCACTCCGGCCAGAGCCTTTAGTCTTCGCTCCATGCCTGTGTATGCAAATTAACTGCCATCTTTGTTGGGTTAATTTGCATACTCGCTCTGATTGGCAGGTGGGCAGAGCAGAGTGACACCAATTTGCATGCTTCCTTTTATTAGTGTAGATAATTATTGGTAGTTATAATAATCTAACTAGAGGCCCGGTGCACAAAAATTTGTGCACTCAGGGAGGAAGGGGCGGTCCCTCAGCCCAGCCTGTGCCCTCTCGCAGTCTGGGACCCCTAGGGATATAATGCCCTGCTGACTTAGGCCTGCTCCCGGGTGGCAGAGGGCAGGCCCAATCCCTGGGTGCAGCCCCTGGTCGGGCTCAGAGCAGGGCCGATTGGGGAATTGGGGCACCACCCCCTGTCATGCACAGAGAAGGGTGGATTGGGAGGTTGCAATGCCACCCTCAGTCACGCTCAGGGTAGGGCCAATTGGGGGGTTGGGGCACCGTCCCCTGTCACACTCAAGGGAGGGTTGATGGGGAGGTTGCAGTGCCACGCCCTGTCACGCACAGAACAGGGCCCATCAGGGGGTTGAGGAGATCCCCCCTGTTACTCACAGAGTAGGGCTGATAGGGGAGTTGGGGCACTGCCCCCTGTCACACACAGAGCAGGGCCCGGGGGAGGGGGGTGCTGCCCTCTATCACCCACAGAGCAGGGCCAGTGAGGGGGTTGGGGTGCCACCACTCTCACACTCAGGGCAGGGCCGATGGGGAAGTTATGGCTCTACCCTGTCACATACAGAGCTGGGCCGATCAGGGGGTTGGGGCGCCGCACCCTGTCACACACAGAGCCGCAGGGCGATCAGGGGTTTGGGGAGCTCCCCCCTATCAGGCAAAGAGCAGGGCTGATCAGGAGGTTGGGGCGCCTTCCCCTGTCACGAACAGAGCAGGGCGGATAGGGAGGTTGTGGCCCCGCCCCCTGTCACACACAGAGCCACAGGGCGATCAGGGTGTTTGGGCACTGCCCCCTGTCACGCTGATCCCGGTGCCAGGAGGCCTCACGGCTCTGCTGATCCCGGTGTTGGGAGGCCTCGCGGCTCCGCTGATCCCGGTGCTGGGAGGCATATTACCCTTTTACTATATAGGAGAGAGGCCTGGTGCATGGGTGGGGCTGGCTGGTTTTCCCTGAAGGGTGTCCTGGATCAGGGTGGGGGTCCCAACTGGGGTGTCTGGCCAGCCTGGATGAGGGGATGATGGCTGTTTGCAGCTGGTCACACACCCTTCAGGGTGGGGGTCCCCACTTGGGTGCCTGGCCAGTCTGGGTGAGGGGCTGAGGGCTGTTTTCAGGCTGGTGGGTGATTGAAGCTCCCAACTGCTCCTTTTTTTCTTTTTTATTCTGGGCCAGCTTTTGTTCTGGCTCCAGCTCTGAGGCCTCTGCTGCTGAAAGCAGGTATCTGGTTTGTTTGTGTTCTATAATCGAAACACTGTATAACTCCAGCTCTGAGATCCCGGCTCGCTGAAAGCAGGTTTCTGGGGTTTTGTTTAGCTTCTATATTTGTTACAATGTTTCAAACTGCAAGCTCAGAGGCCGGCAAGGCAGGCGGGGAACGTTGGAGTCCTCCGTCACTAAAGCAAGCAAGCCTCATGTTCGCTTCCAGCTGCCTGGCTGCCGGCCACCATCTTGGCTGGCAGTTAATTTGCATATCGCTCTGATTAGCCAATGGGAAGGGTAGTGGTCATAAGCTAATTACCATGTTTCTCTTTTATTAGATAGGATAAGACATCTGAGAATGTCCTCTGTGACAACCCTGACTAATATCTCTGAAGGGCTAGGAGTCAATCTGGTTTGATCCTGGGAACCATCCTGAGACATGAGCAGTGTTTGGGGTTACAGGTAAAAGCCTTTCATGAGTTTGGACTGCCTGTGAAATGTCAGAGGGGAGCAAAAACCAAACAATGGAATTCCCCAGTAGCCAAGCACAACTGCTTTTGGCGTGAGTAGACTCTATGGGTTATTTTCTTGGTTTGTGTTCATTCTTTTCCACTCTTGGTGATGAATTGACACATTTCTATGCTTGCTTTCTAGGCACTCTCAAACTCCTAATAAACTTGATCTTTGCTTTCCAAAGAGTTTGGACTAATACCTCTTATAGTACAGATAAGACCCCACAATCTTCACATGCTTATTCACTGATTTCGGTGTCAAACTTGTGTACCTACTTTCTATTCTACCAGTTCAAAATCCATCAGTCATGACAGGTGGGTGGTCACTGATACTGCCTACATTACTGAGATGAAGTGACTTGCCCACGGTCATTTAGTCAGTGACAAATTCAGTGTCCTGACCCCAAATCCAGCTGTCTCCCACATAGATTTTGGATGAAGCTTTAAAAACTGGCCTATGTATTAGTGTATTGTTATCTGATCACATCACTGACACATGGGCTGTGTAAAAACAGTGCTTTCCTCCTCAGCAAGCTATTCAATTCTAAAATGATCAAACACTAAAATTATCATTTCTTGTCCTCATAATCAATATGGACAGTGATGGAAATGCAGCATGTTTGGTTTTAAGATATCTCTATATGAGGGGTGAAAGAAAGCAGGCATTGACATATATTTATTTGTTTGACTCTTCATTTCTTTTATTTTTCAAGTTCCTTTTAAAATAATTAATCAGGCCCAATGAAGGAGCTTTCAGTTCTCTCTCTTCCTTTCTTTTCTTTCCATAGTTTCCTATGGAATCTCAGAGACATCTATTCATAGAAGAGAATCAGAGAGACATAGAGGCAGAGCTTTGGGGAAGAGCTTCAGTGCCCTCTCCCAGGGTTCTATGTGGTTCAGTGACTTTACTTCCAGGAAGACTGGCACAAGTATCAAACCCAGGACAGAGAGCTCAAAACTTCTACTTACAACACTGCCCCACTACTGCCAGAAAATCTGAGTCTTCTATCTAAGGTTCCCTTCTTGATCTCAATCTTTCAAAGCAGGATGTTTTTTCAATATAATTCACAACAGCCAGTTACATTTAGTAAATTACTGGTAAAAATTAAATAACTAAGTTTCTATTCAACAAAACTTGAACCTGATGTTTTTAGGTAATTTCCACTTAGAATTTCCAGTAATTACTCTAATAGTTTAAAACTAGTACAAAATATCCTTATAATTCACCAAACTGTTAATCTTGCATTTTAATTTAGGCAGAGAAACAAGAAATGAAGAAAGAAATATAATTATCACAGTTCTAAATCTCAAAAAATATTCAGCTCTAGTTTGGGGGTGGTGATTATTTCATTCAAATTGGTGCAGACACAGAACATAAATTTTCTAATGTAGACAGAAGGTCTGTGAAGCATAAATTATAGTTGTTTTGTCAACTGATTTGTTTAAAGAATTAGCATAAATCATAACATCTTAATTCACTAAAACTCTATTCTTCTGCAAAATAAAAAACTAACTTGGCTTAGAGAATCCTATTTATTCACTTAAGGAATTTATACTGGGTGCCTTGGATATGCCACGCATTGTGTTTAGCACTATGGGAGACATGGAAATATATGTATATAAATCACAGTCTTTGACATTAATAGATATACAGTCTAGAAGTTTGGTTGGAGTTATTTCAAAAGAGGAGGAAAAGGACAGAAAGACACAATTATTATACTGGAAACATCAGGAAACCCAGTTTCTTTTTTAAAACATAATATATGTTGAATTTTCTTTGATCTTCTTTGGTTGTATATATCTTATTTAAAAGACAAATATTGCACTGACCAGATTGGCTCAGTGGATAGAGCGTTGGTCTGCAGACTGAAGGGTCCCAGGTTTGATTCCGGTCAAGGGCATGTACCTTGGTTGTGGGCACATCCCCAGCGGGAGGTGTGCAGAAAGCAGCTGATTGATGTTTCTCTCATCGATGTTTCCAACTATCTATCCCTCTCCCTTCCTCTCTGTAAAAAATCAATAAAGTATATTTTTTAAAAAAGACAAATATTTGCTTAGTGTTTAAGCACTAGTAACGTCACAGTGATAAATAATTTATAATCCATGTCCTCAAGAAGTTTAGAATCTTGTAATCATTTTGTTAACTAAGTTTTAAATTAAAAAAAGGAGCTGTAACCACTTTGGCTTAGTGGATAGAGCATCAGCCTGTGGACTGAAGGGTCCCAGGTTCAATTCTGGTCAAGGGCATGTACCTTGGTTCTGGGGTCCAACTCCAGCAGGTCCAGTGGTCCCCAAAGGTGTGGACGGAGTCGGCGAAGAAGGAATGACACGGAGACAGCATTCAGTTGATCAGCAGCCTAGCCAGGAGCTCTAGCCAAGTTCTGGTGTTTATTGTCTTGTTACATCTGTATTTATACCAGTTGATTTTAATCCTGTCAATTTCTATTGCAAAGGTTAGGGCGTTTCTTATCTCCATTCCAGGGAGTAAAGATTATATAGCTTAAGTGTGATTGTTTGTAGTTAAAGTGATTAACTACCTGCCTGGCACTTAGTTAAGGGGTTTTATCCCCTCCATAACTTCAGGGAAAAATCCCTACCTGCGGAAACAACCTTTCTTGGAGAGGTGACCTTGGTTAAAACACATAGCACTAAGGGGAGCAAACATATTAAGAACAGTATGCTATATACGCCAGGTCCCTTGAAACATATGCTGTGCAGATGTTTCTTTCCTGCAGCAACTGTGTCAAGCAGCAAGGATGGACCGGCTTCCGGAAGCTTGGTTGCGGGCACATCCCCAGTAGGGGGTGTGTAGGAGGCAGTTGATCGATGTTTCTCTCTCATCGATGTTTCTAACTCTCTTTCCTTCTTCTTTCCTCTCTGTCAAAAAATCAATAAAATATATATATCTATATTTTTAATTTATTGCTTAAAGTACTACAAAGGGTATTACATATGTGTCCATTTTATCCCGCCGCCCTAGACAGTCCACTAGCCTCCCCTATCCCGCAGTGTCTGATGTCCATTGGTTATGCTTATATGCATGCATACAAGTCCTTTAGTTGATCTCTTACCCCCCTACCTCCTGCCCCCCAACCCTCCCCGGCCTTCCCGCTGCAGTTTGACAATCTGTTTGAGGCAGCTCTGCCTCTGTATCTATTATTGTTCAAAAGTTTATAATGGTCTCTATTATCCATGAATAAGTGAGATCATGTGGTATTTTTCTTCCATTGACTGGCTTATTTCACTTAGCATAATGCTCTCCAGTTCCATCCATGACGTTGCAAATGGTAAGAGTTCCTTCCTTTTTAGAGCAGCATAGTATTCCACCGTGTAGATGTACCACAGTTTTCTAATCCATTCATCTACTGATGGGCACTTAGGCTGTTTCCAGATTTTAGCTATGGTGAATTGTGCTGCTATGAACATAGGGGTGCATATATCCTTTCTGATTATTGTTTCTGGTTTCTTGGGATATATTCCTAGAAGTGGGATCACAGGGTCAAATGGGAGTTCCATTTTCAGTTTTTTAAGGAAACTCCATACTGTTCTCCACAGTGGCTGCACCAGTCTGCATTCCCACCAGCAGGGCACAAGTGTTCCTTTTTCTCCACATCCTCTCCAGCACCTGTCGTTTGTTGATTTGTTGATGATAGCCAGTCTGACAGGTGTGAGATGGTACCTCATTGTTGTTTTGATTTGCATCTCTCGGATGATTAGTGACTTTGAGCATGTTTTCATATGTCTCTTGGCTTTCTGAATGTCCTCTTTTGAAAGGTGTCTATTTCGGTCTTTTGCCCATTTTTTGATCGGATTGTTTATCTTCCTTTTGTTAAGTTGTATGAGTTCCCTATAAATTTTGGAGATTAGGCCCTTATCAGATATGACATTGGCAAATATGTTTTCTCACACACTGGGTTCTCTCCTTGTTTTGTTGCTGGTTTCTTTTGCTGTGCAGAACCTTTTTATTTTGATGTAGTCCCATTTGTTCATTTTCTCTTTAGTTTCAAGTGCCCTAGGAGCTGTATCAGTGAAGAAATTGCTTCAGCATATGTCTGAGATTTTGTTGCCTTTGGATTCTTCTAGAATTTTTATGGTTTCCTGTCGTACATTTAAGTCCTTTATCCATTTTGAGTTTATTTTTGTGTATGGTGTAAGTTGGTGGTCTAGTTTCATTTTCTTGCATATGTCTGTCCAATTTTCCCAACACCATTTATTGAAGAGACTATCTTGACTCCATTGTATGTTCTTGCCTCCTTTGTCAAATATTAATTGAGCATATTGGTTCGGGCCGATTTCAGGGCTCTCTATTCTATTCCATTGATCTATATGCCTATTCTTGTACCAGTACCAGGAAGTTTTGAGAACAGTGGCTTTGTAATACAACTTGATATCCGGTATTGAGATCCCACCTACTTTGGTCTTTTTCAGGATTGCTGCAGGTATTCGGGGTCTTTTTTTTATTCCAGATGAATTTTTGGAGAGTTCGTTCTAGATCTCTGAAGTATGCCATTGGTATTTTAATGGGAAGTGCATTGAATTTATAGATTGCTTTGGGTAGTATGGACATTTTAATGAAGTTGATTCTACCAATCCATGAACGCGGTATGTTCTTCCATCTGTTTATGTCTTCCTCTATCTCTTTTTACAATGTCCTGTAGTTTTCTGAGTAGAGGTCTTTTACCTCTTTAGTTAAGTTTATTCCTAAGTAGCTTAATTTTTTTTGGTGCGATGGTGAATGGGATTGTTTGTATAATCTCTCTTTCTGAAAGTTCACTATTGGTGTATAGAAATGCCTCAGATTTTTTGGGGTTAATTTTGTATCCTGCTACATTGCCAAATTCATGTATTAAGTCTAGTAGCTTTTTGATGGAGTCTCTAGGGTTTTGTATGTATAATATCATGTCGTCTGCAAATAAGGACACTTTTACTTCCTCTTTTCCAATTTGGATGCCTTTTATTTCTTCTTCTTGCTGAATTGCAATGGCTAACATTTCCACTACTATGTTGAACAGGAGTGGTGAGAGGGGGCATCCCTGTCTTGTTCCTGTTCTTAGGGGAGATGGTGTTAGTTTTTGTCCATTGAGTATGATGTTGGCTGTGGGCCTGTCATATATGGCTTTTATTATGTTGAGGTATGATCGTTCTACTCCCACCTTGCTGAGAGCTTTTATCAAAAATGGGTGTTGAATTTTGTCAAACACTTTTTCTGCATCAATTGATATGACCATGTGGTTTTTTTCTTTCAATTTGTTTATGTAATGTATCACGTTTATTGATTTGCGGATATTGTACCATCCTTGCATCCCTGGGATAAATCCTACTTGGTCATGGTGTATGATCTTTCTGATGTACTGCTGGATCCGATTTGCTAAGGTTTTGTTGAGGATTTTGGCATCTATGTTCATGAGGGATATTGGCCTGTAATTCTCTTTAATTGTGTTGTCTTTACCTGGTTTTGGTATTAGGGTGATGCTGGCTTCATAGAATGAGCTTGGAAGTGTTCCTTCCTCTTGAATTTTTTGTAGTAGTCTGAGGAGGATAGGTTTTAGTTCTTCCTTGAATGTTTGGTAAAACTCCTCTGTGAAGCCATCTGGTCCTGGGCTTTTGTTTGCTGGAAGCTTTTGGATGACTGCTTCAATTTCTTCCATAGTTGTTGGCCTGTTGAGATTTTTAGATTCTTCCTGATTGAGTTTTGGAATGTTGTATTTTTCTAGGAATTTGTCCATTTCCTCCAGGTTGTCTAGTTTGTTGGAGTAGAGCTGTCCATAGTATTTTTTAACAATCATTTGTATTTCTGTGGGGTCTGTTGTTATTTCGCCTCTATCGTTTCTGATTTTGTTTATTTGGGTCCTCTCTCTTTGCTTCTTGGTGAGTCTGGCCAGAGGTTTGTCAATCTTGTTTATCCTTTCAAAGAACCAGATCTTGGTTTCACTGATTTTCTGTATTGTTTTTTTGGTCTCTATGTCATTTATTTCTGCTCTAATCCTTATTATCTCCTTCCTTCTGCTCACTCTAGGGTTTTCTTGTTGCTCTCTTTCTAATTCTTTGAGTTGTAGAGTTAGATGATTTCCTACCATTTTTTCTTGTTTTTTGAGATAGGCCTGTAGAGCTATAAACTTCCCTGTCAGGACTGCTTTCATTGTGTCCCATAGGTTTTGGATTGTTGTGTTTTCATTGTCATTAGTTTCCATGATGTTTTGAATTTCTTCTTTGAGTTCATTGGTAACCCAATCAATATTTAATAGCATGCTATTCAGCATCTAGTTGTTTGAGTATTTTGGGTTGTTTTTATTGTAGTTTATTTCTAATATTATGTCATCGTGATCTGCGAAGACGCTTTTTATGATTTCGATCTTCTTGAATTTGGGCAGACTGTGCTTGTGACCCAATATGTGGTCTATTTTTGAATATGTCTTATGAGCATTTGAGTAGAATGTATATTCCCTGGCTTTGGGGTGAAGTGTTCTGAAGATGTCTATTAAGTCCATCTGATCTAGTGAGTCATTTAGGATTGCTGTATCTTTGCTGATTGTTTGTCTAGAGGGCTTATCCAGTGTTGTTAGTGGTGTATTAAAGTCCCCTACTATGATTGTATTGTTGTCGATCTCTCCTTTGATATCTTCCAGGAGTATTTTTATGAATTTGGGTGCTCCTGCATTGGGTGCATATATGTTTACCAGGGTTATATCTTCTTGTTGTATTGATCCCTTTAGTATTATGAAGTGGCCTTTCTTATCTCTTGTTATGGCCTTCACTTTGAGGTCTATTTTGTCCGATATAAGTATTGCTACCACAGCTTTCTTTTCCTTCCCATTTGCCTGAAAGATATTTTTCCATCCTTTCACTTTCAGTCAGTGTGAGTCCCTTCTAATGAGGTGGGTTCCTTGTAGACAGCAGATGTATGGGTCATGTTTTTTTTTTTCCATTCAGCCACTCAATGTCTTTTGGTTGGAGCATGTGGTCCATTTACATTTAAAGTTATTATTGAAAGGTACTTGTTTGTAGCCATTTCTGTTTTTGTGTGGCTGTTTTCTTTCTGAGCTTTTTATTTCTTCTTTTTATACCAGTCCCTTTAGCATTCCTTGCATTGCTGGCTTGGTGTTGATAAACTCACTTAGCCTTTTTTTGTCTGCGAAGCTTCTTATTTCCCCTTCAAGTTTGAATGATAGACTTGCTGGATAGAGTATTCTTGGATTCAGTCCTTTGCTTTGCATCACTTTGTAAATTTCTGTCCATTCTTTTCTGGCCTGATGTGTTTCTGTTGAGAAATCATTTGACAATCTAATGGGAGATCCCTTGTATGTAACTTTCCGTCTCTCTCTTGCAGCTTGTAAGATTCTCTCTTTGTCCTGAACGTTTACCATGGTAATTATGATGTGTCTTGGTGTGGGTCTTTTCGGGTTCACCTTGTTTGGGACTCTCTGGGCTTGTGTGACTTTTTTCTTCCACACCTCAGGGAAGTTTTCTGATATTATTTCTTCTAATAGGTTTTCTAATCCTTGTTCATCCTTCTGTGGTTCTGGTACCCCTTTTATTTGTATGTTGTTTCGTTTCATGTTATCCCAAAGCTCCCTTAGGCTCTCCTCCTGTCTTTTAATTTTTTCTCCAATTGCAGTACATTTTGGGTATGTTTTCCTTCCTTGTCTAATAATTCACTAATTCGGTACTCCGCTTCTCCTTGTCTACTGTTGATACTTTCAATGGAGTTTTTCATTGCAGCTATATCACTCTTCATTTCTTCTTGGGTCTTACTTAAGTTGTTGATTTTTTCATCTGTTTCTTCTAGCTTCTTCCATATGTTATCGATTTTTTCATCTGTTTCTTCTTGCTTCTTGCAGAGGTTGTCAATTTTTTCCTCCATCCGGTTTATGCACTCTAGGACCCTTATTCTGAATTCTTTTTCTGTCATGTTGCATGCCTCTGTATTACTTAGTTGCTTTTCTGGAGAGTCCTCCTTCTCTTTCCTTTGGGGGTTTCTTTGTCTACCCATGTTTGATCTCACTGACATAACTAGACGTTGTGTTGTTCAGTGGCTGCTCCCTGGGTGGCAGTGACTCCTTGGTCTGTGGCTGCTCTTCGGGCGGTTGCGGTAGCAGCTGCTCTTCAGTTGGCAGCAGCTCCTCTGGTGGGTGCTGTTCACAGCTGTGGTGGCTCTTCTGGCTGGTGGGGCGAGGTTTCATGTACAGCTGCTGTTCCTCAGCAGAGGGAGTGGTGCTCAGGAGGTTGCTGTTTCTTGGATCTGCTGCATTGATTTAAAGGCACAAAATACAACACAACAAGGCACCATGGACCAGGCAATATACACAAGTATATTCAAGATATTAATAACCCTAAATAAAGGTGACCACCCGAATTAAGAGAATTAGGGGATAAGGAAGAAGGAAGAGAAAAAGATAAAAGTGAAAAAAGAAAAGTAGGGACCAGAAAAAGGAGTGCAAAAATGAAATTGGGAAAAAGGAGGGGGGACAATAAAAGCGAGAAAAGAAAAGAAAAGAAAAAAAAAAGAGCGAAAAGAGAGAATGAAGTGGAAGAGGGGAAGAGACTTTTTTATATGAGGAGAATACTCCTATAGAACAGCCATTAATCCCAACAAATTCCAGCAACAGCTTCCTGGAGATGAATGCAAACTAGAAACAACCAATAATATAACGATGAAAATAGAATGGAGAACACTAATCCCAAAATAAAATAAAGAGAAAATAAAATGGCACTTTAAAAAAAATGGTAAAATTGTAGCAGTAGTAATGCTGGTTAAAAATAAGAAGGTAGTAATTAAAAGGGTAAAATCAGGTAATGGAAAAAGAAGAAAAGAAAAAAAAGAAGAAAAAAAAGGAAAGAAAAAAATTGGTTTCTTAGTTAAAATGTGAAAAAAGAAAAAAAAATGCAGTAGTGAAGGTCCTTCAGTTCTTCTATTCTTCAGTGTGGCTCGCCTTAGACCTGCCAGGTATTCACGAGAGTGTTGGGTTTCCCTACGATACACTGTTCCTCTGTGTTGTAAACCACAGTCCTTATTTTAAAGCAAGCCGCATTTGTTTCCCAGACTGCCTTATTTTGTGTTTAGCAAAGAGTCAGTTTGTGGGTCAGCCTCTGGGTGGCAGTGTTCTGGGGTTGGCCTCTGAGGCTATAGGGCCTCTCTGTCCAGTGGAAGTTCACTGCCCAGAACTGGCTGCGTAATAGTTAGTTACTGGCGCTGTGTTGTTGCTGGGATTGAAAATCCCTCTATAGGCCAGACCCTGTTAACTCCCAGGGACTGATCAGGTTATTTTAATCCTTGATCTCCTACAGGGTGGAATCTGGGTGTGGCTGTGCTCCTTGCCTGGGGGCTGGGGGGAGGTGTCTCACTCTCCAGAGAGAATGGCTGCCCCAGTCCTGGGCTCAGGGGTGTCTCAGCCCTCAATTCACTGCCACCTCTCCCGGCCCCCCTTCTCTCCTCAGTCTCTCCCCAGTTCCACTCCTCCGCACCCTCTCCCTCTCTTCAGCACAGGTGAGTGTCTGTATCCGAAATGTCCCATGAACAGGATTCAGTAAAAACAAACAAACAAACGCCGGCCGCGGAAACGGGGAAGGCTTGGTTTCTGTAAGCTTCTTCTCTTACCGGGACTGCATGGTCTGGTCAGCTCTTCAGGCTGCCCCCTTTAGGCTCAGTCCTCTGTGATCACAGAACCCAGCTCTCAATTCCCCCGGTGGCACCAGGAATCCCATGGTTCTCCTTTCCCCTGTCAGGGGCTGTGCCTGTCCCAAGGGACGCGGCTGTCTGCCACGGGGTCTCCCTCGACTCTCTGGGCTCAGAGGTCTGGCAAACTTTCCTGCCCAAATCCCTGTTTTTTTTACATTTCCAGGGGAGTTCTGCCCTTCCCGGCTGCAAACCGTCTCACCAGCTGAGCAATTTCGCCAATTCGGTGTGGGTGCTATTAGTTTCAGCTGCTCTCTCCATTTGCTCCGGGACACGACCTGGGACACGGCTGCCTATACCGCCGCCATCTTCCGTCTCCAATAAAATATATTTTTAAAAAAATGTTTTAAAAAGGAGATATCTCTGTCCTCCTAAAGCAAGAATAAATAGGTCTAAATGGAGGAATTAGGGAGACAAAAAATCCAGGCAATATCTGGGTTGGATTGTGTAGAAAGAGGATGATGATAAAAAGATTGACATTTATAGAGACAAGCTCAACATAGAAGAAAACGGAATATAGGGAACCAATTCTGATTTCTGAGCTAAGATTAACTGTGGCTTGGACAGATAATCCAAACTAAGAGGAATCTGTGGAAATGATCTCTTTATCTGGGTAAAGCTAGATCCTTATCTGTGCTCCGTATTGGGTTTTTATAAATAAGGAACTGGAACTGCTGTCTGGCTATAATAAGTGATAACTCCTGCCCCCCAAAAGAGGTCCAAAGATGGGAGACTTAATCTCAGATGCAAAAATTACAGGATACACACCCATCTTGTCTCCCCACCTCTACAGCTCACCTTGATCAAAGCTCAGCAGTGCTAATCTCCCCTCTCATCATAGAAAGAGGAAAGCTAGGCCACTTAAAGGACCATGTTACCATCAACAGTAACCCAACAACCAATTTAGACCCTTAATGACTGTCATCCTGCACTGTTTCCCTATGCAAAATATAAATGAAATAACAAGTACATCAGAGATGAGATAAGTGAGAAATTGAAATCCTAAGCTTGGACTTTAAGACTATATCTATATCTCAGTGTAACATGTAAACTTTAGCACTAGATATTGTCTATCTATTCTATATATATATATATATATATATATATATATATATATATATATATATAAGAGCCAGGGTCCATAACATCCAAAACAACTGGACAGATGACCGAACACCAGATGTCAGTCCTGCAGTCATTTCTGGGTCACCACAGTGACCCAGCACTGACTTCTACTGCTGCAGGCACAGTGATTCAGCACTGACTATCAATGGGGCTGCGGATCAGGCCCAGAAAGAGAAGCAGGGTCTGATCCACAGCCTCTGTGGCAGCTGTTGATCAGCCGTTGCTTCTCTCTTTCTCTCCGGGCCTCCCCAGCAGCTGCAGGGGCTGCTGATCAGCCCTGCCTCTCTGGTCAGGCCCAGAGATAGGCCCGGAGATGCTGACTGGCATAGAAACCGACCAATCAGAATCTAATTTGGGTGAACTATGAGGAGCCAATGGCTGCCTAGGAGGCGGAGGTTTTGACACTGACTGGCATCAAATCTGACCAATCAGAACCTAATCTGGGTGAACTGCAAAGGCAGAACCTAAAGTGGGGTTGAGGAGGGGTTTTAAGGGCAACAGTTGTTTGGTATAAGGTATAAGAATGTGGTTTAATTTTTTAATGACTGGTTTCGCAGTATAGTGCATAAAGCTGGCTATCAGTCCAAATATAGGGATTATGTCTTTTTGTCTGCCAAGAGCATCTCCTCCTTCTGAAAAAGGCTTCCCCCCCATTTAAGCAATCCTATCCTATATAATCTATCTATACTAATAAAAGGGTAATATGCTAATTAGACCAGGTCAATCGGCCATCTTCTGAGCGTCCACCTTCTTTCCAGACAAAGCCATGGTGGTGGGGGTCGAGGCAGAGGCAGTTAGGGGTGATCAGGCCAGCAAGGGAGAGCAGTTGGGGGTGAGATCAGGCTGGCAGGGGGTTAGGGGCTATCAGGCCAGCAGGGGAGGGCAGTTGGGGGTGAGATCAGGCCTACAGGAAAGGGCAGTTAGAGGCAATTAGGCAGACAGGCAGAGGGATTCGGGGCAATCAGGCAGGCAGGCAGAGGCAGTTAGTGGTGATCAGGCAGGCAGGCAGGTGAGAGGTTAGGAGCCAGCAGTCCCAGATTGCGAGAGGGATGTCCGACTGCTGGTTTAGGGGGTTGGGCCACAGGGATGGGGCCTAAACCAGCAGTCGGACATTCCCCAAGGGTTCTCCAATTTTAGAGGGTGCAGTCTGGGCTGAGGGACGCCCCCCCCTCCCCCCCCCCGTGCATGAATTTTGTGCAATGGGTAACTAGTATAAAAATATGACACCAGTAAACCTTTTAAAAAAAGTAGATAAAACTTTTTCCATGTATTGGCAAATTTGAATAGAATCTATGACAAAACACTCTCCTAAAAACCCATAGTCACTTAGAAAAGTATCTCATAGAACCATGGAAACTCAGGGTATGATATTACCTTAGGGTATAATGCTTATAAAGCACTTCAAACCTGCCATATAGTAAATATGTAATAAAAAACACTGTCATAGGTTTCTGCACTCAGTGATCTCAGGGTGATAAGCAGAGAGGCCTATTTCCTTGAGGGGATTCCTCTACCAGTAAGATTCCTCCACCCTTGGACACAGTCCCTTTTACCCTGGCTCTTTGCTCTAAGACACTTTGCTTCCTCTACTTCCCTGAACACTAAACTTTGAATATCCATTAAATGAAAAATATCAGCTGTGCACTCAATAAAGACAGAGGTAAATGAAATCAGTACAAAAACTCCTTCAGCAGACTGCATAGAAATTAGCTTAATTTCTGTCAAATATAAAGAAAGAATGGTTTCAAGCTTCAAAAAGAAAGCTAAAACGCTATAAATATGAAGAACAACTAAATTGTGTTGAAGGCTCATTAGGCTCTGCTCACAGACCTTCCATTTATCTCAGTTCATTGCAGAAAAGTGAAATTACTTCAAACAAGCTATGTATTCAAAGTATCAACTCTTCCTCTGAACCCTACTGCTAGTGCCCACTGGCCTAGTCTTATTTTATTCATGAATGTGATCCTCCATACATTAAAACAAAAAGGAATAAGAGTGAGAGTATTCAAATATCTTATTCAAAATTTCTATACCAGTTGACATCTATTACTAAATTAATCTCACCTGTAGGAAAGTAAGAAAGTGTTTTATGAGCAGCTACCCTCTTTATGTATTTCCTTTTCAAAATAATAGCATATTTTTTATCATCTTTCTTTCAGACTAATCTTCTATGAAAATAGAATATAATCACAACAACTTTGAATTCTCAACCAGAATAGCAACAAGGGAAAAAAACATTTTAAGGAAATCTTAATACTATGCAGAAGTGATCTCAGGGAACCCAAGATGTCAATATGAAGTCATGAGATCTTTGCTCCGGGACACTTGGAGGGAAAACAAATAAGCCAGGGTTTTAATACCAAATCTACTGCAATTTTCTGCATAGTCTTTTAGAAAAGAAATTCCTTTTCTCCTTATCCTTGCCAGCATTTGTTGTTTGTTGATTTGTGGATGGAGCCATTCTGACAGGTGTGAGGTGATACTTCATAGTTATTTTAATTTGCCTCTCTGATGATAGTGACTTTGAGCATTTTTTTTCATATGTATATTGGCCATCTGTATGTCCTCTTTGGAGAGGTGTCTATTTAGATCCTTTGTCCATTTTTTAATTGGATTGTTTGTCTTCTTTTTGTTGAGTTGTATGAGTTCTTTATATATTTTGGAAACTAATCCCTTATCAGATTCATCATTGACAAATTAGGTTCCCTTTGCACTGTGAGGATAGTTTGTTTGCTGTGCAGAATCTTTTTAGTTTGAGGTGGTCCCATTTCTTTATTTTTTTCCTTTGTTTCTCTTGCCCTAGTTATATCTGTGAAAATTCTGCTCCATGAGATATCTAAAATGTTACTGCCTATGTTTTCTTCTAAGATTTTTATGGTTTGATGGCTTACAAGTAACTCTTTTATCCATTTTGAGCTTATTCTTGTTTATGGTCTAGTTTTATTTTATTTATTTTTTGCATGTAGCTGTCCAATTTTCCCAACACCATGTATTGAAGAGACTATCTTGACTCCATTGTATGTTCCTCCTTCCTTTGTCACATATTAATTGAGCTTAATGGCTTGAATTGATTTCTGGATTATCTGTTCTGCTCCATTGTTCTATATTCTTGCTCTTATGCCAGTATAAGGCTGTATTGAGTACAGTGCTTTGTAGTATAACTTGATATCTGGTATTGTGATCCCTTTAACTTTGCTCGTCTTTCTCAAGATTGCTGAGGCTATTCAGGGTCCTTTTGGGTTCCATATAAAATTTTGGGTTATTTGTTCTAGATCTGTGAAATATAGGGTATCCCCCCAAAATGTATACTAATGTGCATATATTTTCTTGGGACACCAATGTTGCTGGTATTTTAATTTTTAAAATATATGTTTTTATTGATTTTTAGATAGAGAGGAAAGGAAAGGGATAGAGAGATAAAAACATCAATGAAAGATGAACATCATCAATCTGCTGCTTCTTGCATGCACCCCTACTGGGGATGGAGCCCACAATCTGGGCATGTGCCCTGACCAGGAATTAAACCAGTAACCTCTTGGTTCTTGGGTCGATGCTCAACCACTGATCCACACAAGCTGGGCATATCACTGATATTTTAATAGGGATTGTGTTGAACCTATAGATTGCTTTGGGTAGTATGGATAGCCTATATAATAAAAGGGTAATATGCAAATTTACCCTAACAGCAGAACGACTGGGAATGACTGGTCACTCTGACAGACACTGACCACCTGGGGGGCAGACGCTCAATGCAGGAGCTTCCCCCTGGTGGTCAGTGTGCTCCCACAGGGGGAGCTCTGCTCAGACACAAGCCAGGCTGATGGCTTCCAGCACAGCAGTGATGGCGGGAGTCTCTCCCAACTCTTCAGCAGCGCTAAGGATGTCCGACTGCAGCTTAGGCCTTCTCCCTGCTGGTAAGTGGACACCCCCCAAGGGCTCCTGGGCTGCCAGAGGGATGTCTGACTTCCAGCTTAGGCCTTATCCCCCAGCAGGTGGACATCCCCCGAGGGGTCCCAGATTGTGAGAGGGCACAGGCCAGGCTGAGGGACCTCCCCCTCCCCCCCCCCCCCCCCCGGCCAAGTGCACAAATTTTTGTGCACCGGGCCTCTAGTTTTAATAATATTAATTATTCTAATTCATGAGCTGGTGAGGATGTGGGGAAAAGGGTACCCTAGTATACTGCTGGTAGGAATGCAGACTGGTGCAGTCACTATAGAAAACAGTATGGAGTTTCTACAAAAATATTAAAAACCGAACTGCCATTTGACCCAGTGATTCCACTTTGAAGAATATATCCTAAGAATCCCAACACACAAATCAGAAAGAATATATGCAACCCTTATGTTCATAGTAGCACAATTTATAAGATCTGGAAATAGCCCAAGTGCCCATCCATACTAATAAAAGGGTAATATGCTAATTAGACTGGGAGACCTTCCGGGAGACCTTCTGGATGTCCTTCCGGACAAAGCCATGGTGGTGGGGCCGAGGCAGAGGCAGTTAGGGGTGATCAGGCTAGAAAGGGAGGGCAGTTGGGAGTGATCAGGCCAGTGGGAGGGTGGTAGTTGGGGGCAAGCAGGCCAGCAGTGGGGGTCAGTTGGGGATGATCAGGCTGGTGGTGGGGGGCAGTTGTGGGTGAGAAGGCTGGTGGAGGGGGGCAGTTGGGGGCAAGCAGGCTGGCAAGCAGAGTGGTTAGGGGCAATCAAGCAGGCAGGCAGGTGAGTGGATAGGAGCCAGCAGTCCTGGATTGTGTGAGGAATGTCCAACTGCTGGTTTGGGATCAGGCCTAAACTGGCCATCGGACAACCCCCAAGGGGTCCTAGATTGGAGAGGGTGCAGGCCGGGCTGAGGGACAATCTACTCCCCCCGTCCATGCATGAATTTTGTGCACCGGGCCACTAATCAGTAGATAAGTGGTAAAGAAGTTGTGGTTTATGGAATACTATGCAGCTATAAAAAGGAAATATCTCTTACCCTTTGATACAGCATGAAGAAACCTGGAGAGTATTATGCTAAGCAAAATAAGCTAATCAGAGAAAGATAAGTATCATATGATCTCACTTATATGTGGAATCTAATAATCAAAATGGGTCCAGAGGCATGGAAGCATGGCACAGACTGAGGAATATCACAGGGAAGGGGGCAGAGGATGAGGGCAGAGATTAACCACATAATTTATATGCATATATGCATAATCTATAGACATAGATTGTATGGTAAAAGTTTGGGGTAGGTGGGAAACAGGTGGAGTGGGCAATGAGAGAAAAATGGGGGACATTTGTAATACCCTCAACAATGAAGATAACTAAAAAATAAATTAAATAATTATTAAAATTTTAAATAAATTAATTAAAATATAAAATAAATTCCTTCATTTTTTCCTCATCTATAAGTTGATAGAGTTATGCGAGCTTTCTCTAAATTCAGCTTTAGGGTTTTCTAAGCCTGAATATGGTTGATTTCATTTTTTATATATCTTCCCCTATCTAGCATTCTACCCCAATCCAACTAATGTTACCTGCCACTTACACCAATACTCATATTAATAACCTAGAAGACATCTTCTATGACTTTCTTTCTCTCACAACCCACATTCAATCCATTTGAAGTGCCCTGAGCCCTGAGTCCTAAACATATCATGAGTTTGGTCCTTCTCACTCTTATAATTGTAATAGAGGCCCAGTGCACAAAATTCTGCACTCAAGGGTTCCCTCAGCCTGGCCTGTGCCCTCTCACAGTCCGGGAGCTTTTGTGGTTTGTCTGACTGATGGCTGAGGCCCACTCCTCCAGGGCCTAAGCTGTCATTTAGACATACTTAGCACTGCTGCAGAGGCAGGAGAGGCTCCGCCACTACCACTGCACTCACCAGCCATGAGCCCAGCTTCTGGCTGAGTGGCGCTCCCCCTATGGGAGTGCACTAACTACCAGGGGGCAGCTTCTGAGTTGAGTTTCTACTCTCTGGTGGTCAGTGCACATCATAGCGGCTGGTCATTCCGCTGTTTGGTTGATTTGCATATTAGCCTTTTATTATATAAAATTCTAGGCCACCTAATTTTCTCTTCTCTCCTGAACTATTTTCCTGTTCCCATTTTGCTCTTATAATGTTTATTCTCTATGCAGCAGCCAGAAAGATCCTCTTAAAACATAAATCAAATCCTGTCCCTTCCAGAACATAACCATCCACAGGTTCTCCTTTAATCTTGGAATACCTTGTGAAATCTACCATGATCTGCGAAGGCCTATGTGGTTCAGTCCTGGCTGTTTCATCAATCATGTCCACACTCTCCCTTTGCTTATGCTCTCCAGACACACTGAGCCATTTTTTGTTCCCACTCATGGCCTTTGTACATGCTGCTCCTCTGCTTGGAGCACTGTCTGCACACCTATATGGTCCCCTACCCTACTGCACAGGACTTTTCCAACATAACCTCCCCAAAAACACTTGCCCTGATTTCTTTTCTGAAATAACTGCCCTGTCACTCTCTAGCAATCCTCTCCCACATGCTTTATTTTTTTAGTACCTCTTATTACCAATGTGTTAGATTGTTTCCAAAATGGTACACAGTGATCACGACTCCTTGTACCTGTACCCATATATTGTTCCCTTGCATGTTGGCTCTGAGCCCATGGGACACGTGCATTGAATAAATGCTTGCTCTTTTGTGCTTGTTCCCATGACAGCCTAAGACCTTCTGTGGTCAAAAAACCACATGGATAGAGGGGCCCAGATAACCCATCTCTACCCGCTGAGCTTCTGAGTCAAAGCAGCCAGACCAGTGAGCTCAGGTGAGGACAGCAGGAGAACTAGGAGCTCACCCACAGAATTGTGGGAAATAATAAACCATTGTTGTTTTAAGCTACTTGGTTTGAGGTGAGGTGGTGTTTTTTTATTTACATTTTTATTTATTTCAGAGAGGAAGGGAGAGAGAGACAAAGAGAGAGAGAGAGAGAGAGAGAGAGAGAGAGAGAGAGAGAGAGAAATGATAAGAACCACTGCTTGCTTCCTACACACTCCCTATTGGGAATCAAGCCCACAACCCACACATGTGCCCTGACCAGGAATCAAACCATGATCTCCTGGTTCACAGGTCAATATTCAACCACTAAGCCACACCAGCCAGGCTGCGGTGTTGTTGTTTTTTTTATATTTCAGCGTATAACCAGTAGAGCTCCTATGACCTACTATTTTTCCTATTTTTATCTTCCCATTGGACTATACACTCCACGGGAACTTGTTTTTTCACTGCTGTAACCCCACTTTTTAGAGCAATGTTTTGAGTATATACTCAATGGCATGGAGTATATTCTTAGGAAATATTTTTCAAATGAATGAATATATGTAGGAATGAACACCCTCATAGTTCACAGGCAAATATACTGTTTAGCCCAAGCAAACTTTCTCTGGACCATTGTGTGTTTTTAAATGCTGCCATAAAAAGAGGCATAAAGGTGGCATTTCAGTTTTTCACTCATAATTAACACTGTTTGAAAATGTATTTTTTCTTCTTGGAATCATGTGGAACCTGGGATTTAATTACCCCAATTTCATTCTTGACTCTTGCATTACACTCAACTGCCAAGTGCCTCCTGCAGTGGGTTTATATCTTCAAAGTGTTTGGCTACAAATATTTGGTTAACACACAACTACAACAAGCTCTGCTAGAAAACCCCACATGCCCCATAGTAAGTGATGGAGTGAGCTGTGGTGAAGTACCAGTGAGGAGATGAAAGGAGTCTAATCATGTGAGCTGGGCCAGAATGAGTGTGGGGCCATCAGAAATGTCTTCCAAAGGTTCAGTTCATTCACACAGTGTATGCCTATGGCCAAAACCACCACTGTGCCCATTCTATCTTTCCTCCAAACTAGGATTCCCTCAATCTTTTGATGTGTGAGCTACATTGTTGATTTCTAAACATAATCATCTCTGAGTTTTTAGACCTATGTACAAAGTGAAAACACATTTTAAGTGACAGTTATTTTCTATAGGGCAGTGGTTCTCAACCTTGGCTGCACATTAGAATCACCTGGGAATCTTTTTAAAATCCTGATTTCTAGGCCTCATCATCTGGAAATTCTTTCTTTGTTACTCATGTTGTGGACCCACCCAAGAAGTTCTGGGTTGGCAGGAGGTGCTCACTCTTACACCCCTGTCCTTGGTAGCTTGCTTGCCTGCTGCTCCCGCTGTGGCCTCACCCCATAACAAAGAAACAGAATTTCCAGAGGATGAGGCCCAGAAATCAGGATTTTAATGTGCAGCCAAGGTTGAGAACCACTGCTATAGGGTATAATGATAATTATAAGCCTGCTGATTCTCCTGCCTTCTCCAGACTTTAGCACAGCGGTTCTCAACCTGTGGGTCGCGACCCCTTTGGCGGTCAAACTACCCTTTCACAGGGGTCGACTAAAACCATCCTGCGTATCAGATATTTACATTATGATTCATAACAGTAGCAACATTACAGTTATGAAGTAGCAACGAAAATAATTTTATGGTTGGGTCACAACATGAGGAACTGTATTTAAAGGGCCAGAAGGTTGAGAACCACTGCTAGCAGCTTCAGCCCTGATGAGGGAGGAAAGCTGTGTCCATGTGAGTGCTCAGTCAGATCAGTGATGTGGGAGGAATGAATACTGAGAGGCCACACCCACCAAACTGCCTACTGCCCAGTGGGAGACCAACATGGGGTAACCCACCAGAAAAACAGCATAAAGGAAGAGAAATGGCGGCCTAATAGGCAGACCTGTCAGGCACCTTGTCCTGGAGCTAGAGTGGAAATAGAACTAAATTAGAGAACATTCACCTGGAATTACCAACAGAGGTCCAGTTGAGAAGGTAACTGATAACAAGGAAGAACAGAAAACACCTGGAGACTGGTAGGAAGGGTGAGGTAACAAGAGGAGGGTAGCTGAGAGAGAGGAGGGAGCACTGCATAAGCGGGAGGATATATTTTCTCAAAAAATAGAAGCCCCGAGCCCAGGCTGGTTCCACAGCCTCTAACATCAGAGCCACAGCACAAGATGCCAGCCTCAGCACAACCAGCAGCACACATAACATCCAACAAGCTGCAGAAGGTGGCAGGGCTGTTGGCGGTACCCAAGTCTACAGCCAGCAGACCAAAACTGGTGGGAGAGAGAGCTGTAGTTTTGTTGCTCCCCCCCCCCCCTCTAAAATTTGCAACTACTCACCCAAAGCTTTGGCACAGGAAGGGAGGCGTGGACTGAAGTGCCTGAGGAGAGGTGAGAGTGGGAAGCAGGGCAGGGAATGTGAAAAAACAGTAGCCAGGAGTCCTGCATTGGGCCATTCATACACTTCCAAACCAAAACAGCCATACTTCCTGACAGGAGCTAGCTGCTCCCAACACCCAGAGGGGAGGTAAAGAAAACAAAACAAAACAAAAAAAACCGCCCAAGGTAATACAGCCTGCCACACCCTGTATTTTGGGCTTTACAGCAGAAACAAAGGCAGAAGCCAAGCTTATGGGTCTGAATAGTCTCAAGGGGCCCTCAGTGACTGATTGGAGAGGGGCTATCCACCTATTCTAGGAACCAGACTGCTAAAAACTCCATGGTCACAGGTGACCTCATTGGTCTCTATACAAGAATCTCTATCCAACCAAGGGCAGAATAATATTTTGGGCCATTCATGGAAGAGTAGCTCTGGGATAGGAAAACACACCCATTATATCCCTGAAAGCTAAAGAATACCTCCCCCATCTAAAGCCCTGTCAGAAACAGACTTTTGAGTGATTAAGATTGACAGCTGGCTGGCAGGCAAAGGCAGGCAGAGGTGGAACCCTGGGAATCAGGGGATGTGTGCTGAACCAGCTCTGAGCACCATGTGGTTAATAAACCTACTCTAGAGGGCAGATAAGCCCTTCCTACTTGCAGCCAAGGCTTGTGGAGACAGACAGAAGCAGTCGGTCAGTAGATCATTTGGAGCTTCAAACAGGGTGCTAAAAGCCAGTAGACAGTGCCTGATAGTGGATAGCACCTAAGTACATAACAGGAAGCCAAGAACTGGCAGACAGAACAAAAGAATAGGTCCTAAGCCAGATCTCATGGGGCATTAAAACTCATTTGAAAAGAAAGACACTTCACCTTTTTTTTTTTTTTGCACCTTTTTCTTCCTCTCTTGTCGTTTTGCCTCCTCTTTTTCTTCTCCTTTCTCCTTTTTAGTTTTTCTATTTCCTTTCTTTTTTCCCCTTATTAAATTTATCTTCTTTATCTGTCTGCTTTATTGATATGTTATTTCTAATCTTGGTTGTTATATCAAATTTCCTCTTCCTGGCTCCTATTCAATTTCCTTTCTTTTAATTTTTCATTGCTCATTTTTTTCCCCTCTCTTTTCTTCTTCTAATTTCTTATCTTGTTTCACTTCCTTAACTGAGGTCTATCTGCTTTATCCTCTATCCTCCTTTTCAAATTTTTTGTCTTCTCATTTCCTTTCTCCTTCCTTTATTATTGTTATGCCCAGAATTCAAGATCTCCAAGAAACCACGCCAGGGAGCCAGTCCGATGCAAAAGCAGAAGGTCCTTTATTGAGTTAGCTAACCCGACCCGGGCCTCCAGTTGACGCAGCGACCGGAAACCGAGTGCCACCCATGAGAAAATCAGGGCTTTAATAGTGAGGGGAGGGGAGCTGACTGTGGGCCCTGCAGATTGGCCAGGCGCAAGTCGGGTCTTGTTACACAGGATGTGGTCATCTCTATGGTGCGCACATCCCTTGCTTGTCATTGGTTAGTTCAAAGAAATCCCGGGCGTGGCCAGCAGGGGCCTGGGCTTCTGGGAAGAAGGCACTCTTCTGAGCACATGGCCTCTGCCCCAACATGGAGGATCCAGGGTAAGATGGAGGGCATAACCCTCGCCCTTTCAATTATAAACTGTTTTCCTTCCCCTATTCCTCTGATTCTTTATTCTTATTTTCTTTATTTAAACTCTGCATCTACAGATTCTGCCACCCCCTTTTCTTGGTATTTTTTGTTTGTGCTTTCTTGTTTATTTGTATGTTTGTTCTGTTATGTTTTCTCCACATATTTTTTCTTTCTTTTTTTTCCTATAATTCTTGCTCTCTTTTCTCTTTCCTAATTCTCTCTTTTCTGGTAGTCACTTTGGTTGGGGCTATAGGAGTCTTGTGCATGTTCTTGTTTTGTTTCTTCTTTGTCATGTTTTGTCTTGTTGTGTTTTGTTCTGTTCGGTCAGCACCTCCATAACAGCTTGCGCGACGTGGTTGGGGGTGAGCCACTAATCAAACCTCCTGAGAGAAGACTTCATCCATGAATAAGACAATAACATTCAAGACCCAACTACAATAGGAGAACCCAAATAACTCAAGTGGGGGGCCTTCCTAGAACACACAGCCCAGGAAATCTGAGAGACCTCTAGGTCCCACAGAACACCTATTACACAAGAGCAACCAAAAAAAATCTGGATGGCATAGCAGTTCTATCTAATACATAGAAACAAATACAAAAAGACAACAAAAATGGGAGATAAAGAAGCAACCCCCAAATGAAAGAAAAGGAGAAATAGCCAGAAAAAAAAATTAAATTAAATGGAGGCAAGTAGTTTGTCAGATAAAGAATTCAAAGTAATGTTTATAAAGATGCTCAAACATCTGATTGAGAATTAAAAGCAATTTAATGAAAATTATACGGAACTGAAAAAGAAATACACAAATATTAATGAGAATCAAGAGGAAATGAAGAATGACATAGTTGCAATAAAGAACACCTTGGTAGACTTCAACAGTAGACTAGAAGCTGAGGATCAAATCCACGAGCTAGAAAACAAGGTAGAAAAAAACACACAAGCAGAGCAGCAACTGGAAAAAAAAAGCTGGAGAGTTTAAGGGAGCTTTGGGATAACATGAAATGAAACAATATCTGCATAATATGTGTTCCAGAAGGGGAAGAAGCTGAGCAAGGAATAGAAAACCTGTTTGACGAAATAATGCCAGAAAACTACCCTGACTTGGGGAAGAAAAAAGTCACACAAGTACAGGAAGCACAGAGAGTCCCAATCAAGATGAACCTAAAAATACCCACACCAAGACACATCAGAATTAAATTGGCAAATGTAAAAGACAAAGAAAGAATTTTATTTATTTTTATTTATTTATTTTTTTATATTTTATTGATTTTTCACAGAGAGGAAGGGAGAAGGATAGAGAGCTAGAAACATCAATGAGAGAGAAACATCGATCAGCTGCCTCCTGCATGCCTCCTACTGGTGATGTGCCCGCAACCAAGGTACATGCCCTTGACCGGAATCGAACCTGGGACCCTTCAGTCCACAGGCCGATGCTCTATCCACTGGCTCTATCCACTGAGCCAAACCGGTCAGGACAAGAAAGAATTTTAAAGGCTGCAAGAAAGAGACAGAAAAATACCTACAAGGGGTCTCCCATTAGACTATCAATTGTTTTCTCAATAGAAACACATCAGGCCAGAAGAGAGTGGCATGAATTATAAAAAGTGATGCAAAGCAAGGGACCGAAACCAAGAATACTCTATCCAGCAAGGCTATCATTCAAAATTGAAGGTGAAATCAGGAGCTTCCCAGACAAAAAACAAACAAACAAAAAAAAAAAAACTTAAGGAGTTTATTACCAGCAAACCAGCAATGCAAGAAATGCTAAAAGGACTGGGGGTGGGGAGTAGAAAGGGAGGGAGGAACACAACTATAAAGAATAAAAATGTCAAAAAGTACCTATCAATAATAACCTTAAATGTAAATGGATTAAATGCCCCAATCAAAAGACATAGGGTAGCTGAATGGATAAGAAACCATGACCCATGCATATGCTGTTTATAAGAGACCCAGCCTCGAACAAAGGACTCACACAAACTGAAAGTGAAGGGATGGAAAAAAATTTTCAGGCAAATGGAAAGGGAAAAAATTGTTGGGATAGCAATACTTATATCTGATAAAATAGACCTCAAAGTGAAGTCCATCACAAAAGATAATAAAGATCTCTTTGTAGTACTAAAGGGATTGATACAACCAGAGGATATAAGTCTGGTAAACATATATGCACTCAATACATGAGCATTTAAATATATAAAGAAACTTCTGGAGAATATCAAGGAAGAGATTGACAATAATACAATAATTGTAAGAGACTTTAATATCCCATTGACATCACTAGATAAGTCTTCTAGACAAAAATTCACAAGGATGCCCTACTGGTTTGGATCAGTGGATAGAGTGTCAGCCTGCAGACTGAAGGGTCCCAGGTTCAATTCCAGTCACGGGCATGTACCTTGGTTGTGGGCACATCCCCAGTAGGGGATGTGCAGGAGGCAGCTGATTGATGTTTTGCTGGGAGCCGGTCCATCCTTGCTGCTTGACACAGCCGCTGCAGGGAAGAAACATCTGCACAGCATATGTTTCCAGGGACCTGGCGTATATGGCATACTATTCTTAATATGTTTGCTCCCCTTCTTGGCGCTATGTGTTTTAACCAAGGTCACCTCTCCTAGAAAGGTTGTTTCCCCAGGTAGGGATTTGTTAGGGAGGGAATAAAACCCCTTAACTAAGTGCCAGGCGGGTAGTTAATCACTTTAACTACGAACAATCATGCTTAAGCTACATAATCTTTACTCCCTGGAATGGAGATAAGAAACGCCCTAACCTTTGGAATAGAGATTGATAGGATTGGAATCAACTGGTATAAATACAGGTGTAACAAGACAACAGGAGACAGAACCTAGACACAGAACCTACACAGAACCTAGACACAGAACCTAGACACAGAACCTAGAGAAGAACCTGGCGAAAGATCCTGGACAGAAACTGGCAACAAAACCTAGAGACAGAACCTAGCTAGAGAACCTGGCTGAAGAACCTAGAGACAGAACCTGGCTACAGAACCTGGATAGAACATGGCAAGAGAACCTGACTAGAACCTGGTGACTGAACCTGGCTGGAGAACCTAGCGAGGGAACATGGCTACAGAACCTGGCTGGAGAACCTTGAGAACCTGGCTGGAGATCCTAACCAGAACTTTGCTGGAGATCCTGACCAGAACTTGGCTAGAGATCCTGGCTAGGCTGCTGATCAACTGAACGCTGTCTCTGTGTCATTCCTTCTTCGCCGACTCCGTCCACACCTTTGGGGACCCCTGGGCCTGCTGGGGTTGGACCCCAGCAATGTTTCTCTCTCATCGAAGTTTCTAACTCTCTATCCCCCTCCCTTCCTCTCTGTAAAAAAATCAATAAAATATATTTCAAAAAAATAAACAAGAAATAGCAATCCTAAATGTCACACTAGATCAGATGGCACTAAAAGACATCTTCATAACATTTTACCCCAAAACTATGGAATATACATTCTTCTCAAGTGCAAATGGAACATTTACAAAGATAGACCACATGTTAGAACACAAGCTAAGTCTCTACAAATTCAAGAAAATTGAAATCACATCAAGAACTTTCTCACCTCAAAATGGCATGAAATTAGAAATCAGCTACAATAAAAACACCCCAAAACAATCACATAGAGGCTAAATAGCATGTTATTAAACAATGAATGGGTTATCAAAGAGATCAAAGGAGAAATAAAAGAAATCCTGTAAACAAATGAAAATGAACACATAGCAATCCAAAATCTATGGGACACAGTGAAAGCAGTCCTGAGAGGAAAATTCATAGCTCTACGGACTATGTAGAAAACAAGAAAAACAAGAAAAACTTATAACTAATCTAACCTTACAACTTAAAGAATTAGAAAGAGAACCACAAGAAAAAACCCAGAATAAGTGGAAATAAGGAAATAATAAAGATCAAAGTGGAAATAAATGACATAGAGACAAAAAATAAAAATAAAACACATCAATAAAACCAATAGTAAGATCTTTGAAAGAAGATTGATGAACCTCTAGCCAGACTCACCAGGAAACAGAGAGGACCCAAATAAACAAAATCAAAAATGAAAAAGGTGAAATAACTACTCACCCCACAGATATACAAAGTGTCATAAAAAAATACTATGAATGACTTTATTCCAACAAACTGGACAACCTGGTAGAAATAGACACATATGTAATAATTTAATCAATAAAAAAAAGTTTAAAAAGTAATAGACACATTCTTACAAAAAAAAAGAACAACCTTCCAAAATTAAATGAGAAAGAATCAGAAAACCTAATAGGCTAATAACTACATATTAAATTGAAGCAGTAATAAAAAAAATTCCAGCAAACAAAAACCCTGGTCCGGATGGCTTCACAGGGGAGTTTTACCAAGCATTCAAAGAAGAACTAACACCTATCCTCCTCAAATACTCCAAAAATGTCAAGAGGAAGGAACATTTCCAAGCTCTTTTTATGAGGCTAGCATTATCCTAATTCCAAAACCAGATAAAGATACTAAAAGAAAGAGAATTATAGGCCAATATTTTGGGTGAACATAGATGCTAAAATCCTCAACAAAATATTAGCAAATCAGATCCAGCAATATATCACAAAGATCATACACCATGACAACTTATTTATTCCAGGGATTTATTCCAGGGTTGCGAGGCTGGTACAATATTCTTATATCAATAAATGTGACACAGCACATAAATAGATGGCAAGACAAAAATCACATGATCATATCAATTGATGCATAAAAAGCACTCAAAAAAATCCAACACCCTTTTTTAAAATAAAAACTCTCAGAAAAGTGGGAATAGAGAGATCATATCTCAACATAGTAACAGCCTTATATGACAAACCTACAAGGAACATCATACTCAATGGGCAAAAACTAAAACCATTTCCCCTAAGAATAGGAACAACACAGGGATGCCCACTCTCACCCTCTTGCTCGACATAGTATTGGAAGTGCTAGCCATAGCCATCAGACAAGAAGAAGAAATAAAAAGCATTCCAATTGGAAGGAGGAAGAAAACTCTCATTATTCATAGATGACATGATATTGTACATAGAAAACCCTAAAGATTCGATAAAAAAACTACTAGATTTAATGAACAAATTTGGCAACATAACAGGATACAAAATTAACACCCAGAAATCCATGGTATTGTTATACACCAATAAAAAACTCTCAGAAAGAGAAACTAAAAAAAAAAAAAAATCCCATTTACCATTGCAACAAAAAAATTAAGATACATAGGAAAAAACTTAACCAAGGAGGTAAAAGACCTGTACTCAGAAAACTACAGGATGTTGAAAAAAGAGGAAGATATAAACAAGTGGAAGAATATAACATGTTCATGGATTGGTAGTATCAACATCATTAAAATGTCCATACTACCCAAAGCAATCTACAGATTCAATGCAATCCTTATTAAAATACCAATGACATATTTCACAGCCCTAGAACAAACACTCCAAAAATTTATATGGAATTAAAAAAGACCCCAAATAGCCACAACCATCTTGAGGAAGAAGAACAAAGTTGGAGGAGTCACAATACCAGATGTCAACTTATACTACAAATCCACTATACTCAAGACTACCTGGTATTGGCACAATAACAGGCATATAGACCAATGTAACAGAACAGAGAACCCAAGAATTGACTCAAGTTATTATGCTCAATTGATATTTGACAAAGGAGGCAAGAGCATACAATAAAGCAAAGATAGTCTCTTCAGTAAATAGTGTTGGGAAAATTGGACAGATACATGTAAAAATATGAAACTAGACCACCAACTTATACCACACACAAAAACAAACTTGAAATAAATAAAGGACTTAAATGTAAGATGGGAAACCATAAAAATCTTAGAAGAATCCATAGGCAGCAAAATATCAGACATATTTCGTAGCAATATCTTTACTGATATAGCTCCTAGAACAATGGAAACTAAGGAGAAAATAAACAAATGGGACTACATCAAAATAAAAAGCTTCTGCACAGCAAAGGAAACCATCAACAAAATAACAAGAAAGCCCACTGCATGGGAGAACATATTTGCCAATGTTATATCAGACAAGGGCCTAATCTCCAAAATGTATAGGGAACTCATACAACAACAAAAGGAAGACAAACAATCCAATTAAAGAATGAGCAAAGGCCTTAAATAGATACTTAAATAGATACTTCTCCTAAATAGACAGAAAGCCAAGAGACATATTAAAAAATGCTCAAAATCACTAGTCATCTGAGAAATTAAAATCAAAATGACCATGAGGTATCACCTCACAGCTCTCAAAATGGATATCATCGACAAATCAACAAAGGACAAATGTTGGCAAGGATGTGGAGAAAAGGGAGCCCTCGTACACTGCTAGTGGGAATGCACACTGGTGCAGCCATCATGGAAAACAGTATGCAGGGGTCCTCAAACTTTTTAAACAAGGGGCCGGTTCACTGTCCCTCAGACCGTTGGAGGGCCGGACTATAGTTTAAAAAAAAACTATGAACAAATTCTTATGCACACTGCACATATCTTATTTTGAAGTAAAAAAACAAATGTTTTCAGTGGGCCACATGTGGCCCGCGGGCCATAGTTTGAGGACCCCTGGTATAGAGTTTCCTCAAAAACTTAAGTATGGAACTGCCATCAAAGCCAGTGATTCCTCTTCTAGGAATATAGCCTAAGAAACAGGAAACACTAATCAGAAAGAACATATGCACCCCTATGTTCATAGCAGTGTGATTTACAATAGCTAAGATTTGGAAACAGCCTAAGTGCCCATCAGCAGATGAGTGGACAAAAAAACTGTAGTACATTTACACAATGGAATACTATGTGGCTGTGAAAACGAAAGAATTCTTACCATTTGGACCTGGAGAATATTATGCTAAGTGAAATAAGCCAGTCAGAGAAAGTATCACATGATCTCACTGATAAGTGGAATCTAATGAACAACATAAATTGATGACAAAAAATAGACCCAGAGATATAGAATCATGGAACAAACTGTCAAACCTCAGAGGGAAGGCATAGAAGGGTGTGTGTGAAGAGATCAACCAATGAACTTATATGCATATATGCATAACTCATCGATACAGACAATGGGGAGGTGAGGGCCTGGGTGGGCCTCAGGGTCAGGCTGGAAGAGGTCAATGGGGATAAATAGGGACTTATGTAATATTTTCAATAATGAAGATTAAAAAATATAATAATATAATAGATAAATAAATAGAGCCTGAATTTTAGCTCAGGAGTGTGTTAAATCTGAGCAGACAGTAGACAGCAGATGCCACTTGATTCCTGTGGCTGCTATCCTTAGAGAAAGCCTGGTGTCAGAAAAGGCAGACCTATAACCTGGGGATTGACCAGCCTGGAAGTCGGCTTACAGCCTATTCCACTGGCTGCATGGCTTCGATCAAGTTCATTCAGCTGTTTTGGTTGCAGGGTTTTTCCTGCAAGGTAAGGAAATTGTATTAAGTTCTAAGGCCCTTTCAAGTTTAGAAGTTATGAGTATAAATCAGTAATACTAAAAATATGCCATTTGACTCCATCTTGAGGTAAAGCCTAAAATCACTAATTTTTTTTTTACCAATTATTAAGCACAAATTAATAGTCTTATGAAACAAGTAGATTTTTATGAAATTGCCTCTTAGATGTTGCTATTTGTTTCTAAAACAAACATCATGCATTGATTCATTCTGTATCTATGCACTGCATGTGGGAAACTGTAGAACTGGAGCTGGGTGGGCACAGTTAGAAAGTCCCCTTCAGAAGGCTGCTACCATTATAAAAGGATCGTGCTTCCTTGAAGGCTTTAAAGTTGGGAGTTACTGATCAGTGTGGTACAGAGTAGGACCATTCTGGTGTCAGGGTTACTGAAGAGGGAAGAAGCAAGTGGCAAGGAGGCCAGAAAGAAGGCTGCCACAACAATGTGAGTTACCCATGAGGACACCTATCTTCATCTGCTCTGTAGACTCACTGCTGTACAAGAGACCCAAACATGCCACGATTCATAGGAGGCATTGCTCCAGACAGCAGATCAGGCAGGATTAGTCCCTCCACACAGTTCTTCAGAGGCCAAGACTCTGCCATCTATGGCTCTATCCCCTACCCCTGCCCCAGGCCATTCAACTGCAGAAAATAAAGGAGCTTGTAAAATCATGAGAAGCAGGTTTTTAGTGACCAAGCTAGCAGGGCACATGCCATTTCTGCTCTCTTTCCAAGGGTGTGGCCAGACATGGAGCCTGGGAAAACCATCAACTCCTTGAAGTACCCAAGAAGACAGAATGGATTTTGGAGAACTATTGGACGTTTCTACTATAAGGCATGAGTTGAGAAAGCATCAAAGAGGATAAAGATGGGGAAATGGGATTAGGGGACATTTCTGAGCTATAATCACAGAATGTGGAGACAGTTTGGAAGGAGGCTAGGAAATGAAGGAAGAAATTTGGTGATTACCCTGAGGTTTCCAGCTCAGAAAACTGAAATTAAAAATACAGCAAGTCCTTGAATAATGTCAATTTGTTCAATGCCCTTTTGCTATAATGTTGATGAGATGTCATAGTAAGTTAACTGTTGTTTCTATAAATTAGCTTTTGGTAAAATTGGTTTTGTTATAAGTTGTTTCACTTAAAGTTGCAAATCTATTCTATTGGAAATAACATATAATATTTTAGGAGGGCAACTATATGTTATCTATCAAAATTTCAAGTGGAGCTTACTTCTCTCAAATATTCTACTCTAGAAATTAACATTACAGAAAAATGGATACTATATATACTATACACACACACACACACACACACACACACACACACACACATATATACACATATACAAAGACATTAACCTTGCTTGCATTAGTCATAAAGGGAAATCTACTCAAATCTTCATCAAGAAGATTCATTATGATAGTATAATATTGCCATATAAGTGACAACTATTAAAACTTGCAATATTAATCTGTGTGTATTGACCTGAAAAGATTTCTAAATTGTGCTTTCACACTCAAGAAGCAAGTTGGGGGATAATACATACAATGTGTTTTGGAATAAAAATATATGTATGCATATTCATTAAAGAAAAAGTCTGGAGAGGAACCAAGATGGCAGCATAAGGTACAAACCTGTACATGCTGCCCCCCACAACAACATTAAAACTATAACTATAAGACAAAACAGCTATCATCCAGAAGCACGGGAAAGCTGGCCGAGTGGAAGTTCTACAACTAGAAGGAAAGAAAAAAGCACATTGAGACCAGGTAGGAGGTGTAGAGGCGCCAGGAACAGAGGTACGGAGGCGCGCGCGAGGTTGCTGCACCTGGGTGCACAGTTTTTTTCAATCGGAAGGGGATACAAGCTCTCGAATGCACTGAACTCATTTACAGTGAGACTCTGGGGTCCCAGACTCCTACGGGGAGAAACTACTAGACTGTCTTACAGCGAGGGTGACTTTCTCGCAGAGCTGCTCGCAGGGATCATTGTTGCTGTGGGGGCACGGGACTTGGGGACGTGGAGACCCCAGGAGTCACAGAGCCGGCTGATGACAGCCATTGCTGCTTGCTCCACCCTGGTGATTCTCTGAGATCCCGCCCCACTCAATTTACATCCCCACTCCAGCTGTGTGCAGTGGCGCAAATGAATCACCTGCACTTTTGCAGCCTAACCTAACAAACTGCAGCTGGGTCAGAGAGCTCCAAAACTTCTAAACCCCAAATAAAGAGGAGAAATCTGCTGATATCGCTGTAGCTCCTGCTGGGTGGACTCACACAGTGGTTGACTTGGAGATCCAGGAGCCAGGGTACCCCTGGTCAGACACCAGATTTCAACTCCTCATATCCATAAGGGACACACTCAAGAAGCAGACTCAGTGAGCACCAAAGCCCCACTGAAGCAAGTCCTACCCCATAAGGGTGTCTCCAGCACAGCAGTTCTTCCACTGTAGACACAGTGGGTCCTCGCAGTCAACCAAAAAAACGAAGACAAAGAAACATGTCACAAATGAAAGAAAGGGAGGAAAGCAAACTAATGGAGGACATAGAGTTCAAAACTACAGTTATAAGGTTACTCAAGAATCTTCTATGAACCTCTGAGGAACTTAGTAAGACCTTCGAGGATCTTAATGAGAATGCCAAAACAATGGAAAAGGACCAGTCCGAAATTAAACATACACTGACTGAAATTGAAAATAATATACAGAGATCCAACAGCAGACTCAAGAATCAAGTCAAAGATTCGAAATACAAAGAAGTAAAAAACATCCATCTGGAAAAGCAAAACGAAAAAAGAATCCAAAAATATGAAGATAGTGTAAGGAGCCTCTGGGACAACTTCAAATGTACCAACATCTGAATTATCGGGGTGCCAGAAGAAGAGAGAGAGCAAGATACTGAAAGCCTATAAGAAGAAATCATGACACAAAACTTGCCCTACCTGATGAAAGAAATAGAGTTACAAGTTCAGGAAGCAAAGAGAACCCCAAATAAGAGGAATCCAAAGAGGACCACACCAAGACACATCATAATTAAAATGCCAAGGGCTAAAGACAAAGAGAGAATCTTAAAAGCAGCAAGAGAAAAACAGTTAGTTACCTACAAGGGAGTACCCATATGACTGTCAGCTGATTTCTCAACAGAAACCATGCAGGCCAGAGGGGAGTGGCAAGAAATATTCAAAATGATAAATAACAAGAACCTACAACCAAGATTACTCTACCCAGCAAAGCTATCATGTAGAATTGAAGGTCAGATAAAGAGCTTCACAGACAAGAAAAAGCTAAAGGAGTTCATCACCACCAAACCAGGATTATATGAAATGCTGAAGGATATTCTTTAAGAAGAGGAAGAAGAAGAAGAAAAAGGTAAAGATAAAAATTATGAGCAACAAAGTGACAACAAATAAATATCTATCAACGAGTGAACCTAAAAATTAAGTCAGAATAAACTGGTGAATATCATAGAATCAGGGGCATAGAAAGGGGGTGGACTGACAATTCTTGCGGGGAAGGAGGTGTGGGGGGTGCGGGAAGAGACTGGACAAAAATCATACACCTATGGAGGAGGACAGTGGCGGGGGGGAGGGGTAAGGGCAGAAGGTGTGGTGGGAACCGGGTGGAGGGGAGATATGGGGGGGGGGGGGAAGAGGAACATCTGTAATAATCTGAACAATAAAGATTTATTAATTAAAAAAAAGAAAAAGAAAAATCAAAAGAAAAAGAAAAAGCCTGAAAGAATATACCAAAAACCATGAGGTGACTATTTCAAGTTACCTATTATTTAAATTTTTACAGAGTGTCTATCTTCTCTTGGGTAATTATGAGAATCTATGATTTGGGCATGTGGGATCTATCTATCTATCTATCTATCTATCTATCTATCTATTATCTATCTATCTATCTATCTATCTATCTATCTATCTATCTATTATCTATCTATCTATCATCATCATCTATCTATCTATCATCTCTTAGATTCTGTAAAGCCGGGCCTGCTCCGGCTCAAGGGAAGGGAGAATGTATACATGTATGGATATGTGTGTTATTTTTGCGTTCCTCCAAAACACTCTTCAAATCAGGCAATTTTCCCATTTTAGCGAAGAGAAAACAGAGGCTTATGTGCTTCCCTAATATCACAAACAACAGAAGGAGTTTTACACAGGCTCCAGGGGAAATATATAAAGTTGTTTCTCTGTCACCCTTCTATCTGCACAAATCTCCACAAGAAAATGTTGGTGGTGGCATGGTGGGACAGGAGGATGGAAGGCGTGGCAGGAAGAGAAAGGCAGAATAAAGAGGCTGTGCCTTTTTTCCAAAGAGAATGTGGAATGTCAGCTAAAATAGGCCCTCTATTTTCATTTTGCCCAGTTTCTCTGATTTCCCTTTCCTCTTCTTGCTGCTTCCTTTTCTTGATTCTCCCACTTTTTTTTCCTTACTCTGCCTCCCAACAAATGAAGTGAGAAGATGAAGAGAGATGTAAAAATTAGCAAACCTTTCAGTTGTTTTCTATGTTTTGCAAATGTAACCATAAGATGTTCTTGTTTGATTTGATTTGTTTTTATTTTGTTTCTGATCACAAGCCATTGAAAGTCCTGGGCAATGCAATTTTGAGTATTTGGTACTCTGCCTCCTTTAGGAACACAATCATGTCCATAAACTCTATAACTAAGCTCTTGGTCACAGATACCATTTTAGAAATAAATGGCAATTGTTGAGTTTTTTAATTACATATTGAGTTACTCATTAATTTGTTATTTTTATTTTGTTATTTTATTATTGTCATCTTTCTCAAAAGTGGTAAATGAAATAAATAACAAGAGTGTATATTTTGTTTTAAATTATCATCTTGTTTTTAATGAATCATAAAAGGATCTTTATTAACAAATATAAAAGAGTCCTGGCCAGTGTGCTCAGTTGGTTGAAGTGCTGTCCCATACAGCAAAAGGCAGTGGGTGTGATTCTCAGTCAGGGCACATGCCCAGGTTGCAGACTGGATCCCTAGTAGAAGGTGTGCAGGAGGCAGCTGATCAATGGTTCTCTCTCATCAAAGTTTCCCCTTTCTCCTCCCCCTCTAAAGCAGGGGTGGACAAACTTTTTGACTCGAGGGCTACAATGGGTTCTTAAACTGGACCGGAGGGCCGGATCAAAAGCATGGATGGAGTGTTTGTGTGAACTAATATAAATTCAAAGTAAACATTATTACATAAAAGGGTATGGTCTTTTGTTTTTTTAGTTTTATTCATTTCAAACGGGCCGGATCCGGCCCTCAGCCGTAGTTTGCCCACAGCTGCTCTAAAGTCATCCTATCTAATAAAAGAGAAACATGGTAATTAGTGTACATCCGCTACCCTTCCCATTGGCTAAACAGGGTGATATGCAAATTAACTGCCAGCCAAGATGGCGGCCGACAGCCAGGCAGCTTGAAAATAACATGAGGCTTGCTTGCTTCAGTGACGGAGGAAACCAAAGTTCCCCGCCTGCCTTGCTGGCCTCTGAGCTTGCAGTTTGAAACATAGTTACAAATATAGAAGCTAAACAAAACCCCAGAAACCTGCTTTCAGCCAGCCGGGATCTCAGAGCTGGAGTTGATACAGTGTTTCGATTATAGAACACAAACAAACCATATACCTGCTTTCAGCAACAGAGGCCTCAGAGCTGGAGTCAGAGCTAAAGCTGGCCCAGAATAAAAAAAAAAAAAAAAAGGAGCAGTTGGGAGCTTCAGTCACCCACTAGCCTGAAAACAGCCCGCAGCCCCTCACCCAGACTGGCCAGGCACCCAAGTGGGGACCCCCACCCTGAAGGGTGTGTGACCAGCTGCAAACAGCCATCATCCCCTCACCCAGGCTGGCCAGGCACCCCAGGGGGACCCCCACCCTGATCCCGGACACCCTTCAGGACAAACCAGCTGGCCCCCACCCATGCACCAGGCCTCTATCCTATATAGTAAAATGGTAATATGCCTCCCAGCACCGGGATCAGCAGAGCTGAGAAGCCTTCCGGCACCAGGATCAGCATGAAGGGGGCAGTGCCCAAACCCCCTGATCGCCCTGCAGCTATGTGTTTGACAGGGGGTGGGGCCACAACCTCCCTATCCACCCTGCTCTGTTCATGACAGGGTAAGGCGCCCCAAACCCCTGATCAGCCCTGGTCTGTGCCTTATAGGGGGGAGTTCCCCAACCCCCTGATAGCCCTGCAGCTCTGTGTGTGACAGCGTGAGGCGTCCCAACCCCTTGATCGTCCCTGCTCTGTGGCTGATAGAGGGTATGGCCCCAACACCCTGATCCACCCTGCTCTGTGTGTGACAGGGGGCAGTGCCCCAACTCCCCTATTGGCCCTACTCTGTGAGTGACAGGGTGGAGCTCCCCAACCCCCTGATTGACCCTGCTCTGTGCGTGACAGGGTATGGAGCCCCAACCACCCTGATGAACCCTGTTCTGTGAGTGACAGGGGGAAGTGCCCCAACCCCCTGATTGGCCCTGCTCTGTGCATGACAGGGGGTGTCGCCGCAACCTCCCCATCAACCCTGCCTTGAGTCTGACAGGAGGCGGTGCCCCACCCCCCAATCGGCCCTACCCTGAGCGTGACTGAGGGTGGCATCAAAACTCCCCAATCGGCCCTGCTCTGAGCCCGACCAGGGGCTGCACCTAGGGATTGGGCCTGCCCTCTGCCACCTGGGAGCAGGCCTAAGCCAGCAGGTCATTATCTCCTGAGGGGTCCCAGACTGCGATAGGGCACAGGCCAGGCTGCGGCACCCCCCCCCCCCCGCCCCCCCCCCCAGAACAGAAATTTTTGTGCACCGGGCCTCTAGTATAGATATATATGTTGTATAAAAAGTAAAACTAAAACATAAAATGTCACATATATTTGTATAAGCTCACAAAAGCCAGTTATCTCCATGTAATAAGACATTTCCTAAATGACACATGAAATTTATATCTTAGGTTTATAGTCATTATAGGAAAAGAGAAAGAGAGAGAGAGAGGAAGATTTGGCTTAGCAAATATTACTAATAGTCACTATTATTACAACTTCATTCTTACTGCTATACTTACAAAAATATATTTAAGTGTATATTTGAATAAAAAGATGTTTTTGTATTTAATATAACAATGAGTCTGTTATAAAGGTAATCATTAGAATGCAGTTGGTCACACATTTTTTTATAAATAAAGTTATCAGTAATTACTAAAAATTGTTCTTTTTTAATAAATGAAACCTGGCTTGTGTGGCTCAGCAGTTGAGCATTGATCTATGAACCAGGAGGTAATGGTTTGATTCCTGGTCAGGACACATGCCTGAGTTTCCAGCTTGATCCCCAGTAGGGAGCGCATAGGAAGCAGCCAATCAATAATTCTCATCATTGATGTTTCTATCTCTCCCTCTCCCTTCCTCTCTGAAATCAATAAAAATATATTAAAAAGGAAAAAATTCTAAGCCTGTTGCATGTGTCTGTGTTATACAGGTTTACCAGGTAGCATAAAAATGCATACAACTTTAAAGTTAATGCAATGTACTCAGATGAGAAGGAAGAATTCAGAAGAAAAGAAATAATATTTATAATAAACATTTATTAATATGCTTTTTCAAAAATATTAAAAATATGATGATGTGTGAATATATTAAAAGGCTATAATTTCCAGGAATCTTCTTCAGCTTTCTCTGTCCTCAATAAAATCAAATAAATTAGATTAGATCAAGCATCAGTTGGTTGCCTCAACTTATTTCTATAAAAATCATTTGGAGTTGTAGATATTCATAAGAAGACTAATTGCAAAGTGGTTTAAATTATTATTTTGAAGATTTAATTGTCCATTGTTTATGCATATATGCATACATATAACTTCTTTGGTTGATCTCTTACCCCACATCCTCCTCTCCCCTGCCTTCCTTCTGAAGTTCAATGATTCTATGTCTCTGGCTCTACTTTGGTTCATCAGTTTATATTGTTTATTAAATTCCACAAATGAGTGAGATCATGTGATATTTATCTTTATCTGACTGGCTTATTTCACTTAACATAATGCTCTCCAGGTCCATGCATGCTGTTGCAAATGGTAAGAGTTCTTTCCTTTTTACACCAGCATAGTATTCCATTGTGTAGATGTACCACAGGTTTTTAATCCACTCATCTGTTGATGGACACTTAGACTGTTTCCAAATCTTAGCTATTGTAAATTGTGCTGCTATGAACATTGGGGTGCATATGTCCTCTTTTATTAGTGTTTCTGATTTCTTGGGTTATAGTTCTAGAAGTAGGTTACTGGGTCAATTGGCAGTTCCATTTTTAATTTTTTGAGGAAACGCCATCTATTTTCCACAGTGGCTGCACCAGTCTACATTCCCACCAGTAGTTTGTGAGGGTTCTTTTTCTCTGCATCCTCTCCAGCATTTGTCATTTGTCGATTTGTTGATGATAGCCATTCTGACAGGTGTGAGATGGTATCTCATTGTTGTTTTGATTTGCATATCTGGGATAATTAATGACTATGAGCATGTTTTCATATGTCTTTAGGCCTTCTATATGTCCACTTTTGAAAAGTATCTATTTAAGTCCTTTGTGCATTTTTTGATTATTGGATTGCTTATCTTTCTTTTGTTAAGAAGTATGAGTTCCCTACACATTTTGGAGATTAGGCCCTTGTCAAATATAACATTGGCAAATATGTTCTTCCATGCAGTGGGCTTTCTTGTTGTTTTATTGATGGTTTCTTTTGATGGGCAGAACCTTTTTATTTTAATGTAGTCCCATTTGTTTATTTTCTCCTTAGTTTCCATTGCCCTAGTAGCTGTATCAGAAAAGATATTGCTACAACATGTCTGATATTTTGCTGCCTATGGATTCTTCTAAGATTTTTATGGTTTCCCATCTATGTTTGGTTTCTTTATTTATTTCAAGTTTATTTTTGTGTATGGTGTAAGTTGATGGTCTAGTTTCATTTTTTGCATGTATCTGTCCAATTTTCCTAACACCAATTATTGAAGAAACTTTCTTGACTCCATTGTATGCTCTTGCCTCCTTTGTCAAATATTAATTGAGCATAATGGCTTGGGTCAATTTCTGGGTTCTCTGTTCTGTTCCATTGGTCTATATGTCTGTTCTTGTGCCAGTACCAGGCAGTTTTGAGAACAGTGGCTTTGTAATACAATTTGATGTCTGGTATTGTGATCTCTCCAACTTTATTATTTTTTCTCAGGATTGTTGTGGTTATTCGGGCTCTTTTTTCTATTCCAGATGAATTTTTAAAGTGTTCATTCTAGGTCTGTGAAATATGCTGTTGGTATTTTAATGGGGATTGCATTAAATCTATAGATTACTTTGGGTAGTATGGACATTTTAATGATGTTGATTCATGGGTACCAACCCATGAACACGGTATATTATTTCACTTGTTTATGTCTCCCTCTATGTCTTTTTTCAATGTCCTGTAGTTTTCTGAGTACAGGTCTTTTACATCCTTGGTTAAGTTTATTCCTATGTATTTTAATTTTTTTGTTGCAATGGTAAATGGGATTGTTTTTTTTAGTTCCTCTTTCTGTGAGCTCATTGTTGGTGTATAAAAAAGCCATAGATTTCTGGGCGTTAATTTTGTATCCTGCTACGATGCCAAATTCATTTATTAAATCTAGTAGTTTTTTATGGATTCTTTAGGGTTTTCTATGTACAATATCATGTCGTCTTTGAATAGTGACAGTTTTACTTCTTTTCCAATTTGGATGTCTTTTATTTCTTCTTCTTGTCTGATGGCTATGGCTAGCACTTTCAATACTATGTCGAATAAGAGCGGTGAGAGTGGGCATCCCTGTCTTGTTCCTGTTCTTAGGGGAAATGGTTTTAGTTTTTGCCCTATGAGTATGATGTTGGCTGTAGATTTGTCATATAAGGCTTTTATTATGTTGAGGATGATCCCTCTATTCCCAGTTTGCTGAGAGCTTTTATCAAAAAAGGGCATTGGATTTTGCCAAATGCTTTTTCTGCATCAATTGATATGATTATGTGATTTTTATCTCTCAATTTGTTTATGTGATGTATCACATTTATTGATTTGCTGATATTGTACCATCCTTGCATCCCTGGAATAAATCTCACCTTTACCAATGACCTTCTAAGAAGTTCTACAATCAGCCTACTTTGTCAAGTCAAAGTAGGAAATATGCAGATGTGCTGGCACTGTTGGCTGCTTTCTCTGTCTTTCTCTCTTTCTTCCCTTTTTATGAAACCAATCTCTTTCCTTCCATTCTCTCTCTCTCTTTTGTTTTCCTTTATGAAACTATGCATCTTATTATTAAAATGATTAGAAAAAGATTGATACCTCTAAAGTTAAAAACAAAAGTTCTACCTTAGTTTCATGAGGCTAGTTTACCTTTATATGAAAATTTTAGAAAGATATTTAAATAGTATACTGAATATTTAAAGTGAAAAATAATATGAATGGATTTAAATATATATTATGCATACATTGTTACTATCTAGCCTAAAATATAAAATGTAATACATACATACATACATACACAAATATTTCTTTTGCACAAATCTTAATTTTCAATGAAGTGTAGCATTTTACACAAAAATCTCCCTTATCGAGAATCTTTGAAAGCCCTGAAAAAGGTTCCTTTCCTTGTTGTATAAATGAGTAATGTTTATTTTCTGTGCACCAACTGGTACAGAAGTGTTTGAATAATCATAATGCATATAGAAAAATAAATTCAATCCAGTATTTCTATATTTGCCTAATGTGAAGAGCTATGTTATTTGGTGTCTGAGTCCCCAGGACAAAAATGAGGATTGGAGGCTAATAATCTAACTTGCCCCCTTCCCTTTCCTTTATACATTGAGCAATGGGTCCACATTCATATTAATATGCAGACGTGGATCATCTGACTTTCCAGTTCTATAAAGAACCTGAGAAAAGTAATAAAGGTGGGAAAATAGAATGGGATATGTATAGAAAATATAAAATTCAATTTATTTAGTGACTAAAAACTGGGTGTATTTAAAATATAATTACTCTCAATATTTATCACAATTCTCTTTAAAACAAGTCTTATCTTGATCTCTGGTCTTCACACGGTATAAGGAGAATGTGGTGACTAGTGTCACATGTGTACAAAAAAAGTCTCCTACCAAAATATAGTAACAAAACCAGATATAGTATGCTTTAACAACTCTTTAAGAATACAGGTTTACAGTTGTTTTTAAGTAGGTTTACAGTTGTTTGTAAGGAAAATAATACAATAATTAGTAAGTAATATTATAAGAATAAACTCTGTTTTTTGCTTATTCACAACTGTAAACTTACTCTTGCCCCACTCTGAATGTAGCTATGTCAGGATTATGGAAGAAAAACAGAAGGTGAAAATATATACAGATAAAAAGATTTTGTTATGGACTGAATTCTATTTTTCCAAAATTTGTATGTTGAGGGCCTAACTCCCAAGGTGATAGGGCCTGGAGGGAGGTAATTAAGGTTAGTTAAATAAGGTCCTAAGAGTGGGGCCCTATTCCAATAGTGATGATATTCTAGTGATGCTGAAGAGGAAGAGACACCAGAGATCTCTCTCTGCTAGTACTTAGAATAAAGGCTATAGTCCACAAGTCAGGAAGAGAGGCTTCACCAGAAACAAACCCTGACAGCACCTTCATCTTGGACTTCTAGCCTCCAGAACTATGAGAAAATTAATTCCTGTTGCTTAAGCCACCCAGCCTGTGGTATTTTGTTTTGATAGCCCAAGCGGACTAATACAAATTTAAGACATGTTTCCATATGCTAATGAAAGGTGAATCAAAAGGAAAAGATAGTTGTCCCAGGAGAGGTGTAGTAACTAATTGAACAAGGTCCCAGAGGACACTAAAGGTGATGGAATCCAGAACACAGATCACAGAACACAGGTGACAGACCAATGGTTCCAGAATCATTAGGACTTAGAGAACTTAATGAGCATTTTGACCTTTAGTAGGTACAATATTTTTTTAAATGTACCTTTTCCCCTTTATCTCAGAAGAAAAAATGATCTGTATTCCAAAACTAAGCCTTCTACTTATGCTTAGAATTTGAAAAGCCCCCATAACCTGAAGAGCTCTTAGATTTGTAGACTTCATTACCTCCTGGCTCTGTCTCTCCCTGAGCTCTCTCTCCACCGGCACCAAGACAATCCACCTACCCTGTGCCTTCCTTCCAAATTTCCCAGCCTCTTGTGACTCAGAAACTCTTATCACAATCTTAGAAATCATTTCTCTTAAATTTTTTTCCTGGTATAAAATAAAGTAATTTTGTTATTATTTTTTTTATTTTATATCAGTTTTTATTAAAAATCATACTATAAATTTTATTTAATATCTTATCTAATAAAGAGGCAGTATGCTAATTGACCCTCACACTGTTGCAAAGATGGAAACGCCCACAGCCAAAAGGAGGAAATATGCTAATTGACTGCTCCACCCCCAAAGATGGCAGTGCTCACAGCCAATAAGGAGGGAATATGCTAATTGGCTGCTCCACCCTCAAAAATGGTGGCACCCAAAGCCACAAGATGGCCGGCAGGGCAGGGCAGTTGTGGGCAATCAGGCCAGCAGGGGAGGGCAGTTGGGGGCAACCAGGCAGACAGGGGAGGGTAGTTGGGGCTGACCAGGCTGGCAGGGGAGGGTAGTTAGGGGTGACCAGGCCAGCAGGGGAGGGCAGTTGGAGGAGAGTGGCCTGGCAGGGGAGCAGTTAGGCGTCAATCAGGCTGGCAAGGGAGTGGTTAGGGGGTGATCAGGCTGGCAGGCAGAAGCAGTTAGAGGTTATTAGGCAGGCAGGCAGGTGAGCAATTGGGAGCCAGCAGTCCCAGATTGTGACAGGGATGTCTGGCTGCCAGTTTAGGCCCGATCACTAGCGGTTGGACATCCCCTGGGGGGGTCCCAGATTGGAGAGGGTGCAGGCTGGGATGAGGGACACTCCCCCAGTGCACGAATTTCGTGCACCGGGGCTGTAGTAGCCTTCTATAATATTAATACTACTAGTATGTATAAAAAAATTTAACTTTTTTCTATTTTTAATGTGACACATGTTGTTTGATTTACTTTAATTATGTAAGAAAAAGGGATGGGTTAGTAACATTTTAAAATAGTACTGTTTGGGCTTGGCTGACATGGCTCAATGGTTGAGTGTTGACCTGGGAACCAGGAGGTCATGGTTCGATTCCCAATGCCTGGGTTGCAGGCTCGATCCCCAATGTGGGGCATGCAGGAAGCAGCTAATTAATGATTCCCTCTCATCAGTGATGTTTCTCTCTCCTCTCTCTCTCTCTCTCTCTCTCTCTCTCTCTCTCTCCCTCTTTCTCTCTCTCTCCCTCTCCATTCCTCTCTGAAATTAATTTAAAAATGGTACTGTATGTGGTTTGGGGACTGATGTGGATTAAAATATAAATTAAAATTTAATTACTTGCTACACCCTCAGGAATTGACTTTCGCAGCTGTTTAGAATTCCTGCATTTCACAGTTTAAAAATCAACTGGTTCATTATATAATTGTTAAGTTGTAATGATGATCTGAAAGGAGTTTTTAGGCTGTTATTTGCAAGCACTTTCCAAGTGACACATTTTTATTAGATAAAAACCAAACTAGATATGATAATTACTATGCTTTTTCCTCTTTTTTGTTTATTTGTTAAGCAATTCAGACATTTTAATGGGCTTTACAAGGATTTTTATATATGACTTGTGGATCTGGTAAAGGTAATCTTGAGGCAAATTTGCATAAATATGTTCTTCTTAATAAATTATATCCTAACATCAACATTTCTTACTTTATTTCTTAAGTTAAAGTCCCCTTTTTCATCCCCAAAATGTGGTTTAAAAATATTTTAAAAATGATATGATGGTTGAAACCAGTGATGTTTGGACAAGTCACATCTATGTACTAACCGCCACACTTGCCTATTAGGTTGTGCATGGGGGCTTTAAATTATGCTGTTATTGCTGCTACTTACACCTTTGCAAACTCTGGGTGTTCACATGTCACCAGTTAGAACCATTGGTTTATACCCATTGGTCTTAAATTTTGAGGTTCTCAAACTTTAGTGTCAGAATCAAATGGAAAAATTGTTAAAATACAGATTGTTGGTTCCCACCCCCAGAATTCTCTAATTCAGTAAACGTAGGAGGTCCAACAATTTGTGTCTCAACAAATTCTTAGATGATGTTTATAGTGCTGGTTCCAGGACCACTGAAGAACCACTGTTCCACATCCAGACTATTGCATTATGCATTCCCTTTCTCAGTTCCATGCCTTTGTTTTTCTTCTCCTGTAATGTCCCTCACCTCCTGTCACTCCCCACACCATCCTCTGAGCTCTACTTATCAAAACCCTACCTGTCCTTCAAAGCAAAATTCCTGCCAATTTCTCTGAGAAGCTTGTTTTCTCCAGAGCTCCCCATGTTGAGACTCTGTGGAACAGCAGGATGGATGCTTACTCAGGGTGCAAACACTGAGTGCAACCTATGAGCTAGTCTCTAGGGAAAATGCTCAGGACATAAAGCTGTGTCAGCAGCAGCCCTTCCCTTGGAGAACACCTTGTTTTTGTGTCTCATTCTCACTGGCTGAGTTTAAAACTCCTTTATTGTAAAAACTATGTTATTAACCTCCATATCCTCAAAATTGCCTAGTACATATTTACACTTTCAATAAGGTTACTGCTTACCTTAGTTGACTCATGAAAAATATTTACTTATTTGATAAATACTCATGGAATGTGCCATGATGAATTATACAGACCTAACCCCAGCCTTCATAATAATAATGACAATCATGATGATTTATTGAGTGCTTTAATTTGTTAACTCTTTTAAACCTCAAAACAAGTTTATATGGCAGGTACTATAATTACCTTAATTTTAGATCAAGAAAGTTTAAGTAATCTGCTGCAGGTCACATAGCTAGAAAGAAGATAAACCAGAATTTAGAGCCCTGGCAAGGTATCCCCAGAGCTCATGCCATTTACCATGCTCCTATAGGTGAGGAAACATATTCTAGAAAAGGTGGTGGACAGTAAAGAGGAATGAATTAAATACAACCTCACCTGTTCTATGAATGAGAAGTATAGGATGCCCTGATACTGTATGACAAGAGGAGCAAATCTAGTTTTTGGAGGGTGCTCAGGGAAGGTTTTTTTCATGAAAAAGATTTCTAAGATAAGACCTGAAGGATGAGCAGGAATTACAAAAGCAAAGGGAGAGGGTAAAGTGGTGTTACAAGTCAAGGAAAAGACATGAGCTTAGTTGGAAGTGGGTATGAAATACTTAAGGAACTGAAAGAATGCTTATGTATGAAAAGGTGCAGCTGAAGAGAAATGCTGGGGCAAGATCAGAGACTTAGAGATCCTAAGAAGGATTCTGAAATCCACCCTAAGAGCAATGAGGAGCCACTGATGTTGTCTATGTAAGGCAACTGTGTGATGGATATGCACAGATTAGAAGGAAACAAGTACAAATGTGTGTGGTGACTGGTAGGCTACTGCTATAGTCCAGATAAGAGAGAAATGTGGCTTATATTAGGATTTTGGCAGTGGAAAGAGAACAAAAGGAATTGATTTTAGTAAGATTGAAGGAATAAAATAAAAATCAGCTTTAGCTGGTTTGTCTCAGTGGGTACAGCATCATCTGGACTGAAGGGTCCTAGTTTCAATTCCAGTCAAGGGCACATGCCCAGGTTGCAGGCTCGATCCCCAGTAGGGTGTGTGCAGGAGGCAACCAATCAATAATCTCTCTCATCATTGATGTTCCTCTCTCTCTCTCCCTCTCTTTTCCTCTCTGAAATCAATAAAAATATATAAAAAATACAATACAATAAAATAAAAATCATTGGTTAGCTTAATCAATGAGGGTTAAGGGAGAAGTCCTAGCAAGGACTCTGATTTCTGTCATGCAGAGGGATATTACAGAGTGTTTGGAGGGTGACTTTTAAATTGAAAGCTGAGTGATAAGAAAAATAACCAGAAATGTAGAGATAATGGAGGGAAAATTGCAGGTAGTGGTAAGAGCAAGTGATTTGGGGGGAAGCTTGATGTGTGTGGAGAAGAGGGAGAAGGCAGCACAGCTGCGGTCAGTGAGAGAGGTAGAGTGTGGAGAAGGGCAGAAAAGGGGCCTGGGACACAGGGCCCTCCCAAGTCAGCACAGCCTTGTGGGGCAAGGCTAAGAATTCAGAATTATTCTGAGTGAAATGGAGAGTTTGAGACAGGACAGATATATACATGTATATATTTAAAAATTGTTTTAGCTACTATATAGATAATTGATTATAAAGAAGTGAGAGTATACTAGGAAGACATAAAAAGTTACTATAAAAGTTTAGGTGTGATATGTTGGAGTTTAAAGTAGGAAAGTGGAGAGGGGAGAGTGGAATTGGGATACATTTTAGGTGTGAATATTGTAGGACTTGCGAATGGATTGCATTTTGCAGTTAAGAGAATGAGGGATTTAGATTTTGGCTTGAACAGCAGATGAATGGTACCTATAGGGGATACTGGGGAATTACTGCTCAGGTGGGAAGGATTCTGTGATTGAGTGTTGTTTAAGGTGCCCAATAGACTTTCCAGTAGAGAGTTACACTGATAATTAGATATGTGGATCAAAGCGAGGTTCAGGACCAGGGCTACTTGGGGTGTCAAGTTTGGGGCCTTATGTAAAGCTATCAGAGACAGCAAGAGCACTGCTCAGCCCTGCTGCTCTGAATTGCATTGAGTCCACACATTCTTCTAAATTCTCCCATTCGACTATGCCAAGTATAGGGCAGGTTCCTTCTCTTACCCTCCGTACTGTACTAACTGTTGGGTCTCAGCCCCTCTGCATGGGGCTTGACCTTCTGGGACACTGGGTCTTAGACGGAGAAGCCATGAGAAGTTGTTGGTATATAAGAATGAGTCTTTACTGCAGGAGTCAGTGGCCATAAGCCATTAGACAAAACAGTTCTTTATAGCAAAGTCTTTTACAAGTAGCCACACACCTGCTAATAAACAGATACATCTTCCCACACATCAGCAGTATTAGCCTCTGAGCCTACAGCAGCTTCTGAGCAGCAGCAGGCTGCCTCTAGACCAGGGGTGGGCAAACTTTTTGATTCGAGGGCCACAATGGGTTCTTAAACTGGACTGGAGGGCTGAAACAAAAGCATGGATGGAGTGTTTGTGTGAACTAATATAAATTCAAAGTAAACATCATTACATAAAAGGGTACGGTCTTTTCTTTTTTTAGTTTTATTCATTTCAAACCGGCCGGATCTGGCCTGGCCCACGGGCCGTAGTTTGCCCACGGCTGGTCTAGACTCACTGCCTCACATCATAGCGGTATCTGAGAGCTCTGCCTTAGCAGCTTCTCCCAGCCTCCCTGGCCTCTCCCCTCTCTCCAGCACACTCCTCTGCCGAGCACACTGGCTGGTCTCTGTAGCCTTACACATCTGTGTAGCATACTCCAGCACACTTCTTTACATATTCCAGCACACTAGCTGGTTAACATGGTAGCTATATCTGAGCTCTCTATGAGTTCTTAGATTTACATCATAGCAGTACCAGCTCTCAGATCCATCTGAGCTCTCTAGCATTTTTAATATGTTTTTAATGTTACTTACACAAAAGAGGCTAGTTGCCAACAGTGACATCAATTATTTGGGTTATAGAATTGCACGACGTACCGTGAGATCACTGTGGCCTTGCAGCTGCTTATGGTATCTTAGCTTTGAACATTTGATTAAGATTCCAATGTTCAGAGTGGTCTTGGTCATCCAGCATACTATCAACAAGGCCTCCACACTCTAATTAGCCTTGATTATCTGGGGACTCTGGCGTGGTTCCTGCAAAAGCCATGGATCATTAAGTGAAATAGGAAAGACAAAGGAGCACTATACTGAGTTCTGTGACACTCCAACATGTAGAGGTTGGGCAGGCATCAAAGGATATGGAAGAAATGACCCCCCCCCCCAAAAAAAAAAAGAAAAGAAAAACAAAATTAGAAGATTGTGTTGTTAGTAGAAGCTGAAAGAAGATAGTAGTTCTAAAAAAGAAAGGTAAAATCTCAATCAAAGATTAGGGTGAGGCTAGAGAAGTGACCACTGCATATGGCCACCTGCAGGTCATTGTGACCTTGACAAGAGTGATGTCAGCAGTATGGTGGCAGGGAGAGCTTTGTAGAATTGTGGTGAGGGGAGAAAGCAGAGGGATGATGGCAATGACTTCTGTCTTAAATTGTCTTGTGATGAAAACCAGAGAAATGGAGTGGAGGGGATATAGGAAATACTATGGCTTATTTAAGTGCAAGTGAGAAAAAAGTTAGTGAATAAATTGATGATGCAGAGAGGGGAGGGAGCAAGAGAGTAGGACCAAAGTGCTCGAGAAAGTCAGAGAAGTAGATGGAGGAGATGGCTTTAGATAGAAACAGGGATAGTTCTTCTATTCAAGTAGGAAATAAATATTACATAGGTATGGGTTAGGGTGGTTAGTTTAGGTTAGACAGGTACAGATAGCATTTAGGTTGGTAGGTTGGTGGAAGGAAGATCAAATAATTCAGTTTTGTTTTCTGCTTATACTTTTCAATGAAATATGAGTTAAAGTAATCAGCTGACTGGGATGGATCATTTGTTCCAATTCTTGGGAACTTACGCACAGGTGACCCAAGCGCCTCATTTGGATATACCAATACAGACGTCAAGGGGAACTTACTATTAATCAATATGGCCGAGCTTAACCAAAAACTAAGAAGAGAGAAGACACAGGGAACAAACAATGCAAGAAATCACACAGGTTTAATTACCAGAGAGCTGATGGGTTTCAGTCCTTGGCAGGCCACCCGGAGACACTTGCTGACAGAGGCACACGGAGGTCGTCCAATACGCCGCGGCAAGGAGCTCGGTCTCTTGACTTGAAGAGAGGCCACTTAACAGTCTGGGCTCAAAGGCAGAGCAGGAATGGCAGTTTGGCAGTTTGGCAGTTTGGCAGTTTCCAGGGGGAAGGAGAACGTCTGGCTGTGGAGGAGCAGACAGGCGTCTGAACCGCAGCAGATTTGCTCTCTTTAAATCCTTGAAGCTGGGCGTCTTCAGTGTCTCCTATGGGTGCCATACACAGGTGCCTCCCTGTTATCTAGGTATACACTCAGGTGGGAAAGTTGTGTACATGTCCAAAGCTTATCAATCACACACACACACATCTTATTTTTGGAGTTGTTTACAAGTTTTGGTCTAAGAATAAAATAGGGTCTACTTATGCTAACTTGCTAATACAAAAATGGAGTCTACTTATGCTAACTAAACTTATCCTATCTAATAAAGAGGGAATATGCTAATTGACCCTCATGCAGTCGCAAAGATGGCGGCGCCCACAGCCAATAAGGAGGGAATATGCTAATTGACTGCCCCACCCTCAAATATGGCGGCACCCACAGCCAATAAGGAGGGAATATGCTAATTGACTGCCCCACCCTCAAATATGGTGGCGCCCTGTCCCCTCAGCCCCACTACGCGCCTGCCTCTGGAGCCCCCCACCCATCCCCTTAGCTTCCCGGCAGCCAAGGGCCGCCTGAGGCTTGTGCTGCCAGCAGTGGCAGCAGCAGAGGTGTGATGGGGCGTCGCTTCCTACCCCTGAGGCTCCGGACTGTGAGAGGGATAGGCCAAGCTCAGGGACTGCCCCCTCCAGTGCATGAATTTTCATGCACCGGGCCTCTAGTTACTTATAACAGGCTTCTTCAGTGTCTCATGTCAGTGTGCTCCAGTGGCCTTCTGGGCTTATGCAGGGGGGTTGCAAGGTACTTATCAGGAGTTAACATGCAGGGAGTTGTTGGTCAGGAGTTACAAGTTATTTGTCAGGAGTTAACATGCAGGGTGTTACAAGTTACTTATCAGGGTCTCACACACACACACACAAATTAAGTTCCTCTTCTAAGTAAAGTTTAAAATTCACTCTAATAAAGAAATGAAATTTGATTATGCTATCTTATACTAACTAAACTTATTACTATAACATTATTAAATATAGGTGTTTTACAAGGAGATAAGAAGGTGTGACATAGTCATATATGCAAGCAGACAAGAAAAACTACCAAGAAAGTAAAGCAGACTTGTCCAACAGTGTTTGATAGAGATTGTGGTTATCAACTTAAGTTTGACCAGTCAGGACTATCATGTAATTTTTCCCCAATGTTCAGCTGTTTTGGTCAAGGACAGAGTAGATGAAACAAGAATGAAGATATGCCACACAAGTTCAATTAAGGAAAGGAGGAGTGAAACAAGGAATAAAGTGATTGTAATGATGGGCTATGGATATTAGGCTGGGTGAGGGGGGAAGGAAAGGAGATCCATAGATTTGAGATCTTACTAACATTTAAGAATCACTGGTGTAAGACACAATAGCATGTAAGTTAGAGGGATCATTGTGCTGTCTCAAAAGAGGAATGTTTAAAATCAAGATAATTTTTCTTTTATTACAGGTTATTTGGCTTTATTCAAAGTCCTGATGGTCAAATATATTCACTATTCAGAATTTTTCAAATTGTAGAAAATATGGCATACGTGTCATATCCCAATGGGATACAGGTGGCGTTCTTTAAACAAAAACAATAATATTTCTGTAGCAAAACTATGATCCTTCATATGTAGTGGGATAAATAAGGACTATTTTTTTTAAAATATATTTTATTGATTTTTTACAGAGAGGAAGAGAGAGAGATAGAGAGTCAGAAACATCGATGAGAGAGAAACATCGACCAGCCGCCTCCTGCACATCCCCCACCGGGGATGTGCCCGCAACCCAGGTACATGCCCTTGACCGGAATCGAACCTGGGACCTTTCAGTCCGCAGGCCGACGCTCTATCCACTGAGCCAAACCGGTTTCGGCAGGACTATTAATAGCCTAAAAACAAGTCAGATTAGGTCATCTTGCCAAGTCAGTTCAGATCTGGTCAGATTTGGCCTCAAATGAGTAACCAATAAATAAAAAAAGTTTTCAGAGCTATTTGATTTTGGAATTCAGATAACAGATTATGACTACAATAACCCTCTGTGCCCAAAGTCATTTAATTTTTTTATTCTCTTTTCTCTTTTTCTCCAAGAGACTTTATATACCCCATGAGGAAGACAGTCATAATGCTCAAACAGGCATAATTTAAAGTGCTATTTCTCCAATATCACACATTTACCATTGATTACCTAGAAGAATAGTTTTACATACAACCCATGACTAACTTAACTTATAAAAAATGTGTGGCCCTGGCTGGTATGGCTCAGTTGGTTGAACATCATCCCATGCACCGAAAGGGTGCAGGCTCGATTCCAGGTCAGGGCCCATGGCACGGGTTGCACAGCTCAATCCCCAGTAGAAGGCATGCAGGATGCAGCCCATCACTGTTTCTCTCTCCCTCTCCCTTCCTCTCTCTCTTCAAAATCAACAAAAATATACTTTTAAAAAATTTATGTGAACAAAAGTAGATGTGCTTCTGGGGACAAGGAGGAGTTGGGGGAATGATCCCAGAGTGTATCAGCTCTGGAGTGGCTCTGAAGTCAGCTCTCACTCTCCCATTTACATTTGTAGGAAGGATCCACTCAATAGCTGTGCTTCAATCATCCTTAGAAATGCTCTGTCTCACCCCCTATTCTGTTAGTGAATTGTAATAAAAAAAACAGAGTTGAATGTTTTTTGAACATATATGACTATGTCACACCTTCTTATCTCCTTGTAAAACACCTATATTTAATAATGTTATAGTAATAAGTTTAGTTAGTATAAGATAGCATAATCAAATTTCATTTCTTTATTAGAGTGAATTTTAAACTTTACTTAGAAGAGGAACTTAATTTGTGTGTGTGTGTGTGTGAGACCCTGATAAGTAACTTGTAACACCCTGCATGTTAACTCCTGACAAATAACTTGTAACTCCTGACCAACAACTCCCTGCATGTTAACTCCTGATAAGTACCTTGCAACCCCCCTGCATAAGCCCAGAAGGCCACTGGAGCACACTGACATGAGCACACTGGGAAATACACATTATGCTCCATTGTGTAACTGTGTAATTACTGTACTATACATGCTAACCCAAAGATGGACTAAAAATGGAGAATTGTACAAAGTTGTGGCTAATCCTAAACCAAATCCAGCAGACAGTTGAATTGGACAATCCTGATATTCTGCCAAGGCCAGGGCTATAGATAACTGACTTGGGATGGGATGAAAATTTAGATTAAGAAGTTGATGAGTATGTCAAGTTTATTCAGAACGATCTCTTAGGATGGATTGTTAAAAAAAAAACAAAACTTTCTATATCCTTAAATTTTTATAATCTCTCCATGTTTCAAACAATGTTTCTATTACAACATTTAGCAATGTTTTATCATGTTGATGAAAGTACCAACCTTCTTTTTTTCTTTGTAAATTATTGAAGTGAATGTGTTTTTCTTTAGGATAATTTTTCTAGGCTGACATTCCTAAACAACTGCAGTTTGCAAGGAGAGGGAATCATTAATAATTTTATTTTTCCAAAAGTTTAAAGAAACCACATATTTAATTATAAAAAAACTAAGGAAGATAATTAACATTGCAAGTATATTCCTGACAAAGTCCATTCCAGGTTGGAGAAAGAGTGAGCAGAGGTAGAAAGGTAGAAAGATGCATATGTCCAGGATGTTTATTCCAGCAGGCCAGAGCATTTAGGTGGAATTAATGGGAATGAAGAGCAAAATGAATGTCACAATCTAGTTTTGAGGTTCTTAAATGCTAGCCTGAAGAACTGGAATTAGTTGTCTGCAAGAACAATGCAATTGAAAAGTTTTTGAATAATAAAATGGCATTATCATATTTATGTAGCTTTTTCAATAGGACTCAAACCACTTTATATTCTTCTGAGTCATTTAATATGTCTATGGATTTGGGGTAACATCAAGTTAATTTGAGTCCTTGCCCTAGTTTTCACTGGGTTCCAACACCTGGAGTTTACAAATTAGTCTGACAGTAACACAAACTTTATGAACTTCATTTTGCTTATATTTACTGGGATATTAACACTAATTTTAACAAGTCCCTGTGAAGATCAGATGAAAAAATATATAAACCACATTATGTAGTATATGGCACCAAATAGATGCTCATTATAAGTCAGTTCTCATCCCAGGCCTTCCATGTCTTCTAATAATTAGAATGATAACATCAGAAAGAAAATGTCCCCATGTAAACCTTTTCTTTATACAATTTAACAGAATTTATTTGGCAACTTCTTAGACCCTAAAACACAAAATGAATAAAGTAAGTCTCCTCTTCTCGAGGATTCTGTAGCTTATTAAAGAAGGCAGAAACCACATTGGTAACCAGAACACCAAGTAAGAAGAGCTAACAAAGTACCAGGGGCAGAGAGTGGGAACTAATCCTAGTTAGTGACCTGGGAAAATATCAGGAGTTTGTATTTTAATTAAGTTTTGAAGAATGAGGAGGTAAATATGTGAGCAAATTTCAGAGGCATAAAAGTGGGAGTTTCTAAAGCAAGATGGTGAATAGGGTGGAGTATGAGACCAGTTAAGGAACACATTTATCCTATTGTGAGTGTGAATTTTATCCTATACATGAGAAGGAAGCACAAAAACTGTTCAAGCAGATGTGATATTTTAAACAATGGTACAATAAGTTGGATTGGAGAACCAAAGCAGGGTTCCCAGATCCACAGAGAGCTCCTAGTTCCCAGCTTTGGTATCTTAATGGAAACTGTGACCAAGAGGAGTCCAAAAGTAGAAACATTTGGAGAATTGGATTGAGATATGAGATAAAATTATTTGGGACCCCTTGGATTTGAATTGGCAGTGGGCTGAGCAGATGAAAATATAGGTTTAAGTTCAGCAAAGAAATCATAATGGATTCAAGGAATCATAGATTATAGGTGAGAACTAAAGCCAGAGATGTTACTGAATCAAACCAGAAATATTTGAAGTGTGAAGAAGAGAGGTCTAAGAGTGGAATTACAGAGATCAAGTGTGAAATGTAGTAAGAAAAAAAGTGATATCAATAGTACAAATGGAAAAGAACAAGGGGGAAAAAAGAATGTCTAGAAAGTCAATGGAGAAAGCCAGAAAAAGATCAATTGTGCAATTGTACTTTAAGCAGAAAGCTCAAATAAATGTAGGCATTAAAGTATATATTTTTCCATATATACTTTTTCCTTCCTTAAGATCTATATCTATAATCTAGTATATATTTTCCATATGTATATCAATACATCTTAAAAGCCATTTAGAAAACAAGGTGAAGTGCTTATCTGTGTTTTTCCCCCCTCCATGTCTTATTATGTAATGGCTCCAAATAGAAAAAATTTTTCTGAAGAGAATATTAGTTTTCCTTATTCTTAGATGATCTCCATGACATCATTTAGTCTTCCTGTGTCCACTCTTTCTGTAATACAATCAATCCCATTTAAAGACACAGACACATTTTCCTGAGACTCTACTAAACATGCTATTTTTCTATTCAATGAACCTTGAATTACTCTTAATTGCTTACAGGATAAAGTATAAAATCCTTTTCTTTGGCATTAGCAATCTTTCATATGCAATCTACAACCTCATGTTCTCTTACTTTATTACATGAACCTTCTCTCTCATTTACTCACTGTCATCAAATAAATCTTACACATTTATGCCTCTAACAGTTTTTCTATAGTTACCTAATTCCCTCTACCCCTACACTTAGACATGAACAGAAACTGCTATGGCATTCCAACCAAACATCCTTTAAGGCTCAGCTCAAGTCCCTTTCCTACTAAAGTCCACTCTGCCTTTCTAGACCTTCTATAGCTTTTGTTTAATATTTATCAGATCAGAGACTAGTAGACCTGAACTGGGCCCCTAAATGACTGTGTGACCTATGGAAACATCTATGGGCTTCAGTTTTCTCATTTGCAAAATAAGGAAATTTTTAAGCTCTCAAGCTCTAAAATCATTTGATCCTACATGCTGCAATATATATATATATATATATATATATATATATATATATATATATATAATATTTTACACATATTATATACATATATATTTACACACATATATATACATATGTATATATACATATGTGTGTGTGTGTGTGTGTGTGTGTGTGTGTGTCTAAAACAGAACAGATGAAAGCAAAACCATGATACTGGCCATGCACACAAATATATATACATATATAATATTCCAGCAAGGAATGAAACTGGATATCTTCCAACGAAATTAATGTGCTAACACTAGGCCTTCACCAGTGAACTTGGTTTGGGAAAGAATATACACATGGGATTGGAACAACGGTAACTTGGTCACGGACCAATTCAAGCATTTCACAAAATGCAAGCTAAAGTGCAGAAAAAACTCAAGCTTTTTAAAAAAATAACACTATCAAGCCCTAGCCGGCTTGGCTCAGTGGATAAAGTGTCAACCTGTGGACAGAAGGGTCCTGGGTTCGATTCTGGCCAAGGGCACATACATGCCTGGGTTGTGGGCTCGATCCCCAGTTGGGGGCAAGCAGAAGGCAGCCGATCAATGATTCTCTCTCATCATTGATGTTTCTATCTCTCTCTCCTCCCTGTCTCTCTGAAATCAATAAAGAAATATATTTTTAAAAAATAAATAAATAAATAAAACACTATCAATAATATTAATTTAAGGTCCCTGTTATCTGACTTCAGTGACCTCTTGATACTCATCTCATGTTCCCTTCACATGTCCTTTGCCCCATCCTGAGGTGCAATATCTTCCAAGTCTCTCTGAGTATAGTAGTCATAGTTTCCGGTTATCTTTTTTCTCTCTGAAATATCTTTTTTTCTTTTCGGGTTGGTTTTCTTTTCTGGTGTTTCACTTTCATGTTGCAGGCTTTTCTCAAATGCTTGGTGATCATGGTTGGCCCTTTGCATTAAAGAATGAGGAAATAAGTCCTAAATGGTTTTTCTCAGAGGTTAGAGCATCAGCCCTCAGACTGAAAGGTCTTGGGTTCGATTCTGGTCAAGGGCATGTACCTTACTTGCAGGCTTGATCACCAGGGCTCATCAGGGCACATGCAAGAGGCAACCAATCAACGTGTCTCTCTCACATCCAAGTTTCTCTCTCTAAAAATCAATGGAAAAATATCCTTTGGTGAGAATGAACAACAACAAAAAAGAATGAGGAAATAAGCAAGTTGTTTCTATGCCTGCTATTCTTACTAGACATTAAGACATTAAAATCCTTAAGGGAAAAAAAATTCTGTTTTGTTTACCATTTTTTGCTAAAACACTTTTACAAACTTAGTATGAAATATTAGAGTATATTATTTAGAACATCATAATTGACCTACTCTTTCTATTTATACCATATTTGGAGTAAAAGTGACATTAATAACCAACAAAGAGTACTCATTCAGTTATGAATTTGCATCCTATGATCAACAAGTGAATAAAGTTATATCATTAATCATACAAATGGAGAGGTTTCATTTAAGGTATAGTCAAATATTTAAATGACTGTTATACAAAAATCATTTAATATGATGGGCTCTTACCCTATATCTGGCACTATTCTGAAAATTAAACATGCAACTCTCCTAATCCTATGAGGTAGTGTTTATTTTCTCCTGTTTTGTAAATGTGATATCAAAAGGAAAAACATAAAGTAATTTTTCCAAGGTCATACTGTTAATAATTAATAAAGCCAAAATGTATATCCAGGCTATTTTTAGAATAGTCATTGACTCTCTATAGACTTAATTATATGTTAAAGCCCTTAGAATTTAGAAATGGATAAAATTCATTAGCAATTGGAATTTCCCAGTGATGAACTGAGAGGATCAAAGGCAGGGGTTTCAAGAGGACATATTTGCAATGACCAAGAAGTTAGATCTACTCCAAATTCAGAAGATTCTGAAAGCTGTTTACTGTACACATATGTATCTATCTCCTCCAAACAAAATGTAAAATTCTTGGGATGTATTATATTTTTTGCTGTTTGTCTCCATACTGTTCTATATACATAGTAAGCACAAATATTTGTTGTTTAATTTTGAAATACTTTCTGGTGACTAGCCTTTTAGAACAGAGTTGATTATCTCTTCTCTATGATGTTGAAAGTGAAGGGAACAGAACAGATTGATGACTTCTAAAGCTCACTTCCAGGGCTATGATTTGATAGGAGACAAAAATAGACAGGAAAAAGCACCAACATCCTTCTGTCCTTCTGTAGCACAGTTGGAGAGTTCTATGCCAGGGTTTCTGATTTTAAAGGTTGTTTTTATAAAAATAAAATAAAATGGAGTTCTGAGCAATTCTCAAAATGGCTTATTGATCACGTCTCTCAGGCCTTTTAAACTCCACCTCAGACATATAAGAGATAGAAAACTGGTGTTGGGGAGAGGAGCTAGCCTTTCTGACGACCTAAAGGATATATCAGACATCAAAGCAAACTGTCTAAATATTTCTAGACTATAACATTCAAGATAAAAGGAACAATCATAAAGATTTTACAAAACTATTGTCAGCAAAAGAACACATCTGAAAAAATTATAACAAGATGGGGTGATATTTTTTAAATGTCTCTCTAGATTATTTAAATCATTTTGAAATGATCATTTGACCCCCAACAATAGCAATTGGTGTTATAAATAGCACAATATAGTAATTATGAAGCAAAAGCTACTAAGGTCGCGTTGCAATTAACTTTATACTTAGATACATTATTCTACTTTTAAAAGACTAAATAAAACTACAAAAACTATCACTGAGTCATGAAAGGAAGAGTATATGATAATGATAATAATCCTCCAAATCTAGTACTGAAAATTTAAAAAGAGTACATTGTACATAACCATTTTCATCCAATAGCAAAATCATAAAGACATGATTTGTGGAAAGAGAGCTAAATGTCTTTGGATTTAGAGAAAAGTAATCACAGTCTTTGAAAAGTGACCTCAAGGGATGGAAAGATGGCGGCTGGCAAGACGTAGGTGAGGGGGAGAATGTGAGTGAATGAGAGGGTGAAGGGAGAGTGTGTGGATGTGTGTGGTGTGTGTGTGAATGAGTGAGGGACAGTTAAATCCGACAGTAGTAGCAGGGGCTGGGAGACCAGGCTTTCCTGGACAGGGAGCACCTACCATCACCATGGACACTCCCTGGGCTGCGGGACTCGGGCACAGAGCCCATGCCATTTTGAAGGGGAGAGTGGCCTCATCTAGGAACTCATCAGCACCACCACCCAGACAGCCCTTGGACACTGCCTGTGACCCAGCAGCCACTCCAGCCAAAATCCTGCTTCCTCACCCGCAGACCTACAGACCCGCAGACCCTAGGACCTCCACCTCCAAAGGAGCACAGCTCCCGCAGCAGTAAGTGCTTCTCCCCCCTCCCCAGTGGCAGACCTCTGGACACCACATTCGCGCATTTCCAGCGTGCAAGCCTCTGGAGCCCACCACCCACAGGCAGTTCTTACGAGCTGCTGCCAGCCCCCGCTGGGTGCTATATTGTACAGACAGTGGCAGACTGCCCCACAGTAGAAATTCTGAAAATAACTCTTCCTGAATAACTGCCCACAGACACTGTCACACAACTTCAGCGCCAGAGCCCCTCAGGGTGCACCCGAGCTCCACGCCAAAACCACACCACCACAGATGCGCATTTCCAGCAGGCAGGCATCTGGAGCCCACCACCCCACAGACGGATCTTAGGAGCCACTGCAAGCATCACTGGGTGCAATATTGTGCAAATGGGGGTGCACTGCCTTGCAGAAGAAATTCTGGATTGACTCTTCCTGAATAACTGCCCACAGACACTGTAGCACAACTTCAGGGCCAGGGCCCCTCAGAGTACGTAGGAGCTCGCACCACAAACGCAGGATGAGTACCCCTGTGAGCTGCCACTGGGAGCATGTGTATCCAACCACAGAGACAGGAGCAAAAACTGAGTCTTCCCACCCCACAGCTGCAGAACTCTGGACACTACAGTCATGCTTTTCCAGCACACAGGCCTCCTGAGCCCACTGCTCCACAGGCAGCTCTTGGGTGTCGCTGTGAGCTCCTGCTGGGAGAGCTTTTATCCAAACAAGGATGCACTTCCCCAGCAGTAGAAATTCTGAATATCCTCACCCTGGATACCTGTCCACAGATGCCTCTATCGCTTGGCTTCAGCAAGGGCCATTCAGAGTGCATCAGGGCTCCGTGCTGGCAACCCTGTGAGCCAGCACTAGGTGAGTGCGTATCCAACCAAGGCGGCAGCAGCAAAAACTGAGTCTTTCCACCCAGTTACAGCTACAGAACTGTGGACACCACAGTCATGCATTTCCAGTGTGCAGGCTGCCTGAGCCCCACCACCCTGACAGACAGCTCCTGGGTACCTCTGTGAGCCCCCGCTGGGCACATGTAATTTCAACCAAAGATACAAGGCAGCAAAAATTGGGACATCCCCCTCACCATCTGCTGACATCTGGACACAGTAGCACCTTTCCAGCTCACAGGCCAACATCAAGAAAACCCAAATAGCCGAAACTGGTTTGGCTCAGTGGATAGAGCATCGGCCTGCGGACTGAAGGGTCCCAGGTTCGATTCTGGTCAAGGGCATGTACATGGGTTGCGGGCATATCCCCAGTAGGAGATGTGCAGGAGGCAGCTGATCGATGTTTCTCTCTCATCGATGTTTCTAACTCTATCTCTCTCCCTTCCTCTCTGTAAAAAATCAATAAAATATATTAAAAAAAAGAAAAAGAAAAAAAGAAAACCCAAATAACTCAAGTAGGGAGCTACGCTAGATTACCAAGCTTAAGAGACCCTAGAGATCACACCAGCAGCACCATCCCCAAAAGAACCTGGGTAGCAAAGCAGTCAGATCCAGGACACAGAAACAATTAAAACGTTAGAGCAAAACATGGGGAGACAAAAAAGCAATCCCCAAAGGAAAGAAAAAGGGTAATCACCAGAGAGAAAGTTAAATGAAACGGCGGCAAGTAACTTCTCAGAGAAAGAATTCAGAGTAATGATTATAACAATGCTCAAATATCTGGATAACAAATACACGCACAACTCAATGAGAATTATAAGGAGCTGAATGAGAATGTCATCAATATAAAAAGGAACCAAGAGGAAATGAAGAAAGACATAGCTGCAATAAAGAACACAATGGAAGGCTTAAACAGTAGACTAGAAGAGGCTGAGGACCGCATCAATGAATTAGAAGGCAAGGTAGAAAAAAACACAAAAACACAGCAGCAACTAGAAAGAAAATTTAAAAAGCAAGAGGAGAGCCTAAGGGAGCTTTGGGACAACACAAAACGAAAAAACATCCACATAAGAGGGGTACCAGAAAGAGAGAAAGAGAAGCAAGGAATAGAAAACCTGTCTGAAGAAATAATGACAGAAAACTTCTCTGAAATTGGCAAGAAAAAAACTATGCAAATCCAAGAAGCACATAGAGTCCCAAAGAAGATGAACCCAAAAAGACCAACACCAAGACACATCATAATTAAAATGCCAAACATCAACAACAAAGTACAAATCTTAAAAGCTGCCAGAGAGACAGAAAGTTACATACAAGGAATCTCCCATATGAATATCGACAGATTTCTCAACAGAAACACACCAGGCTAGAAGGGAATGAAATGAAATATACAAAGTGATGCAAACCAAGGGACTGAATCCAAGAATACTATACCCAGAAAGGCTATCATTCAAAATTGAAGGTGGAATCAGGAGCTTCACAGACAAAAAGGACTAAGAGAGTTCATTACCCCAAGCCAGCAATGCAAGAAATGCTAAAGGGACTGCTGTAAAAAGAAGAAACAGAAAGGCAAGAAGAAACAGAAATATTAAGAATAAAAATGATGGCAAACAAGTACTTATCAATAATAACATTAAACATAAATGGATTAAATGCCCAATCAAAAGATATAGGGTAGCTTAATGGATAAGAAAACATGACCCATATATTTTCTGTCTGCAAGAGTCCCACTTCAGCACAAAGGATTCACACAGATTGATAGTAAAGGGATGGAAAAAAAATTTTCCGGCAAATGGAAATGAGAAAAAAGCTGGGGTTGCAATACTTATAACTGACAAAATAGACCTTAAAGTAAAGGCCATAACAAGAAATAAGGAAGCCCACTTCATAATATGAAAGGGAGCAATCCAACAAGAAAATATAACTCTGGTAAGCATATATGCACCCAATAGTGGAGCACCAAATACATAAAGCAACTTCTGGAAGATATCAAGGGAGAGATCAATAACAACATAGTCATAGTAGGGGACTTTAATACCCCACTGACACCACTGGATAAATCCTCTAAACAGAAAATCAGCAAGGAAACAGCAATCCTAAATGACTCACTAGATCAGATGGACTTAATTGACATCTTCAGAATATTTCACCCAAAAGCCACAGAATACACATTCTGCTCCAGTGCACATGGGACATTTTCAAAGATAGACCACATATTAAGACATAGGCAAAGTCTCTTCAAATTCAAGAGGATAGAAATCATAACAAGCATCTTCTCAGATCACAATGGCATATTAGAAATAAACTACAATAAAAACAATGGGAAAAAATCAAACTATTTTTTGGAGGCTAAATAGCATGCTATTAAACAATGATTGGAGGCTAAATAGCATGCTATTAAACAATGATTGAGTTACCAAAGAAGTCAAAGAAGAAATAAAAAGCAGCCTGGAAACACATGACAATGAAAACACAACAATCCAAAATCTATGGGACACAATGAAAGCAGTCCTGAGAGGGAAGTTCATAGCTCCACAAGCCAACCTCAAAAAAAAACAAGAAAAACTGGTAATAAATTAACTAATCCTGCAACTTAAAGAATTAGAAAAAGAGCAACAAGAAAAGCCCACAGTATCCAGAAGGAAGGAGATAATAAAGATCAGAGCAGAAATAAATGACATAGAGACCAAAAAAAAACAATACTAAAGATCAATGAAACCAAGAGCTGGTTCTTTGAAAGGATAAACAAGATTGATGAACCTCTAGCCAGGCTCACCAAGAAACAAAGTGAGAGGACCCAAATAAACAAAATCAGGAATGAAAGAGGTGAAGTAACAACTGATCCCTCTGATATACAAAGGATTGCAAAAAAAAAAAAATACTACGAACACCTCTATTCCAACAAACTGTACAACCTCGATGAAATGGACACATTCCTAGAAAAATACAAGCTTCCAAAACTCAATCAGGAAGAATCAAAAACCTGAATAGGCCAATAACTACTGATGAAATTGAAACAGTAATCAAAAAGCTTCCAGCGAACAAAATCCCTGGACCAGATGGCTTCACAGGGGAGTTTTACAGAACATTCAAAGAAGAACTAAAACCAATCCTTCTCAGACTATTCCAAAAAATTCAAGAGGAAGGTACACTTCCAAGCTCTTTCTATGAATCCGGCATTACCGGTTTAGGCGCTGGTGGGATCGGGCCTAAACGGGCAGTCAGGCATCCCTTGAGGGGTCGCAGATTAGAGAGGGTGCAGGCTGGGCTGAGGGACACCCCCCCCCACACACACACACGAATTTCATGCACCAGGCCTCTAGCCAATAATGAAAATTCAGCAATGTGTGAGTTTAAAATGTCTTGGTGGACTGGCCTGTGGCCTATCTTTTATGACTTTGCTTCTATGGGGAACCATGTAGGATTTTAACCAACTAATTTTGAAATAGATATCTAGAATATAATCCATTCCTAAGCTAGGGACCACACATAATAATAATCATCCAAAATACACAGCAGGCACTGAAATTATACAATTGAAAATATTCCACTAGGGAAAGAAGAGGAACTAAGATATTGAGAATTTATATTTAATAGTCATAGCTATAGAAACAAACAGTGAATTGGCACACACACAAAAAAAGGCAGCAAATTAAGAAGGCTTTTTTAGGTGAAACTACTAGCTAATAAAGCTGTCATGGGAGCTCCTATAAAATGCTTCCACTGCAATCTCACAGACCCCCAGAAACCTCCAGCAGTTCAGGAAATCAAGTTATTGAAATCATAGTATCTTTGGCATTTAGGATGTTCTTTCTGCTTTAGAAGAAAAGTGTGTTAACACTAGATATTAAAAATAACCAAAAAGAAAAGAAAGCAAATACATAAAAAAATCAATCACTCTGTTATTCTTTTAAAATAAAAACACTAGGGTCCTGGCCAGTCTGGCTCAGTTGGTTGGGTGGCATACCATGCACAAAAGATTGCTGGTTCAATTCTCAGTTAGGGCACATGTCCAATTTTCCAGCTCCATTCCTGATAGGGGGCATGCAGGAGGCAGCTGATCAATGTTTTGCTCACACTGATGTTTCTCTCTCTCTCCCTCTTCCTTCCTCTCTAAAACTCAATTTAAAAAAATATTAAAAATAATAAATAAATAAATAAAAATTAAAAGACTAGGGGAAAAATGACAAGGACCTGGTAGGGACAAACTAAAAGTCACCATTGTGTAGAGTGCAGGAGCTCAACACCAAGAGATATGAAAGCTTTAATTTAATACTGCAAAAGTGTTTGTGCTTAATAATGGAAGCCTGTGGAGACCCTTCCTTTTCCCCTTTAAGTGCGGGGAGTCATTAGTAATGGAAATTACCTCGTTGTGAGATTAAGAAAGACAATGTGTTAGATGCCAAGCTGGGCCAACATGGTCTGACAAATTACAATGAAGCCACTCTTTTAGTGCAGCAGGATGACACTCTGAGGGATTTTTCCATCAGCCAGAGTACACCTACCTGGGTCTTTGTAGATGTGACCTTCAATTAAGGCAATGATTTCCTCATTACCCATTTTATACAGGCTTATTTTATAGAGAAACTTACAGGGAGCATGAAATGGGAAAACTCAGGAGGAACAAGAAAATGGATTTTAAAATCAGGAGACATTATAGCCTCAGGAGAAAAGGTGAAATATTTTGGAAGCCTTTGCAAAACTTTCCAAGGACAGTTTTTACTAAGGAATGTGGTTGTCAAAATCTCAGCAAAGTTATGCTCTGTTTGTTGGATGAAGAAGCTCCCCTGACCCTCTCATGCTTTGGGCCAGCATAACACTGAGGAATATTTTTATGTTAGCAACAAAACCTACTTCCCAGACTCCATAATATTTAGAATATATGCTGCACTCAGCTATAGCTGAATAGGTATAAATTGACTATTTCTAAAAAGAATCAAAAATTGCTTCAGAAAACTTATCTGTCAAAAGGATGGTATTCAGTATAGCGCCCAACTTCATGAGCAAGTCTGCACTTAAGCATGATTCAACTAAAAAATGCTCCAAAATATAATTACCCTGGCATAGAAGCTAGAGACAACATAAAAGGAGAGCCACAACCCAATTTGTTCTTATTTGTCTTCAACTTAACCTAGCACCAGCGATGCTCCGTTATTGCTCTCCTCATTGGAAGTGGGACAGAGGAGCAGAAACCCAGCTTACATTCTGCTTCCATTGACGAGTTTATCTAGAAAGACAGACAGGAGCACAAGAGCACATGATCAGAGAATCATAAAGAAGAACAGACATGCTTTAACCTATATTTTCTCAAGAAATCTTTTCCTTAAAGTTTGATTTATTTAACTCACGAGTCCTTTATAAAATAAGTGCTTTTGTTTCTAGCTGAATAGAACTACTGACTATATGCAAGAGAAATCAGGCAGAGATGAGATTCGGTGAGAGGTGTCTGTCTCCGAGTTTTGTGGTTTCTTTGTTTGGCTTTCTCTTGTGGCTTTGGTCATCCTCTGTCATTGCTCTGATAGTACATTAGGGGTCTTCATATCCACTTCAGAGCTTGATGGTCCATGTTAGGAACACAATTCAGAAAGAAAATATACTGAGCAGGTTTCAAATATCAGAAGTACAAAGGAGTCAGTCAGAGTGAGGCATGTGACATCTGGGTACAGCACTCCATATATTCAAAGCCTCACATAATATTGGATGATGACATGCCCACTCTAATGTTTTCAAAAACTGCTCACAAGCCCTGGCAGGTGTGGCTCAGTTGGTTGGGCATGGTCTGAGCACCAAAGGGTTGTAGGTTAGATTCCAGGTCCCAGAACATGCTAGGTTACAGTTCAATTCCAGGTGGGGGACATGTAGGGGGCAGCACATTGATGTTTCACCTTGAGGTTTTCCTTTCTTTTCCTCTCTCTAAAAATCAATTTAAAAATCTTATAAAAAGAAACCAACATTTATTAAAAACAAACAAAGACTATTCACAAAACAGTATAATCATTGAATTATGTAACTTATCAGGTCCTAAAAGATGACTCAAGTCAATACCTGTCTTTTACAGATGAAAATGATGGCAGCTTCTCAGGATGAAGCACTGTGTTCAGAATTGCAGAGTTGTCCTAGAGGGGCTTGACTCTCAGCACAGCATTCAGAATCTCAGTTGTGCTTTCTGTTATAAACTTTCATAAGTCAGACTCTTCCTGACATTGTTTCATCTCTATTTAAACATGTACTTTAAATTTTTTAAAGGGTAACATTATGTAAAGATAAACAAACTGGCACTACAGATCAGATATGTATGGGTCTATTTCAAAAATATCTCAATATAGTCAAGTAATTCTTATGTTCCATGAGGCTTAGCATGCATCAGGAAAACATACCTCACAAGGTTTGCAGAAAAACATACTGTTCTGAGCTCCTTTTATGATGTGATGCTGTTCATACCTGGAGTCCACCAATCACGTCACCCCAAACCCTTTGCATTTGTTGAAAAGAATGCATTATTTTTTAAGTGATTCTTAGGCTGTGTCTTCATGGCAATCTTCCAGATTAAATATGTCTTCATTCCCCTTTCAAAGGCAGTTCAAAATTTCTGCAACCCAGTGGTATATTCTGACACCATTGTTCATAGATACCTTATTCTGTATTCTTATAAGGAAATCTTGAAGGTTCCTTGCCTCTAAAACCTTTCCCACTTGGATAACATGGCCCTAAAAGCTCACCTTTTAGGAGTTAAGTATAATGCTATTATATAAAGTGATTTTGTGAGGGGGCACAGAAAAGAGAATAAAATACTGGACATAGCCCAGCTGGCGTGGCTCAGTGGTTGAGCATAAACCTATGAACCAGGACCTGGTCAGGGCACAAGCCTGGATCTCGGGCTCCATCAGCAGTAGGGGATGTGCAGGAGGCAGCCAATTAATGATTCTCTCTCATCATTGATGTTTCTATTTCTTTCTCCATCTCCCCTCCTCTCTGAAATCAACAAAAATATATTTTTTAAAAAAATGCAGGGCATTCTCTGAAAAAGAGATGGAGTTAAACTTCTCCACCTGCTTTATAGTTTTACTGACAGCAAATCCTTAATGAAGTACTAGCCTCTGAGTTTGAGATAAAAACTGTGGATTCATGCTATCTGCCACAGGTATATATTTGGATAAAAATCTAAAATCAAAGCAAATACAACACCTCTACAATAGTACAAAATAGAACAGAAAGTTTCATCACTCTCACTTGAAACCAACAAACAATAACAAAGAGAGTGGTCTGCTGAATAGTGAACACGTGTGGCTTCTGATAACCTGGCATTCTTTTCCCTTTCTTCATAGAATACAGAGGCCCTCATTTTCTCTTGGAAATTGCCTCTCTGCCTTCTGTCCATTATGTGCCCTCATGCCCACAGCAAGGTGGGCAAGTGTACCAGGAGTCACCCATATCCCTTGACAACTGACTGGACCAGGAGCAGGCAAATAATCCAGGTGGAGCCAATCTAGATATTATTAAAGACTAGAGGCCCAGTGCACAAAATTCATGCACTAGGGGGTGTCTCTCAGCCCAGCCTGCACCCTTTCCAATCTGGGACCCCTTGGGGGATGTCCAATTGCAGAGGGATCAGGCCTAAACTGGCAGTTGGACATCCCTCTCACAATCCAGGACTGCAGGCTCCCAACTGCTCGCCTCCTGCCTGCCTGATTGCCCCTAATCTCTTCTACCTGCTAGCCTGATCACCCCTACCCACCCCTCACCAGCTGGATTGATGCCTAATTGCTCCCCTGCTGGCCTGATTGCCCCCAACAGCCCTCCCCTGCCAGTGTGGTCTCCCCCAACCTCCCTCCCCTGCAGACCTGGTCATCCACAACTGCCCTCTCATGCAGGCCTGGTCCCCCCACAAATTCCCTCCCCTGCAGTCCCGGTCTCCTCTAACTGCCCTATGCTGTCTGCAAGTTCACCCCTAACTGACTTCCCCTGTAGGCCTAGTTGCCCCCAACTGCCCTCTGCTGCCAGCCTGGTCACTCCTAGCTTTGCTTCCCTTCCAGCCTGGTTGCCCCTAACTGCCCTCCTCTGCTGCCTGGTCGCCCCCAACTACCCTCTCCTGCAGGCCTGATCACCCCTAACTGCCTTCCCCTGCAGTCCTGATCGCCCACAACTGGCCTCCCCATTGGGCCATCTTGTGGCGGCCATGTTGTGTGAGGGTGTGATGGTCAATTTGCATATCACCTCTTTATTATATAGGGTAATTAACTACCCTGGGGAAGAAAGCACCTTACCTTTGAATCCTTTCTTTGTAATCACAACCCAGAAGGAAGGACCAGCTAGTTGGCTGGAGTGTGTAAAGAAGTCAGATAGAGAGAGTAGCTGAACAAAGCAGAGCTAGAGAGAGCTCAGAGAAGCAGAAGTTATAGGCACAGGGAATGTAGCTCCTATGTGTGTAGGAGAGAGGGGATCTGGGATGGAGCTGATAGCAGATACTGCTACAATATAAGGCTAAGAGCTCATGGAAAGCTCAGATATAGCTATGATGTTAACCAACCAGATAAGCTGGGCAGGGAATATAAGAGAAGCTACTGAGCCAGAGAGCTTACATAGTACGTTAAGCCTAAGGGGAAATGTGCTCCTGCTCAGATAATAACTGTGGGTACAGAGACTGATGCTGCTTTATAGAAAAGATGTGTATTCACCAGCTGGTGTCCGGCTGCCTGCCTGTGTGGACTTTGCTGTGAGGACTGTTCTTGTCTAATGGCTATGTGGCCACTGGCTTCTGCAATAAAGACTCATTCTTATAAACCCATAACCTCTCATGGCTTCTCTGTCTGCCCTGCCACAGAAAATTGGCCTGCTCTAGTGAGCAGAAGATAAAGGAGGAACTTGGACTAAGTTACCAACAGTTAGTACAGTGGGAAGGGTTCGAGAAGGAACTTGCCCTGTTCTTGGCATAGTTGAATGGGTGGCATAGTTGAATAAATTTTAGAAGAATATATGAACTCAGAAAAACTTAGAGAAGCAGTGCTGAGCAGTGATCCTGCTTGCTCTGACATAGCGCACCCAATATATTTGACTGAACTATTGAGACAGCAAATTGTATAACAATTAAAAGCAAGCAAAAAAAATCACATAAATATATGTGAAAAGTGTGTGTAATATTGTGGTTGGTCTTGACTTTACAAAACTTGACTTTACAAAACATGTTATTGTGTTTTACATAAATTATTCAAATAAGTCAGTCTGTGGACATCTGGTACAGGTGTAAATAAACATCTAAAGTTCCTTTTTGGCCATCTATAGGAGAATAAAGGACAAAGAGGAAAATAGTAATGGGGAAGACATTATTGCAAAGAGTCATTTGGAGTGATACTTTCCTTTACATCAAGAGAAACAATCATTAATTTGTTTAAAAAAAAAAAATGGGCCGAAACCGGTTTGGCTCAGTGGATAGAGCGTCGACCTGTGGACTGAGGGGTCCCGGGTTCGATTCTGGTTAAGGGCATGTGCCTGGGTTGCGGGCATATCCCCAGTAGGAGATGTGCAGGAGGCAGCTGATCGATGTTTCTCTCTCATCGATGTTTCTAACTCTCTATCTCTCTCCCTTCCTCTCTGTAAAAAATCAATAAAATATATTTAAAAAAAAAAAGAAAATAATATTTTAAAAAAATGGTTAGAAAAATCCCTGTTTTTAAATTAATTGAGTTCCTATATGAGTCTCTAAAACTGAAATAATAACATTAAAATTCTATTATTACTTCAGTAGCAGTTAAGCAGATTTTTATAAGTCTTATGAAAAACTAGCCGAGGATCCATTACAGCTGCCAACAGGACTTCAGGCTGCAAGATAGTGTGTGAGTGAGAGATTGAAAGGAAAGTTCTTGGGCAGGCAGGAGTGTCTGTATTTGTGAGTTAGGGACAGCTATCTTCCACAGAACTGTTAGGAACTGGCAGACCAGGCTCCCCTGGCTGGGCAGCCTCTACTACTGCTGAAATCTCTCCTGGAGTGTCCAGCTCTGCCGCAGAAACTGCACCATCTTGAAGGGGAGAGCAGCTGTGATCAGAAGCCCAGCCTTACCTTCAACTGGTAGACCTCTGATACTGCCCGGGACCCTACAACCACAATGTCCAGGGACCAGTTGCCTCAGCTGAGAACCCACAAACACTAAGACACCAGCCTCCCCAACCGCAGGTGTCTAAAATGTCTATCCAGGGGGAGACAAAGCAGCGCTGAATACACAGACAGGCCCTGTGCCTTCTCACAGAGCAGATAGAAGGAACAGCTGAATTGAACAAAATCCACCCAGAATTGGCGAATTAAACACAGCTTGTGAGGCAATCCATGGAAGGAGAGGTCAGATATCACCTAGAGAAAGCTCTGTCTCCTCAGATTCATCTGTGTGTTTGTTGTTTGCATTTTTTGGATTAGTTGTTGTGTGTTGTTGTTGTTGTTGTTTTTTTTTTTTTGGAGTTTTCCCCACGTACATATATTCCCCCCCACACACACTTTTTTTAATTCTCTTTTTTTCTCTCTTACATTTTTTTTTCCTTTTCTCCATATCATTTATGCACTCTTTTCTATCCCCTAATTCTCTGTTCTCTGGTGGTCACCTTTATTTAGCGTTATTACTATCATGAATACATTTTTGTTTGGTGCTCTGTGTGTTGTGTCTTTTTGTGTTGTATTTTGTGCTTTTAAGTCAACAAAGGAGAGAGAGAGCTACATAACCAGACACCCTGAGAGGAGCAATGATGGGGAGACAAAGAAAGAGCCCACATACAAAAGAAAAGGAGGATCACCAGAAAGGAAGTAAATGAAATAGAGGCAATCAATATGTCAGATAAAGAATTCAGAGCATTGAAAAGGATAGAAGACAAATTCAACAATATGTCTAAGAACCAAGAGGAAATAAAGAAGAACCAAGAAGAAATGAAAAATGACATTGCTGCAATAAAGAACTCAATAGAAAGCATCAACGGTAGACTAGAAGAAGCAGAGAACCTCACCAGAAAACTATAAGAAAAGGTAGGAAAAAATACCCAAGCAGAGCAGCATCTAGAAAAAAAACTTAAAAAATAGGAGGGGAACCTAAGGGAACTTTGGAACAACGGCAAACAAAACAACATCCGCATAATATGGATACCAGAAGGAGAGGAAACTGAGGGGGGGGAAAAAAAAAAAAACCTGTTTGAGGAAATAATGACAGAAAAGTCCCTGATATTGGGAAGAAAAAACTCACACAAGTCCAAGAAGCTCACAGAGTCCCAAACAAGATGAACCCCAAAAGACCAACACCAAGACACATTATAATTAAATTGGAAAACACCAACGACAAAATAAGAATCTTAAATGCTTCCAGAGAGAGACAGAAAGTTACCTACAAGGGATCTCCCATCAGACTATCGACTGATTTCTCAACAGAAACACATCATGCCAAAAGGGAATGGAATTAAATATGCAAAGTCATGCAAAGAAAGGGTCTGAATTCAAGAATACTGTACCGAGCAAGGCTCTCAATCAAAGTTGAGGGTGAAATCAGGAGCTTCACAGACAAAAACGGACTAAGGGAGATTATTACCACCAAATCAGCAATGCAAAAAATGCTAAGGGGTCTGCTGTAAAAAGAAGAAATAGGAAGGGAAGAAGGAACAAAGGATAAAGAATAAAAATGGCAACAAACAAGTACCTATCAATAATAACTTTAAATGCAAATGGATTGAATGACCTAATCAAAAGACATAGCATAGCAGAGTGATAAGAAAACATGACCCATATATCTCCTGTCTCCACAGGAGACCAATCTCAGAACAAAGGACTCACACAGACAGATAGTGAAGGGATGGAAAAGGTTTTTCAGTCGAATGGAAATGAAAAAAAAAAAAAAAAGAAAAGCTGGATAGCAATATTTATATCTTACAAATTAGACCTCAAAGTGAGGGCATAACAAGAGATAAGGAAGGCCACTTCATAATACAAAAGGGAGCAATTTAACAAGAAGATATAACTCTGGTAAACATATATGCACCCAATATAGGAGCACCCAAATACATAAAAAACTTCTGGATGATATCAAGAGAGAGATTGACAGCAATAGTCATAGTGAGGGACTACAATACCCCACTAACACCAATGGACAAATCCTCTAAAAAAAAATCAACAAAGAAACATCATCCTAAATGACTCAGTAGATCAGATGGAATTAGTGGACATCTTCAGAACATTTCACCTCAAAGCTACAAAATATACATTCCTCTCAAGTGCACATGGGTCATTTTCAAAGATAGGCCACATATTGGGATGCAGGCAAAGTCTCTTCAAATTCAAGAGGATAGAAATCATATCAAGCATCTTCCAAGATTACAATGGCATAAAATTAGAAATCAACTACAATAAAAACAATTTAAAAAAACACACCTGGAGGATAAATAGCATGCTGTTAACTAATGATTGGGTTACCAAAGAAGTAAAAGAAGAAATAAAAAGCAGCCTGGAAACAAATAAAAATTAAAACACAACAATCCAAAATCTATGGGACCCAGTGAAAGCAGACTTGAGATGGAAGTTCATAGCTCTACAGGCCTATCTCAAAAAACAAGGAAAAATGGTAATAAATTATCTAACCCTACAACTCAAAGAGTTAGAAAGAGAGCAACAAGAAAAGCCCAGCATAAGCAGAAGGAAGGAAATAATAAAGATCAGTGTGGAAATAAATGGCATAGAGACCAAAAAAACAATACAAAAGATCAATAAAACCAAGAGCTGGTTCTTTGAAAGGATAAACAAGATTGATGAACCTCTAGCCAGGCTCACCAAGAAGCAAAGAGAGAGGACCCAAATAAACAAAATCAGGAATGAAAGAGGTGAAGTAAGAAATGATTCCACAGAAATACAAATGATTATGAAAAAATACTATGAACAACTCTATTCCAACAAAATGAACCACCTAGACAAAATGGACATATTCTTAGAAAAATACAAGCTCCCAAACTCAATCAGGAAGAATAAAAATACCTTAATAGGCTGATAATAACCTAAGAAATTGAAACAGTGATCAAAAATCTTCCCGCAAACAAAAACCTCTGGTCTGGACAGGTTTACAGGGGAGTTTTACCAAACATTCAAAGAAGAACTGAAACCTATCCTCCTCAGACTATTCCAAAAAAATTCAAGAGGAAAGCACACTTACAAGCTTTTTCTATGAGGCCAGCATTATCCTAATCTCAAAACCAGATAAAGATACCTCAAAAAAAGAGAACTACAGGCCAATATCCTTGATGAACATAGATGCTAAAATCCTCAACAAAATTCTAGCAAATTGGATCCAGCATTACATTAGAAAGATCATACACCATGACCAAGTGGGATTTATTCCAGGGATGCAAGGATGGTTCAATTTCCACAAATGAATAAATGTGATCCATCACATAAACAAACTCAGAGACAAAAATCACATAATCATATCAATTGATGCAGAAAAAGCATTTGACAAAATCCAACACCCTTCTTTGATAAAAAATCTCAGCAAAGTGGGAATAGAGGGATCATCTTCAATGTCATAAAAACCTTATATGACAAACCTACAGGGAACATCATACTCAATGGGCAAAAACTAAAACCATTTCCCCTAAGAACAGGAACAAGACAGGGATGCCCAGTCTCACCACCCCTGATTGACATGGTACTGGAAGTGCTAGCCATAGCCATCAGACAAGAAGAAGAAATAAAAGGCATCCAAATTGGAAAAGAAGAAGTAAAACTGTCTTTATATGCAGATGACATGATACTATGCATAGAAAACCTCAAAGACTCCATCAAAAAAACTACTAGACTTAATAAATGAAATTGGCAATGTAGCAGGATACAAAATTAACATCCAGAAATCTTTGGCCTTTTTATACACCAATAATGAATGCACAGAAAGAGAAACAAACAAACAAAAATCCCATTTACCATTGCACCAAAAAATTAAGGAACCTATGAATAAACTTAACTAAGGAGGTAAAAGACCTGTACTCAGAAAACTATAGGACATTGAAAAAAAAGATAGAGGAAGACATAAACAAATGGAACAACATACCATGTTCATGGATTGGTAGAATCAATATCATTAAAATGACCATACTACCCAAAGCAATCTATAAATTCAATGCAATCCCCATAAAAATACCAATGGCATATTTCAAAGATCTGGAACAAACTCTCTAAAAATTCATCTGGAATAAAAAAAAATAAGACCCCAAATAGCCACAGCAATCCTGAGAAAGAAGAATAAAGTTGGACGGATCACAATACCAGATATCAAGCTATATTACCAAGTCATGGTTCTCAAAACTGTCTGGTACTTGTTCAAGAACAGACATATAGACCAATGGAACAGAACAGAGAACCCAGAAATCAACCCAAGCCATTATGCTCATTTAATATTTAACAAAGTAGGCAAGAGCATACAATGGAGTCAAGACAGTCTCTTCAATAAATGGTGCTGGGAAATTTGGTCAGATACATGCAAAAAAAAATGAAATAGGTCACCAACTTACACCATACACAAAAACAAGCTCAAAATGGCTAAAGGACTTAAATGTAAGACAAGAAAACATAAAAATTTTACAAGACTCCATAAGCAGCAAAACAGCACACATATTTCATAGCAACATCTTTACAGACACAGATCCCAGGGCAATGGAAACTAAGGAGAAAATAAACAAATGGGACTACATCAAAATAAAAAGCTTCTGCACAGCAAAAGAAACCTTTCACAAAACAACAAGAAAGCCCACTGCATAGGAGAACATATTTGCCAATGATATTTCAGATAAGGGTTTAATCTCCAAAATTTATAGGGAACTAATACAACTTAACAAAGGGAAGATAAAAGATCCAAAAAAAAAATGGGCAAAGGATCTAAATAGACACTTTTCAAAAGAGGACATACAGAAAACCCAGAGACATATGAAAACATGCTCAAAGTCACTAATAATCAGAGAGATGCAAATCAAAACAACAATGAGATACCATCTCACACCTGTCAGAATGGCTATCATCAACAAATCAATAAACGACAAGTGCTGGAGAGGATGTGGAGAAAAAGGAACCCTTGTATACTGCTGGTGGGAATGCAGACTGGTGCAGCCACTATGGAAGACAGTATGGAGTTTCCTCAAAAAATTTAAAATGGAACTCCCATTTGACCCAGTGATCCCACTTCTAGGAATATATCCCAAGAAACAAAAAATACCAATCAGAAAGGATATATGCACCCCTATGTTCATAGCAGCACAATTTACAATAGCTAAGATTTGGAAACAGCCTAAGTGCCCATCAGCAGATGAGTGGATTAAAAACCTGTGGCACATCTACACAATGGAATACTATGCTGCTATAAAAAAGAAAGAAGTCTTACCATATGCAACAGCATGGATGGAACTGGAGAGTATTATGCTAAGCAAAATAAGCCAGTTGGAAAAGATACTAAATATCACATGATCTCACTCATATTTGGGATATAATTATCAACATAATTTGATGAATGAGAATATATCCAGAGACAAATGGTAGGAGAGAGAGGGAGGGTTAGAGAGCAACCAAAGGACTTGTATGCATGCATATTAGCATAACCAATGGACACAGGCACTGGGGTGAAGGAGTCTTGCCAGGGATGGGAATGTGCCTTGAGGGAAGGGGGGTGGTCAATTGGGGAAAAAGGAGACATATGTAAAACTTTAGACAATAAAAAATTTAAATTAAATTAAATTTAAAAAAGAAAGACTAGCCAATTTTACTAGGAAAATGTGTTCCTAGGTCAAATGTTCAACCTATGAAATTATTAAAACAACAGCAACAACTACAGCAGCTTCTGTGATCTACTGCCTGGTCTTCACTCAATTTTCACTCCTCTCCCTATACTTTTACCAGTAGTACCTCTCCCTCTCCAACAGGAGAAAGTAGGAACAGAGGGAAACTGCCCCCTACCAGTATGACAAACTTACCTGCAGTTACCCCCATCAGCTCCTCTTTTTCTACACAGCTTTAACAATCTAGGGTAAGTCTGTCCTGCTGGGCTCTGGATTGTATCCTCTCTGCCTTCTCAGGCAATGTACATTCTGATGATCTTTTTGGTGCTTTATTTTTAACATCTCTAATATGTTATTAGATTCTAACTATCAGTGAATGGTTAATAATGTTCAAGAGTACCCCATCTCAAAAACAAATAAAAAAGGGGAAAAAAAGCCACCTCCCTACATACCTCTTCCTTCCACAGCTATTGTTTCCTCTTCTTCAGTAATCCTCTCAAGGTTTACCTTTGCTCTTTGTCCCTACTTCCTTTACCTTCCATTCATTCCCTAGAATTTTCCCTTTAGAAATCTTCCTTCTACTTGACTTTCATGACAACACAATCTCCCCAGTTTCCTCCTATCTCTCCAACTGCTCATTCTCAAGGTCTTTTGTTGTCTTATGCTGATAATCTAGCTTTAAACGCTCCTCAGTGTTTTGTCTTGGACTTTTTTCCCAATCCCAGTAACTTTCCAATTTCCCAGCAATTTCATCCATTCCTTTCACCTCAATTGTAATATTACTAGAGGCCCAGTGCACAAAATTCATGCATGGGGTGGGGGGGGGTCCCCTCAGCCCAGCCTGCACGCTCTGGAATCAGGGACCCCTTGGGAGATGTCCGACTGCCAATTTAGACCCGATCCTGGGAATTGGGCCTAAACCAGCAGTCCGGCAGTCGAACATCCCTCTCACAATCCGGGACTGCTGGACATACCTCTCACAATCTGGAACTGCTGGCTCACCTGCCTGACTGCCTGATCACCCCTAACAGCCACCCCTGCAAGCCTGATCACCCCTAACTGCCTCTGCCTGCCAGCCTGATCACCCCTAGCTTTCCCCCCCACCAGCCTGGTCGCCCCCAACTGCCCCCTCTGCCAGCCTGGACACCCCTAACTGCCCCCCTCCCCCCACTGGCCTGGTTGCCCCCAACTCCCCCCCCCTGCTGGCCTGGTTGCCCCATGCAGCCTGCTGTTCGGTCGTTACTGTTACTGTGATGGCGTCCCAGACAATTTGCATATTCCTCTGTTATTAGTATAGATTATACTTACTTTATTATTATATCACTACACACATTTATATCTCTAACCCAAAACCACTCCTCTGTATTCCTAACCCATTTGACGTCTCGAAGAGACAAAAAATTAAACCTACACGAGATCATACTCATAGTCTTCCTTACATACTAGTCTTCTAGTCTTCCTTGACATGCTGCCACATCACCCATACAGTTATGGAAAGTAGAATCTTAAGGGTCATCCTTGACAACACCTTCTTCTCCATTTCTTCATCTCTCCTGTTAATTATATCTTCTAAATACAGGTGGAATGCATTTTTTTTTTCCAAACTCTACTGCTATGACACTTTTCACACTCTTATTTAGATTCTCCTACAGTTACTTTGTAACTAGTGTTTTCACTTCTTCCCTTGCACATATATCCCATTCTCCATGTAGCAGCCAGTCATCTAATAAAAATACAAAATAAAATAAAGTTCTCTTAGGATACATTTGACAACTCTTAACTGTGTTTTTTATCTTTATTTTATATTTTTAAAATTACTTTTACTAATTTTCTTCAAAATTTCTTAAAATTTTAGTTCTGTACATAAAGCTATGGATTAAATTTTAAAAGAGAGCCACTTTGCTTTTTGATTGCTAAAATTATATTTTATATATTATACTACTTTAAAATAGTCCTTTTGAAATTTTGAATATGTTCTCTAAAATGACATTTTATTGATTTGATGAATATTTCTATTGGTTAATTTTATTTAATTTTTAATTAAAAGTAATTCAGTGACTGCATAATAATCTAAAGTCATTCTTTTGGGCAAATAATATACAGTTTTCAAACTCTAATTCTAACCTCTAACAACAAAAATGTTCTTAATTTAATAACCTGATTCAAATTTTAGCATTGTCTCTCTGCAACTTATTATTGCATGTACTGTGTTACAAAAACTTTGCATTTTAATTTTGTTTTAAAATTTATAGGGTAGTCTTTTCTCCAATATTTGAAAAATGTTTAAGGTAACTTTGAAAAGGCCAAAATGAAGGATCAGAGAGTAAAGGTTTATGTGTTTACTTTCTTCCTTCTTCTGCCAATCCAAATTAAGAAGATAACCTTAAATGAGGTCCAAAAAAATACCACTTGACTAATCAATCATATGATAGAAGTGCCATTTTTTATAATTTTATTTTAAATAATAGTAAATTAATTTGAATTCCAGTTTTTAATCTTTTTCAGTTTCACTTCTTCCATCCATACATTTCAAATGTAAATTAGCTCCTGATAAAAATATGTTTTATTGCTTTTCTGAAATATGTGGGTCTGGCGCTTTAAAAATCGACACTGTTTTGAAATACCAACCTGAATCTCCATGTTGCATCAACCTGAAATACTTTGAGAAAGTTTGTGGCTCAAAGGGCCTTCTGGGAGCAATGGATCTAATTTTTGACAAATTGATAAGTTGAAGAAAGGAACCAAATATTTACTACCAAGTCTATCCTTTTTATTATTATTACTAGAGGCCCGGTGCACAAAAATTTGTGCAGTCGGGGGAAAGGGGTGGTCCCTCAGCCCGGCCTGTGCCCTCTTGCAGTCTGGGACCCCTCAGGGGATGACCACCTGCTGGCTTAGGCCCGCTCCCAGGGGGATTGGGCCTAACTTGGCAATCAGACATCCCTCTGGCAGCCCGGCAGCCCTAGGGGATGTCCACTTGCCAGCGGGGAGCAGGCCTAAACTGTAATCGGACATCCATAGCACTGCTGAGGAGGCAGGAGAGGCTCCCACCACCACCGCTGTACTGGCAGCCATCAGCCTGGCTTGTGGCTGAGCAGAGCTCCTCCCATGTGAGAGCACCCTGACCACCAGAGGGCAGCTCCTGCATTGAGCATCTGCCTCCTGGTGGTTAGTGTGTGTCATAGTGACCAGTCATTCCCAGTCTTTCTACTGTCAGGGTCAGTTTGCATATTACCCTTTTACTATATAGGATAGAGGCCTGGTGCACTGGTGGGGGCTGGCTGGTTTGCCCTGAAGGGTGTCCCGGATCAGGGTGGGGTCCCACTTGGGTGCCTGGCCAGTCTGGATGAGGGGATGATGGCTGTTTGCAGCTGGTCACACCCCCTTCCTGGTGGGGTACCAGTGGGGTTCCTGGCCAGCCTGGATGAGGGGATGATGCCTGTTTCCAGCTGGTCACACCCCCTTCCGGGTGGGGTCCATACTGGGGTGCCTGGCCAGTCTGGGTGAGGGGCTGAGGGCTGTTTTCAGGCTGGCGGGTGACTGAAGCTCCCAACTTCTCCTTTTTTTTTTTTTTTCCTTTTTTATTCTGGGATTTATTTACCTTCTATGGCTGTTATTGGAACTGAGAGCCAGCTTTAGCTCTGAGGCTCAGCTCCAGCTCTGAGACCTCGGCTGCTGAAAACAGGTATCTGGTTTGTTTGGGTTCTGTAATTGAAACAGGCCGGCTGGCTAAAAGCATGGGGTTTGTTTAGCTTCTATATTTGCAACATTGTTTCTTAGACTGCAGCTCAGAGCCCAGCAGTGGCAGGCGGGGAACCTTGGCTTCCTCCATCACTGGACCAAGCAAGCCTCCTGTTCACTTCAGCGGCCTGGCTGCTGGCTGCCATCTTGGTTGGCAGTTAATTTGCATATCTCGCTGATTAGCCAATGGGAAGGGTAGCGAAGTTATGGTTAATTACCATGTTTTTCTATTATTAGATAGGACTAGAGGCCCAGTGCACAAATTCGTGCACGGGTGGAGTCCCTCAGCCTGACTGGCTATCAGGGCCAATCAGGGCCAGCCAGCCAGGTGGAGAGACAGTGAGAAGTTGGACAGCTACAGGAGGTTGGCTGTGGGAGTGCACTGACCACCAGGGAGCAGCTCCTGAGTTGAGCGTCAGCCCCCTGGTGGTCAGTGCACGTCACAGCTACTGACCAATTGTCTGGTCCTAACAGTCGCTTAGGCTTTTATATATATACTAGTAGCATGCTGCACAAAATTCGTGCACTGCGGTGGGGAGGGAAAGGGGACCCTCAGTCTGGCTTTCACCCTCTCCAATCTGAGACCCCTCAGGGAATGTCCAACTACCTGTTTGTGCCCACACTTTTAACAGATAACAGCTCCATTGTTGTTTCTTTCTTATGCTTAAAACTATTGGAATTAGTAGGTATTCAAAGTGTGTATACATTTTGGGGGGCCAACTTTATATCTCTAGTCAGCGGTGAAAGAAACCAACAGCAGATTTGGAACCCCCAGACAGGGAACTTGGCTCACTCCCCACATGTCTCCCCACTTCACTTTCCACCTTCGTGGGCAGCAGGAGAATCGTTTTCTCTCATTAATTTGGAAAAGCACGTCCTGTCACCCACTGCCCGGCAGGAGTGCACTAGGCCCCAAGCAAGCAAGGCTCAGTCAGGGCAGCCTTCACTGATGGGTGCTGACACCCAAAGTGCACATTCCTCCTCTACAGTCACCCCGACTATCCCACTGCTTCACTGGAGGACGGAATTCCTCTCCGCCTCTGGGTTCTTGATCTTGAATGCTAACCAAAGGCACCTCAGAGAGGGCCGCCCGTGCCCACCAGGTGTGTCTGTCTGCACCTGCTCCTGCCTCAGCGCCTGCATTAATCCCCCAGAGGTGATCTCGTAGCTGCACTGGCCTCTGTGGGAACAGGGCATCACCACTCCGCCCTCTCACTGTCATCTCACAGGCGCCCACCCTCAGCACCCAGAACACCCAGGCACTCTCCAAAGGACGTGAGTGCATCAGAGGGGATATGTGCACATCCTGTGGGGGTGTTAGGCATGCTGGGTTGATGGAAGTGCGGTGGAGAGGTGGGGGGAACTTGTGCATGCCTTGGTTTGCAACTGTTGCAGGTGCGGGAGGGTGACAGTGTGCTGGGGGATGTTTGCACACCAGTGGGGATGTGCACACCGGAGGCCTCTGGCTTTGCTGATCCACAAACCCCAGTGGTGCAGCCAGAAGGACATCAGTCTCGCCTGCCACGGTGGCTGTCCCTGCGATCCTGCACCTTCTGGGCCAGGAGACGGATCTTGCGCAGCCACTCCTGGGTGCTGATGGCCTGCAGGCACTACTTCAGCTCAGCCTGCAGGCTCTGCTTGGCATCCTCACAGCTGTCACCACCGCCACGTGGGGAGTACAGGCTGCCCTCTGCAGGCCTGCCTCCCCTGTCCAGAGGCTCTCTGCGCTGCCCACCTGCCCACCTGCCCAGTGTGGCAGGGGCTGGGTGGAAGCCAGGCGTCCTGCCCTGCCCAACCCCGACTGATCTGCCCCTGTGCAAGCTGCTGCCCCACAGGGAAGGGTCATGGATCTGGGTCCCGGGACCGTGGACAGCCTCAAGCACTGCCCCCCACACGGCAGGGTCACAGATCCGTGTCTTGGTCCTGCGGACAGCCTCAAGCACTGCCCCCAGCCCAGTAGGGTCACAGATCCGGGTCCCGGGACCGCGGACAGCCTCAAGCGCTGCCCCCCATCCTCCAGGTCACAGATCCGGTCCTGGACTGCGGACAGCCTTGCCCGCTGCCGCCCGCCTTCAGTATGCAAATTAGCTGCCATCTTGTTGCTTCAGGGTGGGGGTCCCCACTGGGGTGCCTGGCCAGCCTGGGTGAGGGGATGAGGGCCGTTTTCAGGCTGGTGGGCGACTGAAGCTCCCAACTTCTCCTTTTTTTCTTTTTTTTTAATTCTGGGATTTATTTACCTTCTATGGCTGTCACTGGAGCTGAGAGCCAGCTTTAGCTCTGAGGCTGGACTGCAGCTCTGAGACCTCGGCTGCTGAAAGCAGGGATCTGGGTTTGTTTGGTTTCTATAAATGAAACACTGTTGTGATCCTGATGGCTGAAGCCCTGCTGGCCAAAAGCAGGTTTCTGGGTTTTGTTGAACTTCTATAATTGCAACATTGTTTCCTAGAGTGCAAGCTCAGAGGCTGGCAGTGGCAGGCGGTGAACCTTGGCTTCCTCCATCACTGGAGCAAGCAAGCCTCCTGTTCGCTTCAACTGCCTGGCTGCTGGCCGCCATCTTGGTTGGCAGTTAATTTGCATATCACCCTGATTAGCCAATGGGAAGCGTGTCGGAGGTACAGTTAATTGTCATGTTTGTCTATTATTAGATTGGATATAGATTATTATTATTACTGATTATTTTTTTTAGAGAGAGAGAGAAAGAGGAAGGGAGAGAGAAACATGGATTTGTTGTTTCACTTATGCATTCATTGGTTGATTCTTGTATGTGCTCTGACCAGATGGAACCCCCAACCTTGTGATCCCCACAACCTTGGCCTATGGGAATGATGATCTAACCTACTGAGCTATTCCGCCAGTCTATTCTTAAGGAAAGGCCAGTTTCTGGCTCAGTGCCTTATTACTGCAGCAGCCCTGCCTGGGGCCCCTGGAGCCCCTGCCTGTCCTCCTGGGTGTATGATCCATGAATCTTCCCTTCACTGGAACTGGGTCCTATCTAGTCTGGGGATTTGTGATGTCAGGAAGGATTATGTATTCATGAGACCAAAATAAAATCAGCCTGTGAACACTGACAAAATTTTCCTCTATCACCTATTCTCCTATAAAGGTTGGTCTGTCTCCCTTGCTGAAGAATTGCAGAAATACAACACTGGCCCTTTTAGCAGTTATTGTAGTCCAACAGCAGAGTAAAGAGGTTGTTAGCAAGGACAATTTGCCCTCTACCTACTCACTAGCTGGCAATTAACAATCAGTGCAGTAGGGCTCCATTACCCAGTGCTGTATGGAAACTAAGGATTCTAGAAATGCCTCAGATTAGCCAAGACCAGAAAAATCTGAGGCAGAACTTAAATATAATATTTCCCCCGGAGAACATAGTGCATGTTTTATTGTTTGGAGAAAGCCTGGTAAAAGCGTTCAGCTGGTGTGCAAGAAAGAAGACAGACATTTTCTGCCCACGGACCCGCTGGAGGCGCCCTTCAAGAGGCAGGTGGGAGGGAGCCGGAGGATCGAGGTTTAGGGGTGGGGACAGGCCCTGTTTGAATGCAGAACCTGGTGGCTGTATTTGTTAACCTATTGGGTCCAGTCTGGGAAATGCACACTCAGCAGGGAAAGGGGAAGAAAGATTAGCGGTAGTTTTCTTTTTCTTTTTCTTTCTTTTTATTGTCTAAAGTTTTACATATGTCTCCTTCCCCACCCCCCCCCCCCCCGATTGACCCCCCTCCCCCCACCCCCCCACCGCAGCCACTCCCACCCTGGGCAAGCCCCCACCGCCCCAGTGTCTGTGCCCATTGGTTATGCTAATATGCATGCATACAACTCTTTTGGTTGCTGTAGTTTTCTAACACAACACAGCTCAAGTCTTCAGCTTGTGTCCCCTAGCTCACCCCGCCCAGGCACCAAACCGGCTCCTGGAACAAGCTGGCCACCGAGTTACCACTCCGAGAAGGCGGGTATCTGTGATTCCAGATCGCCGTGGCCGCTGGACTCGCCTGGTTTCTCCATTCTGTCAATCTACCAGTTTTTGATTGGTGCCTCTGCCTCCGAGCCTTGGGCTGAGTAGATCAGAGGCACCTCAAATATGCTTGTGCCACTCGCCTGGCACAGCTGAGGACTGGTGCTGGTGGGGCTGCGCCCCGCTGTAGAGGTTTCAGGATAGGCACCAGGGTTCCCTCTGCAGCACTTCCTCCCCGGGGGACTGCGCTGGGCGCGGCTGGCGCCCCCTCCTCACCTTCCGCCCGCCCTCCCGGGAGGCCGGGGGCGGGTCTGCACAAGGCCCCTTCGCTCAGCTCCGCCCAGGCATTGGACTCCCAGCCTCGTGCTGCCATCCACGGTCTGGGGGCTGAGAAGGAGGAACCCGGTGGAGAACCGGAGGAGGTGGCTGGCAGCCAGGCCTAGGGGGTAAGGAAAGCTTGACCCTGGGGGAAGAGGGGGAGAAGAAGAGAGAGAGAGAGAGAGAGAGAGAGAGAGAGAGAGAGAGAGAGAGAGAGAGAGAGGCGGGTGCACCTCTGTGTGCGAAGGGCCGCCTGCACCCCTGGGGGCACGCGTCACCCAGCCCAGCCGGGACTCCCGAGCGCCGAGTCCCAGCCAAGGCCCGGGAGTCTGGGGCTCCCTTTCTCCTGTCCCGCCCCTAGTCCTTCCTCCAAAACCTTTGGCCAGAGTCTGCTTGCCAACATTCCTAAATCTCCTTTGCCAGCTCGTTGCACCAGGTTAGGAATAAGGCTCTGCTTTCGGGTGCGTACATGAACGCCAGTTCCAGTAAGGTTGGTGACCTCTACACCTTCCCCACGAGCTCCTTCGGAGGGGTCCACGGGCATTTACCCCACTCAAGGACCTAATCAGTGGCCAAAACCAGTTTATTCCCTGAAATATCCTTGCCATTCATATCCTCAGAGGCCTTCTGCTGCGGTTCTGGGAAAGCCTCGGTGATGGAACTAAGAGGCGGCCAGGGGAAGGGAGAGTGGGCGGAAGCTAGAGGGTCACGCGGGGTAACCAAGGCCTGAGTCCTGGAAAGGGCACCGTTAGGACCCTGACAAGAGCAAACCCTTTCCCCGCTGCCACTGCTCCCCCTCCCGTGAGATGCACACAAACCAGGGCCACTGAACCCCTTATTTCCAAACCTCGAAGGCCTGAGCTCTGAAACGTGAGGCTGGGCGGCGGCGGGCGACAGCTCCCCATTTCCCCCAGCTAGCACCACCGCCCGGCCTCCGGCATTCCCGCCGACCCAGAAGAGAGGACACCAAATCTCTGGGCAGCCAGGTGCGACGGGCACCAGTGCGCACCAGAAGCGGGCAGGGAGGCGGTGGTCTGGCTCGGCTTGATGTGGCAGCGACACTGCCGACCCCCGCCCGGCGCTAGGGTGACTCCAGCTTCGCTCTACGCCCGGTCCCTGCAGTCCTGGCCCGGGGCGTCTAGCGGCGCCCTTCAGCTCCCTGCCACAGGTCTCGGGGCGGCACCACCGGGAGTGGCAGGGGCTGGCTCCCCGCTCCTCGCCCCGCGGACGCGGGTGGAGGATTCTGAGTTGTGAGAGGCAGCCACCGCCTCCCTGGCGCTCCGAGCTCCAGGCGGCCAGATCCTGTAGAATCTACGGTGTAGATCCTTGGAGAGCTGCCGGCTGTATCCCGGGGGACGCGAGCAAGTACGCCGAGATCAGCAGGCCCGACCCCATCGCTGGCTCACCTTGATGCCCCCCTACCCAAACACACAGGCCCTGAGTGCAGACCTAGCGCCTCCCCCGCTTGGAGATCCCTGCAGGGCCTCCGGGAGAGACTGAGCAAAGGACGAGGAAAGCACTCCCAAGGAAACTTGTTCCTCCTGTCTCTCTGCAGACACAGACTGGCCAGCCAGTGCGGGGAGAGGGGCGGGAGGGAGTGGGGGAAGGGCTCCGGGGAGGACGGGAGGAAGTGGAGGGGAGGGGAGGGGTAAGGGAGGAGGCTGCAGTTGGTGAAACTCCTCTGCCTCGGCTCTTCTCATTGCTTGCTCCTCTCCTTCACGCAGACACCCGGACCTCCCCTGGGCGCCAGCTCCAGGGCTCCAACGGGTCCAGAGACAAGCCGGGTTTATTTTTCCTTTCTGGAAATTGGCTTTGGTGTGTGCTTCCCTCCCACGCACCTCCCTCCCCCGCTCCTCCCCCCTTTGAGACATGGCCCGGGCAGTGGCTCCTGGAAGAGGAACAAGTGTGGGAAAAGAGAGAGGAAACCGAAGCTAAATGACAGGATGCAGGAGACTTGAGACACAAGAAGAGAAGCGTAGCTCTCGGAAGAAGTCACTGCCTCACTGCTTTTCTTTCTCCAAGAGGGACTGAGGATTTTACAGCTCTGGGCGGATTTGAGAGCTTTGGATTGTTTAGATTCCCCCTTTTGCTCTGTTTTCCCCGCCCGTCCTTGTTCTCTCGAACCTGCTTGGGGATCCGTCGTAGGGAGAATGGAAAGGAGGCTGCTGCTCATCGGCGCCGCGCTCACCCTCGCCCTCGCCCAGGCCGGCGCTTTTCGCAACGGTAAGTGACAGGCGGAGGCGCTGGAGACAGCGCCCGCTCGGGGCTCAGGGCTGCCCGGTCCGGCCGGGCTCGGTTTCCCGCCCAGCTACGATTCCTGCGGCGCTGTTGGGATGAACCCGGAGTAGTCACTTCATGGGCGAAGGAAACTTTTATCCAGGCGGAGAAATAAAGAAATCAGATCGGTTGGTTAAGGGCAGTAATATTTTAAGCCTTCTGTCTCCCTCCCGAAGTTTGTGGTCTGGCTATGGGGGTTTTCCTATCTCTGCTACAAGGTAGCTCTCCCTACCTTCCCAGATCAACACACCAATTACCTTAATAATGTTTCCTCCCAAAGGCAATTAGATGAGACACCCTTTCAAAAATCTATGGCTGTTGAAAGTGAATGAAGGCTTTACCAGTACTCCCTGTTCTCTTCTGCTCCCTAACTGTTTCCTCTGGTGGGTGCCTCTAAGAGATAGCGGTTGGTTGATTGATGGAACTCCTCCCGCCTTTGTAAATCGTCCCTAATCCGTCTGGAGCATGAATAAAAGTTACAGTGTCAATACAGGAATCTGATGTATTCAGTGTAGGCACCAGGATATCTGAAAATCCCTAACCTAGCTGCAGCTTCCACTGAGCTTTACAACGACTCACTGTTAAGTAAATGGAACACTGTGCTGCGGTTTAAACAGTATCCTATAACCTAAATAATGTGTTTTAATTTATGATCTGATTGTAGGCATGTTTCATTTACCCTGTGAAGTTAAGGATATGAAATTATCTTTACAGTGAGTCTTCAGCAATTATTATTAACTAATTATCAAATATTTACTCCTTGAGTGGTGAAGGCTGGGGGGGTGGGCAATGTGGGAAAAAGGGACATATGTAATAGTTTCAACAATAAAGATTTATAAACATATATATATTTACTCTGGTGTAGATTTCAATCAAAGTAATTAGAAGAAAAGCCCATCCACTACTTACTGTAGTATATTGTTTTAACAAGAGACCATAAGTGGAGGGTGTTCAGACCAGGAGGGATTTAAATCCTATCTTTATGATGGAAGTTAATCTCTCTAATATGCTTTTTGGAGGTTTTGTGATTGAAGCTATAAATTTCGTCCCCACAGCTCCTAAGTAGTGTTCTAAAAGATAGGCTTGAAAACAAAACATGCGCGCACACACACACCCACACACATAACTGCAAATGCAGAGTTCAATTTAGTACTGAACCTGAGGTCTTGGCATATTTTTATAATTTGGTAGGGGATGAAATAACACTCTCCTCCAATTGAAGGAGCTCAGGTGGTTAGACTTTAGAAATTACAGAAACTCACCCTCCCCAACTCCTGAGATTAAATCAGTAGCGATGTTCACGGGATGGACTTGAAACCTAATGCAAATAGCTTTCAGACTTGAGGTTGTGACCCCTCTCTATCTCTCTCTCTCCAAGGTGTCCCCCCAAATGTATACACACTTTAACAGCTGATTGTTCAATTTTGAAAATGAAATGTATTTTAATAAGCACTGCCTTTATAATTATTCAAACTCTGTGCATACATTTTTTGGATACCCTATATATGTTATAAATGTGTGTGTATATATATATACATATATATATATATTTTTTTTCCTTAGCAGAAATCTGGGGGGTACTAGGAACCTGAGCTTGAGTTGGTAAGCTTGATAAGTTAAAGCCATGTTGCTATGCTTGCAGTGACCACAACTTCAGTAGTTCAGTAGACCTCTTAAAGCCATGTCCACCTCCTGTGAGTCCCAGTGTCTGCTAAATTAATTCATTAACCTTATTTAGGACTAATGGTCCAGAGTCATTAGAAATTGCTCTTTCTTAATCAACTGCTAGAGAGATTGAACAGAGCCAGGGAGTCTAGCAGTCCACATTATCTTATTACACTGTCACTTTCTCAGAAGTCACAGATTAAAGAGCTCTGGTGTGGTACTGAGGCCACCTAAATGTCTCTGCAGTGACTCTGTCGAGTAACTACAAGCAGTACTGTTTTATTTCACTCCTCTAACAGATAACAGACTGTGCCATGATATCCATACAGAGCTGGAGGAGGCTTAATGAGATGGGGTCACTTTCCAAGTTTTTTTGCACATTTAAAATAAAGTAAGCCTGGGTAGAATCACACAACAATGTCCAATATGATCATTAGCTGAGATTCTGAACTCCAGTTGCAACATCATTTCTTCTGGGCAAATCTTAAGCTTTTAAAAGCCAAGGCAGAGGTAATCAGTGTGCCATTTCTAGTCTAAGAAACATAGAAACATCTAGCAATTGAGGAAAACAATATAATTCATATTGTCTTCTTTTTAATTTATGGGAAATGATTTCTGTAATGCATGTAGCTTTATGCATTTTTGATGTGCACTTTATCTTTCATTTCCATTTGACCTGGTTTTCATGTAATAAAATTCTGTAGATTTGTAAATTCATGCTGAGAGCAAAGAATGCTATTCTCTTTCCACAGGGAATCTATTAGATGCAATATTAAAATCTATATATACCATTATTGAAAATTTGTGATTGATAGGCTTATATGTTTCACTGCTTTCATACTTGTTCCTCTTTCATAGTTTATTCACTGAATTTTTATTGCTCAAAATTAAGCATCAATAAATGCGGCTGCATTTCAGGCTGAGTATGAAATCCATCATAAAAAGTGACAATGAGAATCTATGCTGAACAAGAAATCAGCCTGGAGACTGGTTTACTTAATTAATGAATCACTTCAGCATTTGGGTTTTTTTGCAATGAAGGCTCAAAAAGAGTTAGCTCACCTTTCCCAGAATGTGAGAATGGGGTTTACCATATGTATTATTAGACAGATCTTAGTGTGGTGGATTTTTTCAACATGTAGATAATTGGAATTATTTTTCTTCTGCCCCATTATTTTGATCTGGTCTCCTAGCCCCAGCAACTTTACTTGGAGAAATAGAGTAGAATTACTTCTGCTTCACCAAATAGATTTTGTTCTGTGTTAATCTGAATGGAGCAGAGATAACACATAATCACTTAGATTTATGGGCAGATAAAACAACAGAAAAGGTTTGTCTTGGAAGCCAATCCCCACTGACCAATGACAGACCAAGCTTATCATCAAAAGCTACAGATGGGTTCCAATAGCATTATGTAGTCGCCTTTCACTTAGAACTTGCTACTTAATTCGATTACACTTCTTTGGGGATAATTAAGTCTAGCAGAAGCTCCCTGGAACCCTGTTAACATCTATTGAGGGGACTCCATGTTTTTAATGCTAGAAGACCTTTGTCTTGGGACAGAAGTTTGTGGGGGGGTGGGGATCCAGTCATTTTAGATCTCAGTTCACTTTCCTCCTGATCCAACCTTCCCTGGGATCAAAGAGTATCTTTGGTGGGGCTTTACTATCTGTATGTGCGCCACCTGAAGGGCCTGCAGGGGTCAGAATTCTCCATACGAAGTTATGGGGTGTTCAATAGCTGGTAATTTACATACAAAGCTAGAGTACCTAACTGGTTGTGAGGGAAAGATCTACTAAAATGTTATTTTCATTACAGATAAATGTGGCAATACTATAAAAATTGAAAACCCCGGGTACCTTACATCTCCTGGTTATCCTCATTCTTATCACCCAAGTGAAAAATGTGAGTGGTTGATTCAGGCTCCAGAACCATACCAGAGAATTATGATCAACTTCAACCCTCACTTTGATTTGGAGGACCGAGACTGCAAGTAAGTAAGAGCATTATTTGAACGGGGCACCACAGCACCATCTAGTGGTTGCGATGCCTAACGGGGCATCCTGAGTGTACAATCTGGGATATAAATGGATAGGGGGCATTCCAGTCTAGGCCAGATTACATGTCAGTGGGTATGGAAATTAAATTATGTTAAGTGATTTCTGAGTTTCCCAAACTAGGAAGGTTATATTTAAATGTGCAATCGCTCATATTATTTTTCCTGTTAACACTTTTGGTTTTGAAATGTATATACATGTGTCTTCCCTCCATCCCCACCTGGAAAGAACTAGAAACCCAAACTTTCATTTGAGTTTTTATAAAATATTGGGAGTTACTAACATTTGTGGCATTGAAAGACAGTAAGATTGGATATTTTTGTAACAAATCTGTGGCACATTTTGTAATTTAAGAACTCTATCTTATTGGCATGACAAAAGAAAATTGTCATTGAAAATAAAAGGAATATAGGGTAAGTTGGATAAGGGGATTTTTATGGTGGATAAATGATTGCAAGCCCTTTATTGAAGATGAATAAAATAATTATTAATGCACAATGAGTAAAATGAGACTCAAATATGAATCAGTATTTCATTCATCTGCTTTAGTTTTGCTATCTCCTTCTAATTATTAAGTTATGAAGCATTGTTAAGTTATTATGCCAGATTTCATTATTATGAAAACAGTCACACTATAGAGTCTAAATTACATTTCCCCACTTTATGTGAACAAACTGGTGTTCAGTTTTCCACAGTATGGAAGGGATGTGTTGACATTGCAGGCAGCAGTCTACAAAGATCCAGATTTACTCTTCTCTCTGGACAGCCAACAGACCCCCATCTATGTTTGGTCCACATCATCCCACTCTGCCCTACTGCTCATGGTGTATTCTCCAGAGATTTGAAGCTGAATATTAATTTTTAATGAAGTTTAGACATATAAATAGTTTGAACAAAGGAAAACAATCTAGTTAAATCTGAATTCTAAAGTGTCTCTCAGGGATATGTTTCCCAAGTTTTAAAATGGGTCAGTTTTATATCATTGTATATAATGTATATAGATTACTACTTTCACTGGATATCAACATTATTATGTAGGCACAGTCATTAGTAAAAGTATTCTATCCTAAAACACATAACTCTTTTAGGAAAGAACAGAATAATATGAAAATATTCCCATCTGTAGTAAGTCCTGAATAGCATGTTGAGTTGGTGGGGTAAACTAATTTTTCATGGACAGGGTATTGACTTCATCTGGTTAACTAGAATGTTAACTCAATATTCTAGTGCATACAGAATTAGTAATTCATATACTGTTGATCAATTTCCAAGTAATCAGCATACACTATAGTACAATAGAATTATGCTGATTCTAATTTAATCTTTGTCCTGTGATTCAGAGGTGCTTCAGGATATTAAATTGACTTTTTAAATCTTGTGTGAAAGTTGTCATTAATAGAATGTTACAGTGACTGCTAAGAAACAGAGTTTATTGTATTTTGGGGGGAGCCAATATTCTGTATGGTGGTTTTTACATTGTCAATCACGTAGATAGCCTAGAGACTTGTTTCTATTTTATTTTTGTTTTTTGACAATACTTAAACTGCTATAGGACATGTTTTTAAGAAACGCTGATAAAACATATTCAAGAAATGAAATTATTCCCCCAAATAAGGTGCTATTAAATTTCAATAAACTCACATTTACTAATTCCTGATCTGAAAATCATGACCATGTGTATGTGTAATATAATAGTTAAAGAATTCATAATACTCAGTGGTTATTAGCAGTGGTGTGCTGGTAAATGTTTGACAATTTCTGTAGTATAAATACTCCCTCCATGGCCAATTTTAAACTACCCTTGTGATGTCACTCTGCACAGAGTTGCAAAGAGATGTATACAGTTGGTTCTTGTGAGCTGGTGCAAGCCAACTCCAGGACACAACTGGAGTGGAAATGTAAGAAAGGGAAGCCAGTTGAGTGTGTTAATATACATAAAGTGTTTACAGCAGTGTTTGGCACACAGTAAGCCTTAAATATTTGCCATACCATGGTGTGAGGTAGGATATGGTGGGATTTTAGTTAGTTTTCTTTTTTTAAGATGAGAAGAAAACGGGTAATTGTATTTTCTAGGGAGAGACAATTTTAGTGATGTTAGCAAGGTAGTTCAATAAACTGATGTGGCCAAGAATATTGTTTCTGTAATTATGATGGTGATATTTTTTAATGCTAGAGTAAGGTGATTTCTTAATTATAGTAACTGAGAGTTTGTTCTCTGTGAAGGTGCCATTTCCTAGGCAGTCTTGAAAGTCTATTTTTAGCCTGATGAAGTCAATGAATGTTGTGGCATGGAAAGTATCTTTGTGCCATGTTTTGGAGTATTGTTATCTGATCATTTTATCAATGAAAATTCAAAAAACAATATTGATAAACCAACTTAAGACATTGTAGTTTCTATCTTTTCAGGTTGCTCCACATGATTACTAGTTATTGTTGAAGGTTGTAGTTGAAATTCTACAAATGGTGGCAGAATTCTTATCTCCTTTTGAAAAGGCTGTGAGAAGAATTGACAGCTTTATATTTTGTCGGGGGAGGTGGTAGAATTTCCTACAAAACGTGGAAACCACCAGAAACTCGTGGAACAACAAATTCATAGACTTCAAAAGTTTATGTTAGATGCACAAAAACATAACTTTTGGGTTCTGGTGGGTTTTGTGTTTGTTTTCTTAAATTTATATTAGGCTACTTCCAAAATTGTATTTGAAATGGTACAAAACTAGTTATAATAAATCAATTCAGAAGTCTTTTGGTCATTATTCTTGGTAAGAGCAAACTGTTGTCTTGAGATATTTTCTTTCCCTTTCTCAACTATATTATATGTACTTGTACCAATGTCATAAGGTTACTGTAGTGGATAATGAGATAGTGGATATGAGAGCCCTTTGAAAAGTTAAAAGCTCCCCTCAAAAGAAGTTATCATTTAAAAAAATTTTTTTATTGATTTCAGAGAGGAAGGGAAAGGGAGAGATAGATGGAAACATCAATGTTGAGAGAAAATCATTGATTGGTTGCCTCCTGCACTCCCCACTCCCCACTGCAGATCAAGCCCAAAACCCGGTCATGTGCCCTTGACCAGAATTGAACCGGGGACCCTTCATTCCGCAGGCTGACTCTCTATCAACTGAGCCAAACCAGCTAGGGCAAGACATTATCATTTTTTACAATATCTTTACAACTGGGTGATTGTTAGAACATTTGGAAATATAAAGTTAAGCATATGTCTAACTGAATATATCGATCTAGTAATGGGATGATCATGTAATACACCCCACATTTTCTCTTGATACCATCAGTATTTGTGTAGTCAACTTTCACCATGCGAAAGCTCAAGAAATAAATTCCTGAGCGCATTTGCTTATTGAGAAACATCCTTGAGAGCCAAGTAAACAATTATTTTTTTGTAAGGTATAGAGGTGGATAAGTAATAAAATAGGTTAGTTATGGTAAACCAAATTTTCATTTAAATTTTACTGTTTTATTTGTAATTAAATAAATAAACTACTTCATAATTTTAACAATATAATTTATGATTTATTTATCACAACTTTTCATGTGTATAACACCAAGACTGACCCAATACAAAAGTGCACATTGGGGTGGGGGAGGGTAAGGAGGTTGTTGTTTCCTTAGGGAAAATTAGTGTGCAGGTTGTGCTTATTAGTTTTAAAATGCAACAGTCTATGTTTATGCCACCACTGAATCAGTTTTCATTACAAATAAGCAGTGAAAAACAGAATACAGTATTATAACTTGCTGAATTCTTTTATTGAACAAGGGAAGGGGTATTGATCAATCATTCAGCAGAGTAGAACATCTGTCTGCAGGGCTAATTTTGTGCTAGGATTTCTGGCTAGATATACTGCCTGGTTTTATTGTTATGTTGATGTTGAGGGGGTTAGAGAATGTTCTGAGAGGAGAAGGTGTTAAGGAAATGGAAGGGATGATAAGTTCTCTTTTTGGCACCAAAGAATGCTCCATGTTGTGAAGTGTGGCGCTGTAGACATCTTGAATCTCATAAAACTTTATATCTGCATAATAAACAAGAATGTCATTGATACGATAGAATTTATGGAACCTTTCCAGTTTCCCAGCAAGGCAACCTATCAGCATGATAATTTATAAGGGTTGTGACAAATACTGCTGAGTAAAGAGGTGTGTGGTTACATTCAGATCAGATGTCGTCATCTGGGGAGCAATAAAAATTTCACAGGCATTGGGTTAAAAACATTAAGAAAATTAATGTGAAGCTCCAGAAAAGAATCTAAAAAGATGACAGTGCTGGGGAGAAAGCCCAGTAGTTGTCTTCTTACTGACAAGTTCCCGACTTTAGTGACTGATTGTCAGTGCTGTTTTGTGGGATTTTCTCTAGGACACAAGGCTAGCATGCATAGATAAACAATTTGCTGAGTTCTGTATAGAATTTAAATCTCTTCTTTGTGTAACCAATAATATGTGTCTTTTTTCTAACTTAATGTAATCAAAAGAAGATTTCACTCTAGTAACTTCATATGAAGTTTAATTACAATAAACTTATAATTAAATAGATGAATTTCAAGTTTAGGAATTGTGTTACATCATTAATTGTTTCTTTAATGATACTTTAAAAAGTACCATCATTATTATAAACTTTGAAACACTGCTCTTTCATTTATTTTAATAGAATATAAACTCACTGAATAAAAATTAATCTTCCCTTTGTTTTTTGAATCTGATTATTTCTAAAAATTTAATTATATAATGGTCTATTATTCATTTGTTGGCAATTTGGGAAATATAGATTCTATTTATGGTTTCCCTAAGTAATATTTTCTGTTTTGGCTTTATTCACTTTATTTAGCATGGATTGTGACAATAGTTTGGGTTTTTAAAAGATTCATTAAAATATTATTTATCTTGATTTGTGAGTTCTATGGCTTTTTGTGTCCAAGGCAAGTGCTTCACTCTAGTCCCAGTCTTGTGTTTTGGAGCATCACTTAGTCCAAAACAAAGACCTTGTTTTATGGAAACCAGTGGATATTTTATGCTAAAATACCTCTCCATTTTCTATATGTAACATAGAAGTATATGTACTTTTAATTACAATATAATCTATATCTAGAAAACTATGCAAAGTAAGTGTAAAATTTGATAAAATTTTCAGTGCCACCACATTCATATAACCAATCCAGAGTAAAAATTCCCAGTTTCCTAGAAAAAACCCCTATGTTCACTTTCAGTCACTAACCTTTGGCCTCAAGGGCAACTGCTTTCCTGACTTGTACAATTCCATTTTTATAAATTTCAAAATCAGACAAAACCATAGTCTTAACAGTCAGTATGTACTGTCCTTTCACTATAGTGCAATTCTGTGGAATTCAGATTAAAAATGTCCACTGTTCCCCACCTAATTAAAAAAAAGAGTCCTACTGAGCATTTTCTAATTTTTTCAGTGACTACTGTAGAAATACTTTGTATTTGTTGCATATATTATGATTTGTAAAATTAAAGACAAAGTTTTCAGTCTGGAGCCTACTTTATCTGCAAGGCAAATTCTGAAAAAAATCTTTTTTGCTTTATTTTTTCTCTTATATTTCTTGCTGGTTTTAATCTCAAGTAACTTCCCATATGGGCAATGTGAGCGGCACTGCCACCACCAAGCTCAATTCAATTATAAAACTATTGAATGAGTAAGATTGAACCCTTCTCAGAACAACTGCTGACCCGCCTGCAGCATCCTTAGTTACTACTCAGGCAGATAATTATCTACTTTTTTCCTTTTGATTTTCCCCCATTAGCACTGATTTTATTTGGACAGAACTCCATGTGTTTAATAACATTATTATTTTTTATAATTTGTTACTATAGGCAATCACATTTGGTCATAATGAATTGAGTATTGGAAGGTTGTTTTTGTGTTCAGCATTTCTATCATTCAAAAAACAAAAAGCAATCTTTATGAGAAGCTAAAAGGAAGGTTAGTTCAAATCTCAGATTGAATCAACATGTGCATGGCATTTCCAGATTTCGTTTTGGGGAGTAGGCACTTAAAATTTGATCCAAGTGAGACATATGCTTCAGCCAGCATGCATATTCTCAGCTCCTTTCTTTCCAGCATAAAATGTGATAGCTGCCTGCATGCTGACATATGTGCGTGTGTGTAAAGGAGACTACAAAATAAACTTAACTAATTGCCATTGTAGTATTCATCAAGGCTGATGATTAAGCCTGAAGAAGAACAAGAGACAAGATTAGTGTTCAGATCAGGTTCCAAATGCCTCATAATTGGGTGTTTGTAATCAATCCTGATTGTAATAGTCAGTGACTTGGCATAACATAGCACCTTAAAAGAAGATTTTTCCTCCTAGTCTCTGATTGACTGAACTGTGTCTATGTCACTTAGGGATGGCATGATGGTATTACTCTCAGGCTGACTGTGATCCATGCCACACACATGCCTACTTATGGTTGACATCATTTAGATTTTGCAGAGAGCTTAGGAGTGAACTACATTCATTCAGAACTCTGCTAAATTCTGCAGAAGAGCAGGGAGAGTAAAATATATTTTGGCTACTGTTCACTCAGTTGCTTTGTAATGTGGTTTTTCTCCTCATCAAGCCCTGGTCTATTGCACACATATCTTATATTTTTCTTGGTCAGCATGTTTTATCTCCTTTAACTTAAATAATCAGTGGAAAGTTTAGAAAGGAGTGACTGCAGCTGGTTCTGTCAGGTCCTCACTATTTGCTACCACGTCGTTGACTAAGCACTAAGTACATGGTCTTACTTATTCATCCTATCATCCCCATCTTATAGATGGCAGCACTGAGGCTTAGAAAGAGTCCATTAGCTGAGCCCAAATGCTCAGCTGCTGCACCCAATATCTTTCCACTTTCGTGACTGAAGGGGCTTGAGTTAGGCCTTTTGAATGAGAAAATTTTTATGAAATGTTGTCAACTAACTTTTTATTCAGGCAGCCATTTTCTTCTATCAAAAATCTCACACAGAAGTTTAAATATACACCAACTAATTCTGAGTAAGGATTTCATTTTTAAATGCTCAGTTCAAATTAAGTAAGCTCTGGTAAAAATTGTGCATGGAAACTCCCAAAGAGTGGGTGGTTTCTACTTAGTCGAAATTTGTCTTAATTTAGGTATGACATCCTAGGGGAAAATATCTGAATTCTGGTCCTTTTTGTCGATGGAGTTTGAAAGCACAAAGCACATACAAATACAATAACCAGGCAGCATAATGGCTGGACTTATACAATCCAAGGGATACATGAGATCCCAGCTGCATCCAGTGCTTCCTCACTGGCCTTGAACTAGTCTCTTCTAGGTCATTCTCATTTACTTAATTAATCTTAGGCAAATAGCCCCAAAGTTGCTCTCTCCCCCAGTTCCCCTATTTGGAACATGTTGATCCAGCCCTTGTATTTGCCACTGGTGACTCAGTAAGTAAGGGTTAAAGAGAAAATGTTTGCTCAGGCACTGGGTTCCTGTGAGAAATAGAAGAGTGTTTTTTGAGAAGAAACAGATGCTTCAGAGTATTTTGTTTTTATCTGGTCACATTCTTGTATAATCAGTCAGCTAGGTTGGATGTAATGGCTTGTTGCTTCTGTCATGTCTGGCATGTCATGGAGAGATCAGCCAGTCCTGGGATGAAATAGGATCTAAATGTCTCCATTTTCAAGTTCTTAAATTTATCTAGAAGAGGCAGAAGTGGCAAATGCCAATCAATATGGTCATGATTCCAACTCCTTATCGGACTCTCCAACCAATGGATGCTACTAGCAGGGCAGCTATTGTAAGGGAAAAGTAAGATGTGGTCCAAATCTGAGTCCTAGATATGATTTAACAAAATTAAAAGCACAAAATTCCCAAATTAAAGAAAAAGAGAACATGCTTTGACTCAAAGAAAATGAAGATCACAAAGCCCCACATACTTGGTAGTACAGGTTGATTTTGTCTGATTTAGGATTATGTTATTTTTTAGATGTAGTGACACCTAGCTCAATTAGACCACTTTTTGACCTTTTATCTTGGTTAATACTTATTTGTTCATTCTTAATAACTTGAGAAAGTGGACATTTATTTGTTAACAAATTTGTACATGGAAAATATGATTACATTTTTAATTTCTGGATCAATCCATTTTTTTAAAAAAATGGGAGCCAATACAAATAACAAATCTTCATTAATTTGACAGTCTGACACTATTTGCACCTCTATTCTAACACTCATGTGTTTAGGTTCTTCCTTCTAATGGTATAATAAGGGTTTGTCTCCCCATTGGGTGGTAAACTCTAGGAAGGTAAAAGCCATATCTTAAAAATTTCTACCATCCACAATTCAAAAGAATGTTTTTAATATAATAGGCACCAGTTTAATTGAACTGCACAGTTGACAATTTTATTGAAATTGAAACCTGATGATGAAGAATAAAGGAGGGGGTAACAGTATTTCCCTAAGTAGGGCCTGTGGTTCACAGTCAGCAACCTGGAGAATGCACAGCGAAATTAGGTGAAGGGACAATGAATGGGGCAATTTAGATAACTACTCAAGTCCTTTCAGCAAGGACTTCTGACAGCCTGGATATGGACATTCTCCCGTCCTCAACCACCTGTTCAGAGGCATCAGAACTGGAATTTTGGAGTCTCTGATTCTCAGGGGCACAGGCAAGGATCACAGACTGGCTGGAGAGTGACAGAGCTGGGGGAGTAGGCTCTGCCACACAAATCGCCTGCTCTCCCTCCACTGTGCATGTTTGGAATGGATTTCAGCCTCACCTTTATTGGAACCAAAACTGACCTAGGAGCTTCTTCACTAGTCGAGAGGTAGCACATAATTTTATTTTTCAATGAAAGTTGTTGACACTAGATCAGGGGTGGGCAACCCCTGGCACGCGTGCCAAACATGGCACGCCAGTAACTTTTGCTGGCACGCGAAATCCTCTCTTATAATCTTCCATTTACAATTGTGAATATTTGTTCTCAGTGATGGATTTTGTTAAGTCTCATAATAGGAGTAGCCTGAAGGATGAAAGGAGTAGCTCGTGCATATCTCTGAAGGTCACAAAATATAAACCTGATGTAAAATCTCTGTCATCAGTGATGCAGCAGCAAAAGCCCCACTGATAATATCAAATGGAGTCATAAAGGTTTTTGTCGGACTATCAGTGTACATGTATACATTAAAAAATAAATATATTTTCATCATCATATACTGTGTTTTTGTCGCTCGAATGAATTTTATTATTTCTTCAAGGTTCTTCACATACATACACCTTAAGAGATATCAAGTAGGTGTAACATGTTCTCAAAAAATTAGGGTTGGCACACAGAAGAATTTTGAGTCAGAGATTTTGCTGGTTTTGGCACACACTCACAAAAAGGTTGCCCACCCCTGCACTAGATGAAGGGAATTTGGAATTTAGCACTAATTAGAATTTCTCTTTTTTTTTTTTCCCCAATGATAATGTTTTGCATTTCCCTTATCCTTTATTCCAGTGTCAATTTCTTTGTCCCTGGCTAGGGACACTACTGAATAATGGTTAGTATATATTGGTTTAGTCCTTTAAGACACATCCTCATTTTCCTCTTTAGCTCTTGTAGCATCATACCTGATATGTGTTTGACTTTATTAACAGGGGCTGGGGATTTCTGATTGTCTGGAGACTGTGCTAGAAGCTCCATGTGAAAAAGTGTTCTGGTGAGAATTAGGGACATGGGTTATAACTGCATTTCTGCCATTTATTCACATCTGTGAGATGAGACACAGTTTGTATGGGTTGTGTTGCAATCTATGAATGGCTTGATTATGGCACCATTAATACCATGGTTTTGAAAATGTTGACCAGTGCATCTCAGTAAGATGTAACAACAGAAGGGCCTGATGAAGGAATATGATCTAAACACAGCTTTAATCCATCTTTTACACTTCTCTTTACAAAGGGAAAAAAAAAAGCTTTCTTTCCTCTACCTATCTCAATAACAGTGTTGATGAAATAATGTAGGGGAACCATGTTATGACTACAAGAGCAATTTGTTAAATAAAGCCTAGGTATCACTATAAAAGGAAGTGCATCAGCAGATTTTGTTCCTTAAAATAAGTTCAGACAGTAAACAAGAATATCTGCATCCTTAAGAGGAGCCACTGATAAATATCTCAAAGCACAGCACGTATCCAGGACAGAGATGATATCTAATGCTCAACATGTATTCAACCAACAAGAATTTCTAAATGTCTTATATAGTTAGCTGCCTTGTTAAGTATGTTATAATTGCAGTCTTGTAAAAATCTATATGATGGAGTTTGTGGAAAATCTCATGAAAGAGGCTAGCTCAGTGTCACAAATTTGATAATAGCATTGATGACTTCAAAAAATCATTATTTTCCCAAGTGTGCCTGAGAACTTATAAGCATATTCAGTACATTCAGACACTAATCCAGCCAGTACTTGAAGGCTAAAACCAATACCATGGTGGTTAATACAGCCAAGATGTCAGTCCTTCCTAATAATTTAAGCCAAATAGTTCCATTATATTAATGTTCAAGAAAGAGGAAACTGTGGATTTTGTAGTATAAATTCATAGAGAAAAGCAGCTGTGAAAATAAATGTTTTTAAATTGATGTTCCATCCCAATCTCATCCCTTTCCCTCTGTCTCTAGTTGCCCTGGGTCCTTTAACCCTTCTGTCTCCTTCCCTCCTTTCTGTTTGTGACAAATTTTCTGCTAGTGAGGGGATTCTCAGTGGCTGCAATGAAGAGCTTGTCCACAGGAAGGCCCTCAGAACAGTAGCAGAGAAGAGATTACTTTTTTAATCCCTTCTCCCACCTCACCTTTATGATACAGTTGTATCTGCAGCCTCTCAAAGTATCCTCAGCTCTATTTTCATTTGAAATGTCTTTCGGTGTGTGTGGCTGGGAGCTCCTGAAGAAGGGGTTTGCTTTTCCTTCTTGTGGGACCATAGTGGGCCTCTAGGGGTCAAATAGGCTCTGTACGACTTTCCCACACATGGGAAAGTATAAGAATTCCTCCTTGGACATTGTTATCCACCAAAAAGTTTTCATCTCTCCCTCTTTCTCTTTTCTATTAAGGGTATTGAACATGGTGTCTACACTCTAGAACTTTCTTGCTAACCTCTTTTCAGCACAACTTTTTGCCTCCTCCATTTGACTGAAACTGCTTGCTTTAATGTTATACTCCAGTCACCCTTCTAAGGCCCCAAACCATTGGCCCTAACTTCTTCAACCTTTGTACAAGTCATACACAATTGGCTACTCTCCACTAATGGGAGCTTTATTCTTTCCTGCATCTTATTATGTTGTGCCATCTTGATATCCTCTCCAGTTCTTTGACTACTTGTGTTTTTGGCTAGTTTCTCTTTCTTCTCTCACCCTTAAACATGGGCATTTGATAAGGTATTGCTTTATCCCAAGTGTCTTCTCCCTGAATTATCTTTTAGATATTAGCCAGCTAGCTCAGATAATACCCCAAATCCTGTCCAGCCCTAGATTTGACCTAGGCATTGGACTTAAACTTCTAAATTCTTTCTGAATGATGTTGACAGCCTGGATAATAAACCATTGTCATGAATGAAAAATCAAATTGCGTTCCTCCCTTTAAAGTGACTTCTGCATTTATTATTTTTATTGTCGATTACTTCCTTTTCTATTTATTCAAACTTGAAATTCTGGATCATCTCCTGATTCATTTTTAAAAAATATTTATTTTTATTGATTTCAGAGAGGAAGGGAGAGGGAGAGAGAGATAGAAACATCAATGATGAGAGATAATCATTGATTGGCTGCCTCCTTCACACCCACACTGGACATGGAGCCTACAATCCAGGCATGTGCCCTGACCAGGAATCAAACCATGACCTCTTGGTTCATAGGTCTACGCTCAATCACCAAGCTATGCTGGCCAGACTCCTGATTCCTTTCTGTCCTCCAAATCTAGTTGGCTTAAAAGCCTCTAAATTACCTTTCGGTAATGTCCCTCACATCTATCTTTTCTGTTAGATTTCTATTCTACCACTCAAATTCTGACTTTGTAACCTATCCTTGGTGCAATTACATTAGCCTCCTCAAGTGCCTTCTCTCATTTCTCCTCTCTGCTTAAAAATATTGAAAGTTCCCCATTTTCTCCTTGCTTCTGCCTGTTCTTCTCAACCTTTCTCGATGTAGCTCCCACCTGTTATCTGCCCTATCCCCTGGAACTCCCCTATATATTCCACCAAAATGCTCACCTTGTAGTTCTTCAGAATCATCCTTGTTCTCCTACTTCATGCCTAGTTGAAGGGTGTTTCCCTGTCAAAACATTGCACATCATCCTTGTTTTTTTCTGAAGTTATGCTTCCTTCATAAAGCCATTCCTGACAATCAACTACCAATTAAATGCGGTCTCTTGTTCTCTGTCTTCTGACACGCTCAAGAACTGTTTCTTACAATATTCTGAATTATGTTGTAATCATTGGTATTCTGCTACTACTCAATCAACTAGTTCTTCCAGTTCTTAAGAACAGAGACTGATATGGTTTGCTAACACTTGCAGAGCCTATCAAAGTGCTTTGCCCAAAGTAGGTGCTTAATTAATATTTGCTGATTTGAACTGACCCACTGATATTTAACAGGTCTACTCCAGCGTGTTCATCTAGCACAGAAGTATGAAATCAGCTTTTTAGGAAAAGTTGTAACTTAATCAGACAACAACAATGCACACATGAACTTCTCATTTACATGGTATACCCTTCATTTTCCTGGGTAATAGAGTAAAGCTTACATTTCTTCCTCTAAAAATCTCTCTTTTTAAAAACCTAGATTCCTATATGTAAGTAGTTTCAGCTAAATCTCAAAAAAATATGCAGAAATGCTACTTGACTCAAAGCTTTGCTTTCTGTTTTACATTCCTCTTCATATTCTGCTTTGGAGTTAGAGGCATAAAATGTATTAACAATGTAGGCATATGTTCTGGTTGCTGAGTATTTTCTGACATCCCCACAAATCTTGAGAGTTTGTGTCACAACTCTGTAAACTTTACCTATTCTATATTCATGTCTAGGCTTAAATTCAAACCACCTTTAAATAAATTTAACAGAAATCATTTAGAGTCTTTTTCTGTTCCAGCTGGCAACCCCAATAAATACAAATATGAACATCACAGCAGGCTTGTTGGGGAAGATGGATAAAAGGAGCATCTTCATTAAAGAAGTTAACATGGGATGTAGCCCTGAAGAAGGGTATAAATATATTAGTCCATATCACCCAGTAAATATCAGGCTTTATGTTTCAGTTCAGCCTCATTAAGATACTACCCTAGAGAGGTGCTAGATGAGTCAGCCCAGGGTCACTGTGGTGGGGTATTTTCTGAAATGGACAATCAGAATCTCAACTGCTCCCTTGGCTCATATCTTTGTCACCATAGCAATGTTTTTTAAGCATATCTTAAAGCTCTGAGTCACAAGAGCTTGTATCAACCCAAGAGGAGGAGACAAAGAAGTAGCAGGTGAGAGGCTGCCCCAAGATTTTATATTTCTCACTAGCCCCTAGTGTCACTTGTTTATATGGAGTTATCTGGAATATTTCTACGTGTTTCTGTTATCTCTCTAATCTAGAATCCCATATCACTCATTCATTCTCACATCTCTATAGTTTGTTTGAGACCAGAGAGCACAAGCAGCTTACTTGATCAACTCTTGAGTTTCTGGTGGGTAAAAGCCTTGCTTGGCAGAGGCAAAAGTGTTACTGATCATGCCTTCAACTTATTTTACTTTGTGCCAAGCCTGTATTGACCATAGTTCCCCCAGGAGACTTGCCTTCACAGGCAATGCCTCCAGGAACCCACCCTGATCCTGAGTTCTAGAAGCAACTCAACCTCTAAGTAGCTGAGTCTCTTTGGGCCTTCATTTCCTCATCTGTGCAATGAAAGGGGTGGCTCTGCACTTTAAATATCTTTGCCTTCAATATAACATGACTCCTGTTATATTGAAGGGGAATCCTGTTGCCATAAAAGCAATTTCCAAAGATACCTTTTCTAATCATTCAGCCTGGCCCTGATCCAGGACCTTTCTCTGGCCTTTGACAAGACAACCACCCAGCCCCTATTTTCTTTCTTCTTTCCTGAATCGAAGTTACTCTAGCTTAGCCTAGACCCTCCTGCCTTTTGTAACACAGCCCTCCTCTCTTTTCTACTATTTTTTTTCCTTCAGGAAACATATTTTATGTCAGTTTTACACCCTTAAATTATATGACATTTTAGACTCTATTTTGGCAGCATTTATTTTAAGGAATTATTCACTTTTTTTCCTAGACCTTAATCTTACTAATACCTACTGATACATATGCTTTATCTAATTAGTAGTTTAGAAGAACTGGGAATATGGTCCTCAGAAATACTTTATTGTTTTGCTGTTTTTGAGAATAAGACTTGCAGGTAGTGGAAATTCTGTGTAGGAATGTGTTGTTTTTTCTTGAAACTTGATGAGTCACAAGCCAAGTTCAAGGTGTAATTTAACAGTAATTGATAACCTGGGTCTTAACCTAAACTCGGATTTGATCAATAACACAGAAGTAGCTTTTACCTCATCTCTTTGTTCAACATAGATTGTTAAAATTAGGTTGTAAAGAATAGAAATTACATTGGAAAAAATACAAAGGAATGACAACAGTGATTTTGTAAATAAATTCCACTCTTTATGTCTCAAAGGTAGTGTAAGGTATGTAAGTAGCTATATATCTATTTGTAAAACAGTCTTAAATTAAGGAGCTTATTCAGACGCCATTGTAAAAATAATTTTCTGTGGTCTATCAACAGGAGATAAGATGGTACTTTGTTGTCACCTGCTGAGGCCCATTAGGAATATTCTATTTCAGAAGAAAATCACACTGTAAATGCAATGTTGAGATTCATTTTTCCCCACAATAGCATTTTTGCAGAGGTGCAGTTTCATAGTTTGAATTAGCATTGATAGCATGTCACTATTTCTAAGCTCTTTATAACCACTGGTTAATTCACAAATCTTTGGGAAATTATTTATCTGTACATGGCCCATTTTAGAATGAAATCATCAAAATGTATAAAGATAAACCAACTTGCCAAAGGTTAACCAGGGACAGAGATGTGATTAACACTTGCCATTCATCTATACACGTCTTTTCCTTCGCACATCTGATATGTCCCCAATAAACATTAAAGAGCTCTATTAATGATTCTATTACAGACAGAAAACTTGGTTTCAAAAACAAGTATAAGTCATTCAAGATTCAAATATAAACAGGACTTTAAATAAATGATCATATTAATTGTATTTTTTTCCTGTTTGGTCCTCAAGAGCCATGGGTTTGTTGTTGTTGTTGTTGTTTTAAAGCAAATGATCAATGGGTGGACTAATATCTAAAGTTATTTAGCTTATTCCCAGTATTAATTGAGAAATGTCTAGTATTTCTAAACACAACAGTAAAAAGTGAACTTTAGCTTTCAACCCCCATTATTGTTGTCATTACATCTTTCCTGGGATTGACCTTGAGGTTTAAACTATTCACGTTTCTTATCAATGTTTTAGGGTTTGGTTTATATATTGATTATATAGGCCAGTGATGGTGAACCTTTTGAGCTCAGCGTGTCAGCATTTTGAAAAACCCTAACTTAACTCTGGTGCCGTGTCACATATAGAAATTTTTTGATATTTGCAACCATAGTAAAACAAAGACTTATATTTTTGATATTTATTTTATATATTTAAATGCCATTTAACAAAGAAAAATCAACCAAAAAATGAGTTCGCGTAGCACCTCTGACACGGGTGTCATAGGTTCGTCATCACTGATATAGGCCCTGAGACTGATGATGAGCATAAATTCACTGTTAAACATTCATTCCAACATAAACTTAGAAAAAAATATACATGGTAATAAATTCAGAACTCACAACTTGGAAGTTGGAGTAAATTCAGGCACTTTTCCAAAACATTGTTTGTTTGGACACAAAAATATTTTCTCTGAACACCCTGTTGCCTTCCACCTCATTCATTCATTCCTTCATTTGCTTGTTGATTTATTCATTTAACAAGTATTTATTGACCACTCAGAATGTGCCAATTACTATTTAGTGATAAGCAGTAAACAAAATAGACATGCCCTGCCCACATGGTTCTTCTATCCTAGAAAGACAGTAATAAACATGAGAGATCTGCTACATCTGGAATGGTTTTTGTGCTCTCTGTGCCTTCTAGATTTCCCATCCTCGTTACCTTCACCTGCAGGTTCTAAGGCAGGTTCTCTTGCTTTAGACAAGATGCATATAAAAATAGGCTGGCTGAGGTGATTGTTGGCTGAGCATCAAGTCTATTCCTGGTTGGTGCTGCTCTCTGCTTGTTCCAGACCCTCTATGATTCAGCCCTCAGCCGAACTACTCTCGTTTCCCTATGTCACTCAATCTCCAGCCCTGAATACTTTACTAGTGTATGTTATTCTGCACAGCTGGTACTCACCGTCTTGTTCTGACTTTAGGTATTGCCTTTTGGCCTATTATTATAGGTCTCAATCAACCTCCTTTCACTCTGCAACAGGTCATGAGTGACTGGCTTCAGGAAACAGTAGGCATAGACAGAAGGAATATGTGGCTTGTGAAGCATCCCAGGATGGGCTGGGGTTGCTTAAAAGTATATGTTTGCCAGAAGCCAACTCAGCAGGATAGCTGTGGATAGTCTCTGGGTGATTCATATATGCAGATCTCTCCATGGGGAACTGAAAGTAAGCACACTCTGCCATGACTTTTTGGAGTTGTTTTTATTATCCCACCAGCGATTGTATTGGCTCTTCAAGTGATGCAAATTAAACAGAAAGAAAGGATAGAAAGAAACTGTAGAAATCTTTTCTACCTCATATTCCTAGCCAGGGTATAAAAATAATAGTTCTTCAATAAAACTATTCATGACTAAATAAATGTTACCATTTCATCCTCATCTCTTTCCATGAAAGGATCCTATGCACTTCCTGAACGTGACTAAGACACTCAAAGTAGAAAGAAAGAGACATCCTTAAGGAGACATGGACAGAACTTGACCAGTGCTAGGATTTGAGGGGAGATGGAGACTGGCATGTTAATGATTAATAAACAGTCTCTATCTTCAGGTCTGAAAAAAACAGTAGTATCAGTAACATAAATAGTTAAAAATCAGTAGATTCCATTTCAGACATCTTGAGATGCTTTTGAAATATACACATAACATTCTATTGCTTTTGAAGTAAGATGATCAAGTTCAATGCTATAAAAATGGGTTTGACCACTCAGTCTTAAGGGAAGGAGGAAAACTAGAGTTAACTTGTCAAACCTATTTTGTAGCCATGCCAAGGATGGCAAGTATAGTAGATAGATATCACCTGATACCTCTGATAGATTGGTAGTGCCTTCTGTAGTGCACTTGAGAAAACTTCTTGGGAAGGGGTGATGTCATAGATTGTAATGCCTGCCATGGGCTTCAGAAAAAAGTGGTGGCACAAGGGCTACAAATCTGCCATCTTTAACCCATAAGCAGATGCAGCCTCTTTTGGAAATAGGCTAACAATAGAAATGTAGAGAAGAGTTTTATTTAGAACAAACATTTTTGTTAATTAAATTAAAAAGTAGGCATATTTATTTTTCTTTCTTTTTTTTATATTTTATTGATTTTTTACAGAGAGGAAGGGAGAGAGATAGAGAGTTAGAAACATCGATGAGAGAGAAACATCGATCAGCCGCCTCCTGCACATCTCCTACTGGGGATGTGCCCGCAACCCAGGTACATGCCCTTGACCGGAATCGAACCTAGGACCTTTCAGTCCACAGGCCGACGCTCTATCCACTGAGCCAAACCGGTTTCGGCCATATTTATTTTTCTTGAGCACATTTATCAGAAGTAAAATTTAAAACCTAATTGTTATGTAAATCCAATAACAATTTTTGAAGTAATTTCTTTGTATTAAGTAAAGTCTAATGTATGTATTCTATAGTCACTTTTAAGAAATCCAATGTTTGCAGATTTCTAAAAAGTATTATTTTTATAGTTCTAAATAAAACTTTCTTCTGTGGTTTGGCCAATTCCTTATTCTGTTTTGCATAATAGGCCTTTTGTGGAGACGTACACACTGAAGTTGCATTGTATGATGGAACTATAGTGCATGGTTTTCCCTTAAATAAATATTTGAAAAAACAAGAAAATAAGTAACCCATAATCCTACCACAGGTAATACCATCTATATTTCCATATATCTTTTTTCAGCCTTTTTTCTTAACATTTAGAAATATAAATATCTTAAAAAATTGAGATGATTTTCTATAGACACTTATTGTCATACCATTTTCTCTTAAAATCACATTTAAAGCATTTTTTAGGCCCTTAAATAGTTTTTAAAACATGATTTTTACAAATCACATTATATTTTCAAAATAATAATTTTACACAAACTGCTTGGAATATTTAAATTGTTTTCAAATATTCATAATTATAAGTAATTATAAATAATGCTGAAATAAAAATCTTTATGAATGCCTTTATGTACCTATGAGAGTTTCTTTAGAATAGACTTCTAGAAATGTGGTTCCTGAAATGAATAATAAGTACAGTATTTAAACTCGATACAAATTGACAGCTTGCTTGAGAGGGTAATTCTTGGGGATAGGGAAGGTTGATGACATTTAATTTAAAACCACAACTACGTTTCCAAAGAAATTGATATTTTTATGACATAAATCAATATTTTAAATCATGAATTGGCACATTTTCTAAAAAGGACCAGATAGTAAATATATGGCCTCCTTGGCAAGACATGCTCAATCTTAACAGCTTAACTCTTCTATTATAGCGTGAAAGCAGCCAGAGACAGTAGGTAAATGAATGAGCATGTCTGTGTTTCAATAAAACTTTATTTACCAAAACAGGCAGTTAGACATATTTGGTTGCAAGCCGTAATTTGACAACCCTGTCTTATCTGAAAATTCTGCTGTTCTGTGGATTTGTGGTTTTCAAGAATTGGGAGCTATGCTTTGCAGGGTTCCCTTTATTAAGACTGGAGCTTGCAGGCTTGTGAATACCAGACATAGGATAGGGAAGGGAGTAAATCTGCTTTTGTGGCAAAACAAGTTGGAAGTAAGCAAGGAAGCTATGAATCAACCTGTTGTTTCAACATATGTATGGAGAAGTCTATAAAGTCAAATTTCTGTTTGCCTCAGTAAGGCAGCTGGATCTCTGCCCTACATCTTTTCTCAGTGTGCTTTCTTGAGAAATTTACTCTGACTCTCACAAAAGTGCTCACATCTATGTATACAAACTAATTTCACTCAATATTGATTCAATCAGGAGCTCTGTCACTCATTAATTTCAGCATTACTACACAATTCCTAGGAAAACAAAGCTGAAGCTGGAAAGAAAAATACTCTTCTGAGAAATAGCTTTGTTCCCATGAAACATACCCAGCAGAGAATATTTTTCCCAGATGTTAAGCATGCAATTGCTTTTCCTTAGGTGACCCTATTTAGAGTAGTTAAAACACATCACTGATTATCTTTTAAAAATATATAAAACACAAAGAGAATAAACCAAGTGTAATCTCCTAAATAATGTTACTATGTCATAGATAATTTGCAATTATCTGTCAAGGAAATTTGTAAACTGACCACAGAGATAAAATATGTTTTATCTTATTATTTTAGTGGTTTCTAACTCCCTCTCAAAGGTGCTTTGAATTCAGAGTCTTTATGATAAAGTAGAAGATGAAGGAGGTTGCTTTCAGTGACTGTGGGATCTTACATTGGTGTCCTCTTGTGCATGTACGTACACACACACACACACACACACACACACACTCACAGCCTTCTGACCCCAAGAAAACAAAAGTAGCTGCCTTGGTAAACACATTTCTGAGTCCAGCAGTGGTTTGCTGCTCATTGTTTCTGTCTCTTTTATTTATGCTTGAGAAACAATGGAAACGAAATGTCCATAGCTCTCTGCCAATAATAGAAGTGTGTTTGCTGGCAAGCCCAAGCAAGTAACAAAGAGTTGAGAGGGAAATGGATTTGACCTTAACAAATTAATACAAGCAATAACTTTGCTGCACACACACACACACACACACACACACACACGTAGAGCCTCTGAAATTAAATTTTGGTTCAAAATACATTTTTACTTAAAGGCCCCAAGTTGTGTTCCCATCATAAGCTTTTAGGCATAATACAAATATTTTAAAAATGTATACAGCCTAACTGGCATAGCTCAGGGGTTGAGCATCAACCAGGAGATCGCAGTTCTATTCCCATTCAGGGCACATACTCAGTTGCAAGCTCAGTCCCCAGTGTGGGACGTGCAGGAAGCATCCGATAAATGATTCTCTCTCATCATTGATGTTTTGTCTTTCTCTCTCCCTTCCTCTCTGAAATCAATAAAAATATATTTTTAAAAACTGTATAGAATGTTATGAACACACATATATTGCATGGCAGCTAGCTGAAAAGACAGATTTTATATTTTGACCCTTCTATTTGATGAATGATGAAACCAGAGTTTTGACAGTGACTGGCCCAGTGAGTGGGTCTATGGTGCAAACTTGGTTCTCCTGGCTCCCAGGAAAATGATCTGATCACCTATTCATATCTCTTCTTCAGCAATCTGTCTTTCCTATTTCTTATCTGTTCCAGGTGGTGCATATTCAGGACACAGTGCTTTGGGGTACATATACCCCTTTTGTAGCTAGTCCATCAAGGGGTTCAAAACTCATTCTGTTTCATTGTGAAGAGTAGAATAAGGACCAATGGGTAGAAATTATCATCCTAACACATCATAACAATCCTTCTAACGTTCATAAAATATGCTTTTTGAGCATGTTCAGGTTCAATTTTGAGCTATTTTTAAAAATTTACCTTTATTTTTGAAAGTAATACAGATGTTCCCTTTTTCCCACCATTGACCCCATCTAGCCTGCACCCGCCCTCTGCCTTAGGCCTTCACCACACTATTGTCTGTGTCCATAAATTATGCATATGTGCATATAAGTTCTTTGGTTAATCTCGTCCCAGCTTCCTTCCCTCTGAGATTCAACAGTCTGTTCCATGTTTCTATGTCTCTGGATCTATTTTTTTCATCAGTTTATTGTGTTCTTTAGATTCCACATATGAGTGAGATCATGTGATAGTTGCTTTTCTTTGGCTGGCTTATTTTGCTTAGCACAATACTCTCCAGGTCCCTCCATGATGTCTCAAAGAGTAAGAGATCATTCTTTTCTATAGCTGCATAGTATTCCATGGTGTAAATGTACTACAGCTTTTTATATCCACTCATCTACGGATGGGCACTTGGGCTGTTTCCAGATCTTAGCTATTGTAAATTGTGCTACTATGAACATAAGGGTGCATATATTCTTTCTGATTGGGGTTTTAGGTTTCTTAATACAAAGCCACTCTAATCAAGACAGCCAGGTAATAGTGCAAGAACAGGCATATTTATCAATAGAACAGAACAGAGAACCCAGAAATTGACCCAAGCCATTATGCTCAATTAATATTTGACAAAGGAGGTAAGAGCACGCAATGAAGTAAAGACAGTCTCTTCAATAAATTGTGTTGAGAAAATTGGACATGTACATGCAAAAAATGAAACTAGATCACCAACTTACACCATGAACAAGAATAAACTCAAAATGGATAAAAGACTTAAATGTAAGTTGTGAAATCATAGAAATCATAGAAGAAACCATAGGCAGCAACATCTCAAACATCTCTTGTAGCAATATGTTTGCCAGTACATCCCCTAGGGCAAGGGAAACAAAGGAGAAAATAAACAAACGGGACTACATCAAAATAAAAAGCTTCTGCACAGCAAAGAAACCATCAACAAATTGAAAAGAGAGCCCATTGTATGGGAGAACATATTTGCCAATGATACATCTGATAAGGGGTTAATATCCAAAATATATAAGGAATTCACAACTTAACAAAGGAAGACAAACAATCCAATTTTAAAAAATGGACAGAGGACCTAAATAGACAATTCTCCAAAGTGGACATACAGATGGCCAAGAGACATATGAAAAAAAATGTTCATAGTCATTGATCATCAGAGAGAGGCAAATTAAAACAACAATGAGGTATCACCTTACACCTGTCAGAATGGCTACCATCAACAAATCAACAAATGATAAGTGATGGCAAGAATGTGGAGAAAAGGGAACCCTAGTACACTGCTGGTGGAATGCAGACTGGTGCTGTCACTATGGAAAACAGTATGGAGTTTCTTCAAAAAATTAAAGATGGAATTGCTATTTGAGCTATTTTGAGGTAAAAACTTCACACATTTTAAAATTAAATGGTTTTAGTACATTATATGTGTTTGTACAAATGCAATTCAACACATTATATTAGTTTTTATCCATCTAAATATATGACAGCAAATCTTCAGAATGATCTTACCAGTGAAGTCACCCAAAACCATCAATTCCCACTACTCTCCCTGTGCTGTGGATTGGGAGATTGTAACATTACTGTGCTTATATGTAGCCTGGTGGAACACATCATCATGGTGCACATTGCTTCATGGCAAATCACTGTTCAATGACAAATAATTGATTTAATTATTTACATTACTTTAAAATCAGTCTGGATGTATGGATGCTTTTGCTTTTGGGTGGTTTCACTGCTTAGATTCAAGGCATATGGTTTTCTACTCTCTATTCTGGAAGCTCCTTTCTCCTAGAAGCTTTCAATCAGTGCCTGATGCCATCTGTGAGGAGTGTTCTGCATTTCTGTAAAGATTCAGACCTAGACTGAATTGGGTCCACAAATAAATGGAGATGAGTAGATTGAGTGCCCACCACATGACCACTGTTTTAAAAGTCACTTTCATTTCATTCCCTGGAGCACATAAATGAACAGCACAGCTCATCTCAAAACTAAGTTTGAATTGAATAGTGGCATCGAGATGACTGCTAAGGGACAATCATTGTGTGCTAGAGTTCTGGTGCTCCTGAGTGCTAAAGATCAAAAGGACCGATGAATCAATAATTGGTTAGGAAAAAAAGGCATTCCAGCCAGGAGGGGTCTTGTAGAGCAGGGCAGAGATGGCTGACAGAACCCCCTAGATGACAAAATGAACCGTTTATCTTATCATAGTGTTATTTTCTTCCTCCTTTTCATCTTAGTGTTCCCAATTTTTTTGCAGTAATGATATATGTAGTCCTTCTGGGAATAGGGTCCATTCAAATAAAGAAAAATAAATCAGTGAAAAAAGAGACCAAATGGAGGTCAAGAACAGAAAGTATTTTAATGAAAACATGTCTTGGGTCAACTCTTAAACTAATTATGATGATGTGCTTCAGTTATTTTCAACTGTTTGGCCTTTGTTTATGTGTTAACCAAATTACATTTAGTTATTTCCCAAGAACAGCTAAGTATTGCACAGAAAATATTTGTTCTTTCATGGATTTGGTTGAATCCCCCATATATAGCTTCATGGGAAAAAAGATTATCAAAATTTGAAAAAAAATCATACTTTTATTTTTTTCTCATCACCATGCCAATATTACTTGATAGTCTTTGGTACAAATTTTTTTGGGTATATATCATATACCAGCACTACAGTGGGTATCGGGCACAGAAGGATGAATGATACCTTGTTTATTGTCCCTGAAGGAACATTATAATAAATGAGAGAGATAGGACTTGTAAACAGAGATCTTAGGTTTGAGATGGTAAATGCTATAGCTGAAGTGTAAATCTGATGTTTTCTAAGTTATTGCCCAGTTCAGTTGTGTGGGCAAATATTCACCTTCCTCCTGCCACCTTCATCACATTTAGCATTTACTTTCTTATCATTAACCACCAACCTCTGACTTTGGGACACTGAAACTGAACATCCATTCACACTGATAAATTTTGGCCTCAGCAATTTATTTTCCTGTTATAATGCCCTGATCATCAATTGAAAGTGAAGTAAAGTTGAGTTTAAACATAAAATTATTACTGACCCATTAGTACCTATGGAGTATGAAAGGGAGAGACAAGGAATTATACTATAACTAGAGGCTTGGTGCATGAATTCATACACCAGTGGGGTCCCTCAGCCTGGCCTGCGGGATTGGGCCAAAACCGGCTCTCCAGAATCTCCTGAGGGATCCTGGATTGCAAGAGGGCACAGGCCAGGCCGAGGGACCCCACTGGTGCATGATCGGGGCCAGAGAGAGATGTAGGAAGTTGGCCAGCTGGGCAGGGACCACAGGAGGGCTCCAGGGCATATCCAGCCCATTTTGCTCAGTCCTGATCAGCTGGACCCCAGCAGCAAGCTAACCTACTGGTTGGAGTGACTGCCCCCTGGTGGTCAGTGCGCTTCATAGCAGTTGGTCGACCGGTCGACTGTCTGGTTCTGTAGATAAAAGACCAGTACAAGAAAGAAGGTCTTTATTTATTTTTATTAAATATATTTTTACTGATTTCAGAGAGGAAGTGAGAGGGAGAGAGAGAGAGAAACATCAATGAGAGAATCATTGACTGGCTGCCTCCTGCACACCTTTTACTGGGGATGGAGCCCACAACCCAGACATGTGCCCTTGACCAGAATTGAACCAGGGACCTTTGAGTCTGCAGGCCAATGCTCTACCAGTGAGCAAAACCAGCTAGGGCAGAAAGGTCTTTTTAAAACATTTGTTTATTTTGATACATTTTGATCTATTTGCCCAACTGACAAAAAAGACAACTGGGTAACCTTGATTACTCTCTCCACTCTTACACATTGAAGCCCACAGCTGTGATTAACTTTCTAGTTAATTGTGACTGCTGAGGGAGCTTTGGACCAAATTTAATAGATTATAATGAAATTACATGGGAAAGATTAGCTGACTTGGACCAAGATGTACTCAACTTTGAAAATATGAGCTGTGACTGTAAAGTACTAAAGTTTGCTCTAAAAACAAACATAACCAGAACTTTTACATGGAATTACATCTCCAATTAATAAGTCATCAAGTATATTCCCATTTCTGAAAAACAATTTTGAAGTGGACTCAGGGTACTTACTAAACCAAGGAGATAAAAGCAATCTTGTTTAGACTTGTTATTCTTTTTTTCCCAACTTTGGGGTCCCCAAGGTTGCCAGAGTCCCTCACACAGCTCTCCTTTCCCACATCATTCTCTGACCTCGAGCCTGATCAGCTTGCCCTCCCTGGCTGTTAACCAGAAGGGGCTTCAAGCCTGGGCTACTGCTCAGAAGATATCCTTGTGTTTCTCCTTATCATCGGAAGAGCAGCTGGGATTTTTTCTTCTTGCCAATTTTTGTGGCCTTTGGACTTCTGGCAAGAGACCTGGCACCTGTGTCATGGATGGCTAGCAATGTGCCCTCCAAGAGAGCATCTGATCTGCAAAGTGCCAATGGATGCAAATTTAGGGGAAATCCTTATATAAGAGCCATCTTTTGATCAAGGAGGGGCCCTTCGCCTCAGAGGAAATCTTTCCTGTTTACGGACTTCTGGGGCTTTGAAAAGCCCTGGCAGGCTCTGTGGGCCAGGATCCTTAGTATTTAAAAAAGAGCCAAACAGGATGAGGCCAGGGTGGAAACTGCATATCATAGGAACTCAGAGGGCAGGAAGTAACAACACAAGAAAGAATTCTTGATTAAAAGTATAACTGGAAAGGTTTGTGCAAGGTGCATGGGGGATAATGGTATTAAAACATGCATAGTTTTTATTTATATGTTTGTAACATTAAAGCTATTAGCTGCCCTTTTCTTCAGTAATATTTTCCTTCTAGTGTTATTCTTTAGATAAATCTGGAATATTTTTTCTATACAAGAGACACTGTGCTAAGTCTATTTGGTAGAAAAGGCAAACGTCATTCTTTTATTATTATTATTATTATTACTAGAGGCCCAGTGCACAAATTTGTGCACCACTGGGGTCCCTCGGCCTGGCCTGCAGGATCAGGCTGAAACCGGATCTCGGGCATCCCCCAAGGGATTGGGAGAAGGAGCAGGTTTGAAACCAGGTCCTTCTGATGCTAAAACTACCACACGGTCCTGATGATGCTCAGCAGATACTCAACTATGGGACCTTGTGTCCCTGATCAGGAAAATGGAGATCCCAGAGTTCCTGTCTGCATAATTGGTACTATTGTGGTTATTTCCTGGGCAGTAAATGAAAAGCACTTGGAATTTTGCAGATTCAGGCACTACGTAGACTAGGGCATTAAATGGGCCCTTCAATGTTGCGGTTGAAAACTCATGAGGCATTTCTCAGGATAATGAGGACCTGTGAAGAAATGACCAGGTCTGCTCAGAAGAGTGAGAGCTGGCTGTGTATGGGCAGCTCTGTGAAACAGAGGCCTGCCTGCACCTCTTACTACCTAGCCAATGAGTCCCTGTTCACCCAGAGTAGACATAAGCTAACGTGACTCTCACATGCTGCTCCTGGGACTCGTGCTGAAAATAGGCTCTCTGGCAAGTTCCCTTTCTCCAACTGAAAAAATATTAGGGGATCCCAAGATCTTGAAAACCTGCTTGACTTCATAAAAATGCATAATGTGTTCCAAAATAAGGAAGATTAACAGGATAACTGAATTTCACCTGTGAACTGAAGTTGATAAGTAAATTATTTACAGGAAAATGTGGTGCTCCTTTTCTGAGCATAATGGAATTCCTAGGAATTCTTTCTTAGAGTAGCATTCAAGGGTCTGACTTTCTATGGTCAAGAGTCCATATACTGTCTAACTGTAGGATCCCAGGAAATCACCAGAAATACCACTTTTATTTTTCCTTCCCCTCCCTGTGCCCTCAGGAACTGCATCATTTAGGACAGTTAATCCTACCTTTAAACCCCAAAATGTTTAAAGGAAAAGTAGGTTCCTTGGAAAAAGGTGTACTTTGACCACATGGGATGTAAGATAGGAAGTAAAATTTGCAAAGGCCCCAGAAATAATCCAGAATCCTTATTTATATTCCATCTAGATCTAAGTAAACTGAGAAATTCATAGTAAGTGGCCTCTAGGAAAATCTTTAAAAAAACTGTTAACTCATAGTTTACAAATGAAATACTTACCCCTTGAACATATTCTGCTTCTTTTAATAAAACACGGACTAGATTTGCCATAAATTATGCCCATCACTACAGTGTTTGTTGTTTAATTGGTATTACAAATTGTGTGGACTTCCAATTTGTGTTTTATAATCAATTTGTACAGTATTTGAAGTTGTACTGAATGAAAGATTTTATGTTTAAATTGAATTATTAGGACTAAAATGGTAATCCTACCTGGGCTGTGGTGGCCTGGTGCCTTCCAGGGAATTCAGTAACTTGCCTAAACCCTTTTGTCAGCCCTGGAACACTCAGCTGCCAAGTCATCTGTTCCCTTCCCACACTTCCAGCTCTAGAGTAAGAACCGGCCCTTGTGCCAACCCTGGGGCAGTTATTGCTCCAGATCAACTCTGCATAGCTCTCCTGTTTGCATCCAGGCTTACCTGGAGGTAACAGAAACATCATTTTCAGATGTTTTAGGCTGGCTTGGGCATAGGTAGCAGTATTAAGGTAAAAAGAGCCCTTTTTAATAATTACACTTAAAGCAACTAAAAGGACACTAAAGAGTTCCAGAACAATCAGACTTACTGGACAGGTCAGTGAATCTGGAGGCAGCCTGCCTTCAAGCAGATCTTCCTGTCTGGCTGTGGGTTCCTGTCCTCTCTGAAAGGCCTGAGGATATGGCTGGCTGAAAGAAAAGAAAAATGTTTCTCAAGCTTAAGAAATGTACTCACTCCTTTTTAAAGAAAATCATTCCCATGGACCTTTAGCGTTCAACATTTATTCCTATTATTATAATTTTATTTATTACATAGGTACCAAAAATCATTCATACCTTATTTATGTTTATTGTTCCCATAGAAGAAATAAATCAATGCAAGTGCACACAACAGTCCCAGCATAACTACAAAACAAAAACACTCCAATAACAGCATCAATTTGATGTGATGAATGGTGGCATTTGGTAGAAACAGAATTCCAGTTATCAGGTAACATATAGCAGGATATATTTGCAATTGTATGATTTTATTGTTATTTACTTAATTTCATTGAGTTTCAGCATGATGGACAACTATTTTAGACATTATCACTATCTTTACTGGTTTAATTTTTTATTATTTAATCGGTTTTAGCCACTGATGGCTTACATTAATGGTAAATTAATTTAATGTTGTATCCCAAAATATTATGTTGAAAAAAATCCTTTCAATGCAAAGTTCTTCACTGTCTACTTATGTCTAGAGTTGCTACTGAGTGAACTCCTGCTTTAGTTTCCCAATGACTAGGCCATAGTGCCAATTGCCAGGATGCCAGTTCCTTAGAGTTCAATTCTATGTTACTGCATTTTATCAGGTAATGCCACCTCTCCCATTACTTGTGTCTGTTTTAATTACTGGGAAACATTTGTTCATAGAGGAAGCCATGCTTTCAGTTGGCCTGCTCTTGGCACTCACTTAATCAGAAACACAAATACATGTGTGGTTACAAGAAGACATGGCAGTGTTCATCATATGGTGGCTATGTAGGTGACCCAGAATATGTCTGAATTGCATTTTTAAAAGGCTAATCTTAAAAATGAAAACCTAAAAATTTTAAATTTTTATAACTGTTTGACACTTGAAGAATGACCAGCTTGAGATGCACCACCCACATCTGATGTATGTGAGTGGTATCAGGGCCAGTCAGAGACTCTGGATTATGATCAGAGGCTATGATGAAAGGAGAGAACAACTTGACTGTTTTTGAACCAGATGTGCTGTTAATGGGAAGGGTCTTAGAGATTTTGGGCAATCCTCTTAGGTTGCAGACAAAGGCCCAGAGAGGTAAGTGACTTGCCCAGCCTTATCCAACGAACTGTTGAGCAGCAGAATCCAATTTAGAACTCTGCCCTCCTGATTTCTTGGCCATGGCTGTCCTCGTGCCAGCTGCCTGCTTCATCTGGGTGGTTCACTCTAGCAGCATAGCAGATTGGTAGCTATGGCACTGAGGAAATTGTAGTTGTTTCAAGTTATTATTGCTCAGATACATACTGGAGATCGGTTCTCTCACAGCTTCACTTATATAGGGTGAGCCCTTCAGGATTTCACAAGAATGGCATAGTACTTCTTTCCTTCCTCATTAACTTTCAAACACTTCCTCCTCTGGCTCCTTCTATCTGCCAGCTCACTAGAAATGGCTTTTGCTGAAGCATATTCTGTAAAAAGCCCAAGTCTCAGAAAAAGGAGTGATTACACATTAGTAGGAAGTCAGATGCATTAAACTTTTGCTACATTCCAGGGGCTTACTCCCAGATCCAACACTCACCAAAGCATTTGAAATATGTAGAAATCTCACCACTACATAAAACTACGTGCATATGTACAAATCAGTAAGTGTTCACTGATTAAAACACATTGATTCTGAGCTTGCAAAACCCACTATTAATTTATATAAACAAGTTCTACCTAGTAGAGTTTGCTCATATATAGTATTGTTCAATGGTAACATAAAATAAGGGATTATATTTAATTAACTTTAGCAACTTCTTTGGGTTGTCTGAAGAAAGAGCATTATCCATGCTGTAACTGTGATGGATAAAAGAATGCACATTGCATATGGCTGAGTGACATGGATTCATTTACATAGGTATGCAAAAATTGATAGATCCACAGTATATCTGGTAATAGTGTCACATCCCCATTATGATAATCAGCTGTTTTAAGGGACTTTTGTGGATTTTGAGGTGTGTGTGATGTGAGCAGTGTCAAGCATTCTTCCTTCAAAGATAGTAAAATATTTTCTGTCCCCTCCCCTTTGCGGATGCTGAGTATCTATATATATAAAATCCTAATATGCAAATAGACCGAACGGCGGAACAACCGAACAACCAAACAACTGGTTGCTATGATGTGCGCTGCCCACCAGGGTGCTCACGCCGAACATGGCAGGCATCGGCCGCAGCAGGATGGTGGAGCAGGTGAGCGGGGGTGCCAGACCAAGGTGGAGAACTGGTCGCTGTCATAGGGATGAGCCTCTGGTGGTCACTGAAAATTCTTTGCTCTTATGAGCTGCGGCCACACCCAGAGCTCGCACCTGCTGCCAGCGCCCAGCACCGGCCCCTATCACTTGGCGCCAGCAGTGGGTGCGAGCAGCGGCTGCCGGCCCCAATCACCCCTCAGGCTTCTCCACCTCTCCCTGCTCCTGAGGGGCGATCAGGGTCGGCAGCAGCCTCTTGCACCTGCTGCCCACGCTGGAGCCGCCGCTTGCACCCAATGCCAGCACCAGCCCCACTCACACCCACAGCCGGCTCCAGAGCTTCCACTCGCACTGACTGCTGGCACCAGCCTCAATTGCTCCACGGTGTGCCTTCAGCATGTGAGAGTAGTGGCAGCGGGAGCGGGGAGCAGGGCTGCTGGCAGAGAGGTGACTGGGGCTGCAGCAAGAGGGGCCAGGCAGAGGCACGGAGGATGGGCCAAGATCTACCCCTGTGCCCACTGCAGCCTCACGGCCCACAGTTCCTTTCAAGGTGCATGAATTCATGCACTGGGCCCCTAGTGATTTAATAAAAGAAACACTGAATTTGGAAGAGGGAATTGAGAATCCAGTACTGACTGTGCTGCAAACTGTTGGAGGTGTGACCTGTGGCAGTCCACCTCACTTACTAGGGGCTCTGTTTCCTTACCGGCAACATTTAGGGGTCAGAGAAGATACCTTCAAATTCCCTTCTGCAATCCTGGTTAATGATGGTTTTCCTTGTTTCTAGCACAGTGAAATGAATTGTATGTGATTAAATATACCATCACCATTATAAAGATGTGATAGTCCAAGCAGGTTATGAAATTCTAAGGAAGCATCCTGTTTCTATTTCCCTCTTCACTGGATGCCAAGATAGCGACTAAGGATGTTAGAATTAAAGTTTATTGGGCCAAAAATATTTCAAGGAAGAAAAACCCTGGGAAAAGTCCCTGTCCAGATTACTGTGCTAAAATTAAGATTTTATAAATGTTTCTTTTCTTGTTTGAAAAGAAATAGAGAATTTGCATATTCTGGGATAAAAATAGATTATGTTATTTAAGTATATGTGCATATGTACATTTAAATAAATTGGAGAAAATAGAAGAAATGGTCTGAAATTGAAATAAGGCAGATTTTGGGACCTCTTCTTAAATTTTCTTTAAAGTAGTGGTTATGGAATACAGGAATAAGTTACTCGGGAAGCTGTGGAATTTCTTTCTGTGGTAAGTTTTAAAAGCAGGACAGACACACCTCTACTCATCGACTGACCTGGATTAGGTTGCACAAATCAACTCAAAGACACAGGTCAAGCCCTTTGATGTGATGATTCCCACTAAAATGCTGAGATGCCGCTTGAAGATGAGTGTCAAAGTCAGAAGAATAGCACACAGAAAACTTACCTTCTGCTTTACTTTTATTTGTAATGTGGCATTGACTGAGCCCATTAGAATACCTGAAAATGCATACTTTTTTGAGTGAGGATTTTAAAAATAATTTTGCTTAGAGTTCAAAAATATGAGGGCCTGCAATTGTAGATTTCTGTTCTTCCAGAATAATCAGGAAATAAGTAAATTTATAAAAAGTTTTGCTTTCTTAACTGATATAGTGGAAGATACCTCTCTATTTATATATATAAATTATTGTGTATATACAGGGTGTCCCAAAAAATGTATACACACTTTAACATCTGATAGCTCAATTTTGAAAATGAAATGTATTTTAATAAACACTGCCTTTATAATTATTCAGTGCATGTATACATTTTTGGGACTCCCTATAATAACAGGTAATTGTAATATATAATTCTTCTAAATTTTGTCCTCATGTAATTGATTCTCTGCTTCCAGAAACACTTTCTAACCCATGTTTTAAATGTTTATTATAAACTAGAGGCCTGGTGCATGAAATTCGTGCACTTGATCAGGGGTCCCTCAGCCCAGCCTGCACCCTCTCGCAGTCCAGGAGCCCTCGGGGGATGTCCGACTGATGGCTTAGCCCCGCTTTCCATGGGGACCGGGCCTAAGCTCTCAGTTGGACATCCTTAGCACTGCCTCAGAGGCAGGAGAGGCTCCCGCCACCACGGCTGTGCTCATTAGCCGTGAGACCAGCTCAGGGCTTCTGGCTGAGTGGTGTTCCCCCAGTGGGAGTGCACTGACCACTAGGGGGCAGTTCCTGCGTTGAGGGTCCGCCCCCTGGTGGTCAGTGCACATCATAGTGACCAGTCGTTCTGCCATTCGGTCTATTTGCATATTAGCCTTTTATTATATAGGATAAGTTTGCAAGGTCCTTGATTTTTTGTAGAATTCATGCCAACACTTTCTCTTTAGAAAATTATATATTTGTATCCATCTTATGACTTCCCATTAATGTTTTACTGCACTTGGTTTCCACAACGCAGTTCTGTTTGGTGACACTCTGTGGTTGTTGTTGTTCATAGATGTCTGGAGAAGTCTTATCTCCAAATTACAGTGGCTTTTTTTTTTTCTTGCCCTGAAGTAACATATGATGGAAGAAATATGTGTATGTTTCTATTCTTGAGAGTCAGGCTGCCTCAAGCATAACATTCTTAACCCTCTCCTTTAATCTAAATGCAATAAATCACAGAGTAAATGTGAACCATGGGCTGCTTATCAGAGGTATTGTGTGAGTTAAATTAATTTTTAGAAGCAGATTGCAGTAGTTAAGCCTCAGATCTTAATTTGTGCCAACAAAAATGTCAAACCAGCCTACCAACCTACCTGATTCTTATTGCCCAGATAATAGCTGAATAAATTTAGCAGTTTTATGGATTGGGTTGTATCTAAAAAGCTGGCAGCTTTTAAAAGCCCTGAATAAATGTTGCTTTCTGTGGACACCTACAGCATGACTATTTATACAAATATCCAACTCCTGCAAGTTCTATTGGCAGAAGAGGGCTTGGTATTTAATTCATAACCTGCTATGCAATGCACCCTACAGTGGCAAAGCACACAGGGCCAGAAGAAAGAGATCAAAAAAGCATTAAAAGTGTCAGGCTAGAAGACCATGTTTAAATTATTAGGTGTGATTCTGTCTTGCATTTAACAATGGTCCAGTATACCTCAAGGCCCAGCTTGCTCCCCACTTGCTCTGTTTTGATGGATTATTTAAATCTGTTCTGAAGTTGAATTTCAGTTTGTTGCAATAGCATTTTTTCAGTATTGGTATCTCATTTGTGAATCTTGATGAAATAATCAGAGGTAATTGAAGCATGCAGAGGCCACAGAGACTTGTGACAAGTTTTTAAACAAGTATTGACTAATATGAAACTAATTTAACAAAAAATGGAAATTGGACTCCTCTGAGAAGGCGTGCACAGAATATAGGTCTGTTGCAATTGAACCACTTTGACTTAAACAACAACAGCAACAACAACAAAAAAGGTTTGTTCAAGTTTCCTTACCTTCTCTGAAGGAATTTGGGTGCAAGTTACTGACAGGCAAGGCTGTGACCCAAGGACTAGAGCTAATCATCTGGTGACTGGAGTTAATCATTTGTCAGTGCTGTGGTTTGGATTAACCAGGTCGGCCCTCCCCTCCCTGGTAAAGGAGTGCACAAAGTCAACTTCCAATTCAACGTTTTGTGTAAACTAGTACAGATTGAGAATCTTTTGATTTTGTAAATTAGTCCTCCTTAAACAGATAAGATGTAATCTTTTGTATTTGTGCTCACACTTATATGAATGTATGTACATATCAACATATCCCATAAAGTCATTACATACATCCTCACTTGCAAAGTGCCTATTGGACTCATATTCTATTTTAATGCAAGTTAGACACTAAAAAGAAAATATAAAAGAACAGAATCTGTAACTTACAAATCTAAGCTATACAACAGACAAAGATTACTGGAAGAGGGTAAGCTGTTCTCAGTCCTGGATTTAAAGCATTTGAGGATAAGAATTTAAAATGGACACATATGTAATACCCTTTGTAATACTTTAAGCAATAAAAAAAGAATTTATTATTCAAATGATGAAAAAAGGAGTCGAAAATGTTGACTTCCACACACACTGACCATAAGCACAAATGGTGCTGAATTTTTATGTTCAAACACTGAAGAAGAATGAATTGTGTGTAGTGCACTCCGCAGATTGGTGGTGAGATAAAGCCTATGAAACCTTTTGATGCTTGTCCTCTAATTGAAGGAAGTGGAGGAGCATGATGGTGCAGGGAGGGGACCTAACAGGGAGAAAATAATTAACAGCTTCATTAAGCAAAACTTACCATGTGTGTTTCTAACACACACTGATGTCATTTGGATTGAGACTTTATGGGGAGCAAATTTCTTTAAAAAATAATGAATTCAAGCTCTGCAACATATAATTCGAAAAGTCTAAATGTCACCCTTCTCCATAACACCACCAGAGATGACAGAAAAATAGAGATCTAAACATTTTATTTTTCTAATTAAGACATCCACCTGTGGAAACTGAAACAGATCAAATTGACATAAGGGCCTTGGGATTCATAGACGTAATACTTATTATCACTAATAGGAGCTAGTACCTAAATCCCAGGGCGTCTAGATGAGACTATGCCCCTAAGTGTTCAGTGTGCTCTTCTGAAGAGATGTTGTTGTCATGGTGGCTATTTTAATCAGTTTTAATGTAACTGGAACAAAAGCAGAACACCCAGTGCCTCTAGTTTCCCCAGAAGTGATGTATGTGATATTTAGAAAAAAACTTCTGGAAGTGTAAAATGCTTTCTTTCAGAACTATTTACTAAGCAATTTAGAAGTTTCAATTCAAACGTTGTTGAAATATGAATATAAAATAGTTGGACTACCTGGGTTATGTGATGTTTGTTCTAGTTTTTCTTGCTTATCATGTTCTCAATGAACATGAACTTATTTCCAAGGAAACAGTTTTGTTTCTGTTTCTCAGAAAAATCCAAAATAAATGTTTTTCTACCTAAACAAAAGAGCATAATCTTATCAATGAAATAAGACATGGTGACACCTAAAAAAATAATTCCAATGCAACAATGGGAAAATTTATGATTACTTGGTTCATACTGGCTAAGGGTTTCATAAATTCAAGTGAAGGAAACATTTAAAGATAATTGAATATAAGAAAAGCTTCACAGAACAAATCAACCTTGAATTGGGCTTTGTAAAAATGGAATTGAATCCGCAAACATAAGAAAAGAAACTGCTAGGAAAGAGATGTCAAAGCAATTTTGTGCAGTTATCCTCAGATAAGGGACATTGGGCAGTTGTCCCTGACCTTCAGAAGAGCTAATACTATTCCATGGGTGGTACCTGGGCAGAGACTTGGAGCAGAGGCCACAGGACTAGCCAAGGGATGGCTCTATTCAAGTTTCTGCCTTAAAATGAAAATTCTGCAGCTAATCCCAGGACATGCATTTGACCTCCAAATCACCCTTCTCGTTTTCTTTTTACCCTGCCATTTATCTCCTAGGATTGATCTTTTTTCTTTTTTAAGGCCCTGACCAAAATTCGTTTCAACCAGATTTAAACACTGATTTCAAAAAGTCTGGGTTAGAGAAAGAATGAAATGCACCATGTTGTTTGTACTACTAGAGACATTATGGGACTACAAACATACACCGTATCTTGAGACATTTCTGAACTTGTGAATGAACAGACCTCCTGGGGGGAAGGGAAGTAAGAAGGAGGCTGTGGCAAACGTGCTACTATAGAAATGTTCTCACATTATCTTCAACTGGCACAGCTTCTGTTTCTTTTCTCTTCTCTCTAGCACACATGCTAGTAGTTCACTTCCTAGTCACCGACTTCAAGATCCAGACCCAAGTCTGAGGAGTCAGCTCTGTCTATACTACTACTCATACTCTCGACTCCATTCAGGCACTTCTGTGCAACCCGGGTTGAACAATCCAGGACATAATTCAGTAAAGAACCACCTAAGATACTAGTGGTTTATCAAAATTGACTTGCTGCTCTAGTATGAGGTACACACAGCTGCAGTAAAGACATCCTCACATGTCACAGGATATACCACTGTTCACTCTCCTTTCAAGCCTGTAAAATATACCACTGTTCACTCTCTCCTCTCTCAGCTTTTCAGAAGAGTGCCACATAAATAAATAAAAGTTAGTACCACTTTTTTCACCAAAAATTTTATATATCTCCTTAATTACAAAGCATAATGGGAGTACAAAACAATAAAGCTTTTGTTAGTCCTCTACCATTTGTACAGAAAATTTCCATTGAAGAGATCGATATTATTACTGTTCAAACATTTGCACAGACTGTGTTTAATATGTCTGTCAAACATTAATGGGAAAGTATTTTTAAGACATTGGATGTTAAATAAGAAAAATTACAGAACATCAAGTTGAAGTCATTGTTTTTAATGACTGCCAAATCCAACATTATTTCTGTCTCAGAAGTATTTGAACTGCTAACCTGTGTTCCTGAGTGTATGTTTGCCAGTGAATAAATAGGAAGGAATTCGGTACTAACTGATATAAATGACATTTGACTTCTAAATTTATAAAAGCCTATTTTAAGGTTAAAAAATTATAAAGCCTATGTGTGTGTTTACTTAGTGAAAATTGGCATTTTGCCTATATCTGGGAAGGAAAGTTATTACAATCTGAGTCATTAAGAAAAATCATCTTAATCAATGATACTTTTATAGTACAGCAATAACCTTACTATATTATACAAAAAATATTAAAGGAAATGTCACTTGGCATAAAATTACATAGTAGTGAGGAGGGTGGGAATAAGATAAAATTCAACATAGGAATTTAACAGTTTCAAAAATAGGAATATTCTCTATCTAAAATTTGAAGTTTTTGGCTGGAATGGGTGGTTTATAAAAGAAAAATAAGTAGAATAAATTAAAGTCTTTCTTTGGCATCAGAAAGCCAACCCTCAAAGTAGATGTGAAAAATGTTTGTGTTAAATTGTCACCCAGACATTTCGTTTGATCTCTGGCTCCATCTCAGGGCAGACCTGGACCTGTGCTTTCCCTGCCTTGCCCCTCTCTCTATTTCCTGGATCCAGCTGTACAGAGCCAACTTTTTTTTTTCCATGACAAGACCCTAGCTCTAGATTGCCTACTCCTGAATCCATAAGAGGGGCAGAGGCTGGGCCTGTGGACATGGAGGGAGGAAGTATGCACAGAAGGTTTAGAAGAGTGGATAACGGAAGCCTAGTCACCAATCCTGCCCTTTATGGCACACACACTGTCTCAGGTCCCCAAAACACAGCGGGAGAGCTTTTGAAATGCATGCAGTCTCTTCAAAGTGCTCAACCTCTCTGTAATTGCTAAACTAATCATATCTCCATAACTTTTGAGCAAGAAGAGAAGTGGTTTCTTTACTTGTGTTGTTTTTAATCAGTCTAATAAATTATTTATTTAAATTGATCTCTTCTTATAATACCAAAAAAAGTTAGAAACTTTAGGGGAATAAATGTTTCCCTTTCTATGGTTACCAGAAGAGCTCTTACATGAAAGGGGAATTGAATGTGATCTTAACTTGAAACCATAAAAATCTTAGAAAAAAACATAGGCAGTAAAATCTCGGACATTTCTTGTAGCAATATTTTTTTCTGATACATCACCTGGGGCAAGGAACACAAAAGAAAAAAATAAGCAAATGTGATTACATCAAACTAAAAGCTTTTGCATAACAAAGGAAACCATCAACAAAACGAGAAGACAGCCCTGGCTGGCTTGGCTCAGTAGATAGAGCTTCAGCCTGCTAACTGAAGGGTCCCAGGTTGGATTCTGGCCAAGGGCACATGCCTGGGTGGTGGGATCAATCCCCAGTAGGGGGCGTGCAAGAAGCAGCCAATCAATGACTCTCTCTCATCATTGCTGTTTCTATCTCTCTCTCCCCGCTTCCTCTCTGAAATCAATAAAGAAATATATATATATATAATTATTATTATTATTTTAAAAAAATATTTTATTGATTTTTTACAGAGAGGAAGGGAGAGGGATAGAGAGTTAGAAACATCGATGAGAGAGAAACACCCACTGGGGATGTGCCTGCAACCAAGGTACATGCCCTTGACCATAATCGAACCTGGGATCTTTGAGTCTGCAGGCTGATATTCTATCCACTGAGCCAAACCGTTTAGTGCAAGAAATATATTTTTTAAAGAAAGAAAAGACAATCCACTGAATGGGAGAACATATTTGCTAATGTTCATCTGATAAGGAATTAATATCTAAAACTTATGCAGAACTTATACAACTCAACACTAAAAAAATAAACAATCGCCGAAACCGGTTTGGCTCAGTGGATAGAGCGTCGGCCTGCGGACTGAAAGGTCCCAGGTTCGATTCCAGTCAAGGGCATGTACCTGGGTTGCGGGCACATCCCCAGTAGGGGGTGTGCAGGAGGCGGCTGATTGATGTTTCTCTCTCATCGATGTTTCTAACTCTCTATCTCTCTCCCTTCCTCTCTGTAAAAAATCAATAAAATATATTAAAAAAAATAAACAATCAAAAAAAAAATGCAAAGGACCTGATTATACATTCCTCCAAAGAGGACATACAGATGGCCAATAGATGAAAAAATGCTCAATCTCATAAACCACCAGAGAGATGCAAATTACAAACACAATGACATATTACTTTATACTTGTCAGAATGGTTATCATCAATAAATCAATAAACAAGTGTTGGCAAGGATGTGCAGAGAAGGGAACCCTAAAATGCTGCTGGTGGGAATACAGACTTATGCAGCCACTGTAGAAAACAGTACAGAGTTACCTCAAAAAACTAAAAATGGAACTGCTATGACCCAGTGATCCCACTTCTGGGAATTTATCCAAAGAAACCCAAAACACTAATTTGAAAGATTATTTGTATCCCTATATTCATTGCAGCATTATTTACAATACCCAGAATTTGGAAGCAGCTCAAGCAGCCCAGTAGATGAGTGGATAAAAAAGCTTTGGTACATTTACACAATGGAATACTACTCTGTCATGAAAAGAAGGCCTTATTATCTTTTGCGATAGCATGGATGGACCTGGAGAGCACTATGCTAAGGGAAATAAGTCAGTCAGAGAAAGACAAATACCATATAATTTCAATCATATGTGGAATCTATGAAGATAAACTAACAAAGTAGAAACAGACTCATAAATACAAAGAACAGACTGATAGCTGTCAGAGGGGAGGGGTGTTGCAGGGCTGGGTGAAAAAGGTAAAGAAATTAAGCAAAAAAACACAACTCATAGACACAGACAATAGTATGGTGATTACCAGAAGGAAAAGGGGGGTGGAAGGGTAAAAGAGGGGATAAATGGTGATGGAAGGAGACTTAACTTGGGGTGGTAAATACACAATACAATATAGAGATAATGTATTATAGAATTGTACACCTAAAACCTATATAATTTTATTAACCAATGTCATCCCAATAAATTCAATAAAAAGTAAAATAAAAATTAAAAAATAAATGTGTTCTTAGGATCAATGAGTAGAAACTAAATTAAATACCGCAGAAATATTTATTGAGGGAACAAGTACAGGACAAAGCAAGGGAGAGGAGATAGTCCCCAAGGAGTCAAAGATGGGATGAGCTCCCCATGTGGTCCCTTTCTTTTTCCTGTAGGCGAAGCAATGCCTTGGTAGGAATTTTAAGTTAGAAGTTAAATGATGATTATAAAGACCCTTTTCTTTATCACCCCCCCAAAAAAAGATATAATGAACAGTTTGTTTTTTGTCATAATGCAGTGGAAAGTTCTAGCTCTTCTACTAACTAGATTTGAAATATTGTTATAGTCCCTTTCAGTGTTCTGGGCTCTGGTCGTATCTACACTAATAAAAGACAAAGACGCTAATTGACCTTACCTTCACTATGCCCTAAACCATGCCCATCAGCCAATCAGAGCGACTATATGCAAATTAACCCAACCAAGATGGCAGCTGGCAGCCATGGAGCTGGAGCAAGCAGGAGGCTTGGTTGCCCGGGCGATGGAGGAAGCCAAGCTTCCCGCCTGCTCTGAGCTGGCTGTGGCCTCCGCAAAAGGCAACGAAGTTTCAATTATAGAAGACAAATAAATCCCAGATACCCTCTTCCAGCCAGCCTCCACTGGGAGATTGGGTGGCTGGGGGCTGTGGCCAGCATGCAAACAGCCATCAGCCCCTCACCCAGGCTGGCCAGGCACCCCAAGGGGGACCCCCACCCTGAAGGGGCTGTAGCCAGGCTGCAAACAGCCATCAGACCCTCAGCCAGGCTGGCCAGGCACCTCAGTGGGGACCTCCATCCTAAAGGGGGTATGACCAGCCTGCAAACACCCATCAGCCCCTCACTCAGGCTGTCCAGGCACCCCAGCAGTACCCCCACCCTGACCCAGGACACCCTTCAGAGCAAACCAGCCGGCCTCCACCCGTGCACCAGGCCTCTATCCTATATAATAAAAGGGTTATATGCAAATTGACCCTAACAGCAGAATGACTGGGAATGACTCGTCACTATGAAACACACTGACCACCAGGGGGCAGACGCTCAATGCCAGAGCTGCCCCCTGGTGGTCAGTGTGCTCCCATAGGGGGAGCTCTGATTAGCCACAAGCCAGGATGACGGCTGCCAGCACAGCGGTGGTGGCGGGAGTCTCTACCGCCTCCTCAGCATCGCTAAGGATGTCCGACGGCAGCTTAGGCCTGCTCCCCTCTGGCAAGTGGACATCCCCCGAGGGCTCCCGGGCTGCCAGAGGGATGTCTGACTGCCAGCTTGGGCCCAATCCCTTGGAGAGTGGGCCTAATCCAGCAGGTGGTCATTCCCCGGGGGGTCCCAGACTGCGAGAGGGCACAGGCCGGGCTGAGGGACCCTTCTGAGTGCACAAATTTTTGTGCACCGGGCCTCTAGTCATCTATAAAATGCAATATCATCTCTTTTCCCTTAGATCTTTCTTTCCCCACTGTAAAACTTTGCCAGCTCTATTCATGGTGACCACCTTTACATTAACTAGTTAGTAAATCCAGAGCATTCCTAATTCCTGCTCTCAGAGAGACAACCTAGAATTATCCACACCAAATGCATTTGTTAACTTAGTTTGAGCCTCTTTGACCAAGAATGGGCACAGGTTTAGGTAGTAGAATCCTACTTGTTTAGCCCAAGACAGTTACTAAAACAGCTTTACCAATCTCTGATTAAAATTAAATTCCGGGAGAAACTAAGATGGCGGCATAGGGAAACACTGAAATTGCTGCCTCCTACAACAACTTCAAAACACAATAAAAAGACAAAACGGACATCATCCAGAACTTACAGGAAGGCTGGCAGAGTGGAAATTCTACAACTAGAAGGAAAGAGAAAAGCACATTGAGGGTCAGGAGCTGCAGAAGTAAAGTGCAAAGGTATGGAGGCTCGAGAGTGCGCGGAAAGGGGCTGGTATCTGAGGACTCGGCTGTCTTTTTGAATCGGGAGGGAGTCACAGGCTCCTGACTGCTCTGAACTCCGGTTCCGGGAAGTCTCTGGGGACCCAGGACTCATACGGGGAGAAACTGGACTGTCTGGCAGTGGGCAGAACTCAGAACTCGAGGGCGGCTTTCCCTTAGAGGTGCTTGCAGCAATTAAATTATCAGGTCACTGAGACTCTCCCAGCCCCTTAGGGCAGGGCTGAGAATCCGCCATAGCTGCTTGCTCCGCCCTTTGATTCCCTGAGACCCCGCCCCACCCAGGTTGTGGCAGAGGCTTTTGCATTTGAATGCCCTGGCCCTTTGCAACCTGAAAATTACCTAACAAACTGCAGCTGGGCCACAGACCCAGAACTTCCAAGAGAAGGCCCAAGGCCCCAAAGCAGCTTGCATTGCTTCACAGCTGGGCCTCATCAGGGCATCTCCAAACTCCAAAAAAGGAAGGGGAATCTGCAGTTCTCTACATAGCTCCTGCTGGGTAACCTCCAAGAGGCAGTGTACCCAGTGGTCAGAGGGGGACCATCCAGATTACAACTCCTCAGATCCATAAGGGACACACCCAGGGGGAAGACTCAGTGAGCACCAAAGCCCCACTGAAGCAAGTCTTGCCCCAGAAAGGTGTCTTCAGCACAGAAGTTCTCCCACTGCAGACACAGCCGATTCTCACTGCCAATTGGCCTGGAGGTCAACTCCTCCCAGTGACCCTACAACAATCAAGGCATAACTACAACAAGACTGTGCACACAGCCCACAAAGGGGTGCACCAAGAGTGTCCACCTCAGGTAACGGGGGAGGCTGAGCCACTGGGCCCTACAGGACACCTAGCACACAAAACCACTCTACCAACACAGGGAAGCATAAAAAATGCAGAGACAAAGAAACAGGTCACAAATGAGAGAAATGGAGGAAAGCAAACGACTGGATATAGAGTTCAAAACCACGTTTATAAGGTTTTTCAAGAATTTTATGGAAACCGCCAATAAATTTAGTGAGACCCTCAAGAATTCTAGTGAGACCCTCGAGGATATGAAAAAGGACCAACTAGAAATTAAGCATACACTGACTGAAATAAAGAATAATATACAGAGATCCAACAGCAGACAAGAGGATCCCAAGAATCAAGTCAAAGATTTGAAATACAAAGAAACAAAAAATACCCAACCGAAAAAGAAAAAAGATTCCAAAAATATGAAGATAGTGTAAGGAGCCTCTGAGACAACTTCAAGAGTACCAACATCAGAATTATAGGGGTACCAGAAGAAGAGAGAGGGCAAGATATTGAAAACCTATTTGAAGAAATAATGACAGAAAACTTCCCCTACCTGGTCAAAGAAATAGACTTACAAGTCCAGGAAGCACAGAGAACCCCAAACAAAAGGAATCCAAAGAGGACCACACCAAGACACATCATAATTAAAATGCCAAGAGCAAAAGACAAAGAGAGAATCTTAAAAGCAGCAAGAGAAAGAAACTCAGTTACCTACAAGGGAGTACCCATACGACTGTCAGCTGATTTCTCAACAGAAACCATGCAGGCCAGAAGAGAGTGGCAATAAATATTCAAAGTGATGAATAGAAGAATCTACAACCAAGATTACTTTATCCAGCAAAGCTATCATTCAGAATAGAAGGTCAGATAAAGAGCTTCACAGATAAGAAAAAGCTAAAGGAGTTCATTACCACCAAACCAGTATTATATGAAATGCTGAAAGGTATTCTTTAAGAAGAGGAAGAAGAAAAAGGAACTCTTACCATTTGCCACAGCATGGATGGAACTGGAGAGCAGATAAATACCACATGATCTCACTCATTTGTGGAATATAATGAACAACCTAAACTGATGAACAAGGACTGATCCAGAGACGGAGAGGCATTAATTGGCCTGTCGGGCCTTGGAGGGAAGGTAGGGGAGGGTGGGGGTAAGGGGGAAAGGTCAACCAAAGGACTTATGTGTAAGCAGATAGGCCTAACCAATGGACACGGACAATGGGGGGGGGGTGAGGGGGTGAGGGCATGAGCGGGGGGGGGGGAGAGGGTAACGTGGGGATAAGGACACATATGTAATATCTTACTCAATAAAAAATATATTTAAAAAAAAATTAAATTCCTAACATTTATTAAGGCAGACTAGAAGATTGCCAAATGTATCTTTATCTCAAATTTATGTCATCATTTACAAAATTGTCCCTCCTGGAATATTTTTATTATTTCTGAACTGTGACTAGTATAAATAATATGACTTTTCAAAATAGCACATAAGAAATACTTTGTGATGAACACTAGTTCCACAGGTATTGTATAATAAACTAGAGGCCTGGTGCACAACATTTGTGCACTGCGGGCGGGGGTATCTCAGCCCAGCCCGCACCCTTTTGTAGTCCGGGACCCCTTGGGGGATGTCTGCCTGCTGGCTTAGGTGGGAGTAGGCCTAAGCCATCAGGCAGACATCCCCCTAGGAGTCCTTAGTGCTGCCACAGAGGTGGGAGAGGCTCCTGCCATTACTGCTGCACTTGCCAGCCATGAGCCCGGCTTCTTGCTGAGAGGCGCTCCCCCAGTGGCAATGCACTGGCCAGCAGCGGGTCAGCTCCTGCACTGAGAGTCTTCCCTCTGGTGGTCAGTGTGCATCACAGTGACTGGTCATTCCACTGTTTAGTCGATTTGCATATTAGGGTTTTATTATATAGGACTAGAAGACTGGTTCACAAAATTCATACACAGAGAGGGTGTACCCCTCAGCCCGGCCAGCGCCCTCTCGCAATTTAGGACCCCTCGGGTAGGGTCCCTAGGCCTGGGTAGTGATCAGGGCCTATTGGGGCTTTCCTTTACCCAGCTGTTAGCAGCTGGACCCACCCCCACCACTGCCACTGCTTGCCATCTGTGCAGCACTGCCCCCCGTCCCCTGCCACCAGTCGCTTACCTCTGCAGGCAACAGGCATGGGGTGCGATCGCTTGGCTGGCTTGGGCCTTCCTCTGCCAGGCGATTGCTGGAGAGCCCCACACACCCACCACAGCATTGTTAGCCAGTGGCCTGGGCCTCCCTCTGCAGGGAGATTGATCGTGAAACTCCTGGATCGATGGCTCCACAGAGGGAGGCCCCACCCACCTGCCGCAGTGCAGCCAGACTGATAGCCTGGGCCTCCCTGTTTGGGGCGATCGATCGAGGGGCTCGGCTATCGATCGCCCAGCAGAAGGAGGCTTCACCCACCTGGTCAGGGCTCCACGATCAATTGCCATGCAGAGGCTGGGCCTCCTTCTTTGGGGCAATGATGGGGGTTCCCTCAAGCAATCACATTGCACTCACCTTTGCTGGCCTGGCACCAGTGCGTGTCATAGTGTGGTCATCTGGAAGGTCGTCTGGACGGTCATTCTGCTGTTCTGTCATTTGGTTGATTTGCATACTATGCTTTTATTATTATAGATGGGTCTATGTGATCAATGAGATTGATATATGTTGGGTTAAACCAAGTTACTCTAAATCAAGGTTTCATACCCCTGGAGCTTCTCAGAGCCTGTAATATACTGACATAAATTGTGAATATTTAAAATGGAACATTATCTGAAGCATTCCCAAATAAGTTGGGGGCGGAGGGAAGAAAACATTTTCTCTTGAAGCATTTCTGGGGAACACATTTTAGGACTAGTCTCTCCCATTTCTGCTTCCTACTAAAAAAAAAAAAAATAGGATTAAGCACAACAGATTGGAGAGTGATGAAAAAAATAATAATATCATCTAGGTAATGTGCCATTACTAGAGGAAAAAGCAATCAGAATTAATTAAATATCTGAAATATGGAGTACTTTAAAAGTAATTCAACAATTTCAAGAACCTGCAATGTTTTAAATGTTTCCCCCAAAAGAATTCTCAAAGGGCTTGTTTTATTGTGCATTTGTAAGAAAGCATTTATTCGCCCGCTAATAATTCAAGAACTAAAATTCTGAAAAACTGCCTTGTTCGTATCTTTCCCCGTGACTTTACACTATCAATTCTCTTAATAAACTTTTATTAATAAAATGCAAAAAACTGTACTCTCTACATTAAGAGCATTCAAAGAAATTAGATTGTTTAAATGTAATGAGATGTTAAATTATTTTATAAATTCTGGATTTTAGTGGGGGAAAATTATCTCTCCTTATGGAATAATTAAAGTATGAAGGTATAGCATAACCTTTTCCCTCCTTTTGCCTACCTGTCTTGTTATTACAGCTGACACTAGTATTATCAAGGGGAACTTTTTATACCTTTCTCTAGCTGGTGTTCTGCTTAGAGAAGAGTGCATTTGGAAATGCTCTCTTATGCTAAATTTCATTTTATCCAACTTGACCATATTCCCTTTTTCTTTATGTTAAACTTGCCATAACAATGTCTTGGGGTTGGGGCATACTTTAGATGGTAGGGTGGGGGTTATATGATTGCCTGATTGAGTTAAATCCAATTTCTAACCACAGAGCCATTTCAGCAAGGTGACCCTTTATGTGGTCATGTGATTAAACTTAGCAAGATGGTGCTCCTGGTCTTAGGCTACTGGCAATATTTATGGTCACTACTCTCCTTTTTTCTAAACACACTTTAAGGTCTGAATAAATCATGAGGCCACCTAGATCATGAATCCCCCTCTTCTCTCCCTGAGCTTGTTTCTAACACAGGTAGTTAAAGTCTTCTTCTATACAAGAAAAAAATCATGTCAACTAAAGTTTAGACCAATAACCAATGATTCTCTGAATATGTTGGTTTTTATAACCATTTTGCATGCTGTAAAATAGAAAAGCCCCTAGTTGATATTTGCAGTTATTTTATGTCCACAGATATATTTCTCATTATATAAATTATTCCCTGTATTACAGATTGACGTTGGGTGCCAGGTTAGTAAAACTACTAGTAGCCCAGTCATTGGCAGCTAATACAAATGCCTTTTGATATAACAAAATTTTAAATAATTAAAAAGAATATTCTAAGCATGAATGCATCAGACTGTAAGGATGACTTACAGCAAATAGTTTGTTGCTTTCTATAAATATTATGGATTAATGAAAACAAAATACATCTATGACATGATCAATTTTTCTCATGTGCATTTTATTCTAGTATCATAAATGCATTAGGCCCTTACCTAAAAGATTAATTTTCTTGGCTTTGGTTAACTTAGTGGTCTGTACTTAAGTAAACTGCACTGAAGAGTGCAATTTTGACTTGGGTCAGTACCCACTGCCCAATCTTAAAATTCAGCTCACCCTTTCTTTCTCTACTGGTGTCACTAAAAGAAGAAACATCTAATCTGTATTACTGGACCCTTTTTTCCCCCAGAATTTCTTTTTCTCCACTTTTTCAGAAAAAAAAAAGTGGTCATTTCAGGGTAAGAGACGTCTTCCCCACTCCAGAAGGAACCATCTTACCTACCTGATGCTGAAAGGGCTCTACTGTAATTACTGCACAGAAAAAAAAACACCTCAAAAATAAATATTTGCCAACTTATTTGCCAAACCCTGCAGCTCTGACTAGCCCACTACCTAGATCCCCACTGAATAATTAGTAATAAATTAGGAGGATTTTTTTTTAATCTTAAAATTAGCATATTAGATCCCATAGTCTAAAACAGAATTATTGCTTTATTTCCTTTTCCAAAGATTAAAAAGGAAACTTGAGGATCAAGATTTCAGGATGGTGTAAGCCAGAGTCACTGCCTTTCCAGAGCTGGATGTTGCACCCTGGTGTTTCCACCATGCCAATTAACAGGACTTTCTGAACAAATTCAGCACTGCATGCTCATAGCACTAATCCAACTGCTGATCATTAAATTAGTTGGGCCATCAATGGAAATACTTAATGGATTTAGTGATTAAACACACACACACACACAAACACACACACACACATAGTGGTACATATAAATTGACTTCTTTAAATCCATTATTGACAATAGCTTTAATTGATTGAGTTTTGTTAGCAGCACTGGAGCAAGACCTACTGTCATTGCAACTAGTATTTTTCAGAATATCTGATTATGGTCATATTCTGAGTTAGTCATGTTCTGACTAACCCTAGGAGATAACAATAGCTAAATGTCCTGCACTACCTAAACTGTAGTTTGCTTTGAACTGAGTTGTATACATTTGGGCAAACACAACTGCTCCATTTAGCTTTCTATGTATTTGTCTGATTCCTTCTGCATTCCAACTTCACTTGGAAAGGGACCTCAAGCCCCCTCAACATTGCATAATTATTTCATCTAATGCTCCTGTTAGTTATCTTGTCCATTTTACAGGTGAGCAACTAAGGCTCACAAAAGTTAGTTAGTGACCTACCCAAGGCAGTGATCAGTGGCAGAGTGTGAGGACTCAGATCACAGTTGTCCCATTTTGGCTAATTTGCCTGGTCAGGCAGGGTGAACTCTTTGCCTTATTGTCCTCTTTGACACTTTATGGGAGGCCAAAGATGGTGATACTTTTTGATAGATCAAAGGTGCAGGAGTGGCTCCTGAGGACCCAGTTCTTCCTGCCCCAGCTCTCTTACTCCACGGGAACATGTTAAAAGAGACTCAGCCCATTATATATATATATATATATATATATATATATATATATATATATATATATATATATATATAGAGTGGCCAGATTATTATGACCACCTGACGTTTGTAGGCAAATTAGCTATAATTTTGCACTGAAGTTGCTAGAAGGCCAGACCATTATAAATAGGGAAGCAGGTTGTTTACCACAACCGTAGAAGTTATTTTTTTCTGAAGATATGGGTAAACAACGTGATTTAACAGTCTTTGAACGTGGGATATATTTGAATGTGAGTGGCCAAATTATTATGACCACCCCATCAGTACTGCGTTGGGCCACCTTTTGCCTTCAATACTGCAGCAATTCTTCTTGGCATTGACTCCACAAGATGTTGAAAGGTGATGTGAGGAATCTGACACCATGCCTGATGAATAACACTCTCCAGTTCTCTGAGATTTGATGGTTGTGGAACCAGCTGCCTGATGGACAAATGCTCAATTGGATTGAGATCTGGTGGTTGTGGGGGCCACCTAAGCAAGGTAAAGTCTCTCTCATGTTCTTGAAACCACTCCTGCACAATACGAGCACCGTGGCATGGCGCATTGTCTTGTTGGAAGAAGCCATCTCCATTGGGATACGCCATCAACATGATAGGATGAACTTAATCAGCAACGATACTTAGGTATGTTGTACTATTCAGATGTTGTTCCACATGAATTAAAGGGCCCAAATCATGCCAGGAAAACATGCCCCAAACCATAACACTGCCCCCACCAGCTTGAAGGGTTGTACTCATGCATGTGGGGTGCATGCTTTCATGCTGTTTTTGCCAAATTCTCACTCTACCATCTGCATGATGCAACTGGAAACGTGATTCATCAGACCACATGACGTTTTTCCAATGCTCGACTGTCCAATCCTTGTGTTCCTGTGCGAATTGGAGATGTTTTATCTTGGTAACTGCAGACAGCAAAGGTGTTCGAACAGGCTTTGGCTTCCCTATCCCAAGGATGCAGTGTAGGGCTAATTTGCCTACAAACGTCAGGTGGTCATAATAATCTGGCCACTCAGTATATATATATATTTATAAAAGAGTAATATGCTAATTAGACTGGGAGACCTTCCAGGAGACCTTCTGGGGGGCAGTTGGAGGCAAGCAGGCTGGCGGGGGGGGCAGTTGGAGGCAAGTAGGCCAGCCGGGCGGGGGTGGCAGGTGGGGGTGATCAGGCCAGCATGGGGGGCAGTTGGGGGTGAGCAGGTTGGCATGGGCAGGCAGTTGAGGGTGGTCAGGCTGGAGGGGGGAGGGCAGTTGGGGGCTCAGGCAGGCAGGCAGAGTGGTTAGGGGCAATCAGGCAGGCAGGCAGGTGAGTGGTTAGGAGCCAGAGGTCCTGAATTGCGAGAGGGATCCCAGATTGGAGAAGGTGCAGCTGGGCTGAGGGACACCCTCCCTCCCATGCATGAATTTCATGCATGGGGCCCCCATATATATATATATTTCCTTTTGGAAGGCTGAGAAGAGAGGAGCAGAGAGAAGAGAATATACTTTATAAGGAAAAGCACCTTAAAATAAAGATATAAGGATTTAAAGCAAATAAGAAAGTAAATATGTCCAAAATGTCTCCTCTGTCACTTCTTGATGTCTTTATATGCTGTGTAAACCCATCTTAAGATAATTCATAAAGGTAATTATTTTTTTCCTGAGAACAGTGGAAAGTTGGCAAGAAATAAAATTTTCTATGAAATAAGGAGGCAAACAAGTTGTAAATGATGTTAACATCTTCCAGATGGCACAGTTTTACTTAGGGACTGAAGTTATTGTAATTAAAGGCATGTGAATTTTTCTATAAATACTGAACTTTGCAAGTTTGACACTGGAAGACTCCATCACTTCTGGAGCTTATTTTTTTTAAGGGAGGCATTCTTTCTCTTCAATTTAAAATGAAGCTTTGGATTTCATAATCTGAGTTAAATCATAGAAATATTTCCCCTCTGAAGGATTTTTTAACCTCCCATGCCAATAAATCTTAATTATGGAGTCAGATTACTCAAGAATGAAAAATTCAAACTCCAAACATTTTCTAAGAAAATTATACATTTGACCATTATTTTATACCATGTCTTGAATTCTTTAATATATTAATTTTGAATTAAGCTACTACCACTTTTCTGTCTCAAGACATACATGTTGGACAATCTTAACATTTATACTTTGCTTCAGTCAGGAGAGTGTGGCTCACTCCAGAACCCTGCCTTCCCTTTCACTGAAAGCACCACATGTGGCTCAAGGCTCCTAAACCAACAGCCAATATGACATGAGAACATTGAAATCATTTCAACCATTGCTTTGCATACCCAATCCCGTCCTTAGTCTTACCCTGGACCCTGCTAGTCTTTACTCTATCAGGTGATATAAGTGGATGGTCTGGCTAGCCTTTAGTTTCTATTGCAGCTTCAGAGCTTCATGTGTTCTACCAGAGCTTCGTCTGTGTGGTGGGCAGAATTCGGAGAAGTGCCCCCAAGATCCTTGGTCCCTGGTGTACATACACCTTCTCCCAGTTATTCAATCAACTATTAATCTTGGTGCTGCCTCAAAGGGATTTTGCAGAATTAAGTTGCCAAGTCAGTTGACCTCAAAAAAGAAACATTGCCCTGGGTGAGCCTGACCTAATTAGGTGAACCCTTAAATGGGACGGAGCTTTTCTTGAAGACCTGTAAAGCATGAGAAGAATTCATTGTAAGAGAGCCCTGTTGATATCTTGACTTCAGCCTTAGGATACCCTGAGCAGAAAGTCTCAGCCATGCCATGCCAGACTTCATTTATAACCATCCTATATAAGAAAAAGCTAACATGCAAATAGACCAAATGGTGGAACAATCAAACAACCGAACAACCAGTTGCTATGACGTGTGCTGACCACCAGGGTGTGTGTGCAGAACATGGCAGGCATCAGCAGTAGGTGGCAGAGTGTGAAACATGGTGGGCATTGGCATGTCGGGATGGTGGAGCAGGTGAGTGGGGACGCCAGACTAAGGCAGGGCACCAGTCACTATCATCAGGGCAAGCCTCTGGTGGTTACAGAAACTTCTTTGCTCCCATGTACTGCAATCCCACCCCACACTCACACCCACTGCCATCACCAGAGCCACCGCTCACACCCACTGCTGGTGCCTGGCGCCGGCCTTGATTGCTCGATGTAGTCAGCGGGTGTGAGTGGTAGCTGCCAGCCCCAATTGCCAGTCAGGGCTTCTTCATCTCCCCCTGCTCCTGAGGAGTGATCACGGCTGGCAGCCACCTTTTGCACCCTGCTGGCAACTACCCCACTCACACCCGCTGACGGCACCAGAGCCACTGCTCGCACACACTGCCAGCGCCAGCCCTGCTTGCACCCACTGCTGGCGCCGGCCCCAATCGCTCTGCGCTGTCAGCAGGTGCTTGCAGGGCCAGCACCATCAGCACATGGAAGCAATGGTCATGGGACCGGGGCTGCTGGCAGACAGGGGACTGAGGGCCATGGCAGGAGGGGCCTGGCAGGGGTGTGGAGGATGGGCTGAGACCTGCCCCTGTGCCCACCACAGCCTCCTGGCCCATAATTCCTTTCAAGATGCACAAATTCATGCACTGGGCCCCTAGTGAGCTAATGAATGTGTATCATTTTAAGCTATTACATTTATCGTAATTTGTTACACAGCAATAAGAAACTAAATGTCTAGTACACACTTGATGTTTACCATCTCAGTTTCTCCCCTTCTGAATTGGTCTTGACCAGCTATGACTCATTGCAGCTCTCATAATCCCCCACACAATAAATTATTGTCTCTTTGCATTACTCCAATGAAAGCCATTTAATATCTCTTTTAATTTTACGCCAATACAACATTTTTTCTTAAACATTTTCTTTCTTCACTTTTCTAGTACCTTTTTTCTTGGGGCTGTGATCTCTTATACATAGTATTATTATCTAACCTATTCATCCTCAGTTTTCTATAGCTGCAGTAAAATTGTTGATATTCATTATTATTGCCCTTATTATTGTAATTCAGCATTACAAAAACTTAAATATGAAAATTTTAATGTCATTTTTACTGTATTCTGATTATTTGAGACTGTGCTATCTAAAAATGGTACATACAGAAATCTTTACTAAGCTTAATTAGAAGAGTCACATTCTGGGAAGATGTTAGTTGGACTATAAGGTGTTTCCATTTACTGGAGGAAAATTACCTGGAAGCTTGTGAACAAACACAAGATTAATATTGTGTGGGTCTTTGCGGTTTACAATGACAAAAGACAGAAGTGTTTGCAAAAATTTTTGCAGTTTTTATGTCCCAAGAGTGGTAAGGATTTGGCATCCCATTTACAATCAGTGGGCTCAGTTGCACAAGAGATGATTTGGCTTAAATCCATGCAGCAGCCACTGAGCAAAGCTGCCTGGTCTTTTTAGCACTACACTCTCCCCAGCTGTGTGACCTGTGCCCAAGCAGCCAGGTGGTCATCTATGCATTCTGCAACCTGTGCTCATTTTGAAGCTAAGCAGACAGTGAAAACCTTGGACCCTCAGTTTACTCATAGGTGGAACCTGAGTTTGAGAGATAAGATCAGTACAGGAACTCAATGGTGAGGAAGTAGAAATGCTACTAAAATGCTGCTCCCCTGCTGAAATGAATGGGATTATCAATATGTCATAGGTAGCTACCCCAGCTGAAAAAGTGTCACCTAGGCCCTGACAATGTCAGAGCACATGGTAAAAATATGCATAAACATATAACAAGTATAAATTTAGTCATACTATGGATTAGAAGTTAGGGGTGTATCAAAAGGTTTATTAGAAGTAAGAAAAACTGAATTTTAGAAAGTGTCCTAAGTGAAAATGAGCCCATGCTCAAAGAGTAATATACTACACTCCTGCTTCTAGTACACAGAGTGCATATAGAAAGAACAAAATATATATACACACATATACATATTGAAAAAATATATATTTAGGGGAAGTATTTGATATTTTAATAAAGAAAAATTGCTTTATAAACTTAGAAACACACTTTAAAGGGGAGTGTGACAGTATAATAAGCAAAGCAATATTCTGTTAATAGGAGAAATTTAAAAATTGTTTACAGATTTAGAATGGCTTTCATAGAAATTGGCATTTGATCAGAGGCTAGGAGCTGGAGGACAAGAGCCAGTTGATAGCCCGCTCTCTGTTCCTTTGAAAAAGTGGAGGGATTCTCTGGTGCAACCTCAGGCCCTCTTCCTGCACTGAATCTCAGATGTGCCAATTTCATGCTAAGGGCATGCACCAGGCTAGTGCTAGCCCTTGTGTGGTCAGAGGGGCCTGCCCTTTCCACCTATGTATCCTGGGTAGTAGATGGAGCTATCTGTGTTCAGGCCCAGGATGCTGGCACTAGGAAGAAAACAAAATTACAGTTACCATTTAGCACTACTCCAGCATCTACCTGTTCCATCTCTTTGACACAGTCTGGGATTGGGTTCTTGTCATGTGGTCTTTGAACAGCCAGCTGGGCCAGGAGGACCAGTATAGCTTTAGGAGAAAGCCCATTCAATGGCCATCAATTCCACTGAAACTTTCAACTCACATGATTCCCTGAAGGTCAAGAGCACCCTCTCTGTCTCTGTAGCTCTCTCCCTCTTTCTCTCTTACACAGATGCAAGTATGCCTTTGCACACCCCAGATGTTTGTTTATATAGCTGTAAGCACACTGTTAAGAAAAATGAATGAAGTTAGTTGATATGCCATTTTTTCTAGCAACAACGACCAGTTTGAAAATTAATCAGGAGTTGTTAATGAATAGTTATAAAATAACTAGAGGCCTGGTGCATGAAATTCGTGCATGGGGAGTGGTCCCTTCAGCCCAGCCTGTACCTTTTCAATCCAGGACCCCTCAGGGATGTCCGACTGCCAGTTTAGGCCTGATTTCTGGGATCGGGCCTAAACCAGTAGTCGGACACCACTCTTACAATCCTGGACTGCTGGCTCCTTACTGCTCACCTGCCTGACTGTCCCTAACTGCCCGCCCTGCCAGCCTAATCACCCCTAACCACCTCTGCCTGCCGGCCTGGTCGCCCCTAACTGCCCCCCCCGCCAGCCTGGTTCACCCCTTACTGCACCCCTTGCCAACCTGGTTGCCCCCATCTGCCCCCCCTGCCAGCCTGGTCACCCCCAACTGCCCCCCCCACCCTAGTTGCCCCCAACTGCTCCCTCTGATGGTGTGGTCACCCCACGCAGCCTGCCGTTCAGTCATTTGGTCATCCCTCTCTAACTCCCCTGCCAGCCTTGTGGCCCCACGCAGCCTACTGTTCCTCCCTCCAGTTGTTTCAGTTGTGACGGCCCCTGGCTTTTTATATATGAGGATAGGGCCATATCCATTCCTCATCTGCCAAAAATATGTATCAAGGGAGTGACAAGAACAAATATTGGAATCAAATTTGCCTAAAGTAGGCAATGTTGAAAGGATACACATTATTTCCTGCATATGTGTCTCTGACCCAGTGCTCCCCAAGGTCTGGGCTTTTGGACTGGTACCACTTGATAACTGTCTTCCTGGATCCCTGTAAAACAAACATGTCAAACTCTCAGCCCATGGGATGCATGCAGCCCACAATGAATATTTTTGTGGTCCAGCCAATATAAAGGTATATAATAAGAAACATTTTAATAAAAATGTCATAACAATTTTTACAATATCCTGCTATATATAACTAGAGGCTCAGTGCACAAAAATATGTGCACTTGGAGGGGGTCCCTCAGCCTGGCCTGTGCCCTCTCACAGTCTGGGACCCCTCGGGGGATGTCCACCTGCTGGCTTAGGCCCGCTCCCTGGGGGATCAGGCCTAAGCTGGCAGTCAGACATCCCTCTGGCAGCCCAGGAGCCCTCGGGGGATGTCCACTTGCCAGAGGGGAGCAGGCCTAAGCTGCAGTCGGATATCCTTAGTGCTGCTGAGGAGGCAGGAGAGGCTCCCGCGACCACCGCTGTGCTGGCAGCTGTCAGCCTGGCTTGTGGCTGAGCAGAGGTCCCCGTGTGGTAGCTCACTGACCATCAGGGGACAGCTCCTGCATTGAGCACCTTCTCCCTGGTGGTCAGTGTGTGTCAGTGACCAGTCATTCCCAGTCATTCTGCTGTTAGGGTCAATTTGCATATAACCCTTTTATTATATAGTATAGAGGCCTGGTGCATGGGTGGGGGCTGGCTGATTTGCCCCGAAGGGTTTCCTGGATGAGGGTGGGGGTGCCGCTAGGGTGCCTGGCAAGCCTGGGTGAGGGGCTGAGGGCCATTTTCAGGCTGGCCACACCCCCTTCAAGGTGGGAGTCCTCAGTGGGGTGCCTGGGTAGCCTGGGTTAAAGGCTAATGGCTGTTTTCAGGCTGGCCAAGCCCCCCAGCATGGACCCTCACCCCATGGGGGTGTGGTCAGCCTGGGTGGGGGGCTGATGGCAGTTTTCAGGCTGGCCACACCCCTCGGCGGCCCAAGCTCCCAGCCTCTCCTTTTTTTCCTTTTTTTTCTGGGATTTATTTATCTTCTATAATTGAAACTTTATAGCCTTGAGCAGAGCCCAGGGCCGGCCAGGGCAGGCAGGAAGCTTGGCTTCCTCTATTGCCCGGGGCAATGCAAGCCTCCTGCTCGCTCCAACTCCGTGGCCGCAGCCACCTAAGTTGGGTTAATTTGCATACTCGCTCCTGATTGTTTTGTGGGTGTGGCTTGTGGGCATGGCTTGAGCTTAGCAGAGGGACTGTTAATTTGCATGTTTCTATATTATATAGGATTATTAATAACAAACTACAATGTTTGCTAATGACTGATTACAGCAGGGGTGGGCAAACTTTTTGACTCGAGGGTCACAATGGTTCTTAAACTGGACTGGAGGGCTGGAACAAAAGCATGGATGGAGTGTTTGTGTGAACTAATATAAATTCAAAGTAAACATCATTACATAAAAGGGTACGGTCTTTTTTTTGTTTTTAGTTTTATTCATTTCAAACGGGCCGGATCCGGCCCAGGGTCCGAAGTTTGCCCATGGCTGGATTACAGTAATCATGTTGCATTCATTTCCCTTATGCGCCTTAAACGCCTTATGTGCAGGCTCACCATTTCTCTCCACTAATACTAGCAATGAATATTTTAGTAGCCGATTGCTACGTCATTAGTCTTGGGCTGACTTGTTTGGTGTATGCAACAGGAAATATTTTCACTTTTGGAGAACAAGAAAAATAGGTTCATTTGTGTTACGCTCATTAATTTGTGTAGTTATTCAGTGTCTGGTAAGTTAATGTTCAAGAAAAAATATTAATTTTTATTAAAATGTTCTATTATTTTATGTTAACAATTACTCATTTATTTCAGCCCTCTATTGAAATAAAGCTATGTTTCTATGAAAATTGAAGTTTTTGTTTTTTTGCAGTTCACATAAACTTAAACCTTGTTTATTTGGCCCTTGTTAGCCTTTGAGTTTGACATCCTTGCTGTAAAGACTGTCAGATAATACAGCTGAGAGCACTTTGTAACATGAAAATTACTGAACAAATGGCAAGTATTATTGTCAGCATTTCAGAAAGTATGAGATCAAATCTCTTTTATTTTAACTTTCCAGTACTTAAAAAAAAATTACACAATTTCATTGATTCAGTTGCTCAGAAAAAAGGCAAAGCCTTTTATTTACTTTACAAACAAAACATCATAAAAGTTAGCGTTTTCTGACCAAGAAATATAAAATTCTTAGGTAGGTAATAGGTGCTGATTTTCTACTTTCTATATAGGTAGTTAGTGCTTTTCAAAATAACTTTTATCTGATTAAAAAGGAGCACTTGTCCATTATAAAAATTTTGAAAAATTCAGAAATAGCTGATGAAGATAATTTCATTACCCTGATATTATTAAAAGCTTATTTGCACTTACTAACAGCTGAGCATTTTCCCTTTCAGTTCTTTCTCTACACATGAATGAGTTGAGAATATACTGCACATAGCATTTTATGTTCTGATTTTGAGAGAACATATGCATATGCATTTTTCCTGTTATAAAACATTTTTCATTGAGCATGCTTTTTAATGGCCGAACAATATTCCATGATTTGAATTTACATACATTTTCTTGTTTCCTTCCTGTTTGCCTTATTTCTATTTCTCCCATTATTAAATAAAGCATCAAGCAAGTTTTTTGCATAAATATTTGACATTATTCCATATTGTTTCCTTAGAATATATTTCTAAAAAATGCTTTTGCTGAACAAGAGGCTATGAACCTTCTAAGTCTTTTCATATATCTTGCTTAAAACATAAGCAAAACAGAACTGTTAGGGGTGAATCAGATATAAAATCACTCTAAAACACAGATGTAAACTAATTGGCTCCTCCTAGCTCCATTGACGTGTTTTTCTTTCTAAATCCTTTTTCTAATAGTCTGAGAGAAAAATCTGTTCTTCTCTGGAAAATATGTAAGGTGCATAGTAATCCTTACAGATTGTTCAATTGGGGTAGCTATTAATGCCTTGTGCAGAATAAACCAAACATCCAAAGAAACACATTTTTGCAGGTGAAAATTATGTTAGCCAACATTATTTCTCGCTCTGGTTTATGATGTCAGGGATCCAATTTCCCCATTATTAATGTATATATGCACATGGGGATAGAGTCTCTTGGAAGGAGATTAAAAAGATAACACCGCCTAAATTCCTCCTTCCTAATAATTCCAGGCCATTCAGAAGCTGTGAGAGGCCTGGTACAGTGGCTCACTAAACAGACAACACCCTGCAGAGGACTAGCTTTCTTCCTATTAACAGGCTTCAGTGTGGAGAGTTCTGGGATCACTGACATCCAGAAGAGAAACTCCCACTTCAGTAAAGTGTGCTGTTTGTATATTCAACACTGCCTACCTAGAGAGCCTCAGAAACCACTCTTTGGTAACTGAATACATTTCTCATTTTCCATCACTTTTCCCTCTGCTATGCCATTTTCCTAATACCATATTCAAACTTTCCAAAAGAAAATATAATCTCTGGATAATCCTTTCAAGAATTCTTAGAAGGAAACCTTTACTCCTTTGTCATTCCTATGGGAAACCTAACTCATGGTTACTCTTAGGATGCAAAGTGTTTTCATCACCCTCAAGTAAGGTGAGGGTGGGGGGATATGTAAGCAAAAAGGCCTTTAGCTTCAGGAACTTGCACTCTAAAGCTAGGGATACTCCAGAGATAAGCCACCAGCGTTTCACATCCCAAGACAGAAAACATGGGAAAGTTGCTTTTAATTCATTGTAAAAGGGTTGGGTTGAGAGATCTTTTCATTACTCCCCAGTAAATATAGGCTGCTTTGCCATTATTAGTGCAGAAAGGAAAAGCTTTAAGGTAGAAGGCTTAAGAAAAGAAATGGAAGGATGGCTAAAGAGGAGAGGAGCCTCTGAATATTTTAAAAATCCACATGATGTTCACATTCTGGTAATGGGGAGGATGAGGTGTGAGGAAGGGCTTTTCTAGCTGGGACCCAGGATTAGGCTTACACTGAGAGCAGGGAGGGCCCTCGCAGAAGGGTAGTGCACTTGAGACAGACGCGGTTTCCTTGCCACCTAGGCAGTGGTCAGCAAACTGCGGCTCAAGAGCCACATGCGGCTCTTTGGCCCCTTGAGTGTGGCTCTTCCACAAAATACCATGTGCGGCGTGCATGTACAGTGCGATTAAAACTTCGTGGCCCATGCGCAGAAGTCAGTATTTTGTGGAAGAGCCACACTCAAGGGGCCAAAGAGCTGCATGTGGCTCGTGAGCCGCAGTTTGCCTACCACTGACCTAGAGCATTCTTCTTTAGGAGCAGAGCTCCAAAGGAAGAGACAAGTCAATTTTCCAAGCCCTCCTGTAGCTCTTACTAATTACATGTCCAAGACACAATTTCCATTTCCCACTCCAGCTGCTAACGACGGCCTTAAAAGTGTCACCATTTTCACCTTTGTAGGTCTCTGTCTTTGCGAATGGGGAGCTTGATATTCCAAGAAACGCCGTGGTTGCCAAGGGACAGCAGTAATAGAGCCCTGTGCTGTGGCCAGGTTGGGGGCGAGAGATGGGGATGGAGCAGGGGTCTGTGCAGGAGCAAAATTTGCAAACTCAGGATTGTGGGCCTCAGGCCAATGAAGACTTGGTGCGTTGCTGTGGTGACACATTTAGTCTCTCGGAGGGATCTTGGCACACTAGCTGCATTCCTGGCACCACGTTTGTCAGCAAGAAACTTAGGGAATAGAACTAGTATCAACTCCAGAGGGAGAGGCAAGCTGCTTTCCTAACTTCTTTGGCAACACTACCCTTTACAACTTGTGCGAATACACCCTCCTGAATAGTTACATGAACTGCTATTTGTGATACAGCTCTTAGGAGCCCTGTTGGATGGTTCTTTGAAGGGAAGTGCTAAAATGAGAGCACCGTCCCAGTTTATACATGTAACTATTGTATCCATGAATAATTCAATTCCCTAAAATTGGCATTTAATAATGACATCTCTTGCCTGGAAGAGTATGTAGTCCCTCTCTCCCTTTTAAAAATAGTTTTTACTGTTGCCAAGAGGAGAGCCTCCTATTTCCTATTAGAAGATATATATGTTAATTAAAGTGCTAGCTTTGTTCCCTGTTCAATTCCCTAGCACGATGCTAGCAAGTCCTCTCACACCTGGCAGAAAGGTGTTCTCACAGAAAGGCCTTAGTTCTGCCGAAAGTCTGCTCGCCTTTCTTATTTGTGGCTGGAAGGCAAAATGCACTAGGATTTAGCCACTTAGTATTCAAATCATGTCAGGATTCAAGTAAAAAGCCTATATTGCAGAGCTAGATGCACAGTCACCAAGACAAACACAATCAACAGTTCAAATCATAATTCAATTATACACAAGTATGGGTAAAACATGCAGACCTGTCTAGTCAATGAAGCAGTGGAGATAAAAGGCTTTACCACATAAATGCCAACTTTGAGGCTTTACTGAATGCAGAGTTGCCGTTCTTTCCAGCTGCACCCCACCCTTACCCGCATTGCTTTCTTCATCCTCCTCATTCTCCACTTTTACTTCTCCTTTTCGATCTTCTTTTAAAATGCACAGCATCTCCAAAAGTACTGAGAAAGGAACAATTGCTCTGGGTATTTTCCTAGTTTTGCAAAGGGACAGTGATGCGGGCAGGCCAGTAAGGGCTACTGGAAACACGGGATGCAGTAGAGGAAATGCAGTTAATGCAATAATTCTCATGCTAATGTTTAGCTCCATCAATGTCAGCTGGATTTTCTCCTGGGCAGACACAAAGCTGGCACACAACTATAACTGATGCATAGTGTCATTTTTAATTTAGAGAGCATTCAACTGTCCACTTTAACTAGTGATATTATCTTTGCAGTTGTCTCCTAAGACTTTATATAAACACTAGAAGCCCAGTGTGCAAAATCGCACTGCCCTGCTCACCCACACGCACCCCGCCCATCCGCCGTCCCCCCAGGCCCCCCCCTCCCCCCCCCCCCCCCGCACCCTGCCACACATAAAGCCCAGCCCCCACTCATCGGTCTTTGGTAGTTTCAGCATTAGGGCCAGAGGCCTTTTATAATATAGATAAGTAATGTGTCCTAGACAGTTGGAAAGGGATTGTTAAAGATGGCATTGATCTCTTAAATTTCCAGATACAGTTTATGCTACTACCATATTTTAGCCATTACTGAAATTAATAGATCCCAAGACTTTTGAACCAAGTTAAACACAGAAATAAAGGTTTTAAATGAAAGAATTGTAATGTTTTCATGTCAGTTCTCAAAGAAAAATGGAAGACAAATCAGATTATTTCTTTCCTAGTGACTTGGTAAGTAATAAGGAAGAGCAAGACACTAAGAAATGTAAAATTCCAAACAAATGAAAATCTTTCTGTTTTCCTGGGGACTCTTGTTTATTGGAGATAGTTTTTCAGACCTTTTCGAGAGAAAAAATGTCCAAGTATATCTGTTACCTTAGTGCAATATTTAGAGTATAATATTTTATTGCCACTTCCTTTATCATTTGTCTCCTTAGTGTATCATTAAACCTGAATTTTTAAACATCACATCATTTTGGTATTTCCAAATGTGTTATGTTTCCTTTTTAAAGAACAATATTCTTTTAAATGTTCAGGCTGATGGGTATAAACAAAGTTACTTGCTATTTTAAAATAGACTTCTTTTCTTTGGAGAAATTACATTCTGCAATTCAAGTGTAGTTTTGGAAGAAGATGATCTGTGTTTGAACCAGACTTTTCCTAAGAAGTCTGGCATTTGCTGGAATTGGGTTAAACAGTAAAGGATCTCTTTATTATTCTATGGCCATATGTTTAGAGGGTCGCTCACAGAAAGTATTGTTCATGGAAAGCTCCAGCTAAGGAGACATTTTGAATTCATAAAAGAACTGCATAGTTTGAAAAGAATGCATAGCATTATGTATTGACACCACACCACCAGAGACAAAGGAACAGAATTTAATAAGAGAGAATGGTGCTCATGAGATTTCTCTTTTTCTTGTTAATTAGTTACTTTAACTACATTGCCTGCAAGTATAATGGACACTATTATTCTTAATAGTTCTCTATTGCCAGATGATGTATACAGACATCATGTAGTCCATTTTAATTATTTCATTTTGCTAGATTCTCCCCTCCCTGTAATACAGTGGTGAGTGCAGGTAGGACGTTTTTTCCTGACAGACTATGCTGGACAGTACTGGTTTCTAAATTTTTGAAATTAAAAGGGTACTTCTTGCTAATCTGATGGTTCCTTCGATGTTTCTGTGCCAGGTATGACTATGTGGAAGTCATTGATGGAGAAAATGAAAATGGACGTTTATGGGGAAAGTTCTGTGGAAAGATTGCCCCTTCTCCTATAGTGTCTTCAGGGCCATTTCTTTTCATCAAATTTGTCTCTGACTATGAGACACATGGTGCAGGATTTTCCATACGTTATGAAATTTTCAAGAGAGGTGAGTAACCTAGAGTAAAACAAATACAACTAAATGCTTATTAAGATTGTTTGATTCATGAAAGATAAAGTGAAAAGAAAGACAAGGAGTAAATGCTATTATCCTTTTGAAAAAAAATCATGTATTCTCATTATAGAAATGTTAGAAATACTTTAAACAAAGGAAAAGTATCCACTATATGGTGGAAGTATATTTAAATTTTTAAAAAAATACTTCATAAATCAAAATTGCATGATTCTAATGTGTTTTATACGGCATTTATAAAGCATATACTCCATTAAACTCTTTTATGGTCATTTCTTCTTAAAGTATGTTTTATCTACTGTTGAAGTTTAATTCTTTCCCCCGTTAAAAATGCAGTCCTATTGCCTTAAAGTTATGTATAGCCTGTTTCTTTTATTTTATTCTAAAATTTAAACCTGTTGGTTCCCAGGAAAAGCAAAGCAGTCCACTAGCCTTAGAGTGTCCAAAGCTATTGGAGGATTTCTAATAATGGGGGAATTGTTGGGGAAAGACCTCTTGGAAAAAATAGAGCAGTAACACTTTCAATGGCATTCCCTTTAGGAATTGCATGTCAGTTACCCCTCCAATATAATTACTTACTAATCTTCTGTTCCAATGCTATATATTGAGATGAGATAGGATCTGATAAATCCGGTCTCCCAGCCTTTAGGAATTAAAGACACATATCAGTCAATTTATAAACAATATATCTTTACCTACATATCACTGTTTTTTCCAACAGCCCATAGAATCGTTTGATGCATTAAATTCATACTTCACTTATATTTATTGTATTTAATTATTCCCTTAACATTAATGTGTGGAGGACCTATCTAGGGACAGAAGTTCAAGATTTGAATATATTGTCCTAGAATATAGGCAAAAGAGCTTTTTAAAATAGAACAAATCTAGCCATACCAATGGCAAATGGCTAAGGTCTTCTGGGTCAGCAACAACTGAGAATAGTGAAAAGGAGTCATTAGGAGTTTCTGGGAACATTGATACAACTTCTTAAAATTTCAAAGATATCTGCACTGCCCCATAGAAATGTGGATAGATGAAGAGAACTTACTTCTGACATTTATTTAAGTACATACTTGGAAACTCTTTAGTATGAATATGACATCAGTATGTACAGATGATTACATATGTACATATTTCCTTGTATTGAAAGCCGTTTGGTGTGTTAAATCATTTTGTACACATATGCACACACATATCTACATTTGCTCTACCTGCACATGGCACTACAAAGAAAAATGGTGCCACCAAAGGGGCTGAGAGAGCAGCCATTTCAGTGTTCTCAAAGATCTGAAAATGGTTGAAAGAGAAAAGAGAGAGAGATCTATTACTATGTCATTAAGAATTATTCATCTTCTTCCAAAAGAATTCCATTCCCTTCACTCTCTTAGTCTCAGATGTACCATTATTTCTCTGTCCTGCTCTCCAGCACCATCCTTAAAACAGGAAGCCTTTTTTGATTTTTTCTTCTTGCCTCCCTACATCCCTTATGGCTTCTAGTTCTTTGGAATTTTTACCCTAAGATGTCAGAGTCACACTTCCTTTCCATGCCCATTGCCACTAACTAAACAGGCCCAATCTGTGGTTCTCTCTACCCTCTCTTATTCTACATACATTTTCTCAAACAGTCCTCAAGCCATAGTCTTCAAAATGACTATGGCATTTCCCATGGGTCATAGTCAAGCCTCATTGTCCTGTTGAGTCAAGTGCAAGGCTTAACATCACCTGTTCAGGACCTTCTCCAGCTCCTACTCTCACAGATCACAAGCTGGCTTTCTGCCTCAGAAGAGTGCACTGGGTAATGCCCAGCAGACCTGAATGTGAATTTTAATTCTGCCACTTACTATTTGAGAATGTTGAGAGCCTCCAATTCCTCATCTGAAAAATGGATAATAATATCTAGCACAAGCTTGTTGTAAACATCAGTTGAAATGGAAAACATGCAGCCACTGCCTGGCACTGAAGATGTGTCCAATAAGAACTTATTGTTGCAATGATTATGGATTAACCTGATGCCTTCTGGATTCATAGCCCTGCTCTCTTCGGTTTATGTCCCTTAACTTATATAAGCAGCTAGCTTTGTCTAAATGAATTTTTCTTAGGAAGCTCTTTCTAATTAATATACTTTGTTTCCTATACATATACCCAACTTATCTCCTACATATAAATACATACATATATATACATAATGTATTCATACCACACAAATATGTTTCACTTACCATGTTTTTTCTTAATATTTTCAAATTTCTAAAAAGAATATTTTCAAATTTCTTCATGCATGCATGTTTCCTTTCCCAACTACATTGTTATTGCTGAAAAATGCAAGAAGACATTGTCCCCCTCACTATGCCTCTTAGAACCATCCTGGAACCCAATGTCTCTCCCCAGGTACCCCCGTTTCCCTTCTACATCTCTTCCCAGGTGCTGAAACCTTCAGCCATCAGCCCTAAAATCATTCCCATTCGCCTAAAGAAATTTCTGTGGGAAATCCTAGCCAACCCACGTATCACTCTTTCCTTCCTTCCCTTGGCCTGGGTCATCCAGGCCCAAAGCTGTAGTCATTTTCTATGGGTCTCAGTGCAGGAGAGGGGCGCATTTACTAAGAGGGGGATGAGTCACTGAAGTCATTTGATTAAAAGTTTCTATATTTAATAATTATTCCAAAGAGAGTATCTTAGCTATTATTATCATCCATTTTTATTGCCATTAACAATGAAATGTCACTCTTATAGCTACACAGAGTACTCTCAGCTTTACAGATAATGTCAGAAGCATGGTGTTCACTGGCTCCAGTGCTGGGCATGCACCTTGTATCAGCAGCTCATTTGCTCCTAGGCATAGGGTGCTGCTCGCCCTCCCTCCTGTTCCTTGCTTGTATACTCACTGCAGAATTCCTTAACCCACTCCTGCCACCTCCTTTCTGGGGGTGTATTTGCTCAACTGTGGCAAATTTATGCAATTGTGAATAAGGAAAATCTTAAAACAAATATGTATGATGGAGGAAGTAGGAAATTATAGAATCTTTTAAGTTTAATGGGATTTTATTTTTTCAAATCCCAAAGTCTACCTCACATTTGCAATGCAAAGATTCTGAGGAACAGAAAGGTTAGGAGACCACTGAGGTTACACGGCAGATTTGTGGTAAAAAGGCAGGACTGGAACTCAGACCTTTTGGTGCTCAATCAAGTTCTCTTCCATCACCACATGGAATTTTCCCAGCTTTTGTCAAATACTTTAGAAAACCTGAGCTAGCTTCCAAAGGTATCTGACAGACAAGGACACAGTGAAAGCATTGAAATATATTTTATTTTTAAAGTATGCCTTTATTTCTGTCATTTTTTTCTCTCTCTCACTTATCTTAATCTCACCTGGATAGTTTTATCTAAGAAGGAAGAAATATCAGTACCGGCATTAAACCCTGCTTTTGCTTTGCCTTACAAGGACCTAGCCAACATATTGTTTGCCCCAGGGAGGAGGTTGGAGGTCTCCAGGGTCACTGTTTCTACATCTTGGAAATAAAATTTTAAAGGATTCCCAATATCATAGTCTCCCAAAATGTATACACACTTTAATAGCTGTTAGCTCAATTTTGAAAATGAAATGCATTTTAGTGAAACTGCCTTTATAATTATTCAAAGTATGTGTATACATTTTTAAGACCACCCTATTTAGTGCTGGATGCCATGAATTGAAATTGTGTCATTTGTGTAGTCATAAGGTCAGCTTAATATATGTCTGAATATGCTTGATCAATTTAAATTATAAATCACAATAATCTGTAAAGTATTGATCAATGAATAGTCATTAAAATCACACATTAAAAATATGTACATTACACTCATATATATAATTTTAGAATGGCAGACAGTACTGTCTCTGATACTGTGGGGAAGGTTAGGATATCAACCTTGATATTAGGTGACTTCTAGCAGCATGGCCTGTAATCACAGTTATGGCGCCCTCACTAGCAGCCACACTTTACCAGCACACCTGTGTCAACACCGCTCAGAATGAGTCACTCACCCTGGGTACATGTACGAATTACCTCTCACAGCTAGTTTGTCAAAAAGGTAGAGGTCACATCTGGCAAAGTTACTGAGTCACTGGTGTAGGAATCTGAAACCCAAACTCTCTCCATTGAATTCTCCCTCTCGCCTTTGTAAATGTTCCATTTCACCAATAAAGGGCTGTCAGTTTCAAGATTTAAGGATTTAAGCTTGAAGGGGCTATAATTATTTCTCTTGGACTCTGTCAAGAGATTTCTGTACTTACTCATTCATTGTTCCCATGTGATTTTATATTTGTCATTTTTTTCTCTCTAAACAGCAGAAGTTTTTTAATTGCTCCACACAAATGGAAAACTAAGGTGAAGACAATAAATCTGAACTTGACTTTTCATACCTAGTAGTATTATGAAAAGGCTGAGTGATTTGGACAGTGATTGCAAAGATCGGCTTTTATTAGAAAGATATGTGGTCTTTGCCCAGGTTATTTCTTAATGAAGTCATTTAAAGGGATTTTCACTTTGCTCCTTTTTCTCTTTTGTTCATAGGTCCTGAGTGTTCCCAGAACTACACAAGCCCTAGTGGAGTGATAAAATCCCCTGGATTCCCTGAAAAATATCCCAACAGCCTTGAATGCACTTATATTATCTTCGCACCAAAGATGTCAGAGATTATCCTGGAATTTGAAAGCTTTGACCTAGAGCTTGACTCAAATCCTCCTGGGGGCATGTTCTGTCGCTATGACCGGCTAGAAATCTGGGATGGATTCCCTGATGGTAAGAAGGGCAAGAAGAATCCCCAAAAGGGAAAGACATGAGGGGGGTGGGTGGGTAATGGGATCCTTTGACACATGTCATGATACATGCATCATTTTTAAAAAATAGCTCAGAAGGAGGAAGGAAATCAATAATTCTATGCAGAGCAGCTTTGAGCTCAAACAGCCTTTGTAATTAGTTCAACTCCTTCATTTTGTAGATAAGGAAACTGAGACCCTGAATGATCATGCAAGACCTCATACTTTTTTTGTGATAGAATTAAAAACCAATATATAGTTTTCCTGACTAAAGTATTTTGTTCATTTTATTGACCTGTCTACTGGTCATTAATTCATAGACTGTTAGAGGAGAATATCTTAAGAGATAAATTATATCAAACCACTCATTTTACCAATGATGAGCCTAAGAGAAGTTAAATACCTAGTAAAAGTTTAGGGGTGAAATAAGCATCCATTATGCTACTGAAAAATTTAGAAGAGGAATGAGAATGTTTGGACATTTCTAATTTAGACAGACCTTGCCCACTGTCTAGTGAATTTTTATCTTTGGCAACTGAATCACCTCAATACATTCTTCATATTCATTGTCCCTATCATCTAAATTCATTATACACTTTTAAAATATTGATTGAGCACCTGCCTTGTCCCAGGTACTATTCTAGCCACTTGGTAAATAAAACAATCAAAGATGACTATCCTTGTGGAGCTTAGATTTGGGGGGGTGGGGGAATGAGACAACAAACAAGGCATAGTACAAATAAATGAATTATATGTATGGAATGTTAGAAGGTGAGAAGTTCTATAAACAAGAAAAAAGTGAAAGAAAGAAAAAATAGAACAGTATGAAGGTATGAAAAGTGCTAGTGTTAGGGGAGAGGGATGTGTGGAATAATTTTTAAATAGGATGGTCAGACTAGGCCTTCTACAGAAAGTGATATTTGAGCTAAGATTTGAGGGAGGTCAGAGAGGTAGCCCTGTGGACACCTAAAGAAAAGTTTTCCATTTAAATCCTTGTGAATTAGAAGAAGAATGGCAAAAATACACACCCAAATTCTAAACAGTGGGAGAGAACATCAAATAATTTGCTGCAGCTGCATTGTATGGCATAGCTTGTCTTGTGTTTAGTCTAGTTTAATATTAATATTTTTCTAGAGAATACACTATACAAATCAGAAAGGGCAGTTTGGAAGTTCTTACAAATCATGCAGTTAGACATATAAAACCATTTATAGAATATTATTTTATGATATTATCAATTTGGAGGAAACAGTATTTAAATAAATTATAGATGGAGAACAAGTATAATGTAAAAGAAATTGCCTTTGTCTTTGAAATAACATTAAAATTATCAGTGTAATTTAATTTAGTTATGTTCCTGTTCCTAGACAGTAAAGGAGAAAAACTGGGTTTAAAGAAAGCTTATATTGTCATTGGAATACATGGATAAGTTAACATTAGTTTAGCTGCTTCTTTAGTCTTTTACCATATAAATAGGGTTATGATGATCTTAAGGAAACTCCTTCATTAAGTAATGAGATTTTCCCAAACAGAGTACTGATTGATTTCCAAGTATTCAATCCAATAATTAGGAAAACAATATTATAATAGTATTGTAATAATAGTTGGAACATTTAATAAAGGGTTTATTTGTTCACAACCCAAATTTGCAGCCTTTCTTTCTAGAACTTATATTTAAATTAACATCTGAAAAAGAAGTCCAATCAACCACCTTATTTAGAATACTTTCAGAAAGAAACACATTGTTATTAGTGTCAAGGGTTTTTCAAAGTAGTAATTTTCTGGGTTTGGAAAATCACTGAGTTGAAGGGAAGAACAATTAACAATGAGAGTTGTTAGCCTTGCAATTCACCCATGTTTTGAACTATGGTGAGTTTGACTTGATCCCAGAAAAAACTGGCTTTGGAATGGAAAAAATTGTGTTTGTATATTTGTTAATGTTTACCTGGCCTTGTCCATCTTATGCCAACGTAGCAGCTCACTCTCTTAGCCAAAATGAGAGACTGCGTGCTCTCCTGAGTTTCTGTCAGTGGCACTAGAAACATTTTTTCATAGTAGTTCAATACATACAGTTTCTCTGCCAGCAAAATTGCTTTTAGTCTTTGATATTCTTTCCAAAAACAACAACCAGAAGGCGCTGAAGGCTTTTAACCACCAAGTGATTTTTATGTTGCATTTATCACAAACATTAAATTAGATGACTAAGTAATTCAAAGCTACCCATTGATTCAAAAAGACTTTGAAGAAAAGCAGTTCACTCCAAAACTGGAAATCCAAGGCATGCATGTTGTGAACCACATATCTCCATCTATCATGCTCTCTGAAGCTCTGTGGATTCACAAGTAGCATCTCTGAAGTAATTGAGGAAGTTTAAACATATAGCTAAGCATGCTGCCTGGTTGATGCCACAAATGCTTGTGCTGAATCATGGAACCAAGTATGAATGCTTAACTCACACCACATGAATGCAGATGAAGTCAGCCCCCTTCGGGGAGGTGGGGGGGAGAAGCTGGGACTATCCTTGTTACCTATATCCTAGGCATTATTGATGATTTTAGGAATACCTTTCAAAAAAGCTAAATTGAGTTCTGTTTTTAAAAATTTACTTTTAAATTAAAATTAACCTTCTAAACTATAAATATAAAATATAAATCACATAAATATAAACAGTCCAAAATATAAATGTAAGTGTTTTTCTGGGGAAAAGTTGCAAAGTCCAGATATTCTCCACCAAAAGGTTCATTATTGTAAGGCTAATATACATAGCCTATCTTGCACTTTTCTGAAACGATTCTATTATTTATTTATTCATTCATTCATTCAAAATACCTCATTTTAAAATGACCTCTTTAGATTAGATCATTGTCCTTTTTTTAAAAAGTAAAAAGGTAGAAAAAAGCCCAAGTGTCTGACTCTGAAGTAGGGTGGTAATTATTGGAGAGATTAATGGGAAAATACAAAGAATGAGGTACTACCATTTTCAGTTCCAGGTATATCTTTTAAACTATACAAGTACTATATTGGTTTCACACCTGAGAAGATATCAATGATTTTAGGAATTGTAGCAGTTCTACTCTCCCTCAAGAGATAGTTTAGTCCATATTGCTCGCTCAAATTCTTCAACAATTCAATTTTTGAATGATACTTCTGTTTTTGTGACAATTTTCTTCTCCTTGTCATTGAGTCCAAAAGAATGGGAGAAGGAAATCTAGTCTCTGTGTTCATGTAAATACACAAATGCACACAAACCTGAGACGGACAAGAGTACTTTACCCACTCTCCCTCAGATCAATATTGCATTAGTTTGCTAGGCTAAGGTCTCCCTGTTGTTCAGGAAAATTCAATACTTCTTTGTATTATAGTCGAAAAAGCCTTTCACTCTCATATCTTGAGGGTTCCTGTAGAGAGTTGTATTCTGCTGTCTGGGGCAATGTTCTAAAGGACAGAAGGCAGATTTACACAGCATGCCATACACATTATAAACCAGTGAGTCATGGAGACTCTAAATTATGAGTCTGCACTAGACAAGTTCTCTTCTGTTTGCTCCTTCAAAAAGACTCCCCTACCCCCACCCTCTCCAGAGGAACTGGGTGACAGTGGTGGGGGAGGATCAGCAACCAGAGCTGAAGGGGGTGACTACAACTTCCCTTGTGCCCTATATTCTTGCTAAGGTCAGTGACCATGGTGATCAGAGAAGGACCCCAACAATTAAGGCTGTAAAAGTTTGCCCACAAACTAAAGAAAAAGCAAGTGATGAAACCACAATAATGGAATTTAAATGAGGGAGGATGAATGGACTCTAAGCCTCCCATTAAGATTGAAGACCAGAAATGGGATTCTTTTTAAGGAAAAAAAATACTTGAGTTTATACTCTAGCTAGATATTTTTATGCATATGTTATGGGCAACTTTACACTCCATACCAGCCATGGGCAAACTATGGCCCGCGGGCCTGTTCCGGCCCATTTGAAATGAATAAAACTAAAAAAAAAAAAGACCGTACCCTTTTATGTAATGATATTTACTTTGAATTTATATTAGTTCACACAAACACTCCATCCATGCTTTTGTTCTGGCCCTCCGGTCCAGTTTAAGAACCCACTGTGGCCCTGGAGTCAAAAAGTTTGCTCACCCCTGCTCCATACTAAAGGAAAAAAGTGTTGGATTGTGGTAGGGCCACATTCGGAATGAGGAAAATCTGGCAAAGTACTAGCACTTACAGAAGAATCTGAGGCCAGGATTAAAGCTAGAAAAACAAACAAATAAAAACAGCAAAAGTTTCACCTTCTGAGATGTTCTCTTCTGCCAACTTGGAATGTAACAAAATGTTCTTCCCATGATGCAAAGCCACTGCCTATGACCATGTGATGCATTCTAGATAATCTTTATCAGTTCCCCTAAATGGGTCAGCCTTCTTGTTTCCTTCATAATAAAGCAATATAAACATACACACAATGTTTGCTTGCTGAAGACTGAGGGATTACAATAGACAGAAAACTCTTGGTGTGTTCTTTATTGAACTTATCGGGATGAGATCCTATCTAATAAAAGAGAAAGATGGTAATTGGCGTATGACCGCTACCCTTCCCATTGGCTAATAAGGGAGATATGCAAATTAACTCCCAGCCAAGATGGCGGCCGGCAGCCAGGCAGCTGATGCGAACAGGGAGGCTTGCTTGCTTCAGTGATGGAGGACTCCAACGTTCCCGCCTGACTTGCCGGCCTCTCAGCTGCAACTCTAAGCAACTATGTTGCAAATATAGAAGCTAAAAACACCCCAGAAACCTGCTTTACTCAGCCGGGCTTCAGCCAGCCGGACCGCAATATTGTATCAAATACAGACGGTAAACAAAGACCAGAAACCTGTTTTCAGCAGCCGAGGCCTCAGAGCTAAAGCTGGCCCAGAATAAAAAAGAAAAAAAAAGAAAAAAAGGAGTGGTTGGGAGCTTCAGTCACCCGTCAGCCTGAAAATGGCCCTCAGCCCCTCAGCCAGACTGGCCAGGCACCCCAGTGGGGACTCCCACCCTGATCCAGGACACCCTTCAGGGCAAACCAGCCAGCCCCACCCATGCACCAGGCCTCTATTCTATATAGTAAAAGGGTAATATGCCTCCCAGCACCGGGATTAGCGGAGCCGAGAGGCCTCCCGGCACCGGGATCAGCATGACAGGGGGCAGCGCCCAAACCCCCTGATCGCCCTGCGGCTCTGTGTGTGACAGGGTGCAGCGCCCTAACCCCCTGATCAGCCCTGCTCTGTGGGTGATAGAGGGCGGCACCCCAACTCCCACCCCCCACCACGGGCCCTGCTCTGTGTGTGATGGGGTAGAGCCATAACCTCCTCATCGGCCCTGCCCTGAGTGTGACAGTGGCGGTGCCCCAACCCCCTGATCGGCCCTGCTCTGTGTGTGACGGGGGGCAGTGCCCCAAACCCCCTGATGGGCCCTGCTCTGTGAGTGACAGTGGGGAGCTCCTCAACCCCCTGATCAGCCCTGCTCTGTGTGTGACAAGGTACAGAGCCCCAACCCCCCTGATGGGCCCTGCTCTGTGCATGACAGGGGGTGGCGCCAAACTTCCCTATTGACCCTGCCTTGAGTGTGACAGGGGGCGGTGCCCCAACCCCCCAATTGGCCCTGCTCTGAGCCCGACCAGAGGCTGCACCTAGGGATTGGGCCTGCCCTCTGCCACCCGGGAGCAGGCCTAAGCCAGCAGGTCGTTATCTCCCGAGGGGTCCCAGACTGCAAGAGGGCACAGGCCGGGCTGAGGGACCCCCTCTCCCCCCCCAAGTGCACAAATTTTTGTGCACCGGGCCTCTAGTTGGTTAATAAAATTATACAGGTTTCAGGCATACAATTCTACAATACATCATCTGTATATTATATTGTGTGTTTACTAACCCAAGTCAAGTCTCCTTCCATCACCATTTATCCCCTCTTTACCCTCATCTACCTCCTCCATCCCGCTTCCCTCTAGAAATCACCATACTGTTTTCTATGTCCACATGAGTCTTTCTTCTTTTTTTCTTTGCTTAATCCCTTCACCCTTCACACCCAGCCCTCCATCCTCTCCCCTGTGACAACTGATAGTCTGTTCTCTTTGAATCCTGTCAAATCAATTGCTTTGAATGAATAAAATAACCTTTTTGTACCAACTCAAATATGTAAACTACGTGGGGTTAGGTTTTGTTTTTCTTTTTCTTTGTGTTTTTTGTTCTCTTTTCAAGAGTATTGGCTAAGAACTAAAAACCTGTTAGCCAAGAATCTGAACACTCTAAAAAGAAGGGTTCTCAGATTAGTTGCCAACCTAAGAACTCAGCTGATATGTGGGACTCCAGGCTGATCACTTCTGTGGGGTTCGCTTTTTCAGTCACACTTGCAGTTTCTCTGAGCCCTCATCCACAGCCTTCTGCATCCAAGCTGCACATACAGGACTTGGAACACCTCTTCCCTGTTGAAGGCTCATCCTGCCAGGGATAGGTCCACCTACTGTATTTTTTTGAACAAAGCAATAACTTTTAGTTGAAATGCACAAAATAATGGGTTTCTTGGAGGGTAAAATGGTCCACGTCAGACTGTCTTTCTAAGTTCAAACCATCTGGTACTTTTTTACCATATGTGCAAAGAAAAAAACCTAGAGAAAATGATACTTTTTTTTTTTTTTTTTGTCTTGCTATTGATCTGGACAGGGAAATGGAAAGATTCTCCAAACCCAGATGGCCCTGCACCATCCATAAGACAATTTATAATTATTAATTGCCAAGATTTGTCTAAAAGCATGTCAACAAGGGTGTGGCCAGTGTAAGCCAAATAGCAATTTAACTTTATCACAAATCAATCAGCATTCCCAAACTTGACTGCCTCAGGGACTACTTTCTTCCTGGTGCACACAGTCAAATAGCTGCTGGGACCAGCTCTTGGCCGCTGGACACCAGTGCAACGCAGTCAGGGGAAAAACTAGGACTGAAGTCAGAAAGATGTATTTTCCTTTCATTTTGATTACAACTTGCTATTTTGCATAAATGATTGGTATCTACAGTTTCTAAATTTTTAAATTGTCACAATTGTAAATTAGTCTTCAGATTAAGTTCTGAGTTGGACAGGATCCTTTATCAAAGTCACTGATATTTGTCATAATAGGGCTCCACGATTAAAATATAGAATGAGGAAAGAAATCAGGGTTACACAGTGTTGGATCAGACCCTGAGTATTGCCCTGGTTCCAGCCAGAATCCCAGGACATAGGCTTTCCTTAGGATCTCCTTCTAGGGCAGGGCAGTGAGGACAGGCAACTCTAAGAGACCTTGTTCACCACAGCATCGAATTGGTCCTGGAGATGAATTCCAAGGTTCCACTTAACAGCCCAAATCTCATTCTTTGAAAGTGAAGAAAGCATTTTTATTCTGTTACTGAACACAACTTGCTTCCCAGGGAATGTGGTGATATCTGCTACTGCTCTTCTGAGTACACTTGGAAATTCTCTCCACAAACCTGATCGGATATGTTCAATGCAAAGCAATTAGCCAGGGAAGATGCTTTGTGTGGGAAAACACTGGGTTCCACTGGAACCCATGTTTGCAAATGGGGATTCTTGCATTTGCTTTAGAAGAAAATATATTTTAATGTTTTCTGCATTTCTCCCTTTCCAGTTGGCCCTCACATTGGACGTTACTGTGGACAGAAAACTCCAGGTCGAGTTCGTTCCTCATCTGGCATTTTATCGATGGTTTTTTATACTGACAGTGCGATAGCAAAAGAAGGCTTCTCAGCAAACTACAGCGTCCTGCAGAGCAGCCTCTCTGAAGGTCAGTGTTCATTCACCCTGCAAAGCCTGTGGGAAATACTCCTTGTTATTCCTCCTCACACACCAGGGGTAGCAAGAAACAATAAAGAAATGTTTCATGAATTGGATTGCCAATTGTTTATTTTTCTCTTTTAAGTGGATTTTATGAATATCAATAGGAAGAATTATCTGGTGTGCTTTCTTAATAAAATTATGCATGAGGTGGTTGCTTATAAGCCTCTGAAATTATGGGAGAAAGTGGGAAATCAAAAAACAGTGCTTTAAAACAATGAAATATGCCAGGCCACCTACCTGGCACCTTCAAATATGTATTGGGCTAAGATTCCTAAAAGGACAAGCATGCATCATGGATGATAAGGACGAATCTGTGGAGTTCATTGATAGGGCAGCCATATAGAATGGATGGTGTGCCATGGTTTGGTCTGCGGAAACCGTTATGTTGTTCTTTCTTAAGTGAATGAAAGTGGATATTCATGTAAAAAAAGCATGTAATTTCTGTTACAATTTTTCATAAAAGAAAGAAAAAGGAATATCTTTTTATATCTTATTAAAATACTCAAATAACTCTGCCCTTCCTCAAAGTTTATGTGTTTTCCAGCTTTTAAGGGCCCAATGGGGGGAAAAAACCTGAAGAACAATGAATAAATTGTTTCATCAGTTCTAGCTTCGGATTGTAAAGTAAGATAAGGAGAAGACTAGGTGTTTGGAGATCTTTTATACCAGATCTTAATGGAAAATAAAAAGGCCAGTTAAACTCCAAGAAATTTAATTGATTGATTAATCCATGTATTTTTGTGCTATAAATATTTTTATATTGCAAATAACAAACCTAACCTTAAAAGTATAAAACCAGTGAATGAAAACCTTTTATGCCTTAAAACCTTACCTATTGTGATAGAAAATTCAAAAAATGTAAAATTTTGGTTAGTTGAGATTTTCTGGATGGCTCATTTTTAAAGCTTTTTTTACTTTAGTGCCTTAGATTCACATTTTCCTAAAATTAATGATTCATTTTCCAATATCATATGTCATATCAATTTCATATTTTATTTTTTCACTGAGTGTATGAGACCTAGTGGAATACATGGTCATCATTGTTAGCATTATTTTATGCTCTAAAACTCTTAAACTGTTGTGCCCTTTGGGATCATATGATACTGCATTTACCCCTGACAGATACTTTTGTGTTTTAATAAAATAAACTGGTGATTTTAATAACCATGACTAGGCCAGGAGCAGGTAGCATGAGAACTAAAAGATGCAGAAGAGGTGGCTTGGGTGCCAATTGCAAGGATTCTGAAAGACAGAGTTAAGGACTAGTGTCCACTGACTATGGATTGTAAATGGACATAGAATTTTTTCACCTTTATTAAATACTGTAAGAAATAATTCAATAGTAAAATTTTATTGAAACACAATTTTTGGTGTGTGCCCATGTGACATGTCTACATACATTAAACTTTGAAAAGAAATCGGAATTTCCATCATTTCCTACCAATTTCTAATAGTATTCCTGTCAACCTAGGTCCAGTTGGAAAAATATTTAATCACTATGAGGTCATCATAGCGTTGCTTTAAGTGATTATTGTCATGATCTGGCTTGGTGGCTCAGTTGGTTGGACTGTCATCCCATACACCAAAAGGTTGTGGGTTTGATTCTGGGTCAGGGCACATTTTGGTTTTGATCCCCAGACATGGTGCATATAGGAGGCAACCAATCTATGTTTCTCTCTCTTCTCTCTCACATCAATGATTCTCTCTCTCTCCCCCTTACTCTCTCTTTCTTTTTTAAAAAAGGAATATATATCCTCAGGTGAGGATTAAAAAAAAAATATTTCCATGAACCTGAGTGTCCATCAATAGATAAATCAAAGAGAGCATGTGAAAAATGTAATATTATTCAGCCATAACACGAATGAAATCTTACCATTGATGACAAAATGGATGGACCTAGAAGATATTATACTAAGTGAAATAAATCAGACAGAGAAAGACAAACACCGTGTGACTCCACTTATATGTAGAATCTATAAAACAAAATCAATGGGCAAACAAAACAGAAAAAAAATTATTGCCACGAAAATGCATACATGAGTCCTAGCTTCTAATAAGTTCTTTACTGTCATCTTTTGTAAAACTTTGTTTGAACACAATATGAAATTTTTAGTCTTTCAGATTAAAAAGAAGAAGAAGAAACACAGGTGCCCTATGTTTTGATGACTTTGGGCCATTTTTTTCCCCTCTTTTCAGATTTCAAATGTATGGAAGCTCTAGGCATGGAATCGGGAGAGATTCATTCTGACCAAATCACAGCTTCTTCCCAGTATAGCACCAACTGGTCTTCAGAACGCTCCCGCCTGAATTACCCTGAGAATGGATGGACACCTGGAGAAGATTCCTACAGAGAGTGGATACAGGTAGGTTGCTTAAGACCTGGCACATTTAGGGTTGAAGATGATTTGGGTCATTTAGAAAGATTGTTGAAAAACACAGTGCCTGACAAGTGCCTTCAGATGAGAAGAAAAGGCTAATGGGCACTAAGTCACTGTGGAACCATGTCACAAAGGCACACCATCACAAAAAAAAAAAAAAGCATGCCCTGATGACATCTCTGAAAATCCATGCATCTTCTCAAATACTTACATAGGACTCTTCACAGAATTTAAGCAAAGATGTCTCACTTTGGTAACACTGAAAGATCTGATTTTCCCCTAAAACTACACATTTTTTATTAATATGCTTCCTACTTCAACGGATGTTTATTTTCTGGATGAAATATATTAAACCTACTTGTAGACTTGAGTGAAATACTTGTTCCCAATTATAGGGTTTTTAATTTACTTGTTCAGGTAGACAAAGGGAAGAAGCAGATTGAGGTTCACTTTTCCATGTAGGGTTATATAGCACAGGCGGTTTATTTGAGGGCACTGGTCTCTGTGGATTATGTTTACACATCCATGTATTAAATGCACATATTCATATTCTCATTAGTGAAATTGTTTATGCTTTCCTCACTTTGCTCTGGCATTCCCTTCTCTCCCATAACCCTTGTATTCCCCACAAACCCTCCTCCCGTCAGTAGTATCCCCACCCCTCACTCATCTCTGGTCTTGATCCTAACACCATATCCATTCTTCAACTTGCCCAACCTTGATATCTGGATACTCCCAGACAAAGCCTGATGTTCACATTCTTGACTTTTTCACCCATTGTAAAATGAAGCACACATATCTGCCTGAGTGGGTTAACCTGTGGGCAAATTATACAAAGTGAATTGCTGAAGGATCCAGGCTCCCTTTTGAGGAGAGTAGGCAGCACCTTGCATTCATTGCTAGATATATAAAAATGACTAATTCCCAGAGTTTCTCAGTAAGAAAAAAACCAAGGTTATTAACCCTCTATTTTCAACATCTAATGCTGTTTCAGTCTTTTGAGAACAAAATACTAGATTTTGTTTTACTTTGGAAAGGTCAATATTAGTGTAACATACATTTAATGTGAAATGGCCTATTATAGGAGACAAACTCATCCTAACCTCTTACAGGAGACTGAACTAATGCTGAGAAATATCTAAAGGGTGAGAAAAGATGAGACTTTTACCTTGAGACTACTGAATCCAGTTTTATATTAAGTCAGAAATGAAATGAATTTGCCTATGTCAAAAAAGCTCTTGGTAACTTTAACTTGTTTTTCCACATTCCCAAACCAACAAGCAATTGTGTATGATTGACAGATGTGCCTCTAGAGGAAAGCTTACATTTTGCAGTGCTAAGCGTGTTTGCATGGTAATGTAGTCCCATTCTTGGTAATGTGGAAAGCTCTCAATAATTTAGGGGAAGAGGTCTTGCAAGAGGTCTGAAATTGCAACTGCAGCAATTCTTCTGTGCAAGGCAAGTCAGTAGAAACACGGAAACAAAATAGGTCCTCAAAGTAATTTTCAACAGGACAGGATTTACATCGTTCTCAGGAGTTAGACACAATTTGAGATTGCCCTAGAAGAAAAAAAATATCTCAAATGTTCCAACTCTTTCTATCAAAGCATGTTCAGGAAAAGCAAAGTAACCAAAACAAGAAGGTTTATTTCTTTCTTGTGCTACTTTCCTTCTCTGATTTGCTGAAGGGCTGCTCCACATTTTCTCAACCAGGGCCCACAAGGAGGGGGAGCAGCCATCATCTGAAATGTTGCCTGTCACCAAGGCAGAGGGAGAAAAAGAGTGTGGTAGAACATGCTGGCTCTTTAATTCCCTCAAAAAAAGCACTTCCACCCACTTTTTTTTTTTTTTTGCCAAAGCAAATCCCACAGCCACAGTAAACGTCTGAGAGGCAGCAATTCAACATGTGCTAACAGGAAAAGAGCTAGAAATAGTTGACAATTGTGCCATTCATAAAATAGTTACCATTTATTGAGTACTTACTATGCGGCCTGACCTCGCTGAATCCCTGACATAATTTTAATTCTCTGAGCAATCCTGTGGAAGAGGTACAATTATCCTCATTTTAAAACACTGAGGTTCGAAAAAATTAGTAAATGCCCTAGGTCACAGTTAGTGACTGAGTTTGGCAACCGGGGTCTGTGGGACCCCAACACCTGCTTCTTTACACAGTGTGCTGCATCTTTATCATTCATTACCACCCCTAGAAATTCAATCACTTACCTCCTGTTAGACTTTCCTCCCACTGGGAAGGCTCACACCAAGATGACTTGGGTGCTAACTGCTTCTAAGCCTGGCATGCAGGGCCCTAGCTCCTCAGCCCTCTCTATAAGATGAATGTCAGAAAAGCTTAGAGTCTGCTCACCTTGAGGTAAAATGAGCTTTTTCTTCTTGGGGAGCTTAGTGGGCTCATTTACATGTTAGTTGTGTCTGTATACATGGTGGGAGTGCCTAACATCCACCCAAATCCTAATTATGAATAATTTCATGTGTTTCCAGCTTTTCAGAAACTACCTGGAGGTGGTTAGCTCCTTGTTTTTATTAGCTAAATGCTTTACAAATTACCGAAATACAGCATCATTGGACTGAGGGGCAAGAGTCACTTACCCCATCACGTCAATATGCAGATGGTATTTGTTTTCTTTTTCAGCTTTTCCACATTTTGCATCAAATATACCCTACAAACATGTTGCTGTAGCAACAAGGACAAACACTTGCATGTGTTAAATTAATAAAACAATATTGGAAGCTGACTTTCCTTCAAGATAGGAACACTCTTAAGTTCCCATTGTTTTCTCTGGGAAATTACTGAGTGACATAAAAAAAAAAAAAACAATGCACCATTAACCATCCACATGAACATTCACAATGGTGCTTCCTGTGAGATCTGTTGTCTGCCAGAAAGCTTAAAAACAAGAGGCAGCTTAGTGAGAAGGAGCACGAAGGAAAGTCTCAACTCAGAGGTCTGCACATGGTCATATCCTGCTCAAAAGGCTACTCATATCCTGAGCAACTGAAACCTCTTATGGTCAATGGCAGAGTTAAATCACAACGTGAAATTCTCCTATTTTTTTTCAAAGTATTTCATTCTGTTCTGTGTCCCTAGAGCTGCTTATCTTATTATTAATTTAATTGTCTCTTGCTTTTGTTTCTGGCTAAACAATCAAAGATTCAAAGTGTAGACACAGGGTATCAATGGTGCTATTTAAAAAAAACCACTTAATTTTCAAGCACATCATTAGAGCCCAAACCATTAACCTTACTGAAACTGATTTCTTTTTCCTTTAAAATTGAGGTAATGTATGTGACTGTCTCCATTCAAGCTCTAGCAGGTTGTGATACTATGAATCTCAGAGAAATGCATTCTCAGTTTTTTTTCTTCATTTCTGCAAACTAAGTGCATAACAGACCTGTCTGTTCAGAAGACATGTTCTCATAGATCCTAAGTATAGCCATTTACACAAAGCAGAATTTAATTCATTAATTATTTTAATGTTTTATTAATGATAGTGTCCTCCACACTGTAAACAGATTTATTCTTCTAGCTTTAATTAAAGCTCTAGGGAGTGCTTTCCTCAAAAAAAACTATGACTTTTCCATGACTAAAATGCCAGAAAACAAGAAGAAAAAAAGGCAAGAGAAATCATGCCTGGAAGGGATATGAGCTTTGTTATTCCAAAGAAATAAAAATGGCACTGGGGACTAATGAATTACCACACCCTCCAGTGACTTTAGACATAATTACTTGACAAACCACTTCAAGCTGGGTTCTACTCTTCTACAAATTTGAGGGCATTGTATTTTGTCGGGAAAATTTTTGTATTAGATTATTTATACCTTCAATTATTCCAGAAAAGCAGACAGCAGTTGGCTTCTAAGCTACATCCTGCTTCCTTTGAGAAGTCAGCCCCATTATGAATTAATCACACAGAAAGAGGAGCCCTCAAAGATGGCAGTCTGTAACTATCAGCATCCATCAGCCCCTGAAGCAAGGCAACCGTGCAAATGTTCATTCTGAGGTGTGAGGAGAAGAAAGGTTCCAGAAGACAGGCACTAGTGCTAACCTTGTCAGGAAGCTTGTTTCAAGGTTTTACTTTTGCCTCACATGTATTTCTCTTGCATAGTATTTCTATATTTTCTAACTGAAGGACCTCTGAAAGCAGACACCAGTAGCAAAGGCCTTAGTGTGATAAGGAGGTAGGCTAAGCTGAATCAAAACACATCCACAACAACACGTACATACACACTTAGTTCTGTTCACGCACTGAAGTTTCAAAGAGAGTAGGTGACTTCATTAACGTTCAACATGCACAACTGGTCAAATCCAAGGTTTTTAGTTTTTGGTGGATTTTCAAATTCATTGTAAGACATGTTCTAATGACAAAACCTAATTTTTTATAGCACTTCCTTGTAGAGCATCTTTGCATATACTTCTTATTTTAGTTTTAGAATATAAATTAAGTAGATGAGAGGTTTTTATTTGCAATTTCATGAGGCCCAGAGAGGTCAAATGGTTCACAGAATCCCAGTTTGGGAAAAGGTGAAACTTGTGGGAATGATCAGTCTTACACAATTAAAGTGGATGTCTTTCTGCAGACTTGGGAAGAGAAGCAGGCAGTAGGCACTGTGACACCTGACGACAGACAGCAACTGGTGAATCACCCCTTGTGGTTAGTCTGACATAGGCTCAGGGTGCAGCTGGAGTTTGCACAGCTCTTTGGCCTCTCAAATTGAGTTTTTTCACCTCATGCTGTATCATGTGAAGTAAACTGTGTAGATATTCTCATGCCAACTATACAGAGAAAAGCGACAAAGCCAGGTGAGGTCTTTGGGCCTCTAAGGTCACAGAGGACACTGTCCAAACCGCCAGATTCGTAACCTCCAATGCAGGGTCGTTCCTTTAGTCCAGGAGGTCCCTCAGAATCCATTTAGGGCTGTGAGTTGTTACTACCAACTTCTAAGTGGCTTCCTCATGATTCAGAAATAAATTGTCAGTTGTTACTTGCTGAGAACGGAGACAAAAGATAATTTAAAGGCATTGGTTTGATTTCAGGAACTAAAAAAGGGCTAACTGGATGTCCTTTAAGTGCCAAATGGAATGAAATAATTCATAAATTCATGGAAATATTCCCTCTAACAAAGAGTATCAATACACATTTTTAGCAAATTTTAGTTGGCGAATTGAGTGCTGCTTATTCAATTAGAAGAATTTCTTTCAAACACTTGTTTTTATCTTTAAAGTGAGTTGTCCTCTAAAATTGAAAGAAACTGAAGTAATTTATCTTAAAGCTTTAGAATGTCATTCATTTTAATAAGTTTCATATATAATTTTCTCTTCTTTTAAACCTTGTGGACAAAACTTTCATTCTCTTATATTAATGTGTTGTGTGTAGAACAGTTATCTCCTATAAAGTGGTTTTTGGTTTTTCATACAATTTCTACTTCCCAGCAGGTTTATAATCTGTAATGCTGTATTCAAAGTTGTTTCCTCCTGTTAAATTGACTAATCCAGAACTTATATTGAGCCAGGTCTTCCTAATTGTAAACTCTCTGTGCTTGTAAGCTAGTCACTGTAGTGCGTGTATTATCTCATTCATAACATTAGTAAATTGCTGAAATTGCAATAAAATGATAATTTATAAATGTGTGACTAGAGAACTGACAAAAATAGTGCATTGGTTTATCCAAATTTGGAATGATGCATGTAAAATATAATGTTGGACGGGGAGTGGGGGGGTGCTAGATAAAAAAGGTAAAGGGATTAAGAAAAAAAACCTCATAGACAGACAACTTCCTGATGAGTACCACAGGAAAATGGATGGAGGAGATAGAAGACACTAAAGGGGGAAATAAATGGTGAAGGAAGGAGTCTTGACTTGGGATGATGAACACACAATACAGTATACAGATGATGTTTATAGACTTGAACATCTGAAACCTATATAATTAGTAAAAATATATAATGTTGGCAGACTTAGGGACAATATAGGTGTTCAATTGAATGTTTACCCAGGTATTCTGTGCATGTGAGTGTGTGTGTGTGTGTACAGGGGTGTTTATTGCAACTAATACTAACATGCTGTTTTAGCTAAAACATTGATCCGGAAGAGAGATGATTTACTTTAAAAAATTCTTCCAGGTGAGCCTTTGGTTCTCTTGCTTTTATTCTAAACTGGCTTCTACTTCCTGCATACAATGAATGCTTTACATCCTACCTTTCATACATCACAGGTTTCTTTTCTATGACTAGCTTTCCAACCAGGAAGTCCATGTTCCCAAAATTACTGCCTCCTGAAGAGCTTTTCTTAGTGCTTTCTCTGGTACCTTGGTTTTTCATGTTATAGTAAGTGAGTCAAAGGAAATGTATATATAAGAAATATATATAGGAACAGATTAAATTCAGAGGAATTTTTTTTAAAGGAAGATATGATTTCAGGAAAACAATGTGCATGTCACATAATCATTTAAATATTTATAACTGGTTATTTTCTCATACCAAGAAAATACCAAGATGATTTTAAATATTTTGGTCAATTTGACCACTTAATTAAGTTTTGTAAATCAGTCAAGTGGTTTTACTAATTAATATTTTATGTCAGTACACCCTAAAGAAAATGTATGATATTCAAAGAAACCTCTCAAATTTTTATGATGAAGCATTACTGGAAAAAGAATATTAAAATAACCACATTTTAGGAAGAATTACACTTAAAAATAAATTAATTTGCATGGCATGCACATTCCATTTTGAGTTTCTTAATGTTGTATGCCAGGGTCTATTTGTAGCTACCATTCATAGTTATAATAATTAGAATAATTTTATCTAAGATATCTCAACTTTAAGTGTAAGACTAAAAGCAAATATAAACATCATTTTGCTCAAATTCCTTATTTTGTATATATTAGCGGTCAAGTGATGTGCAAGTTTACATAGTAAGTTAGTGACAGAACCTGGATTAGTGTCTTAGTGTCCTTTCTCCTACTTCTTTGCTGGTACTTAATTGCAACAAGATTTGCAAATGAATTTGGATCCTTTTTGAAGATGATGCCCTGAAGACCAAGCAAGCATATCTAAACCCAGCACAGTTCTATTTAGTTGCTTATTGTAAATGATGTCTATTAAATTGAACAATCACTGCAGAAGATTTAAACAAATGATTGGACTATGCCCAAAGCAGGGTTTCTCAGCCTGGACAATACTGATAACTGACACTTTGGATTATAATTATTTTTGGGGGATCTTCCTGTGCATTGTAGGATATTTAGAAGCGTCCTGGCTTGTACTAGGAGCCAGTTTCTCCTCTCTCTCTCTCTCTCTCTCTCTCTCTCTCTCTCTCTCTCTCTCTCTCTCTCCACACACACACACACACACACACACACACACAGGTCTCCATCATGAGAACCAAAGACTTCTCCAGACTCTGGAGAAGTTTTTCGTTGTCATGATGGGGGGAGAAATTGGTTGTCCTGTTGAGGGTAAAATTACCCCCTAATCAAAACCAGATGTAAATTCCCAAATGCTAATCAAGTCATTTTAAAAAATAATCAGTTTAGTCAGCATTTTGAAAGAAAAAGTAACTGATTGTTTGGCTGGTTTTTCTCCCTTTTCAACTGCTTATCATAGATATGTTTTTAACAAAACCATAGGTCTTTTGTTTTCCAAAAATACAGATTCATCTGTTTACCTTATGCAGGAAAATAGCCTCATAACCTCATTGCTTATTTATCTTAAGGTTCAATATTTTTAGCTTTTAAAAGTGAACTGTTTTTAGCTAAATAAATACAGATGTTATTTTAGAATACTGCACACTCAGGTCTCAAAATGCACTGATAAGGATAGGATTAAGAAAAGGAAACACAAGGACAAAAATCACAAGTCATTATTGACAAGATTTAGAAAATATATGACTGAAAGGAGCTCCTCCTCACCTGGACATTGTGTGTCACTGGATTTTGCCTATTTTAGCTTTCTTAAAGTAAGTGAATCAAAGTGATATTTTTTTAAATTTTTTTAACTTCAAGTATAGTCAAGAGTAAGGAACTGTGTTTGAAAAGCTTATTGCTTATTAACTTATTATTTCATGGGAAAATACTATTAAGTTTCTAATTCTGACTTCTAAACACACATTAAGGGCTATCAATTACTAACCAGTCTCATATCCATGGACCAATAAAAGGGCAAGTTTGATGGTTTCACATCTGCTTTGGGTGAAAGGCTGTTCCTGTCTGTGGTATTTAAAATTTAAAGAACTTCTGTTATTGTACAATTGGGCATCCCTGAGGAGTAAAATGTTAATGAAATCCATAACATGCACAGATTTTATGATAGCAGTTTTCAGAAATTCTTTTGGTGAGGTTTGTTGATTTCTGTCAGGGCGGTTATAATTGTACCTTTACAGAGTGCATTAATGTTCACATTTAGGAGCAATGGCTACATTTATGTAGCATGTAATGTAACAAAAACTCCTAAGCTTTAAATAACTTTCATATCATAATTTAAAAGCCCCAGAGCAAAAAATGCTTGTTCTACAGGATTGGCAGAAAACACAATTTGAAACTTTTCTAGCATCCACAGCAACCTCTCCAAAGGTGAAAAAGGCACCCCCCTGGAAATTCTGAAGCCCAGATATGTTTGGTATTTCATGCCCTTATATATTCCTCACTTAATGCACCATTTGAAAGCCCCACATCAAAATGGCAATTTTTATCTGCATCAAAATAGCACACACACACACACACACACACACACACACACACACACACACTTCCTTTTTCCATCTCACCCCCCAGCCTTCAAATTTCATTCCATTCTATGTTCAGATAGAGGAAAGTAGATTAAATTAAAAATGCTCTGTAAATTCCAATAGTAATAAAATTCATCATGCTTTTATATTTCCAACTATTGAACAGAGTAAGTAAGCACTTGAGACTAATTACACGTTATGAGTCAGAATAATCACTTACGTACTTGTATAAGTGACTTGTGCAGGTTTTTTTTTCAGCTCTCCCTCAAGCGGTTAAAAATGCATTTATGGCATTCTTCTAATTGCCTTCTTTCAGAAAAAATGAAGTCTTGATTTTACCAAAGTTTTCTTTTTCTTACAACTAATGCTTTAAACTTCTAACTATATATTTTCTGGGTTTAGCAAAGAATTAAATAAGCTCCTTCATTCTTTTAGCAAGCCTGAGAGGCCTATAGAGAGAATTCCTCGGGGGACAGGTGATTAGCCCAGATAGTTCTGAAGTCCTTCCAAACATCTAAGATTCTGTGATTCTATTAAAAATGAATTTACTTTATCAGGTGGTATCCTGGGCTTGCCTACATGAAAATATAAATTTATGGAGTATAGCTGGAATTTATTTTTTTAATTGATTTCTGAGAGGAAAGTAGAGGGACTGAGAGATAGAAACATCAATGGTGAGAGAGAATCATTGATCAGCTGCCTCCTGCACGCCCCCTACTGGGGATCTAGCTTGCAACCTGGGAATGTGCCTTTGACCAGAATCAACCAGGGACCCTCTGTTCACTGAGCCAAACTGGCTAGGGTTAGCTGGAATTCATTTTAAATACTACTGATAATCATGTCAGGCAGCACATAGCAAAAAAAAAATAATAATAATAATTGAAAAGATTTTCTTAGATCAAGTAATTGTTTAGGTCACCATGAAGCTTGTCTGAGAATGTCACACAGAAGCTTCACTGGTGAGCCTGTTTCCCTTGGTTCCTTTGTCCTGGTGACTGGGAAGTGCAGTCCATGAGGGGAGATAAGGTGCGGCCTAGACCATTCATCTTTCAAGTCTCTCCAGTCTTTGAAGGAAATATCTGTAAGGCGTGGGCATAGCCACCATTACAGACTTGGCATATTAAAGTCCCACCAACACCTGCTCTTTTTTCTTTCTTTAGGAATAAAAATGTTTAATTCTGAGCATGTTATAGGCCATATACTAATTCAAAAAAGTGGGCAGGGGGAAGCAGCCCCAGGGAGCCAGCTGTATGAAGGAAGTCATCACAGCTGTCTTTCACCTCGAAGACTTGGTATGTTTATTTAGGACTAAAGCTGATACAGCCAGAGCTCATCTGAAAAGAGAAAGACTAACATCACAATCCAGGTGGTGGCACAGGCTAATGGCTATACAGGTCCAAGAAATTTGACAGAGTCTTCAGATTGAGGATCTGGAAATGAAGTATAAACTTTCCAGGGGGAAATACTCATGGTAAAGAAAAGACATTAGCAAATCATGTAAAATACTGAAAAAAAATGTTTTTGATATTTCAAGAAGTACAAAGAGCTCAGATGGAGAAAAGAACTTTAAGTTCTCAATCTTAAAAAAATGAAGATATGACATGCAGAATTTTACTTGCTTTTTATAAAAAACATTATTTAAAAAATTCAGATTAGTCATTGCGACTGTCAATCAAAATATTCTATAGCACATACATTATACTATTTCTGTAGCTTTAACTTATGTTTCTAAATAATACTGCATTCATGCCCTACCAGTGGTTGGAAAACTGTGGCTCGCGAGCCACATGCGGCTCTTTGGCCTCTTGAGTGTGGCTCTTCCACAAAATACTGACTTCTGTGCATGGGCCATGAAGTTTCAATCGCACTGTACGTGCGCGCCCGCACATGGTATTTTGTGGAAGAGCCACACTCAAGGGGCCAAAGAACCGCATGTGGCTCTCGAGCCGCAGTTTGCCGACCACTGCCCTAACCGGTTTGGCTCACTGGATAGAGCGTCAGCTTGCGGACTGAAGGGTCCCAGGTTCGATTTTGGTCAAGGGCATGTACCTTGGTTGCGGGCATATCCCCAGTAGGGGGTGTGCAGGAGGCAGCTGATCAATGTTTCTCTGTCATCGATCGATGTTTCTAACTCTCTATCCCTCTCCCTTCCTCTCTGTAAAAAATCAATAAAATATATTTAAATAAATAAATAAATAAATAATACTGCATTCATTTATAAGAATGCTACTATTTATTTAGAAAGCTCCTATACCAAAATGGCAAGAATTCATTATTTTAGCAACCATTTACCATGTGAAGAAATATCAGTTAATGCATTTGTTCATTTAACATGACTCTTCCTCTAAATCAATCATTAATATGTAAATGCATTTCATTTATTGTGACAAATGAAAGCATCTTACCTTATCTCTATCTGGACATTCCTGTACCTTTGGGCGGGTAGAACAACAAAAAAAAAGAGGTAATTTGGGGTTCGACCTGTATATGCTGAAATGTATCTTTGATTATCAACTTCTATAATACAATAATTTAGTTCCCTTAGTTGAAGAACTTTGCTGTTTTCCAGAAGAGTTTATATGCACATCTATTTATTCATTTATCTACATTTAGAGTATTTGTGGATTTCATATAAAATTCATCTCAATTAAAATCTTTTTATCAAAAGTAATTTTAAAAGATTAAGAATCAGTTCACTCCCATTCCTTTTTAAATACTGGCAGTTTTATTGAAACCGTACCAAATGTTGTGTTCTCATTATTAACTTTGCATCTAAAATTACAGTGACAATGTGATAGGACTCTTTTTTTTAAAAAAAATATATTTTATTGATTTTTTACAGAGAGGAAGGGAGAGGTATAGAGAGTTAGAAACATCGATGAGAGAGAAACATCGATCAGCTGCCTCCTGCACATCTCCTACTGGGGATGTGCCGCAACCCAGGTACATGCCCTTGACCGGAATCGAACCTGGGACCTTTCAGTCCGCAGGCCGACGCTCTATCCACTGAGCCAAACCGGTTTCGGCTGTGATAGGACTCTTACTATCTGAAAAGCTTACTGCTTTGGTTGTTTGAAAAGAATGCTTCTGTCAGCATTCCTAAATATGTACCTTAGCCCTATTTTTTTCTGTGGAAACTCTCACATCCTCCCTCACTTCGCCCACCCCCCACCCCCCCAGAAAAAACAACAACAAAAAACCACACGCCCAGGTGTGCCATGTTAGCCAGGAAAACGCTTCACCTCTTACCACTTCCAAGTATGTGGTTGAAATAGATGTGTCCAACCATGTGTTAAGAATGGTTCCAGTGGAGAAATACAAGTCATAGCTTCCATTATGTTAGGGACTTTGGGAAGTGCTGGGGACGGAAAACGCTATGTATTCAGTGTAACATCTGTGCTTGTTCTGCTGTAGTTTAAAGTGGTCATGCAGATCTATTTTCCCCATTGTGCAATCCAGGCTGAAGTGCATGAAATTAATGTAGCTGGATTCTTTCTTCAGGACATGAGAAGAATTTGCAGTTCTGACCACTGACTGCATTTGAATGGCAAAGCAACATGTCCTCAGAGCACCTGCCTGTCTCTTTCTTCTTGGAGCAGCGTGGGGGTCACTGACCATTGCAGGATATCTTACCTCCTCTTTCCATGTTTTATCCACAGCCATGATGTTCACAACTTTCTAGCTCTTCTCCTGCCACAGGCTGGCCTTTGCTCAGTCCAAAACTATAGAACATCCGTTGTGAATTGAAGTTACCGATGATTCTCTTAGAGAGCAATACTTTGCAAATGCTTTATTTCAAGGCTGTCCCTGTCTCCTTTATAAGTAAGTGATCCTTTAAAAAGAATCAGTATACACTTTCTGGTTGAATAGGTTAGCTTTCAACAAGCAAAATGCAGTTGACCAAATATTAAATCTAGAAGTTTATTTCATCTGTTCTCAGCAATGATTGGCATCCCTTCAGAGACGTACAATTTTTTATTGTTTACATACAATTTCTGATGAGCAGCTGTACCAAGGGTAGCCTGTTTTTTCTCTCCATTCTGTCTCCTGGACAGCAGTCTTTATAACATTAGGTGAGTTATAACCTAAAGTTAGATTATAACTTTAATCTCAGTAATACCATCAGCTCCTTGCAGGCTTTTTTTGCCCCACATAGAAGAATTTTCTTGGACACCTGTACTTCCAGACTCTCCACTAGCCCATGAAACTCTCATTACCATGAGAGGCCCACCCAGATCATTGAGAAATACTACATGGAAAATCGGTGTGAAGGATGCTGTCAGAATTTATAGTCCAAGAGACTCTTTGAGACCATCACCCCATCTGCAAGTCTTCAGTTTACAGAAATTCATCCTTGTGTTTGTTTTTGAAAATAAGTTTTTAGAAAAAGAAGGAAAATTAAAGACATGACTTACTGCAAAGCTAATAATAAACAAATCATTTTCTTTGTGCTGGAATAGACAAATCCTGTTTGAGTACACATCTGTGTTTATTTTGAATCATTTAGGAATTTCCCTAATAATACAGATAATACTTTATGGGGTAGCATAGAACCACAACTTTCGCAACAGAAATGTACCGTACCTGAAATGCTTTTTCATATGTTCTTGGTCTTTTCAGTATGAAAACCTCTTTAAACTGCTGATAGACTGGAAATATGTGTGTCCATAGCTGAGGTCACTGCCTCTCAGTACAGAGCTAGCTCCAGGGCTCCTTGTGAGGCTCCTTCTCAGAGACCAGGAGACAGAAAAGCACAAAGATCACAAAGGGACTGAAATCTGCATTCATTTCCTAGCCACACAAAGCTATCATTCCAACATCTAATAGAGATCACATGTGAATTAAGTAAGACCATGGAAATCTATAGTTACACAATGAAATTTTGATGTTGCAACTTTTTTCAGAAGTACAGGAATGGTATGGAAACAGACTAAGATACCAGATATGTAAACATCCAATACATAAACACCCTGAGGACAGACATCACACTTGCAAGTTATTTAGCTTTAAAATAAAAAGGTTGAAAGAGGTTTGAGTGAGATATTTAAAAGTATGATGTATAGTGAAAAATGATTTGATCCCTGCTACCCTTTGGGGTGACTTCTGGGAGGAGGTACACTTACTAAGTTAATAAGAGGTCATTTGAGAAATAGAAAAGTGTTTCACATGGCATAGACTTAGCCAGTGAAGATCATCATTTTGCTGACTTGAGCTCTAAGCAATGAACGTTTCAAAGGACTGGCAATTTTATGAGTAGTTATAATATTTGCAGTTATAAACACTAAGATAAGAATAATTACATTCCTAGCATTAGACTATGTTATTTATCCAAATACTTTAACATCGACTTTAATGATGGGTATTTGGCTTTTGTTCGGAAGAAAGAAGTTTCAGATCTTGCCAGCAATGCTGGACTGACCCAGCATTAAATTTAAATGCAACAAACATTGAGCATCTGCTAAGAATTATAGACTAGTATGTGGGGCTAGGTGAATTGAAAATTAAAAAAAGACTCTGTCTCTCTTCCAAAGGAATTGTAATCTAGGAACTACAGACAGAAACACACACACATGCACACACATAGGCATGCACACACACACACACACACACACACACCAATTACCCAAAATGACTAAGGGAAAAAATATTAGGGTCACATTCTTATAGTGAATTTGTGTACAAATGCCTCATTATAATCATCATAATAACCGTGAGAAGTAACAAATCGGTTAGGCATTGGTATTTTGTTGGAGAGTGGAGGAGCCTAAAGCTTGGAGTGGCTAAATTAACTTGTTTAACATTGTCCAGGTCACTTTTTAATGTCAAAGGTTCAGAGGTAGTCCTGGGGATTTTGCTCTTTTGTCATCACATGCAGTCTACATCACCCCAATATCCCCCTGTAGTCCTAGAATTCACAGAGTATTTTTATGCAGTCTGTACTGACATTTATTGTTGACTTGACTTGACGTATTCCTTCACTAACTTGAGGGCAGGGATCTGGTATCTTCGCTTTCTTTCACCCAAGTATCTGGCACTTTTTGTGTTATAAATGAATAATTGCCAATCACCAACTTCCCTTCACAGTGCAATGGATATTAGAAACAAAAATACCCACCATTCTAAGCTCATGTTCTAAACCCATTGACCTCTCATTAAATGTTTGACGAGCAAATGGTATGATTTCAACAGCAGTGTGAATTCCTAAAGAAAACATCACCCAGTTTTTATGCCATTTCACTGAAAAATTTTTAAAATGAGGATATAAACTTGGGATGGGACTGTAGAGTGTGACATTAGGTTCAAGAGAGAAGTCTCTGACTCATGCAGAATGAGGTTTAGGTCTCATTCCCAGGAAAGCTTGATTCCAGAGTCAGCAAAAGCACATGGTTCAGCAGAATTACCTCAGTAGTGCAGTGCAGAGTCATGAGCTTCAATTTTAATTAAGAGTGTGATTACATTGTCTCTGTCACCAACCAAGCAGTTCCTGGACTGGACTTGCGGACCACATGAAGGCCCACATAAAGGATGATGTGTGTTGGGGGTGGGTGCCTCGACCTGCACAGCTGGGGTTCAGAATCTGAAGGAAGGGCTGATGCACAAATGAAAATGCTATACAAGAAATATGAATTTAGAAGGCATTGGGAGCCAGGTGGAGCCTCTTTCATGAAGAGCACATTGACCTCTGGCCAGTCCACTTTTTATTTACTTGAATACACATTTGCCCTTTGGCAATGCAGACAGGCATATCAAAGGTAAAGTTTGGTAAACAGTAAAAGAATTATCGGGTTAGGGAATTGCCTTGAGCCATTGAGCCCACAGCAGGGCAATATTATGCTGATTTTCAGCCCTACTGAATATCAAAGTCCATTGGCCTTCCAATGATTCTTTTTGCATTAATATGCTAACAGCTGTTGGCTTTAGCCTCTGGCAGGTGGGGGTGCGGAGGACACTTATCCTTGCTCTCTAAGGGAATTCTACGAATAGATATTAGAAGGAAACTATTTGTTATATAACTTATTTTGAAATGTAGGCAGTTGTGTTGGGTGGTTTTTTTCCTTATTCCATCTGCCTTTAGTTCATCAACCCTGGTCCTTTCCCCAGCAAAGTCTTATCTTATCCTATGACATCCAGTTTGAATTATTCAAATGATGTCTTCCATAGAGTCTTTTCTTTCCTTTCCACAAGTAGTTGTTCCTTCTTCTGAATCCCAAAATGCCTCACTTATTGGCATGGTGGCACTTTTTACTTTCAGTCTCATATTATCATTATTTCACATAGGCCTACTTGCTGCCAGAGACTGGCATACAATAAATGTGTGTTGAGTTTAATGGATTAAACGTTTTTATCTAAACACTTATCATCCTCCAGTTTAATTTCACACTCTCAGTTTAAGCACCTACAATTTGTGAAGCAACATATGGACTTTAAGACACATCAGTGTGAGAATGCACCCTGACTCAGTATATTAGTTTACAGTTTGCCCCCAAATGTTTTTAATAACTACAACAATGATAATAAATCCTTTATGTACGTATTACTGTCCTACTGAAATTATGTACAGAGATAATACATTCTGCTATTAGGTTTAAAGTGGATGTAATCCAGACCATCCATTCTTCTATTATTGGACCCTCTTTATCCATTCTTCTATTATTAGACCCTCTTTGTTTTGCCAGAGATAAAAAGTCAGGAGCCAGAGACCTGTATACACATCTCCTTGCTTTTATAGGATGTCTGGAATCACATCCCTACAGTCAACTGGGACACTATCACTTTACCGATCAGCTTGCACATGCCCACATACTCCATATAATTCCTAACCTTTAGGTCCTACACTCAGAGAACACTTTTCTAGTTTTCATGGGTATTGTGCATAAACAAGTAATGGATGGAAGCAAAAGCTATGGCAAGCCAGCCTGTGCCAGCCTATACCCTCCATGGAGGAGAAGCTCACTAAGTCTTTGCTAAGAAAACCCATCTCACAAAAGCACATGCTAACTCTTTCGTATGAGGCATTTGATGAGGAGATCTATTATATTTAAGGTGGTTACAAATTCTTTTAAAACTGTAGCATACTTATTTTTCTCTCTTAAGAACTTCCAATTAAGCAATATTTACTGTAGGGTTTTTAAGTTAAATTCTTAACCAAGGTTCTATGGATTAAATTTGGTCTGTTCTGAGTACTTGTTCTCTTTCCAGATCAAAGAATTGGGCTCAGGTTTTAAATGTAATGCACCTTAGAAAAAAGAATTCAAAAAATGTTAAATAGAAGTATTGGGTCCCTGCCCTGGCTGGTTAGCTCAATGGTCAGAGCATCGGCCCACAGACTGAAGGGTCTCAGGTTTGATTCTGGTCAAAGCACGTACCTCAGTTGTAGGCTCCATCCCTAGCCCTGGTCAGGGCATGTGCAGGAGGCAACCAATCGATGTGTCTCTCTCACACTGATGTTTCTCTCTCTCTGTCCCCGTTTCTTTCACTCCCTCTAAAAATTAATGGAAAAAATACCCTCTGGTGAGGATTAAAAAGAAAAAAAAAAAAGTTTTAAGCCCTGAGTCTTTTAATGCCCAGCAATAGCTCCTGAATATTCTAAATGGAAGAAGGGGCCATTCAAATGTCATCTTCTTGACCAAGCTATTAAAGGTTCTGAGGTACCCATATGCACATTAATGCATTAATGCATTAATGCATATTGAAGCAAAAGACTTCATTTTACAGAAAAGATGTAAAACAATATCTTCTAAAGAACAGGGATTTAATCAGCCTTTCCCTTTAACTCCACATACCACTTTTAAATTGCCCGAGATACTGATTTCCTGTTTCCCAGAGTTTATAGGAATTTCAATACAATTTCATTTTTTCCCCTTTTGTTATCAGAATATTGTGTGTCTTGAGGTCTAGATTTTACAAGTTTCTTATAAGAGAGGAATTGAACTGGAATATTTATCTAATTTTTCTTAGCACAATTATATCTGATCTAGAAAATATGGAAGGAAAAAACCCTCGGTTTTGCATAGAATATGTGAAGGCACTCTGCTCACGTTTATCTTAAATATATTTCATAAATTAAGCTGAGCATTTTCAGGGGATATCACAGCGCCATGCACTGTTCTGTGTGTGTCACACCAAGCCAATGGAGACCAGAGCTGGTGTCTCCACCCTAGAGCAGCATTCTCCTTCACTTTCGATCTTTATGGTTTCTATATTGGAGTGATTGAGTAGCTTGGATTCTGGAAATGTCTCTAGTTGAAATGCTGTAGTATTAACCTGCTATATAGAAGTCCCTTTTGTTTCTTTCTACCAATGCCACCTACCAATTTTAATGATTACAGCAGATTTTGCTTTTCAAACAGCACCAGATGGAACTCACGTTCAAAGAACATATCAGAATTAAATATTTCTTTTGTAATTAGTTGCTTCTGATTTATGCAAGAAAATAAATAAATAACATGAGAGTGAGAAAATGTGCTATACATCCAGACATAGCTAATCCCACACAAACAGCATCTCCATTTATTAGCCAAAAAGACAAAGGTCAGCCCTCATTTGGGGACTTCATTTTCCTTACCCCTTTCCTTGTGGTTCTTTTGCTAAAAGTATAGTGGCAGTCAGGGAAGCCAGCCTTTCAACTGCATTTGTTACAACCTTATCTGATGTTATTTTGGCTGGTTGGCTCACATCTAGATGATAGGAAAATTCATCTGTTCATTCACTTGGGATTGTTTTACTATCAGCATAGGCTGTGTTGCAACCAGGAGTTTGTTTCCACCCAGGAAAATGCTTTTCTTTCATTGAAATATGGAAAAATATATTAAATCAGACAATTAAGACTAGAAAAGAAAATGAGTGATGTTCTTTCTACATTGAACTTTTTTTGTACTTGAATATTTTAATTATTTATCAGCATTGTAAATGTTTCCTCACTATCTTTTGCTAAATATGCTTTATCACTACTATCTTGTTTTTCTATAGCATAACTGAATCATTTGTAAAGTTTTGCTTTCCAGTAGCCAGTGTAAATTTTAAACAAATAACCAAAGTAATCATAAATGGTTTCATATTCTGTATAATTATGCAAAATATTTAATTTCCACATAGGGTAACTATAAGATTTAATTATTAATTACTAAGAAATCCTAAATTATTTTTCTATAATTATGGTTTTTGCAATATGAATTGGGGAACAGCATGGGTTGAAGAGGCTTACCCACAAATCTGATCTGGGGTAAGTCCTGATAAGTTCTGTGACTTAGAGAGGTATACACATCACTTTCTTCCTAATTGCTTATCCATAAAACCTTCCCTGTATGATTATTGTGAGAATTGAAAGAGATAGTGTATGTGAATTTAGCCCTTAATAAAATGCCTGACACAGAAATGTTGCTTCATGAATTTTCTATTAATAAGAGTAGTTTTAGCCAACAGTATTTTTCTATGTAATACAGTAATGGTGAAAAAACACATAAAAAGATAGAGAATTATGTCACTGAATATAAAGTGGGTATATTTTGATTGGTAACTATAAAAAGTTTAAGATCAAAATGCATACAAAATAATATTGAATGTAAACTATAAGTGAAAAATAAAATTGAAGAAAAGAAGTTCAACATCTAAGTAACATAATGATCAGGTACTGTGAATTAAGCCCACAGACCCTATAACAGCACTGATGTTTAAATGCTCAGGCTCTACACATGTGTTATCTAAGGAAATGAGCAATTGCTCAAACATATTTTCTTTAGCTTGTAGAGTCTAGTGATTAATTAAACAGCTCTTTGAGTCATCAGAGATGCTCTAAAAAAATCTGACACAAACTGCCTACCGACAAGTGCTCTTCCTGTTTTTAAATCAGACTTTAATTCTTTGTTCTTTATTTTTTCAGGCTTTTGCGTTGACCTGCCTTGGGAATGTTAAAAGCTGGTAAACACTCCCTTGCCAATCTAGATCAACGGGCAGTATTTTATTGAGCAAGACAGATTTTCATTTTAGAAATTAGGCTAGGCCTTCTACATTATGACATTACCAATAGCTGGTTATATGTTATTATTATTATTATTATTATTATTATTATTATAGGAAGCAAGGATATTCATTTCATGGCTCAGAAGCTGCATGCTGATGTTTAACCAACAGTTTGCAAAGGTTTGCTACGTGATTTACTACATAATGCTGAAATGAGTTCTTTGTCCTCAAGTGGTTTCCAGTAAAATGTGTGCCTCTCCTGGCTTCTCTTTATCTGGGGAATGTGTTTCCTGTCATTACTAAGACAATACCATGGACATAAAGCACATGTGGATTATACCTGTAGATATTTTACAACAAAGGGTGAGTCAGAAACATGGTTAGAACCCACACCTTGGAGCCCCTCACTCCAAGAAGCTGCTGGGACACCATCTCCTGCACCCAGAAATGGATGCGGACAGCTGTTTTCTTTTATTAGTGCACTCCCCCCAAATAAAAGTTGGGTCTTTCTCTTCTTTATTTGTTGTCTAGCAATATCTTCATTTGTGTGTGGACCACAGTGAAAGTAAGATGTGGTTAGAGATTCTACGAGAAGTATTGGAATTTTATATTTATATCTATACTAATAAAAGGGTAATATGCTATTTAGACTGGGAGACCTTCCGGACAAAGCCATGGTGATGGGGCTGAGACAGAGGCAGTTAGGGGTGATTAGGCCAGAAGGGGAGGGCAGTTGGGGGCAAGCAGGCCAGCAGGTAGAGTGGTTAGGGGCGATCAGGCAAGCAGGCAGGTGAGCAGTTAGGAGCCTGTAGTCCTGGATTGTGAGAGGGATGCCCGATTGCCAGTTTAGGCCCAATTCCTGTGGACATCCCCTGAGGGGTCCCAGATTGGAGAGGGTGCAGCCTGGGCTGAGGGAGAACCCCTAACCCATGCATAAATTTCATGCACCAGGCCACTAGTTGGAAATAAGATGCCAGATTGAGTCACTTCTGATGATGATGCTACATAAGCTAACTCAAAGGGTGGCCACTAGAACTCAAAAGGATTTTGAGCCTAGCTAGCATGGCTCAGTGGTTGAGCATCAACCTATGAACTAAGAGGTCACAGTTTGATTCCCAGTCAGGGCATATGCCCAAGTTGTGGGCTCAATTCCCAGTTTGGGGTGTGCAGTATGCAGCTGATCGATGACTGTTTCTCATCATTGATCTTTCTATCTCTATTTCTCCCTTCCTCCCTGAAATCAATAGAAATATATATTTTTTAAAAAAGGATTTTGATGAATTTCTATAAAATAATTTACATACCATCATATAAGTACCAGATGTTTGTCACACACAGGGAGTGACACATTAAACAATTTCAGTGAATGTATTTGATGTTCAGCTGTGTACATACCCCCTCTGAACTTCATATCCCCTCACCAGCACCCTTAATATTAAATGTAAGTAGAGTAAACTCAGATGTGAAATCAAATCCATCTTCTAATGAAAAATAAGGCAGCTGTGAAATAATGATATTTTTTTAAAATAAGAAAATAGTGATTGGACCACAGCTGATTGGATTAAAGAAAAGCAGGTTATTTAATTATGGTTATTGTCTGTGTGAATTTTTATGGAAAGAAAGGAACTATTGTTAGGACAATGAACTCTCAAACCCAGAGGGGTGGCTATATTTAGAACTTCTCTGGGTTATATCTTTGTCTTTCCAGCTGCCTTTCTTGAATCATCAATCTTATCTATTAGAATGTGAGGTTGCTAAGAGTTCATCATAATTCAGAAAGCTAAATCACCAAGAGGATGGTCATGGCTGATTTTGAATGGTTTTCATGACAATTGATTATTTTGGCTTTAAGATGACTAGATATCAATATATTTCTTGACAAATGTCTATAGAGGTAGGGAAACCTGGTGTTGTAGATGGGCAGGAATGGAACCTGGTGTTAGATGCATGGGGTCAGACTGGACCTGGGTTTAGCAACCTCAGTACTTGAGTTCTGGGTAGGGAAGAATTAGAGCCAAGACTTCAACCATAAGAGAGCATTTATTTATAAAGTCATAGAGGTGGAAGAAGTAATTCACAGAAGAAATAAGCTTAGGAAACAAGTTATAGAGGTAAAGAAAAGACCCTTAGAGCTTGGGAGTGAGGAAGGCAATAGTAATATGGAATTGGGGGAGGGGGTCTAGGGAAAGGGAAGCGAAAGGCTTGGACATGTTTCTACGAGGGAAAGCACACTGGATCCATGTCCTAAGGGTTTAAGGGTGGAGATTTTAGGGGAATTCCCATGGGAAAAATCTTAATAGAATATTCAGCAGCTTTCCAGGTGTGTCCTTTCGAGATTGTATTCTCCACTGATTGATTGGTTGGTGACAGGGCAGGAGATCCTGAGGTCAGTCTTGGGGTCACTGGTCTGATTTTGTTGCTTTTCTGGGCCTGGAGCTGAAATATAACTGAGGCCTAGATATCTCTAGGGAGGAAAGGTCAGGGGTCCAAACTTCATGTCCACGGATATGCTAGGGGTTGAAAGGTCACCCTGGGGGTGAGGTCTCACCTTACAATTGTCTTTTGCTAGGCACCTGGGGCTTTCTGCCCTGGTGACCTTCTGTACCTGGCTCATTGTCCTAGCTCTGCTCATGTCTGTTTAACTGCCTACCACAGTGGTAGGTTGTTTAGTGTCTATAATTTCATTCATTGATTTCCTTCTCCTTGCCTCTGCACTTCCTGCTCCTCCTTCTCCCTGGAACACTTTTTCCCTTTGTGTCCACTTGCATGCTTCTATTGTGTATTTTTCATATAATAGACATCATAGTCATCTGTGAAATGTCTATAGTCCTTCCAGCTCCAATTCTCTGGTAAAGCGCTTATTCCTTCCTCTGTGCTGCATCACGCTTTCTGCACATTGCCCCATTCTATAGTCATGTGTTTGTGCTTCCCACACTCTTACTGTTCTTGATATCCTCACCACTTAATGCAGAACTTAACAGATGAGCAGTATTAAGTGTCCACTGAATGAATGTCCAATACCAGTGTTCACAGGTAGCATGCTGATTAAATAGATTATGCTACAACCTTACCATGGAATGTCATAAAGCCACTGAAAATGATGTGGTAGAAAAATATCTTGACTTGGAAATATAGCCGTAGAACTAAACAAAAAGAAGCTCATCAAACATAGAAGTAATATGACCACATTTTTATAATAACAAAACATGCACACCATATTCACATACATTTAGAATAAGAAAAAAAAAACTCTGGGAGGCTATTAGTGGTTATTTCCTAATGGTGGTCTTATGGAGATTTTATTTTCTTCTCTAACCTTTTCTGCATCTTATGAATTTTCAATAGGCATCTCTTACTTTTATATATAGAAACACAGATACTCCCTAAAAGAAATCATAAAAGTCTTGATGGAGATAGAGCAAAAACACAACTGGATGAATTCAGCGGTGGCGACATTAACTACACACTTAATATTCTAGGGTGACAAGTGACTTACTCTGCCTACCAGACCAGAAAGTAAAATAAAAGTCACTAGTATAAAAAAAAAAAGAGGAAATGATTAAATCAAGAGAAATTTACACATTGAGGCATGCAGGCAGAAAAGGCTTCTCTTGTGTTCAGAATAACAAATATTTTAATGGGTCTGGAAGATAGATACAGCAGGTGAGACTAAAAAGATAGATCAAGGAAAATGTCATTATTAACTGAGCAGGCCTCACCCATAAGAAAGGTGTACTAACAGACTTGAAGTCCTTCTGAGTCTCCTGACACAGACACCAGCAGAGTGAGCAGTGATGCTTCTGAGACAGAAGGCTATGTATCTCCTTCCAATCATCAGGTATGGGAAGGTCTCTGTTAGGGCATTCCCCATAGGTACTAAGGGAGAAAGTACTTCCCCAACATTGACAGTGAGAGTTCTCATAGTGCGGGGGAGGCTGTTTTATCAGAGTTCTGGGTACCTTCTGATTTTAATTTCAATGAGTCCCAGTTCTAATCATTTTGTGAGGTTGTCACTCATCCGTACTAAACGCGGTGGCAGTAATGTTAGAAAGAAAAATTAAATGAAATGTCAAGTATCCCAGTGTGGTAAATAAGAGAATCTGCAGCTTTATAGCACAGCAGGAAGTGTTATGCAATTACATGGGGAGGTTGCTAATGCATTTCATTGTCATTGAAAAAAGAAAACTTTTTTTATGACAGATCATGCATATGCCTTTGGGGCCTTTCTATCTGAGACCTTGGATGCTTCCTGTGTTGGGTACCTAAATTCTAATCAATTGCTCCTTCCTTCAAGTCAGCTGTTATTAATACTTAGGATTCTTCTAGCTAACCACCAGTTAACTTCTTTTCTACCTGGCAACTAAATTGTAACCTAGAAACAAAATTTGAAAAGCAGGAATATGGCAGTCAGAGAATAAAGTTCTAGAGTTATTTCAAATCTGCCTATGCACTCTTGGAATGTTTAATCATTTCCAAACTGAAGAGCCATTTGTAAGTTTGACAGGAAGAGTTTATTTAAATAGCTCTGCTTCATGCACCTTTGGACATCAAGATCTGAAGGGCCCTTCAGCTTTAAAGTGGATGTGGCATTGGACATGACTCAATGGATAATGAGTAAAACATTAAGTATCCTTAGAGTATTTGAAACTGTTTAGTGCATCCATTGTCCAGAGTACCCATTAACTTTCAGATTGCAACATTAGGAAATCAGAGAGTTTTTACAGCAACTTAAAATCACCTGATTATTCGTCTGGAATTTAGTTAGATTTAGCGTTCCCACATAACACCCACTTAAATTTGTATTTCAAGTAAGCCATGACCTAGTTGTAGTATGTCCCAAATATTACATGGGACATATTTATATTAAAAATATTTGTTGTTTATCTGAAATTCAAATCTAAGAAACAAAAATCCTTACTCTGCACTCCTCATTTCTACTCCATTCCAGATTACAAATCTAGGGCCCATTTCCCTAACCACAACACTCACAGTGCTTTCAAAGTTAGTATTGTTCTGATCTGCATTCTATTTGAAGGAGGTAGAATGCTAAATAGTAATGGAAAATAGGACCATGTTAGACTTGAGTTCTAGTCCAGGCCTCTCAAGCCTCCAATATGTGAGATTATCTTGTTTACCTTGATTTTCTGTTTGTGAAATGGCATATATTGATGTGCTGTTTGGAAAAGGTTTTTAAACTCTCAGAAAATACAGCAATGTCATGAACCCTGTTTTGTCTTTTGCACCAGGGATTAAACAATCATGGTTGCAGCAATGAGAAAGGTCTTTCCCAGCAATTGCCTACCTAGAGCAATTGCTGTCTTCTCCCATTTGTGCCTTTTGTTAGAGGAATGGTAGGGGGATCTTGGGGTTGTTGATGCCAGAGGAATTAGGGTCTATTGATCCGAGGTTGGTAGACACTACACTGTGGAGCCCACAGGGGAAGATGCTCCAGGTGATGGCAGTGCAGGGATGGGCAGCTGACCTCATGTGTATTGTCTTGCAGGTGGACTTGGGCCTTCTGCGCTTTGTCACTGCTGTTGGGACACAGGGAGCTATTTCAAAGGAAACCAAGAAGAAATACTACGTCAACACTTACAGAATAGACATTAGCTCCAATGGGGAAGACTGGATCACCATAAAAGAAGGAAACAAGCCTGTTGTAAGTTTGGCTGCCATCCTTTCAACCAATTTAGTCTTTGAAATGGATGATCAATTTTACTTGTTTGGGAGCTTTCAGTCTGGTCTGGTTAATTTTTTAATTGATTTAAAATGAAAAGAGCAATTAGAGGTTTAAAGCTGACCAAAGGGGTCTCATGTTCCCAGATCCAGAAGCCCAAAGCAAATTATATGAATGTGTCCAAGAAAAGTCAATACCAGCCAAATCAAGTGTCAGACTCAAGAATCACTTTATACATCCCACAAGGACAAGGACTATGCATAAGATGAATACTGTCCTCTTAGGATCATAGGAGTTGTTTTGTTTTCCCTGTGTTTCTCCATTCTTTTTCATGGATTTATTCTTTCTTCCTCTCTGTAACAGGCTAGTTTTAGAAAAGTCCTTTTCATCTATCCTCTGTGGCTCACAAACTAATTTGCAAGTGTGTTTGGCTGCTTCTGTGAGAATACACTGTAAATAAAACCAAGTTAGTCCATCATGTTCCCTAAGATCACATACATGCCACCTCCTCACTGCTTAACCAAGGAGGAAAACCCCTGTCCCTGGGAGCTTTACCCTAAATCATTTGGAACTGAGGTGATTTTTTCTCAGCCTTCTTGTTTACTTAAAGTTATGCTAGCTCTGATTTAGCAATCAAAAGATTTCTGAGAACTCACACTTGCTGTTTCTCCAAAAGTAAAAGCTTGCTGAAGCTGAGTAAAATGTATAGAATTGATAAGGATAGTAGCAAAGATCCAGGTACAGTGACTTGAAATCCTGGATTTGAGAAGAGGTCAGTTAACATGTCCTTGTCTCTCTCTGGAGCATTCATGGCCTTGACTTCCTCCTGGCCCTAAACTGAGAAAAGCCTCCAGGTGTGAAGTGAGAGAACTATTAATTCCCTTTGATTAACTGCAAAGCCCTCACTCTTGTTTAGGGGAGATAAGATTGAAGTGGATGTAGATATGCAGCTGCTATATGGGAGGAAAGTTTTGTGGTCAGGCAAGTTCAAGGCCACTATCTAGCTGGTGAGGACACGAAATCAATCCTCCACCTGGGAAAGAAAAACACTCATAGTCAACATTCGTGGTAGTTAAGCAAGTAAATTCAACCCTGAGTTTCATGGCTTATTCTTGTTTTGGAGTAGTTTTTTGCAGACATGCTTTAATTTCAAACAAATAGATTGGGGGTCAGGGGTGGGGAACATACTAATGCCAAGGACACACCACAAGCAAGAGAATCCAGAAAGCCCAACCAGTACGACTCGGTGGTTGAGTGTTGACCCATGAACCAGGAGGTTGAGATTTGATTCCTGGTCAGGGCACATTCCAGTGGGGGGTTTGCCAGTGGCAGTGGCAGTTGATCAATGATTCTCTCTCATCATTGATGTCTCTCTCTCTCTCTCTCTCTCTCTCTCTCTCTCTCTCTCTCTTTCTCCCTCTCTTTGAAATCAATAAAAACATATTTTAAAAAGAGAGAGAGAGAGTGCGAGAACTAACCTCTGACCTTCAGGCCATTTCTTTAAAAAAAAATGAGTGCTACCCTAGCTCGTTTTGCTCAGTGGATAGAGCATCAGCCTGCAGACTGAATGGTCCAAGGTTCAATTCTGGTCAAGGACACATGTTCGGGTTGAGGGCTTGATTCCCAATAGGGGGCATGCAAGAGGGAGCTGATCAATGATTCTCTTCCATCATTGATGTTTATATCTCTCTCTCCCTCTCCTTTCCTCTCTGAAATCATTTACACACACACACACACACACACACACACACACACACACACACTAGGGGCCTGGTGCAAAAAATTTGTGCACTGAGGGGGGGTGTCCCTCAACCCAGCCTGCCTTCTCTCACATACTGGGAACCCTCAGGGGATGTCCTAGTGGCGTCTGGCCTCCCTTTGTGGGAGTCGACCAGGCTGATCAGGGGAAGGCACCACCCCCATCACCCTGCTGCTGCAGCCACTGCCAGTCACTGCAGCCAGCAAGGTTTTTTCATCAACACAGACTCCAATCCCTTCACCATGAAAAAATAACAACTTTCTTTAGGCATTTTCAAGATGTGTCTTTCATATAATAATAATTTCTTTATTATTTTTTTTTATCCTCACCTGAGGATATGTTTCCATTGATTTTTAGAGAATGTGGAAGAGAAAGGGAAAGACAGAGAGAAACATCAAAGTGAGTTTGATTGGTTGCCTCCTGCATGAGCCCTGGCCTGGGCCCCAGCCAGGGAGGAGCCTGCAACCTAGGTGCATGCCTTTGGTCAGAATTGAACCCACACCCTGCATTCAGCAAGCCGAGGCATTATCTACTGAGCCAAACCGGCTAGGGCAGGATATGATATTCTTAGCCCTCCAGCAGTGGACCTTCGTTTTTTTCGCCAGGAGTGTGGTGAAAAACCCTAGATCACCTTTTTGGATTCTTATTACCCAAGTTACTAAGAATATTACCAGTGGCATACAGGGAGGTTAACCAACGAGCGGTCAGAAAAGGTGTTTCCTCTGTAGTTCACACCAATAGCCGGCTTGACCCCCCCGCCCCCCACCCCCCGCAGGCCTGACACCTCTGGCTCAGGCTTCTTCAGGCCTGGGCAGGGGACCCCATCTCCCCCTGATCACCGGCTCTGCCCTCGCCCAGGCCTGACACCTCGGCCAGAGGCTTTGAGCCCCATCACCCTCCGATCGCAGGATCAGCCCCTCGCCCAGGCCTGACACCTCTGCCAGAGGTGTCAAGCCTGGGCAGGGGACCCCCATCTTCCCCCAATCACAGGCTCTACCCCCCACCCAGGCCTGATGCCTCTGGCCCAAGCGTCAGGCCTAGGCAGGGGACCCCCAGACTCCTCCGATTGCCGGCTATGCCCCCAGCCCAGGCCTGACGTCTCGGCCAGAGGCATCGACCTCCATCACCCTCCGATCGCTGGATTGGCCCCTTGCCCAGGCCGGACACCTCCGCCAGAGGTATCAGGCCTGAGCAGGGGACACCCATCTCCCCCCCATCACCAGCTTCTGGGCGGCTTCTGGGGCTTCTGGGGCTGGCCTGCGGCCCAGGATGGCGGCTCGCACTGGCGGCTGCGCTGTCCTGCCCTGCCTGCAGTATGCAAATTAGCCGCCATCTTTGTTGGTGGTTAATTTGCATATCGCACTGATTAGCTAATGGGAGGTGTAGCGAAGGTATGGTAATTACCATGTTTGTCTATTATTTGCTAGGATAATAAAATAAATTAAAATAGTGCTACATCTTCAAGACCTTCTCTGCAGCTATTGTCCATTCGGCTGTCTACAGGGTTCAGAGAGGTGTCAGGAAGCACACACAAGTCCTTAGGGAGTATCTGGCAATGGACACAGCTCTGTTTAGATGTCCACTATCAGAACACTCTGGCACACATAAGAGCTTTCAGAGTGGGAAGCAAAAAGAATATATAGTGTGTCCCAAAATTCACGCAAGAAGTAATTTTGACAGAAAACACAGGTTTATAATTAAAAATTGTAAATTTTTTATTGATTAATAAAGTATACAGTATGAGGTTATGTATGGAATAGCACATAAGGTAAATGGCTTCCATGGCTTTGCTGGCACATATGCAAAGCCGTGGTCTTCATTGGTCTTCATTGTTCCTGCTCCTGGGCCATAATTGGTACTTGGTAATACTTATCAAATTGAAGGGATTGAAATCAAAGGGCAACAGATATTAGAATCTGATTCAATAAACCAAGTAAAATTAGGCTTTTATTTTTTGTTGTTGTTGTTGTTAATGCTCACGCAAAATTCAAATCTTGCGTGAATTTTGGGACACCCTGTAGAAAGGTTCAGTAAAGATAAAGACCTGGCATCTGTCTGAGCACTTTTAATGAACCTAGTAAAATCTGAGCTTCCACTTGAGTCTAGTTATTGTTGGCCACTTGCCTTTCTCCATATGTTGGGGCCTTTCAGCCACTGCCCTCTACCATCTTTCCGACTTTCCTTGGGAAGAGCTGGCTGTACCTCAGCTGGAACAGCCTGGGACCATCACAACCTCAGCAGTCCTCCTCATGTTGAATAGAATGCATGTCCTTAGGTTGTTTTCAGGAAAAAAAAAATTCCCTCAGTGTGAGCCAAGAGTTGGCACATGCAGTGCTCCTAACAGACTGCTGGGCTTCCCTGAAGTGGACTTGTTGACACGTTAAGCACCATAGTTTGGGACTCTACTCTTTCTGGCAGCTACCTATTATTCTTTGTCACACAAAAATGCTCCCACACAGATTGTTTCCCAGAGAGAGATGCTGAAGTAGGATAGGCATCTGAAGCCCATCACAGGCTGGGATAAATTATCATATTAAATTTTCTCCGGAGAGAGATCAGGCTAACAGCCAACTTTGGAAAGCATTGACCCCCTTCAATTGTGCAGGCCACTTAAGCTAAATGAAGTAAAAACACCATCTTGACTTTTACAAGCCCTTTCTCCCAGGAGAAGAGCAAACCTTGGGAAACTGTGGTTCTCCTCTACAAAGTTATTTGGGAAGGTAGCGAGGAATCTCATGCTTCCAATGAGCCCAGTAAACTCGAGTTACACCACCTGAGAAGAGGAGTCTGGCCTGGCTGTGCTTGTCACCCATGGCATGTAACTGAGACAGCCACTTTCATACAGGCCATCCCCAATCCAGGGCCAAGTAAAATCCAGGAAAATGGAAGCTTTCTGTTTCATCTGAGCTGAGTCTACTGCCAGAATGTTCCATGAAGGCAAACAGCCTCCGCTGCTTGGACATCTTGCCAGAGAACATGGCTGTGGCACCTGGCCTGGCACCATGGCCCTGACAAATACTTGTGGGAAACTGGTTTGTGACGGGCAATCGTTACACCTGTGGTTAGAATAAAATGACTCCTTTTAAAACTAGAAGCAGAAGCTCTGGAAAAGCTGAGTTTTAATTACACATTATTTATAACTAAGTTTTTATTTTGACCACTAAAACAAAATTTTGCCAATAACTAAGAAAGATTAAAGTCATTAATGAATGTCAGAGAAAAGATCTTCCATCAAGAAATGGGAGTTGAAAGAGAGAAAGCCACTTGAACTTGTGCTATAGCTGGGAACAGAGAATTTAAAAAACAGACCTTCTGGGAGTTCCTGGGAAAGTAAAATAAGGAGAGTTCCCATCAAATGTCCTTAGCATTTTGTAGGTCCATATGATAAAGTTAATAATTGCCCACTTTGTAATATAATAGTGTGCATTTTTAAATAAATATTACCCTTCTAACAGTGCTTCTGGAGGCTCTAGCCACTCTGAAAATTAAATGGATGGTTAGGACAATATTCTACATTAGACATGATTCTTTCTGATTGCCATCATTTGAAAAAAACCCAAAACAAACACATGGTAAATTATTAACACTACCTCAACCTGGATAGACAATGTTGAAATTGTAAATTTCAACCGTTTGTGAAAACATATTTTGGATTTGTTTTCAATCCCAAAATCCTATTATTAAAGGGCCCTTTCTTTTTTCCATATAGATCTTTCAGGGAAACACCAACCCCACAGATGTTGTGTTTGGAGTTTTCCCCAAACCACTGATAACTCGATTTGTCCGGATTAAACCTCTGACTTGGGAAAATGGCATATCTATGAGGTTTGAAGTATACGGCTGCAAGATAACAGGTAAGGTCTGGCTTAAAGATTGCCTAGTGTAAATATGTCTCACTTCTCCACATACAGCGCAGCTAGAGAGCGGTCGGGTTCCTGAGTAGGGGTAGCTGGGGATTGAGAAAATGAAAGAAAGAGACAGACACAGAGATAGAAGAAAAAGCTGGGGCCGGGTGGGACCACTGTCCTCTGATGATGAGACAGGGACAGAAACAGTGACCCAAAGCTGATACAGTGTATTTATTTTATACAGAAAAAAACAGGAAGTTTTACTAAAAGTCAAGACAAAGGAGATTATTTTCATTCTTGGGTGGGCCTGAGTCATATTCATCCCTGGATTTAAATAACAAAACCCACCCCCTGGCACCTGGGCTGAAGGTCAAGCCTACCACACTCCTGCCTTTTGGCAAAATGTGTTTCCAGGATGTGACTTTGCCAACACCACTGGCTTCAGCTGATAATAATTAAATAAATGCCCATGTGCCTTCCCAGGCACTCTCTATAGCCTAGTTATCTACACTAATAAAAGACAAACATGCAAATTGACCGTATCTTTGCTAGACCTTAAGCCACGCCCACCAGCAAATCAGAGCAACTGTATGCAAATTAACCCAAACAAGATGGTGGCCAGCAGTCATGGAGCTGGAGCAAGCAGGCAGCTTGGTTGCTCCAGTGATGGAGGAAGCCAAGCTTCGCGCCTGCTGCGACCGGCTCTGAGCACCACTCAAGGCAACAAAGTTTCAATTATAGAAGATAAATAAACTCAGATTTTGAGATCAATCACTTCTTTCTCAGAATGCATGGATAAAACTGCAATTCATTCATTCACTCATTCATTCAAAAATCAGCAGGTGGAACACATTATGTTCCAGGCACATAAGACACAATAACCAAGGGCCTAAATAGACACCTTTCAAAAGAGGACATCCAGAAAACCAAGAGACATATGAAAACATGCTCAAAGTCACTAATCATCTGAGAGATGCAAATCAAAACAACAATGAGGTACCATCTCACACCTGTCAGACTGGCTATCATCAACAAATCAACAAATGACAAGTGCTGGAGAGGATGTGGAGAAAAAGGAACACTTCTGCACTGCTGGTGGGAATGCAGACTGGTGCAGCCACTATGGAAGACAGTATAGAGTTTCCTCAAAAAACTACAAATGGAACTCCCATTTGACCCTGTGATCCCACTTCTAGAACTATATCCCAAGAAACCAGAAACACCAATCAGAAAGGATATATACACCCTTATGTTAATAGCACCACAATTCACCATAGCTAAGATCTGGAAACAGCCTAAGTGCCCATCAGTAGATGAATGGATTAGAAAACTGTGCTACATCTACACAATGGAATACTATGCTGCTGTAAAAAAAAAAGGAACTCTTACCATTTGCAACAGCATGGATGGAACTGGAAAGCATTATGCTAAGTGAAATAAGCCAGTCAATGAAGGAAAAATACCACATGATCTCACTCATTTATGGATAATAAAGACCATTATAAACTTATGAACAAAAGTAGATATAGAGGCAGAGCTGCCTCGAACAAACTGTCAAACTACAGCGGGAAGGCCGGGGAGGGTTGGGGGGCAGAAGGGGGTGGTAAGAGATCAACCGAAGGACTTGTATGCATGCATATAAGCATAACCAATGGACATAAGACACTGGGGGGTAGGGGAGGCCAGGAGATTGTTAAGGACGGGGGAAAAAAAGGAGACATATGTAATAATCTTTGTAATACTTTAAGCAATAAAACAATTTAAAAAAAATAACACAATAAAAAATAAGCCCACCAGGGACACTTCTACTTTCATCAGCTTTCACTATAAGGGGAACATGGCCTCTAAAATAAAATTTTCTCACTGGAGTGTCTGCTTGACGGAGCTTATTGTAGGTTCAATTTATTGTCTAGCATGCACTGTCAAATTATTGGATACCATTTAGTAAGCACTTACTCTAAACGAGGTATGTTACATATATTCTTTCCCTGAATCCTTATTATGGCTGAATTAAGTTTAATCTTTTAAATATATGTATTTTTATTGATTTCAGAGAGGAAAGGAGGAGAGAGAAAGATGGAAACACCAATGATGAGAGAGACTCAATGATGGGCTGCCTCCTGCACTCCCCTATTAGGGATCAAGACTACAACCCAGGCATGTGCCCTGACTAGAATAGAACCATGACCTACTGGTTCATGGGATGCCACTCAACCACAGGGGCACACTGGCCAGGCTGAAATAAGGTTAATCTTACTGACCAAGAAATGAAGGTCAGAGGGACTAAATGTCTTGCTTATGGTTACATGTTCACTAATGGATAGTTCAGAGCCAAGCTTGGATGTCTGTGTACCTTCTATTCATGTGACCATCATTATAACATGATAGCCTCTTTAAGAAAGCCTGCCTTGATAATTATTTGGATTTTGTAGCTGTCTTGCTAAAGAGAAAATATCTAAAATAAAGTAGGGGTCACAAATAACAAACTAGCCCTATGAGCCTAAAAGCAGTATCTTACTTGGAAAAACAAAACAAAACCACAGGCTATATACTAGTTGTAAAATAGAATTTACTATTTCAGATATCTGCTTAGCCAAGTCATTTAATCATTTTAAAAAAATACAATATATTATTTGCCTCTTTACATGTGAAGACTCACACATTCTTATAATTAACTCTCAGGAAAATCTTTATAAAAATGAAAACAGAGCATTCAGGGTTAAATAAGTATTTTATTTAACTAAAAGGAGAGCCTGGAAATTCAGAGTTAAGACTAACACATTTAGAATTTTTATAAAGTTTACCTCTTTTTTTTTTTTTTTTTGTACAGTAACATGAGATTAAGTTGGAGTAATAGGACAGAAATTTTCACCTTGATTTCAAATGGCCTTGTTTCTGCAAATTTACGGGTATCTCTTAAATTTGTAATGCTCTGAAAATGACCTAGAACTTTCCCTTATATAACTTCTGAGAAAAAAATAAAGCCAAGGTTAAATCTTACTTTTCAATGTCCTTTCCTCCTCCAAACCCTCCCACCCAATTCCTGCCTCTAAGGCCTTGACTTTTCTAAGTCTTAGGTCCTAAAACAATAAACATGCCTGTCTCTATGTTGGAAATAAATAACATTTTGGTAAGAAATCATATGTCAGTTTTTACTTTCTAAAATGGGCTCTACTGTAAACAGTATAGTTTTATTTTTTCCCCCACTTAGTTTGTTCTTTTCTAAATTACTTACAATTTCATGGAAAATTGCCTGGGTCACTTTTTTTTCCCCCCTTCAAAAATTCAGTATTTCTTTATATAAAAATAAAAACAATAGAGTTGGCCTTCATGAAATGAGAAATTAAATACCCTAAATAAGTATACTAATATAACGTTAAAAGATAGTTCACAGGCTTTTAAAAATTGTTTACTTTTCATTACTTTTAGTGAATCAGTTATTGATTCTGTTTTGAATTTTTAAACTTACTCTAAAGGTTACGTTTTACTGCTCTTTTAAAAATGAAAACATTGCATTGTATTTATTTAAATGAAAGGGAACTCTGTCATGACTGCTATTTTCTTCAGAATGCCCCATGGACAAGTCATAACAGTACTGATAGCCATACCAATACAGTGAGAATAACAGCAGGATCATTCTTTTCCTTCTAGGTCTGTCCTGACCTGGCCACTTTTTTTTAGCTACTTAGTCTCTTAGAACTACACCTTCTTTATCTCTTAATTGGGTATAACCCACCTACTTGTAACAAATTTAACAGACTTTAAAGTCATATAAATGCCAGAATAAGAAAATTAAAAAACTAGAAGTATTGCCCAATTAATTTTTAAAATCAGTATATTCATTCAACAAAAGATAGCTATTGAGACAACAGCTAAGAGAAAGTTGCCAAGGTAGTTAGTGAGTAAAAGGAGAAATTCTTGCAATTTAAACTCCTTAACTATAGTTCATGAGGTCACCTCTAGAATTCAACATTAAAAAGATAAAACAGGAGGAGAACATTCCATACAATATGCAAATAGACGGAATGGCGGAACAACCAAACAACCGAACAACTGGTTGCTATGATGTGCGCTGACCACCAGGGGGTGCACGCGGAACATGGCGGGTGTTGACAGCATGCCGGCAGAGCACAGAACATGGCGGGCATCAGCTGTGGTGGGATGGTGGAGCAGGTGAGTTGGGGCACCAGACCAAGGTGTGGCACTGGTCGCTGGCATCAGGGTGAGCCTTTGGTGGTTACTGGAAATTCTTTGCTCCTGTGCACCATGATGCCGCCAGGCACTCGCACCTGCTGCCAGCACTGGCCCCTGCTTACACCCACTGCCAGCACCAGAGCCGCCGCTTGCACCCACTGCTGGCGCCCAGCCCTGATCGCTTAGGTGTTGTCAGTGGGTGTGAGTGGCAGCTGCCAGCCCAGATTTGCCCTAAGGGCTTCTCCACTTCCCCCTGCTCCTGAGGGCCAATCAGGGCAGCAGCCACTGCTCACACCCGCTGCTGGTGCTGGCCTCAATTGCTCCGTGCCATCAGTGGATGCCAGCGGGGCCAGCACCATCAGTGCGTGGGAGTGGCAGCGAGAGCAAGGCTGCAGGCAGACAGGGGACCTGGAGCCGTGGTGGGAGGGGCCAGATGGAGGCATAGAGGATGGGCCGAGACCTGCCCCTGTGCCCACCACAGCCTTGCCACCCACAGATTCTTTCAAGGTGCACAGATTTGTGCACTGGGCCCCTAGTTTACTATAAATCTACTAAGTACCTTTCAATGTGCCCAGCACTCAGGAGACAGGGATAAAAGGCAAGGCACTTGCCTTCATGGAGCTTACCATTTAGTTCAGTGGTCATCAAACTGCGGCTCGTGAGCCACATGCGGCTCTTTGGCCCCTTGAGTGTGGCGACGAAGTTTCGATCGCACTGTACGTGCGTGCCCGCACATGGTATTTTGTGGAAGAGCCACACTCAAGGGGCCACAGTTTGCCAACCACTGGTTTAGTGGAAAGGCGCCAGTTCACAAATACATACCACATGCCAGCTGTGTTAAGTGCTTTGTATCCACGAGCTAATCCATTATCAGAACAGCTGTGAATGGTTATGTGAGAATGACATACACCATTTTCCAGGTGAGAGAACTAAGGTTTTGAAAGGTACTAAATTGCTCAAAGAAATAAGCTAGTGCCATGGTCGGCAAACTGCGGCTCACGAGCCACATGTGGCTCTTTGGCCCCTTGAGTGTGGCTCTTCCTAAGCCTTAGGAGTACCCTAATTAAGTTAATAATAATGTACCTGCCTATATATTTTAAGTTTAAAAAATTTAGCTCTCAAAAGAAATTTCAATCATTGTACTGTTGATATTTTGCTCTGTTGACTAATGAGTTTGCCGACCACTGAACAGCAAGTGGAATTTAAACTCAGGTTTGTCTAAATCAGTGGTTCTCAACCTTGGCTGCACATTAGAATCACCTGGGAATCTTTTTAAAATCCTGATTTCTGGGCCTCATACTCCGGAAATTCTGTTTCTTTGTTACTAATGTTGTGGCCCCACCCCATAACAAAGAAACAGAATTTCTGGAGGATGAGGCCGAGAAATCAGGATTTTAAAAAGATTTCCAGGTGATTGTAATGTGCAGCCAAGGTTGAGAACCACTGGTCTAAATTCAAATGAAAATGACCACATATATGCAAAATGACTTTCCCTGAATTTAAACATTTATATAAATCACTAGAGGCCTGGTGCAGAAAAATTTGTGCACTCGAGGGGTTCCCTCAGCCCAGCCTATGCCCTCTTGCAGTCCGGGACCCCTCGGAGGATGTCCACCTGCTGGCTTAGGCCTGCTCCCTGGGGGATTGGGCCCAAACTGGCAGTCAGACATCCCTCTGGCAGCCTGGCAGCCCTCGGGGGATGTCCACTTACCAGCAGGGAGCAGACCTAAGCTGCAGTCGGACATCCTTAGTGTTGCAGAGGAAGCAGGAGAGGCTCCCACCACCACCGTTGTGATGGCAGGCATCAGCCTGGCTTGTGGCTGAGAAGAGATCCCCTTGTGGGAATGCACTGACCACAAGGGGGCAGCTCTGGCATTGAGCGTCTGCCCCCTGGTGGTCAGTGGGTGTCATAGTGACCAGTCATTCCCAGACATTCTGCTGTTAGGGTCAATTTGCATATTACCCTTTTATTATATAGGATAGAGGCTTGGTGCATGGGTGGGGGCCAGCTGGTTTGCCCTGAAGGGTGTCCCAGGTCAGGGTGGGGGTCCCACTGGGGTGCCTGGCCAGCCTGGGTGAGGGGCTGATGGCCTTTTTTATTTTCATAAGGATTTTCCTGAGAGTTAATTATAAGAATGTGTGAGTCTTCATATGTAAAGAGGCAAATAATATATTGTATTTTTTAAAATGATTAAATGACTTAGTTATTTAAACAGATATCTGAAATAGCAAATTCTATTTTACAACTATTCTATATAGCCTGCGGTTTGGTTTTGTTTTTCCAAGTAAGATACTGCTTTTAGGCTCATAGGGCTAGTTTGATATTTGGGACCCCTACTTTATTTTAGATATTTTCTCTTTAGCAAGACAGCTACAAAATCCAAATAATTATCAAGGCAGGCTTTCTTAAAGAGGCTATCATGTTATAATGATGGTCACATGAATAGAAGGTACACAGACATCCAAGCTTGGCTCTGAACTATCCATTAGTGAACATGTAACCATAAGCAAGACATTTAGTCCCTCTGACCTTCATTTCTTGGTCAGTAAGATTAACCTTATTTCAGCCTGGCCAGTGTGCCCCTGTGGTTGAGTGGCATCCCATGAACCAGTAGGTCATGGTTCTATTCTAGTCAGGGCACATGCCTGGGTTGTAGTCTTGATCCCTAATAGGGGAGTGCAGGAGGCAGCCCATCATTGAGTCTCTCTCATCACTGGTGTTTCCATCTTTCTCTCTCCTCCTTTCCTCTCTGAAATCAATAAAACTACATATTTTTAAAAGATTAAACTTAATTCAGCCATAATAAGCCCCGGCAAGCAGACACTCCAGTGAGAAAATTTTATTTTAGAGGCCATGTTCCTCTCATAGTGGAATCTGATGAAAATAGAAGTGTCTCTGATGGACTTATTTTTTATTCTGTTTTATATGCCTGGAACATAATGTGTTCCACGTGCTGATTTTTGAATGAATGAGTGAATGAATGAATTGCAGTTTTATCCATGCCTTCTGAGAAACAAGTGATCTCAAAAATTGACCCTTGAATTAAAAGTTACTATGTGAATTCAGCACTTGACTTCCAAACTCTCCAGAGCACCAGTTTTAATCTAATTTTTGTAGATTTAAAGTATTCAAAAAAATGCTTTTTTGAAATTTTTAATCCTGGGTAATCCAGTGTATACAATGATGTGTCATCCTATAGAGATACAAACAAGAATGTAGCAAACCATTCTACTTTATAGGTTATTGACAGATTAGGTTTTATCATTTTGGCAAAGATGAAAATTGGTAAAATTAATCTTATAGGTTAACTGCTTAATGTATGAGAACACACTACAACCTTGTATTTGTTATCCAGGCATGTATTAATTAGTGCTTCTGCACACATTAGTGTGTTCCTATGTTAATCAGAACTTCTCAGTGATGACCTCAGGCACCACAGCATCCAAAGATACTTTCTGAGTCATCAGGGGAAGAGTTAATTATGTTCATTCAGGTTCTTCCATCAACTGAAGTTATTACCTTCACAGTCTTTGAAAATTGGTTAACTGAGTATTTGACTTATCAGTATATCTCAGTTTTCCCATTAAAGTACAAAGATTTTATTGTAAAATAATGTTAGTAAAAACAACCACCACAATTCACTATCACAGAACTCATCTCTTCTTTTCATCCAGGACTGGTTTTTAAGCTTTGCAAACAGGGTTACCAGGTAAAATATAAAATGTCCATTTAAGTCTTATGCAGATAAATGACAGATAATTTTTTTTTTTACATATAGGAATTTATTACATGAAAAAGGTGACATCAAATCAGAGGGGACAATATGGCTTACTGAGTGCCTAGTCCTAGAAAACACCTGACTGTCTAGAAAAAGAAATGGCATCCCAGTTTCATGTTAAATACTGAAATAAATTGCAGAAGGATAAAAATATTACATACTAAAAATGAATTCATTAAAATATCAATAGAAAATGGGGGAATATTAAAAAATTCTTAGAATGGCAAAGACTTTTTTTTTTACTGTTTTAGTTTTCTTTTCTTTTTTATTGCTTAAAGTATTACAGAAAGTATTACATATGTCTCCTTTTTCCCCCCCGCCCTTGACAATCCCCTGGCCTCCCCTACCCCCCAGTGTCTTATGTCCATTGGTTATGCTTATATGCATGCATACAAGTCCTTCGGTTGATCTCTTACCCATCCCCCTCCTGCCCTCCCACCCTCCCCAGCCTTCCTGCTGTAGTTTGACAGTCTGTTCAAGGCAGCTCGGCCTCTGTATCTATTTTTGTTCAAAAGTTTATAATGGTCTTTATTATCCATAAATGAGTGAGATCATGTGGTATTTTTCCTTCATTGACTGGCTTATTTCACTTAGCATAATGCTCTCCAGCTCCATCCATGCTGTTGCAAATGGTAAGAGTTCCTTTTTTTTTACAGCAGCATAGTATTCCATCGTGTAGATGTAGCACAGTTTTCTAATCCATTCATCTACAGAGGGGCACTTAGGCTGTTTCCAGATCTTAGCTATGGTAAATTGTGCTGCTATGAACATAGGGGTGCATATATCCTTTCTGATTGGTGTTTCTGGTTTCTTGGGATATAGTTCTAGAAGTGGGATCACAGGGTCAAATGGGAGTTCCATTTGTAGTTTTTTGAGGAAACTCCATACTGTCTTCCATAGTGGCTGCACCAGTCTGCATTCCCACCAGCAGTGCACAAGTGTTCCTTTTTCTCCACATCCTTTTCAGCACTCGTCGTTTGTTGATTTGTTGATGATAGCCAGTCTGACAGGTGTGAGATGGTACCTCATTGTTGTTTTGATTTGCATCTCTCAGATTATTAGTGACTTTGAGCATGTTTTCATATGTCTCTTGGCTTCCTGAATGTCCTCTTTTGAAAGGTGTCTATTTAGATACTTTGCCCATTTTTTGATTGGATTGTTTATCTTCCTTTTGTTAAGTTGTATGAGTTCCCTATAAATTTTGGAGATTAGACCCTTATCAGATATGACATTGGCAAATATGTTTTCCCACGCAGTGGGTTTTCTTCTTGTTTTGTTGATGGTTTCTTTTGCTGTGCAGAAGCTTTTTATTTTGATGTAGTCCCATTTGTTTATTTTCTCTTTAGTTTCCAATGCCCTAGGAGCTGTATCGGTGAAGAAATTGCTTCAGCATATGTCTGAGATTTTGTTGCCTTTGGATTCTTCTAGTATTTGTATGGTTTCCCATCGTATATTTAAGTCCTTTATCCATTTTGAGTTTATTTTTGTGTATGGTGTAAGTTGGTGGTCTAGTTTCATTTTCTTGCATATGTCTGTCCAATTTTCCCAACACCATTTATTGAAGAGACTATCTTGACTCCATTGTATGTTCTTGCCTCCTTTGTCAAATATTAATTGAGCGTATTGGTTGGGGCTGATTTCTGGGCTCTCTATTCTATTCCATTGATCTATATGTCTGTTCTTGTGCCAGTACCAGGCAGTTTTGAGAACAGTGGCTTTGTAATACAGCTTGATATCTGGTATTGAGATCCCACCTACTTTGTTCTTTCTCAGGATCGCTGCAGCTATTCGGGGTCGTTTTTTATTCCAGATGAATTTTTGGAGAGTTCGTTCTAGGTCTGTGAAATATGCCATTGGTATTTTAATGGGAAGTGCGTCGAATTTATAGATTGCTTTGGGCAGTATGGACATTTTAATGATGTTGATTCTACCAATCCAAGAACATGGTATGTTCTTCCATCTGTTTATGTCTTCCTCTACCTCTTTTTTCAACGTCCTGTAGTTTTCTGAGAAGAGGTCTTTTACCTCTTTAGTTAAGTTTATTCCTAGGTAGCTTAATTTTTTTGGTGCGATGGTAAATGGAATGGCTTTTTTAGTCTCTCTTTCTGCACATTCACTATTGGTGTATAGAAATGCCATATATTTCTTGGCATTAATTTTGTATCCTGATACATTGCCGAATTCTTTTATTAAGTCTAATCCTTTATTAATGGAGTCTATAGGGTTTTTTAAGTATAATATCATGTCATCTGCAAATAAGGACAGTTTTACTTCTTCTTTTCCAATTTGGATACCTTTTATTTCTTCTTCTTGTCTAATTGCAATGGTTAATACTTGCAGTACTATGTCAAACAGGAGTGGTGAGAGTGGGCATCCCTGTCTTGTTCCTGTTCTTAGGGGAAATGGTGTTAGTTTTTGTCCATTGAGTATGATGTTGGCTGTGGGTTTGTCATATATGGCTTTTATTATGTTGAGGTATGATCCTTCTACTCCAACCTTGCTGAGAGTTTTTGTCAAAAATGGGTGTTGAATTTTGTCAAATGCTTTTTCTGCATCAATTGATATGACCATGTGGTTTTTTTTCTTTCAATTTGCTTATGTGATGTATCACGTTTATTGATTTGCGGATATTGTACCATCCTTGCATCCCTGGGATAAATCCTACTTGGTCATGGTGTATGATCTTTCTGATGTACCGCTGAATCCGATTTGCTAAGATTTTGTTGAGGATTTTGGCATCTATGTTCATGAGGGATATTGGCCTGTAATTCTCTTTCATTGTGTTGTCTTTACCTGGTTTTGGTATTAGGGTGATGCTGGCTTCATAGAATGAGCTTGGAAGTGTTCCTTCCTCTTGAATTTTTTGTAGTAGTCTGAGGAGGATAGGTTTTAGTTCTTCCTTGAATGTTTGGTAAAACTCCCCTGTGAAGCCGTCTGGTCCTGGGCTTTTGTTTGCTGGAAGCTTTTTGATGACTGCTTCAATTTCTTCCATAGTTATTAGCCTATTGAGATGTTTAGATTCTTCCTGATTAAGTTTTGTAATGTTGTATTTTTCTAGGAATATGTCCATTTCCTCCAGGTTGTCTAGTTTGTTGGAGTAGAGTTGTCCATTGTATTTTTTTAACAATCATTTGTATTTCTGTGGGATCTGTTGTTATTTCGCCTCTATCGTTTCTGATTTTGTTGATTTGGGTCCTTTCTCTTTGCTTCTTGGTGAGCCTGGCTAGAGGTCTGTCAATCTTGTTTATTCTTTCAAAGAACCAGCTCTTTGTTTCATTGATTTTCTGTATTGTTTTTTTGGTCTCTATGTCATTTATTTCTGCTCTAATCTTTATTATCTCCTTCCTTCTGCTCACTCTGGGCTTTTCTTGTTGCTCTCTTTCTAATTCTTTGAGCTGTAGATTTAGATGATTTACTACCATTTTTTCTTGTTTTTTGAGATAGGCCTGTAGAGCTATAAACTTCCCTCTCAGGACTGCTTTCATTGCGTCCCAAAGGTTTTGGATTGTTGTGTTTTCATTGTCATTAGTTTCCAGGATGTTTTTAATTTCTTCTTTGATCTCATTGGTAACCCAATCAATATTTAATAATGTGCTATTCAGCTTCCAGGTGTTTGAGTATTTTGAGTTGTTTTTTTTTTAAGTATATTTTATTGATTTTTTACAGAGAGGAAGGGAGAGAGATAGAGTTAGAAACATCGATGAGTGAGAAACATCAATCTGCTGCCTCCTGCACATCTCCCACTGGGGATGTGCCCGCTACCCAGGTACATGCCCTTGACCGGAATGGAACCTGGGACCTTTCAGTCCGCAGGTCGACACTCTATCCACTGAGCCAAATTGGTTTCGGCTTGAGTTGTTTTTATTGTAGTTTATTTCAAATATCATGGCCTTGTGGTCTGAGAAGATGCTTGGTATGATTTCAATCTTCTTGAATTTGGGGAGACTTTGTTTGTGACCCAATATGTGGTCTATTTTTGAAGATGTCCCATGAGCTCTTGAGAAGAACGTATATTTTGTGGCTTTGGGGTGAAGTGTTCTGAAGATATCAATTAAGTCCATCTGATCTTGTGAGTCATTTAGGATTCCTGTTTCTTTGCTGAGTTTTTGTCTAGCGGATTTATCCAGTGATGTCAGTGGTGTATTAAAGTCTCCTACTATGATTGTATTGTTGTCGATCTCTCCCCTGATATCTTCCAGGAGTTTTCTTATGTATGTGGGTGCTCCTGCATTGGTTGCATATATGTTTATCAGGGTTATATCCTCTTGTTGCATCAATCCCTTTAGTATTATGAATTGGGCTTCCTTATCTCTTGTTATGGCCTTCACTTCGAGGTCTATTTCGTCTGATGTAAGTATTGCTACCCCAGCTTTTTTTTCATTTCCATTTGCCTGAAAGATATTTTTCCATCCCTTCACTTTCAGTCTGTGTGAGTCACTTCTAATGAGGTGGGTCGCTTGTAGACAGCAAATATATGGGTCATGTTTTTTTATCCATTCAGCCACTCGATGTCTTTTGATTGGACCATTTAGTCCATTTACATTTAAAGTTATTATTGAAAGATACTTGTTGGTAGTCATTTCTATTTTTTTTGTGTGGCTGTTTTCTTTCTGGGCTTTTTAGTTCTTCTTTTTACACCAGTCCCTTTAGCATTTTTGGCATTGCTGGCTTGGTGGTAATAAAGTTCCTTAGCCTTTTTTTGTCTGTGAAGCTTCTTATTTCCCCTTCAATTTTGAATGATAGCCTTGCTGGATAGAGTATTCTTGGATTCAGTCCTTTGCTTTGCATCACTTTGTAAATTTCTGTCCATTCTTTTCTGGCCTGATGTGTTTCTGTTGAGAAATCATTTGATAATCTGATGGGGGATCCTTTGTAGGTAACTCTCTGTTTCTTTCTTACAGCCTTTAAGATTCTCTCTTTGTCTTGTACATTTGCCATCGTTATTATGACGTGTCTTGGTGTGGGTCTTTTGGGATTCATCTTGCCTGGGACTCTCTGTACTTGTGTAACTTTTTTCTTCCCCATATCTGGGAAGTTTTCTCACATTATTTCTTCAAATAGATTTTCTAATCCTTGATGCTCTTCTTGTCCTTCTTGCAGCCCTATTATGCGTATGTTATTTCGTTTCATGTTGTCCTGAAGCTCGCTTAGGCTCTCCTACTACTTTTTAATTTTTTTCTCCAGTTGCTGTTCAGATTGAGCTTGTTTCTCTGCCTTATCTTCCAATTCACTAATTCGGTCCTCTGCTTCTTCTAGTCTGCTGTTTAAACTTTCCATGGTGTTTTTGATTGTAGCTATATCATTTTTCATTTCTTCCTGGTTCTTGCATAGGTTGTTGATTTTGTCATCCATCCGGTGAATGAATTGTACAACCATTATTCTGAATTCTTTTTCTGTCATGTTGCATGCTTCAACTTCATTAATTTCCTTTCTTGGTGACTCCTCATTGCCTTTCCTCTGGGTGTTGTTTCGTCTCTTCATTCTGATTATCTCCCGATGGTTCAAACGGGGCCTGAGCTGTGTGCAGTGGGAGCCTCCCACCACCCTAGTGTCACTGAAGAGCTCTGACAGTAAGATGTGTGGTTATTGTGGGTTGGTGGGAACCAGGCTCTCTCAGAGTCAGTGTTGTCAGCGCTCAATGTGGCCTCGTATGCGCCCTTAGAATCAGGGACCCTGCCTGCACTGTGCTGAAACAGAGACCCCCCTGAAGCGTGTTGAAAACCAGAGCCCCCTAGCATGCGCCAGGAGTCAGAGTTCCCCAGAATCCAGTATCAGAGTCTCTGTTGCTTTGCGTGACCTTGCCTTGAGAATCAGGGTCCCTGTGTGCCCTTGCACCAGGAATTGGAGTCACTGGCTCTTAGTATGAATGCACAGGGAATCAGGATCTCAGGCGCAGGTGATAAGAAGCACAGTCAAGTCACTGGTGCTTGGTGCTGCCTCATGCCCAGAGAATCGGGGTCCCTGGGCCTGTGATATGCGGGTCAAATTCCCAGTGTTCACGCGATTGCTCCCAGCCCAGGGCTCAGAAGCCGGCCCTAAGTGGGATCAGTTCCAAGGTGCTCGCGCACTTCCAGGCTAAAGTTCCTGGAGCGCTGAGGCCCAGGCAAGGGGTGGGTCTATCAGTTAGTTACTCTGGTGCTGCCTGCAAGCCTGCGGGAAAGGGGGGATGGGCTGTGTTACTCACTGATCTGCCACGGGGATTTCCGCACTTTCGGTGTCCGCAGGTCTGTAGCTGTGGTCACAGGTCCCTGTCCCCAGTGGCTGCAGGGTCCTGGTATGCATCTGAGATCAGACTGGGTGGTGCTGAGGCCAGGATCCTAGTCTCAAGCAGCTCTGTTTCCCAAGATGGCGTGGTCGCTGTGCCTGTGCTGTCCGCCCAGGAGTGTCCGTGAGGGAGCGGGACTCCGCCGCCTGAGACTGCCCGGTTTAGCAGCCCCTTAGAAGACCTGCAGAATCTAACTGTCCCTAGGTCATACACACACACCACACGCGTCCACACACTCCTCTATCACTTCCTTGCGCTCTCACACTCTCCCTCCCTACCTTCCTGCTGGTCGCCATTTTCTCCTCTCCGGATTAGTGGCAAAGCGACAGATAATTTTTTAGGATAAGTATGCTCCATGCTATATTTGGGACATGCTTATACTAAAACATCATTCCTTATTTGTTTGAAATTCTAATTTAGCTTGGCATCATGTTTCTTGTTTTCTGTTTTCTTGTTTGTTTTGTTTTGTCTTTTTATCTGATTGCTTGTTTGCTAAATCTGGCAATACTATTTGCAAAGGATTTGACATGTAGCCAGGCTGAAGTACTTCTGACCCAGCCTACTACTATGGAAAATGAAATTAAATCCCTCCATCTCATTTACACCTTGAATTGTGGTTTGTTTGTTTGTTTTTTTCTCCCAAGAATTGCTGAAAGACTCTCAAAGTTTTCGGTCAAAGGCCAATCAAGTTTCCCTTTAACTGTTCTTTGTTGTTTTTGGATGAGACAGACAGACAGAAGGAATGGCAGTCTGTCTTCCATGTATTCGTTGGCCAAATAGAAGTTGGGCATGCTAGGTTTGTGGGTTGTAAACTGCACCCTAGCCAGCTCTGCATTAGAGAAAGGACATTAATCTGGTAAAGGTTCTGCTATTGTTAAAATATTCAAGTTAATTGTGTTTTTCTCCAAATGGTAACATCTGGTTTTGAATCAAGCAGGTGTGACCACACTGACTAAAAATGTGATTTCTATTTTTAACACTATAATTTTATATCCCCCCAGTAAAATAGTTTTTGTAAATCTTTTCATAAGCCCCATTGAATTTACAGTATTGTTAGTTTCCAGATCCCATCTAGGAAAAGGTGCTTTGAAAATGGACAGCTGCCTTTTATTGTGTTAATCATTTGATTCATTCACTGAATATTTGTTGAGCAAATACTATTTATAAAGCAAGGCACAATGAATCGTAGAAAATTTTTAAATAGGATGTGGTTCTTCCATCAAGAGAACTTAAAATGTGGGGAGGCAAATAGCAGTCATCCAAGAAACTAAATGTGGCCATTGATATGCGAGAAGACCTCCAGAAAAGGAAACTACCCCAGTTGGAGAGATGAGAATAACTGACATGGCATGCAGCAGGGAGCAGGCCTAAGCTGCAGTCAGACATCCTTAGCACTGCTGAGGAGGTGGGAGAGGCTCCCACCACCACTGTACTGGAAGCCATCAGCCTGGCTGTGGCTAAGCAGAGCTCCCCTGTGGGAGTGCACTGACCATCAGGGGGAAGCTCCTGCATTGAGCGTCTGTCCCCTGGTGGTCAGTGTGTGTCATAGTGACCAGTCATTCCCAGTTGTTCTGTTGTTTGGGTCAATTTGCATATTACCCTTTTATTATATAGGATAGAGGCCTGATGCACAGGTGGGGGCCGGCTAGTTTGCCCTGAAGGGTGTCCTGGACCAGGGTGGGGGTCCCACTGTGGTGCCTGGCCAGCCTGGGTGAGGGACTGATGGCTGTTTGCAGGCTGGTCACACCCGCTTCAGGGTGGGGGGTCCGCTGGGGTGGCTGGCCAGATTCGGTGAGGGGCTGATGGGTGTTTGCAGGCTGGTCACACCCCCTTCAGGGTGGGAGGTCCACACTGGGGTACCTGGCCAGTCTGGGTGAGGGGCTGAGGGCCGTGTTCAGGCTGGCCAAGCCGCCCAGCAATGGAAGCTCCCAGCCTCTCCTTTTTTTCATTTCTTTTTTTTTATTCTGGGATTTATTTACCTTCTATAATTGAAACTTTATAGCCTTGAGTGGAGCTCAGAGCCAGCCAGGGTGGGCGGGAGGGAAGCTTGGCTTCCTCCATTGCCAGGGGCAAACCCAAGCCTCCCACTCACTCCAGCTCCGTGGCCACAGCTGGCTGAAAGCAGGTATCTGGGGTTTATTTATCTTTTATAATTGAAACTTTGTTGCTTTGAGTGGAGCTCAGAGCCAGCCGCAGCAGGCGGGAAGCTTGGCTTTCTCCATCATTGGGGCAACCAAGCCTCCCGCTTGCTCCAGCTCCATGGCTGCCCACCATTTTGTTGTTAAGCTCCCAATGAATTACTCAATGATTGATACCCTCATTATTCTCAGAAGCTACATGGGTTGCTATAGAAGATATGAAAAGATCTATGATGTTATTAATTGTCTTGGAAAAACTCAGAAAGGAGGGAAATGTATGTTCTTATTGAAATATTTCTTTATTGAAATGTGGTATAAATGATACAAAGACTTAAACACTTATAGGCATGGATACAGAAAATGTTTTTACTTAATATGTCATAGTCTTTCTAAGCATAAAATCATTTTACATTATCTATTTCATTTCACCCTCTAGATTATCCTTGCTCTGGAATGCTGGGCATGGTGTCTGGTCTTATTTCTGACTCCCAGATTACAGCCTCAAATCAAGGGGACAGGAACTGGATGCCTGAAAACATTCGCCTTGTGACTAGTCGCTCTGGCTGGGTACTGCCACCTGCACCTCATCCATACATAAATGAGTGGCTCCAAGTGGACTTAGGGGAAGAGAAGATTGTGAGGGGCATCATCATTCAGGGGGGAAAGCACCGGGAGAACAAAGTGTCCATGAGGAAGTTCAAGATTGGGTATAGCAACAATGGCTCAGACTGGAAAATGATCATGGATGACAGCAAACGCAAGGCTAAGGTAAGATCCAGGGACAGGGAGTAAATGGACTTCCAGGAGGAAGTCCTTCCTCACATCCTTGACTTTGCTCAAGGACCTTCGCCCTTTCCTGAGGAAAAAAGACTTTTTATTTCTTTTCATTCCTGAGATCAGTGACCTCCAATTCTAGGACAGACAGGATTGAGGTACAGAAAGTGATGTCCGAGATAAACAGAAAAGAATTGCAATGCTGGCCACCTTTCCCTCCCTTAGGGTAGGCAAGTAGTTGAACACAGACAGGAGATAGAGTAACTATCCCCATGAGAATGGGGATCAGGGAGTTGCCAGCAGCAACTGGGAAAAAAACTTAAAATCTCTCAGTAGACTCTAATTTATCAGTTAACCCTCCCCTTCCTGTTCGATCTTCTTTCCTCCTTTAAATATATTTAAAAAAAATTTTAATTATGATAAAATACACATAACATAAAATTTACCTTCTTAACCTTTGTAGGTGTGTAGTTCAGTAATGTTAAGTATATTTATATTGTTCAGCAACCAATCTCCAGAACTTCCCCATCTTGCAAAACTGAAAGTTTGTGTCCATTAAGCAATAGCTACCATTTCCCATCTCCCCCAGTCCCTGGAAACCACCTTTCTACTTTCAGTTTTTATGGATTTGACAACTCCAACTACTTCATACAAGTGCAATCATATAATACAAGGTAGGGCAAAAGCAGGTTTACAGTTGTGAGTATGCAAAACAGTTTATTTTTGTATTATCATTTATTGATTATTGTATTATTTTCCATATGAGCAACTATAAACCTACTTTTGCCTCACCCTGCATTTGTCACTTAACATAATGTCTTCAAGATGATCCGTGTCAGAATTTCCTCTTGTTAAGGCTGAATAATATGCCATTGTATGTACATACCACATTTTGTTTATCCTTTCATCCATTGATGGACACTTAGAATGTTTCTACCTTTGACTATTGTAAGTAATGCTTAAGTATTTTTTTATGCATTGGAACCTTTTAAAATGCAGCTTGCTCTTGATCCAGTGAAAAGAGAAGTGAATCCCAATATGTAAAAAGCCAGGGGCCATCACGACTGAAACAACTGGATGGACGACGGAAAAGCAGGCTGTGTGGGGTGACCAGGCTGGCAAGGGGATTAGTGAGGGATGACTAAACAACTGAACAGCAGGCTGCGTGAGGTGACCAGGGCGGAAGTGGGGGGCAGTTGGGGGTGACCAGGCTGGTGGGGGCTGAGTTGAGGGTGACCAGGCCAACAGGGGGAGCAGTTGGAGGTAACCAAGCTGCAAGGGGACAGTGAGGGGTGACCAGGCCAACAGAGGGGGGCAGTTGGGGGCAACCAGGCCAGCAGGGGAGCAGTAAGGGGCAACCAGGCTGGCAGGGGGAGGCAGTTAGGGGTGACCAGGCTGGTGAAGGGGGCAGTTATGGGTGACCAGGCCAGCAGAGGGGGCAATTGGGGACTATCAGGCCAGAAGGCAGAGGTAGTTAGGGGTGATCAGGCTGGCAGGGAGGGTAGTTAGGTGCAATCAGGCAGGCAGGCAGAGGCAGTTAGGGGTTATCAGGCTGGCGGGGGGGGGGGGGCAGTTAGGGGCCATCAGTCAGTCAGGAAGGTGAGCAGTTAGGAGCCAGTGGTCCCAGATTGTGAGAGGGATGTCCAACTACCGGTTTAGGCCCGATTCTGAACGGGCCTAAACCAGCAGTCGGACATCCCCCAAGAAATCCCGGATTGGAGAGGGTGCAGGCTGGGCTGAGGGGACCCCTACTGTGCACAGATTTCATGCACAGGGCCTCTAGTCTCGATATAAAAACATTCCAATGTTCAATAGAACATGTGGTGTGATATTTTTTAACCAAACAGATGTTCTTTAGTGATTAGGTTTTTCTTAGGGTGATTATTAAATTTATTTGAATTTCCTGAGTACACAATGCCAACTAGGAAAGGAGTATGTTGGGTGACCAGAAGCTGGTTTGAGACTAAAATAAGTAACAAACCATAGACATTAAATGCTATATGCGATGAAGGATTTGTATTCAGCTAATGAAACTTCTCACAACCCAAACAACTGGCTTTTTGTTCCATCCTTCCCAACCCCACTTTGCCCAGGACCTACCCCTTTTGTGAAAAGAAGATTCTAGCTAATTGGGGGGAATATTGTCTTTGGTCCCATTCTAGGCAAGTGTGGGAATGTGGCTTAATATATGACTCAAGCAAAGGTATGGCAGGCAGGAAATCAAAAGTTGGGCAGTGCAGTCAGCTCCACTCTTTCAGACGCAGAGCTCTGCAGAGACTTCCCTCTCCCCAACTGGCTGCAGGTCAGCCACTGACAGGGATGATGCTGTCAGAAGTGAAAGAATTTCACTTCCACCTCACTCTCATTAACTTGTGATTTCTAAAACATTGTCAGAGTTATTGTCATCTGTGTGTAGATATTTTCTTTCTTGTGTCCATTTCATTTTCCATTTTATGTCTGCCCCTCTTGTTTTGGTGAGAGAAAAAGTAAAATAAACAGAAAACTGCAATTCTCCCTAAGAGTCAATCTCTGAAGGAGTCATGAGCCTTGTGACTTTATCACAAAGTGTGCTGGAAATCAACAACTTCCTGGAGCTGCTGTCATATGGCAGTATGTGCTGTAGTGACATGTTCTTCAATACTAGGGTTCTCAGACAGAAAGATAACAAAGTACCGTAACCTCTGAAAGGATGCACCATATGCTTCCCTGTGTTGTCCAATGCACATATCTGCTATCAAGTTTAAAGCTATCACTCTCTTGTAATACATTGCATATAGAATTCCACAAGAAGGCAACACACAGTTTTCAATTTTAACAAAAAAAGTCCATTCAAGATTGGTTGAATGTGTTTAATTTTATTCCTAAAATATTATTATTTTTTTACCATCATTCTATGGTATTTAAAACCATGAAACTTCTAAGTTGTTTAGATAGAGCTTAATAAGTTACCCCTAAATGTCCTTTCCCAGAAATAAAATAATTTTATGAGAAAAGATACTGGTAAAACCTTCAACTTAGAAGCAGTACATATTTATAAATTGTATAAAGATATTTAAAACATACTATATTTAAACTTATAAATGAAGGTTACCTCCTTAGGATGCCATGTCCCTTATATGTAACAGTAAAATGAGTACTATTTTGTGAAATGAAATAGCACTTCAGTGGATTTAAAATCTTCTATGCCCTCTCCTTGCTTCCTACTCAAATTATGGACAAGATATATCAGTCTTTGTATTAACTAGACTTTTCAGGAGCACATAGAAGATCTAAATACACAAAGCCCTTTTCTAAAACATGATTAGTAAAAGGACACAGACTTTTTATAAATGATCTCATGCTAGTAAAATTAACCCAGTTCTGCCCAGCCAGTGTGCTTAGTGGTTGAGCGTCGACCCATGCACCAAGAGGTCACTGGTTCCATTTCTAGTCAGGGCACATGCCCAGGTTGCAGGCTCAATCCCCAGTGGGAGCCATGCAGGAGGCAGTTGATGTGTCTATCTCTCTTTCCCTTTCTATCTCTCTAAAAATCAATAAAAACATATTTTTAAAAACAATTAGCACTGTTGTATATGGCTCTACATTGCTAATATTCTTCCCAGTTCATCTCTGACAGCTTTTATAATGTATTTACATTGTGCCAATTTTTTGCTCAAGTTAAAATTAGGAGAAGAGTCTGGGACACAAGAAAGAAAATATCTACACACATATGATAAAAACTCTGAAAATATTTTAGAAACCGCAAGTTAAAAGAGTGCTTTTCTCCTATGATTGTTGAAGCTATGTTATTAGTATATTAGAGGCCTGTTAGACAAAATTCATGCAAGAGTAGGCCTTCCTTCCCCCAGCTGCCGTCAACAGCTTCCCTCTGGCACCTGAGACCCAGGTTTCCCTCCCTCCAGCTGCTGGCAGGCACCTAGGACCCGGACTTCCCTCGCAGCCCTGGCTTTGTCCAGAAGGACGGAAGGACATCTGGTCTAATTAGCATATTATGCTTTTATTGTTATAGATTACTCTTAATTGATGATACTTAATAGAGCCTAACAATAATATATGTCAGATTCTCAATTACTGGCAACAACTGTAATTCTATCAAGAATGTAGAACCCCAGCCAATAGGGAATTTACTCTTGAAAATAATAGAAGGAAACCTTAATTGAGAGAAGTGGGTCTATGTTAGTCATGTACTTTGAAATTCCTGGAGGCTTTTCTGAGTCAGAAAGGACCAATTTACTTCTAGAACTCAGAAAAGCCCTGGTTATGTCACAACCTACTCAATCTGTCTATCTCCTCTTACATGTGTCTCCTGTTTTGCCATGATGTTTTCACCACTGAAAGATAGCTTCTTTGGCTGCTTTATGACAACTGTTAGGTATGGTTCCCACTCCTGCTGACAGGCCTGGGACTGGCCATCCACTCGGTCTGATCTACCAAGCTTAGTAGCCTAGAATGAGATAATTTAAAGAAAACAATGAAACTAAGTGTGTGGACATGGGCAAAGAACTCAATTCCCTGATCCTCAATGTTTTCATTTATTGAAATGATGACATTTGACTAGATTATTTCTAAGGGCTGAGGCATCACAGCATTGTAAGAGTGAAGGGCACCAGTTCAGACTGCCCACGTTTGAATCTTAGCTCTATCACTTACCATATGGCCATGAGAAAGTTGCTTGACCTCTCTGTGGTTCACCTGTAAAACAGGGGTAATAATAGAACCTACCATGTGGAGTTGTCTAGAGGATTAAATGAATTAATATATTTTAAGCACTTTAAACAATACCTTTCACCAGTAAACATCTTAGGTTATTTGACATATAAAAGGCCACTCCTAATGATAAAGCAATTTGATTTTTCTAAACTTGCCTCTCCCTCTCCCCGCTTCTCCCATTCTGGACTGGATTAAAAATGGTGTAGGGAGAAGAGGATATATAGTGAGGCTTATCCATTTCTAAAAAAAGAAAAGAAGCCTAGTCATTGCTCCATTTGCTTATGATTCCACTCAAGGATTTTGACCTTCCTGTCAATGTAAAAAAGGAAAATAAAATAATTTAGCAGCAGCACTGGCAATGAATAGCTTAGCTCCTGAAAATATGTCACTGACTTCAAGTTAGAAATGCTCTTGACAAAGAGGTGCAATTCAACCCATTCATCAGAACATCACTTAACAGACAGGGCTCTTGTTCTCTTTCTGAGAAAAGGAGGTCTTTTATCTACAGATACTCCCAAGTGCTGGAACACCTTATGTAAATAGAATTTTAAGGCATTGGAATAACACAAGTTCTTGAGTAAACAGCATTTGCACTGCATTAAATTTACTATTTCCTTCTTCAGCAATTTAATTCATCCCTCTTCTAGAGGACCCACTGATTGAAGAGAATGTAACAGGAGTAGTTATTGAAAATGTGGTGTCTATTATAAGCTCTGAAAAGTGGCAAGTTCTCTTCTTGAATTATAGTTCTCCAACCTCAAGGAAGTGGTTAAAGTGTCACTTCTCCAAGGCATGTCAACATATCATTTAAAAACATGTCTCATGACTGCTTCTGGTATAGCCTCAGGGAATACTCTAGTTTCTGAGAAATGACATCTATCACTTCTTAAAGAAGTTGAATTGTCTTTTCCTTTCTCATTTATGAAATGAATGTCAGGCATTTACAAAGTGGTAGAATGATCCCTATTTCTCTGCTCTATTAAGAGACCGAAGGAGAGACTCTTCTGCTGTCTGCTGAATAGGTGGTTTTATTAATAACTGGTATTTTTCATACTTCACAGTCTTTTGAAGGCAACAGCAATTATGATACGCCTGAGCTACGAACTTTCCAACCTCTTTCCACACGATTCATCAGGATCTACCCTGAGAGAGCCACTCATGGTGGACTAGGGCTAAGAATGGAGCTACTGGGCTGTGAAGTGGAAGGTAATTACAATTTCCAAAGTCCCTTTAACTTTCCCAGTTTTGTTTTGTTTTGTTTTGTTTTGTTTTGTTTTGTTTTTTATTGATTAAGGTATTACATATGTGTACTTACCCCCCTCCATTTCTCCCCCTCCCACCGCTCATGCCCTCACCCCCTGGTGTCTGTGTCCATTGGTTATGCTTATATGCATGCATACAAGTTCTCTGGTTGTTCTCTCCCCCTTCCTCCCACCCTCCCCTATCTTCCCTCTGAGGTTTGAGCATCTGATCAATGCTTCTCAGTCTCTGGATCTATTTTTGTTCATCAGTTTATGGTGTTCATTATAATCCACAAATGAGTCAGATCATGTGATAGTTATCTTTCTCTGGCTGACTTATTTTGCTTAGCATAATGCTCTCCAGCTCCAAGGACATATGAAAACATGCTCAAAGTCACTAATCATTCAAGAGATGCAAATCAAAACAACAATGAGGTACCATCTCACACCTGTCAACAAACAACAAGTGCTGCCGAGGATGCAGAGAAAAAGGAACCCTCTTGCACTGCTGGTGGGAATGCAGACTGGTGCAGCCACTGTGGAAAACAGTATGGCGTTTCCTCAAAAAACTAAAAATGGAACTCCCATTTGACCCAGTAATCCCACTTCTAGGAATATATCCCAAAAAACTAGAAACACCAATCAGAAATGATATATGCAACCCTATGTTCATAGCAGCACAATTTACCATAGCTAAGATTTGGAAACAGCCTAAGTGCCCATCAACAGATAAGTGGATTGAAAAATGGTGGTACATCTATACAATGGAATACTATGCTGCTGTTAAAAGGAAGAATCTCCTACCATTTATAATTTTCCCAGTTTTAAAAAAAATTTCTTTTTTCATGCTATATGCCCCCAAAGACTTAAAAATTGCAGTATTTTCACCTCTTTGTGCCTGCTAAGCTCAACATTTTAGCACACTCTCTGGAACATTCTAATCTGCAAACTAGTGCCTCCAGAATCCTACTTTTGTCTTGGTCACTTACATAACTTTCTCAGATTCAGTGGGGTTGTCTCCTTTGACTTCTTAAAAAAATAATTTATTGAAATAAAATTTACATAACATAAAATACACCATTTAACAATAAACAATTTAGTACATTCACAATTATTTGTGCTACCACTACCTCCATCTAGTTCTAAAACATTTCCATCACTCTAAGTAAAACTCCTTATCCATTAAACAGTTTTGCCCTACTTTCATCTCCCCCAACCCCTGGCAACCACCAATCCCTTTGATGCGTTTAGTGTTGTTTAGAAGTCTGTGTCTAATCTAGGTTTCTGTATGCAGTGTTGACTACCATTGCATACCAGCAGGAAGCAGCATTTGGTAGACTGCAACATCAACACATTCTCTTCAATGAATTTCTTAGGCTGCTGCAGGGACACAAAACTTTACATGAGATAATGAATGTGAATATACAGTGAGGTCTATTTAAGGATGTTACTGCATAAATTTATGTTATCATCTGAAGGACATATCAAGGACAAATTCAGTCCCCACATGGACCTCAGAACAGTTCTCTCCCTGCATTTTTATCACATCTATACTAATAAAAGGGTAATATGCTAATTAGACTGGGAGACTGACCATCTTCCGACCATCCAACTCCCTTCTGGACAAAGCCACAGTGGTGGGGGCCGAGGCAGAGGTGGTTAGGGGTGATCAGGCCAGCAGGGGAGGGCAGTTGGGGGCCATGAGGCCGGCAGGGGAGGGCAGTTGGGGGCCATCAGGCCAGCAGAGGAGCAGTTAGGTGGTGACCAAGCCAGTAGGCAGGCAAATGATTAGGAGCTAGTGATCCCTGCTGGAGGGATGTCCGACTGCCGGTTTAGGCCCCATCTAGGATGGGGCCTAAACCGGCAGTCGGACATCCTCTGAGGGGTCCCAGATTGCAGAGGGTGCAGGCCGGGCTGAGGGACCCCCCTGTGCATGAATTTAGTGCACTGGGCCTCTAGTAATATATGAAATCAGTGTTTGAAAATTTGATATGATAGTTGCTTATTATACCACTTAATGATTTTTTGTACATTAAAATGTCCACTGCCTTACATTTAGGCATCAATGAGTAATCTTATACCAACTTTTTCATCCCTGTAAAGGTCTTTCTCCAAGTTAGCTCAAAGAATGGCTATTGCTAATACCCAGATCTTAATCAATTCAGCATGTGCTCACAGTTGTTTGAAGAATTCTTTTTTACTATCACCTTCTGTAGTTTCAAAATTATGTGTGTTTTCAGCTACCCAAATGTAATTACATTTCTGAGCACATTAAATATGCACTATAAATCTTAAGCTATGAATCACCATACTAGTGAATAATTCATAGCTACTTTTCTATGTGTTTATTTTAAAACAAGCTATCATCTGTCATTCTTTATTGTGTAGATGTTTCCACATCTGTAATCAGACCTCTGAATTATCTAGTCACTATCAACACAGCCCAAAAAAGACCATGTGCCATGTCTCTGGCAAAGATGCCAAGAAAAAGAAGGATGGGCACATTGAGTGAACTGCAGACTCATTCATTCAATTTACTGAGAAAATGTGGTCATCTGAAAAAGGGAGTCTGCTGCTTTGAGACAGGTCTTTAGCTTGGATTCTGATCCAAGGAATTACACTGATTTAGGAGGTAGAATGAATGGATGGTTAAAAAGACTGAACCTAGTGGCAGTTTGCCAGTGTCAACTCTGTAGTGAGGTAGAAGTTGTTGAAAGGATTTGCTGCAGATATTTCCAAGCTCTCACAAAAGTGTGCAAGTTACCCTGAGCCATGTGAGAAACCAATATGAGGGAAAGTAATGTCAAAGCTTTAAACACGATTTATGAAAGGGAGTGCCTTTTTTCTTCTTTAAATTGATTATCAGATATTTACTAAATATCTACTTTGTGCCTTTTTCTACTAGAGGTATTTAGAGATATACAGAAAGAGGATATGGTCCATCCCAGCGTTCCCTGAATATCCATCCTATTTGGACTAGCACTTATATTTCAGAAAAATTAGAGAACCACAGAAGATAAATTATTTTAAAGTATTAACATTAGGGCATGGAAATCATTTGCTTTCTCCTTTTTTTTTTCAGTTTAATCTTGGTACTATTCTGGGCCACCACCAATGTAGACACCTCCTTTGTAAAAACTGTAAGGAATGCAACAAAACAAAACAAAAACCCAACAAACTGAAAAAAAACACAGTTTTAAATACTTAAAAGTTGCACATAATCAAGAGCAAGAAGATCTTAGCAAAGACAAGCATCTGGATTGCCAGAAAGGGTGCTATTAATTCAGTGAGAATAATAAGTAGACCCTGGGGGCCTCAGGTCCAGATGGTGGCATAGGGTGGTGCTATGCTTACCTCCTCCCATAACCACATCAAAAGTACAACTAAATTATAGAACAATCAACCTGGAGAACCACCTGCAGACTAACTGAACAGAAGTACTATCACTGAGGATATAAAGAAGAAGTCACATTGAGACCAGTAGGAGAGGTTGAGACACAAAATACGCTGGTTCCACACCCATGTGTGGCAATTAAGAATTGAGAGAATTTTTGGCTGCAGAGATTCCCTCTGAGGAGTAAGGAGTCTCAGCCCCACATTGGACTCCTGAACCCAGAGCACTAGTGCCAGGAAGAAGAGCCCTCATAACATTTGGCTGTGAAAATCAGGGGTAATTTCATCTATGTGGGTGAGACAGAAGGCTTCTGGAAACACAGGTGGCCTCTTAAAGGGGATATGTACAGACTCTCTCACTCATAGGCACTCACCCTGAGGTCCAGCAAAGGGAGAGTGGTGGGAGGAGCAAAAGAGATTTATGGGTAGAGGCTGAATTTTGTGGCTTTGAAGAGAGAGATGAAGAGATAGCGCAATTCCCACCCCCCCTCTCCCCCCCTCCCCCACCCCACACACACGGCAAACAGGCCAGCAATATCTATCCTGTGTTGAGCCCTCCCCCCACAGGGCCTGTGGGCATAGGTGGGCACTAAATCTGAATCCAAATTAACCTGATGAACACCACTCACCCCACCATGGTGATTCCCTGAGACCCTGTCCCACACAACTCTCCCACTCCCACAGTGCCTTCAGGAGCTGGCAGCTGGACTCAGCCAGAACATTAGCAGAAGCTCTTTCAGCCACAGGCAGCCAGCCTGGGCCTATACTCCAGTCATTCTTAAAAACCCTCAAAGGTATGCAGGCCGCAGGAAGGAGGCACCTAGCCTCCATGTGCACTGTGCCTTTTGATGAGTGGACCCAGGCTTGATTCTGGCACAAAATCTGAATCTGCATTAACTGGTGGACACCCCTTACTCCACTCTGATGATTTCCTCAGACCCCACCCAATTCCCTACACAGCCAGGCGCTCTTTCAGTGGCAGGCTGCTAGTTTGTACTTTAGTATTTCTTAAAAATTCTCAAATGTGAGGCCTAAAGCAGGTGGCAACTGGGCTCTAGTGCCCTGTATCTCTTGATGAGTGGCCCCAGACTCTACACTGGCACCAATATGAATCTGCATTAACCTGGTGAATACCATTTACCCCATCTATCTCACTGACTGCATGAGGTTCTTTTAGCAGCTGTGCACTACAGGCATCTGGGAGGCTGTAGATGTTCTTGGCATAAACTTTGTTGAGTGGCCCCAGGTAATTTACTGGGGGCAGCCAGCATCAGTTTGGTTTGCAGCATGGCCTCTTCTACACACCTCCAATAGAGGACAGGTATCTAACACCAAAGGTAGCATTGTAGTTTATTCCAGGTCCCCCCAGGTCAGCCATAAGCAGAGTCTGACATTGGCCTGAACTAGTTTCTCCTAAGGAGTCCCAGAACCAACACCCTAGTGTCTGGCATCAGATCATAACAGAGCACCACCCAATTAGCTCTATAAATGGCAAACCAAACAGGTGGTCTCAGTGGGTAACAGTCTCACTGTGGCAAATCCTGCTCCATGGAATGACCCTAACACAGCAGCTTTTACTTTGTGGTCAAGGCCAGTCCTTACAAGCAGTCAGTCTGAGGGTTAACCCAACTCACTACATGTCAACAGCAATCAAGGTTCAACTACAACAGAACAGCATACACAATTGATACAAGGTACATTACTGGAACACCCAGCTCAGGGGATCAGGAAGACTGTGCTACTGGTCCCAGAAGACACCTACAACATAAAGCCACCCAGCTAACACTGGGAGTCATAGAAGATCTACCTGACAAATAAAAACAAACACAGAGAGGAGACTATGAAACATGTCTCAAAAAAATAGGAGAAACCCTAGAAAAAGAATGAAACTAAACTGAGGCAAGCAATCTACCAAGTATAGAGTTTAAAACAATGCTTATAAGGATGCTCAGGAACTCAAGGGAAGAATAGAGGAACACAGTGAGGATGTCACACAAAGAAAGAGTAAGCATATATAAGGATATAGAAAACATAAAAAGTAACCAGTAAGAAACAAACAAAAAAAAAAACACACAAAATAAACAATGCTGAAATGAAGACTACACTGCAAGGAATCAACAACAGATTAGAAGAAGCAGAAGATTAAATCAGTAATTTGGAAGATAGGTAGCAGAAAACATAGAATTTAAATAAGCAAAAAAAAAAAAAAAGAATTGGTTAAAAAGAGGATATTTTAAGGGACTCTTGAACCACACTTACCATAACAATACATCATGGACTACCAGAAGAAGAGAGAGAGAGCAAAAGATTAAAAACCTATTTGAATAAAGAATGACTGAAAACTTCCCTAACCTGCCACAGAAAATGAACATACAAGTCAAAAAAGTGCAGAGAATCTCAAACAAGATGAATCCAAAGAGCCCAAACCAAGAAACATCATACTTAAAATGGCAAAATTTAAAGACAGACAGAATCCTAAAAGCAGCAAGAGAAAGACAGTTAGTTACCTATAAGGGAACTTCCATAAAACTGATTTTTCAACAGAAACTTTGCAGGCTACAGATATTGACACAAAATATTCAAAATAATGAAAAACAAGGACCTACAACCAAGACTATCATTTAACGTTGAAGGAGAGAGGAAAGTAGAGTAGGTGAAAGGTATACTAACATCCTCCCAAGATCAAATTGGAATTACAACTAAAATACAGAATAATCAACCTGAATAACCAACTGAGGCCATCTGAACGAAAGTCTTATAAACAAGGATTTACAGAAGAAGCATATCCAGACTGGTAGAAAGTTCAGAGATGCTCCCACATGCCCCAGCTCCCACATGCCCTATCCCACCACAGCTGCAAAGGTCCCCTGAAGAACATGGGGTTTCAACCCCATACCAGGCTCCTCAGCCCTGAGCACCATAGTTGAGAAAAGGCACCCACATAGCATCTGGCTGTAAAAATCAGTGGGGATTCTGTCCTCCAGGGAGAGACAAGAGTCTTTTAGAGACACAGGTCTTAAAGGGCCAATGCAAAAAATCTCATTCACAGCCAACTCACCCTGGGCTCCTGCAGAGGAAGAGTGGAGTGGAATAGTGCCTGTAAAGAGAGACTGGGGCTTTGGGCTCTGGAAAGAGAGCCAAAGGGACAGCTGCCAAAATAACTGTTACTGAGTCCTTCTCCCATGTTGCATACATCATTTTTCTTGGGTGGAGCACTCTCCCCTTTACAGCATCAGCCTGAGGAATGCAATAGCCCCACCTTCTGAACTCTTCATTGCCCCACACTGCAGAGCTCATGCCTTGCTGAAGAGTCAGCTTCCTACTCTGGAGTGTAGAGGTCTGGGCAGACTCAGTTGTGTTGCTTTGGGATGGGAGCCATTCCCCCTATTTTTTTTTTTTCTGAAAGCTTGACTGGTGGCTCTGCCTCATAGAATATCTGCTAGCCTCACCCTCTGAGCTTCCAGCAGACAGCAGGTCCAGCCTCCTGACTCCTGGTGGCCCCACCCTGACGAACACAGACATGCCAGGTAATCTAGATATGAATCCAAGACAGACTGAGTTTTGCTGGGGTCACTCCCCTTACCTTCCCCCAAGCCTGACTGGCAGCTCCCTCTCATGGGAGATCCACTAGCTCACCTTCTTGACTTCTGGAGGCTCTACCCTGCTGAGCTTGGGCTCTAGGCAGAATCTGAGACAGACTGAGCTATGTAGCTCTAGGAAATAGTCCATTTTTGCTCTCACATACCAGACCAATACAGAGCCTTTCCTTCACATGTCAAAATCTTGGTCTGTTTGGACCTGATAAACTCTGCTTGGTTTTGCCCTGATGAGTTCCTGAGATCCTTACCTCACCACAGAGAATTGTGGGCACTCAGTGGGGAATAGCTAGACTTGGTATACACTGGGGCTTTTGCTGAGTGGCCTCAGACCCAGCACTGGCACCTAGTTTGAACCTGAATCAATCTAGTGAACTCCACTTACCTGGTGACTCACTGAGAACCTACTTCATGCAACTTGAATACCACCAGAGGCTATTTCAGTGACTGAGCCTAAGAGACAGCCAACAGGCAGAAGCAGGCAGAGGCAGATCTTGGAATGCCTTGGGTCTTCTGTTGACCTGACCCTGGGATCAGTTTTGTTGGAAGCCATCCTTGGTGCACAGTTTGGTCCTTACAATGTATACCAAGCCAGCAGAGGCGGTCACAAACTGTGGAATGCTTTGTAGCTTCAAACAGGTTTCACAGGGCAAATCACTAGCAGCATCTGACATTGACCTGCACCAAAGTCTCTCCCAAGAGGCCCTAAAACCAACACACCTGGTGGCCAGCTTCAGACATCAGAGCAGGATCTGATAAGCTTCACAAATAGAATATCCAAAGGTAGATCTTGGCAGGCACCAGACCCTGCTGAGGAAAATTCTGCTTCGTGTGGTCAATACTTGCACAACACCTCATGCACTATGGTCAGGGTCTGTCCTCAGAGTTAGCCAATCTAAGGTTGACCCCATCACAAATGGTCCAGTAGGAATCAAAACTCCAATACAACAGGAGAGCCCACATAACACACACAAGGGACATTTTTGGAGCACCCAGCTCAAATGATCAAGGAGATTGCGCCACTGGGTCCCAGAGGACACCTACTACATAAGTCCACACTATCAAGACTGGAAATCATAGCAAATCCATAGAAACAAACACAAAGAAGCAGTCAAAATGGGGAGAAAAAGAAACGTACCCCAAATGAAAGAACAGAAGAAATCTCCAGAAAAAAGAGGTAAATGAAATGGAAGAAAGCAATTTACCAGATATAGAGTTCAAGAATAATGTTTTTCCCCTAGGTTCATAGCAGCACAATTTACAATAGCTAAGATTTGGAAACAGCCTAAGTGCCCATCAGCAGATGAGTGGATTAAAAAAAACTGTGGTACATCTACACAATGGAATACTATGCTGCTATTTAAAAAAAGTAACTTTCACCATTGGCAACAGCATGGATGACATGGAGAACATTATGCTAAGTAAAATAAGCCAGTCGGAGAAAGAAAAATATCACATGATCTCACTCATATGTGGGATATAATAAACAACATAAACTGATGAACAAAAATACATCCATAGACAAAGAAAAACTGAACAGACTGTCCAACTTCACAGGGAAGGCAGGGGGAGGTAGGAGGGGTAAGAGGTAAACCAAAGGACTTGTATGCATGCATATTAGCATAACCAATGAACATGGACACTGGGGCAGTGGGGGCTTATCCTGGGGGGTGGGAGTGGCCAGAGAGGAGTCAATCGGGGAAAAAGGAGACATGCAATACTTTAAACAATTTTAAAAAAGGAAAACACACACACAAATAATAATGGTTTTAACAATGTTCAAGGAACTTAGTAATAACTTCAAGGAATTTATTGAGAACTTCAACAGCATGAAAAAGGACAACTAACAAATGAAGAACACAATATCTCAAATGAAGAATACAATACAAAGGAATAAACAGAAACAGAGGATCAAATCAGTGATTTGGAAGAAAAGGTAGCAGAAAACATCCAATCAGAGTAGCAAAGAGAAGAAAGAATTTTAAAAAAATGATGATAGTTTAAAGGACCTTTGAGACAACATGAAATGCAACAACACCACTTCAATAGGGCTACCAGAAGAAAAACAAAGATTAAGGGATTGAGAACTTATTTGAAGAAATAATGGATAATAACTTTGCTAACCTGGTGAAGGAAAAAGACACGAAAGTCCAGGAAGTGCAGAGAGTCCTGAACAAGATGAACCCAAAGAGGCCCACACCAAGACACATCATAATTAAAATGGCAAAGGTTAAGGACAAAGAGAGAATCTTAAAAACAGCAAGAGAAAGATAGTCAGTTACCTACAGGGGAATTTCAAGATGAATATCAGCTGATTTCTCAACAGAAGCATTTCAGGGCAGAAAAGATTGGCATGAAATATTCAAAGTGATGAAAAGCAAAGACCTATAACCAAGACTATGCTACCCAGTAAGGCTATAATTTAAAACTGAAGAAGAAATAAAGTGCTTCCAGCTGAGAAAAAGCTAAAGGAGTTCATTGCCACCAAACCAGTATTACAACAAATGTTAAAGGGTAGTCTTTAAAAAAGAAGGAGGAGGGAAAAAATAGAGAAACATAGTTATTCTATATAATAAAGAGGTAATATGCAAATTAACCCTTACACCCTCACAAGATGGCTGCCTACAGCCAGGCCAGCAGGGGGATTAGTGAGGGACGACCAAACCACTGAACAAGCAGGCTGCATGACGTGACCACGCCGGCAGAGAGGTTAGTGAGGGATGACCAAACAACTGAACAGCAGGCTGTGTGGGATGACCAGGACAGTGGGGGCACCATGAGGGGTGACCAGGCTGGCAGGGGGGAGGGGGAAGTTAGGGGAAACCAGGCATGCAGGCAGGTGAGCAATTAGGAGCCAGTGGTCCAGGATTGTGAGAGGGATTTCACACTGCCGGTTTAGTCCCAATACCCAGGATCGGGCCTAAACTGTCCATCGTACATCCCCTGAAGGGTCTCAGATTGGAGACGGTGCACCCCCCCTGCATGAATTTCATGCACCGGGCCTCTAGTAAAGAATAAAATGGCAATAAATATGTACCTATCAATAATCACTTCAAATGTAAATAACTTCAGTGCTCCAATCAAAAGACATTAGGTAGCTGAATGAATAAGAAAATGAGACTAATATATTTACAGTCTACAAGAGACCTCAGAAAGAAAGCTACACACAGACTAAAAGTAGGATACAAGCTGAAATTTTGAAAAACGGGGGTACCAATAATTATATCTGACAAAATAAACTGTCAAAGAAATGCTATAATAAGAGACAAAGAAGAACACTGCATAATAATAAATGGAGCATGCTAACAAGGGGATATAACCCTTGTGAACATTTATGCACCCAACATTGAACCACCTAAATATATAAAGTAATCTTGATGGACATAAAGGGAAAGATTGACAGTAATACAGTCATAGTAGGGGATTTTAACATCCTGTTGACATCAATGGATAGATCTTCCAGACAGAAAATCAACCAGGAAACAGCAGCCTTAAATGACATACTAGGTCATAAAAATTTAATTAATTTCTTCAGAGCATTGCAGCCCAAAGCAGTAGAATATACATTCTTCTGAAGTGCAAATGGAACTTATTCTAGGATAGACCACATGTTAGAACACAAAACAAGTCTCAATAAATTTAAGAACACTGAATTTATATTAATCATCTTCTCTGACTATAATGGTATGAAACTAGAAATCAGTCACAAGAAAAAAATTGGAAAACATGCAATCACATGGAAGCTAAATATACTTTTACAATAAATATTGAATGGATTAACATTGAGGTGAGGGAAGAAATAAAAAGATACCTTGAGACAATTGAAAATAAAAACACTATCACCCAAAATGTATGGGATAGTGAAAGCAGGCCAAAGAGGAAAATTCATAACATTACAGCCTACCGCAAGAAGCAAGGAACATTTAAAATAAATTATCTAGCCTTACATCCAAAGGAACTAGAAAAAGAATAACAAACAAAGCCCAAAGTTAATAAAAAGAAGGAAATAATAAAGATCAGAGCAGAGATAAATAGCAAGGAGTCTAAAAAGCAATTCAAAAGATCAATGAAACCCAGAGCTGATTCTTTTAAAAGATAAAGAAAATTAATAAACCTTTAACCAGACTCATCAAGAAAAAAAACAAAGAGAGAGAGAACACAAATAAATAAAATCATAAATGGAAGAGAAGTGACAACTGATACAAAAAAAAATACAAAGGATTATAAGAAAATACTCTAAACAATTATATGCCAACATATTGGACAATCTGGAAGAAATGGATAAATTCCTAAAAACAAACACTCTTCCAAGACTAAAATCAAGAAGAAATAGAAAATTTGAACAGACCAGTTACTACAAACAGCATTGAATCAGCAATTTAAAAATTCCCAAAAAAACTACAGTCCAGGACTTATGGCTTCACAGGTGAATTTTAACAAACATTCAAAGACGAATTAACGCTTATTCTTCTCAAACTATTTCAAAAAATTTTAAGAAAAGTGAAAGCTCTTAGTCTATTTTATGGGACCAATATTACTCTGGTTCCAAAACCCAACAAACACATTGCAAGAAAAGAAAATGTTTAGGCCAATATCCCTGATAAATATAGATGGAAAAATGCTCAACAAAATATTAGCAAACTTAATTCATCAATACATTAAAAAGATGGATCAAGTGGAATTTATTCCAGGGATGCAAGTTTGGTTTATTATCCATAAGTCATTTAATATGATACACCACTTAAAAATAATGGGTAAAAAACATATGCTGATATCAATAATTGCAGAAAAAGCATTTGACAAAATCCAGCATCCATTTATGGAGAAAGAGAACAACCCTCAGAAAAGTGGGAATAGAGCAAACATAGCTCAACTAATAAAAGCTATATATGACAAACCCCCAGCTACCTTTATTCTCCATGAGAAAAAGCTAAAAGTGTTTTCATTAAGATCAGGAACAAGACACTATATTGTATAAAATGCCACTTTTATTTAACATGGTATTGAAAGTCCTAGCCACAGTAATCAGACAAGAAAAATAAATAAAATGAATCCAAATTGGAAGGAAAGAAGTAAAACTATCATTATTTTCAGATGACATGGTACCATATATAAAGAACCCAAAAGATTCTGCAAAAAAAAAAACAAAAAAAAAACTATTAGAACTGATAAATGAATTCAGTAATGTAGTGAGATACAAAATTAATATTCAGAAATTGGTTGCATTTTTATTTTATTTTTAATATGCTCTTATTGATTGCAGAGAAAGGAAAGGGAGAGAGAGAGAGAAACATCAGTGATATGAGAGAAACATCAATTGGCTGCTTTCTGCATGCCAAACCCCCCCCCCCCTGCCCCACGACTTGGAATTGATCCCACAACCTAGGTATGTCCCCAGGCCAGGAATCAAACCATGACCTCTTGGTTCATGGGTCAATGCTCAACCACTGAGACACACCAGCTGGGCTTGGTTGTATTTTTTACACACCAATAACAAACTATTAGAAAGAAAAAGTAAGAAAACAATTCCATGTAAAATTTCATCCAAAAAAATACCTTGGAATAAATTTAACCAAGGAGATAAAAGATCTGTTCTTGGAAAATATAATAAGACTGTAAAGAAATTGAAGGAGATACAAATAATTGGCTGCATATACCATGTCATTGATAAGAAGCAATCTATAGATTCAGTGCAATCTCTTTCAAAATACCAATGGAATTTTTTACAGAATTAGAAGAAATAATTCTAAAATTTATATGGAACTACAGAAGATCTCAAATAGCCACAACAATCTTGTTTGACATATTACTGGAAGTGCTAGCCATAGTGATTAGACAAGGAGAAGAAATAAAAGGCATCCAAATTGGAAAAGAAGAAGTAAAACTGTCCTTATTCACAGATGACATGATATTGTACATAGAAAACTCTAATGATTCCATCAAAAAACTACTAGATTTAATAAATGAATTTGGCAATGTAGCAGGATACAAAATTAACACCCAGAAATCTATGGCTTTTTTTATGCGCCAATAATGAACTCACAGAAAGAGAAACAACAAAAACAATCCCATTTACCATTGCACCAAAAAAATTAAGATACTTAGGAATAAACTTAACTAAGGAAGTAAAATACCTGTACTCAGAAAACTATAGGACATTGAAAGAAGAGATAGAGGAAGACATAACTAATGGAAAAACATCTTGTGTTCATGGATTCATAGAATCAACATCATTAAATGTCCATACTACCCAAAGCAATCTATAGATTTAATGCAATCCTCATTAAAATAACAATGATATATTTCACAGACCTATAGTAAACTTTCTAAAAATTCACATGGAATAAAAAATGACCACGAATAGCCACAACAACCTTGAGAAAGAAGAAAGAAGTTGGAGGGATTACAATACCAGATAACAAGCTGTATTACAAAGCTACTGTTCTGAAAACTGCCTGGTACTGGCACAAAAGCAGACATATAGACCAATGGAACAGAACAGAGAACCCAGCAATCGACCCAAGCTACTTTGCTGAATGAATATTTGACAAAGGAGACAAGACCATACCAGGGGAATAAAGATAGTCTCTTCAATAAATGATGTGGCGAAAACTGGATAGTTACATGCAAAAAATGAAACTAGACCACCAACTTACAGCATACACAAAAATAAACTCAAAATGGATGAAGAACATAAACATAACATGAGAAACCATCAAAATCTTAGAAGAATCCAGAGGCAGCAAAATATCAGACATATGATACTGAAGCACTATCTTTACTGATATAGCTCCTATGGCAATGGAAACTAAGGAGAAAATAAACAAATGGGACTGCATCAAAATAAAAAGCTTCTGTACAGCAAAAGAAACTATCAGAAAAACAATAAGAAAGCCCACTGCATGGGAGAACATATTTGCCAATGTTATATCAGATAAGGACCTAATTTCCAAAATTTATTGGGAACTCATACATATTAACAAAGGAAGATAAACAGTCCAATCAAAAAATGAGCAAAGGACCTAAATAGATACTTTTAGAAAGTGGACATACAGAAGGCCAGGAGACATATGAAAACATGCTCAAAGTCACTAATCATCTGAGAGATGCAAATCAAAATGATATGAGATACCATCTCACACCTGTCAGAATGGCTATCATCAACAAATCAAAAAATGAAAAGTGCTGGTGAGGATGTGGAGAAAAGGGAACACTTGTGCACTGCTGGTGGGAATGCACACTGGTGCAGCCACTGTGGTAAACAGTATGGAGTTTCCTAAAAAAATTAAAAATGCAACTCTCTTTTGACCCAGTAATCCCACTCTAGGCATATATCCCAAGAAATCAGATACACCAGTCAGAAAGGATATATGCACCTCTATGTTCATAGCAGCACAATTTAATTGTCAGAGAAATGTAAATCAAAATTGCAATAAGATATTACCTCATGCCTGTCTGAATGGTTATCAATACATCAACAAACAACAAATGCTGGCAACAATGTGTAGAAAACAGAACCCCCATGCACTATCAGCAGAATTGCAAATTGGTACAGACACTGTTTAAAATAGTATGTATATTCCTTAAAAAAATTAAAAGTGAAACTACCTTATAACCCAACAATTCCACTTCTGGGTATTTATTCGAAGAAATTGTAACACTATTTCAAAAATATATATGCATCTTTTTGTTCACTGCAGTGTTATTTACAATAACTAAGATATAAAAGCAACCTAAATGTCCATCAGATGAATGGATAAAGAAAATGTGGTACATATATACAATGGAATATCACTCAGTCATAAAAAGGAATGAAATATTAATATTTGCAATCACAAGGATATACCTAGAGTATATTGTGCTAAGTAAGTCAGGCAGAGAAAGACAAATACCATTTGAGTTCACTTATATGTGGAGTCTAAAAAACAAAATAAATGAACAAACAAAACTGAAAGAGATACAGAGAACAAACTGATGGTTATCAGGTGGAAATGGGCATTAAGGGCTGGATGAAAAAGGTGAAGAGATTAAAACTTACAAATTGGCTGCTACAAAATAGTCAAAGGGATGTAAAATACAGCATAGGGAATCCTATATAATAAAGAGGTAATATGCAAATTGACCATCACTCCAACACACAAGATGGCCACCCCCATGTGGACACAAGATGGCCACCACAAGATGACCGGCAGGGGAGGGCAGTTGTGGGTGATCAGGCCAGCAGGGGAGGGCAGTAGGGAGGAACCAGGTCTGCAAGGGAGGGCAATTGGGGGCAATTAGGCCTGCAGGGGAGGACAGTTAGGGACAACCATGGCCTTCTGGGGAGGACAGTTGGGGGGGACCAGGCTGTAAGGGAGGGCAGTTGGGGGAGACCAGGCCAGCAGGAGAGGGCAGTTGGGGGGACCAGGCCTGCAGGCGAGGGCAGTTGGAGGGGAACAGGCCTGCAGGGGAGGGCAGTTGGGGGGACAAGGCCTGCAGGGGAAGTCAGTTGGGGGGACCAGGCCTGCAGGGGAGGGCAGTTAGGGGTGACCAGGTTGGCAGGGGAGGGCAGTTAGGGGTGACCAGGCCAGCAGGAGAGGGCAGTTGGGGACAACCAGGCTGGCAGGGGAGGGTAGTTAGGGGTGACCAGGCCTGCAGGGGAGGACAGTTAGGGGTGACCAGGCTGGCAGGGGGGCGCAGTTGGGGGCAATTGGGCTGGCAGGGGAGCAGTTAGGTGTCGTTCAGGCTGGCAGGCAGAAGTGGTTAGGGGCAATCAGGCAGGCAGGCAGGCAGGCAAGTGGTTGGGAGCCAGCAGGCCTGGATTGTGAGAGGGATGTCTGACTGATTGGGCCTAAACGGGCAGTCGGACATCCCTCGAGGGGTCCCAGATTGGAGAGGGTGTAGGCTGGGCTGAGGGACACACCCCCGCATGCATGAATTTCATGCACTGGGCCTCTCATATAATAAATAATATTGTAATAACTATGTGGTTCCAGGTGGATACTAGACTATCATGGTGATCACTTCATAAGTTATATAAATATTTAACCACTATGCTGTGCACTTGTAACTAATATAATATTGCATATGATCTGTAATTAAAATATATATAAAAATAAAATTGAGAAAAATAAGCAGAGCCTGGAATATCTGTGTATGCATTTTACAAAGTGTGACTGTATGCCTAAACAGCGTGCATGATATCTGTATGTGCTGATTTCCTCGTTACTGTTGGTGTGTGCTTTTGGACAGTTGAGGAAGTTGAAACTAGCTACATTTCTACATTTTTCATAACTCTGTTCAGTAAGCACAATAACAAGGTGAAATTTTTACTGAGAAAGCAGCAATTACCAGCACATTCCTACTGGCTGGAAGCTATTAGAGATCAGGCCCCCACTCTTGTCTGATTCTCAAACATCAAGAGAACTGTACATTATCTCCAGCCTCATATGAGAAATGTATGCCCCAAACTATATAATATTAAACAGGTTTCAAAAATGAATAACAAGCTGAAAAAAGTAGATCAAACTAAATTTAAAGAACTTTAAAAGCAGTCTTTGATTAATGTTGGATACATTACATCTACAAACTCAAAGTATGTGAATACCTGCCAACAGTGGAATGCAGTCCTCTGGGAATTAAGGTAAAATGACCCCAGGATATATCAGAAAAGTTCTCCCAGACACCTGATCTGGAGAGGGGCCATAAATTGATGGAAGCAGAGTTACTCTTTAAAGAACAACAAAAAAAAATCAATGTTGTTCTAAAACTGAATGTGTTGGGAATCTCTTTGGAGGAAAAAATATAATATGAACTTAGGAAACTAAGTAAGTACTAAGAATATAAAAGAATTCATGACAAGGGAGTTCTCCAGCACCTTAAAAATGAAAGGAAAAACAGTTCAAGCAATACGTGTAAAATCAAAGTTCTCAGCTCCAGGATCATGAATAAATAACTAGTGAGAATTCAAGAACTTCCAGGAAAAGGATGTTTATGCACATAACAATGTAAAAAATGCTAAGGCACCCAACTCCATTCAGTAGATATGAATCAAATACCAAAACAAAGCAGTCCCCAATGGATTCTGGAAAATTCAAGTCTATTTAGCTCTAGAAAGAGGTAAATCATGCTCCTGGCCTCCTTGCCACAGATTTGAGTTTCCTGCAAAAGTGTTAGTAGATTCAATAGCCAGAGCTTTGAGAATACATTTCAGAGGTGAGATATTAATCCTTGGATCTTGTTTCAGCACCTACAGCTGGACCTACCACTCCCAATGGGAACCTGGTGGATGAATGTGATGATGACCAGGCCAACTGCCACAGTGGAACAGGTGATGACTTCCAGCTCACAGGTGCAGAAACCATCTCCATCCCATTGCTATGCCATTTCAGTTCATACTGCCATTGAGACCACCTAATTAATACCTGTTTGTGTTTGTGTAGCTCCTCATGGTGGTGGTCATGAGGGTGGTAGCAGAACTGTCTCAACAAAGGCAGCCTTGCCAGAAGACATGCATCGTTATTTCCTCCATGTAAAGAACTTGTTCTTAATAGTCACGGCCATTTGAAATTATAATTTTAGGCATTTTCAGAGCTGATGCTAGGATTATTTTAATTGAATAAGTATTTCTCCATGGCTAAAGTGCTAAACATATCCCCATCTTCAACCCCCCACCCCCATAACACATTAATTACACACACTTTAGAATGTTTATTTTTCCTTTCTAGTGAGGATACTTTTTTGAGTGGATCCTTTATCCAGCTAATTGATGAAATTAGGCTTGTATTTGAAATGCAGCTTTTAAGTTAGGATTTGGTAAATCATTTTACATTAAAAGTTTCAATGACAGAATCAATTGTCATTACACATTACCACTGACTAGCAAGTATATCAGGGCTGTTGTGTGCCAAATAGCTCACTAATTAATTTAGAGTATCTAATTAATAAAAGAGAAACATGCAAATTGACCGCACCTCCACTATGTCCCAAGCCACGCCCACCTGCCAATCAGAGTGACTATATGCAAATTAACCCAACAAAGATGGCGGCCAGCAGTCACAGAGCTGGAGCAAGCAGGAGGCTTGGTTGCCCCAGCAATGGAGGAAGCCAATGTTCCCGCCTACCCTGGCCGGCTGTGGCCTCTGCTCAAGGCAACAAAGTTTTAATTATAGAAGATAAATAAATCCCAGATTCCTTCTTCCAGCCAGCCTCCATTGGGAGCTTGGGTAGCCGGAGGCCGTGGCCAGCCTACAAACAGCCATCAGCTCCTCACCCAGGTGAGGATGGCCACACCCTCATGGGGTGAGGGTCCCCACTGGGGGGCTTGGCCAGCCTGTAAACAGCCATCAGCCCGTCACCCAGGCTGGCCAGGCACCCCAGCAGGATCCCCCTCCCTGAAGGGGATGTGGCCAGCCTGAAAATGGCCCTCAGCCCCTCACCCAGGCTGGCCAGGCACTCCAGCGGGGACCCCCCACCCTGAAGGGGGTGTGGCCAGTCTGAAAACAGCCCTCAGCCTCTCACCCAGGCTGGCCAGGCACCCCAGCAGGACCGCCACCCTGATCTGGGACACCCTTCAGGGCAAACCAGCTGGCACCCACCCATGCACCAGGCCTCTATCCTATACAATAAAGGGGTAATATGCAAATTGACCCTAACAGCAGAACGACTGGGAATGACTAGTCACTATGACACACACTGACCACCAGGGGGCAGACGCTCAATGCAGGAGCTGCCCCTTGGTGGTCAGTGCACTCCCACCAGGGGAGTTCTGCTTAGCCACCAGCCAGGCTGACGGCTGCCAGTACAGTGGTGGTGGTGGGAGCCTCTCCCTCCTCCTCAGCAGCCCTAAGGATGTCCGACTGCCACTTAGACCTGCTCCCCACTGGCAAGTGGACATCCCTGAGGGCTCCCAGGCTTCCAGAGGGATGTCTGATTGCCAGTTTAGGCCTGATCCCCCAGGGAACAGGCCTAAGCCAGCAGGTGGTCATCCCCCGAGGAGTCCCAGACTGGGAGAGGGCAAATGCAGGGCTGAGGGACCCCCTCGAGTGCACAAATTTTTGTGCACTGGGCCTCTAGTCTATATTATAAAAGGCCAGTGACCATAATGCCGTAATGTTGTAATGACCAAACAACTGGTCAGTGGCACAGCAGGCCTCGGTCTCACAGTGCGGCGGGCCTGGGGTCTTGTGCAATTTCACACACTGGGCCTTTCGTTACTCCATAATATTCTAAAACCCTCAAAGCTAGCAAGTGACCTTTCTTCCAATTGGAATGGCAGAGCAAATGTTAGGCAAGTGGGGAAATGAAATTGTATCAGTTTGAAATTGGCCAAGGCAATTTCCACCCTATTGTTGTAAAAGGTACTATGGAAGCTTTATCCGGGTCAAAATGCAGTTTCATATAGCATCTGACTCTCACTTAGATTGAAACCTTGGATGTAGGTCTGTATTTTTACCCAGAAAGGATTCAGAGAGCCCACAAAATTAATTTCCGTATGTGAAACTGAAGGCACTACCATGTAACTTCATAACAGTGCATAATGTTATTGGATAATGCATTCATGTGGCCAATAAATGCTACATTGCTTTGTGCATTTGAAAATAAAGCGTATATATGTAGCCATAAGCCACAAAAATTACTCTAATTAATACAGTCCATTTCTTTGCAAGATGTCAAGTTCAAGCTGAAAACCCTACAGCTGAGGTTAAAAACAGAGTACCATTCTATGAACCCGGTCCCATAGAACCTTCCCAGGGTTGCCTGTAAGCACTGCCCCAAACCTCAGGCTTTTAATAGAACATTTCACACATCTGTAGTGAAATTCCTCATAAAAAGGAATGGCTGCAATCACTGAAGTATATCCTTTTCAATTAGCCTCTGTGGTGAGGGTTCTTTTCTTTATATACCCTAAAATGGTCAGTTAATATAGATTAGAACAAAGCCTCAGATTTACTCCTCATATCAGAACAACCAACTTTCTCATTTTTATATCAGTTCATTACTGAATCAATTGAAACTAAAACCTTTGAATGAAATAGAGCAAGTATATTAGCCTGGAGCAAATTGTGTATGGCAACAATTACAAACCACAGAAAATGAGTCATTTGTAGTGGAAAACTGGCAATCCTTTAAAACTCTAAGGTTATGGTTTATCTACAGCTTTTAAAATCATTTTTTGTGTACATAGAAAAAAATTTTATTCCTGTTCATATTACTATGGCAAAAAAGAGTTATTTTCTCAGGCCATCACATTTGTCTCAATAATTCTACAAATATATGCATCATACTAAGAACTTCTGGGGTGTTCATAATGCACACTTCACGCCCTCATCAAGAAGGGATTTTAGAAGGCATTTCATGCTTCATATGTATTTATTGCATTATAACCAAATTTGCTTAGTGAAGCTGTTTGGTATCCTTTCCTGAAAAAGGTTATGCATATATAAATATTTGCAAGGAGCAAAACCATCACCTAAGTCAGGTGCCTTTTCACATGTAAACAAGTCACGTCCTAGGTACACACACAACTCTGCATTCTCTTTGCTCACTCTGGCACAGGCTTTACCTTCAGAGCTGCAAGTCTTGAATTTTCAGTACAAGAAAAACAAACTAAAAGCATTCTCACTTTAACCCAGATAGGTGGAGGAGATTAGGATCAAGGCTCTATTAAACAGGGTTCAGTCTTTTAAAGCAGATGTTGTTGCTTTAATTTCTCCTCCTGGGGTGACCTGTTTGTATACAGAGAGAGATAAATATTACAGTAAAATGCTCACTTCTTACAAACAACACTGAATTCCAGGTGAAATGTACCAAGCGCATGGGAATGAGAGGTTTTGCTCTCCAGTATTTGCTTGCCAAGGTGAAAATTCACCTCCAAGTTATTTATTTGCAAGTGGCTTTGAACTCATTACATAATAGGATTGTCTTCAAAGGCACTGGGAGGCCAGATTTCACATTGGACCTGTGTTTACCCAAGAGTGGAATTTGGCTTCCAACCTATAATAAAACGGATAATGCATATTGGTTTTATAAAGTGAGTTTTTCTCCTAAAAGAACACCGGGAATAGAATGCTAATGTATTTTGGCCTCCCTCCAATTCTGCCATTATAGAGTCACCTTCCTAACCCATAATACATATAATTCCTTTTTTCTGTTGCCTACCTCATTGAAGCCACAAACCTGTGTGACCACTTAGCTGGAACATTTATTGGGAGAACAGGGTTGACATGACTTGGTGCGGCAGCAGGCTAGCTCAGAAATCTTCAGACCATTCCAAGAGCATGGTTCTGCAGCTCTGATTCATGATCTGGATGATTTCTAATCTTTGGGAGCTGCAGGATAGGACTAGGGCTGGGTACAATAGAGATGATCACAGATCTTTATTGAATGATACTACTGGTAGGTCTACAATGGCATCCTTTAATCACCTCCAAAACTCTTCATGACAGTCATAGGTCCACCCCATGCCTTCCTTGCTCTGAGTCTGCCCAGGACTTTATCTCTTGGGAGAACAGATAGTCTCTGACCATGGTCTGCAGTGCAGACACTCTTAAGGAGAAATGCCTAAACAAGCACATAGGCAATAAACAGCAAAACACTCTTTCCCAAGCTTATTTCAGTATAAGACTCACCTGAGAAGTTTTCAGAATTACATATTTCAAGGGCTGACCCCCAGAGATTCTGGTTTTCAGTGAGATCTGAGGAGGGTAAATGGATTGGGAACTGCAATCTCAACAAACGTTCAGGTGATTCATCTGGTTGGGCAAGTTTAGGACAGAAATATAATGATAAAGAGTAGACAATGGAAGAGCTAAGAAAGGGGGAAAAAGGACACAGCTAAGTGTCCACATGGTCCCCTGACCAGCAATTTCAAAGTCAACCCAAACTGACTGAAAGTTCACACTGCTCAGGGTGTTATTTGTGCAATCTCCAGTTCCTTGGAACTGTGAGGAAATGCTTCTCCCCTTCTCATTTTCCTGCAGCGTTTCCCAGCTACATACTGGGCAGAATATCTGTCCTTGGGGAAAAATAAACAACTATTATTGTAGGGGGAAAAAAGGAGGAACTACTGCCACCCAGTTTAAACCACCAGTTTTTAAAAGCGATTGTAGGACCAGCCTTGCAACTCCCCTGAAGGCACACATCTGCAACCTTGGGAAACTCTTCAAAACTTAGAGGTCTTGGCCAGGTTTAATGCCCTAGTTGCTGAGGACATTTGGAGGCCTTTGCTTTCACTGTTGCAATGGCATGCCATGTTCAGTATAGGAATCAGGGGATGACCTTGGAATGAAGTATCAAATTCTCTCTCCTACCTGGATGTCTTATGACTAAATGTGCTGGGTAAAAAATAATAGTTTATTTGAGCTTGACATTGTGATGAGCAAAATTTAAACAAAATAATGACTACAGCTGAGATTAACAGAAGGATTTTCTGTGGAAATGTTCTCCTCTATCTAATGTATGTAAGCATACATTACTCTACTGCATATTCTCTACAATTTTTCATTTTTCTCACTTTTGTATGTTACTCTTTTGTTTTTCAGGTGGTACCACTGTGCTGACCACAGAAAAGTCAACCATAATAGACAGCACCATACAATCAGGTATCAAATAAAATAGAAAATGTGGTTGATTTCCCATATGCCTGTTTTCCCTCCCCGTCCCCTTCTAAAATAGAGCATTGCTGTACTTCTGGATTCAGCTTCTCTCAAAACCCTAGAAAAGAGATACCATGCAGCATCTGGTCTCCAAGCATGAGCCATAACTATTGCTTCCCTTCCATCCACATGTATATGTGGCACGGAGCAAGATTTCTTGCTCTATCAGTAATTGCCAAATGGTGACAACCCAGCTCTGAACTGAAGAAATAGGCTAACATACTTTGTTTAACCACAGCACATCTAGGACATGGACTGTGTTTGCAAACTACAGAAGAAGGAAATCGCACAAGCAGTAGCCTGACTATTTATTTTCATCACCATTCTACAAAATCAAGACAGGCAAAGTTTGTCAGCTTTGCCTGCCACAGAGTTGGCAGTTTTACAACAGTGTTTCCAGTGAGCATGCCATGAAGTGGGGCGCAGGAAGCCAGGGCTCTAATTGTATGTAGGGAGAGGACCACCCTCATGAAGGGCACCTCCTCATCCTTTTATTAATAGAAAAGCACAATGACTTTTAAGGCCCTTAGTTTACTGTTTATCAAGGCCAACCACAGTTAAATGGTGGCCTCCTCTCACTCTCCTTTGTATTGTGTTAGTATTCTGTAGAATTCTTCCCTACAGACCCACACGGAAGAAAACAGTCAGTATAAAGCAATCAGAGGTTTTAAATACTTTGAAGTTAATCATCACAGTAAGGTGAACAGGTCAGCTTTCCAGCTTCTCCCATTTCCTTTATAGAAGTTCACTCAGGCTTCGCCTCCACAGTCATTTATTAATGGGGCATGTGGTGTATATCAATGTTTCCTCAGCACTATGACACTACCCAGCTAGGCAGAGAGTATAAAGGATTGTTCTAATTAGTATGCTTCCTTAAAGGTCCCTATCACCATTGACCTGATTTAACTGCAAAATAAACTTCTCTTCAGTTAGACTTAACACCAAGTGTCCTGTAATGTATTCAGGTTGCCAAAAGCCTTCTACCACACAGCTCAAAAACACCAAATACCAAAAAATGAAAGAGAAGAATAATATGTTCACCAAAAAATTCCAAAACAGCTATAGTCCTACCCACATCTTTTCATGTTATAAAATGTGGCCTTAATGGATTGTGCAGTAGTAACCTGGGATGGCTGAAAATGCCTCATGAGTGAAGCATGGCCTCTTGCTTGCTCCCTTCCTTTCCTGAAAGCCTTCAGCCCTTCAGTGAAACAACCATCAGTTGGCTCTCTTTGACTCAATATTAGAGAAGATGGGTGAGGTGAAACAAGGAAGTCCTAGTGATGAAGCAAACACTTTAACTGTTGTTTTATTTCTTCTCTTGCCAGAGCATTAATTAAAACCACTATGAAATTGCCAATGAACTGTTTTATCTCCCCTCTTGCCTATCAAAAGAGCTAGGGGTCATTAAAGAAATGAAAGAGAATGAGAACTGCAAAAAAAATAAAACAAAATAGAAAGATATATCAGATCCCCAAATTGGATCGTTCTCCCTAAATGTGGAATGTCTGTATTGTCAGAGCAGGAATGACTTTGTGAACACACTTGATTTGTGCATGAGCTCAAGGCCATTGGTGTGAAGGCTTCACAGAGGAGCTCCAGGACCAGGCAGTCATCTCACAGAGTCTACAGTAGTCAGAGAGCAGATGTGCAAATCATGAACCAGGTAGACCATTATTAGAAGTTCATGTCAAGCCACAGGGTTTACTGATAGGGTCCAGTTTTGAAATTCAGGGTCTGCCCATTGTCTTTTACAAATCACCCTGGTTTCTTGTTTTTCTATTGTCTGAATTAAAAATTTGCAAGTCTTTGGTTGTGGATAATGGAGATCTGATTTTTTTGAGGAGTCCAGTGCATGTTCAGAATGCTCCACAAGGACCTGAGAGTGTCAATCTAGGCCAGGTCTAACTCTGAGGTGTCTCTAGGGATCAGGTCCACATTGTTCTGCAGGCTTCTGATTCTACAGGTGTCTTTACAAGCAATAGAAAATTAGACCCCTAAACTCTCATTATAATCTGAATTTGATGAGGCCAGTATAGACTCAAGTAGAGTCTCAAGATTTCATTTTGAGGATTCTTATCAATATAATAAACTCATTGGGCATATAATATTTATATGCTGTCTGGGTTATAACCAGATGCATAAAAGCCTATTAATTCTCTTCCAGGAATTGATGAAAATTCCGCATTTTAAATCCAGCTCCCCCCTCATGAAGCCTTTTACCCTCTGAGGATCTTCAAACATTCCTAGATCAAACATTCCTAGATTGTATTCATAATGTCTGATTATATGGGCCTCAGCTTCTCCACTTGTTTGTACCACACATCCAGTCTATAAGTAAGCAAGTTAACACACTCAATAGAAATTCAGGTTTAAAAGTTAAATCCTTGTGCATATAGTGTGCTAATATTCCATTGCGAGTAAGGGAGGTTCAACAAGCACCACTGATGTGTGCTCACAGTGGCTATAAATTTGTTTTAAGTTCAGAATACTATTTCCTGCTATTTTTAAGAGTCAAGAAGGAATTTAGCCAGATTATTCCCAATGAATTTAATAAGAATTGGGTAATATTTTGAAGATTTAAAAGTCAACAGTCCTATACATTTATTTCATTCATCCGTTGCTTTTTTCTTTCTCAGTTCTTTTCTCCTCCCCTTCTGTCATTTTTTCTCTGTTTTTTTTTTCTTTTTCTTTTCTGTAAGTGTGTATGTGTATTTTGTATGTTTAATAGCCTTTCTATCCAGGCTTGAATTTTCAATACTGAGCTACTCTTACTCTATACCTTTCCTCCACAAAATGCATAGATTTTCAAAAACTTTAAATGATCAAGATTAACAGAAGTAAGCTATATAATCAGGACAAGAACATCAAAGTGTAATAAAATCAAAATGTTAGAGCAATTCATCCTGTTAGATTCATAGAACTAGAAAGAACATTGAAAGATCAAGATGAACTGCCATTCACTGCAGCAGGAGAAATGCCTAAATCATCTTTTCATGCAAAGCTGTCCCATGTCCTGGTGATTGCAAAGACACCCAAGTTCATATATTTATGCTATCACCAGAATATTAATAGCCAAAATAATGGATAGTGTGGTTTTCTGTATTATACAATAAATTTAATGTATTAACCAGGTAAATATAACAAGAAATGTGTGTTCCATAGTGGCTTGCTGCCCTCCTGTATATGCTTGTCTTATAAACCACATTTAAGGAGAAAACCCAAACCCACATACACATTAACATTTTCCAATATTAACATTTTCTAACATGAGATTATGTAACAGTACATTCCTGGGTTTTGGTGGTTGACATCCAAGATTGTTCATTCAGTCCTTGTTCAGTTCACTTCATCTGCATGATTTGACCTTGCTGCACAAGTGTGGTACATTTTGGAAAGGGTTTCTCATGCTCTAAGAAGTCCTATTTCATGGTTTTGATAGACTAGACATGAAGTACAGCTCTCCAATAACACTGTGGCTGTGAAGTGTAGCCCTTTTGCACTAACTGAAAATGTTCATACTATGCACATCACTTACTAGTTTACTGTTTCACACTGGCCCTATCTATGCATGCTTTGGGAGGTCACATTGTCATTGAAAATGCGATTCTATCCTTCTCAGTTTTAACACTTCATATAGTGAATGTTTTCCAAAAATGTATATTAGCATTTGGAAAGAGTTCCTTGGAAACTAAAAGTGTGAAGAAAATCATCCTTATTTATTCAAGAAATCTTTCCATTAAAATTTCTCTTCCCATTGTTAAAATTAGGGAGGAGCAATGGAGCCAAGCTCAAAGGAGAAAGAAGATATTTTGTATTAAATACTTAAGTAAAGTTAAAGAGAAGATCAAAACAAGATATGTTCTCAGCCTGTTATGTGTTGTTCCCTAAAACAGCAGATAATACCATACTTCCCTTATTGCACATAGGGATGGTTTTGAGACATTTTTAACTTCAGTGGGCAAGTCGCCCTAGGTGTGTTTCTCTCCGTTTCAATGCTGCCATCTGGTGGACTGCCTAATCTCAGTGAGGAGCACTGCCCCACCATCCTCAGAGAAAACAGGCGGCTTTGTGTTTCATTTTACATGGAGGCCTGGAACTAACAGAAGCATGAGCATCTTATCTTTAGGATTCGTTTTACCAAAATAATTCTAAGCATCAATGATTTTATTTTTTCATGCTTAAAACTCAAGCTACTTTCAAAAGGAGGGTGGAGTGGAAAAAAAAGATTTAAGAAAACACTATAGTCAAGTATAGCACCTTGTAGAACACATAAGAGAAATAATTCCTGAAAATCCACTCATACTTTAATTTTAGGTCCCAAAGACAGCATTTGGAACATTCAAAATATAAGAAACTTTCCTGGCTTCTGTGGTTCAGTTGGTTAAAGTGTCATCCCGTACACCAAAAAGGTTGCAGGTTCAATTCCCAGTCAGGGCACTTGCCCAGGTTGTAGGCTCAATCCCTAGTAGGGGCAGCTCGGGGCATGTAGGGGAAGCAACTGATAGATGTTTTTCTCTCCCTCTCTTTCTAAAAATAATAAAAAATAAAAAGCATAATCTCAGGAGAGGATTAAAGAAAATAAAAAATAAAAAAAACCTGGTAATTACTTAAATATGCCTTGGTTTTACACGACCTTGCATTGAGGTTTTTAAGTGGATGAACACTTTATATGCAAATTTTTAAATTCACTGAAAAAGCAGACACTGCACTTAAAATTAATTGACCTGATATAAAGCACAGAAGAAAAAAAAAATCTTAAGATCTGCTTCAGAGATCTGACACTAAAGACCGGAAGCATTAGCTGCTGTGATGAGAATACAAATAGCCTCCAGGATGAGGCATTCACCTGCCACATTTCTAGACTTGAGGTTCCTGGATCAATTTCTAAGATTCTTTTAATTAGTGAATTTCAATTTATATAGTCCATCCTCAAGAACATAGCAACTTTTATATTAAATATTGAAGAAATAAAGAGAATGCTACATACAGATATAACATACATGCTTTGGAAAGTAACCTTCCCAGAAATGTCATGTAAAACCAACTTGACAGACAGCCCATCATTTTTTTATAAAGCTGGATTTAAAAAGTTACTAAACGTTATTTTGAAAATGTTTTGACATCTCTGTGCATCTTTTGAGTTTCCTGGTAATTTTAGATTTTGTGGCTTTCCCAGAATTTTCAAACAGATGTTAAGTTGTATAAATTGTGCTTTCCATGAACAAATTAAGGGCCTTTCTGATCTAAATGATTATATTTGTCTTTCTCTGCTTGTCTCTATTTTTCCTTTACACCCGCTGAAGAGTTTCCAACATATGGTTTTAACTGTGAATTTGGCTGGGGTTCTCATAAGACATTCTGTCACTGGGAGCATGACAATCATGTGCAACTCAAATGGAGTGTGCTGACCAGCAAAACGGGACCGATCCAGGATCACACAGGTACTGGAGAGTTCACTGTGGCCTCATTTCTTTGAAGTAAGGGTTACTGTGGAGAGTTTTGGGGTCTGTTAATCTAGGAGCACAGAAAATACTGCAGAGCATTCACTTATGCTTTTATTTCCTGGAATTAACAAGATCTCTTTCCCTAATAGAGATACAATTTCCCTAACATTAACATTTCAGCACTAGTAGCAGAAAATGCTGGTTAAATTTGGCAACTGATTGACCTCCTGAAAAACAACAAACTGGGCAAAGTCATGTGAATTAGTACCTTTTTAATACTTGATGGAAAATTTCAACATATTTAAAAGTATAAAAGAAATAGTGACACAAACTCTAAATGTACACAGCCCAACTTCAAAAATTATCAAATCATAGGAATCTTACTTTGTCTCTATTATCCCTGACTCTGGACTATTTTAAACCAAGTCCAGACATAGATATGCCCTCTTGTGTATTTACACAGCTGAACAAACAATAAGTGAGCTTAATGCTTGCTCTTTCTGGACCCTTGAAATGGAAGTGGATCAAAGTGGGATGGGGTTCTTATTCTTTCGGGGAAGATTTTAAATCTGAGCAGGTAGAAACCACATCAAACCCCTGGTCACAAGCTACCCCACCTCCTGTCTTACTTTCCCTCTAACATTAATTGGTTGGAGGAGGAAGGGAACTGACAGCCACCCCCCTGAGCTTTTCTATCTACCACCACCTTGTTTCCTTCGTAGTAATTTCATCACCCATCTTGAGGTATGGTATAAAGAGCCAACAGTGTCCTACAAAAAACACACAAACACACACTCACAAGGAACACCCAATGCACAAACATGTACCATACGCCAATGCTTATAGGCCTGCTTACTCAGTAGTGGATTCCCAAAGATTCTCCAGAAGGGCATTTGCTATTGCTGAGAAACCTCATTAAGCAAAGTTTCCCCCAAGCTGGTGCTTGGGCAAGTAGGTCAGTGGGCTGATGGATGGGCAGAGGGTACTTCATGCCTTTCCCATTTTGTTGTTCACTCTCACCCCCCACCCCCCGTGAATGTAATGATTAAGTAGGTTGAATAGTCCTCCTTCCACCACAGCTAGCTCTTTGCCTAATGAGAATGACAAGGAAATTGGATAAAATTGGACTCCTTCAATACTGAAATACTTTCAATTGAATCTGAAGACAAGCAGTTTTAGAAAACTTAAACTACTTTGACTGTACATATAAATGGCATCAAATTAACCAAATGCAATTAGCTGGAATGAAGGCAGTAATGGTGGGAAAATTGATGCAAAGTAGAGCAAAATGGCTCAGTAGGATCTGACATTCAAAGGTTAAAAACAATGTTAGCTAGAGACAAAAGCTAAAAGGCTTGCACAAGTAAAGCACTAATTGAGAAAATGAAGACAGAGTTCCTGACTTAGAACTGTGATAAAACCCCTGAATCGAAAAATATCAGTATTTTATGTGTTGAGCATCAGAACAGGAGGGCTTGTCTTAGATTAACAGCTAAGAAGTGTGGTTTCTTGAGAAGAATCTGTGCTTTTTGTTCTCTCAGACACCCTGATTTACTTGGCTGTGGTGCCATGCCTGTCCTGACTAGCCTGTGCAGCACTAGAAACAATCATTTGCAGAGAGTGATGGGTGAGCCTTACACCTGAAAGGCAGGAGCTGGCTCATGTGAGAAAATGTAGATGAAGGAGCCCTGACAGCACACATGCACACAGACTGACCGACACAGGATGGGGGACTTTGCAAATCAGACATGGAGATTGTTTCTGAATCAACACTGTCTAGTTGCAATCTCCTTTTACTGCTCGCTTTTGAATTTAGTTAAACGATCTGACCTCTAAGAATGAAGCTATACACCTCCTCATAGAGGATTCCTGAAGCCCAGTATCTTTACCTGGTTCATTGAACACATGGTATTTGTATAGACCTGTTGTTACATGGCAAATGCTGCATTGAGCATTTGAGATACACATCTAAGGGAGGGTGGCCCTGCCCTTGAAGAGCTCACAGTCTAGCTAGGGGTAGAAGCAATCACAGCGCAGAATGAGGAATGAGGATGCCTTATGCCAAAGGAGATCATGATGGCGAAAGATAAGATAGGAGGGGTCAGAGAAAGCAGGCCTGTCCCACAGACAGTGTAAGCTTGGCTTGAATAAGGAATGATATGTACAGAGAGATGGAGGGGTGGGGTCTGTTTCAGTGGATTGCCAGTGGTGTGCTTCGGACAGATTCCCATGTGAAGTGGTTAGATATGGGGCTGGGCTAAAGACAGTGAGGAGCCAGGGAGGCATTTTAAACCGAAAAGTGACATGAGCAAAATTTTCAAAGTCCACAATGGCAGCCAGGACAAGGCCAGGGCAGATTGCTCAGCCTTCCTCCTTCTACCCCTGACAGGTTTTCTCCTTCTATCTTCTGCCTATTCCAGAAATTGCCCAGATCAACTCCATAAAATCAATAAATGTCTTTCCTCTCTGCAGATTTCCAACTTCAGGTTTTTTTCAGAAGCCTGGGGGAGAAAGGGGGTGAGGCAAGATGGGTGTGTTGTCTACCTTTTTGCTGTTCATCTTGGTGGACTGATCCACTATTCATCTCAGTGAAATGGCATTGTCTCCCAGACAGGCACTGCCACTTGGTAATTTAGTCGGATAAGAGAAACCCCAGGAGTGACTTAGTCAGCTGGTCACGGGGGACGCTCACAAGCACTGAGAGCATAAACATAATCCTGGAGCTGTGGTTTTTATCTGCTCCCTCCTTTTGTTATTCCACCCATGGGTTTCATTAACATGCTCCTTCCAGTGCAATCTCAGATAAGCCCCCAAGTGAAGGAGGAAAGCTGCCCTTACTCACTTCCCCGGACACTGTTGGCACAGGCAAGCAGTACAAGAATCAGTGCACATGTGTACAGTGAAAATTACCTCACAAATGCACAAGCCTCTGGGACAGCAAACAAAATACGCTGCTGCCCACTGAGGCCTGAGCATCAGATTCACACATACATCAGGTGAGGCGTAAAGGAGACAATTTCTATTTGCAGAGCAAACAAACAGTGAAACATGACTTGTGTGTTTAGACCAGATGGTGGCAAAAGGAAATGTTCCCACTGAGGGTAATTAAAAGCAAAGCCTAGAGTAAGTCCTCGGCAGCTCCTCAAGTGTCTATGTTGCCAAGATGTCACATTCTAATAAAGCCTCGAAAATGCAACCTTTCCTCTCCTTGAACCAGAAGTCTGCATCACACAGGAGCCTGGATCACAGTTGAGACTCAAGCTCTTGGGGTTATTTCAGGAATTTATAAGCCATTAAAATAAACTAGGGAAAAATAATCTGAATTTGGGGGGGGAAATCACTATATTATTTGGGGAAAATGCAGTTTTCTTATTATCAAGCAGTTATACCAAAGTATATGCAAATTGTCCCTTCAACCCAGAGTTCAACTGGGAGTTCTACCAGGAGGCAGGGCCGACCAGCCAACCGCCCGTGGCCCCTCCCCTTGGCCAGCTCTGCCCCAGCTGGCAGAGGCAGCAGGCAGCAGGCAGCTGGGGAAGGGGGAGCTCCAGCTCCTGGCTCACAGCTCACAGCCGGCAGCTGCTAGGGACCCCACCCATGCACGAATTTTGTTCACTTGGCCTCTAGTGATAAATAAAAATACATCTAAATTATTCCATTTAATGTTTGTGTTTACACAGGTGCTGCTGAAGCAATCTTAAAGTTGCACAACAATAGATCTTCCCTGTGCTTTCAGTCTGCTTGCAATGGTGCAGAGGCGCCCTGAGTCACAGCCTGTGCCCCTATGCCAATGCGTCCCTAATTAGCAGCGTCTAAATGCTGCTTTGCAGCCTTCCCCCAATCATATGTCCATTTATAGAAGCTCAGAGCTGAACCTTGGGTCCCCAACAACTGCACTCCATTCCCTTTCCACTGCAAAACAGGTTTGGGTTTTTGGTGCTCAGCTCAGGAGAGAAGGGTATGAGTGATGAAAGTTGAAAAAAAGAGACAAAGGAATTATAAATTTGGACACTCTCTCTAACACAGTTTTCTGTCATAGCAGGAGATGGCAACTTCATCTACTCCCAAGCTGACGAAAATCAGAAAGGCAAAGTGGCACGTCTGGTGAGCCCTGTGATTTATTCCCAGAACTCGGCCCACTGTATGACCTTCTGGTATCACATGTCTGGTTCCCATGTGGGCACACTAAGGGTCAAGCTGCGCTACCAGAAACCAGAAGAGTATGACCAGCTGGTCTGGAGGGCCATTGGACACCAAGGAGACCACTGGCAAGAAGGGCGTGTCCTGCTCCACAAGTCTCTGAAACTTTACCAGGTAAATTTCCCTCGGTGGGGAGGGCAGCTGCTTCAGGGACATGGGGTTAATATTTTGAAGGTTATCAAATGAGATGTGGGAATCATTCCAAAAATTGTTTCAGGGGTTCCCTGAACTTGAGATATTGCTGCAATAATGATAATCTCAGTAGCATATTTCAGACTCCTACATTACAGGAATAGAACTAATTATCTGATAAAGGAGCAAAAATGTTACTTTATAATGGGCTGTAACAATGAACATTCTTTTTATTTCCTGCCTTTTTCAGTTTTAAGTTTTGTATTATAAAAAGAGTGTGAGGAGTTTAATGCCATCACCCGGCAGTTAATATGAATTGATGAGCAAAGCATGTGCTTATGGGAAATCTCATGAATTTTATTTATGCTATAGCTTAAGCTGAACAAGCATTTGTAAACACTGCTGTTTAAGACTGAATATTTAAATACTGTGGAAATGATCTCGTTTTGTTAGGTGATTTTTGAGGGTGAAATTGGCAAAGGAAACCTTGGTGGGATTGCAGTGGATGACATTAGTATTAATAACCACATTTCACAAGAGGATTGTGCAAGTAAGTACAAGTTCTATAGAAACCAAGGTTAGGATTCTTGGCATGAGATGGTCTTTGTCTTATTCATCTAGACCTGGAATTTCACTGTGGGCTATGAGAATATCGTGTGAAATGAATAATGTGGTGCAACAGGGCAAAAATCAGAATAGTTTTCCTTTAGTTACCCTATTACCTCTCCTTCATTTTTAGAATGTCTGGTTGGTACCTATAAAGCTATATATGTAATGATGTGGATTCCAAAGATCATTATAAAGAAAAAAATTCTCAATTTACAGGCTATATATGTGCCATGCTAAAACACTTTGGTGAAAAGTAGAAAACTCAGACACCTGGATAATTCTAAATATTTGGATGTATAAACAAAACAGCAGGTCTTTGAAAATTTTGATCACAGTGAATTTAAGATTACATTGTTAATGAATCATAGAAGCCATATTCTTTGTTTTATTACAGATAAGTAGATATTTCTGACTCTTAAAATATTTTAAATGATTCAAAAGAATATATTATATTTAGAAACTTTGCCTAGTATTTCAGAGTTTATGTTTTTTTTATGGAGATATATATATATATATATATATATATATATATATATATATATGATAAAAATCTGACAGAAAACTAATTCATATCCCCTGGTTCTTAATATAGAATTATACATAGCATCACTAATGGCAATGTAATAGCACAGTAATTAGTATTAAGCTCCATTTGCTACACTTAAACTTTTATTATATATTATTACATAATATGATGTTAATTGTAACAGAATGGAATGACCCTATTGAGTGAACTTAAGACAAAGGAGGCCTTTTGGGATTTTGGTCACTTCAGCAATTTACAAAGTTTTCATTATGTAATATATTGAATATACATAATGCCTAAAGTGTCAGTGATTTGACAGGATCGGTTGAAAACATTAGGGGAAATTTTTTTAAAAAGCAGTGAATAAAAATCCAAAAGAAACCCAGTTGAACCATGAATGTGTGTGTAAGTGCATGTGTGTGAGTGTGTATGTTTGTGTAAAGTTTATGTACTTTGTGTGATTGTATTTTGTTGGCAATTCAAATATCTCTTTTAATTTTGTTTGACTTGTCAGGACCATCAGACCTGGATACAAAGAACCCAGAAAATAAAATTGATGAAACAGGTAAATGTGTCTTCTTGACCAATTTTTAAAATAGTTTTCTATGGATTTCATTATATTTATAGAGAAACTTTCTATCCCAATCCAATCTAAGCTGCCCCAAACTCTTGAGGAGCCTCTGTGACAGTCTGGTTTGTGTAAGTGGTTGAGCTGTGGGGAAGGATATCAGCCATGGCCTTCCCTCTCTGAGCTGGAAGAGGACTTAGAGAACCAGTCTCATTTGATAACAATGGAAATAGAAAACTAGTGAGGACTGTGATATACCCAAAACCTACAGTGATCTTCATACTGTAGTTTGAAACCAACCCAAATACTTGGGACTGGTTGATATCCAGATATGATCTTTAAAGCGCTGGAGCCCAGTGTCTGCAGCAATCTGTTGAGTTTGGTCCATATGTTCCCATCCTTATCTACTGGAACCCTAGTTTTGTGATGATGAGGATAAGGATTTATTGAGGAGCTAGAATGCCCTAAGCACTTTACTTATTGCATAGATTATCTCTTTACTCCTCACAGCTACCCTCTTCCTCTGAGGTATATTTATTCCATTTTTTCAGATGAGGAGACTGAAATTCAGGGCAGTGACTTGCCTTAAGTAGCATTGCTATTTAGGTGGTAGCCTCTGACTTGAAATTGATTAACTTGAAAATGTGTTTTCTTTGAACACTGGTTGGTGATCCAATTTAAGACATTTGATCAGAGTTAGGTCTTTCCTGGTGTTATTTTATTTCTATAAGCTTCTATACTTCAGCCAGCAGTTGTGAGTCATTGAACACTTGTCCCAGCCCTGCCCATCTGCATCAGCATCTGTTGCTATTAGCAATGTAGTCCTACCACAGCCAGACTTTAACTTGACAAAGATACATGGCTCATTTAGCTTAGCTACATCTCCTGTTCTGAGATGTAAACATTTCTAAAGGTTGTTTCAAACCAATGTTTTGCCATGGGATGTTGTCCCCTGTTTAGGGACTTGCATGTCACATGTTTAGTTTTCTTTGATTGGGATCTTGTTGACCCAAACACCACTAAGTAAACACCCTGCATGTTGCACATTAACATTTTAGTCTCATTTCTAGTTCCAGGTAATTAAGCTCAAAGTTCCCATGTTCATAATCTCTCATGTTTTGCTCTAGAGAAAACATTTCTCCAGACACTGAACTTCAGGGCAGTATGACTTTCTCTAGGGAAACCCCCAGGGCTGCAAAGATGCTGATTATTAAACGGTTTCTGTTTAGCACAGCACAGACACAGTCTCTAGATAAGAGCCATGGCCCGTTTCTTTTTTAAAAATAAATATTTATTGTTCCGATTATTACAGTTGTTCCTCTTTTTTCCCCTCATATCTCCCCTCCACCCGGTTCCCACCACACCTTCTGTCCTTACCCCTCCCCACCCCCGCCACTGTCCTCCTCCATAGGTGTATGATTTTTGTCCAGTCTCTTCCCGCACTCCCCACACCCCTTTCCCCCTGAGAATTGTCAGTCCACTCCCTTTCTATGCCCCTGATTCTATTATATTTACCAGTTTATTCTGTTCATCAGATTATTTATTCACTTGATTTTTAGATTCACTTGTTGATATGTATTTGTTGTTCATAATTTTTATCTTTACCTTTTTCTTCTTCTTCCACTTTTTAAAAAATACCTTTCAGCATTTCATATAATACTGGTTTGGTGGTGATGAACTCCTTTAGCTTTTTCCTATCTGTGAAGCTCTTTATCTGACCTTCAATTCTGAATGATAGCTTTGCTGGGTAAAGTAATCTTGGTTGTAGGTTCTTGGCATTCATCACTTTGAATATTTCTTGCCACTCCCTTCTGGCCTGCATATTTTCTGTTGAGAAATCAGCTGACAATCGTATGGGTATTCCCTTGTAGGTAACTAACTGTTTTTCTCTTGCTGCTTTTAAGATTCTCTCTTTGTCTTTTGCTCTTGGCATTTTAATTATGATGTATCTTGGTGTGGTCCTCTTTGGATTCCTTTTGTTTGGGGTTCTCTGTGCTTCCTGGACTTGTAAGTCTATTTCTTTGACCAGTAGGGGAAGTTTTCTGTCATTATTTCTTCAAATAGGTTTTCAATATCTTTCTCTCTCTCTTCTTCTGGCACCCCTATAACTCGGATGTTGGTATGCTTGAAGTTGTCCCAGAGGCTCCTTACACTATCTTCATATTTTGTTTTCTTTTTGCTTTTCTGGTTGGGTGTTTTTTGCTTCTTCATATTTCAAATCTTTGCTTGATTCTTGCGATCCTCTAGTCTGCTGTTGGATCTCTGTATATTATTCTTTATTTCAGTCAGTGTATGCTTAATTTCTGATTGGCCCTTTTTCATACCCTCGAGGGTCTCACTAAATTTATTGGCAGTTTCTAGAAAATTCTTGAAAAACCTTATAACCGTGGTTTTGAACACTATATCCAGTAGTTTGCTTTCCTCCATTTCTGTCATTTGTGACCTGTTTCTTTGTCTCCGCATTTTGGCTGCTTCCCTGTGTTGATAGAGTGGCTTTGTGTGCTAGGTGTCCTATAGGGCCCAGTGGCTCAGCCTCCTCAATTACCTGAGGTGGACACTCTTGGTGCTCTCCTTTGTGGGCTGTGTGCACAGTATTGTTGTAGTTAAGCCTTGATTGTTGGTATCACTGGAAGGAATTGACCTCCAGGTCAATTGGCTGTGAGAATCAGCTCTGTCTACGGTGGAAGAACTTCTGTGCTGAAGACACCCTTATGAGGCAAGACTTGCTTCAGTGGGGCTTTGGTGCTCACTGAGTCTGCCCCCTGAGTGTGTCCCTTATGGATCTGAGGAGTTGTAATCTGTATGGTCCCACTCTGACCACTGGGTACACTGGCTCTTGGATCTCTAAGGAGGTGCTAATTTAGCCTCTGCCTGAGGCTACCCAGCAGGAGTTATGGAGAGATCTGCAGATTCCTCTTCTTTGTTTGGGGTTTAGAGGTTCCCAGAAGAGGCCCAGCTCTGCACTTTACTTCTGCACCTCCTCTGAGTCTCACTGTGCTTTTCTCTTTCCTTCTAGTTGTAGAATTTCCACTCAGCCAGCCTTCTATGGTTCTGGATGATGTCCATTTTGTCTTTTAGTTGTAATTTTGAAGTGGTTGTGCGAGGCAGCAATTTCAGGTGTTTACCTATGCCGCCATCTTGGTTTCTCCGCCCATGGCCCATTTTTAATTTCAACAACAAGCATTCCTTGTTCTGAATGATCTCTTTTTCTTAAGAGAAGTCACTGTAGACTTGGTAGAAAGTTGCCTGAAGTGAAGATCTTCATGTGGGAGAACAAACACTTGTGTAAACCGTTCCAGGCACTGGACACAGCACTCCATGAAAGGGCAGATTGGGAGGTTTCCTGATTTCTGGGTGGGCATCAGATGAATACACAGGGAAAGGTTAAGTCTTCTGCCAGATAAATGTGTGACTCAGCATTTTGCAAAGCTTAATGGCTAATCTGGCCAAGGACTAAAATGACAGATTACAATTTAGCACAGATGGTGGGTTGCATGAAATCTGAATTAGATTGTAACATAAACCCACTGTTTACCCAGAATTGGTTGTTTCCATGTGCTAAGCTAGCTGACCAAGTCCCAGCTCCCTTGCCATCCACACCTCCATTCCCAACAATGAGTCAAACACAAACCTGGCTGTTTCCCAGCATTGAGGGAGCCAAACCCCACTTCAGGAAGCTCCCACGGGCTCTGGGGAAAGCACAGGAAAAATAAGCATGTGATTTTTCTCCTTTTTCTGTCCTTTTCTCTATTTTTCTGCCTACTTCCATCTGATACATTGGCAGGTCTCATAGATTTTTGTTTTCTTCCCTAGGGAGCACCCCAGGATACGAGGGCCTGGGAGAAGGTGATGAGAACATCTCCAAGAAGCCAGGCAATGTGCTGAAGACCTTGGATCCCATCCTCATCACCATCATAGCCATGAGCGCCCTGGGTGTCCTCCTGGGTGCTGTCTGTGGGGTCGTGCTGTACTGTGCTTGTTGGCATAATGGGATGTCAGAAAGAAACTTATCTGCCCTGGAGAACTATAACTTCGAGCTTGTGGATGGTGTGAAGTTGAAAAAAGACAAACTGAACACACAGAGTACTTATTCAGAGGCATGAAGGCAGACAGATGAAAAGACATTTGGAGAATTGAGGTGAAGGATATAACTTGAGTGTATTGATCTTTCACTGTACAGGCTGGGAAATGCGTCGATGACGCTGAGCCAGGCTTTTCTCAGGAGTTTCAATGAGTATGGCCGACAGACATGAACAAGTTAGCTGTATTAACAATCGGAATCATGTACAGTCAGCTTTTTTCTGTTGGTTTAATATGAATAATCAAATGCTGGTGTTGAGACCAAGTATGATTGACTTAATGATTCATTTTGATTCCCCTTCCCCCTCTCTCCCCTTCTTTTTATGGATACTTTTCTGAAACTGTGCAAAATCCAAGATACTGGTGCCAAGTATATTCCCTGGGGCCCTTTTGATGGACATGCTACCTGTAGCCCATGCCCACAGTATATTAGAATATCTGTATTTCGGTGGACTCCTGAAGCTGTACCTGTGTATAATCGCCCACATTGTGCATAGGCAAAGAAGGATTAGGGTTTTACTTTAAAGTACTGTAGCTTCAGTACCAGTATAGTATGTGAACTCTGTTTATGAAGCAATATCGTCAAATTTCCTTGATGTTTCCAGTGTTGTACTAAACCTCGTGCTTGTGAACTCCATACAGAAAACTGCCATCACCAGACACTGCTGGCAACTTGGTGTGCTGCTGACAGCCACAAGGGAAATCCACGGCACTGGCTAGTCCATGTCCTCTCAAGTGCCTTTTTGTTTGTACTGGTTCACATTGTGTTCTATTACGACCTGCTCTGTTCTTTGATGGTGAAAGCCCAACTTGAATCAAACCCTGGTGACCCACTGACTAAAAAGAAAGTATATTTTAGTGTAAGATGTCAGCCCTTTTCCCCACTCCTCCCCCATTTCCACCTCCCATCCCCTCCCCCGAAAAGCAAGGGCTGGGAAGATTTGGCAACGTGGCTTAATTCTTCTGTTTTTTCTGCAGTTCAATTTTGTGTCTCTTGATCCTTTTGTATAAAGCTGCAATATTCTCTCCTATCGTTCTTTCATATGGAATGTATTTTCAAATGTAAACTCTTTCTCTCCTATCTCTCTGTCTTTTCTCTCTTAAATTTAAGCATTTGCCATTGTCCAGAAAAGAAACTTGCAGCTTTAACCTGCTGGTAATGGCAAAGAATTTTACTAGAATTTATGCTTAAAAAATAAGTAAGTAAATAAGTAAGTAAATAAATAAATAAGGGAAATTCCTAACTCTGTCCTCCAAAGTCTAACTTTGGTTTTCTTGTTAACTGGTTAAAGTGACAGTATCTTTTTTCCTTAAGCCATTTGTCTATTCCAATCAAAATAATCTTTGATAGAAATGTTTGCATTTAATAGAAATAATGATAAATTGAGAGAAAAAATGATATTAATTGGTTTTCAAGTGAGACCCAAAAGAAGGACTGGATACAATTCTTCAAATATCCAAAACCATGAGGTTTTTACATCCAAATATGCAAAACTGATCCATGAAAACCTTCCTTTTTAGGTATTGGATAAGACAAGGAAAGTGAAGAAAGAATAGTTAATTTAAGAAAGCGGCTAGAAATCCTGGTACCTGGTGGTGAAGTATTTTCAGATAAGAAGGGGGATAAAAATGAATAAAGTCAAAACAAATGTTTTTAAAAATCCCGTCAGCAGTAACCCAGAGAAAACAGAGACTTGAATGAATGCTTTAAAAACTTTCAATTGCTCACAAAGAAAAAGCCTGCCTTGGGACTGGTAAGACCTAAGCTTCTAACAGCTCAAAGAAGCAAATATCTTATCAAGCAGCATATGAATTAATCCAAAGAAGCTTTGGTTGTTTTCACTCTATTTGTGGTCATGGCTCATTGTACATAGAACTTTGAGACCTTCCTCCCTTTCTGCATTGCTACAGGGCTCACTCAGAAATACTTGTGGGATTCACATTTGTATCATGGAGGAGACAGTCCATTCATCTTGGCTTAATTGGATTGAAAATGCATTTTGTTTCCAGGAAGTATTGATCACTATGAAAGAAGAATAGATTTTTGTCCCCAGAGGCATTCATTCAGTTGTTTTAATCATACCAGGACAAAAGCACTAAGACTTAATTTTTTTTAAGGCAATGAATTTAAAGTTGTCCTCAGCCAAGGAAAAATGATACTGAGACTTTAAATTTTAAAGTATCTTGCACTGATAAATATATTTAAAAAATATATGTTTATAGAATTATTAATTTGTAAAGTCAGTGTTACAAAATGTTCAGTTTATATTGCTTTAGGTTGTTTTGTAATTTTTAAAGGTGTAAAATAACATATTTTTTCTTTATTGAAATCTATAAAGCCTCCTGTAGTAAAATGTTTTCATTTTACTGGTATATTACTGCTTCGTGTTTTGTACCATCATAAAATTTTGTGCAAGTTTTTTTTACAGAAATTTTTATTTTCTATGACAGTATGACACTTGTAAAAATTGTTGTTTCAAAATGAACAGCGAAGCCTTAACTTTAACTGACATTTGTATTCTCAGACACTGAGTAGTAGAAAAACTGCAGAGAACTGAAATGTAACTTAAATTCCAAACTATGACTACTACATTCCAAAGAAACAGTTGAATTAAAAATTTTCATAAAATATCTCAAACCTGATGGCTTTTATTATATTAGCTTTGCTATTGTTAAAGAAATTGGTATTATTCCAGCAACAAATAACTTTCAAAGTGTTTTTTTTTTAAGTTCTCTTTTAAAAATAATATCCTAATAAGGAAAAAAGATTAAGAAGATATTTTCTGAAGGTAGAATATCAATCCAACTTGGACACTTATCAAGATAATGAATAGTGAATTCAGCTTTATAAGTGGAAAATTTTCAACCCCAAATCTTGTGTCAAATGTCTATATTCCATTTGGCAAAGTACTTTTAAGTTTTTTTATAATGAAATTCACAATTATTGGCAAGTGTTGATCTTGTAGAAAACAGCTAATAAATATGATGGTCTTTATGCATGCACCACGCTAAATTTAGATGCTTTAGGGCAAAGTTGAGCATGGCATTACTACTGGCTATTTGGTAATTCTTTGGAAAAATTCTATTCCATCTGGGAACAAAATAATAGTAGTAATACTAATAATGGCAGCGAAAAAATAAAATTATTGCTGAATAGGACCCTGTAGAAAACTTGTTACAATATTGGCCTACCTTAATCCTCATTATTCAGGGACAAATAATTATTTATTTATCTTCCTCTGGTTTAGGAAAACTTACTTCTGAGAGCATAGGAACTCCATGAGGGATGGGCTGCTCTGCACAGCTCTTGCTAGTGAATCCACATTTCTGCTTTTTTCTGGATGTTTATACCTTTTACCCCTAACAACAATAGGGCATTTTCTCTATTGAATGGAATTTTAGATCTCTCTGCTTAGAGAAGAGTCAGAGATGGAACTTAAGTTGTATTTATACTTATAGATGTTTCTCCAGAAAACATAATGACTTGCAAGGAATCTATCAGAATTAATCCAGACATACTTTTTGAAACATGCTTATGGCCATCTATACTAATAAAAGGGTAATATGCTAATTAGACCAGAGATCTTCTGGATGTCCTTCCAGACAAAGCCACAGTGGTCGGGGCCGAGGCAGAGGCAGTTAGGGGAGATCAGGCCGGCAGGGGAGAGCCGTTAGAGGCAATCAGACCACCATGGGAAGGCAGTTAGGGGGTGATCAGGCTGGCAGGGGAGCAGTTAGGGACATCAGGCCAGAAGGCAGAGTGGTTAGGGGCAATCAGGCAGACAAGCAGGAAGGCAGGCAAGTGGTTAGGAGCCAGCAGTCCCAGATTGTGAGAGGGATGTCTGACTGCCGGTTTAGGCCCAATCCCTGTGGGTCCCGGATTGGAGAGGGTGCAGGCCCGGCTGAGGGACACTGCCCCCCTTGTGCATGAATTTCATGCACCGGGCCTCTAGTGGATTATTACATCTGTTTCATTGTTTGAGAAGACCTAAAATATAGAAGCTTTTCAACTCTTTCTTATCCCAAATTAATGGCTAAGCTAGGCTTTTCTTAGTGGGTTTAATGAGCTAAATCAATGTATAGTACTTCCCAAAATCAGGAATTAAATGTCATGAGAATTGAAGCATTTAACTTAAAACATGAAAATCATTTATTGTTCCATCTCCTATTTCCCTGCTAACTTATTAATTGCCACTTGTGCTGAATTGAACTATATTTTTTTGCAAATCAAATGGATTTTGTAACACTCCATAATGTTTCCACTTCCAAATGGTAATTATAGCTGATGTGTTGAATTAAAAAGCAGCTTTGCCAAGAATTAGCTCTATCTTCCTAAACTATGTCCACCAAAGGATCTTAAACAGCTTTCGCCTTGGAGGTTGAAAACATGAGTGAAGAGAGCCTCAAATTGAGTAGAACTGAACACCAAGAAGCATGTGAGACCAGGAGGATAACTGACTTTTACTTTTAATATTACAAATAAACATTGTAAAGTGATACAGACTAGAACACCATGTTATCCCATGCATGTCAATTGTTTGTCAGCAATGAAGATCCTATGAACTGATCCCATCATTTCAGAGAAAAACCTACTTCATGGGACTCTCCTATGGCAATTTCTTTAATTTGAGAACAGCTCTTTGGGGTAACTGTTGTAATTATCCCACTTTATCAATGAGCACTCCAAAGTTTAGAGAGGTTTAGTGAAGAGTTCAGGATGTATCTGGTCTCATGCCCCTCCAACCCTCCTATCATTCCACAGTCCTGCATTATCTTGTGAGATGCTTACATAGGGCCTTGCTAATCAAGAACCAGCAGCAACAGCACCTGGATGCCTGTTAGAAATGTAGAGTCTTGGGCCAAACTGCAAATCTGCTGAGTAATTTTAGCAATATCCCCAGGTGACCCGTATTCCCAACCATTCAGGTTTGAGAAGCACCTACATAGTCTGCAATTACACTGAACCAGTTGTGCAAGAGTTTGCCTTGCTTCCAATCATGGTTAAGGGACATTCAGAGGCTGGAAAACATCCCTGCAGGTCTCATAAAGTAATTTTCAGAAGCGTCTGAACACAGTGCAGCCTGGAAAACAGAGTAAAATTAGTAAATTGGAAATCTCACTCAGAAGCACTTTGTGGCCATTCTTTGAGATCACTTGGGAGGAGCCTAAATGTGGGCTTTTCTGAGAAGAGACAGAGCTGAAGAAATATTTTCTCTGGATCAAAATTTTGAAAAGCTACAAAAGCGCAGTAAATACTCTGTTACACATCATAGGGCAGTCAGGGGAAGGAGGGGAGGGCCAATTTGTGAACAGGTTAAAATCCTGATGGTAAAACTACACAAACCCTATTTAATCCTTCTTTTATGACCTCTAATCTTGTTCCTGAGAGTCCTTTTTACAAGTGAGTAACTGTCAGATTATGGAGCTTTATTGTCCAAGAGGACTCCTGAGGGGATTTTTCTGTACAGAAAGATTGTCTCCACATCTGAATGGCATGGTACCTATTATGATGTAAGAGTTCAATAAATGTCTAACATTCATAGTCAATACCTAATTTTATCACTGACCTGTTAATGGAATTAGAAAGTCACTTACTCTGGCTGCATTAATGGGCATGCTGCCCGGGAAGGTGCAACTGAGTCTCGCCCATGTAAAGCTTGAATGGGATGACTTGTCAGGTCATGGTCCCTTGTGATGCTCCTTTCAATGACTTGGACATCTTCCCCTCTCCATCATTTTGACAGAAGCTAATTCCACACTCTTCTTCAAATGGCCAACCTAGAATCTCATTATCTTGCAGAAATGTGGTGCTGGCCATGTCGATGCAACCCTGTTGGGAAGCCGTTTCTTGTTTATTGGAGCTATCATTTCTCTAAGTTTGTTCAGCTTCTGAAAGTTTTCAATAATGGTTAAATTGCTCCTTGACTTTGAATATATGATCTAAAACAGAGTCAATTATCTTAGTAAGATCTCTTGCAATTCTTCTACTCTTATTCAAGCCTTCCATCTAAAAGGACATTATATTTTGGAGTCTTAAAATAATTTTCTTGGCTCAATGCTTAATTTTATATGTACTTCAGTCACCTAAATTCCTATTAGTTGTAAGAGTAAATAGTCTTCCTGTCATCCTTTCAATTTAGTTTCATCTGTTTATTATTAAGTTTGAGTGGTTGCAGAGGTCCTGGGAGTGGCTCCAGTTAGGTCTTTTCCTTGTTCCATAAGCAAACAGAGTTATGACATCAGATATGTGTGCTTCAACCAGTCAGACAGCACATTATTGAATCTACTCTACATAAACTTCTTAACTCCTTAATGGATTTTTTGAAGGAGTTAAGAAACTGTGTACCATACTTTACTAGATGCTTCAATGAACTCTTAAAACACCTTGTGATTTGAGGTTAAAAATAACTGAAGTTCAGAGAGGCTGAGAAATGAAACTAATATCACACAACAAGGTATTAAGTGGCATTGCCAAGATTCAAACACATATCTGTCTAATATATCCTAAATGCCACTCTGCACTGCCTCTTCAGTGTGAAAGAAAGTCTCCTTGTTAACAAATGTCTACTGTTATAAGAATGCTTTGAAATGCATGGTACTATGGTCTCTCTTTACACTTAGGCCAGATATTAGTCAGTGTAGGCTAGTCCTTGCTGTGGTAAGAAACAAACTCCCAACTATTTGTGGCTTAACACATATGTTCAATTTACCCAAGCTTGACTGCAAGTTCAGTGGCTCTACAGGATAGCTCTATTCCAAGCAGTGAGTGAAGGATCAGGCTGTTTGCTTCTTGCTGCAATACCAACCACAATGTTTGGCTTCTAGTCTCTGAGCAAAAGATTAGTTTCTTGATGCTGCAACCTAGGATTTACACATGGCCCTACCAAATTGTAAGGGCTCTGAGAAAAGTGGGGGAGCACATGCATATTCAATAAGCAGTGGGTATCTCTGCCACAACATTCAAGGGTGAAGCCACACTCCTGCTGCTAAAGGCAGATGAGATTATTTACTGTATCTGCCACATAGGGATGTGACATGTCTCTTAGGCTGGAAATCAATCATAACTTAGGGAGAGAAATAAGTTAGGGGGAGCAGTCAGTTGAATGAAATAAATGAGATGATATGGCTTCTGCCAAAAATGAGACTCTTGCAGGTTGGATTGCTAGGAGGCATCCCCCATGTAGAGACAGGTCAGGAGAGAAGTGAGGAACCTGGGCTAAGCAGCTATGGAAATATATCAGCCCTTTGCATCCAGAGAACAAAGATTTTAGGAGGCAGTATGTGAAAGGAGGCAGACTCTGTGAGTCCTGGGAATAAACCTTTATATTTCTCATATGTTCTCTGTATTTCTATTTGAATTTCCCTTAATATTTAGTCATTTAGAATGCAGCCATTTTAGAAGGGTTTAGTAATTTTTAAATTCCTCAAGCATCTCAGCTATCCAAATGGGAGACAGCAGAAGGGTCTGTGTTCATATGTGGCTAAGAGAAAAGGAAAGAAGGCAAACATTACCCATAGTCTTATCCATATCCACAGTTCCCATCTCCACTCCTTATTTTATTTTTTCCATAGAGTTTATCAATTTTTAGTATAGCATCTATTTAACTTATTGATTTTGTTATCCATCTACTCTAATAGAATGCAAATTTTATGAGGACAGTGATTTTTTGTCTGTAGGTTCACTGCAGTATCTGCAGCAGATAGGATAGTTCCTGGCACATGGTAGGTCCTAAATAAATATTTGTGGGTTAAAGGAGCCATGGTGAGCACCCAGAATAGGGGAACCTCAGTGGAAGTGGGAAATGAGGAGACAGAGTTAGGGGTGGGTTTAGCCTATCAGGAGATTCTTCTTCTGGAGCAAGAATTTAGAGAGTTAGCATATCAGAATTTTTTCTGAAAAGAAATTTATTTCACATTCTGCTTGTTATGTAATTTCTCTTTTTCTTATCTTTACTCAATAGCAACATCCTCGCCATATAGGATTTATTAAGTGAGAATCCCTGACCATCTCACAGCAACTGTGAGAAAATGAATTTTATAGATACCTAGTTCAAAATGGCATTTAAAATTAACTCTGTGGGATCAACCGAAGGACTTGTATGCATGCATATAAGCATAACCAATGGACATAAGACACTGGGGGGGTAGGGGAGGCCAGGGGATTGTCAAGGGCAGGGGGGAAAAAAGGACACATATGTAATACCTTAAGCAATATAAATAAATAAATAAATAAATAAATAAATAAATAAATAAATAAAGTTAACTCTGTGGGATGCCAACCTTAGATATAAATTTGGGGAACATAACTAGACCACCCACAGTATCAGCTAGCAAAGCAGAATGGCATGGCTTGGGAATTACTCAAAGGTCTCGCAAAACCTAGCATTGACCCTACCCTTTGTTTTTTTAAAAAGATTAACCATAAACCAGTATTTTCCCTTCTCCTAATATTTTATTTTACATATAAAAATGATACTTTTTAAATTATTTTGTACAGCTAGAAAAACAAATATTATGGCAGAATGGAAAAGTTGAGGAAATATAAGAAGATAAAAAATGAGTAAGATATCCTATGGGGTTTTGAATTAAAATAGTGAATAGTTTTAAATGCAATGTAGAAAATTAAACAAAGAGGAAGATAGAAAATGCTGGGAGGTGGGTTATAAATGATTTTTTAAATGGAGAAAAAAATAATGAAATAACTTTCCTATCCTGATAACTATGAATATGAGATTTAAATAGCAAAAATATCACCAAAAGCACCTTTAAAAAGTAATGACTACAACCTACTTCAATAAACTTTAAAACCAAAAACCCATGATCATAATAAGCAGAAAACTTTAGAGCAGCCAAGGACAGCAAAGAGGTGAAACACAGCCTACCTTCTCACCTGATTTGACTCCCAGAGGAGCACACACAGGCAGGTCAAAGGAATCCCAAGGATTTCACTAACCGAATATTGAGTTATTCACACTGAAAGGATGTTCTCATCATTTTTCTTTTTCTGTAAGAAGTGAAAACTACTGGGAGCTATATTGGGAACTATTTTTATTTCCCCAAATAAAGGAAAAATTGGTGGGAAGAAGAGAGAAAGGCACCATGAAATTCTCTGATTTGGGAAAGCCATCTGAAACCCAAGGGTACCAGTATCCTGGGCGAGAGCCAAATCCCACCAAAAGGTGAGAGCAAACCCAGTACAGCCAAGCCAACTGAGTTTCAATTTCTTCCCTCAAGAATTGAATTCTCAAATTTCATGTGCACATATGACTTCCCAGCATAAAAACTACATTTCCCAGGCCTCCTTGCTGCTAAGGGTGGCCATATGACTATGTTCTAACCAATCATATGGGAGAAGTGATGCTTGCACCCTCAATTTCTTTTTTCTTTTCTTTCGTGTTTGTTTGTTTTTGTGTTTTTTGTTGTTTTTTTTTAAGGGATGATATCTTTTTCTTCCTCTTTTTCCTTTACACTGACTGGGTGTGGATATGCTGATAAGAGCTGAATGTCACTGTGATGCATCCAGAAGGCTTGACAAACAACCAGACAGAAAGATTCAGATCCCTGGTTTTACAGAGCTGATGCCATGTGCCACCAACTCTGAGTGTTTACATTCAAATCCTATATAATAAAGAGGTAATATGCAAATTGACCATCATGTCCTCACACAAGATGGCCACCCCCATGTGGGCACAAGATGGCCACCACAAGATGGCTAGCAGGGGAGAGCAGTTAGGGGAGAGATCAGGCCATCAGGGGAGGGCAGTTAGGGGTGACCAGACCGGTAAGGGAAGGCAGTTGGGTGGGACCAGGCCAGCAGAGGAGAGCAGTTAGGGGTGACCAGGCCAGCAGGGGAGGGCAGTTAGGGGTGACCAGGCTGGCAGGGAAAGCAGTTAGGGGTGACCAGCCGGCAGGGGAAGGCAGTTAGGGGTGACCAGGCCAGCTGGGGAGGGCAATTGGGGGCGACCAGCAGGGGAGCAGTTAGGCAGCAGCTACAAAAACAAATATTATGTACAGGTGACCAGCAAGGGAGCAGTTAGGCGGCAATCAGGTTGGCAGGGGAGTGGTTAGGGGGCAATCAGGCTGGCAGGCAGAAGCAGTTAGGGGCAATCATGCAGGCAGGCAGGTGAGTGGTTGGGAGCCAGCAGTCATGGATTGTGACAGGGATCAGGCCTTAACTAGCAGTTGGACATCCTCTGAGGGGTCCCAGATTGGAGAGGGTGCAGGCTGGGCTGAGGGACACTCCCTTTCACCCAATGCACAAATTTCATGCACCAGGCCTCTAGTAGTTGCATAAGAGAATATAAATGTCTATGTCATTTATATCACTGCTTCTTTGGCCTTAGTAGCTAAGCCAGTATTACATCTATACCTGATTAGCTTTCTGATTTAGAACTTTAATAAAATCCTAAGAGAACTGAGCCCAGATATTCTAACAAAGACTGCAAACCAACCAAGATGATTTGCCTCCTTTCTTTCTCACCTTCTCACAATAAATCAGATATAGTGAGAAGAGAGTCAAACATTACTCACTCTGTATCAGAGCAAAGAGAAAGTCCAGGCTGAGTGGTCCAAGTATAAGCCAGATAAAAAGAAGCACCTTGGCACCAGGCAAACAACAACAACAAAAAATATACAAAAACACCATGGAAAAAAACAAGTAACACAATCTGGAAGAAACCATAAATCAAGAAACAAATGATATTTAGTCACAAATACTTGAAGTTATATATTGAACATGATTATAATAAACAAAAGCTTATAATTAGAAACTAAATAACAATATGAAAGAAATAAGACTTTGAGACTGAAGATAAATTGAGGAACAAAATAGCATATTATAGGTTTAGTAAATAATTCAAGAAAAAAACAAAATAGTTTTGAAAACAAAATTAGTGACATAAAGGAAATGTTTGAGATAATTATCATAACTGCAGATGAAAAAGGAAAACATAAAAGCAATATGATTAGCACTAATATAAATGAGAAGATAAAAGTTAATCCAACCCAAAGATACTTTGTGTCCCTAAATTAGAGAACCCACCTAAAGAAAAGAAAATGTGTTGAGAGATGTAACACAGGAAAATTTCTTAAAATAAAGAGGATATTGAATCTGCCAATTGAAAAGTACCCTGTGTGCCATTTTTGGAAAATGTGATACAGAATTTTTAACACTGAGCTGTATCCTAGTTAAGCTGTTGAACTACAAGAACACTAATGAATATTTCAAGCATCCAAGTAGTAAAGGCAAATTACAAAAAAAAAAAAAGAAAGAAAATCAGTCTGGCCTCCGACTTTTTCAGAGTAACGTACAAGGTGCCATTCAAAACAATGGAGCAAAGCCTACAAAGTTCCAATGGAAAGAACATGTAACACCAAGAAAACTCTACCAATCCAGGATGTTATTCAAAAATAAGGGGGGGAAGCAAGCATTCTTTTTCTTTATTTTATTAAATTTATTGGGGTGACATTGGTTAATAAGATTATATAGGTTCCAAGTATACAATTTCTATGATACATCATCTATATATTACATTGTATGCACACCCAAAGTCTCATTCAGTCAGCATATATTTAACCTCCTTTACCTCTTCTACCTCCCCCATCACTTTCTCTCAAGTTTGTCTGTCTTGTTTGTTCACTTATTGCTTTCAGTTTTATATCCTATACATTAGTACAATCAAATGGTTCTTAACTTTTTTCACCTAACTTATTTCAGTTATCATGACATTCTCAAGATCCATCCATGTTGCCATAAATTGCAATATTTCATTTTTTCTTCTGGCTGAGTAGTATTCCATTGTATATATGTACCACATCTTCTTTATACAATCAACTATTGAAGGACACTTAGGTTGTCTCCAACTTAGGTCTTGGATACCATGAATAATGTTGCAGTGGAAATAGGGGTACATATATCTTTATGATTAAATCTTTTCAAAATTTTCAAGTAGATACCCAGAAGAGGGATTTCCAAGTCATATGGTAACTCTATTCTTAATTTTTGGAGGAATCACCATACTGTTTTCCATAGTGGCTGTACCAGTTTACATTTCCAACAGCAGTGAAATGGGGTTCTTTTTTTTCCAGAACCTCTCCAACACTTGCTATTACTTCTATTGTTTATAATAGATATTCTAACAGATGTGAGGTGGTATCTCATTGTGGTTTTGATTTGTATTTGCCTAATAGCTGTACAGTTGATATTTTCATATCTGTTGGCCATTTGTAAAGGCAGACATTCTTAAAAACAAGAAAACTCAAGGACTACAGTACCCATGAGCTGCTGTTGAAAAAACTGCCAAATACTCAAGTTCAGAAAATTCAGAGATGAATTGAAAATAAGAGAGCCAAGAAAAAAGAGTGCAATAAAAAGATAAATGCTACATGGGAATTAAAGAATGTGAATGTTATACATTTGAATAATCTACACTAATAAAAGACAAACATGCAAATTGACCATACCTTCACTACACCTTAAGCCATGCCCACCAGCCAATCAGAGCGACTATATGCAAATTAACCCAAATAAGATGGCGGCCAGCAGCCACGGAGCTGGAGCAAGCAGGAGGTTTGGATGCCCCAGTGATGGAGGAAGCCAAGCTTCTTGCCTGCCATGGCTGGCTCTGAGCTCCACTCAAGGCAACAAAGTTTCAATTATAGAAGATAAATAAACCCCAGATACCTGCTTTCAGCCGGCCATGGCCGTGGAGCTGGAGCAAGCAGGAGGCTTGGGTTGCCCCTGGCAATAGAAGAAGCCAAGCTTCCCACCCACCCTGGCCAGCTCTGAGCTCCACTCAAGGCTACAAAGATTCAATTATAGAAGGTAAATAAATCCCAGAATAAAAATAAAAATAAAAAGGAGAGGCTGGGAGCTTCCGTAGCCAGGGGGCTTGGCCAGCCTGAAAACAGCCCTCAGCCCCTCACCCAGACTGGCCAGGCACTCCAGTGGGGACCCCACACCCTAAAGGGGGTGTGGCCAGCCTGCAAACAGCCATCAGCCCCTCACCCAGGGTGGTCAAACCTCCATGGGATGATGGTACCCACTGGGGGGAGGGGGGCTTGACCAGCCTGTAAACAGCCATCAGCCCCTCACCCAGGCTGTGACCAGCCTGAAAACACCCATCAGCCCCTCTTCCAGGCTGGCCAGGCACCCCAGTGGGACCCCCACCCTGATGCGGGACACCCTTCAGGGCAAACCAGCTGGCCCCCACCCATGCACCAGGCCTCTATCCTATATAATAAAAGGGTAATATGCACATTGACCCTAAGAGCAGAACAAATAGGAATGACTGGTCACTTAAAATATTATGAGTAGTACATTTGTACACATGCTGACCACCAGGGGGCAGATGCTCAATGCAGGAAATGTCCCCTGGTGGTCAGTGCGCTTCCACATGGGGAGCTCTGCTCAGCCACAAGCCAGACTGATGGATGCCAGCACAGCGGTGGTGGCGGGAGCCTCTCCCACTTCCTCAGCAGCACTAAGGATGTCCGACTGCAGCTTAGGTCTGCTCCTTGCTGATAAATGGACATCCCCCGAGGGCTGCTGGGCTGCCAGAAGGATGTCTGACTGCCAGCTTGGGCCTGATCCCCCAGGGAGCGGGCCTAAGCCAGCAGGTGGACATCCTCCGAGGGGTCCCAGACTGCAAGAGGGTATAGGCCGGGCTGAGGGACCCCCCTGAGTGCACAAATTTTTGTGCACCAGGCCTCTAGTATAAAATATTTGAATAATACATATCAAGATGTAGGGGGGGTAGGGAGGTGAGAGATTGCTGATGCCCTCTTCTTTCAGATCTGGGATGCTATTTGTTTTATTTTAAATTAAAATACCTGTGTGTGTTTTTTAACAACTCTAACTCTTTAAATTTTTTTAAAAAATTCCTTCATTGAATATTTCTTCACTAATATTGCCAATAGTGAAGAATTGTTTTTTGAAGTTCAACATTTTATTTAATTGTTTCCTGTTATCTTTTTTTCAGTGACTCCAATCAGGTTTTTTTAATTTATTTTTTATTTTTAATATATTTTTTTATTATTGCTTAAAATATTACGAGTAGTACATTTGTCTCCTTTTTTCCCCTTGACCTTCCTACAGCCTCCCTTACCCCCCAGTGTCTTGTGTCCATTGGTTATGTTTATATGCATACATACAAGTCCTTTGGTTGATCTCCTACCTCCCCTCAAACCTCCCCAGCCTTCCTGCTGTAGTTTGGCAGTCTGTTTAATGCTTCTCTGCCTCTGTATCTATTTTTGTTCATCAGTTTATAATGGTCTTTATTATCCATAAATGAGTGAGATCATGTAATATTTTTCTCTCACTGATTGGCTTACTTCACTTAGCATAATGCTCTCCAGTTCCATCCATGCTGTTCCAAATGGTAAGAATTCGTTCTTTTTTACAGCAGCATAGTATTCCATTGTGTATATGTATCACAGTTTTTTATTTATTTATTTTTATTGCTTAAAGTATTACAAAGGGTATTACATATGTGTCCTTTTTTTTCCCCCGCCCTTGACAGTCCCCTAGCCTCCCCTATCCCCCAGTGTCTTATGTCCATTGGTTATGCTTATATGCATGCATACAAGTCCTTTGGTTGATCTCTTACTCCCCTCCATCCTGCCCCCCAACCCTCCCCGGCCTTCCCACTGCAGTTTGACAATCTGTTTGAGGCAGCTCTGCCTCTGTATCTATTATTGTTCAAAAGTTTATAATGGTCTCTATTATCCATGAATGAGTGAGATCATGTGGTATTTTTCCTTCATTGACTGGCTTATTTCACTTAGCATAATGCTCTCCATTCCATCCATGCTGTTGCAAATGGTAAGAGTTCCTTCTTTTTTACAGCAGCATAGTATTCCATCGTGTAGATGTACCACAGTTTTCTAATCCATTCATCTACTGATGGGCACTTAGGCTGTTTCCAGATCTTAGCTATGGTGAATTGTGCTGTTATGAACATTGGGGTGCATATAACCTTTCTGATTGGTGTTTCTGTTTTCTTGGAATATATTCCTACAAGTGGGATTACTGGGTCAAATGGCAGTTCCATTTTTAACTTTTTGAGGAAACTCCATACTGTTTTCCATAGTGGCTGCACCAGTCTGCATTCCCACCAGAAGTGCACGAGTGTTCCCTTTTCTCCGCATCCTGAACAGCACTTGTCGTTTGTTGATTTGTTGATGATAGCCATTCTGACAGGTGTGAGATGGTACTTCATTGTTGTTTTGACTTGCATCTCTCTGATGATTAGTGACTTGGAGCATGTTTTCATATGTCTCTTGGCTTTCTGAATGTCCTCTTTTGAAAGGTGTCTATTTAGGTCCTTTGCCCATTTTTTTATTGGATTGTTTATCTTCCTTTTGTTAAGTTGTATGAGTTCCCTATAAATGTTGGAGATTTAACCCCTATCGGTGATAACATTGGCAAATATGTTCACCCATGCAGTAGGCTTTCTTGTGGCTTTGTTGGTGATTTCTTTTGCTGTGCACAAGCTTTTTATTTTGATGTAGTCCCATTTGTTTATTTTCTCTTTAGTTTCCAATGACCTAGGAGCTGTATCGGTGAAGAAATTGTTTGGCATATGTCTGAGATTTGTTGCCTTTGGATTCCTCTAGTATTTTTATGGTTTCCCATCTTACATTTAAGTCCTTTATCCATTTTGAGTTTATTTTTGTGTATGGTGTAATTTGGTAGTCTAGTTTCATTTTTTTGCATGTATCTGTCCAATTTTCCCAGCACCATTTATTGAAGAGACTGTTGTGACTCCATTGTATATTCTTGTCTCCTTTGTCAAATATTAATTGAGCATATTGGTTCGGGTCGATTTCTGGGTTCTCTGTTCTATTCCATTAATCTATATGTCTGTTCTTATGCCAGTACCAGGCACTTTTGAGAACAGTGGCTTTGCAATACAGCTTGGTATCTAGTATTGAGATCCCACCTACTTTGTTCTTCTTTCTCAGGATCACTGCAGCTATTCGGGGTCTTTTTTTATTCCAGATGAATTTTCAAAAAGTTCGTTCTAGGTCTGTGAAATATGTCGTTGGTATTTTAATTAGACTTAAGTCTAATAGTGCCTTGAATTTATAAATTGCTTTGGGTAGTATGGACAATTTAATGATGTTGATTCTACCAATCCATGAACATGGTATGTTCTTCCATCTGTTTATGTCTTCCTCTATCTCTTTTTTCAACTTCCTATAGTTTTCTGAGAAGAGGTCTTTTACCTCTTTAGTTAAGTTTATTCCTAGGTATCTTAATTTTTTTTTTTTGGTGTGATGGTAAATGGGATTGCTTTTTTACTCTCTCTTTCTGTAAGTTCATTATTGGTGTATGGAAATGCCATAGATTTCTTGGCATTAATGTTGTATCCTGCTACATTAGCAAATTAATTTCTTAAGTCTAATAGTTTTTTGATGGAGTCTTTAGGATTTTTTATGTACAATATCATGTCATCTGCAAATAAGGAGAGTTTCACTTCTTCATTTCCAATTTGGATGCTTTTTATTTCTTCTTCTTGACTAATCACAATGGCTAATACTTCCAGTATTATGTCAAACAGGAGTGGTGAGAGTGGGCATCCCTGTCTTGTTCCTGTTCTTAGGGGAAATGGTTTTAGTTTTTGCCCATTGATCATGATGTTGTCTGTGGGCTTGTCATATATGGCTTTTATTATGTTGAGGTATGATTCTTCTATTCCCTCTTTGCTGAGAGTTTTTATCAAAAATGGGTGTTGTATTTTGGCAAATGCTTTCTCTGCATCAATTGATATGACTGTGTCGTTTTTATCTCTCATTTTGTTTATGTGATGTATTATGTTTATTGATTTGTGGATATTGTACCATCCTTGCATCCCTGGGATAAATCCTACTTGGTCATGGTGTATGATCTTTCTGATGTACTGCTGTATCTGATTTGCTAAGATTTTGTTGATGATTTTGGAATCTATGTTCATGAGGGATATTGGCCTGTAATTCTCTTTCATTGTGTTGTCTTTACCTGGTTTTGGTATTAGGGTGATGCTGGCTTCATAGAATGAGCTTGGAAGTGTTCCTTCCTCTTGAATTTTTTGGAAAAGTCTGAGGAAGATAGGTTTTAGTTCTTCCTTAAATGTTTGGTAAAACTCCCCTGTGAAGCCGTCTGGCCCCAGGCTTTTGTTTGCTGGAAGCTTTTTGATAATTGATTCAATTTCTTCCATAGTTATTGGCCTATTGAGATTTTTAGATTCTTCCTAATTAAGTTTTGGAAGGTTGTATTTTTCTAGGAATATATTTCCTCCTACGTTGTCTAGTTTGTTGGAGTAGAGCTGTCCATAGTATTTTTTAACAATCCTTTGTATTTCTGTGGGGTCTGTTGTTATTTCTCCTCTTTCATTTCTGATTTTGTTTATTTGGGTCCTCTCTCTTTGTTTCTTGGTGAGCCTGGCTAGAGGTTCATCAATCTTGTTTATCCTTTCAAAGAACCAGCTCTTGGTTTTGTTGATATTTTGTATTGGTTTTTGGTCTCTATGTCCTTTATCTCCACTCTGACCTTTATTCTTTCCTTCCTTCTACCTACACTGGGCTTTTCTTGTTGCTCTCTTTCTAACTCTTTGAGTTATAGGGTTAGGTAATGTATTATCATTGTTTCTTGTTTTTTGCAGTAGGCTTGTAGAGCTATGACCTTCCCTCTCAAGACTGCTTTCGTTGTGTCCCTTAGGTTTGGATTGTTGTGTTTTCATTGTCGTTTGTTGCCATGATGTTTTTTATTTCTTCTTTGATCTCTCTGGTAACCCAGACATTGTTAAATAGCATGCTATTTTGTCTCCATGTGTTTGATTTTTTTTGGATTGATTTTATTGTAGTTGATTTCCAGTTTTATGCCATTGTGATCTGAGAAGATGCTTGATATGATTTCTGTCTTCTTGAATTTGAAGAGACTTTGCCTGTGACCCAATATATGGTCTACCTTTGAAAATGACCCCTGAGCACTTGAGAATAATGTATATTCTGTGGCTTTGTGGTGAAATGTTCTGAAGATGCCAATTAATTCCATCTGACCTAGTGAGTCATTTAGGATTGATGTTACTTTGCTGATTTTTTGTTTAGAGGATTTGTCCAATGGTGATAGTGGGGTATTAAAGTCCCCTACTATGATTGTATTGCTGTCAATCTCTCCCTTGATCTCCTCCAGAAGTTTTCTTATGTATTTGGGTGCTCCTATATTGGGTGCATATATGTTTACCAGAGTTATTTCTTCTTGTTGCATTGCTCCCTTTAGTATTATAAAGTGACCTTCCTTATCTCTTTTTATGTCCTTCACTTTGAAATCTAATTTGTCAGATATAAGTATTGTTACCCCAGCTTTTATTTTTCATTTCTATTCACCTGAAAAACCTTTTTCCATCCTTTCTCCATCAGTCTGTGTGCATCCTTTTTTCTGAGGTGGGTTTCCTGTAGACAGCAGATATATTGGTCATGTTTTCTTATCCACTCAGTTACCCTATGTCTTTTGATTGGGGCATTTAATCCATTTACATTTAAAGTTATTATTGATAGATACTTGTTTGTCACCATTTTTATTCTTTACCCTTGTGTTCCTTCTTCGTTTCCTATTATTTCTTTTTACAGCAGAACCTTTAGCTTTTCTTGAATTGCTGGCTTGGTGGTAATAAACTCCTGTAGTCCTTTTTTGTCTGTGAAGCTCCTGATTTCACCCTCAATTTTGATTGATAGCCTTGCTGGGTACAATATTCTTGGATTCAGACTTTCCCTTTGCATGACTTTGTATATTTTGTTCCATTCCCTTCTTGCCTGATGTATTTCTATTGAGAAATCAGTCGCTAGTCTAATGCGGGATCCTTTATAGGTAACTTTCTGTCTCTCTCTGGCCGCTTTTAAGATTCTTGCTTTGTCGTTAGTGTTTGCCCATTTAATTATAATGTGCCTTGGCATCTGTCTTTTGGGATTCATTTTGTTTGGGACTCTGTGAGCTTCTTGGATTTGTGTGAGTTTTTTCTTCCCAATATCAGGGAAGTTTTCTGTCATTATTTTTTCAAACAGGTTTTCTATTCCTTGCTCAGTTTCCTCTCCTTCTGGCACCCCTATTATGTGGATGTTGTATCTTTTTGTGTTGTCCCAAAGTTCTCTTAGGCTATTCTGCTTTTTATTTTTTTTTTTATAGAAGCTGCTCTGCTTGGGTATTTTTTCCTACCTTGTCTTCTAGCTCATTGATGCAGTCCTCTGCTTCTTCTAATCTACTGTTGATGTGTTCTATTTAGTTCTTCATAGCAGTGATGTCATTTTTCATTTCTTCTTGGTTCTTTTTCATTTCCTCTTGGTTCTTACACATAGTGTTGAATTTGTCTTCCATTCTTTTCATCCACCTTATGACCATTTCTCTGAATTCTTTCTCTGACAGGTTGCTTGCCTCCATTACCTCCATTTCGTTTACTTCCTTTTCTGGTGATGCCTGTTTTTCTTTCATATGCGGGATGTTTCTTTGTCACCCCATAATCTCTTTTCTCCAGGTGTTTGGTTATGTAGTTCTCTCTCTTCTGCGTTGGTTTAAAGGCACAAAATACAACATAACAAGGCACAATGCACAAGGCACTGAACACAAATATATTCACGATACTAATAACCCCAAATAAAGGTGACCACCAGAGCAAAGAGAATTAGGGGATAAGGGAGAAAGAAGAGAAAAAGAAAAAAAAGGAGTGCAAAAATGAAATTGGGAAAAGGAGGGAAAAAAGTAAGAAAGAAAAGAAAGAGAATGAAATAGAAGAGGGGAAGAAACTCTTTTTATGGAGAGAAAACTCCAATAGACCAACCACTAATCCCTACAAATTCCAGCAACAGATACCTAGAGATGAATGCAATCTACAAACAACAACTAATATCAAGCGAGGCGAGGGAAAAAAATAACCGGGGGAAAAAAGCAAAAAAATAAAATAAAATAAAAAGAAAAAGCGAAACATCTTACAAACAAGCATAAAAAAACCCAATATAATCAACAATCAAGCAAACAACAACAAAACGACAGAGAGAAAAAAAATTTGGATAGTGAAGAAAGAGAAGAGAGAGGTGTATGTGGACTTAGAGCAGGGGATTGGAAATTAGATATATAAGTAGGGTGAAATTTTAACAGGGTGTAAAAAGAAGGAATAGAGAAAATCTAAAGCAGGAATAGGGTAAGAGAAACAGGACAACAAAAGGAGAAAAGTGAGGAAGAGAGTTTTGGCATAAAGGTAAAGTTGAGATAGAGTAACATGATGCTAAAGGAAAGCTGAAAATAGAATGTAGAACACTAATCCCAAAATAAAATAAAGAGAAAATAAAATGACACTTTTAAAAAAGGTAAAATGGTAGTAGTAATAAAACTGGTTAAAAATAATAATGTAGTAATTAAAAAGGTAAAATCAGGTCATAAAAAAAAGAAAAAAATTTAGTTTCTTAAGTAAAAGGTGAAAAAAATTAAAATATGCAGTAGTGAATGGCCTTCACTTCCTCTACTCTTCTGTTTGGCATGCCTTAGTCCTGTCAGGTATTAAGGAGAGTGTTGAAGTTCCCTGTGATACACTGTTCCTCCGTGTTGTAAACCACAGTCCTGATTTTAAAGCAGGCCGTATTTGTTTCCCAGACTGCCTTTATTTGTATTTAGAGAAGAGTCAGTTTGTGGTTCAGCCTCTGGGTGGCAGTGTTTCTGGATTGACCTCCAAAACTATAAGTCCATTCTAGCCAGTATTTAGGTTTTGTTTTCCCTATCGCACTTAACACTGGTTTGGGAGAATCTACTGCCCCAGAGCTGGTTCCCTGATCATTACTCCCTGCTCTGATTCCTAAGTTCCACAAAAACAACTTTCCCCTGCAGTCTCTGTGAGCGACCCCAATTGGGCCATCCTATGTATTGGGTTTAATAATCAAATGCAAAGATTTAAGGGGTGGAGGGGGAAGAGCCTGAATAGGTGCGCCAGCTCACAACCCTCCACCGCCTAGCTCTGTGCGCAGTTCTCCCCAAAGTCTCTTCCACATGTCCTCTCTCCCCTGGCACTAAGCAACTGGCACACTGGCAAAATCCAAGGCTGCCTTTTTGCACCCAGTCCAGCTATGGGCTGATTTTTAGAGTTCCCTTCTGCCAACAGCCCTGTGGGACCCCTTCCACACTCGCAGATCACGCTGGCCCCAATGGCCGCGGACTTTGTGGGGCACAGACTTTCCCTGCACGCATTCCTCTCTCCAACCTGAATTACAAACCGCACCTTTATCTAGGTGAAATATGACCTTTCCGTGAAGAGGAGCAGGGCTCGTCTGAGTCTGCATATTCACGCTGCTTGAGATGCAGTGTTCCTGGGTTCATAGCTAGTCCCTGGGTGCCATGGTTGCAGGGTTTCTGGATGTATACGCTTCCAATAATATCAACTCAAGATGTCGTGGTCTCCATGGCTGAGCCAGCTGCTCTGGGAGAGTTTTCAGCCTCAGTGGAGGCTGCCCAGTTAGGGGAGCCCAATCCGGCAGTCTCCAACAGTCCCCTTTCTCTGGGAGTCCTCTGCCTTTCCTGGCTGCAAACTGTCTCCCAGATGAATCTCCTCTGCCAATTCAGGCTGGATGTTACTCGTTTCACCTGCTCACCCTATCTGCTCCGGGACAAGGCACGGGACACGTCCATCTATACTGCCACCATTTTGTCTCTCCTGTTTCCTGTTATCTTTAATTAAAAATAAATGCAATTATTTTATTACCATTGCATCTGTAATATAATCCCATTTACTTAAAAATGTTTCTACTTATACATCCATTTATTAATCTATATTATAACTTTACTGTTATAATATAAAAATTGTGTTATTTTGTAACCTGTCTCTCTGTGCCTTTTAAAATGTACCATAATGAAAGAAAAAAATTGGTGTCTGATGGATGAAAAAAAACTAATGCACCCAGGCAATTTATTGAATAGTAACGTGATTGTTTTACTATTTTTCCTTTATCCCTCATTTCAAGCAGGAGATCAACTTTGTCATTTCTTGCCTCCAGCATTTTTGTAAAGCCAACTTTGTAAAAATATTAACCCCCTGAAAGATTAGCATTAAGTATTTTATGTGAGTGAAGAGAAGTAAAAGATTTTGGGGGCAAGGAACAATGGAATTGAAATATGCTCAGATTGGGAACAGAAGAAAAGTGTCTGGGTTCTGTACTCCCCATGCTATACCTAAGAATGGAAGTAAGATGCTACTGGCATAGGTCATACAGGCTACCTAAAATTTCTCACACCCTGAGGCTGGGAACATGAGAATTTTAAAACAAAATTCAAATGACAGTTTATTACTTTCTAAATAAAAAATAAATTATAGTCTAAAAATAACTGAAAACATTATTATAAGTTTAAGTTCCACATGTCAGTTCTCCAAAGTCCTTAGTTTGTCATTACCAAGAAAGTAATGTATTAGCTAGTGAAAACATTGATAGGAATTGGTTTATCTTATGACCCTACCTCTACCCACTACCACTGGAAGAAAGTGTGGCTCTTAGAAAGGGTAATATCAAGACAAGAATATATTCTAGAAGAGAAGGGGACCAGGAGCATGAATCATTTTCCAAGCCAAGAAAAGGAAATATCTCTGAAATAAGGCAATCTGGATAACTAAAGAACATTCAAAAAGGAAAGGAAGAGAAGATCCAAAATGGCAGTGGTGGAGTAGGTGGAAGTTACACTCACTTCTTCTGGACCAAACTGAAATTACAAATAAAATATAGAACAATCAACCTGACAGATGTCTTATAACCAAGGATTTATAAAAGAAGCCACATTGAGACTGGTAGGAAGGGCATAGATATGAAAAGGGCTGGCCCCACACCCATGTGTGGTGGTTGAAAATCTAGAGGGTTAAGTGCCCATCAGCAGATGAGTGGATTAAAAAACTGTAGTACATCTACACAATGGAATACTACATTGCTGTAAAAAGGAAGGAACTCTTACCATTTGTAACAGCATGGATGGACCTTGAAAGCATTATGCTAAGTGAAATAAGTCAGTCAGAGAAAGATAAATATCACATGATCTTACTCATTTGTGGAATATAATGAACAACATAAACTGATAAATAAAAACAGATCAGAAGAAAAAGACACAGAAGCATTGATCAGATGCTCAAACCTCAGAGGGAAGGTTGGGAAGGTGGGGGTAAAGGAGAGAGATCAACCAAAGGACTTGTATGAATGCACATAAGCATAACCAATGTACACAGACACCAAGGGGGTGAGGTCATGAGCGAGGGAGGGGGTGGGGGCAATGGGAGGATAAGAACACATATGTAATACCTCAATCAATAAAGAAAGAAAAAAAATCCAGAGGGTTTTCTCAGCTGCAAAGCCTCCCCCCCTACCCCCCCCCCCCCAAAAAAAAGCAAGGGATCTCAGCCCCACACTGGGATTCCCAGCCTAGAACACCAGATCTAGTAAGAGGAGCCTATATAACAGCAGTTCTCAACCTGTGGGTCGCGACCTCTTTGGAGGTCGAACGACCCTTTCACAGGAGTCGCCTTAGACCATCAGACAACACATATATAATTACATATTGTTTTTATGATTAATCACTATGCTTTAATTATGTTCAATTTGTAACAATGAAATTGGGGGTCACCACAACATGAGGAACTGTATTAAAGGGTCACGGCATTAGGAAGGTTGAGAACCACTGCTATATAACATCTGGCTGTGAAAATCTATAGGATTCTGTCCTCCAGGGAGAGACAGGAGTCAGCTAGAAGAAACCCAGAAGCCCTCTTAAAGGAACACTGCACAAATCTCATCCACAGCCACTCACCCTGGTCTCCAGCAGAGGGAAGACAGAGCAGCTGAAAGTCATGTAAGGAAAGACAGGGTTGTGTGGCTCTAGGGAAGAGACAGCCACCAGAGTTCCTGATCTGAATCCCTTTGCCATATCACACAGATGTCACATTTCCAGGGTCTATCACTCCCCTCCTTATGGCATCAGCCTGTGAAAATACCACAGCCCCCTTCTGACTCCCTGTACCCTTATCCTGCCAGCTCATGCCCTGTAAAGAAGTCAGCTGTCTGGGCCCATGGTATAGATTCTGTGGAGAGCTCTTGAGGAAGACCAAGTGGACTCGGGGGCTGTGAGAAACTGAGTTGTGTGGTTCTGGGGTGTGGACCATTCCCAAAACCTACTCCCCACATTCCTGACTGGTGCTTTCTCAACAGAGGAACTAGCCCCTCCCAACTCATGGTGGCCTGGCCCTTCCAAGTTCACTTCCTGCAGAGGAGTCAGCTGGCTGGGGCAAGCCTTGGCCTGCATTGTATACTTTCTTGGAGGGTTCTTGAGGAGGTTATGGCAGCCTCAAGAAGAGACTGAGTTGTGTGGCTCTAGGGTAGGGGCTATTTTCCCTTGCATTCCTGGCCAGTGCCTTTGTTCTTATGCAGAGTCCTCCCTTCACACCACCAAATCTTGCTGTGTTTGGGCCCAATGAACTCTGCTGGCCTCTCCTTAATGACTCCCTGAAACCCTTCTCTACCACAAAGGTCTGCAGACACCAGATAGTGGTGCTGGCCTTGGTGTACCTTGGGACTTTTGCTGAGTGGCCTGAGACTCAACACTGGTGCTAAGTTTGATCTGTACTAATCTGATGAATACCATTCATTCCTACCTGGTGATTCACTGAGAACCTACACCATGCAATTCATGTACCACCAGAGGCTCTATCAGTGACAAAGCCTAACAGGCAGCTAGCAGGTGGAGGCAGATCTCAGATATGTGAGCCTTTTGCTGATTTGCACCTGGACTCAGTGCTGGTGAAAAAAGGTGTTGGCCCTAGCTGGTTGGCCCTAGCTGGTTTTGTCCCTCCTATGCAATCCCTTCTAGCCTGAAGTGTTTCTGTTGAGAAATCATCTGACAGCCTTATGGGAACACCCTTTTAGGTAACTGGTTCTATTTTGCTGCCTTTAACATTATCACTTTGTCTTTAATCTTGGCCATTTTAATTATGATATGTCTTGGTGTGGGTCTCTTTGGGTTCATTTTGATTGGGACTCTGTGCTTCCTAAGCTTTTTTGACATCTTCCTTCACCAGGATAGGGAAGTTTATTTTATCATTATTTCTTCAAACAGGTTATCTAGGTCTTGCTGGAAGGGTCCTGGGTTCAATTCCAGTCAAGGGCACATGCCCGGGAGTCGGAGTGAGACCGCGTGGCAGACAGCCGCGTCCCTTGGGACAGGCACAGCCCCTGACAGGGGAAAAGAGATCCTCGGGATTCCTGGCGCCCCCGGGGGAATTGAGAGCTGGGTTCTGTGATCACAGAGGACTGAGCCTAAAGGGGGCAGCCTGAAAAGCTGACCAGACCATGCAGTCCCGGTAAGAGAAGAAGCTTACAGAAACCAAGCCTTCCCCGTTTCCGCGGCCGGCGTTTGTTTGATTGTTTTCACTGAATCCTGTTCATGGGACACTTCGGATACAGGCACTCACCTGTGCTGAAGAGAGGGAGAGTGTGCGGAGGAGTGGAATCTGGGGAGAGACTGAAGAGAGAGGGGGTCCCGGAGAGGTGGCAGCGAATTGAGTGCTGAGACACTCCCGAACCCAGGTCTGGGGCAGACATTCTCTCCGGAAGGTGAGACTCCTCCCCCCAGCCCCCAGGCAAGGAGCACAGTCACACCCAGATTCCACCCTGTAGGAGATCAAGGATTAAAATAATCTGATCAATCCCTGGGAGTTAACAGGGTCTGGCCTATAGAGGGATTTTCAATCCCAGCAACAACACAGCGCTGGTAACTAACTATTACCCAGCCAGCTTTGGGCAGTGAACTTCCACTGGACAGAGAGGCCCTATAGCCTCAGAGGCCAACCCCAGAACACTGCCACCCAGAGGCTGACCCACAAACTGACTCTTTGCTAAACACAAAATAAGGCAGTCTGGGATACAAATGCGGCCTGCTTTAAAATAAGGACTGTGGTTTACAACACAGAGGAACAGTGTATCGCAGGGAAACCCAACACTCTCCTGAATACCTGGCAGGTCTAAGGCGAGCCACACTGAAGAATAGAAGAACCGAAGGACCTTCACTACTGCAATTCTTTTTTTTTTTCTTTTTTCACCTTTTAACTAAGAAACCAATATTTTTCTTCTTTTTTTTTTTTCTTCTTTTTCCATCACCTCATTTTACCCTTTTAACTACTACCTTCTTATTTTTAACCAGTATTATTACTGCTGCCATTTTACCATTTTTTAAAGTGCCATTTTATTTTCTCTTTATTTTATTTTGGGATTAGTGTTCTCCATTCTATTTTCATCATCATATTATTGGTTGTTTCTAGTTTGCATTCATCTCCAGGGAGCTGTTGCTGGAATCTGTTGGGATTAATGGCGGTTCTATAGGAGTATTCTCCTCATATTAAAAGTGTCTTCCCCTCTTCCACTTCATTCTCTCTTTTCGCTCTTTTATTTTCTTTTTTTTTCTTTTTTCTCCTTTTTTTTTCTTGTCTTTTCTTTTCTCGCTTTTTTTCCCCCCTCCTTTTTCCCAATTTCATTTTTGCACTCCTTTTTTTGGTCCCTACTTTTCTTTTCTTTTTTCTCTTTCATCTTTTTCCCTTCCATCCTCCTTATCCCCTGATTCTCTTAATTCGGGTGGTCACCTTTATTTGGGGTTATTAATATCGTGAATATATTTGTGTATACTGCCGGGTACGTGGTGCCTTGTTGTGTTGTATTTTGTGCCTTTAAATCAACGCAGCAGATCGAAGCTACAGCAACCTCCAGAGCACCACACCCTCTGCTGAGGAACAGCAGCTGTATGTGAAGCCTCGCCCCACCAGCCAGAAGAGCCACCTCAGCTGTGAACAGCACACACCAGAGGAGCTGCTGCCAACTGAAGAGCAGCTGCTACCGCAACCGCCCGAAGAGCAACCACAGACCAAGGAGTCACTGCCACCAAGGGAGCAACCACTGAACGACTCAACATCTAGATATGTCAGTGAGATCAAACATGGGTAGACAAAGAAACCCCCAAAGGAAAGAGAAGGAGGACTCTCCAGAAAAGCAGCTAAGTAATACAGAGGCATGCAACATGACAGAAAAAGAATTCAGAATAAGGGTCCTAGAGTGCATAAACCGGATGGAGGAAAACATCGACATCCTCTGCAAGAAGCAAGAAGAAACAGATGAAAAAATCGATAACATATGGAAGAAGCCAGAAGAAACAGATGAAAAAATCAACAACTTAAGTAAGACCCAAGAAGAAATGAAGAGTGATATAGCTGCAATGAAAAACTCCATTGAAAGTATCAACAGTAGACTAGGAGAAGCGGAGGACCGAATTAGTGAATTAGAAGACAAGGAAGCAAAACACACCCAAAATGTACTGCAATTGGAGAAAAAAATTAAAAGACAGGAGGAGAGCCTAAGGGAGCTTTGAGACAACATGAAACGAAACAACATACGAATAATAGGGGTACCAGAACAACAGAAGGATGAACAAGGATTAGAAAACCTATTCGAAGAAATAATATCAGAAAACTTCCCTGAGTGGGGAAGAAAAAAGTCACACAAGCCCAGAGAGTCCCAAACAAGGTGAACCCGAAAAGACCCACACCAAGACACATCATAATTACCATGGCAAATGTTCAGGACAAAGAGAGAATCTTACAGGCTGCAAGAGAGAGACGGAAAGTTACATACAAGGGATCTCCCATTAGATTGTCAAATGATTTCTCAACAGAAACACATCAGGCCAGAAAAGAATGGACAGAAATTTACAAAGTGATGCAAAGCAAAGGACTGAATCCAAGAATACTCTATCCAGCAAGGCTATCATTCAAACTTGAAGGGGAAATAAGAAGCTTCACAGACAAAAAAAGGCTAAGGGAGTTTATCACCACCAAGCCAGCAATGCAAGGAATGCTAAAGGGACTGGTATAAAAATAATAAAAAGCTCAGAAAGAAAGCAGCCACACACACAAAAAAAGAAATGGCTACAAATAAGTACCTTTCAATAATAACTTTAAACGTAAACGGACTAAATGCTCCAACCAAAAGACATTGAGTGGCTGAATGGATAAAAAAACATGACCCATACATCTGCTGTCTACAAGAAACCCACCTCAATAGAAGGGACTCACACAGACTGAAAGTGAAAGGATGGAAAAATATCTTTCAGGCAAATGGAAAGGAAAAGAAAGCTGGGGTAGCAATACTTATATCGGACAAAATAGACCTCAAAGTGAAGGCCATAACAAGAGATAAGGAAGGCCACTTCATAATACTAAAGGGATCAATTCAACAAGAAGATATAACCCTGGTAAACATATATGCACCCAATGCAGGAGCATCCAAATTCATAAAAAAACTCCTGGAAGATATCAAAGGAGAGATCAACAACAATACAATCATAGTAGGGGACTTTAATACACCACTGACAGCACTGGATAAGTCCTCTAGACAAACAATCAGCAAAGATACAGCAATCCTAAATGACTCACTAGATCAGATGGACTTAATAGACATCTTCAGAACACTTGACCCCAAAGCCAGGGAATATACATTCTACTCAAATGCTCATAAGACATATTCAAAAATAGACCATATATTGGGTCACAAGCAAAGTATCCACGAATTCAAGAAGATTGAAATCATAAAAAGTGTCTTCGCAGACCATGATGGCATAATATTAGAAATAAACTACAATAAAAACAACCCAAAATACTCAAACACCTGGAAGCTGAATAGCATGCTATTAAATATTGATTGGGTTACCAATGAAATCAAAGAAGAAATTCAAAACATCCTGGAAACTAATGACAATGAAAACACAACAATCCAAAACCTATGGGACACAATGAAAGCAGTCCTGAGAGGGAAGTTTATAGCTCTACAGGCCTATCTCAAAAAACAAGAAAAAATGGTAGTAAATCAGCTAACTCTACAACTCAAATAATTAGAAAGAGAGCAACAAGAAAACCCCAGAGTGAGCAGAAGGAAGGAGATAATAAAGATTAGAGCAGAAATAAATGACATAGAGACCAAAAAAACCAATACAGAAAATCAATGAAACCAAGAGCTGGTTCTTTGAAAGGATAAACAAGATTGACAAACCTCTAGCCAGACTCACCAAGAAGCAAAGAGAGAGGACCCAAATAAACAAAATCAGAAACGACAGAGGCGAAATAACAACAGACGCCACAGAAATACAAATGATTGTTAAAAAATACTATGGTCAGCTCTACTCCAACAAACTAGACAACCTGGAGGAAATGGACAAATTCCTAGAAAAATACAACATTCCAAAACTCAATCAGGAAGAATCTAAAAATCTCATCAGGCCAATAACTATGGAAGAAATTGAAGCAGTCATCAAAAAGCTTCCATCAAACAAAAGCCCAGGACCAGACGGCTTCACAGGGGAGTTTTACCAAACATTCAAGGAGGAACTAAAACATATCCTCCTCAGACTACTAAAGAAAATTCAAGAGGAAGGAACACTTCCAAGCTCATTCTATGAAGCCAGCATCACCCTAATACCAAAACCAGGTAAAGACAACACAATGAAAGAGAATTACAGGCCAATATCCCTCATGAACATAGATGCCAAAATCCTCAACAAAATCTTAGCAAATCGGATCCAGCAGTACATCAGAAAGATCATACACCATGACCAAGTAGGATTTATCCCAGGGATGCAAGGATGGTACAATAGCCGCAAATCAATAAACGTGATACATCACATAAACAAATTGAAAGAAAAAAACCACATGGTCATATCAATTGATGCAGAAAAAGCATTTGACAAAATTCAACACCCATTTTTGATAAAAACTCTCAGCAAGGTGGGAGTAGATGGATCATACCTCAACATAATAAAAGCCATATATGACAGGCCCACAGCCAACATCATACTCAATGGACAAAAACTAACACCATTTCCCCTAAGAACAGGAACAAGACAGGGATGCCCCCTCTCACCACTCCTGTTCAACATAGTACTGGAAGTGTTAGCCATTGCAATTCGGCAAGAAGAAGAAATAAAAGGCATCCAAATTGGAAAAGAGGAAGTAAAACTGTCCTTATTTGCAGATGACATGATATTATACATAAAAAACCCTAGAGACTCCATCAAAAAGCTACTAGACTTAATACATGAATTTGGCAATGTAGCAGGATACAAAATTAACCCCAAGAAATCTGAGGCATTTCTATACACCAATAGTGAACTTTCAGAAAGAGAGATTATAAAAACAATCCCGTTTACCATCGCACCAAAAAAATTAAGCTACCTAGGAATAAACTTAACTAAAGAGGTAAAAGACCTCTACTCAGAAAACTACAGGACGTTGAAAAAAGAGATAGAGGAAGACATAAACAGATGGAAGAACATACCGTGTTCGTGGATTGGTAGAATCAACATCATTAAAATGTCCATACTACCCAAAGCAATCTATAAATTCAACGCACTTCCCATTAAAATACCAACGGCATACTTCATAGATCTAGAACGAACTCTCCAAAAATTCATCTGGAATAAAAAAAGACCCCGAATAGCTGCAGCTATCCTGAAAAAGACCAAAGTAGGTGGGATCTCAATACCAGATATCAAGTTGTATTACAAAGCCACTGTTCTCAAAACTGCCTGGTACTGGCACAAGCATAGGCATATAGATCAATGGAATAGAATAGAGAGCCCAGAAATCGGCCCGAACCAGTATGCTCAATTAATATTTGACAAAGGAGGCAAGAACATTCAATGGAGCCAAGATAGTCTCTTCAATAAATGGTGTTGGGAAAATTGGACAGATATATGCAAGAAAATGAAACTAGACCACCAACTTACACCATACACAAAAATAAACTCAAAATGGATAAAGGACTTAAATGTACGACAGGAAACCATAAAAATTCTAGAAGAATCCAAAGGCAACAAAATCTCAGACATATGCCGAAGCAATTTCTTCACTGATACAGCTCCTAGGGCACTTGAAACTAAAGAGAAAATGAACAAATGGGACTACATCAAAATAAAAAGCTTCTGCACAGCAAAAGAAACCATCAACAAAACAATGAGAAAACCCACTGTGTGGGAAAACATATTTGCCAATGTCATATCTGATAAGGGCCTAATCTCCAAAATTTATAGGGAACTCATACAACTCAACAAAAGGAAGATAAACAATCCAATCAAAAAATGGGCAAAGGACCTAAATAGACACCTTTCAAAAGAGGACATTCAGAAAGCCAAGAGACATATGAAAACATGCTCAAAGTCACTAATCATCCGAGAGATGCAAATCAAAACAACAATGAGGTACCATCTCACACCTGTCAGACTGGCTATCATCAACAAATCAACAAACGACAAGTGCTGGAGAGGATGTGGAGAAAAAGGAACACTTGTGCACTGCTGGTGGGAATGCAGACTGGTGCAGCCACTATGGAAGACAGTATGGCGTTTCCTTAAAAAACTGAAAATGGAACTCCCATTTGACCCTGTGATCCCACTTCTAGGAATATATCCCAAGAAACCAGAAACACCAATCAGAAAGGATATATGCACCCCTATGTTCATAGCAGCACAATTCACCATAGCTAAGATCTGGAAACAGCCTAAGTGCCCATCAGTAGATGAATGGATTAGAAAACTGTGGTACATCTACACCATGGAATACTATGCTGCTCTAAAAAGGAAGGAACTCTTACCATTTGCAACGGAATGGATGGAACTGGAGACCATTATGCTAAGTGAAATAAGCCAGTCAATGAAGGAAACATACCACATGATCTCACTCATTCATGGATAATAGAGACCATTATAAACTTTTGAACAATAATAGATACAGAGGCAGAGCTGCCTCAAACAGATTGTCAAACTGCAGCAGGAAGGCCGGGGAGGGTTGGGGGGCAGGAGGTAGGGGGGTAAGAGATCAACTAAAGGACTTGTATGCATGCATATAAGCATAACCAATGGACATAAGACACTGGGGCATAGGGGAGGCTCGGGGACTGTCTAGGGCGGGGTGATAAAATGGACACATATGTAATACCCTTTGTAATACTTTAAGCAATTAAAAAATAATAATAATAATAAAAAAAAAGAAAGCAAAAAAAAAAAAAAGGGCACATGCCCGGGCTGCAGGCTCTATCTCTTCTAGGGGTGTGCAGGAGGCAGCCTCTCAATGATTCTCTCTCATCATTGATGTTCCTATCTCCCTCCCTCTCCCTTCCTCTCTGAAATCAATAAAAATATTTAAGAAAGAGAAAAAAGGCCTGGTGGGCAGCTTTATCCCTCCTATGCATATCCCAGGCCCAGCAAAAGCAGTCACAAACTACAAATCACTTTATACTTCCAAACAGGTATCCCAGAGTGGGTCACAGGTAGCACCTGACATTGACCTGAACTGGAGTCCCTCCCAAGAGGCCCCAGAACCAAAACAGCTGGTGGCAGGATTAATATCATATCAGAGCATAACCCAATTAGCTTCACAAACAATACATCCAAAGGAATATCTCCACAAGTACAAGACCCTACTGGGGCAAATTCTGCTTCACGGGGTTGGCCCCACACAGTAGTTTGTACAATATGGTCAAGGTAAATCCTCACTATCACTCACCCTGAGAGCCAATCTAATCCATAGGTGGGCCAACAATCAAGACTCAGCTACAGATGGCCTGCCAATGAAAAGATGCTCAATGTCACTAATTGTCAGAGAGATGCAAATTAAAATCACTATGAGATATCGCCTTACACCTTTCAGAATGGCTATCATCAATAAATCAACAAGTGCTGACAAGGTTGTGGAGAAAAAGGAACCCTCATGCACTGTTGGTAGGAATGTAGATTGGTGCAATCACTATGGAAAACGTGATGATCTTCAAAAAATTAAAAATGGAACTGCCTTATGACCAGAAATTTCATTTCTGGATATTTATTTTAAGAAACACAAAACACAAATTCTAAAGAATACATGCACCCCTATGTTCATTGCAATGTTATTTATAACTAGAGGTCCAGTGCACGAAATTCATGCACTTGAGGGGGGGTCCCTCAGTCTGGCCTGCACCCTCTCGCAGTCTGGGAACCCTCGAGGAATGCTGTCAGTCAGACATCCCTAGCGCTGCCACCGCCAATGCACTCACCAGTCATCAGCCTGGCTTTTGGTTGAGTGCTGATCCCCCTGTTAAAGTGCAATGACCACCAGGGGACAGCTCCTGTGATGAGCATCTGCCCCCCTAGTGGCCAGTGCACGTCATAGCGACCGATTGTTCCACTGTTTGGTCAATTTGCATATTAGCCTTTCATTATATAGGACTAGAGGCCTGGTGCACAAAAATTTGTGCACTTGGGGGGGGGGGTCCCTCAGCCCAGCCTGTGCCCTCTATCAGTCTGGGACCCCTCGGGGAATGACCACCTGCTGGCTTAGGCCTCCTCTCCAGGGAATTGGGCCTAAGCTGGCAGTCAGACATTCCTCTGGCAGCCCAGGAGCCCTTGGGGGATGTCCACTTGCCAGCAGGGAGCAGGCCTAAGCTGCAGTCAGACATCCTTAGTGCTGCTGAGGAGGCGGGAGAGGCTCCCACCACCACCGCTGTACTGGCAGCCGGCAGCCTGGCTTCTGGCTGATCAGAGCTCCCCCTGTGGGAGCGCACTGACCACCAGGGGGCAGCTCCTGCATTGAGCATCTGCCGCCTGGTGGTCAGTGTGTGTCATAGTGACCAGTCATTCCCAGTCGTTCTGCAGTTAGGATCAATTTGCATATTACCCTTTTATTATATAGGATAGAGACCTGGTGCATGGGTGGGGGCAGCTGGTTTGCCCTGAAGGGTGTCCCGGATCAGGGTGGGGGTCCCGCTGGGGTGCCTGAACAGCCTGGGTGAGGGGCTGAGGGCTGTTTTCAGACTGGACACACTGCCTTCAGGGTTGGGGGTCCCCACTGAGGTGCCTGGCCAGCCTGGGTGAGGGGCTGAGGGCCATTTTCAGGCTGGTCAAGCCCCCCAGCAGGAACCCTTACCCCATGAGGGTGTGGCCAGCCTGGGTGAGGGGCTGATGGCTGTTTTCAGCCTGGCCACAGCCCCTTCAGGGTAGGGGTCCCCACTGGGGTGCCTGGCCAGCCTGGGTGAGGGGCTGAGGGCCGTTTTCAGGCTGGCCAAACCCCCTTCAGGGTGGGGGGTCTTGCTGGGGTTCTGGCCAGTCTGGGTGAGGGGTTGATGGCTGTTTGAAGGCTGGCCAAGCCCCCCAGCCACCCAAGCTCCCAGTGGAGGCTGGCTGGAGCCCCCCCGCAGTCCCTCCCGAAGCCTCTCCCTGGTCACCAGCCCCAAATGGCCCCAATCAGAACTGGACGAGATGGCCCTGATTGGCCCAATTGCTGGCCAGGCAGAGAGAGACTTCATCTGTGCACAAATTCGTGCACCGGGCCTCTTGTTCTTGTTATAAAATCACTAGGTAAAGCCCAGCCAGCATTGTTCAGTGGTTGAGCATTAACCTATGAACTAGGACAGTGGTTCTCAACCTTCCTAATGCCGCGACCCTTTAATACAGTTCCTCATGTTGTGGTGACCCCCGATTTCATTGTTACAAATTGAACATAACTAAAGCATAGTGATTAATCACAAAAACTATATGTAATTATATATGTGTTTTCCAATGGTCTTAGGCGACCCCTGTGAAAGGGTCGTTCGACCTCCAAAGGGGTCGCGACCCACAGGTTGAGAACCACTGAACTAGGAGGTCATGGTTCAATTCCTAGTCAGGGCCCATGCAGCCAATCAATGATTCTCTCTCATCATTGATTTTTCTATCTCTCTCTCTCTCTCTCCCTTCCTTTCTGAAGTCAATAAAAAATACATTTTTAAAAAAACACTAGGTAAGGAAACCTCCTCATGCAGAACAGTCAGTTCATTATTCCCATTTTTCTATGTATTTTCTGCAGATGCCATCATTAGCCCCCTCTAGCCCTTTCTTTGCAGTAAGGTAGACAAAAACCATAAGTGAAGAAAGTTACAAATACAATGATCTATTACTTAAATAAACTAAAGTTCTATAGATCTAAAGGAAATTCAAATGATTCTGTTTCACTTCTGAAATAAATAAATGATTGTTAGAGGTAAAACATGCAAAAGGTTCATATTTATATAGTGGCACACTTCAGTTAATTCAGTCAATTCTCAGACCAAGTTGACAATAGGCATTTCAAATGATCTGCATTGTACAAATATTATTTCTAAGTTCATACACTTCTATTTAAGCAGTTGAGATAAATTTCTTTGTTAAATTTTGCATTAATTCTCATAACTCATGGTAACTGACAAGCACAGACTATTTTAAATCGACATATTTATATTTCCTCACACAAAAGAAGGATGGAAACCAGAAATACATCAAGATAATTCAATGTAAGCTTATCCTTTCATTCATTCTGATCAATAATATTTAAGATAGCATTTTGTATAGTGGAGTGGACAGTGGGTTTGGCCTCAGGAGACCTGAATATTTATCTAATTCCTCTTCGCCATCCCTCCTTCCGTTCCTCCATCCTTCCCTTCTTCTCTTCTTCATTCCCTTCCTCCATTCCTCTTTACCCTCTCCCTCCCTTCTCTTTTTCTGTCCCTTTCTTCCTCACTTTCTCCCTCCTTTCTCTGTAAATATTCATTAATTACCCACCTACACAAGGTGTTATAAAGGTATATAAAAGGTACATAAAATCCATTTTATATACTCAAATGATATTTGAATTTGTAGAAAAATAATAGTGAAAGGGTGATGAAGAAATAACACTGGCTTTGAAATTTAAAAGCCCTATATAAAAATATAATTTTAATTGTTCGCTCATGATGTAAGTTTGTTCAAGTTACTAAACTTTGCTGAACCTCACTTTACTCATTAAAATAAAGTTAATTCATAAACATTTTACTTTATAAAAATGAATTTAATACTATCTGCCTGAAAGAATAGTTGTAAAAACTAAAATTCCAATATTTCTAAAACACCCAGAAAACTGTGCAATCATTTCTCTTCTTAAAAAAAAATTGTAGACTTAAAGTCGGAGAGATGGGTATAAATTCTGTTTCTGTCACAGATGTAACTCCCCAGATTCCAAAACCTCCCTCAATGTAAGGACAGGATTGAATAAGCTGATCTTGAATAACTCTTCCACTTCTAAAATTTACTTTTATCTATTCCAGTGGAGAGAAACTTGAGATTTATGGCAGAAGAATTACTTAGGTAGGTTAGAAAGATTAACTTGATGGCAGTAGGTTCATCAGGATGTGTGTAAAGTTAAAAGAAAAAGACAAGAATGTGTTAGAAAATCTCTCTTCTCTCAATATCACAAAACACCCACCAAAAGAGGCAGGACAAATCTATATGCATCCACCTATACAAGCAAGACCCACCTAAATCAGCAACACCTACCTATATAGTAAACACAGAACCTTTCATTGTTTCTTTTTTCTTTTTCTTTTTTCATGATTAAAGTTGTCTTTATCTTTAATTGTTATTTTTTACTGAATTTATTGGTGTTACATTGGTTAATAAAATTATATAGGTTTTAGGTATACACTTCTACAACACATCATCTGTACACTGTATTGAGTATTCACCACCCCAAGTCAAGTCTCCTTACATCACCATTTACCCTCCCTTTACCTTCTTCTACCTCCCCCCACCTCTTTCCCTCTGGCAATCACCATACTTTTGTCTGTGTCCCTGAGTCTTTCTCTTTTGTTTCTTTCTTAATCCCTTCACCTTTCTCACCCAGCCCCTAAACCTCCCCTCTGTCAGCTGTCAGTCTGTTCTCTATATCCATGAGACTGTCGCCTCTTTGTTAGTTATGTTTTATTGTTCATTGGATTCCACATATAAGTGAAACCATATGGTACTTGCTTTCCTCTGACTGGCTTATTTCACTTAGCATAATGCTCTCCAGGCCCATCCATGCTATTGCAAAAGATAAGATTTTCTTCTTTTTTCCAGCTGAATAGTATTCCATTGTGTAAATGTATCACAGCTTTTTTCATACACTCATCAAATTTTTCTTTTCTTTTTTATTGTTTAAAGTATTACATATGTCTCCTTTTTCTATGATTGATCTCCCCTCAGCCACTCCCACCCCCAAGGGCAAGCCCCCACCGCCCCATGGTGTGTGTCCATTGGTTATGCAAATATGCATACATACAAGTTCTTTGGTTGCTCTCTAACTCCCCCTCCCCAGCCTTCTCTCTGAGGTTGGATGGTCTGTTCAGTGCTACCTTGTCTCTGGATCTATTTTTGCTCATTAGTTTATGTTGATCATTATATCCCACATATGAGTGAGATCATGTGATATTTATCTTTCTCCCACTGGCTTATTTTGCTTAGAATAATGCTCTCCAATTCCATACATGCTGTTGCAAATGGTAAAAGTTCCTTCTTTTTTACTAGTAGCCTGGTGCATGAAATTCATGCACATTAAAAGGGAACTAATTGCCCTAACTGGTATGGCTCAGTGGATAGAGCATTGGCCTGAGGACTCAAGGGTTCCAGGTTCGATTCCGGTCAAGGGCATGTACCTTGGCTGCGGGCACATCCCCAGTGGGGAGTGTGCAGGAGGCAGCTGATTGATGTTTCTTTCTCATCGATGTTTCTAACTCTCTATCCCTCTCCCTTCCTCTTTGTAAAAAATCAATAAATATATTTTTTAAAAAGGGAATTGATTAGCAGAGATATTTTAATATTGCTATTTGCCCTTTCTCTATAATAGAAGTGTGAGAGATGAAAGGAAATTAGTAAAATGTATATGAAAATAATATATAAATTTATTAATAAACAGTAACAAAAGGGTATAACAACAGAGGCATGATATAAAAACGACAAAAACATTATATGAAAACAACAAAAACATGATATAAAAACAGTGATGCAAACAATGACTGATAAAGTGATTAAACTTATTCTAATATCTCCCTATACACCACAGTAAGAGTGAAAACACTTTCAGAGTGCTTAACTAATTTCCCTTGTGATGAAGTACTTAGAACTTTAACAGTAACATCACATGCTCTTCAAACTCGAGAGAAAGCAACATATAACTGACCATGTGCAAAAACGGGTTCAGATAGGAATATGCCTACTTTGTATAGAGTTTGTCCTTGTGATTTATTAATAGTCATAACAAACGCTGGCATCATGGGAAACTGTCGTCGAATCAATTTAAATGGGAGGCCAGTGTCAGATGGGGACAAATTAATTCTTGGAATCAGAACAACCTCTCCCTCTGCAGATCCTGTTAATACTTTAGCTTCAATAATGTTAGGTTGTAATCTTTTGATAATAAATCTGGTACCATTACAAAGACCCCATTTACTATTGAGATTTCTCAATAGCATGATGATTGCACCCACTTTCAATTTTAATTTATGACACAGCATTCCCGAAGGAGTAATATTATTAAGAAATTCGATGGGAAAATTTTCCTTTTCAGCATCATCTGTGGAATCAATGGAATCATCACTCAAATATGTGTGAAAATCTCCATTGAGTATATCCAAATTTTCTTCATTTAATTTTTGAACATGCTCATTTTTTGGACAAAGAATCGCACGTTTAGATATATTTTTAATATTATCTAGTCGAAACCGGTTTGGCTCAGTGGATAGAGTGTCGGCCTGCGGACTGAAAGGTCCCAGGTTCGATTCCGGTCAAGGGCATGTACCTGGGTTGCGGGCAGGAGGCAGCTGATTGATGTTTCTCTCTCATTGATGTTTCTAACTCTCTTTCTCTCTGTAAAAAATCAATAAAATATATTTTAAAAAATATATTATCTATAGCAGTGGTTCTCAACCTTGGCTGCACATTAGAATCATCTGGGAATCTTTTTAAAATCCTGATCCCTGGGCCTCATCCTCCGGAAATTGTTTCTTTGTTATGGGTTGGGGCCACAACATTAGTAACAAAGAAACAGAATTAAAACTTTATTGTGAAGAGACACTACAGTGTTTTGGACAGGTTCAAGCCTTGGACTGATGAGAGGGCAGAGTCCTCTCATTGCCACGTGCAAGTCCCAACTTGGAGGGCAGGGCCCTCCCAGCGCAATTATAGCCAACAGCTATAGTTGTAAGCTTGAACCTATGGTCCAAACACGTGGCCCCACATGCCTGAGTGATGTAGGCTTGATAGAGTTCAGGTGCATGTAGTTGAGTAGGATTGAAACCCAGGAGAATGTTGTAAACATCTTGGTTGCGCCCTTACTTTGCCTCGTAGCATCTGCTGTAAAATAAAGGCTGTGGGCGTGGTCACTGTCTCTCAGAGAAGCAGTGTCCCACCGAGACCCGGCTTTCATTCTCTTGTCTGTCTTTTCTAAGCCTTTCAGCCGCCCCAACTCAGGTTCACCCCTGGCCGTGCAGGCGTGAGGCACACTTTAGAAAGATCTGCCTCTGTGCTCCCAGGGTGGGTTCCTGCCTCAAACCCCGCCCTTACAGGAAACAGCTCCTGGAAACAGCTTGGGGGAGGACACAGCCATTCCCAAGACAACCCCTGGAGGACTGACTTCCTTCTGCTTGGTTGGGGCGGTTGTGGTCGTGATGAACACCAACCATGGTTTTTATATAAGTAGATAGCAGTGTAGCATTCCACTGTGTAGTTCTACCACAGTTTTCTAATCCACTCATCTGCTGATGGGCACATAGGCTGTTTTCAAATCTTACCTATTGTAAACTGTGCTTCTATGAACATAGGAGTGCATATATCCTTTCTGATTGGTGTTTCTGGTTTCCTGGGCTATATTCCTAGAAGTGGGATTACTGGGTCAAATGGAAGTTCCATTTTTAACTTTTTGGGAAAACTCCACACTGTTTTCCACAGTGGTTGCACCAGTCTGCATTCCCAACAGCAGTGCACAAGGGTTCCTTTTTCTCCACATCCTCTCCAGCACTTGTCATTTGTTGATTTGTTGATGAGAGCCATTCTGACAGGTGTGAGATGGTACCACATTGTTGTTTTGATTTGCATCTCTCGGATGATTAGTGACTTTGAGCATGTTTTCATATGTCTCTTGGCTTTCTGAATGTCTTCTTTTGAAAACTGTCTATTTAGGTCCTTTGTCCATATTTTGATTGGGTTGTTTATCTTCCTTTTTTTAAGTTGTATGCTTTCCCTATAAATTTGGAGATTAAATGCTTATCTCAAATAGCATTGGCGAATGTGTTCTCACATGCAGTGAGCTTTCTTGTTTTGTTTATGGTTTCTTTTGCTGTGCAGAAGCTTTTTTATTTTAATGTAGCCCCATTTGTTTATTTTCTCCTTAGTTTCCATTGCCCTGGGAGCTGTATTGGTAAAGATATTGCCATGACTATGTCTCATATTTTGCTGCCTATGGAGTCTTCTAAGATTTTTATGGTTTCCGTCTTACATTTAAGTCCTTTAACCATATAGAGTTTGCTTTTGTGTATGGTGTAAGTTGGTGATCTAGTTTCATTTTTTTTGCATGTATCTGACCAAATTTCCCAGCACCATTTATTGAAGAAACTGTCTTGATACCACTGTATGGTCTTTATTCCTTTGTCAAATATTAATTGAACATAATGGCTTGGGTTTATTTCTGGGTTCTCTGTTCTGTTCCATTGGTCTATATGTCTGTTCTTGTGCCAGTACCAGGAAGTTTTAAGAACCGTGGCTTGGTAATATAGCTTGATATGTGGTATTGTGATCCCTCCAACTTTGTTCTTTCTTAGGATTGCTGTGGCTATTCAGGGTCCTTTTTATGCCATATGAATTTTGGAGAGTTTGTTCTAGGTCTGTGAAGTATGTCATTGGTTTTTAATGGGGATTGTATTGAATCTATAAATTGCTTTGGGGAGTATGGACATTTTAATGATGTTGATTCCAGCAATCCATGAACATGATATGTTCTTCCACTTGCTTATGTCTTCCTCTGTCTCTTTTATCAATGTCCTATAGTTTTTCAAGTATGGGTCTTTTATCTCCTTAGTTAAGTTTTTCCCTAGGTATCTTAATTATTTTGGTGCAATGGTAAATGGTATTGTTTTTGCTGTTTCTCTTTCTGTGAGTTCATTATTTATGTATAAAAAAGGCCATAGATTTCTGGGTGTTAATTTTGTATCCTGCTATGTTGCCAAATTCATTTATTAAATCTAGTAGTTTTCGCATGGAGTCTTTGGGGTTTTCTATGTATAGTATCATGTTATCTGTGCATAATGACAGTTTTACTTCTTTTCCAATTTGGGTGCCTTTTATTTCTTCTTCTTGTGTGATCGTTATGGCTAGCACTTCCAGTACTATGCTGAACATGAGTGGTGAAAGAGGGCATTACTGTCTTGTTCCCGTTATTAGGGGAAATGGATTTAGTTTTTGCCCATTGAATATGATGTTGACTGTAGGTTTGTCATATAAGGCTTTTATTATGTTGAAGTATGATCCCTCTATTTTCACTTTGCTGAGAGTTTTTATCAAAAAAAGGGTGTTGGATTTTGTCAAATACTTTTTCTGCATCAATTGAGATGATTATGTGATATTTGTCTCTCAATTTGTTTATGTGATGTATCATGTTTATTGATTTTCAGATATTGTACCATCCTTGCATTGCCGGAATAAATCCCACTTGATCATGGTGTATGATTTTTCTAATGTAATGCTGAATCTGATTTGCTAGAATTTTGTTGAGGATTTTAGCATCTATGTTCATCAAGGATATTGGCCAGTAGTTCTCTTTCTTGGTGGTGTCTTTATCTGGTTTTGGAATTAGGATAATACTGGCTTCATAGAAAGAGCCTGGAAGCGTGTCTTCCTCTTGAATTTTTTTGGAGTAGCCTGAGGTGGATAGGTTTTCATTCTTCTTTGAATGTTCAGTAGAATTCCCCTGGAAAGCCATCCATACCAGGGCTTTTGTTTGCTGAAATATTTTTGATTACTGATTAAATTTCTTTGGTAGCTATTGTCATATTTAGGTGTTTGTTTGTTTTCAATTCTTCCTGATTGAGTTTTGAAAACTTATATTTTTCTAAGAATATGTCTATTTTGTCTAGCTTGTCCAGTTTGTTGGAATAGAGTTGTTCATAGTATTTTTTCATAATCCTTTGTATTTCTGTGGAGTTAGTTGTTGCTTCACTTCTTTCATTCTGATTTTTTTATTAGGGTCCTCTGTCTTTGCTTCTTGGTGAACCTGGCTAGAGGTTCATCAATCTTGTTTATCCTTTCAATGAACCACCTCTTGGTTTTATTGATCTTTTGTATTGGGGGGGGGAGGGGCGTCTCTATATCGTTTGTTTCCACTCCTATCTTATTTCCTTCCTTTTGCTTACTCTGGGCTTTTCTTGTTCCTCTCTTTCTAATTTTTTGATTTGTAGGGTTAGATAATTTATTACCATTTTTTCTTGGTCTTTAAGGTAGGCCTGTAGAGCTTTGAACTTCCCTCTCAAGACTGCTTAAACTGTGTCCCATAGATTTTGGATTGTTGTGTTTTCATTGCTATTTGTTACCAGGATGCTTTTTATTTCTTCTTTGATCTCTTTGGCAACCCAATCATTGTTTAATAGCATGCTATTTAACCTCCAAGTGTTTGATTTTTTTCGTTGTTTTTATTGTAGTTGATTTCTAATTTTATGTCATTGTGATCTGAGAAGATGCTTGATAGTATTTCTATCTTTTTGAATTTGATAAGACTTTGCCTATGACCCAATATGTGGTCTATCTTTGAAAACGCTCCATGTGCACTTGAGGAGAATGTATATTCTGTAGCTTTGGGGTGAAATGTCCTAAAATGTCAATTAATTCTATCTAATCTAGTGAGTCATTTAAGAATGACGTTTCTTTGCTGATTGTTTAGAGAATTTATCCAGTGGTGTCAATGGAGTATTAAAGTCCCCTACTATGAGTATATTGCTGTTGATCACTCCCAGAAGTTTTTTTTTTTTTTTATGTATTTGGGTGCTCCTGTATTGGGTACATATATGTTTACCAGAGTTATATACTCTTGTTGAATTGCTTTCTTTATTATTATGAAGTGGCCTTCCTTACCTCTTGTTATGGCCTTTACTTTGAGGTCTACCAGTAATTTGTCAGATATAAGTATTGCTACCCCAGTTTTTTTTGTTGTTGTTTTTTTCATTTCCATTTGCCTGAAAAAATATTTTGCCATCCCTTCACTGTCAGTCTGTGTGAATCCTTTGTTCTGAGGTAGGTCTCTTATAGACAGCAGATATTTGGGTCATGTTTTCTTAACCATTCAGATACCCTATGTCTTTTGATTGAAGCATTTAATCCATTTACATTTAAGGTTATAATTGATAGGTACTTGTTTGTCACCATTTTTATTATTTATGCCTGTGTTCCTTCTTTCCTTCCTATTTCTTCTTTTTTACAGCAACCCCTTTAGCATTTCTTGCATTGCTTGTTTGGTGGTAATAAACTCACTTAGCCCTTTTTTGTCTGTGAAGCTCCTAATTTCACCTTTAATTTTGAATGATAGCCTTGCTGTGTATAGTATTTTAGATTCAGTCCCTTGCTTTACATCATTTTCTATATTTCATTTCATTCCCTTCTGGCTTGATGTGTTTCTGTTGAGAAATCAATTGATAGTCTAATGGGAGATCCCTTATCGGTAACTTTCTGTCTCTCTCTGGCAGCCTTTAAAATTCTTACTTTGCTGTTGGTGTTTGCCAATCTATCTATATATTTATCTATATTTGGAAAAGAATAGAGAGCAGATAGGCCTGAGTTTGGTGAGTGAAACTAATTAAGCTATTAGTAGAAGAAGAGAACAAGTGAGGGAGAAAAAACAAAAGTATAAAATAAAAAACAAAAAAAGACAAACTAACGAACAATCAAACAAACAACAAAAACAAGAAAAAAAATTGGCCATCAAAGAAAGGGAAAAGAGAACAGTGCATGGACTTGGAGCAGGGGAGAGGAAATTAGAGATATAAGTAAATCAACAGAGATTACTATAACAGTAATGTGTCAGTAAAGCAGATAAAGAAGATCAATTTTTAACAAGGAGTAAAAAGAAAGGAGAGACAAAAACTAAAGCAAGAACAAGAGAAGAGAAACAGGATGAAAAAGGGGGAAGTGAAGAAGAAAGAGTTGGCCTAAAGGAAAAAATGAGATAGAGTAAAATAATGGTAAAAAAATAAAAATAAAAATAGAATGTAGAACACTAATACAAAAAAAGATAAAAATAAAAAATAAATGAAAGATTAAAAAATAATAATAAATAAAAATAATGAAAAAGTAAAATAAATAAATGAGAAAAAATAGTTTCTTAAGTAAAAGATAAAAAATAAAAAAGTAAAATAGTGAAATTCGTTCACTTCAGCTGAGTTTTAATGTCCCATGGGGGCTGGTTTAAGACCCCTCTCTACTGTTCTGTCTTCCATGTTTCAGTTTCCTGTTAGGTAGTCAGCACCATGTTGAAGTTCCCAGTGATCCACCACTCCTCTATGTTAGACACCACAGCCTTGATTTCAGGCAGGCAGGATCAACCTGCCTGCTTTGTTTGTCTGCCTGCACTCAGGCATATTTACACAAGTGTCTATTTCTGACACGGCCTCTAGGGGGCAGTGTTTCTGTATTAGTTTCCAGGATCAAATGGCCCTCAACCCCATCCCTGAGGGCTCCCTGTGGGTATTTCGAATCTTTGTTTCCCTGCTGAGCTCAAGGCTGGGTGTGGCTCCGCTGCTAGGAGGGGCCTGGTCTTCAGGAGAAAAATATCCTTTAGTGTTGGAGGAAATGGACTGTCCCAGAGCTGGTTTCCTGATCGCCTCTCCCTATTTTGTTCCCAGCTTCCACAAAACCACCTTTCCCTGCACCACAGCCTCAGTGAGTGTTTGTAATTGAAAAATCCTATGCCCTGGGTTTAGTGATCAAAAGAAAGAAAATTATAAAGACAGAGCAACTGCACTGCTGTATATCTCTGTCCCCCTTGCATTGTGCAGCTGGTGCAGAACTTCAGGCTGCCTTTCTGGGTGCAGCCTACCATGGCTGTGGGCTGAGATCTAAAAGCCCCTGCTCCTAGCAGACCTGTGGACACCCTTCCACAGTCGAGGGCTACATGTGTCCCCAGAGACGTGGAGTTGGTGCAGCACAGTCTCCCTCTGACACTCTATTCCTGACTGCACATGTTTCTCCCTCCAGCCCAGAGCTCCAATCCCACTGCTCTCCAGGCAACTTCTGACCTTTCTGACCATAGATTGTCTCACCAGCTGTGTTCAATTCTCTAATTCTGGGTGGATGTTGTTGTGCCCAGATTTCATGATTCCCAAGAACCCACAGGGAGCCAGCGAGTCCGATGCAAAAGCAAAGAGTCATTCATTTCAAACCTAGGTTTGGCTCCCCTGCCACACTCACCGATGCAACGGTAAGCTCCAGTAGCTGAGAGAGAGAGAACTCTGTGTGGAGAGAGGTTTTATAGGGGGTTGGGGTAAGGGGAGGAGAAAGGACTGTGGGCCCTGCCGATTGGCCAGGCACGAGTCGGTGTCTCATTACACTGGATGTGGTCATAGTGATGGCGTGCACTTCCCTTGACTATCTTCCGGGAAGAAGCTTACTGAGCACATGGCCAAGGTAAGATGGAGGGCATAGCCCTTACCCTGGGGCAAGGTGGAGGGCGTAGCCCTTACCCTGGGGCAAGGTGGAGGGCGTAGTCCTTGCCCTTTCATTCCCCCCTTGTCTTGGAACTTCCGGCTCAATCATGAGACGGACTGCATTTCTATTCCACCGTTGCTAGAGGCCCATACTGGGCACACAGATCAACTGAACTATCCCTATAAGCTTAACAAATGGCCCGGTGGAAGGTAAAGAACAACTTCTATTGAAACAGGATTTTTCTTCTTAAAATTCCTCCATGGCCATCAAAAAGCCAAATCAAGATTAATTTATCTACTGTCCTGATGTTTGCATAAACACAACAAGAATGGTAACTGACTACCTTTGTTGGAATTTCATGGTTGAATCTTAATGTGCCCCGTAGGGCCAGGAAGCCAAGCCATCCAGCTGCCATCAAGCCTGCTTGCAGTATCTGCTGAGTTAGGTGAATCCCTCACCTGTAGCAACTCCACCTGAGCCCACGCTCCAGGCTTTAAGGCCCATCTCAGTAGCCCTCCTACTCGTTGCGGCCCAGAGTGTGTGGGGGTTCTGCAGGGATGTAGAGGCATCTTTACTGCTCCCCTTCTACTTTAACCAACCGCCAGTGATGGTAGGGCATCAGCCTGACGCTCCAGCGCCAGCCATCTTCAGGGCTCCCAAGCAGGATACCAGGCTTTCTTCGTGGCATTTTTACTGGCTTCAAGTCTTTAGAGCTCAGATAGGGCTCTTCAAAACATGATACTCCAGTCAAAGTTTTCCGTTAATAAAACCACTATTAGGAACCAGTCTTACTGAATCTATGCAAAGAAACGTAGCATTGCCAGATTTCGAAGGAATTACATAAGGAGAAAAACATACTGATCTACTCTAAGATTTTCTGACTTTCCTTGCTAATTCCTTTTCATGGATTTAAAACAAAACAGTAACTGTTGGCATAAAACCTACTTTCTATGCATAACCATGCCTCAGACCTTCTATTCTAAACAGGCTTTTTCCAGCTTTACTACCCCTGACATGGCATGGTGACTCAGGCCTGCAAGACAGTATTACAGGCTGCCAACTGTTAGCTGTCTCTCAAAAGAGACCAAAACCTGATGGGCACCCTTCCCTGCCCAGTTGGGCACCTGCCCTCTTGGCAGCTAGACACCCTTTACTTTTGGGGGTCACCCCACACAGTCCCCTTTCAGGATAACCAACATACATTCAAACCTGCAAAAGAATCAAAGGTTAATATAACATATAAATACAATGAAACATAATATTGGCATCATGGCCGCTTCAGGCAGCCAAATCTTCTGCTACGAAACATGTGATCCTATAAATTGTCCTTGTCTCTTTGGAGCCATGTCCATGAAGATGCAGGCATTATCTAAATGTATTACACAGTGTTGTGGGGGCTCCTGGAGACAGGAGTGATCGCGAGCCATGTTACCGGCATCAGGCAGGTCAAACACGCCGTAGAGCGGGTTGCGTTGATCTCGATCGATGCTCCATTTGGTGATGAAGTCTTTCCGGATGGACCCAGGTCGCGACGCCATCTACCTTGAGAGCGGTGGGGGTCGTCAGCACCACAGTGTAGGGACCCTTCCAACGTGGCTCTAGGGTCTCCCGGTGGTGCCTTCTGACGTGGACCCAATCTCCTGGTCTGTGCTGATGAGGAGTTGGGGTTGGGCTGGTCTCGTAGATGGCGCGGAGGTGCGGCCAAATGTCCTCGTGCACCCTCTGGAGCCCTCTCAAGGAAAGAGATTGTTAAAGAAAAGCCACCCAGTCCTCGCCAGTCTTCGAGTCAGATTCCTCCTCTCTTGGAGAACTTCAAAGTCCTGATGGCTTCTAGGTAACGCTGTTTGTCAGCTACAGCGCTCTGCTTTTTTTGGCCTTTCTATCAGTTCCCTTTGTGGCAGAGCAGCAACCAGGCCTCTTTCAAGGGAGTGCGTTAGAAGTGGGTATCAGCCCCTCCTTTGCTAGCAGCAACAGGTACCAAACCCTTGCAGTACATTTGACCAGCTTCATTCCTGCCCACCTTTACAGATTCTAAGGCCCATTGTTTTCCTTTAACCAGCAAGCTAAATGACACTGGCCTGTATTATTTAATTCAGCACAGGCAGGGGGAAGGGCCCATGGAATCTCTGCCCTGAGGAACTGTGAGCCCCACCCTTATATGTCCCAATCAGACTAGAAAAGCCACAAATACCTTTTAAATCTACCCCAGAATTCCAAAATCCCAACCTAGCACAGAATATACTTCCACACTTACATGAACAAATAATTATACCCAAGTAGACATACAAACATCAAATAAACATCCAACTTACACCCTTTCAGTGAGCAGACAGGAACAGATGTGGAGGCCTCCCTTTCCCACATCCCAGGACAGGGCTTTTGACCTATGTCTCATCCAGATAGAAACGGTACTCATATTGAAGAAGGAAATCAAGACTAAATAGACACGATAACTAGATACATTCCCCATTAAGAACTTCGAGGTGCATGCCACATTTATACCACAAAATACCAACAAATCAGTTTCAGTTGTGTCGAGATACAGAACAAGTCCCTGAACAGAGGCAGTAGAAAACTGCCTAGGAATGCTTCTTTTTTACCTTTTTAAAAGATAGACCAGATCCGAACCCTTAGCCAGTCCGAGCTTTGACTTCCCTCCGCAAGTCCCAGAGATGGTGAATACCATCTAGAAGCCATTCCTCCGGATACAGGACAAGTACCTTAGAGATTCTTGATAATCTACATCAGTAATCCATTCACACAATCCCCCAAAAGTTAAAGAGGAAGGAAAGAATCATTCAATGTCCTTCAAGAGGATTTCGGCGAAACAACAAAATCGACAGATTTAACACATTGGAAAACCAAGGCCAGAAGTACCCTCAGATGTTTCAGGGGTACCAAGGAAGGAGAAGTTAGGCCACGTCCAGCCCTTTTCACAATCCACCATCAGTGACCAGTCCCAGCTCACTGGTCTACCATCCATTTAACATTTCTTTTTCCTCCCATCATACCAAGGCCATGCTTTCCAGGTAGCTAGAACTTTTAAACCACAGTTTCTACCTGAAATAATTGTACTTTACTTTAGAAATTAGATTACTGCTATCCTGGCATAGCTGCTAAATTTCAAAATGGTCACAATTTTCCTGCTGGGGAATTCAAGAAGCAAACCCATAACTATTAAGGCCAAAACAGTCTCGGGTTTTTATTCTGTACACAGCAAAAGGTCAAGTTCAGCTCAAAACTATGCGCACTCGTTTTTAAACTGGCCTTTTCCTTTACATGTGCACAGAAATCCTGGATGCATTTATGAATTTGTAAAAGGTTTTCAATTCTCTATCTACAAGCCCTTTAAGAAATACAAGCTCTATTGTCGGCCCTTATAAAGCCAACTGCTCAAAACACTGGTCTATCATACCACTAAAATTATATTAAGACCGTGATTGCTAATTTAGTATTAAATAAATCTGGGAGGCAGGCACACTTTCTGCCCCATCTGCATTTCCTTAGTAAAACTCCGCCTTAAAACTCCACCCCTGAAATCCCATCCTGCCTCAGTGAGCAGACATTCCTTTTGTGATTGACTAAGTCAGAGGGAGGGGCCTGCTGTTCAAAGATGGCGGCCCCCAGGGGCACGGCATGCCATGCGGCCAACATGGCGGCTGCCAAGTCAGGCAGCTCAACATTGTGGCAGTCTAAACTGTTCTCTGACAGAAAAGATGATTTCCTCATTCTCACAATAAACAAGGGAAGAGCAAACCAAAACCCCTAAAAGATAGATGGCCAACATTATATTGCAGAACTTTTTAAAATCTTAGGTAGCAAATTAAATACGCTAGCCCAAAACCCTATCCGAAAACGGACGGTGCGCACATTAGTTTTAAGCCAGCTTTTCTCCTAACACGTGCACAGAAATCCCAGACGCATTTACTTGGGGAGGGGGTGACCTGTTTCCACAGACTCTCACTCAGGCGGCCGCCCGACCGCCACACAAAGGAGGGGGGAGGGCAATCCCCCTCCCTCCACACTCCTACACTTTCACCAGACATTCATTCAGACTTTAAAGAATCCATTCAATTCCTAACAACTTCCCAACTCCTGAGGGAGCTCTAAAGCCTCCCCCAATCTCCTTGAAATGATCAATCACAGTACCCAAAGGAGCAGTCTGAGTCCATCCCATAACATCCGTCCAGTACAAACACAGAACACTAAACAGGGCCCGAAAATACAGGCTTCCAACTCCATGGAAGCAACTAGACGTTGGCCTTACGCCAAACCGGCAGGAGCGACCTGCCTCGTCTCAAATCCGCGAGGGGCATATCCATCCCTCCTGGGGTGAGGGGCATATCAATCCCTCCTGGGGTGAGGGGCATATCCATCCCTCCTGGGGTGAGGGGCATATCCATCCCTCCTGGGGAGCGGAACGTCTTCCAACTCTCCCCCGCCTGTGGTCGTTCACGGCGCATCCGCCTAGACCCCTCATGCAATTACAGATTCCAGAAACGAGCTCACACTGAACAGAACATACAACGACACACACATACCGCGGTCAGTCAGACTCTTCGGATCGGGGGTCCCTCGATGGTCTTGGGAATCCCGGACAAGCCCCCAAATGTTGTGCCCAGATTTCATGATTCCCAAGAACCCACAGGGAGCCAGCGAGTCCGATGCAAAAGCAAAGAGTCATTCATTTCAAACCTAGGTTTGGATCCCCTGCCACACTCACCGATGCAACAGTAAGCTCCAGTGGCTGAGAGAGAGAGAACTCTGTGTGGAGAGAGGTTTTATAGGGGGTTGGGGTAAGGGGAGGAGAAAGGACTGTGGGCCCTGCTGATTGGCCAGGCACGAGTCGGAGTCTAATTACACAGGATGTGGTCATAGTGATGGCGTGCACTTCCCTTGACTATCTTCCGGGAAGAAGCTTGCTGAGCACATGGCCAAGGTAAGATGGAGGGCTTAGCCCTTACCCTGGGGCAAGGTGGAGGGCGTAGCTCTTACCCTGGGGCAAGGTGGAGGGCATAGTCCTCGCCCTTTCAGATGTTATTCAATTCAGATGTTTCTTCTATCTGCTCCATGAGAAGGTGCCAGACCTGTCTGCCTATTCAGCCGCCATTTTGTCTCCCCCTGTACAAACTTTTTAGGAGCCCGTGGCTGGGAAGGTTGGAATCTCAGTGTTCGTGGGTTTGCAGCCATGCCAGCTGGTCCCTAGCCAATGTAGCTATAGGGTTCTGAGTGGTATCCGAGGTCTCCCCAGGTGGAGGTGAGGCCACTCTCCCCTTCAAAATGGTGCCATTTCTGCAGCCTCATTGTTTCTTGATTACCTCAAGTAACTATGTACACAAGCTATTATTTATACAGAATTCTTTTTAAAATTATAAAGTGTGTGTGTGTGTGTGTGTGTGTGTGTGTTAGGGATGGTGTTATAGAGTTGGCAGAGGTATCACATCATATCAAATTATTTAAAACAGAATTGTATATGATGCATCTTTTAAAGTCCTTAAAAAGTTATTTTTAGAGAGAAAACCAAAATAGTGGCATACGTAAGCACCAATACTCCCACAACCACCTCCCACAACCACATCAAAATTACAACTAAAATACAGAACAACCATCATTCAGAACCACCTGACATCTATCTAAATGAAAGTCCTACAACTAGAGAAAGAATAAAACACATTGAGACTAGTAGGAGGAGCAGAGGTGCAGAATGGGCTGATGCAACACCCATGTGTGATGTGTTTTTAATCAGGAGGGATATCTCCATCATGAGAAGAAAGGAATCCCAGCCCCACACCAGAAACTCAGTCCCAGGTTCCAGAGGTTGGAAGAGAAGTCCCTGTAACCTCAGGCTGTAAAAACCAGTGGGGATTGTGGCTGAGTGACACCAAGGCTGCTAGAGACCCAGCAGTTTCTCTTTAAAAATATACATATATTTTTATTGATTTCAGAGAGGAAGGAAGAGGGAAATAATGATAGAAACATCAATGATGAGTGAGAATCAACTATTGGCTGCCTACTGCATGCCCCCTACTAAGGACTGAGCCAGCAACCCAGACATGTGCCCTGACTGGGAATTAAACTGTGACCTTGGGGCTCATAGGTCAATGCTAAACCACTGAGCCACTCCAGCTGGGCTCAGAAGTTTCTTTAAAGGGGCCTGCACACAAACTTACATGGTCCTGCTTCCTTTGAGCTCTAGTGCTGGGCAGTGGCTTTTGGGGATGCAGGGATATACAGGGAGGAACTGGATTGTCAGGCATTGGGAAAGCAACATAGGAGCAGTTTTCTCTTAGACTGGGGTGCTCACAGGGGTCATTGCTTCTGTGCTGGAACCTCCCCTGATGCAGAGCTGACTGGCAGCTATATCTGAGTTTCCATCAGCATGGCCACACTTTTCGATCCATTCTAGTGATTCCCTGAGACCCTGCCCCACTCAATTTGTAGCCCCAACCAAAGTGTTTGCAGCAGCTTTTCCACATGAATGGCCTGTTACAGCTGAGGCTTCAGACTTTGCTAAAATCTCTCAAACAAGCGGCAGCTGGTGTCAGCATGCCCCAAACCTGTCAATAAGAGGCCCAAGACCTGGCACTATCACCAGCTTGCCTTGCTTCACAACTGGGCACTTTCAAGCTGGTCCTCACAGACAATTGGTCTAGAGGTCACTTCCTCCCAGTGATGCCAACAACAATCAAGGCTCAACTACAACAAGATTGTGCACACAGCATACACAGAGCTGCAGCTATAGAGCCCAGCTCAGAAGACTGGGGAGGCTGAGCCATTGGGCCCTACAGGACATCTACTACACAAGGCCACTATACCAAGTCCAGGAGATCTACCTAATACATATAAATAAATGCAGGGAAGTGGAGACAAAATGCAGAGACAAAGAAACATAACACAAATGAACAGAAATGGAAGCAAGCAAACTACTGGATACAAACTTCAAAACAATGATTATAAGGTTGCTGGAGGATCTTAATGAGGGCTTAAAGGGATTTAATGAGAGCTTTAAGGGACTTAGTGAGACTTACAAGAATCTTAGTGAGAATTTCAAACACATGAAAAAGGACCAGTCATAAATTAAGCATACCTTAGACTTATATTTTTGTGGCTTTGTTTACTTTTCAAACTCATTTCCTTTTGACAGTGTTAACATAAAAACATTCAATCCTATAAAGAATTTTTGTGAGTTTATTTGAGCCAAACTGTTCACAATTGCCGGAAGCAGAACTTCAAAGGATTGAGATAATGCTCTGGAGGATGGTGGGTTACATCTATATTTATATATAATCAAAGGAAAGGACATAGGTGGGTTAAATGAAATCCATTGGTGATAGAGAGGTGGGAGAAAGAAAAGCAAGTAAACCCCTGTGATTGGATAAAAAGTAAAATGATAGACACATACTTAGGTGGGTGCAGGAAAAGTTAACATGATAATAATGAAAGAATTTGTGTTATCTGTACTGTTGCCCATGCACATTATGTTGTGCCCCAAGGGGTCCAGAAAAAGGGAAGTTATAAGTTACCCAGACATTTCAAGGGTATGTTATTATACATGCAAAAAGACAGATAGGCTCAGATAAGATAAAGGTTGACCTTGTCAGTGAAGATATCGGCCTAGGATGTAACTACCCACCACAACTGCTTTTAGTTAAAGTTTAATTTCAGACCATCCTTTGTGGTTACTTTAGGTCTCTGAGTTTGCAAGACCACCATGCAGGCCTTCCCTGAGCTTGTCAGGTTAGCATGTGGCCCCTTTCATCCACAACAGAAAAAACACAAAGGTAGTTACCACCTGACCAAGTTCATTCAGATTCACAGTGGCCAATGTAGGAATGAAACACAGCTCCTTCTAGAGAAACATGACCCTTGAAACTCACTAACAGTCACTTTAACCTCCTTTTGCACTAAACCCTATCTCAAAATGTAATCATCCCTGTTTCTATATAGCTCCTGGAGTAGCTGTCACTGACACAGAATGGAGTGTAGAACACAATTTTAGAGGGACCAGGAGGAAAATTCTGGAATTTTGTGATACTAAATCATGGAGAGGGGATCCTCTCAGTTCTTAGAATCTGAGCAGTTTACATTTCATTGACTCATAGAGAAATAGTATCTGAATATGACAAAATCCCAGTGGGGTTGAAATTTGTCATTTCTGGTTGAGGAACAATAACCTTTATTTATCAGGTGCAAAATTATCTGCATGCTGTTCTAGCATATAAAGATAAAGTACATTCCTGGGATTACTGCTGCCTGGACAGCTCCAAAATGTGAAAATGCCTTCTACACAGAGGGTAGGGTCTCTAGGTGATGCCTCGGGACACTTTTACTGCCCTGGTACAAAGAGTTCCAGAAAAACAGCTGGTGGCTGTCTCACTCCAAAAATGATGGAAGGAGGAGCAAAATCTTGCAGAGGGAATATAGTAACTAAAATTAGTGGGCTGATTGAAGATGAATAGAAGAGAAAAGCTTCTTGGTATTTTAAGATACTTTCACAAAAAGGATTCTGTGGACTAATAATTTTGGGAAATGCTACTTCCTCTTGAAGAATCACAACTGCTTTGATACGCTAATCTACACTATAATCTTTGATTCATAATTCCCCACACTTATTGACCCATAGAAAAATATTTTGTGTGAAATACCTTGATAAAATCCCCATTCTGAGAAATAGCGAGATAGCAATAGAGTAAGAAATATATTTTTTTGTATGAATGAAAACCAGGGACATTGGGCATATATGGTTGTAAATGTTGTCCCAAGATGCTAAGTGACCCTTAAGATCTTTGCCCTAGTTGAGCTGATAAACGACCAAAAAAAAAAAAAAAACAAAACCTAAGAAACTTACTGATAAGGGGTGCAGAGATGTACAGGAATCCTAGGTACAAACTTGACCAGAATTTACAGCTTGTTTCCTACTTCTGTCTTTCAATAATTCTTTATGCTAATGAGCCTGGCATTATGTCTCATCATCCTCTACCTGCTTAATTATCCTTGATTGCTTCTGTTGTGCATGCATAACGTCAGGTTAAACAATGCAGACAACACTTCCTCTTCTCTGACTGTGACAGTGTATCATAATTGAGCCATTCCTGCCTCTCTGGACACCTCCTATTTTCCAAAGTGCGTCCCTGTACATTAATCTGCTGGTTAAATATTGATAGCAAGCCTCTGCCTTAATATTTATTTTGTTGCTCCATATTTGCCGCATATAAGGTGATCTATTTGTTTCTGTCTTTCCGGCCTGTTTAATCAGGACTGAGTCAATCTTTCCTGTGTTGAACCTTCTTGTCCAATCATAGCTAGAGGGTGTTTTGGAGAGTGAACTGATACCAGCTTTGAAATAATTCTCTATGCTCAGTATATGTGCTGCCATAGCCAGTAGGGGTCAGAAGGGCATTTCTTTCTGAGATCAAGTGGCTGGTGGTGAGAAAGGAAAGCTTAGAGGCAATTCTTGCATTGATCATCTCTCTTTGCACATTATATTCTAAAGGTAGCCTAAGAAAAATGGGGCCAGTTGGGCAGCTTTTATATCTTTCATGGAATGTTGGCCCTGGAGCTTTTAGAGTTAGTAACTTGTAACAAGAGTGGTAGACTATGTAATAGCAGAAAGTGTCCCTTCAAAAATAAAGACCTGGATGCAATCTCTGGTCTTGATGAAAGTCTGTTAGAGGTTCTTAGGCAAGTAACTGAACTCTGTCCATTTGCCCCAAATGCCTCACAGGGTCATGTGGGAGCATTAAATGATAAGTGAATAGGAAGCATCTTTGAAAATATGCAATACTATGCTGCAAAAGAAATGTAAATTCAATCCTTGAAGATAAGCAAATCCTTCTGCTTTAATCAGAATGCTATCAGTGGCAGTCTTCAAATCCTGTTTCCTAAACTTGAGGCTATGACCTGTCCTCCCCGTCCTCCCCAGCAGAAAGGCCACTATTACCTTGTGTGCCTGTGTTTTGGGGGAGGGGGTGATGATTAAATCTTAGATACATTTGTGTTACTGACAAACAAAGAAGATTAAACAGATGTGCTCTTGGCTACTTCCAAGCCCTGCGTCCCTGTTCATTTATCAGTGACTTGGGAAGTCTCTCTCTGCCTCTCTACCCGCCAGCAGAATGAAGGCAAGCACGAGGCACATCCTCCATCCAAGTCACTATCTGATTTTCCACAACAGTACCTAATAGTTTAGAGACTTTAGGTAACACAGGCATCATATATAAATACTAGGGGCCCACCTTGAAAGGAATTGTGGGCTGCCAGGCTGCCTTGGGCACAGGGGCAGGTCTTGGCCCATTCTTCATGCCCCTGCCAGGCCCTCTCATGCAGCCCCCAGTCCTCTCTCTGCTGGCAGCCTCACTCCCGCCACCGCTGCTCACACACGCTGATGGCAATGGCATCAGCCTGCTCACGAGATTGGGGCCAGTGCCGGCTGCGGGTGTGAGAGGTGGCTGCTGGCCCGATCGTGCCTCAGGAGCAGGGGGAGGTGGAGAAGCCCTGAGGGGCGATCGGGGCCTGTAGCCACTGTTCGCACCCGCTGATGGTGCCAACCAATCAGGGCTGGTACTGGGCACCAGCAGCGGGTGTGAGCAGGCCAGGCACTGGCAGCATGTGAGAGTGCCCGGCAGGACCATGACACATGGGAGAAGAGTTTTCAGTAACCATCAGATGCTAGCCCTGATGACAGTTCCCAAGAAAAGATCTAAGATTGGATCAGAGAGTAAAGAAGCAAGTGACTAGCTCAAATACTTCTTTCCCTTGGTAGACAGCGAGCTTCCTTTTGGTATCCCCAGCACAAGAAAGATACTACATAAATCTGTTGAGTAAAGGTCTGACTTTAAGTAAGATCTATATTCTTTGTATTCTTGTCAAAGGACTAGATGCCAGATTCCTTGCACAAATTCAGGGAAAGCAAAAATCAGGCTACTCCATGAGGGAACAAATTCTGAAAAACTCAATGAGGGGAAAAAATGTTCTCGCCTGAGTAAGGTGGGTAAGGAGGATGGTATACTGGAGCCCGCTTGTATAGACTCCCAAGATCTGTGCCCATTTTCCCCCCACTGTGTTCAGTGAAGTCACATGGGTAGCTTGAAATTGACCATGGTGGGGTTATTTACACCATACTCATTGACAAACACTACAAATCAGGGCCTTTTTCTTTTTCTTAGATATTTGTAAAACATTTCCCAGTGCACCACTGGGAAGGGAATAATCAATCCCATTTTTTCCAACCCCTAACATTTGATAAAGCCCATCAAATAAAGACTACTAGGAACATACCTGCAGCCAAATAAGCCAAGATATATGTCCTGCACCATGGATAATGGAACTGTGGGACATCTCATTGAAAGGGAGTGAGGGAGGGCTTATTATTGGGTTTGGGCTCTGTAGGAAGATTTTTATAGGAGCCTGGGGAAGGGGGCAGCTCTACCTGGGAGTTGCCATGAAACATAGGATAGAAAAGGGGTTTGTAGCAATTATGGTTTAGGAGAAGAAGAAGGAAGTGGGGCTGGGGGAGCCATTAAGTAAGGAAGGAGAGAGGCTGCTCGTCATTTCACAGCTGAGAGACACCTTGTCTATGTGGCCTTGGCCATGTCTCATCAATTACATTTTTCTTCTTTTTTAGATTCTGCTAGAAACAAAACAGTCTGATTACCAGCAAGGCTAAGAAGTGGACTTGGGGTCCTGTCTTCTTAGAAACTGACAAGTTCAAATAATTGTGGAATATTGTGTCCAAATCCCTTATCACCGGATTTGGAAACCAGGACTGCTTTCAAGAAGTGTCAAAGCAACCCATAATCACAGAGCCTCCAGGCAAGAGTTGGCTGTCCACTCCCACTAAAATGAGTCAAACAGCAAAGCTTCTTACAATCTAGAATATGAGAAAATATTGCTTCTCAGCACAGTTTCACTGCTATGAATGAACAAAAGCAGTTTTCCCCGGTTAACACCTTCTACCAATGTTTACCTGCTCACTGGTTGCTTCAGATTCACCAGTCTGGCCACTAGATTCATAAGAAACATGCCTGCGTTTTTACCCAAAGGCAGTGCAGATACAGGGAAAGGTCTTAAGAACTATATGCCTTAAACATTTTTGTCTCCACAACCTGACACAGTGCCTGGCACAAAGTAAGTGCCTAATAAGTGCTTGTGTAATAAATCCTAGAAGATGGAAGTATTTAGGAGTGATTTAGGAGTGAGGTGGGACTGTTGGCACTTCTCAGGCCACACTGGTTGGACAGTTCTACACTCTGCATTTACAGGTTGTTTGTTACCACCATAATCAAGTTCCTTTTTCTGTAGAAAGTGCCCCTCCAACATCTCATGGATCGGAAGGAAAGTGTGGTATCTGCAGCTGTGTCCTCTAAGTGTGGCCCTGGCTACAAGTAAACATGAAGCATGATCTTTTTCTGGAGTTCAAATCCATAAAGCCATAAACTGCCAGAACCTTTCAGCTTGGCTTCTCTTATTTTGGTCCACAAACCACCTGCACCTGGATCACATGAGATGCTTGTTGAAAAATGCAACTTCCAGTCTCCACCCCAGATCAACTGATTAGAACCTCAGCACTGGAAACCCGGGTCTGCATCTTTCATAAACTCCCTTGTTTGATGCCTGTGCACACTAAGATATAAAAAACAGTGCACTCAGATGGTGTGGGTTTTTTCAACAAAAAAATCAACAGGAATGCACAGATTCAGTTGTCTCATTCAGCCAATGTTCACTGAAAGTCAGTTATTGAGATAATAATAGTGCACAAGCACTCAGGGAGCTTAGAGTCTTCCCTTAAACTCATCTGTCAAGACTATTTGTCTGATCTGAGAGAGGTTTCATTTTCTATTTTTTAGACCAAAAAGGAAAAATGGCATCATGCTTCCTAACCAACATGAGTAGCAATACTCTCTTTGGTTAGTTTATCAGTAATTTGCTAATATTTACAAATTAGCTGTTTATAGTAGTTTCTTCTCAGAAGATGAGACTGAGTGGGAAGAGTAATGTACTCTGTTGTACTGCCCCCTCCACCCCAGTCCACTCTCCACATCCTGAGTCTGGCTCCCAGGTCACTGCCTTCCCCCTCCCACTGCCGGCTGCCTCATCTTCTCCAGGATCTGGGGCACTGGCCATGCTGGGATCTGAGGCAAGAACAACAATAGCTCCCAGGCCTTGGGCCCATCTGACCAGACCACTGGAGGGCCTACTTCTTCCATAACTTTCAGACTCTGAAGATGCTCGGTATAGTGAGCATCTCACTTGCTCAAAGGTTAGTTGGGACAGATGGTGTCCCACATCAGGCAAACTTTAGCTAATAAAGGACAAGACAGGCAAGAGCATCAGAGAAACATCTTGCCATGCCATCCCAAACACACACCTATGGACTGTTCCAGGCAAGAATGTTCCCTAACCTCTGTCAGGAGATGTCTCTCTCTTTCCTTATTTCTTATGATTGCTGCCTCAGGAGAGCACCTTTAGATACCAGTCATATGCTTTGCCTCAGGCTATGTTTTGCAAGGAACCCAAGCTAAAGCAGTGTCTATATCACTTCTTTAAAATAATATTTTTCAATTTGTTTATTAAAATATTTTAAATGTCTAACTTTGGTATTATAATTAACTGTGTGTCCATTTCTCCCTTGAAATCAGGGATGATGCCTTGCTCATATTTAATTCTCTAACCCAAGGATCATGCCCTCAATATAGTAGGAATTCAAGAAGCCTGCAATTAATTGAATCATTCAAAGTCTCTGCCCTAAAGAGGCTTACAATCAGAATTGTCAGGGACCTGGTGCCATCCTTGAAATGGACTTGGTCCCTTCAACAGTTAGACTTCTGAACAAAGAGCCAGAAGTGTGTTATTCTCTTCCCACACTACCAGGAGCAAAAAGTGGATAGGAGTGTGGGAAGAGAATAACACAGGTGATATATTATAATTTTCAAATTCCCAAAATACACTGCTGAGGGGCTATACTTTTTCTGGTCCATGACAGTCACCTGTGCACTGTGGAGACCCTCTGAGTCACCCCCATACCAAGAGCAGTCAGTTAAAGTCATTTGGAGGTGTATCCCTTACAAGTGTGGCTCTGATTTTAATAAGAAAATCACCTAAAACCTGATTTTTCAAATAACTTTTATTTCATATATGTTCATAAATCAAGAATACTCTCTTTGGTTAGTTTATATTTGCATCAAACACAGATATGTGGGAGATTCCAAGATGGCTGCAGAGTAGGGGGATGCTATACTCATCTACTTCAGTGCCAAACCAGATTTACAGCTAAATTATAGAACAATCCACTTGAATAACCAACTGAAGACTAGCTGAGCTGAAATATTACAGCCAAAGATTTGCAAAAGAAGCCACATAGATACTGCTAAAAAAGGGCGGAGATGAGGAAAGGGCTGGCCTCCGCACCAATGTGTGGTGGCTGAGAAGCCAGAGGGATATTTTGGATGCAAAACTCTGTCCCCTAGGAGTATGGGAGGGATCCCAACCCAGAGCAAGAGAGACAGGAAAAGAAGCCTGCACGGTATTTGGTGGTGAAAATCAGTGGGATTCAGTTTGCCTGGGAGAGAAAGGTTGAGCTCTACTATTATTATAGCACCATCCTGGGGAGTGCACTGCCTGGTCCTCCAACTACTGGTAACACCACTTTGCTGTGCTCAGGTCTGGCAGAGGGATCTTCAGGGTGCTCATTTTCTGGAGAAGCTCTTGGCAGAGACCTGAACAGTGATTCAACTGTGTAGCTTTGGAATGGGACCATTCTTCCCCACCTTGAGTATACAGCCAGTGCATCCCCTACCTGTTGAATCACTTGGCCTGCCCTGCCACTTTGTGGCCCTGCCTTGCTGAGTTCAGTCTCACAGGGGGATCAGGGTCTTTTGGAAGGTCTTCTAGGGAGGCTTTGGTCCAAGAATCAGATAGGTGCTTCATTGGGTGGCTACATGGCAGGGGGGCCATTCCTATCTCCTCTGAGATCTCAGCCCATGCTAACCTGGGAAGGGGAAGAAGTGCCCCCTCCCTCTCTCCTGCTGGCTTTTTTGTCAGCATCCCCAAACCAGAGACTGTTTAGATCAGCCCACTCAAGTCCCAGTGGCCCTGCCCTGCTGAGTTCAGTTCCCAAGGGAAAAGGGTGTGCTGTCCAGAGCTAGGACATTCAGGGTGTGTCTCCCTAGAAGGCAATTGTCCAACACTGGGATGAAGTGCTTGGTTCCCTCTTGGGGATTCAGTTTACAACCCCCTCAATGGAAGATTCTTTTGATCCCCGAGTCCCAATGGCTCTGCCCTATTGAGCTTGCTCCTACATAGGTATGACTGGCTGCACCCAACCTGAATCTGTGATGCACTCCTCCTGGGGGAGCTAGAGTTAGAGTCTCTAGCAAAGATTTCGTGGATTTGTTGTGGCCACCTTCCCCCCATTGAGTGCTTGACAACACAACCCTCAAGTAGAGGAACCAATAGCCTCATCCTCCCAACACAGTTCACCCCACCCTAGTGAGCTCCAGACCTGTGGAAGGGTCCGTGAATCATGGCCAGCCTGGGCCAATTCTACAGTCTTTCTGCAAAAGGCTCTAGAGCACTGGTTCTCAACCTGTGGGTCGCGACCCCTTTGGGGGCCAAATGACCCTTTCATAGGGGTCGCCTAAGGCCATTGGAAAACACATATATAATTACATATTGTTTTGTAATTAATCACTATGCTTTAATTATGTTCAATTTGTAACAATAAAAATACATCTTTCATATCAGATATTTACATTACGATTCATAACAGTAGCAAATTTACAGTTATGAAGTAGCAATGAAAATAATTTCATAGTTGGGGGTCACCACAACATGAGGAACTGTATTAAAGGGTCATGGCATTAGAAGGTTGAGAACCACTGCTCTAGAGGAAGACCAGGCAACATCAGGGGAGACAGAGTAGCTGATTGGTGGAGGCAAACCTCAGGGAGCCTCAGAACTTTTATAGATCTGCCCTTAACTCTAAGCTGGTGGAAGCCAACTCTTGTACACAGATTAGATCCTCACTCACACAGACACCTAGGTTCAGTAGATGCAGCCACAAACAGTGAAGAGCGTGATAGCTCCAGAATGGTAGCCCAAGGATACACACAATATCGGACAGCAACCTATACCTGAACCCTGTCCAAGTGAACCCAAAACCAACAAAACCAGTAGTAGGCGTCATACCATACCAGAGCTCGACTAACTAGCCACACAAGTATCACCCCAAAGGAGGATTCTGGCTAGCACCAGATACTGCTGGGAACAACTCTGCCTTTGTAGGAAGCCTCTGCACAGTGATTGAGATTTATTCTAATAGTCAGCCATACTGAAGGGTTAACTCCACACACAAAAATTCCAACAGCATTCAAAATTCAACTACAATAGGAGGGTAATATAACCCACAAGAAACATTCCTAGAGCACTGAGATCAGGTAATCTGGAAGACTGCCACTGAGCCCAACAACACACCTATATCCTAAAGCCATCATAACAAGTGTTGGAATCATAGTAGATGTACATAATTCACATGGACAAAATAGGAAGTAAAGGAAATATGCCTCAAATGGTGCAGAGGTGTGATCCAATGGTTGAGCAACTTCTGAATCATAAGGTCACAGTTCAATTCTGGGTCAGGGCACATGCCCAGATTTCAGGCTCAGTCACCAGTGAGGGTATGCAGGAGACAGCCAATCAATTATTCTCTCTCATATAATGCCTCAGATGAAAGGACAAAAGAAATTCCCAGAAAAGGAATGAAATGAAATGGAAGCAACCAAAATACGAGATGCAAATTTAAAACAATGGTTATAAGGATGCTCAAGGACCCTAGAGAAAGAATGGATAATCTCAGTGTGAACTTAAACAAAGAGATAGTAAGCAATAAAAAGGACATAAAAACCATAAAAATGAACCAGCCAGAAATAAAGAATAGATCTAAAATGAAGAATATACTAGAAGGAATCAACAAGAGGTTAGATGAAGCAGAGGATGAAATCAACAATTTAGATGATAATATAACAGTAAGTACCCAAGGAGAAGAGAGAGAGAGAGAGAGAGAGAATTTTTTTAAATGAGGAAAGGATAAGGGACCTCTGGGACAACATCAGCCATAACAACATCCACATCATAGAGGTACCAGAAAGAAAAGAGAGTGAGCAAAGCATAGAGAACCTGTTTAGAGAAATAATGGCTAAAAACTTTCCTAATCTACTGAAAGAAAAAGTCACACAAGCTCAGGAAGATGAACCTAAAGAGACCCACACCAAGACACATCATAATTAAAATGGCAAAGGTTAAAGATAAAAAGAGAGGAGGGAGCAAGATGGCGGCGGTATAGGCAGACGCGTCCCAGGTCGTGTCCCGGAGCAAATGGAGTGAGCAGCTGAAACTAGTAACATCCACCCCGAATTGGCGAAATTGCTCAGCTGGTGAGACGGTTTGCAGCTGGGAAGAGCAGAACTCCCCTGGAAAGGTAAAAAAAAAAACAAGGGATTTGGGCAGTAAAGTTTGCCAGACCTCTGAACCCAGAGAGTCAGAGGGAGACCGCGTGGCAGACAGCCGCATCCCTTGGGACAGGCACAGCCCCTGACAGGGGAAAGGAGAACCGAGGGATTCCTGGCACCGCCGGGGGAATTGAGAGCTGGGTTCTGTGATCACAGAGGACTGAGCCTAAAGGGTGCAGCCTGAAGAGCAGACCAGACCATGCAGTCCCAGTAAGAGAAGAAGCTTACAGAAACTGAGCCTTTCCCGTTTCCGCGGCCAGCGTTTGTTTGTTTGTTTTTACTGAATCCTGTTCATGGGACATTTCAGATACAGACACTCACCTGTGCTGAAGAGAGGGAGAGTGTGCGAAGGAGTGGAATCTGGGGAGAGACTGAGGAGAGAAGGGGGGCCGGGAGAGGTGGCAGCGAATTGAGTGCTGAGACACCCCCGAGCCCAGATCTGGGGCAGAAATTCTCTCCTGAGAGTGAGACTCCTCCCCCCAGCCCCCAGGCAAGGAACACAGCCACACCCAGATTCCACCCTGTAGGAGATCAAGGATTGAAATAACCTGATCAGTCCCTGGGAGTTAACAGGGTCTGGCCTATAGAGGGATTTTCAATCCCAGCAACAACACAGCCCCGGTAACTATTACGCAGCCAGCTCTGGGCAGTGAACCTCCACTGGACAGAGAGGCCCTATAGCCTCAGAGGCCAACCCCAGAACACTGCCGCCCAGAGGCTGACCCACAAACTGACTCTTTGCTAAACACAAAATAAGGCAGTCTGGGAAAAAAATGCGGCTTGCTTTAAAATAAGGACTGTGGTTTACAACACAGAGGAACAGTGTATCACAGGGAAACTCAACACTCTCCTGAATACCTGGCAGGTCTAAGGCGAGCCACACTGAAGAATAGAAGAACCGAAGGACCTTCACTACTGCAATTTTTTTTTCTTTTTTCACCTTTTAACTACGAAACCAATTTTTTTTCTTTTTTTTTCTTTCTTCTTTTTTCCATCACCTGATTTTACCCTTTTAATTACTACCTTCTTATTTTTAACCAGTATTATTACTGCTACTATTTTACCATTTTTTTTAAAGTGCCATTTTATTTTCTCTTTATTTTATTTTGGGTTTAGTGTTCTCCATTCTATTTTCATCGTTATATTATTGGTTGTTTCTAGTTTGCATTCATCTCCAGGGAGCTGTTGCTGGAATTTGTTGGGATTAATGGCTGTTCTATAGGAGTATTCTCCTCATATAAAAAAGTCTCCTCCCCTCTTCCACTTCATTCTTTCTTTTCGCTCTTTTTTTTCTTTTCTTTTCTTTTCTCGCTTTTATTTTCCCCCCTACTTTTTCCCAATTTCATTTTTGCACTCCTTTTTTTGGTCCCTACTTTTCTTTTCTTTTTTCTCTTTTATCTTTTTCTCTTCCTTCTTCCTTATCCACTAATTCTCTTAATTCAGGTGGTCACCTTTATTTGGGGTTATTAATATCGTGAATATATTTGTGTATAGTGCCTGGTACGTGGTGCCTTGTTGTGTTGTATTTTGTGCCTTTAAATCAACGCAGCAGATCCAAGCAACAGCCACCTCCTGAGCACCAACACCCTCTGCTGAGGAACAGCAGCTGTACGTGAAACCTCGCCCCACCAGCCAGAAGAGCCACCACAGCTGTGAACAGCACCCACCAGAGGAGCTGCTGCCAACTGAAGAGCAGCTGCTACCGCAACCGCCTGAAGAGCAACCACAGACCAAGGAGTCACTGCCACCAAGGGAGCAACCACTGAACGACTCAACGTCTAGATATGTCAGTGAGATCAAACATGGGTAGACAAAGAAACCCCCAAAGGAAAGAGAAGGAGGACTCTCCAGAAAAGCAGCTAAGTAATACAGAGGCATGCAACATGACAGAAAAAGAATTCAGAATAAGGGTCCTAGAGTGCATAAACCGGATGGAGGAAAAAATCGACAACCTCTGCAAGAAGCTAGAAGAAACAGATGAAAAAATCAACAACTTAAGTAAGACCCAAGAAGAAATGAAGAGTGATATACCTGCAATGAAAAACTCCATTGAAAGTATCAACAGTAGACTAGGAGAAGTGGAGGACCGAATTAGTGAATTAGAAGACAAGGAAGCAAAACACACCCAAACTGAACTGCAATTGGAGAAAAAAATTAAAAGACAGGAGGAGAGCCTAAGGGAGCTTTGGGACAACATGAAATGAAACAACATACGAATAATAGGGGTACCAGAACAACAGAAGGATGAACAAGGATTAGAAAACCTATTCGAAGAAATAATATCAGAAAACTTCCCTGAGGTGGGGAAGAAAAAAGTCACACAAGCCCAGAGAGTCCCAAAAAGGTGAACCCGAAAAGACCCACACCAAGACACATCATAATTACCATGGCAAACGTTCAGGACAAAGAGAGAATCTTACAGGCTGCAAGAGAGAGACGGAAAGTTACATACAAGGGCTCTCCCATTAGATTGTCAAATGATTTCTCAACAGAAACACATCAGGCCAGAAAAGAATGGACAGAAATTTACAAAGTGATGCAAAGCAAAGGACTGAATCCAAGAATACTCTATCCAGCAAGGCTATCATTCAAACTTGAAGGCGAAATAAGAAGCTTCACAGACAAAAAAAGGCTAAGGGAGTTTATCACCACCAAGCAAGCAATGCAAGTAATGCTAAAGGGAATGGTGTAAAAAGAAGAAATAAAAGCCTATGAAAGAAAACAGCCACACAAAAAAAGAAATGGCTACAAACAAGTACCTTTCAATAATAACTTTAAACTTAAACGGACTAAATGCTCCAAGCAAAAGACATCGAGTGGCTGAATGGATAAAAAAACATGACCCATACATCTGCTGTCTACAAGAGACCCACCTCATTAGAAGGGACTCACACAGACTGAAAGTGAAAGGATGGGAAAATATCTTTCAGGCAAATGGAAAGGAAAAGAAAGCTGGGGTAGCAATACTTATATCGGACAAAATAGACCTCAAAGTGAAGGCCATAACAAGAGATAAGGAAGGCCACTTCATAATACTAAAGGGATCAATTCAACAAGAAGATATAACCCTGGTAAACATATATGCACCCAATGCAGGAGCATCCAAATTCATAAAAAAACTCCTGGAAGATATCAAAGGAAAGATCAACAACAATACAATCATAGTAGGGGACTTTAATACACCACTGACAGCACTGGATAAGTCCTCTAGACAAACAATCAGCAAAGATACAGCAATCCTAAATGACTCACTAGATCAGATGGACTTAATAGACATCTTCAGAACACTTGACCCCAAAGCCAGGGAATATACATTCTACTCAAATGCTCGTAAGACATATTCAAAAATAGACCATATATTGGGTCACAAGCAAAGTATCCACGAATTCAAGAAGATTGAAATCATAAAAAGTGTCTTCGCAGACCATGATGGCATAATATTAGAAATAAACTACAATAAAAACAACCCAAAATACTCAAACACCTGGAAGCTGAATAGCATGCTATTAAATATTGATTGGGTTACCAATGAAATCAAAGAAGAAATTCAAAACATCCTGGAAACTAATGACAATGAAAACACAACAATCCAAAACCTATGGGACACAATGAAAGCAGTCCTGAGAGGGAAGTTTATAGCTCTACAGGCCTATCTCACAAAACAAGAAAAAATGGTAGTAAATCAGCTAACTCTACAACTCAAATAATTAGAAAGAGAGCAACAAGAAAACCCCAGAGTGAGCAGAAGGAAGGAGATAATAAAGATTAGAGCAGAAATAAATGACATAGAGACCAAAAAAACCAATACAGAAAATCAATGAAACCAAGAGCTGGTTCTTTGAAAGGATAAACAAGATTGACAAAACTCTAGCCAAACTCACCAAGAAGCAAAGAGAGAGGACCCAAATAAACAAAATCAGAAACGATAGAGGCGAAATAACAACAGAGCCCACAGAAATACAAATGATTGTTAAAAAATACTATGGACAGCTCTACTCCAACAAACTAGACAACCTGGAGGAAATGGACAAATTCCTAGAAAAATACAACATTCCAAAACTCAATCAGGAAGAATCTAAAAATCTCATCAGGCCAATAACTATGGAAGAAATTGAAGCAGTCATCAAAAAGCTTCCAGCAAACAAAAGCCCAGGACCAGATGGCTTCACAGGGGAGTTTTACCAAACATTCAAGGAAGAACTAAAACCTATCCTCCTCAGACTACTACAAAAAATTCAAGAGGAAGGAACACTTCCAAGCTCATTCTATGAAGCCAGCATCACCCTAATACCAAAACCAGGTAAAGACAACACAATGAAAGAGAATTACAGGCCAATATCCCTCATGAACATAGATGCCAAAATCCTCAACAAAATCTTAGCAAATCGGATCCAGCAGTACATCAGAAAGATCATACACCATGACCAAGTAGGATTTATCCCAGGGATGCAAGGATGGTACAATATCCGCAAATCAATAAACGTGATACATCACATAAACAAATTGAAAGAAAAAAACCACATGGTCATATCAATTGATGCAGAAAAAGCATTTGACAAAATTCAACACCCATTTTTGATAAAAGCTCTCAGCAAGGTGGGAGTAGATGGATCATACCTCAACATAATAAAAGCCATATATGACAGGCCCACAGCCAACATCATACTCAATGGACAAAAACTAACACCATTTCCCCTAAGAACAGGAACAAGACAGGGATGCCCCCTCTCACCACTCCTGTTTAACATAGTACTGGAAGTGTTAGCCATTGCAATTCAGCAAGAAGAAGAAATAAAAGGCATGCAAATTGGAAAAGAGGAAGTAAAACTGTCCTTATTTGCAGACGACATGATATTATACATACAAAACCCTAGAGACTCCATCAAAAAGCTACTAGACTTAATACATGAATTTGGCAATGTAGCAGGATACAAAATTAACCCCCAAAAATCTGAGGCATTTCTATACACCAATAGTGAACTTTCAGAAAGAGAGACTATAAAAACAATCCCGTTTACCATCGCACCAAAAAAATTAAGCTACCTAGGAATAAACTTAACTAAAGAGGTAAAAGACCTCTACTCAGAAAACTACAGGACGTTGAAAAAAGATACAGAGGAAGACATAAACAGATGGAAGAACATACCGTGTTCATGGATTGGTAGAATCAACATCATTAAAATGTCCATACTACACAAAGCAATCTATAAATTCAACACACTTCCCATTAAAATACCAACGGCATACTTCAGACATCTGGAACGAACTCTCCAAAAATTCATCTGGAATAAAAAAAGACCCCGAATAGCTACAGCAATCCTGAAAAAGACCAAAGTAGGTGGGATCTCAATACCAGATATCAAGTTGTATTAAAAAGCCACTGTTCTCAAAACTGCCTGGTACTGGCACAAGAATAGGCATATAGATCAATGGAATAGAATAGAGAGCCCAGAAATTGGCCCGAACCAATATGCTCAATTAATATTTGACAAAGGAGGCAAGAACATACAATGGAGACAAGATTGTCTCTTCAATAAATGGTGTTGGGAAAATTGGACAGATATATGCAAGAAAATGAAACTAGACTACCAAATTACACCATACACAAAAATAAACTCAAAATGGATAAAGGACTTAAATGTACGACATAAAAATTCTAAAAAAATTCAAAGGCAACAAAATCTCAGACATATGCCGAAGCAATTTCTTCACTGATACAGCTCCTAGGGCACTTGAAACTAAAGAGAAAATAAACAAATGGGACTACATCAAAATAAAAAGCTTCTGCACAGCAAAAGAAACCATCAACAAAACAACGAGAAAACCCACTGCGTGGGAAAACATATTTGCCAATGTCATATCTGATAAGGGCCTAATCTCCAAAATTTATAGGGAACTCATACAACTCAACAAAAGGAAGATAAACAATCCAATCAAAAAATGGGCAAAGGACCTAAATAGACACCTTTCAAAAGAGGACATTCAGAAAGCCAAGAGACATATGAAAACATGCTCAAAGTCACTAATAATCTGAGAGATGCAAGTCAAAACAACAATGAGGTACCATCTCACACCTGTCAGACTGGCTATCATCAACAAATCAACAAACAACAAGTGCTGGAGAGGATGTGGAGAAAAAGGAACACTTGTGCACTGCTGGTGGGAATGCAGACTGGTGCGGCCACTGTGGAAGACAGTATGGAGTTTCCTTAAAAAACTGAAAATGGAACTCCCATTTGACCCTGTGATCCCACTTCTAGGAATATATCCCAAGAAACCAGAAACACCAATCAGAAAGGATATATGCACCCCTATGTTCATAGCAGCACAATTCACCATAGCTAAGATCTGGAAACAGCCTAAGTGCCCATCAGTAGATGAATGGATTAGAAAACTGTGGTACATCTACACCATGGAATACTATGCTGCTCTAAAAAGGAAGGAACTCTTACCATTTGCAACGTCATGGATGGAACTGGAGAGCATTATGCTAAGTGAAATAAGCCAGTCAATGAAGGAAAAATACCACATGATCTCACTCATTCATGGATAATAGAGACCATTATAAACTTTTGAACAATAATAGATACAGAGGCAGAGCTGCCTCAAACAGATTGTCAAACTGCAGCGGGAAGGCCGGGGAGGGTTGGGGGGCAGGAGGTAGGGGGGTAAGAGATCAACTAAAGGACTTGTATGCATGCATATAAGCATAACCAGTGGACATAAGACATTGGGGGATAGGGGAGGCTAGGGGACTGTCTAGGGCGGGGGGATAAAATGGACACATATGTAATACCCTTTGTAATACTTTAAGCAATAAATTAAAAAAAAAAAGAAAACACACACACACACAAAAAGATAAAAAGGGAATCTTAAAAGTAGCAAGAGTAAGACAGTTAACTATCTACAAGAGAGTTCCCATAAGGCTGTCAGTTGATTTCTCAACAGAAACACTTAAGGTCAAAAGGATTAACAGTAAATATTCAAAGTTGTGAAAAGCAAAGAATTACAATCAAGATTACTCTTACCAGCAAAGCCATCACTTAAAATTGAAGGCAAATGAAGAGCTTCTCAGACAAAAACAAAACAATAACAAGAACAACAAAAAACTAAATAAGTTTATTATCACCAAACCAGTATTGCAAGGACTTTTAAAGCCCTGCTTTAAGAAGAAGAAATATATATATAGAGAGAAACATAACTATGAAGAATAAAATGTCAATAAATAAGTACCTATCATTAATAACCTTAAATGTAAATGGATTAAATGTTCCTATCAAAAGACATAGGGTAGCTAAATGGATTAAAAAACAAGACCCATATATATACTGTCTACAAAAGACCCACCTCAGAACCAAAGAAACACAAAGACTGAAAGTGAAGGGATAGAAAAACATATTCCCATAAAAAAAAAAACTGGGGTAGCAATACTTATATCTGACAAAACAGACTTCAAAATAAAGGCCATAAAAAGAGCCAGGAAGGTCACTATATAATACTAAAAGGATGCATCCCACAAGAGGATATAACCTTGTAAACATATATGCAGCCAATATATGAGCAGCTAAATATATAAAGAAAGTCTTGGTGAACATTAAGAGATAGGCCAAGAGCAATACAATCATAGTAGAAAATTGACATCAATTGATAGATCTACTAAACACAAAAACAAAAATCAACAAGGCAACAGCAACCTTAAATGACACACTGAATCAGATGGATTTAATTGATATTTAAAGAATATTTCATCTCAAAGCAGCATAATATACATTCACCTCAAGTGCACATAAAATAGTCTCAGAGATAGACCTCATGTTAGGGCAGAAAAATAAATTTTAACAAATGCAAGAAGATTGAAATCATACCAAGCATATTCTCAGATCACAATGGCATGAACTAGAAATCCATTACAATAAAAATCATAAAACATTAAAATACATGGAGACAAAATAACATATTAAACAATGAATGGGTAACAATGAGATCAAAAAAGAAATCAAGGGTCACTAGCCAACAAATGAAAATGAGTACATAACAACTAAAAATCTATGGGACACAGTGAAAGCAGTCCTGAGAGGGAAGTTCATAGCATTATAGGCCTTACCTCAAGAAGCAAGAAAGGTCTCAAATAAACAATCTAACCCTACATTAAAAAAATACTATAAAAAGAACAACAAACAAAGCCCAGATTAAGTAGAAGAAAGGAAATAATAAAGATTAGAGCAGAAATTAATGGCATAGAGATCCCCCCAAAAATTAATATAAAAGATCAATGAAACAAAAAGCTGGTTCTTTGAAAGGATAAACAAATTGACAAATCTTTAACGAAACTCATGAAAAGAGAGAGTGAGAACCCAAATAAATAAAATCAGAAATGAAAGAGAAATAACAACTGACACCACAAAAATACAAAGGATTGTAAGAAAATACTACATGCCAACAACTATACTAGTATGCCAACAAATTGGACATCCTGGGCAAAATGTACAATTTCCTAGAAACACAGTCTTTCAAAACTGAATCAAGAAGAATCAGAAAACCTGAATAGGCCAATAACAACTAATGAAATTTAAACAGTAATCTAAACACTCCCAGCAAACAAAGCTCTTGGACTAGATGGCTCCACAGGTGAATTTTACCAAACATTCAAAGAAGAAATAACACCTATCATCCTCCAAGTATTCCAAAAATCCAAGAGGAAAGAAGACTTCCAAGCTCTTTGTAAAAAGCTAGCATTATCCTAATTCGAAAACCAGATAAAGACACTACGAAGACAGAAAATTATAGGCCAATATCCCTGATGAATATATATGCTAAAATCCTCAATAAAACATTAGCAAACTGAATTCAACAATACAATAAAAAGATGGCACACAATGAGCAAGTGTGGTTTATTCTGAGTATGCAAGATTAATACAGTAGTACCAAATCAATAAACATGATATATTATTTTAAAAAAATGAAGGATAAGAATAACATGATCATACCAATAGACACAAAAATAGAATTTGATAAAATCTAGCACCCAACTATGATGAAAATTCCCAGCAAAGTGGAACAGGGGGATCATACCTCAACATAATAAAGGCCATATATGGCAAACCCACAGCCAACTTCATACTCAATGGGAAAAAAACAGAAATCATGTCTCTTAAGATTAGGAACAAAACGGGTATGTCCATATTCACCACTGCATTCAACATAGTACCAGAAAAACTAGACACAGCAATCAGACAAGACGAAGAAATAAAAGGAATCCAAATTGGAAAGAAGGAAGTAAAACTCATTTGCAAATGACATGACATTGTATATAGAAAACCCTAAAGACTCCACCAAAAAACCATTAGATCTAATAAATTAATTTGGCAAAGTAGTAGGATACAAAATTAATATCAGAAATTGTGGCATTTTTATAAACAATAATAAATTATTAGAAAGAGAATTTTTTAAAAAAAAATCCAATTTACTGTTGCTACCAAAAAAAAAAATAGGTTTCTAGGAATAAATTTAACCAAAGAGGTAAAAGACTGTACTTGGAAAATTATAAGACACTGAAAAAAGAAATGGAAGAAGATACAAATAAGCAGAAACATATACTATGTTCATGGATAAGAAAATTAACATCATTAAAATTTCTATACTACATAAAGCAATCTAAACATTCAACACAATTCCTATTAAAACATCAATGGCATTTCTCACAGATCTAGAACAAAAATTCCAAAAATTTATATGGAACCACCAAAAACCCTGAATAGCCTCAGCAGTCTTGAGAAAGTAAAATAAAATCAGAGGTATTAAACCACTTGATATCAAACTGTCACAATAATCAGAACAGCACTGTATTGGCGCAGGAATAGGCAAATGAATCAATGGAATGGAATAGAGAGCCCAGAAATAAAACATGCCTTTATGGTCAATTAATATATGACAAAGGAGGCAAGAGCATACAACGAGGTAAACACAGTCTCTCTCTCTCTCTCTCTCTCTCTCTCTCTCTCTCTCTCTCTCTCTCTCTCTCCCGATCAATAAAAATATTTCCTCAAGTGAGGATTAAGAAAATAAGAAATATATTAACAAACAACAAATGCTGGCTAGGATGTGGAGAAAAGGGAACCCTCATGCACTGTTGGTGGGAATGCAGACTGGTGCAGCCACTGTGGAAAACAGTATAACGTTTCCTCAAAATATAAAAAGTGGAATAGCCTTTTGACCCAGTAATCCCACTTCTGGGACTATATCCAAAGAAACCTGAAACACTAACTCGAAAGAATATATGCACCCCTATGTTCATTGCTGCATTATTTACAATAGCCAAGATCTGGAAACAGCCCACGTGCCCATCAGTGGATGAGTGGATAAAATGCCGTGGTACATTTACACAATGAAATACTCCTGGGTCTTAAAAAGAAAAAGAAAATCTTACCTTTTGTGACAGCATAGATGGACCTGGTGATAATTATTATGCTAAGTGAGATATGCCATTCAGAAAAGACAAATACCATATGCTCTCACATGTATGTTTAATCTAGTGAAGAAAATAAACTGACCAACAAAATAGAAACAGTGGTATGGATACATGAAATAGGCTGGCAGCTGTCAGATGGGATGGGTTTGGGGCTGCAGGATGAAAGAAGGTGAACAGATTAGCAAAGACACACACACACACACACACACATACACACACACACACACACGGGATGTGGGTGCTAGGTGGAGATGAGCAAAAGGGGGTGGTGGGGATGTAAAGATATTTTGCTTGGAGTGATGGGCATATGATGCAGTGAGCAGATGATATTTTGTTGAGTTGTACACTTGAAACTTGTATGGTTTTGTGAACCAATGCCACCCCAATAAATTCAATAAAAAACCACACAGATATATGCATCAGGGTTTTTTTTAAAAAAATCAAATCATTCTAAAATGCAGTGTTCTGATCTTCCGGTTTCAATAATATGCATAGTCCTGGAGTTAACTATATTTAGCTCTTTTAGCAGCTCCCTTAAGTATTTATAGCCACATTTCTAAATAATATATTGCTATTACTAATTCTTAATTTGTCAATTTTAGACATTAAGTATTAACACCCCACCATGCTATATAAAACTTACCTCTCACAATCCCTATATCACTGCTACCTTTTACCACCATCCCAACATAGGTTTATCACAGATTTAGTTGTATCAATAGCCCCTGGAAACCACCATTCTATTTTCTGTCTCTGTGGATTTGACTACTCCAGGTACTTCATGCAAGTGGAATCATACAATAGTTATGCCTTTGTGTGTCTGCCTTATATCATTTAGCATACTGTTTTCACGGTTTATTCATGTTGTAGCATGTATCAGAACTTCATTCCTTTCTAAGGCTGAATAATATTCCATTGTACATATATACCACATTTGTTTATCCACTAATCTACTGATGAATATTTGGGTTGTTTTCACCTTTCTGCTATTGTGAATAACGCTACTGTGAATATTGGTGCAAAAATATATTTGAACACATTGGTGTACAAACATGTGCATGCCCTTGCTTTTAATTTGGGGGGATATACACTTCAAAGTAGGATTGCAGTAGCATATAGTTATTCTGTTTAATTTGCAGGGAAACTGCCATAATGTTTTCCACTGTGGCTACACTACTTCGCCTTCCTAAATTCATAAGAGTTCCAATTTCTCCACATGCTACCAACACTAGTTATTTTATGACTTTAAAAAATAATAATAATCATTCTAATAGGTGTGAAATGTTACCTTCTTGTGGTTTTGATATGCATATTCTTATTTTAGTGATGTTAGGTAATTTTTCATGTGCTCATTGGTCATTTATATATCTTCTTTAAAGAAATGCCTGTTGAAATATTTTGCCCATTTATAAACTGGGAGGTTGGGGTTATTTTTTTGGCTGTTGTTAAGGTTTTTTCATTTGTTTTTTTGAGAGTATTACAGATGTTCCCCCATTTTTCCCCCATTATACCCCTCCTCCCAACTCCCATCCCACCCCAGGCCATTACTGATCTATTATCTGTGTCCATGGGTTATGCATATATGCATATAAGTTCTTTCATTAATGTCTTACCATCTCCCATCCCTGCCCTTCACTCTGAGATTTGTCAGTCTGTTCCATACTTCCATATCTCTGGACCTATTTTATTCATCAATATTTTTTGTTCATTAGATTCTACAGATAACTGAGGTATTGTGATATTTGTCTTTCTCTGACTGGCTTATTTTGCATAGCATAATATTCTACAGGTCACCCCATACTGCCTCAAAGGGTAACAGCTCCTTTTTTACAGCTGTATAGTATTCCATTATGTAAATATTTGAGGCCTGGTGCATGAAATTAGTGCATGGGTCAGGTCCCTAGGCCTGACCAGTGATCAGGGACAATCCAAGTCTTCCTTCCCCAGGCTGCCAGCTGCCAGCTGGGGCCTGCCTTCATTCTGCGCCACTCCATGGGGGTCAGCGCATATCATAGCAAGTGGTCAAACTCCTGGTCGGTCGAACTCCCAAGGGGACAATTTGCATATTAGTCTTTTATTATATAGGATACCACAGTTGTTTTTTTATCCACCGATCTTGCTGATGGGTACTTGGGATGTTTCTAAATCTTAGCTATTGTAAATAAGGCTGCTGTGAACATAAGGGTGCATATATTCTTTCTCATTGGTGTTTTTGGATACTTAGGATATATTCCTAGAAGTGGGATCACTGGGTCAAATGGCAGTCACATTTTTAAATTTTTGAGGAAACTCCATACTGTTCTCCATAGTGGCTGTGAAACATGCAACTGGTCTTTTATTAGGGATTGTGTTGAATCTATAGATTGCTTTGGGTAGTATGGACATTTTAATGATGTTAATTCTCAAAATCGATGAACACATTATATGCTTTCACTTGCTCGTATCATTCTCTATTTCTTTTTCAATGTCCTATGGTTTTGTGAGTACAGGTCTTTTATCTCCTTGGTTAAGTTTCTTCCTAGGTATCTTATTTTTTTGTTGCAGTGGTAAATGGGGTTGTTTATTTAGTTTCTCTGAGAGTTCATTATTGGTATATAAATACGCCATTGATTTTGGGGTATTAATTTTATATACTGCTACTTTGCAAAATTCATTTATTAGGTCTAGTAGATTTTTGGTGGAGTATTTAGGGTTTTCTATGCACAATATGATGTCATCTGTGAATAATGACAGTTTATGTCCTCCTTTCCAATTGGAATTCCTTTTATTTTCTCTTCTCTGATTGCTGTGGCTAGGACTTTGAGTACTATGTTGAATAAGAGTAGTAAAAGCGGACATCCCTGTCTTGTTCCTATTCTTCAAGAAAAAGCTTTTAGTTTTTGCCATTGAATATAATTTTGCCTGTGGATCTGTCATATACACCCTTTATTATGTTGAGGTATGATCCCTCTATTCCAACTTTTCTGAGTTTTTATCAAAAATGGGTGCTAGATTTTGTCAAATGATTTTTCTGTGTCTATTGATATGATCATGTGATTTTTATCCATTGTGTTTTTGTGATGTTTCACATTTATTGATTGCAAATATTGTACCAACCTTACATCCCTGGATAAATCCAATTTGGTCATGATGTATGATCTTTTTAATGTATTGCTGGATCTCGTTTGCTAATATTTTTTTGATAACTTTAGCATCTATGTTCATCAGGAATATTGGCCTATAATTTTTTGTTTTTGTAGCATCTTTATCAGATTTTGAAATTAGGATAATGCTAGCCTTGTACAAAGAACTTGGAAGTTTCCCTCCTTTTTTTTCTTTTTAATTGTTTGAGGAGGATAGGTGTTAGTTCTTATTTGTATGTTTGGTAAAACTCCCCTGTGAATCCATCCAGTCCAGGACTTTTGTTTTCTGGGAAATTTTTTATTACTGCTTCAATTTCATTGGTTGTTTTTGGTCTATTCAGGTTTTTTGATTCTTCCTGAATCAGTTTGGAAGATTATGTTTCTAGAAAATTGTACATTTTGTGCATGTTGTTCAGTTTGTTGGCATGTAGTTGTTCACAGTATTTTCTTACAATCTTTCTTATTTCTATGGTGTCAGTTGTTTCTTCACCTCTTTAATTTCTGATTTCATTTATTGGATCCTCTCTCTTTGTTTCCTGATATGTCTGGTTAAAGGTTCATCAATCTTGTTTATCTTTTCAAAGAACCAGCTCTTGTTTTCATTGCTCTTTTCTATTGTTTCTTTTTTTTTGTCTCTGTCATTTATTTCTGCTCTGATCTTTATTATCTCCTTTCTTCTGCTTACTCTGGGATTTTCTTGCCATTCCCTTTCTAGTTCTTCTAGTTGTGGGGTTATATAATTTATCAGAGACTTCTTGTTTCTTGAGGTAGAGTTTTAATGCTATGAACTTCCCTCTTTCACTGTGTAACATAGATATTGGGTTGTTTTGTGTTCATTTTCAATTTTTCCCAGGATATTTTTTTTTATTTCTTCTTTAATCTAATTGGTAACCCATTCATTGTTTAATAGCATGCTATTTAGCCTGCATGTGTTTTAATGTTTTTGAGTGTTTTTATTGTAGTTGATTTCTAGTTCCATTAAACTGTGATCTGAGAGGATGTTTGATATGATTTCAATCTTCTTGAACTTGTAGAGACTTATTTTGTGTCCTAACATATGGTCTACCTTTGAGAATGTAGCATGTGATCTTGAGAATAATGTATATTCTGTAGCTCTGGGGTGAAATGTTTTGTAAAAGTCAATTACATCCATCTGATCTAGTGTGCCATTTAAGATCACTGTTTCCTTGTTGATTTTTTTGTCTGAAAGATCTATCCATTGATGTCAGTGGGGTGTCAAAGTCCCTACTATGACTCTATTGCTGTCAATCTCCTCCTTAAAGTCTGCCAAGAGTTTATATATCTACTTAAGCCTTCCTTTATTAGGTACATATATTTTTACCAGGGTTACATTCTCTTATTGGAATGATCCATTTAGTATTATCTATTAGCCTTCCTTTTCTCTTCTTATGGCTTTGTTTTGAAGACTATTTTGTCATATATAAGTATTGCTACTCCTGCTTTCTTTGTTGGTTTGTTTCCATTTGCATGGAAAAATTTTCCATCCCTTCACTTTCATCCTGTGTCTTTTATTGTGAGGTGGGTCTCATGTAAACAGTATATGTATGCCTTATGTTTTTGTATCCATTCATCTACCTTATGCCTTTTGATTGACTTAAGCCATTTACATTTAAGGTTATTATTGATAGGTACTGATTTATTGCCACTTTAGTCTTTATGCCAGTGTTCCTCTCTCTATATATCTTATTACTATTACAACAGTACCTTTAACATTTCTTGAAATGTTGTTTTGGTGATAATAAACTCCTCTAGCCTTTCTTTTTGTCTGGGAAGCACTTCATTTCTTCTTCATTTGTGAATGATAGATTTGCTGAATAGAGTAGTCTTGGTTTCAGATTACTACTTTAAATACTGCATGCCATTCCCTTCTGGCCTGTACTGTTTCTATTTAGAAACAGCTGACAACCTTATGGGAGCTCCCTTGTAGGTAACTGACTATCTCTCTCTTGCTGTCCTTAGGATTCTCTCTTTGCCTTTAACATTTATCATTTTAATTATGATTTGTCTTGGAGTGGGTCTCTTTGGGTTCATCTTGATTGGAACCCTCTGTGCTTTCTGAACCTGTGTGACTTTTTCTTCACCAGCTTAGGGAATTTTCTATAATTATTTTATCAAATAGGTTCTCTATCCCTTGCTCACTTTCTTCTCCCTATATTAACCCTAGGACACAAATGTTGTTCCATTTCATGTTGTCCCATAATTCCCTTAAACTATCCTCATGCCTTTTAAGTATTTTTTTTTTTCTTTTTGTTACTCTGACTAGTATTTTTTCTTTTTGTTACTCTGATTTTTTTCTACCTTGTCTTCTAATTTGCTTATTCGGTCCTTTGCTTCTTCTAGCCTATTGTTTATTCCTTCCAGTGTATTCTTTATTTCAGCTATGTTATTCTTCATTTCCAACTGTTTCTTTCTCATGGTTTATATGTCCTTTTTCAAGCTTATGAACATTCTAAAGACCATTACTTTATACTCTAATTCTGATAAATAGCTTGCCTCCATATCTTTTAGCTCTTTCTGAAGATTCCTTCTGTTCTTTCATTTGGATCCTGATTACTTTTGTCCCATTCTTGGATGGGCTCAGCCCTCAGGCTTGCTGACTGTGAGTCTCAACCCTTACCACATTGTGCCAGCTATTATACCAGTGCTGACAGAACAAAAAAAGATTAAACCAAACGCAACATGAAAAACAAAAACAAACTACAACAAATACAACAATAAAACAAAGACTTAAAAAGAAAGTGAAAGGAAAGAAATTAAAAAAACACACTAAAAGACACAAAGCCAAAAGAATTAGAAGGGAGCAAAGGAAAGAGAAACAAAAAACAAAAACAAAAAGAAGAAGAGAAAAAAAGAAAGAATAGGATAGAAGGAGAAAAAGAAATCAGATTATGAAAAAAATAGAAGAAAGAGAAAAGAAAAAAGCAGAAAAACTTATGATCTGCTATTTATGGATCACAATGAAATTTGCTCTGAAGTTGTTGAATCTGGCACCCTATTGTGTTTGTCCTGGGTCTTCTGGGAGTTTCCCTGGTGTGAGTTGCTGTCCTTGCCTGTCCCTAGACAACTTGCCTAAAGCACAGCAGGGCAGCGTTGCAAATAGTCTGGCGGACCTGCTTCTATAGTCCAGAGGCTGGGTCTGCTTTGGATATCCTACCTTAAATGTCCCTATTCTGAGCTGCTCTCCCTTTTCTCACAGAACATGAAGTTTAATTCAACTTATATATTTTCCTTTTTTGTTGCCTGTAATTTAGTGTATGTCTTATTTGACTTTCAATAGTAATGTGTTTTAGTTTCATGGATACAATAGTATCACTTATCTTGCAAGTACATTAATTACAGGTTTCTTTGATTTTTACTTTTTTTGTTGTTGTTGTTTCCTGAATTATTTCTGTTTTTTTTTTCTTTTTTCTTTCATGATGGAGGTTTTCCTTAAGTGCTTGCTAAGCTTTAGTACTTATTCAATCTTTAAGGTTAGGTACTAAAAGCCTGATTTGGACTCACTGAACATGGGTATAATGGACAGCACAAAATAGTGGGATTTACTTTACAACAATGATTTTCAACTTGTATGCCACAAGAATTTTTAAAACATGCAATACCTGACTATTTAGTCAGACCTCTCTTCCTTAGATTTTCAAATTTAAAAAAATGACAACAGCCAACACAACAATAGCTGTCCAGTGTGAATGCCCTGTCTTGAACCATAAATGTATAGGTGATAAAATAGAGTTACATCTTATTGGTCATGTTGCACAATAAGGTTGCATCATATTGTTGAATTCATGGTACCAGAAATCCTTATATACAAATATAGGCACCAGATAGTTTTTAAAGTCACTCTGGAGCAAAGAGGGAACGTAATTACTTTTGTTATTTTTATTTTTTGTAAACCAATCAAAATTATACCTATTTTTATAAGATCGTACCACAGAATTTTAGAGATTAGTTTATGTCTGCCATGAGATGAAAAGGGTTGAAAATCACTGCTCTCTAAGAAAACAATTTGTCAAAGCAACCTTTCAAAGAGAAGAATCCCTAATGTCAATACATGCAAGCATTTCTTTGGGGCCCTCAAATTCCTCTGTAGAGGAACAGCTATCATCTAACCTTCTGCTTTGGAGACATTAGCCTGGTTACCAGTACTATGAAAGCAGGATGGGGAAGAGGGGTACTTGAGCCCATCATTCATTATAAATATGTTATTCAATCTCCTTTCTTCCAGATGTGTCCTTTGCCTTTCCCCACCTTCTATATCTTTGTCTGATGTCTTGAAATGCAGAGCCTCTCAGGTTCTATTTCCCCAAAGGAAAAAAATGAACTTCTAATTTTCAATGGGAGAAGGGCATATAAGAGAGGGACTTAGCCTTTCTTCATGTAAACTTCCTACTGGCTTTCCTATTATAGCACTTGTCTGTCAGCTCAGGCTGCTGATACAGAATGCCATAGACTGTGGCTTATAAGCAACAAAAATTTTTATTTCTCACAGTTCTAGAGGCTGGAAGTTCAAGATCAGGGTACCTGGATGTCTGGGTTCCAGTGAGAGCCCTCTTCCAGAGGCAAACTGCTGACTCCTTGCTGCATCCTCACATGACAAGAGCAGAGAGAAGAAAGCTCTCTCCTGATTCATATAAAGGCACTGATTCCAATCAGGAGGACTCCATCCTCATGACCTCATCAATTATTAATTTTAATTACTTCCCAAAGGTCCTACCTCCTAAAACCATCACATTAGTGGATTAGAGTTTCAACATATGAATTGGGTGCGGGGGTGGGGGGTGCACACAAATATTTAATCCGTAACAGCATCTCATCTAACCAACTATGTTTCAAAGCAATATCTTGTGTCTCTCAGTTCTGAGCTTTCATGGGTGCTGAGGGCAAATCGGCTCACCTCTCCACAGTTTCTTCTCTCAGAAACAAAGTTTTAGTTTCCCCCTTTTTCCTAAGTCATTATCCCCAAAATGGGCTTCTCATTTTTCAGGAGTTTATTGTAATCCTTTCTCACTCTTGTCTTCTACTGCCTTTGAGAGTTTTATTTTTTTTTTTATTTCGTTGATGGCACATTTGGGAGAGGAAAAAGAATAATATGAGGTCAAGTTACCTTGTCTTACCAGAAAATCTTACTGTCATCCGGGGTATTACTGCATGTCCTTTTCTCTATTATTGCTGATGTTCAGCATTTCTCAAAGGACATTTCTTAGGAACAGTGGTTATGTGAGCTGTTAATTAAAAAAATATATAAAGAATCCCATGGCCAACTAATCATGGGAGACATTACGCAAAGATATCCTTCTGCAATGCCAATATCGTTCATATAAGTTGAGTAGCATTCATCAAGAAATGCCTTCAAAGCCATCTTAAAATTCAGATTAAAAGAAACACATTCTCTTTGTGATTATACACACACACATATCTATATTAGACTCAGCTTACAGAACTATTTTATTCCCCAAATTTCGCTATAAATTATTTTAGACTAAAATATTCAAACAAATATGCTTCAGTCTCTAAAGAGGAATTCCAAGCATATTTTAGCTTCAGTCGAGAGCAAGCCAAAATAAGTGCTTCGCAAGGAACAGTATGCAACCGAATGCAGAAGCCCTGCTTATTAATATTTTAAGTCTTTTGATTTTTATGGCCATATCTCATATATTCAAATGAAGCACTTCCTGTATGGTGACTTGCAACTTCCTACAAAAACAAGGATTGATCACTCTCAGTGACCAATGAAGTCCTCTCACTTGACAGGCATCTAAACCAGCAAGCGCTTGAGATGTTTTCTTTATTTTTTTCAATTAAGCTCTTCCTACAAAGTTGTCCCACATTTGTGAAATTAAAAACATGCTTTAGTTCTAGCTGTTTCAGTAGAAAGGGAGGATAAAAGAGGGCCTGGGTTTTGTTTTTCAAGAGTGGGTAGGGAGAAGGATTGCCAAAAGCACCAGCGATTTTCACCATTCTCAATTTTGACATTCTCTCATGATTTATCTTTTATCTGAGGAAGGACGTTTCTTATATGTCAAAATTCCACTTGTTACAAATGCAACCAGCATCCCTGAAACATTCAGAGGATAACTTCATGAAGTGCTCAAGCATCTGGCTGACACACAGTGAAGCTCAGCTGCCAGGATGCCAGGACCCTAAATGAGTGACTCTTCTAACTGAATGACTCTAGTACATACATAATTTCTTCAGCTGCCTCTATATTGCAGGGCACAAATGCCATTCCAGACTGTTATAATTAACTAGAGACCTGGTGCATGAATTCTTGCATGGGTGGGGTCCTTTGGGGTGGTCTTCAGGGATCGGGCCCCAGCTCATGCCCCCAGCCTCACAGCTCCACAGCCCCACCTGGCACCCCAACTTAGCCTGGGGCCGCCCCCTCACCTACTCCACCATCCTGCCGGTGACAATTGATCAGGGCCGGGCCCCCACCCAGCTCCCTCAGCACCTGGGAGCCAGGTACCAGTCCTGTCCCCTGCCACCACCACTGGTTGTTGTCTGTGGGACAATCAGCGAGGTAATCGGGCCCCCACTTGCACCCACCTTGGCTTGGTACTGCCTGCTCACCTGCTCCACCATCCAGCAATGGTCCCGCTCTTGTCGGGGCTCATTGGGGCCAGCAGCGTCTCTATTGCCACCCACTGCCAGTGCCATATCACCGACGCCCGCCATGGTTTGTGCTGCCCCCTGGTGGTCAGCGCACATCACAGCGAGTGGTTGTACTCCCGGTCTCCTGGTCGAACTCCCAGTTGAATGACCACCTGAGGGGACAATTTTTATATTAGGTTTTTATTATATAGGATTGCCCCCAGAGAAGTGTACAGCAAGGATACCCCTATCATTTTGTCTTTCATCACTGATTTACACATCTGGGGAGCATGCCGTTTACCAATTAAGCAGTTTAATTAGGTTAACTAATGCAGCCACAAGATGTTATAGAAGTCACTAGACACTTTGTTACCCATCTGTCTTGTCTCCTTGCAGAGTAACACACTCATATACACTCATGCACCAGAGCAATACTGCCCTCTCTGGTTCTCAGCACAGTGTCTGGCACATAATAGGTGCTCATTAAGTGTGTTGGATGGATGGATGGATGGATGGATGGATGGATGGATGGATGGATGAATGCATGTTCTAGAGCCTTATTTTTATCACCACAGTGCTTTACTTCCACAGGAAACCAGAGAAGCTCTAGGAATGAAAGGGCCAGAGGATATGCAGATAGACTAGCTGGTGACAGCAAAACCTATGACCATATGCCCCACCTTTTCCCATTTCTGCAGCTATAGAACTGGGCCTAAGTTCTGGTTGGGTTCACTGGAATGTGCTAAAGGTACAAAGCATCAAAATGCTGCACTTGCCCATCAAACAGAACCTCAATTGCTCACAGCATGACATTGCTTTTTCTGCCAACTTCCTACAAAGTGTCTTTGCAGATGTCTCCATTTAACCAGAGAGCATTATCATGGGCTCATTCATGACATCAAAAGACTCCATATTGCATGTGACAGAGGAAGCTAGCTATGGACAAAATGTGAGCTTTCTTGCCATCATTGTCACTTTGAAGTGACTACCCAGCTAAGGCTATATCTCCTAAGCTCATTTTGCATCTAGCGGTTTCATGCAACTAGTTCTCACCAGTGGAATTGTGGGAGACTGTACTATACTAAGACGGCCAAAACAATAGGTCCCATTTCACTGGGTCTTATAATGTGATACTGCATTCTTGTATCACACAGTGGGGTCTATGTTCTCTCTCTTTCATTGGGAGCAGAGGGCTTGAGAAGCTTATCAGGCTAAGTTATAAAAGGTGATATAGCTTCTGCCCTGTCCTCTTGGGACACTTACCCTTAGAACCCAGCCACCGTGCCCTGAAGCAATCCAGCAGCTGAAAGTCCACTAAAGATTTTTTATTCACAGCCACAGCTGATGTACCAATAGTCAGCAGCCTTGGCTATAGGAGGTGAATGGGTCAATGACTCCAGCCCTCAGTCTTCAAGCAATCCCAGGGGACAAAATGGAGCAGAGACAAACTATCCCCACCGAGCCCAGTCCAATTTTCAAATTTATAAGCAAAACAAATATTGTCATTGTTATTTGTTATGCATCCATAAAGAACAAAAACAGAACTGTGAGTGGAAATGATGTATGTCACTTCCAATATGAGGCATTCAAGTAATAAGAATGGCCTCTCCATACTGTCTCTTCCCCAATGCTCTAGGGCAGCTGAACCATAAAATGGAAGGAGCAAGGTATCCTGATTGCCATTGTGGCAAGCCTTCTATCACTCAAAAATCCTGCATCAGACTGTTCAGGAGATAGAAATAAATTTCTATTGTGTTAAGATATTAGAATTTAAGAGTATATGACTTTACAGCATCTAGAATTACCCTAATTCAAATCATTTTTCTAATCTACCCCAAGTCTTCTATTCGTACCAGTATCTTTCCCTCCTTTAGTTTCCCAGTTGTCTGAGTAGTAGTAACTATTAAATGGGTTTCTGTTTAATTATCCTCACACCAACAGACAAATCCTGTGTATTATCAAAAAGATAATACTTATAAACTTTGAATATCCTGGGTGATGTTTAGGCAGAGGGCAAATGAAAGGCAGAAACTCACCCTTCTTACCTCTCCTCCTCAAGACCTCAAAGGGTAGCACTAGCCCAGGACACAAAAGGTAAGGAATCACCATGCTCCATAGAAATAAACCAATGTAGGTCAGTAGACTGGATCTCTAAGCTCATCCTAGAGACAGCCTTGTACAGTGAAACTGAAACTCACACACAGACCTTTAGGAAGGGATCATATTGATATCCTTGCCACACTTCATAACCATCTTAGAACAGGCATATGAAGGTTTGGCCCTCATCGGCTTTGGTGCCAGATAGAAGTATAAAAAATTAGAGGCTCAGGGCAGCATCAGCAATCCAGTGACAGTGTCTTACTCTCAGGGCTCAGGGCCTAGTGCCCATTTCTTGAACTTTCCATGGACAAGAATCTTCTTACTTCCCTTGAATTCTCCCAAATAATAATGCAATGCCCTAGAGCGGTGGTCAGCAAACTACGGCTCATGAGCCACGTGCGTCTCTTTGGCCCGTTGAGTGTGGCTCTTCCTAAGCCTTAGGAGTACCCTAATTAAGTTAATAACAATGTACCTACCTATATAGTTTAAGTTTAAAAAATTTGGCTCTCAAAAGAAATTTCAATCATTGTACTGTTGATATTTGGCTCTGTTGACTAATGAGTTTGCCGACCACTGCCCTAGAGCATCATTCCTGACAAAATCAGAGCAGATTGCTCATGTTAACAGGAGTCAGTGCCATAGGAGGTAGATGGTGAGCTTTAGTGGGTTTTTCAGCTTTCCTGGACTATTCAGAAATACCCCAAAAGGCCTTGCCCTCTGCCTACTCTTAAAATGTACTTAATAACCTGAAATATTTGAAAAAGATCTTCTGGGGAGCTCAGATTGTGTCCCTGGCATTCAGGAATCATGGTGTGAACTGTGCTGTTCCAGGAAGCAGCTTTTTTAGTGTTCAGCATAAATTATGTTTGGTATAAATCATCAGTATCTGATCTGATATCTGACCTGTGCCTCCCTGTAGCACCCAGGGACCTGCCCACATCCACCCACAGCTTCCTTCCTGATGGTATCTCCCCCCTCTATTACTTAGAGTTGCCTAAAGCCTTCTCTGCTTAATTTTTAAGTTTTTTTTTTTTTTCCCGATATTGAATGGCAACCACCTAGGGAGCAATTGGAATCCAATCCAAGATGAAAAAGCTTTACCAAATGAAAAAGTATAATAAAAATACAGCCAGTTCATGTTTACTTTTTGAATCCCAATAAGAGCTTACTTCATCAGTGAATTCTGAGTTCCCTGAACTCACCACTGCTTGGCATTTCGGGTGCAATCACCAGCCAGGCCTGTGGGGCTCACACTCTGCTGCCAGCCCTGAAATAGGATCTCATGCCATTTCCCCAAGTGGCCCGTGGAAGAATTTTTGGCTTTTTATGCCTCAACAGAGCCCACAGACTGGAATTCAGCTTTTCACAGATCATTCCTAAGTTGAACAAACCCCTTTTCTATGGGGAACTCAAGAATGTTAGCGATTCCCTCATGTTTACATGGTTCTGAGTTTAGTCAAGCTGTTTGTTTCATGCTGTTTTGATTTCACTGGAACAGTAGAGCCTCTGAAATCCCTCACTCTTGTCTCCTTCCTTCAGTGGTCCCTGTGGACCTCTGGGCTTAGTATCTTCAATGGAAATCTTGTGGGATAATGTTTCCAAATTTGTTTTCCAGAGCCTCAGTCCCTGGAAGCAGACTTGCCTGGGTTTTGTCAGTCTCCTCCTTGCCATCACTTCCTCCTCCCCTCCCCGCTTCCTGCATTAACAGCTCCTTCCCTGTTGGCTCCATCAACCACTGCTGACCTTGGAGAAGCAATGAAGACCTTGGAGGCGACTCAGAAGTGCCAAAAGCCAATTTCTAATTCTCAACTTCCCCTATCTTTCACTAGCTCCTAACAGGTTTGGGAGTTTTAAAAGCTTTGTCAATCCACAAAATCTCTTTTCACCCATCCCTGTCCTTGAATCTCCTCACTAAAGGACCAGCTCTCTGTTGACAAGACTCTTCCTTCTTAGTAAAGAAACCAAACCTGATCTGCTTTTGTGCTGATTGGACAATGGCCTCACCAAACCTCCAGGACTAGGTCAAGCCATTACCCCATTTCTGATGTCTCAGTAGGCCTGAAAATACATGAGGGGAATGCTCTAGGCACATCATGCTCTAGGTCCAGCACCACTCGGGTCGCACACAGCTGTGTAACTAATTTATGCCTTTAAGTGACAATCAGGTTTCTGATCGGACCCTCTACACCCTGACTAGCACACTTTCCATGTAGAAGCATTAAAGTCTGAGTGTGATAGGAAATGAGGAACAGAGCTGATGCAGACAGAAACTCACACCCAAGTGTAGGACTGGTTCAGAGCCACCTTGGAGTCATCTGTAACTCGATTTAGAAGCACTTATAAAACAGGGGCCCCAGCCAGAGGTTGTAAACACCCACAGACGCACTCCCTGTCCTCAATGAAGCCCCAGACCCATCAGTGAGATGAGCTGTATATCTGGGCTTCTCCTACATGCCCCCAGCCCACACTCACTGAGAATCTCTGGAACTGGGCCTCAGAATGTGTGTTGTTTGAGACCCCACAGATCATCCTGATGTTCACTCAGGGTTGCCAAGTCCTGGAAGGGCACATGGAATGTGATGGGAGGACAAAGGAAGAGCAGTTTGGCATCCAGAAAGCAGAGAAGAGTGCAGAAACCACAAGAGTTAAGTAATGAAGTCATTCATTCATGCATGCATTCATGCATCCAGCAGATATTTGTTGAGAGCTTATATTGTGCCAGTCACACTTCTCACTGCTGAGACTGTGGTGGTGAAGAAAACAGATCAAGAAAACCCCTGTTCTCATGGAGATGATGGACCTAATCTCCTTGATTAGGATCAGCATAGTAGAGAACTGTGACATGGAAAAGGCATTATATTTTCAATGTGAAATTGAGAAAACCAAAGATTTTCCACTTATAAAATTGCAGACCTAAGGTGTAAATGCATGCCTTCCTAATCCCTCTGTGTGCTCTACACAGGGGACCAGCAAAAGGAGGGGTCACAGAGCCCTGGCAAAAACTGCTCTAACACTGACACCAAATGTTGTCGTTGTGAGTTTGGTCCTTCATCTGTTTTCTTTCCTAAAAGAACCTTCTGGAGAGCCAAAATTTACAAATGCATTCATGTTTTGGTCAGCATTTTTACCATCAGTTTCCAGGTCTTTTGGGTAGAGAAGTCTATCTACACAAATAACATAACTCCTGTAAAAAAATTCAAGACATTTTAGAACCCACAATCAAGTCTCTTAAACAAGCCAAAGCAAAGTATACCAAAACAAAACAAGTTGTTTTTTGGTATGCAAAGCTGAAATTATGAACCAAATTTGACAACTATACTAGGAAAGGGCATGGAGTTTATAGTATACTAGAGGCCCAGTGCAAGAAAGTCATGCACTCTGTGGGAGTCCCTCAGCCCGGCCTGTGCCCTCTTGCAGTCTGGGAGCCCTCAGGTGATGTCTGGCAATCAGACATCCTTAGTGCTGCTGCGGAGGTGGGAAAGGCTCCCAACACCACCACTGGGATCACCAGCCATGAAGCCCAGCTTCTGGCTGAGCAGTGTCCCCCTGTGGGAGTGCATTGATCACCAGGGAGCAGCTCCTGCGTTGAGCATCTGTCCTCTGGTGGTCGGTGCGCATCATAGCAACTGGTCATTCTGTCTTTCAGTTGATTTGCATATTAGCCTTTTATTATATAGAATTATTTTCAGAACAAACTATAAGAAGAAACATGCACATTCAGGAATTTTTACACATAGGCTATCCCAGACCAAGACTGAAATTCCTTTAGTCACAAAAAATCACCACCTCAGTTAGCTAGAGGGGTAAAGTAGAGAATAAATTGATACTTTCCAGCAATTTATTTTTTTTACTTGTATACTGGTTACAGGAAAAAAAATACAATTTGTTAAAGAAATTCTGAACAGCTTGCTTTTCAGAATGAAACTGAGATAAACACATACATACTTACCCATGGTTACTTCCATTCCAAGAGAAAGAAGACAAACTCCAAATGCTTGCCGTGATAAAAACTGTTAGTTTTATTTCACAACTGGTAACAATTTTTCCTTTCATAGGTTGAAGATGCAAAAACACGGCAATGTGTTACTTCAGCGGATGGGTAGGTCCATGGACTTTCCTTCTCTGGTGGTGATCACTAGCTCCCATGAGCTTTCCTCCACTTCAATACATCTTCCCAAACTTGTCATCTCTGCAGCCCATTCTGTAGCCTCATCTTAACTCTGCTGTTCCTTCAGTTCTTCCTCTTCTTCCTCCCAATAGTCCCTCTCGTCATCTTTAGAAGAAGCCTCAATTTCTAGACTCCTTTACCTATAAACCTGTTAGCCTTTCCTCTATCCCTGTTCAGTAGAGCTGTTCATCCATCATTTAAGCCACTCTCATCCTGTTCTGTGAATTTAGAATGCCTCTATCCTGCCCTACCTTGTAACTGAAACACAGGTTAAGCTGCATGCTGCAATGAAAGCAAACTCGTGAGTCGGGTACTGGTACAAAAGAAAAGAGGTTTATTCATGTGCTGCAACCTGGGAGAATGGTGGATTCCCATCCCAAAGACTTCTCCCATTTCTGCTCAAGCCTGTGGTCCTTATAGTGATAGGAAGTGGAAGGCTTTTTTACTATGCAATTATCTTTCTAGCTTTTGGCTCATGGCGGCCCTGTTCATTCATCTTTCTATCTTTTGGTGCTTTCAGTGTAAGAACCTCCCACTGCACCATTTTGGCCAATGGGGGAGGCTCCCTGGCACTTCTTGACTATCTATGGTACAACCTTTCCACCAAACTGATCCTAGTCAAGGAGATCGAGGTCCATTATCTCCATGAGAACAGGGATTTTCTTGATCTGTTTTCTTCACCACCACAGTCTCAGCAGTAAGAAGTGTGACTGGCACATTATATGCTCTCAATAAATATTTGCTGGATGCATAAATACCAGTACATGCATGAATGAATGATTTCATTGCTTAACTCTTGTGGTTTCTGCACTCTTCTCTGCTTTCTGGATAGCAAACTGCTCCTCTTTTGTCCTCCCATCACATTCCATGTGCCCTTCCAGGACTTGGCAACTATGAGTGACATCAGGATGATCTGTGGGGTCTCAAACAACACACATTCTGAGGCCCAGTTCCAGAAATTCTCAGTGAGGTATAGGCTGGGGGCATGTAGGAGAAGCCCAGATATACAGCTCATCTCATTGGGGCTTCATGGAGGACAGGGATTGTGTCTGTGGGTGTTTGCATTCCCTGGCTGGGGACCTTGTTTCATAAATACTGATGTCAGAATGTCTGGTGCATAGCAATTGCTTAGAAAGGGTAGGTGTCTGAATATTATAATCCTGACATCTATGGATCTTCTCACCCCCAGTGGCCTAATCCAAAAGCCTTTTTTCACAGCTTCTCTCACACAGTGGACCTCAAACTGTAGGGGAGCTAACATTCAGGCCAAATATCTTAGAGACCCTGAAGCATTATGGTAGCATGTACATGTGGCACCAAGTAATCCTGAAAAAGAAATGTTTTATCCCTATCATTTGTACATTTTCAAACAGAAGATGATATATTTTTGGGGAAAGAACATTGGGTTTGGAGACCTGGGACCATGGCTTGAGATTTGTTTCCATCTCTTACTAGATTTTGTAGCCTAGCATGACTCACTTTTTCTCAGTTTTTCCCAATTAGGAAAACCCATTTCAAGGATTTTTGTTAGAATTATATATAACTGTAATGCTCAATGTAAACATTGACCAAAAAAGATGAACTAGAACTAGTCGAGTATCCTTTAAGGGTTGCTAATTAATCTATGTATTCCTTCCCTTCTTTGGTACCTTCCCAACATACTCACACACCGAACCCTTCAGTCATTTTACTGCATCTTCCAAAAGAAAGGATGCATAGGAAACGTGTATTCCTATTTTAAAATCACAATAAATTGTTTAATGGAAGGTAGACTAGTTATGTCTGGGTTGAAAATTTGTGAGTGCATTGCAGACTGCCCAGGTAGCCACCCTGCCCACAGTTTCCATGGAAAGGCTGCATGTGGCACACCCACCCTCTCCTGTTAGGGTGCATCTCACTCAGCTCTTCATTTTACATCAGCAGGCTTTCTCTTAAAACACTCCCATTTTGCTCCTACCTGACCCCCTCTTATGCAGGGGAGTTTGGTCTCTGTGGCTTGGCATATTTACACAAGTAGCTTTGTTTAGTTTCAGTCTCTCTTCACAGGAGCAGTTGTGCTGACCAAAGAAGGCTATATCTGAGCTTAAACTAAACTAATTAGAGGCAAGACCCACCTTCTCCACACCACTTTTCTTCTTGTTCCTGCGTGAATGCCTGAATTTGCAACATGAACAATCTCCATAATGGCCAGGCCAAGTTCCAAGCCAGGACTTTTAAAACCCTTCCTGGCTGCTGTCCCTGTGGACACAACCTTTGAGAGCACCGGGCAGTCTGGGCTGAGCTGAGCCCTCTACTGTGAACTGCATTTAATGAAAGGCACGCTTCTGATAACTTTCATAGCTTATATTGCAGTGAAATACTGGCCTCTATTTTTAGCTTCACCCAGTACAGTAGTCACATGGTTTTTTAAAGTATTATTTCAGTTATGTAATACTCTGTAAACTCTGAAGCACACTAAATGTGTAAAAGGCCCCAGGTTTAGTTTAGTTTCAAGAAGTTGCACTGGTGGTAGATGAGCCATGGGACAGCAGGGGTGGGGGGGGGAGACCAGGGGGGCGGGAGTGTGTGTAAACTGGCAGATAAACTGGAAGTGAACATGGCTATTTTGCCATTGTACAATTCCTTTAGGCTGCCTGCCTCTCAGAGCTGGGGCTCTAAGCAGAATCTAGAGATGACTTGCGAACTCCTGTTTGATGATCACTGACTGGAAAATATTACTGGGTGTTGAACTGGCACAACTTTACCTTGAAATGACTAAACTTCCCTGAGTAGGATGAGTCACATGCACTGCCACTTTCAGGCAGGGGCCCAAGTTTGGCTTTTTATTACCTTGCTGATGGTTCAGGCCTCACCCAACTGGGACTCATGGGGTCGCCTATCCCCACTTCCTCCATTAGGAAGGAGGTGACAAAGTTGAGCAAGGTATGGGATGATGACAATTTTACCCCCAGGGAATGTGGGTTCTTGCCTCTGTTCATCACTCTGAGAAAGCTTTGGCATATCTCTGGGTGTTTTTGCTTCTTGCTCAGAGCCTGAACTGAGTCCTATCTGACCCTTGGAGAGCTCATTCCTTTCTTTATTGAGTACCTATATCTCAACTCTGAAACCTCAGAAGATTTACTTCCAATGTCCACCATGTATTTTTTTCTCCTCCTTTTGTATTTTATTTCCAAGGGTATAAGATGGTATGCCATGGTGCCTTTTTTATTTAATTAGTTAAAAGACTCTGTGTCTACCTCTATCATCTATAAATTAATGCCCATTGTTACATGCCATGTATAGAAACATTTAAGGTTAGGGTTAGCATGTAAGAACCTAGAACTTTATCTTCAATATTAGTCAGTATCCTGTCAAATGAAAGCAAGTGACTGAATAGGCCTAGGGCAAGAACCTGTAGGTCATGTAACATCATATAAGCAAAGCAAAGTGGACTGTGGCAAAAGAAACACATTGTCACCAGCTAAGATGAGCTGCCAGATGACTAAAGTTCCAGTTGCTCTGCCAGATTAGGGTGCTATGGGGGCCAAGGAGGGTCATCTGCACCCAGCCTAATGGCATGAATGATGGAGTTCAGTTCCAAAGCTCAATAGGAATTGGCCATGAGAAGGGTGTAAACCTACTATTCAGAGGGAGAAGCAAACATGAAAGCTAAGAGGTAAGAGAAATTGTGGGTAGTTCAGTGGTTGCAGATGTGGTGAACGGTGAACTAGGTTCTAGAGAGGGGAGCAGGACTACATCAAGAAGGGCTTGTGTGACTTGCATGAGGATTTTAAGCAGGTGAGCAACATGATCAAAAGTGCAACTCATAAAGCTTACTTTGGTAGAGGGGCAGAAGGAGGCAAGAGTGGGAACAGAGGAGTCAGAAGAGAAGCCAGGAAAGAAAGGTGGGTAACTCAGAATCTTGGCAGCGGTGGTAATGATGAAAAAGAGAAAAAGAAAAAAAACAGAGGAACAAGAGATGGCCAGTGAGTGTTCATAGCAGCACAATTTACAATAACTAAGATTTGGAAACAGCTTAAGTGACTATCAGCAGATGAGTGGATTGGAAAACTGTGGTAGATCTACACAATGGAATACTACGCTGCTGTAAAAAAGAAATAACTCTTGCCATTTGCAACAGCATGGATGGAACTGGAGAGCATTATGTTATCAAAATAAGCCAGTCAGAGAAAGATCAATATCACATGGTCTTACTCATTTGTGGAATATAATGAACAACATAAACTGATGAACAAAAATAGAACCAGAGTCATAGGAGCATAGAATAGACTGTCCAACCTATGAGGGAAGGCAAGGGGGTAAGGAGGTAAGAGATCAACCAAAGGACTTGTATGCATGCATATGAGCATAACCAATGGACACAGACTTGGGGGAGGGGAGGGCATGTGCTTGGGGGTAGAGCGGCTGGGGAGAGGTCAATGGGGGGAAAGGAGACTTACGTAATACTTTAAATAATAAAGAATTTAAATTTTAAAAAAAGAGATGGCCAGTGAAACATGTGGACTAGTGAGGAGCAGGAGGGTGCACCTGGCCTCTGAGGCCTCTAGTTGGAGCATCTGTAAGAACATCATAACCATTCACTGAGACCAGCACATAGGAAGAGGAGCAGGGGAGGGAGTATAAGTTCCACTGGACACATGTTGAACTAAAGCTCCCATGCTCCTCAGTTTCCAGTTATATACAGCATACAAGCATGTGGTCTAGTTACACATGTTTAGGTGCCCCATATTCTGTTTCACCCCCACTCCTAGTGGGGACAAAGAAGGACAAGCTGTAAAGCAGAGTAGAGCAGAACTGGGAAAACTGGTCAGCTATTCTCTGGATAATGTCAGCACAAAGGAAAATATGTTCGTACACACCATGGAAATGCTTATGTAATTCATGACTCTGTTTAATCCTAACATAAGAGACAATAATCATTTTTTCCCATGATAGCCCAGAGCTGACTGATTCTAATTAATTTTACTATATTGATAAAAGAGTCAAGATCCTGGTAGCCAACCAATCAATAATTAACAATGACTACTATGTGAAAAAGCATCTAGGTAGGAAATGCAAAGATATACATGGTGGCCCACATCTTCAAAGAATTTATAATTTTAAGTTATAAATGAATATAAATAGCTATAGTTGAAGACATATCTATAATAATAAAAGCATAATGTGCTAATTAGACCAGATGCCCTTCCAGACAAAGCCAGGCTGCAAGGGAAGCCCAGGTCCCCGGTGCCAGAGGGAAGCCGGTGCCAGCAGCTGGGGGAAGGAAGGCCTTCTCTTGCACGAATTTCATGCATCAGGCCCCTAGTATTTTATAAATACTGTTAGCCAACTCTCAACAACCTTAAGGTGGGAGAGATTAGTTCTGACTGGGGTGGTGGGATCATAAGGGGCTTTGCAGGCCTAAAGGTCACAAGGCTAAGGATGCTTCATGCATCAAATGGACCTTTGAGCACAGAAGGATTCCTTCTAAGTTCCACAGGGGGGTCTTTCTGCCATCATGAAATTAAAAGGTCACAATTAAGCGTCAAGTGCACACATTAGGTCCAACATGTGAAACTGCCTTTTTTATAGGTTAAAAAAAAAAGTTAAATACTGCCCATCTCACATAGTTCAATTGAATAACCCTGTTTGATCTGAGACCTCCATTCAAAGAATCTGGAGCACATGCTGCCAACCCCGCAGCCTGCTGAGGAGGCTTGGCAGGCCATTATCATCAGCATCTTCACCTCCACTCATGGAGCCCACTCTCTCTGCTGGAACAAATTCACATGGTTGGATGCCTATGGGCAATTTAAGAAATTCACCAGTAACATCTATCTCATCCCCTAGATTCCCAGGTTTGTGGACATTAAAGGAAAACCAATATGATTAGGTCACATTCTTGAAAAAGGGAAATGTTCCTGACAGGTCCTGCACCTGAAATTCTCACTAAAACCTCAGCAACTTCTCGTGGATCTATGTTAACTTCTTGTTCAATGTTTAATGGAGGAGATTAATCACTGGTCCCAACCCTATCTGCTGAAACTCGCCCAGTGTTGAAAAACTCAGTCTGAACCCAGCCTGCATCCCACAGGAGAATCACCTAAAGGTGGGGGCTGAGTCAGAGTATTTGAAGCACATGCTTTTTGATCTGAGTGATTACTGATGCTGTCAGCTGATGAGCATGTAATGATTCCCCAAGGCTGAGGTCATGAACAAGCATATGTCTAAAAATGTATTAGAGAACCATTTCAACATCTGTGTGGGGACGAGGAAAACAATTTTTTATAAATAATTTAAATAATTATATTTTGATTCTGCCCCTCACCCCAGGATTATGGACTCAACCACAGTGTGACAATGGGGTTATTGTGTAGTATATAAAAATTCACCACATGAATGGTTTTTGTTTTTGGTTTTTTTTTTAAGAGAGAGTCTCATTTTAGAATTAGAAAGAAAAATACTTTGGAAACCCAAAGATCTCACAAACGTTTTCAGCATTACTTCATTCGCCCTTACAGCCCTTTCACAGTTCTTGTTTGGCTGGATTCCGGTGCTAGAGCAAAGCAGGGAGCTGGCCAAGTTACCTCCCTGTATTGGCAGAGGTGTGCCTCTCAAAAAATGGCACAGGCTCCACACAGCTTTCCATAGGACTCACTACTGCTTTCCTTCTGTCCCTGTGGTGCCAACGGTTGGTGGGAGAGAAAAAATACCATTAGAGCTGATCTCAGTGGTCAGCCAGTTCGGTGATTTGGAGTCCTGAGTCCCTTGGAGCTGCCAAAGCCATGTTTTGTGGGCTGGAGGGGCAGTTTTGAGAGGGTTCCAGGCCTTTGGTCATCGTTTAAAAGAAATCAGCCCTGATTTCATCATCTAAGCCATAACCCCACCTCCTGAAAGTGTATCCCACAAGGGTGCAGGGTCTCTTTTTTAAAGTCACAAAAAGGAGTGGTGGCAAGCCATATCTCTTGGTTCTATGAAATTAAGCAAGCAGGAAAAGAAAGAGAAAGAAAAATGGGGGGAAAGAGCAGAAGGAGAAAATAAAGTGTTGCAAGTGTAGGATGCTTTTTGTCCCTGACCATGGTCTTCGGCCTGCTGACCACCCTGTGTGCCTATGTGTGGCCTACATGTAGCCTCACTCACTATTCTGTGGAACATGCACCATGGGAAGTGGCTCAGGGCATTCAAGGGAAACATAAACCTTAGCCACTACCTCTTGTAGGAATGGAAACTCCAGGAACTAAGCACTACCCCATCCCAGGCACTGTGCATACATGATCTCATTCAAGAAAAATCGAAGCCCATTTTACAAAAGAGTAAAATGCTCCTACCCCTTGTCAATTTGTGGAGTCAGGGCCCTATTTTGTGGGTCTAAACCTTTCTGCATCTGTGCACACCCACCAGTTGCCACCAGGACTTGCTGGTGAGATGGGGGAGAGGGACAGGGGCATGAGGCACCAGAAATAGCAGAGCCAATGACATCATGCTGCTGCCCCGCCACTGCCTCCAAATACATATAAATGAAACAGGAAGTCCTGTGCTTCTAGCTGAAGCAGTTGCTAGAGAGTGTATCATCTGACTCTTGCCAAGGCTGGCATCATGGTTAAGAGGGACCATGAAAGGAAATATTCCATCTTGCTTTGCTTGGTAATTGATTCTTCTCTGTAACTCCCAAACTAGGTTGTGCTCCCAGAGGTCAAAAGTCACCTGGCTGATGCTCCTCCTTTCTGGAGAAGGCAGTTGCAGAAACCCAGCTCCTGCCAAGGCGAGCGTGAGGAGAGCAGAGATCCAGGCACAGCTAAAGAGAAGGAGCACAAGAGACAGGAGGGATGTCTGCATGTCCTGGCAGGCACAACATGTGCACTATCTTCTATTCCTCAAACAGCCTCCAGCAGGAATGACACACATGATGTGACCAAAGTAGCTTTGGGGATAATTAGTGTGGAGAAAGGGTGAACAGAATGGCAGTGTTTCCTGACAGTTGCCTCATGCCCAAAGAAAACCCCAGAGCAATCAGCTATACCCGACTCTCCCCCGTTTCACCAAAGACTGGCCGATCCACTTTTTGCCCTGACTATAAATTCTGAGTTGACTTCCTAGAATATGCCAGATCTGGGGGGGGGGGGGGGGGGGGGGAGGGGGGAGGCAAAAGGAAGCACTGCCATATTCACATTTATTTGTGAAAATAAGTTAAGTAGAGGGAATGACTTTGAAAATCACCTTCCATTTGCCTTCCAAAGCTATCCTGTATAATAAAAGCATAATATGCAAATCAACCAAATGGCAGAATGACCTGTTGCTATGATGTTCACTGACCACCAGGGGGCAGACGCTTATAGCTGGAGCTGCCCCCTGGTGGTCAGTGTGCTCCCACAGGGGGAGCGCCACTCAGCCAGAAGCCGGGCTTATGGCTGGTGAGCGCAGTGGCCGTGGCAGGACCCTCTCCTGCCTCCACTGTGGCGCGCAATAAGAAGCAACAGGTCTGAGACTGCGAGAGCCCCAGACTGTGAGAGGGATGTCTGCCTGCCGGCTTAGGCCCAATCCTTAAATTGGGCCTAAGCTAGCAGGCAGACATCCCCCGAGTGGTCCCAGACTGCGAAAGGGCGTTGGCCGGGCTGAAGCCCCCCGTCCCCCCCCCCCCAGTGCATGAATCTCGTGGCCTCTAGTTGAACATAAAAGGAAATTCCCAAAGGAAGAGGTGAGGTAACTGTCCCTGTCCATCTCCACAAAAAGCCTAGATGCTCAGCACTGTGTAAGGACTGGAGGCGTGGTGGCCCTGGCTGAGGGCAGGAGAGAGGTGAGGCCATTCTCACAGGGCTGCACACTTGAGCTCTGTCTTTCTTAGTTGTTCTAGCCAGACTCACTGGGACACATACTCTATTTGAGCATGATTATTCACCTTTGATAAATAAATTAATAAGCATGACTTAAAGTTTCCTAATGCTATGAAATAATGCCCAGCTTATCCACACTTTCTTGGGGTATAAGAAGGAAGATGACCTCATGGCCTAACTCCCTTTCAGCACTCTGTCCAGCTCCATGTATGTGCTTCACAATCTCTGCTGACTTTTTATTTTTATTTTTATTTTTATTGCTTTGTTTCCAAGCTTTGATGACTGGGCAGTGTACCTATTAATCTTGAATGGGATGGAGTCTCTACCACTTCCATTTGAAAAAGAAATCCCTTTGCCTTCTCCATTTGATTCAACAGTATAAAATATTTATGATTCCTCTGGCACCTCCAAGCCCCCTCTCTCCCATCGATTCTCTCAGTGGGCACTAAGTGCTCACTCTGAGGAAAGTACTTCCCGTTCATCAGAGACAAGCCAGGATGACAAATTCAGTGAGCCCAGCTGCTCCATGTCCACTGGGTCACCAGTAAGCTGTTGCTGCTCAAATGGGGAGCGCTCCTGGGTTTCCAAGTCACTCTGCTCCTTGAGGCTCTGGATCCTGCTTTCCTTCTTATTTTCTTCCATTTGGGTGTTCCTGCTTCACCCAAATGTAACTAATATCTTTGAGTCTTCTGTGATCTCAGAAGCAAAGTTAGGGCAATTGGGAGTGCGGCTGGTATGGAGGTCTCCTGGGATCTCCAGAATCAGTTGAGTTAGATAGGTGGTTAGGTCTTCCAGGGGGGAAGCACTCACATTGCTGTTTTAGAGACTGGTTGAGGTTTTCCTCTTGCCTCTCATACGTGGCTACTGCTCTCTCCTTGCTGATCCATATGCAATACTCCTGACTTCACTGCACCAGTTATTCCTCCAAACGTACTCACTGATGTAAGGGCAGAAAATAGTACTTGAGATAGACTGAGAAGCCAATCCTAAATGACCAAAGGAAAGATAGAGTTCTAAAAGTCACTAAGCCCTTCTGAGCCTCAGTCCTGGGGATAATAAAGTTAGTCACTATCCTGAATGCTTAAGGATGGTTATAATTAATAGATGTAAAGAGCTTGAAACAATGGCTGGCACTTAGTAAGTGCTCAGTAAATATTGTAAATGTTGTAATTGTTGCCAGGTTTATTTGATAAGGCAACAACAGTCCCAGCCATCAATGACAGTGATATGTTTATGGCAGATGGCAGGGAACACAGTGGGCTAAAAGCCAGGGAACAAGGAGAACTGGCTGAAATTTTTGTTCCTGCCTCAGACTGGATGCCCCTATATACTTCCTGCCGTTAGCCCAGAGCCAGCAAGGAGAAGCATATGAAGCATGTTGGGCAGTGGGATAACTAGCCTGACCACATACTTCTAGTCCCTAGTGTAATTCTCTATACATAGTAGGTGTTCAATAAATCCTGAAAGTATAGATTTTTATTCAGCACCTCCTATCTCCTATATTTCATCTTCTTAGTGCCCCAAGTGTTTTCCTTGAGGAAGAATGTCATATTCTCTCTCTACCCCCATCAGAACATAACTGTCAGGTATCCCAAAATCCAAGAGTCCGGCTCTTTGCCCACTGTATAACTTTGTAACTATGTAATTTTACAGTGGTTGAAAAACAAAAGTTTTGCACTAAAACAGACTTGAGTTCAAATCCTTGCTCTGATACTTACACATGAAGCAAGCTATTTAACCCCCAGAAGCCTCATTTATTTTTCCTTATTTCTGAAATGAAGATAATAATAGTGACAGACTTATAAAATTACCATTCATAAAGTAGAGATTTTATGAGGTATTGCAAGGAAAGAAATAATCAAAGTGCCTGGCATATACTAAATGCTCAATAAATGTTGATTATTACGGCCGCTATTGTTCATGCGTTAATGCACTTAACCAGAGGATGTTTGGCTTGTACAAAATCTTCTAGAGGCCATGGCACAAGACTATTAGAAAAACAATTAATGGTGGACATTTTATTCAGGTCAGAGGAAAGAGATTTTGGATAACTGATTCCCTGGACAGAGAACCCTTCACTGCCAACAATGGGGTGCTACCCGCTCTGGCCTGCTACTGAACTGAAAGGTGAACTGAGCTCATTCAAGGAGGCAGGATGGGGAGAGATTAACAAGTAGAAAACTCATTTTGAATCAAGTGTGTCAACCTGACAATAGCACCAATTTTAGTCACGAATTTATTTTGAATGGTAGCAGCAGGAGGCTGTTTTGGGGTTGCTTAAATGTATTGTCTGCCTGGTGAAAAATTTCAAAGCTGGAGAACATAAAAGAAATTATTAGAAGTCACTCTGGCAATCCTGGTACATTCCCCTGAGAGCCCATAAATGTCTACTGAACTCACATGGTGCTGCCAGCCTGTCCTGGGTGGACAAGAGGAGCATGAGCTGTGCACCTCCCTGATGTGAAACTTCCAGGCCCTCCTGAAAAGCATTCAGCAAACACAGTTGTTAAATGCAGCTTCATTCGCCCAAACAGTGTCAGCACTGAATGTATTAGAATGTCTTACACTTGACCATACTGGCACTTTCCTCATCTGTTTACTTTTAGAAAGGGACTCATTGCCAAGGATTAAAAATCTCAGAGCCCACAATCCAGAAAGCACAAGCCAAAGGGTAGAAATAAAAAACAAATTGAAAAAGTACTTGTTGCTGGCTTAGTTAAATTCAGAAGGATGAGGAATTTCCCCCTAGAGTGGTCAGTCTCAAAGAGAAGGATTTTAGTGGCAGGAAACCCAAATTGACTTCACGAGGCCGCTCTCTAAATTGATCACCTCAACTCTGGGCTCTCTTCTCCTCCACCAGCAGACCATGAACTCCTCAAGGCAAGTGGGACATGCTAAATTATTCTTAGTTTTTCCAGCCTAGTTCTGGTATCTGTGCTTAAATGCTCTTTGGTTGAATGAGAAAGTGAATTACAATCAGTTCTTTGTGTGATTTTCAAACATGACCACAAATTCTTTGACACTCTTCCACTGAGAGGTCATGTCTGCATTGCCTCCCCTTAAATCTGGACAGCATTCTTATTACTTCCACCCTCCTGGTTGAACAGAAGTGACACTTATGTGCTTCCAAAGCTAAGTGATAAAAGGCCATAAAGCTTTTGCATTTGCTTTGGGGACCCTAAGCCACATATAAGCTGTCCAGCCACCCTGGAACTGACATGCTGGAGAAGCCATGTGCAGTGACATCATAGAAAGGTCTGGGCACTCCATAGAGATGCCCAACATGACCTCAGGCATTTGACCTGTGAGTGAAGAAACCTGCAGATGAATCCAGGCCCATTGCAGAAGTTACTCCCAGCCTTTCAAATCTTCCCAACTGGAGCCTCAGCCATTGTGTAGTGGAACAAGGCATTTTTTGCTGTGCCCTATCTGAATTCCTGACCCACAGAATCCATTTCTTATTTTACCTAATGAAGTTTTAGAGTGGTTTATACATGAAAGTAGACAAATGTACTATTCTTCAAGAATCAGAGCAGGTGAGCTTGTGTTATTATAGCTGCACAGCTCATGCTCCTCTGGCCCACACAGGGCAGGTGAGCTTGTGTTAAAAATCCTCACAGTCAGGATGCTGATCTTTAAAAATATTTAAGTCCTCTCTTCAACTGAAGCCCATACCTTCTTTATTTGGCCTCTGAAAAGATGGATAACAGCTGGTCCCTACTCTCACTTTATCACAGGCCTTCACATTAAGTAAGTAGCTTTTCAGCTTTTCCTTCTTTGAGTCAAATGTAATGAAACCTTTGCAGATTATTTTATCTTTCTTCATATTATCTTGTATTTGTCACCCTCTAAAAAAACGATCCAACAACTTTTGGAGGCATAACGAATATCATCATGAAATGAGAACCATAGATTTAAAAAAAACAACACAATTCTTTTGGCATTTAAGTCACTTTACAGTATGCACATCATCTTCACCTGCATCTTCCAGATCCCCATAACTACCCAATGATATTAGTGAGATGGACATTTATTCCTACTTACTAAAGTTAACCTCCTTTCTCAGAATGATACTTGTTAATGGCTGAGCTGAGATTAGAAAACAAACTTTGAATTGCAAGTAAATGAACAAGGACAGGAAAAAAATTGAAAAGAATAAAATCAGCAGATGTGTTCAAATAGTAAAATATTTTCTATTTTTTCTATTCAATTTTTCTTGATAACAATTTTGTCTTTTCAATAAACAAAATCAGAAAAATTTTAAAAATAAATACTAGGCCTTTATAAAGTGCTTGGATAGCATTGCAATATTTGGAAGTATGCAATTTTTAAACATAAATGACTCAAATTGTAGGCACAACAGAAATGAAATAGTGAATTATCTTCTCATAGCTGTCATTGACTTTAATTTTTTTAGTTCTAAGAAGATGGTAGAAAATTTGTTGTAGTGAGAGTGAAATACTAGTAAATATATATTGAGTGCCACTGGGTTGGCCTAAACAATGTTCCTACATTTGTATTCAAGTGCCAATTCCAAATGGGTTCTGTTACATGAATAATGTATTAGCCCATAAAGAAGAACCAGTATATTTTAGGTCTCATGCAACATCTTCATCAACAAGCCACTCGAATGAAAGTTCCAGCTTTGTCTATTCCTATGCTAGTGACAGGATATAGAAAGTTAAGACATATGGCCTATGCTTTATAAAGTAGGCATGGGTTCACACTTATTCACATATCCAATATTCTGGCAGGTGTAATACAGCAAACAGTGAGACAGAATGTGTGCAGTTGACCCTTGAACAATGCAGGTGTTAGAGGTGTCAACCCCTGGTCATTTGAAAATTCTTATATAGCTTTTGACTCCCCCAAAACTTAACAATCCCTCAGTATCTTCAGGAGATTGATTCTAGGACCCTTCAAAAACACCAAATATACAGAATTCACAAGTTGCTTATATAAAATGGTGTAAAACAATGTATACAATGAGCATTTGCATCCACCGACTCCCAAACATGGTCAAAAACAGTACAAGTATTTATTTTAAAAATTGATGTATAAGTGGATCCACACAGTTTAAACCCATGTTGGTCAAGCGTCAACTGTATTTAGAATGGTGTTGTGATCAAAAGAAAGGGGTGATGGGATGGTTGTTTCCACTTAGTAAAGTTAAGCTACATTCTCAGGATCAGACCTTTCAATAGCTGCCCTGGGACTAGAAAACAAAATGAAGAGACACTGACTTGGAGGCTGTGCCTATAAGAGACAGCAAAAACTCATATTTGTCTCCATGGTGGCCCACAAAGGTGACCCATGAAAACCTGAATCCAAATCTCTGTGGGAGTGTGGGATGAAGTTCAGAATCTGCATTTTTAACAAGTATTTCAGAAAATTCTGAAGCACACTAGAATATGATCATTCTTGTCATCTTCTCAACAATTCTAAAGGTTGCAAAAATCAGAGAGACTCTGTTGAACCATGACGGAAGTAGACTCTTCTCTACCACACATTCACCATAACCTCGTGGCAAGTCTTCCCACTTCTCTGAGCCTAAGTGTCCTTGGTGATGATATGAGAGTTTGGATGTTAGCTTGAGTTATTTTGTCTCACTTGAGATGGAATAGCTGGCTGCATCTAAGTCACTTGGATACAAGGTGCCATTTTGGATCAGAGAAACTTGTACAGACTTTGGGCCAAATGGTTTTGTAGCAGTCTCCAAATCCACTGGATTGACTTAAGAAATATCCAAGAAGAATAAGTATTATAGCCCATTTATATCAAGATCCAGCTGAATTTTCGCTACCACTGCATATGCCGGTTCTTGCAAAGGTGATTGCCACCAGCAACCAGTGGCAGTGGAGAGGATGTGGGCACAAACCCTTCAGACATGGGTGTGTCGCATTAGACCAGGCCTAAGCCATCAAAACACTATGCTTTTCTCCACCCTTTCCGACTGCCCCAAGACTGGCACAGAGCTTACTAAGAGCGAAAGTAACACTTGCCTATCTGGGACCAACAGTCTCTTCTAGGCCATTGATTGAGGTGCCAGACAGACAGCTGCCACTAGAGAGAGATGAATTTTTCAGTCTCAAAAATGACACTTCTGTTACCTAACCCTCAAGTTCTACCATGCTGCATTGCAACATGTGACAAGTATACATTTATTGTCAAGGTCTAATTGCAAATCCTTATCATCTTAACCTGTCATTTTGAAATATATAACAGTATCTACTTAGATCATAAGGCCTTCTTTTGCCTAATGGTGTTTCAGAGATAACTGCATTGTTATGGGGCTGTTTGCCACTTGATTCCATTTATAAATGCCATATTTCAATAAATATTCTCCACTTTAGAGATAATAAGGAGGATTTGAGTCTTACTTGGCTGCCAGCACATTACATTAGAAAATGTGTCATCAGGCCTCAAAAAGTGTAGCAAGATTGTGTATGTAGGTGATGCCAAAGCCGCTGTGTTCTTAAGCAAAAAATGTTCAATGCCTTTAGAATATGTAAATGTGATTCTGTAGCTGTTAGGGATGAATTATGATAGAGTGCAAGACAGAGATCTGACAGCTCCTAAACTCTGGACAATCTGTTCTAAGTTTCACCTACAAATGAAACACTGATACTCCTAAATGCTTGAATCTCTGTCACTATTTGGCCTCATTTTATGTATCTGTTTCCCATCCCTCCCTAACTACTTCCTTGGGTTGTGTAATGGGCCTAATTAGCTGGTTTGGTCATCACTTATCAACTTTAACTGAGAAAACGGGCAATTAGGAGATGGTGGGGAAAGAGGTCCCATCTGGAAGTCAAAGTTCATCACCAAGCCAGATGGCCATCCCTAATTAAACAAGAGCAAATGAAGGCTGTTGAAGATTTTCATTCAAAGGTAGCAAAGGGCCATTTTGAGAACTCAGCATATATCGCCGAAACCCTGAGTTTTCTTTCTAGATCTGTCTGGTTTTGGACTGAATGACTCAAACTACCCAGTTAACCTCTCTGTATCTCACTCAGTCTTCTAAAACGTGAGGCTAATGGATGTAGCCTTCTGCAAAAAAGTGCTGTTAAGGCCAAAACCGGTTTGGCTCAGTGGATAGAGCGTCGGCCTGCGGACTGAAAGGTCCCAGGTTCAATTCCAGTCAAGGGCATGTACCTGGGTTGTGGGCATATCCCCAGTAGGAGATGTGCAGGAGGCAGCTGATCGATGTTTCTCTCTCATCAATGTTTCTAACTCTCTATCTCTCTCCCTTCCTCTCTGTAAAAAATCAATAAAAAAATATATTTAAAAAAAAGTGCTGTTAAGGAATAATGATTAACAATTATCACGAAGCCCTTTGTAATATCCAAGTGGTGATGAAGCAATAATGAGCTTTGACCAGAAGGCATATGTTTCATGGGTAGCTGCTTTAATTGAATGTGTTCATTATTAACCTGGTGCCAGCGTGTGGAAAAAGGCCAGTGGTAAAGCTTTGGTCGTCTTGTTAGGCTGTAGAGTGTGGGCTTTTGCAGATATACTAACCAGAAAGGCTTTTGCATCCAGCGTATTAATAAGCCACTGAGGCTGCACAGCCCATTTTTTCTCAGCTAAATGTCTCCAAACTTCACAGCTGAGGACCAGAGGGGGCGATGTGCGAGGGCCTGTGACTAGACCACGCAGTGGAGGGCTTTTGCTTCACCCAATGTGGCATGCGGTGCATGTCCATTAGAGAGCTTCTAACTGGAAATCTTATCCCCTGGGATTTTAAACAGCCACATTGCCTGGCATTTGACTTCAACGGGACATTTAGCAGATGGAGTGCCAGCTGGAGCTCCTGGCTCTATTTTCTCTAAGACACTTGAGAGTCAGAAACCTCTGAATGTTTGCATTTGATAGGCTTCCTCACCATGGGGTTGGCCATGGCTCAATGGACATAGGGCATTCTGCAGGCTGCAAAGTCAGGGGAGAGTGAGTACCACACATAGAAGCATCCTTGGTAATTCACTTTAACACTCAGACACTCTTATTTATCTGACTTTCTTACAAGCCACAGGCAAGAATGCACATAATAACTGACTACCACTATCACCAGTCTCCAAAAGAAGCTGGACAGACAGTGTGCCTCCATTTTACAGATCAGAAAACTGATGCTCAGAATGGGGAGGGACATGCCTACAGTTCCAGGACCACATAAATACAAGAAAGCGGTGAGATTTCAGAGCTTCTCTGGTACATAAGCAGGGCTCCACCACTTTTTCTGTAACCACATGGACATATATAAATCACTTTAGTTATTTGGTGTTAATAATTCACATTCATGTGAATCACAGCCCAAGATCTTAGTCCTTTGAGATTGCTTTATTAATCACTATATTTATGAAGACTTGGAGAAAATCTCAGTGGTGATATTCTGAGAGTCTTCAATATGTTCAAAGTTGTCCTGAATTATACAGAAGATGGCTGACATTAAAAAAGTCAATACAATAATGATACTCTGAGAATGAACATTTGGACTTTTTTTCTTGCCATCAAGTTGTCAATGTATTTGGTGTTCAGGTTGGTATGTCACAGGGCTTTATTAAATTGATGTGACAGAGCATGGCTGTTGTTCTTTGGCATATGCAGGGGTTATCTAAAATTCTAGAACTATAATTCATCCCTGAGGATTTTTCATTCATATTGTACAATAACCAGAAAGGCTTTAGGACTCAAACTGCTCTTAAATGGGCACAGCCCATCCTTCTGAGGTTTGCATGCTGTTATTTTTACAGATGTCCTCTTCAGTTTCCACCTTAATTCAAGTCAGGGGAGTTACTGGGAAATGAAACTGTGCTTCCTCTGTTTCCCTCCTCCCTGCACGGTTCACTTGAATTGTTAGCCCACAGATGTGCTCTACTGGTCGACACTTGAGTTGTTTACCACCTCGATCAGGAGCACGATGATTATCTGTTTTTGGTGGCTTTAGAAAAGGGTTGCCTCATAAAAATACGAGGAGATGATCAGTGCATCTGGCCTACTTTCCCTTTGCCTTCGATTATACAGGGTTACCTCCTTCCTTCAGGCTCAGGCTGCTCCTGCAGAAGAGGCTGCAGTGTTATTACAGTTTAAGATCATTTTCCACAAACCAAACAAACTGAACTGCTCTTCTCCTGCTTTAGAAAAAACAATCTATCCCATATGACTCTTAACAACAACAACAAAAAAGACATTTTTACTTTTTCAAGATAAACTAGTAATAATAATAATAATAATAATAATAATAATAAAACAAAAACCTTCCAGTTATATGTATCAAGCTTCCCTTGGCTCCCCTACATTGAACTAAGTCAGCAATTTTCAACCAGTATGTCTCATGAATTTTTAAAACACTCAATACCTGACTAGACTAGTCAGTCAGGGGCAGACTTCTTTTCCCTTAGATTGTCAAACAAAACAAAAATTACAATAGCCAACACAGCAATAGCTAACCAGTGTGAATGAATCAAAATTATGCCTACGTTTTTTGTCAGATTGGCAAAAAATATCATTTTTTGTGTGCTGTATAACTTTAGTAGTTAGCCTGTGTGTGTGCCATGACATGAAAAAGGTTGAAAATCGCTGAACTAAGTGCTTGAGTATAATTTCAATAAATCTTAACTTCAGAGTTTTAGAAAGTATCTATTCCAGTCTCCCAGTTAAGAGAAAATATATTCTATATATATAAATACTTCTACTGACAAAAAATCCTCTCTTTAAAAGGTTGTCCATTCCATTTCTACAGAACTCTAATAGAAGATAAACAAAAGAAAGGGCCTTTCTTTCACTGGACTTTGTATCTTTAAGTGATATATATATTCACAAGTAAAAGGAGAGTGAACAAAGACTCAAGAATAAGCCAACAGCAAAACAGACAAAAGTTGATGGATTATTGTGAAAAGAGAAGTTGTATAGAAGTAGCCTTGGTAAATTCCCAAACCAACCCTTTTACATGTTTAGTGATCATCTGAATACAGTTGCGAATGCGGCATTTTGGTCTAACACAAGCACACAATAACATGTAGCATACCCTCAAGTTAAGCTAGGAGTAGGTCCTTAAAGTCTACAAAAATGAAAGGAAGTGATGACAGAAAGGTTATAACATAGAACCAGCCAATTTCTGACCACAGAATTTTGGCTGACTAGTCTTGGTCATGGAAAGGGTTATGTTGCTCATTTTAGAGCTTGTTAAAGAGGGAGAGAAGCCATTGATACAGATGACTGGTTCTAGAGTAAAGAAGACTAGGAGAGGTGATGTTACAGAGTTTCTATTGAGCAAATGACAAGCAGTACTTAACTCATTTTTTTCCATGTCTAATCATTAGAAAAGAATGAATTTTCAAAAGATTAAAAAGCTGGAGTATCTTTAGTAAGCCATGGCTTTGCTCTCTTTTATCTGCAAAAGCCTAGATGAGCTGATAGAATCAAATTCCTTCCTTGGGCAATTACTTTTTCACATGTGCTATTCCTGGAAAGCTGTTATCTATGACAAGCAGAATGAAATGCTTTGGTGGGGAAGGGAGGGGTGAATTGGAAGTTTTATGCTAGTAGATGAAATCTGTCTCCAAATATAACATAAAATCTACTTATTTACCAGAAGAAACACAGTCTATATTTCTGAAAAGTGGTACATACTATGAACACTTTTAACAGTAAACGCCAAAATAGGCACCAGAAGTGTCAAGTATGCGAAGGAAATAGCCATCCTGGCTTAAAAGGACTTTGAATTCGTTTTATTACTCCAGAAATGAAGTCATGTTCACTGTTGCTTTCAGTTGGTGGAATGGAAGAGCCAAAAGACTTGCTCTATAGTCACAAATTAAACATGAGTGCCTGATTTTGGATAATCTTTGCTGAGGTTTAATTTGCCTCATCTGGAAAGGGAAAAGCTACATTAAACTATCTCCAAGATTCATTCAGTCCTCATGTTCTCTGATTTTATCTCCTTGAATGAATAACTTCACCACACACCAGTGCAGAACAAAAGACTGCAAAAAACCCTCATAAGCCTTTGGTCCATTGGAGCCCTCCTGGAAAATATATATCAGAAAGAGAACAGGATGCCAGTCCCTCACCCCATGTCAGTGTGAATTAATCATCTCAGCACTGAGTCATTGTGGCCTTAAAGAGACTCTTAAACTCCTTTCACTATTATCTACTCATAAGTGGTAATAATCTGTCTGAACAACCCCCCCCCCCAACCAGATTTCATTTATGAAAATTAATTAGATAACCTCTTAGGTTTTCTATTTCTTGGAAGTAAGTGTCCTAAAAATATAACTAATTTTATTTTGGAAAAAGTAACATGTAAGCAACCTATTGTGCTGTCATGTGTAAGCTACACCTTTGAAAAGGATATCTTGAGTGCCCTCTGACTCACAAATTAAATAACACTTTTTTTTATAACCATGATCCTTCTAATTTTTTTCTGAATTTATAGCTATTTATAAGAATGAGCTATTTCGTCTGGCTGGTGTGCTCAGTAGTTGAGCATTGATCTATGAACCAGGAGGTCACAGTTCAATACCCAGTCAGGACATATGCCTGGGTTGTGGGCTCAATCCCCTGTGTGGGGTGTGTAAGAGGCAGCTGATCAGTGATTCTCTCTCATTGTTGATTTTTCTATCTCTCTTTCCCTCTCCTTTCCATTCAGAAATATATATATATATATATATATATATATATATATATATATATATAGCCTAGTGCATGAAATATGTGCACAGGTGCAGTCCCTAGGCCTGGATGGCAATCGAAGCGTGAGCATCTGGCGTGAAAGGGCAGGTCCCAGCTGATCTCTGGGCCCTGGACAGCACCTGGGCCCCCGGGCCCCCACACGGCTCCCTCCACCTGAGTCATCAGGCCCATACCTGGCTCCCCACCCCCTGCCACAGCCACTGATTGAAATCTGCGGGGAAAATTGTGGGGCAATTGGGCCTGCTCACACCTGCCTTGGCCTGGCACCATCCGCTCACCTGCTCCCACTCTCATCAGGGCCCATTGGGGCCAGCAGAGCCTCCATTGCCACCTGCTGTCAGCGCCATGTCGCCGACACCCACCATGTTCCACAAGGGCTCCTGGTGGTCAGCACACATCACAGCGAGCAGTCAAACTCCTGGTGGAGGATCAATTTGCATATTAGGCTTTTATTATATAGGATTTTTTAATGAGTCATTTCTTATGGCTTGGGCCACTTCCTCTTTTCTGCAAAAGGATTTCACTTGGTAAGTTGTAATTTCCTTTAGAATGCTTGAAAAATCTGTAATAGTCTCACAAGTACATTTCTAGAGTGGGCTGTTCAACCAAGAGCTGAACGGACAATATGACCAAAGGGTCTCTTTGGCAGGGCAGTAATTTATATTTCACATGTGCAAGTTAATACCAAGCAATTGTTCAGCACATGCAGAACCAAATTTCATAAAATATAAACTCTCAAGTCAGGAACACCCTGATGTATTTCAGAACTGGGTGAAGGGTGAGCACATCTCCAGGACATCTATGCACACAGCATATACTTATTGGACTTTAACTGGTGATAAATGAACTGTTTGTGCTCCTTAGTAACTATTTGGTTTCTTTCCTTTTGTTTGATTTAACTCTATGTGGTGACTCATTTATGTTGAATTTTAACATTTCAGGACAATAAATTAGTCTCTTGTGTTACTATCACCAGAACAAGATATGAAGCTCTTTATGATTGTTCTTAATTTGATCATAATTATTCTTTACCTTTAAAAATCCAGCCATAATTTAAACCTGAAAATAAGTTATTTGGGCCTTCTGATTGTTTTTAACATATTCTGTGGGGACATTTTAGATACATAAAATTGAGAACTATTTTTCCCAGTATTATTTTTAGAGGAGCTGGTCAAAAAATTTCATTGTGACCCTGAGTTAGCTGAGCTATTTCCAAACCCTAAACATAAACCTGAAAAAAGCAGCTGGGGGGCCCCAGGAATCTTCCATTATGGGGCCCTCTCTTCAGGAGCGGGAGACTTAGAATGTGGCCAGGGTTCAGAGACAAGCCAAAAACATGATAGAGAAACCAGGACCCCAAAGGAAAAGTTAAAGAAAGAAATGTTCTGGGTTTGGTCTGGAAAAGGGAAGAGTGAGGAGTGATTGACTCTGAGTCTTGGAGTTTGTGAAGGACCTTGACACACAGGAGATGGGAGATGTACTCTACTTCTCTGGGGACATGTCAGGAGAAGTAGACACAAACTGCATTGGCATTTTGGAGGCTGGCATTGGCATTAAGAAGCATTTTTGACAGTGAAGGTTGTTAAACACTGGAATGGGATGCAAGGAGAAGTTGGCAATCTCCATTCTTAGAGGTTTAGAAATTTGATAGATTCTTATCTGCTGGAATCAAAGCTGTGGGGAGAGAACTGAACTACCTTAAGAGACCCCTTTCAAGCTAAGAATCTCTACACTGCTTTGGTTGGGGGAAGTAGATTATGTAAAATGAAGAGGGCTCTCAACTAAGTTTGTTGCTACATTTCCTTTTCCTGTCAAAATGAGATTTTTTTTTTCTTTTCTGAGAGGATGTATATCCTGAGGAAATTATAATTTCATACTTGTTTTTGGTAAAAAAACAAAAATAGTGCTAACCACTTCTGGGTTTTTAGCAGAACCTACTGGCAGAGATAATGGGAGGCTTTGGTAGTGCCTGAGACAGCTCAGTTATGAGGCCTCCAATTTTTCATTAAAGGAGACATGAGAGGAGATGGCAGGGCCACTGTGCCAGTTTGAAAAGCCCTCAGGATGTTGGTCTATGTGATTCTTAAGAAGAAAAAAGGAAATTTCAGTTTTCACATGGCTGCCACTTGAGGAATTTGCTCACTGCTTATCCACAGCATTCTGATTATTGAGGAAACACAAGAGAAGGTTTTCCAGGTTACAATTGTTTAGATCGAGGTGCTTCAAAGAAAATTGTACATGTTTCTTAGATGCTTCCAGATAAGAATGGTTTAGAGTTTGTTGATTGCATCAAAGCATGTGGTTTTCACACATATGACAGTGGACACCACAGGATTTTTACACTTACAAGAACATCTTGGGAAGAGGACCAAGAGAGAAATTTGAACACCTTGGCAAACTTATCTTCCCACTAAGATTAATCTTAATCCAGATGTGGTCTGCCCCACTCTCTCTGTTCCCATGCCTCAGACCAGTTGTGCTATACTTTGAAGTAAAAATGGAGACCCACCTGCAAAAAAGCAGTATAGCCATTCCAATAATTAAGAACAGAAATCATTTCGTCTCTTAAAGCATAGGGTTAACAGTTACTTCAAGATAATTTCTATAGCCCTTTCTGAGAAAAGCTGAAGCAAATCACCTTAGGGAGTGATTATCTGTTCTCTCTTGATTGTTGTTTAGGGTAAAATATGTAGTTTTCCCCTGGTAGCTGGAAAATTATGTTGTAGCAGGAAGGACATCATTCTGCCTGACTTGAAAGGCCTTTCCCAAGGGAGTTCAAACTGAGGTTTTGTTGGTAAAATACACATACAGAAAAGAGAAAAATTTCTCTCTTTCTTTCTTTCTTTCTTTCTTTCTTTCTTTCTTTCTTTCTTTCTTTCTTTCATTTTTTGGTCTTTTGGTTAAATGTCTTTGGGAGGAAATAAAATAAAATGGAGATGAAAATCGAACACCTAATTTGAAATAGGCAGGCTCTGCTACTTAGTGAATGAACTAAATTATGGTAATATCTATTTAAGTATTTTAGCCTTACATGGAAATTGGCCCATTTGTAAATTGGGACCTTTTTGTAGACAAACATATTAGCTTTTTCAAAAGTGCATATGCACACGCATTTGAAGCCTCAATAAAATTGATTATGTTGTAGCTAAGAATTGATTGATGAATTCCTCAAGGGAACTAATTAGACTGCTTCTCTTTCTAACTCTCAAAAGTTGTGTTTTAGAAGCTCTCTAACTTGTCTCTACTAATAAAATTCACTGTTTTATTTATTATGCTTCCTGGTAACCATAGCCATTTCAAATTTCCATTCCTAAATTCCCTTACATTTCAGGTGTTTTTGAAGAGTTGCTCTAATTATTCTCATACAGGAAGGTAGCACCCAGTTATCTGTGATTAGAGCACTCTGTGAATAGGCCAGGCTTTAGGAATTAGTGCAATAAAACAAATTCACTTTTTTGGACAACTGAGCTTCTCTGACAAAAAGTGTTGCCTTTTCCTCCTGTGAAACCCTAATGGGCAGAAGAAAGTGTTCTAGTCTCTTCCTTATAAGGTTACTGTGATATACATGAGGCATGTGGTGCAGAGCAGGCATCTGGTATTATTCTTGTCCTTTGTCCTTTGATAAGGACATGCCCCAACCCCAAACTTATATGGAGACTCCTAGAAGCAAACTGGAGAGAAGACTCACAGGAATACAACGGTAAGGACAGATCTGAACATTAACATACACAAAACCCAACAGTTAGTCTGTTTTCCATCTACCTGACTGACTTCTTTCTCCTACCTCTTGGATTTTCTGCATGGGTTCCAAGATGCAGAAACTGGTCTAACTTCTGAATTTTGCAACCCTCATTTAAGTGATTCAACTGTTCTGCTCTCTCATTCCACAAGAATTCAAAATCACAATGACTACATGATCTTCCTAACCAGTTCCCACATTAATGCTTTTCCCATTTTCTCAAAAAATAATCTTCTGACCTGATACATCTGGAAGAATGTTGTAAACTTCCTGGGCCAGGGTCACCTACGGTCAGGTACATTAATAGTCATTTCCTCCTCTGAACCTTCCTAGGAATTTTAAAAGCCTCCCTGATCTGTGATAATGAGCTTTAAGGGCCCCACTTCTTACTTCCAGAGGGCTGTGAAATTTGAGCTTTATGAAATACCCAGCAAGATTATACTTTACATTCCAATTGCACTTTACCACACACCATGTGATAGTATGAGAATTTGTTAAATCGGCTATTTCTATAAAATATTTCTCATTGACTAAGTTGCTCATTAAAACCAAGTCCTCCTTCAGGAAGGGCTCTATTAAAACTTTATTGATGTTGCCATGGTAATTGGTATATTTATTAAACACATACTTCATAACAGCAGCATCTCGGTCGTCCTATAAAACACGTACTTTTTTTTTCTTTATTGATTAAGGTATTACATATGTGTCCTTATTGCCCCATTACTCCCCACCCCACCCCCACTCATTCCCTCACCCCCCTGTTGTCTGTGTCCATTGGTGAGGCTTATATGCATGCATACAACTCCTTTGGTTGATCTCTTTCCCTTACCCCCACCCTCCCCTACTTTCCCTCTGAGGTTTGATGGTCTGATCGATGCTTCTCTGTCTCTGGATCTGTTTTTGTTCATCAGTTTATGTTGTTCATTATATTCCACAAATGAGTGAGATCATGTGATATTTATTTTTCTCTGACTGGCTTATTTTGCTTAGCATAATGCTCTCTAGTTCCATCCATGCTGTTGCAAATGGTAAGAATTCCTTCTTTTTTACAGCATTGTAGTATTCCATTGTGTAGATGTACCACAGTTTTTTAATCCACTCATCTGCTGATGGGCATGAAACACGTACTGTTGATGCAGATAAGGAAAACAGGATTGGAAGGTCATACAAGAGCACCTAATGGAAAGATGCAGAACAAACTCAGGCTATCTGATATCAGATCATGAACTCTCTCTGCTCTCCTCCAGGCAGTTACTAAAACATGCTGTTCATTTTGCTGCTTGAGTGGGCTCAGTATTGCTGTTTCAGATAAACTAAAATAAACCATGAAAAATACTATTTTGGTTACTTTTTACTAAGAGATGAAGATGAAGTTACTTCACTTCTAAATTATAACTACATTTAATTAAAACAGATGCAAAACTGAAGAAAATTCTAGAATTCTCAGAAAGAAGGTTTTTTTTTTTTTTTTCTGTTTGAGTGGAATCACCATAATGACTATTTCATAAGCCAATAGATCTTCCCAGGAGCAAACTATAGGAGTCGTTGCCTTTTGCCATGATGGCTATTTAATTGCAGTGCATAAATTTCATCTCAATCTAGAACAGACAGGTCCCAGTGTTTTGTTATTTTGATAAACCTAATTTGAGAATTGCATAGAAAATGTTAACTTTCTATCAGGTGCAAGAAGTTTCAAAACCAACACCTAAATTCCTAAGCACTTAATCTTCATAGACTTTCTATGTTTTTTGCTGGCTAACCAGCTGTGGTCTGAGCACCCTTTTATGTGAGCAACACAAACTTTCCAACAGGTACAAGCGTCGGTGCTTGAATCTTGGGATAATAATCAGTGCAAGTGAAGCATAGATTTTGAACTTGAGTTAAATCAGTGCTAGCCATCAGTTTGTCTCCAGTTGGTTAGAAATCCATTCTCAAATATCTTGGTACAGTTCCACTAAAACCATGCTTGAGGTCGGCCTGGGTGTGCAGTTTAAGAGTACTTGTTTTGCAAGGTTGGCATGGCTCAGTGGTTGAACATCAACCTATGAACCAGGAAGTTAAGGTTCAATTTCCGGTCGGGGCACATGCCCGGATTGCAGGCTCAATCCCCAGTGTGGGGCATGCAGGAGGCAGCTGATCAATGATTCTTTCTCATCATTGATGTTTCTATCTCTCTCTTCCTCTCCCTTCCTCTCTGAAATCAATAAAAATATATATTTTTAAAAAGAGCATGTTGTTCTAAAAGTAAATTACATTTATTAGAGAAATGTGTAAAATAATCAATATACCAGCCATATTCATATACGCTGTTGAATATAATTCCAATATTTTTCATAGATATCTTATGAAACACAGTACAAGTTTGTATAATCAAAATCTTCTATTAACAAAATAAGAGTATATTGTGAATACTTTCCATTGTTTTCAAATAGTCTTCTGCTTCATCATTTTAATGACTGACCTATATTCTATCACAAGGACATACCAGAAGCTAACTATTAATGGATGAATTAGTTACAAACAGTAGTGACTTAAACAGCTAACATTTATTTGTTTTTTGTAATTTTAATTAAATCTTTATTGTTCAGATTATTACAGTTGTTCCTCTTTTTTCCCCCCATAGCTCCCTTCCACCCAGTTCCCACCCCACCCTCTGCTCTTACCCCCCACCACTGTCCTCATCCATAGGTGTACGATTTTTTTTCCAGTCTCTTCCCACAACCCCCACACCCCATTCCCCCCAAGAATTGTCAGTCCACTCCCTTTCTATGCTCCTGATTCTATTATATTCACCAGTTTATTCTATTCATCAGATTATTTATTCACTTGATTTTTAGATACACTTGCTGATAGATATGTATTTGTTGTTCATATTTTGTATCTTTACCTTTTTCTTCTTCTTCCTCTTCTTAAAGAATACCTTTCAGCATTTCATATAATACTGGTTTGGTGGTGATGAACTCCTTTAGCTTTTTCTTATCTGTGAAGCTCTTTATCTGACCTTCAATTCTGAATGATAGCTTTGCTGGGTAAAGTAATCTTAGTTGTAGGTTCTTTCTATTCATCACTTTGAATATTTCTTGCCACTCCCTTCTGGCCTGCATGGTTTCTGTTGAGAAATCAGCTGACAGTCGTATGGGTACTCCCTTTTAGGTAACTGACTGTCTTTCTCTTGCTGCTTTTAAGATTCTCTTTGTCTTTTGCTCTTGGCATTTTATTTATTTATTTTTTAAATATATTTTATTGATTTTTTTACAGAGAGGAAGGGAGAGAGATAGAGAGTTAGAAACATCGATGAGAGAGAAACATCAATCAGCTGCCTCCTGCACATCTCCTACTGGGGATATGCCCGCAACCCAGGTACATGCCCTTGACCAGAATCGAACCTGGGACCTTTCAGTCCGCAAGCCGACGCTCTATCCACTGAGCCAAACCGGTTTCGGCTGCTCTTGGCATTTTAATTATGATGTGTCTTGGTGTGGTCCTCTTTGGATTCCTTTTGTTTGGGGTTCTCTGAGCATCCTGGACTTGTAAGTCTATTTTTTTCACCAGGTAGGGGAAGTTTTCTGTCATTATTTCTTCAAATAGGTTTTCAATATCTTGCTCTCTCTCTTCTTCTGGCACCCCTATAATTCGGATGTTGGTACACTTGAAGTTGTTCCAGAGGCTCCTTACACTATCTTCATATTTTTGGATTCTTTTTTTTGTTTGTTTTTCCGGTTGGGTGTTCTTTGCTTCTTCGTATTTCAAATCTTTGACTTGATTCTTATGATCCTCTAGTCTGCTGTTGGATCTCTGTATAATATTCTTTATTTCAGTCAGTGTATGCTTAATTTCTAGTTGGTCCTTTTTCATATCCTCGAGGGTGTCACTAGATTTATGGAGGGTCTCACTAAATTTATCAGCGGTTTCTAGAAAATTCTTGAAAAACCTTATAACTGTGGTTTTGAACTCTATATCCAGTAGTTTGCTTTCCTACATTTCTGTCATTTGTGACCTGTTTCTTTGCCTCCACATTTTTTATTCTTCCCTGTGTTGATAGAGTGGCTTTCTGTGCTAGGTGTCCTATAGGGCCCAGTGGCTCAGCCTCCCCAATTACCTGAGGTGGACAATCTTGGTGCACCCCTTTGTGGGCTTTGTGCACAGTCTTGTTGTAGTTAAGCCTTGATTGTTGTATATATCACTGGGAGGACCTGACCTCCAGACCAATTGGCTGTGAGAATCAGCTGTGTCTGCAGTGGGAGAACTTCTCTGCTGGAGACACCCTTCTGAGGCAAGACTTGCTTCAGTGGGGCTTTGGTGCTCACTGAGTCTGCCCCCTGAGTGTGTCCCTTATGGATCTGAGGAGTTGTAATCTGTATGGTCCCACTCTGACCACTGGGTACACTGGCTCTTGGATCTCTAAGGAGGTGCTAATTTAGCCTCTTCCTGAGGCTACCCACAGGAGCTATGGAGAGATCTGAAGATTCCTCTTCTTTGTTTGGGGTTTGGAGGTGCCCAGATGAGGCCCAGCTGTGAAGCAATGCAATCGGCTATGGGGCCTTGTGCCTTCTTTTGGATGTTCTGGGTCTCTCTGACCCAGCTGCAGTTTGTTAGGTAATTTTAGATTGCAAAGTGCCAGGCCATTCATATGCAAAAGCCTCTGCACACAGCTTGTGTGAGGCGGGGTCTCAGGGAATCAACAGGATGGAGCAAACAGCTATGGCTGATCCTCAGCCCTGCCCTAAGAGGCCCCGGGTCTCAGTGTCCCATTGTAATCGCTGCAAGCACCTCTGAGAGAAGGCCGCCCTCAAGTTCCACCCGATGCCAGACAGTGCAGTTTCTCCCCATATGAGTCTGGGTCCCCAGAGACTCGCCTAGAACTGGAGTTCAGAGCAGTTGGGAGCTTGTGACTCCCTCCTGATTGAAAAATACAACCATGTCCTCAGTTGCCAGCCCTTTCAGCGCGTGCCTCCATACCTCTGCACTTTACTTCTACACTTCCTCTGAGTCTCAGTGTGCTTTTCTCTTTCCTTCTAGTTGTAGACTTTCCATTCAGCCAGCCTTCCTGTGGTTCTGGATGATGTCCGTTTTATCTTTTAGTTGTATTTTTGAAGTGGTTGTGCGAGGCAGCAATTTCTGGTGTTTACCTATGCCGCTATCTTGGTTTCTCCTCCAACAGCTAACATTTATTATCTTACATTTTCTCTGGGTCAGAATTCCAGACATGGCTTAGCTGGGTCCTCTGCCTTAGGGCCTCTCACAAGGCTACAATCTAAGACTTTTCTGGAGATGCAGCCATCTCAAGGCTCAAACAGAAAGATGTGCTTCCAGGCTTACTCATGTGGCTACTGCAGGTTTCAAGTTCTTATTAAATTTAGCTAGAAATATCAATTCCTTGCCAGGTAGGCCTCTCCATACTCACAGTCTAGTAACTGGCTTCCCCCAGAGCAAGGGTTGCAAGAGAGAGAATGTGAGAGAGGGCACCCAAAATGGAAGGCACCATCTTTTTATAGCCTAATTAAGAAATGTAATACCAAAATTTTTACCATATTCTATATACTAGATGTTAGTCACTTGGTCTAGCCCCATGGAGAGAATTCTCCAGGGGGAGAGAATCATGTGAAGGTACAACTATAAGAGATAGAGATCATTTAGGACCATCTTATAATGACTACTACAGTGGAGATTTAGGAACACACACATGTATATACACTATTCAAACATTAGTAACAGGAAACAAAATTTAAATATCTTAAGAGGATATGACCAGTATAAGTTTTCAAGACTCAATGTTTCAAACATTGTGATGGCAAACTTTTCAAGATAGTTCAGAATGTGAGCCAGAAAATCACCTGTAAATTGGTTAAGTTTTGAACACTTTTCCAGTGTGGTATTAGATTTAAGAAGCAAGTTTTACACCAATTCATTCTCATCTCCCTCCTAAACCAAACATTCATCACACCAATCCCCAGCTCATCTTCATCAGGCATCAGCATAAATTCACCAAAATCTCTGGCCTGGCATTTAGCTCATCTACAGCTCAAACCCAGGCTGTTTTTCCAATCTCTTCATGACACAGTCTATCTGGCCCACCTGCAACCCTAAAAGAATACTGCTGTATTTCCTTCCTGTCCACCTGTCTGAATCCTATCCATCCTTCTGAGTTCAATCCAAATGAACACAAGCCTCCTTCCTTCTTCTCTGGCAATCCCTACCATTATCCAAGGACTCACTCAAGTCTGTGCTGTGATTAGAGGACTCCAAAATTGAAAAGTAGGACTCAAGACAGGGAATGAAATAAATAAAGAGAAGCCCTACCTTCTGCAACAACAATGGCCACCATGTAGTAATGGCCACCTGTTCAATACCATTTGGAAGAGACACTGAGCTAATTATGGGCCTGAGAGATCCTCATATCAAAAATCAGGGAAGACTGGGGGAGACTCCTGAATTAGGAAAGCAAAATCCAAGAACAAATACTCGGGCCCAAGACTGAGGTGTAGGCCTGGAGTTAAACGTGGATCATTGAGAGAGGGCTAATGGCAATCACAATGAACTGCTAGTTACAAAAGAATACACATCTGAACATTAATATGTAATCAGCCACAGGTTCCCAAATAGTTTAAACAGATAAATGCTTGGCTCTTATAAACACAGATTTACTAAATTATTAAGTGAAAAATCCTTGTTGAATCCAAAATATTGAGGATGGTAAAAACCCATTTTTGAGGAGTCCAGGTATGAAGACCTGGCCCCAGCATACCCCATCAAGTGATGACATGCAGTGTCCCCATCAGTCCATCTGCAGTGCCAAGCCATCAGGTACAACAGATGGTACACAGTTAGATGGAAGTAAACGAGGCAGACTCTCAGTTCTCCATCACCAAGAAAAACAGCAGCAACTCACGTGCTGGTTCAGTGCAAAAATGGGAACTCAAGAATGTGTTGACTGCTTCTAGCCCCTGGATGCTAAGACCATTAGTATTACTAGTAGTCTAAGGGCTGAAGAATTACTGCAGATGGTGTACACATCTGGGTGGCCCTTTTCTGAAAGCCACCTAGAAACCCTAACCACTATGGGACAAAGGATTCCATCCTGCAGGTATGTCTTGACTGCTTTTTAATTTTCTAGCAATTGGTTGGGTGCCAGGAGAAAAGCAAAGATGAAAGGACTGCAGTTCTTGTCCTCACAGTGCTTACAATCTGGCTGGTGAAACAAAACACAGTCACCTTAAAAATTAAGTGTCATATGCTCAGTAGATGATCAAGTACCACATGAGAATATGATCAATCAGTGTCACAGCAGGTGGGTAATCTGCACACTAGGCTACCAGCTACAGCTCACTGCACAGTGACATGAATCAGGATGCACAGAGACAGTGCTAAAATGACTCGAGACACAGATGTGTATAATCAACCCAGAAGAGTACCTATGATGAGGCAGAGAGGGCAAGCAAGGCAAGAGGGAAGCCCGCACTCCTTTCCACCTCCCACCGACAGGGCATACTGCCTTGACTTCCCCTCACCAGAGCCCCCTTGTTAAGATGGATCCTCACATCACTTTCCATTCCCCACCTCATTATAGGGAAGAGATATATTTAAATAGTTTTTTTTAATTTTATCAGCTATTTTCAGTTTTGTGTTTTTTGGGGAGTTTTTGCTTGTTCTATCTCAAGCTCATTAAACATTATTTGGAATATTTACCTTACCCCTTTATTCACTTAGTTCTTTAAAGTTTCTCTTCTCCATTACTGTTTTAGTATCACCTCTGCATTCTAATCATGTTCCCAGCTGCAAATGTCATCACATAACCTTGTTTTAGCAATGGGTTTCTTGTCCTTTTATCTTCTAATTGGAATTTACCTTCAAAACCTTCCAAGACTCCTTCCTACAGACGTTCCATTTTATTACCAGCCTTCCCTGTGATTCACACCCTCTCAGGTTAGCTTTCTCCTTCCAGGAAGCCAAACACTAGCTTTTTTATTAAGTTTCTCTCTACTTAGTTATTCATTTTTAGAAAGACCTGTATTGGAACCTAAAATTCACCATAAAATACACAGCTTAGTTGTATACGTGAATCATACAGCAGTGCTCTTCCTTTCTTGGTTTCTTTTTGTTTTAACATATTTTTACTGATTTTAGAGAGGAAGGGAGAGGGAGAGAGAGATAGAAACATCAATGACGAGACAGAATCATCGATCGGCTGCCTCCTACATGTGCCCTACTGGGGATTGAGCCTACCTCCTGAGCATGTCCCCTAACAGGGAATTGAACCATGACCTCCTGGTTCATAGGTCCACATTCAACCACTGAGTCACACCGGTAGGGCTTTGCCTGGTTTTTTTACTCAGCATAATTACTTTGAGATCCATCTATGTTGTCATGTGTCAATAGTCCATTCCTTCTTACTGTTGTTCAGGACACCATTGTAGAAATAGACTATACCACGGGTGGACACTTGAAGTGTTTCTAGTTTGGGCTATTACAAAAAAAACTATTATGAATATTATGATCCACCAATCTTTGTGTGGTTATATGATTATATTTTTCTACCCAGGAGTCAAATGGTTACTAAGTTATATGGTTGGCTAGGTGTATGTTTAACCATGTAAGAAATTGCTGAAATGTTTTCCAAAGTGTTTTTACCGTTTTAGATTCCTAACTGCAGTGTATGACAGTTTCAATTTCCCCACATTTTTGCCAACATTTTGTAAGCTAGTCTTTTTAATTTTTGCCATCCTAGTGGGTGGTGGCAGTTTCTCCTTGTGGTTTTAGTTTGCATTTCCTGATGACTATTTAGTAGCATTTCATGAACCTAAATGCCATCGGTATATCTTCTTTTTCAAATTCTGTCATTTGTCTTCTAATTGAATTATAAGAATGTTTTCTATATTTCATTTATTGTACAAAATTATAGAAACAACAAACTTATCTATAGTGATATAAAGCAGATTAGCAGTCGCCTGAAGACAGGGAAGGGGTAAGAGAAGGTGAAAGGAAAGGATTACCAGAGTCATCAGAAAACCTGTGGGTGATTAAAACGTTCCTTATCTTGGCCTTGCTGATGGATTCATGAACGCATGTGTATAGCAAAATTCATCAAATTTTACACTTGATACATGTGCAATTTATTGGGCTTTAATTGTACATCAATTTATCATTTTTAAAAAATGACCATGTCTTCAGACTCTCCTTTATTAAATTATAATAAGATCTAAAGTTCTATTTTAATTCAAAAGTCTCAATGTATACCCACGTGAATTGTGAAATCATAATAGAGAATACCTGATTTAAAATTCCACTCCCACCAATTACTAGTATGAGAGACTTTAATAAATTATTTCAACATCTGTGAGCTTAAAGAATTTTTATAAAATGTATAAAATAGTAACACTAAAAATGTCTACAACATAGTGATGGTGAGTATCAAATGAGAAAAAATGTGTGAAAGTTTTTATAAAACTAGACAGCATATACGAATTAACAACCATATTCTGATTATAATAATTACTGCATGCCAGGCAGCATCCTAAGAGCTTTTCACTCATGCGCTCTTTCCAACAGTACTGTGATTTCTCCCATGCTGTGGATGAGCACACGGGGGTTTAGAAAGGCTAGATAATCTGCTGTAGGCACATATCTAATACATGAGTCTCACACAAGTCTCTCAGACTACATAGCTCCTGGTCATGAGCACTTCATAGCAATGCCTTCTCCTATGACTTATGCATGATAAAAGTCATGCCTGGGAAGGCTAGATTCCCCTCCCCACTGTATTGGGTTTCCCAAGCTCTGTGGAAGTATGATGTCAGAAAGGAGCTCTGGTATAAAGCAGGTCTTCAAATTCCCTCCCAATACATGTAGGTGGGTAGAGACCATCTCCACTGGCAGACTAGAGAATGGTGCTAGTCTTATAAAAAAGTAATACTATGTGCATATTTATTCATAAACCCATAGTAGCCATTTTCACTGGCCTCCCTTGGGTACAAATGGATGGATAGGGAAAGGCAGAGAAGTAAGGTTGCCTTCTCAGACTCCTGGTTTTATTAGGTACTTTATTGAGGCTTTTCTGTTTCATTCTCCCATTCATTTTCCTACCCATTCTTCTGTATCTCTTCTTTGTTGAAAACTTCTTCAACCCCCCTCCTCTGCTTTCTACTGTTCTCACACTGACCACTCATTGATTATTTAATTATATGTATCTAATGTCTTGAGCTAACCAATGAAATGGTTTTATAAAAATAAAATGGGGAAATGAGAATGAATAGTAGCTTAAAATAATATCCGGTCAACTTTTCATTTCCCCATTACTTGGGCAGAAACAGAGAAGCCAATTACAAAAAGAGACTCCAAATATATCATTTAAAGTATTGTTTTAATCCTTTCTCTAATCACCTGTTTAATGAATAATAATACTTATTCTATTAAACTGTTACTTAAGTTTTGAGTTTCAAAATGGTCAAATAGTAAGAGGTATATAGAGAAATATTTTAAAAAGTGAAATAAGACAAACTATATGCTATACTATGCTATGATATTTTATATACATTATCCTATATAATAAATGGGAAATATGCAAATTGACCCTAATGGTGAAATGACCGGGAATGATTGGTGGCTACGACACACACTGACCACCAGGCAGCAGACACTCAACACAGGAGCTCCTACAGGGGGAGCCCCAGTCAGTCACAAGCCAGGCCGATGGCTGCGAGCACAACAGTGGTGGCAGGAGCCTCTCCTGCCTCCTCCTCAACACTAAGGATGTTCAACTGACAGCTTAGGCCTGCTTCCCTGGGGAAGCGAACCTAAGCCATCAGTCAGACATCTCCCAAGGGCTTCCAGGCTGCCAGAGGGATGTCTGACTGCCAACTTAGGCCCAATCCTCCAAGGAGCGGGTCTAAGCCAGCAGGTGGACATCCCCTGAGGGGTCCTGGACTGCAAGAGGACACAAGCCGGGCTGAGGGACACCACCCCCCATGAGTGCACAAATTGTTGTGCACCGAGCCTCTAGTATTTTATAAGATCATATAGCCTACATTAAGTCTAATATATAATTATATTTATAAAATGTATAAAATAGTAACACTAATATATATATATGTAATATATATACTTCTGCATATAGAAAATTAGTAAAATGTATATGAAAATCTCCTTCCTGTTAGATGTATTCTATATATTATATATTAACATGTAACATATATAACATGATGCTATAGAATAAATTGAATTATGTATCAAATGTGTGTGTTGTATTTATTTAAATAATTTAATCTCAAGCAAAACTCCATCCTGTATAATAAAGAGCTACTATGCAAATGGTCATCATGCCTTCACGCCCTCACGCCCTCAAGCCCTCGCGCCAGGCCCATGGGACCTGAGACCACACTCCCCGCCCCTGCTCCAGGGCTGGGGAACCTGAGGCTACACCCCCTGCCTGGTGGGTCTTGACGAGGGACCTGAGGCCGCACCCCCCATCCGGTGGGGCTTGATGGGGGACCTGAGGCTGTGATCCCCCACCCTGCAGGGCTTGACAGGGATGGGGCTGGCTGAGTCTGTGCAATTTCGAGGCGCACGCGGGTGGGCGGAGACTTGACTCTGGGTCCCGTGGCATACCCCAGACTCTAACAGGAAGGAGATTTTCATATACATTTTATTAATTTTCTTTCATCTCTGACACTTCTATTATAAAGAAAGGGAAAATAGCAATATTAAAACATTTCCCCTAATTAATTCCCTTTTAATGTGCAAGAATTTCATGCACTTGGCCACTAGTCATAAAGATTCTTACTGAGTTTCATGGATTTATTAAAATCATGTATTCAACTAAATAAGCTATGGAGTGGTTCTTTATTGATGTAATAAAAAGTCCTGTCATTATAAAGGAATTGTGCTCTATATACATTCAATACAAATCTTTACTTCGCCCTATATAATATCACTTGATATTTTGCATAGTTTTCCAAAAGAAGAATTTGATTTTACCCTTTAGGGCAGCCTGCTTGCTCTTTTCCTGACTACCCACTTCATTTCCTGTGGGGTCTGTATGGTATGGAACTGCCTCCCTTGGGAAAACAACCAGATGCCCCAATAAGCACATGGTAGGGACATTCAGAATCATCTCCATGTAGTAAAGAAAGTTGAAACCTGGGTTGATTATTAAAACAAGCCCAATTTTGGCTGCACTTGCTTGAAATTTTTACCTGCAAGGGTGTTGAGGTTTTGACTTGAGTTAGATTTAAGTTTCAGTGTACTTTTAGATACCCAGAATTAAGAGGACCCCTTTGTGTGTTTGGGAAATTCCCAGTAAGTGTTGGTACCAACTCACAGGCAGAAGGCCACTGGCATGGTTCTGGTGGGGCTCCAGGGTGGGATGGCAGTGCTGGTGGGTCTTAATGAGGTACCTGAGGCCGCACCCCCCCATCTGTGGCATCCAGACGGAGCCCACCCCATTTGTCCTAGGTTGTGGTCTTGGCCATGGTTGCAGCCCCCAGATTCCTTTGGTTCCTAGTTATTTAGTTCCCTAGACTTTCTACTAATTATAAGAGCTCCCCAACATTATCTAACCAATTCCACTCTGGCTTAAGACAAGCAGATTTTGTTCTCTTATGTAAAACCAAAAGCCCTGAAAGTATACCATAGATACATCTTTTTCTCAAATTTGTTTTCTTCCAATGCAACATTTGTTTTCATATTAACATTTATTCTTTGTAGAACAAATTCTAACTCAAAGTTAGGGGCAATATCTGAACTAATAAAATACTGAATTAAGTGTGTTTTTATAAATGTATTATTACTCTTTTTAAATGAATTAAATGACTGGAATAAGCTTATTCTAGTTCCCCAAAGAAAATTATGTAAAAAAATACATTAAAAGTGAACTTTGTTTAGCAAATAAATTACCCATTAACAAAGTGCAAGTTTTAGGGTTTTAAGAATACAGTTTACTCTTGAGCAACCTGGGGGTTAGGGGTGCTACTCCTGGTGCAGTCAAAAATGCATGTATAATTTTGACTCCCCAAAAACTTAATTACTAACAGCCTACTGTTAACCAAAAGTTATACTGATCACATAAGCAGTTGATTAACACATATTTTGTATGGTATATAGGTTATATACTGCATATATACTGCATTCTTACAATAAAGTAAGCTAAGGAAAAGAAGGTGTTATTTAAAAATTATAAGGAAGAGAAAATGCATTTACTCTATTTATGAAAAAAAATGTGTATAAGTGGATCAGTGTAGTTCAAACCTGTGTTTTTTGAGGCTGAGCTGTATATTAGAAGTTTGGTATCTTGGAGATTTATACATATCCTGTGGCCTATGTTGTTTGTGACACTAATTCAGTAAACAGAAGCTCAGAGGCTGGGGTTCATCTTTAAGAAAATCAATGTGAGAGAAATCAAGATAGTTTCCCCTTTCAAACTATTTTTCTGGGTTAAGAAAAGCTTTGATTCCTCTACAAAGGAGAAGGGAAACAGCGAGATGCTTGTTTAAAAAAGCAAATATTCCTGGATCATTGATATATAACTGAAATGGTAGGGAATTCAATTGCTATTCATTGTGGAAGAAAGAGGAGATGGGACAGAAGGATCCAGTTTGAAAGAAGAGTGCTGGAAATATCTAAGAGACAGTCCCAGCTTGGGGGCCTGCAAGGACAGAATAAAGACCCCAGACACGTGAGGAGAGATGGGAAACCAGTGTTGGGGGTGGAAGGACAAAAAGACTAATTTGACTACCTTCACTTTCACTATTTTGTCCAAGGCCAGCAAAGGCAGGTTGGATGGAACTCTAATTAATAAGCCTCATATTTAGAAGTATAATCCATTTCACATTTTAAGACCAGTGAATTAGATAGGTCTAACCCCTTAGGTATTTTAGCTGAGCTTCTTTGAATGTTCAGTCTAAATATCATTTCATACTTATTTTATAGCTTAGGTCTCTATATTGTGACTCAAATACACTGGCACTTTTCCTCAGAAAGGACAACATTTACTCTCTGTACCCATCAAAAATATATAGTTGAGATTAGGTTTGTTTTGTTTATTGCTATTATTGTTGTTTTTACATTTTCCCCTTATGAATCTGTTTTTCAGAGCATTTTTCATTTCTCAACTCTTCCTGAAATTTGCCACAATCTGTGAATATTTCCTCAGCCTTTAAAACACCTCTGTCATTTGTCCTTTTTCCCTTGACTCACCTATCAATCCAGATGCTGTAAACATAACAAGCCACTGAGCCTGATTCTCCCAGGGACTATCTTGCTTCCTAGGACAGATCTATGAGGCCTTTCTGAGAGTGCTGTAGACTCTCTAGCAGGTTATAGATAACACTCAACAGATGACAGTCATGTGCAGCATGGAGTCACAATGGGGTGTGAGGGATAGAAAAGGCGTCACACTAGAACCCAGAGGCCAGTCTGGCCACCACCCAAATATGACACTCTTAATCTTTCAGTGTTCTTATGCATTTCAGAAGATAGAGGCAAAGGTGCCGGAGATTGTTTTTTGTTTTTAAAGTATGATTTTTGTTGATTTGAGAGAGAGTGTGTGTAAGGGAAAGGGAGAAGGAGAGGGAGAGAGATGGGGAGAGGGAGGGGAAAGGGGAGAGATGGGGGAGGGGAGAGGGAGAGGGAGAGGGAGAGGGAGAAACATCAATGTGAGAGAGACACGGATTGGTTGCCTCCTGCATGCATCCTTACTGGGGATGGAACATGCAACCTGGGCATGTGCCCTGACTGGGAATACAACCAGCACTGGAAGATGCTCAATCAACTGAGCCACACCAGCCAGAGCAGGAGATTATTTTAATACCTCTCTTAGAAAATATCTCACAGTGCAAAGTATAAAGCCTATAGTGTCAGCAGACCTGAGTCTGAATTCCAGACATCCCCAAGATCTGAGGCTCAATGTATAGAGCATCAGCCTGCAGACTGAAGGGTGGCAGGTATGATTCCTCTCAAGGGCAGGTGCCCGAGTCAGAGTGTGTGGGAGGCAACCAATCCATGTGTCTCTCTCACATTGATGTTCTCTCTCTCTGTCTCTCCCACTCCCTTCCACTCTTTCTGAAAATTAATGGAGAAATAACCTCAGGTGAAGATTAACAACAACAACAAATATCTGAGCATTTATTTCTCTCACAGTTTAATGGGGTAATACCAGCATCATGGAGCTTTATAAAGATTAATAAAATTATATATGTAAGATGCTTTCCTTACATATGTTTTATTATATATGTAATGAAACTTTCCTAAGTTTCATTATTAATTATTATATAAATTATTAAATTAATTTTGTCCTAATTTGTTCATCTTAATAGAGCACAGTATTCCCAAAGAAGCTGTTACTTTTTTATATTTTTTGAAAGGAATCATGGACTAGATATTCAAAGAAAGCATATCATCTAAAAGTCAATTCTAAAAAGTCAGCTTCACTTTGAAATGCATTTGATGTCACTAGAGAATAAGATCCTTGAAGGTAGAAACATTAATTACTACTCTTTGTATCCCCAAATCCTGACTCATTGTGGATGTCCTGTGAACAGTTTTTGAGCTGAATTGACTAAGTAAAAGTCCAGAGTGTTTCTTATCAAGTGTATGTGTGGCATGAGTGAGTCAAAGAACAACATGAGATTTGGAATTTAAAAACATGCCCCAGAATAAATCATCTCACATTGTGAGGGAATTCGGAATTGTTGGAGAAAGATCACCAACAGGCCTCTTCATTTGTGTCTGAATGAACCATATAAGTATTAGTGTCTTAAATGTAGCCCAGTCTTTTCCCCTACTAATATCCAACACTCATTCTTAGCACATAACTTTGTTGGCACTGCCTCAACTTCCACACACCAAAGGTACAACCTTACCTGCAACAGCATACACCTCTTGACCTTCCTCCTTCATGAATGAATCTCCAACTTGCCTATGTATTCCCATATATGTTCATTAGATTCCACATATAACTGAGATCATCTGCCTTCTCAGGGGCTAGAGCCCAATATTAAACATTCTCTCTCCTGCATCTATATTGCTCATCCTTAATTGACTATCTTCCATCAGCATTGAAAATGCTGCTGATACTCCCATCTTATAGAGCAAACAACTAACAAAAACTCTTAACATCATATCCACTTCATTCTGTCATTCTGTTTCTATTCTCCATTTTGCAGAAAACCGAAGAAATGCACACTGTGCCTATTTCCTCCCCTCCCACTTACTCCTCACAGTGTCTACACCCTCCCTTCCCACTTACTCCTCACTCTGTCTACTTCCTCACCACATACTTACTCCTTGAGTAGCTGTCACTTCCACTACTTGAGAACCATTCTCACCAGGGGGTTTATCAGTGTTGACCATCCCTCCTTTTTAAAGCATATTTCCTTTAGTTTTTTTTATTAAGCTAGTTTTTTTAATATATCTGTATTATTGAAAATATTATAGATACCCCCATTTTTCCCCCCACTGACCCTCTCCCCACCTTCCCCTGGCCTTCTCTGCACTATTGTCTGTGCCCATGGAAATAACATGGCACTATATTATATAACATGGGTTATACTATATATGCATACTAGGTATAAGTTCTTTGGTTAATCTCTTCCCACCTCCCACCCACCCTTCCCTCTGAGATTTGTCAGTCTGTTCCATGCTTTCATGTCTCTGGATCTATTCTTTTTATAAGTTTATTTTGTTTATTAGAGTCCACATATAAGTGAGGTCCTGTGAAAACTGTCTTTCTCTGACTTATTTTGCTTAGCATAATACTTTCCAGGTCCTTCCATGAAGACCACATTTCCTTTATATAGATAATATTCTTTTAATTTGTATACCTTATCTTATTAAATTTTCTCCTACACTCCACTTCAGTCTCATTTGAAGATTTATTTCACTTTGCCCATCCTTCTACATTGGCATTTCTCAGGTTACTCTACTCTTGGCCCATTTATCTTCTCACACTCTGCTCTCTAATTCTGTTATTCAACCTACTCAGTAGATTGTCTTAGGAAACAATGATATATCTGTCTCAAGCTCTGTTGTATCCCCATAACATTAAACTTCTTGTTTAGTGAAGGCCCCTGAATGCAGAGGTAAAGAAGACTGTGGATCCATGTGTAAAAAGAGCAGATGCTCAACTCAGTCCTGACGTGTGCTCTTAAGGCAGCTGGCACTCTAGGAGATGATTACTAGATGTGCCGAACAGAAAGAATTACAGTTTGGAGAACTAAAGTGTAGGGTAGCTTTGGCCCAGGCATGAAAATAATAGGATAATGGTCCTAAACGATCTAGGCAGCCTGTACAGGGATCTGGGCCACTAGAACATAACTGCAAAATGGACCAGCATTTCTGGTCATCTTCCAGAGAAAAAGCTTTTGAAAGCAACTCTGTGTGGTAGTGAGAATCAAAAGCAATCTGTACAAAACCCAGAGATTTTTCACAATTCAGGCTTGAGAGAAAGATATCAGACTTCCTATTAATGCAGTATGTGGGGGACTTAAGTTATTCATTGAAAAATAAAAGAGGAGGCCATATTTATTTCATAAAGTGCACTGCTTACAGCTGTCACCAAGCTAGAATACCTGTGTTACAACAATTTTAATGGTATTTTTTTCTGTACCCAGAAGCCTCAGCAGGAGAGGGTGCAGACAGAATATATGTTCTCAGCAGCAGGCTTGAAATTGAGTAGCAATTTATCTCTTGTTTGTGTTTCCCATGGAGGTACTCTGTAAAATCTGTGCTCCCCTGAGAGCCCTGGAAGCAGCCAACATTTTGAGATGCTTAGTAAGTAATGAGCAAACTCCTTACAGAATGACTTGTCATATGATAGCTCAAGACGTGATATTTTCTGTGACTTGATGTAAACAACTTGCCAAAAGACCAAAGGCATTCAATTTTGCCTCTCTGGAGCCCCTTGAATCTATTTCACACCTGAGTCTTACTCAGATTGTAGCTAAAAGTGTAAGCAGATATGGCTCCTTCAAGAAAGTGATGGAGCTTGGATGCACCCAAGAGTTGGCATTTTACAGATGTATTAATCAGTTAGGACCTTCCTTCGTTGTCTCAAAGGTGTTACTAAATGCAGGTTCAGCTGCCTGCCTCTTTGAATGCCAATACTCAAGAGACAAAGAAGTAAAGTGGTTTATTCAAGTGCCAGCCACCTTAAAACATGGTAGACTCTTGTCCTAAAGCCCATCTTAACATCTCAGTGCAGGCATGGGTTTTTATAGGGAGGGAGAGGTAAAGCAGAACAAAGAGATCAAGGGAGAGGCTGTGGACATGTAGGCAGTGTCCTTGCTGGTCTGGATGTGGATCTTTAATGTCAGCATACTGAAGCTCATAAGCATCAGCCAAATTGCTGCAGTTGGGCAATCTGCTTCAGATGAAGTCTTGTGGTCAAGGCCATTTCTTATTTAGCAGGAACTGCTGGTGCCTGTAATATGATAAAGTTTTTATTCCCTATTACAGGGGGCACTCATCTTCTTGCCAAAAAGCCTACCAATTTTACCATCTTCAAACCTCAACAAAACTGACAACTCCTGCCCTTTCCTTCCACATCATTTTGTCCTTATCTCAAACTGTCTTTTTTCAACTAATTAATTTTCAAGTAATTCTGACTTCTGGCTGTGAAGTGGTCCCTTTTGCAGTTCCTCGCCAACAAAGCCTGTGTCCAGACTCACTGACACATCCTTATCAGTACCTGAGCTACACTGAATGCTACCCACTTTGGTCAGTTTTCTCCAGGAATTAATACCTTGCTGGGCCGACTTATTAATGTGTATTAACCTAAATTTTTTTTTATTTTTAAAACATCTTTCATGTACAAATTTATTCTAAAGCTTTGGGATATGGACCAATGACTTGAAAAAGAGAGCTAAATAGGTAGAGTAAGTTTCCATTTGGAAACTGGAGAAACTCTGGTACCCTTCAAGATGAATTGCACTATAGAGATGGCTTCCTCATTCTTCCATTGATAAACCCTCAAAATAATCAAAATTATATTAACTCACATAAATCAAGATAATAAGACCTCATTAGTTTGTTGAACATCAAACTCAGACATCAATTGCCTCCTGCATTATTCACTAAACAGTTCCAACTCAAAACACCCCTTTCTGAATTCACTGTCTACATAACACTCCCCAATCCACACATACACACTAAAACAAAAGAAAATACCAACCTCCTCTCCCCACAACCCCCTAAATCTTCTCTCTTCTTCTAGGCACCATTTGAAAAAAAAAGATGGAGAAAGAAAGGGCGAGAGAGAGAGAGAGAGAGAGAGAGAGAGAGAGAGAGAGAGATCACTTGAGAGAACTATCCTTCAGACTATATCTATACTTTGTAATATAAAATATTTACCAGAGAAATATTCTTTTTAACTGAAAGAGGCTGAATTACCTTGAATTGAGTTATTTGTGGTTTCATCATTAGTAAGAATGGGGGTTCCAAAGCAGAAAAGTTCAATTATAAGAAATATGAAGATTATCAAGATGACAGTGGAGTAGGTGAAAGCTACAATCACCTCATCCCAGAACCAAACTGGAAATACAACTAAATTAAAGAAAAATCATCCAAGATAACCAACTAAAGACTAGCTGAATAGAAGTCTTATAACCAAAGATTTACAAAAGCAGCAACATTAAGACTTGTAGGAAGGGCAGAGACACTCCAGTTTCAAGTGTGACTGAGATTCTAGCAGGATATCTCAGCTGAGTGGGGAGGAGGCTTTCCCCTGAGGAGCATGGGACCTAAACCCTAAACCAGGCTCCCCAGCCCAGAACACAAGAGCCAAAAAGAGGCACCCACATAACATCAAACTGTGAAAAGCAGCACGGTTTCTATCTGTCAGGAGCGATGGAGTCCAGAGATACAGGCACCCTCTTAAAAAGCCAACACAAAAATTTATTTATAGCTACTCAACCTGGGCTCCAGAAGAGTGCACTAGAGTTGCCTAAGGAGAGTCTGGTGTATGTGGCTCTGGAGAGAGAGCTGGGGATAGCTGCCAGAATCCCTGTATGGAGTAATTCTCACATACCACTGACAACATCTTTCTTGCGTGGAGCATTCATCTCCTATGATATCAGCCTGAGGGAATGCAATTGCCCCACTCTCTGGATTCCCTCTTGCTCCACCCTGTGGAGCTTAGTTCGGCTGAAGAGTCAGCTGACTTAGCCAGGGTGTAGGTGCCCTGGAAGACTCAGGAGTGTCAGTGACTGAATTGTCTAGCTTTGGGGTGAAGCCCATTCCCCACAACTTTCCCATTAACCTGACTGGCAGTTACAGCTCACAGGAGATCTGATAGAACTACCATCCCAGCTTCTGGAAGACCCAACCTCCAGGCTCTGGAGATCCCACCTGACTGACTACTAGTGGCTCCATCCTATCAAGGGCAGGGCAAAATCCAGGACAGAGAGTCTTGTAGCTCTGGGGCAGGGACCACACCACCTTTCATAAAGCCTCAAATGGCACCTTCCAGAGGCCCTTTCAGTGAGTCATCCTAACAGACAACAGGCAGGCAGAGGCGAATCTCCTTGTGGTGTCTTGGGACTTTTGCTGACCTTCCTCTATACCTGATGCTGGTAAAAGCCAGCCTTGGTGCACAGCTTGGTCCTTCCTGCTTGCAACTAAGCCTAGCAGCACCAGTCACAAATTATGGCTTTCTTATAACTTTAAACAAATTGATGAAAGCCAGGCACAGATAACATCTGACAGTGGCCTGCACCAGAGTGCCCCCCAAGAGGCCCAGAACCAACACAACCAGTGACCAGCTTCAGACAACATCAGAGCAAGATCCAATAAGCTTCATAAACAGCATATCCAAAGGGATATCTCAGCAGGCACTAAAAACTGCTGAGACAAATTCTGCTTCATGTGGTCAGCACCTGCACAGCAGTTTACACACCATGTTGGGAGTTGAGCCTCACAGTCAGCCAGCTTGAGGCTTGATCCCATTCTCAAATGGGCCAATAGCAACAAGACTCACTAGCAATAGTATGGCCCACATAACTGACACAAGGAACAACCCTAGAGCAGCAAGATAAGGAGATCAAGGAGACTGCCCAACTGGGTCCCACAGTATTCCTACTACATAAGGCCACCCTGCAAAGATTGGGAGTCATAGAAGATCTATATAATACATAAACAAACATAAAGAGGCAGTAAAAATGAAGAAACAAAGCAACAGGCTTCAAATGAAAAAACAGAACTCTCTAGAAAAAGAGCTAAATGAAATGGAGGCAAGCAATTATCAGATATAGAGTTCAAAGTAATGGTTAGAAGGATGCTCAATGAACTTAGTGAGAACTCCAAAAGCATGTAAAAGTACATAGACACCATGAAAAAGAACCAGTGAAAATGGAGAATACCATATCTGACATCAAGAATACTCTAGAAGGAATTAAAAGTAGGTTAGATGAAGTGGAGGTTCGAATTAGCAACTGGGAAGACAAGGTAGGAGAAAAAAAGAAAACATCCAATCAGAGCAACAAAAAGAAAAAAGAATTTAAAAGAATGAGGATAGTTTAACGGACCTTTGGGACAACATGAAGCATAACATATCTACATCATAGGGGTACCTGAAGGAGAAATGAGAGAGCAAGGGATTGAAAACCTATTTGAAGAAATAATGACTGAAAACATCTCTAACCTAGTGAATAAAATGGACACACAAGTCCATGAAGCACAGAGAGTCCCAAAGACTCTGAATCAAAGAGGACCACACCAAGACACATCATAATTAAAATGGCAAAAGTTAAATACAAAGAGTGAACCGTAAGAGCAAGGAGAGAAAAGCAGTTAGTTGCCTACAAGGGAGCTTCCATAGGACTGTCCACTGATTTCTCAATAGAAACACTTCAAGCCAGAAGAGATTGGCATGAAATATTCAAAGTGATGAAAAGCAAAAACTTATAACCAAGACCACTTTACCCAGCAAAGCTATCATTTAAAATTGAAGGCAAAGTAAGGACATTCTCAGACAAAAAAAAAAAAGAAGAAGAAGAAGAAGAAGCTAAAAGAGTTTGTTACCGCCAAAACAGTATTATGAGAAATGTTAAAGGGAAATAGAAGAAGGAGGGAGAAACAAACAAACAAAAAACAGAGGAACATAGTAAAAGAATAAAATGGCAATATGGGTATATGTACCTATCAATAATCACTTCAAATATAAATAGCTTAAAAGCTCCGATCAACAAGGAACTCATGAAACTTAATAATAGGAAGATAAACAATCCAATCAACAAATGGGCAATGGACCTAGATAGACACTTTTCCAAAAAGGACATACAGAGGGCCGAAAGACATATGAAAACATGCTCAAAGTCACTAATTATATGACAGATGCAAATCAAAACGACTATGCAGTATCACCTCACACCTGTCAAAATGGCTATCATCAACAAATCAACAAACAATAAGTGTTGGAGAGGATGTGGAGAAAAAGGAACCCTTCTGCACTGCTGGTGGGAATGCAGACTGGTGCAGCCACTGTGGAGAACAGTATGGATCTTCCTCAAAAAACTAAAAATGGAACTCCCATTTGACCCAGTGATCCCACTTCTAGAAATATATCCCAAGAAGCCAGAAACACCAAACAGAAAGGATATATGCACCCCTATGTTCATAGCAGCACAATTCACCATAGCTAAGATCTGGAAACAGCCTAAGTGCCCATCAGCAGATGAATGGATTAAAAACCTGTGGTACATCTACACAATGGAATACTATGCTGTGGTAAAAAAGAAGGAACTCTTGCCTTTTGCAACAGCTTGGATGGAACTGGAGACATTATGCTAAGTGAAATAAACCAGTCAGAGAAAGATAAATACCACATGATCTCATTCATTTGTGGACTATAGAGAACTACATAGACTGATGAACAGGGACAGATCCAAAGACAGAGAAACAGCAATCAGACTATTAATCCCCAGAGGGAAAGTAGGGGAGGGTGGGGGTAAGGGGAAGAGATCAACCAAATGACTTGTATGCATGCATATAAGCCAAACCAATGGACATGGACAACAGGGGGATGAAAGCATGAGTGGGGGTTAATGCGGGGGGGGGGGGATGAGGACACATTTGTAATTCCTTAACTAATAAAGAATTTAAAGATAAAAAAAAAAGCTCCAATCAAAAGACATAGGGTAGCTGATTAGACAAGAAAACAAGAATATATATATAGTCTACAATAGGCCCTCCTCAGAAGGAAAGATACACACAGGCTAAAATCAAAAAGATGGAAAAATATATTTTATGTAAATGGACATTTTTAAAAATCTGGGGTAGCAATATTTATATCTGACAAAATAGACTTTTAAACAAAGGTTATAGTAAGGAAAGAGAAGGGTGCTACATAATAACAAAGGGAGTAATCCAACAAGAGGATAAACTCTTGTAAGCATTTATGCACCCAACATAGGAGCACCTAAATATGTAAATCAAATCTTGATGGATACAAAAGGAGATATAGACAATAATATAGTCACAGTAGGGGATTTTAACATCCCATTGACATCAATCAACAGATTTTCCAGACAGCAAATCAACAAGGAAATGGTGGCCTTAAATGATACACTAGACCAGATGGATTTAGTTGCTATTTTCAGAGCATTTCACCCCAAAGCAGCAGAATATTTGTTGATGGCTACCATCAACAAATCAACAAACAACAAGTGTTGGCAAAGATGTGGAGAAAAGGTAACCCTTGTGCACTGTTGGTGAGAATGCAGATTAGTGCAATCACTGTGGAAACAGTATGGATTTACCTCAAAAAATTAAAAATGGAACTGCCTCATAACCCAGCAACTCCACTTCTGGGAATATATCTAAAGAAACCCAAAACACTAATTTGAAAGAATATATGTACTCCTATGTTCATTGCTGTGTTATTTACAATAGCCAAGATTTGGAAGCAGCCTTTATGCTCATCAGTAGATGAGTGGATAAAATTGTGGAAATTACATGTATATTGTGCCTCCAACCTAATGATAAAAATTATGTTGGCTGTTCTCTGCTTATGAACATAACTCATACAAGAACTCTGGTTATGAAGATCAAGGTTGCAAGTGTGAATGGTGTCTCAACTATTACATAACATGTTCAGACACTGTGCTGCCATTTCTGGCTGGTTTTTAAAGAAATGGAAAAAGGTCAGGATTTAAGTTCCTTTTCTTCATTATTGCACTATTTAAATAACAACCACAGGTGCTCTTCCCTATTCCTGTTGCTTAGTGACAGAAACATCACCTTCTCTCCTTGCAATAAAATATATTAAAAAGGAAAAAAAGAGTAATCTATGTCAAACTTTCTCAAAGTCTCAGGAAATGAGAAACCACAAACAAAATAAAACAATTGAATGTCTTTCTAAGGGTAACATGAACTTTGCTTTTTCTGATAGATCTTTGGTGGGAGAGGGTGGGGGCTAAGAGGTGTTGCAAATTTTATATTCTCCTCTGGATAAATATAGTAACTGTGCAAACAAGCTCTAATCACTGAAGCCTGTTTACCTGCCCCACGCAGTCACCCTTGGGAGGGTGAGTAAAGGACAAGTGCTGATCATTCTCTCAAGATGAAATTCTGCATTCTAAATTAGCCAAGTAGAGGAATCCAGCCAGCAGGAGTACCACAGGGTCACAGGTATTCAGGACCACGAATCACGATTAGGAAACAAATGCTAAGACAGATCACCCCTGGAAGAATGAGCTCATTGTCACACTGGGGTGCCCTCTGTGAGAGCAAAATTGAAAGTCCTCAGCATCTCCTTTCCCAGCTAGAGGTTAAGAATCACAATCATGCTATCTGACATGGAGGGAGAACATGATACTCATTCATAATGACAAAGGACTCAGCTAACAGTTCACAGTATTTCTGAATCATTATTTTGTAGAGGAGCTAAGAGTTATCCTGAGCAGCCCAAGTCTGACACAGCAGGGATGGAGTTTTATCCATGGACCTGGCCTCCTGGCCATGTATACATTTAGGACTCTAATCAGAGCTTACAGCCTGGAAAAGCCAGGAGCCCCCAACCACCCCTTCTCCTGATTGTCTGGCAATGTAAAGATGTCAATTACCAGATGTCTTTCTTAAAGAACATGCATTTTTGAGAACACACACTTTCCAAATATTTTACTTATTTATCTCAATTTATGTTATTTCATGTCAGGAGACTGAGATTCAAAAAAGGGCTAATAGTATAGAAGACCAAGAGCATTAAATTAGTGAGGACAGGCTTTTGTTAAAAGACATTGATTTGTGTTTTAATTCCTCAGAGCAAGATGGGCAGTCTGCAGCCAGAGGTGGATGGCTCCCATCGTTCCCCAGCTATTCCCTGGGAGACTAGATTGCATGGAGTTGGTAGATAACAAATATAGCAGAATAATAGTGTCTGTAACCTGGCTTTTCTTAGGCCTGGGAGTAAATAGGGATGGCAACTCTGCCTATTTAGTTCAAAACCAAACCTCTCTCAGCAACATGAATCCCACTAAAGGACTTCTTGCAAATCCAGCCAGAATCTACCTCATAGCTGCCTTAGCTAGAATTTCCACCTTTCCTCTAGCAAATAACCTCAACTAACTAGTTTATCCTATGTGCATAGAAAATAGAATTCAATGTGAAATGTACAAATAGGAAAGCATAAACTATTAACCTAACAGAGCCACATTTGAAATGCATCTGTAATGTATGAGGAAGCATTCAGAAATATAGTTTTTCTAAATAAAAGTGTCAAGTTCCTCATGAAATAAGATGGATTTATGTTTCTTTTGCAAATCTGCAGCATAATTCATTTCCACCATTAAAAGTCTTGTGTGGAATACCAAGATTCAGAGTTCTTTTTCCTAGCAGAAAAAACTAGCCCAATTTCCCCACTTAAAATGATTTAAGTTCTGGGCAGATGTCCTAAGCAGGCTCTCAGCAAATTGGTTATAGTCATGTCCTGGGATGAGTAGACCCTTTGAATGTCTAAAGCATACTATTTCAGAGAAAGAAGGGAAGCAGACCAGCACTAGAATAATAATTTTGAAAACACTCTCCATGCATTTGTAAGACAGCAAATTCTTGATTTAAAGAATGGCTTATTATTTCACAGATACAGATATGCCAAGAGTCATACCATGTCTCTAAAAACAACTTAATGCAATAAAGGCTTAATAAAATGCACTTTGGCCATGAGGTGTATGTTAATGCTGTCTCCCAGACTATGTTTCTAAGAGATTCCATTACTTACTCCAATTCAATAGCAGGCCAGTGCCCTGGGCCTCCATTCACATGCTAGAGAAAATATATGCCCACCCATGTTTTGTAAGTTGACAGAGGATGGTTATACTACAAAATCAACAGACTATTGAAAGAAGCCAAGCATATCTACAAACTGAGTTTAATGCTGTAATCAAATAAATCTTGGAGTGCATACTTTATTATTGCACATCACAGTGATTAAGAATAAAATTGGTGAGTTTTGGCAAATGATTTCAATTAGTATTACTTTTATCAGTAAGATTTGGGTTTGGCTACTAGTGGCAGAAAATCCAAAATAACAGAAGCATAAAAATTATTTTCATTTACTTCTCTCACTCATAAAAGGATTCGGCCCGGAAAATATAAATCTCTCAGACACTACACTGAATGTTTCTGCAGGGGTGAGATGGTGGTTTCAAAGCTTCTGGAATCAATCCATGTCCTTTATATAAACCCAGGGTGAGACTCACTGTGCGAGATAACCAACTGTCCTGGTTTGCTGGGGCTGTCCTGTTTTAGCCTTGAAAGTCCCACTTCCTGGGCAAACTCCAGAAGAGACAGTTTCTCACGGATCACCAAGTGTTTCTCCACAGTGAAGGGAAAAACAAGGGAAGAAGAAAAGGGGTCTTTATCAGAGTTGCACAACTCTTTAGGGAGCAGTCCTCTGATCTGTCCTGGGCCAGATCTGGTGACAGCTCTTTTTAGCCCAACCAGACTCTACATCAAGTCCTGCCTCCTATGTCACCTTTCCCCTATTCAACAAATACTTGTTAAACACTCATTCTAAGTCAGGCAATGCCCATGTCCATCTCACACTGCACCCTGTTCCCAATGCATGTGGGTGCACTATGGACAGGATATGCCCTACGTGAAGCACAGTTTTCTTTTCCTTTTTCCCCCATGGAATTTAAGAATTCACTGAAGGGGAGAAAGGGGTTATGAGGGCTCTATCTGAACAACAGAAAGCAAAACCCCAAATCCTCAATTGCTATTATATCTGAAAAATATTGAGGGTGAATATGAAATTATTTAGAAGCTTCACAACACGTTGTTAAGTGGAAAAAAATGAGTTTACAAAATAATATGAAAAGTTTAATCTTATCCTATGAAAATACATGTATAATATTTATTTACTTATTTAATACACAGTTAGAACAGAAGGCTGGAAAATATGCATCAAAATGTCAACAGTTATTACCTCAACTTGGTAGAACTAGAGAAGAAGCAGCTATGATAGAGAAGGGACCTATTCAAATGCTATTATGAAAACAAGGACTTGGCAATGGATTTGATGCATAGAGCAAGGAGGAAGGACAAGTAGCAGACATGACAAGTAGCCTGTTTGGATGGTGCCATTAATAAAACAAGAATGTCAGAGGAAGGTAGACTAGGAACAGGGGAGATCTGACTTTACTCTGAGACATGGAGACTATACACCTTCAGGTTGAGATTCCCAGTGGATAATCAGGGATGCAGAATCAGAGCTCAGAGAATGGAGAGGGCTAGTCATGCAGATGGGGAAGTCATCACATGGGAGCTAGAGCTGCAGCCCTGAAAACAAATAATAAACTATGGCCAGATTAGAGAAAAGCAAGAGGAGAAAGTCAAAGGCAAAGGTTGAGAGACACTTACACTTGAGGAGGAAGAGGAAAAAAAAATTAGGCATGTAAGACAGAAGTGTGGAAAAGCTTGGGAAGCCAGGGTCAAGTAAATAAAAGCAAGACAAGAGGGAAGAACACATTCCGCGTCTCTCTTGGGCCAGCCTCTCACTCTCATGACTTGGCAGAGCTTACAGATGACTCTCTCATGAGGTCTTTGTGGAGTCTTTAGGGATACACTTCTGTATCGAGGGTCTTTGACCTGGAGTAAAGTCAAGCCTGGAATGTTCCTTTCCTTTTCCTCTCTGCTTTAGCCTCACAGGGGTAAGAGTGGGTGGGGCAAAGGAGTTGGTGGCTCAAACACAGGTTGGAGAAAAACCAAGAATCCAGTTTCTCCTCCCCAGTCCCCACCATCACTGCAAATAACCAGCAGACAACAGCTGAGAAAGAGGTGCAACTATAACCTTGAATGAAGTGAAAGTTTGGACTATTACTCTGAATTAGACATACTAATTACTGATCAGAAGACCTTTAATTACCTAAAGGTGACCATAAAAGTCATGGTCAAGAGGCTAATTAACTCCACAGAAGAAAGGATCAGTGGAAAACAAAAATAAAATTGCTTAATAATTATAACCTGGACTTGCACTTATTCAACATAATAGTTGCAAAGGGTCAAAGATATTGGTGACACTGCTTTTCCCTTAGGTAGCAGGATGTTGAGTTGATCAGGATTCTTTTCTATTGTCTGAGAATTGCAGATAAAATCCAAAGTTGAAAATAATAGTACTAAATGCCCCTACATTCTAAAGAGAACTGATTCCAGTGGCAGCCAGATATTTCTCCAGGCCCATCACCTGCCTCCATTCTGTATTTGCAAAATAACAGTAGGAACTGAGAGCTGCTGACTTAGATGATGAGTACTGGAGTATGCTCTCCCTCTTCCCTGCTAGCAGGTAAAGGGGCAATGTATTTGTTTCCTATTGTTTTGTAACAAATCACCACAAACTTCGTGGCTTAAAACTACAGACGTTCATTAGCTCACTGTTCTGTAGGTCAGAAGCGCAGGCACAGTGTAGGCTCTGGGTTCTCTTCTAAGCTCATCTGGTTATGGCAGAACTCAGTTCTTTGAAGCAGTTTTCTTACTGTCAGCTGGGAGCTATTCTGAGAGGCCACCCATATTCCTTGCCATGTGGAACTGGGAGCTGTTGTCCAATCCCTCTTATACTCTGAGTCTCTTTCCAGGAAAGCCCAGTACCTTTTAAGCACTCTCCTGATTAGGTCAGGCCCAGCCTGATAATATCCCTTAAAATCAACTGTGCCATATGACACAAACTAATCATGGGAGTAAAACCTATTATATTCACAATTTCAGTGCTGATGCAGGAGGTACACACCAGGAGCAGGATGTGAGGCTGTCTCACAGATACTCCCTATAAAAATCAGGCACAAGGGGGCTCCAAAAGTCTCACTTGGGAAAATAAAAATGAATGCAATAAGCATTACAGCTGGATATTTTTTAGTTGAATAACCTTTGATGCAGCAGACTTGCTGTTCTGCCCTTAATGCCTTTCAGAGAGGGACAGCAGGATGGCCAGAGGACAGCAATAGTGAATGTCACGCCCATCATTTGGCATGGCCAGAATGTGTGAGCTGCCCGTGGACATTGCAGAATGCATTCAGGTTAGAGCAGGCTTCCCAGGATAACATCCATGAGACCTGCTTGGTGTGGGCATGCCAGAGGGCATAGGAGCTGGGACATACAGTCAAAAGACATCAACCTACATCAGGAGACTATGCTTGGGAAGGAAGCACATCATTCCCAAAGCACTCAGCTACACCCCTTCCAGAGTTAGCCCTCTGATCGGTGCCATCAACAGCCAGGAGATAGAACTCCAACAGCAGCAGCAAAATAAAGGTGTTGGCCCTTTTTCTTTAATCACTCCTCCCCCTTCATATCAACTACACAGTGGCTAGAGGCAGATAATAAAAGAAGGGAAGGGGGGGGGGCCTAAATCATGACATAAAGTTTAAATCTGATAATATACCTTGCTTTAATCTGGTCTGCATGTTTGGACACCTAACAATAACTAAGGAACTAAGGGATCCATTATTAAGAGAAGAAAATGGAGATTCAACAAAGCATGTTGGAAGGTCGAGTTTGGAGAAAAATAAAGCCACTTCATATGTATTTCTCACCAAATTCGGACCATTTAATAAACCAGTTACACTTACAAATGTGAACTCGCAGCATTGAAGAGTGAACATACTCAGTTCCAGCTATTTCCAAAGTGGGAAGAAATTCAGAGAGTGGCCTTAACACCAGAGCCCAGACATAGACTGGTACTAAACTGGGAATCTCATGAATGTGTGCATATGTGTGTGTGTGTGTGTGTGTGTGTGTGTGTGTGTTCACATATGAGTGTGTGTATATGAGTGTGGGGAGTGTGTGCATATTGGAGAGTGAGTGTGAGGGAATGCACATGAGTATTGTGTGTGTGTGTGTGTGTGTGTGTGTGTGTGTGTGTGTGTGTTCTGGCTGATGGCACAAAGAGGAAAGAAATGGAATAAGATGAGGAAATGTAAGTGAGATCTCATTAACAAAATAAAAATAAGAGTCTAACAAAAGGGAGGTGAGCAAAGTAAAAAGTTTGCTGCAATTTGGATTCTCATTTAGGAACCAAGATAGTAATCAAGGGAGAAGACCCAACATGATGACCTATTATTGAGGTTTCCAGAGCTGCTAACTTTATTCTCTCCCAAGCCATTTGTCTCTCTGTTAGTTTAATAATTTTCCACAGCTATTGTGTGGTATAGCCACAGATGTACTACTGAGCCAATTTCTCCCAGCCAGTCCTGCTTCCAAGGAAACTAATGGGAAGAGACAGCATCAGGGTATCCCCTGCAAACCCACAAGAGCTTGCAAATTGGGTCACAGCGTGCAGGTAGCTAAAGGGAAAGTACAGACGTGCTGCCATCGCCATGTAATTTTTTCCTTTGTCTTTCCCTTTCTTATTAATGGCAATGACTGAGAAGCTAAGGGATCCATTATTAAGAGGAGAAAGTTGAGATCCATTAAAGTATTTTGGAAGTTTGTGTTTGGAGAAAAATAAAACCAAACTAAAATGAAATATTTCTCTTTGACTTCTGAAGAAATCTAGTTCTTTACTATTTTCCTGGCCTTTTAAAAAAGAAAAGGAAGGCCTAAACAATAAAGCTACTCACTTTAGACAGAACGTGCACAAATCATTGTGCAATAGCTTTTGATTCTGTACAGAGCATGACTTCTTTTTCTGTCAGCTTAAGTCTCCCTGAGAGCATTTTATGAGTATTTCTTGTCCTCTGGTTTCCCAATGGGATGACTTAAACACCATTCCTGAGAGGCAGCTGTTTGCAGAATACTGCAGTTTATTGAGTTCACGAGAATTGTGACCGTCAGCAGTACCGACCTTTACAGAGAATCACAGGCACTCTCATTCCAATTTGCTGACTTATAGAGAAAGCAATTTCTCCCGGTGTATCCCATCACCCAGGAGCAGGAACAATCTAAGTGTCACAGACTTAAATCCTGTAGTGTTCTAGGCCACCATTTATGCCAGTCCTCTCATTTTACATGAGGAAACCGAGACCTGGAGAAGTTAAGTTACTTGCTAACTAGTCCACTGTTAGCAGAGTTGCAATTACCTCTGAGTAACCCTGACTACCAGCCTAAGTCCTGCATGCTCTGTGCCACCTCCTAGATGTTGGTCTTCTTGATATTGAAATGCAGCACATTTGCTCAAATGTTGGTTCTGCAAAATTTCCTTGTTCTTAAGCAAAATAAGTCCTAGATTTTCTTTATTAAAATTCTATCAGGTGCCAAGGACTATGCTGTTTTATGCTGTTTTATTCACATTAACTCATTGAGGGAGGTGTCATTTCCCAGAAGTTATAAGTTTAGGGTATTAGTGAATGGCATATTAAAAAAAGGTTGTCACATCAATAAAAGAAATCCACAGCAAGGACCACCTTTCCCCTCGATATAACTGTGGAGACCAGCCTGGTCAGTACTTGCAGTTCACAAAAGAAATCAAGGGCTTAAAGAACTATTCTCAGCTACTAAATTAGGTGGCTGACAAGTGAATTTGGTGTAGGTATGTAAACATGTGTGCTGGTGGGGGTGGCTCGGGGCGTGTTATAAAAAGCTAACTCAGAATAAAGTTGGGGTTAGACAGGTGATGTAAAGAGAAGCAGGATTCCAGAAAGACGCTGGACGAGACTAGCAACCCAGATAACAAAATGGCCACATCCCACTTCACCTGCCCGTTCACCATAGAAAAGACAAGCCAAACACTGTGTAGTCGGCAAAAGGCCTGTCTTGCTTTTACCAAAACACATGCCTACCTGATATTGTTACCCCTTTCTCTCTGTTACTTTGGCAAAATAGCTCAACCTAGTCGTCACCTGAAAAAAGCTCAATGCTAATATTCTTTCAGTAATTGAGTTTCTCTAGTTTTCAACTTGCGTGAGTGAGTTTGACAAGTTCTGGGGGGGGAAAATGCTATTTCACAATCCTGCCCCAGATTTGCCCTTATTCTAGAAATGAGGAAGAATGAGCATCCAGAAAGATCTAGTCCACCCAGAGGAGGCCAGCAGGAAAAGCGGCCCGACAGTTGTTGTGGGCCTGCACTGCTCACTGAAGCGTACCATGTCTGGTAGTTAAAGAAAACAAAACAAAAACCAAAGACTAGGAAACATCTACAGCGCCAAATGGCATCAAACTGAAGCAGAAAGATACCCCTCCAGGAAGTGTTTAAGTGAGTCTGAGAAATCAATATATTCTAATTAAACACATAGTTTAAAAGAAGTGTAAAGCATTTGGCAGAAAATTATTGAAGTAGAAAATTAATAAGGTTCAATCCTAATGTTAAAAGAGCCTTCTGAATTCCAAAATTTAAAAAACGTGTCTTCAGTTGTGTTCTCAATTTAGTGAAATCATACTCAGGGGTAAAGAACAGCAACTGCCCATGGAAGGCAGTGTGGCTGCTGAGCGAGTATCAGGAAGAGGCAAGTATGGAACAGATGCTGCCTTTGTTTAACATTTTGATGTTTGTTCATCACAGATTTTTTAATTAATGTTGGTATTAATATATATAATCATTAAAATATTATTTATTGAGATTGCTGAGCTATTTTGTGCACCTCTAAATATGAGTGTCTCACTTGCTTCACAGTAGTCTCAGTCCTAATAAGGGCCTAACAGATACAAGCAACAGAAAAGTCACCATCTCTTGTATGTTGAATTGTGTCTCCCATAAAGAAGTAGAAGTCCTAATCCTTAGAATGTGACCTTCTTTGGAAATAGGGTCGTTACAAATGTAATTAGTTAAGATGAGATCATACTGCATAGTGGTGTCCAATGCAGCTGACTAGTGTCCTTGTGAAAAGGGGAAATTTGGATACAGATTCACACAGAGATATCAAAGGCTCATCCATACCAAAAGTTGCTAGCAAATCAACAAAAGCTTGGAGAAAAGCATGGAACAGATTCTCCCTACAGTCCTGAGAAGGAACCAGCACTGTTACCCCTTGATGTTAGACATCTGGTCTTCAGAACTATGAGATAATAAATTTCCACAACCCAGTTTGTGGTATTTTATTATGTGGTATTTTATTATGGCATCTCTAGAAAACTAGTAGTGTATTTTTCTGTGTATAAGACACTATTTTTTTCTAAAACCATTAGACTGAAAATCTAGGGGTGTCTTATAAACAGAAGTCAGCGGAGGAGGGAGCTGCGCAAGTGCATAGCGGCCCATACCTTGTCACACAGGCTTCCTCCAATCACCAGCCTTATTGTTACTGACATCAGCTGATGCCATAATTGGAGGTGGAGGTGGAGATTGTGCAGATGCAACAGGGACTGGAGTGTTCGGAGCCCATAAAGATGTCAAAAAATAAAAATATAAATACTGGTAAGCAATTGTCTTACTCTACAAAATTCAAACTGAATGTCAGCTATGCAAAAGAGCATGGGAATAGAGCTGCAGAGTGACAATTTGGACCTGCTCCCACTAAGTGTATGATCAGACAGTGGAGAAAACAGGAAGAACAACTCCTTAAGATGCCAAAAAAGAAGAAGGCCTTAAGAGGAAAACCAGGAAAATGGGCAAACTTAGAGTAGAGGCTTAAGACTTGGATTATGGAGCAGTGCCAAAGTTGCTTATGTGTGTGAACCAAGATTATTCAATGTCAGGCAAGAATGTTTTCAAATGAAATGAACATTGTTGATTTTACAGGAAAGGCAAAATGGTGCTTTAATTTCATGAGGAGAAAAGGGTTGGTCATGAGAACACAAAGTTAGCTCAAAAAATGCCAACAGTTTATGAGGATTATCTCACATATATAGACAGTGACTCAGAAGACAGCAGTGATACAATAGAAGTTGAAGAAATTGATATGTCTGAAACTAATAGTGATGAAGAAGAGAGCAGTGATGCAACAGAAGCTGATAAAGTGATATGCTGCATAATATCATAGTACTGGTATGTAAACATTACCTGCGGTAATTACTAAATAAAAATGTGTTCTGTTTTATGTTTAAAATACTGATTTCTTAATTTGGGGTTGGAAAAGTGAGGGGCATCTTATACATGGGGGTGTCTTATACATGGAAAAATACAGTACATAGTGCTGGTCTTAATGAGAGACAGTAGCCCCATATCAATCAGTCAGAAGTGTACTATTTTAACTGTGTAGCCAAAGAAGACCATATCAGATCTCAGCCAAGAGATGTAAATATCATGCCAGTCCAGAGGCTACGGGAGTAGCCATGGGACGGAAAGCTGACTTATTGTAGGGAGAATGAGGCAGAGTTGGAATTAGGTGATCACAGTCAAAACATTGCAACCCTATAAAAATGCTAGAGCCAGGAAAATCAGATGAAAAAACTCTCAGAGTGCAGATATGTGGTCAAGGAAAGTTACAGCATGGGATAGAGAAGATGCAGTTAGTATTCACCTCAGATTACAAATGCTTCATCTTGGGGGATCCTTTACCCATCTTGGAAGAGCACCTGTGAACTCTGCATCTGACCTGGTGTTTTAACAAGATTCTGTGCTCAGCTCAGTACCAGGTGCTGCATCAGAAAGATGTTGCAGTCTTGAAAGGAAGGAGCATTACTAGAACCTATGGAAAGTGAGAGATATAAACAATGCACCTTGCTTGACTTTGTCTACAGCTTTATCTTTATGAGGAATTTGAGCTTGATTTTTTAAAGGAAAGAAACAGGAAGAGAAGGAGGAGGGAACAAAAAGGCAGGAGAAATAAAGGGATGACAAAGAAACAAAGAAGGTCAATGAAGGAGAGCCAGCACCTCATTTCAGACTTGGTCTGTAGAGGATCCAACCCTTGACAACAATTGAGACCTTTCCCCATCCTCTTACTTGCATTGTTCAGAGCAGGAGACTGATCTCATTAATGAAAACCTGATATTCCTGGGCCAGGATTGCTGTACTAAAGATGAGTTTCCTTGCAAATTATGGCTCTTTTTTTGCATTTTCTTGATTCTGGTGCTGTGACGATAACAGGAAAAGTATTGTTCTCTAACTTGGGAAGGAAGGCCTGACCATCTCCTCTCTGTTGCCAAGGAGAACCTGAATGGCCTCAAATACTGGCCTTACCATATGCTAAGGGGCCTCAACTAGTCAGTTCTGGTTAAAGTTAACTCATCAGTCTCTTATTTTACTTGCAAAAATTATTTTCTCATCGTTAACTGCTTGAAATCTGTTGCCTTTGGTTACAATTTTATCTTTACAAAACAAATTGGTCTCTTGCTGTGTCATTCCCGTTCCTAGGTCACCAGTGTGTGTAGCCAGTAACCTTTGCCCTATATTGCAGTAGCAAGGTCCTGCCTCTCATTTATTTTGGAGGAAAAGGCAAGACATAAAACAGGCAGAGCTTAAGGGAGGAAGAAAAAAAGAAATATTTTAGCTCCAGCCTAAAGCACATTGTCCAATTCAGCTTCTACCCGAGGTCTGTGCTAGGATAACAGGTATTGTCACACAACTAATAAAGCTGTACTTTGTCCCTTGTTGATCCTTGTCATCAATCAGAACTTGGGCTGTGACAAAATATACAACCAACATTATATGTAATTCTTCACTCACTTTTGGTGAGATTATATGTTAAAGGTTTCTGAAAAGTTCATCTAAGACAGCACTTCTTAATTTGAGGTCCTTAGGTCATTAGCGTCTGAGTTTCCTAGAATACTTATTAAAAATGTACATTTCTGTCCACTCCCCAAGATCAATTGAACTCGAATCTCTGGAGGTAAAGTATACAAATTTGAATTCTAAATAAGCTTCCAGGTGACTTTTATGCATCCTGAAGTTCAAGGTCTGGAATATTTTGTAGCACATAATAACATGGCTAGGTGTTTTCTTGCCATGAGAACAAGAACCTTAGTGAGTCCTCATTTATTGCTTCTCAGTGAGTTTATTTCCTCCCACCCCCACTTTCTGATGACTAATTGAAATGGCTTCTCATCCCTGCCTCGAAGTCTCTCCTAACCCAAACCCCATCTGATCATTTCAGATATTCTGCAATGGATCATGACATTCATGGGATTACTTGGGGGGGTGGGGGGGGGGATAACTACCTAGAGCTTCTCAGAGTTAAAAGGCTTCACACATAGAGATAGAGACTTATTAAGTGCACAATACTGAGTAAATTAAATTTAGTTGAACAGCATTGCTCTAAAATCAAGAAAGGTTCATCATTATAAAGGATAAATCCTCCTTGAACCAAAAGATTGGTGATTGTTAAACACATGGAGAGGCAAAGGGTTGAGAGCCTTGGTCTTAGGCTACATGACTAGGCTTCTTTTTTAAAATAATTGGTAATCAATTGTTCTCACCTAGAGGCAATCCACCCCCCCCCCCCGCCCCAAGGGACTTTGGGTTGTCTTAACAGGGTTTTCTACTGGCATCTGCTGGGTAAAGGACAGCATGTTGCTTAAGATCCTACAGTGTGCACAACAAGGAACTATCCATCCAAAATGTCAATTGCCAAAGTTGAAAAACCCTGTAGTAAAGCACGGAGTGTTTTAAAAGAGGCCAATTTGATGGTCTAAAGTTATATGAGAACTGGTGACATGACAGATAATAAATTAAAATAGAGAAGCTCTGGATAGCCAGAGGCAGAAGCTAAAGGACAGTGCAGTGGAGGAACAAGAACTAGGCATTTGGGGAGCTAGTTTTGACACCTGGAAAGAAGAGACAGGAAGTTCGTACTGAACATTAATGTGACAGACACTGTTGGTTTTCCATGAAAATTTATTCACCTCTTATTCCAAAATAATGTGGTTTAAGTTAAGCATATGAGTACCCAACTGAAGACTACGCAACTCAGCTACGCTTGCAGTTAGATACAACTATGTAACCAAGTTCCCCACTAGAACATGAGCTGAAGTTACATGTACAACTTCCATTTTAAAAGGAAAGTGTTGCCCTCAAGTTCTTTTCCTTCCTTTTTTAATGAGCTGGAACACGGCTATAGCCCAGCCTCTACCACTAATGAGGACAAGAGCCCAGAGCTGAGATCGGCACATTTTTTCTTAAAGACCTACCCAGATAGTAAATATTTTTCACCTTTTGGTCCTTTGGTTATAGCGGCAACTAGTCAACTCTACCCATGAAAACAGCTATAGACTGCATGTTACCAAATGGACAGGGCTATACTCCAATAAAACTAACTCACAGAGCCAACCTGGGGGCCATAATTTTTAGATCCCTGATTTAGGAGATGACTGAAGAACAAGATGAAAGGAATGTGGGTCCCTCATGGACTTCATGGAGTGAGCTACAAGTTGACCATGTTTGATTAACGTGAGAAAGTCATGAACATCTCCATTCTTTAAACTTTGTAACTTTGGAAGTCTAGACTCTTTCCATGGATATGTGCTACCTCACAAATAAGGAACTAGTGTACAAATCACACACACAAAAGAGGTATATGGGGTTCTCTTAGTTACCAACCCAATAAATTCTGGTTTGTCTTTTCAAAATCCTATCCAAGCCCCATTTCTTCAAAGAAGGCTACGTAAGCCCTTTTCCCTCAATTCTTGCAGTACTAATAGTAAACTATGAAGGATATTTGACTTTCAAATTCTTATTTGGTTATCATTATAGGGATATGAACAGTAAGCTCTTCCAAGGCAGGGCAAGCCTTTATACCTTGTCAACCCTCAGTAACAAGTAACAAGTAACAAGATACAAGCACTAGCCTCACACAGAATACTGCTTTCCATGAATGTTGCTCCATGAATGAGGGAAGAGGGACACAGTAGTATTTTCATATTTCAGTGTTCTCACTAACACAGAGTTCACATATATAAGAATAAGATTGGGTTCAGTTGCTATAGAATCTTGTGCTTCAGTAAAGCAAAACCTGGGAGAATTCAGCCACTCCCTTTGCTCTGTTGATGACAGAAGTCTGCTCTGTTTTCCTTTGTGATATGTTTGAATTTCACTCTCAATGTGTACTCAACACAATCTTTTATACATGGCTGGATTTTCTACTGGTCTCATTAAAATTCTTTTCAGATGCTCAAACTGCACATTGTCATGAGCTAAATGGTGCCCAAAAGTAATCTAATACCATGAAAAGACCACCCAGAACTATTCTCCTGGGCCTCAGGTGCCTGGGTTCAGCCATCTTTACAGTTCCCCTCATACAGTGCCTTCCATTGACCAGGCAACACCTCACCTCTGCTTCCTTCTCCAACCTCAAAACCTATTTTGTTACCTCCTATAAGTAAAGAACCACTAGAACCAGCTTCTTAAGTCACTATTAGTTTTCTCATCACCATATTTTTAAGCCAAATTAACTGATCAATGGGAAGTAATTCAAAAACATCAGACACATTTCCAGAATTAGGACTTCTGTTCCTCTTTCTGAGGCTGAGGACCCTGCAAGGCAGGATCTGAGCCTGATTAATCTTTACAGCCCTAATGACTACCCTGATATTTACCAGGTGATTAAGAAACATTTGTTGATCTAAAATGATTTGCATCATCTTCTAAATCAGCGGTTCTCAACCTTTGGGTCGCGACCCCTTTCATGGTCGAACGACCCTTTCACAGGTCAAACGCCTAAGACCATCAGAAAACACATATATAATTACATATTGTTTTGTGATTAATCACTATGCTTTAATTATGTTCAATTTGTAACAATGAAAATACATCCTGCATATCAGATATTTACATTACGATTCATAAGAGTAGCAAAATTACAGTTATGAGGTAGCAACAAAAATAATTTTATGGTTGGGGGTCACCACAACAAGACGAACTGTATTAAAGGGTCACGGCATTAGGAAGGTTGAGAACCACTGTTCTAAATCAAAGGAAGACAACTATTCCAACTGGGAGCTCACTACAGGGGCATGCCTTTGGGGATAGTGACTTCTAAACTCAGACACTGTCACCCATCCATCTCCACCCCCAGGAATCACCTGTCTGTCCCCCTGTATTGTGGTAAGAAAAAAAAATCCCACATTCAAGATGTTGAGAGACAGAAAATTGCCTTCTAATTAATTAAGGTGGATTAAATAACCAAAATAAAAGATTTTGAGTGTTCTGCTATTTTACCGTTATATTTAAACTAGAGGCCCAGTGCACGAATTCGTGCACATTGAAAGGAAATTAATTAAAAGAAATATTTTAATATTGTTATTCGCCCTTTCTCCATAATAGAAGTGTCAACTAAATTCACCACCAACAATGACAGATCAAAACACACACATGCAATTGGCACCAGCGAGAGCTTTATATATGTAGATAAACTTGCTTAATTAGACCTGCTTCCTGATTTAGCTAAATTTTTTCCAGCCCAGTGAAGCACCCCAATTTATCTTTCAGGTAATTGTCAGCAACACAGCAGTAAATATCAATATGAAGCAGATTATTATTGTAGATCATGCAGGGAGAACAAAGGGTGAAATATTTAACTGTAGTAGTATTTGACTATATTCTGCACAGTGAGAAAACCTGAAGTCATTTTCAAGTTCCACCATTTCTTACTTCTTTTCAGTCAGGTCAAGTTTCTAAATTTCTAAATCTCATTTTCCAGATAATGAAAAGAAAATGGTATTCTACCGAGTCTCCTATCTACCTACTCCAGGACTTCTGTGAGGGTCAAATGAAATGAGGCACGGGAAAACACTTCACAGACATTTGGTTAAAGTGTAAAATGTTTGCACCTGGCTATAAAGCAAGCCGTGTTCCTGGTCTGAAGAAACTCTAAGGAGGCTAGTCACTAGGGAGAGGAAGCCAGGTGTTGCTACATGATGTCATTACCTGGCACCCACAGTGACCATTTCCAGGCTGAGCTGGGCTGTGGGCTGCATTTTGTGCCATGGGGTCTCAGCAGCATTGGGGTCAAAGCCGTATTGCTTTGTCAGTGCTAGGTCCATGGTGCCATTTCTTTGTAAATGGCCAGTGTGCCCCATGGCAGCTCCTTCATTGAGCATCTGCCCCCTGGTGGTCAGTGCACATCATAGTGACCAGTCGGATGGTTGAGGGGACACTTAGCATATTAATCTTTTATATAGATAGATAGATACTCAGTGGCTACCTGTTTTTCATTGTGCCATGAATCAAACAGTGAATAAGTGATTTAAGGTGACTACTACATTATGCTCAGGAGGTCCTGTCAATATGGCTTGCTATCAACTGCCACTTTATATTAAGGCTAATGGAATGAAATGTAATATGAAATTCAGGTTTGAAGACAAATAAAATAGTAGTTATCCATTGATTAAATTTACTTGAAAGTCTGACATAGTCATCGACCAAATGTTCTTTTCTGAATGAGTCATATGCTTTTAAAAGGCTGCCAGTAAAATACTGCTTGCATTTTAGACTGATCACTGAAAGCATTCATTCCCTAGGTTAACTCCTGGATCCTAGTATAGAGCACTCAACACTCAAAGCATATGGAGTCAGTACTGTGGGCCTTGATTGTCCTATCGGCCCCTTCTGAGGACCCACACACAGTGGGCTTAGACCAGAAAGGGCCTTGGGGATAAACTGGTCCAAAGTTCACATTTCATATATTAGGACACCTCTCTGCTACACTGTACTCATTTCTGATTGGTACTATTAAAAACTTCCACAAACTTGGTGACTTAAAACAACACAGTTTTATTATTTTACAGTTCTGGAAGTCAGAAGTCTAAAATAGGTGCACAGGGCTGGGTTCCTCCAGAAGAGAATTCCTTTCCTCTCACTTTCCATCTTCTAGCCTACATCCTTGCTCTTGTCTGCCTCCTTCATCTTTAAAGCCAACAGTGTAGCATCTTCTCTCCCCTCGGACCTCCTACCTCTCTCTTATAAGGACACTTGTGGTTACATGGGACTACCCAGATAACCCAGGAAAAGCTCCTCATCTCAAAACCCTTAACTTAGTCACATCTGCAAAATTCCTTTGCCATGAAAGGTAACATATTCCTAGTTTGGAATGACTGGATCATAGACATCTTTGGTGGGACAAGAATTATTCAGCCTACTATGCTGTCAAAAAATAAAGTGTTGTAAACAAACCATGGAAAATATTTATTTTCAATGGATTAACAGAAGCTCTGTATGTTGACAGTCTCTGGCCAGTGTGGTGGTAAAGGCCAGAGTATGGGTTCCAGGGTGACACAGGCTCCATCTAACCTGGCTTTGCCGTTCACAAACTATCTAACCTTGGTCAAAAAAAAACTCATGAATTGTCCAGATTTAATAATCAAAACCTTGAAGGAAGTGTCAGGAAATTAGGCAGTTGAACAGAGGGTGAAAAAACTGAAATGTCATGCTAGTGAATACCAGCAAAAAAAAAAAAAAAAAATGTAAGTTCCATGAAATAAGGGACCTCCTTTGTGTGTTTACCCCTGCATCACCAATACTTGTAATAGTGCTGCCATAATAAATGTTTAATGGAGGGGAACAAAATAAGTGTTCAATTTTATAAACCTGTACTTTTATGGCTATTATGAAAATGATGTGTGCAGTTTTGTCTTGACAACTAAATTCTTGAGTAATGGGATCAAATCTTGTTCTATTTTACATTCTCCTGTATGCCTAATAGGCACATGTTTACATGCACCTAATCGACAAGAATCTACTAAATGTTTGCTCACATGCACATAATGGCCAGACTACTAATAAATTTTAGATAAAATGGTCTCTGTTCCCAAAGATGAATGTCAATTTGAAAGAAATCATCTATTTAGAAGCATATTTACAAATGTTCTCATTAGTCTCTTTAGGAGATCTTTTGGAAATATATCCACTAGTTTTAAATATAAAATGATTCAGATTCAAGAGAAATGTTGAAAGGCCTGTCGACTACAGCAGGTGTTAGTGCCCTGCCCATAGCACTTCAGTGTTCACTCTTGTGTGCCAACCTCACCCACAAGACTCCCTCTCAACTGCATGCTCCTTTCACCTTTGCTCAGGCTTTCTCTGGCCACCTACTGGTAGAGGTATTGCAGGCATGCCAGGGAGTTAACATCCGCCCCCCCCCCCCACCCCCAGTAGCCCTCAGAGCCAATGGCTGTGGAGAATTAGGATAAAAACCTAAGCCTTCACACCTCTTGGATGAGGTAGCTCCAGATATGTTCTGTAATTTTCCAGTGTTCCACAATAGGATGGGACTCCAATGGCCATAGCAGTAATCTGCTCAATAAACACAATTCTTGGTTTCCTTCCCTTCCCTGTCTTACTTCCCCTTACTTTCTCCCCTCCAAGTGCTTTCTGGATTCCCCTCACAACTAAATTGCGTGCATTGAATCTTTGTCTCCGACTTGCACCTATGGTGGCAAGTCAAGGCATACCTGCAGCCACCAGAAGCTGGAAGCGACAAGAGACAGATTCTCCTCTAGAGCCCAATGAAGCAGATATTGAGCCTCTAGCTTCCAGACCTGTGAGCGAACACATTTCTACTGTTTAAAGAAACCAAATTTGTGGTAATGTGTTATGGCAGCCCCAGGAAACTAAAATATTTTATACAGTATGTCATTCCTGGTAGTAAAACCAAAGAATCTTGAGACATGCTTACCTCTTTTAGACCTCTATGATTTAATTTCTCTGTTTTGAAATGGAAATTTACACATTCAGAAACAATTATTTAAAGCAGAAAACATTTACTACCCTGTATAAAATCCTCCAGTGATTTGCATTCAATTTAGAATAAAATCCTAATCTCCTCACTGAGCTGCAAAGTGGCACCTGCCAGCCTGGCCACCTTCTGCTCTAATGCCCACTCTCCTGTTACTTGGTCTTCTTGCAGACCCTCCGACAAGCCTTGGAGCCTCTACACCAAGCATGTCAAACTCGGGACCCGCAGGCCACATATGGCTCACAATGAATATTTTTGCTGCCCAGCCAATATAACAGAATGTAAGAAATGTTTTCATAAAAATTTCGTAACTTAATTTTTACAATATCCTGTTATAATAATCCTATCTAATAAAAGAGAAACATGGTAATTAGCGTACGACCACTACCCTTCCCATTGGCTAATCAGGGAAATATGCAAATTAACTGCCAGCCAAGATGGAGGCTGGCAGCCAGGCAGCTTAAAGTGAACATGAGGCTTGCTTGCTTCAGTGACAGAGGACTCCAACGTTCCCCGCCTGCCACTGCAGGCCTCTGAGCCTGCAGTTTGAAACATTGTAAGAAATATAGAAGCTAAACAAAACCCCAGAAACCTGCTTTCAGCCGGCCGGGATCTCAGAGCTGGAGTTATACATTGTTTTGATTATAGAACTGAAACAAACCAGATACCTGCTTTCAGGATCGGAGGTCTAAGAGCTGGAGCCTCAGAGCTAAAGTTGGCCCAGAATAAAAAAAGAAAGAAAAAAAGGAGCGGTTGGGAGCTTCCGTCACCCACCAGCCTGAAAACAGCCCTCAGCCCCTCACCCAGACTGGCCAGGGACCCCAGTGGGGACCCCCACCCTGAAGGGTGTGTGACCAGCTGCAAACAGACATCATCCCCTCACCCAGGCTGGCCAGGCACCCCAGTGGGGACCCCCACCCTGAAGGGTGTGTGACCAGCTGCAAACAGCCATCATCCCCTCATCCAGGCTGGCCAGGCACCCCAGTGGGGACCCCCACTCTGAAGGGTGTGTGACCAGCTGCAAACAGCCATCAGCCCCTCACCCAGGCTGGCCAGGCACCCCAGTGGGGACCCACACCCTGACCCAGGACACCCTTCAGGGCAAACCAGCCATCCCCACCCATGCACCAGGCCTCTATCCTATATAGTAAAAGGGTAATATGCCTCCCAGCACCGGGATCAGTGTGACAGGGGGCAGCGCCCAAACCCCCTGATCACCCTGCGGCTCTGTGTGTGACAGGGGCCACAACCTCCCTATCCGCCCTGCTCTGTGCCTGATAGGGGGGAGCTCCCCAACCCCCTGATCGGCCCTGCTCTGTGTGTGACAGGGTGTGGCGCCCCAATCCCCCCACCACAGGCCCTGCTCTGTGTGTGACAGGGCAGAGCCATAACCTCCCCATCGCCCCTGCCCTGAGTGTGAGAGTGGCGGTGCCCCAACCCCCTGATTGGCCCTGCTCTGTGGGTGATAGAGGGCGGCGCCCCAACCCGCCCCCCCCCCCAGGCCCTGCTCTGTGTGTGATGGGGTAGAGCCATAACCTCCTCATCGGCCCTGCCCTGAGTGTGACAGTGGCGGCGCCCCAACCCCCTGATCGGCCCTGCTCTGTGGGTGACAGGGGGGAGCTCCTCAACCCCCTGATAGGCCCTGCTCTGTGCGTGACAGGGGGCAGTGCCCCAACCCCCTGATTGGCCCTGCTCTGTGGGTAACAGGGGGTGGCGCCGCAACCTCCCCATCGACCCTGCCTTGAGTGTGGCAGGGGGCGGGGCCCCAACCCCCCAATCAGCCCTACCCTGAGCATGACTGAGGGTGGCATCGCAACCGCAACCTCCCGATCCACCCTGCTCTGTGCATGACAGGGGCGGCGCCCCAACTCCCCAATCGACCCTGCTCTGAGCCCGACCAGGGGATGCACCTAAGGATTGGGCCTGCCCTCTGCCACCCGGGAGTAGGCCTAAGCCAGCAGGGCATTATCTCCTGAGGGGTCCCAGACTGGGAGAGGGCACAGGCCGGGCTGAGGGACCCCCGCTTCCCCCCCCTCCCCCCGAGTGCACAAATTTTTGTGCACCGGGCCGCTAGTTATTAATAATGAACTACAACGTTCGCTAATGACTGATTACTATAATCGTGTTGCATTCATTACCCTTACACGCAGGTGCACCATTTCTCTCCACTAATACTAGCAGCGAATATTTTAGCAGCCGATTGCCCCGTCATTAGTCTTGAATTGACTTGTTTGCTGTGCGCAATAGAAAATACCAGTATTTTGCTTTCAGAGAACAAGAAAAATAGGTTTATTTGCGTTACACTTATTGATTTGTGCAGTTAGTCAGTGTCTGGTAAGTTAATGTTCAAGAAAAAATATTAATTTTTATTAAAATGTTCTATTATTTTATGTTAACTATTACTCATTTATTTCAGCCCTTTGTATTCTGCATGTCTCTATCGAAATAAACCTATGTTTCTAAGAAAATTGAAGCTTTTGTTTTTTTGTGGCCCACATAAACTTAAACCTTGTTTATTTGGCCTGCGTTAGCCTTTAAGTTTGACATGCTTGCTCTACACTACCTCTGCTTCTGCCTGGAGTTCTTTCCTTGCTGATAAATCTGTGGTTAACCCAGCCTTGTCATTCAGATTTCAGCTTAAAGGCCAGCTCCTCAGAGAAGCCTTCCAGGTTTCCTATCTTAAGTCAATTTCAGAACACCCTGTTCTAATTCAGTGTCTTCTGTTTCTCTTGTTTGATTACTACTTGTTTAATGTTTCCCCACCTAGATTGTAAATTCCATTGCAGGAATATTGTCTATCTAATTCACTGTGCAATCCCCCAATATTAGAATAGACCCTGGCATGCAGGGTTCAGCAAGTATTTGTGAGTGGACAAAGAAAAGAATAAACGAAACTAGCAGAGATGTGATTTAGTGGCCTTTTATCATTTCCTCTTCAATAGGGTTGCAAACTCAATGGCCTGCAGTACCAGCGGGCTCCTCAAGAGAATGCATGGCTGGTCTACAGGGATCAGAGGCCAGTCAAATCCTGACAATTCTTGCCATAAGGAATTTGGGCCGAGTGTGTACAGATTTTCTGATTTTTTTTAAAAAGACACCCAAAATCCAAGTTTTTGTATGAGGATACCAGTTTTTAAATATTGTGTCAAATTATTTTAAACACTGTTTAAGCCAACCAAAATATGTCTGCCAGACAAGTAAGCCCAAGGCCCCCATTTTGCCTTCTCCTCTTCAGCTTTCCTTAGTTCCCAGACAGTTAGAGGTGGATAATGAAATAACCTTGAATAGCTAGCTTATCAGAATGTAAAGAGGGAAGAAGAGAAGTGCAGTTTCAAAAATTTGTATACACACCCCCAAAAAACACAGCTTAATTAGAATATCCATGTTGGCACCATTCTAAATTTAAAAAGAAAAGAAAATTGAAAGCAGAAAGATCACATCTTAGAGCAGACTCAGCCTCCAATCAGATGTCAGCACTCAGAAAACGTAGCCCTCTCTGAGGTGCTGCTGATCAATCAAGCAGGGCTCAAGGACAATTGTGGATGCTAGAACTCTACTTAAGTCCTCAACCTGCAGTTAAAAGTAGGAAGTGCTGCTGTATACTATCTTCATACTTCATACAATCTTCATAATAGATGGGCAAATACATGTTTACTGTTCGGGATATATTTTATTCAAACGTATTCTTCACTTCCTGGGATGACAAAATGTGACTGATTCTCCCCTGGCGTATTCTCAGATTTTCTGGCCCAGCAGGTGGTTGCAGCTCTTTTAAGTGTAGACTTAAGCTGGTGGACATTTAGATTAGATAAACTTCTGAAAGCTTACACCTCAGTATTGAATAGAGAAAAGCTCCTGAGTGGAGTCTCAACTTCCTGGTAACTATCAGGTGACCATGGACAAGTCAGTCACCATTTCTGGGCCTCAGTTTTCCACTCTGTAGAATAAGGGAGCTGGTTATGAAATGGCCTACATATCTCTCTCTCAATGATCGTCTCTGATTGTATGACTCTGCTCCTTCTCCGGGTGTCACTTATGGACTTCAGTAAAGTCCACCAGCAAAAGTGGAAGTGACAGAGGATGCAAAGGTCTAGGAAATGAGATAATAGTAGTGGCTATTATATTATATTCCTCCACATTCCCTCTTGACCACATCTATGAGGAGCAGCCTCTGTGGCAAACCCTGACTAGTGAGTCCACTGATTTGGACCGTAGACTCATTTGAAGGAAAACTGTTCTGAACAATTCTGGGAAGGATGCTGAGGAGGATTATTTTTCACCACAAACTCAGAAATGTATTTTCTTGTTAATTCTTTGAATAAATAATTCATGAAATGCATGCATTTTAAGGAGTTGATGCTTTTTTGTTTTCCTGGAAATCTCCATTTTTAAATAGTCTCTGAAGACCAGTGATAAATATCCACAGCCATATAGCTAAGTGATTATGAGAATGCCCTTATGTGCCCGTTATATTTGCGTTAGAAAAAATCATTAATAAATAAACATATTCCATAAATATGCCAGATAAAACAAAGGTAATGAGATTCACTTTTAACAAGTCAATACTATGAATAAGAAATGATGAGTTTTTAGGGGATTTTCCTGTAAGTTTCCTAAAAGCCTGATAAATCTCTTCCTTTATCAACTTTTATCCATGACTATTTTCTTCTAATTAAAAATTTACTCTTCTACAGTTAAAAATCCACCCTCAATTACAGTTACAGAAAGATGGTAAGAAAGTGGAAAACAGCAAAGAATCACAGGACTGAGTCTTCTGATCATTCAAGTTCTCTGAATGCCCAAATGATGCAAGGCTGCAACCCTTTTCTCAGGATGATTGGTGTGGAGGTGCAAGCAGCAACAGGGATGAAATATGATTCAAGGAGAGTTAGAAGTTCATTATGCTGATGACTTCCTCACCAACACTGGCTTCTTTGCCTGTAATTCCCACAGTGTTTGACATGCAGTAAGGACTCGAATGAATGAATTACTGAAGTCTTGACTGGCTAAGGTACAAAATGACATTTGTTTTTTCCAACAAAGGGTATGCAACAGTCCAGGATGGAGAAAAAGATCCCACTAGGCTTCCATAGTTTAATGACCATAGTTTAAGCTTAAAATAGTCATGGAAAAAAAGGAAGTTTGGAGTCTTACAGACCTGCTTAAATACAACTTCACATTTACAAATAAGCTATGTGACCTTGAGCAAGATATCTAATATTTCAGAGTCTATACAGGAGTGGGTAAAAGTAGGTTTACATTTATTTATATAGGAAAATATATAATACAAGAATAAACTCTGTTTCATGCACTCACAAATATAAGCCTACTTTTGCCTACCCCTATAGTTTATTCTCATCCAACAGGTGGCTATAATAATGGCCAATTCACAGGATGGTTGAAGAGTAGAATAAAATATCATGTGTAAATTACCTAGCCCAGCACTGAACATAGTAGGTGCTCAAAATGTTCACGTTTTCCTCCCATCTCATTCCTACACAGTAACCCTTTGGCTCTGAATCCTTTTATTTTAATTCAGATTTTAATTACCCAAAAAACACAAGTAGAAAATAATGTTTAACAACCTACAAGGAATATATGTTCCCTTATTAAGTTTATTACATAATGATTTATAAATCAAAGTTTGTAACATTATTTGTTTTGGGAACTTGAAATTTAGAATCTGGAAAAAGAAGCCATTCTAAGCTACAAGAGTTTCTATCTAGAAAGAGTTTGGAGGAATGCATTCACCTTTGTTTTGGGAAAATCTTTAAGTGGTCCTTTAATTGTATGGATCTGAAGGAAGGTGATCTATTATTGTTCCTAGTACTTCAAAGTGACATTGACCTGAATGCAGTGTTTAACACTGAGAAGACAATTTGTTTGAAGAATTGAAACTTTGCTAGAATTAATTGAGCCAAAGCCATTTCAAGAATTTCTTGTTTTTTGGTAATGGGGTGAGGTGGAGGAAGGGTACTTGGGATGTTCCTTTGCTCTTTGTAAGTTTAGAGAGCATTATGCACATTGCTACTCCTACTCTGGAAATTGTATTATTAATTAATTAATAAATAATGCAGAATATAATTATATCAAGCTATTACACAACCTGTGTGTAGGAGTGGCATCTCTCTAGGACAGTAGATCTTTCTGTTACCAATTATTGAAGGAAAAAGTAAATTCTGGGAACCAAAGACTTGGTTTGGTCTTGGGCTGCAGCCAAAATATTTCTTCTTTACCTGTGTTTCATGATAGCCCATGTTAAAGGAAAAAAAAAACCATTGAAACCTGTAAAGAATTTTTGTGAGTTTATTTGAGCCAAACTGTCGACGTATGCCGGGAAGCAGAACCTCAATGAATTGAGATAGTGCTCCGGAGAATGGAGGGGTTACATTTGTATTTATACATTTGCAATCAAAGGAGGAATGTAGGTGGGTTACATGAAATTCATTTGTGATAGATTAAGGAGGTGGGTTTAAGCAAAGCGGGGGGGGGGGGGGGGGGGAAACCCCTGGGATTGGATAAAAAGTAAAATGATGGACACATATACTTAGGTGGGTGCAGGATCAATTAACATGATAATGAAGGAATTTGTAGTATCTGTCCTGGCGCCCAGAACATTTGGTAGTACCCCAGGGGCTCCAGAAAAAGGGAAGTTACAAGTTACCCAGACATTTCAAAGGGTATGTTATCTTAGAGGCAAAAAGGCAAATGGGCTCAGTAAGGATCAAAGTTGATCTTGTCAGTGAAGATACTGGCCTAGGACGTAACTGCCCACCATAACTGCTTTTAGTTAAAGTTTAATGTCAGACCATCCTTTGTGGTTATTTTAGGTCTCTGAGTCTGCTAGGCTGCCATGCAGGCCTTCCCTGAGCTTGTCAGGTCAGCATGTGGCCCCTTTCGTCCACACCCGGCATCAACCATTCTACAGGTAATTCATGGAAGAAGATCTCTTCAGGAGCAACAGTGGAGGTGGCACAGATGAAGCTCATAAAGAATCACAGTGCCCAGAGTAATGGCCAGAAGCAATAGAGGCAGTGGTCTAGAGCAGTGGTTCTCAACCTTGGCTGCACATTAGAATCCCCTGGGAATCTTTTTAAAATCCTGATTTCTGGGCCTCACCCTCCAGAAATTCTGTTTCTTTGTTATGGGGTGAGGTCACAACATTATTAACAAAGAAACAGAATTTCTGGAAGATGAGGCCCAGAAATCAGGATTTTGAAAAGATTCCCAGGTGATTCTAATGTGCAGCCAAGGTTGAGAACCACTGTCTAGACTAGAGGTTCTGTCTAGAGAAGGTGCCGTGTAAGAACAAAATGACCTATTCAAGAATGCACACCAGACAGCACCAGGGGACAGTCTTAGTCTTAGGTTCTTCATGCATAAGTGAAGCTCAAGTCAATATCACTTGGGTAATGAAAGGAATTTAACCACATCATATACTCATAGACTGCTTAGGCTGGATATTTTGTTTACACGTGAATCATTTTCCTAACCATGCTTATCTCAACTGACTTGGTTAAAATAGTTCCAAACCAATTGAAAAGAGCAGAACTTGAACAAAAGGCAACCCTTCTGTATTTACTCACCCAAACCTGGCATCCCATACCAGCCCACCAGTGGGCAAGCCTGGAGTTTTGATGTTTGCTTTTAAAATGTTTTCCCTAAATTCTGCCTTTTAACACTTAGAATAAGAAAGGGGAAAATGTTTGGCATTAGGTCCAGTCATAATATTTATTCACCAGATACAAATTATTTCTCCAGTATAAATTTAGTCCTGAGTTATGTTTTAGTAGCAAAACTGGCTCTGTGCTTTATTCTTAGAGAAAGCCCATGATATCTCCAAATCCTTAGCTCAGTTGGGAAGAAGGACAATTCTATAAGGTTGCTTACCCTTTGCCTAATCATATTTCCAGATACCACCCCAGCAAAATGGGCAGAAGAAAAAATCACTTGGAGGCATATCTAATACACAAGATAAACATAAGCTACTGGAAAGGCATCTAGGATAGGTAACAAGAAGAGGGAAAAAAGAAAGAAAGCACAGCCCAGTTGGAAGAGGGGAAAGAATCCCACACCACTCAGCAGTGGAAAGCACTGCATTTCACTGAGGCAGGTGCACTGGGCATGTTTGGGTATTAAATCATTACTGGGATTTAAAGAGCCTGTGTAAGCAGGCATTGCCACAGATTGATTCACATGGCTATTTATAATTCCTTAACAATGCTTGATGCTTTGCAGTCAGAAAAATAGATCATGGAAATGGTTCTCTGAAAAATAAATAAAACATTGATTTAGTTCTCTCTGCTAAATGAAGTGGCATGACCACTATTTATGTTTTTCAACACCATAAAAATGTCTTTGTTGTTATGTGTAACACTATATAGAACATGGTGCAAAGAGGGTTCTTGCTTACCCTGGTGCAAAAGTGGAGGAAACAGCCTGAGGAATGGAAATCAGACCTCTTACAAACAATATTCTGAGGCCCCCACCAAGACCCTGAGAAGTGATGCCCAGTATAATGACACTAAGAACCTTCAGACTCTCACTGCACAGGGGCCCCAAGACTAGGAAAAAGAAGCTCAAATTGGCCTTAAGCTTTGTTTCTGGAGACCTCAGTCTGGATTCTTCACAAAGCTTCTTGAGAATGGGAGCAAGGGTAGAGCTACAACCAATGTGTGACCTTTAAACTCCTGCTCACCACTCAGCACTCAAAGCTGAATCTGGAATCCCACTGGGATTGCCCTTTCTGTCCCTTGAGTTCCTAAAGAAAGGATTCAAACACCATTAATTTGGTACATATCATAGATGGCTCCTAATATTTTGAAATGTCTCCAATTAGATTACATGTTCCTTGAGGGTAGATGTTTTTGTCTTATTATCATGTGTATCTCTCATAACCTTGAACATGATATTATGTACATACCAGGGAATCAACATTTATTGTTTGTTGATTGATTATGGCCATCAACTAGTGACACAAGTCACAATTGTTTGAATGCCCCTAGGCCAGTAGAAGTCAGCTCATTCATTGCCTTTCTGTTTTCTCAGCATTATGCCCACCACCAAGATATTTGAAGCACTAGGAAAGTCTATCCTGGACATCAGAACAGCTTCATTCCTACAGCCAAATCTGTGAATTTGTGTGCTCTTCTCTGGCATCTCATAAAGAGAACTCAATAGTAACAATTCATTTGTTGTGCCTTGTGCTAAAGAAAGCAGTGCCCTCCTGGAAGGCATATGTGTTTTTAAAAAGCTAGGCTGAGTGAATGAGCTTGACTTAACCAATTAGCAGCCAGAAAGCACACAAGACTCATCCTAAATAGAACGAAGCTCACAGCTGTTGCTCAGAACAAGATAAGCTCTTAAACAAATCTAATTACTTGATATCTGCCAAACTCAATAGGTCACCCTTTATTATTCACAACACAATTGGCAATGCCAAAGCCCTGAACATCATCCTGACTCACAGTACTTTATTATATAGGAAATTTACTCCTGAATAATTTGAAAGTTTCTATTCATAGCCCTGAACTCTGATGTTTCAAAGTAGAAATAGAAAAATCTGTAATTATATGGGCTTCAACTGCCAATACCATGAACCATGTTGGCCTTATATAGTATATACAAGTTTAAAATACTGTTACTTGAAAACTCATCAATGCACAACTGCATCAACCACTTCTATCTTCACCTCTATTATCTTTAGCCTTCACAAATACAGAGTAGAAAAAAACTGGGAAATTTTCATCAATGTTATGAAATGGGAAAAAATTAAACATTTTGAGTTAAATGGTTATCTAAAGTTTAAAGATTAAAACCTTGTTCTAATCATTTTCCAGTTGTATAACTTAGGAAATATACTTGAACTGTCATAGATCCATTTCCTAATTCGTAAAACGTGAATAATAATACCTGTCTCACAGGATAGCCATGGCAGATTTTTTCAAATGTAGGGTAAAATAAACTTTGTATCTTCATTGATTATGCATATCAAGGTTAATCAATCCAAGCTGTTTTAGGGAATCTGCTTTGTAAAACTTCTTTAAAAAAGAAATTCCTGAACTAACACATATACTCCTCAAACTATTTCAAAAGATCCAAGAGGAAGGAACACTTCCAAGCTCTTTTGACAAAGCCAGTATTATCCTCATTCCAAAACAAAATACAGACACTACAAAGAAAATTACAGCCCAATATCCCTGATGAACATAGATGCTAAAATCCTCAACAAAATATTAGCAAATTTGATCTAGCAATACATTAAAAAGTTCATACACCATGACCAAGTGGGGTTTATTCTGGGGATGCAAGGCTGGTACAATATTTGCAAATCAATAAATGTCATACAGCACATAAACAGATTGCAAGACAAAAAATCACATGACTGTATCAATAGAAAAAGCATTCAATAAAATCCAACACCCTTTTTTGATAAAAACTCTCAGAAAAGCAAGAATAGAGGGATCATACCTCAACATAATAAAGACCATATATGACAAACCTACAGCCAACATCATACTCAATGGAAAAAAACTAAAACCATTTCCCTTAAGAACAGGAACAAGACAGGGATGTCCACTTTCACCACTCTTTTTCAACATAGTACTGGAAGTCCTAGCAATAGTGATCAGACAAGAAGAAAACATAAAAGGCATCCAAATTGGAAAAGAGGAAGTAAAACTGTCATTATTTTCAGATAACGATACTGGACATAGAAAACCCTAAAGATTCCACTGAAAACGACTAGATTTAATAACTGAATTCTACAAAGTAGAAGGATGCAAAATTAACATCCAGAAATCTATGACATTTTTATGCACCAATAATGAACTCTCAGAAAAAGAAACTAAATAAACAACCCCATTTACCATTGCAACAAAAAAATTAAGATACTTATGAATAAACTAAACCAAGAAGGTAAAAGACTTTTACTCAGATATTATATGACATTGAAAAAAAGAGATAGAGGGAGATATAAACAAGTAGAAAAATATACCATATTCATGGATTGATAGAACCAACATCATTAAAATATCCATACTACTTAAAGCAATCTATAGATTCAATGAACCATATTTTGCTCTCCATAAGATGCCCCACACATTTCCAACCCAAAATTAAGAAATCAATATTTTAAACATAAAACAGAACACATTTTTATTTAGTAACTAGAGGCCCAATGCATGAAAATTCATGCAAGAGTAGGCCTTCCTTCCCCCGGCTACCAGCACTGGCTTACCTCGGGCCCTGGGACATGGGCTTCACTCCAGCCGCCACCACTGGGCATCAGCGACCAGTGCGGCTTCACTCTGGCCCTGGCATCATCTGGAAGGATGTCCGGAATGACTCCCAGAAGGGCATTCAGGCTAATGGTCTAATTAGCATATTACCCTTTTATTTTTATTATAGATTACTGCAGGTAATGTTTACATACCAGTAGTATGATATTATGCAGCATATCACTTTATCAGCTTCTGTTGCATCACTGCTCTCTTCTTCATCACTATTAGTTCCAGACATATCAATTTCTTCAACTTCTATTGTATCACTGCTGTCTTCTAAGTCACTGTCTATATATGTGAGACCATCCTCATAAACTGGTGGCATTTTCTGAGCTAACTTTGTTTGTGTTCTCATAGCGAACCCTTTTCTCCTCATGAAATTGAAACACCATTTTCCCTTTCATGTAAAATCAACAATGTTCATTTATTTGAAAACATTCTTCCCTGACATTGAATAACCTTGGTTCACACACATAAGCAACTTTGGCACTGCTCCATAATCCAAGTCTTAAGCCTCTACTCCAAGTTTGCCCATTTTCCTGGTTTTCCTCTTAAGGCCTTCTTCTTTTTTGGCATCTTAAGGAGTTGTTCTTCCTGTTTTCTCCACTGTCTGATCATACACTTAGTGGGAGCAGGTCCAAATTGTCACTCTGCAGCTCTATTCCCATGCTCTTTTGCATAGCTGATTACATTCAGTTTGAATTTTGCAGAGTAAGACAATTGCTTACCAGTATTTATATCTTTATTTTTTTGACATCTTTATGGGCTCAGAATGCTCCAGTCCCTGTTGCATCTGCACAATCTCCACCTCCACCTCCACCTCCAATTATGGCATCAGCTGATGTCAGTAACAATAAGGCTGGTGATTGGAGGAAGCCTGTGTGACAAGGTATGGGCAGCTATACACCTACGCAGGTCCCTCCTTGGCTGACTTCTGTGTATAATACACCCCTCGATTTTCAGTCTAATGATTTTAGAAAAAAATAGCGCCTTGTACATGGAAAAATTGGGTAATCCCTATTAAAATGGCATATTTCACTGATGTACAACAAACACTCCAAAAAAGACCCATAATAGCCTCAGCAATCTTGTGAAGGAAGAACAAAGTTGGAAGGATCACAACACCAGATATCAATTAATACTACAAAGCCATTGTAATCACAACAGCCTGGTACTGGCACAAGAACAAGCATATAAGTCAATGGAACAGAACAGAGAATCCATAAATTTACCCAAGCCATTATGTTCAATTGATATTTGACAAAGGAGGCAAGAGCATACAATGGAGTAAAGACAGTCTCTTCAATAAGTGGTGTTGGGAAAATTAGACAGGTACATGCAAAATAAAAAAATGAAACTAGGCTGCAAAAAGAATAAACTCAAAATGGATATAAGACTGAAATGTAAGTTGTGAAACCATAAAAATACTAGATGAAACCATATGCAGCAAAATTTCAGACATCTCTCATGCTGATACATTTCTTGGGCAAGGGAAACAAAGGAGAAAATAAACAAATGGGACTACATCAAACTAAAAAGCTTCTGCACAGCAAAGTAAATGATTAACAAAATGAAAAAGCAGCCCACTGTATGGGAGAACATATTTGTCAATGATGCATCTGATAAGAGGTTAATTTCCAAAATATATAAGGAATTCACACAACTTAACAAAAAGATAAACAATCCAATTGAAAAATGGGCAAATGACCTAAATAGACCCTTCTTCAGAATAGACACACAGAAAGCCAAGAGAGATATGAAAAAGTGCTAAAAGTCACTAATCATCAGAGAGAGATGCAAATTTGAAATACAATGAGGTATCACCTCACACCTCTCAGAATGGCTAACATCAACAAATCAACAAATGACCAGTGCTGGTGAGGATATGGAGAAAGGGGAATCCTAGTACACTGCTGGTGAGAATGCAGACTGGTGCAGCCTCTATGAAAAACAGTATGAAGTTTCCTCAAAAAATTAAAAATGGAACTCCCATTTGACCCAGTAATCCCGCTTATAAGAATATATCCTAAGAAACCCAAAACTCCAATCAGAAAGAATATATGCATGCCTATGTTTATAGCGGCAAAATTTACAATAGCTAAGATAAGGAAACAGCCCAAGTGCCCATCAGTAAATGAGTGGATAAAAGAGCTGTGGCACATTTACACAATAGAATACTATCCTATCTAATAAAAGAGAAACATGGTAATTAGCCGTACATCCGCTACCCTTCCCATTGGCTAATCAGGGCGATATGCAAATTAACTGCCAGCCAAGATGGCGGCCGGCAGCCAGGCAGCTTGAAGTGAACATGAGGCTTGCTTGCTTCAGTGACGGAGGACTCCAACGTTCCCCGCCTGCCACTACCGGCCTCTGAGCTTGCAGTTTGAAACATTGTAACAAATATAGAAGCTAAACAAAACCCCAGAAACCTGCTTTCAGCCAGCCGGGATCTCAAAGCTGGAGTTGAAACAGTGTTTCAATTGTAGAACCAAAACAAACCAGATACCTGCTTTCAGCAGCGGAGGCCAAAGAGCTGGAGCCAAGCCTCAGAGCTAAAGCTGGCCCAGAATAAAAAAATAAAATAAAGAAAAAAAGGAGCAGTTGGGAGCTTCAGTCACCCGCCAGCCTGAAAATAGCCCTCAGCCCCTCACCCAGACTGGCCAGGCACCCCAGTGGAGACCCCTACCCTGAAGGGTGTGTGACCAGCTGCAAACAGCCATCATCCCCTAGTCCAGGCTGGCCAGGCACCCCAGTGGGGACCCACACCCTGATCCAGGACACCCTTCAGGGCAAACCAGACGGCCCCCACCCGTGCACCAGGCTTCTATCCTATATAGTAAAAGGGTAATATGCCTCCCAGCACCGGGATCAGTGGAGCCACGAGGCCTCCCGGCACCAGGATCAGCGTGACAGGGGGCAGTGCCCAAACTCCCTGATCGCCCTGTGGCTCTGTGTGTGACCGGCTGCGGCGGCCCAACCCCCTGATCGGCCCTGCTCTGTGTGTAACAGGGTGCGGTGCCCCAACCCCCCCATTGGCCATGCTCTGTGTGTGACGGGGTAGAGCCATAACCTCCCCATCGGCCCTGCCCTGAGTGTGACAGGGTGCGGTTCCCCAACCCCCGATTTTTCCTGCTCTGTGTGTGACAGGGGGCAGTGCCCCAACTCCCCTATCAGCCCTACTCTGTGAGTGACGGGGGGAGCTCCTCAACCCCCTGATCGGCCCTGCTCTGTGCGTGACAGGGTACGGAGCTCCAACCCCCCTGATGGGTCCTGCTCTGTGGGTGACAGGGGGGAGCTCCCAAACCCCCTCATCGACCCTGCTCTGTGCATGACAGGGTATGGAGCCCCAACCCCCCTGATGGGCCCTGCTCTGTGGGTGACAGGGGGGAGCTTCTCAACCCCCTGATCGGCCCTGCTCTGTGTGTGACAGAGGGGAGCTCTCCAACCCCCTGATGGGCCCTGCACTGTGTGTTACAGGGGGTGGCACCGCAACCTCCCCATCGACCCTGCCTTGAGTGTGGCAGGGTGGCGCCCCAACCTCCCAATCGGCCCTACCCTGAGCATGACTGAGGGTGGCATCGCAACTTCCCGATCCACCCTGCTCTGTGCATGACAGGGGGCAGCGCCCCAACTCCCCAATCGACCCTGCTCTGAGCCCGACCAGGGGCTGCACCTAGGAATTGGGCCTGCCCTCTGCCACCCAGGAGCAGGCCTAAGCCAGCAGGTCATTATCTCCTGAGGGGTCCCAGACTGCGAGAGGGCACAGGCCGGGCTGAGGGACCCCCCTCCCCGCCCCGAGTGCACAAATTTTTGTGACCAGGCTTCTAGTTCTATATAATAAAAGCCTAATTTGCAAATTGACTGAATAGCAGATGACCAGTGGAACAACCAGTCACTATGATGTGCACTGACCTCCAAGGGCAGACGCTCAATACAGGAGCTTCCCCCAGCCTGCAGGCCAAAGGCCAGCCAAGGCGAGAGCCAGCAGAGGCCCTCTGACCTCCCCACCTATCACCCCACAGAGGGAGGCAATTGGCAGCGGCAGTGGAGTGATTTGGGGGAAGGGCCTGCCGGTGAGTAGGCGGCGCCACCCCCCAATCACCCTGCTGGTCACTTCCAAGGTGGGTGCCAGCTGGGGCTCCCCGATTGCCCCACAGCTTGGCCCTGATCACTGGCCAGGCCTAGGGACCCTACCCGTGCATGAAGTTTGTGCACCGGGCCTCTAGTCTATAATAATAAAAGCATAATATGCTAATTAGACTGGACGTTCTTCCAAACAACCTTCCAGATGAAGCCAGGGCTGGGAGGGAACCTTGGGTCCCAGGTGCCAGAGGGAAGCTGGTGCCAGCAGCCTGGGGAAGGAAGGCCTACTCTTACATGAATTTTGTGCATTGGGCCTCTAATACAGCTATAAAAAAGAATGATCTATTACACTTTGAGACAGCATGGAGGGACCTAGAGAGTATTATGATAAGCAAAATAAGCCAGTCAGAGAAAGACAAGTGTTACATGGTCTCACTCAAATATGGAATATAACAAACAAAATAAACAAATGAACAAAATAGAGACATAGAAGCATGAACAGACTGATGAAGCTCAGAGGAAAGGTAGGAGCAGGTGGGATGGGGAGAGATTAACTGGAGTACTTATATGCATACTAGGGGCCCGGTGCATAAAGTTCGTGCACTGGGGTGGGGGTGGGGGGAGGGGGTTCTCAACCCAGCCTGTCCCCTCTCACATACTGGGAGCCCTCAAGGGATGTCCAAGTGGCGGCTTAGGCCCGCTCCCTGCTTCCCTTGGGGAGCAGGCCTAAGCCGCAGTCTGGCCTCCCTTTGTGGGAGGCGACTGGGCTGATCAGGGGAAGGCACCAGCACCATTACCCCACTGCTGCAGCCACTGCTAGTCACCACAGCCACCGGGGTGTTTTCATCAACATGGACGCCAGGGCTTCACCATGAAAAAATGACAACTTTCTTTAGGCATTTTCAAGATGTGTCTTTCATAGGATATGACATTTCTTTCTTTCTTTTTTTTATCCTCACCTGAGGATATGTTTCCATTGATTTTTAGAGAATGTGGAAGAGAAAGGGAAAGACAGAGAGAAACATCAAAGTGAGAGGAACACTTAGATTGGTTGCCGCCTGCATGAGCCCTGACCTGGGCCCCAGCCAGGGAGGAGCCTGCAACCTAGGTACATGCCCTTGGTCAGAATTGAACCCAGACCCTGCAGTCGGCAGGCTGAGGCATTATCCACTGAGCCAAACCAGCTAGGGCAGATTATGACATTTCTTAGCCCTCCAGCAGCAGACCTTCATTTTTTCTCAAGGATTGTGGTGGAAACACCCTAGATCACCTTTTTGGATTCTTATTACCCAAGTTACTAAGAATATTACCAGTGGAATACAGGGAGCTTAGCCAATGAGTGGTCAGAAAAGGTGTTTCCTCAGTAGTTCACACCGATCACCGGCTCAGCCCCTGCCCAGCCCTAAAGCCTCTGGCTGAGGCTTAAGGCCTGGGCAGGGGCCCCCCAGGCCCTCTGATCCAGAGCCCCACCCCTTCCCAAGGCTAAAGCCCCTGGCCAAGGCTTCAGCTTGGGCAAGGGCCCCCTCGGCTCCAATCACAGGCTCCCCCATGCCCAGGAGCCCCCTGGCTCAGGCCCTTCCTAGGACACTCAGGGCCCACAAGGGGCCTACCTTGGAGTGACCTGGGTGCTGATGATATTCCCAGGACCCAGGCCACCGGGCGCCTACATATGCAAATTAACCACCATCTTTGTTGGGTTAATTTGCATACTCATCCAATTGGCTGGTGGGCATAGCAGAGTGACACAAATTTCCATGTTTCTCTTTTATTAGTATAGATATGCATAGCCCACGGACACAGACAGTAATGTGGTGAAGGCCTCGGGGGACAGTGCAGGGGAGAGGTGAAGGGGGTCAATGGGGGAAAAAGGGTGGGGACATCTGTAATACTTTCAACAGTAAAAATACGTTTTTGAAAATGATTTTTAAAAGAAAGGAAGAAATTACTATAAAAGAATAAAAAATTGCATCTCAAAGAAAGGGGATAAAGATAGAAAAGTTCTATATTCAGTGTTTAGAAGAACTTTATTATATGCAAAACTTAAGAACAATTTCTATAACCTTTGAATCTTTTGGTTATTTGGACTTCTCTGATAAGCTATTATGAAGTCTTTCTAAAATTAATATTTGATAAGGAGAATTAAAGAAAAAAGTTTTGCACTATCTCATTGGATGGCAAAAAGAAGGTAAAACAGATGTAAAACCAAGATGGCGGCATAGGTAAACACCTGAAATTGCTGCCTTGCACCACCACTTCAGAATTACAGCTAAATGATAAAACGAACACCATCCAGAACCACAGGAAGGCTGGCTGAGTGGAAAGTCTACAACTAGAAGGAAAGAGAAAAGCACACTGAGATTCAGACGAGGTGTGGAAGTAAAGTGCAGAGGTACGGAGGCGCACTTGGAAAGGGCTGGCTACTGAGGACACAGTTGTCGTTTTCAATCAGGAGGGAGATACAAGCTCCCAACTGCTATGACCTCCAGTTCTGGGCGAGTCTCTGGGGACCCAGACTCATACAGGGAGAAACTGGACTGTCTGGTATTGGGCAGAGCTCGAGAGTGGCTTTCTCTCAGAGGTGTTTGCAGTGATTACCGTGGGACACTGAGACCCAGGGCCTCATAAGGCAAGGCTGAGGATCAGCCATAGCTGTTAGCTCCACTCTGTTGATTCCCTGAGACCCAAGCTGTGTGCAGAGGCATGAATGGCCTAGCCCTTTGCAATCTAAAATTACCTAACAAACTGCAGCTGGGACAGAGAGACCCAGAACATCCAAAAGAAGGCCAAAGGCCCCACAGCAGCTTGCATTGCTTCACAGCTGGGCCTCATCTGGGCACCTCCAAACCTCAAACAAAGAAGAGGAATATTCAGATCTCTCCAGAGCTCCTGCTGGGTAGCCTCAGCCAGAGGCTAAATTAACACTTGCTTAGAGATCCAAGAGCCAGTGTACCCAGTGGTCAGAGTGGGACCATTCAGATTATAACTCCTCAGATCCATAAGGGACACACTCAGGGGGCAGACTCAGTGAGCACCAAAGCCCCACTGAAGCAAATCTTGCTCCATAAGGGTGTCTCCAGCAGGGAAGTTCTCCCACTGCAGACACAGCTGATTCTCACAGCCAATTGGCCTGGAGGTCAAGTCCTCCCAGTGATACCAATAACAGTCAAGGCTTAACAACAACAAAACTGTGCACAAAGCCCACAAAGGGGTGCACCAAGAGTGTCCAACTCAGTTAATTGGGGAGGCTGAGGCCCTGGGCCCTATAGGACACATAGCACAGAAAAACCACTCTATCAATACAGGGAAGCAGCCAAAATGAGGAGACAAAGAAACAGGTGACCAATAACAGAAAAGCAAACTACTGGATATAGAGTTCAAAACCACGGTTATAAGGTTTATCAAGAATTTTCTAGACACTGCCGATAAATTTAGTGAGACCCTCCACAAATCTAGTGAAACCCTCGAGGATATGAAAAAGGACCAACTAGAAATTAAGCATACATTGACTGAAATAAAGAATATTATATAGAGATCCAACAGCAGACTAGAGGATCATAAGAATCAAGTAAAGATTTGAAATACGAAGAAGCAAAAAACACCTAACCGGAAAAGCAAAACAAAAAAAGAATCCAAAAATATGAAGATAGTGTAAGGAGACTCTGGAACAACTTCAAGCGTCCAAACATCCGAATTATAGGGGTGCCAGAAGAAGAGAGAGAGCAAGATATTGAAAACCTATTTGAAGAAATAATGACAGAAAACTTCCCCTACCTGGTGAAAGAAATAGACTTACAAGTCCAGGAAGCACAGAGAACCCCAAACAAAAGGAATCCAAAGAGGACCACACCAAGACATATCATAATTAAAATGCCAAGAACAAAAGACAAAGAGAGAATCTTAAAAGCAGCAAGAGAAAAACATTTAGTTACCTACAAGGGAGTACCCATACGACTGTCAACTGATTTCTCAACAGAAACTATGCAGGCCAGAAGGGAGTGGCAAGAAATATTCTGTGATGAATAGCAAGAACCTACAACCAAGATTACTTTACCCAGCAAAGCTATCATTCAGAATTGAAGGTCAGATAAAGAGCTTCACAGATAAGAAAAAGCTAAAGGAGTTCATCACCACCAAACCAGTATTGTATGAAATGCTGAAAGGTATCCTTTAAGAAGAGGAAGAAGAAGAAAAAGGTAAAGATACAAATTATGAACAACAAATACACATCTATCAACAAGTGAATCTAAAAATCAAGTGAATAAAAAATCTGATGAGCAGAATAAACGTGAATATAATAGAATCAGGAGCATAGAAAGGGATCTGACTGACAATTCTTTGAGGAAAAAGGATATGGGGGGTGCGAGAAGAAACTGGACAAAAATTGTACACCCATGGATGAGGACAGTGGGGGGGTGGTAATGGCAGAGGGCTGGGGGGGAACCCGGTCAAGGGGACCTATGGGGGGGGGGGAAAGAGAGGAACTGTAATAATATGAACAATAAAGATTTAATTAAAAAAGATACATTGCATATATAATATATAAAAAAAGGTAAATCAGATATATGGTAAAATTATAGACTATGGTTAGGGTACCTCCAACAGTCTGATAAGTTGTTTAAATATATACTTTATTTATTCCTGCTGAATATTTTTTTTTTTGCTGCATAAGAGTATTAACACTTTTTTTATTTAAATCTTTATTGGTCAGATTATTACAGTTGTTCCTCCCCCCCCCCCCCGCATAGGTCCCCTCCACCTGGTTCTCACCCCACCCTCTGCCCTTACCCCCCACCACTGTCCTCATCCCTAGGTGTACAACTTTTGTCCAGTCTCTTCCCACACCACCCACACCCCTTTTCACACTAGAATAGTCAGTCTACTCCCTTTCTATGCCCGTGATTCTATTATATTTCGCCAGTTTATTCTGTTCATCAGATTATTTATTCACTTGATTTTTAGATTCACTTGTTGATAGATGTGTATTTGTTGTTCATAATTTGTATCTTTACCTTTTTCTTCTTCTTCCTCTTCTTAAAGAATACCTTTCAGCATTTCATATAATACTGGTTTGATGGTGATGAACTCCTTTAGCTTTTTCTTATCTGTGAAGCTCTTTATCTGACCTTCAATTCTGAATGATAGCTTTGCTGGGTAAAGTAATCTTGGTTGTAGGTTCTTGCTATTCATCACAGAATATTTCTTGCCACTCCCTTCTGGCCTGCATAGTTTCTGTTGAAAAATCAGCTGACAGTCGTATGGGTACTCCCTTGTAGGTTAACTGACTGTTTTTCTCTTGCTGCTTTTAAGATTCTCTCTTTGTCTTTTGTTCTTGGCATTTTAATTATGATATGTCTTGGTGTGGTCCTCTTTGGATTCCTTTTGTTTGGGGTTCTCTGTGCTTCCTGGACTTGTAAGTCTATTTCTTTCACCAGGTAGGGGAAGTTTTCTGTCATTATTTCTTCAAATAGGTTTTCAATATCTTGCTCTCTCTCTTCTTCTGGCACCGCCATAATTCGGATGTTTGGACGCTTGAAGTTGTTCCAGAGTCTCCTTACACTATCTTCATATTTTTAGAATCTTTTTTCTTTTTGCTTTTCCGGTTGGGTGTTTTTGCTGCTTCATATTTCAAATCTTCACTTTGATTCTTATGATCCTCTAGTCTGCTGTTGGATCTCTGTATAATATTCTTTATTTCAGTCAGTGTATGCTTAATTTCTAGTTGGTCCTTTTTCATATCCTCGAGGGTTTCACTAGATTTGTGGAGGGTCTCACTAAATTTATCGGCAGTGTCTAGAAAATTCTTGATAAACCTTATAACCGTGGTTTTGAACTCTATATCCAGTAGTTTGCTTTTCTGTTATTGGTCACCTGTTTCTTTGTCTCCTCATTTTGGCTGCTTCCCTGTGTTGATAGAGTGGCTTTCTGTGCTAAGTGTCCTATAGGGCTCAGTGGCTCAGCCTCCCCAATTAACTGAGTTGGACACTCTTGGTGCACCCCTTTGTGGGCTTTGTGCACAGTTTTGTCGTAGTTAAGCCTTGACTGTGATTGGTATCACTGGGAGGACTTGACCTCCAGGCCAATTGGCTGTGAGAATCAGCTGTGTCTGCAGTGGGAGAACTTCTCTGCTGGAGACACCCTTATGGAGCAAGATTTGCTTCAGTGGGGCTTTGGTGCTCACTGAGTCTGCCCCCTGAGTGTGTCCCTTATGGATTTGAAGAGTTGTAATTTGTATGGTCCCACACTGACCACTGGGTATACTGGCTCTTGGATCTCTAAGGAAGTGCTAATTTAGCCTCTGGCTGAGGCTACCCAGCAGGAGCTCTGGAGAGATCTGAATATTCCTCTTCTTTGTTTGAGGTTTGGAGGTGCCCAGATGAGGCCCAGCTGTGAAGCAATGCAAGCTGCTGTGGAGCCTAGGGCCTTCTTTTGGATGTTCTGGGTCTCTCTGTCCCAGCTGCAGTTTGTTAGGTAATGTTAGATTGCAAAGGGCCAGGCCATTCATATGCAAAAGCCTCTGCACACAGTTTGAGTGGGGCGGGGTCTCAGGGAATCAAAAGGGTGGAGCAAATAACTATTGCTGATCCTCAGCCCTGGCCTAAGACGCCCCGGGTCGCAGTGTCCCAGTAATCATTGCAAGCACCTCTGAGAGAAAGTCACCCTCGAGTTCCAACCGATGCCAGACAGTCCAGTTTCTCCCTGTATGAGTCTGGGTCCCCAGAGACTCGCCCGGAACTAGAGTTCAGAGCAGTCAGGAGCTTGAGACTCTCTCCCAATTGAAAAAGACAACCGCATCCTCAGTTGCCAGCCCTTTCAGCGCGGGCCTCCATACCTCAGCACTTTACTTCCACACCTCCTCTGAGTCTCAGTGTGCTTTTCTCTTTCCTTCTAGTTGTAGACTTTCCATTCAGCCAGCCTTCCTGTGGTTCTGGATGATGTCTGTTTTGTCTTTTAGTTGTATTTTTGAAGTGGTTGTGTGAGGCAGCAATTTCAGGTGTTTACCTATGTTGCCATCTTGGTTTCTCTATTCCTACTGAATATTATTCAGCTACTAGTGGCCCAATGCATGAATTCATGCACTAGTGGGGTCCCTCAGCCTGGCCTGTAGGATCGGACCAAAACTGGCTCTCCAACATCCACCGAGGGGTCCCAGATTGCCAGAGGTCGCAGGCCAAGCCAAGGAACACCACCGGTGCACAATTGGAGCCTGGGAGGGACACAGAAGGTTGGCCAGCCTGGGAGAGACCGCAGGATTGCTCCAGGGCATGTCCGGCCTGGCTCGCCCAGTCCCCATCGGCCAGACCCCAGCAGCATGCTAAGCTACTGGTCAGAGTGTCTGCACCCTGGTAAGTGCATGTCATAGTGACTGGTCGACCAGTCGACTATCTGCCCCCTGGTGGTCAGTGCACATCATAGCAAGCAGTTGAGCTGCCTTAACTTATCATTAGAATATTATGCTTTGATTGGTTGAACAGCCGACCCGATGACTGGACACTTAGGATATTGGGCTTTCATTCAATAGGACTAAAACCAGAATGGTGTGTTAAATTGTATTCACTTATATGTCCACCATCAGAATTCAATTATGAGTTGCCATTTATCATTTACAATTGGACACACACTATGTTAATATCTTTATATATATTATGTCCTTATATCCCAAAAATGGCCTTTGAATAGACAACATTGATAATAAATAAGTCAGACAGAGAAAGACAATTACTATATGATTTCTCTTATATGCAGAATCCAAAACAAACAAACAAATGAATAAGCAAAACAGAAACAAATCTATATATACAGAGAACAAGTTGCCAAAGGGGAGAGAGTGAGGAATGCTTGAAAAAAAAAAGTAGACACCATTCACAGGTACACTTTCTAATACAGAAAATTGAGTGATGATGCCCAAGGCCACAAAGCCAATAAGTGGGAGATTCCAAGTGATATAGGTGGCAATGCAAATAACTTGTCAACATGTATGGGTGCTACTATGAGTACAGAAAGTGTTTATCTAATATTAGCTGATTTCGGTTTTTTCCATGAAATACAATGACAGTATACTTACTTATAAAAAGTCAACTCCACATGACTCTATTTTTGCAGAACTGAGTTAAAAATTGGCCAAAGTTGAAGCTATATTGAAGGTATATTTGATTAAATAATTACAGCTAGCCAAACTAAACCTATAATAGAAAAATTGCACCTACATATATCTTTAGTAAGTGATCTATTTTCCAACATCATTTTACTGTTGAACAGCTAAATTGAGGCAAGTTACTAGATAGTCTCTCCAATAATTAATATCCAATTATTAAAAAATGAAATAGATTTAACCTTGAATTTTTCACAAGTTTAGGTTATGCCCTGAACACTATATTTATACTGTAATTTTGTTTCATTTTGGTTTAAACAAAAAATATTCTTTTTTTTATTAGTTAAGGTATTACAAATGTGTCCTCATCCCCCCCCCCTTTAACCCCCAACCTCCCCCACACACACAAACTCATGCTCCCATCCCCCCGTTGTCCATGTCCATTGGTTTGGCTTATATACATGTATACAAGTCCTTCTGTTGATCTCTTCCCCTTACCCCCGCCCTCCCCTACTTTCCTTCTGGGGAATGATAGCCTGATCGCTGTTTCTCAGTCTTTGGGTCTGTCCTTTTTCATCAGTCTATGTTGTTCTCTATAATCCACAAATGAGTGAGATCATGTGGTATTTATCTTTCTCTGACTGGCTTATTTCACTTAGCATAATGCTCTCCAGTTCCATCCATGCTGTTGCAAAAGGCAAGAGTTCCTTTTTTTTTACCGCAGCATAGTATTCCATTGTGTATATGTACCACAGTTTTCTAATCCACTCATCTGCTGATGGGCACTTAGGCTGTTTCCAAATCTTAGCTATGGTGAATTGTGCTGCTATGAACATAGGGGTGCATATATCCTTTCTAATTGGCGTTTCTGGTTTCTTGGGATATATTCCTAGGAGTGGGATCACAGGGTCAAATGGGAGTTCCATTTTTAGTCTTCTGAGGTAGCTCCATACTGTTCTCCACAGTGGCTGCACCAGTCTGCATTCCCACCAGCAGTGCAGAAGGGTTCCTTTTTCTCCACATCCTCTCCAACACTTGTTGTTTGTTGATTTGTTGATGATAGCCATTCTGACAGGTGTGAGATGATAACGCATTGTCGTTTTGATTTGCATCTCTCGTATAATTAGTGACTTTGAGCAGGTTTTCATATGTCTTTCTGCCTTCTGTATGTCCTCTTTCGAAAAGTGTCTATCGAGGTCCGTTGCCCATTTTTTTATTGGATTGTTTATCTTCCTTTTGTTAAGTTTCATGAGATCCCTGTATATGTTGGAAATTAAACCCTTATCGGTGGTATCATTGGTAAATATGTTCTCCCATGTAGTGGGTCTTCTTGTTGTTTTTTTGATGGTTTCCTTTGCTGTGCAAAAGCTTTTTATTTTGATGTAGTCCCATTTGTTTATTTTCTCTTTAGTTTCCATTGCCCTGGGAGCATTATCAGAGAAGAAATTTCTTCGGCATATGTTTGCGATTTCGCTGCCTGTGGATTCCTCTAGTATTTTTATGGTTTCCCGTCTTACGTTTAAGTCTTTTATCCATTTTGAGTTTATTTTTGTGTATGGTGTGAGTTGGTGATCTAGTTTCATCCTTTTGCATGTATCTGTCCAATTTTCCCAACACCATTTATTGAAAAGACTGTCTTGACTCCATTGAATGCTCTTGCCTCCTTTGTCGAATATTAATTGGGCATAGTGGTTTGGGTCGATTTCTGGGGTCTCTATTCTATTCCATTGATCTATATGTCTGTTCTTGTGCCAGTACCAAGCTGTTTTAAGAACAATGGCTTTGTAATACAGTTTGATATCTGGTATTGAGATCCCACCTACTTTGTGTTTTCTCAGGATTGCTGCAGCTATTCGGGGTCTTTTTTTATTCCAGATGAATTTTTGGAACGTTCGTTCTAGATCTGTGAAATATGCCTTTGGTAATTTAATGGGGATTGCATTGAATCTATAAATTGCTTTGGGTAGTATGGACATTTTGATGATGTTGATTCTACCAATCCATGAACACGGTATATTCTTCCATCTGTTTATGTCTTCCTCTATCTCTTTTTTCAGTGTCCTGTAGTTTTCAGCATATAAGTCTTTTACCTCCTTAGTTAAGTTTATTCCTAGGTTATTTTAATTTTTTTGGTGCAATGGTAAATGGGATTGCTTCTGTAGTTTCACTTTCTGTAAGTTCACTATTGGTGTAAAGAAATGCCATGGATTTCTTAGCATTAATTTTGTATCCTGCTACATTGCCGAATTCATTTATTAAGTCTAATAATTTTTTGATGGAGTCTTTAGGGTTCTGTATGTACAGTATCATGTCATCTGCAAATAAGGACAGTTTTACTTCTTCTTTTCCAATCTGGATGCCTTTTATTTCTTCTTCGTGTCTGATCACAATGGCTAGTACTTCCAGTAGTATGTTGAACAGGAGTGGTGAGAGGGGGCATCCCTGTCTTGTTCCTGTTTTTAGGGGGAATGGTTTTAGTTTTTGCCCATTGATTATGATGTTGGCTGTGGGTTTGTCATATATGGCTTTTATTATGTTGAGGTATGATCCCTCAATTCCTATCTTGCTGAGAGTTTTTATCAAGAAAGGGTGTTGGATTTTGTCAAATGCTTTTTCCGCATCAATTGATATGACTATGTGGTTTTTTTCTCTCAATTTGTTTATGTGATGTATCACGTTTATTGATTTGCAGATATTGTACCATCCTTGCATCCCTGGGATAAATCCTACGTGGTCATGGTGTATGATCTTTTTGATGTACTGCTGGATCCGATTTGCTAGGATTTTGTTGAGGATTTTGGCATCTATGTTCATGAGGGATATTGGCCTATAATTCTCTTTCATTGTATTGTCTTTATCTGGTTTTGGGATTAGGGTGATGTTGGCTTCATAGAATGAGCTGGGAAGTGTTCCTTCCTCTTGGATCTTTCGACATAGTCTGAGGAGGATATGTTTTAGTTCTTCCTTGAATGTTTGGTAAAACTCCCCTGTGAAGCCATCTGGCCCCGGGCTTTTGTTTGCTGGAAGCTTTTTGATTACTGCTTCGATTTCCTCCATTGTTATTGGCCTATTGAGATTTTTAGATTCTTCCTGGTTAAGTTTTGGAAGGTTGTATTTATCTAGGAATATGTCCATTTCCTCCAGGTTGTCTAGTGTGTTGGAGTAGAGTTGTTCATAGTATTTTCTAACAATCCTTTGTATTTCTATGGGGTCTGTTGTTATTTCTCCTCTTTCATTTCTGATTTTGTTTATTTGGGTCCTCTCTCTTTGTTTCTTGGTGAGCCTGGCTAGAGGTGTATCAATCTTGTTTATCCTTTCAAAGAACCAGCTCTTGTTTTTGTTGATCTTTTGTATTGTTTTTTTGGTCTCTATGTCGTTTATCTCCGCTCTGATCTTTGTTATTTCCTTCCTTCTGCTTACAGTGGGCTTTTTTTGTTGCTCTCTTTCTAATTCTTCGAGTTGTAGAGTTAGGTCATTTATTCTCATTGTTTCTTGTTTCTTCCAGTAGGCTTGTAGAGCTATGAACTTCCCTCTCAAGACTGCTTTTGCTGTGTCCCATAGGTTTTGGATTGTTGTGTTTTCATTGTCATTCGTTGCCATGATGTTTTTTATTTCTTCTTTGATCTCACTGGTGACCCAGTCGTTGTTTAATAGCATGCTATTTAGTCTCCATGTGTTTGATTTTTTTGGATTGTTTTTGTTGTAGTTGATTTCCAGTTTTATGCCTTTGTGGTCTGAGAAGATACTTGATATGATTTCAGTTTTCTTGAATTTGAAGAGACTTTGTCTGTGACCCAATATATGGTCTATCTTTGAAGATGACAAATGTGCACCTGAGGAGAATGTATATTCTGTGGCTTTGGGGTGAAATGTTCTGAAGATGTCAATTAATTCCATCTGATCTAGTGAGTCATTTAGGATTGATGTTTCTTTGCTGAGTTTCTGTTTAGAGGATTTGTCCAGTGGCGATAATGGGGTGTTAAGGTCCCCTACTATGATTGTATTGCTGTCAATCTCTCCCTTGATCTTCTCCAGAAGATTTCTTATGTATTTGGGTGCTCCTATATTGGGTGCATATGTATTTACCAGAGTTATTTCTTCTTGTTGGACTGCTCCCTTTAGTATTATGAAGTGGCCTTCTTGATCTCTTTTTATGTCCTTCACTTTGAGATCTAATTTGTCAGATATAAGTATTGCTACCCCGGCTTTTTTTTCACTTCCATTGGCCTGAAAAACCTTTTTCCATCCCTTCACCATCAGTCTGTGTGCGTCTTTTTTTCTGAGGTGGGTTTCCTGTAGACAGCAGATATATGGGTCATGTTTTCTTATCCACTCATTTACCCTATGCCTTTTGACTGGGGAATTAAATCCATTTACGTTTAAAGTTATTATTGATAGAAACTTGTTAGTCGCCATTTTTGTTCTTTACCGCTGCGTTCCTTCTTTGTTTCCTGTTTTTTCTATTTACAGCAGACCCTTTAGCATTTCTTGCATTGCTGGTTTGGTTGTAATAAACTCCCGTAGGCCATTTTTGTCTGTGAAGCTCCTGATTTGACCCTCAATTTTGATTGATAGCCTCGCTGGGTATAGTATTCTTGGATTCAGACCCTTCCTTTGCATGACTTTGTATATTTCATTCCATTCCCTTCTTGCCTGATGTGTTTCTGTTGAGAAATCGGTCGCTAGTCTGATGGGGGATCCTTTGTAGGTAACTTTCTGTCTCTCTCTGGCTGCTTTTAAGATTCTTGCTTTGTCGTTGGTGTTTGCCAATTTAATTATTATGTGCCTTGGTGTCGGTCTTTTCGGGTTCATTTTGTTTGGGACTCTGTGAGCTTCTTGGATTTGTGTGAGTTTTTTCCTCGCTATATCAGGGAAATTTTCTGTTACTATTTTTTCAAACAGGTTTTCTATTCCTTGCTCAGTTTCCTCTCCTTCTGGCACCCCTATTGTTCGGATGTTGTTTCGTTTAGCATTGTCCCAGAGTTCTCTTAGGCTCTCTTCCTGCTTTTTAATTTTTTTTTTCTAGAAGCTGTTCTGTTTGGGTATTTTTTTCTACCTTGTCTTCTAGCTCGCTGATACGGTCCTCTGCTTCTTCTAGTCTACTGTTGATGCTTTCTATTGAGTTCTTTATGGCAGTGATGTCGTTTTTCATTTCTTCTTGGTTTCTCTTCATTTCCTCTTGGTTCTTCTTCATTTCCTCTTGGTTCCTACACATATTGTTGAATTGGTCTTCCATTCTTTTCATCCACCTTATGACCATTACTCTGAATTCTTTCTCTGACAGGTTGCTTGCCTCCATTGCCTCTATTTCGTTTACTTCCTTTTCTGATGATGCCTGTTTTTCTTTCATATTTGGGTTGGTTCTTTGTTTCACCATGATTTCTCTTCTCAAGGTGTTTGGTTATGTAGATCTCTCTCTGTTGCGCTGATTCAAAGGCACAAAGTACAACACAACAAGGCACAACGTACAAGGCACCGAACTAAATGCATTCACGATATTAATAACCCCAAATAAAGGTGACCCCCCCGAGCGAAGAGAATTAGGGGATAAAGAAGAAAAAAGAGAAAAATATTAGAGAGAAAAATAAAAAACAAAAAGGAGTGCCGAAATGAGATTGGGAAAAGGGAGAGAAAAAAAACACACAAAAAGACCAAAAAAAAAAAAAACAACAACAACAAAAACAAAAAAAAATTAAGAGAATGAAATAGAGGTGGGGAAGAGGCTATTTGTATGGGGAGAGCGAGGGATTGGAAATTAGATATATAAGTAGGGTGAAATTTAGACAGTGGGTAGAAAGAAGGAATAGGTAAAATCCAAAGCAGGAATAGGGTAAGAGAAACAGGACAACAAAAGGGGAAAAGTGAGGAAGAGAGTTTTGGCTTAAGGGTAAATGTGAGATAGAGAGAAATGATGCTAAAGGAACGATGAAAATAGAGTGTAGAACACTAATCCCAAAATAAAATAAAGAAAAATAAAATAAAAAAATAATAATAAAAAATAAAATGACCCTTGAAAAAATGGTAACAGGATAGCAATAATACTGGTTAAAAAATGTAGTAATTAAAAAGGTAAAATCAGGTGATGAAAAAAATAAAAAATAAAAAAATAAATAAAATAGGTTCTTAATGAAATGGTGAAAAAAGAATTAAAAAAATATATATAAAAATATTCAGAAGTGAAGGTGCTTCAGATCTTCCACTCTTCTTTTTGGCACGCCTCAGTCCTGCCAGGCATTCAGGGGAGTGTTGAACTTCCCTGCGATACACTGTCCCTCCATGCAGTAAACCACAGACCTGATTTTAAGGCAGGTTGTATTTTTTACCAGACTGCCTTTATTTGTGATCGCAAAAGAGACAGTTCGTGGCTCTGCCTCTGGGTGGCAGTGTGTCTGGATTTACCTCCGAGGCTCTAAGTCCTCTCTATCAGTAGGGTTTTGTCCTCTATGGTATTTGGAACTGATTCGGGAAAGACCACTGTCCAGAGCTGGTTCCTTGCCACTGTCCACTGTTTCCCAGGCTCCCCAAAAAGAACTTTCCCCTACAGGCTCTGCGAATGACCCCAACTGGGGAATCCCATGCGCTGGGTTTAATAATCAAATGCACGGATCTAAGGGGAACTGTAACAAGAGCCTGATAGTTGTGCGAATTCGCAAGCCTCCACCTTCCAGGTCTGCGCAGTCTCCGCGCGGTCTCCGCGCGCCCACTCGCCCCTGGCACCAAGCAGCCAGCAGATTGGCAAAGTCCAAGGCTGCTCCTTTACATCCAGTCCAGCTATGGGCTCATTTTTCGCGTTCCCTTCTGCCAGCAGCCCTGTGGGGCCCCTTCCCCACTCGCGGGTCACACTGGTCCCAACGGCTGCGGACTCTGTGGGGCGCAGATTCCGCCCCATGCGCGCGAGCTCGGTCCTCCCTCCAACCCGAACTGCAAACCGCTCCTTTAGGGGATGTCCAACCTTTCCGTGAGAAGAAGCAGTGCTCATCTGAGTTCACGCAGTCACGCTGCTTGAGATCCCTTGTTTCCAGGTTAGTAGCTGGTCTCTGGATCCCGGCAACAACCACCCAAGATGGCGCAGCCTCCGCTGCTTAGCTGGCGCACCAGGAGAGGCTTCAGCCGCAGTCTCCAACCGTCTTTTTTTTCCCTGGGGGGTTCTCAGTCTTTCCTAGCTGCAGACAATCTCTCAGCTGAAAATCCTCTACCTATTCGGGCTGAATGTTACCCGTTTCAGCTGCTCACTCTTATCTGCTCCAGGACAAGGCACAGGACACGTCCGCTTATACCTCCGCCATTTTCCGAGCTCCAAAAAATATTCTTTTTAAAAAAATATATTTTATTGATTTTTTACAGAGAGGAAGGGAGAAGGACAGAGAGTTAGAAACATCCATGAGAGAGAAACATCCATCAGCTGCCTCCTGCACACCCCCTACTGGGGATATGCCCGCAACCAAGGTACACGCCATTGACTGGAATCTAACCTGGGACTCTTCAGTCCAGAGGCCCACGCTCTAGCCACTGAGCCAAACTGGTCAGGGCTAAATAAAAAAATTCTTATGGGCAATGCCTACTGAGCTGTGTGCTGAAATATTTATTTAAATAGAACACATTGATTTGCAGATTATAACTGACCACATATGAGCCCTTCTTTCCAGTGACATTCTTATTTAAAGTATTGATTAAAGGTTTCTCATGCAGAAAGCTTTTTTTTTTTTTGTCAGTTCAATTATGCTGGCTTTTGTACTAAACTAATTTGATTTCCTTTTTAACCTTTGTTTGATTAGGGGAACAGACATTTGAATTAAAATTCAAGAGAGATGAAGTCTATCATCGATCTTGACTTCCTCATGGACCTCTTGTGCTCAGTGAAAGATGATTTAGAGAATGTCAAGAATCCTGGAACAACCATAATGAGAGAGGAAAAAAATCACTTCAGACTTACAAGCCAGTAAGGGCTTATTTGACAGAAAGGGCAATTGCATTTAGTGATGTTTTAGAGAAATCAAATTCAGGAAGTTTAATTTTGTTCTTAGGCCAAGTCATTTAGAGATCTAGGAGATGAACTGCCATTAATAAAGTACTTGTTAGTTAAAGTCAAAACATTTCAAAATATCTCAAGAGGTTAAACAAAACATGTACATTATTATTTGCTACAAAGGAAGACTAAAAGTAAATTCTAGTATTTCTTTATAAACTAATATTTCTTTATAAATATTTCTTATATTTCTGGTAAAACACTCACCTCAAGACCAGTTCATAGTTTAATCCTCTATTGCTGTATCTGAGAATTGTAGGAATAAAACTTATATCAAGCCAATCCTCCAATAGTGCATCCCAGGATTAACCCTCTTTTATAATCATAATGAGAGAAAAAAATCTGTTTCTTTTCTTCTTTGAGTAATATAAAATTTTATATTTTAAGAACCGTTGGTGAAATGGGATTGTTCATATGTAAAGACTCTAAGCTATTTGCAAAGTTTTATTGTTGCCCTCTTTTCTGGACCCTTTTCCTGTGTTTTATGACCTCAAAAACTTACATCCATTGTTCGTTCCTATAGTCACCCCCAAAGATCTTTATTTGAATCTTTTTCTGGAGTGGAGGCATCTTCTATTTTCTGAGGGGTTCCACTGGATGTGGGATTTTTAGTTTGGGAGGCGGCCACCTACAATGAACCTAGTGATGTATTAAATGTTCAATGGGATACATGGAGAGTAGTATATCAGCTGGGTCCACCCATTCTCTTTGCTATAGCTACTTAGAACATTTTCCAGGTGATACAATGTGGTAGCTAGGAAAACAAACAGACAGGAAAAGAGAATAATTTTGTTAAAATATTCCAAGCAATTGGTTGTAAAATGTCTAATTCCCTATATAATTGGACTACCTCTCCCAAATCAAATGGATAAATTGTCATGATTCTAAGTTTCTTGAAATAAGTTCTAGGGTCAGCAGGCCATGGCTAATTTCTTTCTTTCTCTGGACAAGTCATTGAGTATATTTACTGCAAGTCACATTCCTTTACTTGTTGTTCTGACAGAGATAGTTCATCTCCAGTCCCCAGTTTCTAGATTTCACAACTTATAGTTGTTTTTATTTATAACTTTATATTAATTTTTTAATTAATGTATTTCTTCTTTAAGATAACATAAGCTAAGATGCTAGGAAACTAATTTTTTAAAAACTCAATTCAATTTGTAAGTGGAAGATATTCGGCATTTGATATCCAAGGTAAATCTAGTATTTCTTTACTTCTTGAGTAGTATTATAGAAAAAAATATAGATCTTTTAAGGATGTTAATGGAATTAAATTGTTCACATGTGGAATGCTTTTAAATTAATAAAATAGTTCTATTAAAAATACTTTCGCTGAAACCGGTTTGGCTCAGTGGATAGAGAGTCGGCTTGCGGACTGAAGGGTCCCAGGTTCGATTCCGGTCAGGGGCATGTACCTGGGTTGCGAGCACATCCCCAGTGGGAGATGTGCAGGAGGCAGCTGATCGATGTTTTTCTCTCATCGATGTTTCTAACTATCTCTCTCTCTTCCTCTTTGTAAAAAATCAATAAAATATGTTTAAAAAAATACTTTCAAATTGCATAAAGTTAGATTCTTTGATAGAAAAGGTGACACTTTTATCTTAATGTCTACCAAATAATAGAGATGAAAAATATTCCATTTATGGTAACAAGTTTCCATGCTGTTAATGGTATAGAGGTATAATACTCATAAAATATGGCAAAATAATTTGAGAGAAGTATTTTTATATACTCCATGTGGGAAAATCACTAACTCTTCTTTCTTAGTGTGAATTCAAAAATATTTATGTCATACTTTATATTTTGTTAAAATCAATATAATTTAACATAAAATTCATCTGAAGATAATATATTAATATATTCCTATAGCATTTTTAGTTGAGACATTTATTTGGATTTTAATTTAACAACAAATACTGGTAGACCTGCCTTATTCCTCCAGTCTCATGGCAATCAATAGTACTGGCTCTTGGGAAATCCATCAGACTCATCCCTCTGGAGATTTAAAAGACAGAGACATCATTTTTTTGTCTTCATTTGCCCTTCAAATTCACTGAACAGAATTTCTTATCTCATAACAAAGATTTTACTGTAGTATTTTATGTTTAATTTATCAGAATAGCTGCCAAGATATTCAAATTTGTTTTTAAAAGGCAGGAGCTCTATGGCAGACAAGCTTGAAGTTTAAAAAACCTGATTTTGCATGCTCTTCATTTTTTCTATGGCCCCTAAAGTCTGGTTTATTGATAACTTCTACAGTACTGTTACTGTCTCAACTGGCTCCTCATTACTCAAAGCCAATATTAATTGCTAAATATGACTAATACCATGTGAAGGTCACAAAGTTCACTGCTAACCTTCATTCCAGCTCAAAATGTTTTCAAGATTAATAGATTGATTTTGAGCTGAGATATGATGCATTTATAAAATGGAAGAAAATGAAAAATTTGACATCACCAATATATGGATAGTTTTAAATGATTCCTTTGTTACATTTGGACTGTAGCCATGAAATTCATTTGACATCTATCACATAGTTACATTATACCCTTGACACTGGAAAATAAATTAATGATACATTTTAATGTTAGATCATTTTACACACACACACACACACACACACACACAGGCACAGACAAAGGAGAGAGAAAGAGAGACTCCAGAATAACAATAAAAAATAGGGCATTATACCTTACTGACTCTTCCAGCTGAGGGTATCATATATGTAAAATAGAGACTAATCGCTTTTAAAGATTGAGATCAGACTAAAATACAGTTCAGTTAAAACTATAATTCAATCTACTGATTGCTCCCTTTGGTTTACTTGCTTAGAACAAGGACATATAAAAATTCCTGACATTGTTTCAATTCTGTACTCCCTACATTTTCTGAGGCCTGGCTCCAGCCTAAAGAAGTCTCCTGTTTTAACTTCTCAATGACTCTACTATCCCTGAGAGATCTTTACCGCCTTCCTGGTCCTGCCCAATGCCTATTTATGGGCCTTTTCCAGCGATCAGTTTCTGAGGTTGGCTTTCAATTGCACTTCGGTGAGTTTGGAGAGCCCTGGCTTCTGGTGTTGACCAGGACTTATTGTTTGTCCCAGTTTTGCCAGGACCTGACTCACCAAATAGAAGGCAGCATTTCCTGGGAGAGTCTTCCAATTCTCATTAGGCTTTCTGGTCTTTACTAGAAACAAGTCACCAAGGCCTGTATAATATGGTTCAATTTCCCGTAAGGCCTAGCTTATCCAATATCCTTTAGCTAGATTGCCTTTATTTTCAGGGTCTTTCCCTCTCATTTCCTGATGAATTAGCCCAACCACAATGAATATTACGTTAATTTTCTCCCCAAATCATCACCAGTGGCATTCTCTCATCACAGAACTGCTTATCAACTCCTTGCCTTGGCTCTCCAGGTTGCCTACTATCATACCACCTTCTTCTTCCTGCTGTCCTTAGGGAACAGATGGATCTGTGATCTGCCTTTGGCTCAGCTCTCTCCTCCCTAACTCTTGTGCACTTAACCTAGCCGAGCTTCCATTTTTCACCTCTGTACAACAACAACAAATAAACCTTCCTTATCAACTTTTCTGAGGATTGGTCACACATTGTGGAAAATTCCTACATGTTCCAAGGCATATGGCAAGAGTTCAGTGTGCTTGTAAAAAGGCTTTGTTACTGGCTAACAGTTCTCACCATTTCTCGAAGATTCAGATTCCACTATGAGTAAGATAAATATAATCTCAAGGTACAGTAATGCTTGATCATATCCTATGTCTTATCATTTCCTAGTTTTTTAGGTGTGAAACTTTTGTCTTCCCAACTAGATTATAAGCTTCAGGAGGGCAAGCTAAAATCTTATCCTCTGTCACTAATGATTTGCTATTTCTTGGCCTCACATTCTCCTGCACTCAGTGTCCCCTTTCCCCAAGTATTTCTTGTCTACAGGGTTCATTGATATTTCCCTTATGTGGTATCCAGCCTGTGCTGAGCACAATAATGCCTGTCAAAGAGAGCCTTGTCCATGGGTCCCACACTGCCTGCACAAGGCATTACCACAGGCTCTGCTGCCTCTGCTGTCGGTGCTGTCACCCCATCATGTCTGCTGAGACACATCTTGCCCTCCCTGATGGCTGTTTCATCCACCAATCATCATCTCATTGCACTAAGGCCCCTGGATCCTGTTCTTTGAGCCTGCAATGTCTTATGAGAGTTTCTAGGAAAATGGTCGTTACTTAGGGAAATATTTTTCCTGCGATATAAATTCACTGAAAAGCAGCCAGGAAAAAAAAACCAGAGTGGTGGATTGAGAATACCCTCATATAACTGGCAAGTAAGGATTTATTACTGGATTGCTTATTCTCTAAGGCCGGGTTTGCTTCCAGGAGCCCTCAATACCTCAAGCTCATAGATTTCTAATGAGCACATTCCCAGTTCACCAGGTAGCATTCTCAGCACTAGCATCAGCTGAGCAAAAAGTTCAACTCTATTTTACATTCTTAAATAGGGCTCTGCTGGGCACACATGTACAAATCAGCTAAAGATCAGTAAACATTGATCCTAGTCCAGTAGTATAGAAAATTCAAGGTATTATATTGAATTTATGCCATGGGATTTTACTTTTTTAATTCCATTTGAAATTATTGTTTTATTTATTTGTCTATTTTTTATAAAAGTTAGACTAAAGAATAATAATATCTATTACTAGAGGCTTGGTCAGGGAGGGAGGGGGGAGTCCCTCAGCCCAGCGTGCACTCTCTCACAATCCGGAACCCCTCAGGTAGGGTCCCTAGGCCTGGACTGAGATCTAGGCCTATCAGGGCTTTCTTTCATCGGACTACAGATAGCTGGCCCCACCCCCGCCACTGCCACTGCTTGCCATTTGTGCATCACTGCACTCCCTCCCCTGCCACCGGTGGCCTCCCTCTGCAGGCAACAGGCTAGGGTGCGATGGCTTGGCTGGCCTGGGTGTCCCTCTTTCTTTGCTGGGGGGCTAGATCAGCCCTGCAAGGGACTGTCTGCCTACCTGATCTCCCCTAACCAGTTGCCTGCCTACTTGATCACCCCTAAATGCTGGTCTGCCTACCTGATTACTCCTAACCACTCTGCCTGCCTACCTGATTGCCCCTAACCACTTGCTTGGGGACGAGGCCAGCCCACGAGGGGCCATGGTGGTCTGGTCTCTGGTTGTTTCAGTCATGACGCCTCTGGCCTTTTATTATATAGGATATAATATAGGCATATTATTGAAATATGCATATAGGAGAATTTATAGCATATATAAGTTCAAATAACCAAGCTGAGGAAGAGTAAGCTTTGCAAAAGCCTGCGTTCAAAGAAAGATTGATTTTGCTCAATGCACTTTAGAGAGCAAACACCAAAATACTTCCAAACCCTAGAAAGAGGAGGCAGCCTTGAGAATCTTGCTTGGGGTGCTTCTAAAGCTATAAAATGTCTACTGGCTTGAGAAATCAAAACTGCTCCCCTACTGTTTTGGTGTCATTATTAGCTGCTCCTGCTCAAGTTTAGCCTCCTCTGCAATCAGGTATACTCCATATTCTCCTGCCAACTCCCCGAGAAGACCATGGTTTTCCTCATAGGTATCAATGGAGCTTTGGTGTTAGAGGCCTATTGTACATCAGTACCCTGGTCTGCAAGAGTTTTCCTCAGATCCCAAAAAAGAAGTGTGTGTGTGTGTGTGTGTGTGTGTGTGTGTGTGTGTGTGTGTGTGTGGGTGGGTAATTTGAAGAAAATAAACAATTATAAATACAAAGAAAAGAACTATGTTTCTTTATGGCTGATCCTCTGGTTATTAGTCTCCCAAACACAATGGAATTATTTGGTTGTTTGAAGACTTTCAAATATGAATAGAACACCCTTCACAAACACAGAACTCAGACAGATGCATACACACATATTCCCACAAAGTCTTTCAGAGTTAAAAATATTAAGACAGGAGCAGAAGATGGCAGCTAGCAGGACGGAGGTGAGGGAGAGGGTGTGAGTGAGTGAGGGGGTGAAAAGAGAATGTGTGGATGTGTGTGGGGTGTGTGTGAGTGAGGGACAGTTCAATCTGGCAGGAGTACCAGGGGCTGGCAGATGAGGCTCTCCTGGACAGGGAGCACCTACTACTGCTGTGGGCACTCCCCAGGCTGCGGGGCTCTGGCATGAAGCCCACACCATCTTGAAGGGGAGAGTGGCCTCTTCTAGGAACTCATCAGCACCACCACCCAGACTAGCCTTGGACACTGCCCGTGACCCTGCAGCCACTCCAGCCAAAATCCTGCTGCCCCACCTGCAGACCTACAGACTCTAGGCCATCCACCTCCAAGGGTGCACAGCTCCCGCAGCACTGCCAACCTCCAGACACCACAGTCACGCTTTTCCAGCATGCAGACCGCCTAAGCCCACCATCCCAAAGGCAGCTCTTGGGTGCCTCTGTGAACCCCCACTCAGCGTGCTCATATCTTATAGGCGGCTCCTGAGTGCCTCCTTGAGCCCCCACTTGGTGCGCTTGTATCCAAGCTAGGACACACAGCCCCAGCAGTAGAAATTCAGACTTCCCCCTTTCCAGCTGCCTACCCACAGACACCCCTGTCATGTGGTTTCAGCACGCAGGCCCCCTGAAGCTGTCACCCCAGCAGGCAGCCCCTGAGTACCTCTGTGAGCTGTTACTAGGCGCACTCATATCCAACCAGGGGTGCAAGGCCTCAGCAGCATAAACTCAGACTTCCCCCTCCTCAGCTGCCGACCTCTGGTCACCATAATCACACTGATCCAGCACTCAAGCCCTCTGAGCCCGCTGCCCCAGGATGCAGCCCCTGGGTGCTTCTCTGAGCCACCACAAAGCACAACACTGGCTGGTGGCATCCAGTGTCCACGGTAGTGCTGCTCCAACACATGAGCCCCCTGAGCCCACTGCCCCAGCATACAGCTCCTGGGTGCCTCTGTGAGCAGCCGCTGGACACGCATATCAAATCAAGGACACACAACCCCCAAAGCACAAACTGTGACTTCTCCCTTCACGGGGCTGGTGCCACAGTCACTCTGATACAGCATATGGGCCCCATGAGCACACACCCCTTGCAGACGGTTCCTGGGCCCCTCTGTGAGCTGCCACTGGGTGTGTGCCTCTCCAAACAAGGGTGCACAGCTCCCTCAGCAGGATCCACAACATCCCCCTCCTGGTTACTTACCTCTTGACAGCGTGGTGAGTTACTGAAGACTTGCCTCCCTGGACAAGGTCACATTGTTTCAGCCACCGTCCCCAAGATTCCCACATCCCCAGCTGCTGGATCCTGAACACCCTCATGATTCAGAGAGGGAAATCACTTTGGCCAGAGTCCCACTGCCTCAACCACAGTGGGAGACACCTGCCCCTCACTGTCAAGGGTTCTGGGACCCTTGTAGTGAGTTGCACAGTGACACTAATCCAGCAAGAATCACACCACACTGTCCAAAGTCACAGAACCTGAGCCTCAGGCCCCGAGACTTCCTCCTCCCAGGCTGTGGACTCTGGGAACCCACTGTGAGCACATATCAGTGAAACCTCAGACAACCCTTTCCTCAAAAGCTAGAACCATGATCACATCCAAACAGCCTACACAACGAAGCTTGGGGTGAGTCATAATGCCAACCCATGACGAGACTTCATCCATGAATAAGAAACTAACATTTAAGATCCAACTACATCAAGAGAACCCAAATAACTAAAGTAAGGAGCTCTGCTAGATCACCAAGCCCAGGAGACCTGAGAGACTGCACCAGTAGCACCACCACCAAAAGAACCTGGGTAGCAAAACAGTTGTATCTAGGACACAGAAATAATTAAAACATTACAGCAAAAAATGGGGAGATAATAAAACAATCCCCAAAGGAAAGAAAAGAGAAATCACCAGAAAGGGAATTAAATGAAATGGAGGCAAGGAACATGTCAGAGAAAGAATTCAGAGTAATAGTTATAAGGATGCTCAAACAGCTAGATGACAAATACATGCAATTCAATGAGAATTATAAGGAGCTGAATGAGAATGTCACCAACATGAAAAGGAACCAAGAGGAAATGAAGAATGACATGGCTGCAAAAAAGAACACAATGGAAGGCTTAAACAGTAGGCTAGAAGAGGCTGAGGACTGCATCAGTGAATTAGAAGGCAAGGTAGAAAAAAACAAAAAAACACAGCAGAAACTGGAAAGAAAACTTAAAAAGCAGGAGGAGAGCCTAAGGGAGCTTTGGGACAACACGAAGCAAAAACAACATCCACATAATAGGGGTACCAGAAAGAGAGGAAGTGGAGCAAGGAATAAAAAACCTGTTTGAAAAAATAATGACAGAAAACTTTCCTGATGTTGGCAAGAAAAAAACACACAAGTCCAAGAAGCACATAGAGTCCCAAACAAGATGAACCCAAAAAGACCAACACCAAGACACATCATAATTAAATTGACAAACATCAATGACAAAGTAAGAATCTTAAAGGCTGCCAGAGAGAGACAGAAAGTTACCTACATGGGATATCCCATTAAAATACCAACTGATTTCTCAAAAGAAACACACCAGGCCATAAGGGAATGGAATGAAATATACAAATGATGCAAATCAAGGGACTGAATCCAAGAATACTATACCCAGCAAGGCTATCATTCAAAATTGAAGGTGGAATCAGGAGCTTCACAAACAAAAAGGAATAAGGGAGTTTATTACCACCAAACCAGCAGTGCAAGAAATGCTAAAGGGACTGCTGTAAAAAGAAGAAACAGAAAGGCAAGAAGGAACACAAACATAAAGAATAAAAATGTGAACAAACAAGTATTTATCAATAATAACATTAAATGTAAATGGATTAAATGCTCCAATCAAAAGACACAAGGTATCTGAATAGATAAGAAAACATGGCCCATATATTTGCTGTCTGCAAAAGACCCACTTCAGAACAAAGGATTCACACAGACTGATAGTGAAGGGATGGAAAAAAATTTTTCAGGCAAATGGAAATGAGAAAAAAGCTGGGGTTACAATATTTATATCTGACAAAATATACCTCAAAGTAAAGGCCATAATAAGAGATAAGGATGGCCACTTCATAATACTAAAGGGAGCAATTCAACAAGAAGATATAATTCTGGTAAACATATATGCACCCAATACAGGAGCACCCAAATACATAAAAGAGCTTTTGGAAGATATCAAGGGAGAGATCAACAGCAATACAATGATGGTATGGGACTTTAATACCTCACTGACACCACTGGATAAATCCTCTACCCAGTTGTTCTCAACCTTCCTAATACCACAACCCTTTAATACAGTTCCTCATGTTGTGGTGACCCCCAACCATAAAATTATTTTTGTTGCTACTTCATAACTGTAATTTTGCTACTGTTATGAATCGTAATGTAAATATCTGATATGCTATATGTGTTTTCCAATGATAGCGACCCACAGGTTGAGAACCGCTGCTCTACACAAAAAATGAGCAAAGAAACAGCAATCCTAAATGACTCACTAGATCAGATGGACTTAATTGACATCTTCAGAACATTTCATCCCAAAGCTACAGAATATACATTCTTCTCAAGTGCTCATGGGACAGTGTCAAAGATAGGCCACATATTAGGACACAGGCAAAGTCTCTTCAAATTCAAGAAGATAGAAATCATAACAAGCATCTTCTCAGATCACAATGGCATAAAATTAAAAACCAACTACAATAAAAACAATGAAAAAACATAAAACACTTGGAGGCTAAATAGCATGTTATTAAACAATGATTGGGTTACCAAAGAGCTGGTTCTTTGAAAGGATAAACAAGATTGATGAACCTCTAGCCAGGCTCACCAAGAAACAAAGAGAGAGGACCTAAATAAACAAAATCAGAAATGAAAGAGGTGAAGTAACAACCAACCCCACAGATATGCAAAAGATTGTAAAATAATACTACAAACAATTCTACTCTAACAAACTGGACAACCTCAACAAAATGGACATATTCCTAGAAGAATACAAGCTTCCAAAACTCAATCAGGAAGAATCAAAAAACCTGAATAGGCTGATAACTACTGATGAATTTGAAACAGTAATCAAAATGATTCCAGCAAACAAAAGCCCTGGACCAGATGGCTTCACAGGAGAGTTTTACCAAATATTCAAAGAAAAACTAAAACCAATCCTTCTCAGACTATTCCAAAAAATTCAAGTGGAAGGAACACTTCCAAGCTCTTTCTATGAAGCCAGCATTACCTGAATCCCAAACCAGATAAAGACACTACAAAGAAAGAGAATTAATTATAGGCCAATATCCCTGATCAACAAAGATGCTAAAATCCTCAACAAAATTATAGCAAACTGGATCCTGCATTACATTAGAAAGATCGTACACCATGACCAAGTGGGATTTATTCCAGGGATTCAAGGATGGCATAATATTCACAAATCGATAAACATGATACATCACATAAACAAATTGGGGGTGACTGGGCAGGCAGGGAAGGGCAGTTAGGAGCAATTGGGCTGGAAGGGGAGGGCAGTTTGGGGCAATTGGGATGGCAGGGGAGCAGTTAGGTGTCAATCAGGCTGGCAGGGGAGTGGTTAGGGGTTGATCAGGCTGGCAGGCAGAAGCAGTTAGGAGCAATCAGGCAGTCAGGCGAGCATTTGGGAGCCAGCAGTCCTGGATTGTGAGAGGGATGTCCGACTGCCAGTTTAGGCCCGATCCCATAGGATGTCCAACGGGCGGTTTAGGCCCGATCCCAGTAGTCGGACATCCCCAAGGGGTCCCAGATTGGAGAAGGTGCAGACTGGGCTGAGGGTCACCCCCCACACCAGTGCATGAATTTCATGCACCAGGTCTCTAGTAGATTCATAAAGGTTGAAAGAGCTGCCCAAAGTTGCATAGCTAGTAAGTGGTAGAGATGGCTCATTTTGCCTCAGGACCATTGTTCCTTAATCTATCATTAAACCTCAAAAAAAAAAAAACACCAATTAACTTCCAACTTTTAAATAACAATGAAGATGTAGCTGCCCTTTCATCTGTGCTCCAGAAACATGACAGGTAGAGTTGAATAATGAATCACAGTTATTTCATTCATTCATGAGGTAAGATGGAGGCGAGGGACTGTGCATGGTGAACAGTGGTGCAGTTGCCATCTCTGTTGATCAAAGATAGGAAAGGCAGAAAGGTGGCCCTGTTAGGATGAACTTCCTAATGAACTACATGGCTCTGTCACCTGCCTCACAGGCACCACCCACAATTGCTAGTCCCAGGCACCCATCCTTATGAGGATGAGTGATGGCCAGATGGACTCATAATGGGATATAGTATACCAAGATACTACACAAGAAAAGACAGAAAAAGGAAGTGGGGTTTAGAACAAATTAAAAAGTATTACAAGAAATGTGACACCACAGAACAGGCAAAATTCAAGTATATAACCACGTATTTGCAAATTGAGATAAAACTATTGATTTATAAAACAACATTTTAAATTTGGGTTATAAGGGCCTAGGGAAGATAAAGTGAAATAATAGATAAAACAAATGCTTACAGAAGTATTAAGGTGACTTTGAAAGGAGCACAAAGGAGAATAGACACTGTTGAGAACAAAATAAGAAATATGGACAAGAGTGAGGAAGTGAGAAATGGAAATAAACAGTAATTGGAGAAGATTAGAGAGATAAATATAGAAGATGTATTCCTAAAATCCATAATTAATAGATTTGAATCTAAATTTTAAATGGCATATCTTATTCTAAGAAAATAAACTTAAATCAAATTAGCAACAGTGAGACAGATCCTAGGAAAGCTACTCGATATCAAAGATAAAAAAAGATTTTCTAACAATAGGAACAAAATTCAGAGGAAAATGAGAACATAAAGAAGGAGATAACATAGGTTCAGAGAGTTCCTTATCCTTCATAGTCAGGCAGTTAATATGTTGATTTAAATATATAAATACATGCATTAAGAAAAATCAAACAAAAGCAGCAGTAGAAAGAATACTGGGGAGAAGAAGTGGAAATTATTGATATCAACATTATAGTAGTAAGAAGTTAAACAATGTTGAGCAAAGAAATAGACATCTTATGTAAGGTATACTTATAAGAAAAAGGACCTTAGAGAATTAAAAATCTTTCTTATTATCAGTAAAACAAACAAAAAACACATGGCAAAAGATAGAAATTAAAGCATTAATAAAAACCAGAAGTACATCATTAACTATAACAAAAGTAAGATCTGTCTCAAGAAATGTATTCTGCATATATATTCATATATGTGTGTGAATTATGTATATACAAAGATATCCACTGCAAAATTGTTTGTAATATTGAAAGACCTGGAACAATTTTAACTTTATTATTAGCAACTGATTGAATAAAGTATAATACATCCATAAAATGAAGTATTATATAGCAGTCAAAGAGAGTGAAGCAGTTTCAAAATCATAGTGTTAGGTTTAAAAATAAGGTATAGGATACACAAGTATTTGTATAAAAATCATATGCACATACAACATGAAATCTGAATATGTGTATGTGTCAGTGTAGGTATACATTTTACCTGGAAGGATGAAGAAATGGGTAAAAACAGCTCTTACCAGAGAGGGAACTTGGGTCTGTGGGGGGTGAAGGCAAGAAAATTAACTTTTATCCATGTACTTTTCTGAATTGTGTTTAAGTGAGTGTTCTATCTAGTCTAAACCATATAAATTAAGTAATTGTAATTTTTAAAATACAAAATAACCTTACCAATTGGTTGACCTTGTTATGCAAGTTCCGGTTTATCATGAATTGGGAAAGAAAGGTGGTTTGACTCAGCAAATTCCCTGCCTAGAACATCTCGGAGTATCATATTTACTTCTGTATCCCACTGAGAGATAAGGGTTCAATTTGCCTTTGGAGCCACTAAGAGCTTGACTTAGCAAGGATTTGAACACAGAGATCACCATCTGAACTAGATAGAAATGGCCCAGACCAGTACCAATGCCTACTTCAAAAGACTAGCTCTAGCCTGTTTGACTCAGTGGATAGAATGTCAGCCTGCAGACCCAAGGGTCCCGGGTTTGATTCACGTCAGGGGCAGGTACCTTGGTTGCAGGCTCCTCTCCGGCTCAGGCCCTGGCCAGGGCTCGTGCAAGAGGCAACAATCGATGTGTTTATCTCACACAGATGTTTCTCTCTTTCCCTCTCTCTTCCACTCTCTCTAAAAATCAATGGAAAAATATCCTCTGGTGAGGGTTAACAGCAACAACAACAAAAGGCTAGAGAATGCCCAATTGTGGCATGCCCCTCGCACACAAGGAAACTGAATTAAATCAGATTGAAGTCATATTGCAGTTAGAGGCAGAGGTACGGTGTGTTCAGGGGCATGGAACACAGCCTGCAAAGCTGTTACTAAGTGTTATTCAGTTCTTAACTTTTCTAACTAAATGTCCACTCCCACTAAGAGCACCCTTTTACAGAGCTCATTGGAAATGAGAAAATATCCTTACTTTGCCTGTACTTTGTGGATTTTTTACCTTTCTACTAATAGAATATAATCTCTAGACCTAGATCAGAGGGGCAATTTACACAAGACTACTCACACAGTATAACCTTCCACAATTTGTTATTTCAAGGCATAAAAAAAGAAAAACAATCACAACTGATTAGAGAAAAAAATATATAAGGGTGGCCTCCCTCTTGAGAGTTCAATTTGATCCTTTAAAGCCAGCAGTTCTAACTTTTAAAAGGCACATCCTGTTCTAATCAATCAAGCTCTCACTTCCAATGGCAATAACCTTCCCTAGGAACTAAAGAAATCAGAAACTAGAGCCTTGAATATGAAAACTCAATATAATCTTTTCTACTAAGTTGACTTGGTCTCACAAACCTATCCAGAATTTTATCAGCAGGAAATCTAATGTTCCAATATATCATGAGATACCAACACCATCTATCTGCACCAATGTGTCACATTAAATGGAAAACATGTGGTTTGCATCCAGGAATTAAGAGATAAAGTTTCAGATAAATTTGAGAAGACCCAAAGATAAGCAATAACTTTCAGTGTTTTTTTCTCAGATAATATTGTTTTTGACTACTGTGTCCAAGATTGACTGGCTGAACATTCCAGGACATATGAGGTTCTGAGTCTGCCTATTCATAACAGTAAGTGGCTTTGCAGCTGTTGTTGGCCAATACAAGTGATAGGAAGAGTCATAAAATCTAGGTTATGCACACAATGAAATTTGCAATACAAGACATGTTTTAGGGATTTTTTTCCCAATGTGCCACATTAGAAATTTGCAACAGACTTATTTTAAAAAGAACACTTTATCTACACTAATAAAAGACAAAGATGCTAATTGACCATACCTTCGCTATGGCCACCAGCCAATCAGAAGAGTATGCAAATTAACCCAACAAAGATGGCCGTTAAATTTGCATACTGCAGGTGGGGCTAGCAGCACCAGACACTGCCCGTGGGATCCGGGCCACAGATTGGGGACCGGGGAGGCAGGGCGGACAGCGTCAGAAGCCACCCATGGGATCTGGACTGCAGATCAGAGATGGGGAGGCAGGTCGGGTAGTGCCAGACGCCACCCAGGGAGGCAGAGCCGGCTATTGCCCCAGCAAGAAGCCTGAGGCCTGGGCAGGGGTGGAGCCGACGATCACACAGGGCTGAGGGTCCCCTGCCCAAGCCTAACACCCCTCCAGAAGCCTGAGGCCTGGGCAGGGGCGGAGCCTGTGATCACATGAGGCTGGGGGTCTCCAGCTCAGGCCTAATGCCCAGGCCAGAGGCCTGAGGCCGGGCAGGGGCAGAGCCTGCAATCGGCAGGCCGGGGGTCCCCTGCCCAGGCCTAATGCCCCAGCCAGAGGCCTGAGACCTGGGTAGGTGATTGGATTGGGCTGTGGGTCCCCTCCCAGGCCTAACGCCCTAGCTAAAGGCCTGAGGCTTGGGCAGGGGCAGAGCAGGCCATCAGAGTGGGCTGGGGGTCAGCTGCCCAGGTCTAATGCCCAGCCAGAGGCCTGAGGCCTGGGAAGGGGTGGAGCCAGCAATTGCCTGGGGCTGGGGGTCCCCAGCCCAGGTCTAATGCCCCAGCCAGAGGCCTGAGGCCTCAGCTGTGGTGGAGCAGACCATTGGAGCAGGCTGGGGGTCCCCTGCCCAAGGCTAATGCCCTGCCAGAGGCCTTAGGCCTGGGCAGGGGCTGAGCCAGGGATGGGTGTGAACTGCAGAGAAAACACCTTTTCTGACCACTCATTGGTTAAGCTCCCTGTATGCCACTGGTAATATTCTTAGTAACTTGGTTAATAAGAATCCAAGAAGATGATGTAGGGTTTTTCCACCTCACTCCTGGAGAAAAAAATGAAGGTCTGCTGCTGGAGAAGCTAAGAAATATCATATCCTGCCCTAGCTGGTTTGGCTCAGTAGATAATGCCTCGACCTGCCTACCACAGGGTCTGGGTTCAATTCTGACCAAGGGCATGTACCTAGGTTGCAGGCTCCTCCCTGGCTGGGGCCCAGGTCAGCGCTCATGCAGGAGGCAACGAATCAAAGTGTTCCTCTCACTTTGATGTTTCTCTCTGTCTTTCCCTTTCTCTTCCACATTCTCTAAAAATCAATGGAAACATATCCTCAGGTGAGGATAAAAAAAATAATAAAGAAATGTCATATCCTATGAAAAACACATCTTGAAAATGCCTAAAGAAAGTTGTCATTTTTTCATGGTGAAGGGACTGGAGTCCGTGTTGATGAAAACACCTTGGTGGCTGCGGTGACTGGCAGTGGCTGCAGCAGTGGGGTGATGGGGCTGGTGCCTTCCCCTGATCAGCCCAGTCGCCTCCCACAAAGGGAGGCCAGACTGCGGCTTAGGCCTGCTCCCCAAGGGAAGCAGGGAGCGGGCCTAAGCCGCCACTTGGACATCCCCTGGGGGCTCCCAGTATGTGAGAAGGGGCAGGCTGGGCTGAGGGACAACCCCCCCCCAGTGCAAGAATTTCATGCACTGGGCCCCTAGTTGAACTATAATTGGCATACCAAAGTTGTACATATTTAATTTATCTAACTTGATAAGTTTGGGGATAAGTGTACACCCATAAAACCATCGCTACAATTATGCCATAAAGATATCCATCACCTCGAAGAGAACCAAGATGGCAGCATAGGTAAACACCTATACTTGCTGCCTCTCAGAACCATATTAAAAATACAACTAAAAGGCAGAACAACTACTACCCAGAACTGCGGGAAAGTTGGCTGAGTGGAAGTTCCACAACTAGAGAGGTGAATAAAGCTCATTGAGACAGGTAAGAGGTGCGGAGGAGCAGAAAGTGCTGGCACCTGGATGTGCTGCTCTTTTAATCAGGAGGGAGATACAAGTTCCCACTTGCTCTGAACTCCAATTCCGGGCAAGACTCTCGGGGACCCAGACACATATGGGAAGAAACTGGACTGTCTGGCATCGGGACAGGAACACGAGGGCGGCTTTCTCTCAGAGGTGCTCACAGCGATCATTGTTCCTGCACTGGGGTGCCAGACACAGAGACCCAGGGCCTCTTTGGTGCATGACTGATGGGCAGCCATTGCTGTTTGCTCTGCCCTGGTGATTCCCAGAGATCCCACTGCACTCAATTTACAACCCCACCCAAGCTGTTTGCATTGGCTTTTACATATGAATGGCCTGTGCTTTCTTCGCCTAAAACCTGTCAAACTGCAGGAGGGTCAGAGAATCCCAGAGCTTACAAAAGAAGGACCAAGGCCCGGAAGCAGCAGCCTGCCTTGCTTCACAGCTGAGCCTCATCTGGGCCCTTCCAAACCCCATACAAAGAGGAGGAATCTGCAGATGTCTCTGTAGCTCCTGCTGGGCAGCCCCAGACAGTGGCTGACCTTGCACCTCCTTGGAGATCCAAGAGCCAGTGTACCCAGTGGTCAGAGTGAGAACATACCAGATTACAACTCTTCACATCCATAAGAGACACACCCAAGGGGAAGACTCAGTGAGCACCAAAGCCCCACTGAAGCAAGTACTGCCCCATAAGGGTGTCTCCTGCTCAACAGATCATCCAGTGTAGACACGGCCAGGAGGTCAATTCCTCCAAGTGATACCAACAGCAATCAACAGTTATCTACAACAAGACTGTGCAAACAGCCCACAAAGGGGTGCACCAAGAGTGTCCACCTCAGGTGACTGGGGATGCTGAACCACTGGGCCCTATAGGACACATACCACACAAGGCCACTCTATCAACTAAAGGAGACTTAGCAGCTGCCCAGTACATAGAAACAAACACAGGGAAGCAGCTAAAATGTGGAGACAAAGAAACAAGTCACAAATGAAAGAAGTGGATGAAAACAAAATACTGGATATAGAATTCAAAACCACGGTTATAAGGTTACTCAAGAATCTTCTAGAAACCTCTGAGAAATTTATCACTAAATAAATTAATAGGGTTAAAGGAAACTTTATTGAGGTGATAGATATCTTTTCTTTTTTAACTCTTTATTGTTCAGATTATTACAGATGTTCCTCTCCCCCCCCCCCCAATAGCCCTCCTCCACCCGGTTCCCACCCCACTCCAGGCCTTCCCCCAGACACTGACCTCATCCATCGGTGTAAGCTCTTTGTCCAATCTCTTCCCACAACCCCTCCCCCCGAGAATATGAAAAAGGACCCATCAGAAATTAAGCATACACTGACTGAAATAAAGAATAATATACTGAGTTTCAACAGCAGACTACAGGATCGCAAGAATCAAGTCAAAGATTTGAAATACGAAGAAGCAAAAAACACCCAATCAGAAAAACAAAAAGAAAAAAGAATCCAAAAATATGAAGATAGTGTAAGGAGCCTCTGGAACAACTTCAAGCGTACCAACATCCAAATTATGGGGGTGCCAGAAGAAGAGAGAGAGCAAGATATTGAAAACCTATTTTGAAGAAATAATGACAGAAAACTTCCCCTGCCTGGTCAAAGAAATAGACTTACAAGTCCAGGAAGAGCAGAGAACCCCAAACAAAAGGAATCCAAAGAGGACCACACCAAGACACATCATAATTAAAATGCCAAAGGCAAAAGACAAAGAGAGAATCTTAAAAGCAGCAAGAGAAAAACAGTTAGCTACCTACAAGGGCTTATCCATATGACTGTCAGCTGATCTCTCAACAGAAACTATGCAGGCCAGAAAAGAATGGCAAGAAATATTCAAAGTGATGAATAGCAAGAACCTACAACCAAGATTACTTTACCCAGCAAAGTTATCATTTAGAATTGAAGGTCATATAAAGAGCTTCACAGATAAGAAAAAGCTAAAGGAGTTCATCACCACCAAACCAGTATTACATGAAATGCTAAAGGATATTTTCTAAGAAGAGGAAGAAGAAGAAAAAGATAAAGATAAAAAATTATGAACAACAAAGTAACAACAAATACATATCTATCAACAAGTGAACCTAAAAATCAAATGAATAAAAAGCCTGATGAACAGAACAGACTGGTGAATGTAATAGAATCAGAGGCATGGAAAGGGAGCAGACTGACAATTCTCGGGGGGGGGAAGGGGTTGTGGGGGGTGTGGAAGATATTGGACAAAGAGCTTACACCTATGGACAAGGTCAGTGGTGGTGGGGGAGCCTGGAGTGGGGTGGAAACCAGGTGGAGGGTGCCTATGGGGAGAAAAAAGAGGAACATCTGTAATAATCTGAACAATGAAGATTTTAAAAAGAAAAGATATCGACTACCTCAAAAAAGTTTCCTCTAACCCTATTGATTTTTTAATGATAAGAGGTCTTAACATAAGATTTAACTTCTTTTAAAAATATATTTTTATTTATTTCAGAGAGAGAAAGAGACAGGGAGAGAGAGATAGAAACATCAATGATGAGAGAGAATCATTAATTGGCTAGCTCCTGCATGTCCCTCACTGGGGATCGAGCCCCCAGCCCAGGCATGTTCCCTGACTGGGAATCAAACCATGACCTCCTGGTTCATAGGTCACCACTCAACAGCTGAGCCACACCAGTCAGGCAAGATTTAACTTCTTAGCAAAATTTTAAGCATACAATATAGTACTGTTAACTCTAGGCTCTATGTTGTACAGTAGATCTCTAGGATTTAACTCATCTTGCATAACTGAAAGTTTTGGATCTAATTATTAATTTAAAATTCCCTGCCACTCTTATGAAACTTTTTATAGGTTGGTTGGAAGCTAATCTTCTTTATATGTTTTTTAAGGTCATAATATTGCATTTCATTACACTTCTAGGTAAATTCTGATAATTTCATTAGACATGCAATTATAGAAGTCACTTGTTACAGAATATTTAGACTTTCTTTAAGCAGCCTAAGCCTCTCTACTGATTTTGGTTCAATTAATACACATAATTATTCTGATTTAGTAGAACTGCTTAACAATCTCATTAGCATTTATGTTTTAGGAAGTTAACAGGACAAATTTCAGCTGCAGATGTAACGTTTTCATTTTGCTCTCCAATCCTCCTGCAGACCAAACCAAGGCCTCGAGGCATGAGCCAGGTCCAGGAGAATGAGGGCATTAGTGGAGGATTCCGCAGCATACATGTGTACGAATGAATGAGGCCAAAGTCACCCTGCTGCTGGTGCTGGATACACACAGGATGGGAAATGAATCCATCCTGTGGCCAGAGTTGGAACTTCCTAGAAATCTTTTCTGACTCCCTAAACACTCTGGTGAAGGCAGCCTGGTAGTAGTTGTTTCTAATTGCTCAACACAAGGTGTGAGCTTGGGAGACCCAGGATACCTTTCAGCAACTAAGAAAGGGCAGGGGTCAATCCCATTCACAGTTGTTTAAAGGTTTAAATGAGCTAAATTAGTCATGTAATCAGAGGCCATGCTGAAGAATGTTCTACTGCCACAGCACTAGTTTGTGGTTTTCAAACAGGATAAAAGGGTGTGAGCTGAAAATGTGGCATACCACTTAGAAATAACTGAAATTGCCAAGCAGGAGGCATAACCACATGCCCTGTTTATGATCTGTTGCCTGGCTCCTCCCTACAATATGAGCCCATGTCAGTTATCTAAGAAAATAAAGTTATCTATCTGAACATAAAGAAGGGCTTAGTGCATGGCTACAGCTGTCAGTGCCAGTCTAATGGCAGCAGGGTGTGCAGAGAGGAGCTCCAGACAAGGGGGAGAGTGCAGAGCTCCTGCCTCGGGAGTGTCTCTGACAAGAGTAAATTGTGCAAATGCTCTGGGCCTTGACATACTCATTTATTAAAAGAAAATAATAAGACCAACTGTTTTTTTCTTGCAAAACTGTGCTCAGGATAAAGAAAATTAAGCAACTAGTATTTATGAGCGCCCAGTGCTTACAAAGGTATAAACCCAAAGGTGGGCTTGAAAAGGGGTAAGAAATCATTTCTGATACAGATGGCCAATACACATATGGAAAGAAGCTCGATGTCGCTAATCACCAGAGAGTTGCACATTAAAAGCACAATGAGATATCACCTCACACCTGTCAGATGGCTGTTATCAATAAATCAACAAACAACAAGTGCTAGTGAGGATGTGGAGAAAAGGGAACCCTTGTACACTGTTGGTGGAATATAGACTGGTGCAGCCACTGTGGAAAACAGTATGGAGTTACTTCAAAAAATTAAAAATGGAGCTACCTTATGATCCAGGGATTCTACTTCTGGGTATTTATCCAAAGAAACCTTAAACACTAATTCGAAAGACTATATGCACCCCCATGTTCATTGCAACATTATTTACAATAGCCAAGATTTGGAAGCAGCCCAAGTGTCCATCAGTAGATGAGTGGATAAAATAACTATGGTACATTTACACAATGGAATATTACTCGGCCATAAAAAGGAAGGAAATTTTATCCTTTGTAACGGTATGGATGGATCTGAAGAGTATTATGCTGAGTAAAATAAGCTAGTCAGAGAAAGACAAAGACCATATAAATTCACTCATATGTGGCATTTAATGAACAAACTGAACTACTCAGCAAAATAGAGACAGACTCATAGGTAGAAAGCAGGCAGACAGCTCTGCTCACTGAGGAGAATGTTGCTGAGGGAAGGAGGAAGGGAGTAGAGGGATTGAACAAAAAAAGAATAAAAAGAGAGAGAGCTCATGGATATGGATAGCAGTGTGGTGATTGTGGGGTAGGGATGGAGATGGAAGAGGGCATAGTGGGATAAGTGGTGATGGAAAAATAAAATAAAATAAGAAATAGTTTCTGGCTTGGAGTATTTCACAATAGATTTTGGAGGAGATCAGACTAAACTGTGAAATAATAGTAAACCACTGGACAGTATTTGCACAAGTACTCAGTTATAGAATATATATACATAAATATATATATATATATATATATATATATATATATATATATATATACATACATACTGAGTGGCCAGATTATTATGACCACCTGACATTTGTAGGCAAAATAGCCATACACTGCATCATATGGGATATGGAAGCTGAAGGCCTGTTCGAACACCTTTGCTGTCTGAGTTACCAAGATAAAACTTCTCCAATTCGCACAGGAATACAAGGATTGGACAGTCGAGCATTGGAAAAAAGTCATGTGGTCTGATGAATCATGTTTCCAGTTGGATCATGCAGATGGCAGAGTGAGAATTTGGCGGAAACTGTATGAAAGCATGCACTGTATGAAAGCATGAGCACAACCCTTCAAGCTGGTGGGGGCAGTGTTATGGTTTGGGGCATGTTTTCCTGGCATGATTTGGGCCCTTTAATTCGTGTGGAACAACATCCGAATAGCACAACATATCTAAGTATCATTGCTGATCAAGTTCATCCTATCATGTTGATGGTGTATCCCAATGGAGATGGCTTCTTCCAACAAGACAATGAACCTTGCCACGGTGCTCGTATTGTGCAGGAGTGGTTTCAAGAGCATGAGGGAGACTTTACCTTGCCTAGGTGGCCCCCACAATCACCATATCTCAATCCAATTGAGCATTTGTGGGGCTAAGTTAAAAGAGCCATCAGGCAGCTGGTTCCACAACCATCAAATCTCACAGAACTGGACAGTGCTATTCATCAGGCATGGTGTCAGATTCCTCGCATCACCTTTCAACATCTTGTGGAGTCAATGCCAAGAAGAATCGCTGCAGTATTGAAGGCAAAAGGTGGCCCAACGAAGTACTGATGGGGTGGTCATAATAATCTGGCCACTCAGTGTATGTATGTGGTGTGTGTGTGTGTGTGTGTGTGTGTGTGTGTGTGTGTATAGCAGTGATATGCAAATGAGGTCGAGATTCCTTAATGGTCACAACCAGCTCAGGAGGAGGGGCCAGGCACGGCCCGAGCCTGAGAGAACAACACGCAGGTGCAGCCTGGAACCTGAGAGATCAATACAGAGGGGCGCCTGCTCCGAACCTCTGTGGAGGGCTGGGGGCAGGCCCCCAGTGGACACACACACACACACACACACACACACACACACACACACACACACACGGCGCCTGCTCTGAGCCTACGCGGCTGAGGTCACCTGTCAGGGCTGCGAGGGGAGAGGAAAGCCGAGCCTGCCACGTGTACCAGTACCCAGGAGGTGCTTGGGCCCCTTGGTCTGATGGGTTTACTCTGGGGCAGTCTACTGGTTGCTTCTCTGGTCCCGGTCAAGGGAAGGAGCCAGGGGTGGGGGGAAACGAGGCCAGGCCAATCCGGATTTTCCAATTGTTCCTGGCTGTGTGTTTGCTCCAGGGGCTGGCGGGAGGAAGTTCTCCATACAAAGGCAGGAAGGCAGAGGTGCTCTGTGGCAAAGGCAAGGCACAGCGGCCCTGAGACAGCCTGAGGGTCTGCAGCACAGAGCACTGGTCAGGGCAGCCACCACAGGGGCCGTCCCCGGCACCTCTCACCCCTCTGAGTGCATCAACTCAGGATGTCACAGATGGGGAAACAGACCCAGAGTTTAGAACTGCCCAGGTCACATAAAGGCTTCCAATTCAGCACTTTCTCCACTCTTCTTCAAGTTCACAACCATTGACTGAACACTTTCTATCAAGTTCCTAGAAGGTGGTAATCCCTCACCAACTGTGGTTTTAAGAGGGTTCCCTTTTAGATGTACGCCTTTATACAGCTTTCTCAAAGAGGCACTTACATGCCATACAACTCACCCACAACAGGAATATTGTTTGATGCAAGAATTTCCAGTGCAGCTCAACCATCAACACAAACCGTTTCAAGCTTCCATCACGCTGTTTGCCCATCTGCAGTCAACCCCACCCCAGCCCCAGACAACCACAGGTCTGCTTTCTGTCCCTGTAATTTTGTCTTTTCTAGAAATCTCCACCTTCTTAAACAACAACAACAACAACAACAAGAAAAATGCTGCTGTCTTCAGGCGTGGAAAGGGGAAGATGACTGAGGACAAAAAAGATGTCTTCGTGAAGGGCCTAAAGTGCAGGGCCCAGTCCCTCCTGCTTCAACTCCCAGATGAACAAATTCAGGGTCAGAGAGGCCTGGAGTGTAGTTCAGTCTTTTCAACCCATGCCTGCATCCCAGACACTAATGACAGTGGCAGCAGCAGTGGTACTACTCAGTGCCAGCCTGGCCATGCCGGTGCCCCCCAGTGGACACACATACATACACACACACACACACACACACACACACACACACACGGCGCCTGCTCCGAGCCTCAATGGCCAGACTGCGGCTTAGGCCCGCTCCCCATCAGTAGGATATCCCCTGAGAGCTCCCAGACAGTGAGAGGGGGCAGGCTGGGATGAGGGACCCCCACCCTCCAGTGCACGAATTTCATGCACCGGGCCTCTAGTCCTATCTAATAAAAGAGAAACATGGTAATTAGCCATAACTTCGCTACCCTTCCCATTGGCTAATCAGGGCAATATGCAAATTAACTGCCAGCCAAGATGGCGGCCGGCAGCCAGGCAACTGACGCGAGCAGGGAGGCTTGCTTGCTCCAGTGACGGAGGAAGCCAGGTTCCCCGCCTGCCACTGCTGGGTTCTGAGCTGCTCTCTAAGAAACATTGTTACAAATATAGAAGCTAAACAAAACTCCAGAAACCTGCTTTCACTCAGCCAGGATCTCAGAGCTGGAGTCGCAACAAAGTTTCAAATACAGAAGGTAAACAAAGCCAGAAACCTGCTTTCAGCAGCCAAGGTCTCACAACTAAAGCCGGCTCTCAGCTCCAGTGACAGCCATAGAAGGTAAATAAATCCAAGAATAACAAAAAAAGGAAAAAAGGAGAAGTTGGGAGCTTCAGTCACCCGCCAGCCTGAAAACAGCCCTCAGCCCCTCACCCAGACACGCCAGGCACCCCAGTGGGGACCCCCACACTGAAAGGGTGTGACCAGCTGCAAACAGCCATCATCCCCTCACCCAGGCTGGCCAGGCACCCCAGTGGGGACCCCCACCCTGATCCGGGACACACTTCAGGGCAAACCAGCCGGCCCCCACCCATGCACCAGGCCTCTATCCTATATAGTAAAAGGGTAATATGCCTCCCAGCACCGGGATCAGCGGAGCTGCAAGGCCTCCCGAACCCGGGATCAGCGGAGCAGCGAGGCCTCCTGGCCCCTGGAGCAGCATGACAGGGGGCAGCGCCCAAACCCCCTGATTGCCCTGAGGTTCTGTGTGTGACAGGTGGTGGGGCCACAACCTCCCTATCCGCCCTGCTCTGTGTGTGACAGGGTACAGTGCCCCAACCCCCCATGGGCCCTGCTCTGTATGTGACGGGGTGGAGCCGCAACCTCCCTATCGACCCTGCCTTGAGTGTGACAGGGGGCGGTACCCCAACCCCCCAATCGGCCCTACCCTGAGCGTGACTGAGGGTGGCATCACAACCTCCTGATTGGCCCTGCTCTGTGCATGACAGGGGGGAGCTCCCAACGCACTGATCGGCCCTGCTCTGTGTGTGACAGGGGGGAACTCCCCAACCCCCCTCATGGGCCCTGCTCTGTGTGTGACGGGGTGGAGCCGCAACCTCCCCATCAGCCATGCCCTGAGTGTGACAGTGGGGAGTGCCCCAACCCCCTGATCAGCCCTGCTCTGTGGGTGACAGGGGGCGGCACCGCAACCTCCCCATCGACCCTGCCTTGAGTGTGACAGGGGGCGGCACCCCAACCCCCCAGTCGGCCCTACCCTGAGAGTGACTGAGGGTGGTATCACAACCTCCTGATCGGCCCTGCTCTGTGCATGACAGGGGGGAGCTCCCCAACCCCCTGATTGGCCCTGCTCTGTGTGTAACAGGGTATGGAGTCCCAACCCCCGTGATGGGCCCTGCTCTGTGCGTGACAGGGGGCAGCGCCTCAACCCCCTGATCAGCTGGCTCTGTATGTGACAGGGTTGGCACCACAACCCCCTGGTCCACCCTGCTCTGAGCGTGACAGGGGGTGGCGCCGCAACCTCCCCATCGACCCTGCCTTGAGTGTGACAGGGGGCGGCACCCCAACCCCCCAATCGGCCCTACCCTGAGCATGACTGAGGGTGGCATTGCAACCTCCTGATCTGCCCTGCTCTGTTTATGACAGGGGGCAGCGCCCCAACTCCCCAATCGGCCCTGCCCTGAGCCCAACCAGGAGCTGCGGGGCAGGCACCTAGGGATTGGGCCTGCTGTCTGCAACCTGGGAGCAGGCCTAAGCCAGCAGGTCGTTATCTCCCGAGGGGTCCCAGACTGTGAGAGGGCACAAGTGGGGCTGAGGGACACCCCCCCCACCAGTGCACAAATTTTTGTGCACCGGGCCTCTAGTATATATATATAAAAGCCAAGCGACCAGAATGGCATAACTGGAGTGACCAGAATGATCGGTCGCTAGGATGTACACTGCAGCAGGCCAACCGGCCCCATTAGGGGCAGGCCTGTTGGCCAACCTCCTGCGGCCCCTCCCCCTGGCCAACCCCACCCCTGATCAGACCCCCAATTCTGATTGAGGTTGGGGCTGGCTGGTCAACTTCCCACGGTCCCTCTCTCCGGCTGGCCTGGCCCTGATCGGCCCTAATCCACCTAATCAGGGTGGGCTGGCTGCACCCCACCCATGCAGAAATTCATGCACCAGGCCTCCAGTAACCTATAATTCCTTAAGATTTCACAGTCAAGGAAGGGTGTCTATGACAGGCCAGCAGCTTGGCTCGATCCTGAAATGTGAAGACAATTGGGATGGTGAAGGAAGGAAGGACAGGCATTCCTGTGAGAGAAACTGCATTAATTCAGGCTTCACGGGAACAATGACAAGGTTATTTAAGGGACGAGGAAGTGACTGGCAAACATTTAAAGAAGAGTAGGGAATGAAATTATATAGGTAGAATGAGACCAGATTACACCAACAATGAAGCCAGATAAAGGTGATGGGGGCGGGGGGGGGGGGGGGGTGAGAAATAAGCTTCAGATATTTTCAATCAACAGTGACCCCATGGTTAAGGAAGATTATTTTGGTAATCAGTGTGTAGACTGATCAGAGCTAAGAAGGTGGAATGTATTAAGGAAAACCATCAATTACCCATTCTTAGTAGTAGTCATAAAAATATGGAGAAATAATGGAAGAATAAAACAAACTTTACAGAGGAAAAAAAACTGAAGAGGAAATTGAGATATGCTGATAGTTCATTCAAGGTTTGAGGCTGGTGACTGCCAGAATGTCTGCTCTGTCTGAAAGACAGCACACACTGATACTTTTTTATTCTGCTTTACTTCGCTTTAGTGGGGGTCATTTCAAGCACTGCTTCACAAAGTATTCTAAATGTGATTGATTCATTAATTACAAACTTATTTCCTCAACACACACTGCTATTCATTACACAGTTCTGTAAGTAGTTTCTTGATTCTTCCCATCTTCATTTAACATGGACTCCTACTCTCTGGTTTTACAACAAATGTTCAGCATTGTGTTCTTTTCACTGTTTTTGCAGATCTCTGAAGCTTAAAGTAGAAAGGTTCGTTGAATCCATTGATCCTTATTTAAACCAGCACACTGTTTTTATGAATGTTAGCTTCTGGATCTTAGTAGCAAAACGCAATTCTAACTAAATACACTAGATGGCAGATAATCACTACTTTCTCTTTTTTTTAAAAAAAAAGGGGGGGGGCGGAAAGAAAGCTAGTTATAGAAAAACTAAATAATCTGGCTCACACATTTGTTTGTCTTCTAACCTCATATAAATACACACAAGCACATACACACAAACACACACAACACACACACACACACACACTTTTATCCCTAACAGCTATCTGCATTAGGCTAAAAAACTGGAGGGAAGGGTTTTCACTATATTGAGACTTGAGTACATGTACTTTGTTTCTTTTAGTTGTTGTGAGTTTTTTTCCAAGTGTTTTGTTTCATTGACTTGTTTTAGAGGTGTATTTTTGTTTGTTTGTTCTTGTTCTGTTTTTCTGCTTAGGAGGGAAATGGTGGTGGGAACAAATAATAATGAACGTGTTAATAACATTATGAAGTGAGACTGTATTGATTATAATACATTATTTATTCATTCATTCACTTTGCAAGGCAGGGTTGAGGGAGTTGGGGTCAGGAGAGCACAATGGGAGCATGTAGACAGAAGATATGGTCAGGATGAGTGAGCTTGTTCCCCAGAGCCATACAGCATCATTACCAAAGAGCCTTTGCCACTCTTTCAAAATTTCCCTGGCACCCCGGGTCTGAGAAACGTTACCAAAAGTTACTTTAAAGAGATATCTAGTTTATCTTTCTGCTTATGGATAGTACTATGCTTAAATCAACTTAATAGGAAGAAGCCAACAGTGGACTGCAAATATGACTCCAATATTGAATTACTTTGAAAAGTGGAGTAAAAAAAATCCTTTGAGTGTCTACTTTGTGCAACACGCTGCAGTGAATAGTCCTCCTACTCTGTAATGGCTCTCACATCTACCCCGGAGGAATTTAAAGCTACTGAAGCTTGTGAGACTTACTTATTACTAGAGTCCCTGTGCATGAATTCATGCCTGGGTGGGGTCCAGCCGGCCCACTCCAATCGGGGCGGTTCAGGCAGGGCTGGCAAGGGGGAGGGGCCACAGGCAGTTGGCTGGCTGGCCTCACACCCTGGTCAAACTCCCAGTCGAGGGGACAATTTGCATATTAGCCTTTTATTATATAAGATTTTTCAAAATATTCTAACAACATTCAATGTCCTCCTTCATGTTTTCTAATTATAACCAGAAAGTAAAATAAATGTTTTATTTGAATATGGAATCTGGGTTAAGATTCTGCTTCTAATTCCTTTGATGAAGTCTAATATTTCTAGTTTAAAGATAAGTTTTTTCAACAACAATGAAACTAATCTTATTTAAAGCTAATGAGACCTTATTGAAAAGACCTTATTTCTGTGCATTTCCTTTAAATCTCTGGTCACTCTGAATGGGTTTTTTCATGACCCACTTTACTAGAACACAATTTATAGCTTATTTCGAGTTATGTTTCACACAATAGGACTTATATATGCTTACTCTTATCCTCCCTTGAACTTCTTCTACATAATTAAAGTGGATCGACTTAATTATATGAAGGCAAATGGTGTTTGGCCCTATTAAAGGAGCCATAACAGACCACACGGAGTCATAAGCACTCTGCATTGACTTCCCCTGGGACCCAGGCGCTGGGTGCGAGGACAGCAAGTGGCCGGCCCTGGGGGAGGGGGTGGAGAGCTGAGGAGTGCTCTGTGAAATACACTGCTTCAAGTCAGCAGTGATGAGTAAGATCACTCTATAAAGACAAAACTGCTTTCATAATTGACTCACTTTAGCCCAGAAATTACCTTGGCCAACAGTATTCTAAAGTTTTGTTCATGTGATTTCACTTTCTAGTTTTCCTAGGGAAGCGGGAGGCTGATCTGTGTGAGCTTTATTACCATATATAGAAAGAAAACTGCCTGGTGAAAAAAAGAACCCGAGAGAAACCTGAGTCAGTGACCTTGGGTAGGAGTGACTGTTGGGAGTGTCAGAAGGAAATCTGCCCTTCAGCAGACATTATTATTAACCGTGTTAGGTCTGCAGATGATTCCAAAGACAGATCAGAAAAGGGAGGTGCTGAAAATGTCATCACATTCTCAGAAATCTAACTGGCAGAAGAGATTGCAAACATTTATTAAAATTCTGGAGGACTAATGCAAGGCAGACTTTCTCAGCCTTGATTTTTAAAAATGATAATTGTTACTACCTTTATGTCTACATTTGCTTATTTTTATTTAAAAATATATATTCCAAATAGAAACAGTTGTGACTTTGAAGCATTGCATTAGGATTAAAAATAGTGTAAAAATAGACATAAGACAAGTCAGAATAATTCTGCACGTGTACAGAAATTGTTTTTGCTGTTTGTGACGTAATAGTTACTGCAGACTAAAAGATAGAACTACCAGGAATTTTGACCAGAATAGTTTCAAGAGGAGGAAAGGACTTCTGGATCAATATTTGGGAAAGAATAAAAAACTTTACATCTATTCCTGATTCTTCAGTTTTTCCAGTGTGTGCATAGCTTATACTACCTCCTTTTCCACTCATAAAAAAATGGTTGTATCATGTCTCTACTTAGTTTTTAGTAGTCTAATAAATTTTTCTGTGATTATGCTCCTAAGGCTTTTTAAACTTCTTGGAGGCAATACATTCTTGTTTTTAAATGTATATGTAGTTTAAAGATATGTATGGCTATACTGATTATCAGATGAGAGTAAATAAAAAATCTGCCTGGCTGGCGTGGCTCAGTGGTTGAACATTGACCTATGAATCAAGAGGTCCTGGTTCACTTCCCAGTCAGGGCACATGTGGGCTTGATCCCCAGTAGAGGGCATGCAGGAAGAAGCCAATCAAAGATTCTCTCTCATCACTGATGTTTCTTTCTCTCTCTCCCTCTCCCTTCCTCTCTGATGTAGTAGAGCTCAGGAAGTATGTCTCAGCGCTGTGGCTGTTGCAATGGTGTGAGCACACTCCACCATGACATGCTTCCTCGGCACACCAGGAAGTAGCAACGCCCGCCTGAACTAACTCCTAGAGCCATGTGCACAGTACCCCAGCCTCTCAGCCATTGGTCGCCTATAGCAACGTGTCTCCCTCAGATTGGTCGCCTATAGCAACATGTCTCCCTCAGATTGGTCGCCTATAGCAATGTGTCTCCCTCTGATTGGTCCCCTCATGCTATATATACCCCTGTAGTTCCTCAATTAAACGGATCTGCGTCAATAAACCTGGTCCCCGGGGTCGTGCATGCAGACGCCCTAGTGCGTTGGGGCCCCATCGTCCTCACCCCCGAGGGATCCCCTGCTTCACTCTGAAATCATTTTTTTAAAAAAATCTGTAACATAGGAAATTTAAACATTACTAAATAACTGGAATGATCCCATGGGCTTATTATTCTTGGGGTCCATATAAATGGCAGATAAGGAGTATCTAGTCAGTACAAATCAACTAGTAAAATACCTCTATAACACTGCTATGACTAAATGACAAGGTGATGTGAAAACCAAATAATTACCCAGCGATTATTTCCTTGCATAAAATAGAGAGATAAAAAAAAAAATTTCCTCCAAAAAATACTTTTCCACTTAATATAATATCTTCAATTTTTAACAGAAGTTAACATTGTCATTGTGGAAATTCAACAATACAGAAATGAAAAAAAAAATGTGAATACCACTTTCTAGTTCCACTCTCCCCAGAGAACAGAGATAATATCCTGCCAGGCCTCTTTCTAAGGATAAACACACACACACTCACACACACACGTGCATGCATGCATATCCATATGATCATAATATAATATTCTGAAATTAATTTTATATAACTTTACAGATTAATATGTGTAGATCAGCACCATTCTTCTGATTGGCTGCAGCCACTGACTGAATACACCACAGTTTACTTACGCTGTTTACATCTTTGAATGTTTGCATGCCCAAGATCAAGTATTTCCCCAAAGGTAAATTATAAAAGAGAAATTTCTTGGTCAGAATCTGTACACTTTTAACATTTGGGGATAGTTTCAATTCTCTCTCTCCCTTCAAAAGCACTTAATGCACTACTACTTTGTTGTACACATTAAGGTATGTCTATTTTCTGTTGGTGTTGATTCTGCTGATGAAATCATTATTGTTAAGGCATGATTGCAGTTTTAACAGTTTCACCATTACATTATTATCAAAGAACCCCAAATGTATCATTTGATCCTGCCAATCAGCCCCCTTTCTCATAGGCTTTGCCCAGGAGGCAAATGAAAAAAAGTGTCCACTTAACTGTTAGCTACACATGGACCTAAATGCAGAGCTCTGGAACAACTCAATCCAGAATGTAGTTAAAACAGGAAGTATAGGAGGTGCACTCATTTCCCTCATGCCCAAATCTGAATGGTGGGATTTTTTCAATTATCCTGAAGCATGCAGAAAGAGTATTGGCAGGGCCTCCTGTCCAGTCAGTTTACCTACAAGAGGCAGGAAAATAAAAAAGATGGATGAGATGAAGTTAACCATGAGTCCACCTCTTTTAACACCCAGTACTTCGGTCCACAGGTACCTTTGGCAAAGCTGATTCTTCTGGAAGGGAAGCTTGAAGGGCATGGTTAAAGGCAGCTTGGTGTGAGGAACTCTGCAGAAATTCTCCCTCCCCTCCTGTTGATTCTTTCTCTATTTATATTCCCTTAGATCAGTTTTCATGTGTTCTTTTCTTTTTTTAATTGACTAGACAAGTCTACATATTATTTTAATCCCACAAGTGGTCATTATAATATAATAACAAAGAAATCTGAGCCTACATTTCTCTATCCGAATCTATCATCAATTATAACTTTGGTCTCTCTTTTCTACTCCACTTGGAACCTTTCGCAAACTTTTTTACCCTCTCTTTCTCCCTTCCTCTTTCCTTCCCAGGTTTTACTGAATAATCTGCCCAATTTTTCAGATGCTTTACTAATGATTTTCTTACAATATGACTTATTTTTCAAGACTACTTTTAATTGCATCACACTTCATTTATCAAAATTTATTTTAAATTAATTCTTAATTTTATTGAAATTTTACTATTTACTGCCCTTTCCTATATATTGTGTTCATTCCTTTTTTTTTTTGTGATCTTCACACTGATTCCATTTTTATTTAACTAAAGATTTTCAGAAATAATTATCCCAAAAGTGTGCATAGTTGGTACACTTTATATTCTGACTAGTGGTCCAGTGCATGAAAATTCGTTCACTGGAGAGGGGTCCCTCAGCCCAGCCTCCCCCCTCTCACAGTCCGGGAACCCTCAGATAATGTCCCCTGGGGAGCGGGCCTAAGGTGCAGTCTGGCCTCCCTCTTCGGGAGGCAACTGTCCGATCAGGGGAAGGCATCGCCCCCATCGCACCCTTGCTGCTGCTGCCTCTGGCTTCCCTCTGCAGAAGGTGACCCTGTGATCAGGGGAAAGCAATGCCTCCATCACACCTCTGCTGCTGCCACTGCCAGCCGCAAGGCTGCCTGAGCCTCAGCCCTCGCACCACTGCAGCTGGCCTGAGCCTCTGCCCGGCCCTCATTGCCTGAGCCTCAGGCCAGCCCTGGGCAGCGGCAGTGCCATCCGCTCTCCCAATGCATCTCCTGGTCAAGTCCCCGCTGGGGACTCAGCATCAAGTCCCCGCCCACCCGCACATGTCCCGCTGCGCACGCAGCCTCCTGGTGATCACTTGTTGTGGCATGAGGGCATCACGGCGTGAGGGCATGACGACCACATAGGTTTTTATTAGTATAGATTCTCTGAATATCTAGGATCCTGAATTATAATCCATTTCCTTACTAACTTGTGATTCTGGTATTAAAAGTGGGCTTTTGAAAAACAATGCTGTCTTTAGTTGATGAACATTTTCAACCTGCAAAATCTTTTTTCCAGTTTTTAAGAATTATCTTCTATTATTTCATCAATTGTTCATTCTTTATTGTTTCCTTTTCTTGAATTTAGAACCCTGATTTTTCAAATTTTTTTTGCTGAAAGTATTACATAGATCCCCTTTTCCCCCCATTAACTTCGTCTAGCCCATCCCTGTCCACCACCCCAGGCCTCAACCACCCTATTATCTGTGTCCATGGATTATGCATATATGCATACAAGTTCTTTGGTTGATCTCTTCACACCCACCCACTGTCCCCCACCTTCCCTCTGTGTTTAGACAGTCTGTTTCATGCTTCTATAGATCTGGATATATTTTGTTCATCAGTTTATTTTGTTCATTAGATTCCACATATAAGTGAGATCATGTGATACATGTATTTCTCTGAATGACTTATTTCACTTAGCATGATATTCTCCAGGTCCATCCATGCTGTCTCAAAGGGTAAGAGATCCTTCCTTTTTAATGTTGCATAGTATTCAATGGTGTAAATGTACCACAGCTGTTTTAGCCAATCATTTGCTGATGATGGGCACTTGGGCTGCTTCCAAATCTTAACTATTGTATGTTGTGCTGCTATGAACATAGGGGTACATATATTATTTCTGATTGGTGCTTCTTAAGATATATTCCTAGAAGTGGGAACACTGAGTCAAAAGGCAGTTCTATTTTAAATTTTTTGAGGAAACTCCATACTGTTTTCCATAGAGGCTGCACCTGTCTGCATTCCCACCAGCAGTATACCTTTTCCCCTTATCCTCATCAACACTTGACATTTGTTGATTTGCTGATGATAGCCATTGTGACAGATGTGAGGTGATAAGTTATTGTCATTTTTACCTGATTGATATGGGTAGAATGATTAGTGACTTTGATCGTTTTTTTCATGTCTCTTGGCCTCCTGTATGTCCACTTTGGAGAAGTGTGTATTTAGGTCCTTTGCTAGTTTTTTAATTGGATTGTCTTCCTTTTGTTAAGTTGTATGAGTTCCCTATATATTTTTGAAATTAACCCCTTACTGGATGTACCATTAGCAAATATGTTCTCCCATTCAGTGGGTTCTGTTGTAATTATTTGATGGTTTCTTTTGCTGTGCAGAAGCTTTTTATTTTGACAAAGTCCCATTTGTATATTTTCTCCTTAGTTTCCTTTGCCCTAGGAGCTGTATTCCCAAACATGTTTCTACAAGAGATGTCTGAGAGTTTGCTGCCTATGGTTTCTTCTAAGATTTTTATGGTTTCACAACTTACATTTAAATCTTTTATCTATTCTGAGTTCATTTTTGTGTATGGTGTAAGTTGGTGGTCTAGTTTCATTTTTTTTTTTTTGCATGTATCTATCCAATTTTCCCAACACCATTTATTGAAGAGACTGTCTTGACTACATTGTATGCTCTTGCCTCCTTTGACAAATATTAATTGAGCATATTGGCATGGGTCTATTTCTGGGTTCTCTGTTCTGCTCCATTGATCTATATTCCTGTTCTTGTGCCACTGCCAGGCTGTTTTGAGTGCCATGGCTTGGTAATACATCTTGATATCTGGTATTGTGATTCCTCCAGCTTTGTTCTTGTTTCTCAATATTGTTGGGCTATTCGGGGTCTTTTTTCATTTCATATAAATTTTGGAGAGTTTGTTCTAGATTGTGAAGTATGCCATTGGTACTTTAATAGGGATTGAATTGAATCTTGTGTTGATTTGGGTAGTATGGACATTTTAATGATGTTGAGTGTTCAATCCATGAACACGGTATATTCTTCCACTTGTTTATATCTTCCTCTGTCTATTTTTTCAATGTCCTGTAATTTTCTTAGTACAGGTCTTTTACCTCCTAGGTTAAGTTTATCCCGAAGTATCTTAAATTTTTTGTTACAGTGGTAAGTGGAATTGTTTGTTTACTTTTACTTTCTGAGAGTTCATTATTGGTGTATAAAAATGCCATAGGTTTCTGGTTGTTAATTTATATCTTCTACATTGCCGAATTCATTTATTAAATTTAGTTGCTTTTTTGGTGGACTCTTTAGGATTTGTTATGTACAATATCATATCATCTGTGAATAATGACAGTTTTACAGCCTCCTTCCCAATTTGGATACCGTTTATTTTTTCTTCTTCTCTAATCACTATTGCTAGGATTTCCAGTACTATGTTAAAAAACAGTAGTGAAAACAGACATCCCTGTCTGATTCCTGTTCTTAATGGAAATGGTTTTAGTTTTTTTCTATTAAGTATGAAGTTGGCTCTAGGTTTGTCATATCTGGTCTTTATTATGTTGAGGTATGATCACTCTATTCCTACTTTGCTGAGAGATTTTATCAAAAAGGAATGTTGGATTTTGTTGAATGCTTTTTCTGTGTCTGTTGATATGATTGTGTGATTTTTGTCTTGCAATCTATTTATGTGATGTATCACATTTATTGGTTTGCCGATATTGTACAAGCCTTTCATCCCGGTAATAAATCCCACTTGGTCATGGTGTATAATCTTTTTAATGCATTGCTGGATTCTATTTGCTAATATTTTGTTGAAGATTTTAGCATCTATGTTCATCAGGGATATTAGCCTGTAATTCTCTTTCTTTGTGGTGTCTTTAGCTGGTATTGGAATTAGGATAGTGCTGGCCTGATAGAAAGCTTGGAAGTGTTACTTCCTCTTAAATTTTTAAAAAAAATAGTTTGAGGAAGATAGGTGTTAGTTCTTCTTTGAATTTTTTGTAAACCTCAATGTTCACCTCTGTCTTTGATTCTTGATGAGTCTAGCTAGAGGTTCATCAATCTTGTTTACCCTTTCAAAAAAACAGCTCTTGGTTTTATTGATCTTTTGTGTTGTTTATAGTGTTTATGTCATTTATTTCTGCTCTGATCTTTATTATTTCCTTCCTTCTACTTACTCTGGGCTTTTCTTGTTGTTTTGTAATTCTTTAAGCTGTACACTACAATGTAGAGTTAGTTCACTTATAACAAATTTTTCTTGTATTTTGAAGTAGGCTTGTAGTACTATGAACTTCCCTCTCAGAACTGCTTTCACTGTGCCCCATAGATTTGGGATTGTTTTGTGTTCATTTTCATTTGTTTCCAGATAGCTTTTACTTCTTCTTTGATCTCTTTGGTAACCCATTCATTGTTTAATAACATGCTAGTTAGCCTCCATGTGTTTGGAAATTTTTAGTGTTTTTATTGTAGTTGATGTCTAATTTTATTCCATTGTGATCTGAGAAGATGCTTGATATGATTTCAATCTTCTTGAACTTGTAGAGACTTAGTTTGTACCCTAACATGTGGCCTATCTTTGAAAATGCTCCATGTGCACTTGAGAAGAATGCATATTAAGTAGCTTTGAGGTGAAATGTTTTGAAAATGTCAATTAATTCCATGTGATCTATTGTGTCATTTAAGGTTGCTGTTTCCTTGTAGAATTTTTGTCTAAAAGATCTACCCAGTGATGTCAGTGGGGTATTAAAGTCCTCTACTGTGATGGCATTGCTTTCAATCTCTCCCTTGATATCCTCCAGAAGGTTTTTTTAATATATTTGGATGCTCCTGTATTGGGTGCCTATATGTTTATCAGAGTTATATCTTCTTGTTGTTTTGATCCTTTTAGTATTATGAAGTAGCCCTCATTATCTCTTGTTATGGCCTTCACTTTGAATTCTATTTTGTCAGATATGAGTATTGCTACTCCAGCTTTTTTTCATTTCAATTTGCCTGGAAAATTTATTTCCATCTCTTCACTTTCAGTCTGTATGAGTCCTTTGTTCTGATGTGGGTCTCTTGTAGACACCATATATGTGGATTATGTTTTCTTATTAATTCAGCCACCTGATGTATTTTTTTTTATTGGAACACGTAAGCCATTTACATATAATCTTATTGATGATAGGTACTTATTTGTTGCCGTTGTTATTCTTTATGCCTGCTTTCTTCTCTTTCTCTCTATTTCTTCTTCTTACACCAATCCCTTTAGCATTTCTTGCAGTACTGGTTTGGTGGTAATAAATACTTTTAGCCTTTTTTTCTTTTTTGTCTGTGAAGCTCTTTGTTTCACCTTTGATTTTGAATGACAGCCATGCTGGATAGTGTAGTCTTGGTTTCAGTCCCTTGGTTTTGATTACTTTGTATACTTCATACTACTCCCTTCTGGCCCTGAAGTTTTTCTATTGAAAAGTCTGCTGACAGTCTAATGGAATTTCCCTTGTAGGTAACTTTCTGTCTCTCTCTCTTGCAGTCTTTAAGATTGTTTCTTTGTCTCAAATGTTTGCCATTTGAATTATTATCCACCTCAGTGTGGGTCTTTTGGGGTTCATCTTGGTTGGGACTTTCTGTGTTTCCTGAACTTGAGTGACTATTTCCTTCACCAGATTAGGGAAATTTTCTTTCATTATTTCCCCAATGTTCTCTAGTCCTTGATTGGATTCTTCTCCTTCTGTTACCCCTATGATGCGAATGTTGTTACATTTCATGCTGTCCCAAATTTCCCATAGTCTCCTCCTGCTTTTCCATTTTTTTTCTCATTTGCTGCTCTGAGTGGATGTTTTTTTCTACCTTTTCTTCTAATTCACTGATTTGATCCTCAGCTTCTTCTGATTTACTGATGAATCCTTCAAGGGTGTTCTTTATTTCAGCTATGTCGTTCCTCTTTTCCAATTGATTCTTATTTGTTCTTTTAATCTCTCTTTTCATGTTGGTGCAGTTCTCATTAAGTCCCTTAATATTCTCATTAAGTTCCTTATAAGTCTCATTAAGTTGTTTGTAGTTCTTATGGAATTTTTTGAGAACCCTTATTATCATTGCTCTGAATTCTTTATGTGACAAATTGTTTGCCTCCATAACTCTGATTATTTTTAGATTAGACTTCCAAATCTGTTCTCCATGACACTTACATTTTCTTGTTCTCTCTCTGTCGCTCCCTCTCCATATCATTTGGTTTTGTTAAAAATGTCTATTATTCACTATCATTATTTAGATTTTTATTTTGTCATGTATGGTTCACAATTTTTTCAAAGAATTATTTCTTATTTTCAGAGTTTTTCTTTTTCACAAAAGCCTAGGTTTCTTTTCTTTTTTTCTTTTTTCTTTTTTTTTAATTGATACAATATCTTCTCAAGTCTCGTTGTGAAAATGAATCAGAATGTTTCCTCCAAACTCTCTTCTGGTTTTTCTGTTGTTTTTTTAATATATTTGTATTGATTTCAGAGAGGAAGGCAGAAGGGAGAGAGAGATAGAAACATCAATAATGAGAGAGAATCATTGATCAGTTGCCTCCTGCATACCCCACACTGGAGATTGAGCCCACAACCTGGACATATGCCCTGGTTAGAAATAGAACTGTGAATTCCTGGTTCATAGGTCAATGCTCAACCACTAAGCTATGCCAGCCAGGCCTGGTTCTTTTTCCATAGAGGCTCATTTGTCCTAAATGGTCAATGTGGTGCTCTATTTTTGACCAGATGATTCTACTTATGTTGTTAGTGATTTACTGCAATCATCTGGCTTATTTAGTATAGTTAGTTGAAGTGAGTCTCATTACTACTTATATAGCTCTGGCTCTGGGATTTCCCATAAGGAAATCATCTCTGAGTTGTCTACTAGGAGTGACTGAACCTTTTGTTAGATGACTTGGTGGTGAGTCGCCCTTGCAGGTGCACTGGAGAAAAGAGGCTGGCATGGTTCTCCCAACAAGACAGGAAGCAGTGAGTGGATCAAGGGGAAAACTGTGATTGGATCAACTCTTCTCGCTGACTGGAAAGATTTAAGTGAATGAAAGGACTCCATCAAACAACTCTTGTGACCATGGAGTCCAAGGGCTTCCCATTAGAGAGGTGAGCAAGACCGGATGATCATCCTTGTAACCTGACTATTGCCTGTATAACCTCTGCATTAGTTTTCTATTGTTAGATAACAAATTACTGTTGGGGACCGTCATGCTGCTGGCAAAGTCTAAGCTGACCAGAGGACATGGCAAAGCCCTGGACTCTACCCTATGTCGATCCTGGAAGGTTTTAAGGTCAAAGCTCAGGAAAGGTTTAAGGCTTTATTAGAGTTTGTAGCAAAGTGGAACTAGACAAGGCTTGACCGAGGCACGACCTCTGTAGCTAAAAGTATCGTAGTAACTGTCAAACATAGATGGATCTAGACAAAGCTTGCTCAGTCTTGCCCAGCCTGTAACAATCTGCTACTTCCCTATAATGGGCCAAGTCCTAGCAGTGATCTATGAAGCATGACCAGCCACAGCTTAGATATAAAGCAGTGTGTGTAAAGAATAAAGTTGCTGGTACTGGTGCTGGTGCTGGTGCCTTGTGCCAGTCCTCCCAACCCCGTCTCTTGATCTTTCATCCCACTCCGCCTCTACCCGACGGACCCTCTCCAAGGTGCGGGTCACCGCAAATTACCACAAAGGACCGGCTTGAAATAACACATGTTTATTATAGTTTCCACGTTCCAGAGTCTAGGCAAATCTTAGATCCTCTGCTCAGGTCTCACAATCACAATGTCCACCCTGCAGTTCTCTTATGGGGCTCTGAGTCCTCTCCCAAGTTGATTCAAGTTTTTGAAATAATTCTGTTGCTTGTAGCCTATGACTGAGGTCCCTGTTTTCTTGTTGGGAACCACTCTCAGTTCCTAAGGCCACTTGAAGTCTCTTGTCTCATGGCCCTCAAAGTAGTTCACAGTAAAGCTGTTCTATTATTTCAGGCCAGTGGAAGCACACTTCTCTGACTTCCAGTCTCCTTCTGGTCTGCTGCAAGGATGTCTTACAAAACATAATGCAATCAGGAGACTGGCCAACCCACTATCTCCACATTCTCACCTGCACTTATTACTTTTTTTTTTTTCTATAAACACTCCATTGGGCTTTAATGTCCCTCAAAGAACAATTCTAATGGCTCACCCATTCATTCTAAATGGGTGTGGCCTAACTAGTTTTCAACTGGATGAGAAGATAAAGAAAAAAGGGGGCAAATCTTCCTTCATTCATGGTGGAAATGTAAAATGGTACTATGCTATAAAAAACAGTATAGTGGCTCCTCACATTCCCTCTGGATACATACCCAAAGGAATTGAAAGCAAGCATAAACAAATATTTGTATAGACAGGATTATAGAAATATTCACAGTAGCCAAAAGGTGGGAACAACCCAATGTGCATAGATAAATGATGAATGGATAAACAAAATGTGTTTATCCATCCATCTATTATATAAATGACATACAGTGAAATATTATTCAGTCTTAAAAAGGAAAGAAATTCTGACACACACTACAACATGGATGAACCTTGAAGACAATATGCTAAATGAAATAAGTCTGATAGAAAATGGCAAATATTGTACCACTTGTATGAGGTATATCATACTAGTAGAAACAAAAAATAGAATAATGGTTTCCTGGGGCTGGGGAGGGGAAACTGAGAATTATTGTTTGATTATAATGTTCAACACTTCTAGTTTCCAAGGTTATCATGTACATATAAATTAAGCTTGTATTTTTGAGAATGTTTTTGCCATGAATAAAAAAGAAGAAAAAGTCTGGTAGTGGATAGTGGTGATGGTTGCACAAATGTGTAAGTACTTAATGCCACTGAACTATACACTTACAAATAGTTAAAATGGTAAACTTTATGTTATGTATATTTTGCCACAATAAAAAATATTCATTAAAGGAATGAACATTGGGCAGGAATGGAAGCCTGCCTCCATCTGGCTATGTTCTTGCATGACTCTTATCTCTGGGATCTTTGAATCCTTCTTTCCAGAATCTTTAATTCTGTAATCATACAGTCATTCAATCATTCAACCAATGTTTAATGTTTATTAAGTGTTTAAGTTACTCTAATCCTATGGAATAGCTTGGAAACTATTAATTATAGATCAGATGCAGGATAAATTTTATTAAAATTATCAAGAAATGGAATTAACCAAAATTGTTTTTCTATTGAAACAATACAATATAATTTCTTGCTGTCTTTATTACAGATTTCTGACATACAGATATAGATTTGATTTTTAAATCATGTCTCTGTTCTAGACTGAAAGCTAAAAGAAAAATGGCCTAGCTTAGTGTATTATTTAGCCTAGGAATTTTTCCAGCTAAATTCTACAGGAATAACTAATATAGCAAGATACAATATTAAAACTGGTACATAGTCTTCCTGAACAGTCTAAATTTCCATTATTGGGTCAATTGTGGAAAACTTAAGCATATTCAAGAACCTCTCACTACTGAGGTTCACCTGAGCTTTTAGGAATCCTCAGAGGACAGCTTAAAAACCCATATCTAATTCTACCCCTTGATTCTACAGATTGAAGTGATCTGCCCAAAACATAATTTTTTTCATTGTGATTTTCAAAAGGTACTTTAAGTTGCAACTGAAAATGAAATAGTTTGTTCTTTTATTCACAATGTTTTAAAACTATAAATCAATTGAGAGAATTGGAAAAGTCTACACATCTAATTGGGCAGTTAAATAAATATAGTACAGTACAAGAGTATGGACTTGGAGTCCAAAAATCTAGTTTCTGGTTCTAGCTCTGCTGGACTTGAGAAGAATCATGCAACCTCCCATATCTCTCTCTATGTTATACTACATCTGAAACTACGGATCGTAGTGCCCAACACATCTAGTTTCCAAGGTTACCATGTACATGTGAGTTAAGCTTATATTTTTTAGAATGTTTTTGCCATGGTATAAAAAAAAATTATAATAGCTATCACCAAAACTGAGGTTTTTTAAGTATAAAGAAGATGGTATGTACATTTAATGCTCTATATTTAAAAAGTCAACATTTTATGTTAGCCCAGATATTTTTAATTTATAAAACTAAAGTATCAACCCCACTCCCCAAAGAAAACAAACTAGTCATACAATCTTTAATTAGCTTTTGAATTCCACATCTGTCATTAGACAGAAATTCCTAGAGACTTAAGATAGGGGCTACTCTACTATTTCATCAGTTTCTCCTCCACAGTAAGGAAAATATAATTTTCTGATTCCTCAATTTTATGGTCCCTCCATCTATTCACAGTTCAGATTGTATAGCTCTTTCCTTGAACAAATTTACATTTGAAATGCAAGATTTCAAGACACTAAATTTACTTTTCCATTGAAATAGTTTTATTAACTTAAAATATCTAAGCTGCATGCCTTAATAAGGTTATTCAAGCACAAAAAAAAAAAGTAACAATAATCCTATTTCAGAATAATTCCTTTGGCAACCAACAAAATCACTAAAACAGAATACACCTATACTTTTTTAAAAAATATGAAATCATCCTGTCTGCTTTTTAAAAAAAAAAAATGGTGCTTTTAATCAGCAGTTTAAAATAATTCAGTGATCTAGGGTAGGACTCGCAAACCAAGGCCTACACACCAAATCTGGCTTGTTTCCTGTTTTTGAAAATAAAATTTTCTGGAACACAGCCATACTTATCTATTTACATATTGTCCATGGCCGCTTTTGCACTATGAGAAAAAGCACAGTTGAGTAGTTGCTACAGAGATTATATGGTTTGCAAAGTCAAAAATATTTCCTATTTAATCCTTTGTAGAAAAAATGTGCCCACTCCAGACCTAGAGACTACGTAAAGAAAAAGAAAATAAATGCTCCCCTTTCTTGAAGTCATTGTATAATCAGTAAGTTCTAAAATATAACTATTCTACCCTGAGTTGGAAAACTGGCATTCAGCCTAATGCTAATTAAAGCCTTACACTGAAAGATCAGCCTCTGGCCAGTGCTCTTTATTCTAGAGGACAACTAGCTGTGTCCAGATTGGTTAGGCAATATGACATTTTAAAGACTAACAACAATAATATACAAACCCCAGTTCCCTGCACCTCCTCCCACAGGCATAACCCTTCCAGGTGTTATGATAAAAGTTGTGTTTTTCTAATTCTGTCCAGGTAAAGGAAACAACTGACTATTGACTTCCGATCTTATTCTCCCAGCCGCCAGTTTAATCCCTCTGGATGCATCATATCCAACCTCCTAAGGATCCGAGGGACAGGTTCAACCTTCATTCCACAATTGAGGAAACTGACCAATAAACACATGGGTCTTATGCCTCAGTGTCAACTCCCACGGAAATCTCCAGGTAATAACTCAGATTGTATATCAAAGGGTATATTTTCTTCTGTTCTCATGTTTAATTCAACCCCAGGAATCAAATAATACAATAAAGAATAAAATGAGTTCCGAGGCTCAGCATTGTATTCCCAGGGCCTTTGGTCCCAGGCAAACCACAGAGCTCAGTTATCCTGAGATGAAAGGAAAGGAAAGAGAAACATGAAAAGTTTCCCAGCTCAGTCACAGAGACATCTTATAGCCACATACTAAGGACATGACAATAACTTAGGGGTGGAAAGGACACAAATGGAATAGAAGATGGAGCCATTTCCATTCAGATTCAAACCAAGTTATAATCTGAGGCAGAAGAAACACTGGACACCATGGAAGAATAAGATGAAACGGTCCAGTAGGGAGTGTCACACACCTCGCAGGGACAGCTTCTGGGGCTCCAGACATGACGGGAGGAGGGAGGGGGCTGGGTGAGAGCAAGTGCATGGAAAGGCCTGGGAGTAGGAACAAGAGGGTGATATGCGGAAGGTGGGCCCCACCAGGTGATGACAGGGGGCAAGCTTGCGGAAGGTGGCCAAGTGCCCTCACCTCTCCTGAGGGGTGCATGCGTCTGTCCTGGGAGCTGTGGCTGATGGAGAGAGAGGCTATGGCTCTATGTGGATGAGTTGTCAATGAGAGCCTCCCTGCAGCCACAGGACTTCGTGGTCTCAACACGGTGGGAGCACAGGATCATGTACACAATGTCACCAAAGAAAAAGCATCCTATTCCCAACTTATTCACAGACTTCTATTTCTGGTATCTATATTCCCAATGTGTCCACAAGTGCATTTGGAAAAACAAAAAAGATTTGTATGTGATATGACTGCATCTTTAGAAAACCCAAGTGATCACAACCAGAGCACTTTTAATACCTAATGAGCCAAATACACTGATGAACAAAAATAGACCCAGAGACACAGATGCGTGAACAGACTGTGGAACCTCAGAGGGAAGGTGGGGGAGGGTGGGTGGGTGGATGGGAAGAGATCAACCAATGGGCTGTGTGCATATATGCATCACTCCTGGACACAGACAATGGGGTGTTGAGGGCCTGGGGGTGGAGGGGCAGTAGGCTGGAAAAAGTTAATCGGGGGAAAGGGGACCTATGTAAACCTTTCAACAATAAAGATTTAATAAAAAGAGTCAAAAATAAAAGGAAAAGAAAAGAAAAGCCAAGAATAACTGCCCTGACTGGGTGGCTCTGTTGGTTGGAGGTTCGTCCTGTACATTGAAAGGTTGCAGGTTTGAATCTGGGTTGGGGTGTGTGGGGGAGGCCACTGAGCAAGCGGTACCTAGAGGAGAGAAGCTCCTCCAACCTAAACACAGTCCAGGCCTCGCCCATGATCCCAGGCCCATCCTCTGCTGAGTGTGACCGAACCTCCCAGCTTCCTGTTGAGTCCCTGGTCTCTGAGTCATAGGCTGCTTCCCCATGTTCCCCAGAATGCACTTCTCAGTAACCATCTATACTAATAAAAGGGTAATATGCTAATTAGACTGGGTGACCAGTCATCTTCCGGATGTCTGACTTCTTTCCTGACAAAGCCACAATGGTGGGGGCAGAGGCAGAGGTAGTTAGGGGCGATCAAGCCAGCAGGGCAGGGCAGTTGGGGGCCATCAGGTTGGCAGGCAGGCAAGCAGTTAGGAGCCAGCAGTCCCTGATTGCGAGAAGGATGTCTGACAGACATCCCCCAAGGGGTCCCGGATTAGAGAGGGTGCAGGGGCAGGTCTGAGGAACACCCCCTCCCATGCACGAATTTCGTGCACCAGGTCTCTAGTAAGAAATAATTGGCTTACATTAATCCAGAAATAAGGTCAATTCTTTTTTAAAAAAATTGAAATTCTTTATTGTTTCAAGTAATACATAAGTCTCCTTTTTTCCCCATTGACCTCTCCCCGACCGCCCCCACTCCCCAGCACATGCCCTCACCCACCTCCCCCCTTCTGTGTCCATTGGTTATACTCATATGCGTGCATATAAGTCCTTTGGTTGATCTCTTACCTCCTCATCCCCCACCTTCCTTCATAAGTTGAACAGTCTGTTCGATGCTTCTATGACTCTGGTTCTCTTTTTGTTCATCAGTTTATGTTATTCATTATATTCCACAAATGAGTGATATCATGTGATATTTATTTTTCTCTGACTGGCTTATTTTGCTTAGCATAATGCTTTCCAGTTCCATCCATGCTATTGTAAATGGTAAGAATTCCTTCTTTTTTACAGCAGTGTAATATTCCATTGTGTAGATGTATCACAGTTTTCTAATCCACTCATCTGCTGATGGGCACTTAGGCTGTTTCCAAATCTTAGCTATTGTAAATTGTGCTTCTATGAACATAGGGGTGCATATATCCTTTCTGATTGGTGTATCTGATTTCTTGGGATATACTCCTAGAAGTGGGATTACTGAGTCAAATGGGAGTTCCATTTTTAATATTTTGAGGAAACTCCCTACTGTTTTTCCATAATGGCTACACCAGTCTGCATTCACACCAGCAGTATACAAAGGTTACTTTTTCTCCACATCCTCACCAGCACTTGTCGTTTATTGATTTGTTGATGATAGCCATTCTGACAGGTGTGAGATGGTACCTCATTGCTGTTTTGATTTGCATCTCTCAGATGATTAGTGACTTTGAGCAGGTTTTCATATGTTTCTTGGCCTTCTGTATGTCCTCTTTCAAAGAGTGTCTATTTAGGTTTGTTGCCCATTTTTTTTATCAGATCGTTTATCTTCCTTTTGTTAAGTTGTATGAGTTCCCTATAAATTTTGGAGATTAAGTCCTTATCAGAGATATCATTGGCAAATATGTTCTCCCATGCAGTGGGCTTTCTTGTTGTTTTGTTGATGGTTTATTTTGCTGTGCAGAAGCTTTTTATTTTGATGTAGTCCTATTTGTTTATTTTCTCCTTAGTTTCCATTGCCCTAGGAGCTGTATCGGTAAAGATATTGATACGACAAATGTCTACTACTTTGGTGCCTATGGCTTCTTCTAAGATTTTTATAGTTTCCCATCTTATGTTTAAGTCCTTTATCCATTTTGAGTTTATTTTTGTGTATGCTGTAAGTTGGTGGTCTAGTTTCAGTTTTTTGCATGTATCACATTGTTTGCGGGTAGTTTTTATCGCGCGCTAACAGGTGCGCAGGTCATTTTTGCTAATTTTTTGCGCAAATGGCAACGTTCAGTAAAATTACGATAACTTTTGTTTACGTATTTATAGGTTACCCACATTCTACCGCTAGTCTATAAAAAACATATTAATACGTGTCCCGCACTCTACTACTACAGTCAACGTAAAACGTATAAATACGTTTCCCGCATACAATGTGGTCCAATTTCCCCAACACCATTTATTGAAGAGACTGTCTTGATTCCATTGAATGCTCTTGCTTCTTTTGTCAAATATTAATTGAGCATAATGCCATGGGTTAGTTAATTTCTGGGTTCTCTGTTCTGTTCCATTGGTCTATATGTCTGTTCTTGTGCCAGTACCAGGCAGCTTTGAGAAAAGTGACTTTGTAGTATAGCTTGATATCTGGTATTATGATCCCTCCAACTTTGTTCTTCTTTCTCAATATTGCTGCAGCTATTAGAGGTCTTTTTCTTTATTCCAGATGAATTTTTGGAGAGTTTGTTCTAGGTCTTTGAAGCAATGCCATTGGGGATTGCATTCAATCTATAGATTGATTTGGGTAGTATAGACATTTAATGATGTTGATTCTACCAATTCATGAACACAGCATATTCTTCCATTTGTTTATTTCTTCCTCCATCTCTTTTATCAGCATGATAAGATCACTTCTTAAATATAACAATTCATCAAAAGTCAGTCTTAATTTACAGCAATAAGGAATAGGGACTGAGACAAATTTAATATTTATTAAAGAGTGCTATTATGAAGAGAAAATGGAAATCACTCAATTATATCCAAATAGTTAAAATAAATGAGTTACATACAGCAAACTGGCCACATGGAGAATTGATTACAGTGGTACACATTTGGTGAATTGCCTTTTGGGTACCCACCTACAACCAATGACTGCAAGGTTGACTGATCAGCAGATCAGCAGCACCAGCCAGCCATCTTTCTGCATTCCCCTGCATGACAGCTCAGCTCCAGACCAGGTGGCATGGTGGCATGGTGGCTGTCATGGTACAGACATCAACTGCAGACCCACCTACATTTACTAGTAATAGAAGCAGAACTAATCTTTTTTCCTTGAGTCTTATTTCAAGAGTAGAGGCCCAGTGCACAAAAATTTGTGCACTCGGGGGGGTCCCTCAGGCCGACCTGTGCCCTCTCGCAGTCTGGGACACCTTGGGGGATGACCACCAGCTGGCTTAGGCCCATTCCCCGGGGAATTGGGCCTAAGCTGGCAGTCAGGCATCTCTCTGGCAGACCAGGTGCCCTCGGGGGATGTCCACTTGCCAGCAGGGAGCAGACCTAAGCTGCAGTTGGACATCCTTAGCACTGCTGAGGAGGCGGGAGAGGCTCCCACCACAACCGCTGTACTGGCAGCCGTCAGCCTGGCTTGTGGCTGAGCAGAGCTCCCCCTGTGGGAGCGCACTGACCACCAGGGGGCAGCTCCTGCATTGACCGTCTGCCCCCTGGTGGTCAGTGTGTGTCATAGTGACCAGTCATTCCCAGTCATTCTGCTGTTAGGGTCATTTTGCATATTAACCTTTTATTATATAAGATAGAGACCTGGTGCATGGGTGGGGGCTGGCTGGTTTGCCCTGAAGGGTGTCCCGGATCAGGGTGGGGGTCCCACTGGGGTGCCTGGACAGCCTGGGTGAGGGGCTGAGGGCCATTTGCAGGCTGGCCACAGCCCCTTCAGGGTGAGGGTCCCCTTGGGGTTCCTGGCCAGCCTGGGTGAGGGGCTGAGGGCCGTTTTAAGGCTGGCCACACCCCCTTCAGAGTGGAGGGTTCTGCTGGGGTGCCTGGCCAGCCTGGGTGAGGGGCTGATGGCCGTTTCCAGGTTGGCCAAGCCCCTCATCAGGGACCCTCACCCCATGAGGGTGTGGCCATCCTGGGTTAGGAGCTGATGGCTCTTTGCAGTCTGGCCACAGCCCCTTCAGGGTAGGGGTCCCCGCTGGAGTGCCCAGCCAACCTGGGTGAGGGGCTGATGACTGTTTGCAGTCTGGCCAATCCCCCCACCAGGGACTCTCACCCCATGAGGGTGTGGCCATCCTGGATGAGGGTCTGATGGCTGTTTTCAGGCTGGCCACAACCTCCAGCCACCCAAACTACCAAACAGTGGAGGCTGGCTGGAAGCATGTATCTGGGATTTATTTAACTTCTATAATTGAAACTTTGTTGCCTCACAGCCAGCCAAGGCAGGCAGGAAGTTTGGCTTCCTCCATTGTCTGGGCAACCAAGCCTCTGGCTTGCTCCAGCTCTGTGGCTGCTGGCCGCCATTTTGATTGGATTAATTTGCATATAGTCACTGATTGGCGTGGTTGGGCATAGCGAAGGTACAGTCCATTAGCATCTTTGTCTTTTATTAGTGTAGATGGAGGAAATTTTTTTTCCAGAAGCCTTACTACCCCTAAACCATCTCACTGGCCTGATAAAAACTACATACCTACCCATGCCTCAATCTAACATTAATAAGGGTAACTCATGGCAACCACAGATTCCTTTCTTAGGGCAGAGCTGGCCCCTGCCTCCCCTAAGCACATGGCTATGCAGAGGAAGATAGAAACTTCAACAAAATTGTGTTGTTAGGAAGGGAACAGGTATGAAGACTGTAGAACAGGGGTCCTCAAACTACGGCCCATGGGCCACATGCAAATACAAATATTGTATTTGTTCCCATTTTGTTTTTTTACTTCAAAATAAGATATGCACAGTGTGCATAGGAATTTGTTCATAGTTTTTTTTAAACTATAGTCCAACCCTCCAACGGTCTGAGGGACAGTGAACTGGCCCCCTGTTTAAAAAGTTTGAGGACCTCTGCTGTTGAAAATGGATTTAGGTAGGAAACCAATATTTTCTGCTACCATATCTTTTTGATTTAGCCTACATAAATTTCCCCATGACAATAAATATTTTTTAAAAACATGATTTTAACTGAAAGCATAATTGCATGACCGCATCATAGTTTATTTAATAAGTTCCCTATTGTCAGACATTTACGGCAATTCAATTTTCTACTATTTTCAGTGACTCGGTGTTTTTTCTTAAAACTGTCAAATTAATGTCCATAAATCCATTAATGTTCATAAATCTTGAATAATAATGTTTCTCTCACTGAAATAAGTATTATCATTTCCAGTTAAAATGCTGTTATGTTTTCTCACTGTCACTGATGAATCAGTAAATGATTGTTCAAGAAATGTTAATTTGTAAAATGCATACTATAGACTTTTTTAACCTTTATGACCAGCTCCTGCATTATCTCACTTTTTCCCCAGCTCACTTTTTCTTGGCCAACTCATTTCAATAAATATTTACTGATAATTTTGTCAACATCATATGATGAGTAAGACACAATCTTTGCCTTTTTGAGCTTATGATTTAGTAGGGTTTTTTCTGAGTTAACTTTTAGCAGATAAAAACCATGAAATTTTCAGAACTGTCTGATTCACATATTTGTTTAATATATATTGATTATCTGTTATTTGCCATGCTCTGCGCTAGGATCCAGGGTGCAATGCCCTCATGGAACTTAGGTACTGAGAAAGCAGTCCAAAAGGAACTCTCAAAATTATTCTCCTACCTTTTGTTTCCATGCCGCCCTTTGTCACTTAAAGAGGAAACATCTGGCCTCCCTGCCTTTTTCTGATTACTTTTGAGGGAATAAATTCATGTATATTTTCTCACCTTTGGTCGTGTCACTGATGCCATAGAATGTGGCTATTTCAACAGAGGGCTCAGTCAGAAAATAAAATTTGACAGACTTTATTTCCTGATGCATTTTGTGGCTTAAAACAAGGCAGGAAGTGCTGCTCACAGTGAACTTTGTTGACTGTGGCTGTGAATGATATAGCCACACTGAGATGCTGCTGACCCAGCTGGCCTCTTCTCTCCATGGACCCTGAACTTACCCAGTGGTGAGAGCCCACAAAGCACTGGGCTCAGACATAGGACTTCTGTTCAGTCTGGAATTTTTCATGATAGAATTTCATCTTTGAAAATGGGAATGAAATGTAAACAGTTTTGCAGTGGCTGAGGTGAACTTAGTTTTTTTAAAAAGGTACAAACATGTCATTTTTACTAAAATAAAATTATAATAACCTTTCTACCTTTTTGTAGCTCATCTAATTCTAAACAATTAATAAATTTCTTTTTGGGGACTCAAAAGGACTTGATTGGGACATAGATAATGATTTATAGAATTTTATATTTAGAAGGGCCCTTGGAAATCATATAGTTTTATGATGGGCGAACCTGGCTGCCCATCCAAAGGACACGAGGAGTTTTTAAAAATATAGATTCCAGGCCCTACCCAGACCAACTGGTCAGATTCTAGGGGCATAGCGTCCCAGTGCTAGAAACAATGATCCAAAACTTCTCATTTCACAGATGAGGAAATTAGAGGCCACAGACTTGTCTAGAGTCACAGAGTCAGATTATTTCAAAGAAAATAATACATTTTGTTTCCTCAAACATCATCTTCTCTCTTTAATCGATTACCCAAAAAAGGACAGTGAAGCCAGAGGAGAGGCACTGCTGCAAACCTTTTGAATCCTAAGGAGAGAAGGAGGCCAAAGGGTTATCTGAAGAGAGACACTGTGCATCCTGTTCCAGAACAAACTTGCACTGGAGGCAGCGCTGCAGGAGCTGCCACACCATGGAGTCCTGATGCAGCAGAAGGGTCTGACTAATCAGTCTGGTGCCAAGACAGTGACTCACCACAGTGTAAGAGTGACTCAGGCTGGATGCTGCCCCACAGGGAACTCATAACCCCACACTCCCTCAAGATGGTAACAGAGATACAGGCTCAAGCAAGCCCCCAGCTTCGCACCTGGGGACATACTTAGAACTGAGCTCAGGCCAGTAACCTGGGGCCACATTTTCTCCTCTAAGCAGACAAATATAGAAAGTGGTTAAATCCTCCTCCCCCACCCCCAGCCTCCACGATGATACAGCTTTTTTAGAGAGACAGCAGAGGTGGTGTTCTTTTTTGTTTGTTTTTTCTTTTATGATACATTGTAAAAAGGCAGACTTAAATACTATTCAAAGGAGGATAAATTGCTGTGACTGAGTTCTCCAATAACATGCATTAATTTAACAGATATTTATTGAGCACCTACTATATTCTAGGTACTGCTCTCTGTGGTTGGTTTCTAGAGCTTACATTCTTAGAATAGCAATCATAAATATCTTAGTAGTTAATGAATGGTGCATAAAATTATGGTTTACTTTTCCTGGAGTAAAAGCTTTCTGGCATTTATTGAGGTCTGCTTGTTTCAATATTTTTTTTTAAAGAGCAGCAATTTAATCAAGTGAAAATACCGGAACTAAGATTGTGGCTTGCTAGCAAATAGAAAGGACATATTAGGTTAATTTCATTCTAGCTAGCATGGTAGACAAATTCCTTAAAGCCACACATTATTGTGTAAAGGAAAATTTAGTAAATTTTGACTGCGTAAAAACCCACAAACTATAATTGTCCACATTGTTTTTACTCTTGTGTTAACATAAAAGGTATTGATATATAATTTTAATAATAGTACCAATAGCTACAATTTACTGGACGCTATGTGCCAAGCATTGTGCTAATAAGCATTTTAAAAAATTTAATCCTTACCATAAGCTTTTGAGGCAGATCTTCTTTTTCCCATTCTATAGATGTGATAATTGAAACACACAGAGGTTAATAAATATGTCTAAGATTATACAGCTCTAGAACCAAATTCAAACCCAGTTAGTCTGATCCGCAATTCCTCAGTACCAAAGCTAAATAGTGCCTGCCTCACCGAACCACCTTGGGGAATAACAGGATAATCCACGTTAAGCACATGGAACAGTTCTTGGTTCTTAGCTCTCAATTAATGTTAACCACAATAACTCTGATAAAAAATAATAGTTGGAGTGATATACAGGAGTTAGAACCTTGGCTTTGGTATGAAATCTTCTCTTCTAATTTTAATCCCCCAAACCTGAAGTTCGAGTTCTTGAGTCTCTTAGAATAATGACAAATTTTTATCAGATTGCTGGTTTGTTTCTTTCTTGACTCATCACCATGGTCAAATTGGGAGATAGGAGATTGTCATGCTAAAGAATAAGGACTTTGAAGCCAGAATAGGGTATGAATCTTGGCTCTGACACATACCTAATATGTGGCCTTGGACTAATCATTAAATGTCATAAGCCTATATTTCTCATCGGTTTATGATGAAGCATCAATTTTTATTTTTCTTCCTTCCTCCCTCCGTCCCTCCCTTTTTTTCCTTTCCTTTCTTCCTTCTATTCTTGCCATTCCCAATTCACTGTAGACAAATACTTTTGCAAAATACAATAGAAAAATCTTATGTCAAATTGTTACAGATGTCCTAGCCAGGTGGCTCAGTCGCTTGGAGTGTCGTCCCATATACCAAAAGGTTGCAAGTTTGATTCTCGGTCAGGGCACATACTTAGGTTGTGGGTCCCATCCTGGGTTAGGGAACATAAGGGAAGCAACCATCAATATTTCTCTTTCATATTGATGTTTCTCTCACGTGCACTTTTGCTGTCCCTTTCTTCTCTCTCTAAAATCACCAAAAACATATCCTTAGGTACTCAGAGAGTTTAACTGTTGCCTGGCTCTAGTAGTGGAATGAAGAGGCCTCAAAGGGGGTTGGTGCTTGCCTACAATGTTATCCACCTGGAAAATACATATAATAATCTATAATAATAAAAGCATAATATGCTAATTAGACTGACTGCTGAATGACCTCCCAGATGTCATTCTGGACATCCTTCCAGATGAAGCCACGGTGGCAGGAGCTGAGGCAGAAGTGGTTAGGGGCGATCAGGCAGGCAGGCAGAGTAATTAGGGATGATCAGGCAGGCAGGCAAGCAGTTAGGGGTGATCAGGCAGGCAGGCAAGCAGTTAGGGGGAGATCAGGAAGGCAGGCAAGCGGTTAGGGGTCATCAGGCAAGGAGGCGAGTAATTAGGGGCGATCAGGCAGGTGAGCAGTTAGGAGCCAGCAGTCCTGGATTACCAGAGGGTGCAGGTCAGGCTGAGGGACTTCTATGCCCCGCCCTCCACCCCATGCACGAATTTTATGCACCAGGCCTCTAGTACATAATACAAAGAAGACAGTTAACAATTGGTGGATCTCACTTTAAGTCTTCCTACTTTAAGATTTTATTTCATAATCTATACATGTGGGACACAAATACGTATTGAATATGGTGGTTGTAAAAAATCAAGTGAAATGATGTAGATAAAGTAGTTAGCACCTTATGTGCCTAGTATATCATGAACAGTGAAGAACTTGGAGCCCTTTAGGAGTTCCTATTCCCAGCCTGTGCCAGAAACAGGACTATAGAGATAGAAGAAAGAGCTACAAAAAGTAGAGATCTCAATGAGGAAGTGAGGAGAGGGGAGAATCTGTAATATTTTCAAAAATAAAGATAAATTTTAAAAATAAATACAAGTTTTAAAAAAAAGTAGAGATCTCAACTATTCATAGCTGAGTCCCATGTGAGTTCACTTTTCTCCATCTCTTTGGGAAGCTGAATTGCTCCTTGGGATATACATTCCAGAACTCTAATGTTTTCATGATGTTTTAAAAGGGATAAGTGACTAGTTTGAGCTAAGCCCTGAGTCATGCCAAAGTATATTCTGAACTATTTGCCATTCTGTTTTGCTCAGTATAAGCATAAACCTAGAACATCACTAAAAATAAGCAGTAAGGACATAAATTTGACTGTTTCAAAGAAGTAAGCACATTATCACCAGTGTTTCAACTGTGGCTCAGAAGTCAAAGAGCTCTCCCTATAATGCTTAGTTAAATTAATTTGAGGAAGCACTGCTAAAGTAACACATTTAATGCCTGTGTGTTTACTCTGTTGGTGGTGTCATCCATTTGGCTCTAGGAGTGGAATGAGGAGGTCCCAAAGGGAACTGGTACTGGCCTGTAATGCTATCCACCTAGGCCAGTGGTTCTCAAACTGTGGGTCGCAACCCCTTTGGCAGTTGAACGACCCTCTCACAGAGGTTGCCTAAGACCATCCTGCATATCAGATATTTACATTATGACTCATAACAGTAGCAACATTACAGTTATGAAGTAGCAACGAAAATAATTTTATGGTTGGGCCACACCATGAGGAACTGTATTTAAAGGGCCAGAAGGTTGAGAACCACTGGTAAGGGGTCTCAATGTTAGCTTCATTATCAGAGAAGAATGAAGTAGTGGTATAGAAATGGAAAGAAGCAAAGTTCTAGCACCTAAAACAATTGGGACAGACAAAAAGGAACATTAATGGACAACACGTAAAGTAGTACAAGAAACAGATACCTAAGCAGCATGCAGGTACACAACTTGAAGTGGTTACGAGTATAAGCTTTCAGTCACACAAATCTGGGTTGGAACTTTTCTATCAAATGTCTTCCATGAAGATTTAATAAGGTGATATAAGAAAAATGCTTAGCAACTTCCTAACATATACTATGGGTTAAAGAAATGAGAACTATTGCTAAAAGTAAGAATAATGATAAAGTAAGAGCAATAGGTAGGGGCTACTTCACCCACTGTTTAACCTGCCAGTCTCCCAAAATATGAACATTAAAGTATCACATATCTTATTTCTAAATCTGTACAGCTCTCTTAAAGGAAAAAAAAAACCTCATTATAAAGGAAAAGTAAAGATCAATTTGGCAAATTCATGAGGGGCCTATTTTATTTTATTTATAAACTAGAGGCCTGCTGCATGAAATTCAGCCTGCATTTGCAACCTCTCCAATCTGGGATCCCTCTCACAATCCAGAACCACTGGCTCCTAATCGCTCAGTTGCCTGCCTGCCTGCCTGCCTGATGGCACTAACTGCTCTCATTTCCTGGCCTAAACCTTCTAACTGCCCATCTGCTCTCCCTTCCTCTCCATGCCTTCAGACCGTGGCACAGGAGTGCTAAGAGCTCTCCACCAAGGCCCCACTCCTGTCCTGACACTCCACTCTGGGCTGGGCAGCACGGCAGGCCTACATGTGCCTCTGTTGGGAGCAGCCTCCTCCTCCGAGGCAGCATGATGTTAGCACTGGGCAGACCTGCGTGCGCCTCCACTGGGGACAGAAGTCCCCACCCCCGTCTCCGCCCACCAGCTCCTGTGCACGAGCAGCCTGTTGATTGGTCATGACTAGGACACCGTTAGGACCAATTAGCATATTACCTCTTTATTATATAGACTAGAGGCCCAATGCACAAAAATTTGTACACTTGATGGGGGGGTCCCTCAGCCCAGCCTGTGCCCTCTCGCAGTCTGGGACCCCTCGGGGGATGTCCACCTGCTGGCTCCCCGGAGGATTGGGCCAAAGCTGGCAGTCAGACAGCCCTCTGGCAGCCCAGGAGCCCTCGTGGGATATCCACTTGCCAGCGGGGAGTAGGGCCAAGCTGCAGTCGGACATCCTTAGCACTGCTGAGGAGGCAGTAAAGGCTCCTGCCATCACCGCTGTGCTGGCAGCCGTGAGCCTGGCTTGTGGCTGAGCAGAGCTCCTCCATGTGGGAGCGCACTGACCACCAGGGGACAGCCCCTGCATATTGAGCGTCTGCCCCCTGGTGGTCAGTGTGTGTCATAGTGACAAGTCATTCCCAGTCATTCTGCTGTTAGGGTCAATTTGCAGGTTACCCTTTTATTATATAAGATAGAGTCCTGGTGCACAGGTGGGGACCGGCTGGTTTTCCCTGAAGGGTGTCCTGGATCAGGGTGGGGTTCCCCCTGGGGTGCCTGGCCAGCCTGGGTGAGGGGCTGACGGCTGTTTTCAGGCTGGCAACAGCCCCTTCAGGGTGGGGCAACCTAAGCCTCCTGCTTGCTCCAGCTCCATGGCCGCAGCCATCTTAGTTGGGTTAATTTGCATATTTGCCCCTGATTGGCTGGTGGGCATGGCTTTGTGGGCATGGCTTGTGAGTGTAGCAGAGGTATGTTCAATTTGCATGTTTCTCGTTTATTAGATTGGATTGAGGTGAATTTCATGAGTGGTAGCATGAAATCCTTTAGGGGTTAAATTACTTTATTTAGTAAGATCCTAAGTAGTTTATGTGAGAGTACATTATTATTTAGCCTTTAAACTATATACTTTAAATATATCAGTCAGATAACTGACAGATTATTCCAGCGAGTTGGTAGCTAGAGGGTAAAATATGGACAGCAATTACAGCTATCTACATTAATAAAAGACAAAGATGCTAATTGACCGTACCTTTGCTATGTTCCAAGCCACACCCACCAGCCAATCAGAGTAACTCTATGCAAATTAAGCCAACCAGGTTGGCGGCCGGCAGCCATGGAACTGGAGCAAGCAGGAGGCTTGGTTGCCTGGGCAATGGAAGAAGCCAAGCTTCCCGCCTGCCCTGAGCCAGCTGTGGCCTCCACTCATGGCAACAAAGTTTCAATTATAGAAGCTAAATAAATCCCAGATACCTGCTTCCAGCCAGCCTCCACTGAGAGCTTAGGTGGCTGGGGGCCATGGCCAGCCTGCAAACAGCCATCAGCCCCTCACTCAGGCTGGCCACACCCTCATGGGGTGAGGGTCCCCACTCGGGGGCTTAGCCAGCCTGAAAATGGCCCTCAACCCCTCACCCAGGCTGGCCAGGCACCCCAGCGGGAACCTCCACCCTGAAGGGGCTGTGGCAAGCCTGAAAAAGACCCTTAGCCCCTCACTCATTATGGCCAGGTACCGCAGTGGGGACCCCCACAATGAAGGGGCTGTGGCCAGCCTGCAAAGAGCTATCAGCCCCTCACCCAGGCTGGCCAGGCACCCCAGCGGGGATCCCCACCCTGAAAGGGCTGTGGCCAATCTGCAAACAGCCATCAGCCCCTCTCCCAGGCTGGCCAGAAACCCCAGCAGGGACCCCCACCCTGAAAGGGCTGTGGCCAGCCTGAAAACAGCCATCAGCCCCTCGCCCAGGCTGGCCAGGCACTCCTATATAATAAAAGGGTAATATGCAAATTGACCCTAACAGCAGAACGACTGGGAATGACTGGTCACTATGACACACACTGACCACCAGGGGAAAGATGCTCAGTGCAGGAGCTGCCCCCTGGTGGTCAGTGCGCTCCCACAGGGGGAGCTCTGCTCAGCCACAAGCCAGGCTGATGGCTGCCAGTACAGCGGTGGTGATGGGAGCCTCTCCCGCCTCCTCAGCAGCGCTAAGGATGTCCAACTGCCACTAAGGCCTCCTCCCCGCTGGCAAGTGGACATCCCCCGAGGACTCCCAGGCTGCCAGAGGGATGTCTGACTGCCAGCTTAGGCCCAATCCCCCAGGGAGCGGGCCTAAGCCAGCAAGTGGTCATCCCCCAAGGGGTCCCAGACTGCAACAGGGCACAGGCTGGGCTGTGAGCCCCCACCCCCACCCCCAATGCACAAATTTTTATGCACCGGGCCTCTGGTAGATTATAAAACACTAACAGGATATGGTAATCACAGGTTGTATGGGGGACTTGAAGGTTCTGGTTTTAATAAGGTAACTGTAAGACTATACATTTTTTAAATTACCACAGAAATTTGACTACAGGTGAATATGAAATAATATTAAGAAAAAAATTGTTACTATTACTGAGTGTGATAATGGCAATGCAACTGCACAAAAAAGTGCCCATAGTTTTAAAGTTTTTTACTGAAGAATGTTAAGTGTGAAATAGGTTGTAGATGGCTGGGTTTTGCTTCCAAATATATCCAAAAAAGAAAAACCTGGATGGATAAAGAAAAGCAGCAAAAGCCTGGTAACTGGTAACTCTGGTGGTGAGAATATGAAATTTTACTGTATTCCTTTTCTGTACTTCAAATATGCTTGAAAATTTAAATGATAAGTTAAATCAAAAGCACTTCATCATCAGGTAGTTAATGTTCTCACTGTTTTAAAAGGGGATGCTTGGAAATGAAAATTCAATTTATTAATGTTCCCTAGCAGATAAATTGAACTATTTCTCTGCATTATGTCACAAGGAATATGATCTAATGATTTGGAATTTACAGTACTTACAATGTCAGAACCTCTACCTTTTAAAATCTACTTTACAGAAGCTCTATTATTGGGAAATGTGGCTAATTACTAAGGAAGTTTATGTACTCTGGTAAATTATAAAAGTTTAAAGGTATTTACTTCATGATGACATAGATGACTTTTTGTTTAAAGTAAAAGAAATTAGACTGTCTGTTCAATTCCTTTAGATTGAATGTATTTTATGCATCCATGTATAAAAAGATGCAAAGAAGAAATTAAAAGCCAGGATCCTAAAAGTCCTTTCTGATTTTAGAATTCAGGGACAGTCCTTTCCTGAGCCTGGGAACAAACTCCTCAATACTCTTAACTTAATTCCAGTGTCCCCTCATAGAAATAAATCATCAAGGACATTTTTTAAATGTGCTAGATTCTGCCTGTCTATTTGTACAGGTGTGTGTGTGTGTGTGTGTGTGTGTGTGTGTGTGTGTGTTTCTTCTAATCTGAATCTGGCCCATCTCTCCCTTTCATCCCCTCCATCATGAAGAGGCCTCAGATCCATAGACCTCAAGTCTAAGCGACTCTCTTAAAGCTCTGCCTTTTCCTTGGTCCTTTCATGTAGAAATATTGCCTTTCACCTTCCAGTTGTTTTTCTTTTGAGCCAACCTGTATGTCTTTTCTGCCTTCTGTTTTGCTTGTCACTTTCATTTCCTCTCTTGGGATGGCTCACATTCTCATTTCCCCCCTCTCCAGCTTCACTTTAAGGACAGTTTCTCTACTCCTCATATTTGGCTTTCAAATCTTCCAAGTGTCATAAACTGGGAAAGAGAAACATTATCAGTGCATATTTCTAATGATGAAAGGAAACATAATCAGAGGTTCTCTAAAGAGAAGAAAACTAGAATATACCAAAGGTTGTGCTTTCCAAATAAAGAGATTATAATATCTAGAAAAAAATTTAATAATTGTATAAATAAAATAGAATCACTGTGGAGTGGCAAGCTGAAAAAGTTTGTAATTGTATAAAAATATTTACTAGGAAAACACAACTTGAAATTTTATTAATGAAATTAGAGGCCTGGTGCATGGATTCATGCACTAGTGGGGTCCCTCAGCCTGGCCTGCACCCTCTTGCAATCCAGGACCCCTCAGGGGATGTCAGACTGCGGGTTTTAGCTGTACTGAAGCAGCAAGCGGCCAGGGAGGAGCCCAAGCCAGGGATGGGCACCCTGCCACTGCTGCTCCCCACTGTGCCTGTCACCAACTCCAAACACTGCCACCTGCTGCTGCCTGCCACCACCACCTGCCACCACCTGCCTCCACCGCTGCGTAGCGCTATCATGGAGGCAGGAGAAGCTCCCACCACCGCAGCTGTGCTCTCCAGCCGAAAGCCCGGATTCTGGCTGAGCAGAGCTCCCACTGTAGGAGCACACTGACCACCAGGGGGCAGGTCCTGCATTGAGCGTCTGCCTGCTGGTGGTCAGTGTGCGTCATAGCAACTGGTCATTCCGGTCATTCTGGTTGCTTAGGCTTTTATATATATATATAGATTTGGAGTTGAATATTCTTTTAATTCTGCACTGGCAATGTAGCAAGCTCAAAAGCAAACTGCAAATCTACTTGTACATAGAGGCAATATTGTCTTATTTTACAAATAACATTGTGATTATTTTTAAAAATTTATTTTCAGAGAGTTACAGAAAGTTGAAAAATTTCAAAATATAACTACAGATATTCAACTTGACACTGGAAACATCAAAGTCTAATCAAGATGGAATGTCAACAAAAGCTATTTCCTTCCCAACTATTTCTGCATAACATCCTGACTGACCAGCTGCTAGACTTTTTTTTTTTAAATATATTTTATTGGTTTTTTACAGAGAGGAAGGGAGAGGGATAGAGAGTTAGAAACATTGATGAGAGAAAAACATCGATCAGCTGTCTCCTGCACACCTACTACTGGGAATGTGCCCACAACCAAGGTACATGCCCTTCACCGGAATTGAACCTGGGACCTTTTGTACACAGGCTGACGCTCTATCCACTGAGCCAAACCAGTTAGGGCCAGCTGCCAGCCTTTTAACATGCTTGACATGGAGGTTCTCCTTTCTATAGCAGGACTGTCATCTTGTTGAAAAGCTGTGGCCCTGAATATATGTAAATGTTTCTGATAATAATACCATTAAGTGTTTCTGAAAAGAAAATGCTTTCTGCTTTGTCATCCTAGTGCTAGCCAAATATTTCTCTTTACTAGACCATAAAAACAATACCCTAAAAATCTAAATCTAGGGAGGAATGAGAAATCATGTAGCATGTTTCTTATGCTTAAAGTATGAATTAACTAAACTTGTAAGTGACAAAATGAAGCATAGATCTTTGTAAAAAAATTCCTGATTATTCCACAACTTTGGTGACTAATTTCTACTCAGCAATTCTTTTTTTTTAAAACCAGAACCCAAGGGCTAAACGTATAGTACTAAGTTTGATCCACTATGAAGCAGAATTGACATCACCCTCAACATTACTGTAGCAGATGATATTCATAAGGCATATGTGTATGATGGTCTGGATATTACAGCAGTACTAAAGGGACACATAAAATCACCAGCAGTTCAGCCATTCCTGAAGCTTCACCTCTCAGCTAAGTAATTTTACACTGGCTTGAGCTCTCACTTTTATTTACTTCTATACAGAATGCTCCCCCTGTCCCCCTGCAACACCACCACCCTGTTCCCCCGCAACACCACACCAACAATTTTACATTTAGGTACTTAATTTACTGTAACTTTCAGTTCTCTTACTTTGAGACCTCTTCATTCTCAACATAGGCTCCAAAAGTTGACATTTTTCCTCTTAAAAATGGAAGATTTTTCACATAAAAATAATGTAACTTTTATTCAAGTTACTACTTTCAATGACAAAAACATAGCATTCAGGCTGTGGAGAGCTGTGGCTGGTGACTCAGTCCTGAGCACTGGCCTGCAAGGATCTTCCTCACACCTCAACAAAGGTGGCAATTACTTCAGTTTCTACTCTAGTTGTTTAAAACTAAGGAAAACTGTACATGTTAAATTACGAACACCAATCAGTGACTTCTCACGTATCTGGATTCAAATTCCCCTCACAATTTAGGATGGCTCTAAACAGAAAAAAAAAGTATGAGAGCCCAATTGAATGTATTTCCCTCTTCATTTCTTCTTTCTCCTATATTTTGCTTCTTGATTATATTCACGTGTAATCTCTTTAAAGACCTGCTCCTTTCATGCCAACATGGTCAGTAGAATGTGGGTTTCAGGTGCACCAGTGAAAATAGTTGAGGGGCCCTGCTCTACATAACAGCCCATTGGCCCTTGAAGGCTATTATCAGTAAAAAGCTTTCACTCTTCCCCATTTAATAATCCCACTTACTCTATTTTTTTCTCTTATTTTTTAGGCTCCTGTCCTTTAATCTTCTCTGTGGCTCCTCTCTGAACTTTCACCAAGTTAAACAGTTCCCTTTACTTGGAAGAAATCAGTGTTGCCCATAGAATTCTTAGAAGGCTCCAACAAGGCCATTCATGTAATTACATGATAAAGAAAATAAAGACGTCTTAAGGGTTTTGTGTGTGTGTGTTTTAATATATTTTAATTGATTTCAGAGAGGAAGAGAGAGGAAGAGAAAGATGGAAACATCAATGATGAGAGAGAATCATTGATCGGCTGCCTCTTGCATGCCCCACACTGGGGATCTAGCCCGTAGCCCAGGCATATGCCCTGACCAGGAATTAAACTGTGACCTCCTGAATCATAGGTCAACGTTCAACCACTGAGCTACACTGGCCAGGCTAAGACCTCTTGAGTTTTAGGAGGTAAATGCCCAGGCCAGTGAGACTGGAACAAAGGTACTCACATTTGTGGTATTCTAAGATGTTTTAAAGGAAAGTAGTTAAAATATCTACCAGCACTAATGTTTTCATAATATAGAGTGTTTCATTTACTTTTTACATTACATATATTGTTGCATTTACTTTATTGTCCATAAGAACCCTGAGAAGGAGGTCATTACTATCTCTATTTTACAGGTAGAAAGCTAAGGCTCAGAGAGGAAGTGTTAAAAATCAGAATGAGATTCCAGGTTTGTCTGACTTCAGAATGAAAGCTATTGTACTAAATCATGCTGTTTTGCACAATATTGCAAGCAAGGAAAGACTTTTTCAGCCCCAGAAACAGCTCACCAGGGTGCTTTGGAGGTCCTACTGAATTTATCAAAATTGCATATTAATCCTCACAACTCTATAGAAACCAGCAGCTTTTATATTACCTCTTCTTTCCCAGTTTATTATCACTTAAAAGGGTGGCAAAAGGAGATAGAAACAGAAGAAAACTGCTATGTACCAAATAGAATAGAGATAGATAGATAGATAGATAGATAGATAGATAGATAGATAGATATAGATGATATAGATATAGATAGAGATATAGATAGAGATATAGATATATTTAAATTCTCACACAAGAATATGTTTTTACTGATTTTTAGAGAGAGAGACCAAAACATAAATTTGAGAAAGAAACAACAATTAGTTGACTCTCTACGCATCCCAACTGAAGAATTGAACCTGAAACCAAGGTATGTGTCCTGACCAGGAATCAAACCTGCAACCTTTTGGTGCATGGGATGATGTTCCAACCAACTGAGCTACCTGGCCAGGGCCAAAGATGCCGGGAGCCGGTCCATCCTTGCTGTTTCAAGGGACCTGGCATATATGGTATACTGTTCTTAATATGTTTGCTCACCTTCTTGGCACTATGTGTTTTAACCAAGGTCACCTCTCTGAGAAAGGTTGTTTCCCCAGGTAGGGATTTCCCCCTGAAGTTAGGGAGGGAATAAAAGTCCTTAACTAAGTGCCAGGCGGGTAATTAATCATTTTAACTACGAACAATCATGCTTAAGCTACATAATCTTTACTCCCTGGGATGGAGATAAGAAACGCCCTAACCTTTGGAATAGAGATTGATAGGATTGGAATCAACTGGTATAAATACAGATGTAACAAGACACAGAACCTAGACACAGAACCTAGAGACAGAAGAACTTCACTGGAGAGAACATGGCAAAAGATCCTGGACAGAAACTGGAGACAGAACCTAGAGACAGAACCTAGTGAGAGAACATGGCAAAAGATCCTGGACAGAAACTGGCCACAGAACTTAGAGACAGAACCAAGCGAGAGAACCTAGAGACAGAAGAACTTCGCTGGAGAGAACATGGCAAAAGATTCTGGACTGAACCTGACTACAGAAATTGGCAAGAGAACCTGACTAGAACCTGGTGACTGAACCTGGCTGGAGAACCTAGCAAGAGAACATGGACACAGAACCTGGCTGGAGATCCTAACCAGAACTTCGCTGGAGATCCAGACCAGAACTTGGCTGGAGATCCTGGCTAGAGATCCTGGCTAGGCTGCTGATCAACTGAACACTGTCTCCATGTCATTCCTTCTTCGCCGACTCCGTCCACACCTTTGGGGACCCCTGGACCTGCTGGGGTTGGACCCCAGCACAAAGATATATTTTTGAAAATAAATTTTTGTATTCATGAATGGAATTTCTATGAGGCTAGACTCAAATTAATGATAACTTGCCTATGCAGTTTTAAAACAATTTCTATATAAATGTAGTCTCTAGGCATGCCATTTTCAGATTGACATTTGTCAATGGCTCTACATTGTCATTGTTCACCCATTTCTGTCAAACCTATAGACAAATGGTCTCCATCTTAACTTTATGTAAATTATCTTATTTTAAATTATTCTTTCCAACCTTTTCATTATTTTTTTCCCTGATTCACTTTTCAACACATCAATATGATTTTGGTACTAAACTAATTCTGTTTTCCACAATGTTAGCTACCCACATTGATTACCTATAAATTACCAAGTTTCCTCAGTACTACCTAGGACTGACTCATAAAAAAATATCTATATCTCTCCACTCAAAACAAATCTTTATAGAAAATGGAACATTTTTTTTTTTTTAATTTTTTTATTGCTTAAGGTATTACAAAGGGTATTACATATGTGTCCATTTTATCCCCCCGCCCTAGACAGTCCCCCAGCCTCCCCTATCCCCCAGTGTCTTATGTCCATTGGTTATGCTTATACGCATGCATACAAGTCCTTTAGTTGATCTCTTACCCCCCTCCCTCCTGCCCCCCAACCCTCCCCGGCCTTCCCACTGCAGTTTGACAATCTGTTTGAGGCAGCTCTGCCTCTGAATCTATTATTGTTCAAAAGTTTATAATGGTCTCTATTATCCATGAATGAGTGAGATCATGTGGTATTTTTCCTTCATTGACTGGCTTATTTCACTTAGCATAATGCTCTCCAGTTCCATCCATGACGTTGCAAATGGTAAGAGTTCCTTCCTTTTTAGAGCAGCATAGTATTCCATCGTGTAGATGTACCACAGTTTTCTAATCCATTCATCTACTGATGGGCACTTAGGCTGTTTCCAGATCTTAGCTATGGTGAATTGTGCTGCTATGAACATAGGGGTGCATATATCTTTTCTGATTGGTGTTTCTGGTTTCTTGGGATATATTCCTAGAAGTGGGATCACAGGGTCAAATGGGAGTTGAAAATGGAACATTTTTATAAGACAATTTTCTAGTTAATTGGTGAGCACACCTCATAGCCCATATACCACATAGGCTCTTTTTTTCCATAAAAGTATATTTTATAAGGATCCTATCTAATAAAAGAGTGATATGCAAATTAACCATCACTCCGCTACAAAGACAGTGGTGCCCATAGCAGCCAGGGCAGGATGCTGGCAGCGTCACCCCGGCAATGTGAGCCCAGCAGGCATTGCTGTGGTGACCTGGAGCAGGCAAGCACCCAGCAGGGCCTGCTGACGGGTCGCCGCGGGGACCGGCGAGCAGGCAAGCGCAGCCCGCAGGCAGTGCCCAGCAGGGCCTGCTGGCGGGTCACCAGGGGTGGTGGGTCGCCACAGCAATCCGCGAGCAGGCAAGCGAGGCCCACAGGCAGCGCCCAGCAGGGCCTGCTGGTGGTTCGCCACAGGGACCCGCGAGCAAGCAAACCGGCATGCAGGCAATGCCCAGAAGGGCCTGCTTGCCCGTCGCCATGGTGTGGAGCAGGCAGGCCCCGCAGAGAGCAGAGAACCATAGGGAGTGGGCCTAAGCCATTGGTAGGACATCCCCTCAGGGCTCCTGGATTGGAGAGGGTGCAGGTTGGGCTGAGGGACCCCCCACTCCTCCCCGCAATGCATGAATTTTGTTCACTGGGCCTCTAGTGTAATAATAATCACCAAATATTTTTTAATGTCCTTAAGAGTACAATTGGGGTTGCACTAGATTTACTTTGTACTAAAAGCCCAGGTATTTGGGAAAATTAGTCTTTTCCCAGAAACATGATTTTACTTGCTTGAAAAACAAGAATTATTTTGAAGTAGATTTATTTTGAAGTAATTATTTTCAGAAATAGCCTCCAATTTTTTGGTGTGGTATTACAAGTTTATGTTTTGGTGGGAAGAAATATGAAGTGATCAATTATTTTTTTTCCATTTTTATTAAGAAGCTAGTGTCCCAGTGCACAGGTTCGTGCACATTGAAAGGAAATTAATTAGAAGAAATATTTTAATATCGCTATTCGCCCTTTCTCTATAATAGAAGTGTCAACCAAATTCATGATCGACAATGTCATATCGAAACACACGCATGTGATTGGCGCCAGTGAGAACTTTATATGTGTTGTGCATGCACGAGTCAACTTAGCCTTTTATATATATAGATAAACTTACTTGATTAGACCTGCTTTCTGATTTAGCTAAACTTTTTCCATCCCAGTGAAGCACCCCAACTACTCTTTCAGGTAATTGTCAACAACACAGCAGTAAATATCAACATGAAGCAGATTATTATTGTAGATTACACAGGGAGAACAAAGGATAAAATATTTAACTGCAGCATTGTTTGACTAGATTCTGTGCAGTGAGAAAACCTGAAGTCATTTTCAAGTTCCACCATTTCTTACTTCTTTTCAATCATGTCAAGTGTGTAAACTTTCTAAATCTCCGTTTTCTGGCTAATGAAAAGAAAATAGGATTCTACCAAGTCTCCTATCTATTTACTCCAGGATTTCTCTGAGAGTCAAATGAGATGAGGCATGAGAAAACACTCCAAAAACATTTGGTTAAAGTGTAAAATGTTTGCACCTGGCAAGTTGTGTTTTTGGGCTGAAGAAACTCCAAGGAGACAAGTCACTAGGGAGAGGAAGTGGGGTGTTGCTATGTGACATCATTACCCGGTGCCCACAGCAACGGTTTATGGGCTGGGCTGGTTTATGGACCTCATTTTGCACCATGGGGTCTTGGCAGCATTGGATGTGATTTGGTGGGGTGTCACTCCGAGGTGGTGGCAGGGCCTGTGTCCCACTTAGGGGAAGCCAAGTGTTGGTTTGTCAACACCAGGTCTGTGGTGCTGTTTATTTTTAAATTGCCAGTGCGCATCATGGCAGCTCCTGCATTGAGCATCTGCCCCCTGGTGGCCAGTGCACATCATAGCTCCCCGCTGGCAAGTGGATATCCCCCGAGGGCTCCTGGGCTGCCAGATGGACAGACACTTAGCCTTTTATATCTATAATAAAAGTGTAATATGCTAATTAGAATAGACGTCCTTCTGGACGCCCTTCCTTCCAGACAAAGCTGTGGCAGGTGGGGGGCCAAGGCAGAGGTGGACAGAAGCCAAAGCAGAGGCGGGTGGTGATGGAGGCAGAGGCAGCAGCAGGGGCCAAGGCCCTTGCACTAATTTCGTGCATCAGGCCTCTAGCATATAGATAATTGGCATACATCACTGTATAAATTTAAGGTATACAACAAAGTAGTTTGATTTACATATATTGTGAAATGATCACCACAATAGATTCAGTTAACATTCATCTTCTCATATAGATACAATATAATGAAAGAAATAAGAAAAGAAAAAATCCCCTTGTGATGAGAACTCATAAGATTTACTATCTTAATTTTTCTATATAGCATATAGCAGTATTAGCTATAGGTCATCATGTGTACATTACATGCCTAGTACTTAATTATCATAAAACTGGAAGTTTGTACCTTTTGACTATCTTCTCCAATTCCACCTTGTCTTCTGCCTCTAGTAATACAAGTCTCTTTCTCTATGAGTTGGGGGTTATTTTAGATTTCACATATAAGTGAGTTGATATAGTATTTGTCATTCTCTATCTGATTTAATTCACTTAGCATAATGCCTGCAAATGGCAGGACTTCCTCATTTTTTTGTGGCTGAATAATAGGCCATTGTGACTATATATATATAGTCACAATTTCTTCACTCATTCATCCACTGATGGACATGTAGGTTGTTTCCATGCCTGGCTATCATAAGTAATGCTGCTATGAAGTGGGGTGAAAGTGTGCAGATACCTTTTAGTGTTTTTGTTTCTTTTGGATATATTCCCAGAAGTGGAATTACTAGATAATATGGTAGTTGTATTTTTAACTGTTTTTAAGATACTAGATGCTGTTCTGTACTAATTTACAATCCTACCACACCAACATTTATCTCTTATCTCTCTGATGATGGCCATTTGAACAGACCTGAAGTGATATCTTATTGTCATTTTAAATTATATTTACACTAGAGGCCTGGTGCATGGATTCATGCACCGATGTGGTACCTCAGCCTGGCCTGTGGGATCAGGCTAAAACCAGCTCTCTAACATCCCTGAGGGGTCCCGTTATAGTGACTGGTCAAACGGTTGAACAAACGGTCGGACACTTAGCATATTAGGCTTTTATTATATAGGATACTTACTAGCATTGAACATTTTTTCATGTACCTGTTGGTTTTCTTAATATCTCCTTTGGAAAAATGTTTATTCAGGTCCTTGGCCCATTTTTTAATTGGATTATTTTTTTCTCCTATTGAGTTGTATGAGTTCCTTATATATTTTGGATATTAACCCCTTATCAGATATAGGGTTTGCAAATATTTCTCCCATTCCATAGGCTGTCCTTTCACTTTGTTGATGGTTTCTTTCACTATGCAGCTTTTTAGTTTGATGTAGTCCCACTTGTTTATTGTTTATCTTGTTGCTTGTGCTTTAGGTTTCATATTTAAAAAATCATTATTAAGACTCATGTTAAGGAACTTTATTCTTATGTTTTATTCTAAGTTTCATGGTTTCAGATCTTACATTCAAGTCTTAAATGCATATGGGTCAAGTTTTATTACAGTACCAATTATTACAAGATTGTCTTTTCTCCATTCAGTATTCTTGGTTTCCTTGTCAAATATTTGTTGACTTTATATCCTTGAGTTTACTTTTGGGCTCTGGATTCTGTTTCATTGGTCTATGAGTCTGTTTTTATGCCATACCATGTTGTTTTGATTACTATAGTATTATAGCACAGCTTGAAATTGGAAGTGTGATGCCTTCTGCTTTGTTCTTTTTCCTTAGAATTTAATTGGCTATTCAAGGTTTTTTGTGGTTTCATATAAATTTTAGGAGTTTTTTTTCTACTTCTCTAAGAGTGTAATTGGAATCTTGATAGGGATTACATTGAATTTATAAATGGCTCCTGGTGGTATGGACATTTTAACATTAATTCTTCCAACCCATGAATATGGGATACCTATCCATTTATTTTTGTATTGCTCAATTTGTTTCAACAATGTATTATAGTTTTGTTTTTCATTTTTATTTTATTTTTTGTTAATCTTCACCCAAGGATATTTTTCCCTTGATTTTTTAGAGAGAGAGAGGAAGAAAGAGAAACATCAATGTGAAAGAGACACATTGATTGGTTGCCTCCTGTACATGCCCCAACCAGGGAAAGGGATCAAACCTGCAACTCAGGTGTGTGTCCTTAACTGGAATCTAACCTGGGACCTTTTGGTGTGTAGGCTAGTGCTCTAACCACTGAACACACCAGGGCTACAATGTATTGTAGTTTTCATTATACAGATCTTTCATTTCCTTAGAGAAATGTATTCCTAATTGTTGTATTGTTTTTTATGGTATTGCAAATGCTATTTTAATTTTTTTCAGAAAAATTGTTGTTAGTGTATAGAAATGCTACCAATTTTTATATGTTAATTATGTATCCTAAAACATTGCTGTATTAATTGATTAGATATAACAATATTATGGTTGAATTTTTAGCATTTTTTATATATGACATCATGTCATCTGTAGAGACGATTTAACTTCGTTCCTTTTTTATTTTGATACTGTTTATTTCTTTTTACAATTGTTATATTTCCTTGATGGACTGGCCCTTTATCATTACACAATGACCTTCTTTGTCTCTTTGTGCCATTTTTAGGTTAAAGTCTATTTTGTCTGATATAAGTATAGCTACTTCTGCTTGATTTTGATTACCATTTGCCTGAAATAGCATCTTATATTCCTTCATTCTCAGTCTATGTGTGTATTTAAAACTAAAGTAAGTCTCTTGCAGGCAGCATATTGTTTGATCTTGTTTTTTAATCCATTTAGCCATTCTATATCTTTTTATTGGAGAGTTCATCTGTTTATAATTAATTAATTATTCATAGGTAAGGACATATCATTACCATTTGTTACTTGTATTCTGGCTATTTTGTAGGTCCATTGTTCTTTGTTTCTTATTCTGCTATCTTTGTGTTTTGATGTGTTTTGGTCTCAATATTATATATATATATATATATATATATATATATATATATATATATATATTATTGATTTTTTACAGAGAGGAAGGGAGAGGGATAGAGAGTTAGAAACATTGATCAGCTGCCTCCTGCACACTCCCCATTGGGGATGTGCCCACAACCAACGTACATGCCCTTGACCAGAATCGAACCTGGGACCCTTGAGTCCACAGGCCCACGCTCTATCCACTGAGCCAAACTGGTCAGGGCTCAATATTCTTTGACTTCATGTTCTTTTGTGTAATTGCTACTGGTTTTTCCCTTGTAATTACCATGAGGTTTACATAAAACATCTTAAAATTATAGCGTCCTATTTTAAGCAGCTAACAACCTAACTTCAATAGCATTCCTAAACTTTACATTTTCACTTCTATCCTTCACATTTTAGGTTGTTTCTGTTACAATATACATATTTTTTATATTGTGTAACTAATGAAATTATTGTGATTATAGTTATTTTCACTACATTTATTTTTAACTTTTAAACTAGCGTTATAAGTGAATCATGCACCACCATTACAATTACAGAATCTATCTTTTACTATATATTTACTACTACCAGTGAATTTTATACTACCTTTTAATGTTTTTATGCTGTTACTTAGCATCCTTTTACTTCTAATTAAAGAATACCTTTTAGCATTTCTTGTAAGACAAGCCTAGTGGTAATTAATTCCCTCAGCTTTTGTTTGTTCAGGAAAGTTTTCATCTCACTTTCTTTGCTGAAGAACAGCTTCGCTGGATATAGTATTCTTGGCTGACAGATTTGTTTTTTCTTTCAATATTTTAAATATGTTATACCATTCTTTCCTCACCTGAAATGTATCTGTTGAAAAACCTGTCTATAGTCTTATGAGAGTTCCCTTATATGTAACCTCTCTCTTTCCTCTTGCTTCTTCCAAAACTCTTTCTTTGTCTTTTGACAATTTAATTATATTTCTTAATGTAGCCCATTTTGGGTTCAACATATTTGGGACCTTTGGGGCCTCATGATCTGGATGTCCATTTCCCTCCCAAGGTTTTTGGAAGTTTTCAGCCATAATTGCTTTTACTATACTTTTTGTACCTCTCTCTTTCTCTTCTTCTGGAATTTTCTTATGCAAATATTGTAGGGTTTTGTTTCGTTTTCATTGTTTCCCATAAGTCTCATCAGATTTCTTCCCTTGTTTTCTTTTTTTGTTCTCTTCTCTCACTAAATAATGTCTAATGTTTTATCTTTCTGGTTGCTGACATTTTTTCCTTCTGCATGATACAGTCTGCTTTTGAAATTCTCTATTGAACTCATCAGTTAAATGACTGTATTTTTCAAATCTAGGATTCCTGAGTGCTTTCCTTTATGTTTTGTCTATTGCTTTATCAAATTTCTCATTTTTTTCATTCATTGTTATCTGTGTGTCTTTGTAGTTCACTAAACTTCTTTAAGAGAGTTATTCTGAATTCTTTGTCTGAGAAGTCATAAATATCTATTTATTTAAGATCAGTTATTAGAGGGCAGCAGAATAGTTCTAGAGCCTGTATGGCTCACTTTGGTAACCTGAATCAGGCAAGAATGCACACTGAATTTCCTGGTCAGGTAAAGCCACCAGTTTTGCTCTGTAGATTGGAAAGCACATGCCACTATAAGCATAGCTGTTGAATGGGCTACACAGTTTCTTGTATTCTCTGTTTAGGTTTCCTGGTTGGACAGGCTTGATATTGTATTCAGCAATAAGGGGAATATGCATTAGTTTCCCTGTCTGGACACAGTTGGAGAAGCAGGTCTAAAACTGGTAAAGCTGACCCAGGCTCCAATTTCACTGGCCAGACAAATTCACTGGCTTTGCTCTGCAAACTGTTGTCTCTGCCTGCCCTTACTCAGCTAGACTGCTGATAGCTTTCAAGCATTTTTTTTTCCAGCCCTTCTGGTCAGATGGAGTCAGGAACCACAATGCGGGAGCTTTGTCTCAGTTCCTTTGCCTAGGCAGGAAGGCAAGGGGTCATTCCAGGAAATTCTCAATTTCCCAACAGGCTCTTTGTTTGGAAAGGGCTTGGAACTATTCTCAGCCTTGGCTATAAGTTAATTGTCTCAGCCTATGTGTAACAGAACTCTCTCTGCCTGGTACTGACTTTGCTTCAAGGGTGATCAGCTCTGCTGCCTTCCCACATCTAGGGATCAAGCATTGCTGAGCTACATAGCTTCCAGGTGTTCCTTCCAGCCCCTCTGATCAGGTGTGGCAGGGAGATAGTCTCTACAGTGAGAAAGACTGTGATTTGTCTGGCCTCAACAACCCAGGCCCTAGAACCAGCAAAACCCCTTATTTGAGGATCAAAATAAGGCAGATCTGTACCATGCTGAGTTCTCTGGGCCAGAGTATGCCAACCTGGTTATGCAGATGAGTAAAACTGCTGGTTGGGATTACTACTTGGGCAATGTAAGTATAAACTCTGTCTACCAAGATCCTTGTGCTGGTTGTTGCAAACCCCACCCCGTTTTTCTGTCACAGTCAGATTACCAGTAGATGAGCTCAGAATATTTCCCTGCTATTCCTGTGGGGTCCCACAAAGTGATCCACAATGCTGGAGGACATGGGGATGGTTGTCTCCCTTTGGTTTTCTTTTTCCACTGGAGAAACTGCAGACTACAGGGAAATCTCTCCATGTGGTGCCACACTGGCCTGGGGCAGGAGCAATGTGGTCAATGTGCAGCTGCTTCTCTTACCTTTCTAATGCAGTCTGTCTTGGTCTCTGTAGTATGGCAGGAAAGGGGGATGTTGCTTCAGCTTCATCCCTGTATTCTAAGATACTCTCAGTTGTATCTTGTTCATGAATATTTGTTAGTTGTGAAGAGAACAAAGTCAGGACCAACCTATGTCAACATCATGGTGATGTCATTCTCCATCTTATCTATACTAATAATAGCCTAGGTGGTTGTCATGCCCTCACGCTTCACACCCTAACATCATCACAAGATGGCCGCCACAAGATAGACATCACAAGATGGCCACATGCACAGTGGAGGCAGGACCCGGCGGAGGAGGCAGGTCCCAGCAGGGAAGGGCAGTTGTGGGAGATCAAGCCGGCAGGGGAGGGCAGTTGGGGGCAGTTGTCATTCTCTCCCTTAATATCTTCCAGGAGTTTTTTGTTTGGGGGTTGTTAGTTTTTGTTTTTTGGTTTTTTGGTGTGTTTTTTTTTTGTATTTGGGTGCTCCTGCATTGGGTACATATATGGTTATCAGGGTTATATCCTCTTGTTGCATCGATCCCTTTAGTATTATGAAGTGGCCTTCCTTATCTCTTGTTATGGCCTTCACTTTGAGGTCTATTTTTTTCAGACATAAGTATTGCTACCCCAGCATTTTTTTCATTTCCATTTGCCTGAAAGATATTTTTCCATCCCTTCACTTTCAGTCTGTGTGAGTCCCTTGTTCTGAGGTGGGTTTCTTGTAGACAGCATATATATGGGTCATCTTTTTTATCCATTCAGCCACTCGATGTCTTTTGATTGGAGCATTTAGTCCACTTACATTTAAAGTTATTATTGAAAGGTACTTGCTTGTAGCCATTTTTAATTTTTGTGCCTGTGTTCCTTTTTCCCTTTTTATTTCTTCTTTTTACACCAGTCCCTTTAGCATTTCTTGCATTGCTGGCTTGGTAGTGATAACCTCCCTTATTTTTATTTATTTATTTATTTATTTATTTATTTATTTGTCTGTGAAGCTCCTTATTTCCCCTTCAGTTTTGAATGATAGCCTTGCTAGATAGAGTATTCTTGGATTCAGTCCCTTACTTTACATCACTTTGTATACTTCATTCCATTTCCTTTTGGCCTGATGTGTTTCTGTTTAGAAATAATTTGATAATATAATGGGAGATCCTTTGTAGGTAATTCTCTGTCTCTCTTTTGCAGCCTTTAAGATTCTCTCTTTGTCATTAATGTTTGCCATTGTAATTATGGCATGTCTTGTTGTGGGTCTTTTTGGGTTCATCTTGTTTGGGACTCTCTGTGCTTGTGTGACTTTTTTCTTTCCTACATCAGGGAAGTTTTCTGACATTATTTCTTCAAATAGGTTTTCTATACCTTGTTCCTCTTCCTGTCATCCTGGCACCCCTATTATTCGTATGTTGGTTCATTTCATGTTGTCCTAAAGCTCCCTTAGGCCCTCTTCCTGTCTTTTAATTTTTTTCTTCAATTGCAGCTCAGTTTGGGTGTGCTTTGCTTCCCTATCTTCTAATTTACTAATTCGGTCCTCCACTTCTCCTAGTGTACTGTTTAAACTTGCCATGGTGTTTTTTATTGCAGCTATATCATTCCTTATTTCTTCTTGATTCTTACGTAAGTTGTATGAATCCATCCAGTTTATGAACTGAATGATCCTTATTCTGAATTCTTTTTCTGACATATTTCATGCCTCTATTTCACTTAGCCACTTATCTGGCGATTCTTCCTTTTCTTTCCTTTGGGGGTTACTTTGTCTCCCCATTTTTGGCTCTCACCGAAGGATCTAGGTGTCTAGTCATGCAGGGGCTGCTCCTCAGGCAGCAGCAGCTCCTTGGGCAGTGGCTGCTCCTCGGGTGGTCTCAGAAGCACCTGCTCCTCAGTTGGTGGCAGGCCTTCTGGAGGGCGCTGCTCAAAACAGTGGTAGCTCCTCTGACTGGTGTGGGGAAGGCTGCTCGTGCAGCTGCTGCTCCTCGGATGGGGGTAGGCTGCTCACAAGGCTGCTGCTCCTCAATCAGGGCGGGGGGGGGGGGGTGTGAGCAGCTTCTGCTCCTTGGACAGAGGTGGGCTGCTTGGGCAGCTGCTGGTCCTCAGATGGGGTTGGGCTGCTCACACGGCTGCTACTCCTCAGACAGGGGTGGGGTGCATATGAGCCTGCTGCTCGTCAGACAGGTGTCAGGCCACTCGCATAGCTGCTGCTCCTTGGATGAGGGCGGGCTGCTCACAGAGCTGCTGCTCCTTGGATGGGAGTGAGCTGCTCATGCGACTGCCACGCCTAAGATGGGGGTGGCCTGCGTGTGGCTGCTGCTCCTCAGACGGGAGCAGGCTGCATGGCGCCACTGTTCCTTGGATATGGGCAGGCTGCTCGTGCGGCTGCTGCTCCTCAGACAGGGCGGGCTTCTCATATGGCTGCTGCTCGTGTGGTCACAGTGCCCTGGGTAAAGCGTAGGGCCAGCCAGAGGGAAGTGCACTTCAGAACTCACAGGATCCCATGCCAGGGGTGGCTGGAGTCTTGGTGACTGTAGGACTGCAGCCAAGGCAGCAGGTCCCTGGCGGAGGTGGCTATAATGTCCCAGGTGTTATCTGAGGGCACCCTGGGTAAAGGTGAGGCTGGGCTCCCAATCACAGCAGCTCTCCCCTTCAAAAAGGCACAGCCTCTACGGAAGAGCCAGCCACTCCGGGACTGTTTGCAATGGTAGCAGAGGCTGCCTGGTTAGGCAAGCCCAGGCAGCCTGCCCTCAAAAGTACTGAGGGATCTAACTATGGCTCACTCACACTCACACACAGACCCCACACATCTACACACTCCTCTTTTGCTCCCTCACTCACTCACCCTCTCTCCCTCACAACCACCATCTTCCTGCCTCTGTAGTTGGTTCCGGAGTGTTATTGACCTGTTCATGTATGGAGTGTCCTCTCTGTATGTCTGGTTATGTGGATCGCTCTCTACTACATTAGCCAAACAGGATAAAATTCACCTCGACAAGACACAACACAAAGGGAACAAAACACGAATATACTCACTACACCAATAACCCTAATATAAGTGACCACCAGAGAAGAGAGAATTAGGGGAGAGAAAAGAGAGTACAAATGATATAAAAGAGAGAAAAAATGGTAAGAGAGAACAGAAAAAGAAGAAAAAGGAAGAAAAAAAATATGTATATATGGGGACAAAACACCAGAGAACAAACAGATAAACCAAAACACACAAACACCAAATACCCAGTAAAAAGGGTGGGGGAAAAATCTTATATACAGAAAGTAAGGTTAAGGAATTGAATGAATATGGGGAGGGCCTCAGTTCAGCATAGAGGAAGTAGAAAGAGGATGAGTGGATAAGAAAAAAGAGAAGAAAAAAAAATAATAATAACATTAAAAATAATTTAAAAATAGGATAAAATAAAAAAATTAAAATGATGAAAAAATAATGTGAAAAGAAATATAAAATAAAGAAACAAATGAAAAAAGGAAAATAAAGACAAAAGAGATAACAAAATAATAATAAAATAAAAGTGAAAAAGTGAAGTGTTGCTTCTTTCCCCAATTTTTTAATTCCCCATGAGGGCTGGTTTAAGATCCCTCTCTTCTGTATTGTCTGCCACTTCTCAGTTTCCTGTTGCTGGGACTGAAGGCCTCTCTTTAGACCAGTCCCTGAGGGTCTTTTTTTTTGTATCCTTTGTATCACTCAGGGTGTAGTTTGGGTGAGGCTGTATTAGTTGCCTGGACACTGAAGGGAGGGGCTATCTCTTCAGGAGAAAATGGCTTCCTAGGTCCAGCACATCAGGTTTGACTCAGCGTCAGACTCGTAACCACCTCTTCTTGACCCTCTCCTCTCCCTGGCCTCTACCCAGACTCCACAAGTCCTCACTTCCATCTGCACCTCAGCCATGGGTGAGTGTCTGTATTTGAAAGATCCTATGAACTAGGTTCAGTGAACAAAAGCAAAGACCAAAAAGAGGGGACATAGCTGTGGCACTGAGAGCCCCCCACCCCAACATGGCGCGGCCTGGGCGCCATCCAGGCTGCCCCCTTTGGGCTCAGTCTCTCTTGGCTGTGAATCCCCTGTTGCCATCAGTCCTGTGGACCTCCTTTTCATAGTCAGATGCTACGCCTGTCCCAAGGCACATGGCCTCGGTGCTGTGCAGTTTCCTCTGACCCTCTGGGCTCAGAGGTCTCGCAGTTTGCTCCAGCCCAGATCCCTGATTTTACCATTCTCCCGGCATCCTCTGCCCTTCCTGGCTGCGAATTATCTCACAAGCTATTTCTACTTTACCAATTCTTGCCAATTCAGGTGGATGTTATTTGATTTAGTTGCTTGTTCTCTTTGCTCCAGGACAAGGCTCAGGACACGTCCGTGTATTCTGCTGCCATTTTGTCTCCCTCTGCTTTTGGTATTTTAATGAGGATTGCATTGAGTCCGTAGAATGCTTGGGTAGTATGAACATGTCAATGGAATTAATTCTTCCAATCCATGAACATGGTATATGCTTTGACTTGTCTGTATATTCCTTTAATTCCATTTCAATGTCCCATAGTTATCTGAGTACAAGTCTTTTACTTCCTTGGTTAACTTTATTCCAAGGTATCTTTTTTAGCTGTTGGTGCAATGGTAAATTGAATTGTTTTCTTAGTTTCTCTTTCTAAGAGTTTATTATTGGTGTCCTAAAGGCCTGGTGCATGAAATACGTGCAATCGCAGGGGGGGGTGTCCTTTAGCCCAGCCTGCACCCACTCGCAGTCTGGGAGCTGTCAGTCGGACATCTTTTGTACTCCTGTAGAGGCAGGAGAGGTTCCCGCCACCACTGCTGCACTCACCAGCCGTGAGCATGGGTTCGGGCTGAGCGGTGCTCCCCCGTAGGAGCGCACTGACCACCAGGGGGTAGCTCCTGCATTGAGCATCTGCCCCCTAGTGGTCAATGTGAATCATAGCAACCAGCCATTCTGCCGTCGGGCCAAAACCGGCTCTCCAACATTCCCCAAGGGGTCCCGATTGCAAGAGGGCACAGGCCAGGTCGAGGGATCTCACCGGTGCATGATCAGGGCAGGGGAGAAATGTGGGTGGTTGACCAACTGGGGAGGGATTGCGGGAGGGCTCCAGGGCATGTCCAGCCCCCATCTCACTCAGTCCTGATTGGCTGGACCCCAGCAGCAAGCTAACCTACTGGTCGGAGCATCTGCCCTCTGGTGGCCAGTGCACATCATAGAGAGCGGTTGAGCAGCCTTAGCATTTCATTAGCGTATTATGCTTTGATTGGTTGACTGGCTGACTGGACAACTGAACGCTTAGCTATTAGGCTTTTATTTTATAGAAAAACAATGCTATTGATTTCGGGATGTTAATTTTGTATCATGTTAAGTTGCTGAATTCATTTATTAAATCTAGCAGGTTTGGGTAGTCTTTAGGGTTTCCTATACATGATATGTCATCTGCAAAGAATGATAATTTTACTTTACGCTATCCAATTTGGATTTCTTTTATCTTTTCTTCTTGTCTGATTGCTATGGCTAGGACTTCCAGTACTATGTTGAACAAGAGTGCCATTGTGATCCAACACGATGCTTGATATGATTTCAATCTAGAATTTGTTAAGACTTATTTTGGATCCTAATATGTGGTCTGTCTTTCAGAATGTTCCATGTGCATTTGAGAAGAATGTATATTCTGCAGCTTTTGGATGAAATGTTCTGTAAATATCAATTAAATCCATCTGATATTGTGTATTGTTTAAGGTCACTATTTCCTTGTTGACTTTTTTGTATGGAAGTATCCCATGATGTCAATGGGATGTTAAAATCCTCGCTATGATTGTATTGCTGTCAATCTCTCTATTAAAGTCTACTAAAGAGTTTTGTTAAATGTATTTTAAAATATATTAGGTGCATATATATTCCTATGGGTTATATTTTCTTGATGGATTGATCTTATTAGAATTACCTAGTAACCTTCTTTGTCGCTTGTTAGGGTCTTTGTTTTAAAGTCTATTTTGATAGATATGAGTATTGCTACCCCAAGTGTTTTTTTCATTTGCCTGGAATATTTTTTCTATCCCTTCAGTTTCAGTCTGTGTGAATCTTTTGTGTTGAGGTGGGCCTCTTGTACAGGGCATATACACTGAGTGGCCAGATTATTATGACCACCTGACATTTGTAGGCAAATTAGCTATAATTTCGTGCTGAAGTTGCTAGAGGGCCAGACCATTATAAATAGGGAAGCAGGTTGTTTATCATAACAGTAGAAGTGATTTTTTTCTGAAGATATGGGTAAACAATGCGATTTAACAGCCTTTGAATGTGGGATATATATATACTGAGTGGCCAGATTATTATGACCACCCCATCAGTACTTCATTGGGCCACCCTTTGCCTTCAATACTGCAGCAATTCTTCTAGGCATTGACTCCACAAGATGTTGAAAGGTGATGCAAGGAATCTGACACCATGCCTGATGAATGGCACTGTCCAGTTCTATGAGATTTTTTGGTTGTGGAACCAGCTTCCTGATGGCTCTTTTAACTTCATCCCACAAATGCTCAATTGGATTGAGATCTGATGATTGTGGGGAGCCACCTAAGAAAGGTAAAGTCTCCCTCGTGTTCTTGAAGCCACTCCTGCACAATACGAGCACCATGGCATGGCTCATTGTCTTGTTGGAAGAAGCCATCTCCATTGGCATACACCATCAACATGATAGGATGAACTTGATCAGCAATGATACTTAGGTATGTTTTGCTATTCAAACGTTGTTCCACATGAATTAAAGGGCCCAAATCATGCCAGGAAAACATGCCCCAAACCATAACACTGCCCCCACCAGCTTGAAGGGTTGTACACATGCATGTGGGATGCATGCCTTCATGCTGTTTCCGCCAAATTCTCACTATGCCATCTGCATGCTGCAACTGGAAATGTGATTCATCGGACCACATGACTTTTTTCCAATGCTCGACTGTCCAATCCTTGTGTTCCTGTGCAAATTGGAGAAGTTTTATCTTGGTAACTGCAGACAGCAAAGGTGTTCGAACAGGCCTTCAGCTTTCATATCCCATACGATGCAGTATATGGCTATTTTGCCTACAAACGTCAGGCGGTCATAATAATCTGACCACTCAGTGTAAATGGGTTATGTTTTCTTATCTATTCAGCTACCCTATGTCTTTTGATTGGATCATTTAGCTTATTTACATTAAAGTTATTATTGATAGGCACTTATTTATTGCCATTTGTATACTTTATGCCTAAATTCCTCTCTCTCCTTATTTCTTCTTCTTCTTACAGCAGTCCCTTTAACATTACTTGAAATGTTGGTTTTGTGTATTCCTTTAGCCTTTTCTTTTCTTTTCTGGGAAGTACTTTATTTCGCCTTCAATTTTAAATGATAGTATTGCTGGATGGTATATTCTTGGATTGAGGTCCTTGTTTTTAATTACTTTGAATACTTCATGCCAATACCTTCTGGCCTGAACTATTTCTGTTAAGATTTCAGATGAGTCTAATGGGAACTCCCTTGTAGGTAATTTTTTATACATCTCTTGCTGCCTATATAATTCTTTCTTTGTCTTTAACATTTTTCATTTCAATTATTATGTGTCTTCATGTGGGTCTCTTTGGGTTCATCATGATTGGGACTCTCTGTGCTTCCTGAACTTGTGTGACATTTTCCTTCACCAGATTAGGGAAGTTTTCTGTCATTTTTTATTTATACTAGTTCTCTTCCTGGCTCTTCCTTCTCCTTCTGGATCCTCCACTATGCAAATAGTGTTATGTTTTATGTTGTCCCAAAGTTCCCTTAAACTTTCCTCCTGCTTTTTAATTTTTTTCTTTTTCCTCCTCTGATTGTTTTTTTTTCTCCCTTGTCTTCCAAATCATTGGTATGATCCTGTTTCATTCAATCTACTTTTAATTCCTTCCAGTGTATTTTTATGTCAGATATGGAAATTCTTTATTTCCTTTTTCATGCTGTTGTAGTTTCCACTCAGTTCCTTGAGTATCCTCAACATTGCTTTGAACTCTTTATCTGATACATTGTTTGCCTCCATTTCATTTAGCTCTTTTATAGAGATTCCACATTTTATTTCATTTGGGGGTTGTTTCTTTGTCTCCACATGTTAGCCCTCTCTTTGTGTTTGTTTCTATACATTAGATAGAACTGCTATGCCACCCAGTCTTTATGGGATATCCTTATATATTAAGTGACCTTTGGTACCCTGTGGTGCAGTCTCTTTGATCTACTAAACTGGATGCTCCTGGAATATCTTTTGTGTTGATTTTTGGGGCTCTCCTGCTGTAACTGGATCTTGATTGTTGTTCTGTTCAGGAGTGAGATTTTCTTCAGGATGGCTGGCTTTGAGCCTCAACCCTAACCATGCCATCTGAGCTATTGTTCATATGCTTACAGAACAAAAGAAAACATAATACAAAAATAAAACAAAAATATACAAAGGACCCCCCCAACAACAAAAACAACCACAAAACTAGTGAGAATTAAGAAAAAAGAAACAGAGCAAGAATAAAATAAAAAAAAGAAATACAAGAAGAAAACATGGGAAAGAAAAAAGAATATGTAAGAAAAGAAGGGAGAAAAAAATAAGAGTAAAGAATAGGAAAATGGCCAAAACCGGTTTGGCTCAGTGGATAGAGCGTCGGCCTGCGGACTGAAAGGTCCCAGGTTCGATTCCGGTCAAGGGCATGTACCTGGGTTGCGGGCATATCCCCAGTGGGAGATGTGCAGGAGGCAGCTGATCGATGTTTCTCTCTCATCGATGTTTCTAACTCTCTATCTCTCTCCCTTCCTCTCTGTAAAAAATCAATAAAATATATTTAAAAAAAAAAAAAGAATAGGAAAATGAAAAAGGTGTAAAAGAAAAGATGAAGGAAAAATTATGAAAAGTAAAAGAGAAGAGAAAAGTAAAAAAATAAGGGAAAAATAAGAGAAAAAAGGAAAAAGAGAAAAAATAGAGTAAAAAAAGGAAAAAGAAAAATAAGGGATATGAAAGAAAGAAAAAAAGAGAGCCAAAAATAACAATACAATAGAAAAGAGAAATAAATAATGCAAAATAAAACAAAGTGGAGTTCATCTCAGCAGCATTTGGTGCCTCCTGCATAGTTCCTTTTGATACTGCTTTTTTTAAAAATTAAATCTTTATTGTTCAGATTATTACATTTGTTCCTCTTTTTTTCCCCCACAACTCCTCTCCCCACAGTTCCCACCCCACCCTCCACCCTCACTCCCCATCCACTGTCCTCATTCATAGGTGCACAATTTTTGTCCGGTCTCTTCCCACATCCCCCACACCCCTTTCCCCCCCAAGAATAGTCAGTCCATTCCCTTTCTATGCCCCTGATTCTATTATAATCACCAGTTCATTCTGTTCATCAGATTATGAATTCCCTTGATTTTTAGATTCACTTGTTGATAGATGTGTATTTGTTGTTCATAATTTACATCTTTACCTTTTTCTTCTTCTTCCTCTTCTTAAAGGATACCTTTCAGCATTTCATATAATACTGGTTTGGTGGTGATGAACTCCTTTAGCTTTTTCTTATCTGTGAAGCTCTTTATCTGACCTTCAGTTCTGAATGATAGCTTTGCTGGATAAAGTAATCTTGGTTGTAGGTTCTTGGCATTCATCACTTTGAATATTTTTGCCACTCCCTTCTGGCCTGCAAAGTTTCTGTTGAGAAATCAGCTGACAGTCATATGGGTACTTCCTTGTAGGTAACTGACTTTCTTTCCCTTGCTGCTTTTAAGATTCTCTCTTTGTCTTTTGCTCTTGGCATTTTAATTATGATGTGCCTTGGTGTGGTCCTCTTTGGATTCCTTTTGTTTGGGGTTCTCTGCTCTTCCTGGACTTGTAAGTCTATTTCTTTCACCAGGTAGGGGAAGTTTTCTGCCATTATTTCTTCAAATAGGTTTTCAATATCTTGCTCTCTCTCCTCTTCTGGCACCCCTATAATTCAGATGCTGGTACACTTGAAGCTGTCCCAGAGGCTCCTTACACTATCTTCGTATTTTTGGAATCTTTTTTCATTTTGCTTTTCTGGTTGGGTGTTTTTTGCTTCTTCACATTTCAAATCTTTGACTTGATTCTTGCGCTCCTCGGGTCTACTGTTGGGAGTCTGTATAATATTCTTTATTTCAGTCAGTGTATGCTTAATTTCTAGTTGGTCCTTTATCACAACATCAAGGGTCTCACTAGATTTTTTGAGGATCTCACTACATTTATCGGCCGTCTCACCAGTCTTTTCGAGGGCCTTACTAAATTTGTCGGCAGCTTCTAGACCAGGGGTGGGCAAACTTTTTGACTTGAGGGCCACAATGTGTTCTTAAACTGGACTAGAGGGCCGGAACAAAAGCATGGATGGAGTGTTTGTGTGAACTAATATAAATTCAAAGTAAACATCATTACATAAAAGGATATGGTCTTTTTTTGTTTGTTTGTTTTGTTTGTTCAAATGGGCCGGATCCGGCCCGCGGGCCGTAGTTTGCCCACGGCTGTTCTAGACAGTTCTTGTAACACCTTAAAAGTGTGGTTTTGAACTCTATATACAGCAGTTTGCTTTCCTCCATTTCTGTCATTTGTGTCCTGTTTCTTTGTCTCCACATTTTTTAAAAATATATTTTATTGATTTTTTACAGAGAAGAAGGGAGAGGGATAGAGAGTTAGAAACATCAATGAGAGAGATCGATCAGCTGCCTCCTGCACACCCCCCACTGGGGATGTGCCTGCAACCAGGGTACATGCCCTTGACCGGAATCGAACCCGGGACTCTTGAGTCCGCAGGCCGACGCTCTATCCACTGAGCCAAACCGGTTCGGCTCTCCACATTTTTTATGCTTTCTTGGTGCACCCCCTTGTGGTCTTTGTGCACAGTCTTGTTGTAGTTAAGCCTTGATTGTTGTAGGTAACACTGGGGGGGAATTGACCTCCAGGCCAATTGGCTCTGAGAATCAGCTGTGTCTGCAGTGGGAGAACTTCTGTCCTGATCTCTAGGGAGGTGCTAACCTAGCCTCTGCCTGAGGCTATCCAGCAAATGCCTCTGTGCAAGGCTTGGGCGGGGCAGGTCCCAGGGGATCAACAGGGTAGGCGGAGTGAGTAGTTATGGCTGCTCTCAGTCCTGCCTTCAGAGGCTCTGCTTCTCAGTGTTCCAGCAATTGCTGCAAGTACCTCAGAGAGAAAGCTGCCCTCGAGTTCCAACCAATGTCAGACAGTCCTGCTTCTCCTGTTTGAGTCTGGGTCCCCAGAGACTCGCCCGGAACTGGAGCTCAGAGCCTGAAACTCCATCCTGATTGAAAAAGACAACCACGCCCTCAGCCGCCAGCCCACTCCACATGCACCTCCGCATCTTGGTATTTTACCTCTGCACCGCACCTCCTCTGAGTCTTGGTATGCTTTTCTCTTTCCTTCTAGTTGTAGAATTGCCAATCAGCCAGCCTTCCTGTGGTTCTGGGTGATGTCCGTTCCGTCTTTTAGTTGTATTTTTGAAGAGGTTGTGCGAGGCAGCAATCTCAGGTGTTTACCTCTGCCGCCATCTTGGTTTCTCCTTGATACTGCTTTTATGTTGACTGAGACTTTTTTATGCCATTTCTGGAGGTACTTTGGTGCTAGCCATGGACAGATGCTATCTACATTTGACTCTCAGTAACCTGTTTGAAGCTTCAAGTGATTCACAGTTTTTGGCTGCCTCCACAGGGCTTTGCTGCTGGCAGAAGGGGCCAAGCTACACTCTAAGGTCCGGTTTGTTAGCAGCCTAGGGGCCAGGGGAAAATCAGAAAACTTCCCAAGGCACCTCAGTCTTAGCCTGTACCTGTCTCTGCCTTTTGGCTAGCAGTCAGATTTATTCACAGAAAAGGTTTTCTCTGAAAGGACGTTTAAGTTTCCTGTAAGGGGGAGGTACCATTCAGATTTCAGGGAAGATAGTGGGTGTGTTCCCCCTCCCAGAGCCACTCATCTGAGACTGTCCTGTAATATTTCCTGACCTCAGCATGGTGGAGCCTGTCATATGCAGTCCAGTGGGTTCTGCTGCTGGAAGTCAGGAATTTCTATCAGCTCTCCTGAGAGGGAAAAGCACCAGCCAAGTTCCGGTACAATAAGGAGAATGGCCTCACCACAAACCTAGTCACTGAGGCCCTCAGAGACTGCCCAGACCTTAGGTTTGGCCTCTGCTGCATCCTCCTCAGGGTGGGGAGAGCAGGATTCCTGAGGGGGTGGGGAGCCAGACAAGCTGTATCCCCTAGGGCAGGGTATTTGCCTTTCCCTAAGCTATTGCTGCTGGGATGGGCTTGCACTTCTCAGGAAAAATGTCTGCTACAGTATGGGAAGTGATGACTGAGCTCAAATTTCCAGGCCACCATTCCTCCACTGAAACCTTGGGTGAGTGGCTGTAAAAGAAAATCCTGTGCTTTAGGGTTTTCTGTTTGTTTGTTTGTTTGTTTGTTTGTTTGTTTAAAAGTGGCTTTATCTTTGACAGGCTGTCTCTCTTCCTGGCAGATAGAAACCCCACCACCTTTCACGGCTTTATGTTACATGGGTGCTGGATTTGATCAAATATTTCTCTGCATCTATAGATTATATGATTTTTATCTTTCATTTTGTTTATGTGATGTCACATAAAATGATTTGTGGATATTGAAACAATCTTGCATCTCAGAAATAAATCCCACTTTATCATGTTGTATTATCTTTATAATATATTGCTGAATTCAGTTTGCCAATGTTTAATTGAGGATTTTAGCATCTATATTCATCAGGAATACTGGACAATAATATATGTTTTTTATAATGTCTTTGTTCACCTTTAGAATCAAGATAATGGAAGCCTCATAAAATGAACTTGGGAGTTTTTCCTCCTCTTGAATTTTTTGGAGTATGTTGAGACATATAGGTATTAATTTTTTGAATGTTTGATGTAATTCATTGAAGCAATGAAGCATAGTAACACTCATCTCGGGTAAAAACTGCTATTTGAATTTTAACCCTGCTGTTCTGGCTTCTGTACACCTGCTTGCTTAAATAATAGTGTAGTTACCTCAGTTTCCAGATTGAGACCTGGAAACTCACATAAATCACCCCATTATGTTTCCAGCCCACATCACAAAAGCTATTCTCCTGTGTCTGAGGACCAGAACCACAAAATTGCTTTCCTTAACTCAGTGGCTCTGGGAATACTTTCCGGTGACTCAGTGGCTCCAGGAACTGAAACTATAGATAACCTTTAGCGATTAACTTTGCTCAATTCTGCTTCTGCAAAACTGCTTTCACAAGATAATTCCACATTCCAATGTCTAGCAGGATGTGGTTTTTGCCTTTATAAGATGGCTACTGCCCTCACTCAGGCACTACAAGATTTGGAGAGCATTTGCCCCCTCATAGTCGCCGGCTTTGAAATAAATGTGGCTCCTTAATTCGACATCTTGAGTCGTTTTTGTGTGATTCTCAGGGTCCTCTACAACATCACCTGTGAAGCCATTCAGTCCAGACATGTGTGTTGGGAGTTTTGTTTTGTTTTTAATTACTGATTCGATTTCATTGGTAGTAATCAGTCTGTTCTGATTTTCTGTTTCCTCTTCAGTCTTTGAGGATTGTGTGTTTTATAGGAATTTATCCATTTCTTCCATTTTGTCCAATTTGTTAGCATATAATTGTTTATAGTATTTTTTTATAATCCTTGGTATTTCTGTGGTGTTCATTGTTATTTCTTCTCTTTCATTTCTAATTTTATTCATTAGGGCTCTCTCTCTCTCTCTCTTCCTCTCTCTCTCTCTCTCATTTATCTTTTCAACGAACCAGCTCTTGGTTTTATTAAACTTTCGTATTTATTTCTGTTCTTTTTTTATTATTATTTGCTTCCTTCTGCTAACTGGGTTTTTGTGGGTTGTTTTTTTTTCTAGTTCCTTTAGGTGTAAAGTTAGTTTATTTAAAATGTTTCCTTTTCTTGAGGTGGGCTTGTGCTGCTATGAATTTCCCTCTTAGGATTGTTTTTGTTGCATCCCATAGATTTTGTGTCATTGTGTTCTCATTTTCATTTGTCACAAGGTATTTATTGTCTTCCTTGATCACATTGTTAATCCTTTCATTATCTAATAACATGTTATTTAGCCTCTATATTCTTGTGTGTTTTTCAGGTTTATTTATTTATTTTTATTCATTTCTTCTTTCATACCATTGTGATTAGAGAAGATGTTTGGTATGATTTCAAACTTCCTAAATTTATTGAGACTTCTTTTTGTTTCCTAATTTCTGGTCTATCCTGGAAAATGTTCCACATGCACTTGAAAATCATGTTTACTCTGCAGCTTTGGTAAAATGCTCTAAAAATATAAATTAAATCTATCTGATCTAATGTGCCATTTAAGGTCATTGTTTCCTTGTTGATCTTCTGTCTGGAAGGTCAATCGATTGATGTCAATTGTGTGTTAAAGTTTCACAGTATGACTATATGATCTCTACTTCTATGTCCATCAATACTTGTTTTGTATATTTACATCTTCCTATGTTGGATGCATAAACACTTATAAGGGTTTTATATCTGCTTGTTGGTTTGATCCCATTATCATTGTGTATGTCTTTTTTGTCTCTTATTATGGCCTTTGTTTTAATCTATTTTGTCTTATATAAGTATTGCTACTACAGCTTTTTTTCCATTTGCATAAAATATATTTTTCCATCACTTTACTTTCAGCCCATGTGTGCTTTTTTATCTGAAGTGGATCTCTTGTAGATATATAATAAAGAGCCAAGGTCGTAAGGACTGAAGACTAGACCAGAAGTCAGTGCTGGGTTGTCATGGTGGCCCAGCACTGACTGGGGCCTCTGTGGGTGCCCCACCCAGCATTGACTGCCTAGGCTGATGTGGATCAAGCCCAGAGAGAGGCCTGCAGAGAGAAAGGCAGGGTCTGATCCGAACACTCCGTGCTGGCCGTTGATCAGAACTTGCCTTTCTTTCTCTCCTGACCTGGCCAACAGCAGCACCTCCATTTCTCTCAAGGCCTCCACCAAGCTGCTGATCAGCCCTGCCTTTCTGATCAGGCCCTGCTGATAGGCCCAGAGATGCTGACTGGCATAGGAACTGACCAATCAGAACCAAATCTGGGTCAACTGTGAGGAGCCAAAGGCTGCCTAGGAGGCAGAGCTTTTGACACTGACTGCCAAAGAAACTAACCAATCAGAATCAATTTGGTGAGCAGGGACGGGCAGTTAGGGGTGATCAGGCAGGCAGAGGCAGTTAGGGGCGATCAGGCTGGCAGGGGAGGGCAGTTGGGGGTGAGATCAGGCCAGCAGGGGAGGGAAGTTGGGGGTGAGATCAGGCCAGCAGGGGAGGTAATAAAATCCTCAAAAAAATATTAGCAAATCAGATCTAGCAATACATTAAAAAGATCATACACCATGACCAGGTGAGATTTATTGTGGATGCAAGGCATGTACAATATTTGCAAATCAATAAATGTGATATATCACATAAACAAAATGAAAGATAAAAATCACATGATCATATCAATAGAAACAAAAAAGCATTCAATAAAATCCAGCACACTTTTTTGATAAATACTCTTAGTAAAGTGGAAATAGAGGGATCATACCTAAATATAATAAAGGCTATATATGACAAACCTACAGCCAACATCATATTCAATGGGCAAAAAATAAAACCATTCCCCTAAGAACAGGAAGGAACAAGACAGGGATGTCTCCTTTCACCACTCTTATTCAATATAGTACTGAAGTCCTAGCCACAGCAATCAGACAAGAAGAAAATATAAAAGAAATCCAACTTGGAAATGAAGAAGTAAAATTATCATTGTTCACAGATGGCATGATATTGTACATTACTCCACCAGGAAACTACTAGATTTAATAAATGAATTCGGCCAAGGAGCAGGATACACAATCACTACCCAGAAATTGATGGCATTTTTACACATCAAAAATGAACTCTCAGAAAGAGAAACTAAAAAACAATCACATTTACCATTGAAACAACAGCAACAAAATAAGATACATAGGAATAAACTTAACCAAGCAGGTAAAAGACCCATATTCAGAAAACTATAGGAAAAACTATAGGACATTGAAAAAAGAAATACAGGAAGATACAAACAAGTGGAAGCATATACTGTTTTTGGATTGGAAGAATTAGCATCATTAAAATGTCCATACTACCCAAAGAAATCTATAGCTTCAATGAAATCCCTATTAAAAAGCCAACAGCATATTTCACAGAACTAATATAAATACTTTAAAAATTTATATAGAAACAAAAAAGACTCTGAATAGCTGCGGCAATCTTGAGAAAGAAGAACTTTGTTGAAGGCATCACAATACTGGATATCAAACTATACCACAAAGCCATTTTAATTAATACTGCCTGGGTCTGGCACAAGAACAAGCAGATAGACGAATGGAACAGAACAGAAACTGCAGAAATTGACTCACACCATTACAGTCAATTAATATTTGACAAAGGAGGGAAGAGCATACAATGGAGTAAAGACAATCTCTTCAATAAATGGTGTTGGGAAAACCAGATAGACGAACAAAAAGATGAAACTAGACCACCAACTTTTACCACTCACAAGAATAAACTAAAAATGGATAAAAGACTTAACAATGAAATACTACAATGTTGTAAAAAAAGAAGGAACTCTTACCATTTGCAACAGCATGGATGGACCTGGAGAGCATTATGCTAAGTGAAATGAGCCAGTCAGAGGAAGATATATATCACATAATCTCACTCATTTGTGGAATATAATGAACAGCATAAACTGATGAACAAAAATAGAGCCAAAGTCATTGAAGAATTGAACAGACCATCCAACCTAAGAGGGAAGGCAGGGGAGGGGTGGGGGGGCATAGGTAAGAGATCAACCAAAGGACTTGTATTCGTGCATATTAGCATAACCAGTGGACACAGACAGTAGGGTGTTGGGGGCATATGCTGGGGGGTGGAGTGGCCAAGGAGAGGTCAATGGAGAAAAAAAGGAGACTTATGTAATACTTTAAACAATAAAAAATTTAAATAAAAACAACAAACACACACTTAAATGTAAGTCATAAAACCATAAAAATCCTAGAAGGAAACATAGGCAGCAAAATGTCAGCCATCTCATGTAGCAGTGTTTTCACCAATACATCTGCCCAGGGCAAGAGAAACAAAAGAAAAAATAAACAAATGAGAGACTACATCAAAATAAAAAGCTTCTGCACAGCAGAAGAAACCACCATCAAAATGAAAAGGGAACCCACTGTATATTCATCAATGATACATCTGATAAAGGGTTAATCTCCAAAATATATAAAGTACTCATAGAACTCAACATAAAAATACATACAATTGAAAAATGAGAAGACCCCTGAATAAAAACTAGTACTTCCCCAAAGAGGACACGCAGATAGTCAATAGACATATGAAAAAATGCTCAAAGTCACTAATCATTAGAGAAATGCAAATTAAAACCACAATAAAATATCACATCACACCTAAATCAATAAACAAGTGTTGGTGAGGATGTAGAGAAAAGGGAACACTAGTTCACTGCTGGTAAGAGTGCAGATTGGTGTAGCCACTATGGAAAACAGTATGAAACTTCCTCAAAAAATTAAAAATGGAACTCCCATTTGACACAATGATCCCACTTCTGGGAATACTAGTATATCCTACTAGTAAAAACCCTGAAACATCAATCAGAAAGAATAAATGCACCCTTATGTTCATAGCCATGTTATTTATAATAGCTAAGATTTGGAAACAGCCCAAGTGCCCATCAGTAGGTGAATGGATAAAAAAGCTGTAGCACATTTACATAATGGATACTACACAGCTATAAAAAAGAAGGGTCTCTTACCCTTTGAGACAGCATGGAGGGACCTGACGACTATTATGCTAAATGAAATAAGCCAATCAGAGAAAGACAAATGCCATAAGATCTCACTTATTTGTGGAATCTAAGGAACAAAGTGAATTGACTAACAACATAAGACCGGAGGCATGGAGCCACGGAACAGCTTGACATATCTCGTGGGTGAGGGGGTAGGGGAGGATGAGAAGAGATAACCCAAAGAACTGATATATACTTTTATGCATAACCCACAGACAGAGACTATAGTGTTGTGAGGCCTTGGGTGGGGAAGGGGCTGGGGAGAGGAGGGTAAAGGGAGAAAATGAGGGACATCTGTAATACTGTCAATAATCAAAATATAGGAGAAACCAAGATGGCGGCATAGGTAAACACCGGAGTTTACCTCGAACAACCACTTCAAAAATACAACTAAAAGACAGAACGGACATCATCCAGAACCACAGGAAGGCTGGTTGAGTGGAAATTCTACAACTAGAAAGAAAGAGAAAAGCATACTGAGACTCAGAGGAGGTGCAGTACGGAAGTAAAATACTAAGGTGCGGAGGTGCATGCGGAGCAGGCTGGCAGCTGAGGGGCGCGGTTGTTGTTTTCAATCGGGAAGAAGTCTCAGGCTCTGAGCTCCAGTTCCAGGCAAGTCTCTGGGGACCCAGACTCATACGGGAGAGGCAGAAATGTCTGGCATCGGTCGGAACTTGAGGGCAGCTTTCTCTCCGAGGGGCTTGCAGCGATTACCGGGACACTGAGAAGCAGAGCTTCTGAGGACTAGACTGAGAGCAGCCATAACTGCTAGCCCCGCCCTGTTGACCCCCTGGGACCCGCCCTGCCCAAGCCCTGCAGCGAGGCATTTGCTGGATAGCCTCAGGCAAAGGCTAGATTAGCACCTCCCTAGAGATCCAGGAGCCAGGAAACCCAGAGGTCAGAATGGGACCATCCAGTTTGCAGCTCCATGGAACCATAAAGGACGCACTCAGGGGGCAGACTCAGTGAGCACCAAAGCCCCATTGAAGCAAGTCTTGCCCCAGAGGGGTGTCACCAGCACAGAAGTTCTCCCACTGCAGACACAGCTGATTCTCACAGCCAATTGGCCTGGAGGTCAATTCCTCCCAGTGATAACTACAACAATCAAGGCTTAACTACAACAAGACTGTGCACAAAGACCACAAGGGGGTGCACCAAGAGTGTCCTCCTCAGGTAATTGGGAAGGGTGAACCACTGGGCCCTGGAGGACACTCAGCACAGAAAACCACTTTATCAACACAGGGAAGCATAAAAAATGCGGAGACAAAGAAAAAGGACACAAATGACAGAAATGGAGGAAAGCAAACTACTGGATATAGAGTTCAAAACCACACTTTTAAGGTTTTTCAAGAATTTTCTAGAAACTGCTGATAAACTTAATGAGATCTACAAGAAATCTAATGAGACCCTCGATGTTGTGATAAAGGACCAACTAGAAATTAAGCATACACTGACTGAAATAAAGAATATTATACAGACTCCCAACAGCAGACCAGAGGAGCGCAAGAATCAAGTCAAAGATTTGAAATGTGAAGAAGCAAAAAACACCCAACCAGAAAAGCAAAATGAAAAAAGATTCCAAAAATACGAAGATAGTGTAAGGAGCCTCTGGGCCAGCTTCAAGTGTACCAACATCCGAATTATAGGGGTGCCAGAAGAAGAGAGAGAGCAAGATATTGAAAACCTATTTGAAGAAATAATGACAGAAAACTTCCCCTACCTGGTGAAAGAAATAGACTTACAAGTCCAGGAAGCGCAGAGAACCCCAAACAAAAGGAATCCAAAGAGGACCACACCAAGGCACATCATAATTAAAATGCCAAGAGCAAAAGACAAAGAGAGAATCTTAAAAGCAGCAAGGGAAAGAAAGTCAGTTACCTACAAGGAAGTACCCATATGACTGTCAGCTGATTTCTCAACAGAAACTTTGCAGGCCAGAAGGGAGTGGCAAAAATATTCAAAGTGATGAATGCCAAGAACCTACAACCAAGATTACTTTATCCAGCAAAGCTATCATTCAGAATTGAAGGTCAGATAAAGAGCTTCACAGATAAGAAAAAGCTAAAGGAGTTCACCACCACCAAACCAGTATTATATGAAATGCTGAAAGGTATCCTTTAAGAAGAGGAAGAAGAAGAAAAAGGTAAAGATATAAATTATGAACAACGAATACACATCTATCAACAATGAATCTGAAAATCAAGTGAATAATCTAATGAACAGAATGAACTGGTGATTATAATAGAATCAGGGGCATAGAAAGGGAATGGACTGGCTATTCTTTGGGGCGGAAAGGGGTGAGGGGGATGTGGGAAGAGACTGGACAAATATTGTGCACCTATGGATGAGGACAGTGGATGGGGAGTGAGGGTGGAGGGTGGGGTGGGAACTGGGTGGAGGGGTGTTAATGGGGGAAAAAAGAGGAAAAAATGTAATAATATGAACAATAAAGATTTAATTAATAAAAAGGAAAAAAACAATCAAAATATATATGTATTTTTAAAAATTAAAACAAAATAAAAGGTGTGTAGTGGTATCTCACTTTTGTTTTAATTTGAAATCCCCCAAATATAATACAGAGCCTCTTTTCAAATGCTTATTTGCTTTCTGTATATCCCATTTGATGAGGTATCTCTTAAGGTACTTGGTTTATTTCTTTAAAATTTATCTTTATTATTGAAAGTATTACAGATGTCCCCTTTGATTTTTGTGTGTGTGTTTTTTTTTTTTCCCTATTGATCCCTTCCACTCTGCACCTGTCCCTTCCAAGCCTTCATGTACTATTGTCTGTGGCTCATTTTTTAAAACAGGTTATTTTCTTATTGTTAAGAGTTCTTTGTATATTTTGGATAACAATCCTGTATCAGATATGTCTTCTGCAAGTATTTTATCCCTACTGGCAAAGTTTTCATTGAAGTGCTTCATTTCATAGCCGATGTTCTGACTGTAAGAGAAAAATAGTTTAATTGATATTTTAGGTATGTGGAAACCTTTACCAGTTCTAAATAAAAAATTCTTGTGATCATAGAGTAAAAAGCCTGTGACATCAGTCAACAACAATGCAGAAATCCTAAAGTAGCAGTCACAAGTCTTGTTCTCTGAATGCAACATGGAAAATATTGTTAGGAAATATCATTAAAATGTATTCACAATTGCTCTCAATCTAATTAAAATTTTACAACAGTTTTTAACTACGGTGATTTTTAGATGTAATTTGAAGGCATTTTTGTCCCAGTATGTATGTTGAACATTTGAAATAAAAAGTTCTAGTTTATTTTTGAAGTTTATTTTACCTTGAAAAGTAAACACAAATAGCACTCTTTAAATGTGTTTTTTGATACAAAAGATTTACTTTTTCTGTTCCAGCTCCTACAGTTAAATAACACTGAAGTGAAAATCTCATTATAACAACCTATTTGGAACTTTATCTGATGTTTAAAAGTTTGTTTTGGATAAAACTAATCAATATACAACTCAAAATTCTAGGGCAACAACAAGAAAAAATTGGTGACAGAAGGAGACTTGAGTTTGGGTGGTGGGCACACAATGCAATATTCAGATGATGATGGTTGTACACTTGAAACCTATATAATTTTATTAACCAATGTCACACCAATAAATTTAGTTAGAAAACAAAATAATGATTCTTAATGTTTTGGGGTTAAGATCCTGTTAAAATAAGAAATAGCTGCAAAAATACAGATTTGTATCCATAAATGAAACTTTGTCTACAATTTTAGGGTGTTCATGGACTCATGGTGTCCTATATAGATACACAGCAAAAATTCTATCTTAGATCATATGTTATGGGGATTAATTTTGGGGAGGAGGATGCTTCTACTTATAGACATACTTTTTAACAATAACCACTCTGTAATGAATTTGGTCTAAAATCAAGCTTCTCCTAATTCAAATTTCCAAATTTTCTCAACATACTCAAAAGTAGTTAAAGGAGTATAGAAATAGTGTTGTTTTATAGTCACTAGCCATAAACTATTGGTAGCACCATCATTTCCTGTACTGAATGACCCTGGTTCCTAAAAATAACTCCAGTGCTATTCAACTGCTTATATTTGGCATATTCTTCAGTCTTATTTGGGAAGGCACATTCCCTTCTCCAGCTGAAGAAACTCAGTGTCTGAAAAGAGCTGCCTAAAAACACTGTTCCCTCTGGGCTCCTAAAAATGTTCAGCATCTGAATGTTGGCAGGGAGTGCTCACTCCCAGTGGACAGGAGAAAAAGGGGCCGCTATATATGGAGAACATAAAGCAGAACCAGTTGAGACAGCCTTTCATAAGTGACCCATATTCAAAGCCCTAATCCAGCAATGACTAAGTATCTAGAAAAGGAAAAGACTTAATGCCTTAGCTAAAAGGAATACATTGCAAATCAGGCCAGACTATTCTGGCATTTTCCACCTTACTTTAAAAAAACAAAGTAATAAAGCTCTGACTGAAGCCTCACGACAGGCTTCTCAAATTGACTGACACATACCATACGTACAGGAGTTGGTGGTTGCCTTGTAGCAAACTGAATATTTCATGGTTCCTCTGGCAATGATAACAGGTTATTGAGAAGTGTCCACTAAATCAAAGTTCCCAAGCCAAAAATTAAAAGTTGTAAAATAAACTTCCAGTTTCCCTGCATTATGACTATTTGCATGTTATTTATATATTTAGAGACAGAAGAAGGAGAAACTGGAAGGATTGTCTCACCCTTTCTTATTCTTCAAAAATGTCAATAATTCTCAGGGCTGACTTTTTTTTTTTTCCAAATCAAAGCACACAAATTCACATTTATTTATTTTTTAAGAAGCTGTGTGTATTTTTCTAAATATGCTTTTATTGATTTTAGAGAGAGAGGAAGAGAGAAACATCTATTGGCTGCCTCCTGCATGTCCCCTACTGGGGATCAAACTCCCGAAACCCAGGCATATGCCCTGACTGGGAATTGAACCAGCGACCTCTGGTGCATGGGACGACACTCAACCATCTGAGTCACACTGGCCAGGGACACATTCACATTTAATAGAGGGATTTTCGTTTCTTTAAAAAGAGGAATGGGTTGTTTATGATTTAGAAGCACTTTCATATCAGTATAAGACATTACCAGAGACTATTATTGTTTTCATCCCCATCTACTCACCTTTTTCTTTTTTAATTCATTTATTGTCGAAAGTTTTACATATGTCTCCTTTTTCCCCGATTGACCCCCCCCCCCCCCCCCCGCAACCATTCCCACCCTGGGCAAGTCCCCACCCCAGTGTCTGTGTCCATTGGTTATGCTAATATGCATGCATATAAGTTTTTTGGTTGCTTTCTATAAAAAAGAAGGAACTTTTACCATTTGCAACCGCATGCATGGAACTGAAGAGCATTATGCTAAATGAAATAAGCCAGTCAGAGAAAGATAAATATCACATAATCTCAATCATATTTGGGATATAATGATCAACATAATTTGATGAACAAGAATAGATCCAGAGACAAATGGCGGGGGGGGGGGGTGAGGGGAGTCAGAGAGCAACCTTTTTCTTTTTTTAATATTTAAAGGCATTATGTTCTAAGTAGCTGGACATGGCAGTTGAGAAAAATATTTCTGATCATTTTTAGAAATAGTTCTTAAGTAAGTAGCTGAATACTTATCTAGCTGTGGTCAATCAGTTTGCTCTGGAAGCCATCATTTACATTTACAACATGATTTAAAATCAAGACTTGTTAGTCATCCAGGCAATTTTCAAAGATTTTCCCTAATTAAATCTCCTAGTAGGGAATTTTCCTCACATAGGAACTGCCTAATTCAGCACACTAATCCCCACACAGGTTTTTTTCCCCCTTTATCAATGTTGGAATTGATCTTTACCTATACACCTGAAAACTGATTTGCTATATTTCCCTATGCATCCCCTTTAAATTTCTAAAATTACTCTTCTTATTCCTCATTGTCTGGAGGCTCTTATTTATAGGGTGACCATATCAGGATGCACTTTTGAAAATGAAAAGTAGTGTTATTAATACTTATGTTTGGACAACAGACAAACTGGGGCTATCTTGAGCATAGTGGGTCACCAAGTTATCCTGTTTATTTTTAAATGATTTGTTATGAACTGTGCCAGAATGTGCCAGTCCATGGCCAACACCAAGAAGAATTTGGTCTTGGGTATACACTTTATTTTCACAATGCAGGTATTCATTCTTTGTTCTAATGCCATGAGGTTTTGCTTCTGGTGATTATTATACTTAATAAATGAAAATCAATGTGTACTAAAATATTTGCCTATACAAGTTTATTCTTCTTAGAATATTTCTATTCTCAAAACCTGAAAAGCTTTCAAGTTACCATGGGATGATGTGTGGCCAACTGAATGAGGTACTCTTTTAAAGGCTAAGTGCCAGGAATGATAAAACTAGAAGAGAAAGACAGCTATCCACTCCTGAAGCAAATGCTGACTCACTCTCACTGTTCAAAAGAGATAAGTTTTTAGTGAAGCCTTTAGCCATTTTGTTCTAGACTAAATATTAGTAGTTCCTTTCGTTTATGTAAGCCTATACCTTAATTATAAATATGTAGAAATGGGGATTGAATACTGATTGAAATGATCCTGAACATCCAATAAAGTCACGCAACTTTGAAACTTTACTTTGGAAAGAGTAGGTGAATAAAGATAGATTTTGAGGAGCAAATAGTGATATGGTGCTAAAACTAATAGGTCAACTTTTAAATATTTGACATAATGACTTATAAGATGGCAGAAGAAACTTACAATAATTGGAGACGGTATAGATAAAGTATGATTTGTCTTAAAGTCATGGTGCTAACAGATGTTCTATTATGATATGATCTAGCAATGAGATTGTACTTTCCCTGCTTACTAGGATTTCATCTTTAGTCTGGTAAGTCTGACCAACCCTTGTTTAGACTTCCATAAATTTTATAGTTAGCTAATTGTCCATTGATTAATATTTAGGGGAAAATTCAAGTAGTAATACTCCTGACCAATCACTGGTTTTCTTAGAGAATATGTTCTTTAATTTCTCTGTTTCCAAAAGCTCATGACTTCTATACATAAATTGCTACTTACACTTCAGTTTAGCCAAATGTTCTGGCCTGGTCCCAGGGGAGCAAAAGGACCTACTTATATATTTATCAAATATTAGGAGAGTCCATGGAACAGTGTTTGACATTGGGATTAAACAGATGATTCAACTCTCCTTGAACTAATTTTGTTTAGGGGTATGCAAATGTAGGTTTCATAATATTCTTGTGGCAAAGACTGCCTTCTCCAATTTCATACAGGGAAGAAAATATAAAGATATGTACTGCAAATCAACATTGAATCAATTATACTTAAAAAAAAACTGGTTTCAGCCGAAACCGGTTTGGCTCAGTGGATAGAGCGTCGGCCTGTGGACTGAAAGGTCCCGGGTTCGATTCCAGTCAAGGGCATGTACCTGGGTTGCAGGCACATCCCCAGTAGGAGATGTGCAGGAGGCGGCTGATCGATGTTTCTCTCTCATCGATGTTTCTAACTCTCTATCTCTCTCCCTTCCTCTCTGTAAAAAATCAATAAAATATATTTAAAAAAAACAAAACAAAAAAAAACTGGTTTCATATGCTGAGATCAGGCCAATCCTGATAGATTTTGAACAGTGATATAGCCAATACGTTTATTTATTTAGACAGAATTTAACAATTTATTTAAACATGTCACCTACTATTTTGTCTTAAATTTTTTAAAACTTTTTAAAATTGAATTTATTAGGGTGACATCTTATCTAATAATAGACAAACATGGTAATTGACCATACCTTCGCTACGCCTCCCATTGGCTAATCAGCGCCATATGCAAATTAGCAGATGGCGGCTAATTTGCATACTGCAGGCAGGGCTGGCCAGCACCAGACGCCATCAGGCCCTGTGTGCGGCCCTGGGGGGCCGGGCTTAGGTGGCACAATTGCGTCACCTAAGCCCCGCCCCAGCCGGGACCCCCGTGTGCCGCCTAAGCCCCACAGCCAGCTGGGACCCCATGGCAATCCCAGAGCAGGCAAGTGCGGAGGGCGGTGGCCCCCAGGTGGGCCTGCTCCTGGGTTCGCCATGGCGACCCCAGAGCAGGAAAGTTCCCCACAGGCAGCACCCAGCAGGGCCTGCCCTCGGTCTCTGCAGTGATCTGGTGATCCATGAGTAGGAAAGCACAGCCTGCAGGCAGCACCCCACCCTGGCCACAGCTCAAGGGAGAGAAAAACATGCAGTGGAGGATAGGAGCCTGAGAGATCAACACAGAGGGGCGCCTGCTCCAAGCCTCCATGGTGTGGCTGGGGGCAGGCCCCCAGCGGACACATACACACACACACACACACACACACACACACACACACACACATAGGACGCCTGCTCCGAGCCTCTGCTGCCAGACTGTGGCCGTCAGTAGGACATCCACTGAGGGCTCCCGGACTGTGAGTGGGGCAGGCTGGGCTGAGGGAACCCGACCCCCCAGTGCACAAATTTTGTGCACCGGGCTTCTAGTTGGTTAATAAAAGTCTACAGGTTTTGACAAGAAGAAGAAATAAAAGGCATCCAAATTGGAAAGGAGGAAGTAAAACTGTCATTATTGCAGATGACATAATATTGTACAAAGAAAATCCTAAAGATTCCATCAAAAAACTACTAGATTTAATAAATGAATTTGGCAATGTAGCAGGATATACAATTAACACCCAAAAATCTATGGCATTTTTACACACCAATAATGAACTCTCAGAAGAGAAACTAAACAAAAATCCCATTTACCACTGAAACAAAAAATATAAGCTACTTAGGAATAAACTTAACTAAGGAGGTAAAAGACCTGTACTCAGAAAAATACAGGACTTTGAGAAAAGAGATAGAGGAAGATATAAAAAAGTGGAAGAATATACCGTGTTCATGGATTGGTAGAATCAACATCATTAAAATGTCCATACTACCCAAAGCAATCTATACATTCAATGCAATCCCTATTAAAATACCAAAAGCATATTTCACAGACCTAGAACAAACTCTCCAAAAAATTTTTATGGAATAAAAAAGGACTCCGAATAGCCGCAGCAATCTCAAGAAATAAGAACAAAGTTGGAGGGATCACAATACCAGATATCAAGTTATACTACAAAGCCATTGTTCTCAAAACTTCCTGTACTGGCACAAGAACAGGTATATAGATCAATGGAACAGAACGGAGAACCCAGAAATTGACCCAAGCCATTATGCTCAATTAATATTTGACAAAGGAAGCAAGAGCATACAATGGAGTCAAGACAGTCTCTTCAATAAATGGTGCTGGGAAAATTGGACAGATACATGCAAAAAAAAAAAAGAAAGAAGAAGGAAGGAAGGAAGGAAGGAAGGAAGGAAGGAAGGAAGGAAGGAAGGAAGGAAAGAAAAAAGGAAGGAAAGAAGGAAGGAAGGAACTAGACCACCAACTTACACTTTACGCAAAAATAAACTCAAAATGGATAAAAGACTTAAATATAATTAGTGAAACCATAAAAATTTTAGAAAAAACCATAGGCAGCAAAATCTCAGACATCTCTTGTAGCAATATGTTTACCAATACATCTCCTGGGACAGGGGTGGGCAACCCCTGGCACGTGTGCAAAACCCTCTCTTATAATCTTCCATTTACAATTTTTGTGAACATTTGTATGACTTAAATGTGAAATTACAAGGAACTGGCAAGACACTTGATGTTATGTTTGGTTACATAAAGGCTTTTGAAAAGAAACTGGAAGTCTTTAAGAGGGATGTGGATGGTGAGAGATTTAGATATTTCCCAAACCTCAAGAGGCACATCAAAGACCTCCCAGAAGATGACAGAACAGACTGTCAAAGCCTTCAAAAGCTGTTTTTAAACATCATCGAGTAAACTATTGAGCAGTTCTTCTCAAGATCTGCGAAATTCAGAGAACTGGAAGAGACAGCAAAATTCATGAGGTTTCCAGACAGCATGAAACTAGAGGAACTAAACTTACAAATGTTTTCATGGATAGACATGGCTGACTTTGAAATGCAGTTGATTGAATTTCAGAGTAGCTCAGTTTGGACGCAGAAATTTATTGACCTTAGAGTTGACTTGGAAAACATTGAAAAAAAGTGATTAGAGACAGGAGTACCAGAGAGAAGTGTCGAAAATGAACTATTGAGGACTTGGAATGCCATTCCAGAAAATATTTTCTGTTTAAAAAACTTTGCAACAGCGTTACTCTCCATGTTTTCATTCACATACACACTTGTGAATCTTTGTTTTCAGTGATGAATTTTGTTAAGTCTCATAATAGGAGTAGCCTGATGGAGAAAGTAGTAGCTCGTGCATATCTCACGAAATATAAACCTAATGTAAAATCTCTGTCATCAGTGATGCAGCAGCAAAAGTCCCACTGATAATATCAAACGGAGTCATAAAGTCTTCTGTTGGACTATCAGTGTACATGTATACATTAAAAAATAAATGTATTTTTCATCATCATAAACTGCGTTTTTGTCGCTCAAATGAATTTTATTATTTCTTCAAGGTTCTTCACATACGTACACCTTAAGGAATATCAAGTAGGCATAACATGTTCTCAAAAAATTAGGGTTGGCACGCAGAAGAATTTTGAGTCAGAGATTTTGCTGGTTTTGGCACGCACTCACAAATAGGTTGCCCACCCCTGTCCTAGGACAATGGAAACTAAGGAGAAAATGAACAAATGGGACTATATCAAAATAAAAAAGCTTCTACACAGCAAAAGAAACCATCAACAAATTAACAAGAGATCCCACTGCATGGGAGAACATATTTGCCAATGATACATCCGATAAGGGGTTCATCTCCAAAATTAATAGAGAACTCATACAACTTAACAAAAGGAAGACAAACAATTCAATTTAAAAAATGCACAAAGGACCTAACTAGATACTTCTCCAAAGAGGACATTCAGAAGGCCAAAAGGCATATGAAAAAATTATCAAAGTCACTAATCACCCAAGAGATGCAAATCAAAAGGACGATGAGGTGCCACCTCACACCTGTCAGAATGGCTCTCATCAACAGATAAACAAATGACAAGTGCTGGCCAGGATGTGGAGAAAAAGGAACCCTCCTGCACTTCTGGTGGGAATGCAGACTGGTGCAGCCACTGTGAAAGACAGTATGGAGTTTTCTCAAATAATTAAAAATGGAACTCCCTTTTGACCCAGTAATCCCACTTCTCCAGTAATTCCACTTCTAGAAATATATCCCAATAAACCAGAAACACCAATCAGAAAGGATATATGCACCTCTATGTTCACAGCAGCATAATTTGCAGTAGCTAAGAATTGGAAACAGCCTAAGTGCCCATCAGCAGATGAGTGGATTAAAAACTGTGGTATGTTGCTGAAAAGAAAAAAAAGATGGAACTCTTACCATTTGCACAGCATGTATGGAACTGGAGAGCATTATGGTGAGCAAAATAAGCCAGTCAGAGAAAGATACTAGTATCACATGATCTCACTCATATGTGGAATCTAATGAACATAAACTGATGAACAAAAATAGGTTCAGAGACACAGAAGCATGGAACAGACTGTCAAACTTCAGAGTAAAGGCACGGGAGGGTGGGTGGGTGGGAAAAGAACTTGTATGCATATACAGATAGACAAAAAGTATTATATATTTCCCCTTTTTCCCCCATTGAGTTCTCGCAGCCCACCTCATGGACACAGACAATAGGGTGGTGAAGACCTGGGAAGGGGGTTGGAGGTGGGCTGCAAGAACTCAATGGGGGAAAAAGGGGACATATATAATACTTTCAACAATAAAGATTTTTTAAAAATATATACAGGTTTTAAATATACAATTCTTCAATACATCATCTGTACTACTATATTGTATTGTGTGTTTACCACTCCAAGTCAAGATTCCTTTATCACCATTTATCCCCCTGTTTACCTTCTTCTATCTCCTCCCACACCACCTTCCTCCGGCAATCACCATACTGTTGTCCGTGTCCATAGTCTCTAGTTCTTTTTTTTTTCTTAAAACCTTCACCCTTCTCACCCAGCCCCTAAAACCTTCCCCCGTGACAGCTGTCAGTTTGTTCTCTATATTCATGAGTCTGTCATCATTTTGTTTGTCAGTTTATTTTGTTCATTAGATTCCACATGTAAGTGAGATCATATGGTATTTGTCTTTCTCTACTAGCTTATTTCTCTTAGCATAATATTCTCCAAGTCCTTCCATGCTGTTTTAAAAGGTAAGATATCCTGGGTTTTTTTTTTTTGTGTGTGTGTGTGTGTGTGTGTTTTTACAGCTTAGTAGTATTCCATTGTGTAAGTGTACCACAGCTTTTTTATCTACTCATCTACTGATGGACATTTGGGCTGCTTCCAAATTTTGGCTATTGTAAATAACACTGCAATGAACATAGGGGTGCATATATTCTTTCAAATTAGTGTTTTGGGTTCCTTTGAATATTATTCCCAGAAGTGGAATTGCTGGGTCCTGATGGCAGTTCTATTTTTAATTTTTTTGAGGTAACTTCATACTGTTTTCCACATTGACTGCCCCAATCTGCATTCTGACCAATAGTGTCCCAGGGTTCCCTTTTTTCCACATCCTTACCAACACTTGCTTGTTGATTTTTTGATGATAGCTATTCTGACAGGTGTGAGGTGATAGCTCATTGTGTTTTTAATTTGCATTTCTCTGATTAGTGACATTGAGCATTTTTTCATTATGTCTATTGATTATCTGTCCTATTTGTTTAAGTGTCTATTTAGGTCCTTTGCCATTTCTTAATTGAATTTTTGGGGTTTTTTTTTTGGTGTATTGAGTTTTATAAATTCTTTATAAATTTTGGATATTAGGCACTTATCAGAGTATCAGCAAATATTTTCTCCGATTCAGTGGGTTGTCTTTTCATTTTGTTGATGGTTTCCTTTGCAAACATTTTTTTAGTTTGATGTAGTCCCTTTATTTTCCTTTTGTTTCCCTTGCTGGAGGCGATATATCAGAAAAGAATATTGCTATGAGAAATGACCTTTAAAATTAAGAATGTTGATGTCTGGTGGAAGCTTTATTATTGGGATATTACTATGGAGACATCATTTAGACCAGTGGTTCTCAACCTTGGCTGCACATTAGAATCACCTGGGAATCTTTTTAAAATCCTGATTTCTGGGCCTCATCCTCCAGAAATTCTGTTTCTTTGTTACTAATGTTGTGGCCCCACCCCATAACAAAGAAACAGAATTTCCGGAGGATGAGGCCCAGAAATCAGGATTTTAAAAAGATTCCCAGGTGATTCTAATGTGCAGCCAAGGTTGAGAACCACTGGTTTAGCCTCTTAAGCTTGATCATCCATGAAGGAAGTGGCAAAAATCATGCTCATTTCTTAGAGGTCTCCAGAGATTATCTAACCAACAGATTTGATTTTACTAGTGAGCAATGTGCAAATGTTCCACAGGTGGGATTACTGTATTTTCTTGTGTCTGAGATTGGCAGCCAAATGGGCATCCCAGCTTCTAATCTCAGGCAAGTGAACCGCTATTTGTCAGTTTCATAGACCTCATAATTTGAGCTCTGCTCCCAATTGGGTATTACAGTTTACAACTGGCAAAGCACATTTTCAGTTTGCCAGCAGCATATTCTGAAATTACTGGGTTTCAGTATGATGTTGGCTGGTACAAGTTTCACTCTTCTTATCAAAATGTGCCCAGTTGGGGCGGGCAGGGCGGAGGTAGGAGAGGTCAATGGCGGGGTGGGGGCTTATGTAATACTTTCAACAATAACGATTAAAAAAACTTGCGCCCAGCCATTGTCATAATGAATGTTACCCTTTCCTCTTAAATGCTTCTTCTCCAGTCCCTATGTCCACTACTAAAAAAAAGTGAGGATAAGTAGAAACTGTATTCTTAAGGATGAAACTTTTCCTTCTCATCCATGTTTCCCATAAATGGACCAGCCGATTAATCTCACAAGAGCAGCTCCCCAACTCGGCAGTTTTTCTCTAAAACTTTCCTCACCTCCATCATTCTCGGTACCCATCTTCTTTCTAAGTCTTCACCTTCCTCACAGACCCAAGTCAAGAAAACTGTCATTCCGGGAAAACAATATTGGTTTCACCTAATTCCCTTCCAAAAGGGAAACGTTTGGGGCCCCATGAACCACTACAGGTTAGGGGACCATCTCCAAGTTCCTGTAGCTAAAGGGACCGGGTGAGTCCAGGGCAACGGGACTGTGGGCTGTTAGAGAGACGTGCAGCCTCGGGACGCAGAACCTAAGACCAGCTGGAAAGCCGGAGCGCGGTGCACACGCCTCACCCCACACCCCTCCCCTCGGCACAGGAAACTGAGGCACCGCGCAGGCCCGGCCAGGCGCGACCCCCTCCCCCGCCGCGGGCCGCTCCCCACCGGGCCCACTCCTTTGTCCCGGCCTCCGGCTTCCGGTCGCCTCCTCCCGCCCGGCGCGGCCAGCGGCTGACGCGGCGCGGGAGGAATGCATTTCCGGAGGGAGAGGCGGCGGCGGCAGCGGGAGGAGCGGGCGGGGCGCTTCGAGAAGGCAGGGCCGTAGGGGTCCTTTCTGGCCTGGAGGCGGCTCCGGCCCGCGAGTCCCCGCCTCTCGCCCGGAGGAGGAGGTGGGGGAGGAGGAGGAAGAGCCGCCGCCCGCCCCGCCCGAGATCTAGAGGCCGCGCCAGACCGCGGGAGAGGCCGAGCGGGAGCCGACAAGCCACGGCCCGAGCGCACCGCGCGGGACCGGACGCCTCCCGGAGAAGGTGGGGACCTGGGCTGGGCGGGCGGCGGCTTCGGGCTCCCGTACGAGGGCGGCTCGGCAGGGACCTTTGTGCTGGACGGCGGGGCTGGTGGCCTGGACCGGAGCGGAAGTGCGGGCCGCCCGTGTCCTCCGGACCTTCCCCGCCGCCCCTCGCTGCCCAGACGCCGGCGCCCGAAGGCGCAGAGCCCGCCCCGCGCCTTCCGAGGGGAGGGCGGCCGGTCTGGGCGCTGTCACTTCGGGGCTTGGGGCTGCTTGCGGAGTACCAGGACCCCACACCGGCCACCCTGACACCGCCACTCAGAGCGGTCGTCGCCGGACGCGTGGCTGGGCTCCGGTGGGCCAGGGACCTCGGGCCGAGGGCGTTCCCTCGGCCGACGGGGCGCGAGCCGGCGAAGAAGCGGGGACTCCCTGGCCGCTGGGACTGAGACCCGCCCGGGCCGCGTCTCCTCCAGTCTGAGGTCGGCTGCTTTTCCTTTGCTCCACGTTGAGTTCGGTGATTAGCTTCCAGGATAGGGGCTTGTTCGTCCCTCTCGGAGTGGAGTCGGTGCAGCCCTCCGCCTGTGGCGGGGCGAGTGTGGGCTGGGCCCGGCCCGGCAGGCCCAGAGAGTGGGCGGGGTGGGGGGGGGCGCAGCGGGCGTGGGGTGTCGCGGGCCTCGGCGGCCATGGCCAGCGCCCGCGGAGGGCCGACGACGCGCGTCCTGTCCTCGCAGGGCGTCCCCCTGGGTCTCCGGGAGATTTAGTGCCCGTCGCTGCCGGATCCTGTGTATTGCGTGTCCTTTCTTATGCTTCATAATGATAAGTGGTGTTTTAAACAGTACAAGTATTTTATGCCTAAACAATTTTTATTTTACCAAGTTTGTGCTTTTGAGTCAAAACCTAGCACTAATTGGTGGGATCACTGGTAAATGATACTTTCGGCTTCCGTTTCCGCATCTCTAAAATGGGAACAAGAATACTTACATTAATAATAAAAGTAATAATCACTGTAATAATGACAGTGAAGGCCATGCTTAGCTCAGTGCATTTTATGTGTATTTTCTTATTTAATCGTGGAACCGATCTAATGAAGTAGTTGCTGTTTTATCCTATTTTACAAATGAAGAAACTGAGACACAGGGAGTATAAGGTCATCTAGCCTTGAATGGAGAAACCATGGGGTCTAGCTCCATAGCCCATGTTTGAATCACAGGTTACAGTATAGTTGTAAAAATCAGATGTAAAATGTGAAACACTTGGAGTGTATGATCAAAAGTTGACACCTTTTCATCTCTTCTTGGTATAACAAAAGATTTTTAAAACTCAATATGTAATTGATACCCTCACTGGTAAGGTTTCTTTGGGCCTGCATACCACATAGATATTTAGGTGCATAGAATTGCTTCCTGGTTTTTGACTGTTTTGATGGCACAGAAATAACATGTTAAATAAATTTTGATTAGGCATCTTTCTTAAACTATTTATGGCCTTTCTAATAGATCACACAATTGATCACTTTTAGGAATTATTAAGGAATTTTAATTGGAAGTTATCTAGTGTACATTTGTACATTTGTGGACATTAAGGTGCAGAGGGGACAGGGACTTATCTAAGAGTCCCACTATATTCATATTTTCAAATAATTTTGGTTCATTGATCAATATTAAACAAGTGAAGATGCAGTGATGAAGAGGAAATGGATGAAACAAAGTGGTCTTTTGGTTACAGGCATTTGAGGAGAAAGTCATTTTACTTATCCTAAAATTCAGTATAAAATGGAAGACATTATTAGAATAGTAGTTTAAAACACGGGATGTGGTTCATACTTTACTTCTATAAATAAAAAGCAAATAAACTCTAATTTAGAAAGGTCATCCATGTTGACTTCACAGACCTAAAATCTTAAGTTCTTGTAATGTTGATTCTTTTAAAAAGAATGTTAAGTTGTATATTAAGATTGTTTTCTAATCTCCCTCAGCTTTCTGCACATGAAAAATATAGAATCAACAACATTGAAATCACTGGATTTAGTAATTTTAAAAAGCTTTCTTCTTAACTTTCTGGTCACTAATTAAAATCTGCCCCTATTTACCCTCACTGAATGAATATGTAGTTCTATATTGGTGTCAATACATTCCTAACTCTGTAAGCGACTCTGGGGACTCAGATCTGGTCACTCTATAAAACGAAAGTTAATCAAATAGTTTAACATGATGCTGGTTTTCATGGAATGCTTGCCACTTAATATCTTTTATTGTTTGGCCTCTTGTCAAATAAATGTGGCTCACAGCATGGGGGAGTAGTATAATATTCTATCAGAAGATTTTTCATTAATATCCTGTAAGAGCACTGGTTTACTCTTAACTACAGTGCTAGAGTGATGAGTTTAAACATCAAACTGCTAAAAAATTCAGCACTTTGAATTCTGAGAATTTAAATTTCTGACTATGTAACAAGCTGAAATTATCTGAGAGGATTCACATGGACTGTTGTTGGAAAGTTAGGATTAGTCAGGTTGTTGGTAAAATGCTAGAGGATTATATTGTGCAAATATGTAAATATCTCTTGTATTAGGTTTATTTTGACATTGGCTGTATATTGTGGGGTTTTTGTGTATTGCAGAGGTGGGAGTCTTGGGGTAGGAAGGATGCTTTGACAGGGGTAAGGGTAGGGAAGAGTAAAGGGTCCTGAAATAGTATCTGTAGATGTAGAAAACTAAAAAAAGAAAAATGATAGTATGTACTTCTATTAAAGGAGGTGCAGCTCATAAAACCCAGAACATTAGCAGCCTTAGATTATTTCAGTAGACAAGTGAAAAAAATGTGGTATCTTCTTTCAGGAGCTGTGTGCAAAAGGAGCCAAACTGTATTTGGTAAAGTTCTCATCTTTTTAAAGTTGGCTAATTCTAAGACTTTTACAGAGTCAAGTTTTTTGTTTTTTTAATTTACATTTGTATTGTCTAAAGTTTTACCTAAGTCTTCTTTTTCCCCAATTGACCCTACCCCTAGCCCTCACCCCCCCCAGTGTCTGTGTCCATTGGTTATGCTAATATGCATGCATACAAGTCCTTTGGTTACTCTCTAACTCCCCCTCCCTCCCCTACAATTTGTCTCTGGATCTATTCTTGTTCATTAAATTATGTTGATCATTATATCCCTCATATGAGTGAGATCATGTGATATTTATCTTTCTCTGACTGGCTTATATCGTTTAACATAATGCTCTCCAGCTCCATCCATGCTGTTGCAAATGGTAAAAGTTCCTTCTTTTTTATAGCGGCATAGTATTCCATTGTGTAGATGTACTACAGTTTTTTCATCCACTCATCTGCTGATGAGCACTTAGGCTGTTTCCAAATTTTAGCTATTGTAAATTGTGCTGCTATGAACGTAGGGGTGCATATATCCTTTCTGATTGGTGTTTCTGGTTTCTTGGGATATATTCCTAGAAGTGGGATTACTGGGTCAAATGAGAGTTCCATTTTTAACTTTTTAAGGAAACTCCACACTGTCTTCCACAGTGACTGCACCTGCAGTGCAGGAGGGTTCCTTTTTCTCCACATCCTCACCAGCACTTACCATTTGTTGATTTGTTGATGATAGCCATTCTGACAGGTGTGAGATGGTACCTCACTGTTGTTTTGATTTGCATCTTCTTGGATGATTAGTGACTTTGAGCATGTTTTCATATGTCTCTGGGCCTTCTGTATGTCCTCTTTCGAAAAGGGCCTATTTAGATCCTTTGCCCATTTTTTGATTGGATTGTTTATCTTCCTTTTGTTAAGTTGTATGAGTTCTCTGTAAATTTTGGAGATTAAACCCTTATCGGAAATATCATTGGCAAATATGTTCTTCCATGCAGTGGACTTCCTTGTTGTTTTGTTTGATGGTTTCTTTTGCTGTGCAGAAGCTTTTTATTTGATGTAGTCCTATTTGTTTATTTTCTCCTTAGTTTCCATTGCTCTAGTTGCTGTATCAGTAAAGATATTGCTACGACAAATGTCTACTGCTTTGGTGCCTGTGGCTTCTTCTAAGATTTTTATGGTTTCCCGTCTTACATTTAAGTCCTTTAGCCATTTTGAGTTTGTTCTTGTGTATGGTGTAAGTTGGTGATCTAGTTTTATTTTTTTGCTTGTATCTGACCAATTTATTGAAGAGACTCTCTTGACTCCATTGTATGCTCTTGCCTCCTTTGTCAAATATTAATTGAGCATAATGGCTTGGGTCGATTTCTGGGTTCTCTGTTCGGTTCCATTGGTCTATATGTCTGTTCTCGTGCCAGTACCAGGCAGTTTTGAGAACCATGGCTTGGTAATATAGCTTGATATCTGGTATTGTGATCCCTCCAACTTTGTTCTTCTTTCTCAGGATTGCTGTGGCTATTCGGGGTCTTTTTTTTTTATATTCCAGATGAATTTTTGGAGAGTTTGTTCTACAGAGTGAAGTTTTATTTTTATTTTTTAAAAATATGTTCTTATTGATTTTAGAGAGGAAGGGAGACCGCAACCCAGGCATGTTCCCTTAGCCAGAATCGAACCTGGGACCCTTCAGTCCGCAGGCGGAGGCTCTATCCTCTGATCCAAACCGGCTAAGGCCAGAGTTAAGTTTTATTAATAGAATAATAAAACGTGGGTTTTTAGAAGTCAACTACCTTGAAATTTTATTTTTTGTCTGTGGCTTTACAAGATAAGGTTAACTATTTTTACCAATATGCCAAAGCATGTGTATATCATTTCATCGTGAAGTGTGTGTGTGTGTGTGTGTGTGTGTGTGTGTGAATCAAAGAAAGTGTTTCAAATGGCTATTTGAAGCAGTGTCTGTGTATGTGTATTTCTTACTGTAGGGACATTATACAGTTTCTAAAATGTAGGTTCTTGAACTGCAGGAATGTTTTTATTAAGGTTTATAATATCTTATATATTGCTGTGGATATACATGTATTTTACCTTATATGTAAATATGCGTATATTTTGGGTGCCTGTATGTATGCTCAAAATATTTTTAATAATAAAGTTGAGTGGTCAAAAAGCTTTGGAGATCATTGTAATGTATAGGAAATGATTTGGTTGGGGGTACAAGAACTACTGAATTTAGGAGGGAGAATTGATAAAACTTGGAGTTTGATGTAAGGGAGATGAGAGAAATCCAGTGATACAGTTTCTGGTTAGATGATGCCATTCGCCAAGGTAGGCAATATGACCACAAGGGAGTGATCTAGTTGACTGAGGGTGAATGAATTTATAATGCTGAAGGTTTTTTTTAAGGTGTGCATGGGACATACATATGTAGAGATGTTTAGAGTGCAGAATGGCAGCACACACACAAAAAAGTCTGGTTGGTAATTCTTATCTGTAACTGCTAGATGAAGCAATAGGCTGCAGGTGAAAACACCGATGGAGAATGTAGAGCAGCGGTTCTCAACCTTGACTGCACATTAGAATCACCTGGTAATCTTTTTAAAATCCTGATTTCTGGGCGTCATCCTCCGGAAATTCTGTTTCTTTGTTATGGGTTGGGGCCACAATATTAGTAACAAAGAAACAATTTCTGGAGGATGAGGCCCAGAAATCAGGATTTTAAAAAGTTCCCAAGTGATTCTAATGTGCAGCCAAGGTTGAGAATCACTGGTGCAGAGCAAGCATGTCAAACTCAAAAGCTATCGGGGGCCAAATAAACAAGGTTTAAGTTTATGTGGGCCACAAAAAACAAAAGTTTCAATTTTAATAGAAACATAGGTTTATTTTGACAGAGACATACTTCGTACATAGGGCTGAAATAAGTGAGTAATCATTAACATAAAATAATAGAACACTTTAATAAAAATTAATATTTTTTCTTGAACATTAACTTACCAGGCACTGAATAACTACACAAATTAATAAGCACAATGCAAATAAACCTATTTTTCTTGTTCTCTGAAAGCGAAATATTTCCTCTTGGCACACCAAACAAGTCAGTCCAAGACTAATGATGTGGCAATCGGCTGCTAAAATATTTGCTGCTAGTATTAGTGGAGAGAAATGGTGCGCCTGCGTGTAAGGTGAGGAAGGGAAATGAATGCAACATGATTATAGTAATCAGTCATTAGCGAATGTTGTTTGTTATTAATAACTAGAGCCCTGGTGCACCGGTGGGGTCCCTAGGTCTGGCCTGTGGGGATCCGGCCGAAACTGGCTCTTGGACATCCCCTGAGGGGTCACGGATTGTGAGAAGGTACAGGCCAGGCTGAGGGACCCCACTGGTGCAGGATCAGGGCCAGGGAGGGACTGTGGGAGGGCTCCAGGGCATGTCTGGCCTGTCTCCCAGTCCCCAATGGGCCAGACCCCAACAGCAAGCTAACCTACCGGTTGGAGTGTCTGCCCCCTGGTGGTCAGTGCGTGTCATAGCTACTGGTCGAACAGTCGCTTGGGCTTTTACGTATATAGATTATGTATAACAGGGTATTGTAAAAATTAAGTTACAAAATTTTTATTAAAATGTTTCTTACATACTGTTATATTGGCTGGGCCACAAAAATAGTCATTGTGGGCTGCAAGTTTGACATGCTTGGTGTACAGTTAAAAGGGGCCAAGGAGAACTTGGGAACACTTGGTAGTCAAGGTCTGGGAAGATGCAAAGGAGTCTACAAAAGGATTTCCCTTCCCCAGTTTCTAATTCCTTTGTGTGACAGTTCAATGAGTGACTTGGGTATTTGTGGGTTTTCCCTTTGGCATGTATGGTTTAAGGACAGACTGACTAGTCTTTCGAGATAATTAGAGAAGCAGTTTGATGCAGTAAGGTTTCTTGATTGGGAGAGAGGAGACACGGGTTTCAGTGCAAGTTCTGCCATTGACTTTCTCTATGACATTAGTGGAAATACTTCACCTTCAAATAAGGCTTTGGTTTCTGCATTTATGCCAGAAAGTAGTGGTCTCTACCTTTCCCACATTCTGTGAGTTGAAAGGTAGCTGCTGCTTGACCTGAGCACTGCAGAGTATATATATATAGCTCTTCTCTTTCTCCAATGAACAACCAGTTTCTGTGTCATCACTATAGAGGGGGGAGGTGCTGTGCCAAATTATCCTTTTAAAGGAAGCCTGCTGCCATGGGCAGTGTGGCTAAGTTGGTTGGAGCATTGTCCTGTACACCAGAAGGTGGAGGGTTTGATTCCCGATCAGGGCACATACCCAGGTTTCTGTTTCCACCCCCAGCCAGGTTGCATGATGTTTCTTACATTCATGTCTCTCTCTTCCTCTCTCTAAAATCAATAAAAAATTTTAAAAAAAGCCTGCTTATGCTAAACAGCCAAATCTGTTACTGTTTGCTCTTTGTTAGCTTGTACCTCTGTTGTACATTACATTTTAATCTATCTGTATAGTGAGTGCCAGTTACCTGAAAAATGTGCTAAGTGTAGGAGCAAGAAGTTGTCATGGACCTTGCTGTTGAGTATACCAGTATTGTGGAGTTGGGATAAGTATGTTCAGTCTAGGGAAACATAGCAAGTACCAAAGAATATTTTACACAATGTACCATATAAAATAATATTTTTTAATAGATCCTGAGAAAAAGATCAGCTCTGGAGTAAGTGATTTTGGAAGGTTTTGTAGAGGAGCTTATAAAGGTAAGAGCAAATATGTGGATAGATGGGTGACATATTTAAAGGACAGTGTAGTACAAAGCAGAATCTAGTCTGATTTAGCAAATATTGTTTGATTACTTCTAAAATGGGAGATCAGAGTACTTGTAAAATTGATTTTTGTAAAAATTTTATACTTTGTTGGGTGGAGTAAAAGGATTATGTTGAATAAATCTAGGATTAAGATGCAAAAAAAAATTATTGAAGACCTGGATTCTTGCCTCCAGTTCTAGTCTGATGAGGTTCACAGACACAAATACAATTAGTGATAATAGAAGTTTTATAATAGAATTAAAGTAACACTTTATTATTGAGCATCACTAAAGGTTTGTCATTCACTGTGCTAGGTACTGTTTAGTACCACAAAGAATGGAGTAGTTAATTTTGCATATTGTAGTTGGAGAAGAGATGAAGAGTCAATGAAGGCCAAAATAAAGCCAGACAGGTAGAAGAAAAGTTAGTATTTAATTTTTATTTATTTAGTATTTGTTGTAGATAATGTAGTTTCAGTGGAGTGATGAGGAAAGTATTTACATGAAAAAAATTTGGGTAATATACCGTTTGAAGTATGCAAGTCATATGTCAGTGATAAGTTTATTGAATGAATATGTAAACAACTTAGCTTTCATACTCTATGAAATTAGGAACAGTAATTTTTTAGCGCTCCAATATTTTATAGTTTATGTATGACATTTCATATTATGAATTTAGTGCTTCTTTAAAAGGTGATGGTGGGTCATATTTCATTATTGCAGGAAGAGACTAGTTTAAAAAAGTGCATTTAATGTTATTTTAGGGAAACACATCAAAAACACAATAGGCGATGGATTTGTGCTTCTTAAAGAAGCATGGGTTTTAAAAGATTGAGAACCTTTTACTAAGTAGACACTTGGTTTCTTACGTTTAGAAACCTATGACCAGTGAATGAGTAGGAAACTAAGAAGAAAGTTCAGTAATCAAGTAAACTGTGATCTGCACATCACTATAAAGATATTTGTTGCTGAGAGCTTTCACACTCATGGTCATATTTTATGCTTAAAACAGTTCTGAGGTAGATATTATGCCCAGCTTACTACTGAGTAAAATGAGAAAGTTATTTTTCCCTATGTCTAGTTAGGTTTTAAAACATTTATTACATATTTAAATCATACCCAGCACTGCTTGTTCTACTCCACTACAAGACAGAGAGGAAATGTGACAAATGACATGGTCAACATTTATTAAAGTTTTGATTAAGTAAGAATTTTGGAGTGGCCCACTTAAAAAGTGGATAAAATTACACAATTTGGGAACTTAGTTTACAGTTCTCCTTAATTGAAATTATGTGGAAGAAATTGTGCTTTCAAGTGCTTATGGATAACTTTTTTTTGCTAGCTCAATTCATAGTTATTTTTGTAAATTTGCCTCAAAGTAAAATTTCCCAACTGAAACAGTTACTAACTTTTTCTTTTCTACTCAAAGGGAAAGGCAACATCTATATATTCTATAGACATACAAAAGTATAATGAAGAAACAGCTCACTAGGCTTGTTTGAAGAATATCAATTGCTTGGTGATGTCTTTTGAGTGGAAGGAGGAACTGGGAAGAATTAAGTTCAGGAAACTTTTCATGTTCATTTTGGACCAGCGCTTAATAAAATGGCTTATAGCTTTGTTTAAAGAGTTTATTTTTCTGCTTATATTTCAAGTTTGCCTTTCTGTAGTTTTGGAGTTTATTTTGTGCCCTTCACCAATTTTTTAAATTTAATGCTTGTTTTTTTTTTTTATATAAGGCTATCGTTTTCTGGGAATGGTGGTGGTATACCAGTTGTCTGTTCATTAGATCACCATTGATTGTATAAAAATGCATCTAATTGTTTTGTATTATTTTGCATTCTGTATGGTTAAGCCTCCTCTTCCTGTCATGATTCTGTTCCCAGTGTTTATAAGTTCTGTAGAGGATTTCAACTTAAATTTCCTTTCTTACCTATGTATATTTTTCCACCAGTTACATTTTTTATCATAAAAGACCTACTTGAGATTTTTTAAATTCCTTGAAGAGCATAATGAATGCATCTAGATCAGCGGTTCTCAACTTGTGGGTCGCGACCTCTTTGGTGGTTGAACGACCCTTTCACAGGGGTCGCCTAAGACAATCCTGCATATCAGATATTTACATTACGATTCATAATAATAGCAACATTACAGTTATGAAGTAGCAATGAAAACAATTTTATGGTTGGGTCACAACATGAGGAACTGTATTTAAAGGGCCAGAAGGTTGAGAACCACTGATCTAGATGTTCAGAGATTCTCCACTTTCTTTTACTTTTTGTCCTTTCGAAGTTTTTCATAGTTAAGTATCATGCCCTTCCATCCCCCCACTTTCAGTGATCTTCAAGGCCTTTTATTTGCCAGTCAGAGGACCGATGTACGGATTTGTGCCCAGGTGGGGTCCCTCGGGGTGGCCTGTGGGGATCGGGCCGAAAACCATAGTCCAATGCTGCCTGCAGCTCCTACCTGCCACTCCCACTCATCATGGCCCCACTGCGCCTAACCCCACTGCGCCTACTGTGGGCTCACGCCCAATCAGTCCAGATCAGGAGAGGCTCGTGCCGGTGCAGCAGTGCTCGCCAGCCATGAGCCCTGTGTCTGGCGCCCTCCCGAGAGGAGTGGCCTGCAGAATTGGGCCTAAACCGGCTCTCCGACATCCTCCGAGGCGTCCCGGATTGTGAGAGGGCACAGGCCAGGCCGAGGGACCCCACCGGTGCACAATTGGGGCCGGGGAGGGACCACAGGAGGGCTCCAGGGCGTGTCCGGCCTTGTTTCACCCAGACCCAATCGGGGTGATCGTGGCCGGCCGGCCGGCTGGCTGGGGAGGGATGCAGGAGGTTGGCCACTTGGGGAAGGACTGTGGGAGGGCTCCAGGGCGTGCCCGGCCCATCTTGCTCAGTTCCAATGGGCTGGATCCCAGCAGCAAGCTAACCTACTGGTTGGATTGTCTGCTGCCTGGTGGTCAGTGCACGTCATAGCGAACAGTTGAGCAGCCTTAGCATATCATTAGCATATTATGCTTTGATTGGTTGAACAGTCGAATAGTCACCAGATGACTGGGCACTTAGCATATTAGGCTTTTATTATATAGGATATGTTCTATATCCATTCTTTATCTTCCTTTTGCACTTGTGTGGTGATAATTGACCTTCCATATGCTCATTTTCCTGGAGAAGATGGGTATTTTGTCTTCAGTCTGTTATTGTGTAATTTTCTTAAAGTATCTGGTGTTGTTATGAACTATTCTCAGATTTCACATTGTTTTGGGAACCTATAGCTTTGGAGCGGCCAAACCTTTGTTGTTGGAGCTCATTAGTCTCGAAGCCTTTTTTCTTCTTGGTGGGAGTAGTGAATTTTAGGAAGTTTCTAGTTCAGGGTACTGTTTATTCTATTTACCCACAGTGAATGGAAAGTATTTCAAATAAGTACTTAGTTGCATCTTTGCCTTGGAATACTTAGCATCTTATCTTCTCTTTCCTGTTCTCTGTCCCCCCGCCACCCCCCTTCATCCTTTCTGCTAAGTTTTTGTTAATTATTAACTCTAACTTATTATTTGGGCTATGACAGAGGTGGGGAAAAGTTTGAGTTTTAATTGGTCTTTCTGTAAGGCAGTGGTTCTCAACCTTCTGGCCCTTTAAATACAGTTCCTCATGTTGTGACCCAACCATAAAATTATTTTCGTTGCTACTTCATAACTGTAATGTTGCTACTGTTATGAATCATAATGCAAATATCTGATATGCAGGATGGTCTTAGGTGACCCCTGTGAAAGGGTCGTTCGACTGCCAAAGGGGTTGCGACCTACAGGTTGAGAACTGCTGCTGTAAGGAGAAAGGTGCTCTTGGCTCTGAATGAATTCACCCCCAACTCTCACCCTCACATTTGATGGTATCCTTAGAGATCAGTAGGATTTTTCACATTTCCTTCAATTTATGCTCTGCCATCTCATTGCTTTCTTCGTGGGGCAAAGTGGAATGAAAGCAGACCTTCCAGCCCCAGTCAGGCCTTCAGATGACTGCAACCCAGCTGATGGCTTGGCTGCAACCTGGAAGAGACCCTGGGCCGGAACCACCTGCTAAGAATCTCCTAGATTCCTAACTCTCAAACTACAGGATATAATAGATGTTGTTGTTTTAAGCTGCTAAGTTTGAGGGCAGTTTGTTATGTAATAGTAGATAACTAGAACAGTGGCATTTCCCACAAAATAAGGGAAATTTACAGTTGCATCTGATATGTGGAATCTAATGAACAAAATAAACTAACAAAATGAAAACAGACTCACAGATAGGGAACAGACTGACAGCTATGAGAGGGGAGATGGTTGGGGGGCTGGGCGAAAAAGGTGAAGGGATTTAGCAAGAATAAACAGACCCATAGACATAAGGGTTTCCCAAAATTCACTCAAGATTTGAATTTTACGCCATTTGTGCCATAAAGTGTTGCCAACAAAAAGAAAAGATAGCATGACAGCTGACAGTTCAGGGTTATTAAAAATGGAGTGCTACACGAAAGAACAACGCGTTTTCATTGTTGAGCAATATTTTAAAAATAATGAAGGTTTGGCAGCTACAGTTCGCAATTTTCATGCAAAATATGGTCGGAATAGTGATTTAACTTCATCAACTGTGAAGAGATTAATTAAAAAATTTAGGGAGACTGGATCAATTAGTGATCTTAAACACTCTGGCCATCCTTCAACAAGTCGTTCAACACAAAACATCGAAGCAGTTTGTGAGAGTGCTGCTTGCAAAGTTCAGTTGACTCAAGAACGGAAGCCTACTGACCACGCACAGCAAATAGAGTTTGTTGAATGGATTATGGAACAACAAGTGGATGCTGATTTTTCGAACAAAATCATCTTCAGTGATGAGGCTCATTTTCATCTTGATGGCTTGGTTAATCGACAAAATTGTTGCATTTGGGGTTCAGAAAATCTACGAGTGATTGTTGAGAAACAAATGCATCCACAACGTGTCACTGTTTGGTGCGGATTTTGGGCTGGAGGCATCATCGGACCATTCTTCTTCAAAAATGCAGCTGCTCAGGCAATAACAGTTAATGGTGCTCTCTATCGCGACATGATAATTCAGTTTTTTGTGCCTAAATTGCAAGATATGGATGTGGATGACATGGTTTCAACAAGACAGTGCCACATGCCATACAGCCCAAGAAACAATTCAATTACTGCATGAGTCATTTCCTGGTCGTGTAATTTCCCGTTTTGGTGATCAGAATTGGCTGCCCAGATCATGTGATTTAACGCCGTTGGACTTTTTTCTTTGGGGTTTTTTGAAGTCTAAGGTTTATGCCAACAAGCCCAGGACCACCCACACCTTGAAGGAGGAAATTGAGCACTGTATCAATGAAATTCGGCCACATTTATGCAAAAACAGTCATGGAAAATTTCAACAGAAGAGTGTGTATGTGCCAGCAAAGCCCTGGAGGCCATTTACCCGATATGCTATTCCATACATAACCCTATACCAGCCATGGGCAAACTACGGCCCGCGGGCTGAATGCGGCCCGTTTGAAATGAATAAAACTAAAAAAAAAAAAAAAAAGACTGTACCCTTTTATGTAATGATGTTTACTTTGAATTTATATTAGTTAACACAAACACTCCATCCATGCTTTTGTTCCGGCCCTCCGGTCCAGTTTAAGAACCCATTGTGGCCCTCGAGTCAAAAAGTTTGCCCACCCCTGCCCTATACTGTGTACTTTATGAATCAAAAAATATACAATTTTTAATTATAAACCTGTGTTTTCTATCAAAATTACTTCTTGCGTGAATTTTGGGACACCCTTTAGAAAAGAGGGAAAGGGGGTTAATCTTACATAGGTGTAGAACCTAAAATAAGTATCTAATATAGTTAGTATTTAATTAATAATTAGCATCTGATTAAACATATGCAGTATAATAAGGTTGTGATATTGTATCAAAATAAGTACTATGTGAGTGGTAATAATAATCAACATTGTTTGCAGTTGTGCTATTTCCAACCCTTATACCTTATCTTTTATTCCATATCTTGTCTCTCCTAAAATAGATCAATCCAAAGTTTTCTGATTATAATTATGATTGAAAAAAAGGTAAACATTTAAACATAGTTACTTCTTTATTCAATAAGTTGTTGTTGAGCTCCAGCTATAATGTGTATTAAGAATGATAAACACTAGGTAGTGCTTACAATGTAGCAGAAGTTGTTTTAAATTTATCAACTTAATTAAACTTTACATAACCCCTATGATTTTTTTTTTAGGATTTTAAAATTTTATTTTATTGTTTAAAGTATTACAAATAGTAGTACATATGTCTCCTTTTTTTCCCCATTGACCTCCCCCAGCCTCCGCTACCCCTCTATAAATCCCCCCCCCCAGTGTCTTGTGTCCATTGGTTATACTTATATGCAACCATTGTCTCCAGAGGAAAATGGGGCCCAGATTAAATAACTTCCGGTATCACCTACCTAGTTAGTCATTGATAGATATTTGAATTCAGGCATCTGGGCCTACAGCAGTGATTTTCAACCTTTCTCATCTCATGGCACACATAAACTAATTACTAAAATTCTGCAGCACACCAAAAAATATATTTTTTGCTGATCTGACCAAACAAATACATAAAATTTTGATTCATTCACACTGGATGGCTATTGTTGTGTGGGCTTTTATCATTTTTTTTTTTTATTTGACTATCTAAGGGAAAAGAGGTCAGTGCTCCTTACTAAATAGTCAGGTATTGCGTGTTTTAAAAATTCTTGTGGCTCAAAATTTGAAATTGCTGGTCTATACCCTTAACTTCTGTCATGACAATGGTGGGCTTGCTTGCCCTTGTTAAGCTTACTGGCATTTTATTTTTTTTAATTTAAATATTTTATTTTATTTATTTTATTTCTTCTAAACCTTTATTTTTGAAAGTATTACATATGTCCCCCATTGACCTCTTCTAACGCTCCTTATTCTCCCCCTGCTACCCCAGGCCTTCACCACCCTATTGTCTGTGTCCATGGGTTATGCATATATGCATATAAGTTCTTTGATTGATACTTCCCACCCTCCCCAGCCTTCCTTCTGAGATTCCACAGTCTGTTCCATGTTCCTTTGTCTCTGGATCTATTTTGTTCATCAGTTTATTTTGCTCATTAGATTCCACATATGAGTAAGATCATGTGATACTTTTCTTTCTCTGACTGGCTTATTTCACTTAGCATAATACTCTTGAGGTCCCTCCATGCTGTCTCAAAGGGTAAGAGATGCTTCTTTTTTACTGCTACATAGTATTCCATGGTGTATATGTCCTTCAGCTTTTTTATCCACTCATTTACTGATGAGCACGTGGACTATTTCCAGATCTTAGCTATTGTAAATTGTGCTGCTATGAACATAGGGAGGGGTGCATCTGTTCTTTCTGATTGGTGTTTTGGTTCTCTTAGGATATGTTCCTAGAAGTGGGATCACTGGGTGAAAAGGCCAGTTCCATAGTTAATATTTTGAGGAAACTCCATATTGTTTTTCATAATGGCTGCACCAGATTGCATCCCCACCAGCAGTGAACTACGGTTCCTTTTTCTCCACATCTTCGCCAACACTTGTCATTTGTTGATTTGTCGATGCTAGCCTTTCTGACAGGTGTGAGATGATACCTCATTGTCATTTTAATTTGCATCTCTGATGATCAGTGATTTTGAGCATTTTTTAAATATATCTCTTGGCATGTATGTCCTCTTTGGAGAAGTGCCTATTTAGTTCCTTTGCCCATTTTTAATGAGATTGTTTGTCTTCCTTTTGTTAAGTTGTATGAGTTCCTCAGATATTTTGGATATTAACCCTTTATCAGATGTATCATTGCCAAATATGTTCTCCCATACAGTGGACTCCCTTTTCATTTTATTGATGGCTTCTTTTGCTGTGCAGAAGCTTTTTACTTTTAGGTAGTCCCATTTGTTTATTTTCTCCTTAGCTTCCATTGCCCTAGGACAAGCGCTTCTCAACCTGTGGGTCGCAACCCCTTTGGGGGTCGAACGACCCTTTCACAGGGGTCGCCTAAGACCATCAGAAAACACATATATAATTACATATTTTTTTTAATTATTATTACATATTGTTTTTGTGATTAATCACTATGTTTTAATTATGTTCAATTTGTAACAATGAAATTGGGGGTCACCACAACATGGGGAACTGTATTAAAGGGTCACAGCATTAGGAAGGTTGAGAACCACTGCTTAGGAGATGTATCGGTAAACATATTGCTACGAGAGATGTCTGAGATTTTGCTGCCTGTAGTTTCTTCTAAGATTTTTATGGTTTCACTAATTACACCTAAGTCTTTTATCCATTTTGAGTTTACTTTCTTGTATGGTGTAAGTTAGTGGTTTAGTTTCATTTTTTTGCATGTATCTGTCCAATTTTCCCAACACCGTTTATTGAAGAGACTGTCTTAATTTCATTGTGTGTGTTCCTTTGTCAAATATTAATTGCCCTTAATGGCTTGGGCAGATTTCTGGGGTTTCTGTTCTGTTCCTTTTTGTTTGTTTGTTTTTTGAGAACTCATAATATCTCCAGTTACCTTTATCCATAGTTTTTTCATTTATTAAATATTAAGATACTGTACTAAGTAAGGGGACATGAAGAAATGACGTTTAGATAATTCATAAGGCAACTCAGCTGTACATATCTATAGTAGACGGGTAAGAGCTACTTATGTCTTAAGTACTAAATCTTTTAAGCAAAGATTGTTTATATTTGTTTAAATATAGTAGTATGTATACTAGAGGCCCGGCGCATGAAATTAGTGCACGGGTACGGTCCCTAGGCCTGGCCTGCGATCAGGGCCATCTTCCCCAGCCCTGCCCCTGTTGCCACCTACCCCGGTTCCCTGTTCGCCATCGGGCGATTGGAGCCTGCTGGCTGGGGGGAGGGACCAAGAGGTTGGCCACTCACCATCCCCGTCCCCCAACGTTGGTCACCCTCTGTGTGTGGGGCGACCAGCAGGGTGGGGCCTTGGCCTGGCGCCGCCTGCCTCCGCTGCCACCCACCCCTAGATCCTCATTCCCCATTGAGCAATCAGAGTCTGCCAACCAGGGACTGGCAAGGGACTGAGAGGCTGGCCGGCAGGCCCCAATCAGATGATTGGGGCCTGTGGGCTGGGGGCAGCTCCTGTGTTGAGCGTCTGCCCCCTGGTGGTCAGTGCGCAACGCATCATAGCGACTGGTCGTTCCGTTGTTCAGTAGATTTGCATATTACCCTTTTATTATATACTAGTGGCCCGGTGCACAAAATTTGTGCATGGGGGGGATGTCCCCTCAGTCTAGCCTGCACCCTCTCTAATCTGGGACCCCTCAGGGGATATCTGACTGCCAGACATCCACAATCTTGGACCACTGGCTCCTAATCACTCACCTGTCTGCCTGCCTGGTTGCCCCTAACTCCCCCACCTTGCCAGCCTGGTCGCCCCTCACAGTCTCCCCGCCAGCCTGGTTGCCCCATGCAGCCTGCTTGTTTAGTTGTTTGGTCATCCCTCACTAACCCTCCTGCCAGCCTGGTTGTAGGCAGCCATCTTGTGAGGGTGTGAGGGTTAATTTGCATATTACCTCTTTATTATATAGGATTAAATAGGATGATGTGTCTGTATGTGAATTGCCTGGTTTAAATCAGCTCCCTAATTCCTCTCATCGTTAGGGGGCCTCAAGAGTTTATAGGATGTGCCATAACCGGTTTGACTCAGTGGATAGAGCGTCGGCCTGCAGACTGAAGGGTCCCAGGTTCGATTCTGGTCAAGGGTGCCTTGGTTGTGGGCACAACCCCAGTAGGAGGTGTGTAGGAGGCAGCTGATCGATGTTTCTCTCTCATCGATGTTTCTAACTCCCTTCCTCTCTGTAAAAAAGTCAATAAAATATATTTTTTTTAAAAAGAGTTTGTAGGATGATACTTCTTACACTCTGGTCTAGCAATTTTCTTGACCTGTTCAACTCTGGTGGCCTTTGAGTACTGTATTAGAAACCTAGTCTGTCCCCAATCCTCCTGGCCTTCCCTCTGATTCCAGCCACTGCTACTGGGAACATTTCTGTGACTCAATGTTGGTTGACTGCATCTTCCCTTGAGTGCTGCCTCCATTATTTCAACACCTGGGGCTTCTCTAGTAAGCTCTCTTGTCTGTGGCCTTCTACAGTAGCTTTGTGGGCAAATGCACTGTAGTTCTTGGAAGTGTGGGGAAATTAATTTCCCTTGGCACAAATTTACCAGTGGGGACTGGAATTGATAAAACTCATTTCTGCACATTGACCCTCCTGTGGGAAGACTTTTTATACACTTCTCAAAACTTCCCAGCAAGATCAAGCCTCCAGGAACTCACTACAGTAAATCAGGTATCCTGAGGTTGGCTTTTCTCTCTTTCCTGGTTCAGTTTCTTCAGTACCTCTCTTCTGGGGTCACCTTTGGAGTACACCCCTTGCCTGGACTCCTGTTCTTGTCTCAGGCTTCTTTTGGGGCAAGAACCTCAGCTAAAACAAGTACCCATAGTTATACTTTCTCTTAGACCAGTGGTCAGCAAACTGCGGCTCGCGAGCCACATGTGTCTCTTTGGCCCCTTGAGTGTGGCTCTTCCACAAAATACCACGTGCGGGCGCGCACATACAGTGCGATTGAAACTTCGTGGTCTATGTGCAGAAGTCGGTTTTTGGCCTGGGTGAGTCTATTTTGAAGAAGTGGCGTTAGAAGAAGTGGGGGGTGTCAGTTGGGTGACGGGAGCCGCGGCGCAGGCGGGCTGTGGGATACGCAGCGCTGGGGAGGCGCACGCGATTCATGCACAAGTTGAGTGAGCCAGTCAGTCAGCAGTCCCATTGTGCAGTGGTTAGTGCTAGTGATAGACGAAACAAGTATACAAGACCGAGTGTGGATGGGAGAGTTGGAAGGGGTCGACCTCAGCGAACGTACCTCAATCAGATTGAGGACGTTTTTAGCAAAGGCCAGCTTAGGAGTACCCTAATTAAATTAATAACAATGTACCTACCTATACAGTTTAAGTTTAAAAAATTTGGCTCTCAAAAGGAATTTCAATCGTTGTACTGTTGATATTTGGCTCTGTTGACTAATGAGTTTGCCGACCACTGTCTTAGACCTTCTTACCCAAGACTGTGACATTTTAAACCAGGGGTGGGCAAACTTTTTGACTCGAGGGCCACAATGGGTTCTTAAACTGGACCGGAGGGCTGGAACAAAAGCATGGATGGAGTGTTTGTGTGAACTAATACATGTTAACACTGCTGCTGGTGAAGAAGCGGAGGGGAGAGCAAGAGAACCCTTCACTCTTTCGGCTCTTTCGGCTCCGCTGACCGAACGGGGGCCTGGCCCGCAGGCGGTAGTTTGCCCATGGCTGTTTTAAACCCTCCCTCTTGGCCTACTTCCCAGCTCTTCTCCCTCCTTTGTTTACGTGAGCTCCTTTTCTCTCACCTGCCTGGTGTAGTCTCTAGTCCAGTGATGGCGAACCTTTTGAGCTCAGCGTGTCAGCATTTTGAAAAACCTTAACTTAACTCTGGTGCCGTGTCACATATAGAAATTTTTTGATATTTGCAACCATAGTAAAACAAAGACTTCTATTTTTGATATTTACTTTATATATTTAAATGCCATTTAACAAAAAAAATAAACCAAAAAAATGAGTTTGCGTGTCACCTCTGACACGCGTGTCATAGGTTCACCATCACTGCTCTAGTCCTTTGGCTTTGTCCTTGTCTTTGTTATTAACTTTTTGTCAGCTCCATTTCTTGGTGCACCCCACCCCTTCTGCACTTGCCCTGTAAACCAGTGGGTTAATTCAGTGATTTCATATGGCATCTGAGAACGATGGGAGGTAGTCTTAGTGATTTCAGCATTTCTACAAGATTTTAAAAAACAATTTTGTGCTTTTGTGCTGATAATTACAGTAATAACCAACAAACATTTGGATGATACTGAGTAATTGTTATTTCAGTGCCTATGTTTGTATTTGCTTGTATGTGTAAATTAATTTTGGTTCATAATGTATAGGAACCTATATCTAGCTTTAAGTTGAAAATCATTATTACTAGGTTATCCACAGTAACTATTTTTCATTAAAAGATGATCTGCACATTGACTAATCTGAGAAACTTTTCTTTCCTCTGAGTAATATCAGAGAAAAATGTAATACAATATTTGAGCATTGATTTTGCGCCAAACACTTTTGGTGCAATGAATGAATAAGACACACCAATGCTCTGTCTTCTTGGAGCCCAGAACCCATCAGGGAAGATAGATAAAAGGTAGTTGCAAGTGAAACAAGTGTTATAATTGTGCCTATTGCACCTTCCTCAGTCCCATCTCCTTTTCTCTCAAGGTAGTCCTTACTTCCTATTTCAGAAAAAAACATAGGCTGCTATGCATGAATGCTCTCAGCTTCATACCTCCTGCCATGACTTAGAGAAAAGGTGCTGCACCTCTCTTTAGTATAACCCCTTGTGCTCTGGATGTCATCCCTCTTTGCTCTAAGGAGGCCTGCCTCCATCATTTACTTTTACTCTTTTCTGTGTCTTCACCTCTTCAAGTCTGCCCTTAGCTCTTCTCTCTTCCTAAGAATTTTTCACAATCTCATTCATTTTCCTAATTTCAGTTGCCACCTATAGAGTAACAGCTCTCGGGTAAGTATTTCTAGATCTGATGTTATCTCCTGAGATCCAGAGTCCTGTGTCTTATCAGTCAGTATCTCCTAGATTCACAGAAGCATTTCAGTCTACATTTCTAAAACAAAAGTTATCATTTTCTCCCCTAACTTCATTCTTCTGTATTCTTTATTTGAAAGTGATGATTTCTTTTTCTCTCTCACCCTATCTAACAATCATCATATCCTACTGTCGCTACCTCCTAATCACTGATTGATTTTCTTGTCCATTGCTACTGTCTGAATTTAGACATTATCACATCTTACTTGAACTTTGGCAGTAAATTTTGTACTTGTCTTGTGGCTCCTCTCTTGCCATTCATCCTCTACCTCAGTGGTTCTCAACCTTCCTAATGCCGTGACCCTTTAATACAGTTCCCCATGTTGTGGTGACCCCCAATTTCATTGTTACAAATTGAACATATTTAAAGCATAGTGATTAATCACAAAAACAATATGTAATTATATGTGTGTTTTCCGATGGTCTTAGGCGACCCCGGTGAAAGGGTCATTCGACACCCAAAGGGGTCGCAACCCACAGGTTGAGAACCGCTGCCCTACCTCATTAATTTTCTGCAATGTATTTGTTGTCATGTCATTACCTTGCCCAGGTTTTTTCTTTAAAAAAAAAAAAAAATATTGCTGAGAGTATACTGATGTGCCTGTTTTTTCCCCCATTGTTCCCCTCCACCCAGTTCCCATCCTGCTCCACCCCAGTTCTTCACCACCCTTTTGTCTGTTTCCATAGGTAAGGTTATGGTTAATCTCCCCCCCTCACTTCCCTCTGAGATTTGTCAGTCTGTTCCATGTTTCCACACCTCTGATTCTATTTTATTCACCAGTTTATTTTGTTCATTAGGTTTCTTTCTCATTTATTTTGATTTTTAGATTCAATTATTGATAGATATGTATTGTTGCCATTTTATTGTTCATATTTTTTTTTTTTTATCTCTGCTTCCTCTTCCTCTTCTTAAAGAATGCCCTTCAACATTTCATATAATACTGGTTTGGTGTTAATGAACTCTTTTAGCTTTTTATTTTTTGTGAAGGTCTTTATCTGACCCTGAATTCTAAAGGAGATCTTTGCTGGGTAGAGTAATCTTGGTTGTAGGTTCTTGCTGTTCATCACTTTGAATATTTCTTGCCACTCCCTTCTGGCCTGCAAACTTTCTCTTGAGAAATCAGCTGACAGTGACATGGGCACACCCTCGTAGGTAACTAACTGCTTTTAAGATCATCTCTTTGTCTTTAACCCTGGCATTTTAATTATGATGTGTCTTGTGTGGGCCTCTTTGGGTTCCTCTTGTTTGGGACTCTGCACTTGTAAGTCTATTTCTTTTACCAGGTAGGGGAATTTTTCTGTTATTATTTCTTCAAATAACTTTTCAATACCTTGCTCCCCCTCTTCTCCTTCTGGCACCCCCATAAGGCAGATGTTGGTATGCTTGAAGTTGTCCCAGAGGTCCTTATACTATCTTCATATTTTTGGATTCTTTTTCCTTTTTGCTTTTCTGATTGGGTGTTATTTGCTTCCTCCCATTCTAAATTGTTCATTTCATTTTCAGAATCCTCTCCTCTACTATTGAATCCCTATAAATTATTCTTTATTTCATTTAGTATATGCTTAATTTCTGACTGGTCTTTTTTTTTTAATGTCTCTGACATTCTTGCTAAGATCCTTGAAAGTCTCCCTAAGTCCCTTGAAGCTTTCTTTGAGTCCCTTGAAAGTCTCATGAAGATCTTTGAGTAACCTTATAACTATTGTTTTGAACGCTAGATTCACAGAAGCATTTCAGTCTACATTTCTAAAACAAAAGTTATCGGTTTTTGGCAACAAATACATATACTATCTAATAAAAGAGTAATATGCAAATTGACCATCACTGCAACACACAAAGATGGCCACCCCCATGTGGTCAAAGATGGCCGCCACAAAATGGCCGGCAGGGGAGGGCAGTTGTGGGCAATCAGGCCAGCAGGGGAGGTCAGTTAGGGGTGATCAGACTGCAGGCAGAAAGCAGTTAGGGGCAATCAGGCAGGCAGGCAAGCGGTAAGTGGTTGGGAGCCAGCAGTCCTGGATTGTGAGAGGGTTGTGCGACTGCCTGTTTAGGCCCGATCCTAGTCGGACATCCCTCAAGGGGTACCAGAATGAAGAGGGTGCAGGCTGGGTTGAGGGACACACCCTCCATGCACAAATTTTGTGCACCAGGCCTCTAATCCTATATAATAAAAGGGTAATATGCAAATTGACCGAATGGCAGAACGACCAGTCGCTATGATGCTCACTGACCACCAGGGGCAGACACTCAATGCAGGAGCTTCCCCTTGTGATCAGTGTGCTCAGGGGGAATGCTGCTCAGCTACAAGCCTGGCTGATGGCTGGCGTGCACAGCAGCAGTGGCGGGAGCCTCTCCTACCTCTGCGGCAGCGCCAAGGATGTCCGTCTGGCGGCTTAGGCCCACTCTTAAGTCGTCAGTCGGACATCCCCCAAGGGCTCCCAGACTGCTAAAGGGCACAGTCCAGGCTCAAGGACCCTCCCTCCCCAAGTGCAAGAATGTCATGTCCCGGGCCTCTAGTCTATCAATAATTTAATCTAAAAATCAAAACTCGCATTTTGGCTGCTTTTCTGTGTTTGTTTCTATGTGTTAGTTAGAGCTGCAATGTCTTCTAAAATTCTTAGAGTGGTCTTGTGTAGTAGATGTCCTGTAGGGCCCAATGGCTCAGCCTCCCCAGTCATCTGAGCTGGGCCCTCTAGGTGTTGATCCTTATAGTTGATCCTTGATTGCTGTTAGCCTCACTGAGAGGAGTTGACCTCCAGGCCAATTGGCTTTAAGGACCAGTTGCAACTACAGTGGAAGAGCTGCTATGCAGGAGACACTCCTATGGAGCACGACTTGCTTCAGTGGGCTTTGGTGCTCGCCTAGTCTGCCCCTTGAGTGTGTCACTTATAGCTGTGTAAAGTTGTAACCTGCTATGGTTTGAAGCTGTCCACCAGGTGCCAGGGCCTGGACCACTGAACTAAGGCCTCCAGGGAGGTGCAAAGTCAGTCACTACCTAGGGCCACCCAGCAGGAGCTACAGAGAGATCCACAGATGGCTGCTATTTGTAATGGACTAGGACAGTGGTCAGCAAACTCAGTAGTCAGCAAAGCGAAATATCAACAGTACTTCTTCAAAATAGACTCGCCCAGGCCGAAAACCGACTTCTGTGCATGGGCCACAAAGTTTCAATCGCACGGTACATTCGCGCCTGCACATGGTATTTGTGGAAGAGCCACACTCAAGGGGCCAAAGAGCCGCATGTGGCTTGTGAGCCCCAGTTTGCCGACCACGGGGCTAGGAAGTTCCCAAGCAAGGCCCAGCTGTGAAGCAAGGCAAGCTGGTTCTAGTGCCAAGTCTTGGGCCTTTTATTGGGGCACGCTGATGCCAGCTGCAGCTTGTTTGATAGATTTTAGTGAAGTCGGAAGCCTCAGCTAGGACAGGCCATTCACATGTAAAAGCTACTACAAACAGGTTGGGTGGGGCTGCAAATAGGATGGGACAGGGTCTCAGAGAATCACCAGGGCTGAGCCAACAGTGTGAGTCATGCTGATGGAAACTCAGATATGGTTGCCAGCCAACTCTGCGATCGGGAAGTCCTAGCACAGGAAAAATGACCCCTGCAAGTACCCCTGTCTGGAAGAAAGCCACCCCCAAATTCCTACCCCGATGCTAGATAATCCATTCTTCCCCTAATGTGTCTGGGTCTCCCAAAGCTCCTGGTGCTGGAATTTTGAGGGATGGAGTCCAAATTAGTTTGTGTGCCAGCCCTTTAGAGGAACACCTCGGTCTCTAGCAGCCTCTGTAATCTCTGCTTGTTTTTACAGCCCGAAGTTATGGGGACTTCTCTTTCCAGTTCTGGAACCTTGTGCTGTGGTCTTGTATGCTGCTGGGACCCCTTGCTCCTCATGGGATGATCTCCCTCCTGTTTAAAAAATGGCTTATGTGGGTGCTGGACCTGCTTGTTCTGCATCTCTACCCCTCCTGCCAGTCTCAGTGTGCTTTCTTCTTAACTTCTCTAGTTGTAAGGCTTCCATTCAGCCAGCTTTCAGGCAGTTCTGAATGATGGTTGTTCCACATTTTAGTTGTAATTTTGATGTGGTTGTGGGAGGCAACACATACCCGAGTTTACCTACACCACCATCTTGGTTCCTCTCTGCCCCAGTTTTTACTATGTGTTGAATAGAATCTAAACTCTTTTAGCATGGCTTTGAAGGCTCTCTGTAACCCAATTCCTCCTGCCTCACTGGCCTCAGTTTCTGTTATTTCCCACTTATAATTTAAACCTCACAAATAGTTAAGTACTTTAGGATTCTTTTTGGCCTCTATAATATTTTGAGATTTTAACATAATTGATACTTATTGTAGAAAATTACAAGGATAAAATAATCACTCATCTCACTGACGAGATTTAACTACAAATAATATAAACAAATAGAGGCCTGGTGCACATTGAAAGGACATGCCCTGGAGCCAACCTCCTGCAGTCCCTCCCTGGCCGGCTGCACCTGGGGCGGTGCCGGGGCTCAAAGGGCATCTGCAGAGTGAGCAGGGGTCCCTCCGGCAGGCGGGGGTTCCTCGGCCTGGCCTGTGGGAATCGGGCCAAAACCGGTAGTCTGATATCCCCCAAGGGGTCCCTGAGTGCGAGAGGGCACTCTGCAAAATTGCTGTCACACGGCAGCTCCTGCGTTGATTGTCTGCCTCCTGGTGGTCAGTGCACGTCATACCTACCGGCCAGTTGGCTGATCACTTAGCTTTTTATATATATATAGGCTAGGGGCTCAGTGAAAGAATTTGTGCACCTTTGAAGGAACTGTGGGCCGTGAGGCTGCAGTGGGCACAGGGGCGGGTCCCAGCCCATCCTTCGTGCTCCTGCCCGACCCCTCCCACCATGGCCCCCGGCCCCCTGTCTGCTGGTAGCCCTGCTCCCGCTGCCACCACTCTCACGCGCTGACAGTGCTGGGCCTTTCGCACCCACCAATGGCATGGAGCCATTGGGGCCGGTGCCAGCAGTGTGTGTGAACAGGGCCATTGCCAACAGCACGTGCGAGAGTTGGCCCCTATCACCCCTCAGGAGCAGGGGGAGGTGGAGAAGCCCTGAGGGGCGACCAGGGCCACCAGCCACAACTGGCACCCACTGATGGCACCAAGTGATCGGGGCCCAAGTCGGGCACCGGCAGTGGGTGTGAGTGGGGCTGGCTCCGGCAGCAGGTGCAAGTGCTGGGCAGGACCACGGCGTGCAGGAGCAAAGAATTTTCAGTAACCACCAGAGGCTCGCCCTGATGACAGCAACCGGTGCCCCACGTTGGTCTGGCGCCCCCACTCACCTGCTCCACCATCCCACCGTGGCTGATGCCCGCCATGTTCTGTGCAGTGCCACCTGCTGTCGACGCCCACCGTGTTTCACGCACGCTCCCTGGTGTCAGCACATCTCATAGCGACTGGTTGTTCAGTTCCACCATTCAAACTATTTGCATATTAGGGTTTTATATATATAGACTTTTTTTCTGGTCTTCTTCCTCTAAAGGTAGAGTGAGACAGTTCCATTTGTGGAGGTGTATAATCACCCAAACATGTTTAGAAATTAGGTTGAAAAGAAATAATTAGAATTCTTCTCAGGACTCCATGGCTTTGCATGTGCAAACCTTTTTACCTAGAAGACTTTTCTCCATTTGCCAACCCATTTCTTATATGTCTAATTCTGGCGGAAACATCGCCATTCCCATGAAGCCTCTGAACATACCCAGGCATATTTTGGGTCCTCAGTGCACTTTGTTTTTGTCTTCATTATAGAAACCGTCACGTCATTTTGTAATTATTTGAATTTTTGTCTTTGAAGTGAAAATTCCTTGAGGTATCTCCAGATAGGGCACAAACCTGACATAGTTGTCTGAGGAAGAACTTTCAGAGACACCAGTGGTCCAGGGAAATAGAGTGTTTTAAGAAATAATGGTGAAATGTATTAAATATGTAGTTTTTGTGGGTCGTAAACTACTGTATCTCCTCAAGTGCATGTTGTAGGCAGTCAAGACATTTTTGAATGAATTAATGAATGTAGAGGGTAAGGCAAGGTCTGGAAAGTTTTCTTTTGCAAGAGCAATTATGCATGCATGGTAGCGAGTGGACACTAATTATAGCAGAGGGATTAAGAGGTTTTGAATTGGAGACCAGTGTAGACAACTATTTCTAGACCTTTGAATGTAAGAGGTTACAAAAGATAGGGTCAGGATAATATCTGAAGACATCTCTCCCTGTTGGCCCCTAATATATACTGTTCTATGTGGAATGTTCTTGATGGCAAACTCCTTAGGCCACCTTTTCTCAGTGTAAGAATTCCCGGAAGTACAGCACAAGCCCCATTCCCAAGATGGTGGTTTTTATGTGTGCAGTGGGCACCGGGTAAATCTGATGCAATTGTTCCCTGCACCACACTTTGGGAAGTGCTACCTTAGGAAGCTCTTGGTGTGTCCTTCTTCCCCATACAGGTGCAGAAGTATCTTGTACCTTTAAAGACTGTCACGATTGGGTGGGGAGGCTTTTGTGTCTTCTCTGTACTTCCTCTTCACTATCCAGCTGTCTGCTGCTGACTTTCCTGGTGGCCACTTCTAGCCATGCTCTCTTCTAAACCTTATTGTCCTCATCGCTCTTCTTTATTTTTAACTTCTGTCTTCTATCTCCTGTGGCTTCTGTTTTCTGGACAGAAATCCTGGCCTTTTACATCACCAGCCAGTGACTGTTTTGCCAGTATGCTGACCAGTCACTGGAGAGCTGACATTTGTCTTTGAGCTGTTCTTGGATGTTGTCCTTGTTCTCTCAGCTGTGCTTCAACACTAAAGTCTTGATTTGTCTGCTTCTGGGTTTGAGCTCTTCCAGAGGCCTGATGTTTTCAAAAGGCTGATCTTTGGCTTGGCAAAGTTTATAGGAGGATGATGGCATTTAAAGAAATATTTTAAAACTATGTAACCTAAGAATGTTAGGAAACATTTTCTGTTACCTAATAACTTTATCTTAGTGGTAATTCTCTGAAGTGTGTACTATTTTAAGAGGTTTCTCAAGGTAGTCTAGTGGTCCTTGAAATAGCCTGAGAAGTATCCCTAAGAAACACATATCAGTCCATATATGGCCTTTGTGCAGAAACTGCCCTTGATGCGCCATTTGTCACAGTCATGCGTTTCCTTGGGAGTCTTAATGTTCCAGGTCCTTTTAGTCACAGCTTTGGAATTGATAACATTTGAGTTGCTTAGAATTATGGCCTACATGGATTTATTACATGTTGCATCTTTTAGGCAGGCCTTAAAAGGTGAACTGTTAGGCATTTCACACTTCTGTGACAGTTTTATTGGTCATTTGGATGCAGTCACTGATATATAAGCACAACTGTAAGCTCCTGGAATAACAGAACTTGGCTAGTCTGAGCACAGTTGCAAAGTGGATGACTATGAACATTATTATCGCTTTTCTCTGGAAAGCTAACAGAGAAAAGGGGACAATTGTTCACAGCAGGAAAAATGCAAGTATCCTGGGTGCTCTAAGACAACTTTGAAGCACTGTCTGGGAGCTATGGAAATTGCATCCTGGAATGTAAGATCTTGAAGATGGAGGTTTTTTAAAAAAACATGTTTGCTAAATGAAGGAAATTTACCAAGTGAATAATTGCACACAGCTACTCATCCATAAAAGAAAAGACTATGACAGTTTAAAAAAAACCAAATAAATCCATTATCTATATTGTGCATACAGCTCTTTGTCATCTGAAGATCTCTTGGGTTACTTTATATGCTGTTATTTTTGCATACCTGGTATGTTAATGTATACCTTGCATCCAAAATTATTTAAACCTTTTGATGTTACTTCATTTTATTATTCTTATGACTCTAATAGGTCTATTAAGTTGGTGCAATTAGCCATTGCCCTATTTTTGGGAAGAGGATATTTGCACTTTCACCTATTGTAAATATATAGAGTTGGGTAAAAGTTGCTTTACAGTAGTGAATATGGAAACGCAGTTTATTCTTATATTATTATTTAGTAATTATTGTATTATTTCCATACAAACAATTGTAAACCTATTTCCACCCTTGAGTTCTGTACTTACTGTGTATGTGTATCCCTCTTATATTTTTAATTATTTCCTTAGGATGAATTCCCAATAGCTAGATTGCTATTTCAGAGGGTAGAAACATATTTTCATGGTTTTTGATGTAGGTTGTTAAATTATTTCCCCCCATATTATAATATAGAGCCATATCTGGTTTCTCTCAGTCTTCTGCAGTAAGTTTTGTTAGGTTAAAAAAGACCCCCCCCCCCTTTTTTTTTTTTTGCTTGCTAGTTTACCTTATATTGCTTTCATTTCTTTTTATTTGATAACTAGTAGAGCTCTCCTTTTTTTTTTTTTGTCATCTGTGTTTGTTTTTTTATATGGTAGGGACAGATATTTATGCATAATTATTTGACTGGCTGCTAGTTCAGAGCAGAAAGTAGTTAAGGGATAGGATCAGTGACCTCTGGCCATAGCCATCTTTGACAAACTCTGAAAAGTTATAGATTAATATAGTAAAAACTTTGATTCACAGAAAATTGTTATCTCTATATATAAAAGGCTAAGTGTTCGTCTGTCCAACCAGTAGCTATGACCAGGGGGCAGATGCTCAATGCAGGGGCTGCCATGATGTGCACTGGCCATTTTAAAATAAACGGCATCACGGACGTGGCGCCAACAAACCAACACTCGGCTTCCCCCAAGTGGGTCACAGTCCGCCACCACCCCAGAGTGACACTCCACCAAATCGCAGCCAATGCTGCTAAGACCCCATGGGAAAAAATGCAGCCCTAGCCCATAAATGCTGTGGGTGCTGGGTAATAACATCATACGTAGCAACACCTGGCTTCCTCTCCCTAGCGATTAGCCTCCTTGGAGTTTCTTCAGCCCAGGAACCCAACTTGCTTTATAGCCAGGTGCAAACATTTTACAGTTTAACCAAATATTTGTGAAGTATTTTCCTGTGCCTCATCTCATTTGATCCTCACAGAAGTCCTGGAGTAGGTAGATTCGAGACTCGATAGAATCCTATTTTCTTTTCATTAGCAAGCTGTGAATAGAGATATTAAAATATTTCTTCTAATTAATTTCCTTTCAGTGTGCACGAGTCCATGCACTGGGACCCTAGTGTATGTGTGTGTGTGTGTGTGTGTGTGTGTGTGTGTGTGTGTATGTATATATATATAATGGTTTGGGTTATTCTGCTTAATATACAAAATATTATTTAATTTTTCTTTAGAGACTCTGTAAAACTTAAGCCTCTTTTAGGTTTCTTATGCCTCTCCCTCCCCCACCTTTTTGGAGTCTAGTTTGTAGATATAGAAATTGTGGGGAATTAAACTAAATATTTTATTAACTCCATGCATAAAAGTTGATTTTCTTAAAAAGAAGTAATTTTTACAGGATATTGGTCGTCTCCTGAGGAAAAATAAAAACTGTTAAAAAATTGTAAGAGGATGTTGTATTCTGGATATGCCTGTTTGGCCCCCAGGAGCCATAGGCAATAATAGAGATAGATATTTCACAGGACAAAGACTGTTAATAGCTCTTATAGTGTTAGGGAATACTTACCACCATTACTCTTTTTTGAAGTACTGTTAATTATATGTTAAAATATATGTGAATTGAAGAAAAGTAAGAACAGATTCTGGAGATTTGTTATGAAAGTTATTTTAGTTAATGTAGGTGAAAGATGAGGTTCGTGGAGAGGAAAGGTAAAATGACTGGGGTGTGGAGAAAAGTTGGAGAAAAAATGATTGAGAGGTATTATGTTTATAAAATCAACAGAAGATAAGGTGGATGGAAATGTTTTATGTTTAATGTATTTTTAAAATATAATGTACATTTTATATTTCAGATGAATTTACAACTGATTTTCTGGATTGGACTGATCAGTTCAGTTTGCTATGTGTTTGGACAAGCAGGTAAATAAAAAATCATATTTGTTTTCATTTCAGTATCTTGTATGGCTTTTTGACCAGTTATATTACAGGAAGACCTAAATCAGATCCTGCTGATCCATTTGAAAGCCCTGCAATATCTCACTTAGAGTAAAAGGCAAGGTCCTTACTATGGCCTGCAAGGCCCCTCACCTTTGCCACCCAGAAAGATGGTAGGCAGGTCAGTAAATGAAATGCTAAAATGATAGGATACTAGAGGCCCAGTGCACAGATTCTTGCACCGGTAAGGTCCCTCGGCTTGGCCTGCACCCTCTCGCAATCCGGGACCCCTCGAGGAATGTCTGATAGCTGGGTTCAGACCGATCCCCGCAGGCCCGATCCAGACAGGAGGGAGAACAATCATGTGCATTGAGCATCTGTCCCCTGGTGGTCAGTGTCATTCAGTTGCTTAGGCTTTTATATATAGAGATAATACACTGCAGGAAGCCACCTCTTGCCAATACTGTCAGTGCAACAAGGAACGCAGAAGTCAGTTGGACCTTGGGTGTTAGCAGGGCTGATGCTAAGCACCTCGTTTGTTGATATAGTGGTGGCTCAAGGCAATTCCCTGACCTGATAATCCTTTTACTGTTTACCAAACTTTACCTTTGATATGCCTGTATGCATTGCTAAAGGTTAAATGTGTATTCAAGTAAATAAATAGCAGACCAGGCCAGAAGTCAGTGTGTGTCTTCAAGAAAGAGACTCCAACTGGCCCCCAATGCCTTCTAAATTCATATTTCTTGTATAGCATTTTCATTTGTGCGTCGGCCCCTCCTTCAGATCTTGAACCCTGCTGTGAAAGTTGCGGCAATACACTACAGAAAAAACTTTTGAGTAGAGTGATTTGAGCATAGAAAAAGCAATGACATGTAATATATTTAGAAGAAAAGTGTAGAATGGTAAATTATGAACTCTCTATTATGCTCTAAAAAACTGAAACCAGGAACAGTTGACGAGTAGATGTTCCTACTCTTTGATCAAAAAGTCTTGAAAAATGTTGGCGTTGTTAGTAGAGGAGTGGAAAATAAAAACAAAAATGTATTTAATCCTCTTAGAAACCATGGTGCATCCACATCTGAAATAATAGAATGCTGTTCTCCAATTCTAAAAAAATGCACTGTAGAACAGTTATTTTATCTCAGGATAGGAAGGTCTTACAACACAGAAAAATGAAGAAAGAAATCATAAAGGAAATATTGATAATTTTGAAATTTCTAAAACCAACAACATAAAAATCCCAAAATACCTATATGTCAAAACACCATCAACAATAAGAAAATCAAAAAAGGGTTTAATTTTTTTATCATGTGTAGAGATCCAATAAAAGCATATGAACATAATAGAAAAATTTGCAAAAGATAGAAAGTTTACAAAAGATATGGTCAGTAAAAATATGAAAAAATGAGAGATCTTAAATAATTGACAATGAATTGATATTCTAATTTATACCTATTAAATGAGTAAAAAAATTTATATTAGTGATGTTGAAAATTTTACATTAATTACTTAGTGCATTAATTAAATACCAGTTAATGAAATGCTGTTTGTATATTGCTTGTGAGAATATTAATTCTGGGTAGAAATTAGTGTGTATCAAGGATTTTAAAACCATTAATATTCTTCAACTCAGTATGTTTTTAAAAATCTATGATAAAAAATAGAGTTTTATATTATAAGAACGGGATCATCTGAGTGGGTGCATCTATGTACATATGTGTTTCATCTATGTACATATGTGTTTGTGCATGTGAGTAAGGATGTGTGAACACAAGTTTTTTCACTAAATAGGGTGCAATATAATGAAATAAGCAATTATTAAAAGGCATCATTTTGAAGAATTTATAATGGTACTCAGGCTAAAGTATAAGAAGTAGTACACAAAATGTATGTCCTCAATTTCATTTATATATATATATTATGCATTCTTGATATTTTTTTATCTATTTATATGAGAAAAGCCTGGAAAGATATAGACAAATTGTTAATAGTAGTTATATCTTATGAGCAGATTATGGCTGATTTTTAGGTTTCTTTTCTTTATGTTTTTATGTATTTTTCAAATTTTCCATGAGCATAATCTGAAAAGACACATTGGAGACAGTCCATGTCAGTGTTTACCACATGAAAGGCATGCTGATATTTACATTAAAGAATTGTAAACATACTTTGAACACAGAGCCTGATAAGTAATGGGATTTTGGCTTGGATGAATATGAACTTTTCAAATATTTAACATAATAAAAATGAAGGGAAAACTGTTCAGGGTATGGCGATATGACTTAAATGAAGTATGCTTTGCCCATTTGTAAGAAAACTGAAAATTATGACCATTCAATCTGATAGATCTGGAATTATGCCTTTGACAAAAAGGATAAATGTACATTAATAATTGTACGTAGTCCTTGCTATAGAAGACAAGAAAGATAACCGTCTTTTTATGGCTTTGTGTTAAGGTAACCCAGAATCACTTCTCTTTGGGGACTCTTTAGGGCAGGTCTAGATCATAGTATTCATATTTAACGTTCATATATATATTGAATTATTTTTCATTGTGATCCTGATTTTTTATTATTTTCTCTCTTGACATATCAAGTAAAGTGGTCTATTCTTTTTTTCCCTGACAGATGAAAATAGATGTTTAAAAGCAAATGCCAAATCATGTGGAGAATGTATACAAGCAGGGCCAAATTGTGGATGGTGTACAAATTCAGTAAGTAAGACAGCACAAATTCTTTCCATTTATTCTCTAGTCATTTAGTGTTACACACAACTGTATCCTTGGAAGAGCTCGATGTGAATTTTCATTTAAAGCAATGTTTGTTGAATAAGGGTCAACTCTTGTACAGTATTGTATGTTGGTATAGAGTTGTGCTGATCAACACCTCATGTGACTTGAACACTTGAAGTATGGGTGGTTCAAATTGAGAATTGCTGTAAGCCTCAAATAAATATCAAAGTTTGAAGATTTATTAGCATTTCAACATTATTAATTCTTTTTAAAATCATTATTTTATATATAGCTCACCTTTGTGGAATGTATTATATTTCCATTGGATAGATGCCCCTAAAACTCTAGCCATTTAATTTGACTATTTTAGGGTTTTCCCTTTTATTGATGGGAGAGGTATAAATTAATCTTTCTAATTATATTTGAGTTAAACTAATATGGAATTGATTTACATCCTAATTGATTTGCAAACTATTGAAGTTAGGGTTTAAATTTTATTCACTTTTGTCATCTCTATTGCTTAACATGGAACCTTCCATAATAGCTTACTGAATGTTGAATGAAGGAATGAATAAACAAACCAATAAATGAATGGATGGATTAGAACAGGAATTGAAGGAAAGTCATTTTGAAAATATATAATTTATTCAGAGTGAATATCATAGGGTCGAAACTTATTATTTGTTTTTATTCAGTCATTTGACCTCCGCATTTCAAGTATCCATTTTATAGACATAACTGGTCAAATTTGGTTTGACCATATGAAAGACAAAATGAGAGGTTTTTGTTTTGTTATTTCAAAATTTTGGTTACTTTCTGTTCTAAAAATAGTATTCTGGAATTAAATTGGAGACAATGGAGGAAAGAGAAAGTGCTGAACTTAATTACAGTTTCACTTAGAAGGTTCTAAATGAGTGGTAGCTACTATCATCAACAGTATCCATTTTATTAGGGTTATAGTTTGTCCAGAGATGACATTTATCCTACCCAAACTATTTAAGTAGTTTAGCCTTTGATCTAGCATAATTCTTCAATTATTAAAGGCTATTTTGGAATATGTTTAATGACATTTTACTTACATGTTATGATTTCCGAATTGGCTAATATTTGGAAAGTAATAATGTACTAGGTAGTAATTTAAGTTTGATAATACATAAAAACAGTACAACTTTGAACCATCTGATCCATGGCACGTTTTTTTCCCCAGTTGTTTTTCTAATTATTTAAATGTTCTCATTTAGGCTTATGTTTCCCTTGAAAAACAACTGATCAAAACCACTGTTTGTTTTTTGTATTTAAGTGTTCTAACTATATACAACACCATAAAATTGGTAGATCATAAAATACCATATCAAAGTGAACATAAGTGACCACAAATGAAAGGCCTTTTCTCATTTTCCCAATGTTAAGATTTAAAAAATTTTTGACTTACTAAATATAAAAATTTTAGGGATATATGTCAAATGTCTATTATAATAATTGATTTAGTTATATGTACACATTTAAAAATCATACACACATACACGCACCTTTTTTTCCCCTCCTCACATTTCACGAAAACGTGTTATTCAAAATCTTTTATATACATCTTAAAAGCAGTGTTTTTATTTTTAGTAAGTGTTGAGTGTTTCCTTCCATATCCCGTGTGGAGTAGGGTTCGGTATCTGAAAGAGGAGCCACACAACAAATGAGAGAAAAAGACAGGAGATAATTTTGGAATATTGGGGGACCAGGCGGCAAGTCCCGAAGGACTTCCTCCTTGCTCAGGCCTCACTAAGCTTTTATTGATCTGGGATGCACCCATAGCATAGCCCTTAGGCAGGTGACCCGCCATTAACAAGCAGACTAGCCCATCAGCAAGGATTTACATAATAATAAATGGGGGAGTAGTTTCAGCTACCACTGTCTGGACAAACAGAGGTGGCGCCTAGCTCCGAGCTTTGCTAAGGCTTCAAAGGCACCCAGCCTTTGGGGGGTTTCGGGGAGTTCTCTGTCTATGCTTATCAGATAGTGAAGGCAATAAACAGTTTCCCACAACTAAGGTACTTCGGTCATCTGATACAATTTTTATTTCCATCTAAGTTGTTGATGTATAACACATTCTGAAATCATATCACTACTGGGAATTTTGCCCCAAGCCACAAGTACCATTTACATACCATTACGATCTTTTCTATTTTTACAGTTTACCTTGTCGAAATATATTCATAACCCTTGTCATATAATCACTTACTGTATTGTTTACAGTAATAACCAATACTTAAAATTGTTTTAAACCTCCAAGAATACTAAATTTGTGCTAAATTTCTTCTTTTGGTTTAAAATGACATCATTAATAAAGAGGCTTTTAGGATAACATGTTTTCTGCAATATATTGTTTAAGGTTATTATGGTGGAGAATGCTACATAATATGAGAGGCTTCTAAGGAATTTTCTTAAGGAAAAATATTTGATATTTCGTTGTATATACATTATTAGTGGATGTTAACCATGCTGAATTAGTGATTTCACTAAATAAATTACTTTATTAGATACTCGGAATTTGCAGGTGGCATAATTAAAATGTACACTTAGATCACTCCTAAGTATTATTAAAATAATAAATTATTAATAATATATTAGTAAAAACAGTATTACTTACCAGGGAAATATCCTATATAATAAAAGCCTAATATGCTAAGTGTCTGGTTGTCCGGTCGGCTATTCAACCAATCAAAGCATAATATGCTAATGATATGCTAAGGCCTCAACTACTTGCTATGTCGTGCACTGGCCATCAGAGGGTAGATGCTCCGACCAGTAGGTTAGCTTGCTGCTGGGGTCCAGCTGATCGGGACTGAGCGAGATGGGCTAGACACGCACTGGAGCCCTCCCATGGTCCCTCCCTGGCTGGCCAAACTCCCGCATCTCTCTCCGACCCCTCAGGGGATGTCAGAGAGCCAGTTTGGGCTGGATCCCGCAGGCCAGGTTGGGGTACCCCATTGGTGCACAAATTCGTGCACCGGGCCTCTACTTTTGTTTATAAACAAGAGCACTTATTATGGATTGGATGAAGGAAACATTTTGTTTAAAAACCAGAAGTTAAGTACATAAACAAGAGCACTTATTATGGTATGGATGAAGGAAACATTTTGTTTAAAAACCAGAAGTTAAGTACATTCGATATGTCACTTGATTTGCACAATTTGATTGTGTATTTGCAATCAAGTAAAAGATTTGACCTTTTTATTTATACCTATATTTTTTATGTCACTTAGACATTTTTACAAGAAGGAATGCCTACTTCTGCGCGATGTGATGATTTAGAAGCCTTAAAAAAGAAGGGTTGTCATCCAGATGATATAGAAAATCCCAGAGGTTCCAAAGATATAAAGAAAAATAAAAATGTAACCAATCGTAGCAAAGGAACTGCAGAGAAGCTCAAACCGGAAGATATTACGCAGATCCAACCACAGCAGTTGGTTTTGCAATTACGATCAGGTAAGAAATCTAATTCTGTGGATACCTTTGTTTCTACTTGAGCTTTTTGACAACAACTTTATATAAGTCTCTTATCAGTTTCTGTTGAGGGTTCATTTTCTTATGTGGACTGGCTCTCAAGTAGAAATGTGGAATACATGAAATTTCAGACATGTTTTTCCAGACATAACAATTTGTAATACATACTTGAAATAATAATTGTTAAAGATTAAGAAAGATTTAATGGGTTTTTAAAAATAAAAGTGTTCATATATGCAGACAGCATTTTAGCCTATATTTTTCCTTTGTATATGTTTAGTATTGTTAAATTATTAAGGTTTTTATCAGAATCTGTAGCAATCTCGTATCTCAACAACAACAAAACACAAGCCCTCTTCCCACTCCTTCCAAGGTCCATCCCCTTTCTTTCAAAAGAGTGGTGCACATTACTTGTGTCCCTGATTTCCACTCCCATTTACTCTTCAACTTGGTGCAGTCAAGCTTTTGCTTCTAAGCCTATTCTGACAAAGCTCTACCATCACCTTGAACCACCACGTCTAGTGTACCCTTGTTGGGGGGGGGGGGGGATGGGCCTTTTTCTTTTTAACCTTTCTGTACCAACTGATGCCTTAGAGCCTTCTGAAATGCTCTTTCTCTTGACTTCTATGGTATCACTAGTAGTTTTTCTTAATCCTGCTTTCTAATCTCTTTTTTTGTGTCTTTTTGTCTTCCTTTCTCTTTGCAGTCCTCCTAGTTGTAGGCTTTCCTCTTACGGCTTTAAAACCATTTGTATACTGTCGCACAGAGTTTTCTCTTAAGCTTAAAACCCATTTATTGAATTATGTACTAGAAATTTGCTAGAAATAATCTACAAGGTAGTTGTTGTTGTTAATCCATACTCGAGGATATTTTTCATTGATTTTTAGATCGAGTGAAAGAGAAGGGGAGAAAAAGAGAGGAACATTGATGTGCTTTGACCAGGGTCAGGGATTAAGCCTGCAACCTCGCTATGTGCCCTTGACCAGAATAGAACCCTAGACCCACAGGTCAATGCTCTATCCACCCAAATTGGCTAGGACTACAAGTTAAAATTTTTATGATTTTTTTTTCACTCAAACCTTCTCATGTATTTTCTAAGTGAATTATACCTACCACTCTTACTCATCTCTCTTCTCCTTCCTCACTGTTTCCATTCAGACTTTGACTGTCTTAGATTTTTCCTATAGTTTCTTAACAAGTCTCTTTGTCTCTGTAAGTCATTTTTAAAACTTTTTACCAGGTTTTCTAAAGTAAAAAAATAGAGTATGTTATTTGCATATAGTAGGATCCCATTAAACAGAGAGCAGTCTTGATTTAGAACTTCAAACTTTAAAAAGTCAGGTGTTCCTTATTATGTGCCCTTCTCAACCACCCCAGTCTCATTTATGTTTTTCCATCTACTTGTTTTCCTCTGTGCTAGTTATAAATCAACCATTTTTGTCTGTTTTACTTACTATGGATTTGGGATGTTGTCTTTTTCATCTTGTATCCCCAGGCTCTGGCATTTTAAATATTTGTGAATGAAATTGAATACACACCCATTGTATTACATATGGAATTTTGTGAAAAATACAGCAATAATACATTTCGTTTTATGGTGTTTACCTTGCAAATACAGTCTATTTGGTTTTCCTCATTGCTTTTATTGTTAACAAGCTAATTTCATTTTCTGATATCTGTTTAATTAGGGGAGCCTCAAACATTTGCATTAAAATTCAAGAGAGCTGAAGACTATCCCATTGATCTCTACTACCTAATGGACCTTTCTTACTCTATGAAAGATGACTTGGAGAATGTAAAAAGTCTTGGAACAGATCTGATGAATGAAATGAAGAGGATTACTTCGGACTTCCGAATAGGTGGGGATATTGAAAAAATAATTTTCATTTGTATAAATCTTGGCAGTTTTGTTCTTCACCACATACTTATGAGATAAATAAGGTCAGGTTTTATCCTTTTCTTTCAGAAAGGACTGATCATTTTGTCACACATCTAATAATAATTTTTCTGTTTTCTTATTCCTCTGTTACATATACTACCATGTTATTTGACACAGATTATAGTTTTGCCTCATATCCACTGGGTATTGGCTCCAGGATACCAAAATCCAAGGATGCTCAAGTCCCTTATAAAAAGAACTAGTGGCCTGGAGCATGAAATTTATGCACATTAAAAGGGGATTAATTAGAGGAAATATTTTAATACTGCAATTTGCCCATTCTCTATAATAGAAGTGTCAGAGATGAAAGAAAATTAGTAAAATGTATATGAAAATCTTCCTTCTGTCAGAGTCTGGGGCACACCACGGGACCCAGAGTCTAGTCCCCGCCCACCCGTGGTGCCTCAAAATTGCGCGAGACCCAGACCCAGCCAGCCCCACCCCCACTGGGCGAGATCCAGATCTGGCCAGCCCCACCCTTGTCAAGCCCTGCTGGGTAGGGGGTGCAGCCTCAGGGCCCCTGTCAAGCCCAGCAGGGTGGAGGGTGCAGCCTCAGGTCCCCCATCAAGCCCCGCCAGACAGGGGGCGCAGCCTCAGGTCTCCCGTCAAGCTGCACTGGGTGCGGGACGTGGCCTGAGATCCCCCATCAAGCCCCGTTTGGCAGAGGGGGCGCAGTCTGAGATCCCCCGTCAAGCCCCGCCCAGGTCGGGGGCACAGCCTCCGGTCTCCCGTTAAGCCCTGTTAGGCGGGGGGCGCAGCCTTAGGTCCCCTGGCCTGGCACCGGGCGGGGAGGCGCAACCTCAGGTCTCCCGGCGCCGCGGTGGGGGGGCACAGCCTGAGGTCCCCTGGCCCTGGGGGAAAGGGGAGCAGCCTGAAGTCCCCTGACCCAGCACCGGGGCAGGAGGTGCGCCTTGAGGGTCCCCTGTCAAGTCCCACCGGGCGGGGGAGGCGCAGCCTTAGGTCCCCTGCCCCAGCCCAGCACCATGCAGCCTCAGACCCCTGCTGATTGCTCGTTAAGGCACGTTATGGGAACTCAGCCTCTGCTGTGGGTGCAGCCATCTTGTGTTATGGAAACTCCGCCTCCACTGTGGGCGCCACCATCTTTTGTGACAGTGTGATGGTCAATTTGCATATTCCCTCTTTATTATATAGGATGGTATTTTCATTTAGGCAACAGCAGGATCTGCCTACTCGTCCCCTTATTCATATGAGTTCGTCATAGTGCTTGGTGCATGGCAAATTCAAATGTTTGCTTTTTGTAATGTTCTGAGATTTTTAAAAATATTTTTGATCTGCAGTTGGTTGAATTTGCACATGCAAAACCCACGGATGTGGAGGGCTGATATTCTACCAAATGGATAATGAAATGCATGCTTGTGTTCAGGAATTTAGTCATTAATTTGTTGATTTATTTTATGAACATGTTGAGTATTCAGATTCTATTTCATTACTAATTAATATGATTGCACCAGCCAGTATAGCCTACTCTCACTTCAGACCTGGATTTTTCCTATTGTAATGATCTCCTTTGAAACCTTATTATTAAAAAATCTTATTATTTCTTGTAAGGAAAAAGATTGACTTACATGTGGTAACATTCTTGATTTTTTTTTAATGCAAATGTATCCATTCATCTATCCATCCATTTCTCTTTATGCATTTTTCCTACACAGGGTTTGGCTCATTTGTGGAGAAAACTGTGATGCCTTACATTAGTACAACACCAGCTAAGCTCAAGAACCCTTGCACAAGTGAACAGAACTGCACCAGCCCATTTAGCTACAAAAATGTGCTCAGTCTTACTGATAAAGGGGGAGTATTTAATGATCTTGTTGGTAAACAGCGCATATCTGGAAATTTGGATTCTCCAGAAGGTGGTTTTGATGCAATCATGCAAGTTGCAGTTTGTGGGGTCAGTGCATTCATTTTCTACAAAGGAATATTATTTGTGTGAATTTTAGTGTGATTTTACTATCAGTTAATGGGAAGAATTATCTTTATTACCATATCATACTCAGTTATTCCAGAGAAGTACAGAATTTAGTCCCTTAAATTTCCTCCAACCGTAAGTGCTTTATAAAAGCATATGTAGTCATGTCTCTATTTGAACTAGTCACTTAGTTCATTTATACAGGGTCTTAAAAATCCAGAATGCTTACCATTTGAAACAGTTGGGCACTTCAGCTGGTGGTCTAGGTTTTTAGAAGAGACCTAGGTATCTTGACTTTCTGGCTTTGTGCCAGAAATGGAATTGAGGTCATCTGAGGTATCACAGTAGCATTAAAAGTGCTCAAATGGATCACTGTCTCGGGTGTCATTTTCCTTTGATCAACGTTCTTCTGCTTATCATCTTTAAAATATACCTTTCCCTAGCCCTGGCTGGTGTGGCTCAGTTTGTTAGAGTGTTGTCCCATGCACCAAAGGGTCGCAGTTCAATTCTCTGTTAGGGCACATACCCAGCTTGCAGGTTCGATCTTCAGTCGGAGCATGTATGGGAGGTAACCAATTGATGTTTCTCTCTCACACTTACCTTTCTCCTAATTTGTAAGCCGAGAACATAATATTTTGAGAAGACATAATATTTGTAATTTTTAAAAATATATACTTTTTATTGATTTCTGAGAGGAAGGGAAAGGGAGAGAGAGATAGAAACATCAATGATGAGAGAGAATCATTGATCGGCTGCCTCCTGCATGCCCGCTATTGGGGATCAAGACTGAATCCTGGGCATGTACCCCTGACCAGAGTCAAACCCAGGACCCTTCAGTCAGCAGGCCAATGCTCTATTCACTGAGGCAAACTGGCTAGGGCTGTAATTTTAATTACAAGATTTTCAGTAGTAGTGTTATATTAGTGATTAGAATTTTATGATCCATTTACTAGCTTAAGATTTTGGGATGACTTTATAGTGAGGTACTTGAAGCTGAAATTAGAAAACATTGTGAGGTAGATAATGTACAGCATAATAGACTAGTCATGTACTTTACAGAGTGATCCCTGATATTTCAAGGATCCATACATAGTTGTTACAATATTATTGACTATATATATTCCCTATGCTTAATTTATATCTCTGTGACTATTCTCTAACTACCAATTTGTACTTCTTAATTCCTTTACCGTTTCCACCCAATCCCCCAACTTTCCTCCTTTCTGTCAACCATCAGTATGTTCTCTGTATCTATGAGTCTGTTTCTATTTTGTTTATTTGTATATTTTGTTCTTTAGATTCCACATGTTAGTGAAATCATTGGTATTTGTCTTTCTCTATCTGACTTAATTCATTTAGTATAATATCCTCTAGGTCCATTCATGAGATTTCATTCTTTTTTATGTCCCAGTAGTATTCCATTGTGTGTGCACCACAGCTTTTTTATCCACTTGTCTATTGATAGGCACTTGGGTAATGTTTGTCTTAAGTACCTATTATTGTATCATTCCTCCCCTTTTTTTTCTTGTAGTACTCCTATTCCCTAGAAGTCCCTCCTTGATTCCAGATGTTTCTTAATGGTTACTTTTCAAACAATTTTTGCCAGGGTGCTAATGATATCTAAGATAATAATATAATATAACACCATGGTATAGTGATTAAGAGAGCAGTCTTTGGACTATTAGAACATGACTTCAAATTTTTCCATCACTACTGATCTCAGGGAATTTACTTAGCTATTCTAGAGGGTTGTTTCCTTTTCTTTAAGAAGAGATAATAATAGATATACCTCATTAGGCATATTATGAAATTTAAATATAGTAATCCATCTAAAGTGCCACTAAGCACTCAGCAGATAATTAACTAATATATTTTTGTTACTTTTGACATCTCTCTGGGTAGTTGCAATTTAAAGGTAGAAAAGGTAAAGTTGCTTTTAAAGGGAAAGAAAGAGTAATTTAGGTAGTGCCTAGCCTGACAACTCTTTTTTTTCCAGCCATTCATTTGTGATCCTGTTAGCAGCTCACTGGTGAGAGAGAGCATTCTCTGGGCTACCTCTGACTTTGCCTCAGCTTGTGGGATTAAAGCAAGCCATAATATTTATGGCCACTACTATCTTTCTGATTGTTACGCTAACTGAGAGTAACTGTTCACTCACTCTAGATGCAAAAGAGACATATGTTCTACTGAGTTGCCAGCATTAATAAACTTAATTTCTGCCTTCAAGGAATTTACAGTCTTATGAGGACATAAAGAGATGTATTCAGTAAATTTAGATAAACATAATTACAAAATTACTGAGAGAGAAAAAGATTTTACGACTACATTAAATTCTTTGTGGAAAATAAAATAAACGAATAAGTAAACAGTACTGATGTGTTAGAATAATGGAATTAAGCAGGGCAAGTCTTTGGAGATTTTTTTTTTTTTTCTGTGCTTAAAAACGGAAGGCCTAATATGGAGGGCCCTAAAGGAGGTATATGCTGTAGAAGATAGAGCAAGGATAGAGGATGGAAGGGAACAAGACAGCATCAGAAAGGTAAAGATATGGGCTGAGCCTGTCGGGCAGGGCTCAGTAAGCATCGACCTATGAACCAGGAGGTCACGGTTCAATTCCCAGTCAGGTTACATGCCCAGCTTGTGGGCTCCATTCCCAGTGGGGGAAGGGGGGGGATGCAGGAGGCAGCCAATCAATGATTCTCTCTCATCATTGATGTTTCTGTTTCTCTCCGCCTCTCCCTTCCTCTCTGAAATCAATAAAATATATATTTTTTTAATAAAGCACGGGCTGAGACATTTTTATTTACCTAGCAAATACATGATGTGAAGCATGTACTGTGTGCTAACCATTGTGCTAGCTGCTACAGATAGGAAGATAAGCAAAACCAGATGTGGTCCCTGTCACACATAGAGTTAGTTTGCTTACCTCCTAGTGGGAGTAAGACATTGATTTTAAAAGATACAGTTTTTAAAACAGCTGAGATAAATGGGCAACCAGGCAAAATATAGTTTTACAGTGGTTAGAGGAGCTTTATTCAGTGGGTTCTATGTATTTATCACAAGAATAGTTTTACCATTGTGCAAAGAGAGGGTAAAGAAGATACAGAATAAGGTAGCATACAATGGTAGCATATATGAATTATTGTGAGTAGTATTTTAGAATTTTAATCCTTTTCTTTTTAAGTCATTGATTGGCTGGAGGAATGTTACACGGCTGCTGGTATTTTCTACGGATGCTGGGTTTCACTTTGCTGGAGATGGGAAACTTGGTGGCATTGTTTTACCAAATGATGGACAGTGTCACCTGGAAAATGATATGTACACAATGAGCCATTATTATGTAAGTGCTTAATTCCTTACACATTGAGCGGAATCATGTTGATTTTAGTGTTTAACACTAAGAGAAGTGTGGGTGACAGGCTTGTGGGTTTTTCAGGGTGTTAATATAAGAAACATTCAAACCTGTGAAGAATTTTTGTGAGTTTATTTGGGCCAAACTGTCAACAGTTGATAGGAAGCAAAGTCTCAACAAATTAAGAGAATGCTTTGGAGAATGGCAGTTTTGTACCTTATTTTATGCATTACACTGAAAAAAGGAGACTTATGTAGGTTACATGAAATCCATTGGTGATAGATTAGGGAAGTGGGAGAAAGCAAAGCAGGCAACCTCTGGGATTGGATAAAAAGTAAAATGATAGACACACACTTCTTTTACTTAGGTGGATATAGGATAGTTAACAGTCAACAATTAACTCAATAACAGTCAGGGGATTTGTGGTCTTCACAGAACAATACCTGTGCTTTGAGGGGTCCAGAAAAAGGAAAATTACTTAGACATTCCAAAGATATGATATCATAGATGCAAAAAGACAGTAGGCTCAGTTAAGGTAAAGATTGACTTTTGTCAGGGAAGATACCGCCTAGGATATGACTACCCTCCATAAACCGCTTTTAGTTAAAAAGCTTTAATTTCAGACAATCCTGTGTGGTTACTTTAGGTCTCTGAGTTTGTAAGGCTGCCATGTAGGCCTCTCCTGAGCTTGTCAGGTTTACTATGTGGCCTCTTTTTGTCCATAAGGGTTTGGGTTTTGTTATTTTGGCAAGTATGGGTCCTGACCTAATATTCAGGAAAGCTAGTATTGCTGTTTCTATGGATGTGGCTTTGTGCTTGCTTCCTTGCACTTAGACAGGGCCTCAGTAGGGTGAAAGGAGCTACTTAGACACATTTTCTCCATGCCTGGACAATGGCTGCTTCTCCTTTCACTTGTATGCATCGTTTGTTAGCAAATGTGATATTATTTATAAACAAATAATATAGTCTTAACATTCCTTATCTTATTTACATGTGAGTTTTACAAATAGGCACCTTGCTTCTATTAAAAATAAAGATTGGCCAATTATTTAGTCTGGAAAAAATTTAAACCTTGGTGAATCTTGGTCTTTTTCTTAAGTGACAGATAATACAATCTTTAATTACTGGCAATTCTTTAATTTATTTGTTCTGACATTTAATATACATAGAAAATATTGTTTTATAAAACCTTTTTTATTATGGAAATTTTGATACATAAAGAGAGAAGAGTAGAAACACATAACATCATCCACTTCAACACACTGCTTGTGTTATTTCAAGCAGTCTTCTGTGAGTGATCCAATTATATATGCAATTTCGATTTTCAAAAATGACTTAAAAATGTATTGTTGGATGTAATTACATACTAAATTTTATTACTTAATTTCTTAGGATTATCCTTCTATTGCTCACCTTGTCCAGAAATTAAGTGAAAATAACATTCAGACGATTTTTGCAGTTACTGAAGAATTTCAGCCCGTTTACAAGGTAAATATATATGTGAGATAAAAAGAACATCAAACTTCTAGACCACGTTATTAGGTACTGACATTTAAAAATAAGTATTCAGTAGTTACTTGTTGAATGGATATATTTGCATTTTATGTGCTTATCTTTTAATTGCAGGAACTGAAAAATTTGATCCCTAAGTCAGCAGTAGGAACATTATCTGCAAATTCCAGCAATGTAATTCAGTTGATCATTGATGCATACAATGTGAGTACATTTTAAATAAGATCTATTTGGACAGTACCCTGTTGAGAGGACTGTGCTCAAAGAAATAAAACTCCCTTCATACACAATATAATAAAACACAGAGGCCGAAACCGGTTTGGCTCTGTGGATAGAGCGTCGGCCTGCGGACTGGAAGGTCCCAGGTTCGATTCCGGTCAGGGCATGTACCTGGGTTGCGGGCACATCCCCAGTGGGAGATGTGCAGGAGGCAGCTGATCGATGTTTCTCTCTCATCGATGTTTCTAACTCTCTATCTCTCTCCCTTCCTCTCTGTAAAAAATCAATAAAATATATTAAAAAAAAAAAATCTCTTCTCTCTTAAAAAAAAAAATACAGAGGACAACATAAAGTTTAAATTCTATATATCTGGAGGAAAATCTCACATTCTCTTAAAAAAGTATAATTTAAATATATGTATGGCAACTATTTTAAAAGGACTTATAAGATCCCCCCCCACACACACACACACACGGAAGGAAGTTGAATTGAAATTGAAAAGGAATTATTTGCTCTGTCTAGAGCTTAATCAGAGTACCTTTATTTTTTTTTCTTTTAATTAAATCTTTATTGTTCAGATTATTACATTTGTTCCTCTTTTTTCCCCCCCATAACTCCCCTCCTCCCAGTTCCCACCCCACCCTCCGCCCTCACTCCCCACCCACTGTCCTCATCCATAGGTGCACGATTTTTGTCCAGTCTCTTCCCGCATCTCCCACACCCCTTTCCCCCCCAAGAATAGTCAGTCCATTCCCTTTCTATGTCCCTGATTCTATTATAATCAACAGTTCATTCTGTTCATCAGATTATTTATTCACTTGATTCTTAGATTCACTTGTTGATAGATGCATATTTGTTGTTCATAATTTGTATCTTTACCTTTTTCTTCCTCTTACTCTTCTTAAAGGATACCTTTCAGCATTTCATATAATCCTGGTTTGGTGGTGATGAACTCCTTTAGCTTTTCCTTATCTGTGAAGCACTTTATCTGACCTTCAATTCTGAATGATAGCTTTGCTGGATAAAGTAATCTTGGTTGTAGGTTCTTGGTATTCATCACTTTGAATATTTCTTGCCACTCCCTTCTGGCCTGCAGAGTTTCTGTTGAGAAATCAGCTGACAGTCGTATGGGTATTCCCTTGTAGGTAACTGAGTTTCTTTCTCTTGCTGCTTTTAAGATTCTTTCTTTGTCTTTTGCTCTTGGCATTTTAATTATGATGTGTCTTGGTGTGGTCCTCTTTGGATTCCTTTTGTTTGGTGTTCTCCGCGCTTCTTGGACCTGTAAGTCCATTTCTTTCACCAGGTGGGGGAAGTTTTCTGTCATTATTTCTTCAAATAGGTTTTCAATATCTTGCTCTCTCTCATCTTCTGGCACCCCTATAATTCTGATGTTGGTACGCTTGAAGCTGTCCCAGAGGCTCCTTACACTATCCTCGCATTTTTGGATTCTTTTTTCATTTTGCTTTTCCAGTTGGGTGTTTTTTGCTTCCTCGCATTTCAAATCATTGACTTGATTCTTGCGCTCCTCCGGTCTGCTGTTGGGAGTCTGTATAATATTCTTTATTTCAGTCCGTGTATGCTTAATTTCTAGGTGGTTCCCCAATATACGATCGAGGGTCTCATTAGTTTTCTTGTAGATCTCATTAAGTTTATCGGCGGCTTCTAAACAGTTCTTGAGAGACCTTAAAAGTGTGGTTCTGAACTCTATATCTTCCATTGACAATTTTGTCCTGTTTCTTTGTCTCCGCATTTTGTTATGCTTCCTTGATGCACCCCCTAGTGGTCTTTGTGCGCAGTCTTATAAACCTTGATTGTTGTAGCTAATACCAGGGAGAGTTTGACCTCCAGGCCAAGTGGCTATGAGAATCAGCTGTGTCAGCAGTGAGAGAACTTCTGTCCTCTAGGGAGGTGCTAATCTAGCCTTTGCCTGAGGCTATCCGGCAAATGCCTCTGTGCAGGGCTTGGGCGGGGCGGGTTGCACAGTATCAATAGGGTGGGCCAGAGAGAGCAGTGATGGCGGCTCTCAGTCCTGTCCCCAGGGGCTCTGCCTCTCTGAGTCCCAGCAATGGCTGCAAACCTCGGAGAGAAAGCTGCACTCGCTCTGACCGAAGCCAGACAGTCCCGCTTCTCCCGTTTGAGTCTGGGTCCCTAAAGACTCGCCTGTATCTGGAGCTCAGAGTCTGCGACTCCCTCCCGATTGAAAACGCCAACTGCACCCTCCGCCGCCAGCCCGCTCCGCGCACTCCGCACCTCAGACTTTGACTTCAGCACTGCGCCTCCTCTGAGTGTCCGTATGCGTTTCTCTTTCCTCCTAGTTGTAGGACTTCCACTCAGCCAGCGTTCCTGTGGTTCTGGGTGATGTCCCTTCCGTTTTTTGGTTTCACTTTTGAAGTAGTTGTTCAAGGCAGCAAACTCCGGCGTTAACCTATGCCGCCATCTTGGTTCTCTCCTGGGGGCTGGAGGTCCTGGGTCAAGGAGTCGGCAGGGTGGGTTTAAGGTGAGAGCTCGCTCCCTGGCTGGTGGGTCCTCCCAGAGTACCTTTAGTGATATTCATTAAGTATTGGTTACAAATGCCTTCAGATTACTTAAAATGATTAATATAAACCAGTACTTAATGATCATTTAAGTAATCTGAAGGCATTTGTAACATTACGGTAACCATTGTGTGCTGCATACATTATCTCTACTCCTCTTCTTCCCTTTGACAGGTTGAATTTTAGATATTTTTAAAATATATTTTTTTAGTTCATGTCAGGGGTTCCCAAAATGTTTTAGGAAGACCCTACTCAAAAAGAGAGGTTTTTACAAAGTTTTTCAAGATTCTAGTTGTTTCATATCTTGCCTATAGTTCTCCATCTTAACAGCATAAATTCCCACCCGTGTAGGCGTGTGTACAAGCTATAGCCTTTTGCATTTGTCCGGAGCAGTCTCATATTCTAATAAATCACTGATTTGACTCCTTCTTACTTGGAGCTATTGGTGTGTGTTTGTTTGTTTGTTGTTGTTTTATGTGTTTTTTTGTTTTGGCCAGGGGTACCATAATTTCTAAGGAAATTTGTTCTCAGACTGTATAGTAGATTGTTTACCTTAGTCCCGTGTTAGATGAAGTCATAGGGCCATATAGGCAACGGGGTAAGAAAAGTATGAGGAGTCCTCATAATTAATATCAGGTTTCTATGCTATATGATCATTAACATTTGACTTAGTAATTAAAGCACAAATACTCTTACTTTTCAATCATGTACATTATTTTGAAGAATTGGTCCTTATTGATTAGAGCCTGTTTCTCTAGGTTCTGTGTTTTCTAAGCACCCAGGATTTGGCTTTAAACATTTTATTTAAATTACTAGAGGCCCGGTGCATGGATTCGTGCACCAGTGGGGTCCCTCGGCCTGGCCTGTGGGATTGGGCCGAAACCAGCTCTCCAACATCCCCTGAATGGTCCCAGATTGCGAGAGGGCACAGGCCAAGCTGAGGGACCCCACCAGTGCACATTCAGGGCTGGAGAGGGATGCAGGAGGTTGACCAGCCCGGGAGGGACTGTGGGAGGGCTCCAGGGCATATCTGGCCCATCTCGCTCAGTCCCTATCAGTCAGACCCCAGTAGCAAGTTAACCTATTGGTTGGAATGTCTGCCCCGTGGTGGTCAGTGCATGTCATAGTGAGCAGTTGAGCGGCCTTAGCATATCATTAGCATATTATGGTTTGGTTGAATGGATGACCAGACACTTAGCATATTAGGCTTTTATTATATAGGATACTGTTTTCTTAATGGGCCCATTGGTTTTATGCATTCAACTTATAGTAGCATTTTGTTTGCCTTTCCTATGTGTAATTAGTCTTTGTTTTAGTCCCTTTCCTCAGAAGTAATTTTGGAAAACAGCAAATTGCCAGAAGGAGTAACAATAAATTATAAATCTTACTGCAAAAATGGGGTGAATGGAACAGGGGAAAATGGAAGAAAATGCTCCAATATTTCCATTGGAGATGAGGTAGGTTATATAAACATTTTCTGAAGAAAAGAAAAATATTGCTGTTTTATATAAGCAATCTAGTTTGTAATTTGAGAATAAAAGAAATGAGGAGCTTTTTAAAATATTTTTTTAGTATATTTAAATTGCTTAGTTGTTAACTTAAAACTTAATTTTGTTTTTTTCCCTTTAAGGTTCAATTTGAAATTAGCATAACTTCAAATAAATGTCCAAATAAGAATTCTGAAACCATTAAAATTAAACCTCTGGGCTTCACTGAAGAAGTAGAGATTATTCTTCAGTTCATCTGTGAGTGTGACTGCCAAAGTGAAGGCATCCCTAGCAGTCCAAAGTGTCATGAAGGGAATGGAACGTTTGAGTGTGGAGCTTGCAGGTAAGCTGGAAGGGGTTCGAGAAGGACACAGGGAAGTATTGATTGTGTTGGAAACATGTAGGCAGGCTATGTTTTGGGACATCCAGAAAAAATCTCTCTATATGGAACAAATAAATGTTTTGTTCCAATCATTGTTGCTTACCACAAGATTAGTTTTATGATCTTGTGTGTATTATTTATAGAAAGTTCTTCCTTGTCTTTTTTCTTAAGACTGCTCTTTAAAATAAAAGCTTTTATAGCCACCCAAGATGTATTTATAACAAACTTTTAAGGTAAAAATCCAAACTTTTGGATTTTTCTCTCATAATAGCAATCTGAGTTTTCTAGAGCAAAATAAGCTTATATAAATATGTTTATAAAGATGCTTTGGAAAAATATACCAAATTTATAATGGTGATTTTATCTGGGAAATGGAATTAGGAAGCAGTAAAGGATGTTCACATTGTACTGCATATACGTCTGCGTTGTTGGAATAATTTTTAAAATATGAATACATTTTGGCCCTAGTTGGTTTGGCTCAGTGGATAGAGCATCAGCCTATGGACTGAAGGGTCCCGGGTTTGATTCTTATCAAGGGCATGTACTACACCTAAGTTGCAGGCTCGATCCCCAGCTCTGGTCAGGGCACATGCAGGAGGCAACCAATCAATGTGTCTGTCTCACATCTATATTTCTCTCTCTCTGTCTCTCCCCCTCCCTTCCACTCTCTCTAAAAATCAGTGGAAAAATATCCTTGGGTGAGGATTAACAACAACAACAAAATAAGTAAATGGAAGGATACATTTTGCAAAATTAAAAAGAAAATAGTATTTCAGAATTTAGAATCAAATTAACTTTAATCATATTATTTTAAAATTTATTTTTACACTCAGGTTACTTTTTAATTAAAATTAAAAAGTCATAGGAGGAAGGGACAGTATTTTGATTAAATGTCAGCCCCAAATGGGCTCATAGGGTTTTAATCACGAGAAAAAATAAATTTATTTCATTATCAGTTATTAACTATCAATTTTAAATAGCAATTAAAATGTTACATTTTTATTTTTCATGTACGTATCATGAGACATGTAGACCCATTTTTAGTAAAATATTTAACTAAAAAAATTATCTTGAAAATGTTTTGCCTTCCTTCCCTTTATATTTACCAGATACAGAATTAGTGTAGTCAGTGTCTAGCATTGTGTTTTAAAAATATACAGTGTGTCTGAAAAGTCTGGACCCATACGATATATTTATTTTTAAACAGTATGTTCAAGTGATAAGCTCAGTGTTTTTCTTCAACTTCCATGCACTTTTATAGTGTGTTTATTGTACTTTTTTAGATTAACAATTGCACTGTGGCTTTAAATTTAGAGTTACTTCACCTGTAATAGCAAATGTAATAGGGTATCATTTGAAAACATACCCTTTAAAAATAAATTTATCCTGTTCCTATATGTTTTATTCACCTGTTAATTGCTAGATTATATTTTCATTTTAGTTAAAATGGTTACTCTCCTGAAGAAAGGTTTTTTCCTAGACTCTGCATCTGAACTTGAACGGCTGGTATGTGTGCATATGTGCACTTTTGGGTACACAAACACTCCCATGTAATATAATTGTAGCTTAAAGATATTGTTCACAGTCTTATTTCCTCTCCCATTGTTTCTCACAGCTTAACTTGTGTTGTTATTTCCTTTATGTAACTGAAATTTTGGACTCTTTCTTTAGGTGCAATGAGGGACGTGTTGGCAGACATTGTGAATGTAGCACAGATGAAGTTAACAGTGAAGATATGGATGCCTATTGCAGGAAAGAAAACAGTTCAGAAATCTGTAGTAACAACGGAGAGTGTGTCTGTGGACAGTGTGTTTGTAGGAAGAGGGATAATACAAATGAAATTTATTCTGGCAAATTCTGCGAGTGTGATAATTTCAACTGTGATAGATCCAATGGCTTAATTTGTGGAGGTGAGAAAAGGGGTCAGAAAAATGGTTATAAAATGGGATCCCCATCTAATACAATAAAAATGATCAAGTATGCTTGGTGAATAAATAAAAAAGGACAGCATTGAGAATCAGTTCATCCTTTACATATACTTCCTTTCGCATTATTGCTTATTTTTACTTTTAAATCAATGCTCTGATTTTTATATTTTACCATTGTTAAGAGAAATGATATTTTTAATTTCAGGAAATGGTGTTTGCAAGTGTCGTGTGTGTGAATGTAATCCCAACTACACAGGCAGTGCATGTGACTGCTCTCTGGACACGACTTCATGCATGGCTACAAACGGACAGATCTGCAATGGCCGGGGCGTCTGTGAGTGTGGTGCCTGTAAATGCACGGATCCCAAGTTTCAAGGACCAACTTGTGAGATGTGTCAGACCTGCCTTGGCGTCTGTGCTGAGCATAAGTAAGTATTCTTAATTACTTGAAATAGTTGATATTTACTGTTTTTTACCCTGTTATCACTAAATCCAGAACAGTACCTGTAGTAACTTACACTATAAACAAAGTATCTGCCATACAGAATCCAGTCTTTAAATCTTAAATATTCTTTCTCAATAGCTAATGTTTGTCACATGATGTTGAAGTGTGTCATCTGAGGGTGGTACTGTTATTTTGATCTGAATTTGCTATAAATCAAATCCATGTGGTGACTGTTGATAAATTAGCTTTACCAATTACTTAATTACCATCTTTTGACTAAGCACAATTGAAGGTTTTGCCCTTGAAGAACTGTTATTGTATCAACAACACAGAGTTTAAGTTCCTTTGGTTTTATGTTATATATTTAATATCCGATAGGGCTAGTTTTATTTTACTATTTTATTTCTTTTTCGGCATTTTAGTTTGAACTGTAATTATAGTTTCACTTGGGAAACTGGCATCTTTATATTTAGTTTCTCATTGAGAAATGTTATATGCCTCTTCATTTATTCAAATCTTTCATAGCTCTTGATTTAATTTGGTCAGATTTTGAATCTAGCTCACAAAATAATCTTTAAGCAAATATTTTAGGTAATAAAGGTTAAATGTAACAATTTATGTTTTAACAGAGAATGTGTTCAGTGCAGAGCCTTCAATAAAGGAGAAAAGAAAGACACATGTGCACAGGAATGTTCCCATTTTAACATTACCAAGGTTGAAAGTCGGGACAAATTACCCCAGCCAGGCCAGGTGGATCCCCTGTCCCACTGTAAGGAGAAGGATGTTGACGATTGCTGGTTCTATTTCACATATTCAGTGAATGGGAACAATGAGGCCATTGTACACGTTGTAGAAACTCCAGGTAGAAATCTGATCATTTCAAAATGCCTTTCATTTTCTTTTATGTCTTGTTTTTACTATGTAGGCTTATTTTAAGTTTCTCTAATATCTAGGAATGGCTTTCACCTTTATTATTTTAGGTTCAAGTTGGGACATTTTTTTTATCTCAAAGTTTAAAACAGTATTTTATTAACTATATAAGAAATGAGGAAAAGAGAAGGCAAGTTTTAAGTTTTATGAGTGAAGAGTTTGAAGATTAAGTGCAATAATCCACATTGGCACAATGCTTGTCACTTAGGGCACTTAGTAGGTACTCAATAAGAGTTATTTCATTATTGATGATATCTAACTTTGAGCTTGAAATAGACTGGGACACTGAAAAAGATAATTTGTTAAGGGATATTATAAAGTATGAGTTTGTTCAGCTTCTCAGAAGATAAAATATTTCTTGGTGTTTCTATACACTTAAAAAATATTTGTTTTTTTGTGGGAATGTAAGTTTCCATTTCTCTTGGATAAATATTAGGAATGGACTTGGGGGACATATGTATATGTTTATAAGGAGGAGCCAAACTGGTTTTAAAAGTCTGTACTATCTTGCCCTTTCATATTTGTGTTTTGTAGTAGTGTCTCCCAGTCTTTCCCTCCTTGTCTTCTCATTTTGTTTAACAGGGGTTTTTTTTGTTTGTTTTTAAGACCAGAAGCTTTAATTTAAATTGAACTACAATTTACCAAGTTTATGTTTTATGTATCTTGCTTTTGTTATTTAATCTGAGAACTCAAGTTGATAAGGACTTTTCTCTTGTGTTTTCTTCTAGAAGTTTTGTAGCTTTGCTTTTCATTTCAGTCTATACCCCTTTTGAGTTAATCTTATTATATGGAATGAGGTTTTAGTTTTTTGCATATGAATGTCCAGTAGTTCTAGCACCATTTGTATAAAAGACTGACCTTTCTTAACCTTTGTTAAAAATGAAATAACTTTAGATGTGTGGGCCCATTTCTGACTATATTCCAGTCTATGCAACTGTCTTTTAGCTAATGTTACACTGTCTCAGTTACTGTCGCTTTATACTACTCTTGAAGTCTGGTATAGTGAGTTGTCCAACTTCATTCTTTTCCAAAAGTGAATGTAGATTATCCCAAAGAATCTATTAAAAAGGCTCTAGAACTAACAAGTGAGCTGACAAGAGTTTTTGTAATGCTTTCCTAGTTCTCTGCCTTTTTTATAAATTTTAGAGGTAACTTGCTGATCCTCCTATATAATAAAAAGCTAATATGCAAATTGTCCCCTGGATGGGAGTTCCACTGGGAGTTTGATCAGGGGGCTGGCCAACCGCCGGCTGGCCCTGCCTCCTACCAGCCCTTCACCCCGATTGGGGGCGGGACTAGTCAGCCAACCACCTGTGGCCCCTCCCCCCTGCCTGCCTGGCCCGATCTGCCCCAATCAGGGTGGGCTGGCCAGATCCCGCCCATGCACGAATTTGTTCACCGGGCCTCTAGTCCTATATAATAAAAGACTAATATGCAAATAGACCGAATGGCAGAATGACCAGTCGCTATGATGCGCACTGACCACCAGGGGGCAGACACTCAACGCAGGAGCTGCCCCCTGGTGGTCAGTGTGCTCCCATAGGCAGAGTGCTGCTCAACCAGAAGTCAGGCTCATGGCTGACAAGTGCAGCAGGGGTGGTGGGAACCTCTCCTGCCTCTCTGGCAGCGCTAAGCCGTCAGATATTCCCTGAGGGCTCCTGGACTGCGAGAGGGTGCAGACTGGGCTGAGGGACTCTCCACCTCCCCTGAGTGCATGAATTTCTTGCACCGGGCCTCTAGTATCTATATAAGCACTGCAAGGATTTTGATTGGGATTGCATTGATCAAATTAGAGGAAAATTGGTAGTTTAACAATGTTGTGTCTTCCAATCCATGAACATGGAATAATTTCTTTCATCAGTGTTTAGTAATTTTTAGCAAATGCAAATGTTGCACACATTTTGTTGGATTTATGACTTTTAAAGCTATTGTAGAGGATACTATTCTAAAATTCAATTTCTGATATTTAAAAATAAATTTCTATATAACCTACAGAAACACATAATGATTTGTTGTTTATTAATCATGTATCCTGAGGCCTTGTCAACTCACTTGTTAGTTCTAGAGTCTTTTTATAGATTCTTTGGGATAATCTGCATTCACTTATCTTTTTATAGGAGACTGCCCAGTTCTTTGTAGTTTTGGCTGTATTCTACACACATTAATTCCTGGTGTACTCAGTCTTTTTTTCATACTTTATAGAGTGTCCCACTGGTCCAGACATCATTCCAATTGTAGCTGGTGTGGTTGCTGGAATTGTTCTGATTGGTCTTGCATTGCTGCTAATTTGGAAGCTTTTAATGATAATTCACGACAGAAGGGAATTTGCCAAATTTGAAAAGGAAAAAATGAATGCCAAATGGGACACGGTAAGTTACAAAACATCTAAAAAGTAAAGTCAGTCATAAAGTAAGTGTAATACTTCTGAGATTTGTTTATTAAAACTAAAACTGATTATTAAAGTCCTCACTAAGTGTTTTATTCCTCTGTAAGTTCATTATTCAGAGAACTTACATTTAGTGAAAAAACAAAACATCTTAAATATACTCCATTAAAATAAAATACTGTAAAAATGTATCTTCTGGTTACTGTGGTCATTATTTTTACTTCCTTAATAATTTTGGTTTTAAATCTACTATTCTGTCTTTTTATCTCATGTAAATTAGAATCCTATACAATGGAAAGACTTTCTTCTCTCTTTTTTTATTTTTCAACAAAGAACCTTAAGTAGAAAGCAGCCAGACTCAAAAGGCTATATACTGTATGATTCTATTTACATGACATTCTGGAAAAGGCAAAACTGTAGGGGCAGAGAGCAGATCTGTTTTTTCCAGGGGTTAGAGTGGGGGTAAGGGTCATGAGGGATCTTCTTGGGATGACCTTAATTGTGGGTATGTTTATACATTTGAGAATTAATGAATCTGTACTTAAAAAAAAGATAAATTTACCCTCTGCAAATTATAACTCAATAAACCTTGCTTTATAAAAATTTTTGAAAGCTGTTAGTGGCTGAAAGTTTGTGCTAGTGTTGGCTTTGAAATTTGGAGTCGGAGGTGGGGTGGCCAGATGTTGGCACTTGTGTATTTGTCTTTTGATAAAGGAAGGCTATGACATTTTTCAGTATTTTTAAATTATAAATGAATTTTAGTCATTTGCATTATAGTACAATTTGCTGGGGTTTTTTAAAAAAAATAATTTCAGAAGTATAAAAATAGTAAAGTTAGTAAAATAGTAAAAATTCTCCTTTATAGTGTTTAAACACACATGTCAATTTTTTTCTGAGAAATCATTAGAAACTATTTCTTTTGCTTTAGCAAGAAAATCCGATTTACAAGAGTCCTATTAATAATTTCAAGAATCCAAACTATGGACATAAAGCTGGTCTCTAAGTTGCCGTTCGTATTTTCTTTCATTTTCTGTCTTTGCATGTGAACTTTTATTCTTTTTGATTGCACTGTGTGTCCTTTATCACTATTGCTATTTTTTAAAAGTCTGGCTTTATTTATGTGACTATATTACGGCTTTTTTTGGTGTGTGTATTAATTTAGAGTTAGTGTTTAGAAGGGCTTTAAATAATGAGCTAGAAGCAGCAGCTGTGTTGTTAAAAGAGAATGTGCTTTGTGGTCAGACTGACTTACGGTGAAATCCCAGCTCTTCCACTGAGTAAGTAGAATAGCTATGAGTCCCTCACTTTCTAGCGCTTTGGTTTTCCTGTCTTTAACAAGGAGTCAGTAATAATGTCTATTGTGTAATGTCTATTGTTTTTGGCTGATATGGTATCAGCATGTCAGTTATAATCCTCATTACAGACCAATACTTTGGAAGGGATTATTTATCATATGCATATTTTAGGGTAAAATAGTGAAAAATGACTGTGATATCTAAATTGGAAAATAGAAAAAAATGAACGTAACCTGGTATATAACATTGTTGGTTCTAGAACTATTTTGAGATTCTTTATTCTTGATTGTAAATTGAAATTCTATTAATAACCAGAAGACCTTCTATTTTTATAGGTCTTATATGTGTATATATTTCTTATTAACTTTTGAATGAGTCTAATATTTAAATCTAACATTGAACTTAAAAAAAACTAACAAAGACTTTAAAGAGAAAAAGTCCTATTACAGTTTTAACTACAACTTAGTAGAAAATTTTATAGTTACAATAAGGCTTGCTTATCTTCTAAGCTAGGGCCAGTTATTTTGATGAGTCTATGTTATACCTGGATGACAAATTAATTGTTGTCTCTTATCAGTAGTGGACAGGATTCTTCCTTATGTCTGAATTTTCATGAAATGCTTCTAACATAAAATTCTGTGATAAAAACATTGTGATTAGAATAGATTCTCCTGACTGGTTATACAGAAATCTTTTCTTTCCCATCTATTTTTATTTCACATGTGAGAAAACCGAGGCACAAGAAGGATTAGGTAACTTGACCCAGGTTCATGTCTGGTTAATGGAAGAGCTGAGATTCAAACCCAGGCATTTGGGGTCCAGGTCCTGGTATCCACTACATTGCACTGGTAGCAATCACATACTCTTCAGGCGATTATTACCTGGTTAAGAAGAGTTAGATCACTCTTTATAGAGAATTATTAAGCTTTATTTTATTTTATTTTATTTTATTTTATTTTATTTTATTTTATTTTAGAATTTTTAAGCTTTTTGACGTTTGTTGTAACTTAGGGTAAACACTTTATTACATAGAAACCACACTGTAGTTTTCCTTACAAAATAAAAATAAGTAAGATATTAATATAGAAATGTTTAATACTTTTAAACATATTGAAAGTATCAATAATAAAAAACCATTACTAGTCTCATTTTTCTTTAATTTCAAAGCAGATTTCAAAACTTTTGAAATGGCAAAGTTAAATTTGATGGCAGGAAATTATAGTCAGATTCATATATGGACAGGTTGGTCCATTTTCATATTAGTCTGATACTTGCTTGTCACATTATTTTTCTTATCTAATACTTCCAGAAAGTCATTTTTAGAAGAAAACTGTTGCGTAGATTCCTTCCTTCCTTCCTTCCTTCCTTCCTTCTTTCCTTCCTTCCTTCCTTCCTTCCTTCCTTCCTTCCTTCCTTCCTTCCTTCCTTCCTTCCTTCCATGTTAAGTCAAAAAACAGTAAAATATTGACAATTTCATATGGTTACTTCTCACAGAAGAGAAAATTCTATATGTCCTGCCGAAAGGTGTAATTTTCACCTTTGCTGTATGTTAAATTATACTTTGAAGAAAATTATCAATATTCGTGAAACTTAATATCTGTATTGCTAACTTAACTTTTGGCTAAAATGTTATTTTTTTTCAGCCAAAATAAACATTTTGGATAATTCAAGAAGCAAAAGTAAAAATGTCTTTATTCATCAGTGAAATCCAGACAGACTAACAGAAATAGTAGTGTGAGGTTATAAATTATTTTGAGTTGTTTTCTCAAGAAAAATTAAAGTAGAAATAAAAAATAGAAATTAAAATAAGTCAAGGCTTATAAAGAACGTTTCTGATATGGGACCAAAGTTTGCTTATCAATTATGTCATTAATGTATTTTGGATAATGGGCAGCCACTGTAATTATTTTAGCACATAAGACTAATGTAGGGACATTAGAAAAATCAAATTATTAACTTTATAATTGTTAAAATAGATTCAAAAATTGTCTAGTCTGTCCTCCTCTGGTGTTAATGTAAATGCAGTCCTAATGGTCCACAGTTGTGCATTGTAAATCTAATATATTTTATAGGGGTGATTCTGTAGCTGCCCCTGTCAGCTATTCTGAGTGAGCACAAAGATGAAATTTTACTGAATATAACCCTATTCTTTTGATTTAAATAGGCCTTGCATTTTTTGGGGGGTAGGGGTGGGGTTGCATTCTGAACAGTGAAAACTAATCTGAATTACTTTAGTTTACTACCATTTAAAATGATGCCTAATGTAGATTAGTTTCAGTTTACCTCTAACCTTGCATGTTGAATTTTTGTTTGAATGGACTTTGAAATAAGTATAAATGTTTGTGTTTATGAAAAGGCACACTTTTCTCCAAAGGTAAGGTCTGCTATATAAATTGTATTTTGGGCTCATCAGTAATAACAAGTGTGTTTTCCTCTTTTGTTTCCCGGGTTTGTTTGTTAGTTTGTTTTTTGTACCTCCTTTACAATTCTTAAGTATTAAATATTAGATTTATCTAATGCACTTATTTTAAATTAGAGACCCGGTGCACCAGTAGGGTCCCTTGGCCTGGCTATGGGATCGGGCCAAAACCGGCTCTCTGACATCCCCCTAGGGGTCCTGGTTTGCGAGAGGGTGCAGGCCAGGCCAAGGGACCCACCAGTGCATGATTGGGGCCGGGGAGGGATGCGGGAGGTTGGCCAGCCAGGGAGGGACCGCGGGGGGCTCCAAGGCATGTCCGGCCTGTCTTGCTCAATCTTGATTTACTGGACCCTAGCAGCAAGCTAACCTACCAGTTGGAGTGTCTGCCTCCTGCTGGTCAATGCACATCATAGCAAGCGGTTGAGCAGCCTTAGCATATCATGAGCATATTATGGTTTGGTTGGTTGAACCGACGAGGACACTTAGCATATTAGGCTTTTATTATATAGGATAAACTTAAGTAAATGGTCACTTATTTTCCCAGCATATTTGAAAGAATGGGTAGTATTACATGCAGATAGGAAGATAAGTGTAACTTATTTGTGCTTTATAACTTGTTAAGAATATAGTTGTGAGGTTCCAATTTCCTGTCTCCATTGTAAAATGTTTGTTGTAATTTTCTCTGATAGAGAATTACTTGCCTGTATTTCTCAGCTTTCAAGCCTATTTCAGTTTATAAGAACAGGAGAAAAGCCGGAACTGGTTTGGCTCAGTGGATAGAGCATTGGCCTGTGGACTGAAAGGTCCCAGGTTCAATTCCGGTCAAGGGCATGTACCTGGGTTGCGGACACATCCCTGGTAGGGGATGTGCAAGAGGGAGCTGATCGATGTTTCTCTCTCATCGATGTTTCTAACTTTCTATCTCTCTCCCTTCCTCACTGTAAAAAATCAATAAAATATATTAAAAAAAAAAAAAGAACAGGAGAAAAAAGAATGCTTTCTATAGCAGATATTTGAATGTATCAGATAGTATGAGACTTTTTAAAGAAAATGGTAGTGTGAAATTGTACATTATTTTCCTTTTTATTTTTCTTAACCTGAGCTGCCCTGGCCGTCATGAATATTTTTCTTTTACTTTTTCTTGTTTTTTTTGTTTTTGTTTTTACATTTTTTTCTTAGTTATTTTTCCACTTAAAACATCACTCAACATATTTTTGGATCTTGAAAGATCTTTTGTATGTATGGCTTCAACTTTTTTACTAGACTTAATTCCAGTACTCCTTATTCAAATATGCTATTGCAATAAAACTAAGACACTTCACCAGTACAATATTGAAGAAGAATAATTATTTTCTGAGGAATGGTAATTATGTTTGTTAACATTCTAAGCAAATTTGGCAATGTGGTGACTTGGTTGGAGGCTCAGCACCCTCAATGACACTGACTACCTTACCCCAGAACTCTCTAAATCAGTAACACTTTTGGAATAACCTCAGGAGAACAATTTCCTTTCTCACAAAAATTAAAGCCAAGGATTCCTATTAATTATCAAGCACCTTTTGTGTACAATAAAGGGTTAAGAATTAGGCTGTTGATGGCAAAAGAGTTAATTCTTTCTTTAAAAAGGCATTCAAAACTACTAAAAGAGAAACCATAACAGCACATTCTCTGCTATGGAGGACATTCTTCAATCAACTCTCCAGTAAAGAATGGACTCAGGAATGAAATAATGCCAGTTCCTAGGTGCACCTTTAGACCTGTAGAGCAAAGCTTTCACTTTTCGTATTTGTGTAAACTTTTATTTGTACCCTTTTAAAAATTTTCATGTGATATCTGGATCAATAAAATGGAAATGACTTTTGAAAATGACCTTATATTGACCTTATAGCTTATATTGTTTTATAAAAAAATATTACATGATTTTAGTAGAGTAACTGATCATTTTTCTCACTTTTTTTTTAGGGTGAAAATCCTATTTATAAGAGTGCTGTGACAACTGTTGTCAATCCGAAGTATGAGGGAAAATGAGCACTACCTATACCAATTTTACAACATTGAATGCAAAATAGTGAATTTCATAGTCACAGAGGAAGATAGCTTTAGGGAACTGTCTCCATGGGTTTTACTTGTGTAGGTTTTGAAAATGTATATTATGTATAATTAAAAAATGTTTTTTGTTATTTTGAAAATAATATTATAATCAATGCCAGGGACTGACATAATACTTGAGACAGGATGGTTATCCTTGTCAGCTAAGGTCACTTCGTGCCTTTTTTTACCTTTTCTTCCTGGACTATTGAAATCAAGCTCTTGTTTGATTAAGTGATATTTCTAGAATGACTGAAAGGACAGTAGTTAAAGTAGTGAGTATGCTGAGAGTTTCTTTTAATCAAGTATTCGAACTGATTTTTAGCTTTATAGATATGTCAAGTTTTCAGTTATAAAAAAAAAAATCCAAAGTAATCGTCTTACTAGCTAGCTTAGAAATTGTTTTAAATTTATTTTGCTATTTTCCTATTGGACATGATTGATGACATATCTGAAAGATGAATGAATATATTAGGAGTTAGTTGTGTAAAATAGTTTTGAAATATTTGATATGCAAAGGCCATGGGAAAATGTCAGTTAGGAAGGGAAAAACAGCTTGAAAAGCTGTGTGCCATTTTAAGAGTTACTTAATTCTTGAAACTTTTCATGCCTTCTCTATAAATTCAAACCTTGGATAAAAGTATTGGAAAATTTTCTGCAAAAAGTTCTTAATTTATCATTATTTACCTAAAGGTCTTAAATTACATAGCATTTTTTGAATTGGCAACTTTCGGGTTATGTTATTTTGTTTAAAGCCTGGTGCTTTTTATCACCACTTCTAATCATTTAACGTATTTACAATTTTGAGGTAAGACGTTTTTTAATTAGTACTTTAATTAGTAGCTGTAAATTTGCCTTTTTAATGAACAGGTGAAGTTGTACTGTGGCTTAAGCAACAGCTATCACTGTGCCAGGCATGCTTTCAGTTAGTGCTGTATAACAGGCCACTGTACATTTACTCCTCACTGTTTGAGTTGCCCATTTTGTTTCATAATGGTCACATTCTTATTTTAAGTGCCTTTTAATTTTAACAGTTCACTTTTTACAATGCTGTTTACTGAAGTTATTTATTAAATAAAAATGCATAAAATAACAAATTGGATATTTTCATTCTATATTGATATATTTTGTTAGTTTGTTTGCATGGGTTAAAACGGTTTTTAGGTTAAAAAGGTTGATGTAAAAGATTTCTGGTTGATGGGTATTTTACTTAAAAAGCTAAAACAGCCCTGGCCAGGTGGCTCAGTTGGTTGGAGTGTCATCCCATACATCAAAATGTTGTGGGTTCAATTCATGGTCAGGGCACATATCTAGGTTGCCGGTTTGATTCCTGGTTGGGGCACATATGGGAGGCATACCCTCACATCAATGTTTCCTTCTCTCACCCTTTCTCTCTCTCTAAAAATCAACAAAAACATATCTTCGGGTGAGATTTAAAAAACAAAAGAGCTAAAACATAGTTCTTAAAAAAAAAAGGAAAGGAAAGATGTGCTAGAGACAAAAGTTTTACCAGGAAATCAAATTCCTCCTTGATCATGGAAGTGGAGTCTTATAATATTTTTAGAAAAAGAATTTTCTAAGATTCACACAGGAGAATGAATAGGTTTTATTGGCATGGAATTAATTTCTTGGGTTATGATTTCTCATGGTCCTTCAGCCAGTCCTGAAAAAGGTGCTGCTGGGGTTCCAGCAGAGCCAAAAGGAACCCGAAAGTGTCACTTTCATGTTGGAGCTTGGTCGAGTACAGTCAGTCCAGATTCTGTCCATTGTGTGGGTCACACATGGCTGTGAGCCACGAGCCACAGGGGAGAATGCTGGGGAGTGTGCCCCTACAACAGGAGTCACAAGGAGCACAGGCAAACAGGAGAGGCAAGAGCCAAGAGAGCCAGAAGTGAATTCCCTTTGTTCAGAAGTTTAAATATTCAGGTTTTATATTTAACCTGCAGTGGTTATGCCTATTCTGGCCAATTACCTGTTCCCAAGTGTGATTGATGGGAAAGCACCTTTCTCCATCACTTAGACCTTACTGGGCATGTGTCCAAGCTGCCTTTGTCCAGTACCTTCTCCAGTGATCAGTGGGGAACAGACTTGGAGAGTGTAAAATTAGCAAAGCTGTATAAATGGCATGCTTATATTATCTAGTCTTCCCTTTAGTCCTTTCCTGTTAAATAATCCTATCTAATAAAAGAGAAACATGGTAATTAGCTGTACATCTGCTACCCTTCCCATTGGCTAATCAGGGTGATATGCAAATTAACTGCCAGCCAAGATGGTGGCTGGCAGCCAGGCAGCTTGAAGCTAACATGAGGCTTGTTTGCTTCAGTGACAGAGGACTCCAACGTTCCCCGCCTGCCGCTGACGGCCTCTGAGCTTGCAGTTTGAAACATTGTTACAAATATAGAAACTAAACAAAACCCCAGAAACCTGCTTTCAGCCAGCCGGGATCTCAAGAGCTGGAGTTGATACAGTGTTTTGATTTTAGAACCCAAACCAGATACCTGCTTTCAGCAGCAGAGGCCTCAGAGCTGGAGCCAGAGCTAAAGCTGGCCCAGAATAAAAAAAGAGAAAGCAGTTGGGAGCTTCAGTTACCCGTCAGCCTGAAAACAGCCCTTAACCCCTCACCCAGACTGGCCAGGCACCCCAGAGGGGACCCCCACCCTGAAGGGTGTGTGACCAGCTGCATACAGCCATCATCCCCTCACCCAGGCTGGCCAGGCACCCCAGTTGGGACCCCCACCCTGACCCAGGACACCCTTCAGGGCAAACCAACCGGCCCCCACCCGTGCACCAGGCCTCTATCCTATACAGTAAAAGGGTAATATGCCTCCCAGCCCCTGGATCAGCAGAGCTGCGAGGCCTCCCGGCACCGGGATCAGCATGATGGGGAAGCGCCCAAACCCCCTGATCGCCCTGTGGCTCTGTGAGTGACAGGGGGCGGGGCTACAACCTCCCTATCAGCCCTGCTCTGTGACAGGGGAAGGCGCCCCAACCCCCTGATCAGCCCTGCTCTGTGCCTGATAGGGGGAAGCTCCCCAACCCCCTGATCTCCCTACGGCTCTGTGTGTGACAGGGTGCGGCGCCCCAAACCCCCCCCCCCGCCCCCCCCCCCCACACACACACACAGGCCCTGCTCTGTGTGTGATGGGGTAGAGCCATAACCTCACCATCGGCCCTGCCCTGAGTGTGACAGTGTTGGCACCCCAACCCCCAGATCGGCCCTGCTCTGTGACGGGGCGGTGCCCCAGCTCCCCTATCGGCCCTACTCTGTGAGTGATGGGGGGGGCTCCCCACCCCCCTGATCGACCCTGCTCTGTGTGTAACAGGGGGGAGCTTCCCAACTCTCCTGATGGGCCCTGCTCTGTGCGTGACAGGGGGCAGCGCCCCAACCCCCTGATGGGCCCTGCTCTGTGCGTGACGGGGTGGCGCCGCAACCTCCTCATCGACCCTGCCTTGATTGTGACAGGGGGTGGTGCCCCAACCCCCCAATCAGCCCTACCCTGAGCATGACTGAGGGTGGCATTGCAACCTCCCATTCCGCCCTGCTCTGTGCATGACAAGGGGTGGTGCCGCAACTCCCCAATCAGCTCTGCTCTGAGCCTGACCAGGGGCTGCACCTAGGGATTGGGCCTGCCCTCTGCCACCCGGGAGCAGGCCTAAGCCAGCAGGTCGTTATCTCCCGAGGGGTCCCAGACTGCGAGAGGGCACAGGCCGGGCTGAGGGACCCCTCCCTCTCCCCCCTAGTGCACAAATTTTTGTGCACCGGGCCTCTAGTTAGATTATTATAACTTCCAATAATTAATATGGAAAAATAGATTTTAAGACTATATTTGAGCCCTCTAAATAATATTGGGTAAATCTTCATCTCCCTCTTCTCTTCCCCCACCTACAGTATACCAGGACAGCAGTTGCAAACCTTTTAGACCTCACGGACCACCAGTTGGCGACTGCTGCTCCAAAGGTTTTCTTAAACCAGTGGTCACCAACCTTTCAGACTTCATGAACCACCAGTGGTCCACGGACCACTGGTTGGCAACCACTGTACTAGAAGATATGTTTGATTAGATATTACCTATGAAGTGATCACCCAGATAGATCTAGTACCCATCTGATACCATATATAGTTATTACAATACTAGAGGCCCAGTGCATGAAATTTGTGCACTGAGTTGGGGGGATCTCTCAGCCTGTCCTGCCCCTTCTCACAGTCTGGGAGCCCTCAGGGGATGGCCTACTGAGGGCTTAGGCTGCAGTCTGGCCTGCCTCTGCCGGAAGTGACCGACTGATCAGGGAAAGGCACCACCCCCATCACTCCCTTGCTGCTGCTGCTGCTGCCTCTGGCCTCCCTCTGCAGGAGGCGATCCAGTGATCATGGGAAGACGATGCCCCCATCACACCTCTGCTGCTGCCACTGCCAGCCGCAAGGCTGCCTAAGCGTTGGCCTTCACAGCCAATGCGGCTTGCCTGAGCCTCACCCGGCCCTCATTGCCTGAGCCTCGGGCCCTCGTAGCGGTAGCGGCCATCTGCAGCTTGCCTGAGCCCCGGACCGGCCCTGGCAATTGGCTTGTCTGAGCCCCAAGCCGACCCTAAGCAAGCCACAGCGGCCATCGGCCGCGAGCTTCCCCATGCTTAACTAATCGGGTGCACTCATCGGTGATGGACAGACCACGTCTTCCAGGGTTCTCCTGACTGCAGGGGAGGGTGCAGGGCTCCCTCCGGCCCTGGGTCACTGGGTCTGGCTGGTAGAGGAAATTCCCTACACTGGTTGCCTGGACACCTGGAGGCCTCCAGATTCCCGACCCTGACCCTAGGGGCATTGAGGGGCGATGGAGGTGGCCTGGGAGTTTGAGGAGCTGCTATAAGGAACTGCCTTTCTCAGAACCCCTGACCCCGGTACGGGAGGCCAAGGTGAGGTGTGGCCGGGCCGGGAGCTCTTAGCTCCCCTGCTTTCGCTGCTGGGCTTTCCCTTGCTCACCTACCTTCACTGCTGAGCTTTCCCTTGCTCACCTGCCTTTGCTGCAGTGCGGAGGTTTCCCGGCAGAGTGGCTCTGCTGCCACTTGGCAGAAGGAACCTGTGGTCCTTCTGGGCAAGCAGCAGCAGCCATCAGGAGTGCTCACAGCCACCGCTGCTGCCACCATGTGGGGAGTACAGGCCGCCCTCCACCAGACCCTGCCACCCCTGTCCCTGATGCTGCGGGTCTCCGCCCACCTGCCCCCTGCTGTGCATGCAGCCTGCTGATGGGTCATTATGTGACAGCATCCTGACCAATTTGCATATTACCCTATTATTAGATAGATTATTGACTACTAGAGGCCTATTGTGTGAATTTGTGCACAGGTGGGGTCCCTCGGCCTGGCCGGTCATCAGGACCAATCAGGGCTGTCTCTCCCAGTACCAATCAGTGCCGATGGGGGCTGGCTGGTTGGGGAGGGACCGTGGGAGGTTGGCCAGGCGGTGGGAGGGCTCCAGGGCATGTCCAGCCCTCTCGCCCAGTCCTGATCAACTGGACCCCAGTGGCAAGCTAACCTACTGCCCTCTGATGGTCAGTGCACGTCATAGCAACTGGTCAAGCGGTCGACCAAATGGTCAACTGTTCTGTCAGACACTTAGCATATTATGGTTTTATTATATAGTATACTGCCTATGCTGTACTTTACAACTCCATAACTATTCTGTAACTACCAAGTTGTACTTAATCCCTTCCTTTTCAACCATCCCTCCAACCCCCCTCCCAATTGACAACCTTCAAAAATGTTCTCTGTCTGTATGAGTCTGGTTCTGTTTCTGTTCTGTTTATTCATTTTTTTTTTTAGGTTCCACATAAAAGTGAAATCATATGTTTTATTTTACTGAGCACAATACCCTCTAGATTCATCCATGTGGTTGCAGATGATAAGATTTCATTTTCTTTTATGGTTGAATCATGTTCCATTGTATATATTCATAATTTCTTCTTTATCCATTCATCTATTGATGGGCACTTAGGTTTCTCCCATATTTTGGCTATTGTAAATAATGCTGCAATGATCATATGGATACATACGTCTTTTCTATTCAGTGTTTTGTTTTCTGGGGGGAATAAATGCCCAGAAGTGGAATTGCTGGGTCCTTCTATGTTTCTGGTTATAGCCTTTATTTTAAAGTCTGTCTTATCAGGTGTAAGTATGACTACCCCAGCGTTTTTTTTCATTACCATTTTCATAAAATATCTTTTCCATTCCTTTACTGTCATGTGTCTTTTGATCTGAAGTAAATCTCTTATTGACCACATATTTTAGGATCTTGTTATCCATTCAACCATCGTATGTCTTTTGATTGGAGCATTTAATCCATTTGCATTTAAAGTAATTGTTAATAGATATTTATTGCCATTTTCATATTTTTTGTCTTTTTTTTCTCTTAAAGAAGGCTAACATTGCTTGTAATACTGGTTTGGTAGTGATTTACTGTGCTAGTATTTTCTTGTTGGGAAGTTCTTTATCTCTCCTTTGATTGTAAATAATAGCTTTGCTGGGTAGAATAATCTTGGCTATTCATCCTTACTTTTCATCATTTTGAATATTTCATACCATCCCTTCTGGCCAGAAAAGGTAATATTGAGGAATCAGCTGACAGTCTTATAGGAGTTCCCTTGTAGGTAACTTTTTTTCTCTTGTGGCTTTTAAGAGTCTCTTTTTGTCTTTATTTAACATTTGCCATTTTAATTATGAAGTTTCTTGGTGTGGACTTCTTTGGGTTCATCTTCTTTGGATCTCTCTGTGCTTCTTGGACTTGTATGTTTATTTCCTTCACCAGGTTAGGGATGTTTTCTGTCATTATTTTTTCAAAGAAGTTTTCAATTTTTTGCTCTCTTTTCCTTCCAGCACCCCCCTAATACATATGTTGTTACATTTGAAGTTGTCCCAGAGGTTCCTTATAACATCTTCATTTTTTAGATTCTGTTTTCTTTTTGTTGTTCTGATTGACTGTTTTCATTGATATGATCCTCTGCTTCTATATTCTTCATTTCATTTTTGATTCTTTTTTGTTTTCTTTCTTCATTTATATTTCCTATCTCTATTGAAGTTTTCACTAAGTTCCTTTACCCTTCCTCTAAGTTCATTGAGCAACCTTATTAGCAGTGTTTGGAATTCTGTCTCTAGTAGATTGCTTGTCTCCATTTTCTTCAGTTCTTTATCTGGATCTTTCTGTTCTTTTATTTGGGTCATGTTTCTTTGTATCCTCATTCTGACTGTTTCCCTGTTTGTTTCTATGTATTAGGTACAGCTGTTATATTTCCCAGTCTTGGTAGAGTGGCCTTGTGAAGTACGTGTCTTGTAGGACCCACTGGCGCAGTCTTCCAGGTCAACTGGATGCTTCAGGTGCTCTGTGCCATTCCTCCCCTCCACTCCCCCCCCACCACCACACACACACACACATACACACAACCCTTGACCCCTCATCCTCAGGCTGTGTACACACAGCCTGTATCCTAGTGTAGTTGAGCCTTGATTGCTGTTGGCACGTCAAGGGAGAAATTTACCTCCAGGCCAATCGGCTGTGATGACTGGCCATGACGACTGGCCATGATGACCACTGTGGAGGATCAGTTGTTCAGAGGCCAACCCAACAGAACAGGACTTACTTCAGTGGATCTCAGGTTCTTGCTGAATACATTGAGTGTGTCTCTTGTGGAAGTGATTGGGTGGTGATTTGTTGTGGTCTGAAGTTGTCTACCGGGTGTGCTGCCTCTGGTGCCTCCCTCAAGTTGTAGGCCAAAGTCAGCTATCACATGTGCTCTGCCTGGGACCACAAAGTGATTTGAAGATGGCTGCTACTTGAATTGGGCTTGGAGGTGCCCTGTATAGGCCAACCTGTGAGCCAAGGCTGGCTGCTGCTAGTGCCTGGCCTAGTGCCACTTAGCAAGAAGAACAGGGTATGCTGAGGCCTGATGCTGCTTGTGTGGGATATTGTAGGAAAGTCTGTAGCATTAGCCAAGACAGGACACGTGTATGAAAAAGCCACTGGAAAGGGCTTGGTTAGGCCCACAAGTTGGTGGGGAGGGATCTCAGGGAATCACCAGGGTAGACAGTGTTAAGTTGATGGAGACTCCCATAAAGCTCCTGCTGGTGGCTCTGTGGGAAGGGCTGAGCAAGGAAACAATGGCTTGTGCCAGCACTTCCGTCTGGGAGAAAACTGCCCCTCCAGCACTTGCCTTGAAGTCACACAATTTACTTTCTCCCTATATGTCCCTGGCTCCTTTCAAATTGCTGCCCCAGCACTGGAACTCATTGGAGCTCAGGCCCAGTGAGTCCCTGTAAGTCCTTGCATGTGCCCTTCAAGAGGAACTGCCTGGAATTCCAGCAGCTCTCCATCTCACTCAGCCACAATCCCCACTGGTTTTTATAGCCAGAAGTTATGGGGACCTTTTCCTGCCCCCAGGAATTCTTTCATCTGACAATTATGTATTTTTATTCGTTTTTAAGTTCCATGACAACTATTATCTTACTAATTTTGTATTCCATTTTATTTTCTACTACCCACAATCCCACTTAGCTCAACTCATTGCCTTAATGCCTTAGGAATAATCAATAGAATAGAATTACATATTTCTGCTCCAGAAGTTTCTTTTACAATGAGATATTTTTAAAAAACTGTTACAAAACAGTCTGTTTTCTATTTAAACGTGACTTTATTTCCTGACATGACTGAAATATAGTGAATTCTTAGATTTTATATTATAATTTATCAATAGATTTTTCTGACTATAGAAACCGAATTTATTTCTCATAGTGACTGTAAGAGCATTGGCATTTGAATAATTTTAGGTTTTAAACTGGCAATTTCAAAATCCAGTTTAATAAATTGATAATTAGCTTTGATTGAAGACATATAAGAACTTTCCTAAAAAATGTTTATTTTCCTAGCAACAGTGTACTTTTACCTCCAATGAAATGCTGTCCAAAATATGAGCCCTTAAAATGATAGTTATAAATGTTTTTCCTTCAAACTCTATATTATGAATATTTATAAACTGTAAGGTATTGAGTGTTTTCAATGCCAGTGGAGTGGGTGGATCTTTCTCACAACTCTTCTCAGAATCAAACTGGAAATAAAACTAAATTGGGGAACATTCACCCTAAATTACCAACTAAAGACTAGCTGAAGAAGATACCTTTAAATAAGGAATGGCAGAAACCACCTTGAGACATCCAGAGCACAGGATTTTTGTTTGCCCACTCACCCTATAGTTTGGCAGAGGGAGGACCGTGCAGACTCGAGTTGTCTGAGGAGAGTCGGGTAGGAGGTACTGGGGAGAGACATAGGAATGCAACTTCCAAGATACCTGAGCTCAGTCAACATTCCCTCCGGCTGATAACACAGCAGCCATTTTTCCTGAGAGTCACAAGCCACTCCCAGTAGCAGCAGTCTAGGGAAAGGCAATTAGCCCACCCTCTGGGATACAGCTTGCCTCACCTTCTAGAATCTTGCTCACCTTACTCTGCATCTCAATCCCTTGCTGAGGCAGTGGCAACACAGGCCAGCCTAAGGGTCTGGGCAAATTTGGGGCATCAGTGACTAACTTTGGGGGAAGGCCATTCCTCCCATTTTCTTGGGGATGTGACTGGCACTTCCCCCTCACAGGAGAGCTGATAGAAACTCCCAACTTCTGGCAGACCCCATCAGCCTCCCTACAAGGTCAAGGAAATATTCCAGGACAGACTCGGATGTGTAGCTTGGGGATGGGGAAAGATAGCAACCATCTTCCCTGAAGTCTGAATAACATCTACCCTTCACAGGCGATCCAGAGGTCCCATCTTCCCAATTCTGCCAAAAGCCTTTTCAGGAACAGCCTTTTCAGTGACTAAGTTTGACAGCTGGCTAGCAGGTGGAGGTTGGCAGAGGCAGATCCCAAGGTGCCTTGGGTCATTTGCTGACTCATCCCTGGGCTCTGGGCTGCTATAAAGCCAGCGTTGGAGCACAGCTTGGCCCCTCTGCATAGCCATGCCCAGTGGAGGCAGCCACGATCTAGATCACTTGAAGTTTCAAGAGGTTGCCGAGAGCCAAATGTGGACAGCTTCTGAAAGTGGCTAGCATCAAAGTACCTCCCAGAAGGTCCAGAATCGGCACACAAACAGTTTCAGATAACATAAGAACCAGATACAAAGGGAGATCCCAGCAAGCACAAAACTGCAAAAATGAACTATACTTTTTTTTTAACCACTGTATTCTTTATTTTTTCTTTCTTATAACTTTGTTATTCTTTTATATTTTGTTCTCTTTCCTTTTCTGACTCTGTTTTTATCTTTCTCTTTCATTTTCTTATTTTTCCTTTTTATAATTTTTTCTTCTTTCTACCATTTTTCTTTTCTTCTTATTTTTTCTCTTTTTTCCTTTCATATTATTTTTTCTTTCTCTTTTCACTCCTCATCATTTTTTATTATTCTTGTTCTCTTTCCTAATATTTTTTCTTCAGTGGTTATTGTTTGATCCTTTTATTTGATTTTATTTTGTTTCTTGTTACATTTTGTTTTGTCCCGTCAGCACCTGTACAATAGCTCACATGATGTGTTTGGGGTTAGGCCTCACAGTCAGCCAGACTGAGGAGAGATCTTGCCCACAAATGGGACAAAAGCAATCAAAACCTAGTTACATTAGGGAGCCTGAGTTACCCACACAAGGGACATTCCTAGAGCATCCAGCTCAGAATATCAAGGAAATTTCACCACTCTGTCCCACAGGATACTTATAATCCAAGGACACCACATAAAGACTGGGAGCCATACAAGTTCTATTTAATACATAGAAACAGAGACAACTAAAGTGTACAAAGAAACACCAAATGAAAGAAAAAGATCTAAATGAAATGGAGGCATACAGTTTATCAGACATAGAGTTCAATGTAGTGGTTATAAGACTGCCCAAGGAACTTAGAACCCCCTGCAACTTAATATGAACTAGAACCGTGGTCGGCAAACTGTGGCTTGCAAGCCACATGCACTCTTTGGCCCCTTGAGTGTGGCTCTTCCACAAAATACCAACTTCTGCACATGGGCCACGAAGTTTCAATCGCACTATACGTGCGCGCCCGCACGTGGTATTTTGTGGAAGAGCCACACTCAAGGGGCCAAAGAGCCACATGTGGCTCGTGAGCCACAGTTTGCTGACCACTGAACTAGAAGAAACTTAGTGAGAATTACACTAGTATGATAAAGGACATACCATGTATAAGAGCCAGTCACAAATGAAGAATATTTGACAGCAAGAATACACTGGCAGGAATTTAAAGTAAGCTGGTTGAAACAAAGGATAGAATCAGTACTGTGGTAGACACAACAGATAAAACACCCAATCAAAGCAACAAAAAGAATTTCAAAAAATGGATAGTTGAAAGGCAACTTTGGGACAACATGAAACAACAATATCTGCATCATAGAGGTAACAGCTTGAAAAGAAATTGAGCAAGAGATAAAAAAAAATGCGTTTGAAGAAATGAGAGATTTCCAGAACCTGGTGAAGAAAAATGTGACACAAGTTCAGGAAACATAGAGACTACAAATCAAGATGAACCCAAAGAAATGCACATCAAAATACATAGACATTAAAATGGTAAAGTTTAGGGATTGGAAAAATGGCGACAGGCAGAAAGGTAGGGAGGGAGAGAGTGTGATAGTGCAAGGAAATGATAGAGGAGTGTGTGGACATGTGTGGTGTGTGTGTGTATGAGCTAGGGACAGTTTGATTCTGCAGGTGTTCTAAGGGGCTGCTAAACTGGGCAGTTTTAGAGGGCGGAGCCCCACTCCCTGCGCAGACACTCCTGGGCGGCCAGCACGGGCACAACGACCACGCCATCTTGGGAAATGGAGCTGCTTGAGACTAGAATCCTGGCCTCAGCACCACCCAGTCTGATCTCAGATGCATACCAGGACCCTGCAGCCACTGGGAACAGAGACCTGTGACCACAGCTACAGACCTGCGGACACCAAAAGTGCAGAAATCCCTGTGGCAGATCCGTGACTAACAGAGCCCATCCCCCTCCCCACAGGCTCGCAGGCAGCGCCATAGTAACTGATAGACCCGCCCCTTGCCCGGGCCTCAGTGCTGCTACAGGAACTTTAGCCTGGAAGTGTGTGAGCACCTTGGAACTGGTCCCACGTAGTGCCGGCTTCAGGAGTCCTGGGCTGGGAGCAAACGCGCGAACACCGGGAATATGTCCTGCGTAGCATAGGCCCAGGGACCCCGATTCTCTGGACAGGAGGCAGCACCAAGCACCAGTGACTTGACTGTGTTTCTTATCACCTGCACCTGAGATCCCTGATTCCCTGTACATTCATACTAAGAGCCAGTGACTCCAATTCTTGGTGCATGGGCACACAGGGACCCTGATTCTCAATGCGAGGTCACACAAAGCAACAGAGACTCTGATCCTGGATTCTTGGGGAACTCTGACTCCTAGCGCAGGCTAAGGGGCGCTGATTTTCAACACACTCCAGGGGGATCTCTGTTTCAGCATGCTGCAGGCAGGGTCCCTAATTCTAAGGGCGTGCACAAACCCACATTGAGCGCTGGCAACACTGACTCTGAGCGAGCCTGGTTCCCACCAACCCACAAGAACAACACATCTTAGTGTCAGAGCTCTTCAGTGACACAAAGGTGGTGTGAGGCTCCCACTGCACACGGCCCAGGCCCATGCAACTTGACGTTTGAACCATCGGGAGATAATCAGAATGAAGAAACAACACAACACCCAGAGGAAAGACAATGAGGAGTCTCCTAGAAAGGAAATTAGTGAAATTGAAGCATGCAACATGACAGAAAAAGAATTCAGAATAATGGTTGTACAATTCATTCACTGGATGGATGAGAAAATCAACAACCTATGCAAGAATCAGGAAGAAATGAAAAGTGATATAGTGGAGAACCAAGATGGTGGCATAGGTAAACACCAGAGATTGCTGCCTTGCACAACCACTTCAAAAATACAACTAAAAGACGGAACAGACATCACCCAGAAGCACAAGATGGCTGGCTGAGGGGAAATTCTACAACTAGAAGGAAAGAGAAAAGCATACCGAAACACAGAGGAGGCGCAGTGCGGAAGTAAAATACTAAGGTGTGGAGGTCCGCGAGGAGCGGGCTGGCAGCTGAGGGCGCAGTTGTCGTTTTCAATCGGGAGGGAGTCTCAGGCTCTGACCTCCAGATCCGGGCAAGTCTCTAGGGACCCAGACTCAAATGGGAGAAGTGGGACTATCTGGCATCAGTCAGAACTCGAGGGCAGCTTTCTCTCCAAGGTTTGCAGCGGTTGCTGGGACTCTGAGAGGCAGAGCCCCTGGGGACGGGACTGAGAGCAGCCATAACTGCTAGCTCCGCCCGCCCTATTGATCCCCTGGGACTCGCCCTGCCCAAGCCCTGCACAGAGGCATTTGCTGGATAGCCTCAGGCAAAGGCTAGATTAGCACCTCCCTAGAGGACAGAAGTTCTCTCACTGCTGACACAGCTGATTCTCACAGCCACTTGGCCTAGAGGTCAAATCCCCCCCAAGAAAAGTAATATAGCTACAATCAAAAACACCATGGAAAGTTTCAACAGCAGACTAGAAGAAGCAGAGGACCGAATTAGTGAGTTAGAAGATAAGGCAGAGAAACAAGCTCAATCTGAACAGCAACTGGAGAAAAAAATTAAAAAGCAGGAGGAGAGCCTAAGGGAGCTTCAGGACAACATGAAACGAAGTAACATATGCATAATACGGCTGCAAGAAGGACAAGAAGAGCAGCAAGGATTAGAAAATCTATTTGAAGAAATAATGACAGAAAACTTCCCAGATATGGGGAATAAAAAAGTTACACAAGTACAGAGAGTCCCAGGCAAGATGAACCCCAAAAGACCCACACCAAGACACGTCATAATAACGATGGCAAATGTACAAGACAAAGAGAGAATCTTAAAGGCTGCAAGAGAGAAACAGAGAGTTACCTACAAAGGATCCCCCATCAGATTATCAAATGATTTCCCAACAGAAACACATCAGGCCAGAAAAGAATGGACAGAAATTTACAAAGTGATGCAAAGCAAAGGACTGAATCCAAGAATACTCTATCCAGCAAGGCTATCAATCAAAATTGAAGGGGAAATAAGAAGCTTCACAGACAAAAAAAAGGTTAAGGGAATTTATCACCACCAAGCCAGCAATGCAAGAAATGCTAAAGGGGCTGGTGTAAAAAGAAGAACTAAAAAGCCCAGAAAGAAAACAGCCACAAAAAAATAGAAATGGCTACAAACAAGTACCTTTCAATAATAACTTTAAACATAAATGGACTAAATGGTCCAATCAAAAGACATCAAGTGGCTGAATGGATAAAAAGACATGACCCATATATATGTTGTCTACAAGAGACCCACCTCAGAAAAAGGTACTCAAACAGACTGAAAGTGAAGGGATGGAAAAATATCTTTCAGGCAAATGGAAATGAAAAAAAAGCTGGGGTAGCAATACTTATATCTGACAAAATAGACCTCAAAGTGAAGGCCATAAAAAGAGATAAGGAAGGCCACTTATAATATTAAAGGGATCGATACAACAAGAGGATATAACCCTTATGCACCCAATGCAGGAGCACCTAAATACATAATAAACCTCCTGGAAAATAACAAGGGAGAGATCAACAACAACACAATCATACTAGGGGACTTAAACACACCACTGACATCACTGGATAAATCCTCTAGACCAAAGGTGGGCAAACTTTTTGACTCGAGGGCCACAATGAGTTCTTAAACTGGACCGGAGGGCCGGAACAAAAGCATGGATGGAGTGTTTGTGTGAACTAATATAAATTCAAAGTAAACATCATTACATAAAAGGGTACGGTCTTTTATTTCAATAGTTTTATTCATTTCAAATGGGCCGGATCTGGCCCGCGGGCCATAGTTTGCCCACGGCTGCTCTACACAAAAAATCAGCAAAGAAACAGCAATCCTAAATGACTCACTAGATCAGATGGACTTAATTGACATCTTCAGAACACTTCACCCCAAAGCCACAGAATATACGGTCTTCTCAAGTGCACAAGGGACATTTTCAAAAATAGACCACATATTGGGTCACAAGCAAAGTCTCCCCAAATACAAGAAGATTGAAATCATACCAAGCATCTTCTAAGATCACAAGGGAATAATATTAGAAATAAACCACCATAAAAACAATCCAAAAAACTCAAACACTTGGAAGCTGAATAGCATGTTACTAAATAATGATTGGGTTACCAGTGAGATCAAAGACGAAATTAAAAACACCCTGGAAACTAATGACAATAACAGTACAACAACCCAAAATCTATGAGACACAATGAAAGCAGTCCTGAGAGAGAGGTTTATAGCACCACAGGCCTACCTCAAAAAACAAGAAAAACTAATAGTAAATCATTTAACTCTACAACTCTAAGAATTAGAAAGAGAACAACAAAAAAGCCCAGAGTGAGCAGAAGAAAAGAGATAATAAAGATCAGAGCAGAAATAAATGACATAGAGACAAAAAAACAATACAAAAGATCAATGAAAGCAAGAGCTGGTTCTTTGAAAGGATAAACAAGATTGATGAGCCTCTAGCCAGGCTCACCAAGAAGCAAAGAGAGAGGACTCAAATAAACAAAATCAGAAATGAAAGAGGCGAAATAACAACAGACCCCTCAGAAATTCAAAGAATTTTTAAAAATATACTATGAACAACTCTACTCTAACAAACTAGACAACCTGGAGGAAATGGACATATTACCTAGAAAAATACAATCTTCTAAAATTCAATCCAGAGGATTCTAAAAATCTCAACAGGCCAATAATGAAGGAAGAAATTGAAACAGTCATCAAAATGCTCCCAGCAAACAAAAACCCGGGGCCAGATGGCTTCACAGGGGAGTTTTACCAAACATTCAAGGAAGAACTAAAACATATCCTCCTCAGACTATTCCAAAAACTTCAAGAAGAAGGAACACTTCCCAGCTCATTCTATGAAGCCAGCATCACCCTAATACCCAAACCAGATAGAGACAACACAATGAAAGAGAATTATAGGCCAATATCCCTCATGAACATAGACGCCAAAATACTCACCAAATTCTAGCAAATCGGATCCAGCAATACATCAGAACGATCATACACCATTACCAAGTAGGATTCACCCAGGGATGCAAGGATGGTACAATATCCACAAATCAATAAACGTGATTCATCACATAAACAAATTGAGAGATAAAAACCACATAGTCATATCAATTGATGCAGAAAAAGCTTTCGACAAAATTCAACACCCTTTCTTGATAAAAACTCTCAGCAAGGTAGGAATAGAAGGATCATACCTCAACATAATAATAGCCATATATGATAAACCCACAGCCAACATCATAATCAATGGGCAAAAAATAAAACCATTTCCCTTGAGAACAGGAACAAGACAGGGATGCCCCCTCTCACCACTCCTGTTCTTCATAGTACTGGAAATACTAGCCATTGTGATCAGACAAGAAGAAGAAATAAAAGGCATCTACATTGGAAAAGAGGAAGCAAAACTGTCCTTATTTGCAGATGACATGATACTGTACATAGAAAACCCTAAAGACTCCATCAAAAAATTATTAGAGTTAATAAATGAATTCGGCAATATAGCAGGATACAAAATTAATGCCAAGAAATCTAAGCATTTCTTTACACCAATAGTGAACTTACAGAAAGGGAGACTAAAAAAGCAATCCCATTTACCATTGCACCAACAAAATTAAGATACCTAGGAATAAACTTAACTAAGGAGGTAAAAGACTTATATGCAAAAAACTATAGGACACTGAAAAAAAGATAGAGGAAGACATAAACAGATGGAAGAACATACCGTGTTCATGGATTGGTAGAATCAACATCATCAAAATGTCCATACTATCCAAAGCAATCTATAGGTTCAATGCAATCCCCATTAAACTACCAACGGCATATTTCACAGATCTAGAACGAACGTTCCAAAAATTCATCTGGAATAAAAGAAGTCCTCGAATAGCTGCAGCAATCCTGAGAAAGAAAAACAAAGTAGGTGGGATCTCAATACCAGATATCAAGCTGTATTACAAAGCCACTGTTCTTAAAACAGGTTGGTACTGGCACAAGAACAGACATATAGATCAATGGAATAGAATAGAGAACCCAGAAATTGACCCAAAGCACTATGCCCAATTAATATTTGACAAAGGAGGCAAGAGCATACAATGGAGTCAAGACAGTCTCTTCAATAAATAGTGTTGGGAAAATTAGACAGATACATGCAAAAAGATGAAACTAGACCACCAACTCATACCATACACAAAAATAAACTCAAAATGGATAAAAGACTTAAATGTAAGACGGGAAAGCATAAAAATACTAGAGTAATCAGTAGGCAGCGAAATCACAAACATATGTCGTAGGAATTTCTTCTCTGATAATGCTCCTAGGGCAATGGAAACTAAAGAGAAAATCAACAAATGGGACTACATTAAAATAAAAAGCTTTTGCACAGCAAAGGAAAACATCAACAAAACAATAAGAAGACCCACTGCATGGGAGAACATATTTGCCAGTGATATCACTGATAAGGTTTTAATCTCCAACATTTACAAGGAACTCATGAAACTTCATAATGGGAAGATAAACAATCCAATCAAAAAATGGGCAATGGACCTAGACAGACACTTTTCGAAAGAGGACATACAGAGGGTTGAAAGACATATGAAAACATGCTCAAAGTCACTAATTATACAAGAGATGCAAATCAAGAAGACAATGCCGTATCACCTCACACCTGTCAGAATGGCTATCATCAACAAACAACAAGTGCTGGAGAGGATGTGGAGAAAAAGGAACTCTTCTGCACTGCTGGTGGGAATGCAGACTGGTGCAGCCACTGTGGAGAACAGTATGGAGTTTCCTCAAAAAACAAAAAATCGAACTCCCATTTGACTCAGTGATCCCTCTTCTAGGAATATATCCTAAGAAAACAGAAACACCAGTCAGAAAGGATATATGCACCCCTATGTTCATAGCAGCACAATTCACCATAGCTAAGATTTGGAAACAGCCTAAGTGCCCATCAGCAGATGAGTGGATTAGAAAACTGTGGCACATCTACACAATGGAATACTATGCTGCGGTAAAAAAAAGAAGGAACTCTTGCCTTTTGTAACACTTGGATGGAACTGGAGAGCATTATGCTAAGTGAAATAAGCCATACAGAGAAAGATAAATACCACATGATCTCACTCATTTGTGGAATATAGAGAACAATATAGACTGATGAACAGGGACAGATCCAAAGACAGAGAAACAGCAATCAGACTATTAATCCCCAGAGGGAAAGTAGGGTAGGGTGGGGGTAAGGGGAAGAGATCAACCAAAGGACTTTTATGCATGCATATAAGCCAAACCAATGGACATGGACAACAGGGGGATGAGAGCATGAGTGTGGGGGGGGGGGGTGGGGGGGAAGGGGGCTAATGGTGGGGGATGAGGACACATTTGTAATTCCTTAACTAATAAAGAATTTAAAGATAAAAAAATAAATAAATAAAAAATAAAAGCAAAAAAATAAATAAATAAAATAAAATGGTAAAGTTTAAAGACAAAGAAATAATCTTAAAGGCAGCAAGTAAAAAAACAGTTACCTAGAAGGGAGTTCCCATAAGGCTGTCAGATGATTGTTCATTAGAAAAACTTCAGGCCAGAAGGGATTGGCATGAACGTATTGAATGTAATGAAAAGCAAGGGCCTAAGACCAAGACTACTCTATTCAGCAAGGCTATCATTTAAAATTGAAATTGAAATAAAGAGCTTCCCAGACCAAAAAATGAATAAATAAATAAATAAATAAATAAAGGCTAAAGGTATTAAGTACTACCAAACCAGCATTGCAAGAAATGGCAATAAATAACTACCTATCAATAACCTTAAATGTAAACAAGTTAAAGGCTCCCATAAAAAAATATATAAGTTAGTTGAATGGATGGGAAAATAGGCTTCAAAAGAAAGACCATAATGAGACAAAGGTCACTACATAATACTGTACAGTTTGATACAAGAGGACATACCACTTGTAAACATATATGTACCCAATATAGGAGCACCTAAATATAATAAAAAATTCTAGGTGGACTTAAAGGGAAAGATCAACACCAGTAGTCATAGTGGGGGACTTTTGCCCCCCAATGACACCTTTGGATAGATCTTCCAGACAAAACAACAAGGAAATAGTGACTTTCAAGGACACACTGGATCAGATGTATTTAATATTTACAGAACATTTCATCACAAAGCAGCAGAATATTCATAATCAAGTGGATATGGAACATTCTCAAAGGTAGACCACATGTTAGGACGTAAAATAAGTTTTAACAAATTCAAAAAGATTGAAATCATGTTAAGCAACTTGGATCACAATGGCATGAAACTAGAAATCAACTACAATAAAAAAAACATTCAAACATAGGGGGGCTAATAGCATGTTATTAAACAGTGAATGGGGTTACCAAGGAGATCAAGGAAGAAACAAAAAATTACCTAGAAATAAAGGAAAATGAACACACAACAACCCAAATCTGCGGGCATTCATAGCTTTACATACCTTCCTCAAAAAGCTAGGAAAATCTCAACCCTACCTCTAAATGAACTAGAAAAAGAACAAGAAAAGCCCAGAGTAAGCATAAGGAAGGCAATAATAAAGATCAGAGTGGAAATACATGACATAGAACCTAAGAAGACCATACAAATAAGCATGAAACAGAGTAGGTTCTTTGAAAAGATAAATAAGATTGATGCAGCTTTAATCAGACTTATCAAGAAAGAAATAGGATCCAAGTCAATGAAATCAGAAAAGAAAGAAGTAACAACTGCCATCATAGAAATAGAAAGGATTTTAAGAAAATACTACATGCCAACAGCTATATTCCAAGTTGAACAACTTGGCTGAAATGAACAGTTCCTAGAGACATACAATCTTCCAAACTGAATCAGGAAGAATCCAAAAATTGAATAGACCCATAACAACTAAAGAAACTGAAAGATAATAATAATTTAAAAAAACTCCCAGCAAACAAAAGTCCTGTATTGAATGACTTCAGATGCAAATTTTACCAATCATTCAAAGAAGAAATAGCATCTATCCTCAAATTATTCTAAAAAATTCAAAAGGAGCGAACACTTCCAAACTCTTTACAGGGCCATTATTATCTTAACTAGAGGTCCGGTGCCTGGGTCCCTCGGCCTGGCCTGTGGGAATCTTGCCGAAACTGGCTCTCTGACATCCCCCAAGGGGTCCCAGATTGCAAGAGAGCAGTTCTTGGGTGACACACCCCAGAATTGGGCTCCCTCCTCTCTGGTTCGGGGTGGTCACCTGAGAACCACAGCTGCCAAGTCACCACAGCTCAGCAGCTCCTGTGTTGAGCGTCTGCCTCCTGGTGGTCAGTGCACATCATAGCTACTGGTCAGAGCATCTGCCCCATGATGGTCATTGCATGTCATAGCTACCGATCAGACAGTTGCAAAATTATTGGCCAATATCCCCAATGAACATAGATGCTCCACAAAATATTAGCAAACCAGATCCAATTATCATACACCATGACCATTTGCTAATTTTTCTGGGGTTGCAAGGCTGGTACATATTTGCTAATCAATAAAGGTGACACTTCACATAAATAATGAAGAATAAAAATTTCATGATCTTATCAATAGATGCAGGAAAGGCCTTGGATAAAATTAATCACCCATTTATGATAAAAACTCTCTGCAAGGTGGGAATAGTGGCATCATACCTCAACCTTATGTAGGCTAAATATAGGAAAAACCTACAGTCGATATCATACTGAGTGGGCAAAAACTAAAAGTGTTTTCCTTAAGATCAGGAACAAGACAGGGATATCTGCCTTTACCACTCTTACTCAACATAGTGCTGGAAGTCCTAACCACAGTTATTGTTCAAGAAGAAGAAATAAAAAGTATCCAAATTGGAAAGAAGGCAGTAAAACTATCATTATTTGAAGATGACATGCTATTGTACATAGGAAACCCTAAAGACTCCACCAAAAAACTACTATGTCTAATAAATGAATTTGGCAGAGTAGCATGTTACAAAATTAATATCCAGAAAGTAGTGGCATTATATCCAACAATAATTAACTATCAGAAAGAGAAACTAAGAAAACAATCCTATTTTCTATTGCAATATCAACAAAAAATGAGGTATCTAGGAATAAACTTAACCAAGGAGGTAAAACACCTGTACTCAGAAAACTAGGACATTGAGAAAGAAAGAGAGGAAGATGCAAACAAATGGGAGCATGTACCACATTCATCGGCATACTCCACAGATTTAGAAAAATATTCTAAAAATGTATATGGAACCAAAAAAGACTCTGAATAAATAGCCTCAGCTGTCTTGAGAAAGAAGAACAAAGTTGGAGGTATCACACTCCCTGATATCAAACTATACTACAAAGCCACTAATCAAAACAGCCTTATACTGGCACAAGAACAGACTTATTTCAATGGAACAAATCAGAGACCCTGGAAAATAACCCATGCCTTTATGGTCAATTAATATTTGACAAAAGCAGAGCATAAAATGGAGTAAAGACAGTATCTTCAATAAATGGTGCTGAGAAAACCGAACAGGTCCCTGGCAAAAAAAAAAAAAAATGCAACTTACACCACACATAAGAATAAACTCAAAATGCATAAAGGATTTAAAAATCAGGGAAATATAAAAATCCTATAAGAAAATATGGGCAGTGAAACTTCAGACATTTCTTGGAGCAATACATTTGCTGATGTCTCTGAGGGCAAGGAAAACATGAAAAAAATAAACAAATTTTACTACATCAAATTAAAAGGCTTCTGCACAGTAAAAAAGCCATAAACAAAATCTGATAAGGAGCTAATCTCTAAGATATATAAAGACCTAATACAACTCAAACCAGGAAGATAAACAATCCTATTAAAAAATGGACAAAGAATCTGAATAGACATTTCCAATATGAAAAAATGCTCAATGTCACTAATCATCAAATGCAAATTAAAACTACAATGAGTGTCACCTTACACCTATCAGAATGGTTACTATCAATAAATAAACCAATAACAAGTGCTGGTGAGGATGTAGAGAAAAGGGAACAATAGCATACCGCTGGTGTAAATGCAGACTCATGCTGCTTGCCACTGTGGAAAACAGTATGGAGTTTCCTCAAAAACTTAAAAAAAATGGAACTACCATTTGACTCAGTGATTCCAATTCTGGTAATATACCATAAGAATCCCAAAACACCAATCAGAAAGGCTGTATTCACGTTTTTGTTCATAGCAGTGTTATTTACAATAACCAAGATCTGGAAATAGTCCAAGTGCCCATCAGTGGAGAGTGGATAAAGCTGCACTTTTTTTTTTATTCTTTTTACACAATGGAATACCCTGTCACTATAAAAAAGAAGAATTTCACCCTAACCGGTTTGGCTCAGTGGATAGAGCATCGACCTGCAGACTGAAAGGTCTCAGGTTTGATTCCGGTCAAGGGCATGTACGTTGGTTGCAGGCACATCCCAGTAGGAGGTGTGCAGGAGGCAGCTGATCGATGTTTCTCTGTCATCGATGTTTCTAACTCTCTCTCTCTCCCTTCCTCTCTGTAAAAAATCAATAAAATATATATTTTTAAAAAAGAACAAGAAGAATCTCTTAACTTTTCAGACAGCATGGATTGATCTGGAGATTATAATGCTAAGTAAAATAAGTCAGTCAGAGAAAGAGAAATAGTATATGATTTCATTAATATGTGGAATGTAATGAACAAAATAAACTAATGAACAAAATAGAACCAGAGACATGAATACAAGGAACTGACTAACAAATGTCTCAGAGGAGAGGATGGAGGCTGGGGTGGGGTGGGGTGCGGTGGGAGATTGATTAAAGGAATGTGAAGGAATTAAAGAACATATATGCATAGCCAGTGTGGTGATGGCCAATGGAGGGGTTGGGCAAAAGTGGGGTGGTGGTGGTGGAAATGGAGCACATCTCTAATAGTGAGCAATAACAAATTTAAAGAAATGTCCAGTAATGTGCATATATTCTTTCATCAGTGTCAAGTGTCAATAGTGCCTGGCATATTTTGCAGTATTTCCCTGATGCTTTACTGAGTTTTCTTTCTTTTTTTTTCTTTTTTGGAAAGTATAACTTTATGAATTTTTTTATGATAAAGTTGTTCAGTTAAGACCTTATCACTATTGTCAAATTTTAACCTAGCATTTGGGGCCCCTCTGCTGCCTACTAGAGTCATTACAATATTATTGACAATATTCTCTGTGCTGCACATTTCTGTGACTTGTTTATTTTAAAACTGGAAGTTTGTACCTCTTATTTCTCTTCACCTTTTTCACTCAATCTCCCACACCCCTTACCTCTGGCAATCATCAGATGGTTCTCTGTATCTATGTTTGTTTCATTGTTTTGTGTTTTTAGATTTCACATGTAAGTGAAATCATATGATATTTGTCTTTCTCTGATTTACTTCACTTGACTTTTATGTTGTCATAAGGCAAGTTCTTTTTATTTGTTATTGCTGAGTAATATTCAACTATGTGTGTATGTGTGTGTAATCCATTTATCTACCAATGGATAACTAATAATGCTGCAGTGAATACAGGGGTGCAGTTATCTTTTCAAATCAAAGAGGAAATTTGTAAAGATACCTTGAGACAAATAAAAAGGAAACAACTCTCCAAAGTCTATAGGATTCAGTAAAAGCAGTCCTAAGAGGAAAGTTCATAGTGATATAGGCTTACCTCAAGAAATTAGAATAATCTCATATAAACAATTTAACTTTACACTTAAAGACACTACGAAAAAGAATATCAAACATTTTCAAAGTTAGTAGAAAAAAGGAAATAAAGGTCAGAGAGGAAATAAATGAAATAAAGATTAAAAAAGCAGTAGAAGAGATGAATGAAACTAAAAGCTGGTTCTTTGAAAAGAAACAAATGAGATAAACCATTAGCTTAACTCATCAAGAGAGGGCTCAAATAAAATAAAAAATTAGAAAGAAGTTACAATAGATATCAGATATACAAATGATCACTAGAAACTACTATGAACAATTACACACCCACAAATTAGAAAACCTAAAAAAATGGATACATTTCTAGAAACACACAACCTTCCAAGACAGAATCAGAATTCTGAATAAAAATATGAGTATACAAATTACAAGTAATGAAATTGAATCAGTGATTTTAAAACTCCCAGAAAACAGAAGTCTAGGGCCAGACAGATTTGCAAGGTGAATTCTACCAAACATTTAAGAGGAGTTAATACTTATTCTCAAATTCTTACTTTATGAGACCAGGATTATTCTTATATCAAAGACCAGGAATATCACACTAAAAAAGTAAATTATAGGCTCATATTGATGAATATAGATGCAGAAATCGTCAACTGAATTTAACAATACATTAGATTAAGAAAGTGGGGCTTATTCCAGGATGGTGCAAGGATAGTTCAACAATGTATTGAAATTAAGAGTACTCAATCAATATGATACACTACATTAACAAAATAAAGGATAAAATCATAGATGTAGAAAAAGCATTTGACATAATACAGCATCCATTTGTGATAAAAAAAGAACAAAACTCTTAGCAGAGTGTGCATAGAAGAAACTTATGTCAACATAATAAAGGCCATATATGACAAACCCACAGCTAACATATTCAATGATGAAAAGCTGATGGCTTTTCCTCTCAGATAAGGAACAAGAAAGAAAGCCCACTCTTGCAATTAATATTCAATGTAGTATTGGAAATCCTAGCTAGAATAATTAGACAAATAAAAAACATTCAAATTGCAAAGGATGAAATAAAACTTAGTATTTGCAGATTAGATGATGCTGTATATACAAAACCCTAAAGCCTACATCACAAAGGTATTATAACTAAAACATTTAGTAAAGTTGCAAGATATAAAACTAATATACAGAAATCAGTTGCATTTGTATACACTAATATAAAGCTATTACAGAAATTAAGAAAGCAATCCTACTTGCAATTGCATCAAAAGAAGAAAATACCAAAGAATAAATTTATTGGAGGTGAAAGACCTGTACACTGAAAACAATGACATTGGCAAAAAAATTGAAGATGATGTAAATAAATGTAAAGATATAACATGCTCATGGACTGAAATAATTGGTATTGTTAAAATGTCCATACTACCCAAAGCAGTCTACAGATTCATTACAATCCCCATCAAAATGACAGTTTTCACAGAGCTAAAATTTGTATGTAACTGCAAAAGTCCTCAAATAGCCAAAGCAATCTTGAGAAAGAACAAAACTGGAGAGAGATACCATTCTCTCTGATTTCAAACTATACTACAAAGCTATAGTAATTAAAATAGTATGGTATTGGCATAAAAACAGACACAGATCAATGAAATAGAATACAAGACCCAGGAATATACAAATGCATATATGGTAAATTAAACTATTACAAAGGACGCAAGAATATACAATGAGGAGGAGATCATTTCTTTAATAAATAGTGTTGGGAAAACTGGGACACTCTCACACCATTTATAAAAATAAAATAAAAATAAAGTCCTGAATGTTACACCTGAAACCATAAAACTCCTAGAAGAACACATAGGCTGTAAGCCCTTTGACAGTGATCTTAGCAATATTTTTTGTATCAGTCTCCTCAGGCAATGGCAACAAAAGCAAAAATAAACAAATGGGATTATATCTAACTAAAAAGCTTTTACACATCAACAAAGTGAAAATACAACCTACCAATTGGGAGAATGCTTGTAAATTAAACATTTAATAAAGTGTTAATATTCAAAATATATAAAGAATTTACACAATTAATATGAAAAAATTCCAATTGAAAAAATAGGCAGAGGACTTGAAGAGACATTTTCTAGAAGACACAGATGGCCAATACACAAAAAAAGATGTTCAGTGTCTGTAATCATTAGGGAAATGCAAATCAAAACTACATGATATGGAAGAGAAACCAAGATGGCGACACAGATAAACACCTGAAATTGCTGCCTCCCACAGCCATTTCAAAATTACAACTAAAAGACAAAATGGACATCATCCAGAACCACAGGAAGACTGGCTGAGTGGAAATTCTACAACTAGAAGAAAAGAGAAAAGCACACTGAGACTCACAGGAGGTGCGGAATAAAGTGCAGAGGTATGGAGGCACGCCCAGAAAGGGCTGGCAACTGAGGACACGGTTGTCTTTTTCAATCGGGAAGGAGTCTCAAGCTCCAGACTGCTCTGAACTTTAGTTCTGAGCAAGTCTCTGGGGACACAGACTTATACGGGGAGAAACTGGACTGTCTGGCATTCGTAGGAACTCGAGGGAGGCTTTTTCTCTCAGAGGGGCTTGCAGCGATTACCATGGGACACTGAGATTTGGGACCTCTTAGGGTAGGACTGAGGAGCAGCCATAGCTGCTTGCTCCGCCCTATGGATCGCCTGAGACCCCGCCCCATCCAAGCTGTGCTCAGAGGCTTTTGCATATGAAAGGCCTGGCCCTTTGTAATCTGAAAATTACCTAACAGACTGCTGCTGGGTCAGAGAGACCCAGAACATCCAAAAGAAGGCCCAAGGCCCCACAGCAGCTTGCATTGCTTCACAGCTGGGCCTCATCTGGGCACCTCTAAACACCAAACAAAGAAGAGGAATCTTCAGATCTCTCCATAGCTCCTGCTGGATAGCCTCAGGCAGATTCTAAATTAGCACCTCCTTAGAGATCCAAGAGCTAGTGAACCCAGTGGTCAGAGTGGGACCATCCAGATTACAACTCCTCAGATCCATAAAGGACACACTCAGGGGGCAGACTCAGTGAGCACCAAAGCCCCACTGAAGCAAGTCTTGCCCCAGAAGGGTGTCTCCAGCACAGAAGTTCTCCCACTGCAGAGACACAGCTGATTCTCACAGCCAATTGGCCTGGAGGTCAAGTCCTCCCAGTGATACCTACAACAATCAAGGCTTAACTATAACAAAACTGTGCACAAAGCCCACAAAGGGGTGCACCAAGAGTTTCCACCTCAGGTAATTGGGGAGGCTGAGCCACTGGGCCCTATAGGACACTTAGCACAGAAAACCACTCTATCGACACAGGGAAGCATAAAAAATGTGGAGACAAAGAAACACGTCAAAAATGACAGAAATGGAGGAAAGCAAACTACTGCGTATAGAGTTCAAAACCACACTTTTAAGGTTTTTCAAGAATGCTCTAGAAACCACAGATAAACTTAGTGAGAGCCTCAAGAAATCTAGTGAGACCCTCAAGATTATGAAAAAGGACCAACTAGAAATTAAGCATACACTGACTGAAATAAAGAATATTATACAGAGTTCCAACAGCAGACTAGAAGACCGCAAGAATCAAGTCAAAGATTTGAAATACCAAGAAGCAACAAACACCCAACCGGAAAAACAAAAAGAAAAAAGAATCCAAAAATATGAAGATAGTGTAAGGACCCTTGGGACAACTTCAAAGGTATCAACATCTGAATTATGGGGGTGCCAGAAGAAGAGAGAGAACAAGATATTGAAAACCTATTTGAAGAAATAATGACAGAAAAATGCCCCTACCTGATGAATGAAATAGACTTACAAGTCCAGGAAGCACAGAGAACCCCAAACAAAAGGAACTCAAAGAGGACCACACCAAGACACATCATAATTAAAATGCCAAGAGCAAAAGATAAAGAGAGAATCTTAAAAGCAGCAAGAGAAAGAAAGTCAGTTACCTACAAGGGAGTACCCATACGACTGTCAGCTGATTTCTCAACAGAAACTATGCTGGCCAGAAGGGAGTGGCAAGAAATATTCAAAGTGATGAATACCAAGAACCTACAAACCAAGATTACTTTACCCAGCAAAGCTATCATTCAGAATTGAAGGTCAGATAAAGAGCTTCACAGATAAGAAAAAGCTAAAGGAGTTCATCACCACCAAACCAGTATTATATGAAATGCTGAAAGGTATCCTTTAAGAAGAGGAAGAAGAAGAAAAAGGTAAAGATACAAATTATGAACAACAAATACATATCTATCAACAAGTGAATCTAAAAATTAAGTGAATAAATAATCTGAGAACAGAATAAACTGGTGAATATAATAGAATCAGGGACATAGAAAGGGAATGGACTGACTATTCTTGGGGGAGGGAGAAACAACTGTAATAATCTGAACAATAAAGATTTAATTAAAAAAAAACACACAAAAAAACTACATGATATGACCTCAGACCAGTCAGCATGGCTATTATTAAGAAGACAATAAATAACAAGTGTTGATGAAGATGTGGAGCAAAGGGAATCCTGGTACACTGTTGGTGGGAATACAGATTGGTGCAACCACTATGGAAAACAGTATGGAGTTCCTCAAAAAATGAACAGCAGAACTACCATATAACCTAGCAATTCCACTTCTGGGTATTTATCTGAAGAAAACAAAAAAACAATTTGGAGAGATCTATGCATTCTTGTGTTCATGTCAGCATTATACTAGTATACAATAGCCAAGATATGGAAGCAACCTGGATGTACATTAATAATATTTTTACGTGGATAAAAATGTGGTTATATTACACAATAGAATATTACTCAGCCATAAGTGAAATAAAATCTTGTCATTTATGACCACCTGGATGGACCTAGAGGGTTTTATGCTAAGTGAAATAAGTCAAACAGAGAAAGACAAATACCATATGATTTTTCTTATATATGGAATCTACAAACCAAAACAAGTGTGGGAACCCTGCTAGAGTACACTGGATGCTCAAGGCCAATTAGAGCAGCGGTCGCCAACCTTTCGGACCTCACGGACCACCAGTGGTCCACGGACCACCAGTTGGCGACTGCTGAATTAGAGTGTAGGAACCCTGTTCAGAGTACGCTGATGTTCAAGGCCACTTAGCATGGGAATTTTAATCAGGGTGTTCAAGGTTACTTTGCTATATGCAGGTGCAAGAAGCAAGGACACAGTAATCTGACTGTACACACTTTCGCAAGCGTGCCCTTCTGTAACCCAAATAGTGAGGTCACTATTTGGAAAGAAGCCTCTTATGTCTAAGTTGGTATTAAAGTTGCCACTGACCAGCTGGCAGTATGTGGCTGCTTAGTGAGGCTGTAGCTCTAAGGATTGTTCCTGTATAGAGCCTATGTTGGAGGTTACCGCTACTTTGTAGCAAATATATATCGTTACCTAGCCAGTGTACGGCTACTGTACTGGGACTTTACTTTGAAGAACTGCTTTGTCTAATAGCTCCTGTCATAGCAATGGCTACTTGGGCTACAATAAAGACTGTCTTATATGCCCATGACTTCTCATGTCTTCTCTGTCAAATATCAGGCATCCAAGGGGGTCCAGTCCTTGGCAGAGGGGCTCGGACCCAACAGTTGGCATAGTGGAGCAGGATTAAGGAATGAATACTCTAACAACAAGCAAACAAACAAAATTAAACAGTAATGCACTCATAGATACAGGATACTTGTGGTTAACAGAGAAGGGAGATGGTGGGAGTAGATGCAGGTAATTTAGGTAAAGGCATTTATGATGTACAAACTTCCAGTTATAAAATAACTGGATGTTATAAAATAATGGGGATGTGATGTACAGCATAGGGAATATAGTTAATGATATTGTGATAATTTTGTATGGTGACAGATGGTAACTAGAGATATCATGGGGATCATTTTGTAATGCATATAAATATTGAATCATTATGATGTACACCTGAAACTAATAGGATGTTGTATATCAATAAAAATGTAAAACCAATAAATGTAAGTAGAAAATCCAGCAATACTTCTGAATTTATATTAGTTTATTGATGATATTGTTTTTAAATATTTTTTATTGATTTCAGTGAGGAAGGGAAAGGGAGAGAAAGATAGAAACACCAATGATGAGAGAGAATTATTGATTGGCTGCCTCCTACACATCCCCTACTTGGGATTGAGCCTGCTATGCCGGGCATGTGCCCTTGACCGGAATCAAACCTGGGACCCTTTGGTCCGCAGGCCGATGCTCTATCCACTGAGCCAAACCAACTCGGGCTTGTTTTTAAATTTTATATATAATTAAAATTAAAGAATATAAGTTGCTAAAATTAGGTGACTGAAATATAAAATGTTATATTTTTGTCATGAATGTGACTTTGAAGTCTATTTCTATTGCAAAACAACTTCATAAACTCTTCTCCAAGCTTTAGTCTTTACTCCTCAGAATATTTTCAAAGCTTATTCTTGCTAGATCTGGTCTCCAAACAAATGAAACAGCACAATATCCCTGAAAAGTTATAACTGAGAAAACAATGTAAATCATTTTTATTGAGTAAATATTCATAGCATAAAATATTATAACCATTTTTAACTTTTATTACAGTTTACTCTTATAATTGTTCTGTTTTATTATTATTGTTAACCTCTTACTCTGCCTATTTTTAGTCTTTATTGTTGAGAGTATTACAGATGTTCCCTCTTTTTTCTCTCAATGCCTCCCTCCACACAGTTACTACCTCACCCCAAGCCTTCACCACACCACTGTCTGCAATCATGGGCAATGCATGTACACATATAAGTTTTTTGGTTCATCTCTTTCCCCACCCCTTCACCCCTTCCCTTCAAGATTCGTCAGACTGTTCCATGCTTCCATACCTCTGGATTTATTGACTTCATTAGTTTATTTTGTTCACTAGATTCCACATAAAAGTGAGATCATGTGATATTTGTCTTTCTCTAACTAGTTTATTTTGCTTAACATAGTAATCTCAGGGTGCCTCCATGCTGTCTCAAGGGTAAGAGATCCTTGTTTTTATAGCTACACAGTATTCCATTGTATAAATGTACCACAGCTTTCTTATCCACTCATCTGATGGGCATGCCAGATATTTCCAGATCTTAGCTATTGTAAATAATGCTCTTATGAACAAAGAGGTGCATATATTCTTTCTGATTCATGTTTTGTGATTCTTAGAATATATTCCCAGAAATTGATCACTGGGTCAAACAGCAGTTCCGTTTTTAATTTTTTCAGGAAACTCCACACTGTTTTCCATAGTGGCTGCACCAGTCTGCATTCCCACCAGTAGTGTACTAGGGTTTCCTTTTCTCTACATCCTCACTAGCACTTGTTTGTTGATTTATTGATGGTAGTAGCCATTCTGCCATGTGTGAGGTGATGTTGAGTATTTTTTCACATGTCTCTTGGCCATCTGTATGTCCTATTTAGGTCCTTTACCCATTTTAAAATTGGATTGTTTGCTTTGTTTTGTTGAGTTGTATGAGTTTTTGTATATTTTGGAAATTAACCCCTTTTCAGATGTATCATTGGCAAATATGTTCTCCCATTAAGTGGGCTCCCTTTTCATTTGAATGCTGGTTTCTTTGCTGTGCAGAAGCTTTTTAGTTTGATGTAGTCTCTTTTGTTTATTTTTTCCTTTGTTTCTTTTGCCCTAGGAGATGTATTGGTGACAATTTTGCTGTGTGAGATGTCTGAGATTTTGCTGCCTATATTTTCTTATAGGATTTTTATGGTCCAATGACTTTTGTATCCTGCTACTTTACTGAATTCATTTATTCTTATAGTTTTTTAATGCAATCTTTAAGGTTTTCTATGTACAAAATCATGTCATCTACTAATAATGACATTTTACACCCTCCTTTCCAAGTTGGATGCCTTTCATTTTTTTTTCTTGTCTGATCACTGTGGCTAGCATTTTCAGTAGTATGTTGTGTAAGAGCGGTGAAAGCAGATATGACTTGCTCCTGTTCTTACGGAAACGCCTTTAGTTTTTACCCATTGAGTGTGATGTTGGTTGTAGGTTTGTCATACATGGCCTTCATTTTGTTGAGGTATGATCCTTCTATTCCCACTTTGCTGAGATTTTTTTTATAAAAAATTGGTGCTGGATTTTGTCTAATGCCTTTTCTGTATCTATTGATATGATCATGTGATTTTTAACCTTCATTGTTTTATGTGATGTCACATTTATTGAATTACAAATATTGTACCAGCCTCATATCACTGGAATAAACCTCCCATGGCCATGGTATATGACCTTTTTAATAAATTGCTTGATCTGATTTGCTAATAATTTATTGATTTCAGCATGTATGTTCATTAGGGACATTGGCCTATAATTTTCTTTCTTTGTATTGTCTTTATTTGGTTTTGGAATAAGGATAATTCTGACCCCATAAAAAGAGCTTCAAAGTATGTCTTTCTCTTGATTTTTTTGGAATAGTTTGAGGAGGTAAGGTGTTCTTCTTTAAATGTTTCCTAACATTCTTCTGTGAAGCCATCTTGATCAAGATTTTTGTTTGCTTGAGTTTTTTTTTATTATTATTATTGTTTCAATCACATAGTTAATAATTTTCATTTAGGTTTTCTAATTCTTTGTTTTTGAGTTTTGGAAGATTATAATGTGTCTAGGAATTCATCTCTTTCACCTAGATTGCCCAATTTGTTGGCATGTATTGTTCATAGTATTTTTTATAATCCTTTGTAATTCTGTGGTATCGGTTTTTACTTCACCTTGTTCCTTTATAATTTTATTTATTTGAGTCCTTTCTTGGTTTCTTGATGAGTTTGGCTAAAGGTCCTTCAATCTTGTTTATTTTTTTCAAAGAACCAGCTCTTGGTTTCATTAATTTTTTGTGTTGTTTTTTTTTCAAACTCTAAGTCATTTATTTATGCTCTGATCTTTATGATTTTCTTATATCTACTTAGTTTAGGATTTTCTTATTCTTCTCTTTCTAGTTCTTTTAATTGTATGGCTAGATCATTTATTAGAGATTGTCTTAGTTTTTTTAAAAATATATTTTATTGATTTTTTACTGAGAGGAAGGGAGAGGGATAGAGAGTTAGAAACATCGATGGGAGAGAAAAATCAATCAGCTGCCTCTTGTACACCTCCTACTGGGGATGTGCCTGCAACCGTGATACATTCCCTTGGCAGGAATCGAACCTGGGACCTTTCAGTCCACAGGCTGACGCTCTATCAACTGAACCAAACCAGTTAGGGCTGTTTGTTTTTGAGGTAGGTCTGTAGTGCTACAAACTTCTCTCTCAGGACTGTTTGTGCTGTCTCACATAGATTTTGGGTTGTTGTGTGTTCATTCTTATTTCCAGGAGATTTTTTTAATTTCTTCCTTAGTCTTATTGGTAACCCACTTATTATTTAATAACATGCTGTTTAGCCTCCATGCGTTTGAATGTTTTTGAGTGTTTTTATTGTACTCGTTTTGTAGCTTCATGCCATTGTGATCTAAGAAGATGCTTGATATGATTTCAATCTTCTTAAACTTGTAGAGACTTAGTTTGTGTCCTAACATGTGGTCTATCTTTGAGAATATCCCATGTGCACTTGAGACAAACGTATATTGAGCAGTTTTGGGGTGAAATATTCTGTAAATGTCAATTAAGTCAATTTGATCTAGTGTGTGATTTAAGGTCTCTGTTTTCTTGTTGATTTTTTTGTGACTTTCTGTTGAGAGATCAGCTATCAGCCTTATGTGAGCTCCTTTGTAGGTAATGAATTGCTTTTCATTTGCTGCCTTTAAGGTTCTCTGTTTGTCTTTAATCTTTGCATTTTAATTATGATGTGTCTTGGCATAGGACTATTTGGATTCTTTTTACTTGGGACTCTGTGTGTCCTGAAATTGTCTGACTTTTTCCTTCACCAGTTTAGGGAAGTTTTCTGCCATTATTTCTTCAAACAGGTTCTCTATCTCTTGCTCACTTTCTTCTCCTTCCGATACTTGATGCAGATGCAGTTACATTTCATGTTGTCCCATAGCTCCCTTAATCTGTCCTCTTATTTTTTTTTCTTTTTGATCCTCTGATTGATTGATTTTTTCTACCATATCTTCTAATTTGATGATTTGATCCTCTTCCCTTTCTAATCTGCTAATTATTCATTCCAGTATATTCTTTATTTTCGCTATGTCATTCTTTATTTCTGACTGGTTGTATTTCTCAGTTTCTATGTCTTTTTTTATGCTTTTGAGCATCTGTATAATCATTACTCTGAACTCTATCTCTGATAAACTGCTTATCTCCATTTGATTTAGCTCTTCTGGAGAATTCTCTTGTTCTTTCATTTGGGGCTTGTTTCTTTGTCTCTCCCTTTTGGCTGCCTCTTCATGCTTGTATCTATTTATTAGTTAGATATGCTATGAATCCCAGTGCTGGTGGGCTGCGCTCCTGTAGTAGGGTGTCTTATGGGACCCATTGGTGTAGTCTCCTTGATCTTCTGAGCTGGGTGCTTACATAGGTTATGCGGCCCCTCCTGTTTTTACTGGCTCTTGAGGCTGTTTTCCCTTTTTTACGTGTGCTCATTCCTTGGGCTGGCTGACTATGAGGCTCAACCCAAACCACCTTATGGCACCTGTTATACAGGTGCTGTTATAATAAGTCAAACAAAACAGGACCAAACATAAAACAAGAAAACACACACACACACACACAATTAAAACTAATAACAAGAACCAAAACAATCCCACTATCAAAAAAAGAATAAGATAAGAGGAACAAAAGGAAATAAAAAGGAATACTACAATACAATAGACTAAAAGAATTAGAGCAGAAAGAAGGAAATGAATGAGGAGAATGTGAAAAAAAGAAGGTGGAGAGAAGAAAGAAGAAATAAGAATAGAATAAAAGAAGAGAAATATATATGTGAAATAATAGTTTAAAATGGTAATAATAATGAATAAGTTAACATATGGGTTAGGAAGAGAAAAACATAAAATAAATTAACAAAAGCAAAGAGAAAGAAAAAAATAGACGGGGAAAAGGAAAGAGAAAAAAGGGATACGAGAGGGAAATAAAGAAGCAGAAATAAAGTGAAATCTAAAAAAATAAAGAGCTTATATAATTTAATTAAACAAAATAATATTAAATAAATAAAAGAAAAAAAGTAGATTTCGGTTCTGTATATTTTGGTGCCTACTGCATTCAACTTTTGGAACGTGGTTAGGTCAGAGCCCCAAACAGACTGGTGGGTGGGATTTCTGAAGCCCAGAGACTGAGTCTGCATTGGGTCTTGCCCTTTGTCATTGCTCTGAATTGCTCTTTCTTCCCCCACACATCTTTGTTTGTGGGAGTATCCAGAGCTAGGCCAGGATGGTTTAAGCAGACTGGTGTTGGCGGTAATACCTGTAAACTGTAGGAGAGGAGTGGACACTTCTTCTTTTTCCCAGGGCTGCACTGGCTGTACTCACTGGGAAGCTTGGATCTGCTTCATTGTAATGTTGCTGAAGGGCCCAGTGATCACCACTCTGTCTCCCAGACAGAAACCCACCCAGGAGAAACTGTTGCAACACCTCAGCTCCAGCTGGCTTCCTGGCACTCCCTTGTTTCCACTCGAAGTCAGAGGGGATAAAAAAACAAATACAAAAATCAGCCTTTCTTGACACTTCAATCTTTCTGCACAGTCAGCTGCCCTTGGCCAGGGCTTCTGCCCAGGCTCTAACTGGCTAGATGTCCTTGTTCTCTGCCCTGTCAGACAGAGCTATAATTGCACAGATTTCTAGCCCCTTTCATTTTCCTTTGGCTAGGGTCATAGCATAAGGGAGCAGATTTAGTTGGTTCTCAGGTTGGGGGCAGGGTGCTATCAGTACACTTGAGATGGAAGAGAAGTAGGGAATTCTGATCTCTCTTTCTTCCCCCACTAGGTATATAGACCAGCCCCTCTGGCTCTCTGCACAATGTTGCATCAGGGGAGGGAGGGCCTCTCACAGTCACTGCTGGTTGTACTAAAGATTATATACAAAATAGAGGCCCAGTGCACAAAATTTGTGTGGGGGAGGGGGGGTCCTTCAGCCCAGCCTGCACCCTCTCCAATCCGGGATCCCTCGGGGGATGTCCGACTGCCTCTCGCAATCTGGGACTGCTGGCTCCTAACTGCTTGCCTGCCTGCCTGATTGCCCCTAACCACCTCTGCCTGCCTGCCTGATAGCCCCTAACTGCTCCCCTGCTGGCCTAATCGCCCCTAACCACCTCTGCCTCACCCTGTACCCGAGACCCAGGATTCCCTCCTTTGGCCAGTCGCAGCTCACCTGGGACCTGGGCTTCTCTCCTTCTGGCCAGCTGCAGGCACCCAAGACCCGGGCCAGCTTTGCCCAGGCTGGCTGCAGCCGCAGGGGACCGTGGGCAGGCAGCTTCTCCCAGGCCGCAGCCACTGGTGCCCGGGACTGCAGGGTGGGCAGCTTGTCTCTCTCCCGGCCTGCAGCCCCAGCTGCTGGCTCCCAGGACCATGGGGCATGCGGCTTGTCCCTCTCCTGGGCCGGGCCACAGGCACAGGTGTAGGCGCAGTCACTGGCACCCAGGATTGCAGGGCGGGTGGCTTGTCCCTCTCCTGGGCCACAGCCCCACCTGCTGGTGCTCAGGACTGTGGGGTGGGCAGATTGTCCCTCTTCCAGGCCACAGGCTGGCAGGTCCCCATTCCTCCCTCCCCAGTGTTGAGTGTCTGAGCCATTACAGCGTGATGGCATGAGGGTGTGATGACCATTTGCATATTAGCTCTTTATTATATAGGATAATATTAAAGCTCTGCTGAGGTGCCTTTTCTACAGGAGTAGCTTCAGATACCCTGGGCTCAGTGGGATTGATCAAAAGAGTCTCTTGTGGAGAATGTTGCTCACCCTCCTGGCCCCAGACAATAGCTCCTGAGGGTCTTATATTTGGATTGTACTGCTCTGAGTTGTTCTCCTGTCCCCCACTGAACTTCACCCTATGAGGGTATCTGGGTCTTAACAGCTGATCCAAACTGGCTCCTATTAAGGGTGCTGTTCCCAGACTGCAAGAGGGGAAAACAGCTCTCTCTCTCCTTCCCAAGAGTAGCTGGCTGACCTCATAGGGAGCTTGGATTAGCCTTCTCATAATGCAGTCATAAAGCCTAGCTCTCATTCCTCTGTCTCCCCAATAGGGGTCTTCCCTGGGGGATATAGACCTAAAATCCTGGCTCTGCAAGGCCCAGGTACCTTGCACCACAGGTCCAAGCAGGAGGGGTCACAAAATCAGCTCCATGCAAGACTCAGATCTCTTCACATTGCTGGTCCCTCCAAGTCACTGCTGGGTGCAGGTTCCAGGCCCCTTTTTTGCAAACAGCAGCACAGCCTTTCCAGCAGTCATAGCCCAGGCGAACTTCCCAGGCTGGGGCTGTTAACCATAGGTGCAAGCCTTCCCTGGGAATGTGTGGTCCCAGCCTCCCAGGCAAACAGAATGCCCCTGCTTCCCTCTGCCTGCAGGTTCATCTTCCAGGCTTTGCTGCTCTTGGTTTGGGATTCCTGCGTGGGGTGGAAGCCCACACTCTCAAGGGGAGGGAGCTTTGCAGCTAATATAACTAGGGCCTCTCAGTGTAGTTTCAGTTCCAAGGGAGCTCCCCTTTCCACGACTCCCCTTCCCTTACCCCACAGTATGTTGTTTCTTCAGTGCTCCTTAGATAGAATTTGTCCAATCAGCTACATTTCTCTTGTTTGTTTCTTTTTCTTTTTTTAAAATATATATTTTATTGATTTTTTACAGAGAGGAAGGGAGAAGGATAGAGAGTTAGAAACATCGATGACAGAGAAACATCGATCAGCTGCCTCCTGCACACTCCCCACTGGGGATGTGCCTGCAACCAAAGTACGTGCCCTTGACTGGAATTGAACCTGGGACTCTTCAGTCCGCAGGCCGATGCTCTATCCACTGAGCCAAACCGGTTAGGGCTCTCTTGTTTTTTTCAAGTTGATTGCGTGGTCTTAGTGTAAATCCAGTCCCTGGCTGGGAGCAAGGGCACTCAGCCTCCTGCTAGCTGCAGCCATCTTGCCTCCTTCTCTATTTTAACAATTTTTAATGTACAGTTCACTGACATTAATCACATTCACAATGCTGTACAACCTTTCTCACTATTCATCTCCAGAACTTCTTCAGCTTTAAAAACGGAAACTCTGTGCCCATTTAATAATAACTGCTTCTTCACCCTTTCCCTCACACCTGGCAAGCATTCTAACTTCTGTCTCTATGAATTTGACTACTCTGTATACCTCATATATGTGGAATTATACAATATTTATTCATTTGAGACTATCGTATTGCACTTAGCATAATGTCTCAAGGTTCATCCATGTTGTAGCATGTGTCAGAATTTTCTTACTTTTAAGGCTGAATAATATTACAGTGTATGTATATATCACATTTTCTTTCTCCATTTACCCATTGTCAAACACTTGGACTGCTTTTACTTTTTGGCTATTGTGAATAATGCTGCTATAAATACGAATGTACAAATGTCTTTTTCAGGCTCTGCTTTCAATTCTTTTGGTTTATATCTACAAGTGAGTTTGCTGGATTATATTGTAATTCTCATTGTTTTGAGGAACTGCCATATATTTTCTACAGTGAAGCTACCATTTTACATTCCTATTAGCACAAAACTTGTTACTTCCTGGGAGTTAAAAACAACAACAACAACATTCTAATGAGTGTGAGGTGCTAACTCATTCTAGTTTTGTTTTGAATTCTCCTAATACATATAATCTTATTCCTCCCTTTTTGTCCTGTATCTATTTTTTCTCCCCAGGCAAGCGTTAAACTCAATTTTGTTTTCAGACTTCTATTTAACCACCCTCATTTATTTTGTTTCTTACATACCTCATATCTTCATAGCACTTTCAGTGCTACTGTCCTATTTAATTCTTACAGTCATTGGTTATAAAGTTTATTCAAAGTCTTTAAGACCAATCACTTTATCCTTCCCTTCTGAAGCAAATATGATGTGTTCTATGCACTTTGGAAATAGGAAACAATCTTTCAATATAGTGGGAAAATTGTGAAAGCCAACATATGTTATCAAAATAAAACCTGTTCTATCCAAATCTGAAATTGACAGTTTTCTGTTTATCTTCTTATTTTATTATACAAATGTTCTCTGAGTGATTAAATTTTTTATTTTAAAATAATTTTAGACCTACAGACTAGTTGCAAAAATAATAAAGACTTCCCATACACCCATTTCCATGGAGTTCATTCTAAGCTTTCTGTAACTGCTAGCTCCCACTCTCCATCATTTCTGTATTTATTTGTTCAATCCCAGTAGATATGTAAAGTATATTCAGAATTATAAGCCTCTACACATATAAGAAACAAATTTATTGGCTACAGTTCAGTGTTTATATATGTTATTTTTTCTTGAATCTCACAGTTTCCAGTAAGACTTGATTTTTTAAATCAATGTTATGTTCTTAAACATTCAAGGGTTATTCTTAATTAAGAAAAGTATTATATAATATCATAAATCATAGATATATTGACTTCTGTCTCTTTATTCTAAGTAAAACTTACTCTAATAATCCCATCTAGCAATGTCACTTTCACTTATATTTAATATATCATCACACTCATGGAGATAATTCTTTTGAAGCTTTTTCAATGATTCTGATGATAATAACTAGGTAACATTTTTGGTGCCAGGCACTGGCCCAGAACTCTACTCCTATTTCATTTAATTTTCTTTAAACTATTTTTTAACTTTCATTCTAGCTTCAACAATAAAAATAGCATGTGAAGGTAGAATTTGACTGAATATTAAGAATCATTTCTGACCATGGAAGACTCTAGTTGAGAGATGAGATTTCTAGAATGGGATGTACTTAGGTAGAGGCCAATGGTCGTCTTTGAAAATAATAAGAAAAAAGAATTCTATATGGAGTAGAATGATATGTTGTATGCGATTTGTTACAACTCATGATCTTATATTTTTAAAGAAATATATTATTCTATAAAATGAAGATGAAGCGGAATAAAATGCTATATTTCACTTAGATCTCATGTTTTTCAAGTCAAATTATGCTGATGGAGTATAGATGTATTTGGATTTAAAATGTGTGTATCACTGAGAGGCACCAAGGACATGTCAAAGAAACCACTTTGAATCATCTCTGGGATCCACAAAGAATGTGTGTGTGTTATATGCTGAGTTCACATATGATGAGATACATATGAAAGATTAAATTATTAAACATAGAAACTTAAGTACCTATTGAATTTTTTTTTTCACTAAAGCTGTAGCCTATCAATGTAAGCATGTTTTGAACTAATGAAATAATTTTGGATTCTGGAAAAAAAAACTAATTAAATACATAAGAGCATTATTTTATTTAGTTTTATTTCTTTTTTTTAAATTAAATCATTATTGTTCAGATTATTACAGTTATCGTCTTTTTCCCCATAATAGCTCCCCCCACCCGGTTCCCACACCACCCTCTGCCCTTACAATGCCCCCACTGCCCTCATCCATAGGTGTACAATTTTTGTCCAGTCTCTTCCCGCAACCCCCACACCCCTTTCCCTCCCCAAGAATAGTCAGTCCATTCCCTTTCTATGTCCCTGATTCTATTATATTCACCAGTTTATTCTGTTCATCAGATTATTTATTCACTTGATTTTTAGATTCACTTGTTGATAGATGTGTAATTGTTGTTCATAATTTGTATCTTCACCTTTTTCTTCTTCTTCCTCTTCTTAAAGGATACCTTTCAGCATTTCATATAATACTGGTTTGGTGGTGATGAACTCCTTTAGCTTTTTCTTATCTGTGAAGCTCTTTATCTGACCTTCAATTCTGAATGATAGCTTTGCTGGGTAAAGTAATCTTGGTTTGTAGGTTCTTGGTATTCATCACTTTGAATATTTCTTGCCACTCCCTTCTGGCCAGCATAGTTTCTGTTGAGAAATCAGCTGACAGTCGTATGGGTACTCCCTTGTAGGTAACTGACTTTCTTTCTCTTGCTGCTTTTAAGATTCTCTCTTTATCTTTTGCTCTTGGCATTTTAATTATGATGTGTCTTGGTGTGGTCCTTTTGTTTGGGGTTCTCTGTGCTTCCTGGACTTGTAAGTCTATTTCATTCATCAGGTAGGGGCATTTTTCTGTCATTATTTCTTCAAATAGGTTTTCAATATCTTGTTCTCTCTCTTCTTCTGGCACCCCCATAATTCAGATGTTGATACCTTTGAAGTTGTCCCAAGGGTCCTTACACTATCTTCATATTTTTGGATTCTTTTTTCTTTTTGTTTTTCCGGTTGGGTGTTTGTTGCTTCTTGGTATTTCAAATCTTTGACTTGATTCTTGCGGTCTTCTAGTCTGCTGTTGGAACTCTGTATAATATTCTTTATTTCAGTCAGTGTATGCTTAATTTCTAGTTGGTCCTTTTTCATAACCTTGAGGGTCTCACTAGATTTCTTGAGGCTCTCACTAAGTTTATCTGTGGTTTCTAGAGCATTCTTGAAAAACCTTAAAAGTGTGGTTTTGAACTCTATACCCAGTAGTTTGCTTTCCTCCATTTCTGTCATTTTTGACGTGTTTCTTTGTCTCCACATTTTTTATGCTTCCCTGTGTCGATGGAGTGGTTTTCTGTGCTAAGTGTCCTATAGGGCCCAGTGGCTCAGCCTCCCCAATTACCTGAGGTGGAAACTCTTGGTGCACCCCTTTGTGGGCTTTGTGCACAGTTTTGTTATAGTTAAGCCTTGATTGTTGTAGGTATCACTGGGAGGACTTGACCTCCAGGCCAATTGGCTGTGAGAATCAGCTGTGTCTCTGCAGTGGGAGAACTTCTGTGCTAGAGACACCCTTCTGGGGCAAGACTTGCTTCAGTGGGGCTTTGGTGCTCACTGAGTCTGCCCCCTGAGTGTGTCCTTTATGGATCTGAGGAGTTGTAATCTGGATGGTCCCACTCTGACCACTGGGTACACTGGCTCTTGGATCTCTAAGGAGGTGTTAATTTAGCCTCTTCCTGAGGCTACCCAGCAAGAGCCCAGCTGTGAAGCAATGCAAGCTGCTGTGGGGCCTTGGGCCTTCTTTTGGAAGTTCTGGGTTTCTCTAACACAGCTGCCATTTGTTAGGTAATTTTCAGATTGCAAAGGGCCAGGCCTTTCATATGTAAAAGCCTCTGAGCACAGCTTGGATGGGGCGGGGTCTCAGGGGATCCATAGGGCGGAGCAAGCAGCTATGGCTGCTCCTCAGTCCTGCCCTAAGAGGCCCGGCTTCTCAGTATCCCGGTAATCGCTGCAAGTATGTCTGAGAGAAAGCCGCTCTTGAGTTCCGACCAATGCCAGACAGTCCAGGTTCTCCCTGTATGAGTCTGGGTCCCCAGAGAACCGCCCTGAACTGGAGTTCAGAGCAGTCAGGAGCTGGAGACTCCCTCCCGATTGAAAAAGCCAACCATATCCTCATTTTCCAGCCCATTCCATTTGCGCAGTGTCCTCAGCTGCCAGCCCTTTCCGCGTGCGCCTCCGTACCTCTGCACTTTACTTCTGCACCTCCTCTGAGTCTCAATGTGCTTTTCTCTTTCCTTCTAGTTGTAAAATTTCCACTCAGCCAGCCTTCCTGTGGTTCTGGATGATGTCCGTTTTGTCTTTTAGTTGTATTTTTGAAGTGGTTGTGCAAGGCAGCAATTTCCGGTGTTTACCTATGCCGCTAATTTGGTTTTCTCTCTATTTAGCTTTATTTCATTTGGGTTTTCAAGTAGTAAGGAACCAAAATATTACTTAGTAATATTTATAAAATATTAGATGCTGTCCTGACTGGTTTGGCTCAGCAGAGAGAGAGAGTTGGCCTGCAGACTGAAGGGTTCCGGGTTCGATCCCGGTCAAGGGCATGTACCTTGGTTGTGGGCATATCCCCAGTGAGGGGTGTACAGGAGGCAGCTGATCGATGTTTCTCTCTCATCAATGCTTCTAACTATCCTCTCCCTTCCTCTCTGTAAAAAAAAAAAAATTCAATAAAATATAAAAAAAATAGTAGATGCTAATAAAATCGTCTAAAAATAAATTTTAAAATATTAATATAAAAAGAGGCACATGACTAGTTGATAATAATAATGAAAAGCCATCAATCTCAGGGTCAAAAGATAAAACGAGATAACACAGACACTGGACTACTGACTCATTCAATATTTACAAGTTTTTCCTCTTTCAATGTCCTTTTTAACATTAATATAATTTAAACTTGATGTTTATTAATATCATTCTCACACTGAATAAATTCTTTGAGTTTATACATCTTTTTCATAATTTATCTAGTGCTAGTACTGAGAGTTAGAGTCTTAATAGGTTTAATAAATATATAAATAGAAAGACTGTTCTAATCTCTTCAATGAATTTTTAGTTTTAATATAAAAAAGCTGAAGCAAGATATTTTATTTTCTAAATTTAGTTTCTTTACCTAGAATTGTAAGAAATGTATGGAGGTGACTTTTTTTTATAGTATCATGTATAATAGATTTGCAAATAATATAACATTTAAATAATTATAACATTATCAAAACATGCAGAGGACAAATTTTATTTAATTGCTTTTACACACCAGAAGGCATTACAGAGACATTAGTGACTAGAAGCAAGCTGTAACTTCAACAGAGTCCTTTCTTAAAATCAGCAACAAAGAGGCTTTGATCTTAGCATTTCAGATTTGTTCCAGATAGTACAGAAGAGTTCTGCAAATAAACCAAGTAATTGTAACTTTTATTTAATTCTACCTCTAATACACACACATAAAAGCAGTTCTGAAACTTTCAGTTTTGTGCATTTCTTGTTATTATAGTATATCTTATACCAATAATTTTCAACATTTTTAAATGCATGGCAAATATAACCTAATTACTAAAATTCTGCAGCACACCAAAAATATATATGTTTTGCCTGTCTGACAAAAATAAAGGGGGAGGGTATAATTTTGACTCATTTACGCTGGATGGCTATTGTTATGTTGGCTGTTGTAATTTTTAATTTGACAATCTGAAGGAAAAGAGGTCAGTATCCCTGACTAAGCAGTCAGGTATTGAATGTTTTTAAAATTCTTGCAGCACACTGGCTGAAAATTGCTGGTTTATACTAAATGTATGGACTTTTCCAAAATATTATCTAGACATTTTGGTTTTAAAAATCAGTGATCTTTCTCTCAGCGCTAAGAATGTTCATTTTAGCTGGATATTGACAAAGACTCCCTCCTTAAACAAACTTTGGCTGGACTTTTTTTTTTTTTAAATATATTTTATTGATTTTTTACAGAGAGGAAGGGAGAGGGATAGAGAGTTAGAAATATCGATGGGAGAGAAACATCGATCAGCTGCCTCCTGCACACCTCCTACTGGGGATGTGCCCGCAACCAACATACATGCCCTTGACCAGAATCGAACCTGGGACCTTTCAGTCCGCAGGCTGACGCTCTATCCACTGAGCCAAACTGGTTAGGGCTAGCTGGACTTTTTAAAGCCCTGGTTTCACCAGTCTAAATAAAATGTTATCTTTTCTATACTCGATCAGCAAAATTTGATTTGAAAAATGTGAGATCTAAGTGAAAGATAACATTTGACCCAGTCCTTGTCCTGCTGTTAGAAAGAACACCGTTAGGCTAATTTAGTAAGAATTCCCCTACCCTTAATGCCCCTTCTTACCCATTTTACATCCTCACTCTGCTCATTGGCTGAAAATCCCCAGCTTTATTTCCTATATTTGGAGTTGAATTTAATATCACTCCCCTATTAAAATAGTCTTGAATAAAGTCTTCATTACCATTTTTAACAAATGTCAGATTTTTCTGAGGCTGGCTATTATGGATTTGGCCTTGTGGTGAAGATATATATTAGAAATTAAAGTTCTGGACTTTAGAGGCCATTGTATGGATTCTCATCTTTTATCTGAACTCTGCCCAAACTGAAGGGTTTGGGAATTCTTTATTTCTAGGTCAGGAATAAATGCTTCTATTTTTCAGGTTGGGGCATATTGACCATGGGCACTCTGCCATTAGCTTACCATCTTCAACTTGAGCACCTGACTGGCTGTTCAGGCGGGTGATAAAAAGATAGAAAATGTATAATAGAGAGAACAATTATAATGCCTTTACTCTTCCCAGTCTGTGAATTTAGACACAGTAGATTCTGTCTCAGTGAAACTCTGAGTTATGCATTCCTGCCATTATATTAAAATAATGTTAGACTTAAAGTGTTAGGCAGCTGCATGGACCAGGATTTCACTCAATTAAAAGATATTAATACCCTATATTTTAGTGACCAACACTCTTTACTTCTTGGCCCAACACTCAGCCATTTCTGTTGAAAATTCATATTCTATAAGTAACAATTATTGCCTACACCCTGTTAAAAATTTCATTTCACTTGCCACCCCAGTGCTCATTGATCTATATAAGAACACAAGATACTGAGAATTACTTCCTAAATAAGAAAACAATTGCATAGTTGCACCTGCATCATGGATGTAACTATAATCAACAGGTACTTAGGAACCTCTCTCTCTCTCTCTCTCTCCATGAAATCATGACCCTGTTCAAAAAGTTAACTGCTAATATTTAGAGGAAGAAAATAAGTTTCTTTAGCCTCCCTCCCCAAATACATGTTTTTTCTTGAAGAAGAAAATTGAGGATTTTCTTTTTTTGTCTCTCACAAAGTACTAAGTTATCACATTATTACCTGTTGATCTCTAATTTCCTGGACCAACTTTATGGCATATTGGGACTGGATGTTTAGGACACCACCAATTTGATTTCAATTAGAAATAGTGACAAATGGAAAAGAGAATGTTAGAGGCACTCTTTTTATTTTTAATGTTTTTATTCTTTAAATATATATACTAGAGGCCTAGTGCACGAAATTCATCCATGTAGGTGGAGTTCCCTCAGCACAGCCTACACCCACTCCAATCGGGGACCCCTCGGGGGATGTCCAACCACCGGTTTACATATTCAGGGGATGTAAACTGGCGATTGGACACCACTCTCATAATCTGGGACCACTGGTCCCTAATCACTCACCTGCCTGCCTACCTGATTTCCCATAACCCCTCTGCCTGCCTGCCTGATCACCCCTAACTGCCCTCCCTTGCTGTCCTGATCACCCCTAACTGCCTCTGCCTGCCTGATCACCCCTAACTGCCCTCCCCTGCTGGCCTGATCTTGCTCCCAACTGCCCTCCCCTGAAGGCCTGATATCACCCCCAACTGTCCTCTTCTGCTGGCAAATTTGGTCCTGATTGGTCAGTTTCTATGCCAGTCAGTGTCTCTGGGCCTATCAATGGGGCCTGATCAGAAAGGCGGGGCTGATCAGCAGCCCCGGTGGAGGCCTGGAGAAAAATGGAGGCATGGCTGTTGGCCAGGCCTGGAGAGAAAGAGAGGCAAGTTCTGATCAATGGCTGCCACAGAGGCTACAGATCAAACCCTGCCTCTCTCTCTGCAGGCCTCTCTCCAGGCCTGATATGCAGCCCCCTAAGCCAGTGGTTGGCAAACCGCGGCTCGCAAGCCACATGCAACTCTTTGGCCCCTTGAGTGTGGCTCTTCCACAAAATACCACATGCGGGCACACACGTACAGTGCGATTGAAACTTCGTGCCCCATGTGCAGAAGTCGGTTTTTGGCCTGGGCAAGTCTATTTTGAAGAAGTGGCATTAGAAGAAGTGGGGGTACGTTTGCTGAGGTTGACCCCTTAGGTTGAGGACGATTTTAGCAAAGGCCAGCTTAGGAGTACCCTAATTAAGTTAATAACAATGTACCTACCTATATAGTTTAAGTTTAAAAAATTTGGCTCTCAAAATAAATTTCAATCATTGTACTGTTGATATTTGGCTCTGTTGACTAATGAGTTTGCTGACCACTGCCCTAGGCAGTCAGTGCTGAGTTGGGGCATCCGCAGCACCCCAGTCACTGCTGGGTCACCATGGCAACCCAGCACTGACTTCCGGTCTGGTGGAGCCTTCGGTTGTTACGAAGATATATTGTTGTTGTTAGAGGCACTCTTGCTCACTGAATAAACCTCAACAGCATAAATGAATCCATAATTTTTTTTAAACAAATTCACTAACAGCTTTGTTGATGGTTCTTTTTCCCACAGAGAGCCCAAGCAGAGCTTTTTTTTTTATTTATTTAATAGATTTTATTGATTTTTTACAGAGAGGCAAGGAGAGGGATAGAGAGTTAGAAACATTGATGAGAAACATTGATCAGCTGCTTCCTGTACACCCCCTACTGGGGATGTGCCCACAACCAAGGTACATGCCCTTGACTGGAATTGAACCTGGGACCCTTGAGTCCGCAGGCTGACACTCTATCCACTGAGCCAAACTGGTTAGGGTGAATCCATGTCAACAGGATAAATAAAAAATTTTTCTTCCATCATCTTCTGAACAGAGTTTGTTTATGAAGATGATATTTTAATTTGCACACCAAAGCAGACCTCATATGAACCATTAGCTTAGGTGGTCCACATTTGTCTTTAACAGCAACATCTTTAGATCAAGGATAGTAATAAAAAGTATATTCACCCAAAATATGAGAGAAATACTTTCTGTGCCTTTTTCAGTTCACTTAAAGCATTCATGTGATATCCAGCAAGTTTTCAGCTTTTGAGTGAGTCACAATAGAACCAAAGAAATATTTGAATGTCCAGGGTTCATTAGATGTTTATTCTCATATTTATGCCCTATCTCATTACCTGACGTCTTCAAGAAGGTAAGGATTTGCCTTATCTTTGATGGTAATCAAAGCCTTCCAAGCTGTAGATCCTAATCACTTTGGCCTAATTTGAGCTCGTCTGAGTTCTTAGTTGAAACTGACATCACCTGCTCACTAGTAAGGGCCATTCTTCTACCCTAAGGAGCATTACATCTTATCCAACAGTTTTGTTGAAATATTGTTCCTGCTCCAACTTCTCCAGCTGTTTTCAGTTTACCAGTCATTAATTAGCAGAAAGCTTCTCTATTTAGCCCTCTGAACAACTCAGTGTCTACCCAGGTCCTGTCTAACTGTTGGATCATTGATAATTCTTGAATTGCGCTGACCAAAATGGGAGCCACAAAGTATATATAGCTATTTAGATTTAAACTAATTAAAATTAAACAAAATTAAGCACCTAGATTTTTCAGTCACACTATCTGCAGTTCAAGAGCTTAATAGCCATATGTGACTCATAGCTCCCACTCTGGTGGGCACAGATACAGAACATTCCTATTATCAGAGGAAGTTCTATTGGGGAGTGATATAGAGAAGTCATCATTGCCATGAAAGATATGGTCTGGGAGGGAAACATTTAATGAATGCAATACACATTGAATCTGTTCATTGGGCCCTCTCTGCCAGTAGTTACAAGATCTAGATTGAAGGATATAGTACAGCCCAGCTGATGTGGCTCAGTGGTTGAGTGTCGACCTAAGAACTAGAAGTTCACAGTTCAATTCTTGGTCAGGGGACATGCCTGGGTTGTGGACTTGATCCCTAATAGGGGGAGTGCAGGAGGCAGGCAATCAATGATTCTTTTTAATCATTGATGTTTCTATCTCTCTCTCCTTTTCCCTTCTTCTCTAAGATAAAAAAAAGAAATTAAAAAACAAACAAAAAGGGATATGGTAAAAAATGGAGTAGGTAGAAGTTGCATTCACCTCTTCTCAAGATCACATCAAATTTACAACTAAATTATAGAACAACCTGGAGAACCTCCTGAACACTAGTAGAATTGAGCTTTATAACTAAGGAGATATAGAAGAATCCAGTGAAACTGGTGGGCGGGGCAGAGACAGAAAACAGGCTTCCCCCCACAACTAAGTGTGGCGATTAAGAATCCAGAGGGTTATTTACCTGAAAATATCCCTCCTGAGGAATGTGGGGTCTCAACCCTACCCCAAGCTCCCCAGCCCAGAGCACCAGTGTTGGGAAGAGGAGCCCATATAACATCTGGCTGTGCAAATCAGGAAGGCTGCTGGAAACTCAGACATCCTCTTAAAGGGCTAATGCACAAACTTGCTTGCAAGCACTCATCCAGGGGTTCAGGGGAGGGATGTGGCTCAGGGGGTATCACAGTCATACAAGGTGAGGCTGAGCTGTGTGGCCTTGGGGAGAAGGCTGGAGGGACAGCCCTCTCCTGTGTTGAGTCCCTCTTCTGCACCACCCACAGACAGACACCATCATTCTTTAGGTCAAGCACCCCCCTCTTAAGGCATTAGCCTGAAGAGCTACTCTAGCCCCAACCTGACAACTCTCAGAGACCCCCCTCTACCCATCTTGCTCACTGCTGGAAGCTCTGCCAACAGCAACCAGCTTAGGCCCCCATTTCAGTCTTTTTTTAAAAAGTCTCAAGGAATTCTGGGTAAGTTTGGGCAGTGGGAGGGCAGAGACACACAGGGAGAAACTGAGTTGTGTGGTTTTAGGGTGAGGCACGCCTTCCCACATTCCTGACAAGTGTCACTTTGATGTGTTAAGCCCTCCCTCCACGCAGCCACATATTAATCTACTTTAATCTAATGAGTTCTACTAGCTTCACTATGAAGACTGCCTGAGACCCCACTCCACCAAAAAGATTCACAGACCCCAGGCAGGTGGCAGCAGGCCTAGGTGTACTCTGAGACTTTTTGCTGAGAGACCTCAGACCCAGCACTGATGCCAAGTTTGAATCTGTATTAACTTAGTGAACATCACTCTCCCCACACTGGTGACTCCCTGAGAATCTGCCTTATGCAATTTAGACACCACCAGAGGCTCCTTCAGTGATAGATAGAGTCTAAGAGGAAGCCAGCGTCTATCAGTGGGTCTTGGGCTACCTTGGGCCTTTTGCTGACCTGTCCCAGGCCTAGTACTGGTGGCAATTCAGGTTGGCTGCTGCCACATGCACCCAGGCCCAACACAGGTGGCTACAAACCAGGCATTACTTTGTAGCTCCTAGAAGGTAGCCCAGGGTGGGTAACAGGCAGCATCTGGCACTGACTACACCAGAGTTCCTCCCAAGAAGCCCCCAAACCAACATACTAGTTGGCTGGCTTCAGACCACAACAGAGCATGACCTGATTAGCTCTTCAGGAGGCACATTCAAAGAGATCTCAGCAGGCATAAGACACTACTGGGGCAAACTCTGCTTTGTGGGGACAGCCCCTGAAACAGCCACTTATAAACTGGTCATGGCCAATCCTCACACCCAGCCAGCCTGAAGGTCTACCACACCTATGGACATGCCAATAACAGTTGAGGCTCAACTACACCATAACCCACACAAGGGATACTCTTGGAGCACCCAGTTAAGGGGATCAGGGAGACTGCATGGGCTTCACAGGACACTAACTACATTAAGGCCATCCTGCCAAGACTGGGAGACATAGCAGATCTATCTAACACAGAAACAAGCAAAGAGAGGCAGCCAACATGAGAAGATAAACATGTCCAAATGAAAGAACAGGAGAAACCTCTAGAAAAAGAACTAAATAAAATGGAGACAAGCAAACTACCAGATACAGAGTTCAAAACAATGATTATAAGGATCCACAAGGAAGTTAAGGGAAGAATAAATGAACTCAGAACTTCAAAAAGGAATAGTAAGCATAAAAAAACATAGAAATGATTAAAAAAACAGAAAAGAAGGATATAATAACTGAAATGAAGAATACACTAGAAGAAATTAGCAGCAGATTAGATGAAGCAGAGAACTGAATTAGAAACTTGGTAGACAAGGTAGCAGAAAACACACAATCAGAGCAGCAGAAAGAAAAAAGAATACTTTCTCCTTTTTGAGTTTTATTCTTTTCTACTGCATTTTTCTCAATATCCATTCATACAGTATTAAACTACAGATTGTTTTTAAAAATACTTTTCTCACCCCAACCATTTTCTTTTAATCAAAAATAACCCCTTTTTTATTTTTTACAAAGCATTCTACAAAAAAAAAATCTAGATTTAAAAATCAGTTGTAACCATTTGTATATGGGCTTGGCTATTGATTTCTCTTATATCATCTACACTAATAAAAGAGAAACATGCAAATCAGTGTCACTCTGCTATGCCCACCAGATAATCGGATGTGTATGCAAATTAACCCAACAAAGATGGTGGTTAATTTGCATATGCAGGCACAGAGCGGAGACTGAAGGCTCTGGCTGGAGTGAAGACCGAAGACTGAAGATTGAAGACTAAAGACTGAATTCTGAAGAGGCTTGGCTTCTCAGTTGTGTCTGGACCAAAGGTCTGGGTCCCGGGTGCTTGAGGAAAACCTGTGCCAGCAGCCAGGGGAAGGAAGGCCTATTGTGTGTTGTTCTCTCCCTTGAGCAGCGGCCAGGGTGAGCTGGAAGCCTGGGTTGCTCCTGGCGACCTAGGCCCCCAGCCACTCCTTGAGCGGCAGCCACAGAGCTGGAGGCTTGGGTTGCCCCTGGCTATGGAGGAAGCCAAGCTTCCCGCCCTGGTTGCTACTCAAGGGAGAGAACAACATGCAGGTGCGGCCAGGAGCTTGAGAGATCAACACAGAGGGGTGCCTGCTCCAAGTATCCACGGTGTGGCTGGGGGCAAGCCCCCAGTGGACACACACACACACACAGTGCCTGCTCTGAGCCTCTGATGCAGCTGGGAGCAGGCCCTCAGTGGGGACACACACACACACACACACACACACACACACACACACGGGGTGCCTGCTTCAAGCTTCTGCTCCCTGTGGGAGTGGGCCTAAGTTGTCAGTAGGACATCCACTGAGGGCTCACGGACTGTGAGAGGGGCCAGGCTGGGCTGAGGGACCCGTCACCCCCCAGTGCACGAATTTTGTGCACAGGGCCTCTAGTCCTATCTAATAGAGGGAATGTGCTAATTGACCCTCACACTGTCACAAAGATGGCTGCGCCCACAGCCAATAAGGAGGGAATATGCTAATTGACTGCCACACCCTCAAAGATGGTGGTGCCCACAGCCACAAGATGGCCAGCAGTGGAGGGCAGTTGTGGGTGATCAGGCCAGCAGGGGATGGCAGTTAGGGGCAACCAGGCCAGCAGGGGATGGTAGTTAGGGGTGACCGGGACAGTGGGAGAGGGAATTTGGGGAGGACCGGGCTGGCAGGGGAGGGCAGTTGGGGGCGACTGGGCCAGCAGGGGAGGGCAGTTGGGGGCAACCGGGCCGGTAGGGGAGGGCAGTTCTGGGTGATTGGGCTGGCAGGGGAACAGTTAGGCATTGATCAGGCTGGCAGGGGAGTGGTTAGGGGTGATCAGGCTTTCAGGCAGAAGCAGTTAGGGGCAATCAGGCAGGCAGGCAGGTGAGTGGTTGGGAACCAGCAGTCCCGGATTGTGAGAGGGAAGTCCGACTGTCTGTTTAGGCCCGATTGGGCCACAGGGATTGAATCTAAACCAGCAGTCGGACATCCCCCGAGGGGTCCCAGATTGGAGAGGGTGCAGGCTGGGCTTAGGGACTCACCCCCCCACCCCAGTGCACAGATTTTGTGGACCGGGCCTCTAGTTAAATAATAAGCATGATGGTTCCTAACTCTGGATGCATATTTGAATAATCTATAGAGAATTTGGTTTAATTGATCTGGGTATGGAGGCAGAGAAGTCGTGTTTTTTAAAAGCACTTCAAGTGAATCCTATTTTGTAGACAGGCTTCAGAAGCACTGATTTAGTACATATATTAGCTCATTTAACCAAAAGATCACCATATATATATATATATATATATATATATATATATATATATAATGACTATTACCTGTGTAGTACATGGCAGCAAACTGAGAAGCTGGATTGGATCTCCTTTAGATAATCTCAGAAAATTCTAGACATGGGGGAATGCTGTTATGCTTAATTAAACCTTGGAAAAATAATTCTAGAGAATAACATAAAATTTACTTGCTCACAACCCAATTGGCAAGCTGCAAGAACTATTTTCCTATTCATTTCTGCATATGTGCCTTCAAAACCCTCAAAAGAATTATTCATACATTTCATCTTCATATTACCTTTGGTATCTTTCAGTTTCAGAGAATAGATAATTAGTCATTAGTAAAGATTTACTCCATTTATTTTCTATTGACTGATACTTTATGCTCAATTCATGGTTTCTTACTGTATAAGTTGTACATTTTTACTATTATAGAAAATGTAAATTATAGCTTTACAATGAGAGATTTTAGAGTATAGCCATTATTTAATTAATTTTATATTACTTTATATTGTTTCTATCAAAACCCAATTTTCTTATTAATTTTTGACATAAGATAGATCTCCAAAATATTTAGATTAATATTATTATTCATTGATCTAATCCAGGGTTGGGCAAACTTTTTGACTCGAGCGCCACAATGGGTTCTTAAACTGGACCAGAGGGCCGGAAGAAAAGCATGGATGGAGTGTTTGTGTGAGCTAATATAAATTCAAAGTAGACATCATTACATAAAAGGGTACGGTCTTTTTTTTTTTTAGTTTTATTCATTTCAAAAGGGCTGGATCCGGCCCGCGGGCCATAGTTTGCCCACGGCTGATCTAATCCATGCTGGAGAAATATACTTACACTAGAGGCCCGGTGCATAAAATTAGTGCATGGTGGGGGGTGTCCCTCAGCCTGGCCTGAACCCTCTCCAATCTGGGACCCCTCAGGGGATGTCCGACTGCTGGTTTAGGCCTGATGCAGGATTGGGCCTAAACTGGCAGTTGGACATTCCTCTCACAATCTGGGACCGCTGGCTCCTAACTGCTCGCCTGCCTGCCAGCCTGATTGTCCCTAACTGTTTCTGCCTGCCAGCCTGATCACACTCTAACCGCTCCGCTGCTGGCCTAATGACGCCTAACTGTTCCCCTGCTGTCCCAATCATCCCTAATTGCCCTCCCCTGCTGGCCATCTTGTGGCGGTAATCTTGTGATGACATGAGGATGGCCATCTTGTGGCGACCACCTGTGGTGACCATCTTGTGATGATGTGAGGGCATTGCGCGAGGGCGCGATGACCACCTAAGCTTTTATTAGTATAGATTCCAGGTACAAAAAGATGTTATATAAAATTAAATACCTATGTCAGTGATAATCCAGATTGCTTTTAAGATAATCTCATTCAATAATATTAAACTGTCCAGGCCACAATAAAAATGTGACTTAAAATAATATTTTAATGCCATTAATATTGATTGACAAAAATCATGTCTTTAAAATCTTAGCACTTGTATTTGTGCCATTACAAATTCTACAGAATACGCTCTAGCACATTTCAATCAGGTTACAGTTATGAGGCATTGTGTTTGCTTCCTTTTTTTTTTAAATTGGTTGTGCAATGTTCAAACATTAATATTTTCAATAGGGTTAATATTTTCATCATATGTGATTTAAAAGATAGCTGTAATTTTTTAGAAGAAAAAAGGGAAAGCAATATAAATATTCAAACTCACCTGTTGCAGATTAAGATCCTCATAATCTGAGTTTATCCTGTTTATTCTGGGTATTTTACACTGTTGCTCAGTAAGCATCATCCACTTAAATCAGTGTTATTTTCATAAGGCTTCCATACTTGCACTTTTCATTGTTGTCTTCATTGATTTGCATATGTTGCTTAGCTTGCTCAGAATGCTTTTAATTCTCAAGAGTAGGTTGAAGGTTTTCCAGCAGTGGTATGTGGCACTTAAAGAAAAGTTATATGATTTTAAAAAATACTTTACTTATTTTCATTATAGTTGATGTAATTTTTATTACATAGCACATCATGGAAAACAGAATATCATTACATGCTAATAATAGTAACATTGAAAATGGAAAAACAGTACATATCTATAATAATAAAAGCATAATATGCTAATTAGACTGGATGTCCTTCTGGACAACGTTCTGGACAAATCTGGGGCTGCAAGCGAAGCCCGGGTTCCGGGTGCCAGAGAGAACCCGGTGTTGGCAGCCAGGGAAAGGAAGGCCTACTCTTGTATGAATTTCATGCATCGGGCCTCTAGTATTTAATAACTACCTATGTTTCTATAGAAATGATACCAGGACATACTTAACTTGGAGCAAAATATATAATACTAGAGGCTTGGTGCACAAAAATTTGTGCAGTTGGGGGGGTCCCTCAGCCCGGCCTGTGCCTTCTTGCAGTCTGGGACCCCTCGGGAAATGACCACCTGCTGGCTTAGGCCCGCTCCCTGGGGGATTGGGCCTAAACGGGCAGTCAGACATCTTTTTGGCAGCCCGGGAGCCCTCAGGGGATGTCCACTTGCCAGCAGGAAGCAGGCCTAAGCTGAAGTCGGACATTCTTAGCACTGCTGAGGAGGTGGGAGAGGCTCCCACCACCACCGCTATACTGGCAGCTGGCAGCCTAGCTAGTGGCTGAGCAGAGCTCCCGCTGTGGGAGCACACTGACCACCAGGGGGCAGCTTCCACATTGAGCGTCGGCCCCCTGGTGGTCAGTGTGTGTCATAGTGACCAGTCATTCCCAGTTAGCTCTTAGGGTCAATTTGCATATTACCCTTTTATTATGTAGGACAGAGGCCTGGTGCATGGGTGGGGGCCAGCTGGTTTGCCCTGAAGGGTGTCCTGGATCAGGGTGGGGGTCCCGCTGGGGTGCCTGGGTAAGTAGCTGATGGCTGTTTTCAGGCTGGCCACAGCCCCTTCAGGATGGGGGAACCCCTGGAGTGCCTGGCCAGTCTGGGTGAGTGGCTGATGGCTGTTTGCAAGCTGGCCAAGCCCCCCAGCAGAGACCCTCACCCCATGAGGGTGTGGCCATTTTGGGTGAGGGGATGATGGCTGTTTGCAGGCTGGCCATGGCCCCAGCCACCCAAGCTCCCGGTGGAGGCTGGCTGGAAGCAGGTGTCTGGGATTTATTTATCTTCTATAATTGAAACTTTGTTGCCTTGAGTAGAGACCACAGCCAGCCAGGGCAGGTGGGAAGCTTGGCTTCCTCCATCGACCGGGCAACTAAGTCTTCTGCTTGCTCCAGCTCTGTGGCTGCTGGCAGCCATCTTGGTTGGGTTAATTTGCATCTAGTCCCTCGGATTGGCTGGTGGGCATGGCTTGGGGCGTAGCAGAGGTGTGGTCAATTTGCAAGTTTCTCTTTTATTAGATTAGATAATGGTTCTCCAATTTTAGCCTCATCAGAATTACCCAGAGAATTTGTTAAAATGGATTGCTTAACTCAAACCTCACAGCTTCTGATTCAGCAGGTCTGCAGCAGGGTCCAATAATTTGTATTTCTAATAAATTTCCAGTTAATGCACAGGATGCTAATCCAGCAGTCAAACTTTGAGAAGCATTTATAGAATAGAGAAATTTTAAAAGTTCATGTTCACTGCAATATTGTTTTTTGGAATACATAACATGTGTATGCTTAATATGCTATGGTTCTTCAAAAACACCAGTCAGTTTTAACTGAGAGGCCAATTTGTGAACTGAATACATAAAATGTGTATGCTTAATATATATCTGACTAGAGGCCCAATGCATGAAATTCATGCATGGGTAGGGTGTCCAGGCCTGGCTGGCGATCAGGGCTGATCTGTGGGGCAACCAGCGGGGTGATCGGGGGGGGGGGGTGCCCTGCTGGCACCCACCTTGGCCAGCCTAGTGCGGCCTCCTCACTGGCCCCACCCCCGCCACCACCGCTGGTCGCCTCCCTCGGTTGCCTCCCTCTGTGGGGCAATAGGGGGGCCCCAGCTGGCACCCGCCTTGACTGGCCTGGGGCCTGTAGGCTGACGGCAGCTCCTGCATTGAGCATCTACCCCTTGGTGGTCAGTGTGCATCATAGCGATTAGCCATTTGGTTCAGGGGTCCTCAAACTACGGCCCGTGGGCCACATGCAAATACAAATATTGTATTTGTTCCCATTTTGTTTATTTACTTCAAAATAAGATATGTGCAGTGTGCATAGGAATATGTTCATAGTTTTTTTTTTTAAACTATAGTCCATCCCTCCAACAGTCTGAGGGACAGTGAACTGGCCCCCTGTTTAAAAAGTTTGAGGACCCCTGGTTTGGTTGATTTGCATATTAGGCTTTTATTATATAGGATTCTTCAAAAAGACAGTTTTAAATGAGAGGCCAGTTTATGAACTGTAATGAAAGAGACCAAAAGAAATTAGTGCCAGGGAGAAAAGAGCAGTAATTCCTTTATGTAGAAGACTAATTTTGAATTAATGGAAATCAAGACTGGATTATAAAATATTTTTTTATTCCAATGATCTTCATTGCAACACTAGAGGCCTGGTGCATGAAATTTGTGCACAGGTAGGGTCCCTAGGCCTGTCCAGTGATCAGGACTGATCGGGGCCTTCTGGCTGCCTGCCAGGGCCTTCCTTCCTCAGCTGCCAGTTGCTGGCCAGGGCCTTGCGGCTTTCCCCTGTTGCCGACTGCTGGCTGGGCCTTCCTTCCCTGGTTGCCAGATGCTGGCTGGGGCATTTCTTCTTTCTATGCTGACCCCTGGTGGTCAGCACAAGTAATAGTGAGTGATCAAACTCCTGGTCTTCTGGTCGAACTTGGAGGGGACACTTTGCATTATATCTATATCTATATCTATATCTATATCTATATCTATATCTATCTATCATATATATATATATATATATATATATATATATATATATATATACTAAATCAGTGGTTGGCAAATTGCGGCTCGTGAGCCACATGCGGCTCTTTGGCCCCTTGAGTGTGGCCACGAAGTTTCAATCACACTGTACGTGCACGCCCACACGTGGTATTTTGTGGAAGAGCCACACTCAAGGGGCCGCAGTTTGGCGACCACTGGACTAGATCCCTGGTGCACAAAATCTGTGTGGTGGGGGGTGTCTCTCAGCCTAGCCTGTATCTTCTCGCAATCTGGCCTAAACCGGCAGTCAGACATCCCTCTCGCAATCTGGGACACTGCATGTACCATTGAGCATACTTTTCATACAGGTGAAAGGCACCTTGCTGTTGTATGGGAAGCTACATTTTTTTGCCCTGATTATAAAAAGTAGTACATTACATGATCCTTCTGAGGAAGTAGTACCATTTTCCCCATCGTATGGGTGGGAAAACTTTAGCAGAGAGCAGTTAAGTAATTGGCTTTGTCATACAGTTATAAGTGTCAGAATCAGGGCTGACCACAAAATGTGCAAGCCAGAGTCCATGCATGTCATTGCTGCATCATCCTGTTTTTTCAGTGTTAGAGGAGCCTTGCCAGGTTTTAATTTTTAAATCTAAGAGACTGTTCCCAATATGTAGGGTAGGGTCTCTAGGCCTGCCAGCGATCAGGGCCATCTATGGGGTGACTGGCAGGCGGAGCAATTGGGGGGGCCCCTGCTGTCCCTGCCTTGGCTGGTGGCCTGGCGTTGCCTGCTGGCCGCACCCTCCCCTTGATCGCCACTGCTGGTCATCTCCCTCCCAGGGGGCAGACACTCAACGCAGAGTGTGTGTCCCCTGGTGGTCAGTGTACATCATAGTGACTGGTTGGTCCACAGGTTGTTCTGCCATTCGGTGGATTTGCATATTAGGGTTTAATTATATAGGATTGTTTTTTATATAAAAAAAAAAAGAAAACTGGAAAGAACCCATTTAACAGAGGTCCAGCTAAATATACTATAGTATGCTTAACTATAAAGGTCTTAAAAAAGAATTAAGTTGATTTGGATGTGCTGATATGAATCAGAAGATATATTACTATGCTTCAATCATTAATGAATAGGAAAAATCATGTTTTCTTGAATAAATAATAATAAAGGTGACATCAGCAAGATCGAGGGTCAGGAGGTCCCAGTGCTAGTCTCCCCAACAAAAACAATGAGTAAACAATGAAAATAGCTCTAGAAGAGCTATTTCTGCCCTACAAAGAAAAGCAGCAGAAATCGTGAGGAGCTCAAAAACTAGAAATGGCTGCATAAAAAAGCATAGGGAGCATTTTGCCTGAGTCACCTTATGATCCAGTCCAGGACAGCCAGGAAGGAATTCCTGGGAGAGATTTTACCCCAGAGGGAAAAGGATAGCAAGAGAACCACAGCATACCTCACTGCCATGGATGTTTGCAGCCTTTGCTATGGAGGACTCCTACAGTATTCACCAATGCTGATCCTAGCTCAGCGGTTCTCAACCTGTGGGTCGCAACCCCTTTGTGGGTTGAATGACCCTTTCACAGGGGTTGCCTAAGACCATCGGAAAACACATATATAATTACATATTGTTTTTGTGATTAATCACTATGCTTTAATTATGTTTAATTTGTAACAATGAAAATGCATCCTGCATATCAGATATTTACATTATGATTCATAACAGTAGCAAAATTACAGTTATGAAGTAGTAACGGAAATAATTTTATGGTTGGGGGTCACCACAACATGAGGAACTGTATTAAAGGGTCACAGCATTAGGAAGATTGAGAACCACTGTCCTAGCTGATGGAGCTGCCTGGACTGCCCTCAAGCCCCCTATCTATTCAGGGCTGGAATTGTGGCTGTGATGAGACCTGTCCTCGGGGTCAACAGAAGCTGCTGCACCACATTTTCTGAGATTTGGAAGCCACAGCATCTTATCATCTATGGGACCAGAGGAGTTGCCACTGCCCCAGATCCTAGGTTGTGTCTTTGACTTGCCATCACTAGACCAAGTTGCTGCTGCTCTATACTCCATCCTGTGTGTCCTGACACTTAGCTTTAACAGACCATCCCCTGGACATACTGTTGTTCTCTGTGACTGATCCCTCAGGCCAGAGTTCAGACTTCGACCTACCATTCCCAGACCGCGATGATACTGCATCCTGCTCCCTGAGCCCAAGCCACCTCTGCACCCTGTCATCCCAGAGTCCAAGTGGCTACTACGTCCCCTCCAATTCCCTCCCACAGTCACTGCAGCAAACTCCAGAGACCTAGACTTTAGTTCCACTGGAAATTAGCATATGCACATACCTCAGACACTAGTGCCACTGCCACAGCAAGTGTACCTTTGTCCCAGGACCCAAGCATTGTGATAGTTCCATGTGTACCTGATCCCAAGATTGTCTCTATTGCTAATCTGAATGCTAGCACACCAGACCTGGCACCAGGAGGATTTCCTCAGCTAGAACTTCCTCTTATGGGCAAAAAAAGGAGAAGAAGAGAACCACAGCAGCCTTTATCTCCAAGAACCCTAACAGCCTTAGTTGCTACCACCACGTACAGGACCTTTAAAGTCTTGGCCACAGGAGACTCCCCCAGTGTTCCCCAACATTGACTTCAGCTGATGGAACTGTATGGAGAATATACTGCTGTGTCCTCCCAAGAACCATAGATAATGCAACCCTGCCAGTCAGTGACCTCACAGTCACCTTTGAGTGGGGAAATTTATCACCCCTAGAACTGCCTTACAGAAATGCTGAAGGGTGTTTCTCAAGCTGAAACATGACAAAAAGGAAAGTATAAAATCCTCTATAATAATAAAAGCTTATATTTTGAACCAAGATGGCGACATAGGTAAACCCTGGAAATTGCTGCCTCCCACAACAACTTCAAGAATACAAAGAAAAGACAAAACGGACATCATCCAGAACTACAGGAAGGCTGGCTGAGTGGAAATTCTACAACCAGAAGGAAAGAGAAAAGCGCACTGAGACTCAGAGGAGCCGAGGAAATAAAGTGGAGAGGTACAGAGGCTAGAGCGTGAGCGGAAAGGGGCTGGCACCTGAGAAGACGCGGCTGTCTTTTTGAATTGGGAGGGAGTCACAAGCTCCCAACTGCTCTGATCTCCAGTTCCGGGAAGTCTCTGGAGACCCGGGACTCATATGGGGAGAGACTGAACAGTCTGGCAGCGGGCAGAACTCAGAACTTGAGGGCGGCTTTCCCTCAGAGGTGCTTGCAGCCAGGACATTGAGACGCAGGGCAGGGCTGAGGATCAGCCATAGCTGCTTGCTCCACCCTGTTGATTCCCTGAGACCCTGCCCCATGCAGGCTGCGGCAGAGGCTTTTGCATATGAATGCCCTGGCCCTTTGCAATCGGAAAATTACCTAACAAATTACCCAGAACTTCCAAGAGAAGGCCTAAGGCCCCACAGCAGCTTGCACTGCTTCACAACAGGACCTCATATGGGCACCTCCAAACCCCAAAAAAGGAAGGGGAATCTGCAGATCTCTTTGTAGCTCCTGCTGGGTAGCCTCAGGCAGAGGCTAAATTAGCACCTCCTTAGATCCAAGAGCCAGTGTACCCAGCGGTCAGAGTGGGACCATCCAGATTACAACTCCTCAGAACCATAAAGGACACACTCAGGGGGCAGACTCAGTGAGCACCAAAGCCCCACTGAAGCAAGTCTTGCCCAAGAAGGGTGTCTTCAGCACAGAAGTTCTCCCACTGCAGACACAGCTGATTCTCACAGCCAATTGGCCTGGAGGTCAATTCCTCCCAGTGATAACTACAACAATCAAGGCTTAACTACAACAAGACTACAACAAGACTGTGCACAAAGCCCACAAAGGGGTGCACCAAGAGTGTCCACCTCAGGTAACTGGGGAGGCTGAGCCACTGGGCCCTATAGGACACTTAGCACACAAAGCCACTCTACCAAAACAGGGAAGCATAAAAAATGCGGAGACAAAGAAACAGGTCACAAATGACAGAAATGGAGGAAAGCAAACTACTGGATATAGAGTTCAAAACCACGGTTAGAAGGTTTTTCAAGAATTTTCTGAAAACCACCGATATATTTAGTGAGACCCTGGATGATATGAAAAAAGGACCAACTAGAAATTAAGCATACACTGACTGAAATAAAGAATAATATACAGAGATCCAACAGCAGACAAGAGGATCCCAAGAATCAAGTTAAAGATTTGAAAAACCAAGAAGCAAAAAATACCCAACCAGAAAAGCAGAAAGAAAAAAGATTCCAAAAATATGAAGATAGTGTAAGGAGCCTCTGAGACAACTTCAAGAGTACCAACATCAGAATTATAGGGGTACCAGAAGAAGAGAGAGGGCAAGATATTGAAAACCTATTTGAAGAAATAATGACAGAAAACTTCCCCTACCTGGTCAAAGAAATAGACTTACAAGTCCAGGAAGCACAGAGAACCCCAAACAAAAGGAATCCAAAGAGGACCACACCAAGACACATCATAATTAAAATGCCAAGAGCAAAAGATAAAGAGAGAATCTTAAAAGCAGCAAGAGAAAGACAGTCAGTTACCTACAAGGGAGTACCCATACGACTGTCAGCTGATTTCTCAACAGAAACTATGCTGGCCAGAAGGGAGTGGCAAGAAATATTCAAAGTGATGAATACCAAGAACCTACAAACCAAGATTACTTTACCCAGCAAAGCTATCATTCAGAATTGAAGGTCAGATAAAGAGCTTCACCGATAAGAAAAAGCTAAAGGAGTTCATTACCACCAAACCAGCATTATATGAAATGCTGAAAGGTATTCTTTAAGAAGAGGAAGAAGAAAAAGGTAAAGATACAAATTATGAACAGCAAATACATATCTATCAACAAGTGAATCTAAAAATCAAGTGAATAAAAAATCTGATGAACAGACTAAACTGGTGAATATAATAGAACCAGGGGCATGGAAAGGGAGTGGATTAACAACATTTGGGGGGAAAGGGGTGTGGGGGGTGCAGGAAGAGCCTGGACAAAAACCGTACACCTATGGATGAGGACAGTGGGGGGTGGTAAGGGCAGAGGGTGGGGTGGGAACTGGGTGGAGCACAGCTATGGGGGGAAAAAAGAGGAACAACTGTAATAATCTGAACAATAAAGATTTAATTAAAAAATAATAAAAGCTTAATATGCTAATTAGACCAGATGTCTTTCCAGAAGTCCTTTGGAAGACCTTCCAGATGAAGCCAGGGCTGTGAGGGAAGCCCGGGTCCCAGATGCTTGCCTCCGGCCAGAGGGAAGCTTGGGTCTTGGGTGCCAGAGGAAAGCTGGTGCCGGCAGCTGGGGGAAGGTAGGCCTACTCTTGCATGAATTTTGTGCATCAGGCCTCTAGTATATAATAAAAGCCTAATATGCTAAGTGTCTGGTCGTCCCACTGTCTGTTCAATCAATCAAAGCACAATATGCAAATGATATGCTAAGGCCGCTCAACCACTTACTATGACGTGCACTGACCACCAGGGGGCAGATGCTCTGACTGGTAGGTTAGCTTGCTGCTGGGGTCTGGCCAATTGGGACTGAGCAAGATGCCCTGGAGCCCTCCCATGGTCCCTCTCCAGCCCTGATCGTGCATGGGTGGGATCCCTCAGCCTGGCCTGCACCCTCTCACAATCCGGGACACCTTGGGGATGTTGGAGAGCTAGTTTTGGCCTGATTCCTCAGGCCAGGCCAAGGGACCCCACTGGTGCATGAATTTGAGCACCGGGCCTCTAGTCTATTGATAAAATTAATATATAGTCAAATTCAAAACACTCTAAATAGTGATTTGTAAATCACATTGACTCTAGCACAGTGATGGCGAACGTATGACACACGTGTCAGAGGTGACATGTGAACTCATTTTTTTGGTTGATTTTTCTTTGTTAAATGACATTTAAATATATAAAATAAAATCAAAAATATAAGTCTTTGTTTTACTACAGTTGCAAATATCAAAAAATTTCTTTTTTTTAAAAAATATATTTTATTGATTTTTCACAGAGAGGAAGGGAGAGAGATAGAAAGTTAGAAACATCGATGAGAGAGAAACATCGATCAGCTGCCTCCTGCACATCTCCCATTGGGGATATGCCCGCAACTCAGGTACATGCCCTTGACCGGAATCGAACCTGGGACCTTTCAGTCCGCAGGCGGACGCTCTATCCACTGAGCCAAACCGGTTTCGGCATCAAAAAATTTCTATATGTGACACGGCACCAGAGTTAAGTTAGGGTTTTTCAAAATGCTGACACGCTGAGCTCAAAAGGTTCACCATCACTGCTCTAGCATATGTTAAAAAGCAGAAATATTTAAAATAACTATAGCCATAATATTATGTTAATGGATACTATACAAAAGATGTAAATTGAGACATCAACAAAATAAATTGGAAGCAAGCAAATGTGTAGAACTTCTTTATAGAATTTATCAGTTTAAATGAGACTGTTATAACTATAAGATGTACTATAAAAGCCTTATGATAATCACAAAGCAAAAAACAATAATAAATACAGAAATGATAAAGAGAAAATAATAAAAGCATATTACTACAAAAACCTGCAAAAAAATAAATGCACAAAGGATAGCAAGAGAGAAAAAAGGGAACTATAAAAAATTCAGAAAGTAAAATGGTGTTAGTAAATCCTTATCTATTAATAATTACTCTAAATTTGTAAATGGTTTAAAATCACCAATTAAGTGATGTGAAATTGTTGAAAGGATAAAATAAAAAAAAACAAGACTCTGACTTCAAGAAACTCAGTTAAGCTTTCAGGGCACTCATAGGATAAATGTATGGAAAAGGTATTAATGCAAATGAAAGCCAAAAGAGAGCAATAGTAGCTATATTTACATCAGACAAAATAGACTTTTGGCTTAAAATGATCAAGAAAATTAAAGTAATCATATAATGATAAAGAAGTCAATTCATTAAGAGGATATAACAATCATAAATATATATATGTACCCAATATTGAAGTACCTAAATATATTAAACAGTTATTAACAAACATGGAGGTTAAAAATAGACAGTAAAGCAATAATATTGGAGGACTTTAATAATCCACCCTCAAGGATAGACTATTTAGAAATAAAATTAATCCTATAAAATAAAGAGGTAATATACAAATTGACTGTCATGCCCTCACACAAGATGGCTGCCCCCATGTGGTCAAAGATGGCCGCCACAAGAGGGCTGGCAGGGGAGGGCAGTTAGGAGAGACCAGGCCAGCAGGGGAGGGCAGTTGGGGGTGACCAAGCCAGCAGGGGAGGGCAGTTGGGGCCAATCGGGCTGGTAGGGGAGAAGTTAGGTGTCGATCAGGCTGGCAGGTAGAAGCGGTTAGGGGCAATCAGGCAGACGATCGGTTGGGAGCCAGCAGTCCTGGATTGTGAGAGAGATGTTGACATCCCTCAAGGGGTCCCAGATTGGAGAGGGTACAGGGTGGGCTGAGGGACAACCCCCCCCCCCCCAAAAAAAAATTCATGCACTGGGCTTCTAGTTAGTAAATAATAGACTTGAACTACACTTTAGCCCATATAGTTTTAACAGACACATGCAGAGCACTCAAAGCAACAACAAAAAAGTATCACCCCCATTCTTCTTAGATTTGGATGTGCTGATATTTTGGAAATAGCTCTTCCTAGAGGTATTTTTATTGTTCCAAGTGCACATGGAACACTCTACAAATTAGAGCATATATTAAGTGACAAAACAAGTCTTAAGAATTTAAGAAGATTGAAATTATATCAAATATTATTTTTTGACCAAAATTTCATGAAACCAAAAATCAGGAGGAAAGCTGGGAAGTCACAAATATTTGGAAATTAAACAACATACCAATGGATGAAAGAAAAAAATCAAAGGGAAATTTAAAAATCTAATAATACCCCAAAATGGAAACATAATATACCAAAACTTATGAGACACAGCAAGATCACTCCTGGTTTTAGTGACAAATGACTAGATCAAGAAACAAGAAAGCTCTCAAATAAACATCCTAATTTTACATTCCAAGAAACTAGAAAAGAAACAAGAAATTAAACCTAAAGTTAGCAGAAGGAATTTAATAATACAGATGAGAGCAGAATTGAAAAAAAGAAGACTAGTAAAACAATAGAAAAAAATCAATAAAACTAAGACTTGGTTTTTAAAAAAAATAAAATTGATCAACTCGAGGTAGACTAAGAAAAAAAATAGATGACTCAAATTAAAAAAATGCTAAACAAAAGAGAAAGACAATACTACTGATACCACAGAAATTCAAAGGATAATAAAGATACCAATAATTACATACCAATAAATTAGGTAAGTCAGATTAAATGAATAAATTCCTAGAAACATCCAACCTAACTAAACTGAATCATGAAGAAATGGAAAATCTTAACAGACCAAAAATAAATAAGGAGACTAATTTTTCATAGTAGCTTAAAAAAATACATTTAGCACTGTTGGACACTTGGATTGCTTCTATCGTTTGGCTGTCATAAAATATCTGTTCATATCTTGGCTTTTAATCTTTTGGGCATATATCTGGAGTGGAATATTTGAATCATATGGTAATGCTATTTTTAATATTTTGAGGAATCACCATACTGTTTTTTCATTACAGCTGTACCATTTCACACCCCCATCAGTAGTGCACAAAAGTGCTAATTTCTTCACATCTTACCCAACACTTCCTCTCTTTGCTTTTTTATTTTCAGTGATAGCCATCCTGTTGGGTGTGAAGTGATATCTTATTGTGCTTTTTATTTGCATTTCCTTAATGAATAGAAATGTTTACCATATTTTCATGTGCCTATGGCTGTTTGTATATCTTCTCTGGAGAAATACATGTCTATTAAAGTTCTTTGCTAATTTTTTTAATCAAGTATTTTGTTTTCAAGTATTTTGTCTCATTGAGTTTTAGAGGTTCTGTCTATATTCTGGACATTAGCTGATCATATATGTGATTTGTAAATATTTTCTCCCATTCTGTGGTTGGCCTTTTACTTTATTAATATTGTCCTTTATTAAACAATTTTTAAATTTTGATGAAATTTGCCTATTTCTTCTTTGTTTGACTGTGCCTTTGATGTAATATTCAAGAAAATATTGCAGCATTATTCATGGTGGCCAAAACTTGGAAACAGCCAAAGTGCCCTGCGATAGAGGATTGGATAAAGAAGATGTGGTATATAAACACACACAATGGAGTACTACATGGTCATAAGAAAGGATGAAATAGCATCATTTACAATAACATGAATGGACCTTGAAAACATTATACGAAGTGAAATAAGTCAGACAGATAAAGCTAAGAGCTATATGATTTCACTCATATGTGGAATATAAAACTGAAACTTCTGAACACAAACAGCAGTGTGCTGGTTGCTGAAGGGAGGAAGGTGGGGAGAGGGTTCCTAATATGAGGTGACAGGTGAAGACTTGACTTTGGGTGGTAGGCACATGGTCATATATACAGATTTGGTAACTTAGTAATCCACACATGAAACCTATATGTCCATGATGACTAACGTCACTCCAATAAAACTTAATTTAAGAAAAAATAAAAAAGAAAAGAAAACATTGTCATATGTTTTCTTCTAAGAGTTTTATAGCTTAGCACTTATTTTTAGGTCTTTAATCTACTTTAAGCTAATTTTTGCATATGGTGTAAGATAAGGGTCCAATTTCACTCTTTTGCTTGTGGATATCTACTTTTCTCAGCACAATACGTTGCAACAATTCTCCTTTTCCCATTGAATAGTCTTGGCATTCTTGTCAAAAATTATTTCAGTATATATGTGAGGGTTTCTTTTTGAGTCCTCTATTCTATTTCCTTGATTATGTATCTGTCTTTATGTCATTACCACACTGTTTTGATTATGGTAGCTTTGAAGTAAGCTTTGAAATTATGAAGTGCCCTTAAGATTCCATATGAATTTTAAAATGGATATTTCTATTTCTTCAAAAAACGTCAGTGAGATTTTGATAGAAATTGCATGAAATCTGTAGCGCAATACACCTTAACAATATTGTTTGCCATTCTATAAAAAGTCTAGTGCTGGGTAATATGTTGGAATACAAACCTTTCATGAATTTGCTAGGAGAATCATTAACTAAAGTCATTTAGAAAGTAATTTGTCAATATGTATAAATTAAAATAAAGACATATATACCCTTTAATACAGCAATTCCAGTTTATATGGCCTATAGAAATACAATTACCACAGTATAAATATGTAGACACAATGATATTTATTGCGCCATTGCTTGTAGTAGTAAAACTAATTTAAAAAAAAATTCTCACCAGAGGATACATGTTCCATTGATTTTTTTTTTTAAAGAGAGAATGTAGGGAGGGAGGAGGGAGGGAGGGAGAGAGAGAGAGAGAGAGAGAGAGAGAGAGAGAGAGAGAGAGAGAAACATTGATGTGAGAGAGACACATTGATTAGTTGCCTCCCACAAGCACCAGACTAAGTTGGATCTAGCCTGCAACCAAGGTATGTGCCATTGACTGGAAATCGAACCCATGACCATTTGGTCTGAGGGCCAATGCTCTAATCAGTAAGCAAAACTGGCCTTTGAGTAAAACAAAATTGGTAAAAATTGTAAATATCATTCAATAGAGAAATGGTTGAATAGCACATTCATGTTGTAAAATATTATGCACCTGAATAGTTGCAGCAATCCTGAGAAAGAAGAACAAAGTAGGTAGGATCTCAATACCAGATATCAAGCTGTATTACAAAGCCACTCTTCTCAAAACTGCCTGGTACTGGCGCAAGAACAGACATACAGATCAACGGAATAGAATAGAGAACCCAGAAATCAACCTAAACCACTAAGCTCAATTAATATTTGACAAAGGAGGCAAGACCATACAATGGAGTCAAGACAGTCTCTTCAATAAATGGTATTGGGAACATTGGACAGATAAATGCAAAACAATAAAACTAGACCACCAACTTACACCATACACAAAAATAAACTCAAAATGGATAAAGGACTTAAACATTAGATAGGAAACCATAAAAGTCTTAGAGGAATCAACAGGCAGCAAAATCTCAGACATATGCTGAAGCAATTTCTTCACCAATACAGCTCTAGGGCAATGGAAACTGAAGAGACAATAAACAAATGGGACTACATCAAAATAAAAAGCTTTTGCACAGCAAAAGAAACCATCAATAAAACAACAAGAAAGCCCACTGCATGGGAGAACATACTTGCCAATGTTATCACTGATAGGGTTTAATCTCCAACATTTACAGAGAACTTATACAACTTAACAAAAGGAAGATAAACAATCCAATCAAAAAATGGGCAAAGGACCTCAATAGATACTTTTCGAAAAAAGACATAAGGAAGGCCAAGAGACATATGAAAACATGCTCAACGTCACTAATCATCTGAGAGATGCAAATCAAAAAGACAATGCAGTACCATCTCACACCTGTCAGAATGGCTATCATCAACAAATCAACAAATGACAAGTGCTGGAGAGGATGCGGCACTGCTGGTGGGAATGCAGACTGGTGCAGCACTGTGGAGAATAGTATGGAGTTTCCTCAGAAAACTAAAAAATGGAACTCCCATTTGACCCAGTGATCCCACTTCTAGGAATATATCCCAAGAAGCCAGAAGCACCGATCAGAAAGGATATATGCACCCTTATGTTCATAGCAGCACAATTCACCATAGCTAAAATTTGGAAACAGCCTAAGTGCCCATCAGCAGATGAATGGATTAGAAAACTGTGGTACATCTACACAATGGAATACTATGCTGCTGTAAAAAAGAAGGAATTCTTACCACTTGCAACAGCATGGATGGAACTGGAGAGCATTATACTAAGCAAAATAAGCCAGTCAGAGAAAGATAAATATCACATGATCTCACTCATTTATGGAATATAATGAACAACATAAACTGATGAACAAAAATAGATCCAGAGACAGAGAAGCATTGATCCGACCATCAAACCTCAGAGGGAAGTTAGGGGACGGTGGGGTAAGTGGGAGAGATCAACCAAAGGAATTGTATGCATGCATATAAGCCTAACCAATGGACACAGACACCAGGGGGTGAGGGAATGAGTGGAGGGATGCGGGGGGGGGGGGGGGGCAATGGGGCAATAAGGACACATATGTAATACCTTCATCAATAAAGAAGAAAATATTACGCAGTAATTTAAAGGTGTGAAAGATAAAAAAAAATTCTATATCCATATACCTGGATCAGAGGGAAGGAGGACCCATGCATATGATCCTATCCTCTATAATAAAAGGCTAATATGCAAATCGATTGAATGGTGGAATGACCAGTCACTATGACGTGCACTGACCACCAAGGAGCAGACACTTAATGCAGGACCTGCCCCTTGGTGGTCAGTGCGCTGCCGCAGGGAGAGTGCCACTCAGCCAGAAGCCGGGCTCACAGCTGGGGAGTACAGCCGTGGTGGTGGGAGCCTCTCCCGCCTTTACAGCAGCACTAAGGATGTCCGACTGCTGGCTTATGAAGTGGGCCTAAGCCATCAGTCAGACATTCTCCAAGGGCTTCTGGATTGCGAGAGGGCACAGACCAAGCTGAGCCGCCCCCTCCCTTCAGTGCACTGATTTTGTGCACCGAGCCTCTAGTTATTGTATAACTAGAAAACACACACACAAGTTTGAAGAAAAGTTTGGGAAAATATCTTGGCTCATAAGATTGGTTGTCTGGGAAAGGGGTCCACAGTTTTGAGGTGATTAGTAAATAGAGACTATAAAAACAGTATAATGCTTTATTTCATATATTGTATAGCACTGATTCTTTTACCTTTGTAGATAGATTTCCTTGGTTTAGAGGTCACAGCAGGCAGAGTATTTGTCACTTCAACATCTTTTTTCTTTGAGATTGATTTTTTTGGATGCACTAAAAAACGAAAATATTATTAATAAAGTACCCTAGAAATGACCTAATTTTAACCTTTAAAAAGCTAAAAATAAATTTTAATTCACTTCTAAACCATAACTTCCTTATGTTTTTCTAATAATTTAGATAACATTGCTTTACTAATAAAAATATTTTCTCTCTGATTTTTCCTTGGTTAGTACTTGATATTTATGAACATAACTAGTAAGAATGCAAATCAAGAAAAAGATATTCTGTAAATAAAAATGTCAGAAAAAGGAACTTTTTTATAGTAGGAAAATAAAACACTTTAACAATTCAATAAGTAAATCATCAGATAAAATTGTTATTTCTATTTGCAACAGCATATACTTATTTAAAAAGAAATTTACATTCCCATAGTAAAAAATTTAGTGTATAATGGAAGGAGTGATGCTTAGAAATGCTATTGTAAAAATACATATTTTTAGATTGTTATAAACTATACAATAATAAAAATATTTTGAACATGCTCATTTAGGGAAAAATACAATACAAAAAGCAGAATATGGGCATTTAGAAAATACTTTTTCAGCGTTAACGTGAAAAAGTACTATCTTTTATGTGTTAATGCGTTGAATTTTCATAATGCATGTCTTGCAAAGAAATAGATCATTCAACTTTTCAATTTTTAAGATATATGTTTATTTAAAAATGTTTATCTGCCATTACTTTTAGATTAAAAACTTATGATGGAAAATAGAAATATGTATGTATCATCATTTTCATTTAATCCACACCACACAAAAAAAATCATTATTATTGTTCTCTAATTATGGAGTAAAAATTTGGATAGTAGATTATTTGTTAGTTCTTACTCTCTTCCTTTTGTTTTGTAGGCAATATTACTACTTATAATTAATATCTCTGTCAAAGAGAAGGCTTAGAAGAGAAAAACAAAATTGTAGATAAAAAAAGTAGGAGCTACATAAATAGAAAGCAGTATTGTACGTATGTGATATAAAATGGCTGGTGAATCTAAAACCAATTACCTTTTTTGAAAATATGCTAAAAGATTCTTATTTCACTATCTAGCAGTTAGTAGGAAGAAGAATATAGCTTATTTGAACATAAAGGCATATTATAATTATTTTTTAATTTTGCAGGTTTGTTTGCCCAATATATATTACTTTAATTATCAGTCAAATTTAACTTATCTCTGAATTATACAGGGTGTGCAGCAAAGGTAGTTTTACAGTTATTTGTACGGAAAATAGTACAATAATTAATACATAATAATTTGAGAATAAACTTTTGTATACTCACTACTGTAAACCTACTTTTGCCCAAACCTGTAAAACATAGATTAGTAAAATGTAAAATGTAGCTAATAGACATGATAATAAGAGAAGCAGAGTTAGAATAAAAATTGGCAAAAGTATTGATATAATTACTAGAGCCCTGATGCACAAAATTCGTGCAAGGAGCTCCACCCTCACAGCTGTGGCAGCTTGCCTTGGCCCTCACAGCCTTGGCTTCGTCCGGAAGGTCTTCCGGAAAGTCATTCGGCTGTCCAGTCTAATTAGCATATTACACTTTTATTATAGATTTTGGGTTTTAGAGAACATAATAGATCAAAGAAAAATCATCTACATTTTAAAAAAATTCTCATTCAATATCTGTAGGAAATGTACTAGGGTAATGTTTATGTAATGCTCCTGGAGCAATGCATAATAAGTAGGGTCTGTAAATAAGTTGTTAGATATTAGTGGATTAGATGGCTGAGGAAATGGTAATGAAGGGAAAGGGAAAAATGAACATAATGTTTATTTTTCTTCCCACTAGTCTTCATGTTAAGTCTTTATATTGCAGAACCTATCTTAGATGGACATAAAAGAGAAACATATAAGGAAGAGAATTATAAAATGCGTTTATCTCAGTCATCTGCACTATCTATCATAGCGCAAGAAAGCTATGTTGCAGGAAAGGAAAAATGGAGTTTCAATTTAGTGATAGTGGGGAAGGAAGAGCCATGACAGGGACACTAATCATCCACTAAGAATACATTTACTTCCACTTATGTTTTGCCAAACTATAGTATTACTACAGATAATACAATCTAATTGTTTTCATAATTAAAACTTTATTAATGTAAAAAGTCATATTTTACACTAAAATATTAATAATTACCTGGAGATTCTTTTTTCAGTGAAGGAAAACGGATGCCTTTATAAATGCTTGACTTAGCCCTAGGTGTTATATTAAATGCTTTTGAACTTTCAGTCATATGGGGTGAAAAGTCTTCATAAGTTCCACCTAGAAATATTTAGAAAATATGTTAGATATAATATGGATTGTTTAAAATTACTTTTAATACACAGTGAGTTAGTTGCCAATAGCAGTAAAATGTTTAAAAAAATTGGAGGTATTAGAAGATTGGAGGGTAATGGTTAACGGTTGTGGAGGTTGTTTTTCCCCCCATAATTAAAATGTTCCAAAATTAAGTGTGGTGATGAAAGCACAACTCTGTGAATGTGTACTAAAATCCACTGAATTGCACATGTTAAATGAGTAAATTGTATGTGAATTATATCTCAATAAACCTATTAAAAAGATTAACATCTGATTTATCATTACAAAGAGTGGAGAAAAAAGGTAGTGGAATGATATTTTCAAAGTGCTGAAAACAAAAATTCACAACCAAGATTTTTATACCCAGAAAAATTATTATTAAAAATAAAGTTAAACAAAGTCATTCCCAGGTAAAAAGCAACTAAGAAATTTTGTTGTTATATTAGCAAACATGTCTTAAAGAACTACTGAAGGAAATACTTCAGGTGAAACAGAATGATACCAGGTGGTAACTCATATCTACATGAAGATATAAAAAACAGCTTGTAGGTAATTATATCAATAAATATAAATGACACTATATACATTTTTTACTCTTTTCTTCAATTAACTAGTTAAAAGACAAGTGAATAAAATTTTATTGCTGGGCACATAAAACAAAACTCAGTTTTACTTCTATATATGAGAACTAAATAATCCAAAAACTAAATTAGAGAAATAATTTTATTTTCAATAACATTGCAAAGAATGATATAGTGATAAATTTAACCAAGAAAAAAGACTTATACTAAAAGTTACAAAACATTGCTGAGGAAAATAAAAACCTAAATCAGTGGTTTTCAACCTTTTTCATCTCACCACACACACACACACACACACACACACACACATATTGATTAAGGTATTATATATGTGTTCTTATTCCCTGCAGTGCAAACTCCCCCCCCGCCCCTTCATGCCTTTACTCCCCTGACAAAAATATATTTTTTTTCCCATCTGACAAAAAAGGTGTAATTCCACTCTAGCCAGTTTGGCTCAGTGGACAGAGTGTCGGCTTGCAGACTGAAGGGTCCTGGTTTGACTCTGGTTGAAGGCACATGCCCAGGTTGCAGGCTCAGTCTCCAGTAGGGGGTTTGCAAAAGGCAGCGATCAATGATTTTTCTCTCATCATTGATGTTTTTCTCTCTCCCTCTCCTTTTCTCTCTGAAATAAATAAAAACAATTTTTTTCTTAAAAATGTATAATTTTAATCCACTCATCTGCTGATGGGCACTTGGGTTGTTTCCAAATCTTGGCTATTGTAAATTATGCTGCTATGAAAATAAAGAACTCTTATCATTTGCAACAGCATGGATGGGCCTGGAGAGCATTATGCTAAGCGAAATAAGCCAGTCTGAGAAATATAAATATCACATGATCTCACTCATTTGTGGAATATAATGAACAACATAAACTGATGAACAAAAATAGATCCAGAGGCATAGAAGCATCAAACAATCCATCAGTTCTCAGAGGGAAGGCAAGGAAGAGTGGGGTTGAGGGGGTAAGAGATCCACCAAAGGCTTTGTATGCATGCATATAGGTGTAACCAATGGACACAGATACTAGGGGGGTGGGAGCATGTGCTGGAGGGTGAGGGTGGCCAATGGGGAAAAAAGGAGAAAAATACTATATGTAATACTTTAAACAATAAAGGATTTTTTAAAAATGTATAATTTTTATTGATTTACAGAAAAATCAACCCCTTTGCTCCAAAGTGACTTTAAAAAAAAAATCAGGTGCACATACTTGTAAATAAGGATTTCTGGTACCATGAATTAAACAATATGATGCAACCTTATTATGCAACATTACCAATAAGATGCAACTAATGACCTATATATTTATGGTTCAAGACGCAACAACAGACAGCTATAATTGTGTTGACTATTGCCATTTTGTTATTTGACAATCTAAGGAAAAAAGAGGTTAGTTCCACTTATTAAATAGTCAGGTATTGCATGATTTTAAAATTCTTGCAGAACACCAGTGTGCTGTGGCACACCAGTTGAAAGTTGCTGATCTAAATAAATAAAAAATTCAATGTTCATGAATTAGAACATCCCTACTTATTATTTGTTGAAATATAATTGACCCATAGCATTGTATTAGTTTTCATGTATAATTGAATAGTTTGATATATGTATAAACAGTAAAACCTCATATAATGGACTAATTTGAATGAGGGTGTATTCATTAAAGATGAAAATCCATTATATAATAAAGTAGGTTTTCTGAATGTGTATGTTAAAAAATTGACAAATTAGTTTACCTGCTTTTATTTATGTAGACACATTTGTGTAATTAAATGTAAGTATGTATGAAACGTTTAATTTCAAAGGAAACTTTCTACATGTGTTACTGTAATTTTAAATTTATACTGAATAGGTCTAGTAAATGCATGCATTCACCAGTCACCACAAGTAAACAAATGCACATAGCTGGGGCATGGCTTAGCGCACATTCAAATATCAGCATGAGTTAAAACTGCTGCAGAAAGTCATGCCATGTGGCAACAGAACTAATTACCACAATAATGCAGTGTGATTACATGCTAATCATTTGCTGAACATTATTTAGGAGGGGTAACTCTTGGATTTAAATATGTAGACTATGCTTGGTCAGTGTAGCTAAGTTGGTTGAGCATCATCCCATGCACCCAGGTTGCCGGCTGGATTCCAGTAATGGGCAAGCAGAAAGCAGCCGATTGATGTTTCTCTGTCATTGGTGTTTCTATCTCTCTTTCCCTCTCCTTCCCTCTGTCTTTAAAAAATAGAATAAAATAAACCATATTTTTAAAAATTTAAAAACTTTAAAAAGATTAATATGTAGATATGTAATATTTATTTATGTGGGCCATACAGTATTTTTTCCAACATATGGATTATTTGCTAAAATTTATTAAAAATAACAATGAATTACTAACAAAAATTAACCTGCAAATATAATTATAAGCAAATCTTGGTTAAAAGCATTTTAAAATTAACTGGGTGTTAATTTTCAGATATGACATACAGACCAGAAATTTTGTCCATTAAATCAAGGCCCTCAAAATCGAGGTTTTACTGTATTGCAAAATGGTTACTACAAGTATAGTTAACATCCATTATGACACATATTTACAATTTTTTTCTTGCAATGAGAGCTTTTAAGATCTACTCTCGAAGCAGTGGCTAAATGAACAATACAGTGTTATAATTATATCCCTGCTAATCTCCCCATTCACTGGAGAGGACCCTAGATGTGTGTTAAATTAGAAGCCTTACCCTTAGGCTGCTTCTTTTAAGATCCGCACATAGATGCTTTTATTGAAAGATTGCTTCCAGTCTGAGGCCTCTGTACTTAGCCTTGGGGGGGATAGCTAGTTAAGAATCTTTGTTGTTGTTGTTATTTCAGTACTGTGGAAGTCACGAACATCGGCCCTGCTGGCCACCAAGGGTGCATCCTCTGAATAGCAGCCAGAAAGCTAGAACACCAGACATATACACAAGCACCTTTTTAGAAGATAGTGACAATCTGGAGTGAGGCAGAGGGAGAGTGCAAAGATATGGCACCTCCTGACCTTCCCAGTCTCTAGAGAGCACTGTAGTCATCCCCTATATGTCTATTAAATTAGAAGCCTGTACACAGGCCACAGCATTTAAAACAAAAAAATGGCCTCTTTCATTGAAAGACTAGTTTAGCCTGCTGCCTCTGTGCTGGGCCCTGAAATAGAGCCCTGAAGGATGAGTGCACAGGACCTAGTTAAGAATTATATTTTAGTTTGCTATTTCCTTGTGGGTCTTGTGGATACAAGTAAAATTGCCTTTCAGGGATAGATGTGTTAGGGTGTCACCTCTCAGTTGGAAGTCTTAAAAGTTTGGGTGCAAGATGTGGAGTCCAAACTGTCTGTTCCTCAGTGAGAATATGATAGTGAATTTCCTTCCCATTGTGTGTCACTGAACTGGTGGTTTATGACAAAATTTTGTCTCAGTCTTTCCTATTCATTTCAAAGGTTTTTTCCCCCTTATTACTTGATGTTTAAGAGTCACTCAGCTTGTTTCTGTATTTCTTTCAGAGGGAATAATGAGTGTAGCTGTATATTGGGTGTGGCAGTGAGAGAAAGTAAGTTCAGGAATCTCTTATGTCACAATTTTGAACTAGAACTCTTGGAATCTTCCTATTTTTAAGATGACTGTTCTCCCAATTGATATATAGACTTGTGGACGAAAGGGGCCACATGCTGACCTGACAAGCTCAGGGGAGGCCTGCATGGCAGTTTTGCAAACTCGGAGACCTAAAGTAACCACAAAAGATGGTCTGAAATTAAACCTTAACTAAAAGCAGTTATGGTGGGCAGTTACGTCCTAAGCTGATATCTTCACTGATAAGGTCAACCTTTACTGTAACTGAGCCTATCTGTCTTTTTGCAACTATGATAACATACCCTTGAAATGTCTGGGTAACTTGTGATTTCCCTGTACCTGGAGCCCCTGGGGCATGGCCAGGTGTGCTGGGCCCAGGACAGATGCAGCAGATACTTTCATTTGTCATGTTAATTGTTCCTGCACCAACCTAAGTATGTGTCCATCATTTTTCTTTTTGTCCTATCCCAGAGGTTTCCCCACTTCGCTTAATCCCACCTCCTTAAATCTGTCACCAATGAATTTCATGTATAAATATGGATGTAACCCTGCCATTCTCCAGAGCACTATCTCAATTCATTGAGGTTCTGCTTCCCGGCATATGTCGACAGTTTGGCTCAAATAAACTCACAAAAATTCTTTACAGGTTTCAATGGTTTTTTACGTTAACATTAATTGGCGTAGTCACAGCAGGATTCCAAAGAGGCTCACCCAGGACCATCCCTTGGACTTTGACTTGGTGCTAGGATCCAGCAAAGGGGCCCATTGAGCCCACCGGTTCTCCGCCCATTGGGTGAACGTGGGTGAGTTACTCTTGGATCCAGAACCTTCCCTTCCTTTGGTCGAAGGTCGGACTTTATTTGAACTGTTTTAAAATCCTCGAGGTGGAACCAGGGTTGATAAGACCCCAGGTAAAGGGTTCACAGCAGAACCCAGGGTAAGGCAGGATTGGAGGAAAAAATGGGAGGCTGGGTTTGATTTAAGCTTTTTTAAATTAAAACGGCTTTCTGAGAGTCTGAGCAAAAAAGAAAACCTTCACTGTATAAATGGCTTATCTAGGGGGCCTCCTTAAGGCTTGGTCTGCCCGGGCCCTAGAACTTTCCTGTGGTTTTAGACAGCCAGGAGAGAAACTGAGGCCACATTTGACCCACTGCATAACATGTCTAGAAAGTTTGCTCAGACTCTACAGATATTCAATAATAATAAAAATTAACATGGGAAATTGTGCCTCCAAGGCCAGAAGCTCCTGAGACAGCAGCCTCATTTAATACTCCTGATAGGAAGCCTTTACTTGCAAGTACTTTAAAATATTAACTGAGAAATGGCTAAAATGCAGTTTGTTTGTGGTACCTATGTTAATATTTTGCATGCAGAAATTGGAAAATGCCGGCTCTGAAATTAAACTGAATGAGTACCTGGGAAGCATATCTTAATTTGGAAATTAGAAGCTTCTAGAGAAAAACATAGAAAAAATTTATTCTAATAAGATGGAAATTAATAAAATTTTAGAGACTGTCTCAGAACTATTCTGAAGTTAATTAATGTCTGCACCTTGTTTTTCCTTTAACCATTGTTTGTTTGTTTTTTGAATAGGCCATTGGGAATATACTGAAATTCTAGAAAGGGGAAGTTCTTGAACCAGGGACAAAAAGACACTGCTTTGGTAGTTTCTAATGCTGGACATTCTCTGGTGTAAACTTTTAGTGTGTTCTGTGCATCTTGATGTTTTTGTGTCTTTGTTGTGGTGAAATAGGAAAAAAATTTAAAATGTCTTTCTATTAATCATAACTTTGGGAAAAATACGCCATTTGAGTCATTTGCTAAAACTTCCCCAAAGCAGGATGTGGGGAAGGGGAGAAGGGAACACATGGTGATCCAATATAGATGCCTCCTCCCCAAGTATTCTAATTTAAAATCTCCTTCTCGTAATTGAAAAGTTTTACAAAATTTAAAAATGTGTCTGGTACTTCTGTTCACATGTAAAGAGAAAAGCTGGTTTAAAACTAATGTGCGCAATTGTCCTGTTTTTGGACATTTAGATAGAGTTTTGAACTGGACTCTCTTCACAATGTACACAATAAAACCCAAGACTGATTATTTCTTAGAAAAAAATGGCGAATTTTACCCAGGGAAGAAATGCAGGCTTGTTCTAGCAACAAGCCTCCAAAAGAAAATTCAGTAAAATTGTCTCTGTTACAAAAATTTGCCAAAGTAAATGCCTTAATAATAATAATTGGATTTGAATCTCAAGAAATTATGTAGCCACAAATTTGCTTCTTGACTTTCCCCAGAGAAAAATGGTCGTTTTAAAGTCAAGGGCTGGGCCAGGCCTGTTTGCCAGCCTCAGGTATGGTTTTCCAGAGCTGCTGGGAACTTGAGACCTTAAAGTTTACTGAATCAAACGATAAAAACTTATGTCTAGGTATTTTGAAGTGACATAATACATAATATTGATCTGAGTGTGCCTCGTACGAAATCTAGAGGGTAGAATTGAATCTGTTGGTTGATTGTGTCTTATATTTTTGAAGTTTATTCTTAAAAATGTTACTGATTAAGAAATGCTAAAGATTTGACTTGCCAGCTAAAAGTTTAAGGTTCGGATTGAATTGGGAGAAATTGTGTAGTTGTGGTATTTTTGAAAAATAATTTTTGCTTTCTCTGAAATAATTAAGAATTCAAAATATGCTGCTTATTGGTCTGATTAAATAAAAGGATTAACTCTGTGATCTCAACTGAAATTTTTTTTTTTTTTTTTTTTTACAGAGAGGAAGGGAGAGAGACAGAGAGTTAGAAACATCGATGAGAGAGAAACATGGATCAGCCGCCTCCCGCACACCCTCCACTGGCGATGTGCCCACAACCCAGGCACTTGCCCCTGACTGGAACCGAACCAGGGACCTTTCAGTCTGCAGGCCGATGCTCTATCCACTGAGCGAAACCAGCTTCGGCTCAACTGAAATTTTTAATACAAAAACCGGTTTAAATTTAATTGCAAAGGACAGTGCAGGCAGCCATCACTTTGGGCTGTGTGATTTGGCAGTTGCCATGATGGCCACATGGCTTGCCCCTCCCCTGGGGGCCACCATCTTGAAACAGCAAAGGCCAACCCATCCCTTTGAATTAGCCAATCAGGAGAGACCATGCGCCTGAGCTCCAGTCAGGAGTAAGGGATGGTCACTGGGTTGTTAAGGCATCTGCATCAGAAAGAACTCGCAGAGCCAGGTTTAGACAGGAGGCTCTCAATGGGGTAGGGTAGCAGCTGTCCTGTCAGGGACTGGACAGCCAAGAGTCAGGATCCCCATGGGGGTGTCTGCCAGTGATGCTCTGGTGTTTGCTTTTCACAGATTGGGAGTTTATGAATTATTTTCAATGCTGAAAAACTGCTTGCAATAAGCCATGTGCCTAATTTAAAATCCTACATATTTTTTATTCTTTATGTGCTGAAATCTTAATTGAGTCTAAAGGCATACAAATTTTATATTCTCCATGTCATTTTACAGAGATTATTACTTACCAAAAAGTTGTCTTGGAATGTTAAAAGCAAAGTTTTTATCAAATCTATAACCATGCCACTTTTAAATTTTCTCATTTGTGGACAGCTTTATTCTGATGCATTTGTAGGTATATTATATGTTTAGAAAAACCCATGAAAAGGACTCTGACTTAATCTAAATTGCAGGTTTGTAAGCAGGTCATATTTTTGAACTGGATGAAGATTTATAGAACTTCAAGGAATAACTGAATTCAAAACCTACTGGCAAATAATCGGGATAAACAAAAATAACTATGGGACTAAATGAATTGAGGATAATTATTCTTATGACTGTTTAAAATATTGTTGACTTTTAAATCTTTTGTTTCCCAAATATAAGGAAAAGTAAAGAGCAGACATTCTGCATTGTAGGAACGTACAAAATTGGTAACAGATTCATTTCACAGTGCACTCCCGGGCGATGAAGATTTCAAAGAGCATGGCTTACAACCAGGAGATTTGGTGGGTTGGAAAAGATACCAAATAAAAGACTTTCTCCAACCTCGTTGGAGACGACCTTACCAGGTATTACTAACTAACCCATGTGCAGCTAAACTTAAAGGAGTTAGCTTTGGATTCACATTTCTCATTTGAAAAAGGCACCTGACTGTGAATGGACATCTACTTCCATCTCTGACACTCATCTCCATCTGGAGCGGAGATCAAAGACTTTTCAAGGACGAGAAACAGCAGAGGTCTTTCAAGGATGAGAAGTTGCTGACCACGAAGTTCAGAAAGCTATCCCAAGATGACGTCAAAAAGGCCTGTATACTCACAAACTGATACTGCTAGCCGTGGTGATTCAAAGTTTTTGATGGGGAATGTTATCTGTCTTTATTGTTTAAGTATGTGTCTTTGTTTAGAATTATTTAGCTAGTAAAATTTCCGTGTCTCTTAAAAAAAATATGTATGTATAGCTAATCTGAGGAATGTTAATTATTTACATGTCACTTAAAAATTAAGGCTAAGAGTTCTAACTAGCTGGAAAGTATGGCTTAGGTGTAATGGAGGAAGGTAAAGAGAAATACTTAATAGAAGGTCTGAGGCATGGTTATGCATTTTTGAAGGACATAGAAAGAAGGTTTGAAGGCTAATTTGAAAGTGTGAAATTTATGAAGGTTTTGTATGTGATGAGAAGGAAAAGAGAAATGTTAAAAAATGTTGAATGCATGATAGGCCAGTAAGCTGGAACAAGTAGAATAGGGAAACTGAGCAGAAATCCTATCTTCCTTAAACCAAGGACACTTGGGAGTAAATAATTTGCATTTGCCTCCCTAAACAAAGGTTAAATCATTTATGTCAATCTGATTAGTGTCATTTGCCATCCACACCCAAGGACAAATGAAGTTAGAAAATAAGCCTTATTTTGATTAGTTCTTTTAGAATGTATGTTAAGGAATTTTAAAATTGCTCAAACCTTGCTGCCTTGGATCCGGTTCTGCGTGTGTAAGAAGGGACAGAGTAAGGTTTAGTAGCAGGAGTGAAGAGGCAGGCAGGGCAGGAGCAGGCCAGAAGAAGCCGGCAAGGCCATCCAAACCATCCAGCCGCTATTGGCCAGAGTTGCCTTGGACTGGCAACAGCTGACTCTGACTAGGACAGATTGGGCTCTTTCCAAATGGGCCCCCATGAGCCGATGGTTGAAATGAAAATCGGAGGCCAGACTGTAAACTTTATGGTTCATACAGGAGCAGAGCACTCAGTAGTTACTCAGAAGGTAGCTCCCCTCACCATTATTGGAGCTACCGGGACCACAGTTGCAGACTCTTCTGCCACCCCCGCTGATGTCAGTTAGGCAGCCACCAGGTGGTTCATGAATTCCTGTATTTGCCAGAATGCCTGTACCCCTTTCTTGGATGTGATCTCTTACAGAAATTACAAGCCACCCATAAGCTTGTTCGAGACGCCCTGCGAGTGCCACCTCAGACTCTGTACATCCTTTCCAGCCTGGGGACTTGGTGTGGGTAAAGAAGCTCACTACCCAAGGACTCACCCCAACTTGAAAAGGACTATACACTGTCTCCCTGCTGACGCATCCAGACCTGGCTACACCACTCCCAGCTCCTGCACCAGGAAACGGCCTTGATCCCGTCAGCCAGCGGCCTCACCCATGAGAGCCAGGAGGAGGCTCGACGTCCGCAAGAGTGGAACTGGACTTCAGTGAGGACAGTATTAATGGGAACCGTGGCACTAGGGCACTTGGTAACTGTAAGAACATTTTTTTTCTAGCCAGTGAGAAAGTCCAGGGACAAGTGGGGCTAGATGCACAGGGGGACAGGAGAGTAGGAACAGAATAGAGAATGCCCCTAAAAGAAGTGGGGTGAATAAATGAAAATTAAATGTGCCAAGCTGGCAGTTTAGAAAAATTAATTCGGTCAAACTGCTTGTAGTTAGGGGGCAGTACAATCCCCTAACTAGTAAAGATGAGTCCATGATTTGACTCATGTACATAAAACCAGTGGGGAATGAAGTATGGTACCTATTTGCTTTGCTTAACAGTGGAAAAGTTATTTTGATTTTCTGAATTTTATACATCATCCCATTCAATTGAATGACCATCCCATTGATTGTTATCTTACTGGTTTTGGAAAGCACATTCTTCTGTACCTGGGAAACAGGACAGCACAATTATCCTAGGTCATTTTAGTGACCACAGATAATACATTCCAGTTGACTCAGTGGTCCCAACGACAGGGCAGCACAATTACTCTAAATTTAATAAATTCCTGGCAACTCAGTGGTCTCAAGACCCAAGGGCTCTGGATAAGGTGTTTCTGTCAATTCAGTGACCCCGAGACCCAGAACTATAATTAACATGCTTAATTCTGCTTCTGTAAACTGTTTTTTTGCGGATCAGGTTCCTCATTCCAAACCCTGGGAGGTAACCAATACCTTTGTGATTTTTGTGATCATGATATGTAAATGTTAAGTTTTATACTAGATGCAGAAAAGCAAAACTTAAGACAAACAGCAAAAAGACTCGGATCATGATGGCTCAAAAATTAGAAATGATCCAGAATATTTTTTAACAAGGACATATAGGACCTGACTGCCTCCCATTTACCTGCCCTTTTTAAAATAATAATAATTCGACCTTAAATGCCATCTAAAGTTATGGTCTTGCCCCATCCCCATTGGTCCACCTGTTCAGCAAGACATGCTGACACTGAGACATCCTAGGAATGAGCCTTCCTAGCACCATGGGACTCCATTATCCAACCAAAAGGTTGGTCATCAATGCATCCTTTGGATTGATTTATGACCGAAAGGGGGATGTGTGGACGAAAGGGGCCACACGCTGACCTGACAAGCTCAGGGAAGGCCTGCGTGGCAGCCTAGCAGACTCAGAGACCTAAAATAACCACAAAGGATGGTCTGAAATTAAACTTTAACTAAAAGCAGTTATGGTGGGCAGTTATGTCCTAAGCCAGTATCTTCACTGACAAGATCAAGTTTGATCCTTACTGAGCCCATTTGCCTTTTTGCCTCTAAGATAACATTCCCTTGAAATGTCTGGGTAACTTGTAACTTCCCTTATTCTGGAGCCCCTGGAGCACAACCAAATGTTCTGGGCGCCTGGACAGATACTACAAATTCCTTCATTATCATGTTAATTGATCCTGCACCCACCTAAGTATGTGTCCATCATTTTACTTTTTATCCTATCACAGAGGTTTCCCCGCTTCGCTTAATCCCACCTCCTTAAATCTGTCACCAATGAATTTCATGTATAAATATGGATGTAACCCTGCCATTCTCCAGAGCACTATCTCAATTCATTGAGGTTCTGCTTCCTGGCATATGTCGACAGTTTGGCTCAAATAAACTCACAGAAATTCTTTACAGGTTTCAATGGTTTTTTTACGTTAACAGTTGGTTGATTAATATATCTAATTTCCTCTTCCCTGATCCTACTCCATTTCCCCTTCTCTTTTCTTTTTCTTCCTATGCAATTATTTTTCTCTCTTCCCATTCCCTTTTCTTCTCCTAATTTTTTAACTTGTTTCAGTTCCTAAATTTAGGCCTATCAGCTCTCTCCTCTATTTTCCTTTTCAAATTTTTTTTTCTTCTTGCCTTCTCATTTTTTTTCTCCCTCCTCTATTCTAAACCATGATCCTTCCCCTATTCATCTAATTCCTTAACCTTATCTTCTTTACTTAAGCTCTGCATTTACAGATTCTGCTGCCCCTCTTTTTTCTGTGTGTTTTTTCTTTGTGTTTTTGGGTTCGTTTTTTTGTTTTGTTGTCCTCATGTTTTTTCTTTCTCTAAAATTCTTACTCTTTTATTCAATTTCCTAATTCTCTTTACTCTGCTGGTCACTTTTGTTGGGGTTATAGTTGTCTTGTGTACATCTGTGTTCTGTTCCTTCTGTGTCATGTCTTGTGTTATATTTTGTACTGTTCAGTCAGCACTTCCACAAAGGCTGGAACAATATGGTAGGGAATGAGCCACATAATCAGATACCCTGAGAGGAGACTCCATCCATGAACAGGACAGTAACATTTGAGGCCCAACTACATCAGGACAACCCAAACATCTCAAGTAGGGGACTTCCTTAAAACACCCAGCCCGGGAGACCTGAGAGACTGCACCACTGGGTCCCACAAAAAATCTACTATAAGAGACCAATCCAAAAACATCTGGATCACATAGCAGTTAGATATAATACACAGAAACAAGTTCAAAGGAACAGCAAAAACGGAGAGGCAAAGAATCCCCAAAAGAAATAAAAGTAGGAAACAACAGAAAAGGAACTAAATTAAATGGAGGCAAGCAATTTGTCAGAGAAAGAATTCAGAGTAATGGCTATAAGGATGTTCAAACATCTGGATGAGAAATTCACCAACATGTGTAAGAATCAAGAGGAAATGACGAATGACATAGCTGCAATTAAGAACACAATGGAAGGTTTCAACAGTAGAAGAGAAGAAGATGAGGACCAAATCAGCTAGTTAGAAGACAAAGTAGAAAAAAACACCCAAGCAAAGCAACAAGTGGGGAAATAAAAAAGAAAAAGCAGCAGGACAGTCTAAGGCAGTGGTTCTCAACCTTCTGGCCCTTTAAGTACAGTTCCTCATGTTGTGACCCAACCATAAAATTATTTTTGTTGCTACTTCATAATTGTAATGTTGCTACTGTTATAAATCGTAATGCAAATACCTGATATGCAGGATGGTCTTAGGTGACCCCTGTGAAAAGGTCGTTTGACTGCCAAAGGGGTCGCAACCCACAGGTTGAGAACCACTGGTCTAAGGGAACTTTGGGATAACACAAAACAAAACAACATCTGCATAATGTGGGCGTCAGGAGGAGAAGAAGCTGAGCAAGGATTAGAAAACCTGTTTGAAGAAATAGTGACAGAAAACTTTCCTGACTTTGGGAAGACAAAAGTGACACAAGTCCAAGAAGCACACAGAGCCCTAAACAAGGTGAACCTAAAAAGACTGACACCAATATATTTTCCTAATTACATTGGCAAAGTTAAAAGAAAAAGAATCTTAAAGGCCACTAGAGAGAGACAGAAAGTTACCTACAAGGCATCTCTCATTAGACTACAGACTGATTACTCAACAGAAATACATCAGGTCAAAAGGGAATGGCAAGAAGTATACAAAGTGATGCAAAGCAAGGGACTGAATCCAAGAATACTTTATCCAGCAAGGCTAACATTTAAAATTTAAGGTGAAATCAGGAGCTTCCCAGACAAAAAGGGGCTAAGGAAGTTTATTACCACCAAACCAGCAATGCAAGAAATGCTAAAGGGACTGTTTTAAAAAGAAGAAATAGAAAGTGAAGAAGGAACACAGGTATAAAGAATAAAAATGGCAACAAACAAGAACCTACCAATGATAACCTTATACATAAATGGATTAAATGCTCCAATTAAAAGATATAGAGAAGCTGAATGGGTAAGAAAACATGACCCATATATATGCTGTCTACAAGAGACCCACCTTAGTACTAAAGAGTCAAACAATCTGCAACCGAAGGAATGGAAAAAAATTTTTCAGGCAAATGAAAATATATATATATTAAAAAAAGCTAGGGTAGCAACACTTATAGCTGACAAGATAGACCTCAAAATGAAGGCCATAACAATAGATAAGGAAGGCCACTTCATAATACTAAAGGGATGGATACAACAAGAGGCTATAATTCTAGTAAACATATATGCACCCAACGCAGGAGTATCTAAATATATAAAAAAAAACTTCTGGAAGATATCAAGGGAGAGAGTGACAGCAATACAATCATAGTAGGGTACTTTAATACCCTACTGACATCACCGCACAAATCTTCTAAACAAAATATCAATAAGGAAATAGCAATCCTAAATTACACTCTAGAACAGATGGAATTAATAGACATTCCACCCCAAAGCCATGGAATATAGATTCTTCTCAAGTGCACAGGGTATATTTTCAAAGATAGATCACATATAGGGACACAGGCAAAGTCTCTTCAAATTCAAGAAGATTGAAATCATATCAAGCATCTCCTCAGACCACAATGACATGAAATTAGAAATCACCTACAATAAAAATGCTCAAAACAAACAAATGCATGGAGGCTAAATAGCATGCTATTGAACAGTGAATGGTTTACCAAAGAGATCAAAGAAGAAATAAAAAAAAATCCTGAATACAAATTAAAATGAACACACAATAATCCCACATCTATGGGACAGAGTGAAAGCAGTCTTGAGAAGGAAGTTCCTAGCACTACAGGACTACCTCAAAAAAGAAGAAAAACTGGTAGTAAGTTATCTAACACTACAACTTAAAGAGTTAGAAAGAGAACAACAAGAAAATCCAGAACAATTAGAAGGAAGTAAATACTAAAAATCAGAGCAGAAATAAATGAAGAAAAAAAAAACCCCATAAAATAAAACAATAAAAAAGATTGATAAAACCAGAAGCTGATTCCTTTAATGGATAAAAAAGATTGATAAACCTCTAGCTAGACTCACTAGGAAACAGAGAGGCCCCAAATAAACAAAATCAGAAAGGAAACACGTGAAGTAACAACTGACTCCACAGAAATACAAAGGATCGTAAAAAATACTATGAATGACTTTACTCCAACAAACTGGACATCCTGGATGATATGGACATATTCCGAGGAAAATAAAACCTTCCAAAACTCAATCAGGAAGAGTGAGAAAAGCTGAATAGGCTAATAACTACTGATGAAATTGAAGCAGTAATAAAAGAAAACTCCCAGAAAATAAAAGCTCTGGTCCAGATAGATTTACAGGGGCTTTTTGTCAAATATTCAGAGAATAATTCACTGTTATACTCCTCAAACTATTCCACAAATTCAAGAGAAAGGAACATTTCCTAGCTCTTTCTTGGAATGAGGCCAGAATTACCCTAATTCCAAAACCAGATAAAGACACGACAAAGAAAAAGAACAACAGGCAAATATCCCTGATGAACATAGACGCTAAAATCCTCAACAAAATTTTAGCAAACCAGATTCAGCAATACATTAAAAAGATCATACATCATGAAAAAAGGGATGCAAGGCTGGTACAATATTCACAAATCAACAAAGGTTATACAGCACATAAACATTGTAAGACAAAAAATCACATGACTTTATCAATTGATGCAGAAAAAAATCTTCCAACAAAATCCAATACCCATTTTTTATAAAAACTCCCAGCAAAGTGGGAAGAGAAGGAACATACCTCAACATAACAAAGGCAATATATGAAAAACCTAAAGCCAACATCATACTCAATAGGCAACAACTAAAATCATTTCCTTCAAGAACAGGAACAAGACAGGGATGTCCTATTTCACCACTCATGTTCAACATAGTTCTGGAAGTCCTGGCCAAAGTGACCAGACAAGAAGAAGAAATAAAAGGCATCCAAATAGAGAAGGAAGAAGTAAAACTCTCATTATTTTCAGATGACATGGTAACATACATAGAAAACCCTAAAGACTCCATTAAAAATCTACTAGATTTAATAAATGATTTCCGCAACATAGCAGGATACAAAATTAGCACACAAAATCCATGGCATTGTGATATACCAACTAGAGGACCGGTGCACAAAAATTTGTGCACTCGGGGGAAGGAGGGTCCCTCAGCCCAGCCTGTGCCCTCTCGCAGTCTGGGACCCTCGGGAGATAATGACCTGTTGGCTAGGCCTGCTCCCGGGTGGCAGAGGGCAGGCCCAATCCCTAGGTGCAGCCCCTGGTCGGGCTCAGAGCAGGGCTGATTGGGGAGTTGGGGCGCCGCCCCTGTCATGCACAGAGCAGGGTGGATCGGGAGGTTGCGATGCCACCCTCAGTCATGCTCAGGGTAGGGCTGATTGGGGGGTTGGGGCACCACCCCCTGTCACACTCAAGGCAGGGTCGATGAGGAGGTTGCGGCGCCACCCCCTGTCACGCACAGAGCAGGGCCAATCAGGGGGTTGGGGCGCTGCACCCTGTCACTCACAGAGCAGGGCCCATCAGGGGGTTGGGGAGCTCCCTGCTGTCACTCACAGAGTTGGGCCGATAGGGGAGTTGGGGCATCGCCCTCTATCACCCACAGAGCAGGGCCGATCAGGGGGTTGGGGCACTGCCACTGTCACACTCAGAGCAGGGCCGATCAGGGGGTTGGGGCACTGCCACTGTCACACTCAGAGCAGGGCTGATCAGGGGGTTGGGGCGCCGCACCCTGTCACACACAGAGCAGGGCCGATCAGGGGGTTGGGGCGCCTCACCCTGTCACACACAGAGCTGCAGAGCGAACAGGGGGTTGGGGAGCTCCCCCCTATCAGGCACAGAGCAGGGCTGATCAGGGGGTTGGGGCGCCTTCCCCTGTCATGAACAGAACAGGGCCGATAGGGAGGTTGTGGCCCCACCCCCTGTCACACACAGAGCTGCAGGGCGATCAGGGGGTTTGGGCGCTGCCCCCTGTCATACTGATCCCGGTGCTGGGAGGCCTCGCGGCTCTGCTGATCCCGGTGCTGGGAGGCATATTACCCTTTTACTATACAGAGGCCTGGTGCACGGGTGGGGGCTGGCTGGTTTGCCCTGAAGGGTGTCCTGGATCAGGGTGGGGGTCCCCACTGGGGTGCCTGGCCAGCCTGGGTGAGGGGATGATGGCTGTTTGCAGCTGGTCACATACCCTTCAGGTGGGGGTCCCCACTGGGGTGCCTGGCCAGTCTGGGTGAGGGGCTGAGGGCTGTTTTCAGGCTGGCGGGTGACTCAATCTCCCAACCGCTCCTTTTTTCTTTTCTTTTTTATTCTGGGCCAGCTTTAGCTCTGAGGCTTGGCTCCAGGTCTTAGGCCTCCGCTGCTGAAAGCAGGTTTCTGGCCTTTGTTTACCTTCTGTATTTGAAACAATGTTGCGATCCTGCTGGCTGAAGCCCAGCGACTAAAGCAGGTTTCTGGGGTTTTTTTTAGCTTATGTATTTGTAACATAGTTGCTTAGAGTTGCAGCTCAGAGGCCGGCAGCGGCAGGTGGGGAACGTTGGAGTCCTCCGTCACTGAAGCAAGCAAGCCTCAGGTTCGCTTCAAGCTGCCTGGCTGCCGGCCGCCATCTTGGCTGCCAGTTAATTTGCATATCACCCTGATTAGCCAATGGGAAGGGTAGCGGTCTTACTTTAATTACCATGCTTCTCTTTTATTAGATAGGATAATGAACTCTCAGAAAGAGAAACTAAAAAAAAATCCTATTTACCATGGCAACCAAAAATTAAGATACTTAGAAATAAACTTAACAAAGGAAGTAAAAGACCTGTACTCTGAAAACTACAGGCCATTGAAAAAAGAGATAGAAGAAGATACAATCAAATGGAAGAATATATCATGTTCATGTATTGGTGGAATAAACATCATTAAAATGTCCACACTTCCCAAAGCAATTTATAGATTCAATTTAACCCCTACTAAAATGCCAACAGTATATTCTGCAGACCTAGAACACACACTTAAAAATTTATATGGAACAACAACAACAAAAAAGACCCCGAATAGCTGCAGTAATCTTGATAAAAAAGAAAAAGTTTGGAGGAATCACAATACCAGATATCAAATTATACTGCAAAGCCACTGTACTCAAAACGCCCAGTACTGGCACAAGAACAGGCATATAGATCAATGGAACAGAACAGAGGAACCAGAAATTGAACCAAGCCATTATGCTCAATTCATATTTGACACAGGAGGCAAGAGCATACAATGGAGTCAAGACAGTCTCTTCAATAAATGGTTTTGAGAATTTTTGGATAGGTACATGCAAAAATGAAATTAGACCACCAAGTTACACCATTCACAAAAATAAACTCAAAATGGATAAAAGACTTAAATGTAATATGTGAAACCTTAAAAGTCCTGGAATATACCATAGGCAGCAAAATATCAGACATCTCTCTTAGCAACATGTTTATGGTTACACCTCCTAGAATAGTGGTTCTCCACCTTCCTAATGCTGTGACCCTTTAATACAGTTCCTCATGTTGTGGTGACCCCAAACCATAAAATTATTATTTTTTTTTCAGTTTTCATAATTTCCTTTATTTTTTTAATTAAATCTTTATTGTTCAGATTATTACATTTGTTCCTCTTCCCCCCCCATAATCCCCTCCTCCCAGTTCCCGCCCCACCCTCCGCCCTCACTCCCCACCCACTGTCCTCATCCATAGGTGCACGATTTTTGTCCAGTCTCTTCCCCCATCTCCCACACCACTTTCCCCCCCAAGAATAGTCAGTCCAATTCCCTATCTATGTCCCTGATTCTATTATAATCACCAGTTCATTCTGTTCATCAGATTATTTATTCACTTGATTCTTAGATTCACTTGTTGATAGATGCATATTTGTTGTTCATAATTTGTATCTTTACCTTTTTCTTCCTCTTCCTCTTCTTAAAGGATACCTTTCAGCATTTCATATAATACTGGTTTGGTGGTGATGAACTCCTTTAGCTTTTCCTTATCTGTGAAGCACTTTATCTGATCTTCAATTCTGAATGATAGCTTTGCTGGATAAAGTAATCTTGGTTGTAGGTTCTTGGTATTCATCACTTTGAATATTTCTTGCCACTCCCTTCTGGCCTGCAAAGTTTCTGTTGAGAAATCAGCTGACATTTGTGTGGGTACTCCCTTGTAGGTAACTGAGTTTCTTTCTCTTGCTGTTTTTAAGATTCTCTCTTTATCTTTTGCTCTTGGCATTTTAATGATGATGTGTCTTGGTGTGGTCCTCTTTGGATTCCTTTTGTTTGGGGTTCTCCGCGCTTCTTGGACCTGTAAGTCTATTTCATTCACCAGGTGGGGGAAGTTTTCTGTCATTATTTCTTCAAATAGGTTTTCAATATCTTGCTCTCTCTCATCTTCTGGCACCCCTATAATTCTGATGTTGGTACACTTGAAGCTGTCCCAGAGGCTCCTTACACTATCCTCGCATTTTTGGATTCTTTTTTCATTCCACCCCTCCGGTTGGGTGTTTTTTGCTTCCTCGCATTTCAAATCATTGACTTGATTCTAGCGCTCCTCTGGTCTGCTGTTGGGAGTCTGTATAATATTCGTCATTTCAGTCTGTGTATGCTTAATTTCTAGTTGGTTCCCCAACATAACATCGAGGGTCTCATTAGTTTTCTTGTAGATCTCATTAAGTTTATCGGCGGCTTCTAAACAGTTCTTGAGAGACCTTAAAAGTGTGGTTCTGATCTCTATATTTTCCATTGACAATTTTGTCCTGTTTCTTTGTCTCCGCATTTTGTTATGCTTTCTTGGTGCACCCCCTAGTGGTCTTTGTGCGCAGTCTTGTAGTTAAGCCTTGATTGTTGTAGCTAATACCAGGGAGGGTTTGACCTCCAGGCCAAGTGGCTGTCCATAAAATTATTTTCGTTGCTACTTCATAACTGTAATTTTGCTACTGTTATGAATCATAATGTAAATATCTGATATGCAGGATGTATTTTCATTGTTACAAATTGAACATAATTAAAGCATAATGATTAATCACAAAAACAATATGTAATTATATATGTGTTTTCCGATGGTCTTAGGCGACCCCTGTGAAAGGGTCGTTCGACCCTCAAAGGGGTCACGACCCATAGGTTGAGAATCGCTGTCCTAGGACAATGGAAACTAAGGAGAAAATAAACAAATGGGACTACATCAAAATAAAAATTCCTGCACTCCTAAATGAACCATCAACAAAATAACAAGAGAGCCCACTACATTGGAGAACATATTTGACAATGATATATCGGATAAGGGGTTAATCGCCAAAACATATAAGGAACTTATACAACTTACCAAAAGGAAGACAAACAATCCAATTTAAAAAATGGGCAAAGGACTTAAATAGACACTTCTCCAAAGTGGACATACAGAAAGTCAAGAGACATATGAATAAATGCTCAAAGTCATTAATCATCCGAGAGAGGCAAATCAAAATGACAATGAGGTATTACCTCATACCTGTTAGAATGGCTATCATCAACAAATCAACCAATGACAAGTGTTGGCAATGTTGTGGAGAAAAGGGAATCCTAGTACACTGCTGGTGGGAATGCAAACTGGTGCAATAACTGTGGAAAAGAGTATGAAGTTTCCTCAAAAAATTGAAAATGGAACTCCTATTTGACCCAGTCATCCCACTTCTAGGAATATATCCTAAGAATCTTAAACACTCATTAGAAAGAATATATGCACCCCTATATTCATAGCAGCACAAGATCTAGAAACAGCCTAAGTGTCCACCAGCAGATTATTGGATTAAAAAACAACAACATGGTACATTTACACAATGGAATATTATGCAGCAATAAAAAAGAAAGACCTCTTACCATTTGCAAGTGCATGGATAGACCTGGAGAGTATCATGCTGAACAAAATAAGCCAGTGAAAGAAAGATAAGTATCATATGATATCACTCATATGTGGTATCTTATGAACCAAATAAACCAGTGATGGCGAACCTATGACACGTGTGTTAGAGGTGACATGGGAACTCATTTTTTTGGTTGATCTTTCTTTGTTAAATGGCATTTAAATATATAAAATAAATATCAAAAATATAAGTCTTTGTTTTACTATGGTTACAAATATCAAAAAATTTCTATATGTGACACGGCACCAAAGTTAGGGTTTTTCAAAATGCTGACACGCCGAGCTCAAAAGGTTCGCCATCACTGGTCATAAACTGATGATCAAAAATAGAGCCAGTGTCATAGAAGCCTGAACAGATTGTTGATTCTCAGAGGGAAGGCAGGGGAGGGTGGGTGGGAAGAGATCAACCAATGAACTTGTATGCATATATGCATAACCCATGCACACAGACAATGGGGTCATGAGGGCCTTGGGCAGGGGTGGGGATTGGGGGGGCGGGAGCAGGCTGAAAGAGGTTAATGGGGGGAAAAGGAGGACCTATGTAAAACTTTCAACAATAAAGATTTTTAAAAATTCAAATGGATTTAAGGAACAGAGACTCCAATAATCAACCCTTATAATTATAGCTAATTAGTTTTCAACTGTTGCCAGGGCCATTCAGTTGAAACAGGATTCTCTTTTCACAAATAGTGCTGGGACAATTGCATAGACACTTGCAAAAAGATAAACCTGAAACTTTACTTATTTTTTTTTTAAATTCTTCACCCAAGGATATGTTTTTCACTGATTCTAGGGAGAAAAGGATGAGGGAAAGAGAGAGAGAGAGACATTGATGGACTGTCTCCCATATGTGTCCTGGCCAGGGATTAAACCCACAACCTGGGTATGTGTACTGAATGGGAATGGAACCAGTGACCCTTTGGTGAATGGATGATGCTCCAACCAACTGAGCCACTACACAGTTGGCCAGGGCTGAACATGAAAGTTTAGTCCCCACTACACAAAACATTTAACTCAAAATAAATTATATACGTAAATATAATGGCTATCCTATAAACTCTTAGAAAAAAAAGAAAATCTTGAGACTTTGAATTAAGCAATACTTTTTTATTTTTTTAAATATATTTTATTGATTTTTTTTTACAGAGAGGAAGGGAGAGAGATAGAGAGCTAGAAACATCGATGAGAGAGAAACATCGATCAGCTGCCTCCTGCACATCTCCTATTGGGGATGTGCCCGCAACCCAGGTACATGCCCTTGACTGGAACCGAACCTGGGACCCTTCAGTCCCCAGGCCGGCGCTCTATCCACTGAGCCAAACCGGTTTCGGCTAAGCAATACTTTTTAAGATACAAATTTAAAAGAATTAGTCATGAAAGAAAAATTAGTAAAATAGGCTTTATCAAAATTCAAAACTTTTAAATATCATTAAGAAAGGTAAGACAAGCCATAGACTAGAAGACAGCATTTACAAATCATGCATCTAATAAAAGAGTTTGTCCAACTGCAGAATATATAAAGAACTCTTAAAAACCCGACTTTGCAAGTGGCAAAAAAATGAAAAGATATTTCTCCAAAGAAATACACAAATGGCTAATAAGCGCATGAAAAGATGTTCAACATAATTTGTCACCAGGGAAATACAAAGTAAAACCACAAGAAAATGCCATTTCACATCCAACAGAATGTCTATAATCAAAAGGAAAGACAATAGTGAAATGTTGGCAATGATAGGGAGAAATAGAAACCTTCAGTCCTTGCTGACTTGTATGTAAATGATAAGCCACTTTGAAAAACAGTTTGGCATTTTTAAAAAATAGCTAAACATAAGTTTACAATAAAACACAGCAACTCTACTTTTAGGTACCCACTTAAGAGCAATGAAAACATTATGTCTTCACAAAGACCAACATGTGAAAGTTCAGCATAGCATTATTCATTATATAGCCAAAAGAGTGGAATAAACCCTAATATCTATCAACCTAAGAATGGAGAAAAAATATTTGGTACAGCTAGCATACTATAAGAGAATATTATTTAGCACTAAAAATGAATTAAATATAATACATGTTACAGTATAAATGAACCTCAAAAACATGCAAAGTGAAAGAAGATACATACAATATACTACAGCCCTAACCGGTTTGGCTCAGTGGATAGAGCGTTGGCCTGCGGACTGAAGGGTCCCAGGTTCAATTCCAGTCAAGGGCATGAACTTTGGTTGCAGGTACATCCCCCAGTAGGAGGTGTGCAGGAGGCAGCTGATCGATGTTTCTCTCTCATCGATGTTTCTAACTCTCTATTCCTCTCCCTTCCTCTCTATAAAAAATCAATAAAATATATTTTAAAAAATACCACATATTGTATGAAATATCCAGAAGAATCAAATATATAGACACAGAAGGCAGATTAGTGGTTGCCTGCAATTGGGAGTGGGAACTAACTAAACTGTCATGAAGGATCTTGTTTTTCCTAAATACTGTCTGCATTTAAAAATTTTTAAGTTATAGTTGACATTCAATATTATGTGGTATTCGTTTTAGGTGTATGGCATAGTGATTATACAATCATATACTTTATAAAGTCATCCCAGTGATGTTTCCAGTACCCACCTGGTACCCTATACTATACTTTTTACAATATTATTGACTATATTCCCTATGCTGTACTTTACATCCCTGTGACTATTTTGTAACTACCAATCTGTACTTCTAAATCCTTTCACCTTTTTCAACTAGTCCACCAACCCCCTTCCCATCTGTCAGCCATCTGTCTGTTCTCAGGTGTGATGTGATATCTTGTGGTTTAATTTACATTTCTCTGAAGATTAGTGACATTGAGCATCTTTTCATATGTCTGTATGTCCTCTTTGAATTAGTGTTTATTCAAGTCCCCTGCCCACTTTTTAATTGGATTCTTTGTGTTTGGGGTTTTTGTTTGTTTTGTTTTGGTGTTGATCTGTATGAGTTCTTCATACATTTTTGTTATTAACCCTTTGTCAGATATATCATTGGTGAATATCTTCCTGCATTCAGTGGGTTGTCTTTTTGTTTTGTTGAAGGTTTTCTTTACTGTGCAAAAGCTTTTTAATTTGATATAGTTTAATTTGTTCTTTTTTCTTTTGTTTCCCTTGCCTGAGGAGATGCATTAGAAAAAGGCGTTGCAAAGAGAAATGTTAGATTTTACTGCCTATGTTTACTCCTAGGAGTTTTATGGCTTCAAGTCTTACATTGAACTCTTTAACCCATTTTGTTTATTCTTGTATATTGTGTGAGAAGGTAGTCCAGTTTCATTTTTTGGATGTATCTGTCCAATTTTCTCAGTACCATTATTGAACATATGGTATTTATTGAATGTTTTTGCCTCCTTTGTCAAATATTAATTGATCTTATAGGCATTGATTCATTTCTGGAATCTCTATTCTGTTGCATTAATCTATGTGTCTGTTTTTATGCCAGTGCCATGCTGTTTTGACTACTACAGCCTTTTACTATAGTTTGATATCTATTAGCACGATACATCCAACTTTCCCCCTCCCCTCAAGATGCTGTGGCTATTCAGGGTCTTTTGTGGTTCCATAAAAAATGTGAATTATTTGGTCTAGATCTGTAATATGCCATTGGAATTTAGATAGGAATTGCATGTAATCTATACATTGTTTTGGATAGTATTGACATTTTAATTCTTCCTCTCCATGAGCCTGGTATATGCTTTCATTTATTTGTATCTTCTTCATTTTTTTCTTAATTCTTATAGTTTTCTAAGTACAGAACTTTTGCCTCTTTTGTTAAATTTACACCTAGGTATTTTAGGATATTATTGTGCAATTGTAAATGGATTTTTTAAAGTTTTTTTTTCTTTCTGATAGTTTATCACTACTATATAAAAATGCAACTGATTTCTAGATATTTATTTTGCATTCTAATTTACTGAATTAATTTATTACTTTTATTAGTTTTTTGTAGAATATTTAGGGTTCTCTATATAGGGTATCATGTCATCTGCAAATAATGACAGTTTTACCTCTTCCTTTCCAATTTGGATACTTCTTATTTCTTCTTCTTTTCTAATCCCTGTGGCTAAGACTTTTAGTACTATGTTGAATAACAGTGCTGAGAGCAGATATCCCTGCCTAGTTCCTGATTTTAAAAAAAAACCAGAAAACACTATTCATTTTTCCATTTTGAGTACAATGTTGGCTGTTGGTTTGTCATATATGGCTTTTGTTATGTTGAGATATGTTTCCTCTATTCCTACATTACTGAGAGTTTTGATCATAATGGGTGCTGGAATTTTTTAAATGTTTTTCTATATCTATTTATAGGATAGTGTGGTTTGGTGATGATAGCCATTCTGACAGGTGTGAGATGCTATCTCATTGTTGTTTTGATTTGCATCTCTCAGATGATTAGTGTTGAGCACATTTTCATACGTCTCTTGGCCTTCTGTATGTCCACTTTGGAAAAATGTCCATTTAAGTCCTTTGCGCATTTTTCGATTAGATTATTTATCTTCCTTTTTTTAAGTTGTATGAATTCCATATAAATTTTAGAGATTAGGCCTTTATTGGATATAACATTGTCAAATATGTTCTCCCATGCAGTAGGAGTTCTTGTTGTTTAGTTGATGGTTTCTTTTGCTGGACAGAAGCTTTTTATTTTGATGTAGTCCCATTTGTTTATTTTTCCCTTATTTCCATTTCCCTAAGAGCTATGTCAGTAAAGAGATTACTATGACAAATGTCTGATATTTTGTTGCCTATGGAGTCTTCTAAGATTTTTATGGTTTCCTGTCTTACGTTTAAGTCCTTTATCCATCTTGAGGTTATTTTTGTGTATGGTATAAGTTGGCGGTCTATTTTTTTTTTTTTTTTTGCATATCTGTCCAATTTTCCCAACATTGTTAATTGAAAGGACTGTCTTGACTCCATTGTATGCTCTTGCCTCATTTGTCAAATATTAATTGAGCATAATGGCTTGGGTCATTTTCTGGGTTTACTGTTCTGTTCCATTGGCCTATATGTCTGTTCTTGTGCCAGTACCAGGCAGTTTAGAGAACAGTGGCTTGGTAATATAGCTTGATATCTGGTATTGTGATCCCTCCAACTTTGTTCTTCTTTCTCAAGATTGCTGTGGTTATTTGGGGTCTCATTTTATTCCATATGAAGTTTTAGAGAGTTTGTTTTAGGTCTTTGATGTATGCCATTTGTATTTTAATGGGGATTGCATTAAATCTATAGATTGCTTTGAGTAGTATGGACATTTTAATGATGTTAATTCTACTAATCCATGAACACAGTATATTCTTTCATTTATTTATGTCTTCCTCTATCTCTTTTTTCAATGTTCTGTAGTTTTTGAGTGCAGGTCTTTTACCTCCTTATTTAAGTTTATTCCTAGGTATCTTAATTTTTTTTTTTTTTTAGTTGCAATGATAAATGGGATTGGTTTTTTGTTTGTTTCTCTTTCTGTGAGTTCATTATTGGTGTATAAAAAAGCCATAGATACTGGGTGCTAATTTTGTATCCTGCTACATTGCCAAATTCATTTATTAAATCTAGTAGTTTTGTGATAGTCTTTAGGTTTTCTATGTACAATATCATGTCATCTGTGAATAATGACAGTTGTACTTCTCCTTTTCCAATTTGAATGCCTTTTATTTCTTCTTATTGTCTAATTGCTATGGCTAGCACTTCCACTACTATGTCAAACAGGAGTGGTGAAAATGGGCATCCCTGTCTTGTTCCTGTTCTTAGGGGAAATGGTTTTAATTTTTGCCTATTGATTATGATGTTGGCTGTAGGTTTGTCATATAAAGCATTTATTATGTTGAGGTATGATCCCTCTATTCCCACTTTGCGGAAAGGTTTTGTCGAGAAAGCATATTGGATTTTGTCAAATAATTTTTCTGCATAAGTTTATATGATTATGTGATCTTTATCTCTTAATTTTTTTATGTGATGTATCACATTTATTGATTCATTGATACCATCCCGACATCTCAGGAAAAAATCCTACTTGGTCATGGTGTATGATCTTTCTAACATAATGCTGGATTGATTTGCTAGAATTTTGCTGAGGATTTTAGCATCTATGTTCATCAAAGATATTGGTCTGTAATTCTCTTTCTTTGTGGTGTCTTTATCTGGTTTTGGGATTAGGGTAATGCTGGCTTCATAAAAAGAGATTGAAAGTGCTCCTTCCTTTTGAATTTCTTGGAATAGTCTGAGGAGGATCGGTTTCAGTTCTTCTTTGAATGTTTGGTAAAACTCCCCTGTGGAGCTGTCTGGCCCAGGGCTTTTGTTTGCTGGAATTTTTTGGATTAATGCTTCAATTTTCTTCATAATTATTGGCCTATTCAGATTTTTTTATTCTTCCTGATTGAGTTTTGGAAGGTTGTATTTTTCTAGGAATATGTCCATTTCTTCTAGGTTGACCAGTTTGTTGGAATAGAGTTGCTTATAGTATTTTTTTTTTACACACCTTTATATTTCTGTGGGGTCTGGTGTTATTTCGCCACTTTAATTTCTGATTTTGTTTATTTGGGTTCTCTCTCTCTGCTTCTTGGTGAGCCTGGCTAGAGGTTCATTAGTCTTGCTTATCCTTTCAATGAACCAGCTCATGGTTGTATTGATTTTTTCTATTTTTTGTCCCTATGTCATTTATTTCTGCTCTGAATTTTATTATTTCCTTACATCTGCTCACTCTGGGCTTTTCCCATTGCTCTCTTTGTAATTCTGTAAGTTGTAGAGTTAAATAATTTATGACTAGTTTTTCTTGTTTTTTTTTTTTTTTCTGTGGTAGGGATGTAATACTATGAAATTCCCTCTTAAGACTGCTTTCACTGTGTCCCATAGATTTTGGATTGCTGTGTTTTCCTTGTCATTTGTTTCCAGGATGTTTTTTACTTATTATTTGATCTCTTTGGTAACCCAATAATTGTTTAATAACCTGCCGTGCAGCCTCAAAGTGTTTAATATTTTTTATTGTAGTTTATTCCTAATATTGTGCCATTGTGATCTGAGAAAATGCTTGATATGATTTCAATCTTCTTGAATTTGAAGAAACTTTGCCTGTGTTCCTATATGTGGTCTGTCTTTGAAAATGTCCCATGTGCACTTGAGAATAATATATATTCTGTAGCTTTTGGGTGAAATGTTCTGAAGATGTCAATTAAGTCTATCTGATCTAGTGAGTTGTTTAAGATTGCTGTTTCTTTGCTGATATTTTGTCCAGAGGATTTATCCAGTTTGTGAAGGGGTATTAAAGTCCCATACTATAATTGTGTTGTGATCGATCTCTCCCTTGATATCTTCCAGAAGGTTTTTTTTTTTTTAATGTATTTGGGTGCTCCTGCATTGGGTTCATATATATGTTTACCAGAATTATATCCTTTTGTTGTGTTGATCTCTTTAGTATTATGAAGTGACCTTCCTTATCTCATGCTATGGCCTTCACTTGGATGTCTGTTTTGTCAGATATAAGTATTGCTACCCCAGCTTTGTTTTCATTTCCATTTGCCTGAAAGATATTTTTCCATCTTTTCACTTTCTCTCTGTGTGAGTCTCTTTTCTGAGGTGGATCTCTTGTAGACATCATATATATGTGTCATGTTTTCTTATCCATTCAGCCACTCTATGTCTTTTGATTGGAGCATTCAGTCCATTTACGTTTAAGGTTATTATTGATAGGTACTAGTTTGTAGCCATTTTTATTTTTTATGCCTGTGTTCCTTCTTCACTTTCTATTTCTTCTTTTTACAACTGTCCCTTTAGCATTTCCTGCATTGCTGACTTGGTAGTGATAAACTACCTTAGCCCTTTTTTTGTCTGTGATGCTCCTGATTTCCCCTTCAATTCTGAATGATAGCCTTGCTGAATAGAGTATTCTTGGATTCAGTCCCTTGCTTTGCATCATTCTGTGTACTTCATTCCACTCCCTTCTGGACTGATGTGTTTCTATTGAGAAATCATTTGATAATCTAATGTGAGATCCTTTGTATTTGACTTTTTGTTTCTCTCTTTCAGCCTTTAAAATTATCTTTATTGTTAACATTTTACATTGTAATTATGATGTGTTAGTGTGGTTCTTTTGGGTTCATCTTGTTTGGAACTCTCTGTGCTTGTGTGACTTCTTCCCCAAACCAAGGAAGTTTTATGTCATTACTTCTTCAAAAAAGTTTTCTAATCCTTGTTACTATTCTTGTCCTTTTGGTACCCCTATTATATGTATATTACTTCATTTCCTGTTGTCCTAAAGCTCCCTTACGCTCTCCTCCTGCTTTCTAATGTTTAATTCCAATTACTGTTCAGATTAGGTGTGTTTCTTAGCCCTAACTCACTAATTCAGTACTCCGCTTCAAGTCTACTGTTGAACCTTCCATCTTGTTTTTTATTGTCACTATATTATTTTTTATTTCCTCTTGATTCATACATAGCTTGTTGATTTTTCTCATCCATCCTGTTTATGAACTGTATAATCCAGTGATGGCGAACCTATGACACACGTGTCAGAGGTGACACGCGAACTCATTTTTTTGGTTGATTTTTCTTTGTTAAATGGCATTTAAATATATAAAATAAATATCAAAAATATGTCTTTGTTTTACAATGGTTACAAATATCAAAAGATTTCTATATGTGACATGGCACCAGAGTTAAGTTAGGGTTTTTCAAAATGCTGACACGCCGAGCTCAAAAGGTTCACCATCACTGGTATAACCCTTGTTCTGAATTCTTTTTTTGACATATTGCATGACTCTGTTTCATTTAGTTCATTTCCTGGCAATTCCTTCTTTCCTTCGTGGGTTGTTTCTTTGTCTCCCCATTTTTGCTCTCACCAAAGGGTCAAGGTGCTGAGTTGTGTGGGGCCACTGGCTGAAGTCGAGGGCTTGGCAGCAGGTTGGTGTGCTCTGAGGGTCACCTGACAGTTCAGGTGCCAGGATGTATGGGGTTCCTGGTCACAGCGGTGGGTTCGCGGGAGTGTTGTGCACCCCAAGATTCACCGGAGAGCCCAAGCACTGGGATGCGTGGGGCCTGTGGTCACACTGGCAGGCTGGTGGGAGGGTTGTGCACTCCAGAACTCATAGTAGCCTGTGGCCAATGAGGCTGAAATCAAGGTGTCCTCAGGTCTACCGCTGAAGTAGCAGGTCTTTGGCTGGAGTGGCTGTAGCGTCCTGGGTGGTATCTGAGGCAAGTCTGGGTGATAGTGAGGCTGAGCTCCTGGGATATATGGGTCTTGTCTCCCCTTCAAGATAGCATGGTTTCTATGCCAGTGCCAGCTGCACAGGTGTACTTGCAGTGGTATCAGGGGCTCCCTGTCTAAGAGAGCCCAGTCAGCCAGCCCCCAAACATCCTGCAGGATCTAACTGTCCCTCACTCTCTCACACACACAGACCACACATGTCCACACACTTCCCTTTCACTCCCTCACTCACACTCATCCTCACTTGTCTTGCCAGCCACCATCTTCCCTCTGCTTTGTCTCTTTTTATAGCCTATGTTTTAAATTCCATTTTTATATAAGTACTAGAGGCCCGGTACACAAAATTCGTGTACTGGGGGGCGGGGGGGGGGTGCGGTCTCTCAGACTGGCTAATAACCTCTTGCAGTCTGGGACACCTTGCTCCTTACCGCCCACCTGCAGCAGAGGTGGGATAGGCTCCTGCCACCACCGCTGCACTCACCAGCTATGAGCCCAGCTTCTGGCTGAGCAGCACACCCTGTATGGAAGTGCACTGACCACCAGAGGGCAGCTCCTGTGTTGAGTGTCTGCCCCCTGGTGGCCAGTGGGCATCATAGCAACTGGTTGTTTTGCCATTTGGTCAATTTGCATATTAGGGTTTTATTATATAGGATTGCTACCTCCACTTATTTATTTGAATTTGTATAAAATATATATTTTTCTATCCCTTTACTTTCAGTCTGTGTGTTCTGAGGCAGGTCTCTTGTAGACAGCATGTATATATATGGTCTTGTTTTGTTATCTATTCAGCTATCCTATGTCTTTTGATTAAAGCATTTAAGCCATTTCCAATTAAAGTGATGTTTGACATATTTATTGCCATTTTATTTTTTATAACTGTGTTACTCTTTTTTAAAATTTATTTTTCTTAAAAAGATCCTTTAACATATCTTTTAATTGGCTTCAGGGTAATAAATGCCTTTAGCATTTTCTTGTCTGGGAAGCTCTTTGTTTCACCTTCAATTTTTTAAAAAAATGTTTTTATTGATTTCAGAAAATGGAAAGAAAATTGAGAGAGAGAGAAATATCAATATGAGTGAAACACTGATCAATGGCCTCCTGCACACGCCTTACTGGGGATTGAGTGCACAACCTGGGCATGTGCCCTTGCCAGGGAATCTAACTGGCAACCTCCTGGGGCATGGGATGATGCTCAACCAACTAAGCTACACTTGCTGGGCTCACCTTCAATTTTAAAGATAGCCTTGATGGATTGAGTAATGGTTGTAGATCCTTGCTTTTCATCACTTTGAATATTTCTTGTCAATCCCTCATGGCCTGAAATGTTTCTGTTGAAAAATTAGTTGTCAGTCTTACGGGAGCTCCCTTGTAGTTAACTAACTCTCTTTCTCTTGAAGCTTTTAAGATTCTGTCTTTGTTTTTAACCTTTGCCATTTTAATTATAATGTGTCTTGGTGTGGGTCCCTTTGGGTTTATCTTTTTTGGGACTCTCTGTGCTTCCTGAATTTATTTGTCTCCCCCCCCCCCCCCCGCACTGGGTTTGGAAAGTTTTCAGTCATTATTTCTTCAAATAGTTTATTGATCCCTTACTCTCTTTTCCTTCTGGTACCCCTGATATGGATGTTGCTATGCTTGCTGTTGTCCCACATGTCCCTTAAACTATCCTCATTTTTAAAATTCTGTTTTTCTTTTTGCAACTCTGCTTGAGTGTTTTCTGTTACCTTGTCTTTCAAATCACTGCTTTGTCCAAGTTGCTATTGATTCCTCCTAGTGTATTTTTTTAAAAATTGATTTTGAGAGAGAGAGAGAGAGGAAAGGAGAGAGAAAAATATACACAGAGAAACACTGATGTGAGAGAAAAACATTGATTGGCTGTCTCTCACATGTGCCCTAATTGGTGATCAAACCTGCAATCCTAATAAGTGCCCTAACCAGGAATTGAACCCTCAACCTTTTGATTTATGGTACAATGCTCCAGTCAAAACCAACTGAGCCATACCAGCCAGGGCAATTCCTTCAAGTTAGATAGTGTATTCTTCATTTTGACTGTTTTTATGGTTTCTACTAGTATGTCCTTTTTAAATGCACACTATCTTTTTATTGAAGTTCTCACTTAGTTTATCCATTCTTCACTTAAGTTCCTTGAGCATCTTATAACCATTCTTTTGAACTCTGTATCTTGTAGCTTTCCTGCCTCCATTTTATTTAGTTTTTTTTTCCAGGGATTTCTTCTGTTCTTTCCCTTAGTACATGATTCTTCACCTCTCCATTTTGGCTGGGTTTTTTTGTTTGTTTGTTTTGTATCTGTGTACTAGGTAGATCTGTTATGTCTTTCTGTTATGGTATTATAGCTTTATATAGTAGGTGTCTTTTGGGGCTAAGTGATATAGCCTCCCTGATCACTTGAGCTAAAAGATCTAGGAATGTCCCTTATGTGGATTACGTGCGCCCTCCTGTTTTATTTGAATCTTGATTGCTTTATACCCACCAGTGGGTAGGGTTGAGCCTCAAGTTGTCTATCTTTGAGGATTGACCCCAGTCACAGTATAAGTGGGAGCTGACATCACAAAGCGGAATTTGCCCCAGTATGATCTTGTGTCTGCCTATATGCTCCCTTGGGTATGACACTTTTGGGAATAATTGGGTTTTCCTCTGATGTGGACTAAACCCACCACCAGATGTGTAGTGTTCTGTGGCCTCCTGGAAGGGTCTCTGTCAACATCAATAGCAGGTGCTGCTTGTGACTGGCCCTAGGCTATTGATATGGAGTTACAAAGTGATCCACAGTATGTGTCAGCTTCTGATGTGCTCCCTGGAGGGGCTAAGCTTCACATCAATGCTGGATTTCACCAGTACTGAGTTTGGGGGCAGGTATACAAAAGGCCGAAAGTACTCTGAGATCTGTTCTTGCCTGCCAGCTGCTCCACCAACCCCTATGTCTACTTGGACATCCTCAAGAGCCTACCAGGCAAGTCTTCAGAGTAGGCCCAGGCTGCCCACCTTTACTTGCCACCTCCATGGTACATGAGCTAAGCCAGGCCAGATTTAGGAGTGTGGATCTATTGGATATCTGGTACTGTTATGGCGTTGGTCAGGCATATGCAGGGTGGGGAGAAGAATTGTCCCTATCCCAAAGCCTCACAACTCAGTCTCCTTGTGTCCTTCAACATTCCCGGAGACTTCCCAGACCTCCTCAATAGCTCTCCAATAAAGTCTTCAGCACAAGTCCAGACTGGCTACTGCTATCAGACTCCTCCATAGGGTGGGATTTCAGCAGGATTGGTCCACTAGGAGAAAAGGGTAGTGGCAACTACATCTCTCATAGGGGGATATCACTGTGTGGCAAGCAAGGGGAAAATGGCTCCCACCCCAGAGCTTCACAATTCAGTTTCTTCCTGCACCAATCTCTGACAATCCCTGAGACCACCAGACTTCCTCAAAAGCTTTTCAAGATAGTCTACACCAGCCCTAACTGGTTTGGCTAAGTGGATAGAGCATCAGCCTGCGGACTCAAGCGTCCCAGGTTCGATTCTTGTCAAGGGCATGTACCTTGGTTGTGGGCACATCCCCAGCAGGGAGTGTGCAGGAGGCAGCTGATTGATGTTTCTCTCGCATTGATGTTTCTAATTCTCTATCCCTCTCCCTTCCTCTCTGTAAAAAAGTCAATAAAATGTATTTAAAAAAAAAAGTCTGCACCCAGGCTGGCTGCAACCAGTATACTTCTCTACAGAGCACAAGTTTGGCAAGGTGGCATGTTATAAAGTATCGCATTGGAATGATAAAAACGTTTTAAAATTGAATTTACTAAAATTCTTGACTCAATTAAGATGGGTGAATTTTATGGTATACCAATTATATTTCAATGAAGTGTTTTAAAAATAATTGCTATGGCTAGGCTATGTGGCTCAATTGGTTGGAGCATTCTATATAATAAAAGGGTAATATGCTAATTAGACCAGAGGTCTTCTGAACATCCTTCCTGACAAAGCTGGGCCCAGGAGAAGCCACCTGCCTGTGGTCCCAGGCGACAGAGGCTGTGGCTGCGGCCATGGTGAAGCCACCTGCACCCAGTCCCGGGCACCTGTGGCCAGTCCAGGCAAAGCCGCCCCCAGTCCCGGGTGCCTGAGCCTGCGGCTGGCCTGGGTGAAGTCGGCCCAGGTCTCAGGTGCCTGCAGTCGGCCGGAGGAGGGAAGCCTGGGTCCTGGTTGGAGAGGGTGCAGGCTAGGCTGAGGGACCCCCACCCCCATGCATGAATTTTGTGCACCAGTCCTCTAGTTGTCCCATAAACAGGTTCAATTCCCAGTTGGGGCACATACAGGAGGCAACTGATGGAAGTTTCTCACATCAATGTTTCTTTCTCTTTCCCTTCCTCTTTCTCTAAAATCCATAGACATATCCTCAGGTGAGCATTGAAAATAATAATAAAATAAAATAATTTCTATGGCACAAGCATGATGGCATAAGAGTTCCTTCTGGTCTGTCTTCTTGAAGTTAAAACAAGTTGAAAATATGTAATTCAGCAAAGAATTCCCTGCTCAACTCACTAACACATCTGAGAGCATGGCAAATTTGAGAAAATAAGGTAGGAGGTAAGAGGAAGGAACAAAGATGTGTACCACAGATAGCCCAGAGCTTACCATGTGGTCCGGAATAAGGGACAAATCAGATTTATACTCTGAGTTGAGTGGTAGAATAAGCATTTCTGCCACAGTGTTCAGCAAAAACTTGGCAGACATAAAACACAGAGGTGTGGCAGCTGTTTTCTAGAAGCTGTCATTTCCAGGCAAAAAACAAAACCACTGAGCCTAGCTGCCTCCCATTACCCTCCTCTCCTCACCCTCTCTAAACTCACAGTGCATAGCAGAAGTTGCAGCATTGAGTGTGGGATTATAGAGAACACTATATCTATATCAGACACCTGATCATAGAGAAGATGCCCACCTCCACAAGAAGTACAGGGTATTTCTCACTGCTTCATGAAATCTGAGAAGCCAGAAGAATGAAAGAAGAGAGAAAAAATGGCGGCCAAATAGGCAGATGTGTTCTGCACCTTGTCCCAAAGAAGATAGAGGGAGCAACTAAATCAAATAACATCCACCCAGAATTGGCCAATTGGACACAGATGGTGAGACAATTTGCCACCGGGAAGGGCAGGGGATGCCTGGAGAATGGTAGGATTGGAGAGCTGGGCTGGAGAGAGACGCACAACCACTGGGCTGAGAGTGTCAGGAAAAAGCTGCACTGCACCAAGTCTGTGTCCCTTGGGGGCAGGCATAACACCCAACTGTACAAAGGAAGTCCACAGGGCCACTGGCAGCTGGGGAATCTAGTTATAAGTCCACAGTCATGAGGGGCTATGCTCAGAAAGGCAGCATGAAGAGCTGCCCAAGCAGCATGGTGCCAATGGGGAGAGAAACTCATGGTCTTGTGGTTGTTTTGCCTTTCTTTTCTCTTTTCTTTTATTTATCTAACCCATTTCAGGGGACCTTTCAATTACAAGCACTCACCTGAGGCTGTGGTGCAGATTTGCGGTACAGATCTTTGCAGTGCAGAGAGGCTATGGAGGAGAGCAGGGCAAGGAGAAGTGGCCGGGAATCTAGCAGGGAGACATTAGTGACACTCTAAAACAAAGTGGCCATTATCACCTGAAGAGCCAGCCCCTACCAGCAGCCTCAAGGAAGCTAATACTGCCACACCCCACTTACACCTTGAGCTTTACAAAGAAAACAAAGACTCTGAAGAGCCCCCAAAAGCCCTCAGGGACTGGGTTGAAGGGGGGCCTTTCATTTCCAGAAAATGATACATCAACACCCCCACCTAAAACCCTGTCAGAAACAGACACTTGAGTGATTAAGATTAGCAGGCAGACAGGCAAAGTGGGCAGATTGGTCCTGCCTGCTTGCAGCCAAGGCCTGTGGAGACAGACACAGAAGAGCAGTGGATCACTTGGAACATCAACACGGTGTTGACCACCTACCAGGAAACTCAGAAGTGGCAGACAGAACGGAAAAGTGGGGTCTTAAACCAACCATCACGGGGCATTAAAACTTAGCTGAAGCGACAACACTTCACTTTTTAATTTTTTAAAAAGTTTTGTTTTCTTTATTTTTTAGTATTATTTTTCTTTATTCTATTTTTACTTTTTATTGTTATTTTATTTTTCTCACCTTTTACTTCCTCAATTCTCTTTTTTTCATCCTATTTTCTCTTCTCCTGTCCCTACTTTAGTTTTTCTCTTTTCATTCTTTTTACTCCTTGTTAACAATTGATCTCCTTTATCTGCTTTATTGATGTGTTATTATTATTATTATAGTCTCTGTTGACTTACTCATATATCTAATTTCCTTTCACTTCTCAAAATCCATGCACCCTTCTTTTTTCTCTTCACTAGATAACTTTCTTATGCTTTTGTTTTTCCTCTCCTCTCTTGCTCTCTTTTTCACCCAATTGTTTAGTTAATTTCACTCACTAAACCCAGCTGAGAAAACCTGAGATATTGCACTACTGGGTCCCACAAAGCATCTACTATATAAGACAAACTCAAAAAATCTGGGTGGCATAGCAGTTTGATCTAATACATAGAAACAAGTATAAAGAAACAGAAAAACTGTAAAGACAAAGAAAAAAAAACCCATATGAAAGAAAAGGAGGGATCACCAGAAAAGGAAATAAATAAAATGGTGGCAAGCAACTTGTCAGAGAAAGAATTAAGAGCAATGGTTATAAGGATGCTGGAAAAGCTGGAAGACAAATTCACCATGTGTAAGAATCAAGAGGAAATGAAGAATGACATAACTGCAATAAGGATAACCATGGAAGGTTTCAACAGTAGACTAGAAGAAGCTGAGGACCAAATATGCGAGTCAGAAGAAAAGGTAAAATAAAGACAAGAGTAGCAACTTGAAAAAAAAAAACTTAAAAAGCAGGAGGAGAGGCTAAGGGAGCTTTGGGACACCACGAAATGAAATAACATCCTCATAATAGGGGTGCCAGAAGGAGAGGAAGATGAGCAAGGTATAGTAAACCTGTTTGAAGAATTAATGACATAAAACTTCCCTGACTTAGGGGAGAAAAATCTCACACAAGTCCAAGAAGCACAGAGAGTCCAAAACAAGATAAACCCAAAAAGTTGGACTCTAAAATACACTGTAATTAAATTGGCAATTAAATTGGCAAATATCAATGACAAAGTAAGACTCTTAAAAGCTGCCAGAGAGAGGAAGAAAGTTACCTACAACATCTCCCATTTGACTATGAACTGATTTCTCAACAAAAACACATCAGGCCAGAAGGGAATGAAATAAAACATCAAAGTCATGCAAAGCAAGGGACTGAATCTAAGAATACTATACTAAGCAAGACTATCATTCAAAATTAAAGGATAAATCAGGAGCTTCACAGACAAAAAAGGCTAAGGGAGTTTATTACCACCAAAACAGCAATGCAAGAAATGCATTAAAAGCTCCAATCAAAAGATATAGAGTAGCTGAATGGATGAGAAAATATGACCCATATATATGCTATCTACAAGAGACCCACTTCATAATTCTAAAGGGAACATTTAAACCAGAGGATATAACTTTGGTAAACATATATGCACCCAATACAGGAGCACCAAAATACATAAAAAAATTCTAGAATATATCAAGGGAGAGATGAACAGAAATACAATCATACTAGGGGACTTTAATACCCAATAACACCATTGGAGAAATTGTCCAAACAAAAAATTAGCAAGGAAACAAGAATCCTAAATGACTCACTAGATCAGAGAGAACTAATTGATATCTTCAGATAATTTCATCCCAAAGATACAAAATATACATTCTTCTCATGTGCACATTGGGCATTTTCAAAGGTGGACCACATTTTGGGACACAGGCAAATTCTCTTCAAATTCAAGAATACTGAAATCATGTTAAGCAGAGGGGCTAGCTCTTTTGGAGAAAAATGGCTGTTTAGCGTTGAGAGACCAGGCTGTCCCAGAGCTGTATTCCTGGTCACCTCTCCTGCTTTGCTCCCCAGCCTCCACCAAACCACCTCCACCTGCACCACAGCCTTGTCCAGGGCACTGCAAACACGTGAGCAGCAGACACGTGAGCAGCCCACTCCTCTCCAAGAAGCATAAGCCCTGCAAGCAGCCCACCCCCGGCCTAAGAGAAGCAGCCTCATATGGCCTGCCCCTGTCCAAGGAGCAGCAGCTGTGTGTGTGGCTGCTCCCCCATCCGAGGAGCAGCAACCACAAGAGCAGCCAAACCCATCTGAGGAGCAGCAACTGCACAAGCAGTCTGCCTATGTCTGAGGAGTGGCAGCCCCACACAGCCTGCCCCCATCTGAGGAGCAGCAGCTGTGCACAGCCCGCACCCTGCACCAGTCTGAGGAGCAGCAGCTGTACAAGAAACCTGCCTCATCCAAGCAGCAGCAGCCGCATGAGCAGCCTGCCCCAATCTGAAGAGCAGCAGCTGTGTGAGAAGTCTGCCCATATCCAAGGAGCAGCAGTTCTGTGAACAGCCTGTTCCCATTCGAGGAGCAGCAGCAGCCAACCCCAGTTTGAGGAGCAGCAGCCACACAAGCAGAACGCCCATGTCCGAGGAGCGGCAGCCCTGTGTAGCAAGCACCAGTCCAAGGAACAGAGCCACACACAGCTTGCACCTGTCTGTTGGGCAGCAGCCAGCCGAGTGACATGTCCTCATCCGAGGAGGAGCACCCATGCGTGCAGCTCACACCCGCCCAAAGAGCAGCAGCGGCGTGAACTGCCCAACCCAGTCTGAAGAGCAGCAGCCTTGCAATTAACCTGCCTCTGTCCAAGGAGCAGTAGCCTCACAAGCAGCCCACCTCATCAGAGGAACAACAGCAGCGTACAGCCAGCCCCCATCGAAGGAAGAGCAGCAATGTAAGCAGTCTGCCCCAGGCCAATGAGTAGCAGCTTCATGCAGCCCTCACCCTTCCAAGGAACAGCAGCCTTGTGATCAGCACAACCTCTGTCTGAGAAACAGCAGCTGTGCGAGAAGCCTCCCCATACAGCCAGAGGAGCCACCATGGCTGCGAACAGCACCCACCAGAGGAGCTGATGCCAACTGAGGAGCATCTGCTACCGCAACCACCCGAGGAGAAACCGCAGCCCGAGGAGCCACTTCCACCCAAGGAGAGGCCCCTGAACGACTCAACATTTAGATTTGTCTGTGAGATCGGTCTGTAGACAAAGAAACCCCCAAAGGAAAGAAAAGGAGGATTCAACAGAAAAGCAGCGAAGTGAAACAGAGGCATGAAACATGTCAGAAAAAGAATTCAGAATAAGGGTCCTAGCGTACATAAATCAGATGGAGGAAAAAATCAACAACTTATGTAAGAATGAAGAAGAAATGGATGGAGGAAAGTTTGCCAGAACTCTGAGCCCAGAGGGTCGGAGGGAGACCGCGTGGCAGACAGCCGCATCCCTTGGGACAGGCACAGCCCCTGACTGGGCAAAAGAGATCCGCAGGATTCCTGGCGCCGCAGGGGGATTTGAGAGCTGGGTTCTGTGATCACGAAGGACTGAGCCTAAAGGAGGCAGCCTGAAGAGCTGACCAGACCATGCAGTGCCGCGGATCCAAGAAACAGCAGCCTCCTGAGCACCACACCCTCTGCTGAGGAACAGCAGCTGTACGTAAAGCCTCCCCCCACCAGCCAGAAGAGCCACCACAGCTGTGAACAGCACCCACCAGAGGAGCTGCTGCCAAATGAGGAGCAGCTGCTACCTCAGCCGCCCGAAGAACAACCACAGACCAAGGAGTCACTGCCACCCAGGGAGCAGCCACTGAACGACTCAACGTCTACATATGTCAGTGAGATCAAACATGGGTAGACAAAGAAACCCCCAAAGGAAAGAGTAGGAGGACTCTCCAGAAATGCAGCTAAGTAATACAGAGGCATGCAACATGACAGAAAAAGAATTCAGAATAAGGGTCCTAGTGTGCATAAACTGGATGGAGGAAAAAATCAACAACTTCTACAAGAAGCAAGAAGAAACAGATGAAAAAGTCAACTACCTATGCAAGAAGCAAGAAGAAACAGATGAAAAAATCAATAACATATGGAAGAAGCTAGAAGAAACAGATGAAAAAATCAACAACATAAGTAAGACCCAAGAAGAAATGAAGAGTGATATAGCTGCAATAAAAAACACAATTGAAAGTATCAACAGTAGACTAGGAGAAGAAGAGGACCGAATTAGTGAATTAGAATACAAGGAAGCAAAACACACCCAAAATGTACTGCAATTAGAGAAAAAAATTAAAAGACAGGAGGAGAGCCTAAGGGAGCTTTAGGACAACATGAAATGAAACAACATACAAATAATAGGGGTGCCAGAATAACAAAAAGATGAACAAGGATTAGAAAAATTATTCTAAGAAATATTATCAGAAAACTTCCCTGAGGTGGGAAAGAAAAAAGTCACACAAGCCCAGAGAGTCCCAAACAAGGTGAACCCGAAAAGACCCACACCAAGACACATCATAATTACCATGGCAAATGTTCAGGACAAAGAGAGAATCTTACAGGCTGCAAGAGAGAGATGGAAAGTTACATACAAGGGATCTCCCATTAGATTATCAAATGATTTCTCAACAGAAACACATCAGGCCAGAAAAGAATGGACGGAAATTTACAAAATGATGCAAAGCAAAGGATTGAATCCAAGAATACTCTATCCAGCAAGGCTATGATTCAAACTTGAAGGGGAAATAAGAAGCTTCACAGACAAAAAAAGGCTAAGGGAGTTTATCACCACCAAGCCAGCATTGCAAGGAATGCTAAAGGGACTGGTATAAAAAGAAGAAATAAAAAGTTCAGAAAGAAAACAGCCACACACAAAAAGAAATGGCTACAAACAAGTACCTTTCAATAATAACTTTAAACGTAAACGGACTAAATGCTCCAACCAAAAGACATCAAGTGGCTGAATGGATAAAAAAACATGACCCATAAGTCTGCTCTCTACAAGAAACCCACCTCATTAGAAGGGACTCACACAGACTGAAAGTGAAGGGATGGAAAAATATCTTTCAGGCAAATGGAAAGGAAAAGAAAGCTGGGGTAGTAATACTTATATTGGACATAATAGACCTCAAAGTGAAGGCCATAACAAGAGATAAGGCCACTTCATAATACTAAAGGGATCAATACAACAAGAAGATATAACCCTGGTAAACATATATGCACCCAATGCAGGAGCACCCAATTCATAAAAAAAATCATGGAAGATATCAAAGGAGAGATCACAACAATACAATCATAGTAGGGGACTTTAATACACCACTGACAGCACTGGATAAGTCCTCTAGACAAACAATCAGCAAAGATACAGCAATCCTAAATGACTCACTAGATCAGATGGACTTAATAGACATCTTCAGAACACTTCACCCCAAAGCCAGGGAATATACATTCTACTCATGTGCTCATAAGACATATTCAAAAATAGACCATGTATTGGGTCACAAGCAAAGTATCCCCAAATTCAAGAAGATTGAAATCATAAAAAGCATCTTCACAGACGACGATGGCATAATATTAGAAATAAACTACAATAAAAACAACCCAAAATACTCAAACACCTGGAAGCTGAATAGCATGCTATTAAATATTGATTGGGTTACCAATGAGATCAAAGAAGAAATTAAAAACATCCTGGAAACTAATGACAATGAAAACACAAGAATCCAAAACCTATGGGACACAATGAAAGCAGTCCTGAGAGGGAAGTTTATAGCTCTACAGGCCTATCTCAAAAAACAAGAAAAAATGATAGTAAATCATCTAACTCTACAACTCAAAGAATTAGAAAGAGAGCAACAAGACAACCCCAAAGTGAGCAGAAGGAAGGAGATAATAAAGATTAGAGCAGAAATAAATGACATAGAGACCGAAAAAACAATACAGAAAATCAATGAAACCAAGAGCTGGTTCTTTGAAAGGATAAACAAGATTGACAAACCTCTAGCCAGACTCACCAAGAAGCAAAGAGAGAGGACTCAAATGAACAAAATCAGAAACGATAGAGGCAAAATAACAACAGACCCCACAGAAATACAAATGATTGTTAAAAAATACTATGGACAGCTCTACTCCAACAAACTAGACAACCTGGAGGAAATGGACAAATTCCTAGAAAAATACAACATTCCAAAACTCAATCAGGAAGAATCTAAAAATCTCAAAAGGCCAACAACTATGGAAGAAATTGAAGCAGTCATCAACAAACTTCCATCAAACAAAAGCCCAGGACCAGATGGCTTCACAGGGGAGTTTTACCAAACATTCAAGGAAGAACTAAAACCTATCCTCCTCAGACTACTACAAAAAATTCAAGAGGAAGGAACACTTCCAAGCTCATTCTATGAATCCAGCATCACCCTAATACCAATACCAGGTAAAGACAACACAATGAAAGAGAATTACAGGCCAATATCCCTCATGAACATAGATGAAAATATCCTCAACAAAATCTTAGCAAATCGGATCCAGCAGTACATCAGAAAGATCATACACCGTGACCAAGTAGGATTTATCCCAGGAATGCAAGGATGGTACAATATCCGAAAATCAATAAACGTGATACATCACATAAACAAATTGAAAGAAAAAAACCACATGGTCATATAAATTGATGCAGAAAAAGCATTTGACAAAATTCAACACCCATTTTTGATAAAAACCCTCAGTAAGGCGGGAGTAGAAGGATCATACGTCAAAATAATAAAAGCCATATATGACAGGCCCACAGCCAACATCATACTTAATGGACAAAAACTAACACCATTTCCCCTAAGATCAGGAACAAGACAGGGATGCCCACTCTCACCACTCCTGTTCAACATAGTACTGGAAGTGTTAGCCATTGCAATTAGGCAAGAAGAAGAAATAAAAGGCATGCAAATTGGAAAAGAGGACGTAAAACTGTCCTTATTTGCAGATGATATGATATTATACATACGAAACCCTAGAGACTCCATCAAAAAGCTACTAGACTTAATACATGAATTTTGCAATGTAGCAGGATACAAAATTAACCCCAAGAAACCTGAGGCATTTCTATACACCAATAGTGAACTTTCAGAAAGAGAGATTATAAAAACAATCCCGTTTACCATCGCACCAAAAAAATTAAGCTACCTAGGAATAAACTTAACTAAAGTGGTGAAAGACCTCTACTCAGAAAACTATAGGACGTTGAAAAAAGATATGGAGGAAGACATAAACAGATGGAAGAACATACCGTGTTCATGGATTGGTAGAATCAACATCATAAAATGTCCATACTACCCAAAGCAATCTATAAATTCAACACACTTCCCATTAAAATACCAACGGCATACTTCATAGATCTAGAACGAACTCTCCAAAAATTCATCTGGAATAAAAAACGACCCCGAATAGCTGCAGTGATCCTGAGAAAGAACAAAGTAGGTGGGATCTCATTACCAGATATCAAGATGTATTACAAAGCCACTGTTCTCAAAACTGCCTGGTACTGGCACAAAAACAGGCATATAGATCAATGGAATAGAATAGAGAGCCCAGAAATCAGCCCAAACCAATATGCTCAATTAATATTTTACAAAGGAGGCAAGAACATACAATGGAGCCAAGATAGTCTCTTCAATAAATGGTGTTGGGAAAATTGGACAGATATATGAAGAAAATGAAACTAGACCACCAACTTACACCATACACAAATATAAACTCAAAATGGATAAAGGACTTAAATGTACGACACGAAACCATAAAAATTCTAGAAGAATCCAAAGGCAACAAAATCTCAGACATATGCCAAAGCAATTTCTTCACTGATACAGCTCTTAGGGCACTTGAAACTAAAGAGAAAAGGAACAAATGGACTACATCAAAATAAAAAGCTTCTGCATAGCAAAAGAAACCATCAACAAAACAATGAGAAAACCCACTGTGTGGGAAAACATATTTGCCAATGTCATATCTGATAAGGGCCTAATCTTCAAAATTTATAGGGAACTCATACAACTTAACAAAAGAAAGATAAACAATCCAATCAAAAAATGGGCAAAGGACCTAAATAGACACTTTTCTAAAGAGGACATTCAGAAAGCCAAGAGACATATCAAAACATGCTCAAAGTCACTAATCATCCGAGAGATGCAAATCAAAACAACAATGAGGTTACACCTGTCAGACTGGCTATCATCAACAAGTCAACAAACGACAAGTGCTGGAGAGGATGTGGAGAAAAAGGAACCCTCTCGTGCACTGCTGGTGGGAATGCAGACTGGTGCAGCCACTATGGAAGACAGTATGGAGTTTCCTCAAAAAACTGAAAATGGAACTCCCATTTGACCCTGTGATCCCTCTTCTAGGAATATATCCCAAGAAACCAGAAACACCAATCAGAAAGGATATATGCACCCCTATGTTCATAGCAGCACAATTTACCATAGCTAAGATCTCGAAACAGCCTAAATGCCCATCAATAGATGAATGGATTAGAAAACTGTGGTACATCTACACGATGGAATACTATGCTGCTATAAAAAGGAAGGAACTCTTACCATTTGCAACAGCATCGATGGAACTGGAGAGCATTATGCTAAGTGAAATAAGCCATACAGAGAAAGATAAATACCACATGATCTCACTCATTTATGGATAATAGAGACCATTATAAACTTTTGAACAATAATAGATACAGAGGCAGAGCTGCCTCAAACAGGTTGTCAAACTGCAGCGGGAAGGCCGGGGAGGGTTGGGGGACAGGAGGTAGGGAGTAAGAGATCAACTAAAGGACCTGTATGCATGCATATAAGCATAACCAATGGACATAAGACACTGGGGGATAGGGGAGGCTAGGGGACTGTCTAGGGTGGGGGGGGAAAATGGACACATATGTAATACCCTTTGTATTACTTAAAGCAATAAAAAAAATTAAAAATAAAAGAAAAATTAAAAAGAAAGAAATGGATGAAAAAATCAACAACTTATGTAAGAATCAAGGAGAAATTAATAGTGATATAGCTGCAATAAAAAACACCATGGAAAGTTTCAACAGTAGACTAAGAGAAGTGGAGGACTGAATTAGCAAATTAGAAGACAGGGAAGCAAAACACACCCAAACTGAACTGCAATTGGAGAAAAAAATTTAAAAACTGGAGGAGAGCCTAAGGGAGCTATGGGACAACATGAAACAAAGCAACATATGAATTATAGGCATTCCAGAACAACAGAAAGAGGAACAAGGCTTAGAAAACCTATTTGAAGAAATAATGTCAGAAAACTTCCCTGATGTGGGGAAGAAAAAAGTCACACAAGCACAGAGTGTCCCAAACAAGATGAACCCAAAATGACCCACCCCAAGACACATCATAATTACGATGGCAAATGTTCAGGACAAAGAGAGAATCTTAAAGGGTTCAAGAGACAGACAGAAAGTTATGTACAAGGGATCTCCCATTAGATTATCAAATGATTTCTAAACAGGAACACATCAGGTCAGAAAAGAATGGAAGGAAATTTACAAAGTGATGCAAAGCAAGAGATTGAATCCAAGAATACTCTATCCAGCAAGACTATTATTTAAAATTGAAGGGGAAATAAGGAGCTTCACAGACAAAAAAGGCTAAGTGAGTTTATCACTACCAAGCCAGCAATGCAAGAAATGCTAAAGGGACTGGGGTAAAAAGAAGAAATAAAAAGCTAAGAAAGATAACAGGCACAAAAATTAAAAATGGCTACAAACAAGTACTTTTCAATAATAACTTTAAACGTAAATGAACTAAATGCTCCATTCAAGACATCAAGTGGCTGAATGGGTAAAAATACATGACCCATATATGTGCTGTCTTCAAGAAACAAAACTAAGAACAAGGGACACACACAAAATGATAGTGAAGGCTTGGAAAAATTTCATTCAGGCAAATGGAAATAAAAAAAAAGCTGAGGTTGAAATACATATTGGATAAAGTAGACCTCAAAGTGAAGGCCAAACCAGATATAAGGAAGGCCTCTGCATAATACTAATGGGATCTATACAATAAGAGGATATAACCCTGATAAACATATATGCACCCCAGGCAGGAGCACCCAAATACATAAAAAAACTCCTGGAAGATATCAAGGGAGAGATCGACAAAAATACAATCACAATAGGGGACTTTAATACACCACTGACATCACTGGATAAATCCTCCAGACAAAATATCAGCAAAGAAACAGCAAGCCTAAATGACTCACTAGAGCAGATGGACTTAATTGATAACTTCTGAACATTTCACCTCAAAGCAGCGGAATATATGTTCTTCTCAAGTGCAAATGGGACATTTTCAAAAATAGACCACATACTGGGTCACAAGCAAAGTCATCCATAATTCAAGAACATTGAAATCATACCTAGCATTATCCCAGACCACAATGGCATTAACAGTAGAAATAAACTACAATAAAAACAATCAAAAACACTCAAACACTTGGGAGCTTAATCATTATTGGTTTACCAATGAGATCAAAGAAGAAATTAAAAATATCCTGGAATCTAATGACAATGAAAACACAACAACCCAAAACCTATGGGACACAATGAAAGCATTCCTGAGAGGGAAGTTTATAGCTCTACAGGCCTATCTCAACAAACAAGAAAAAATGGTAGTAAATCATCTAACTCTACAAATCAACGAATTAGAAAGAGAGCAACAAGAAAAGCCCAAAGTGATCAGAAGGAAAAAGATAATAAAGATCAGAGCAGAAATAAATGATATAGAGATTAAAAAAAACAATACAAAAGATCAATGAAATCAAGAGCTCGTTCTTTGAAAGGATAAACAAGATTGATGAACCTCTAGCCAGGCTCACCAAGAAACAGAGAGAGAGAACCCAAATAAACAAAATCAGAAATGATAAAGGTGACAACGTACCCCAAAGAAATACATATCATTTTTAAAAAATACTATGAACAACTCTACTCCAACAAACTAGACAACCTGGCGGAAATAGACATATTCCTAGAAAATTACAACATTCCAATACTCAATCAAAAAGAATCTAAAAATCTCAATAGGCTAATAACTATGGAAGAAATTTAAGCAGTCATCAAAAAGCTTCCAGCAAACAAAAGCCCTGGGCCAGACGGCTTCACAAGGGAGTTTTACCAAACATTCAAGGAAGAACTAAAACCTATACTCCTCAGACTATTCCAAAAAATTCAAGAGGAAGGAACACTTCCAAGCTCATTCAATGAAGCAAGCATCACCCTAATACCAAAAACAGATAAAGACAACACAATTAAAAAGAATTACAGGCCAATATCCCTCATGAACATAGATGCCAAAATCCTCAACAAAATCCTAGTAAAATCAGATCCAGCAGTAAAACAGAAAGATCATAAACCATGACTTAGTAGGATTTATCCCAGGGATGCAAGCATGGTACAATATCCACAAATCAATAATCATGATACAGCACATAAACAAATTGAGTGAAAAACCACATAGTCATATCAATTGATGCAGAAAAATCATTTGACAAAATCCAACACCCATTTTGATAAAAACTCTTGGCAAGGTGAGAATAGAAGGATCATACCTCAACATAATAAAAGCCATATATGACAAACTCACAGCCACCACCGTACTCAATTGGCAAAACTAAAACCATTTCTCTTAGAATAGGAACAAGACAGGGATGCCCACTCTCACCACTCCTGTTGGACATAGTAGTGTAAGTGCTAGCCATAGCGATTAGAAAATAAGAAGAAAAAAAGGCATCCAAATTGGAAAAGAAGTATAACTGTCCTTATGTACAGATGACCTGATATTGTACATAAAAAACCATAAAGACTCCATCAAAAAACTATTAGACTTAATAAATGAATTTGGCATTGTAGCAGAATACAAAATTAACGCCAAGAAATCTATGGCATTTCTATACACCAGTAGTGAACTCTTAGAAGGTAAGACTAAAAAAGAATCCCATTTACCATTACACTAAAAAAAGTAAGATTCCTAGGAATAAACTTAACTAAAGAGGTAAAAGACCTCTACTCAGAAAACTACAGGACATTGAATAAAGAGATATAGGAAGACATAAACAGGTGGAAGAATATACCATGTTCATGGATTGGTAGAATCAACATCATTAATATATCATTACTACCCAAATAAATCTATAAATTAAATACACTTCCCATTAAATTACCAACGGCATATTTCACAGATCTAGAACGAACTTTCGAAAAGTTCATCTGGAATAAAAAAAGACCCCGAATAGCTGCAGCGATCTTGAGAAAGACCAACAAAGTAGGTGGGATCTCAATACCAGATATCAAGCTGTATTACAAAGCCACTGTTCTCAGAACTGCCTGGTACTGGCACAAGAACAGACATACAGATCAATGGAATAGGATAGAGAACCCAAAAATCGACCTGAACCAATATGCTCAATTAATATTTGACAAAGGAGGCAAGAACATACAATGGAGTCAATACAGTCTCTTCAATAAATGGTGTTGGCAAAATTGGACATTACAAGGAAAAAAATAAAACTAGACCACCAACATACACCATACACAAACAAAAAACTCAAAATAGATAAAGGATGTAAATGTAAGACGGGAAACCATAAAAACACTAGAGGAATACAAAGGCAACAAAATCTCAGACAAATGCCGAAGCAATTTCTTCACTGATACAGCTCCTAGGGCATTGGAAACTAAAGAGAAAATAAACAATTGGGACTACATCAAAATAAAAAGCTTCTTTTTTTAAAAAAAATATATTTTTTATTGATTAAGATATTACATATGTGTCCCTATCCCCACGTTACCCCCTACCCCCCCCCCCCGCTCATGCCCTCACCCCCCCCCTGCCCCCGTTGTCCGTGTCCATTGGTTAGGCCTATATGCTTGCATATAAGTCCTTTGGTTGATCTTTCCCCCTTACCCCCACCCTCCCTACCTTCCCTCCAAGGCCCGACAGTCCAATCAATGTCTCTCCGTCTCTAGATCAGTCCTTGTTCATCAGTTTATGTCGTTCATTATATTCCACAAATGAGTGAGATCATGTGGCATTTATCCGCTCTCCAGTTCTATCCATGCTGTGGCAAATGGTAAGAGTTCCTTTTTCTTCTTCCTCTTCTTAAAGAATACCTTTCAGCATTTCATATAATGCTGGTTTGGTGGTGATGAACTCCTTTAGCTTTTTCTAATCTGTGAAGCTCTTTATCTGACCTTCTATTCTGAATGATAGCTTTGCTGGATAAAGTAATCTTGGTTGTACGTTCTTGCTATTCATCACTTTGAATATTTCTTTCCACTCTCTTCTGGCCTGCATGGTTTCTGTTGAGAATTCAGCTGACAGTCATATGGGTACTCCCTTGTAGGTAACTGACTGTCTTTCTCTTGCTGGTTTTAAGATTCTCTCTTTGTCTTTTGTATTTGGCATTTTAATTATGATGTGTCTTGGTGTGGTTCTCTTTGGGTTCCTTTTGTTTGGGGTTCTCTGTGCTTCCTGGACTTGTAAATCTATTTCTTTCACCAGGTAGGGGAAGTTTTCTGTCATTATTTCTTCAAATAGGTTTTCAATATCTTGTCCTCTCTCTTCTTCTGGTATCCCTAAAATTCTGATGTTGATACGCTTGAAGTTGTCGCAGAGGCTCCTTACACTATCTTCATATTTTTGGAATCTTTTTACTTTTTCTTTTTTTTCTTTTTTATTATTATTGCTTAAAGTAATACAAAGGGTATTACATATGTGTCCATTTTTTTTTCTTTTTTGGTTGGGTATTTTTTGTTTCTTTGTATTTCAAATCTTTGACTTGATTCTTGGGATCCTCTTGTCTGCTGTTGGATCTCTGTCTATTATTCTTTATTTCAGTCAGTGTATGCTTAATTTCTAGTTGGTCCTTTTTCATATCCTTGAGGGTCTCACTAGGTTTCTTGAGGGTCTCACTAAATTTATTGGCGGTTTCAATAAATTCTTGAAAAACCTTATAAACGTGGTTTTGACCTCTATATCCAGTCATTTGCTTTCCTCCATTTCTGTCATTTGTGACCTGTTCCTTGTTTCCGCATTTTTTATGCTTCCCTGTGTTGGTAGAGTGGTTTTGTGTGCTAGGTGTCCTGTAGGGCCCAGTGGATCAGCCTCCCCAGTTACCTGAGGTGGACACCTTTGGTGCACCCCCTTGTGGGTTTTGTGTACAGTCTTGTTGTAGTTAAGCTTTGATTGTTGTAGGATCACTGGGAGGAATTGACCTCCAGGCCAATTGGCAGTGAGAATCAGCTGTGTCTGCAGTGGGAGAACTTCTGTGCTGAAGACACCCTTCTGGGGCAAGACTTGCTTCAGTGGGGCTTTGGTGCTCACTGAGTCTGCCCCCTAGGTGTGTTCCTTATGGATCTGAGGAGTTGTAATCTGGATGGTCCCCCTCTGACCACTGGGTACACTGGCTCTTGGAGGTTACCCAGCAGGAGCTACGAAGAGAACTGCAGATTCCCCTTCCTTTTTTGGAGCTTGGAGGTGCCTTGATGAGGCCCAGCTGTGAAGCAATTCAAGCTGCTGTGGGGCCTTGGCCTTCTCTTGGAAGTTCTGGGTCTGTGGCCCAGCTGCAATTTGTTAGGTAATTTTCAGGTTGCAAAGGGCCAGGGCATTCATATGCAAAAGCCTCTGCCACAGCCTGGGTCGGGAGGGGTCTCAGGGAATCAAAGGGTGGAGCAAGCAGCTATGGCTGGTCCTCAGCCCTGCCCTAAGGGGCTGCGCGCCTCAGTGTCCCAACAATCCAATTGCTGCAAGCACCTCTGGGGGAAAGCCGCCCTCGAGTTCCGAGTTCTGCCCGCTGCCAGACAGTCCAGTTTCTCCTTGTATGAGTCCTGGGACCCCAGAGACTTCCTGGAACTGGAGTTCAGAGCAGTCGGGAGCTTGTGACTCCCTCCCGATTCAAAAAGACAGCCGCGTCCTCAGGTACCAGCCCCTTTCCACGCGCAAGAACCTCCGTACCTTTGCACTTTAATTCCGCAGCTCCTGTCCCTCAATGTGCTTTTATCCTTCCTTCTAGTTGTAGAATGTCCACTCCGCCAGCCTTCCTGTAAGTTCTGGATGATGTCCGTTTTGTCTGTTTATTGTGTTTTGAAGTTGTTGTAGGAGGCAGCAATTTCGGTGTTTCCCTATGTCACCATCTTAGTTTCTCCTCTAAAAAGCTTCTGCACAGCAAAAGTAATCCTCAACAAAACAACAAGAAAGCCCACAGCATGGGAGAACATATTTGCTAATGTTATCACTGATAAGGGTTTAATCTCCAACATTTATAGGGAACTCATACAACTTAACAAAAGGAAGATAAACAATCCAATCAAAAAAGGGGCAAAGGACCTAAATAGACACTTTTCTAAAGAGGACATTCAGAAAGCCAAGAGACATATCAAAACATGCTCAAAGTCAGTAATCATCTCTGAGATGCAAATCAAAACAACAATTAGATATCATCTCACACCTGTCAGAATGGCTATCATCACCAAATCAATAAATGACAAGAGCTGGAGAGGATGCGGAGAAAAAGGAACCGTTGTACACTGCTTGTGGGAATATAGACTCGTGCAGCCATTATGGAAGACAGTATGGACTTTCCTTGAAAAGTTAAAAATGGAACTCCCATTTGACCCAGTGATCCCACTTCTAGGAATATATCCCAAGAAAACAGAAACACCAATCAGAAAGGATATTTGCACCCCTATGTTCATAGCAGCACAATTTACCATAGCTAAGATTTGGAAACAGCCTAAGTGCCCATAGCAGATGAATGGATTAGAAAACTGTGGTACAGCTACACAATGGAATACTATGCTGCTATAAAAAGGAAGGAATTCTTGCCATTTGCAACAGCATGGATGCAACTGGAGAACATTATGCTAAGTGAAATAAGCCATGCCAAAACCGGTTTGGCTCAGTGGATGGAGCGTCGGCCTGCGGACTGAAAGGTCCCAGGTTCGATTCCGGTCAAGGGCATGTACCTTGGTTGCAGGCACATCCCCAGTAGGAGATGTGCAGGAGGCAGCTGATCGATGTTTCTCTCTCATCGATGTTTCTAACTCTCTATCTCTCTCCCTTCCTATCTGTAAAAAATCAATAAAATATATATTTTTTAAAAAAGAAATAAGCCAATCAATGAAAGAAAAATACCACATGATCTCACTCATTTATGGATAATGAAGACCATTATAAACTGATGAACAAAAATAGATACAGAGGCAGAGCAACATCGAACAGACTGTCAAACTACAGCGGGAATTCCGGGGAAGGTTGCGGGGTGGGGGCGTTAAGAGATTAACTGAAGAACTTGTTGGCATGCATATAAGCATAACCAATGGACACAAGACACTGGAGCGTAAGGGAATCCAGGGGAAGGTCTAGGGGAGAAAACAAAAAGAAGACATATGTAATACTCTTTGTAATACTTTAAGCAAAAAACAAAATTAAAAAATAAAATGCTAAAAGAAAAAGAAATCATGTTAAGCATCTTTTGAAATCACAATGTCATAAAATTAGTAATCAACTATAATGAAAACAATAAAAAACAAGTACTCTGAGGCAAAATAGCATGCTATTAAACAATGATTAAGTGACCAAAGAGATCAAGAAAAAAAATGATCCAAAATATATTGGACACAGTGAAAGCAGTACTGAGTGGGAAATTCATAGCACTACAGATCTACCTCAACAACAACAACAAACATGAGAAAAACTGTTAATAAGTTATTTAACAATACAACTTTAAAAAGTACAAAGAGAGCAACATGAACAGCCCTTAGTAAACAGAAAGAAGGAAATAATAAAGATCAGAGCAGAAATAAATGACATACAGACAAAAAAAACCAACATTATAAGAGGTCAATAAAAACAAGAGCTGGTTCTTTGAAAGGATAAACAAGATTGATGAACCTCTAGCTAGGCTCACCAATAACCAAAGAGAGAGGACCCAAATAAACAAAATCAGAAATTAAAGAGGTGAAGTAACAACTGACCCCACAGAAATACAAAGGATTGTAAAAAAAAAAATACTATGAACAACACTATTCCAACAAAATGGACAACCTTGATGAAATGGACATATTACTAGAAAAATATAATCTAAAACTAAATCGGGAAGAATAAAAACATCTGAATAAGCCAATAACTATGGAGGAAATTGAAGCAGTAACCAAAACACTTCCAGCAAACAAAAGCCATGGGCCAGATGGTTTCACAGGGGAATTTTACCAAACATTCACAGAAAAACGAAAGCCTTCCCTCCTCAGACCATTCAAAAAATTCAACAGGAAGGCACACTTCCAAGCTCTGTTTATGAAGCCAGCATCAACTAATCCCAAAACAAGGTAAAGACACTACAAAAAAAGAGAATTACAGGCCAGTATCCCTCATGAACATAGATGCTACAATCCTCAACAAAATTCTAGCAAATTGGATCCAGCATTACATTAGAAAGATCACATAACAGGAACAAGTGGAATTGATTACAGGGATGCAAGGCTGGTACAATATCTCCAAATCAATAAATGTTACATCACATAAACAAATTGAGAGACAAAAATGACATAATCATATCAATTGATGCAGAAAAAACCTCATACCTGAACATAATAAAAACCATATGCGACAAACCTATAGCCAACATCATATTTAATGGGCAAAAACTAAAACCATTTCCCCTAAGAACAGGAATAAGACTCTCACCACTCCTGTTCCATATAGTACTGGAAATGCTAGCCATAGCGATTAGACAAAAATAAGTAATAAAAGGCATCCAAATTGGAAAAGAAGTAAATGTGTCATTATTCACAGATGGCATGATATTGTACATAGAAAACTCTAAAAACTCCATAAAAAACTACTAGATTTAAGAAATGCATTTGGCAATGTATCAGGATAAAAATTAACATCAGAAATCTATGGCTTTTTTATACACCAACAATGAACTCACAGAAAGAGAGACAAACAAACAAAACAATTACATTTACTATTGCAACAAAAAAATTAGGATACCTAGGAATAAACTTAACTAAGGAGGTAGAAGACATGTACTCAGAAAACTATAGGACATTGAAAAAATAAATAAATAGAGGAAGACATAAACAAATGGAAGGTTATACCGTGTTCATGGATTGGTACAATCAACATCATTAAAATTTCCATGCTACCTAAAGCAATCTATAGATTTAATGCAATCCCCATTTAGATACCAATGCCATATTTCACAGACCTAGAATAAACTCTCCAAATATTCATCTGGAATAAACAAGGAACCAAATAGCTGCAGCAATCTTGAGAGAAAGAACAAAGTTGGAGGGATCACAATACCCGATATCCAGATATCAAGCTATATTACAAAGCCACTGTTCTCAAAACTGCCTTGTACTGGCACAAGAACAGGCATATAGACCAATAGAACAGAACAGAGAACCCAAAAATCGACATAAGCCATTATGCTCAATTAATATTTGACAAAGGAGGCAAGAGCATACAATGGAGTCAAGACAGTCTCTTCAATAAATGGTGTCGGGAATATTGTTCAGATATATACAAAAAAATGAAACTAGCCCACCAACTTACACCGTAAACAAAAATAAACTCAAAATAGATAAAGGACTTAAATGTAAGATGGGAAACCATAAAAATGTTAGAAGAATCCATAGGCACCAAAATATCAGACATATGTCATATTATTATATTTACCGATACAGCTCCTGGGGCAATGGAAAGTAAGGAGAAAATAAACAAATGGGACTACATCAAAATAAAAAGCTGGTCAGATGTAATAAAGAATTAGTGCTATCAAAGATAGAAATTTGGAAACTATGCAGATGGAAGAAGAGAGAGATTTGAGAGTAAAGAAAATTAAAAAAATAAACAACTCAAGGAGAACTATCTGACTCCACCGGAAAGAGCAATATGAGAGTAATGGATATACCAGAAACCAAAGAGAGGAAGAGCAAACAAAGAATTTATCTATATAGTCAATAAGAACTTCCAAAACCTATGGAAAGAGCTAGCTAGCTTTATTTCCTTAGCTCAGTCATTCATACTTCATCTCTTTTATTGATTTCTTCAGCTTCAGAATTTCTATTTGCTTCTTTTAAAATGTTTCAATCTCTATGATAAACATTCTTTTTGTTCATTACTTTTATTTCTGATTCATTAAACTGCCTGAGTTTTCTTATGCCTCATTGAGGTTTTTTTCAGAACTGCAGTCTTGCATTTTCTTTAATTTAAATGATAGATTTCTATGTCTTTAATTTTATTTGATTCAAGAAGCAAAGAAAATCACTCAATCCATATAGGCATTCTTCAATGTGTGTGATATTAAACTGCCAAAAATTAGTGATAGAGAAAGAATTCTCAAGGTAGCCAGGGAATAGAAAGTGGTAGCTTATAAGGGAAATCACATTAGCTTATCATTAGATTTCTTAGCATAAACCCTATAAGCTAAGGTAGATTGGAATAAAATATTCAAAATTACAACCTTTATTCAGAATAGGTATCACACACTTAAATATAACATAATGGTTAAAGGCAGAGAAAAACATTTTATAAAAGAAAAAAGGCAATAGCTATTGCAATTTGGAAATAAACACCATATAAAGAGATAATTTATTATAGCAAAACATAAAAGGGGAGTGTATAAAGGTCTGAATTTGTATAGGGAAGTGGAGGTAAGATGCATTCAGAAGAAAAAAAATGACTATTAGATATATAAAGTGTTCTTTTGCATTAACCTAAAGCTAGAACTAATACACATAACATAAAAAATAATAGAATGCCACCAAATTGAAATAATAGACAGAAACACAAAAAAGAAATAATAGAGGCACAGAGTTACCAGAAAACAATAGATAAAATGGCTATAGGAAAACCTCATGTATCAATAATCACCCTAAAAGTAAATGACTGAACTCACTATTGAAAAGGTATAGAATAGAGGACAGGATAAAATGTCAAAACTCAAGATTGGAAGATAGCAGCAAGTCTCTCACCTCCTTCCAGAATTCAACTGAAAAAGGAACTAAATTGGGGAATATTTACCATAAAATAACAGTAAAAGACTGGCTGAAGAGACTTTTAGATAAGAAGGGGCAAAATCCACCTTGAGACTGGTAGGAAGGGTGGGGCCGTGGGAGGTGCTCACGCAGCTCTCAGGAGCAATGAGCCAAGAGCCAGGAGGGATCCCCTAAAGAGGAGAGAGGCCTAGACACCAGGCAGGGCACTCTGGCCTTGTCAGCCAGAGCTGGCAACAGCTGCCCACACAGCAACCAGTGGTGGGGCTTCTAACAGCCAGAATGCTGAACTGCCCAGAGACAAAACCACTTTTTTTTAAAAAAAGGATTTTTTTGTTCCCAGACACTCACCCTAGGTTTTGGCAGAGGAGGGAAGGTGGGGAGGGGCAGGGCAGACTGGAGTCATCTAAAGAGAGACAGGGGTGGAAGTAGTTGGGGAGAGGCATGAGGAGGGTGGCTGTTGGGATATCTGTGCTAAGTCATCCCCATGCTGAGTCATCACCCCTGATATCACAGTAGTCATTTTTTCCTGAGAGGCACAAGCCCCACCCAACCGTAGAAGACTGGGTAGGGGCAAATACCCCACACCCCCAGGATATATCTCACTTCATCCTCTGGATTCCACCATGCCCCACCATGCATCCTTGACTCCTGATGATGAGGCAGCAGTCTAAGGGAGCAGCAGTCTCAGCGGGCAGCAGTCTCAGGGAGTGTCATTCACTAGATGACCTAAGAGGGACTCTATCAACCCGAGATCAGGAAAATAGACCCGGTACACAACCTCCATCTTCCCTTAGGTCTGAACATTCTCTGACCCACCTTAGGGCCCCTGCTGCTGAAAAGCCAGCCTAGGAGCTCAGCTTGGCCCATCCCATGGGCAGTCAAGCACAGTAGAGGTAGTCACAAGCTGTGGATCACTTGGATCTTTGAACAGGGTGTGGAGAGCCAACTTGTACAGCTTCTGACATTGGCTAGCACAAATATATCTCCCAGGAGGCCTGAAATCAGCATACAAAACAGTTAGCTTTAGACAACTTAAGGGTAGAATCCAAAGAGAAATCAAATCAGGCACTAAAATCTGCTGAGACCAAATTCATTTGCTTTTTTTGTTTGTTTGTTTTTTCATTCTTTTTTATTGCTTAGGTATTATTATTATATTATGGTTATCTTTTCTGTCATGTTTCTTTCATATCTCTTATTTGCATCCTTCCTTTTTTTACTTTATTTAAAAAATTTCTTTCCGTTCTGTTTTTTTTTAAATATATTTTTTATCGATTAAGATATTACATATGTGTCCTTGTCCCCACATTGCCCCCTATCCTCCCTGCCCCCCCCCCCAACCCCGCTCATGCCCTCACCCCCTCATTGTCCATGTCCATTGGTTAGGCCTATATGCTGGCATATAAGTCCTTTGGTTGATCTTTCCCCCTTACCCCACCCTCCCCTACCTTCCCTCCAAGGCCTGACAGTCCAATCAATGCCTCTCCGTCTCTGGATCAGTCCTTGTTCATCAGTTTATGTTGTTCATTATACTCCATAAATGAGTGAGAGCATGTGGTATTTATCCGCTCTCCAGTTCCATCCATGCTGTGGCAAATGGTAAGAGTTCCTTTTTCTTCTTCCTCTTCTTAAAGGATACCTTTCAGCATTTCATATAATGCTGGTTTGGTGGTGATGAACTCCTTTAGCTTTTTCTTATCCGTGAAGCTCTTTATCTGACTTTCTATTCTGAATGATAGCTTTGCTGGATAAAGTAATCTTGGTTGTACGTTCTTGGCATTCATCACTTTGAATATTTCTTGCCACTCCCTTCTGGCCTGCATGGTTTCTGTTGAGAAATCAGCTGACAGTCATATGGGTACTCCCTTGTAGGTAACTGACTGTCTTTCTCTTGCTGCTTTTAAGATTCTCTCTTTGTCTTTTGTATTTGGCATTTTAATTATGATGTGTCCTGGTGTGGTCCTCTTTGGATTCCTTTTGTTTGGGGTTCTCTGCCCTTCCTGGACTTGTAAGTCTATTTCTTTGACCAAGTAGGGGAAGTTTTCTGTCATTATTTCTTCAAATATGTTTTCAATATCTTGCCCTCTCTCTTCTTCTGGTACCCCCATAATTCAGATGTTGGTATGCTTGAAGTTGTCCCAGAGGCTCCTTACACTATCTTCATATGTTTGGAATCTTTTTTCTTTTTTCTTTTTCGGTTGGGTATTTTTTGTTTCTTCGTATTTCAAATCTTTGACTTGATTCTTGGGATCCTCTTGTCTGCTGTTGGATCTCTGTAAATTATTCTTTATTTCAGTCAGTGTATGCTTAATTTCTAGTTGGTCTTTTTTCATATCCTCCAGGGTCTCACTAAATTTATCGGCAGTTTCCATAAAATTCTTGAAAAACCTTATGAACGTGGTTTTGAACTCTATATCCAGTCATTTGCTTTCCTCCATTTCTATCATTTGTGACCTGTTTCTTTGTTTCCGCATTTTTTATGCTTCCCTGTGTTGGTAGAGTGGTTTTGTGTGCTAGGTGTCCTGTAGGACCCAGTGGCTCAGCCTCCCTAGTTACCTGAGGTGGACACTCTTGGTGCACCCCCTTGTGAGCTTTGTGCACAGTCTTGTTGTAGTTATGCCTTGGTTGTTGTAGTTATCACTGGGAGGAATTGACCTCGAGGCCCATTGGCAGTGAGAATCAGCTGTGTCTGCAGTGGGAGAACTTCTGTGCTGAAGACACCCTTCTGGGGCAAGACTTGCTTCAGTGGGGCTTTGGTGCTCACTGAGTCTGCCCCCTAGGTGTGTCCCTTATGGATCTGAGGAATTGTAATCTGGATGGTCCCCCTCTGACCACTGGGTACACTGGCTCTTGGAGGTTACCCAGCAGGAGCTACGAAGAGAACTGCAGATTCCCCTTCCTTTTTTGGAGCTTGGAGGTGCCTTGATGAGGCCCAGCTGTGAAGCAATTCAAGCTGCTGTGGGGCCTTGGCCTTCTCTTGGAAGTTCTGGGTCTGTGGCCCAGCTGCAATTTGTTAGGTAATTTTCAGGTTGCAAAGGGCCAGGGCATTCATATGCAAAAGCCTCTGCCACAGCCTGGGTCGGGAGGGGTCTCAGGGAATCAAAGGGTGGAGCAAGCAGCTATGGCTGGTCCTCAGCCCTGCCCTAAGGGGCCGCGTGTCTCAGTGTCCTGATAATTGCTGTAAGTACCTCTGAGGGAAAGCCGCCCTCAAGTTCTGAGTTCTGCCTGCTGCCAGACAGTCCAGTTTCTCCCTGTATGAGTCCTGGGTCCCCAGAGACTTCCCGGAACTGGAATTCAATGCAGTCAGGAGCTTTTCTCTTTTCTTCTAGTTGTAGAATTTACACTCATCCAGCCTTCCTGTAAGTTCTGGATGATGTCCGTTTTGTCTTTTCGTTGTATTTTTGAAGTTGTGTGGGAGGCAGCAATTTCCCGGTGTTTACCTATGCCGCCACCTTAGTTTCCCCCGTTCTGTTTTTAAAAATGTTTTTTAAAATTTTATTTTAGAGACAATAAGTGAAAGGGAGAGTGAGAGAGAGACACATCAATAATAAGAGGGAATCATCAATCAGCTGCCTTCTGCATGCCTCCTACTTAGGATTGAGCCCACAACCCGGGCATGTGACCTCACTGGGAATCAAACTGGTGACCTCTTGGTTCATGGGTTAATGCTCAATCACTGAGCAACACTGGCCAAGCTCTTTTATTTCTTTTGCTTTATCTTTCTTGCTCTCCTTAATACTTTTCATAATACTTTTTATCTTTCTTCTTTCCTTTTTTACTGTTTTCCTTTTCCTACTAATTATTCTTATTTTTTCTCTCTTCTTTTCTTTCAGAATATTTTTCTTGCCCTTTACTTTCCTAGTATTTTTTAAAATTTTATTATTTTTTTCTTTCTGTTTATTTTTATACTTTCTCTTTCCTAATTCTTTTTTTCTTTCATACTTGCTTTTACTGTTGATGTCAACTTCTTTTATATATAGTTGTTTGTTTCATGATGTGTTTTTTTGTCCTGTCAGTCTCTGTACAATTGCTCACATGATGTGTTCAGGGTTGAAAATTACAGTTAGCCAGCCATGAATGGGACAAAAAACAAGACAACCACAACAAAGACCAGTTACAAAAGAAGGGTGCAGAAAATAGGTTAAAAATGGCAGTGGAGGGAGAAACTAAGATGGCAGCATAGATAAACACCGGGAAACTGCCGCCTCCCACAACAATTGAAAAATACCGCAAAGGACAGAGCAGACATCATCCAGAACAACAGGAAGCCTGGCTGAGTGTAAATTCTACAACTAGAAGGAAAGAAAAGCACACTGAGAGCCAGAGGAGCTGCGGAGGTGAAGTGCAGAGGTACGGCGGCTCGCGCGCAGGCGGAAAGGGGGTGGCACCTGAGGACGTGGCTGTTTTTTTTTTGGATCACAAGCTCCCGACTGCTCTGAACTCCGGTTCCGGGAAGTCTCTGGGAACCCAGGACTCATATGGGGAGAAGCTGGACTGTCGGGCAGCGGGCGAACTTGAGTGCGGCTTTCCCTCAGAGGTGCTTGCAGCAAATATCAGGTCACTGAGATGCGCGACTCCTTAGGAGAATCAGCCATAGCTGCTTTCTCCGCCCTTTGACTCCCTGAGACCCCGCCCCACCCAGGCTGGGGCAGAGGCTTTTGCATGTGAATGTACCTAACTGCAGCTGAGCCAGGCAGACCCAGAACTTCCAAGAGAAGGCCTAAGGCCCCGCAGCGGCTTGCATTGTTTCACAGCTGAGCCTCTTCGTGGCTCCTGCTGTGTGGCCTCAGGCAGAGGCTGAATTAGCACCTCCTTAGATCCAGGAGCCACTGAACCCAGTGGTCAGAGGGGGACCATCCAGATTGAAACTCCTCAGATCCATAAGGGACACACTCAGGGAGCAGACTCAGTGAGCACCAAAGCCCCACTGAAGCAAGTCTTGCCCCAGAAGGGTGTCTTCAGCACAGAAGTTCTCCCACTGCAGACACAGCTGATTCTAACAGCCAGTTGGCCTGGAGGTCAATTCCTCCCAGTGATTCTACAACAACCAAGGCACCAAGAGTGCACCAGGGGTGTCCACCTCAGGTAACTGGGGAGGCTGAGCCACTGGGCCCTACAGGACACCTGGAGCGCAGGGCCATTCTATCAACACAGGGAAGCAGCCAAAATGTGGAGACAAAGAAACAGGTCACAAATGGCAGAAATGGAGGAAAGCAAACGACTGGATATAGAGTTCAAAACCATGTTTATAAGGTTTTTCAAGAATTTTATGGAAACCGCCGATAAATTTAATGAATCCCTCAATAAGTATAGTGAGAACATGGAGGACATGAAAAAGGACCAACTAGAAATTAAGCATACACTGACTGAAATAAAGAATAATTTACAGAGATCCAACAGCAGACAAGAGGATCCCAAGAATGAAGTCACAGATTTGAAATACAAAAAAACAAAAAATACCCAACCGAAAAAGAAAAAAGAAAAGAGATTCCAAAAATATGAAGATAGTGTAAGGAACCTCTGGGACAACTTCAAGCGTACCAACATCAGAATTATAGGGGTACCAGAAGGAGAGAGAGGGCAAGATATTGAAAACCTTTTTGAAGAAATAATGACAGAAAACTTCCCCTACCTGGTGAAAGAAATGGACTTACAAGTCCAGGAAGCGCAGAGAACCCCAAACAAAAGGAATCCAAAGAGGAACACACCAAGACACATCATAATTAAAATGCCAAGAGCAAAAGATAAAGAGAGAATCTTAAAAGCAGCAAGAGAAAGACAGTCAGTTACCTACAAGGGAGTACCCATATGACTGTCAGCTGATTTCTCAACAGAAACCATGCAGGCCAGAAGGGCGTGGCAAGAAATATTCAAAGTGATGAATAGCAAGAACCTGCAACCAAGATTACTTTATCCAGCAAAGCTATCATTCAGAATAGAAAGTCAGATAAAGAGCTTCACGGATAAGAAAAAGCTAAAGGAGTTCATCACCACCAAACCAGCATTATATGAAATGCTGAAAGGTATTCTTTAAGAAGAGGAAGAAGAAAAAGGAACTCTTACCATTTGCCACAGCATGGATGGAACTGGAGAGCAGATAAATACCACAGGATCTCACTCATTTGTGGAATATAATGAACAACATAAACTGATGAACAAGGACTGATCCAGAGACGGAGAGGCATTGATTGGACTGTCGGGCCTTGGAGGGAAGGTAGGGGAGGGTAGGGGTAAGGGGGAAGATCAACCAAAGGACTTATATGCCAGCATATAGGCCTAACCAATGGACACGGACAACGGGGGTGGGGGGTGAGGGCATGAGCGGGGGGTGTGGTGTAGAGGGTAACGTGGGGACAAGGACACATATGTAATATCTTAATCAATAAAAAATATATTTAAAAAAATGGCAGTGGAGTAAGTGGATGCTCCCAAGACCACACTGGAATTACAACTACAACAAAAAATATAAAACAAAACAAAAACAAAAACCCCAAACAACAAAAAACATCCTGAATAATAAACTGAAGACTATCTAGATAGAACCCTGATTACCAAGGATGGAAAATGGAGACAGCATAGAGACTTGTAGGAAGGGCAGAGGTGTGAAAGCACTGGCTGGGCTCCCATAGACAGGAGCTGAAGTTATGGAGAGATATCTCAGCTGTGAGGGTTTGCCACTGAGAGCTTTAGTGTCTAATCCCCAAGGTGGGTACCCCAGCTCAGAGCACCAGAACTGAGAAATGTGCCCACATAATAGCTGGCTGTAAAAAGCAGCAGTGTTGCTATCTTTCAGGGAGAGATGTCTGGAAATGCAAGCACTCTCTTAAAGGGCAAATGAACAAAATTGTGTGTGTAGCCATTCACCTTGTGCTCCAGCAGAGGGAGGGCAGAGTGGACTGGAGTTGTGTGAGTAGAAGACAGGGTTGGAGAACCTGAGGATAGAGGTCAGAAGGCAGACACCCCAGTTTCCTGGGTTGAGTCATTCCATCACACTGCAGAGGTCATCTTTTTCAGGCAGGCCTTTGCTATCCAAGCGGTTTTTACCTGGCGGGAAGACAGTTGACCCAGTCTATTGGAAAACCCCTTACCCCAGGGTTTGGTGTTTATGAGGCCCATTAAGAGACTCCATTGTATGCTCTTTCCTCCTTTGTCAAATATTAATTGAGCATAATGACTTGGGTCTATTTCTGGGTTTTCTGTTCTGTTCCATTAGTCTATAGGGCTGTTCTTGTGCCAGTACCGGGCAGTTTTGAGAACCATGGCTTGGTTTTATAGCTTGATATCTGGTATTGTGATCCCTCCAACTTTGTTCTTTCTCAGGATTGCTGTGGCTATTCGGGGTCTTTTTTTATGCCAGATGAATTTTTGGAGAATTTGTTCTAAATCTTTGAAATATGTCGTTGGTATTTTAATGGGAATTGCATTGAATTTATAGATTGCTTTGGGTAGTATGGACATTTTAATGATGTTGATTCTACTAATCCATGAACATGGTATATTCTTCCATTTGTTTATGTCTTCCACTATCTCTTTATTCAATGTCCTATAGTTTTCTGAGTACATGTCTTTTACTTCCTTAGTTAAGTTTATTCCTAGGTATCTTAATTTTTTTGGTGCAATGGTAAGTGGGATTTTTTTTTTTTCATTTCTCTTTCTGTGAGTTCATTATTGGTGTATAAGAAGGCCATAGATTTCTGGGTGTTAATTTTGTATCCTGCTACATTGCTGAATTCATTTATTAAGTCTAGTAGTTTTTTCATCCAGTCTTTGGAGTTTTTTATGTATCGTACCATGTCATTTGCGAATAAGGACAGTTTTACTTCTTTTACGATGTGGATGACCTTTATTTCTTCTTCTTGTCTGATTGCTATGGCTAGCACTTCCAGTACTATATCAAAAAGGAGTGGTGAAAGTGGGCATCCCTGTCTTCTTGCTGTCCTTAAGGAAAATGAGTTTAGTTTTTGCCCATTGAGTATATTGGCTGTAAGTTTTGTCATATAAAGGTTTTGTTATGTTGTGGTGTGATCCCTCTATTCCCAATTTGCTGAGAGTTTTTTATCAAGCAAGGGTGTTGGATTTTGTCAAATGCTTTTACTGCATCTATTGATATGATTATGTGATTTTTGTCTCTCAATTTTTTTATGTGATGCATCCCATTTATTAATTTGTGGATATTGTACCTTCCTTGCATCCCTGGAATAAATATCACTTGATCGTAGTGTATGATCTTTCTAATGTAATGCTGAATCCAATTTGCTAGACTTTTGTTGAGAATTTTAGCATCTATGTTCATCAAGGATACTGGCCTGTAGTTCTTTTCTTTTGTGGTGCCTTTATCTGGTTTTGGAATTAGGGTAATGCTGGCTTCACAAACAGAGATTGGAAGTGTGCCTTCCTCTTGATTTTTTTAGAATAGTCTGAGGAGGATAGGTTTTAGTTCTTTGAATGCTTGGTAGAACTCCACTGGAAAGCTGTCCAGACCAGACTTTTGATCACTAATTTAATTTATTTTGTAGTTATCAGCCTATTCAGGTTTTTTGATTCTTCTTGATTGAGTTTTTGGAGCTTGTATTTTTCTAAGAATAGTCCATCTCATTTAGGTTTTCCATTTTGTTGGAATAGAGTTGTTTATAGAATTTATTCATAATCCTTTGTATTTCTGTGGGATCAGTTGTTAACTTCACCTCTTTCATTTCTGATTTTGTTTATTTGGGTCCTCTCTCTTTGCTTCTTGATGAACCTGACTAGAGGTTCATCAATCTTGCTTATCCTTTCAAAGAACCAGCTCTTGGTTCTGTTGATCTTTTGTATTGTTTGTTTGAGGTTTTTTTTTTGGTCTTTATATCATTTATTTCTGCTCTGATCTTTATTATTTCTTTCCTTTTGCTTATGCTTGGCTTTTCTTATTGCTCCCTTATTTAATTTTTTTGTCATTACTTTACTCTATCTATTTTTTTCCTTTATGCCAACACTTTCTTCCTCATTTTTCACTTTTTAAAATCCTGTTTCTGTTCTCCTGTCCCTGCTTTAGTTTTTCTCTGTCCTTTTTTTACCGCTAAGTGCCCATCAGCAGATGAATGGATTAGAAAACTGTGGTACATATACACAATGGAGTACTATGCTGCTGTAAAAAAGAAGGAATTTTTACCATTTGCAACAGCATGGATGGAACTGGAGAGCATTATGCTAAGTGAAATAAGCCAGTCAATGAAAGAAAAATACCACATGATCTAATTAAGACCATTATAAACTGATGAACAAAAATAGATACAGGGGCAGAGCAACATCGAACAGACTGTCAAACTACAGCAGGAAGACCGGAGAGGGTTGGGGGGCTGGGTAATAGATCAACCGAAGGACTTGTATGCGTGCATATAAGCATAACCAATGGACACAAGACACTGGGAGTTATGGGAGGCTAGGGGAAGGTCAAGAGGAGAAAAAAAGGGAGACATGTATAATACTCTTTGTAATACTTTAAGCAATAAAACAATTAAAAAATCATCAAAGAAACATTATTCCTAAAAGACTCTCTAGATCAGATGAACTTAATTGACATCTTCTGAACATTTCATGCCAAAGCTTCAGAATATACTTTCTTCTCAAGTGCACATGAGACATTTTCATAGATAGACCACTTATAAGAACACAGGCAAAGTCTCTTCAAATTCAAGAAGATAGAATTCATATGAAGAATCTTATCAGACCACAGAGTATAAAATTAGAATTCAACCATAATAAAAACAATGAAAAAAATAAAACATTTGGAGCCTAAATAGCATGCTATTAAACAATGATTGGGTTATAAAAGAGATAAAAAAAAGCAATAAAATCATCTGTGAAACAAACAACAATGAAAACACAACAATCCAAAATCTATGGGACACAGTTAAAGCAGTCTTGAGACGGAAGTTTATAACTCTACAGGCCTACATTAAAAATCAGGAAAGAGTGTAATAAATTATCTAACCCTACAACTCAAAGAATTAGAAAGGGAGCAACACGAAAAGTCCAGAGTAAGCAGAAGGAAGGAAATAATAAAGATCAGAGCAGAAATAAATGACATAGAGACCAAAAAACAAACAAACAATACAAAAGATCAATAAAACCTAGAGCTGGTTCTTTGAAAGGATAAACATGATTGATGAACCTCTAGCCAGGTTCACCAAGAAGTAAAGAGAGAGTACCCAAATATATAAAATGAGAAATGAAAAGGTGAAGTAACTACCGATCCCACAGAAATACAAAGGATTATGAAAAAATACTATGAACAACTCAATTCCAACAAACTGGACAACCTAGACAAAATGGAAATAATCTTAGAAAAATACAATAAAAACGAATTGTATTTCAAAACTCAATAAGAAAGAATAAAACAATCTTAATAGGCCTATAACTACCCAAGCAATAGAAGCAGTAATCAAAAATATTCCAGCAAACAAAAGCCCTTGTCTGGATGGTTTTACAGGGGAATTCTATGCCTCGGGCTTCTCTGACTCCCCCCACCCTTAGACTGTAGCTCACCAACTTAATGGAAGGAGGATGTTTGAGAAACTGGCCTATCTGGGTGGAAAAGAGTGTGGGAGCATCCCTCTGTTCACTGTTGTCTGTTTTCTCTTTGTAAATCCCATTTCCTGTTTTCTACACTCTTTCTTAGGGTAACCTGGCTTTTGACAGCAAAAACAGACTCCTCTACAGTTTCACAGCAGACCTCATGGACTGATTTTGTTTATTTGCCCTCAGAAACCAGAAGGTGTATACGTCATGTTCATGTAAAAACATTCAAACCTGTAGAGAACTTTGATGAGTTTACTTGAGCCAAACTGTCCACACTTGCCGGGAAGCAGAATCTCAAAGTTTTGGGACAATAATCTGGAGAATGGCTGTTTTTTATTTTGTTTTATTCATTCTTCTTCTTCTTCTTTTTTTTTTTTTAAAAAAATTCAATATATTTTCATTGATTTCCAAGAGGAAGGAAGTGGGAAAGAGAGACAGAAACATCATCAGTGAGAGAGAATCACCGGCCGGCTGCTTCCTGCACACCCCCAACTGGGGATCAAACCCACAATGAGGCAAGCATCCTGCCTCAGCTGTGGAGAGCCTCTGGGTCACAGAGAGCCTCTGGGTAGTGGGCATGGAACGACAAGGCCCCACAGAGAGCAGAGAACCACAGGGAGTGGTCCTAAGCCATCAGGGCTCCTGGATTGGAGAGGGCTCCCCTGAGGGCTTCTAGATTGGAGATGGTGCAGGTCAAGTTGAGGCACTCACCCCCCTGTGCACGAATTTTGTGCACGGGGCCTCTAGTGCTTCTATAAAAAAGAAGAAACTTTTACCATTTGCGACAGCATGGTTGGACTGGAGAGCATTATGCTAAGTGAAATAAGCCAGTAGGAGAAAGATAAATATCACATGATCTCATTCATATGTTGGGATATAATGAACAACATAAACTGAGGAAGAAAAATGGATCCAGAGACAACATAGTACTGAGCAGACTGTCCAACCTTGGGGAGAAAGCAGGGGAGTGTGTGTGTGTGTGTGTGTGTGTGTGTGTGTGTGTGGCACGCATAGAGATCAACCAAAGGACTTTTATGCATGCATATTAGCATGACCAATGAACACAAACACTGGAGTGATGGGGGCATGCCCTCAGATGTGGGAGTGCCCGTGGGGGATGTTTGGGGGAAAAACAGAAATAGATAATACTTCAAACAATAAAAAACTTAATAAGAATCAGAAAACATGAATTGGACATTAACAACTGAGGAAATAGAAGCATTGGAAAAAATATCTCTCAGTAAACAAAAGCCCTGGTCTGGATTGCTTCACTGGGGAGTTTTACCCAACATTAAATGAAGAACTAACACATATCCTCCTCAAACTATGCCAAAAAATTCAAGAAGACGACACACTTCCAAACTCCTTTTAAGAAGCCAGCATTATCCTCATTCCAAAACCAGATAAAGACACTACAAAGAAATGGAATTGTTTGTCGATATCCCAGATAAACATAGATGCCAAAATCCTCAACAAAATATTAGCAAATTGCATCCAGCCATACATTAAAAAGATCATACACCAAGACCAAGTGGGATTTACTCTGGTGATTCAAGAGTAGTACAATAGTCACAAATCAATAGACATGATACATCACATTAACATGTATAGAGAAAAATCATATGATTATATCAATAGATGCAGAGAAAGTATTTACAAAATCCAACCCCCATTTTTGATAAAAATCCTCAGCAAAGTGGGAATAGAGGGAGCATACCACAACATGATAAAGGCCATATGTAACAAACCTTTACCCAACATCATACTCAATGGTCAAAAATTAAAACCATTTACCCTAGCAAGAGGAACAAGACATGGATGCACACTTTTACCACTCTTGTTCATCATAGTACTAGAAGTCCTAGCCAGTAAAACTGTCACTATTCGCAGATGACATGACTTTGTACATAGAAAACCTGAAACTTGCCACAAAAAGTACTGGATTTAATAAATAAATTTGGCAATGTAGCAAGATATAAAATAAAAAATTGATGGCTTTTTTAATACACCAATAATAAATTCTCAGAAAGAGAAACTAAAAAAAAAATTCCATTTACCATTGCAATAAAAAAAATTTAAGATACTTAGGAATAAACTAAATCAAGGATGTAAAAAACTTGTATTCAGAAAACTACAGGATGTTGAATAAAAAGATAGAGGAAGATATAAACAAGTGGAAGGATATAAACAAGTACTTGTAGATTGGTAGAATTAACATCATTAAAATGTCCATTCAACCCAAGGCAATTTACAAATTCAATGCACAACCTAATAAAATACCAACAGCATATTTCACAGATCTAGAACAAATACTCCAAGAATTTATATCTAATCCAAAAGACCTTAAATAGCCCTAGCAATCTTAGAAAGAATAATAAAGTTGGATAAATTTGTTACCAGATAACAAATTATACTACAAAGCCACTGAACTCAAAACAGCCTGGTACTGGCAAAAGAACAGGCATATAGATCAATGGAACAAAACAGAGAACCCAGAAATCCAGTCAAGCCATTTTACTTAATTGATACTTGACAAGGGAGGTAAGAACATATAATGGAGTCAATAAAGTCTCTTCAATAAATAGTGTTGGGAAAATTGGACAGATATATGCAAAAATGTGAAACTAGTCCACCAAGTTACACCATACACAAGAATAAACTCAAAGTTTATAAAAGATTTAAATATAAGTTGTGCAACCATAAAAATCTTAGAAGAAACCATAGGCAACAAAATCTTAGACATCTCTTGTAACAATACATTTTTGGATACATCTAGGGCAAAGGAAACTAATGAGAAAATAAACAAATGGGACTACATCAAAATAAAAAGCTTTTGCACAGCAAAAGAAACCATCAACAAAATAACAAGAGAGCCCACTGCATAGGAGAACATATTTGCCAATGATATATCCAATAAGGAGTTCATCTCCAAAACTTATAACGTACTCATACAACTTAACAAAGGGAAGACAAACAATCCAACTTAAAAATGGGCAAAGGACCTAAACAGATACTTTTTTAAAGTGGACATACAGATGGACAAAAGACATATGAAAAAAATGCTCAAACTTACTGATCATCAGAGAGATGCAAATTAAAACAACAATGAGGTAACACCTCACACCTGTCAGAATCGCTACCATTAACAAATCAACAAATGACAAGGGCTGTAAGGATGTGGAGAAAAGAGAACCATAGTATACTGCTGGTGGGAATGCAGACTAGTTCGGCTATTATGGAAACAGTATGGAGTTTCTTCAAAAAATTAAATATGGAATTTTCATTTGGACCAGTGATCTCACTTCTAGGAATATCCTAAGAATCCCAACATACCAATGAGAAATAATGTATGCACCTCTATGTTCATAGCAGCACAATTTATAATATCTAAGATCTGGAAACAAATCCAGTGCCCATCAGTAGATGAGTGGATAAAAAATCTGTGGTATAGCCCTAGCTGGTTTTTCTCAGTGGATAGAGTTCACCCTGGGGACCAAGGGGTTTCAGATTTGATTCCTTTCAAGAGTACATGCCGGTATTTTGGGCTCAATTCCCAGTGGGGGTCATAGAGGAAGCAGCCAATTAATGATTCTCTCTCATCCTTGATGTTTCTATCTCTCTCTAACTCTCCCTTTCTCTGTGAAATCAATAAAAATGTATATTTTTAAAAAGCCGTGGTATATTCATACCATGAAATACTATGCAGCAGTAAAACGGAAGGATTTCATACCATTGAGACTATATGGAGGGACCATGGAGAGTATTATGCTGAATGGAGTAATCCAGTCAGAGAAAGACAAGTATCACATGCTCTCCCTCATATGTGGCATCTAATTAACAAAATAAACTGATTAATGAAGTGGATCCAGAGACATGGAAACATGCAACAAAGTGCAGAATCTCAGAGGGAAGGTGGCGAAATTTGGGTGGATGGGAGGTGATCAACCAAAGAACTTGTATGCATAATGCATATATGCATAACCCATGGACACAGACAATAAGGTGGTTTAGGCCTGGGGCAGGGAGGGCGTCCATGGGGGAAAGAGGAGGACAAGTGTAATACTTTCACCAATAAAGATTAAAATAAATAAATTAATGGTGCAATAAACATAGAGCTATATACATCTTTTTAATTTAGTAGTTTGGGTTTCTTCTGAAAAATACCAAAGCAGAATTGCTGAGTCCTTCATTGTCTCTTGTTATACAGTCTATTTTGTCTGGGATGAGTGTTGTTACCCCAGATTATTTTTAGTTAGTTTGTTTTTATTTTTATTAAATATCTTTTTCCATACCTTGGGGGGGGGGAAAGGAAAAAAAAAACACACGAGAGGGTGTAAATAACACACAAAAGTGTCACTCCTACAGCATCCAGCTCAGGCATTCAAGGAAACAACACCACTGTGTCCCATAGGGCATTTACTATATAAGGCTATCCCACAAAGGCTGGGAGTAATAGTTGGTAAATCTAATACATAGAAACAAACAAAAAGAGACAACTAATATGTGAGATAAAGAAACAACACCCAAATGAAAGAAAAGGGGGAATCTCCCAAAAATGACTGAAATGAGATGAAGGTAAGCAATTTATCAGACACAGACTTCAAAGTAATGGCTACGAGGATGCTCAAGAAAGTTATTGAGAACTACAAGAAACTTAGCGTGAACTACAAGTAACTTAATGGGAAAAACATCAGCATGAATAATGACATAAAAACCATGAATAAGATGCAGTTGGAAATGAGGAAGACTATAACTGACATCAATAATAAACTGGAAACAATTAAAAACAGTCTTGGTGAAGCTGAGGCTCTAATCAGCAATTTTGAAGACACTGTAGAAGAAACCAAACACTCAAATAGAGCTGCATAATGAAAAACACTTAAAGCAACTTGGAGTTTAAGGGAACTATGGGACAACATGAAATGGAACAACATCCAAATAATAGTGGTCCCAGAGGGTGAAGAAAGCGAGCACCTGTTTGAAGAAATACTTGCAGAAAACGTTAACCTGGTGAAGGAAAAAGTCACACAAGTTCAGGAAGCAGAAAGAGTTAAAAAGTCAAGACAAATATAAAGAGACCTACACCAAAACACATCATAATTAAAATAGCAAATGCTAAAGACAAAGAGAAAACTTAAGGGTAGCAAGAGAGTCTGTTACCTACAGGGAGCTCCCATAGGCTGTCTGCTGACTTCTTAATAGAAACACTCCAGGCCCGAAAAGAATGGCATGAAATATTCAAAGTAATGGAAAGAAAGGATCTGAAACTAAGACTACTGTATCTAGTAAGACTATCATTCAAAATTGAAGGGGAAATGAAGAGTTTCCGAAACAAAGGAAGATTAAAAGAGTTTATTACCACCATACCAGCATTGCAAGAAATGTGAAAAGGACTGTTGTAAGAAGAAGAAATATATAAAGAGAGGAACATAGGCATAAAGAATAAAAATGGAAATAAATAAGTACTTATCAATAACTAGAGGCCCGGTGCACAAAATATTGTACACTTGGGGGGGAGGGGGGCGTCCCTCAGCCCGGCCTGTACCCTCTCGCAGTCTGGGACCCATGGGGAGATAATGACATGCTGGCTTAGGCCTGCTCCCGGGTGGCAGAGGGAAGGCCCAATCCCTAGGTGCAGCCCCTGGTCGGGCTCAGAGCAGGGCTGATTGGGGAGTTGGGGCACTGCCCCCTGTCATGCACAGAGCAGGGCAGATTGGGAGGTTGCGATGCCACCCTCAGTCACGCTCAGGGTAGGGCCGATTGGGGGGTTGGGGCACCACCCCCTGTCACACTCAAGGCAGGGTCGATAGGGAGGTTGTGGCGCCACCCCCTGTCACCCACAGAGCAGGGCCCATCAGGGGATTGGGAAGCTCCCCCCTTTCATACACAGAGCAGGGCTGATCAGGGGGTTGAGGAGTTCCCCCCTGTCACTCACAGAGTAGGGCCGATAGGGGAGTTGGGGCACCGTCCCCTGTCACACACAGAGCAGGGCAGATCAGGGGGTTGGGGCACTGCCCTCTATCACCCACAGAGCAGGGCCGATCAGGGGGTTGGGGCACCGCCACTGTCACACTCAGGGCAGGGCCGATGGGGAGGTTATGGCTCTACCCTGTCACACACAGAGCAGGGCCCATGGGGGGTGTGGGGCACAGCACCCTGTCACACACAGAGCAGGGCCGATCAGGGGGTTGGGGAGCTCCCCCCTATCAGGCACAGAGCAGGGCTGATCAGGCGGTTGGGGCGCCTTGCCCTGTCACGAGCAGAGCAGGGAGGATAGGGAGGTTCTGGCCCTGCTCCCTGTCACACACAGAGCCGCAGGGCGATCAGGGGGTTTTGTTGCTTACCCCTGTCACGCTGATCCCAGTGCCAGGAGGCCTCGCAGCTCCGCTGATCCCAGTGCTGGGAGACCTCGCTGCTCCGCTGATTCCGGTGCTGGGAGGCATATTACCCTTTTACTATATAGGATAGAGGCCTGGTGCACGGGTGGGGGCCGGCTGGTTTGCCCTGAAGGGTGTCCTGGATCAGGGTGGGGGTCCCCACTGGGGTGCCTGGCCAGCCTGGGTGAGGGGATTATGGCTGTTCGCAGCTGGTCACACACCCTTCAAGGTGGGGGTTCCCACTGGGGTGCCTTGCCAGTCTGGGTGAGGGGCTGAGGGCTGTTTTCATGCTGGTGGGTGACTGAAGCTCCCAACCTGTCCTTTTTTTCTTTTTTTTTTTTTTAATTCTGGGCCAGTTTTAGCTCTGAGGCTTGTCTCCAGCTCTGAGGCCTCTGCTGCTGAAAGCAGGTATCTGGTTTGTTTGGGTTCTATAATCGAAACACTGTTTCAACTCCAGCTCTGAGATCCCAGCTGGCTGAAAGCAGGTTTCTGGGGTTTTGTTTAGCTTCTGTATTTATAACAATGTTTCAAACTGCAAGCTCAGATGCCGGCAGCAGCAGGTGGGAACGTTGGCTTCCTCCGCCACTAAAGCAAGCAAGTCTCATGTTCGCTTCAAGCTGCCTGGCTGCCGGCTGCCATCTTGGCTGGCAGTTAATTTTCATATCGCCCTGATTAGTCAATGGGAAGGGTAGCGGAGGTACGGCTAATTACCATGTTTCTCTTTTATTAGATAGAATAATCTTAAACGTAAATGGGTTATATACTCAAATGAAAAGACAGAGGATAGCTAAATGGATAAGGAAACATAAGCTATATATATGCTCTCTACAAGAGACCCACCTCAGAACAGAAGACTCAAACAGGTTGATAGTGAAGGGATGGAAAAAAAATTTCCATGTAAATGGAAATGAAAAAAGCTATGGTAGCAATACTTATACCTGACAAATAGACTTCCAAAGACCACAGCAGAGGCAAAGAAGGTCACTAAGTAATACTAGAGGAATCTTTCCAAAAAGAGGATATAACCCTGGTAAACATGTAGGAGTGCACCCAAGGCACCCAATATAGGAGTACCTAGATCCTATATGATAGAGAGGTAATATACCCTCACATGTCTCTTACCACCTGAGACACTAGCAGTGCCTCTCTTCGAAAACATGTCTGGGTCCCCTTCTTAAAAAGTTAGACACAGTATCAGCCAAGCTGCATTCTCTACAGCCCTAGGTTTGGCAACCTTTTTCCTGAAATTGTTGCCTCCTTGTTACTTTACAGATTTGTACTTACTTAGTTTTTTTAATCCCATTATTGCTCTTTTTTCAAACACCAGTGAGATTTCTATTTATTGATGGAACCCAAACAATGGCCAGCCAATTGCCACACATGTGACTGAAACCACTGACCACAAATTGACCAAAGATGCATAAGTTAGCCCAACCCAGTCTACACTGCTACCTCCTAAATATGAGGTATGTTAATAGGTAAGGCTTATGCTAAATATGTTTGGGGTAGTTATACAGTAAAAAAGATCACTAGCAAATATGAAAAAATTAAAATAAGATTGACATATGATTTAATAACTGTCATATGAGTATAAATGAAAAACCTTTACACCCCCACAACCCCCCCCCCCCCACTGATCTGTATGGTTCATGGTTATGCAGAGAAAATATTTCTCTCCCCAAATTGCTGTTGAAAACGTTAATTTTAATAGCCTTTTAGGAATGCAGTCTAAAAGTGTCTTTTAAAGTTAAAAAAATCCATGTATGCTTTAACAATCTCACTCCTGGAACTCTATCGCAAAGAGATAAAAGTACCAATACATAAGAAAATGTTTAGGAACACATTTAGTAGTGGTAAAAAGCAAAACAATCAATCAAACAAACAAACAAACAAAAAAACAAAATAAAACACAAAAGAACAAAATACTAAAAAACTTTAGTGCCCTTTAATAGAAAAGTATCTGAACAATTAATTCTATTCTATGAAATATCATCTTGCCAGTAAAAAAAGAGAGAAAGAGAGAGAGAAGAGAGAGAGAGAGAGAGAGACAGAGAGAGAGAGAGAGAGAGAGAACCATTTCATTTTCAGGCTTGCAAGGATTTACGTAAGATATTTTAATAAAAATTAAGATGCAAAATGAGACAAATGAAAAACCATACTATAAAACTATTTTAATTACATACTTATTTTATGTCTATAAGTATAATTTTTTACCTTGCTTGTCAAAGGGTGATAAATTGATCACTTTTGTTGGGAATTTAGTTGATGTGATGGGCCTGGTGGAGAAACCTTTTTGATGATATGAGGACATATTTTTGTTTTTAAATAAATTCATACCTAAAATAAAATTTAAAAAGAAAATTACGTGAAGACTTTGGATATTCACACTACTCCCTCTAATCCATGTCTTTAGTTATGAATATACTAGAGGCCCAGTGCACAAAATTTGTGCACTGGGGAGGTAGGGTTCCCTCAGCCCAGCCTGCCCCTCAGTCCAGGAGCCCTCAGTGGATGTCCTACTGATGGCCACAGTCTGGCAGCAGAGGCTCGGAGCAGGCGTCCCGTGTGTGTGTGTGTGTGTGTGTGTGTGTGTGTGCGTGCGTGTGTGTATGTGTGTGTGTGTGCGTGGAGGCTTGGAGCAGGCGCCCCTCTCTGTTGATCACTCAGGCTCCTGGCCTCCACTGCATGTTGTACTCTCCCTTGAACTGTGGCCAGGGTGGGGCCACCCTTGCCTGCTGTGGGATCGCTGCGGCAACCCAGGGGCAGGCGCACATGGGGGGCTAGCTACAGGCCGCCCTTGTCTGCTGTGGGATCATTGCGGCTTCTCTGATCACTGGCTGGGGGGCGGACAAAGGCAGCCTGGTTCTTCGATCCTGGGCCAGGAGGCAGGGAAAAGGCAGCCCCCAGGAGGCTGCCTTTGCCCTGCCTTTTGGCTCTTGCCTGCCGCCTGGGTTTCCAGTCACCTCCTTCCCCTTTTGCCTCCCATCATTGTGCCTATGTATGCAAATTAACCTCTATCTTTGTTGGCAGTTAACCACCATCTTTCTTGGCAGTTAATTTGCATATCACCCTGATTAGCCAATGGGAAGTGTAGTGGAGGTATGGTTAATTACCCTTTTTGTCTTTTATTAGATAGGATAATGTTTTCTTCCCACATTTTTATTACTCCAGTTTCTATAAATTATTTCATTATTTTTTCTTCCTGTCTTTATTCTGTGTTCCTAGATAGCATCTTATTTTAACCTTCTTCAAGGTATACGTAGTATAGAAAAATGTATACATATTTAATGTATGTGTTTTGATGTTTGAACATATTCATACACCTGTGATACCATCACCACTCTCAAAGTAATACACATATCCATTGCCTCCAAAGACATCTTATGCCTCCCTGTTTTTGTGTGTGTAATAGGAACACTTAACACAAGTACTTCCCTCTTAACAATTCTAAGTGCACAGAACTGTATTGTTAACTATAGACACAATGCTATACATGGATTTCTAGAGCTTATTTATCCAACGTAACTAACTTTATGCCTATTGAACAACTAATTTCTCCCTAATCCGTCCCTAGAGTTTGAGTATTTTACATCTCATGTAAGTGGAATTATGCAGTATTTGTACTTCTGTGACTGCTTTATTTTACTTAGCATTAATATCTTCCAGATTCATCCATATTGTTGCACATGGAAAAGTTTTCTTTTTTAAAAAAAATATATATATACTAAATTTTATTTATTATTTTATTTATATATATGCATTTATTTTTTCATTTTTCTTTCTCTTTTTTATTTTACTTTTTGTTTAATATTCTTTTAAAAAATATTTATTGTTGAAAGTATTACACTCTTATGTGGAATTTAATGAACTAAATAAACTGATGATCAAAAATAAACCCAAAGACATAGAAGCATGAACCTCAGAGGGAAAGCCGGGGAGGATGGGTGGGAAGAGATCAAGGGATGAACTTGTATCCCGTGGACACAGGCAATGGAGTGGTGAGGGCCTGGTGGAGTGGGGATGGGAGTGAGCTGGAAGAGGTTAATGGAGAAAAAAGGAGGACCTATGAAAATTATTTATTTCCCCTCCCACCTTTATTGAGATATAATTGACATGTAATATTGTATAAGTTTAAGGAGTACAACATGATATGATACATGTATATATTATGAAAGGCTTACCACAATATGGGTAGTTAAAACCTCCATCACCATATGTAATTATCTTTTTAAAATTTGTGGTAACAACATTGACTACTTTCCTAGCAACTCTCAAGTATATAATACAGTATTGTTAACTATAGTCATCACATGTACATTAAATCCCAGACTGATTCATCATTTTTTTAAAATCCTCACTTGAGGATATGTTTATTGATTTTTTTTAGAGAGAGAGAAACATCGATGTGAGAGAGAAACATCAACGGGTTGCCTTCAGTATGTGCCACAACTGGGGATCAAACCCACAACCTAAGTATATGCCCTAACCTGGAATTGAGCCTACAACCTTTTGGTGTATGGGGCAATGCTCCAACTAACTGAGGCACCTGGCCAGGGCAGAACTGATTCATCTTTTAACTGTAAGGTTGTACTCTTTGACCAACATCTCTCCATTTTCGCCACCCCACCACCCTTGGTAATCACCGTTCTACTCTGTTTCAAAGAGATCAGTTTTTTTAGATTCCACATATGAGTGAGATCATACAAATATTTTCTCTGTCTCATTTCACTTATATAATGACCTCTGTCCATTTATAATAATTAAATTTTTGGTTTGTTTTTTGCTATTGAATTGTATTAGCTCCTTACATAATTTGGATATTTACTACAATGACCTCAAGCTTTGGCAGGATTTCCCTTTTTTATAGCTCAACAATACTTCATTGTGTATATTACATAAAAATTTTCTTATCTCGTTAACCGTCTATAGACACATAGATTGTTTCCATGTCTTGGCTATTGTGACTAATGCTGCAAGGGAGTGCAAATAGCTCTTCAGGTATTGATTTCATTACTTTTAGATATATATCCAGAAGTGAGATTGCTAAGTCATATGGTAGTTCTATTTTTAATTTTTGGAGGAACATCTATACTGTTTTCCATAGTGACTGTATCAAATACAATTCTACCAACAGCGTACAAGGGTTCCATTTTTCCGACATCCTTGCCAATATTTATTTCTTATCTTTTTAAAAATATGTTTTTATTGATTTCAGAGAAAGGAAGGGAAAGGGAAAGAGAGATAGAAACATCAATGATGAGAGATAATCATTGATCAGCTGTCTCCTGAATGCCCCCGAGTGGGGATTGAGCCCCGGGTATGTGCCCTGACTGAAAATTAATCTGTGACCTCTTAGTTCATAGGTCGACATCTGCTGAGCCACACCCACCAGGCTATTTCTTGTCTTTTTTATATTAGCCATCCCAACAGGTACAAGATAATATCTCATTGTGATTTTAGTTTGCATTTCTAAAACTGGTAATGTTAAATACCTTTTTGTCTACCTATTGACTATTTGTATGTTTTCTTTGAAAAATGTCTATTCAGGCCCTCTGTCCATTTATAATAATCAATTTTTTTGTTTGTTTTTTTGCTATTGAGTTGTATTAGCCCCTTACATAATTTGGATATTAACCCTTATAAGATAGACTAGAGGCCCAGTGCACAAAAAATTGTGCACTCGGGATGAGGGGTCCCTCAGCCCGGCCTGTGTCCTCTCGCAGTCTGGGACCCCGGAGGGGTTTTTATCATGGAAAAATTTTTATATCCTTCAACTTTATTTGCTTATTAGTTCTAATAGATTTATGGTGGAGTTTTTAGAATTTTCTCTATATTATTTGCAAAGAGAGACTATATTACTTTGTCCTTTTTAATTGTCCTTTTTATTTACATTTCTTGCATGCTTTGAAAGAAATTTCAGTACTAAGTTGAATAGCAGTGATGAGAGTAGGTACCTTATTTCTAATCTTAGAGAAAAACCATTTAAACTTTCATCATTGACTGTGATTTAGCTGTGGGATTGTTGGGTATATGCCTTCTATGCCAAATTTGGTGAGAGTTTTTATCATGGAAAAATGTTGAACTCTGTGCATGCAAGAGGTGCAAAGCATGCACCTGCTGGCTTAGGCCTGCTCCCTGGGGGATTGGGCCTAAGCTGGAAGTCAGACATCCCTCTGGCAGCCCAGGAGCCCTCAGGGGATGTCCACTTGCCAGTGGGGAGCAGGCCTAAGCTGTAGTTGGACATCCTTAGCGCTACTGAGGAGGCGAGAGAGGCTCCCACCACCACCGCTGTACTGGCAGCCATCAGCCTGGCTTGTGGTTGAGCAGAGCTCCCCCTGTGGGAGTGCACTGACCACCGGGGGCAGCTCCTGCATTGAGCATCTGACCACTGGTGGTCAGTATGGGTCATAGTGACCAGTCATTCCCAGTCGTTCTGCTGTTAGGGTCAATTTGCATATTACCCTTTTATTATATAGGAGTGCCTGGCCAGCCTGGTGAGTGGCTGATGGCTATTTGCAGGCTGGCCACAGCCCCTTCAGGTGGGGGTCTCCCCTGGGGTGCCTGGCCAGCCTGGGTGAGGAGCTGAGGGCTGTTTTTAGGCTGGCCACAACCCCCAGCCACCCAAGCTCCCAGTGGAGGCTGGCTGGAAACAGGTATCTGGGATTTATTTGTCTTCTATAATTGAAACTTCATTGCCATGAGCAGAAGCCACCCCCAGCTCAGGGCAGGCAGGAAGCTTGGCTTCCTCCATCATCTGGGCAACCAAGCCTCATGCTTGCTCCAGCTCTGTGGCTGCTGGCCGCCATCTTGGTTGGGTTAATTTGCATCTAGTCACTCTGATTGGCTGGTGGGCGTGGCTTAGGGCATAGCGAAGGTATGGTCAATTAGCATCTTTGTTTTTTATTAGTGTATTTAGTTTGCAAATATTTTTCCCATTTTGTAGGTTACCTTTTTTATTTTGCTGATGGCTTCTTTTGCCAGAAGTTTTTAAATTTGATGTTGTCCCACCTGTTGATTTTTGCTTTTTTTGCATGTGCTTTTGGAGGAAGGTCCATAATACTGTCACCAAGACTAATGTCAAGGAGATTTTCTTTTCTTCTGTGTTTTCTTGGAGAAATATTAAGGTTTTTGGTCTCACATTTAAGCCTTTAATCCATTTCAAGTTAATTTTTGTTAATGATATAAAATATGAGTCAATTGTATTCTTGCATGTGGATATCAAATTTTCCAAACCATTTATTGAAGAGAATATCATTGAGTATTCTTGGCTCCCTTGTGAAATACTAGTTGTCAACATGAGGGTATATTCAGGCAATTGATTCTGTTCCATTAGTGCATGGTCTGTTTATATGTCAGTACCATCCTGTTTTGATTATCGTAGCTTTGTAATAGTTTGAAATCAGGAAATGTGATGCCTCTACCTTTGTTTTTGTCTCACAGGATTGCTTTGGCTATTCAGAGTCATTTTTGGTACCAAAAATTTTTCTTTTCCTTTTTTTTTTTGGAAAAAGCCATTAGAATATTGTTAAGGATTGCATTAAATCTATAGATGGATGGGGAGGGGTATTGATATTTTAAAAGCATTAACTCTTCTAACCCATAAACCCAGGATATAATTCCATTTATATGTGCTTCTTCAAATTTTTCCATCCAAGTGTTATAGATTTTACTGTTTAGATCATTCTCAACCTTGTTTAAATTTATTCCTAAGAGGTCTTTGTGTGTGTGTATATGTTCAACCTTTATTATAAAGTGCATTGGACCCATCTGACCAGGTAAACTCTTTTATCAGCAAGGATGGGTATGAAAGGGCTCCTCACAAAGCATGCAGCCACCAGCCCATAGTGCTTTCAAGGACATGCCATCACAATCAAGCCTCACCCTTGGGCACCCTCAACTTAGGGGTCAAATAGTGTCCAGCCCTGTCTCCCATCCCTCTTCCCCAGGGCAATCCCAACCTGGATTTGAGCTAACCCAATGGGGCTAGGGGTCCCTTGAGGACTGGTTCTCTCATGTTGAGGGTGTGTCCCTTCTTCTAACATCAGGTCCTGATATTTCATTCACAGTCCAACTGACATCTGAGATGCTACTTTTGAAGCATCTACCCCAGTATTCTATTATTTTTTATGCTATTGTACATGGAATTGCTTTATTTCTATTTCAGATAGCTCATTCTTAGTGTATAGAAATGCAACAGATTTCTATATGTTGATTTTTATATCCTTCAACTTTATTTGCTTATTAGTTCTAATAGACTTATGGTGGAATTTTCTCTATATTATTTGCAAAGAGAGACTATATTACTTTGTCCTTTTTAATTGTCCTTTTTATTTACATTTCTTGCTAGATTGCTAGGAATTTCAGTACTAAGTTGAATAGCAGTGATGAGAGTAGGTACCTTATTTCTAATCTTAGAGAAAAACCATTTAAACTTTCATCATTGACTGTGATTTAGCTGTGGGATTGTTGGGTATATGCCTTCTATGCCAAATTTGGTGAGAGTTTTTATCATGGAAAAATGTTGAACTCTGTCAAAGGCCTTTTCTGCATCCATTGTGATGAATATATGATTTTTACCCTTCATTTTGTTAATGTTGTATAACACATATATTGATTTAGATGGGTAGAAACATTCTTGTATGCCATAGGTAACTTCAAATAGATCATGGAGTATGATCCTTTTAAAGTGCTGTTAAATTTGGTTTGCTAGTATTTTGTTGAGAATTTTTGCATCAATTTTTTTTTATTATTATTATCAGATTTGTAGTTTTATTTTCTTGTGGTGTCCTTATCTGGCTTTGGTATCAGAATAATGATAGTCTTGCAAAATGAGCTTGAGAGAATTTCTTCCTTTTTGTTTTGGAAGACTTTGAGAAGGATTGGTATTAATTAGTCTTTAAATGTTTGGTAGAATTCATAGTGAAACCATCTAGGTGGACTTTTCTTTAATGTTTTTTTTTTCATTACTGATTAAATCTTCTTATTGTTATTTGTGTGTTCAGATTTTCTATTTCTTTATGATTCAGTATTGGTAGGTGGGATGTTTCTAAGAATTTATCCACCTCTTCTAGGTTATCTAATTGGTTGGCATATAATTATTTACAGTATCTCTTATAGTGTTTGTATCTCTGTAGTGTTAGATGTAATGTCTCCTTTTTAATTTCTGACTTTATTTGAGTCTTTTCTCTCTTTCCTATTTAGCCTAAAGTTTTGTCAGTATTGTTTACCTTAAAAAAAAAAAAAAGCAACAACAAATACACCGTTAGCATCTTTCATCCTTTTATTGTCTTTCTGGTCTTGATTTCATTTATTTTCACACTGATTTTGTTATTTCCTTACGTATGCCAACTTTGGGCTTAATTGTACTTCTTTTTCTAGTTTATAAGTTTTTCTCATATAACTGCTTTTGTATCATCCCCTAAGTTTTGATGTAATGAGTTTCCATTTTCATTTGTTCTAATATTTTTTTAAATTTTACATTTTATTTCTTCTTTGACCCATTGATTGTTCAGGAATGTGTTGTTTAATTTTCACATATTTGTGAATTTTTCATTTTTCACCTAGTTATTGGTTTTTCCTTTTATACTATTGTGGACAGAAAAGATACTTAAATATGCTAAGACTTGCTTTGTGAGTATCATATGATCTATCCTGGACAATGTTGTGTGTGAACTTGCAAAGAATGTGTATGGAATGCCCTCTATATGACTGTTAGACCAATTTGGCCTACTTATAGTTCAAATTCAATTTTTTCTTATTGATCTTCTGTCTGGATGATCTACTCATTGTTGGAGGTGGAGTGTTGACGTATCCTACTATTATTGTAATTCTCCCTTTATATCTATTAGTATTTAACATATTTAGGTATCTGATGTTGAATGAATATATACTTGTGATCTTTTTATCATTATATAATGATCTTCTTTGTCTCTTCCAAGTTTGTCTATTTTGTATGACATAAGTGTAATTAATCCTGCTCTAATTTGATTTGCATTGACATGGAATATCTTTTTCCATTACTTCACTTTGACCCTATGTGAGTCCTTAAAGTTGAAGTGAATCTCCTGTTTAGCAATATAGTTTGGTCTCTCTTCTCTCTTCTCTCTTCTCTCTTCTCTCTTAAACTGGTTATGCTCTAATTTTTAATAAATGGTCAAAGGAGGTAGGGTGTAGTGTGAGAGGACACCCTCCAACAAAGAGTTGGGAGGAAGCACGCTCAGTTGCCAAGTTTGATGGCAGGGTTGCCTAGCAATGGGCAGCAGGTGGTGCACCTGGGACACCTGGGCAGGTTTGGCTGGGGAGTAAAGAGTGGGGAGGGAGCTGCAAGGTGCACCTCGGGGCCTCAGGAAACCGCTGGGAAACTGGAGCTTCTCTGATGAATTGTGCAGAGTGATGGTAGAGGATGAGGTCGTGGCTTTGGCCCAGGGAGCCATGGGGTCCCACCAGCGGAAATTTGGCATACACCTACCCATGCGTCCAGACACTGGGTTCCTGCCGAATTGCCCCTGGAGTTTCTTAGGCAATTTCTTATCCCTCGTGGATCGGGCATCTGGAATTCCACTTGTCCCTGGGTTCATGGATTTTGATCACTGGGAGAGAGAAACTGAGCTTTTCTTAGGGACCTGTGCAAAGTGGTGCTTAATTGATTTGCCCTGAATTGTTGTGATTCTATGTTTGTTTTGTTTTCTTCTTCCTGGAAGCCTCTCCTGTGCTCTACACCCATAGGTACATCTTCCCCTTTGTCTTTCTTCTCCAATTCCACCGCTCAGACTAAAAAAGTGGGAGGGCTAGAGGGAAAGGACACTACCAGGGCTGCATCTTCCCTTCTGCACCTTCCCTTCCAGGTGAGAACTGGCTTTTTCTCCAAACACCCTGAGAGGGGTTGGGGTGGTGGGCGGGGATAGTGTCTATGTGCTGTGGGGGCTCAGAGGCCAGGCCAATGGTGCAGCTACAAGGATCGAGGCACAGAAAACTAGCAGACCTGTGGCCTCTGTAATCTTTCACACTCATCCTAGCTGGAAGGAAGGACACAGAGGCGGCCGGTTCTTCCTAGCCATATACCTTGCATGAGAAGGATATCATGCTGGTAGTCCTTAACCTGAATTTAATGTAACTGAGGACTAAAATCCGTGATCCAGTAATTAAATTTCAGGACCTGGGAGTTGCATCCCTTCCTGGTTTCTACTCCTCCTTTAGCCTGTAGGTGTCAGGAAATATGGTATTTCATCCCCCTATACCTGTCCTTATAAGTCAGCGGTTCTCAACCTGTGGGTCACGACCCCTTTGGGAGTCGAAGGACGCTTTCACAGGGATCGCATAAGACCATCAGAAAACACATATATAATTACATGTTGTTTTTGTGATTAATCATTATGCTTTAATTATGTTCAATTTGTAACAATGAAAATACATCCTGCATATCAGATATTTACATTATGATTCATAACAGTAGCAAAATTACAGTTATGAAGTAGCAAGGAAAATAATTTTATGGTTGGGGGTCACCACAACATGAGGAACTGTATTAAAGGGTCGCGGCATTAGGAAGTTTGAGAACCACTGTAAGTGGAGATTTGTGGTGGGTGAACTGCAACACTTGTCAAAGACAGACTCCTTGTGTGAAGAGAAGGAAATGTGCATTGTCAATATCCCTCTAAGTATTTATGCCACCCAGTCTCACTTCCTGGCTTAGTTGTTGTGTTCTTTTCTTTTTTCTTTTCCCTCCTCCTCCTCCTCCTCCTCTTCCTCCTCCTCCTCCTCCTCCTCCTCCTCCTCCTCCTCCTCCTCCTCCTCTTCCTCTTCCTCTCTTCCTCCTACTCCACTTCACCTCCTCTTTCCCCTCCTCCTCATTCTTTCTTTTTCTTTTTTTTTTTTCATCACTGCAGTTTAGTTTAGCTGCTAACAATCTGGGCTGTCAAGTCTGTCCATGCTGCTCTCATATCACTAGCTCAAAAACCTTGCCTTCCTATCATGAATGATAGCTGTTTAAAAATGTTTTTCCACTGTACACTTGTCAGCCTTGGGTACTTTGATTTTGGTCAGCCTCTCATCTTTGATGTAAGTCCTCATCAAATTCAATACCACCTGACATAAAATTCCATCTCAGAGAGACTTCCATTGATTTCTGGGGGCCAGGCACCCAAAATAGGTCTGGATCAAGGATGGCATTCTGAGGCAGAGATGAATGAGTACCTTGTTTGTTTCTGAAGATGTTTCTGACAAGTTGTGAGGCAATCACATTTCTCACATCTAGTTAGTCATCAGGTTCTTGCAGTTGACTTCCAAAGTAATTCTTACATACTTTCCCCTTTTTTGCATGTCTCTTTAAAAATATATATCCATTCAGCCACTCTATGCCTATTTTTAAATTTAATGTATTGGAGTGACATTGGTTAATAAGATTATAGAGGTTTCAAGTGTACAATTCTATGGTATATCATCTGTATGTTGCATTGGGTGTCCACCACCCAAAGTCAAATCTTCTTCCCTCACCATATATTTGACCCCCCCTTATACTTTATTATCCCCACCCTCTTCTTCCTGGTAACCACCATACTGATGACTGAGACTGAATTTTTGTTTGTTTTTCTTCTTTGTTCATTTGTTGCTTTCAGTGTTATTTCTCACATATGAGTGAAATCCTATGGTTCTTAACTTCTATCTGGTTCATTTCACTTAGCATAATATTCTCAAGGTCTATTCAATACTATAACAAATGTCAGTATTTCATCTTTTCTTATGGCTGATTAGTATTCCATTGTACATATGCATTACACCATCTTTATCCAGTCATCTTTTGAAGGATACTTCACTTTGGTTATTTCCATTTCCATGTTTTGGCCACTGTGAATAATGCTGCAATGAACATAGGGGTAAATGTATCTTTATGAATAAATTATTTGAAATTTTGGGGGTAGATATCCAAACGTAGGGTCATATGGTAATTATATTCTTAATTTTTTGAGGAGGCTCCATATGGTATTCCATGGTGACTGTATCAGTTTACCACACCAACAGCAGTGAATGAGGGTTCCTTTTTCTCCACAACCACTCCAACACTTGTTATTACTTGTCTTGTTGATAATAGCTACTCTAACAGGTGTGAGGTGGTATCTCATTGAGCATCTTTTCATATATCTGTTGGCGATTTATATGTCTTCTTGGGTGAAGTTTCTGTTAAGGTTATCTGCCCAGTTTTAATTAATTAATTAGTTAATTTTCCTTTTCCTTTTTATTGAATTTATTGAGGTGACACTGGTTAACAAAATTATACAGGTTTCAGGTGCACAATTGTATAACACATCATCTACACACTGTATTGCGTATTCACCAACCCAAGTCAAGTCTCTGTCCATCACATTTATCTCTCTTATACCCTCCTGTACCTCCTACAACACCCTCACCCCAGCAATCACCACACTGTTGTCTATGGATTGTTTGTCTGGTGTTGAATTGTGTGAGATCTTTATATATTTTGGATATTAACCCCTTTTGGAGCTTTTGTTCACAAATATCTTTTCCCATTTGGTTCGTTGCCTTTTTTGTTTGGTTGATGGTTTCTTTTGCTGTGCAGAAGCTTTTAAATCTATAATAGTCCTATTTACTTATGTTTGCCTTTGCTTCTCTTGCCTTTGGGGTCAAATTCATAAACTCCTCTCTAAAACCAAGGTCCATTAGTTTAGTACCTATGATTTCTTCTATGTAACTTAATGTTTCAGGTCTTTTATTTGGGGCTTTTATACTTTTTTTTATTAAGGTATTACATATGTGACCTTATCCCTCCATACCTCCCCTCGTCCCCTCCTACTCATCCCTCACCACCCTGGTGTCTGTGTCCTCTGGTTAGGCTTATATCAATGGTTCTCAACCTTCTGGCCCTTTAAATACAGTTCCTCATGTTGTGACCCAACCATAAAATTATTTTCATTGCTACTTCATAACTGTAATGTTGCTACTGTTATGAATCATAATGTAAATATCTGATATGGAGGATGGTCTTAGGCGACCCCTGTGAAAGGGTTGTTTGACCGCCAAAGGGGTTGTGACCCACAGGTTGAGAACTGCTGACTTATATGCATGCATACAAGTCTTTTGATTGATCTCTCCCCCTTACTCCCACCCTCCCCTACCTTCCCTCTGAGGTTTGACAGTCTGATCCATGTTTCCATGTCTCTGGATCTGTTTTTGTTCATCTCTTTATGGTGTTAATTATATTCCAAAAATGAGTGAGAGCATGTGATATTTATCTTTCTCTGACTGTCTTATTTTGCTTAGTATAATGCTCTCCAGTTCCATCGATGCTATTGCAAACGGTAAGAATTCCTTTTTTACAGCAGCGTAGTATTCCATTGTGTAGATGTACCACAGGTTTTTAATCCATTCATCTGCTGATGGGCACTTAGGCTGTTTCCAAATTTTAGCTATTGTAAATTGTGCTGCTATGAACATAGGGGTACATATATCCTTTCTGATTAGTGTTTCTAGTTTCTTGGGATATATTCCTAGAAGTGGGGTCAATGGGTCAAATGGGAGTTCCATTTTTAGTTTTTTTAAGGAAACTCCATACCGTTCTCCACAGTGACTGCACCAGTCTGCATTCCCACCAGCAGTGCAGGAGGGTTCCTTTTTCTCTGCATCCTCGCCAGCATTTGTCATTTGTTGATTTATTGGTGATAGCCATTCTGACAGGTGTGAGATGGTACCGCATTGTCATTTTAATTTGCATTTCAGATGATTAGTGACTTTGACATGTTTTCATATGTTTCTTGGCTTTCCTTATGTCCTCTTTCAAAAAGTATCTATTTAGGTCCATTGCCCATTTTTTTGATCGGGTTGTTTATCTTCCTTTTGTTAAGTTGCATGAGTTCCCTGTAAATGTTGGAGATTAAACCGTTATCAGTGATATCATTGGCAAATATGTTCTTCCATGTAGTGGGGTTTTTTGTTGTTTTGTTGATGGTTTCTTTTGCTTTACAGAAGCTTTTTATTTTTATGTAGTCTTATTTGTTTATTTTCTGTTTAGTTTCCATTGCCCTAGGAGCTGTATCAGTGAAGATATTGCTTTGGCATATGTCTAAGATTTTTCTGCCTGTGGATTCCTCTAAGATTTTTATGGTTTCATGTCTTATGTTTTATCTATTTTGAGTTTATTTTGTGTATGGGTGTAAGTTGGTGGTATAATTTCATTGTTTTGCATGTATCTGTCCAATTTTTCCAGCACCATTTATTGAAGAGACTATATTGACTCCATTGTATGTTCTTGCCTCCTTTGTCAAATATTAATTGATCATAGTGGTTTGGGTCGATTTTTGGGTTCTCTATTCTATTCCATTAATTTCTATATCTGGGGACTATCAGTAGTCTAGTTTCATTCTTTTGCATATGGCTTTCCAATTTTCCCAGCACCATTTATTGAAGAGGGTTTCTTCTGTCCATTGTATGCTTTGGGCTCCTTTGTTAAAAATTATTTGCTCATATACACGTGGATTTATTTCTGGACTCTCAATTCTTTTCCATTGGTCAGTGTGTCTGGGTTTCTGCGCATACTATACTGTTTTGATTAGTGTCAATTTGCAGTATAATTTTAAGTCAAGGAGTGTGATATCACTGGCTTCATTCTTTTTTTATTAGGATTGCTTTGGCTATTTGGGATCTTTTGTGGTTCCATACAAATCTGATAAATTTTTGTTCTATTTCTTTAAAAAATGCCAATTGGATTTTGATGGGGATTGCATTAAGTCTGTATGTTGCTTTGGGTAATATGGGCATTTTAACTATGTTGATTCTTCCAATTCATGTACACAAGACATCTTTCCATTTCTTTGTATATTTTTCAGTGTCCTTTAATAATGCTTTGTAGTTTTCAATGTATAGGTCCAACCTCACAAGTTTGGTTAAGTTTATTCCTAGATATTATATTATTTTTGTTGTAATTGAAAAAGAAATTATTTTTTTTCACGTCTCTTTTTGAAATTTTATTGTTAGTATATAGGAAGGCAGTGGATTTTTGTATATTAATTTTGTATTTTAGTTGTAATTCCAGTTTGGTCCTGGGAGTGTGTCTGTGCAGCATCCACTTACTCTGCCACCATTTTTAATCTTTCTGTAGATTAACTTTGTATCCTGTAAATTTACTGTATTCGTTTATCGTTTCTAATAGATTTTGGTGGACTCTTTAGGGTTTTTTATATAAGGAATTATGTCATCTGCAAAATGTGACATTTTTACTTCTTAATTTCCAATTAGGATGCCTTTTTTTTTTTTCTTGCCTGATTGCTTGACTAGGACTTTCAGTACTATGTTGAATCAAGTGGTGATTGGGCATCCTTGTCTTGTTCCTGATGGTAGAAAAGAAGCTTTCAGGTTTTGATCAGTATATTGGTAGAAGATTTGTCATATTTGGCCTTTATTGAGGTACTTTCCTTCTATCCCCATTTTGTTGAGTGCTTTAATGATAAATGTATGTTGTATTTTGTCAGATGCTTTTACAGCAGGTATTTGTATGATCATATGATTTTTTTATCCTTTATTTTGTTAATGTGGTGCATTACATTGATCAATTTGCGTATGTTGAACCAGCCTTCTGTATCTGGAATGAAGCTCATTTGATCATTGTGTATTATTTGTTTAATGTATTGTTGTATTTAATTTGCTATTATGTTGTTTAGGATTTTTGCATCTATAATCATCAGAGATGTTGGACTGTGGTTTTCTTTTTTTTTCTTTCCTCATCTTTTCTTTTTGATATCCTTGCCAGGTTTTGGCATCACGGTTATGTTGGCCTCATAAAATGTGGTAGGAAATATTTTCTTTTCTTCAATTATTTAGAAGAATTTGAGAAGGATAGGTATCAAATCTTTGAATGCTTGGAAGAATTCATTAGTGAAGCCATCTGGTTCTGGCCTTAACTTTTGGGGAGGCTTTATATAGTTGTTTTAATTTCCTCACTGTTCATCAATCTATTTAGATTTTCAAGTTCTTTGTGATTCAATCTAAGAAAGTTATATATTTCTAGAAACTTATCAATATCTTCTAGGTTATAGACTTTGGTGGCATATAGTCTTTCATAGTAAGATCTTATATGATTATTGTATATCTGTGATGTCTCTTTCAGTTCTGATTTTGTTTATTTCAGTCTTTTATCTTTTTTCCTTAGGGAGTCTAGCCATAGGTTTGTTAATTTTATTAATCTTTTTAAATAACAAGCTCTTTGTTGCATTATTTTTGTGTGTGTAAGCTTTTTGTTCCCTATTTTATTTAATTGCCCTGTAATTTTTATTATTTTCTTTTAAAAATATATTTTATTTATTTCAGAAAGGAAGGGAGAAGGAGAGATAGAAAAACATCATGTCAAGTGATGGGAGGCGGATAAGGAGACATATGTAATACTCTTTGTAATACTTTAAGCAATAAAACAAAATAAAAATAAAAATAAATAAAAATGCTAACAACCAAAGAAAAAAACAAAACACATCAATGATGAAAGAGAATAATTGACCTGCATGCTCCCTACTGGGGATGGAGCCACAACCTGGGTATGGCCCTGATGAGGAATTAAACAATGACCTCCTAGTTCATAGGTCAACGTTCCACCACTGAGCACCACCGGCTGGGCTATTTTCTTCCTTTTTCTGACTTTGGGCTGCTTTTGTTCGTCTTTTTCTAGTTTTTTAAGATGCAATGTTAGGTTCTTACTTGGGATTTCTCTTGTTTCTTGAGATTTCATCTGTAATGATATAAACTTTCCTGTTATTACTGCTTGTGCTGCATCCTAAAAGTTTTGACATGTCATATTGTCATTTTTATTTATCTCTATATATCTTTTGATTTCATCTTTTATTTTTCCCTGACCCAGTCATTGTTTAGTAACCTGTTGTTTAATCTCCACATATTTCTGTTTTTTTCCCCCAACTTCCTTTTGCAGTTAATTTTCCATTTCAAAGCACTGTATTCAGAGAATACGTTTGGTATGATTTCAATCTTCTTAAATTTGTTAAGGCTAGGTGTGTGTCCCAACATATGGTCTATTCTTGAGAATGTTCCATGTGCACTGGTTATGAATGTATAAACTGGTATCCTGGGATGAAAGCCTCTATAAATATTTATTATATTTATTTGTTCAAATGTGTTATTTAGGCTGATAGTTTTTTTTATTGATTTTCTCTTTGGATGATCTATCTAGAGCTGTCTAAAGAATATTTAACTCCTTAACTATGATTGTGTTTCTGTCAGTTTTTCCCTTGAGTTCTATTAGTAGTTACTTTATATATTTCTGTGCTCCCTGATTGGGAAGTGTGATGTCTCAATGTAATATCCCCTTTGTCATTATAAAATGTTCATTTTGTCTCTTCTTACCTTTTTTAAAAATCTTTAAATCTATGTTGTCAGATATAACTGTGATCACACCTACTTTTCTCTGGATGCCATTTTCTTGCAGAATCATTTTCCACCCTTTCACTTTGAGTTTATATTTGTCTTAGAAGCTTAGACGTGTCTCCTGAAGGCATCATATGTTTGGGTTTGTTTTTTGATCCAGACTGCTACTCTGTGACATATTATTGGTGAGTTCAGTGCATTTACATGTAGGTGATTATAAATGTATGAAGATTTCCCATAGCCATTTTGTTTCGTTTCTGTGTTTCCTTTGTTTCTTATCCCTTCCTTGTATTTTTGTCCTTTGTTTTAGTTTGGTGGTTTTCTATAAGCTTTTACTCTTTTTTATAAGTTATGTGTCTCAGTTTTTTCTGTGTGTGGTTACAATTAGTTTTATGCAAAAATAGTTTTATATATTCAATAGTCTTTTCTTCTGAATGCATTTTATCTGCTTTGCTAATTCAGATCTTTATCCCCTCCCCTTTTATATTCTATTGTTATAAATTATCCCTATTTATGCTGTGAGTTCACTTCTGAATTGTAGTAGCTATTATCTTCTTTTTTAATGTTTTATTTTTGTTAACCTTTATGTGCTATTTAAGTGTATAGTACCCTGTCTTGCTTCTGTCTGTCTGTTGGTGATCTTACTCATAGGTAGGTGTCATTTTGTTCTGTTTTAGCTATAATAACCCCATAAGAATTTGTAATGAAGGTCTTCTGGTAGTAAATTTCCTCAGCTTCAGTATGTCTGGAAAAGCATTTCTCCTTCATATCTAAAGGATAAGTTGGCTGAATATATTATTCTTGGCTGGTAATTTCTTACTTTCAGTAGTTAGAATATTTGAGTTCACTCTTTCATAGCTTGTAGGGTTTCTACTGAGAAATCCTATTATATCTAATGAGTTTTTCTTTATAGGTTACTGTGTTCTTTTTTCTGGCTACCTTGAGAATTTTTGTCATTAATTTTGACAGCTTTAATACAGCTTAAACTGAGCCAAATTGGCTCAATAGGTAGAGCATCAGCCTGCAGACTGAGGGATCATGGGTTCGATTCCAGTCAAAGGTGTGTAACTCTTTTCCAGGCTTAATCACTGGCCCGGTTGGGGCATGTGTGGGAGGCAGCCATTAATGTGTCACTCTCACATCAGTGTTTCTCTGTCTCTCCCTCTCCCTTCACTCTCTTAAAATAAATGGAAAAATGTCCTTAGGTGAGAATTAAAAAATTTTTAAAAGAAAGGACTTTTTGGATTTGATATAATTAAATGTTCTGTTTGCTTCTTGGATCTGAGGATATGGCTCTTTCAATAGGTTTGTGAAGAACTCATTAACAGTTTGTTTGAACAGCTGTCTGCTCCTTTCTCTCCTGGTATGCCTATTATTCTTTTTATTTATTTATTATTGTTTAAAGTATTAAAATAGTAGTACATATGTCTCCTTTTTCTCCCATTGACCTCCCACCAGCTTCCCCACCCCGTGACATATGCCCTCATCCCCTAGTGTCTGTGTCCATTGGTTATGCTTACATGCATGCATGCAAGTCCTTTGGTTGATCACTTACCCCCACCCCCAATACTCCCCTACCTTCCAGTTCAAGTTTGAGAGTCTGTTCAATGCTTCTTTGTCTCTGGATCTATTTTTGTTCATCAGTTTATGATGTTCATTATATTTCACAAATGAGTGAGATCATGTGATATTTATCTTTCTCTGACTGGCTTATTTCGCTTAGCAAAATGCTCTCCAGTTCCATACATGCTGTTGCAAATGGTAAGAATTCCTCCTTTTTTACAGCAGTGTAGTATTCCATTATGTAAATATACCACAGTTTTCTAATCTACTCATCTGCTGATGGGCACTCAAGCTGTTTCCAAATCTTAGCAATTATAAATTGTTCTGCTATGAACATAGGGCTGCATATATCCTTTCTGATTGGTGTTTCTGTTTTCTTGGGATATATTTCTAGAAGTGGGATTACTGGGTTAAATGGGAGTTCCTTTTTTAATTTTTTGAGGAAACTCCATACTGTTTTCCACAGTGGCTGCAACAGTCTGCATTCCCACAAACAGTGCAAGAGGTTTCCTTTTTCTCCACATCCTTGCCAGCACTTGTTATTTGTTGATGATAGCCATTCTGACAAGTGTGAGATGGTACCTCACTGTTATTTTGATTTGTATCTCTTGGATGATTAATGACTTTGAGCATGTTTTCATAGGTCCTTTGGCCTTCTATATGTCCTCATTCAAAAATTGTCTATTTAGGTCCTTTGCCCATTTTTTGATTGGATTGTTTATCTTCCTTTTGTTAAGTTGTGTGAGTTCCCTATAAATTTTGGAGATTAAACCCTTATTGGTGATAACATTGGCAAATATGTTCTTCCATGTAGTGGGATTTCTTGTTGTTTTGTTGATGGTTTCTTTTGCTGTGTGGAAGCTTTTTATTTTTATGTAGTCCCATTTGTTTATTTTCTGTTTAGTTTCCATTGCCCTAGAGCTGTATTGGTGAAGATATTGCTTTGGCATATGTCTGAGATTTTTCTGCCTGTGGATTCCTCTAAGATTTTTATGGTTTCCTGTCTTATGTTTAAGTCCTCTATCCATTTTGAGTTTATTTTTGTGTATGATGTAAGTTGGTGGTCTAGTTTTATTTTTTTGCATGTATCTGACCAATTTTTCTAACATCATTATTGAAGAGACTGTCTTGACTCCATTGTATGCTCTTGCCTCTTTTGTCAAATATTAATTGAGCATAATGGCTTGGGTTGCCCCTGCCAGCCTGATTGCCCCCAACTGCCCCCCCCCCTTCTGGCCTGATCACCCCCAACTGCCCCCCCCCCCAGCCTGCTCACCCACAACTGCCCCTCCACCACCAGCCTAATTGCACCTAACCTCCTCTGCCTTGGCCCAACCACCATGGCTTCGTCCAGAAGAATGTAAGGAAGGTCTCCTGGTCTAATTAGCATATTACTCTTTTATTAGTATAGATGCCTGTGTTCCTTCCTCCCTTTCTGTTTCTTCCTCTTACAATAGTCCGTTTAGCATTTGTTGCAATGCTGGCTTTGTAGTGATAAACTCCCTCAGCTTTTTTTTTTTGTCTGAAGCTCCTGATTTTTCTTCCAATTTTGATTGATAGCCTTATTGGATAGAGTATTCTTGGATTCAGTCCCTTGTTTTACATCACTTTGAATACTTCATTCCATTCCCTTCTGGCCTGTTGATAAATCATTTGAGAATCTGATTGGAGATCCTTTGTAGATTACTCTCTGCCTCTCTCTTGCTACCTTTAAGATTCTGTCTTTGTCATTAATGTTTGCCATTGAAATTATAACGTGTCTGTGTGGGTCTTTTTGGGTTCATCTTGTTTGGGACTCTGTGCTTATGTGATGTTTTTCTTCCCCTTGTCAGGGAAGTTTTCTGTCATTATTTCTTCAAGTAAGTTCTCTAAATCTTGCTGCTCTTCTTGTACTTCTGGCACCCCTATTATAAGTATGTTACTTTGTCTCATGCTGTCCCAAAGCTTCCTTAGGCTCTTGTCCTGGTTTTTAATTTTTTTCTCCAATAACTATTCAGATTGGCTTTTTTATCTATCTTGTCTTCTAACTCACTAATTCGGTACTCTGCCTCTTCTAGTCTAGTGTTGAAACCTTCAATCGTGTTTTTGATTCTAGCTATATCACTTTGATTTCCTCCTGATTCTTGCATAGGTTGTTGATTTTCTTGTCCATCTGGTTTATGAAGTGTATGACCATTAAGCTGAATTATTTTTCTGACATATTGCATGCCTCATTTTCATTTAGTTCCTTTCTTGGTGATGCCTGATTTTCTTTCTTTTGGGGATTATTTTGTTGTCTTCCCATTTTTGGTATCACCAAAAGGTCTAAGTGCCAAGTTGTGGGGGCTGGACCCGCACACAGTGGTAGTGTCATGCAACCCAAGCTTCACTGAAAAGTCTGGACACTGAGATACGTGGCTGCTGTGGATCAGTTGGAGCCACATAGGCTAAGAGTTGGCCCACTTGGGGGTGGAAGGTGCAGTCACAGGGGGTCAGCAGCAGCCCCCCTGGGTGCACGCTCCAAGAATCAGTGTCCCCGCATGCATTTGCCGAGAATAAGAGTCGCAGGCACTCAGTTCGACCACCTTGGGCCAACCTATTATTCTGTTTTTAATTTTATTTTCTTGTTTAAAGTATTACAAATAGTAGTACATATGTCTCCTTTTTTTTCCCCATTGATCTTCCTCCGGCCTCCCCTACTCCCTGGTACATGCCCTTAACCCCCTCCCCAGTGTTCTCTGTCACTGGTTATGTTTATATACATGCCTATAAGTCCTTCAATTGTTCTCTTACCCACCCCACATCACTCCCCAGCCTTCCTGCTGTAATTTGACAGTATGTTCCATGCTTCTCTGCCTCTGTATCTATCTTTTTGTTCATTAGGTTATAATTTTATTATCCATAAATGAGTGAGATCATGTGGTATTTTTCTTTCACTGCCTAGCTTATTTCACTCAACATAATGCTCTCTAGTTCCATCCATGCTGTGGCAAATGGTAAGAATTCCTTCTTTTTTATACAGTGTAGTATTCCATTGTGTAGATGTACAATAGTTTTCTAATCTACTCATTTGCTGATGGGCATTTAGGCTGTTTCCAAATCTTAACTATGGTAAATTGTGCTGCTATGAACATAGGGGTACATACATCCTTTCTGATTGGTGTTTCTGTTTTCTTGGGATATATTCCTAGAAGTAGTATTTACTGGATCAAATGGCAGTTCCATTTTTAAATTTTTGAGGAAACACCATAATGTTTTCCACAATGGCTGCACCAGTCTGCATTCCCACCAGCAGTGCATGAGGGTTCCTTTTTCTCCGCATCCTCTCCAGCACTTGTCATTTGTTGATTTGTTGATGATAGCCATTCTGACAGGTGTGAGGTGGAACTGCGTTGTTGTTTTGATTTGCATCTCTCAGCTGATTAGTGACTTTGAGCATTTTTTCATGTGTCTCTTGGCTTTCTGAATGTCCTCTTTTGAAAAGTGTCTATTTAGGTCCTTTGCCCATTTTTTGATGGGGTTGTTTATCTTCCTTTTGTTAAGTTGTATGAGTTCCATGTAAATGTTGGAGATTAAATCCTTATCAGAGATAACATTGGCAAATATGTTCTCCCATGCAGTGGGTTTTCTTGTTGTTTTGTTGATGGTTTCTTTTGTTGCACAGAAGCTTTTATTTTGATGTAGTCCCATTTGTTTATTTTCTCAGTCTCTCTTGCCCTAGGATCTGTGTCTGTAAAGATATTGCTACGACATATGTCTGCAATTTTGCTGCTTATGGAGTCTTGTAGGTTTTTATGGTTCCCCATCTTACATTCAAGTCCTTTAGCCAATTTGAGATTGTTTTTGTGTATGGTATAAGTTGGTGATCTAGTTTCAATTTTTGCATGTATCTGACCAAATTTCCCAGCACCATTTATTAAAGAGGCTGTTTTAACTCCATTGTATGCTCTTCCTCCTTTGTCAAATATTAATTGAGTATAATGGCTTGGGTCAATTTCTGGATCCTCTATTCTGTTCCATTGTTCTATATGTCTGTTCTTATGCCAGGTCCACGCAGTTTTGAGAACCATGGCTTGTAGTTTTATTTCTGGTATTGTGATCCCTCCAATTTTGTTCTTCTTTCTCAGGATTGCTGTGGCTATTTGGGGTCTTTTTTTATTCCAAATGAATTTTTGGAGAGTTTGTTCTCGATCTATGAAATATGCCGTTGGTATTTTATGGAGATTGGATTGAATCTGTAGATTGCTTTGGGTAGTATGGACATTTTGATGATGTTGATTCTACCAATCCATGAACACGGTATGTTCTTCCATCTGTTTATGTCTTCCTCTATCTCTTTTTTCAGTGTCCTGTAGTTTTCCGAGTACAGGTCTTTTATGTCCTTGGTTGTTTATTCCTAGGTATCTTAATTATTTTGGTGCAATGGTAAATGGGATTGTTTTATTCAGTTCTTTTTCTGTGAGTTCATTATTGGTGTATAAAAAGGCCATAGATATCTGGGCATTAATTTTGTATCCTGCTACATTGCCAAATTCATTTATTAGGTCTAGTAGTTTTTGATGGAGTCTTTGGGGTTTTCTATGTATAGTATCATCTTCAAATAAGGACAGTTTTACTTCTTCTTTTCCAATTTGGATGCCTTTTATTTCTTCTTCTTGTCTGATCGCTCTGGCCAGTAATTCTAGTAATATGTCAAACAGGAGTGGTGAAAGTGGGCATCCTTGTCTTGTTCCTATTCTTAGGGGAAATGGTTTATTTTTTGTCCATTGAGTATGATGTTGGTTGTAGGTTTGTCATATAGCGCTATTATTATGTTGAGGTATGATCCCTCTATTCCCACTTTGCCGAGAGTTTTTATCAAGCAAGGGTGTTGGATTTTGTCAAATATTTTTCTGCATCAATTGATATGATTATGTGATTTTTATCTCTCAGTTTGTTTAAGTGATGTATCACATTTATTGATTTTCAGATATTGTACCATGCTTGCATCCCTGATATAAATCTCACTTGGTCATGATGTATGATCTTTCTAATGTATTGCAGAATCCAATTTCCTGACTTTTGTTGAGGATTTTAGTGTCTATGTTCGTCAGAGATATTGGCCTGTAGTTCTCTTTTTTGTGGTGTCTTTATCTGGTTTTGGAATTAGGATAATGCTGGGTTCATAGAATGAGCTTGGGAGTGTGCCTTCCTCTTGAATTTTTTGGAATAGTCTGAGTAGGATAGGTTTTAGTTCTTCTTTGAATGCTTGGTAGAACTCCCTGTAAAGCCATTGTTACCAGAGCTTTTGTTTGCTGGAAGATTTTTGATCGCTGTTTCAATTTCTTTGGTAGTTATTGGCCTATTCAAGTTTTCTGATTATTCTTGGTTGAGTTTTGGGAACTTGTATTTTTTTAAGAATATGTCCATTCGTCTAAGTTGTCCTTTTTGTTGGAATAGAGTTGTTCATAGTATTTTTTCATAGTCCTTTGTATTTCTGTGGGATTGGTTGTTATTTCACCTTTTTCATTTTTGATTTTGTTTATTTGGGTCATCTCTCTTTGCTTCTTGGTGAGCGGGGCTAGAGTTTCATCAATCTTGTTTATCCTTTCAAAGAACCAAGTCTTGGTTTTGTTGATCTTTTGTATTTTTTTGTCTCTATTTTGTTTACCTCTGCTCTGATCTTCATTATTTCCTTCCTTCTGCTTATGCTGGGCTTTTCTTGTTGCTCACTGCTTTCACTGTGTCCCATAGATTTTGGATTGTTGTATTTTCATAGTCATTGGTTGCCCTGATGCTTTTTAAATCTTTTTTGATCTCTCTGGTAACCCAGTCATTGTTTAATAGCATGCTTTTTAGCCTCCAGGTGTTTGATTTTTTTAATTGTTTTTATTGTCATTGATTCCTAGTTTTATGCCATTGTGATTTGAAAAGATGCTTGATATGATTTCTATCTTATTGAATTTGAAGAGACTTTCCCTGTGACCCGAATATGGTCTATCTTTGATAATGACCCATGTGCACTTGAGAAGAATGTATATTCTGTGGCTTTTGGGTGAAATGTTCTGAAGATGTCAATTAAATCCATCTGATCTAGTGTGTCATTTAGGATTGATGTTTCTTTGCTGAGTTTTTGTTTAGAGAATTTGTCCAGTGCAGATAGTGGGGTATTAAAGTCCCCTACTTTGACTGTATTGCTGTCAATATTTTCCTTGATATCCTCCAGTTTTTTTTATGTATTTGGGTGCTACTGTATTGGGTGCATATATGTTTACCAGAGTTATTTCTTCTTGTTGAATTGCTCCCTTTATTATTATGAAGTGGCCTTCTTTATCTCTTGTTATGTCCTTCACTTTGAGATCTAATTTGTTAGATATAAGTATTGCTACCCCAGGTTTTTTTTTTCATTTCCATTTGCCTGAAAAACCCTTTTCCATTCCTTCACCATCAGTCTGTGTGAGTACTTTTTTCTGAGGTGGGTCTCCTGTACACAGCAGATATGTGGGTCATGTTTTCTTATCTATTCAGCTACCCTATGTCTTTTGATTGGGGCATTTATTCCATTTACATTTAAAGTTATTGTTGATAGGTACTTGTTTGTCGCTATTTTTATTCTTTACGCCTGTGTTCCTTCTTCACTTCCTATTTATTCTTTTTACAGCAGACCCTTTAGCATGTCTTGGATTGCTGGTTTGGTGGTAATAAACTCTGTTAGTCCTTTTTTGTCTGTGAAGCTCCAGATTTCACCCTCAATTTTGATTGATAGCCTTGCTGGGTACAGTATTCTTGGATTCAGTCCCTTCCTGTGAATGACTTTCCAGATTTCATTCCATTCCCTTCTGACCTGATGTGTTTCTGTTGAGAAATCAGTTGCAAGTCTTATGGGGGATCCTTTGGAGGTAACTTTCTGTCTCTTTCTGGCCGCTTTTAAGATTCTTACTTTGTTGTTGGTGTTTGTCAGTTTAATTACAATGTGCCTTGGCGTTGGTCCTTTCAGGTTCATTTTTTTTTGTGTACTCTGTGAGCTTCTTGGATTTGTGTACATTTTTTCTTCCCTATATCAGGGAAGTTTTCTGTCATTATTTCTTCAAACAGGTTTTCTATTCCTTGCTTAGTTTTCTCTCCTTCTGGCATCCTTATTATGCGGATGTTGTTTCTTTTCGTGTTGTCCCAAAGTTCACTTTGGCTCTACTGTTTTTTAAGTTTTTTTTTTCTAGATGTTGCTCTGCTTGGGCATTTTTTCCTACCTTGTCTTCTAGCTCACTGATGTGGTCCTCTGCTTCTTCTAGTCTACCGTTGATGCTTTCTATTGAATTCTTTATGGCAGCGATGTCATTTTTCATTTCTTCTTGGTTCTTCCTCATTTCCTCTTGGTTTTTTATACATATTGTTGAATTTGTCTTCCATTGTTTTCATCCATCTTATGACCATTTTTCTGAATTCTTTTTCTGACATATTGCTTGCCTCCATTTCATTTTTTTTTTTCTGGTGAGGCCTCCTTTTCTTTCACATGCGGGCTGTTTCTTTGTCTCCCCACGATCTCTCTTCTCCTGGTGTCTGGGTTTGTAGCTCTCTCTCCTTTCTCAGGTGAAATGTGACCTTTCTTTGAGAAGGTGCAGTGCTCATCCTAATCCGCATATTCGTGCTACTAGAGATCCGATGTTCCTGGGTTTGCACCTGTTCCCTGGGTGTTGCTGTTGTAGATTCCCGGGATGTATAGGCTTCTGATAACAGCCACTCTCCCCTTCAAGATGGCGAGGTCTCTGCAGTAGAGCTGGTCGCTCCAGGAGTGAGTTCAGCAGTAGTAGAGGCTGTCTGGTCAGGGGAGCCGAGTCCAGCAGTCCCCAACAGTCCCTTGGAGTATAGCTGTCCCTCACCCACAAATATACACTCCCTGTATGTCCACACACTCTCCTTTTCTTCTCTCCCTCTCACACTATCTTGCAGTCTGCCTTCCCGTCAGCAGCCATCTTCCTCTCCCTTCCTATTATTCTTATATTAATCTTTCTTATGGAGTCAGATAGTTCTCACAGAGTTCTTCCTTTTTTTATGGTCATGTCTTTCTCTTCAACTGTGTTATTTCTAGATTTCTGTCTTCAACATTCCTAATCCTTTCCTTTCTCTGCCCACCTCTATTTCTTAAGTTTGCTAGTTCATTCTTTATCTCTGTTATTGAATTCTTCATCTCCAGAATAATATTTGGCCTTTTTTAAAGTTTCAACTCTTAGGTAATGTACTCATTTTTTCCATTGATTTTAATTTTTAAAAAATATATTTTTATTTATTGCAGAGAGGAAGGAAGAGGAAGATAAAGATACAAACATAAATGATGAGAGAGAATCATTGATTAGCTACTTCCTGCATGCTCCCTACTGGGGATCAAGCCAACAACCTGGGCATGTGTCCTGACCGGAAATTGAACTGTGACCTCTTGGTTCATATGTCAATGCTTAACCACTGAGCAACACTGGCTGGGATGTTCATTGATTTTATTTCTGAGTTTATTAAACTGCCTATCTGTGTTTTCTTATACCTTGTTGAGGTTTTTCAGAACTTCAATCCAGAATTCTGCGTAATTTTTCTGGAGATTTCTTGTTTTCTGTGCTGCTCATTACCTAGGTTATTCATGGTATTTGATGGATTATATCCCTGTATTGGCATCTATGTATAAGTGTCATTTCTCTAGTAGATTGATAAGAAGTCTTTTTATTATTTTCTAGTATGTAGCACTGATGCACATGTTTTTTTGTGTGTGTGTGTGTGGTTTTTTTTTTTAAATCCTCATCCAAGGATATTTTTTCCATTGGAAGGGAGAGAGTAGGTGGGGGAGAGAGAGAGAGAAACATCTATGTGAGAGAGACACATGGATTGGTTGCCTCTCACATGCACCCTGACCAGGGCTGGGGATCAAATCTACAACTGAGGTCCATGCCCTTAACTGTGAATCAAAGCTGTGACCCTTCAGTCTGTGGGCCAATGCTCTAACCATTGAGCAAACTGGCTAAGGCAAAGCTGATGTTTTTCAGTTTCTCTTGCACTACTTTGGCTTTTCAGATCTCTCTGGTGTGGTGGAAGATGTCCTGTGTCCCTTTGGAAGGTGAGTGTCTTTTCAATGATCAGCTCACCTTGGTGTCAGGGCACTGTCACTACATGGGGATGTGATGGAAAATTGGGTTCCAAATGTGTGATACCAAAGTGCTGTTCCCTAAAACCAGATGCTACCAGCAGTGCAGCCATGATGGGTGGGGGTGGCATCACCTGGGAGAAGCTGGCTGGTGCCTCTGTGACTTTGTTCTCTCAGTAATAGTGACTGGCAGACTTCCCTTCTGTATTTCTCCCTGTCCTTAGGATTAGTCCCAGAGTGTTTCTATCACAGGGAAAACAATGTTTTAGTAGTTCTATTTCTCCGGTTTGCAGATAATGTTCACTACAACCCAATACTCACTGCTATAGCTTCTTCAGAGGCCTGCTGCTAGCTCTGGGTGGGTGAGGGAACATGGCCAGGCTCTACTTGCTTTATTTTTATGTTTGGCGATAGCATTTGGCAGATAATCATGACTGCACCTTTGTGCTTTATCCTTGTTCCTGCAGGAATGCTCCCTGTATCTCTCTGAGCTGGAAGAAATACCTGCTTCATCAAATGCTGGACTGAAGGGAATTCCAATGAAAACCTGATTCCTCCCCTCTCTGGAATGAGACCTGCAGTGAGCTCAGAGCTGTGGGCTCCAGGCTGCATCCCTGGCACTATCCTAGCTCTTCTCCTTCCCCATCTTCTGAGTTCACTCCCACTTGCCCACCTTTAGATGTTTCAATATGCAGGTCTCTCAAACCTGTTTGTGTATTGGGCAGGTGATCCTTTGTTGAATTATACCTGTTCAAATGGTTGAAACCTCTAGGGGAGAGATCAGTGTGGCCTCTCACACCACCATTCTTTTGATGTCTACTTATTTTGTTTACTGTTTTCTTGCCTTTGTTGAACTTTCCTTGTTTTCCTGTAGTTCACTGAGCTTACCTATTTTTAAATTATTTATTAGTTAAATCACAAATATCCATTTCTTTGGGTGTTATTAGGAAAGTATTGTATCTCTTGTATGAAAACATGTTTTCATGTTCCTTCATGTCCTATACTGCAATAATTGCATTTTATTTTTTAACTTTTTATTGATTAAGGTATTACAAATGTGTCTTTATCCCTCCATTGTCCCCTCATCCCCCCAGTCTTGCCCTCACCCTCACCCCCTGTTGTCTGCGTCCATAGCTTATGCTTATATGCATGCATACAAGTCCTTTGGTTGATCCCTCCCCCTTACCCCTCCCCTCCCCTACCTTCTCTCTGTGGTTTGAGCATCTAATCGATGCTTCTATGTCTCTAAATCTGTTTTTGCTCATCAGTTTATGTTGTTCATTATAGTCCACAAATGATTGAGATCATGTGATATTTATCTTTCTCTGACTGATTTATTTCATTTAGCATAATGCTCTCCTTCTCCATCCATGCTGTTGCAAATGGTAGGAGTTTCTTCCTTTACTGCGGCATAGTATTCCATTGCATAGATGTGCCAAAGATTTTTAATCCACTCATCTGCTGGTGGGCACTTAGGCTGATTCCAAAGCTTAGCTATGGTGAATTGTGCTGCTATGAACATAGGGGTGCATATATCCTTTCTGATTGGTTTTCTGGTTTCTTGGGATATATTCTTAGAAGTGGGATCACTGGGTCAAATGGAAGTTCCATTTTTAGTTTTTTGAGGAAACTCCATACTGTTTTCCACAGTGGCTGCACCAGTCTGCCTCCCCACCAGCAGTGCACAAGTGTTCCTTTTTCTCTGCATCCTCGCCAGCATTTGTCATTTGTTGATATGTTGATGGTAGTCATTCTGACAGGTGGGGGATGGTACCGCATTGTTGTTTGCATTTTAGAAGCAGGTTCCTCCTCCAGGCTTTACTCACTGGTTTCTGGAGAGAAATCCTTCTGTCATCCCTGTTAGGGATTGTGTGGCTTTCTTATACCCTTTCTATGGGTAACACTGCTCTACACTTCTTGGCTCTTTTGTAACAGAATTTTACAACTTGTATATGCCTTTCCTCTGTTCTGTAAAGCAGGCTCATTGTTGACAGCTTCCCTTTTGCTTTATCTAAGTGGTGCTAAGTGCTCAAATTTGTGGTTTCTCCCATGTTAGCAAATCAGGCCCATTTTCTATGTGTAATAGCTGTCTATTAAAGCTCACTCTTTCTGCCAATAGGAGAACACATAGGGAACCAGATAAGAAAAGAAAACAACAATAGTAACAACATCTATAGGGTGGGGATTTGTATGTGTGAGGCATATAGAATTCGAAAGGGGTGCCTGTGGGCCAGTTTGTGGGGCTACACACATGGTGTTTGCAGCAGCTGATGTGCAAACCTCCTGATGAGCCTCTCATGTTTTTGGATATAATTACCAGTATTCACATCCCTTTAAACATTCCATTTTATGCTGTGGCTGTTGTTCTCTCAGCCACTTGCAGTCTCTCAGTCATGCAGCTTGTAACTCAGCCCTCTGAATGGGAAAGATAAAAATGGGCTAGAATTGCTAGGTGCGCACTCACATGCCCTCACTTTCCCCATAGGAGAAATTATGGGATGAGAACTGCTGTCATGGCATTGAGATATATTTCCAGGGGGAGAAATGATGCAGGCAAAGTTAAACTGTAACTCTTACCCCTTCAATGCATTCAATCTCAGATATTTTTCTCCAACAGTGTGCTTTTACTTCTCTACCAGGCTTCTGGACTTCCATAAAGGCTCTGTCATCTGTGAATGATTGTCAAATCGGTTCTCTCTGGGGTGGGGTAAGATGGTAGAAAATCCTATTGATGTTAACTGTAATTTTCTTTCTCTCTTGCCAAATATTTTCTATAGGAAATGTTGCTTATTGCTTTAGGTCACTGATATGTACAATTCTTTCAAATTCATGTAGAGTTTTCTCCCTTCTGGTTGAGGAAGCTACTTTTGTATAATTTTGATGAAGTAGTTTGTTAATATTTGACAATGTAGATACACAAAATTCCTTTTTCCATTTTTTAGGTAAATTAGAATAATTAATGGCAAAGCTTGCACTGTTCTTGCTATTGTTGTTTTCTTATCTGGAAGGTAGCATACATGGTTTCTGTCTGAGGAAAGAATATCTATTCTCAGCATCTGCCTTAATTTTGATCTTTGCTCAAACCAAAATATTCATTTCTATAATTTATCTATACTTTACATGTAGAAGAATACATACATTTTGGAGATCAAAATTCTATGCATAAACCATTTACTTTCCCCACCCATTCAATCAGTGTTGGTTAGATTTTTTTCATAAGTCCATTTATTACTAAAGTGACATGTGCTATTATGGAACATATCCATTTAAATAAAGAATTATAAGTCACCTATTATTTAATCATTAGCTAGAGATTAAACTGAAGTCACAGGCTGAGAGATTTAGTTGGAGGTAGTTATTAAGAAAATAAAATATTGTGGACACAATGTATTTCAGAAGCCATGACTCCAAGCTACCTTTTCACATTTGTCATATAAGAGTAAAAGTTGCCCTGACCGGTTTGGCTCAGTGGATGGAGTGTTGGCCTGCGGACTGAAGGGTCCCAGGTTTGATTCCAGTCAAGGGCATGTACCTTGGTTGCGGGCACATCCCCAGTGGGGAATGTGCAGAAGGCAGCTGATCGATGTTTCTCTCTCATCAATGTTTCTATCTCTCTATCCCTCTCCCCTCCTCTCTGTCAAAAATCAATAAAATATATTTTTTAAAAAAGAGTAAAAGTTGCAGAGAATTTTTAAGTCATAAAAACTTGTATGTTAATATAATGGCCCCATACTGTTGAACTTGTTTATTTTTTATCTTATTTTCATGAAAGCATGAAAGCTAGATTGTTTTCATGAAGATATATTGTAGATCTTGGTATTAAAAGCTGAATATAGAACAAATTGAGCACAGCTGGGGAGACAACTCACAACAAAGAAGGGCAGAAGATTCCTGGAGACTGGCAGGAAGGCTGATTTGGGCTTGAAAGGAGTGGCTGGGCGAAGTAGACGAGAAAACTGAGTTATGGGCATATCAGTTCCCTCAGTAAAATAGAAGCCGGGCCCAGGCTAAGCACCAGAGCCACATCATTTGGCGGCAGGTGTGAAAAGGAGAAGCCACAGGGCTGCTGGCTGCCTGAAAAGCAGTGCTGCGCTGCGAGGGGAAAGTAGTTTGGTGCTGGAAAGTAGTTTGGTAGTAGAAAGCTGTGGTTCCTTTCCTGTTTTTGTTTTGTTTTGTGTTTATTCTCTAAACCCAGAACACAGGACTTTTCGATTGCAACCATTCACCCAAGGTTTTGGTGCAGGGAGGGAGGCATAGAGTTGAGGTGCCTGAGGAGAGACAGCGAAGGGAAGCAGGGCAGGGAGATGTGGCCAGTAGTCCTGCATTGGGATGTACTTAGGCTTCCAAACCTAAGTGGCCATTTCCCCCTAAAAAAGCTAGCATCTCCCACTAGCCTCAGGGCAGGTAATTCAGCCTCCACACCCTGCATTTGAGTTTAACAGAGGGAACAAAGGCAGAGGCCAAGCTTACCAGTCTGAATAGTCTAAAGGAGCCCTCAGTGACTGGGAACTAGTCTATAAAAACCCCAGGTTGCCAGTCAATCCCACTGGTCTCCATACAAGGATCTCTGACCAACCAAGGCCAGAGTAATATTTTGGGTCACTTATAGGGGAGTAGCTCTGGGATAGAAAAAAAAATCCATCTTATTCCCTGAAAGCAAGATAGCATCAACCCCACCTAGAGACCTGCCAGAAACAGATGCTTGAGTGATTAAGATTGACAGCTGGAAGACAGGCAAAGAGGGAAAATTGGCCCTGCCTGCTTTCAGCCAAGGCCTGTGGAGACAGACACAAGCAGAGGACCCAGTGGATTGCTAGGAGCTTCAAGCAGGTTTCTAAAAGCCAAAGACAGTGCCTGACAGAGTTTAGCACACAAGTAACAAACAGGAAGCCCAGAATTGGCAGACCAACAGAAGAGTGGGGTCCTAAACCAGCTCCAGTGGGGCATTAAAACTCAGTTGAAGCGAATGACACTTCACTTTTTAATTTTTTAAAAATATTGTTTATTATTATTCTATTCTTATTTTTCATTTTTGCATCTTTTTCTTTCTTTATTCTCTTTTTTATTCTCTTTTCTTCTCATTTCTCTGTTTTAGTTTTTCTCTTTCCTTTCTTCTTTCTCTCCTTTTAAAAAATGATCTAATTTATCTGCTTTATTGATGTTATTATTCTAGTCTCTGTTGGTTTATTCATATATCTAATTTCCTCTTCCCTGATCCTACCCCATTTCCCCTTCTCTCTTTTTTTCTTCATTACTCCTTTTTTCTCTTCCCCTATTCTTCTCTTAATTTTTTAATTTGTTTCACTTCTTAAATTTAGGCCTATCTGCTCTCTCCTATGTTCCCCTTAAAAAATTTTTCTTTTACTTTTTCTTTTTGTCTTCTCATTTCTTTTCTCATTCATCTATTCTAAAACATGGTCCTTTCCCTAGTCATATAATTCCTTAACCTTATTTTCTTTATTTAGGCTCTGTATCTAAAGATCCTGCCACCCCTCTCCCTTTTTTGTTGTTTTTTATTTGTGCTTTTTGGTTTATTTGTTTGTTTTGTGTTATCCCCATTTTTTTTTCTTTTCCCTCTTTTTTTCCCCCTGATTCTTCCCTATTCTTATTGTTCACTTTTAACATTCATAATTCTCTTTTCTCTGGTGGTCACTTTTACTTGGGTTATAGGGGTCTTGTGTACATTCATGTTATTTTCCTTCTGTGTCATGTCTTGTCATGTGGTACCTTTTGCTGCTCAGTCAGCACCTCTACAACAGTTGGCATGACATGGAAGGAAGTGAACCACATAAACAGAAACCCTGAGAGAAGACTCCATTCACGAATGGAACAATAACATTCAAGACCCAACTACATCAGGAGAACACAAATATATCAAGTAGGGGACCTCCCTAGAACACCCAACACAGGAGACCTGAGAGACCCCACCTCTGGATCCCACAAAATGTCTACTACATAAGACCAATTAAAAACTCTGGGTGGCATAGCATTTTGATCTAATACAAAGGAAAAATACAAAGGAAAAATACAAAGGAACAGGAAAAGTGAGGAGGCAAAGAAACAACCCCCAAATGAAAGAAAAGTAGGAATCAATAGAAAAGGAACTAAGTGAAATGAAGGCAAGCAATTTGTCAGAGAAAGAATTCAGAGTAATGGTTATAAGGATGCTCAAATGTTTAGATGAGAAATTCACCAACACGTGTAAGAATCAAGAGGAAATGAAGAATGACATAGCTGCAATTAAGAACACAATGGAAGGTTTCAACAGTAGAAGAGAAGAAGCTGAGGACCAAATCAGCAAGTTAGAAGATAAGGTAAGAAAAAACACCCAAGCAGAGCAGCAACTAGAAAAAAAAACACACCACTTAAAAAGCAGGAGGAGCCCTAACCGGTTTGGCTCAGTGGATAGAGCCTGTGGACTGAAGGGTCCCAGGTTTGATTCTGGTCATGGGCATGTACCTTTATTGTGGGCACATCCCCAGTTGGGGGTGTGCAGAAGGTAGCTGATCGATGTTTCTCTCTCATCGATGTTTCTAACTCTCTATCCCTCTCCCTTCCTCTCTGTAAAAAATCAATAAAATATATTTTAAAAAAGCAGGAGGAGAGTCTAAGGGAGCTTGGGGATAACACGAAACAAAATAGCATTCTCATAATAGGGGTGCCAGAAAGACAGGAAGATGGGCAAGGAATAGAAAAACCTATGTGAAGGAATAATGACAGAAAACTTTCCTGACTTAGGGGAGAAAAAACTCACATAAGTCCAAGAAGCACAGAGTCCCAAAAAAGATGAACAAAAAAGACTGACTCCAAGATATACCGTAATTAAATTGGCAAACATTAACAACAAAGAAAGAATCTTAAAGGTTGTCAGAGAGAGACAGAAAGTTACATATAAGGGAACTCCCATTAGACTATGAACTGATTTCTCAACAGAAACACATTAGCCAAAAGGGAATGGAATGAAGTCCACAAAGTGATGCCAAGCAAGGGACTGAACCCAAAAATATTCTATCCAGTAAGGCTATCATTCAAAATTGAAGGTGAAATTAGGAGCTTTATGGACAAAAAAAGGCTAAAGGAGTTTATTACCACAAAACCAGGAATGGAAGAAATCCTAAAGGGACTTGTAAAAAGAAAAAATAGAAAGGGAAGAAGGAACACATAAAAATGGCATCAAACAAGAAGCTGTCAATAATAACCTTAAACATAAATGATTAAATGCTCCAATTAAAAGACATAAAGTAGCTGAATGGATAAAAAACATGACCCATATATATGCTGTCTACAAGAGACATACTTTAGAACAAAGAATTCACACAGACTGAAAAGGAAGGAATGGGGAAAAATTTTTAAGCAAAATGGAAATGAAAAAAAGCTGAGGTAGCAATACTTATATATGATAGAATAGAACTAAAAGTGAAGGCCATAACAAGGTATAACAAGAGATAAATAAGGTTACTTTATAATACTAAAGGGATCAATACAACAAGAGGCTATAACTCTGGTAAACATAGATGCACCCAATACAGGAACATCTAAATATATATATTTATATATATACTAGAGGCCTATTGCACGAAGATTAGTGCAATAGGCCTTCTTTTCCCTTGCTGCCAGCATCAGTTTTCCTTTGGCACTCAGGAACCAGACCTTCACTCTGGTCACTGCCTTCCATCTTCACTCTGGACGCAGTCTTTGCTGCAGCTGGAGCCTTCAGTCTTTGCTCCGCACTCCGGTGGGAGTCTTCAGTCTCAGGCCAGAGCTGATCCTTTAGCTCCTTCTGCCCCCCACCTTCCCCCTCATAGCTTGATTGCTGCTTCACCTGCAGACCTTGCTGATGGGCTCCTGGGTCCTGGGGTGCCACCTTGCCTGCAGCCAGGCTTTCTGATCATGATCATGAGCCACAGGCAAGGCGGTTCCTGGGTCCCAGGGTGCTGCCTTGCCTGCGGCCAGGCTTTCTGATCACCATCAGGATCACAGGCCGCAGGAACGGTGGCTCCTGGGTCCTGGGGTGCTGCCTTGCCTGTGGCCAGGCTTTCCGATCACGATCACGGTCCGCAGGCAAGGCGGCTCCTGGGTCCCGGGGTGCCGCCTTGCCTGGGGCCTGGTTTCCAATCATGATCATGGCCGCAGGGTCCCACCGCCCAGGGCCACACACGGGGGTCCCGGCTGGGGGCGGGGCTTAGGCAGTGCATTCCTGCTGCCAAGCCCCGCCACCCAGGGCCACACACGGGGGTCCCAGCTGGCAGCTTGTGTTGGCCTGCCCTGCCTGCAGTATGCAAATTAACCGCCATCTTTGTTGACAGTTAATTTGCATATCGCACTGATTGGCAGATGGGAGGCATAGCGAAGGTACGGTCAATTACCATGTTTGCCTATTATTAGATAGGATATTTCTGGAGGATATCAAGGGAGAGATTGACAGCAATACAGTCATAGTAGAAGACTTTAATACCCTATTGACATCACTGGATAAATATTCTAGACAAAAAATCAACAATTAAACGGTAAGCCTAAATGACACTCTAGAACAGATGGAACTAACTGACATCTTCAGAACATTCCACCCCAAAGCTACAGAATATACATTCATTTCAAGCGCACCTGGGCATTTTCAAAGATTGACCACATGTTAGAACACAAATTAAACCTCTACAAATTCAAGAAGATTGAAATTATATCAAGCATCTTATCCAACCACAATGGCTTGCAATTAGAAAATAGCTACAATAAAAACACTCAAATACATGGAGGCTAAATAGCATTTTATTAAACAATGAATGGGTTACCAAAGAGATCGAAGAAGAAATAAAAAATATCCTAGAAACAAATGAAAATGAACACACAATGATCGAAAATCTATGGGACACAGTGAAAGTAGTCCTGAGAGGGAAGTTCATAGTACTATAGTACTACCTCAAAAAATAAGAAAAACTGGTAATAAGTTATCTAGTGATATAATGTAACAAACTAGAAACAGAACAACGAGAAAAGCCAGGAACAAGTAGAAGGAAGGAAATAATAAATATCAGAGCAGAAATAAATGACATAGGGACAAAAAAACATACAAAAAATCAATAAAACCAAGAGCTGGTTCTTTGAAAAGATAAATAAGGTTGATGAACCTCTAGCCAGACTCATCAGGAAACAAAAACGGAAGACCCAAATAAACAAAATCACAACTGAAAGAGGTGAAATCACAATTGACCCCAGAGAAATACAAAGGATTGTAATAAAATACTATGAATGACTTAATTCCAACAAACGGTACAACCAAGGAAATGGACATATTCCTAGAAAACTACAACCTTCCAAAATTCAATCAGGAAGAATCAGAAAATCTAAATAGGCCAATAACCACTGATGAAATGGAAGCAGTAATATAAAAAAATTCCAGAAAACAAAAGCCCTGGTTCAGATGAATTCACAGGGGAGTTATACCAAATATTCAAAGAAGAACTAATACCTATCTTCCTCCAACGAATTCAGAAGAAAGGAACCCTAATTCCAAAGTTAGTTAAAGACACAACAAAGAAATAGAACTATAGGCCAATATCCCTGATGAACATAGATGCCAAAATCCTCAAGAAAATTTTAGCAATCTGGATTCAACAATACATTAAAAAGTTCATATATCATAACCAAGTGGCATTTATTCCGGGAATAAAAGTCTGGTATAGTATTCGCAAATCAATAAATGTGGCACAGCACATAAACAGATTACAAGACAAAAAACACATGATCATATCAATAGATGCAGACATCCTTTTTTGATAAAAACTTTCAGCAAAGTGGGAATAGAGGGAACATACCTCAACATAATAAAGGCCATATATGAGAAATCTTCAGCAAACATCATACTCAATGGGCAAAAACAAAAACCATTTCCCCTAAGAACAAGAACAAAACAGGAATGCCTTCTTTCACCAGTCTTACTATACAAAGTTCAAGAAATTCTGGCCATAGAGATCAGAAAAGAAGAAGAAATTGAAATACGTCCAAGTTGGAAAGGAAGAAGTAAAACTGTCATTTTTTACAGATTACAGAAAACCCTAAAGACTCCATAAAAAAACTACTAGATTTAATAAATGAATTCGTCAATATAGCAGGATATAAAATTAACACCCAAACATCCATAGCAGTTTTATACACCAATAGTGAACTCTCAGAAAGAGAAATTAAAAACCAAATCAAACCAAACCAATCACATTTACCATTGCAACAAAAAAATTAAGATACTTAGGAATAAACTTAACTAAGGAGGTAAAACACTCAGGAAACTATAGCATCCAGAAAAAAAAAAGAGCTAGAGGAAGATATAAACAAGTGGAAGAATATACTATGTTCCTGTACTGGTAGAATCAACATCATTAAAATGTCCATACTCTCCAAAGCAATCTATAGATTCAATGCAATCCCTAGTAAAATACCAAGGGCATATTTCACAGACCGAGAACAACCTCTCCAAAAATTTTATGGAATCAAAAAAGACCCTGAATAGCTGCAGCAATCTTGAGAAAGAAGAACAAAGTTGGAGGGATCATAATACCAGGTATCAAGTTATATTGCAAAGCCACTGTACTCAAAATAGCCTGTTACTGGTACAAGAACAGGCATATAGACCAATGGAATAGAACAGAGAACCCAGAAATAGACCCAAGCCATTATGCTCAAATGATATTTGACAAAGGAGGCAAGAGCATTCAATGGAGTCAAGACAGTCTCTTCAATAAATGGTGTTGGGATAATTGGTCAGATACATGCAAAAAAATGAATCTAGACCACCAACTTTCATCATAAACAAAAATAAACTCAAAATGGATAAAGGACTTAAATGTCAGAAGGGAAACCATAAAAATCTTAGAAGAATCCATAGGAAGCAAAATCTCAGACATATGTCGTAGCAATATCTTTACCAATACAACTCCTAGGGCAATGGAAACTAAGGAGAAAATAAACAAATGGGACTACATCAAAATAAAAAGCTTCTGCACAGCAAAAGAAACCATCAACAAAACAACAAGAAAGCCCACTACATGGGAGAACATATTTGCTAATGTTACCTTTGATAAGGGTTTAATCTCCAAAATTTTCTGAGAACTCATACAACTTAACAAAAGGAAGATAAATAATCCAACTTAAAAATTGGCAAAGGATCTAAATAGACACTTTTTGAATGAGGACATACAGAAGGCCAAGAGACACATGAAAACATGCTCAAAGTCACTAATCATCTGAGAGATGCAAATCAAAACAACAATGAGATACCAACTCATACCTGTCAGAATGGCTATCATCAGCAAATCAACAAAGGACAAGTGCTCTTGAGGATGTGGAGAAAAAGGAACCTATGCACTGCTGGTGGGAATGCAGACTGGTGCAGCCACTGTGGAAAACAGTTTGGAGTTTCCTCAAAAAATTAAAAATGGAACTCCCATTTGACCCAGTAATGCCTCTTCTAGGAATATATCCCAAGAAAACAGAAACACCAATTAGAAAGGACATATTCATTTCTTTGTTCATAACAGCACAATTTACAATAGCTAAGATTTGGATCAGCCTAAGTGCCCATCAGCAGATGAATGGATTAGAAAACTGTGGTACATATACACAATGGAGTACTATGCTGCTGTAAAAAATAAGGAATTCTTACCATTTGCAACAGCATGGATGGACATGGAGATCATTATGCTAAGCGAAATAAGCTAGTTGGAGAAAGATAAATATCACATGATCTCACTCATTTGTTGAATATGATGAACAAAATAGACTGATGAACAAAAATGGATCAAGAAACAGAGAAGCACCAAACAGACTGTCAAACCTCAGAGGCAAGATAGGGGAGGGCTGGGAGTTGTGGAATGTAAGAGATCAACCAAAGGACTTGTATGCATGCATATGAGCATAACCAATGGACACAGACACTGGGGTGGTGGGGGCTTGTTTAGGGACATGGGAGTGGCCTGGGAGTGGTCAATAGGGGAAAAAGGAGACATATGTAATACTTTAAACAATAAAAAGAAATAAAAATAAAATAAATGGTGCTGGGAAAATTGTACAGATACATTAAATAAGAAAATGAAAAAGAAACTAAACCACCAACTTATACCACAAAAATTAGCTCAAAATGGATAAAAGACTTAAATGTACTTAGTGAAACCATAAAATTTTTAGAAGAAACCAGAGGCAGCAAAATCTCAGACATCTCTCGTAGCAATATGCTTACAGATACATCTCTTAGGACAATGGAGACTAAGGAGAAAATAAACAAATGGGACGACATCAAAATAAAAAGCTTCTGTGCAGCAAAAGAAACCATCAATAAATTAACAAGAGATCCCACTGCATGGGAGAACATATTTACCAATGATATATCTGATAAGGGTTTAATCTCCAAAATATATGTGGAACTCATATGACTTAGCAAATAGAAGACAAAAGATCCAATTAAAAATGGGCATAAAACCTAAATAGACACTTCTCCAAAATGGACATACAGAAAGCCAAGAGACAAATGAAAAAATGCTCAAAATCACTAATCATCCGAGAGATGCAAAACAAAATGACAATGAGATATCCCCTCACACCTGTCAGAATGGCTATCATCAACAAATCAACCAAAGACCACTGTTGGCAATGTTGTAGAGAAAAGGGAACCCTAGTACACTGCTGGTTGAAATGCAGACTGGTGCAGCCACTGTAGAAAAAAGTATGGCGTTTCCTCAAAAAGTTAAAAATGGAACTCCCATTTGACCCAGTTATCCCAATGAATATTTCCTAAAAAAAACTTTAACACTCATCAGAGAGAATATATGAACTCCTATGTTCATAGCAGCACAATTTATAATAGCTAAGACTTGGAGACAGACTAAGTGCCCATCAGCAGATGAATAGGTAAAAACCTGTGGTACATCTACACAATGGAATACTACGAGGCAATAAAAAGAAAGAACTCTTACCATTTGCAACAGCATGGGTGGACCTGGAGAGTATTATGATGAGCAAAATAAGCCAGTCAGAGAAAGATACGTATCACATGATCTCACTCATATGTGGAATCTAATGAACCAAATAAACTGATGATCAAAAATAAACCCAGTATCACAGAAGCATGAATGACTCTTGAACATCAGAAGGAAGGCAGGAGAGGGTGGGTAGGAAGAAATCAATTGATGAACTTATATGCATATATGCATAACATGTGGACACAGACAATGGGGTGGTGAGGATCTGGGGCAGGGGAGCAAGCGAGAAGAAGTATATGGGGGGAAAAGGAGAACCTATGTAATACTTTCAACAATAAATATTTTAAAAATAAATTAAAATAAAATAGAAACTGAACATATGTTTGGATACAGGTGGTATAGAAGACTAGCTATCCCAAATGTCCTAATTCCAGCAACAAAATTGCTATATTTAAAAATGTATTTTAAAAAGTGTAGCTGCAGTGGCATAAAAATACTCTAGAGAACAAAAAGGTAGTCAAAACATTTAAGTTAGGAATTTCTTCTAAAAAGGTGTGTGTGTGTATACACTTTTAAAATGAAATTAATTGAATAATATGTGTTGTGGAGGAGAAGATAAGGTGGGAATTCCATAATGAAAATTAAATGTAAAGAGAACACAATAAAATATTTTGATAAATACTTTTATAGAACATCATTACATATAGTTTATGACTACATATGATAAAAGCTGAGAAAGGGGCTAATGTGATTTTAACAGAATAGAAAGGAAATCATTAGAATGTAGTATTTTTATATGTGTTAGGTATTTTCTGATGTTTTAAGTATTTTATAAAGGGTAAAATTAAAAAGTATACTACAAAACATTCTGAGTGATTAGATACTTAGTTTATATTATTTTTTACCTTGATTGTTATAGGGTGAAATATTGATGATGTTTGATGACAATTTAGTTGGTGTAGTAGGACTTGTAAAAAAATCTTCTTGATGTGTGGACATATCTCTGTTTTTAAAGAAATTCACACCTAAAATTAAAAAATTATACAAAGATACTATGACTCTGCATGCTAGTTATCTCCCATGTATTATTTTTTATTTCTGAAATTATAATTTTTTCTTCTTATGTTTGATGGGCCATTTGTCTATAACTCCAATTTCTATAAACTCTTTGTTCATTTTCTAATCCTTTATTTTCTCTGGGTTCTTAGATAGCATTTTCCTTATTTTTGACCTTTAAATCAACCCATTTTTACCTTAAACAAGAGTATTCACTTCTATCTTTGATCTATAGTCTCCTTTTAACTCTTTTCCCCTTGACAATTTCTATCAAATAGAGCATTTAATTGTTTAGAGCATTTAATTATAAATTCACCATCTATAAATATAAAAGCCTAAGCCACCATTACGACCGAACGACTGGAACAACCGGAATGACTGGTTTACCAGTTGCTATGATGCACACTGACCACCAGGGGGCAGATGGTCAACACAGGAGCTGCCCCCTGGTGGTCAGTGCATTTAGCCAGCAGCCGGGTTCATGCACTGCTGTGGCAGAGGGAGCCTCTCTTGACTCTGCAGCAGTGCTACCAAGTGGTGGCGGCAGATGCAGCAGGCTGGGATGAGTGCAAGCAGTGTGGTGCTGGCTCAGGCTCCTCTCTGGCCACCTGCTACTTGGTGCACTGCTACATCCCTCGGGGGATGTCCCCCTGCCGGTTTAGGCCTGATCCCCACAGGCCAGGCACTTGGGGTGGGGGCATCCCTCAACCTGGCCTGTGTCCTCTTGCAGTCTGGGAACCCTAAGTGGATGTCTGACTGATGGCTTAGACCTGCTTCCCATGGGGAGTGGGCCTAAGCTGTCAGTCGGACATCCTTAGCGCTGCTGCAGTGGTGGGAGAGGTTCCCACCACCATCGCTGCACTCACCAGCAGTGAGCCCGGCTTCTGGATGAGTGGCACTCCTCCTGTGGGAGTGCACTGACCACCAGGGGGCAGCTCCTGCATTGAGGCTCTACCCCCTGGTGGTCAGTGCCCGTCATAGTGACCGGTCCTTCTGCCGCTCAGTCGATTTGCATATTAGCCTTTTATTATGTAGAATGTTACCATAATAAATTCAATAAAAAGAGAAAAAAAATTAGTAATTGGGTGTACCTAAGCAAAAACCTGAAAATTATTGACATAGAAAAATGGTTTATCATAATTTACCAAATTTTTTAGAGTAAATCAGAAAACAAATTGCTTGCTTCAAACAATTTTATATTTACACCACCAGCTTTTCTCTGTTATAAGCTGTTTACGTAAATAATTTTTGATTCATTTTAATAATACTTTTTTCAGGAATAAAAGTGTGAAAAGAATAAAATAAATGATAAAAGAAAAGTTTTGGAAATCTTGCTCTCATCTTAAATTTCAGTAAGAACACAGTGCTTATATATGAATATTCAGCTACTTCTAAACCTAACTTTCACCATCAATTCTGCACTAAAGTTCATAACTACAGTATTTCTTACATCAAAGAGAAATGTATCTAACACTGTTATTCTAGGACTAAAGACAGTACTGTGATTTGTGAATTATGTAACACAGCTAGAGAATACTATTCTAGTCTATATATATATATAAAAGTCTAAGCGACCATCCAACTGTTTGACCATCTGACTGGTAGCTATGATGCACAATGACCACCAAGGTGCAGATACTCAATGCAGGAGCTGCCAAGCTGCGGTGACTTGGCAGCTGCGGTTCTCGGGTGATGCACTGGGAACCAGAGTAGAGGGAGCCCGATTCTGGGACATGTCAGCCTGTAACTGCCCTCTCACAATCCAGGACTCCTCGGGGGATGTTGAAGAGTCAGTTTCAGCCAGATCTCTGCAGGCCAGGCTGAGGGATGCCACCAGTGCACAAATCCGTGCATCAGGTGTCTAGTAGAGGTATACATTTATGGGCCAACTTATTTAGAGGGAATTGGTATCCAATGCAATGCCTATCGGCTATATTTCTCTTCTTATAACACATATTAAATAGTTTTTTTGCTTTTTCACATTCATATCAACTTTCCTTTCTAATCCTTTCAATAGAAAGTGAGTGGAATAGCAGTTGGGAATATTTACACTAAAAATATTCTAAGGTCACTAGAGCATTAGATTTTATGGATTACTTTATAATTTGATGGGTTTTTAAAGCCAATAAAACTTAGCTTGCTTTCTATTGATAGTAAAGTCTAGAGTTTAGCTAATTATAAGAGGGAATTCATTAAAAATTTTACCCATGTAGTAATAACAGATAGTTACTGTTGTTATTAAAGATCCATACTTAGTTAAATCTTGGAGGAGACATAATCTATAAATATTAAACTTGAAAAATTCTTGTTCTTACCAGCATAACTCCTAAGTTGTTCCCTGATTTCAGCAATTATTTTTTCGTTTCCAACAGTATCTGTCAAATGTTCCGTATCAGTCTCTATAAACATAAAATATATTTCAAAAACACTTTTTATGGTAACCATTAATAGACATGTGTGATTGTGTCTATGGTACTACTTAATTAGTATTTGTAATAGAAGAAAAATAATAAATGTCTGACATTGCACAATCAGAAAAACTTAGAATTTGAAGAGCTCTTAGTAATCATATAAGCATCATTATTTGGAGGCTTAGAGATTTTTTGTGATTTGATTAAGAACACATATCAAGATAATGACAAAATTGACATATAAACTGATGTTCCATAATTCCTTAACCAGTACTTTTTCTTTTTTTTTTATATTTTATTGATTTTTTACAGAGAGGAAGGGAGAGAGATAGAGAGTTAGAAACATTGATGAGAGAGAAATATCGATCAGCTGCCTCCTGCACATCTCCTACTGGGGATGTGCCCACAACCCAGGTACATGCCCTTGACCGGAATCGAACCTGGGACCTTTCAGTCAGCAGGCCGACGCTCTATCCACTGAGCCAAACCGGTTTTGGCACCAGTACTTTTTCTATACAGGGCTATTTCCTATACAAACTTAAATCATTTTGGGGAGTTTATGTTCATAATATAACCTCCAAGTTTATACTCAGAGGACATTCATACTTGTAGGAGTATACCTCTTGAGGTGGAGCATAACATTTTTGTTCACAAGTTAAATCACAAACCAAGGTCCCACATCACAGAAAGTTACTATAAGGTAGAAATTCTTTGACTCTCTCAAGAATATTTTATGCACTTTTTAGGCTATGTAATTGTAAATCAAGTGGGCATCAATGATGTAGAAAAATAATTTACTCTGTGGTCTAAGAACAAATGCCTACCAGGTTCCTTTAATACATATACATTATAGCTGGGGAGAGGTAAAAAGGGTAAAATTTATAGCAATATAGTTAATCCTTGATTTCACAGACTTTGATTTAACTGACTTTGGATTTAACAAACAAAATTTCCAGTCAATATGTCATATGTGAAAATTTACACCTTGTTAATTTTAAAATGCTTTTAACTCAGATTTGTTTATAATTAAATTAACAGGTCATTTTCTTATTATTCACTGTTATTTTTAACAAATTTTAGCTAATAGGCCATAGGTTGGAAGAAAACACCATAGTAATTTTTCTGACATACATATTACATATCTATAGCTATAGTCTACATATTTAATTCCAAGAGTCAGCACTTATAAACAATGTCCAGTGAACGATTAGCTCATGACCATGTTGCATGGCACACTTTTTGAAGCAGTTTTAACATGTGCTGGCTAATGTTCTGACTTGCACTAGGCCATGCCCCAGCCATATGCATTTTGTTTACTCACAGACAGTGACTGGTGAATGCATGCATTCAGTATAAATTTGAAATTACTGTATTAATTTCTGAGAAATTAAACTTTTTATATATACTTAATTTTAATTACACAAATGTGTCTACCTAAGTAAAAACAGGTAAACTTTATCTAATTTGTCAATTTTTTAATATATGCACTTGGAAAACCTACTTTATTATATAACAGGATTTCAGCTTTAATGGACAACCCCTTGCCTGAATTAGGTCATTATATTGAGGTTTTACTGTACCAGCATTGGGATTATAGCTATTTGATCTTTTAATTTGATTTGACATTTTTGCTGAATTTAAAAGCTAATTAGGTAAAATGAAAGGAAAAGAATATGAGTATTATTAAAGAGGAGTTCATATTGAAAACGGGATTATTAGAATAGGTGACTTCTGCCAAACAATGTATTTAATGTTTTGTGAATGAAAGTTGGTTGTAGGAGAGCAAGTACCAAAGGTTAGAAACCTATCATGAACCTGACACTATAAAGGGGATGGATGTGTTTGTTGTAATGCCTGAGACCATGAGAAATGTTAAAGGTTGCACTATGACCTTTGCAGCTCAAATATACATCTAGTGCAATATAAAGAAGAGATAGAAACTACCTTGGTTTTCATAATTATAAAAATGAATAAGAACACATAAAAAAGGAAAACAACTTTCAATAAGTACAAAACTACATTTTGTGAAAGTAATGAGTTACAGCAATGCAAAATGAGATATTAGTAGATGCATTTGAGACTCTTTGGTTCTTTTTCAACTGGCATAAGTAAAAAGGAATGGGCCATAGAAACGAGCATGCAGAGATGCTTAAATAAACAAGGAGGCATTATAAAGAACATTTGATAGGAGGTTGGATAAGATTAGGAAATAAAATATGTGCTAGATAAACAATATGGTAAGAATCACAAGCTCCCATCTTTACAATATCCTTCCATTACTTTACTAATTTTTTTAAAACCAATATTCCCTGGAGTTTACAAGGTGTAGTTTGCACTTCACTGTCCCTTTTCATGTCTCACATATTTTGTTGTAAAAACTGGGCATTTTAGTCAATGTATTGCAGCAAATCTGGGTACTGGGTTCCCTCCACCCAGTTGGAAGCTTGTTGTCATTGTGTGCCTGGTCATTTATTGAGTGATGAGGGCCAGACTATTTTATATTTTACTGAAGTGTCTTTCCCTGCTATGTCAAGCTTTTAGTGTGTTCCTGTGAGGGCACGGACTTGGGCAAGAAGACCATACCTTTTGGATGACTGGTATTATGAAAGCCTTTCTCTTACTGTCTCCTTCCCTGATTGCTGTTAACCTACCTGCATCCATTGATACCATGTCAAAGATCCTGATGAAGTGTGTTAAGCACTGATCTAACAGGACAGGAAGCAGTAGTCTATACTATAAACTATATTTTAAAAACTCCTAAAGGTTGCTACTTCACTTTAGATATTACAAATTTGCCTGATAGTTTAATCACATGGAGGGACTTAATAACCGATGCAATGTCCCTTTTCTAAATTCCTCCTCTAATCCCATTCATTAGGTAGCTTTTCTGCCTTTGCAAGTACAATGTAACTATATGATAGGATCTGAAAAAGAAAGTGAGTAGAACAGCATTTTATAGGCTTCCAACAACCATATTCCAAGCTCACAACAATATTATTTTTTTGTGGATCACTTTAAACGAATGAGTTCTAAAACATATTATGTAGCTAATTATCTACTGATTTAGCTGCTAGAATTCCATTAATTATAAAGGGATATTATGAAGTTCTATCATGTAATAATAGCATATAGGTGCCATGCTGGTGTGGTTCAGTGGTTGAGCATTGATGCATGAACAAAGAGGTCACGGTTCGATTTCCGGTCAGGGCATATGCCTAGGTTATGGGCTTAATCTCTGGTGGGAGGTCAGGAGGAAGCCAATTGATGTTTCTCTCTCATCATTGATGTTTCTGTCTGTCTCTCTCTCCCTTCCTTACTCTGAAATTTAAAAAAATATGAAAAATAATAGCATATAGGTACTGTGGTCATTAAAGATCCAAACTTAAATTTCTGAGACGATAAATAAACCATAAATAGACTTGAAATACTCTTGTTCTTACTAGCGTGCCTCTTTGATTGTGTCTTGACTTTCCCCTTTATTAGACCTCTTCCAGGAGCATTCAGTATTTGTTCTGTATCAGCCTCTATAAAAATAGACAATTATTAACAAGTATGTGAGTGTGAAGGGTGCAGTACTAAAAATAGTATTTTTTATTATAAGAGGATTATAAGTAAATAACTAAATTTGGCAAAATGACTGAGAACATGAATATCACCATGGCAATACATACATATACCACAACAATCTAAACAGAGGTGAAGTCCAAATGGAGCATCATTAGCAAAGCCAAAGACATACTGGATTGGCAGAACAACACATTAAGTTATGACATTTGTAAAAGTGACACCAGTTATAGCAACACATGACAGGACAACCTTAGCAGACATTCCTTTGTCTTCCTCTAATAAACAAAAAGAAGAATTGATTCATTTGAATTGAGGGAGCAAAAATTCTTAGATAATCAGGCAGATTGGTTTTAAAACTATGAGCAAAAAAGGTATGTGGTAGAGAAACCTATAATCTATAAAGAGACACAATTTTCTCATTTCACAAATTCTTACCATTGCTTTCGTTTTCTTTCTTAAAAATTTTGACAGTATTACAGATATCCCCAAATCCCCGCCCCCCTACAAGCCCATCTCTACCCAGACCTTGCCCACCCCATACCTTCACTACTCGATTGTCTGTGTCCATGGGCTATGAGTATATGCATTTAAGGTCCTTGGTTAATCTCTTCTTGTCTCTTCTAGCCCCCTCTCCTTTGAGATCTGTCAGTTTGTTCTATGTATCCATATCTCTGGGTCTATTTTGATCATCAGTGTATTTGTCTCATTAGGTTCCACATGTAAGTGAGATCATTTGATACTTGTCTTTTTCTGACCAGCTTATTTCACTTAGTATAATAGTTTCCAGGTCCCTCCATGCTGTCTCAAAGGGTAAAAGACCCTTCTTTTTTACTGCTGCACAGTATTCTATGGTATCAATGTATCACAACTTTATTATCCATTTATCTCCTGATGCAGACTTGGGCTGTTTCCAGATCTTAGCTATTGTAAATTATGCTGCTATATATTCTTTCTGATTCATCTTTTTGGTTTCTTAGGATATATTCCCAGAAGTGGGATCTCTGGGTCAAATGGCAATTCCACTTTTCATTTTTTGAGGAAACTCCATGCTGTTTCCAGAGTGACTACACCAGTCTGCATTCCCACCAGTAGTGTACTAGGGTTCCCTATTCTCCACATCCTCACCAGCACATCATTTGCTGATTTGTTTATGGTAGCCATTCTGACAGGTCTAAGGTGATACCTCAATTTGCATCTTTCTGAAGATTAGTAAGTTTGAGCATTTTTTCATGTCTCTTGTCCATCTGTATATCCACTTTGGAGAAGTGTCTATTTTGGTCTTTTGCCCATTTTTAAATTGGATTGTTTGTCTTCCTTTTGTTAAGTTGTATGAGTTCCTTATATATTTTGGAAATTAACCCCTTATCTGACATATCATTGGTAAATATGTTCTCCCATGCAGTGGCCTCTCTTTTCATTTTGTTGATGATTTCTTTTGCTGTGCATAAGCTTTTTATTTTTATGTAGTCTTATTTGTTTATTTTCTTCTTATTTTCCTTGCTCTAGTAGATGTATCCATAAACATATTTCTATGAGAGATGTCTGAGATTTTGCTGTCTGTGGTTTCCTCTAGGATTTTTATGGTTTCATGACTTATACTTAAGTCATTATTTGCAGATGACACAATATTGTATTTATAAAGCCCTACACTTCACCAAAAAACTACTAAATGTAATAAATGAATTCAGCAATGTATCAGGATATAAAATTAACACCCAGATATCCCTGACATTTTAATACACACATATAATATCTCAGAAAGAGACACTAAACAAACAATCCCATTTATAATTGCAACAAAAAATTAAGATACTTAGGAATAAACTTAACCATGGAGGAAAAGACATGTACTCAGAAAATTACAGGATGTTGAAAAAAAGATAGAAGAAGATATAAACAAGTGGAAGAATATACTGTGTTCATGGATTGGTAGAATCAACATTATTACAATGTCCATACTACCCAAAGCAATCTATATATTCAAATTAAAATACAAACTGCATATTTTAAAGATATAGAATATATATATATATATATATATATATATATATATATATATATTCCCAAATGGCCACAGCAATCATGAGAAAGAAGAACATAGTTGGAGGGGTCAAAATTCCAGATATCAAGTTCTAATACAAAATCACTATAGTCAATACATCCTGGTATTGACACAAGAATAGGCATATAGATTAATGGAACAGAATATAGAACCCAGAAATTGACCCAAGCCATTAAGCTCAATTAATATGTGACAAAGGAGGCATGAGCATACAATGGAATAAAGACAGTCTCTTCAATAAATGGACAGGTACATGCAAAAAAACTGAAACTAGACCATCAACTTACACCATACACAAGAATAAACTCACAATGGGTAAAGACTTAAATGTGAGTTGTGCAGGTTTTCAGTTTGATGTAGTCTCATTTGCTCATTTTTTATTTTTGTTTCTCTTGTACTAGGGGATGTATTGGTGAAAATAATGCTACATGAAATGTCTGAGATTTTGCTGCCTATGGTTTCTTTCAAGAATTTAAGTATTTTATCCATTTTTAGTTTATTTTGTGTATGGTGTAAGTTGGTGGTCTAATTTCACATTTATGCATATACCTGTCCTATTTTCCCAACACCATTTATTGAAGAGACATTCTTTCTATACAATTTCTTATGAAGTGGTCCTGCGATCAAAGAATTATCTCTCTTTTTATTTATTTAAGACTCTCTTTGTATCACTTTCAATTTTTTGTGCCATTTTGGTTTATTAAAATACAATGCATATCTATATAATAAAGAGCCAGGGTTGTAATAACAATTACCACCGAAGGCTCGGCCAGACCGGAAGTCAGTGCTGGATTGCCATGGCGACCCAGCACTGACTGGGGCACTGCAGGAGCCCTGACCCAGCACTGACTGCCTAGGGGGCTGCAGATCAGGCCTGGAGAGAGGCCTGCAGAGAGAGAGGCAGGGTCTGATCCATAGCCTCTGTGGCAGCCATTGATCAGAACTTGCCTCTCTTTCTCTCATGGCCTGGCCAACAGCCATGCCTTCACTTCTCTCCAGGCCTCCACGGGGCTGCTGAGCAGCCCCACCTTTCTGATCAGGCACCGTTGATAGGCCCAGAGACACTGACTGGCATAGAAACTGACCAATCAGGACCAGAGAGAATATGGCTGCTGATAGGAAGGCAGACTGCAAGACAGTATGAGAGTGAGAGAACAAAAGGAGAATATGTGGATGTACTGAGAGTGTAAATTTGTGGGAAAGCGATAGCTATACTCCAGGGGACTATTGGAGACTGATGGATCGGGGTCCCCCAACCGAGCAGCTTCCACTGCTGCTGAAATCTCTCCCAGAGCAGCCTGCTCAGCCTCGGAGTCCACGCCATCTTGAGTGGCTGATATCGGAAGCATATACATCCAGAGACCCTGCAACCAAGGCACTCAGGGACCAGCTATGAACCCAGGAACACCTGATCTCAAGCAGCGCAAATATGTGGACTCAGATGAGCCCTGCTCCTCCTCACGGAAAGGTCAGATTTCACCTAGATAAAGGTGTGGTTTGCAATTCAGGTTGGAGAGAGGAACACGCACAGGGGAAGTCTGCGCCCCACAAAGTCCGCGGCCATTGGGGCCAGCATGATCCGCGAGTGTGGAAGGGGTCCCGCAGGGCTGCTGGCAGAAGGGAACTCTAAAAATCAGCCCATAGCTGGACTGGGTGCAAAAAAGGCAGCCTCAGATTTTGCCAGTGTGCTGACTGCTTAGTGCCAGGGGAGAGAGGATGTGTGAAAGAGACTTTGGGAGAATTGCTCACAGAGCTGGACGGTGGAGGGTTACGAGCTTGAGCACTTACTCTGGCTCTTTTTTTTTTTCTCTCCTTAAATCTTTGCTTTTGATTATTAAACCCAATACATAGGATTGCCCAACTGAGGTCACTCACAGAGACTGCAGGGGAAAGTGGAATGTGGGAATCAGAGTGGGGAGTAATGATCAAGGAACCAGCTCTTGGGCAGTCGACTCTCCCAAACCAGTATTAAGTGTGATAGGGAGAACAAAACCTAAATACTGGCTAGAGAGGACTTATAGCCTTGGAGGTCAATCCAGAAACACTGCCACCCAGGGGCTGAACCACAAACTGACTCTTCTCTAAATACAAATAAAGGGAGTCTGGGAAACAAAGAAATACTGCCTGCTTTAAAATCAGGACTGTGGTTTACAACATGGAGGAACAGTGTATCACAGGGAACTTCAACACTCTCCTGAATACGTGGCAGGACTAAGGCGTGCCAAACAGAAGAATAGAGGAAATGAAGGACCTTCACTACTGCACATTTGTATTTTTTTCCCCTTTAATTAAGAAACTAATTTCTTTTTCTTTTTTCCTCACCTGATTTTACCTTTTTAATTATTACGTTTTTTATTTTTAACCAGTATAATTACTACTACCATTTTACCTTTTTTTAAAGTGTCATTTTATTTTCTCTTTATTTTATTTTGGGATTAGTGTTCTACATTCTATTTTCATCTTTCTTTTAGCATCATTTTACTCTATCTCAACTTTACCTTTATGCCAAAACTCACTTTTCCCCTTTTGTTATTGTTTCTCTTACCCTATTCCTGCTTTAGATTTTCCCTATTCATTCTTTTTAACCCCAGTTAAAATTGCACCGATTATATATCTAATTTCCAATCCCCTGCTCTAAGTCCATATACACCTCTCTCTTCTCTTTCTTCACTATCCAAATTCTTTTTCTCTCTGTTATTTTGTTGTTGTTTGCTTGATTGTTGATTATATTGGGTCTTTTTATGCTTCTTTGTGAGATTGTTTCACTTTTTCTTTTTCTTTTTTTTGTTTGTTTGTTATTTTTGCTTCTGTTTTCCCTAGCCTTGCTTGATATTAGTTGTTGTTTCTAGTTTGCATTCATCTCTAGGTATGTGTTGCTGGCATTTGTTGGGATTAGTGACTGTTCTATTGGAGTTTTCTCCCGATATAAATAGTTTCTTCCCCTCTTCTATTTCATTCTCTTTCCTTTTCCCAATTTCATTTTTGCACTCCTTGTTTTTCTTTTTCTCTTTTTTCTTTTTCTCTTCTTCTTCTTTTCTTTCTTATCCCCTAATTCTCTTTTCTCTGGTGGTCACCTTTATTTGGGGTTATTAGTATCATGAATACATTTGTGTTCAGTGCCCTGTGTGTTGTGCCTTGTTGTGTTATATTTTGTGCTTTTAAATCAATGCAGCAGAGAAAGAACTACATAACCAAACACCTGGAAAAGAGAGATCATGGGGAGACAAAAAAACAGCCCGCACATGAAAGAAAACCGGCATCACCAGAAAAGGAAGTAAGCGAAATGGAGGCAAGCAACCTGTCAGAGAAAGAATTCAGAGAAATGGTCATAAGGTGGATGAAAAGAATGGAAGACAAATTCAACAACATGTGTAAAAACCAAGAGGAAATGAAGAAGAACCGAGAAGAAATGAAAAATGACATCACTGTTACAAAGAACTCAATAGAAAGTATCAACAGTAGACTAGAAGAAGCAGAGGACTCCATCTGTGAGCTAGTAGGCAAGGTAAGAAAAAATACCCAAGCAGAGCAGCTTCTAGAAAAAAAATTAAAAAGAAGAAGGAGAGCCTAAGAGAACTTTGGAACAACACAAAACAAAACAACATCCACAAAAATAGGGGTTCCAGAAGAAGAGGAAACTGAGCAAGAAATAGAAAACCTGTTTGAAGAAATAATGACAGAAAACTTCCCTGATATAAGAAAGAAAAAACTCACACAAATCCAAGACACTCACAGAGTACCCAAAAAAGTGAACCCCAAAAAACCAATGCCAAGGCACATTATAATTAAATTAGCAAACACCAATGACAAAGCAAGAATCTTAAAAACAGCCAAAGAGAGACAGAAAGTCACCTACAAAGGATCCCCTATCAGACTAGCAACTGATTTCTCAACAGAAACACATCAGGCAAGAAGGAAAAGAATTAAATATACAAAGTCATGCAAAGGAAGGGTCTGAATCCAAGAATACTGTACCCAGCAAGGCTATCAATAAAAATTGAGGGTGAAATTAGGAGCTTCAGAGACAAAAAAGGACTACAGGAGTTTATTACCACCAAACCAGCAATGCAAGAAATGCTAAAGGGTCTGCTGTAAAAAGAAAAAATAGGAAACGAAGAAGGAACACGGGTAAAGAATAAAAATGGTAACAGACAAGTATCTATCAATAATAACTTTAAATGTAAATGGAATAAATGCCCCAATCAAAAGACATAGGGTAGCTGAGTGGATAAGAAAACATGACCCATATATTTGCTGTCTACAGGAAAACCCCCTCAGAAAAAAAGACTCACACAGACTGATGGTGAAAGGATGGAAAAAGGTTTTTCAGGCGAATGGAAATGAAAAAAACAGCCGGGGTAGTAATACTTATATCTGACAAATTAGATCTCAAAGAGAAGGACATAAAAAGAGATAAGGAAGGCCACTTCATAATACTAAAGGGAGCAATCCAAAAAGAAAATATAACTCTGGTAAACATATATGCACCCAATATAGGAGCACCCAAATACATAAAAAAACTTCTGGAGGAGATCAAGGGAGAGATTGACAGCAATACAATCATAGTAGGGGACTTTAATACCCGACTATCACCATTGGACAAGTCCTCTAAACAAAAAATCAGCAAAGAAACACCAATCCTAAATGACTCACTAGATAAAATGGACTTAATTGACATCTTCAGATCATTTCATCCCCAAACCACAGAATATACATTCTTCTCAAGTGTACATGGGTCATTTATTAAGATAGACCATATATTGGGGCACAGGAAAAGTCTCTTCAAATTCAAGAAGATTGAAATCCTATGAAGCATCTTCTGAGATTACAATGGCATAAAACTGGAAATCAACTACAATAAAAACAATCCAAAAAAATCAAACACATGGAAACTAAATAGCATGCTATTAAACAATGACTGGGTTACCAGAGAGATCAAAGAAGAAATAAAAAACATCATGGCAACAAACGACAATGAAAACACAACAATCCAAAACCTATGTGACACAGTGAAAGCAGTCTTGAGAGGAAAGTTCATAGCTCTACAAGAGCAAAAAACAAGAAACAATGATAATAAATTACCTAACCCTACAATTCAAAGAGTTAGAAAGAGAGCAAAAAGCCCAGTGTAAGCAGAGGAAGGAAATAATAAAGATCAGAGTGGAGATAAATGACATAGAGACCAAAAAAACAATACAAAAGATCAACAAAACTAAGAGCTGGTTCTTTGAAAGGATAAACAAGATTGATGAACCTGTAGCCCTGCACAACAAGAAGCAAAGAGAGAGGACCCAAATAAACAAAATCAGAAATGATAGAGATGAAATAACAACAGACCCCACAGAAATACAAAGGATTGTTAAAAAATACTATGAACAACTAGACTCCAACAAACTAGACAACCTAGAGGAAATGGACATATTTCTAGAAAAATACAACCTTCCAATACTCAATCAAAAAAAATCTAAAAATCTCAATAGGCCAACAACTATGGAAGAAATTGGAGCAGTAATCAAAAAGCTTCCAGCAAACAAAAGCCTGGGGCCAAACGGCTTCACAGGGGAGTTTTACCAAACATTCAAGGAAGAAATAAAACCTATCCTCCTCAGACTATTCCAAAAAATTCAAGAGGAAGGAACACTTCCAAGCTCATTCTATGAAGCCAGCATCACCCTAACACCAAAACCTGATAAAGACAACACAATTAAAAAGAATTACAGGCCAATATCCCTCATGACCATAAATGCCAAAATCCTCAACAAAATCCTAGCAAATCGGATCCAGCAGTACATCAGAAAGATCATACACCACGACCAAGTAGGATTTATCCCAGGGATGCAAGGATGGTACAATATCCACAAATCAATAAACGTAATACATCACATAAACAAATTGAGATATGAAAACCACACAGTCATATCAATTGATGCAGAAAAATCATTTGACAAAATCCAACACCCATTTTTGATTAAAACTCTCAGTAAGGCGGGAGTAGAAGGATCATACCTCAACATAATAAAAGCCATATATGACAAACTCAAAGCCAACATCATACTCAATGGGCAAAAACTAAAACCATTTCCCCTAAGAACAGGAACAGAGCAGGGATGCACACTCTCATAACTCCTGTTCGATTAGAAGTATTAGCCATTGCTATTAGACAAGAAGAAGAAATAAAAGGCATCCAAATGGGAAATGAAGAAGTGAAACTATCCTTATTCGCAGATGACATGATATTGTACATAAAAAACCCTAAATACTCCATCAAAAAATGATTAGACTTAATAAATAAATTTGGCAATGTAGCAGGATACAACATTAATGCCAACAAATCTATGGCATTTCTTTATACCAATAGTGAACTTACAGAAACAGAGACTAAAAAAGCAATCCCATTTACCATCACACCAAAAAAATTAAGATAACTAAGAATAAACTTAACTAAAGAGGTAAAAGACCTCTACTCAGAAAACTACAGGATGTTGAAAAAAGAGATAGAGGAGGACATAAACAGATGGAAGAACATACTGTGTTCATGGATTGGTGGAATCAACATCATTAAAATGTCCATACTACCCAAAGCAATCTATATATTCAATGCACTTCCCATTAAAATACCAATGCCATATTTCACAGACCTAGAACGAACTCTCCAAAAATTCATCTGGAATGAAAAAAGACCCCAAATAGCTGCAGCAATCCTGAGAAAGGAGAACAAAGTAGGTGGGATCTCAATACCAGATATCAAGCTGTATTACAAAGCCACTATTCTCAAAACTGCCTGGTACTGACACAAGAACAGACATACAGATAAATGGAATAGAATAGAGAACCCCGAAATCGACCTGAATCTATATGCTCAATTAATATTTGACAAAGTAGGCAAGAACATATAATGGAGTCAAGACCACTTATCTTCTTGATGTTGAGTTGTATAAGTTCTTTATATATTTTGGAAATTAACTTCTTATCATGTATCATTGGCAACCCTTACAGTGGGTTATCTTTTCATTTTGCTGATGGGTTTTTTTTGTTGTCATTGTGCAAAAGCTTTTTAGCTTAATGTAGTCTGTTGTTTGTTTTTGCATTTGTTTTCCTTGCACTAGAAGGTTGTTGGCAAAAATATTGTTACATGAGATGTCTGAGATTTTACTGCTTATGTTGAAGTATGGTACTTATTTGCTTTGTTTAACAATAGAAAAGTTACTTTGATTTTCTGAATTGTATAAGTCATCCCATTTGATTGAATGCCTTATCAATTGAATGACTATCCCATTGATTGTTATCATACTGGCCTTAGAGAGCACATTCTACTGTACCTGGAAACAGGATAGCACAATTACCCTAAATTGTTTTAGTGGCCACAGGTGGTGCGTTCCAGCTGACTCAGTGGTCCCGAGACCAGGACAGCACAATTACTCTAACTTGTCCTGACAACTCAGTGGTCGGGGGACCCGAGGGCTCTAGATAATGTATTTCTGTCAATTCTGTGACCCCGAGACCTGAAACTGTAATTAACATGCTTAATTCTGCTTCTGCAATCTGCTTTTTTTGCGAGCCAGGTGCCTCATTCCAAACCCTGGGATGTAATCAATACCTTTGTGATTTTTGCCTATATAAGTCTGGTTTTGCCACCATCTTATTGCTATGAGATTTGGGAATGGCCCCTCATAGTCCCGGATTGCAATAAATGTGACTCTTTAATTCGACTTCTTGAGGCATCCTTCTGTGATTCGCGGGGTACATTACAACAATGTCTTCTAGGATTTTCATGGTTTTGTGATTTACATTTACTAGTAAGACTTTCTTCCATTTTGAATTTATTCTTGTGTATAGTGTAAGCTGGTGGTCAAGGGGCATTTTTTTTTTTGCATGTACCAGTTCAATTTTCCCCACACCATTTATTAAAGAGACTGTCTCCATTGTATGCTCTTGACTACTTTTTCAAATATTAATTGATCAAAGAGGCATAGGTTGTTTTCAGGGATCTCTGTTCTTTTCCATTGATTTATTTGCCTCTTCTTGTGCCACTATTGAAGCAGGAATTTTGGGGTAACATAGGCAGGCTTAGGGATTTTTTAGAATTGGGGTCCATGGAAAAGCACAGGGCTGCAGCCTGGGACAAGGTACATTTCCATAACACAAGGAAGCCAGGTGCAGTTACATCTCCATAAGACAAGGGAGCAGCAACAGTTGTATTTACATAAGACAAGGGAACTAGAAGTAGCCAAGAGAAGTCTATTTTTACAAAATAAAGAGAAGGAAGCCCTTCATTCAGAAGGAAAAGAAGAAAGCCCAGAGGAATGGAAAGACTCTGAGGGAGGAGGGCCTTAGGAATCAGTAAAGTAACCAATTCAAAGGGGAATATTAACCACTTAGAGGGGATATCAGGACACAGGAACTGCAGCCTTTATAAGCCATGGGGAAAAAACTCAGTGGGACTCCTCTCCCTCACTACATGGCAATCTGTACTTGTTCTTCAATAAATCTCCATCTTTGCTATACCACTTTCTGTCCATGAATTCATTCTTTGATTCTGATGGACAAAGAATCCGGGTTCCAGTCCAAAAATTTGGTATCACTATGAAGCTGTTTTTATTACAATGGCCTTGAGTTTTATGTCTTGATATTGGGATCCCTCCAACTTTGTTTTTCTTTCTCAAGATTGCTGAGGCTATTTGGGGTCTTATTTGATTCCATATAAAGTTTTGGCATATTTGTTCTAGCATATTTGCGAAATATGCTATTGGTATTTTAATAGGGATTGTTTTGTATTTACAGATTGCATTGGGTAGTATGTACATTTTAATGTTAACTCTACCAAATCATGAACACAGTACAAGCTTTACTTATTATCTTCCAACATTTGTTTCTTCAATGTCCTATAGTTTTATAAGTATAGGCATTTTACCTTCTTGGTTAAATTTATTCCCAGGTACATTATTGTTATCATTATTATTAATTACTATTTCTGCAATGTTAAATTGATTGTTTTCTTAGAATCTTGCCAGAAGCCTGTCAGCAGGGCTGAATCATCTAGAGATAGCTGAGGGCATTTCCCCAAACCTGAAAAGGATGCATTAAATAATTGCTTGCTGCCAGACAGCTAAGGGCATCTTAACCTACATATTATTGCCTCTTACTGGCCAACACCTGAACAGCCAAAGGCATATTCTTCCAATCTGACAATGGATTCTATATAGGAAACCCTACCCTTTGATGTGTATATCTCCACCTTGCCTTAGGACAAATTGTGTTAATAAAAAGTAAGGGGTTCTGAGACAAGAAGAACTTAGTTCCTTTAGCCAAGTCTTTTCTGACTCCCCAATATGCCTTTCAAAATTATGTTTTGTCTTCGGACTCTTATTTAATTTACCAGAGGCCCAGTGCACAAAAATTTGTGCACTCGAGGGGGAGGTCCCTCAGCCTGGCCTGTGCCCTCTCGAAGTCTGGGACCCCTTGGGAGATAATGACCTGCTGGCTTAGGCCTGCTCCCGGGTGGCAGAGGGCATGCCCAATCCCTAGGTGCAGCCCCTGGTCGGGCTCAGAGCAGGGCCCATAGGGGAGTTGGGGCACCGCCCACTGTCATGCACAAAGCAGGGCGAATCGGGAGGTTGCGATGCCACCCTCAGTCACCCTCAGGGTAGGGACGATGGGGGGGTTGGGGCACCACCCCCTGTCACACTCAAGGAAGGGTCGATGGGGAGGTTGCGGCCCCACCCCCTGTCACGCACAGAGCAGGGCCAATCAGGGGATTGGGGTGCTGCTCCCTGTCACGCACAGAGCAGGGCTGATCAGGGGGTTGAGGAGCTCCCCCATGTCACTCACAGAGTAGGGCCGATAGGGGAGTTGGCGCACCGCCCCCTGTCACACACAGAGCAGGGCCTGTGTGGGTGGGGGGGTTGGGGCGCCGCACCCTGTCACACACAGAGCCACAGGGCGATCAGGGGGTTGGGGAACTCCCCCCTATCAGGCACAGAGCAGGGCTGATCAGGGGGTTGGGGCGCCTTCCCCTGTCATGAACAGAGCAGGGCGGATAGGGAGGTTGTGGCCCCACTCCCTGTCACACACAGAGCCGCAGGGCGATCAGGGGGTTTGGGCGCTACCTCCTTGCACGCTGATCCCGGTGCTGGGAGGCATATTACCCTTTTACTATATAGGATAGAGGCCTGGTGCATGGGTGGGGGCCGGCTGGTTTGCCCTGAAGGGTGTTCTGGATCAGGGTGGAGGTCCCCACTGGGGTGCCTGGCCAACCTGGGTGAGGGGATGATGGCTGTTTGCAGCTGGTCACACACCCTTCAGGGTCAGGGTCCCCACTGGGGTGCCTGGCCAGTCTGGGTGAGGGGCTGAGGGCTGTTTTCAGGCTGGCGAGTGACTGAAGCTCCCAACTGCTCCTTTTTATTTTATTTTATTCTGGGCCAGCTTTAGCTCTGGCTCCAGCTCTAGGGCCTCTGCTGCTGAAAGCAGGTATCTGGTTTGTTTGGGTTCTATAATAGAAACACTGTATCAACTCCAGCTCTGAGATCCCGGCTGGCTGAAAGCAGGTTTCTGGGGTTTTGTTTAGCTTCTATATTTGTAACAATGTTTCAAACTGCAAGCTCAGAGGCCGGCAAGGCAGGCGGGGAACATTGGTTTCCTCCGTCACTGAAGCAAGCAAGCCTCATGTTAGCTTCAAGCTGCCTAGCTGCCGGCCGCCATCTTGGCTGGCAGTTAATTTGCATATTGCCCTGATTAGCCAATGGGAAGGGTAGCAGATGTATGGCTAATTACCATGTTTTCTTTTATTAGATAGGATGCACAGTGCCTTCTCCAGATTGCTGAACCCTTCTAGATGCTGGATCAAGACCACTGGTAGAATCTCTTGCTGAGAACTCATTATTGTTGTATAAAAATGCCATTAATTTCTGGATATTGATTTTGTATTCTGTTACTTTTCCAAATTAATTTATTAGATCTAGTAGTTTTTTTGGTGGAATCTTTAGAAGTTTCGATGTACAATATCACTTCAACTGCAAATAATGACAGTTTTACTACTGTGGACGAAAGGGGCCACATGCTGACCTGACAAACTTAGGAGAGGCCTGCATGGCAGTTTTGCAGACTCGGAGACCTAAAGTAACCACAAAGGATGGTCTGAAATTAAACCTTAACTAAAAGCAGTTATGGTGGGCAGTTACGTCCTAAGCCGATATCTTCACTGATAAGGTCAACCTTTACTGTAACTGAGCCTATCTGTCTTTTTGTATCTATGATAACATGTCCTTGGGATGTCTGGGTAACTTGTGACTTCCCTTTTTATGGAGCCCCTGGGCACAGCCAGGTGTGCTGGGCCCAGGATAGATACCACAGATTCCTTGTTAATTGTTCCTGTACCCACCTAAGTATGTGCCCATCATTTTACTTTTTATCCTATCCTAGAGGTTTTTTCCTTCCCGCTTCGCTTAATCCCCCCTCCTTAAATCTGTCACCAATGAATTTCATGTAACCCACGTATGTCCCTCCTTTGATTGCAATGTATAAATACAATTGTAACCCCACCATTCTTCGGAGCATTATCTCAATTCGTTGAGGTTCTGCTTCCCGGCATATGTCGACGGTTTGGCTCAAATAAACTCACAAAAATTCTTTACAGGTTTCAATGGTTTTTTACGTTAACACTACCTCCTTTCCAATTTGGATGCCTTTGATTTCTTCTCTCCTCATCCCTGTGGCTAGGACCTCCAGTACTATGATGAATAAGAATGGTAAAAGTGAACATCCCAGTTATTTCTTGATATTAAGAGAAACACTTTTAGTTTTTGCCCATTGAGTGTGGTGTTAGCTGTAGGTTTTTCATATATGGCATTTACTATGTTGAGGTATGATTCCTCTATTCCCACTTTGCTGACAGTTTTTCTCATAAATAATTTCTGCATCTATTGATATGATCATTTGATTTTTATATTACTTTTTATGTGAGGTATCATTTTTATTGATTTGTGAATATTATACCAACCATAGATCCTAAGAATTAATCCCAATTGATCCTGGTATATTATCTTTTTAATATATTGCTAGGTGAGATTTTCTAATATTTTGTTGAGGGTTTTAGCACCTTTGTTCATTTCCTTTCTTTGTGATGTCTTTATCTGCCTTTGGAGTTAAGGAAATGCTGGCCTCATAAAGAGAGATTGGAAGTCTTCCTTCCTCTTGAATTTTTTGGAATTGTTTGAGGATGATAGGTGTTAATTCTTCTTTGACTATTTGATAAATTTCCCCTGTGGAGCAATTTGGTGAAGAATTTTTGTTTGGAGGTTTTTTCTTTTATTACTTCTTCAGTTTTATTAGTTGTTATTGGTTTATTCAGGTTTTATAATTTTTCCTTATTTTGTTTTAGAATACTGTATATTTCTAGGAATTTGTATACTTCACCCTGGTTGTCCAATTTGTCCAAAATATTTTCTTACAATCTTTTGTATTTCTGTGATGCCAATTGATACTCTTCTTTCATTTCTAATATTATTTATTTGGGCCATCTCTCTTTGTTTCTTGATTTATCTAGTTAAACGTTCACCAATCTTATCTTTTTAAAGAACCAGTTCTTGGTTTTATTTATCTATTGTATTGTTTTTTTTTGTTTTTTTTTAAAAATATATTTTATTGATTTTTTTACAGAGAGGAAGGGAGAGAGATAGAGAGTCAGAAACATCAATGAGAGAGAAACATCGATCAGCTGCCTCCTGCACATCTCCTACTGGAGATGTGCCCGCAACCCAGGTACATGCCCTTGACCGGAATCGAACCTGGGACCTTTCAGTCCGCAAGCCGATGCTCTATCCACTGAGCCAAACCAGTTTCGGCTATCTATTGTATTGTTTTTAAGTTCATTTATCTATTGTATTGTTTTTAAGGTCTATTTCATTTATTTCTGCCCTGATCTTTATTATTTCCTTCCTTCTACTTACTCTGGGCTTTTCCTGTTGTTCTTTTCTATGTTGTGGGTGTGTGTGTGTGTGTGTGTGTGTGTGTGTGTGTGTGTTGAGGTAGATTGTTTACTTGATATTTTTCTTATTTCCTTTATTTTTCTTTTCTTTCAGTCTTTAATTTCTTTATTGATTAAGGTATTACATATGTGATTTCATCCCCCTATAAACCCCCAGTCCCCCCTACTCATGCCCTCACCCCACTGTTGTCTGTGTCCATTGGTTGGGCTTATATGCATGCATACAATTCCTTTGGTTGATCTCTCACCCTTACCACCACCCACCCTACTTTCCCTCTGAGGTTTGACAGTCTGGTTGTTGCTTCTCTGTCTCTGGATCTGTCCCTGTTAATCAGCCTATTGTTCACTATATTCCACAAATGAGTGAGATTATGTGGTATTTATCCCTCTCTGACTGGCTTATTTCACTTAGCATAATGCTGTCCAGTTCAATCCATGCTGCTGCAAATGGTAAGAATTCCTTCTTTTTTACTGCAGCGTAGTATTCCATTGTGTAGATGTACCACAGTTTTCTAATCCACTCATCTGCTGATGGGCACTTAGGCTGTTTCCAAATCTTAGCTATGGTGAATTGTGCTATGAACATAGGGATGCATATATCCTTTCTGATTGGTGTTTCTAGCTTCTGGGGATATATTCCTAGAAGTGGGATCAATGGGTCAAATGGGAGTTCCATTTTTAGTTTTTATGAGAAAACTCCATACTGTTCTCCACAGTGGCTGCATAAGTCTGCATTCCACCAGCAGTGCAAAAGGGTTCCTTTTTCTCCACATCCTCTCCAACACTTGTTGTTTGTTGATTTGTTGATGATAGCCATTCTGACAGGTTTGAGATGATACCGCATTGTCGTTTTGATTTGCATCTCTCATATAATTAGTGACTTTGAGCATGTTTTCATATGTCTTTCAGCCTTCTAATTGTCCTCTGTCGAAAAGTGTCTATTTAGGTCCGTTGTCCATTTTTTGATTGGATTGTTTATCTTCCTTTTGTTCAGTTGCATGAGTTCCCTGTAAATGTTGGAGATTAAACCCTTATTGGTGATAACATTAGCAAATATGTCCTCCCATGCAGTGGGCTTTCTTGTTGTTTTGTTGATGGTTTCCTTTGCTATGCAGAAGCTTTTTATTTTGATGTTGTCCTATTTGTTTATTTTCTCTTTAGTTTCCATTGTCCTAGGAGCAGTATCAGTGAAGAAATTCCTTCGGTATATGTCTGCAAACAAAAAACTCCCTTGTGAAGCCCTCTGACACCAGGTTTTTGTTTGGATTTTGCTGCCTGTGGATTCCTCTAGTATTTTTATGGTTTCCCATCTTATGTTTAAGTCCTTTATCCATTTTGAGTTTATATTTGTGTATGGTGTAAGTTGGTGGTCTAGTTTCATCTTTTTGCATGTATCTATCCCATTTTCTCAATACCATTTATTGAAGAGACTGTCTTGACTCCATTGTATGCTCTTGCCTCCTTTGTTGAATATTAATTGAGCATAGTGGTTTGGGTCGATTTCTGGGTTGTCTATTCTATTTGATTGATCTAAATGTCTGTTCTTGTGCCAGTACGAAGCTGTTTTAAGAACAGTGGCTTTTTAATACAGCTTGATATCTGGTATTGAGATCCCACCTACTTTGTTCTTCTTTCTCAGGATTGCTGCAGCTATTTGGGGTCTTTTTTTTTATTCCAGATGAATTTTTGGAACGTTCATTCTAGATCTGTGAAATATGCCATTGGTATTTTAATGGGGATTGGATTGAATCTGTAGATTGCTTTGGGTAGTATGGACATTTTGATGATGTTGATTCTACCAATCCATGAACACGGTATGTTCTTCCATCTGTTTATGTCTTCCTCTATCTCTTTTTTCAGTGTCCTGTAGTTTTTCGCATATAGGTCTTTTACCTCCTTAGGTACGTTTATTCCTAGGTGTCTTAATTTTTTTGGTGTGATGGTAATTAGGATTGCTTTTTTAGTTTCTCTTTCTGTAAGTTCACTATTGGTGTAACGAAATGCCATAGATTTCTTGGCATTAATTTTGTATCCTGCTACATTGCTAAATTCATTTAATAATCCTAATAGATTGTGAGATACAAGCATAATGAAATTAGGCCCATCAATAACCACTTATTAGATGCTAATTGTTTAAGTGAAAGAAGTATCTAACATCTCTCAAATCAAAAGCTAGGTATGATTATGTTTTGTAATTAAGGCAGGGCAAAAGCTGAGATAAGCCTCCTCTTGTGCCAGTAAGTTAGGGTGTGAATATAAAAGAAAAATCCTTAAAGATAAATAAAGATGCTACTCTAGGGAACACATGAACAATAAGAAAAGAGACTTATTTTTGATATGGAGAAAGTTTTAGTGATTTGCATACAAGATCAAGCCAGCCAAAAAATTCCTTTATGCCAAACTTAATCCAGAGCAAGGCCCTAAATCTCTTCAATACTATGAAGGCTGAAAACCTTAGCAAGCTGAAGAAAAATGTTTGAAGCTTGTAGTGATTGTTTCAGGAAGTTTTAAAAAAGAAGCCATCTCTATAAACATAAAAGTGCCAGCGCAAGCAGTAGGTGCTCATAAGAAGCTGCAGCAAATTATCCAGAAAATCTAGCTAAGTTAGTGAGTGAAGATACACAACAGGTATTTATTGGTGACAAAGGAGACTTAATTTTGAAGATGCAGAAAGAACCTACATAGCTAGAGAGGAAATGTCAGTGATTGCCAGGAGAATTTCAAATGAGTGGCTGACCATATTCTTAGGATTTAATGCATCTGGTTAGTTTACTTTTAAGCCAATGCTCATTTGCCATTCTAAAAAACCTAGGACTTTTCAGGCCTATGTTCAATCTTTTCTGCCTGTGACCTATAATTAGAACAACAAAGCCTGGATGAGAGCATATCTGTTTACATGATGGTTTTCTGAATATTTTAGCTCACTGTTGAGAACTACCATTCAGAAAAGAAGAATCCTTTCAAATTATTGCTGCAAATTGCCATGGCACATGGTCACCCAAGTAAGTATTCTGATGGAGATGGCCAATGAGATTAGTGGTGTTTCACACCAGCCAAAACTATGGCCATTCTGAAGCACATTGGTGAAGAGGAGTAATTTTGAGTAATTTAAAGTCATATTATATGAGAAGTGCGTTCCAAAATGCCATACCCTCCATACATAGTAATTGCTCTGATGTATCTGGGAAAAGTGAGTTGTAAACATTCTGGAAAAAAACTCACCATGATATATGCTATGAGAAAAATCTGTGATTCATGGGAGAGGTCTAAATATCAATAGTAATAAGAGTTTGAAAGAAGTTAATTCAAACCTTCCTAAATGACTTTGAAAAGTTCAAGGTTTCCATCAGGGAAATAACTGTTGAGGTGGTGGAAATAGCAAGAGACCTAGAATAATAAGGGGAGCCTGAAGAACTGCAGCCTAGATTTCTGCTGTGATCTCATGATAAAACTTTAATGGAGAAGGAACACCTTCTTATGGATGACCAAATAAAGTGGTTCCTTGAAATGGAATCTACTCTTAGAAAAGATGCTGGGAATCTTGTTGGATTGACAACAAAGGATTTAGATTACAGCAGTTCTCAACCTGTGGGTCGCAACCCCTTTGGTGGTCAAACAACCCTTTCACAGGGGTCGCCTAAGACCATCCTGCATATCAGATATTTACATTATGATTCATAACAGTAGCAACATTACAGTTATGAAGTAGCAACAAAAATAATTTTATGGTTGGGTCACAACATGAGGAACTGTATTTAAAGGGCCAGCAGGTTGGGAACACTGATTTAGAACATTACCTAAACTTAGCTGAAAAAAAGGTGGCAGGTTTTGAGAGTACTACTCCAATTTTAAAAGAAGTTCTACTGTTTATAGCATTATAGCATAATGCTATAAAACACCTTAAATGCTACAGAGAACTCATCCATGAGCAGAAGAGTCAGTTGATGTGGCAAACTCTATTGTTGTCTGATTTTAAGAAATTGCCACAGCTATCTCAACCTTCAGCAACCACCAGTCTGATCTATCAGCAGGCTTCAACATTGGGGTAAGACCCTCCATCAGCAAAGAGATTACAACTCACTGAAGGCTTAGATGACTATTAGCAGTTTTAGCCATAAAGTATTTTTAATTAAAGATGTGCATTGTTTTCCTTTTGTAATATTCACTCTATTGCCATGCCCTGGAAGCAAACCCAAAACATCTCCAACACATGCCTGTACTTAAAACCTGAATTTAACTAATTGAAAGAAGATATTCATGAAAACTTTTATTCATATAATAGTAAGTAAACTCTAGGTTCTTTAAATTCCACACTTAATTCGACTTCAAAGAATATAAATAAGCCTGAAATATTTTACTTTTTAAATCCTTCTTCTTACCAAAGCGTTTCATTGAGTGTGTCTTGAATTGTTCCTTTATTATGCCATGTGCAAATACATCTGTTGAACGTTCTGCATTAGTATCTACAAAAATAAACATAATTTAAAACACATCATATTATAATTTACATACAAGTCATTTACACAGGAATATATGTTTCCATGAGGATTTGTTTATATTGGGTGCAACTAGCATGTTTTATTACACAGAAAAGCATTATATTGAAATATGTGGATTGCAAATTCACAAAAGTTTAAGGGGCTACCAAACTGGACTGTCTTAGACGGCGGAGCCCCGCTCCTCAGCACGGACACTCCTGGGTGGCCAGCACGGGCACAGAGACCACGCCATCTTGAGAAACAGAGCTGCTTGAGACTAGGATCCTGGCCTCAGCACCACCCAGTCTGGTCTCAGATGCAAACCAGGACCCTGCAGCCACTGGGGACAGACACCTATGACCACAGCTACAGATCCACAGACACCAAGTATCCAGACATCCTGGCCACAGATTTCTGTGAGTAACAAAGCCCATCCCCCTCCCCGCAGGCTCCCGGGCAGCGCCATAGTAACTGATAGACCTGCCCCTCGCACGGACAACAGAGCCGCTAAAGGAATTTGAGCCTGAGACTGCAGGGACACTGGGAATCTGTTCCCCACAACACAATCAAGTGACCAAACCCGAAGCCCATGCCACCTGACTTTGATTCTGGGCAAGCGCTCACTGAAGTCCCCCAAGCTGACCAGGACCCCGATTCTCCAGGCGGGAGGCAGCACTAAGCACCAGTGACTTGACTCTGTTTCTTATCACGTGCGCCTGGGATCCGTGATTCCCAGTGCATTCACACTAAGAGCCAGTGACTCCAATTCTTGGAGCATGTGCACACAGGGACCCTGATTCTCAGCACGAGGCTGAGAGACTGGATTCTTGGGGAACTCTGACTCCTGGCACATGCTAGGGGGCTCTGATTTTCAACACACGTGGTGGGGGGGCGGTTCTGTTTCAGCGAGGTGCAGGCGGTGTCCCTGATTCTAGGTGCACACACGAGGCCACACTGATTGCTGGTAATGCTGGCTCTGGGCGAGCCTGGTTTAGTGTCGGAGCTCTTCAGTGACACTAGGGTGGTGCGAAGCTCCCACTGAACACGGCACATGGTAATTGGTCCTGTCGTCGGGTGACATGTCTTTCTGTACTAGTTTTAAAACGTTATGGCCAGTGTTCCGACCTGTGCTAATCCACACCCCAGCCATACATATTTGTTTATTGTGAAATTAAACACATGATACATATTTAATTTAAATTGCACAAAGGTGTCCACATAATAAAGACAGGTAAACTAATTTGTTGAAGGATTTTTTATGTTACTTTTGTAATTGTATAGGAGTGCCTCATACCATACCCATATAAGATGACAAACAACTGAGAAATGTGCATTAACTGACTGCTCCACTCACTGGTCATTTATGTCTCTTGGCTTCTTAGTCCCTGAGACACAACAATATTGTAATTAGGCCTATTAATAATTCCACATTGGCCTCTAAGTGTTCAAGGGAAATGAAGAGCCTCACACCTCTCCCTTTAATCAAAAGCTAGATACAATTAAGGGAGGCATGACAAAAGCTAGGCCTCTTGTGCCATTAAGCCATGCTATGTATACAGAGGAAAACTTCTTGAAGAGAAGTAAAAGTGCTACCCCAGGAATTCCAAGAATGATAAGATGGAAAAAACAGCCTTATTGTTGGCATGGAGAAAATTTTAATGATTTGCATATAAGATAAAGCTAGCCACAACATTCCCTTAAGATTAAGCCTAATCCAGAGCAAGACCTAACTCTGTTCAATACTATGAAGGTGACAGATAAAAAGCATGAAGCTCCTAGAAATTATTTCAAGAGGTTTAAGAAAAAAAGCCAACTCCATAAACATGAAAGTGCCAAGGCAAGCAGCAAGTGCACATAAAGAAGCTACATCCAAGTGTCCAGAAACTGCAGTTGGTGAAGGTGGCCACACCACACAACAGGTTTTCACTGGTGACACAGTAGCCTTATATTTGAAGAAGACGGTAATAGGAACTGCATAGCTAGAGAGGAAAAGTCAGTAACTGCCTCCAGAGTCTCAAAAACAGGCTAATGATATCATTAGAATTTAATGTATCAGATGAGTTTATTTTGAAGCCGATATTCATTTGCCATTCTAAAAATCCTAGGACCCTTCAGATATATATTCAATCTCCTCTGCCTCTGCTCTATAATGAGAACAAAAATGCCCAGATGACAGCACAACTGCTTACAACACAGTTTTCTGACTATTTTGGCCAAATATTGAAACCTACCATTTAGAAAAAAAGAATATTTTAAAAATATAACTGCAAATTGACAAGACACCTGGTCGTTCAAGTGCTCTGAGGGAATGGGCAATGAGATTAATGGTGTTTCACACCGGCCAACACTACATCCATTCTGAAGCACATGGGTTAGGAGGAGTAATTTTGAGTAATTTTAAGTCTTATTATATGAGAAGTGCATTTCAAAATGCCATAGCTATCATACATAGTAATTGCTCCTGTGGATCTAGGAAAAGTGAGTTGTAAATCTGTAGGAAATGAACTATTATGACATATGCCATTAGCAAAATCTGTGATTCACAGGAGAGGTCAAAATATCAATAGTAACAAGAATTTGAAGAACGTTGATTCTGACCCTCCTTAATGACTTTGAAAAGTTCAAGTTTTCCATCAAGGAAGTAACTGTTGAGGTGGTGGAAATAGCAAGAGACTTAGAATAATAAGGGGAGCCTGAAGAACTGCAGCCTGGATTTCTGCTGTGATCTCATGGTAAAACTTTAATGGATGAAGAGCATCTTCTTATGGTTGAACAAAGAAAGTGATTTCTTGAAGTGGAATCTACTCTTAGAAAGATGCTGGGAAGATTGTTAAATTGACAACAAAGGACTTAGAACATTACCTAAACTTAGCTGAAACAGAAGTGGTAGGTTTTAAGAGTACTACTCCAATTTTAAAAGAAGTTCTACTGTGGGTATAATGCTATAAAAAAACCTTGCATGCTACAGAGAACTCATCCATGAGAGAAAGAGTCAGTGGATGTGGCAAACTCATTGTTCTCTTTTTTTTCAAAAATATTTTTATTGATGTCAGAGAGGAAGGGAGAGGGAGAGATAGAAACATCAATGATGAGAGAGAATCGTTGATTGGCTGACTCCTGCATGACCCCTACTGGGGATGAAGCCTGCAACCTAAGCATGATTAGGAATCAAACCATGATCTCCAGGTTCATAGGTCGACACTCAACCCCTGAGCCACATCGGCTGGGTTCATTGTTGTCTTATTTTAAGAAGTTGCCACAGCTACCCCAAGCTTCAGCAACTACCACTCTGGTCATTCAGCAGACATCAACATTGGGGTAAGACTCTCCATCAGCATAGGGATTACAGCTCACTGAAGGCTCAGATGATTATTAGCAGTTTGTAGTCATAAAGTATTTTTAATTAAAGATGTGGGTTTTTTTTGTAGATAAAATGCTATTGCACACAGAGTTGACTGCTGTATAGTGTAAATTTCATGTGCTTTGTTTTTTGTGATAGTCACTCTATTGCTATGTTTTGGAAACAAACCCAAAATATCTTCAAAGTATGCCTGTACTTCACAAAATAAGTTAACTAATTAAATGAGGGTGTTTATGAAAAGTTTTCTCCATGTAATAGTAAACTAGAGGCACTTTTGTTCTTTAAGTCCCACACTTAATACAATACTAAAGAGGATAAATAAAACTAAAATATTATATTTTAAAAATCTTGTTTTTACCAGGGAAATCCATTGACCGTGTCTTGAATTGTTCCTTTTTTATGTCAGGTGCAATTGCATCTGTTGAGCGTTCTTTATTATTGCCTGAGAAACAAACCAATATGGAAAAACATCATATAATGATTTACATAGATATTATTTACATATGAATATATGTGTTTTGAGTGTGTGTGTATGGTGGGTATAACTAGCATGCTTTATTATACAGAAAAGCATTATATTTAAATCTCTGGATTGCAGAATCACAAAACCTTACATTTAAACAGATGGAGCAAGGATATAACCCATACTATGTTGATGTTCAGAGATGTTTAGTGACTTGTCCATTAATTTTAAGAATTATGCCACATAATTCCTTAAGCAGTGCTTATTTCATACAAATTCTCTCATTCAAATTGAAATCATCCCAGAGAAGTAATAAATATAAAATTATTTCTATGCTTACATTAAATGCAAACTCTTTATATAGAGATGAACCTGATGAAGTATAATATTTCTATTTTATTGTTTGTTAGTTTTTTAACAAAATTTTAATTTTAATGTGTTTTTTTTTACCACAGGACAATTATAAAAACCAAAGAATATACCATGAGCTAGAAATACTTTGACTCACCCACCAAAATTTTACTTCTCCCTTAGACTTTGTAGCTGTTAATCATGTAGATATCAGTGATTAAGAGATGTTAACTGGTTTCAGAAAAAGTGTCTTCTGAGGTTATATTGGTATGGAGACTTTGTGACTTGCAAGGAGGAAATGGTTAAGTTTGCAGCAGTACCAAGGGTTCTGATTGGATCATTTGCCACATGAGTTTTCATATGATTCAAAGCTTCTGCTATAATTAACGATTAACTTGGTCCCATGACATAAAAAATTCATGAAAAGTATTAAAGAGAAACTATTATTGTGGGAGGGATAAATTGGATTGGTGAACTAGAGTGGACTTTGAGGCCAACAGTGTATGGGATGGAAGTCAGTTCTAGTGGACCCTGCAAGTGTAGTTGGAAACATCTCATGGTCCTGACACTGCACAGAAGACCTCTTGCTTTGAAGAAATGACTGAGCCCAGGAAGAAATATAAAAGGTCACACTATGATTCTGCCAACCAATATGTACCACACCAGTTTCTTTACAGAGAGTATCTCAGCTGGGTTACCATTAACAAAATAAATAAAAATGCCTCATATTGAGCATAACAAATGTTCATTAATTGATTAGAAACATTTTGTAAAAGATTCATGTGCTACAGCAACACAACACTGGGCAACACTAGCCAATATATTTTAGTTGTTCTGGTCTTTCTCCAATAGGTATAAGAAATACCAAGCATGTAACATACTAAGATAAGCGGGAGGCAATCAGAATAGCATTTGAGGGGAGAAATGCTGGAGAAACTTATAATACAGTAAAAATCATGAGATTTTCCCACCAAAATATCTTCCCATTGCTTTAAGTCTTTCTTAATATCTTATTATTTGTAGTTCAGAAAGCTATATTTATAAAATATATAACATACCACACATTTTGCTGATTTAATGTGTGAAAATCAATGGGTTTTAAAAATTTATAGTCAGGGTGCATAACTTCCAACATTGTAAATTTTAGAATCTACTTCCAATTGATACTAAATAAATTCCAAAGAAATATGGAAAGGTTACTCTTATATAGCTCTTTCCTCTATCCTGCATGCCCCCAACTAGGGACTGAGCCTGCAACCTGGGCATGTGTCTTGACTGAGAATGGAACTGTGACCTCCTGGTTCATAGGTCGATGCTCAACTACTGAGTCCATTGACCAGGTGATGCTGGTTTCTTTTGCTATGCAGAAGCCTTTTAGTTTAATGTAGTCCCATTTGTTTATTTTTCCTTTGTTTCTCTTGTCATAGGTGATGTATCAATGACGATTCTGCTATGTGAGATACCTGAGATTTTGCTGCCTGCATTTTCTTGCAGGGTTTTTATGTTTTTATGACTTATATTTAAGTCTTTTATCCATTTTGAGTTTATTCTTGTACTAGTATAGGGTGTAAGTTGGTGGTCTAGTTTCTTTTTTTTTTCTTTTTTGCATGTATATGTCCAATTTTCCCAACACCATTTATTGAAGAGATTGTCTTGACTCCAATATATGCTCTTGCCTCCTTTGTTAAATATCAATCAGCATAATGGCATGGGTCGATTTCTTGATTCTTTGTTCTGTTGCATTGATTTCTATGTCTGTTATTGTGCCAGTACCAGGCTGTTTTGATTACAAAGGCTTTGTAATATAACTTGATATTTGGTATCCTGATCCTTTCAAATTTGTTCAGCTTTCTCAAGATTGTTGCAGCTATTTGTGTTGTTTTATTCATGTCCATGTAAATTTTTAGAGTATTGGTTCTAAATCTGTGAAATATGCCATTGGTATTTTAATAAGTATTGCTTTGAATCTAGGGATTGCTTTGGGTAGTATGGACATTTTAAAGATGCAAATTCTTCTAATCCATGAACACCATACGTTCTTCCACTTGTTTTATCTTCCTCTGTCTTTTTCCCCCCAATGTTTTATGGTCAAGTACAGAACTTTTTTTTTTATTAATTAAATATTTATTGTTCAGATTATTACATTTCTTCCTCTTTTTTTCACCCCATAACTCCACTCCACCCAGTTCCCACCCCAGCGTCTTCCCTCACTCCCCATCCACTATCCTCATCCACAGGTGCACGATTTTTGTCCAGTCTCTTCCCGAAACCCCCTCACCCCTTTCCCCGCCAAGAATAGCCAGTCCACTCCCTTTCTATGCCCCTGATTCTATTATAATCACCAGTTCATTCTGTTCATCAGATTATTCACTTGATTTTCAGATTCACATGTTGATAGATGTGTATTTGTTGTTCATAATTTGTATCTTTACCTTTTTCTTCCTCTTCTTAAAGGATACCTTTCAACATTTCATATAATACTAGTTTGGTGGTGATGAACTCCTTTAGCTTTTTCTTATCAGTGAAGCCCTTTATTTGACCTTCAATTCTGAATGATAGCTTTGCTGGATAAAGTAGTCTTGGTTGTAGGTTCTTGGTATTCATCACTTTGAATATTTCTTGCCACTCCCTTCTGGCCTGCAAAGTTTCTGTTGAGAAATCAGCTGACATTTGTGTGGGTACTCCCTTGTAGGTAACTGACTTTCTTTCTCTTGCTGCTTTTAAGATTCTCTCTTTGTCTTTTGCTCTTGGCATTTTAATTATGATGTGCCTTGGTGTGGTCCTCTTTGGATTCCTTTTGTTTGGGGTTCTCTGCACTTCCTGGACTTGTAAGTCTATTTCTTTCACCAGGTAGGGGAAGTTTTCTGTCATTATTTCTTCAAATACGTTTTCAATATCTTGCTCTCTCTCTCTTTCTGGCACCCCTATAATTCGGATGTTGGTACACTTGAAGCTGGCCCAGAGGCTCCTTACACTATCTTCGTATTTTTGGATTCTTTTTTCATTTTGCTTTTCTGGTTGGGTGTTTTTTGCTTCTTCATATTTCAAATCGTTGACTTGATTCTTGCAATCCTCTAGTCTGCTGTTGGGAGTCTGTTTAATATTTTTTATTTCAGTCAGTGTATGCTTAATTTCTAGTTGGTCCTTTATCACAACCTCGAGGGTCTCATTAGATTTCTTGTAGCTCTCATTAAGTTTATCGGCAGTTTCTAGAAAATTCTTGAAAAACCTTAAAAGTGTGGTTTTGAACTCTATATCCAGTAGTTTGCTTTCCTTCATTTCTGTCATTTGTGTCCTTTTTTTTTGTCTCCGCATTTTTTATGCTTCCCTGTGTTGATAAAGTGGTTTTCTGTGCTGAGTGTCCTCTAGAGCCCAGTGGTTCAGCTTCCCCAATTACCTGAGGAGGACACTTTTGGTGCACTCCTTGTGGTCTTTGTGCACAGTCTTGTTGTAGTTAAGCCTTGATTGTTGTAGTTATCACTGGGAGGAATTGACCTCCAGGCCAATTGGCTGTGAGAATCAGCTGTGTCTGCAGTGGGAGAACTTCTGTGCTGGAGATACTCCTCTGGGGCAAGACTTGCTTCAATGGGGCTTTGGTGCTCACTGAGTCTGCCCCCTGAGTGTGTCCTTTATGGTTCCATGGAGCTGCAAACTGGATGATCTCACTCTGACCTCTGGGTTTCCTGGCTCCTGGATCTCTAGGGAGGTGCTAATCTAGCCTTTGCCTGAGGCTATCCAGCAAATGCCTCCCTGCAGGGCTTGGGCGGGGCAGGTCCCACGGGATCAACAGGTTGGGGCTAGCAGTTATGGCTGCTCTCAGTCCAGCCCTCAGAGGCTCTGCTTCTCAGTGTCCTGGTAATCGCTGCAAGCCCCTCAGAGAAAAAGCTGCCCTCGAGTTCCAACCGATGCCAGACAGTCCTGCTTCTCCCGTATGAGTCTGGGTCCCTAGAGACTTGCCCGGAACTGGAGCTCAGAGCCTGAGACTCCCTCTTGATTGTAAACAACCACCGCGCCCTCAGCTGCCAGCCCGCTCCGCATGCACTCCGCACCTTAGTATTTTACTTCTGCACTGCGCCTCCTCTGAGTCTAGGTATGCTTTTCTCTTTCCTTCTAGTTGTAGAATTTCCACTCAGCCAGCCTTCCTGTGGTTCTGGATGATGTCTGTTCCTTCTTTTCGTTGTATTTTTGAAGTGGTTGTTCGAGGCAGCAAACTCCAGTGTTTACCTATGCCGCCATCTTGGTTTCTCTAGCCCAAGTGCAGAACTTTTATCTCTTTCTTGAGTTTATTCCTAGGTATCTTACTTTTTTGATGCAATAGTAAAGTGGATTTTTAGTTTCCCTTTCACAGAAATTTTTTGTGTATAAAAATGTCATTGATTTCTGGATGTTAATTTTGTATCCTGCTACTTGCAAAATTCATATATCAACTCTAGTAGTTTTTTTAGTAGATTCTGTAGGGATTTCTACGTACAATATCAAGACATTTGCAAATAATGACAGTTTTATTTCTTCTTTTCCAATTTTTATGTCTTTGATTTTTTCTTCTTGACTAATTGCTGTGGTTGGGACTTCCAGTACTATGTTGAATAAGAGCGATGAAAGCAGACATCCCTGTCTTGTTCCTATTCTTAAGTGAAATACTTTTAGTTTTGTCCATTGAGTATGATGTTGACTTTAGTTTTGTTGTACATGGTCTTTATTATTTTGAAGTTTGAGTTCTCTATTACCACTTTGCTGAGAATTTTTATAAACAATGGGTGTTGGATTTTGTTGAATGCTTTTTCTGCATCAATTTATATGACCATGTGATTGTTATCTTTCACTTTGTTAATGTGATGTATCACATTTATTGATTTGTGAATATTGTTCCAGACTTGCATCCTTGGAATAAATCCCACTTGGTCATTGTGTGTGATATTTTTAATGAACTGCTGAATCCTATTTCTAATATTTTGTTGAGGATTTTAGCATCTATGTTCATCAGGAATATTAGCCTATAATTTTTTTCTTGTAGTGTCTTTATCTTTGTCATTAATTAAGATAATACAGATCTTGTAAAAAGAGCTTGAAAGTCTTTCTTCCTCTTGAATTTATTTTTGAATAGCTTGAAGAGGAGAGGTATTAGTTCCTCTTTGAATGCTTGGTAATAATCCCCTGTGAAACCATTTGGCTCAGGACTTTTGTTTGCTGGAAGCTTTTTTCATTACTGCTTCAATTCATTAGATGTAATTGGTCTATTCAGGTTTTCTCATTCCTTCTGATTCAATTTTGGAAGATTGTATGTTTCTAGGTATTTCTCCATTTCTCCCTGGTTGTCCAATTGGTAAGCATATAGCTGTTTGCAGTATTTTCTTACAAACCTTTGTATTTCTGTGATGCCAATTCTTATGTCTCCCTTTTCATTTCTGATTTTATTAACTTGGGTCCTTTCTCTATTTTTCTTGATGAGTTTGGTTAAATTTTGTTCATCTTTTCAAAGAACTAGCTCTTGATTTCATTGATCTTTTGTATTGTTTTTTTTTTTTAGTCTCTATGTTATTTATTTCCACTCATCTTTATTATTTACTTCATTCTACTTACTCTTGGCTTTTCTTATTCTCTTTCTAATTCTGTTAGATTTAGGGTTAGATAATTTATTAGAGAATTTTCTTGTTTCTTGAAGTAGGTCAGTAATGCTATGAAGTTCCCTCTTAGGTCTGCTTTAGCTGTGTCCTGTAGATTTTGGTTGCTATATGTTCATTTTCATTTGTTTCCAAGAAGTTTTTAAAAATTTATTTCTTCCTGATTTCATTGGTACCCATTCATTGTTCAATAGCATGCTATTTAACCTCCAGGTGTTTGAATGTTTTTGGGTGTTTTTATTGTAGTTGATTTCTAGTTTCATGCCATTGTTATATAGAAAGATGCTTGATATGATTACAATCCTCTTGTACTTGTAGAGATTTATTTTGTGTCCTAACATGTGATCTATCTTGAAACTGTCTCATGTGCACCTGAGATAGTCCTTGACAATCTCTCTCTTGCTGCCCTTAAGATTCTCTCTTTGTTTTTAACATTTGCCATTTTAATTATGTGTTTTGCAATGGGTCTATTTGGGTTCATCTTGATTGGCATCCTCTGTGCTTCCTGAACTTGTGTGGCTTTTTCCTTTACCAGCTTAGGAAAGTTTTCTGTTATTTTTTCTTCAAACAGGTTTTCCATACCTTTTTAACTGTCTTTTTCTTTTGGTACTCCCTATAATGCAGATGTTCTATTTCATGTTGTCCCATAGTTCCCTTAAACTGTTCTCATGATTTTTAAGTATTTTTACATTTTGCTGCTCTGATTGACTGTTTTTTTTTCTACCTTCCCTTCTAATTTGCTTATTTGATTATCTGCTTCATCAAGCCTGCTTTTAATTCCTTTCAGAGTATTCTTGATGTCAGATGTAGTATTGTTTATTTCTGCCTGATTCTTAGTCATGATTTCTATATATTTTTTTCAACTTTAAATATATATTTTTTTATTGTCTAAAGTTTTACATATGTCTCCTTTTTCCCCTATTGCCCCTACCCCCCAAACCATTCCCACCCCGGGCAAGCCCCCACACCCCTAGGGTCTGTGTCCATTGGTTATGCTAATATGCATGCATACAAGTGCTTTGGTTGCTCTCTAACCTCCCCACCTGTTCTGCCATTTGTCTCTGGATCTATTTTTGTTCATCAATTTATGTTGATCATTATATCCCACATATGAGTGAGATCATGTGATATTTATCTTTCTCCAACTGGTTTATTTCACTTAGCATAATACTCTCCAGTTCCATCCATGCTGTTGCAAATGGTAAAAGTTTTTTCTTTTTTTATAGTGGTGTAGTATTCCATTGTGTATATATACCATAGTTTTTTTTATCTACACATCTGTTGATGGGCACTTAGGTTGTTTCCAAATCTTAGCTATTGTAAACTGTGATGCTATGAACATAGGGGTGCATATATCCTTTCTGATTGGTGTTTCTGGTTTCTTGGGATAAAGTCCTAGAAGTGGAATCACTGGATCAAGTGGGAGTTCCATTTTTAACCTTTTGAGGAAACTCCATACTGTCTTCAACAGTGGCTGCACCAGTCTGCATTCCCACCAGCAGTGCACGAGTGTTCCTTTTTCTCTACATCCTCTCCAGCACTTGTCATATGTTGATTTGTTGATGATAGCCATTCTGACAGGTGTGAGATGGTACCTCATTGTTGTTTTGATTTGCACCTCTCAGATGATTAGTGACTTTGAGCATGTTTTCATATGTCAGCCTTCTGTATGTCCTCTTTCAAAAAGTGTCTACTTAGGTCCTTTGCTCATTTTTTTATTGGATCATTATCTTCCTTTTGTTAATTTGTATGAGTTCTCTGTAAATTTTGGAGATTAAACCATTTCTGAAATAGCATTGGCACATATGTTCTCCCATGAATTGGGCTTTCTTGTTGTTTTGTTGATGGTTTCTTTTGCTGTGCAGAAGCTTTTTATTTTGATATAGTCCCATTTGTTCATTTTCTCTTTAGTTTCAAGTGCCCTAGGAGCTGTATCAGTGAAGAAATTGCTTCGGCATATGTCTGAGATTTTGTTACCTTTGGCTTCTAGAATTTTTATGGTTTCCTGTCGTACATTTAAGTCCTTCATCCATTTTGAGTTTATTTTTGTGTATGGTGTAAGTTGGTGATGCAGTTTCATTTTCTTGCATATATCTGTCCAATTTTCCCAACACCATTTATGGAAGAGACTATCTTGGCTCCATTGTATGTTCTTGCCTCCTTTGTCAAATATTAATTGAGCATATTGGTTTGGGCTGATTACTGGGCTCTCTATTCTATTCCATTGATCTATATGCCTGTTCTTGTGCCAGTACCAGGCAGTTTTGAGAACAGTGGCTTTGTAGTACATCTTGATATCTGGTATTGAGATCCCACCTACTTTGTTCATTTTCAGGATCGCTGCAGCTATTCGGGGTCTTTTTTTATTCCAAATGAATTTTAGGGGAGTTCGTTCTAGATCTGTGAAGTATGCCGTTGGTATTTTAATGGGAAGTGCATTGCATTTATAGATTGCTTTGGGTAGTACAGACATTTTAATGATGTTGATTCTACCAATCCATGAACACGGTATGTTCTTCCATCTGTTTATGTCTTCCTCTATATCTTTTTTCAACGTCCTGTAGTTTTCTGAGTAGAGGTCTTTTACCTCTTTAGTTAAGTTTATTCCTAGGTAGCTTAATTTTTTTGGTGCGATGGTAAACGGGATTGTTTTTATAATCTCTCTTTCTGAAAGTTCACTATTGGTGTATAGAAATGCCTCAGATTTCTTGGGGTTAATTTTGTATCCTGCTACATTGCCAAATTCATGTATTAAGTCTAGTAGCTTTTTGATGGAGTCTCTAGGGTTTTTTATGTATAATATCATGTCATCTGCAAATAAGGACAGTTTTACTTCCTCTTTTCCAATTTGAATGCCTTTTATTTCTTCTTCTTGCCTAACTGCGATGGCTAATACTTCCAGTACTATGTTGAACAGGAGTGGTGAGAGTGGGCATCCCTGTCTTGTTCCTGTTCTTAAGGGAAATGGTGTTAGTTTTTGTCCATTGAGTATGATGTTGGCTGTGGGCCTGTCTTATATGGCTTTTATTATGTTGAGGTATGATCCTTCTACTCCCACCTTGCTGAGAGTTTTTATCAAAAATGGGTGTTGGATTTTGTCAAATGCTTTTTCTGCATCAATTGATATGACCATGTGGTTTTTTTCTTTCAATTTGTTTATGTGATGAATCACGTTTATTGATTTGTGGATATTGTACCATCCTTGCATTCTTGGGATAAAGTCTACTATTGATACTTTCAATGGTGTTTTTTATTGCAGCTATATCAATCTTCATTTCTTCTTGGGTCTTACTTAAGTTGTTGATTTTTTCATGTTTCTTCTAGCTTCTTCCATATGTTATTGATTTTTTCATCTGTTTCTTCTTGCTTCTTGCATAGGTAGTTGACTTTTTCATCTGTTTCTTCTAGCTTCTTGCATAAGTTGTTTACTTTTTCCTCTGTCCGGTTTATGCACTCTAGGACCCTTATTCTGAATTCTTTTTCTGTCATGTTGCATGCCTCTGTATCATTTAGCTGTTTTTCTGGCGAGGCCTCTTTTTCTTTCCTTTGGGGGTTTCTTTGTCTACCCATGTTTGATCTCACTGACATATCTAGACGTTGAGTCATTCAGTGGCTGCTCCCTGGGTGGCAGTGACTTTTTGGCCTGTGGTTGCTCTTCGGGTGGTTGCGGTAGCAGCTGCTCCTCAGTTGGCAGCAGCTTCTCTGGTGGGTGCTGTTCACAGCTGTGGTGGCTCTTCTGGCTGGTGGGGGGAGGTTTCACGTACAGCTGCTGTTCCTCAGACAGAGGGTGTGGTGTTCAGGAGGCTGCTGTTACTTGGATCTGATTTCTAGGGGAGCTCTGCCCTTCCTGGCTGCAGACCGTCTCACCAGCTGAGTAGTTTCGCCAATTTGGGGTGGGTGTTATTAGTTTCAGCTGCTTACTCCATTTGTTCCGGGAGATGACCTGGGACGCGTCTGCCTATGTCGCCGCCAACTTCCTTCTCCTTGATGGTGTCTTTGGGGTTATCCATATATAGTATCATGTCATCTGTGAATAAGGACAGTTTTACTTCTTCTTTTCCAATTTGGATGCTTTTTATTTCTTCTTCTTGTCTGATCGCTATGGCTAACACTTTGAGTACAATATCAAACAGGATTGGTGAAACTGGGCATCCCTGTCTTGTTCTCACTCTTAGGGGAAATGAGTTTAGTTTTTGTCCATTGAGTATGATGTTGGCTGTAAGATTGTCGTATAAGGCTTTTATTATATTGAGGTATGATCACTCTATTTCCACTTTGCTGAGAGTTTTTATCAAGAAAGAGTGTTGGCCGAAACCGGTTTGGCTCAGTGGATAGAGCGTCGGTCTGTGGACTGAAAGGTCCCAGGTTCGATTCCGGTCAAGGGCATGTACCTGGGTTGCGGGCACATTAACCAGTGGGAGATGTGCAGGAGGCAGCTGATCGATGTTTCTCTCTCATAGATGTTTCTAACTCTCTCTCTCCCTTCCTCTCTATAAAAAAATCAATAAAATATATTTTTTTTTAAAACAGAAAGGGTATTGGATTTTGTCAAATGCTTTTTCTGCATTGATTGATATGATTATGTGATTTTTGTCTCTCAATTTGTTTAAGTGATGTATTACATTTATTGATTTGAGGATATTGTACCATCCTTGCATCACTGGAATAAATCCCACTTGGTCATGGTGTATGATCTTTCTAATGTAATGCTGGATTCAGCTTGCTAGAATTTTGTTGAGGATTTTAGCATCTATGTTCATCAAGGATTTTGGCCTGTAGTTATCTTTTTTTTTGTGGTACCTTTATCTGGTTTTGGAATTAGGGTAATCCTGGCTTCATAGAAAGAGATTGGAAGTGTGCCTTCCTCTTGAATTTTTTGGAATATTCTGAGGAGAATAGGTTTTAGTTCTTTGAATGCTTGGTAGAACTCCCCTGTAAAGCCATCCGGAGCAGGGCTTTTGTTTGCTGGAAGATATTTGATCATTGCTTCATTTCTTTGGTAGTTATTGGCCTATTCAGGTTTTTTTCTTCTTCCTGATTGAATATCGGGAGCTTGTATTTTTCTAAAAATACTCCCATTTCATCTAGGTTGTCCATTTGTTGGAACAGAGATGTTCATAGCATTTTATTTTAATCCTTTGTATTTCTGTGGGATCAGTTGATGCTTCACCGTTTTCATTTCTGATTTTGTTTATTTGGGTCATATCTCTTTGTTTCTTGGTGAGCCTGCCTAGAAGTTCATCAATCTTATTTATCCTTTCAAAGAACCAGCTCTAGGTTTTGTTAATGTTTTGTACTGTTTTTTTTTTTTTTTTGGTTTCTATGTTGTTTATTTCCTCTCTGACCTTTATTATTTCCTTTCTTCTGCTTATGCTGGGCTTTTCCTTTTGCTCTCTCTCTAAGTCTTTGAGTTGTAGGGTTAGATAATTTATCATAATATTTTCTTGTGTTTTGAGGTAGGCCTGTAGAACTATATACTTCCCTCTCAAGACTGCTTTCACTGTGTCCCATAGATTTTGGATTGTTTTGTTTTCATAGTCGTTTGTTGCCATGATGCTTTTTATTTCTTCTTTAATCTCTTTGGTAACCTAATCATTGCTTAATAGCATGCTATTTAGCATCCAGGTGTTTGATTTTTTCCATTGTTTTTATTGTAGTTGATTTCTAATTTTATACCATTGTAATCTGAGAAGATGCTTAATGTGATTCTGTCTTCTTGAATTTGTTGAGACTTTGCCTGTGCCCCAATATGTGGTCTATCTTTGAAAATGACCATGTGCACTTGAGAAGAATGTATATTCTGTGGCTTTGGGGTGAAATGTTCTGAAGATGTCAATGAAGTCCATCTAATCTAGTGAGTCATTTAGGATTGATGTTTCTTTGCTGATTTTTTGTTTAAAGGATCTATCCAGTGGTGTTAGTCGGATATTAAAGTTCCCTACTATGACTGTATTGCTGTCAATCTCTCCCTTGATATCTTCTAGAATATTTTTTATATATTTGGGTGCTCCTGTATTGGGTGAATATATAATTACCAGAGTTATATCTTCTTCTTAAATTGCTCCCATTAGTATTATGGAGTGGCTTTTCTTACCTCTTGTTATAGCCTTCATTTTGAGGTCTAATTTGTCAGATATAAGTATTGCCATCCCCGCTTTTTATTTTATTTTTTTTTCATTTCCATTCTCCTTAAAAACCTTTTCCATCCCTTCACCATCAGTCTGTGGGAGTCCTTTTTTTCTGAGCTGGGTCTCCTGTAGACAGCAGATATATGGGTCATGTTTTCTTATTCATTCAGCTACCCTATGTATTTTGATTGGGGCATTTAATCCATTTACATTTAAAGGTATTATTGAGAGGTACTTGTTTGTCACCATTTTTATTCTTTACGCCTGTGTTCCTTCTTCCCTGCCTATTTCTTCTTTTTACAGCAGTCCTTTTCACATTTCTTGCATTGCTGGTTTGGTGGTAATAAACTTCTTTAGTCATTTTTTTGTCTGTGAAGCTCCTGATTTCACTCTCAAGTTTGATTAATAGCCTTGCTGGGTACAGTATTCTTGGATTCTGACCATTGCTTTGCATGACTTTGTATATTCCATCCCATTCCCTTCTGGCCTGATGTGTTTCTGTTGAGAAATCAGTTGATAGTCTGATGGGAGATCCCTTGTACGTAACTTTGTGTGTCTCTCTGGCAGCCTTTAAGATTCTTACTTTGTCATTGTTGTTTGCCAATGTAATTATAATGTGTCTTGGTGTTGGCCTTTTTGGGTTCATCTTGTTTGGGACTCTGTGAGCTTCTTGGACTTGTGTGATGTTTCCCCCCCGAATATCAGGGAAGTTTTCTGTCATAATTTCTTCACATAGGTTTTCTATTTCTTGCTCAGCTTCCTCTCCTTCTGACACCTCTATTATGCAGATGTTATTTCATTTTGTGTTGCCCCAAAGTTTCCTTAGGTGCTCCTCTGTTTTTTAAGTTGTTTTACAGTTGCTGCTCTGCTGGGTGTTTTTTTCCTACCTTGTCTTCTATTTCACTGATGTGGTCTTCCACTTCTTCTAGTCTACCGTTGATACTTTCTATTGTGCTCTTTAATGCAGCAATGTCATTTTTAATTTCTTCTCCATTCTTCATTTCCTCTTGATTTTTACACATATTATTGAATATGTTTTTCATCTTTTTCAGCATCCTTATGACCATTGCTCCGAATTTTTTTTTTTGATGTTCAGTTTCCTTTAATTACCCCCAGCTCCCTGGAGGACAGGTACAGGCAGCTAGGCGATGGCAAGAGATGTTCACTTGAATATCTTGCCCTGATTGAAGGCTTTACCCATGTGTTGGGAGGCCCCCTCCCAGCAAAAGTACTCTCGCACTAATGTCTGTGTCTCTGCGCTGCCGGGATCCAGCTTTTGCCACGTGTATGATTCATAGTCCACCTACCAGTCTGGACTCAGCAGAAAGGCAAGCTTATGGCCTTGGAAGACCCAGACTCCAGAAATGGAACTGCTGTTGTTGGTTTCAAAGAGGATGATACTGGCAAAGGCATTTTTCCTTAGCTTGTCCAACCGTTAGAAAATTCCAGTGATGAGGTTGCAATTCATGAAGGTCTGGGTGTGATCTTCAGGGAAGTGGTACTCGGAGTACCTCAGGGACCAGCTGTTCTTACCAAAGTGCTCCAAAAAGTATGGCAGCACCACTGACAGCGTGTCCTCATTGGAGTACTTGCACTTGAATTCATCAAACACAAAGGTACTCTTGGGCAGGTGAGTAAAGTGTTCCTTGGCCATTGGCTCTCCCGCCAGTGCCTGCTCACACTTGTCCAACTCCTCCTTGGGAGCAGGCGCGGTGGCCTTTTTCTCCTCTTTCTGGTTGGCCTGGGGCTTTGGCTTCTCCTCCCAAAGTCCTTTCTCCTTCTGAGGGTTGTCCCTTTTAGGCTGGCTCTGTGAAAACTTTTTAGCATCAAGCTGGGCCATCTTCTCACAGAGTTTCACCTCCCCCAAGACAGTGCAGAACTGGGGCTGGTTAATGCAGGTGAGGAACCAGTAGTTGGTGTTGGGGAAAGCCTGGCAGAAAGATGGCTCCAAGACATGCTTATAGAGTCACAGTAGGGTGCAGACAACTGTGATGTCAGCCAGTGTCACACGTTTGCCCACCAGAAAGGTCCTTGTCTTCAAGTGAACATCCAGCAGTGCTAGTATTTGCCTCATGTCCTCTGTGGCCTGTTTGTTGTAGTGCATGATGCCCAAGGTGGGGAACACCCAGGTACTGGCTGGGGGCACTATGTCATTATCAGCAAAGCTCACCCATTACACCACCTGGGCTGCTGCTTCTGGACTACTTCCCCACATGTCCTCATGGCTCACATATTAGGCAATGGCATTGCTCTCAAATAAAAAGAATCATCATCACCTTCAAATGATGGAACCTTGCCTGCAGGAAACTTGCAGAGAAATTCAGGAGTGTGGTTGGTTTGGCCAAAGTGGAAGTGGTGTGGTGCAGAGAGTATGTGGACCTGAGCCCCGCTTACTGCATGGTGATGAGGGCCTTGAAGGCTCTCCAGTTTTCAGGATATGTGTACAGAGTCCCAGCTGCCATGGTGATGGTGATTCTGCAGAGAAAGCAGATGGGATTCTGTCACTCTGAATTCTTTTTCTGACAAATTGCTTGCCTCCATTTCATCTATTTCCTTTTCCAGTGATTCCTCCTTTTCTTACCTATGGGGGCTGTTTCTTTGTCTCCCCATGTTCACTCCTCCCAGGGTGTCTGGTAATGCAGCTTGCTCTCTCCTGCATTGTCTCTCTCCAGGTGATCTTTGAACTTTCTGTTCACAGATTGCCTCACCAGCTGTGTTTAATTTGCCAGTTATGGGTGGGTGTTATTTGATTCAGCTGTTCCTTCTATCTTCTCTGTGAGAAGGTGCAGGACCCAACTGGGTATTTGGCCGCCACCTTGTCTCAGTGTTTGTGGGTTTGTAGCTGAGGGAGCTGGTCCCTGGGCATTGTGGTTGTAGGGTCCCAGGAGGTATCCAAGGTCTCATCGGTTAAAGGTAAGGTTGGGCTTCCGATCACAGCTGTTCTCCCCTTTAAGATTGTGGGGTATCTGTGACAGAGCCAGCTGCCAGGAGAGATTTCAGCAGTAGTAGAGGCTGCCCAGCCAGGGGAGCCTGGCCCGTCAGTCCCCAACAATCCTGTGGAGTATAACTGTCCCTCACTCATAAATACAGACACTCCGCACATGTCCACGCATTCTCCTTTTGCTCTCTCACTCATACACTATCTTGCATCCTGCCGTTCCATCAACCACCATGTTCAAGCCTCTCCTATATATTTTTGAATGATAGACTTGCTGATAAAGTAATCTTGGTTTTAGATTCTAGCTTTTCATTACTTTAAATATTTCATAGTATTCCTTTTTTGTCTGAAGTGTTTCTGTTGGCTTTTGCCTTCACCAGCTTAGTGAAGTTTTCTGTCATTATTTCTTCAGACAGGTTCTCTATACCTTACTACCTGTCTCCTTCCTTTGGTACCTCTATGATGCAGATGTTGTTCTATTTCATGTTGTCCCATAGTTCCCTTAAACTGTTCTCATGATTTTTAAGTATTTTTACTTTTTGATGCTCTGATTAAGAGTTTATTTTCTACCTTCTCCACTAATTTGCTTACTTGATCATCTTTTTCATCAAGCCTGCTTTTAATTCCTTTCAGTGTATTCTTGATGTCAGATGTAGTATTGTTTATTTCTGCCTGATTCTTAGTGATAATTTCTATTTTTTTTCATGCTGAGGTACCTTCCACTAAATTCCTTGCAGTTCCCACTATTAGTTCTATTAAGTTTCTTGTTTTCACTGTTCTTTAAACATCTTTATAACCATTACTCTGAACCCTATATGTGATAACTTGCATATCTCCATCTTATTTAGGTGTGTTTTTGGTTTTTCTTTAATTTGGGGTTGTTTCTTATCTCCCCATTTTAGTTGTCTCTTTGTGTTTGTATCTCTGTATTAGATATAGTTGCTATGACTCCTAGGATTTGTAGTGTTGGCTTTTTCAGTAAATGTCCTGTGGGACTCGGTGGTGTGATTTACTTACATTTACTGAGCTGTATGCTCTAGTCATGCCCCTTTTGAGGATTATTGGGGTTTTCCAGTTCTAATTGGATCTTGATTGTTATTATGCAGTTTATGGGTGGGCCCTCCTCTCAGGTCGGTTAACTGTGAGGCTCGCCATTGCCATGTTATGTGAGCTGCTATAATAGGTGCTTACAAGCCAAAACAAACATCCCCCAAAACAACAACAACAAATAAACAGGAAACAAACAAGAACATACAAAAGATCCTGACAACAACAGCAAAAACCACCACAGAAGAAAAGAGAATTAGGAAAGAAAGAGAAAACATGAATACTAAACTAAAAATAGAGAGAGAAAAATATAATATTGCTAATAGTGAAATAAAGAATAAAGAGGATACTGGAAGAGAAAATGGGCAGAAAAAAGATTCTAAGAGGAAAGAATAGAGAGAAAGAATAAGAGTAGAGGGTAAAAAATGGGAAATAGTAAAAAAAATACAAGAAGATAGAGTAAGAAAGCAAAAATATTATGCAAAGGTAACAAGAAGAGAAAGAAAGGAAAAGCAAAAGAAAGAATGGAAAGTAAAAAAGGAAAAAAAAATGCTTAAGAAAAGGAAGGAGGCCAATAAGAGATATGAAAGAAATGAGAGAAATGAGCAAAAATCTTAATAATAATAATATCAAAGTAATAAAGGAGAAAAACTAAGAAAAATATTGAAAGAAGAAGAAACAAACAAATAAAACATTTTTTAAAAAGCCAGTCATAGGAAGTTTGTCTAGGCAGCTTATATTGTCTGAGGCTTACTGTTTTGTCTGCTGATTTCAGGTCTCCTGGGAGGTACTTTTGGGTTAGCCAATTTCAGGAGCTGCCTAAGTTTGGCTTTCAGTGTTCTGTTGAAGCTGTGGTCAGTCTGAGGCTCTCTGAGAATATCCTCCATCTGCCTCTCTCCTGAGGTTTCCTGGTCTTCCTGCAGTGTCATCCAAAGAATGTCTTTAGGGTGGAGGCAGGAAAGCTAGCATAGCTAGGGCTAGTGAGCCTTCTTCTTAGAGATTTCACCATCAGGCACTCAATGAGTGTAAATTAATCTCTGCTTCAAAGCCAAACTACTCAGTCTCTACCATATCCTCCAAATATAGTTCCATTTTATGTGGCCTAATGCATGTTCAGATTGAAGATAGCTTGTTGCCTTTTCTGAAGGAGCAGTTTCAGCTGCCCAGGCTCAGTGGGATTGATCAAGAGTCTCCTGTAAGCATGTTACCTGTCTAATCCACAGGAGGAGGACTAAGCATTTCCTTCTGGTCCCAAGCAAGAACCTTTGAAGATCTTATTCTTGGAATGGTTTTCTATGAGATGTTCTCCCTGCCCCGGGGAAGGACTGCAGAAGGGCTCCAGGGCATGTCTGGCCTGTCTTGCTCAGTCCTGATCGGCTGGACTCCAGCAGCAAGCTAATCTACCAGTTGGAGTTTCTGCCCCCTGGTGGTCAGTGCACGTCATAGCGAGCGGTTGAATGGCCTTAGCATATCATTGGCACATTATGCTTTGATTGGTTGAACAGATGAACGGATGACCAGACACTTAGCATATTAGGCTTTAAAAAAGTTTTTTTCTTTATTGATTAAGGTATTGCTTATGTGTCCTTATCGCCCCATTTCCCACCCACCCCATCATGCCCTCACTCCCCTGTTGTCTGTGTCCATTGGTTAGGCTTATATGCATGCATACAAGTCCTTTGGTTGATCTCTCTCCATTAGCCCCACCCTCCCCTACCTTCCCTCTGAGGTTTGACGGTCTGATCAATGCTTCTCTGTTTCTGGATCTATTTTTGTTCATCAGTTTATGTTGTTCACTATATTCCATAAATGAGTGAGATCATGTGATATTTATCTTTCTCTGACTGGCTTATTTCACTTAGCATAATGCTCTCCAGTTCCATCCATGCTGTTGCAAATGGTAAGAATTCCTTCTTTTTTACTGCAGCATAGTATTCCTTTGTGGAGATGTCACATGCTCAAAGTCACTAATCATCCGAGAGATGCGAATCAAAATGACAATGTGGTATCTATCATCTCACACCTGTCAGAATGGCTATCATTAACAAATGAACAAATGACAAATGCTAGCGAGGATGCAGAGAAAAAGGAACCCTTGTGCACTGCTGTGGGAATGCAGACTGGTGCAGCCACTGTGGAGAACAGTATGGAGTTTCCTTAAAAAAACTAAAAATGGAACTCCCATTTGACCCAGTGATCCCAATTCTAGGAATATTAGGATTTTATTATATAGGATAGTATGGTCAGTCCTAGCCAGAGCAATGAGGCAAGAGAAAGAAATAAAGGCATCTAACTAGGGAAGGACTAAGACAAACTGTCACTTTTTGCAGATGACATGATTCTGTATATAGAAAAACCTAAAGACCCCACCAAAAAACTATTAGAAACAATAAACAAATACAGTCAAATTGCAGGGTACAAAATTAATGTGCAAAAATCTATTGCCTTTCTTTATACTAACAACAAAACTTCAGAAAGAGAAAAGAACAAAACAATTCCTTTGCAATTGCAACCAAAGCATAAAATACCTAGAAATAAACAAAGAATGTTAAAGACCTATATACTGAAAATTGCAAAGCATTATTCAAAGAGATTGAAAAACACAACAAAATGCAAAAGTATCACATGTTCATGGATTAGAAGAATCAACATAGTTAAAATGGCCATATTACCCAAAGCAATATACAGATTTAATGCAATCCCCATCAAAATCCCAGTGGCATTTTTTAAGAAAATAGAAAGAGAAATCATCAGATTTGTAAAAGACCCCAAATAGCCAAAGCAATCCTGAGAAAAAGAACAAAGCTGGAGGTATCATGCAACCTGATTTCAAATTATACTACAGAGCTGATAATCAAAATAGCATGATACTGGCAGAGAAACAGACACACAGAGCAATGGAACAGAATGGAACCAAATGTATATGGACAGATAATTTTGACAAAGGAGGAAGAAATACACAATGGAGTAAAGGTTATCTTCAATAAATGGTACTGGGGAAAACTGGAAAGCCACGTGCAAACAAATGAAACTGGACTACAGTTTGTCCACATGTACAACAATTAATTCAAAATGGATTAGAGACCTAAATATAAGACCCAAAACAATAAGTTACATAGAAGAAAATACAGGTACCAAACTTATGGACCTTGGTAACAGAATATTTTATAACCTTGATCCCAAAGGCAAGGGAAGTAAAGGCAAAATATCACATGATCTCACTCATATGTGGAATATAATAAACAACATAAACTGATGAACTAAAATAGATCCAGAGACATAGAAGCATGGAACAGAACATCCTATTTCAGGGGGAACACCCAACCTGTGTGTGTGCGGAGGGGGTGGATGGGAACTGTGTCGGGGAGGTAAGAGATCAACCAAAGGACTTGTATGCATATAAGCATAACCCATGGATACAGACAGTGGGGGGTGGGGTGAGGTCATGTGTTGGGGGGGAGAGAACGAGTGGGGAGAGGTCAATGGGGGAAAAAGGAGTCATATGTAATACTTTAGAATTAAAAAAAAACAAATAAAAAATAATAAAAATAAAATAAAATAAATGAGACTATTATCAAACTAAAAAGGTTCTGCACAGCAAAAGAAACTGACAACAAAACAAAGAGGTAGCCAACCAGATGGGAGAGGATATTTGCAAACAGTAGCTCCAAAAAATTTCCAAAATATATAAAGAACAAATAAATCTCAACACCAAACAAATAACCCAATCAAAAAGTGGGCAGAGGACCTGAAAATACACCTCTCCCAAGGAGATGTACAAACATACAACAGATATATGCCAAGATTTTCAACATCACTGGCAATTAGAGAAATGCAAATAAAAACTACAATGAGATACCACTTTACACCTGTTAGAGTGGCCATTATCAACAACACAAGCAATAATAAGTGTTGGAGAGGTTGTGGAAAAAAGGGAACCCTCATTCACTGCTGGTGGAAATGTAGATGGATATAACAGCTATGGAAAGCATTCTGGAAATTCCTCAAAAAATTAAGAGTAGAGTTACCATATGACCCAGCAATCCCTCTCCTATGTATATACCCAAAAATCTTGAAATCCTATACTCACAAAGATAGTGCACATCTATGTTCATTGCAACATTATTCATGGTGGCCAAGACATGAAAAAAACACACACAGTGTCCCATGAGAGTGGACTGGATAAGGAAGATGTGGTACACATACACAGTGGAATACTACTCAGCCACAAGAAAGGATGAAATAGTGCCATTTGCAACAACCTGAATGGACCTTGAGAATATTATGCTAAGTGAAATAAGTCAGTAAGAAAAAGCTAAGAACCATATGATTACACTCATATGTGGGATATAAAACTGAAACTCATGAACACAAACAGCAGTGTGGTGGTTGGCAGAGTGTTAGGGGGAGAGGTCCTAATATAAGGTGACAGGAGAAGATCTGACTTTGGATGGTGAGCACACGGTGCAATATACAGATCTTGTAACATAAAAACTCACACCTGAAACATATAAGTTCATGTTGACCAATGTTACCCCAATCAATTTAATACATAATAATATCAAAATAAAATAAAAAGTGGTTTTGAGAGTATTACTCCAATTTTAAGATAAGTTGTACTGTGGGTATAATGATACCAACCAGCCTTGCTATCTACACAGAACTCATCCATGAAAGGAAGGGTCAATAGATGTGGCACACTTATTGTCTTATTTTAAGAAATTGCCACAACTACCCCAACTTTCAGCAACCACCTCTTGGATGCATCAGCAGCCATCAGCATTGGGGTAAGACCCTCCATCAGCAAAAAGTTTACAATTCACTGATGGCTCAGATGATTATTAGCAGTCTAGCCATAAAGTATTTTATATTAAAGATGTGCATTGCTTTCTTTTGTAGAAAAAATACAATTGCACACAGGCTAGACTACAATATAGAGTAATCATCACATTTATACACTCTTGCAACTAAAAATTTCATGTGACTTGCTTTTTGTGATAGTCACTCTATTGCAATGCCTTGGAAACAAACACAAAGTATCTCCAAAGTATGCCTGCACTGAATGTAAGAATTTAACTAATTAAAGAAGGGTATGCATCAATCTTTTTTTCTATGTAATAATAACCTATAGATACTTTTGTTCTTAAATATACACACTTAATTTAATTCAAAAGAGGATAAAAATCTTGAAATATCAGATTTTATAATTAATTCTTCTTACCAAGGAGTTTCATTGATTGTGGCTTGTGTTGTCCCTTTATTGTGCCATGTGCAATTGCATCTGCTGGGATTTCTGCATTACAAACAGATTTCAAAACACACCATATGATCATTTACATATAAATAATTTATATAGGAATATATGTTTCCATGAGTGTATGCATATTGGGTGCAATGAACATGTATTGTTTTTTTTTAAGAAAAGCATTATATTAAAATATCTGGATTGCAGATTCACAAAAACTTAAATTGGAATAGATGAAGCAAGGATATCAGCCATATTATGCTGATGTTTAGAGATGTTTAGTGACTTATCCAAAATCAAATATATAGAAAATGACAAAATTGAAATAAATTTTAGAAGTTATGCCACATAATTCCTCAAACAGTGCTTATTCTATGCAAATTCTCTCTTATGCAAATAGAAATCATCCCAGAGAAGTTATGATAATAAAATTACTTCCAGGATTATATTAAATGTACACACTTTTTCTTAAGGATGTACCTCATGAAGTAGAACAATACTGTTTGTCCATTTGATTCTTACCACAGGGCAAGTTGCAAAGAATAGATTGTATAGTCACAGAAATACTTGACTCAATAGGGAAAATTTTAATTTCCCTTTAGGTTTTATAACTGTAAACCGTATAGATGTCAGTGATTAAGAGAACAAAAAGACATTGATTAGATTGAGAAAAATGTTTTCTGAGGATCCTTTGGCATGAAGACTTTGTGACATGCAAGAAGGAAATAGTTATAAGTTTGCAGTAGTACCATGGTACTGGTTGGATCCATTTCCACCAGAGTTTTTATATGATTCAAAGTTTTTCCTATAATTAGCAACTATTAAGTTTTTCCAGTGACATAAAAATGCATGGAAGGTTTTAAATAGAAATTAGTATTGTGGGAGGGATAAATTTGATTGGTGAACTAGAGTGGACTTCAGGGCCAACAATGTATGGAGTGGAAGTCAGTTCTAGTGGATCCTGCAAGTGTAGTTGGAAAGATCTCATGGTCCTGACACTGCCCAGCAGACGTCTTGCTTTGAAGTAATGCCTGAGCCCATAAAAAAATATAAAAGGTTACACTATGACTCTGCCAGCCAATACATACCATACCACTTTCTTTACAGAGAATGATCCAGCTGGGGTATCAATAACAAACTAAACAAATAGCTCATTTTGTGCAGAACAAATCTTCACTAATTGATTAGAAAGATTCTGTGAAAGCTTCAACACAACACTGGGCAACATTAGCTAATATATTTTACCTGCTCTGGTCTTTCTCCAATAGGTATAAGTAAGAAACACCAAGACAGAAGAATCAAGTATGTAAAGTATACTAAGATAAGCAGAAGGTAATCAAAATAGCAGGTGAGGGGAGAAATTTATAATATGGTAAGAATCAAAACTTTCTTCCCATAAATATCTTTCCATTGCTTTAAATCTTCCTTAATCTCTTACTATTTGTAGTTCAGATAGCTATTTTAGCAAATGTATAGCATACAATACATTTTTCCTATATAAAGTGTGAAATTCAATGAGTTTTTAAAATTTATATTCAGAGTTTTGTAACTACCAAAATTGATCACTTTACAATCCACTTCAGATAGATTCTAAATAATTTTCAGAGATATCTTGAACAGCCTATCCAATATAGTTCTTTTACCTCTTTCCCCTTTTTGTGCTATTATTACACAGCAGGCCCACCTTATTATTGAGGGATCCATTCCAAGATCCCCCAGTGGATGGATGCTTGAAACTGTGGTTTGTCTCAAGCCCTAAATAGATTATGAACATTCCTATACATACTTATTTATGATAAATTTTTTGCTTTCCCTTTGACACATCCAAACTGCCAGCATCATTATTCTTGTCTATTGGTGCCAGTATGAAGTAAAATCAGGTTTACTTAAATACAAGCACTGTGATACCATGACAGTGCTTACTCGTGTAATAACAGAAAAGACTACTGAGTGACAAAAAGGCAGGTAGTGTACTCAGCGGGTATAAGCTGGAGAAAGGGATTATTTAAGTTCTGGGCATGATATAGGGGAATGGCATGAGATTCACCATGTTTCACAGAATAGTGCATAATTTAAAACTTATGAATTATTTATTTCTGGAATTTTCCATTTGATATATATATATTTTTTTGTGATTGACCATAAATAACAGAAACTGGGCCAATTAAAACTGCTGACAATAGGGAACAATGGTGCTGAATATGTCTATGATATAAAGTTATGTGTTATACTTATTTTTATATAACAGTGTGTCCTCTGAAGAAATTAAGAGAAGAATGAACAGAAAGTATATATTTACAATGTTCTTTTATATTAGTCTCCTTATTTATGATTCTGGGTTTTCTTCATTTTCTCCTGCACATTTGAGGTTACATCTGCTAAAACATCTTACTGAAATACATTGTGACTCCCACACTTATTCTTTGTGCTGCCATAGTGGAATGTATTCCTTTTCCACATTTTATAGGCACAACAATACAATGATATACATCTTGGTTAAGCAATTGCCATTTTTTTCCTCTCTTAATATATTTTTATTTATTTCAGAGAGAAAGGAAGAGGGAAAGAGAGATAGAAGCATCAATGATGAGAGAGAATCACTTTTTGGCTGCCTCCTGAACGCCTTCCACTGGGGATTGAGCCAGCAACCCAGGCATATGCCCTTGACTGGAATTGAACCCAGGACCTTTCAGTCCACAAGCTGACGCTCTATCCATTGAGCCAAACCAGCGAGGGCGCAATTGCCTTTTTAATCAACTACGGAGACAAAACATGCATTCATGCAGTCTTTCAGAATTACTTAATTCCTTGCACCCATGATACATTAAAGGAGGTTATCAAATTACTGCCTGAAGTCAAATTACTTTCAACATGAACAATTTACTTGACTGATACTGTTAAGGTAGGTCTGCTGGCAACAGATCCCTTGTGTTTGTTTTGTTTTTTGAAATTTGGGAATATCTTTTTGTCACCTTCACTTTGAAAGATAGTTTGGCTAGATATAATGCCGGGAGCCGGTCCACGCTTGCTGTTTCAAGGGACCTGGCATATATGGCATACCATTCTTAATATGTTTGCTCACCTTCTTGGCACTATGTGTTTTAACCAAGGTCTCTGAGAAAGGTTGTTTCCCAGGTAGAGATTTTCCCCTTAAGTTAGGGAGGGAATATAACCTCTTAACTAAGTGCCAGGCGGGTAATTAATCACTTTAACTATGAACAATCATGCTTAAGCTACATAATCTTTACTCCCTGGAATGGAGATAAGAAACACCCTAACCTTTGTAATAGAGATTGATAGGATTGAATCAACTGGTATAAATACAGATGTAACAAGACAGCAAGACTCAGAACTAAGAAGACAGAACCAGGAGGCACAGAACCTACACAGAACGTTCTCTAGAGACAGAAGAACTTCGCTGGAGAAAACATGGCAAAAGATCCTGGACACAGAACTTAGAAGACAGAACTTAGAAGACAGAACTTAGAAGACAGAACTCAGAAGACAGAACCTACACAGAACCTAGAGACAGAAGAACTTCACTGGAGAGAACATGGCAAAAGATCCTGGACTGAACCTGATTACAGAAATGGGCAAGAGAACCTGACTAGAACCTGGTGACTGAACCTGGCTGGAGAACCTGGACAGAACCTGGCTGGAGAACCTAGCGAGGGAACTTGGCTACAGAACCTGGCTGGAGAACCTGGAGAACCTAGCAAGAGAACATGGACACAGAACCTGGCTGGAGATCCTAAGCAGAACCTCTCTGGAGATCCAGACCAGAACTTGGCTGGAGATCCTGGATGGAGATCTTGGCTAGGCTGCTGATCAACTGAACACTGTCTCCGTGTCATTCCTTCTTTGCCGACTCCGTCCACACCTTTGGGGACCCCTGAACCTGCTGGGGTTGGACCCCGGCAATATAACATTCTTGGTGACAGTGTTTTCTATTAGCACTCTGAGTATTCCATCCCATTCCCTTCTGGCCCTGACAGTTTGTGATGCCAAGGCAGCTCTTCATGTTACCAGGTTTCTCTTTTCCATGATGAGTTGTTTGTCCTTTGTGGGTTTTATGATTTTCTCTGTCCTTCATAACTTTTACCAAGATGGATCTGGTTGTATATTTCATTGTACTTATTCTACTTAGATTTCATTGTGCTTGGATGAGCACATTGATATTTATCATCGAATATGTTAAAAATATTTCAACCATTATTTCTTCCAATGCTTTTCCAGCTCCTTATCTCTCTGCTCTATGTTCACCGTTCCCATTGTTTTAAGCGTGGAGATTCTGTCTTCTGACAATACCAATCTATTCCTGAGCCCCTTCAGAGCATTTTGCCTTATAGTTATTGGAATTCCAATGCCAAAATTTTTAGAACTCATTTATTTAAACTGATCCACAGAAATACAATGCTATTATGAGCTTGGAATATGCTTGATGGAAGTCTTTAAAATGCCATTCTAATAACTTTTTCAGTGTTTATATTTTCATATACCTATCACTTTGTTGATAATTTTTATTCATTGGGAACTTGGCTGCTATGTTATTTTTCTTTTTTTAAAAATGGGATTGTGTCTTTAAAATATTTATATATTATAGAAATGTCTACAACTGGAATAAACACAAAGAATTTTTGGGGTCTGCTTTTCTCTTTTGTAGAGTTCACACTTGCTGTTCCTTTGAGTGTCTCATATATTCTGTGGTAAAACTTCAGCATTTTAGGCAATGTATTGTAGCAAATCTGAATACTGTGTCTGCCCTCTCCCCCAAATTGGGAGGCTTGTTGTCATTGTGTGCCTGGTCATTTATTGAGTGATGAAGAAGGACTGTTTCATATTTTACTGAAATGTCCTTCCCTGCAATGTCATGCTTCTAGTGTTGTTCCTCTGAGGGCATGGACACTATCACCTTAGAATGACTGGTGTTTTGAAAGCCTCTCTTTTACTGTCTCCTTCCCTGATTGATCTCTTGACTTGCCTACTTTCTTTGGTACCATGTCAAAGATCGTGACAAAGTGTATTAAGCACTGGTCGGCCAGGACAAGAAGCAGTAAACTATAATCTGCATTAAAAAAAAAATCCGAAAGGATACTACACAGCCTGAAATACTAGATATTTGCCTGATAGTGTAATCACATGGAGGAAATTAATAAACAATGTAAAATCTTTTTTCTTAATTCCAATTCTAATCCCATTCATAAGGTAGCTTTTCTGCTTTTGCAAATACAAAGCAACTAATGAGTTGTGTCTGATAAAGAAAGTGAGCAAAATGTCATTTAAAAGGGTTCCATCAAGCACATGTCAAGCTCACAAAAGCAGTGGACTTTTGTGGATGACTTTAAAGAGATGAGTCCTAAAACATATATTATGTATCCAATTACCCATTTATGGTAACTGCTAGAGTTCTACTCATTATAGGAAGAAATTATGGAGCTGTTTTATTATGTCAAATAACATTTAGTTACCGTGGTCATTGAAAGTGTATACTTAAATAAACTTCTGAGACGATAAATAAACCATAAATAGACTTGAAATATTCTTGTTCTTACCAGCTTGGTGCAACGATTGTTTCTTGGCTTCCCCCTTTATTTTATCTCTTCTGAAATTGCCCGGTAAGTATTCTGTATCAGATGCTATAGAAATAGACAGTTTTAAATCAGTTTTGTGTCTTGGTTTCTGTGTGTAAATGTGTTTGTGACTAGTGCTCCCCTTATTAGCATTTTTATCACAAGAAAGGATTGTATTGAAGTATCTGTGTTTCTGAAATAAGCACCTTCGAATTGTTAGTGATTAACCATTAGATAAGACTCATTGTTCTGAGGCTTACACATATTCAGTGATTTGACCAAGGTAACATATCCAACTAATGACAAATTTTAATTACAGACTGATATCTCATAATTCTTTACAGGGTCTTTTCTCATAACATAAAAATTCTTTGTAATTAAATATCCCAGAGAGCTTATCTTAATAACATAACTTCCATGTGTAAAAAAAACCCCACATGTCTATTGCAGGGTTAAACCTTGTTGGGAAGGTTTTTCCACTACTCAGGTTGGAAACAATGATCATCATAGTCACAGAACCAAACTGTGAAGCAGAAATTCTTAAACCTGACCATAAATATATCCATGACCTTTCCGTATTTTTGTCATATAAATGTAAAACAGGGAATAGCTAGCATTGGAAAATAAGGACAGGTAATTTGTGTTCGTAGGTAAAGCTAATACCCTCTCAAGTCTTATAAGCATGTAGACAAGTGGTTCTCAATCTTCCTAATGCTGCGACCCTTTAATACAGTTCCTCATGTGGTGGTGACCCCCAATTTCATTGTTACAAATTGAACATAATTAAAGCATAGTGATTAATCACAAAAACAATATGTAATTATATATGTTTTCCGATGGTCTTAGGCGACCCCTGTGAAAGGGTCGTTCGACCCCCAAAGGCGGCAGGACCCACAGGTTGAGAACCGCTGATGTAGACCTTCTAGCTGGAGAGGGAAAATAGGTAATGTGCAGTCATGTGAGCATTGGAATTGTTTCCCTTTCCATTTGAGTCTTTAGGTGGTTTTTCCCTTTTGCTGGATTTGTAATTTACTCTCTAGGGCCAATGACAGAAAAAATATTGTGAAATTTAGTTTTAAAACATGCATCCTGCAGAAAAAATAATTAGAATGGTGACACTGCATCACCTACTGGGTAAATTTTTGTGGAATAATAATCCTATCTAATAAAAGACAAAAAGGGTAATTAACTGTACCTCTGCTATGCTTCCCATTGGCTAATCAAGGAGATATGCAAATTAACTGCCAACAAAGATGGCAGCCGGCAGCCACGCAGCTGAAGTGAGTAGGAGGTTTGCTTGCTCCAGTGATGGAGGAAGCCAAGGTTCCCCACCTGCCGCGACCCGGCTCTGAGCTCCAGAAGCAACAATGTTTCAATTATAGAAGCTAAACAAATCCCAGATACCTGCTTTCAGCGGGCCTCGGCCTCATAGCTGGGACCGCCAGAGACAGCAACAATGTTTCAATTATAGAAGGTAAATAAATCCCAGAATAAAAAAAAAAAAAGAAAAAAAGGAGAGGCTGGAGCTTCAGTCTCCCGCTAGCCAGAAAACAGCCCTCAGCCCCTCACCCAGACTTGCCAGGCACTCCAGTGGGGACCCCCACCCTAAAGGGGGTGCGGCCACCCTGAAAACAGCCATCAGCCCCTCATCCAGGCTGGCCAGGCACCCCAGTGGGGACTCCCACCCTGAAGGGGGTGTGGCCAGTTGCAAACAGCCATCAATCCCTCACCCAGGCTGGCCAGGCACCCCTGTGGGATCCCCACCCTGATCCGGGACACCCTTCAAGGTAACCTAACCGGCCCCCACCTGTGCACCAGGCCTCTATCCTATATAGTAAAAGGGTAATATGCAAACTGACCCTAACAGCAGAAAGACTGGGAATTACTGGTTACTATGGCACACACTGACCACCAGGGGGCAGACGTTCAATGTAGGAGCTGCCCTCTGGTGGTCAGTGCGCTTTCACATGGGGGAGCTCTGCTCAGCCACAAGCCAGGCTGATGGCTGCCAGTACAGCGGTGGTGGTGGGAGCCTCTCCTGCCTCCTCAGTAGCGCTAAGGATGTCTGACTGCAGCTTAAGTCTGCTCCCTGCTGGCAAGTGGACATCCCCCAAGGGCTGCCAGAGGGATGTCTGATTGCCATCTTAGGCCCAATCCCCTGGGGAGCAGGCCTAAGTCAGCAAGTGGTCATCCCCTGAGGGGTCCCAGACTGTGAGAGGGCACAAGCTGGGCTGAGGGACGCACCCCCCAACCCGAGTGCACAAATTTTTGTGCACTTGGCCTCTAGTAATAGTAATAGTAATAATAATAATAATAATAATAATAATAATAATAATGGTTTCAGTGTAAATAGAACTGAGACAGAAACTTTACATGATGCAGACATTATAGGCTGTAAGCCTTGTTTTAGCATGAACATGATTATCACCATGGCAGTACATACATACCACCATAGCAATCTAAGCAGAGGTGAAGTCCAGAAGGGGCATCATTAGCAAAGACAAAGACACACTGGATTGGGCAGGATAACTTTGCCACAATAAGTTATGACATTTGTGAAAGTGACATCAGTTATAGCAACACATGACAGGACAACCTTAGCAGACATGGTATTTCTTGGTATTCTTGCAACAAATACAATTAGAAGAATTGATTTATTTGAATAGAGAACAAAACAATTTATATAATCAGAAAGGCAACAAGAATAGCCCTTCAGGACAGATTGACTTTAATACTGTGAGCAAAAGATATATGTGGTGGAGAAACTTATAATCTATTAAGAGGCATAATTTTCTTATTTCACAAAATCCTACCATTGCTTTTGAGCCTTTAAAAATTTTTTATTCTTTTCTAAGTTACCTTAGCAATATATATATATATATATTATATAATATATATATATATTATATTATATATATATGCTGTACAATATTCCCATATTGAAAGACTAGTAATGGTTATTAATAGTTCAGAGTGTTGTGCCACAATCAGCAAAGTCACCCTTTAATATAGCTTTACATTTATACAAAATAAATCCTGGGAGATATAGAATTGAGATTGCTATACAGTTTTATTAACTATTTCCCATTTTTCTGGTACTGTATTACATGTTAAATGTAGTCATAACAAAGGCATTGCTGAAAATGCTGTTATAATAATTTTTTATGAAACTATTCCTTTTAAAGAAACTGAGAGACAAAGTTCAAAGAATAATATGTTTAGAGTGTTTGTTACATAACAATCTTATTTACCATCTTGGGTTTTTATGTGCTTCCTGTGCATCTAGTGTTGTTTTCTTACTCTAACTCATCCTTATCATCACCATCTCCTTTATGCTACTTTTTGATGTATACTATTATTTGTCTGTAGGTTATAGTCACAACAATATATGTTTTACCTACTGCTTCATACAGTTTCATTTAAAAACAATTAAGAAACGTACTATACCACATAGATAAACTGAGAGATAAAAGCCATATAATCATATCCATAGATGCAGAAATAGCATTCAACAAAATCCAACACCCTTTCTTGATAAAAACTCTCAGCAAGGCGGGACTAGAAGGATCATACCTCAACGTAATAAAAGCTCTATATGACAAACCCACAGCCAACATCATAATCAATGGGCAAAAACTAAAACCATTTCCCCTAAGAACAGGAACAAGACAGGGATGCCCACTCTCACCACTCCTGTTCAACATAGTACTGGAAATACTAGCTATTGTGATCAGATAAGAAGAAGAAATAAAAGGCATCCAAATTGGAAAAGAAGAAGTAAAACTGTCCTTATTCACACATGACATTATATTGTACACAGGAAACCCTAAAGACTCCATCAAAGAACTACTAGATTTAATGAATGAATTCGGCAATGTAGCAGGATACAAAATTAACACCCAGAAGTACATGGCTTTTCTATACACCAACAATGAACTCACAGAAAGAGAAACTAAAAAAGCAATCCCATTTACCATTGCAACAAAGAAATTAAGATACCTAGGAATAAATTTAACCAAGGATATAAAGGACCTGTACTCAGAAAATTTTAGGATGCTGAAAAAAGAGATAGAAAACATGAACAAATGGAAGAATATACCATGTTCATGGATTGGTAGAATCAACATCATTAAAATGTCCATACTACCTAAAGCAAACTACAAATTCAATGCAATATCCAATAAAATACCAACAGCATACTTCAAAGACCTAGAACAAACTCTCTAAAAATTCATCTGGAATAAAAAAATCCCGAATAGCTGCAGCAATCTTGAGAAAGTAGAACAATGTTGGAGGGATCATAATACCAGATATCAAGCTCTACTACAAAGCCACTGTTCTCAAAACTGCCTGGTACTGGCACAAGAACAGACATATAGATCAACGGAACAGAACAGAGAACCCAGAAATCAACCCAAGCCATTATGCTCAATTAATATTTGACAAAGGAGGCAAGAGCATACAATGGAGACAAGACAGTCTCTTCAATAAATGGTGTTGGGAAAATTGGAAAGATACTTGTAAAAAAATGAAATAGACCACCAACTTACAGCATACCCAAAAATAAACTCAAAATGGATAAAGGACTTAAATGAAAGATGGAAAACCATAAAAATCTTAGAAGAAGCCGTAGGCAGCAAAATATTTGACATATGTTGTAGCATTATCTATATTGACACAGCTCCAAGGGCAATGGAAACAAGGAGGAAATAAACAAATGGAAATACACCAAAGTAAAAAGCTTCTGCACAGCAAAATAACCATCAACAAAACAACAAGAAAGCCCACTGCATGGGAAAACATATTTGCCAATGTTATCTCCAATAAGGGTTTAATCTAAAAAATTTATGGGAACTGATACAACTTAACAAAAGGAAGATAAACAATCCAATCAAAAAAATGGGCAAAGGACCTAGATAGACACTTTTTGAAAGAGTGTAGAGAGCTCCTGGGAAGGCACATGGGCATTTCTTTAATTATTGTCAGCTGAATCCAGTGGCTTTGGTAAAGCCACATCCTGGAAACATGCTTTGCCAAAACGCAAGAGTGTTGTCAGCTTGACCTTCAGCCCAGGTGCCAGGGGGTGGGCTTTGTTATTTAAATCCAGCCAAGCACCAGGAATGAATATGACTTGGGCCCACCCAAGAATGCATATAATTTCCTTTGTCTTGACTTTGAGCAAAACTTCCTGTTTTTTTGCTGTATAAAATAAACACCCTGTATTGGCTCTGGGTCCCTGTCCCTATCTTTCCATCAGAGGACACACAGCTTTTTCCTTCCATCTCTGTGTCTGTCTCTTTCATTTTCTCAATCCCCAGCTGTCCCTACTCAGAAACCAGACCACTCTCTAGCCACGCTGGATGCAGAGAAGAGAGAAATATTTACAAAAGACGACATACAGAAAGCCAAGAGACATATGAAAACATGTTCAAAGTCACTAAACATCTGAGAGATGCAAATAAAAACAACAATGAGGTTCCATCTCACACCTGCCAGAATGGCTTTCATCAACAAATCAACAAACAAGTGCTGTAGAAGATGTGGAGAAAAAGGAACCCTCCTTCACTGGTGGTGGGAATGCAGACTGATGCAGCTACTGTGGAAAACAGTATGGCATTTCCTCAAAAAATTAAAAATGGAACTGCTATTTGACCCAGTAATGCCACTCCTAGGAATATATCCCAAGAAAACAAAAACACCAATAAGAAAGGATATATACATCCTTATGTTCATAGCAGCACAATTTATAATAGCTAATATTTTGAAACAGCCTAAATGCCCATTAGCAGATGAGTGGATTAAAAACCTGTGGTACATCTACACAATGGAATACTATGCTGCTGTATAAAGAAAGGAATTGTTACCATTTGCAACAGCATGGATGGAACTGGAGAGCATTATGCTAAGTAAAATAAGCCAGTCAGAGAAAGATAAATACCACATGATCTCACTCATTTGTGGAATATAAAGAACATTATAAACTGATGAGCAAAAATAGATACAGAGGCAAAGAAGCATCGAACAGACTGTCAAACTATAGCAGGAAGGCAGGGGAGGGTTGGGGGAGGTAAGAGATCAAACGAAGGACTTGTATGCATGCATATAAGCATAATCAATAGAAGCAAGACACTGGGGGAAGGGGGCAGGGCATGTGCAGGGGGGTATGGAAAGCTGGGGGGAGGTCAATGGGGAAAAAAAGGAGACATATGTAGTACTATTTGTAAAACTTTAAACAATAAAAAAAGTGCAATGCCCAGTAAAATAAATAAATAAATAAATAAATAAATAAATAAATAAATACAATTAAGAAAAAAGTCACAAATGCATTTTTGTGGCCTTCTGTAATTCTAAAATTATTTTGAGTGATATTTTTAAATTTTGTTTATTTTTTATTTCCTTTGTGTGGATTCAAACTGCTAAGTGAGAAGATGTCCTTAACTTTCGTATTTCTTGTCTAGCAGGTCCTCAACCAATGAATTCCCTCATTTTTTATTTATTTGGGAATGTCTATCTCACCTTTATTTTTGGAAAATAGTTTCCCTGACAAAGGATTCCTAGTTGACAGATTGTTCTTATGCAGTTTGGCAATTACACCCCATATCTTCTGGCCTCCATAGTCTCTGATGCTCAGTCAGTCACCTGCTCATCTGACTCACTTCTCTTTCTCATAACCTTCTGTTTGTCTCTATCTTTCAACATTTTCAACATAGTGGGCCTGGTTTTGGATTACTTTGTGTGCATTCTACTTAGATTGCATTCAGCTTGGATGTGCATGTGGATTAATAACTTTCATTGAATACCACTCAAAATTTTCAGCTTTATTTCTTCAAATATTTTTACTGCTCATTCCTCTCTCTGCTCTCCTTCTGGTATTCCCAATACCTGAAGTGTGCTGGTTCTTTCTTCAGGCTGTCAAATCTTCCTTTCAACCCTCTAGTGAATTTTTCTATTTTACTCATTTCAATTTCAACTCCAGAATTTACATTTGTTTTTTTTACATAAATTTTTATCTCTTGGTGGATACTATCTATGTGATGTAATAGAATCATCATACCTTCATTACTGTTTGCAAATATTATATTTTTCATAATATGCAGATATTTGTAAACCCTACATCAATCAAATAATTGGGGTCCTATCTCCAACAGCATTTGCTCACCTTGTGTCTCTGGATCCCATGTTGATTATTCGCACAATATTTCTAAGATTTTCATTAGTACTGCAGTTGTTACAGTGATATGCAAACACAGTTATTTGATGTTACTATTATTATTGTTTTAGAGTTCCTCATACCATGCCGATGTAACATGACAAATGACACCAATAAAGGTTTTGCTATATCTAACTGCTCCACTCACCATTACTGTCTCTTTCCCATATGTTTGGCCTCCCTAGTCCCTGTGACACAAAAATATTGAAATTAGGCCCATTAATAATTCCTCATTGGCCTCTAATTTTTCAAGGGAAAGGAAAAGTCTCTCACCTCTCCCTTGAACAAAAAGATATGATAAAGTTTAGTGAATAATGTATGGTAAAATCTAAGATAGGCCCAATGCTAGGCCTCTTATGGCAGTAAGTCTTGTTGTGTACACAAAGAAAAAGTTTTTGAAGGAAAGTAAAAGTGCTGGGATAGAGCGTCGGCCTGCGGACTGAAGGGTCCCAGGTTCGATTCTGGTCAAGGGCATGTACGGTGGTTGCGTGCACATCCCCAGTACAGGGTGTGCAGGAGGCAGCTGATCGATGTTTCTCTCTCATCCATGTTTCTAACTCTCTATCCCTCTCCCTTCCTCTCTGTAAAAAATCAATAAAATATATTTTTTACAAAAAGTGCTACCCTCGGGATCACAAGAAAGATAAGCTAGCAAAACAGACTTATTGTTGACATGGAGCAAATTTTGGTGGTTTGGATATAATATCAAGCCACTTGCAACATTCCCTTAAACATAAATCTAATCCAGAGCAAGACCCTAACTCTCTTCAATTCTATGAGGGCTGAATAAAAAGGTTTGAAGGTCATAGAGATTGTTTCAGGAGGTTTGAAAAATGAAGCCATCTTCATAAATGTAAAGGTGCAAGGGAAGCAGCTGGTGCTCCTGGAGAAGCCACAGCAAAGTACCCAGAACCTCTACCTCACAGGTTTTCATTGGTGTCACAGTAACCACATATTTGAAGAAGATGGCAGTAAGAACTGCATAGCTAGAGAGAAAAAGTCAGTGACTGCATCCAGAGTTTCATACAACAGACAGACCACATTTTTAGGATTTAATGCATCTAGTGAGTTTATTTTGAAGCCAGTGCTCATTTGCCATTCCAAAAATGCTTGAACCTTTCAGATCTGGGTTCAATCTCTTCTGCCTCTGTACTACAATGAGTACAACAATGCCAACATAACAACATATCTGCTTACTAGTTTTCTGAATATTTTGGCCCACTGTTAAAAGATACCTTCCAGGAAAAAAAGAATATTGTTAAAATATTGCTGTAAATTGACAAGGCACGGGGTTACCCAAATGCTTAGATGGAGATGGCCAATGAGATTAATGGTGTTTCATACCAGCCAACACTATGTCATTCTGAAGCACATGGGTGAAGAGAAGTAATGTTGAGTAATTTCAAGTCTTATTATATGAGAAGTACATTTCAAAATGCCATAGCTACCATACATAGTAATTGCTCCGATGGATCTGGGTAAATTGTGTACATTCAGGAAATGAACCATTATGACCTATGCCATTAACAAACTTGTGATTCATGGGAGAGGTAAAAATATCAATAGTGACAGGCATTTGAAAGAAGTTGATTCAGACCCTCTTGAATGACTTTGAAAAGTTCAAGTTTTCCATCAAGTAAATAATCGATGAGGTGGTGGAAATAGCAAGAGACCTAGAATAATAAGTAGAGCCTGTAGAAGTACAGCCTGGATTTCTACTGTGATCTCATGATAAAACTTTTATGGATGAGGAGCATCTTCTTAGATATGATCAAAGAAAGTGGTTTCTTGAGATGGAATCTACTCTTAGAAAAGATGCTGGGAAGCAGGTTGAATTGCCGACAAAGTTTTAGAAGATTACCTAAATTTAACTGATAAAGAGACTTTTAGTGACTTGGCCAATTTTAAAAGAAGTTCTACTGTGGGTATAATACTATGAAACATTAGCATTGCATCCTACAGAGAATTCATCCATGAACAGAGGAGTCAGTTGATGAGGCAAAATCTATTGTCTTATTTTAAGAAATTGCCACAGCTTACTCCAGCCTTCAGCAACCACCAGTCTTAGCCATCAGCAGCCATCAACATTGGGGTAAGACCCTCCATCAGCAACAAGATTACAACTCACTGAAGGCTCAGATGATTATTAGCAGTTTGAAGCCATAAAGTATTTTAATTAAACATATGTATTATTTTGTTTTGTAGATAAAATATAATTGCACACAGAGTAGACTACAATATAGTGTACTCATCACTATTGTACACTCTTAGAAACCCAAAATTTCATGTGACTTGTTTTTGTGCTAGTCACTGTATTGCAATGCTCTGGAACCAAACCCACAGTATGTTCAAAATATGCCTGTACTTCACAAAAGAAGTTAACTAAAGGAGCTTTTTTCATCAAAACTCTTCTCCATGTAATAGTGAGAGGAGTTAGCTTGACATGCAGGCAGACATGGCAGGAGTTCAGTTCAAAACGAAGGCACATAGAACATAGGTAGGGGTAGACAGAGCAGTTTGAGCAAGCCTAATAACAGAAAACAAACATGCAGAAATAATAGAGTGTTTTTTAACTCAGAATGGATGGCCTGTGTAACCAAGGGAGGGCCTGCAGCAGCAAGGTGTACTGACCTATAGGTACAGGAAAAGTTCAGGTCCATTGTTGGGCAAGATCAATGAGGGAATCAATCAGGTGGTAACAGGTAGATATAGAGGAGGCTTGTCGCACATATATGCCCCTAGACTTACTAGCTTCACTGGAAACCCATTATTTGGGCATCCTTCCAAGGCAGGGAGTCTGAATCTACTTGCAATAAATTTTTCAGCCTTTTGCTTAAATTGTCTGGTCTACGGTGATCATTCTTCCGCATCATAAGATATGACCCCAGAAAAAGAAACCCTCAGCTCGCAATTCCAATTATCCATAGAAACATATAGGTAATTTTGTTAAGTTCAACACTTAATTCAATTCAAAAGTTGGTAAATGAACTGGAAATATTTTTTTTTAAAAAATACTTCTTACCAGGGAGCTCCATTGATTGTTTCTTAAGTTGTCCCTTTATTATGCCACGTGCAGTTGCATCTATTGAGTGTTCTGCATTAGCTCCTATGGAAACAAACAGACTTTAAAACCCACCATATCGGCATTTATGTAGGAATATATATATATATATATATTTCCAAGAGTGAATGTGTATGCGGATTGTATTTAGCATGTTTTACTGTACAGAAAAGCATTATATTGAAATATATGGATTATAGATTCACAAAAATATAAATTGGAACCGATGGAACAAGGATATCAGTGATATTATGTTGATGTTCAGAGACTTTTACTGACTTGTCCAAAACCAAATATCCAGATAATGACAAAATTGATATAGATTTCAGGAGCTATACCACATAATTCCTTAAACAGTGTTCATTCCATACAAATTCTCTCTTATGCAAATTGAAATAATCCCAGAGAAATTATGATAATAAAATTACTTCCAGGCTGATACTAAATGCACACTTGTTCTTTAGGGATGTTTCTCGTAAAGTAGAACCTCACTGTCCTTTTGTTTTGGATTCTCTGCACTTCCTGGACTTGTAAGTCTATTTCTTTCACCAGGTAGGGGAAGTTTTCTGTCATTATTTCTTCAAATAAGTTTTCAATATCTTGCACTCTCTCTTCTCCCCCCCCCCCCCCCCGCATAATTCAGATGTTGGTATGCTTGAAGTTGTCCCAGAGGCTCCTTACACTATCTTCATATATTTGGATTCTTAATTCATTTTTCTTTTCTGGTTGGATATTTTTTGTTTCTTCGTATTTCAAATCTTTGACTTGATTCTTGGATCCTCTTATCTGCTGTTGGATCTCTGTATATTATTCTTTGTTTCAGTCAGTGTATGCTTAATTTCTAGTTGGTCCTTTTTCATATCCTCGAGGATCTCACTAGATTTCTTGAGGGTCTCACTAAATTTATCGGTGGTTTCTAGAAAATTCTTGAAAAACCTTATAACCGTGGTTTTGAACTCTATATTCAGTAGTTTGCTTTCTTCCATTTCTGTCATTTGTGATCTGTTTCTTTGTCTCTGCATTTTTTATGCTTCCCTGTGTTCATAGAGTGGCTTTCTCTGGTAGGTGTCCTATAGGGACCAGTGGCTCAGCCTCCCCAATTACCTGAGGTGGACACTATTATTGCACACCTCTGTGGGCTGTGTGCACAGTCTTGTTGTAATTAAGCCTTGATTGTTGTAGGTATCACTGGGAGAAATTGACCTCCAGGCCAATTGTCTGTGAGAATCAGCTGTGTCTACAGTGGGAGAACTTCTGTGCTGAAGACACCCTTCTGGGGCAAGACTTGCTTCAGTGGGGCTTTGGTGCTCACTGAGTCTGTCCCTTGAGTGTGTTCCTTATGGATCTGAGGGGTTGTAATCTTGATGGTCCCAATCTGACCACTGGTACACAAGCTCTTGGATCTCTAAGGAGGTGCTAATTTAGCCTCTTCCTGAAGCTACCCAGCAGGAGTTATGGAGAGATCTGCAGGTTCCTCTTCCTTGTTTGGGTTTTGGAGGTGCCCAGATGAGTTCAGCTGTGAAGCAATGGAAGCTGCTGTGGGGCCTTGGGCCTTCTTTTGGATCTGGTCTTTCTGACCCAGATGCAGTTTGTTAGGTAATTTTAGATCTCAAAGGGCCAGCCCATTCATATGCAAAAGCCTCTGAGCACAGCTTGGGTGGGGCGGAATCTCAGGGAATCAACAGGGTAGAGCAAGCAGCTATGGCTGATCCTCAGTCCTGCCCTAAGAGGTTCTGGGTCTCAGTGTCCCGGTAATCGCTGCAAGCACCTCTGAGAGAAAGCCACCCTCAAGTTCCTCCCACTGCCAGATAGTCCAGTTTCTTCCCGTATGAGACTGGGTCCCCAGAGACTCGCCCAGAACTGGAGTCAGGGCCGTGGGGAGCTTATGCCTCCCCCCCCCCCCCGATTGCAAAAGACACTGGCGTCCTCTGTTGCCAGCCCTTTTCCTTGTGCTGGAGCCTCCGTACCTCTGCACTTTACTTCAGCACCTCCTCTGTGAGTCTCAGTGTGCTTTTCTCTTTCCTTCTAGTTGTAGAATTTCCACTCAGCCAGCCTTCCTGTGGTTCTGGATGATGTCCGTTTTGTCTTTAGTTGTAGTTTTGAAGTGGTTGTGCGAGGCAGCAATTTCAGGTGGTTACCTATGCCGCCATCTTGGTTTCTCTCCCTATATTAGTCTTCTTATTTATGATTCTGTGTTCTCTTCATTTACTACTGCCCATTTGAGGTTACATCTGCTGTGACATCTTACTGAAATACATTATGACTCCTACACATATCCTTTGTGCTGCTACAGTGGAATGTATTCCTTTCCCACATTTTATAGGCACAACAATACAATTATATGCATTTTGATTATGCATTGTCTTTTGCAACAATAGTGGGGACAGAACATGAATCCATGCAGTCTTTTGGAGTTACATAATTCCTTGAACCTATGCTCCTTTGAAGGAGGGAATCAAATTACTGCCTGTAGTCAATTACTTTCAACATAAACAACTTGCCTGACTGTTACTGTTACGGCAGGTCTGCTGGCAAACAAATTCCTGGTTTGTTTTGTTTTTTGAAATATGAGAATATCTTTTTGTCATCTTCACTTTGCAAGATAGTTTGGCTAGGAATAACCTTCTTGGTGACAGTGTTTTCTATTAGCCCTTTGAATATGCCATCCCACTCCCTTCTGGCCCTTACATTTTGTGATGAGAAGGCAGCTCTTCATGTTACCAAGTTTCTCTTTTCCATGATAAGTTTTTGGCCTTTGTGGGCTTTATGATTTTCTCTGCTTTCATAATTTTTACCAAGATGGGTCTGGTTGTAGATTTCATTGTACTTACTCTACGTAGATTTCATTGTGTTTGGATGTGCAGATTGATATTTATCATTGAATATGTTTGAAAATATTCAACCATTATTTCTTCCAATGCTTTCCCTGACCCATTTTTTTCTTTTCTAATTTTACATTTTCCATTATTTTAAGTGTAGAAATTCTTTCTTCCAACAACTCCAATATATTCCTGAGCCACTCTAGTGTAATTTACCTAATAGTTATTGGAATTTCAATGCCAAAATCATCAGTGTTTTTCTTTTCATATATCATTCTATGTCTCTACTGGCATTTTTATTTGATGAGAACTTGCATCTATATTCTTTTTTCTTTTAAACATGGAGTTTTTTACTTAAAATATTTATAAATTATTGAAAAACCTACAACTGGAATAGATACAAAGTGTTTTTATGGTCTGCTGTTCTCCTGTTTAGAGTTCACACTTGCTGTTCCTTTGAATGTCTCATATATTTTTTGCTAAAACCTGCAATATTTTAGGCAATGTATTGTGGCAAATCTGAAGGCTTATTGTCATCGTGTGTGTAGTAATTTATTGATTTATGAGGCTGGACTATCATATTTTACCGAAGGGCCCTTCCCAGCAGAGCCAAGCTTCTAGTGTTATTCCTGTGAGGGCATGAACTTGGGCATGAGCACCTCACCTCTGCATGACTGGTGTTTTGAAAGCCTCTCTTTTACTGTCTCATTCCCTGATTGCTCCCTTAACCTACCTATTTCCTTTCCTACCATGTCAAAGATGGAGACAAAGTGTGTTAGTCACTGATCTGCCAAAAAAAGAAGCAATAATTTATACTCTAAACTCTATTACAAAAAAACAAAAAACAAACTGAAGGTCGCACCATCACCTGAGATATTAGAAATTTGCCTGACAGTGTAATTCCAGGGAGAGTATTCATAAACAATGCAATATCTATTTTCTAAATTCCTGTTCTAATACCTTTCATGAGGTAGCATCTCTGCATTTGCAAATACAAAGCAACTAACTATTTGGGTTTGAGAAAAAAAGTGAGTAAAATGGCATTTCAAAGGCTTACATCAAGCACAGTCTAAGCTCACATGTTATCATTGGAGTTTTATGGGATCACTTTTAACAAATGAGTTCTAAATCATATATTATGTATCTAATTACTCACTGATGGTAGCTGCTAGTTTTCTACTCATTACAGAAAGAAATTATGGAGATGTTTTTATTATGTCAAATAACATATAGCTACTGTGGTAATTGAAGGTGTAAACTTAAATAAATGTCTGAGAAGATAAATGAACAATAAATAGACTTGAAATATTCTTGTTCTTACCAGCGTGGTGCATTGCTTGTGTCTTGACTTCCCCCTTTATTATAATTCTTCTGAAATCATCAGATAAGTATTCTGTATCAGTCTCTATAGAAATAAGCATTTTAAAAACAGTTTTATAAGGCAAATATTAACATATGTGTATTGATGTGTGTACTTGCATAAGTGTGTTTTTGTCTAGTAGTCCTCTTATATAAGCCTTTTTTATCACAGGAAAAGGATTAAACTGAAATACCTGTGTGTCTGAAATAAACACCTTAAAATCATTAGAGCCATTAGCTATCACATAAGTCTCATTGTACTGAAGCTTATAAATGTTCAGTGATTTGACCAAATGACATATCCAGCTAATGACATAATTCAATCACAAACTGATGTGTCATAATTCCTTAACTGGGTCTTTTCTCATAACATACAAATTCTTTTGCAAATTCAAATCATCCTCGAGAGCTGAATTTAATATCATAACTTACTTGTGTAAAAACAATAACAAGCCAAAACCGGTTTGGCTCAGTGGATAGAGCATCGGCCTGCGGACTGAAAGGTCCCAGGTTCGATTCCGGTCAAGGGCATGTACCTGGGTTGCGGGCATATCCCCAGTGGGAGATGTGCAGGAGGCAGCTGATCGATGTTTCTCTCTCATCGATGTTTCTAACTTTCTATCTCTCTCCCTTCCTCTCTGTGAAAAATCAATAAAAAATAATAAAAAAATAACAAAAACACATTTGTATTGCAAAGATAAACCTAACTGGACAGATTCAAATAGTTTTCCCCAGGTCAGGTTGCAAACAATGGTCTTCATAGTCACAGAATCCTACTGTGAGGCAGAAATTCTTAGAACTTTTTCTGAATATATCCATTTCCTCATTCTCTTTCTTATTATGCAAGTGTAAAGCAGTTAGACATTAGCTAGCATTGGAAAATAATGACAGGTAATTTGTGGACAGAGGTAAAGCTTACACCCTCTCAAGTCTTACAAGCATGTATACCTTCTAGTTGGGGAGGAAAAATGGCTAATTTTCAGTAATGTGAGCATTGGTATTGTGTTCTTTTCCATTTGAGTCTTTAGGTGATTTTCACATTATGCTGGATTTGGAAACTACTCTCTAGGCACAATGACAGAAAAACTATAACGATATTTAGTTTTAAAATTTGTATCTTGCAGAAAGCATCATGTATTGGGTAAAGTTTTCTATAAATAAATAAATAAATAAATAAATAAATATTGTTCCACATCAAATGGAACTGACATGAAAACTTGCCAGGATGTAAACACGATGGAATGGAAGCCTTGTTTTGGGGAAATTACTGAACACATGATTGTCACCATGCCAGTAGAAACATACCACTACAGCAATCTAAGCAGAGGTGAATTTCAGAAGGGGCGTCATTGGCAAAGACAAAGACACACAGTATTGGACAGAACAACTTTGCCACAATAATTTATGACATTCATTAAAGTAACTTTATTTATAGCAACACATGACAGGACAACCTTAGCAGGCCTGTGTTATTTCTTGGTCTTCCTTCAACAAACACAATTAGAAGAATTAATTCATTGAAATTTAGGGAGCAAAAAAAAATAGATAATCATGAAGACAATGAGATTAACCCTCAAGGGCAGATTGCTTTAACATTGTGTGCAAAAATGGCATGTGGTGGAGAAACCTCTATCTATTAAGGAGCACAATTTTTGTTTTTCACAAAATCCTACCATTGCTTTTGAGCCTTTTAAAAAATCCTATCATTCTTGAAGTTACTTATGCTATTAAAAAAACACTTATAACATATTACCCTATAGTATTTCCATATAAATGACTATTCAATGGTTATCAGATGGTTATGCCACAATCAAGTATAGTCACCCTTTAGTATAAGCCTCTGATTTATACAAAATAAATGCTGGGAAATATAGACTTGAGATTGCTATACAGTTTTATTAACTATTTCCCATTTTTCTGGTACTGTATTACATGTTACATGTATGCATATTAAGAGCATTGTTGAAAATGCTGCTATAACTATACCTTTATGAAACAATACCTGTTAAGGAAGCTGAGAGACAAAGTGTAAGGAAGAATATATTTAGAGTGTTCATTATATATGTGTCTTATTTATCGCCATGGTATTTTATGTGCTTCCTGTGGATCTAGTGTCATTTTCTTACTCTAATTCATCCTTATGATCACTATCTCCTTTATACTACTTTTTTGATATATACCACTTTTCTCTAGGTTACAATACCAATAATATATGTTTTACTTACTACTTTATACAATTTCCTTTTATTTATTTATTTTATTTTATTTTTTTAAAATATATTTTATTCATTTTTTTACAGAGAGGAAGGGAGAGAGATAGAGAGTTAAAAACATTGATGAGAGAGAAACATCGATCAGCTGCTTCCTACACATCTCCTACTGGGGATGTGCCCGCAACCCAGGTATATGCCCTTGACCGGAATCGAACCTGGGACCTTTCAGTCCGCAGGCCGAGGCTCTATCCACTGAGCCAAACCGGTTTCGGCCAATTTCCTTTTAAAACAATTAAGAAAAAAGTCACAAATGCATTACATGGCCTCTGTAATTCTAAAATTATTTTGAGTGATTATTTTGAATTTTACTTATTTTCTATTTCTTTTGTGTGGGTTCAAACTAATATGTGAGAAGACATTCTAATATTAGTATTCCTTGTCTAACAGGTCTGCAACCAGTGAATTCTCTCATTTTTATTTATTTGATAATGTTTTTATCTCACCTTCATTTTTGGAAAATAGTTTCCCTGACAAAGGATTCCTAGTTGACAGGTTTCTTATGCACTTTGGCAATTTATACCCCATGCTTTCTGGCCTCCATAGTCTCTGATGCTCAGTCAGTCACCTGCTCACTTGATGTACTTCTCTTTCTCATAACCTGATGTTTATTTCTTCATCTTTCAACATTTTTAGCATAGTGAGTCTGGCTGTGGATTAATTTGTGTTCATACTACTTAGATTCCATTGAGCTTGGATGTGTATGTGGGTTAATAACTTTCATTGAATACCACTCAAAATTTTAAGCTTTCTCTCTCTTCTCTCTTTCTGGTATTCCCAGTACCTGAAGGGTGCTGTTTCTTTCTTCAGGCCTGTCAAGTCTTCCTTTGAACCCCTCCAGTGATTTTTTTATATTTTACTCATTTTCCATCTTGACTCCAGAATTTTCATTTGGTTTTTCACATTGATTTTTATCTCTTGTTTCATGCCATCTACTTGATGTAATATGTTCATCATATCTTCATTTTTCTTTGCAAATTTTGCATTTTTTACACAATGAAGATTTATCGAAACCCCACATCAAGCAAGTAATTGGGGCCATCTCTCCAACAACATTTGCTCATATGTGTTACTGAGGCTTTGTTAGTGATTCTGACAATATTTCAAACATTTTCAATAATATTACAGTTATGGTGGTAAGCAAACAGGGATAATTTATGTTACTATTATATTTGTTTTGGAGTGCCTCTTACCATGCCCATATAACCTGACAAACTTAACTAATAAATGTTGTCCTTTATCTGACTGCTCCACTGACTTACCATTATAATCTCTTTCCCTTACTGTTGGTCTCACTAGTCCCAGAGACACACCACAATTAAAATTAGGCTCATTAATACTCCCACATTGGCCTCTAAGTCTTCAAGGAAAAGGAAGATTCTCTCACTTCTCCCTTAAATAAAAGGCTATATAAGATTAAGTTTAGTAAGTAAGGTATGGCAAAAGCCAAGATAGGCCCAAAGTTAGGCCTCTTGTGGCAGTAAGCCAGGTTGGGTGAACCCGAAATTTTCTTTTCTTTTTTTTCCTTTTTTTAAATATATTTTATTGATTTTTTACAGAGAGGAAGAGAGAGGGATAGAGAGTTAGAAACATCGATGAGAGAGAAACATCAATCAGCTGCCTCTTGCACACCCCCTACAGGGGATGTGCCCACAACCAAGGTACATGCCCTTGACCGGAATCGAACCTGGGACCTTTCAGTCTGCAGGCCAACACTCTATCCACTGAGCCAAACCGGTTAGGGCACGAAATTTTCTTGAGGGAAAGTAAAGGTCACACTCCAGGAATCCCAAGAAAGTTAAGCTAGGAACACTGACTTATTGTTGACATAAAGAAAATTATAGTGGTTTGAAGAAAAGATCAAGTCAGGCACAACATTCCTTAAAGCAGCGGTTCTCAACCTGTGGGTCACGACCCCTTTGGGGGTTGAACGACCCTTTCACAGGGGTCGCCTAAGACCATCCTGCATATCAGATATTTACATTACAATTCATAATAGTAGCAACATTACAGTTATGAAGTAGCAATGAAAATAATTTTATGGTTTGGTCATAACATGAGGAACTGTATTTAAAGGGCCAGAAGGTTGAGAACCACTGCTTAAAGCCTAAGCCTAATCCAGAGCTATACCCTAACTCTCTTCAATACTACGAAAGTGGCAGAAAAAACTTGGAAGCTCATAGAGATTGTTTCAGTATTTTGAAAAAGGAAACCATCTCCACAAATGTGAATGTGCTGGTCAAGCTGCAGCGGCTCCTGGAGAAGCCAGAGCAAAGTGCCTAGAAATTCTAGCTAAGATAGTGAAGTGGTGACACCACACAACAGGTTTTCAAAGGTGATACAGTAGTCTTATATTTGAAGACAATGGCAATAGGAAGCTGCATAGCTATAAGGAAAAGTCAGTGACTGCCTCTAAAGTTTCAAACAATAAGCACACCACATTTTTAGGACTTAATGCATCTGATGAGTTTATTTTGAAGTTAATGCTCATTTGACATTCTAAAAAATTTTTGACTCTTCAGATCTATATTCAAACTCCTGTGCCTCTGCACTATAATTAGGACAAAAATGCTCAGATAATAGCACATCTGCTTACAACATAGCTTACTGAATATGTGGCCCATTAATTAAGACCTACCATTCGGGGAAAAATAATCTTTTCAAAATATTACTGCAAATTTCCAAGGCACCTGGTTACCCAAGTGCTCTGATGGAGATGACCAATGAGATTAATGGTGTTTCACACCAGCCAACCCTACATCCATTCTGAAGCACATGGGTGAAGAGAAGTAATGTTGAGTAATTTCAAGTCTATTATATGAGAAGTGCATTTCAAAATGCCATAGCTACCATACATAGTAATTGCTCCGATGGTTCTGGGTAAAGTAAGTTGTAAACATCCAGGAAGTGATCCATTGTGATCTATGCCATTAAAAAAACCTGTGATTCATGGGAGAGATCAAAATATCAATAGTAACAGGCGTTTGAAAGAAGTTGATGCAGACCCTCCTGAATGACTTTGAAAAGTTCAAGTTTTCCATCAAAGAAATAACTGTTGAGTTGGTGGAAATAGCAAGAGAACTAGAATAATAAGTGGAGCCTGAAGAACCCTAGCCTTGATTTCTGCTGTGATCTCATGATAAAACTTTAACGGATAAGGATCATCTTCTATGGCTGATCAAAGAAAATGGTTACTTGAGATGGCATTTACTCTTAAAAAGATGCTTGGAAGATTGTCAAATTGACAACAAAGAAATTAGAACATTACCTAAACTTAGCAGAAAAAAAAGTGGCAGGTTTTGAGAGTACTACTCCACTTTTAGAAAAAGTTCTACTGTGGGTATAATGTTATCAATCTGCATTGCATACTATGGAGAACTTATCAAAGAGCAGAAGAGTCAGCTGATGTGGCAAACTCTATTGTTGTCTTATTTTAAGATGTTTCCACATTTACCCCAACCTTCGGTATCCATATGTCTGATCCATTAACAGCAATCAACACTGGGATAAGACCCTCTGTGCTAGGGGCAGGGGCCTGACAAAAAAAAAAAATTACTGAGTAGACTGAGGGACAGGGACCATGGGAAAGAAAAATGGCTACTTACCTCGCTAGAAAAGCAATGTGTTATGATTGAACCCAGGCAGATGTGACCCTGCTCGTAAATTTTATGTAAACTTTTTACCCTGCCAGTACCAGGAACGGCTAAGGAACCGCTTTGCAGTTTTTTTTTCTTTTTAAAAAAATATACTTTATAATGTTGCAGATAAAAGGTCTTGCTGTACTCTTGGTCTGCACTGCAAGCTGTGGGCTCTTATGGGAAGGACACAGCTAGCAGTCAGCTGGTCAGCTTAATAAAAGCTCTTAAAATTTAAATTCTAAGTCGGTGATCTATCTCGCTGAGCTAACCCATAACACCTCCATAAGCAAAGGGATTACAATTCCCTGAAGACTCAGATGATTATTAGCAGTTTGAGGCCATAAAGTATTTTTAAGTAAAGATATGTATTATTTTCTTTTGTAGATAAAATACCATTGCACACAGGGTAGACTACAATATAGTGTAATTATTGCTATTGTACACTTTTGGAAACCAAAAATTTGTGACTTGTTATTGTGCTAGTACTGTATTGCAATGCTCTGGAACCAAACACAAAATATGTTCAAAGGATGTCTGTACTTCACAAAGTAAGTTAACTAATTAAAGAAGGTTTTTCATCAAAACTTTTCTCCATATAATAGTAACCTCAAGGTACCATTGTTCTTTAAGTTCCACACTTAATTTAACTCCAAAGATGATAAATAAATGTGAAATATTTTATATTCAATATTATTCTTACCAGAGAGTTCTCCTGATTGTGTCTTAAATTGTCCCTTTATTATGCCACGTGCAGTTGCATCTGTTGAGCGTTCTACATTAGCCCCTACAGAAACAAACAAACTTCAAAATTCATTCTATCACCATTTATGTACACATCATTTACATAGAAACATATATGTTTCCCAGAGTGAGGGTGTATGCTGGTTGTAACCAGCATGTTTTATTGTACAGAAAAGCATTATATTAAGATATATGGATTATAGATTCACAAGAACTGCAATTTAAACAAATAGAGCAAGAATATAAGGCCATATTATGTGATATTCAGAGACTGTTGGTGACTTGACCAAAACCAAATATCCAGATAATGACAAAATTGATATACATTTCAGGAGCTATGCCATATAATTTCTTAAACAGTGTTCATTCCATGCAAATTCTTTTTTATGCAAATCGAAACCATCCCAGAGAAGTTATGATAATAACATTACTTCCAGGCTTATACTAAATGTGCACTCTTTCTTTAGGGATGTACCTCATGAAGTAGAAAACTTCACTGTTTACTTGTACCTGTTTTTTTCTTTCTTTTTTTCCCCCCAATAGGATAATTTTCAAACCATAGACTGTGTAGTCACAGAAACTTACCATGAGCAGAAATGCTTTGACTCACCAGGGAAAATTTTAATTCCTCTTTAGGTTCTGTAACTTTAAACCATGTAGATACCAGAGAATAAAAAGACATCAATTGATTGAAATAGATGACCCCTGGAGAGCCTTTGGAATGGAGATCTTGTGACATGCAAGGAAGAAATGGTTAAGTGTGTAATAGTACCAAGGCACTGGTTGGATTCATTTCCACTGGAGTTTTCAGATTATTCAGTTTTTCCTACAATTAACAATTATTAAGTTTGTCCAGTGACATAAAAATGCATGAAAGGTATTAAGTAGAAATTAATATTGTGGGAGGGATAAATTGGATTGGTGAACTAGAATGGACTTTGAATCCAACAGTGTATGGGATTTTGGAAGTCAATTCTAGTGGATCCTGAAAGTGTAGTTGGAAACATCTCATGGTCCTGACACTGCACAGCAGACCTCTTGCTTTGTTGAAATGCCTGAGCCATGAAAAAATATAAAAGTTTACACCCTTACTCTGCCAGACAACAGGCACCATAGCACCTTGTTTATAGAGAATATACTAGCTAGGGTACCATTAACAAAATAAACACAAATTCCTCATGTGGGCAGAATAAATGTTCCTTAATTGATTAGAAATTTTTTAAAAAAAGATTTATGAGCTAGAGCAACACAAAACTGGGCAACATTAGCTGATATATTTTACTGTAATACCATGATAATGCTTATCCATGTGAAAAACAAGATGGCTGCAGAGTGATAATGGGCAGGAAGAATACTCAGCATTTGTAAGCTGGAAAAAGGGATTTCTTATGTTATGGGTGGCACAGAGGGGAATGACATGAGATTCACCATGTTCCACAGAATAGTGCATTTTTAGAACTTGTAAATTATTTATTCCTTTATTTTTCCATTTGATATATTCAATTCAGGATTGACCATGGATAAAGAAACTGCACAAATTAAAACTGCAGACAATGGGGAACAACAGTACTGAATAAACCTATGATGTAAAATTATCTGTTATACTTATTTTTATATAAATGTTTGCCTTCTAAAGAAGCTAAGAGAAGAAAGAAGTAAAAGTAAATATTTACAATGTCTTTATATTAGTCTCCTTATTTATGATTCTGGGTTCTTTTCATTTGCTCCTGCACATTTGAGTTTACATCTGCAATAGCATGTTACTGAAATACTTTGTGACTCCCACACTTCTTCTTTGTGCCGCTACAGTGAAATGTGTTACTTTTACATATTTTATAGGCACAAAAATACAAAAATACAATGATATACACTTTGATTATGCAGTTGCCTTTTGGATAAATTACAGAGAAAAAGCATGCATTCATGCAGTCTTTAGGAGTTACATAATTCCTTGAACCCATGCTCCTTTAAAGGAGGGAATAAGATACTTCTTCAGGAACCATGTGCCAGCAAAGTGAACTCCCACACCAGGCCTCCTCACCAGCCCACTGGGACCCAGCATCCTAGGATCCAAATGTAAGACCCTGCAGTGAGTGCAAGCCAGGGGGAACCCTGTGCCTCACCCCAACGCTGGACCCCATAACCAAGCTACTAGACTGATCTGAAGCCACCCAGTACCTGTTCCACCCCCAGTACCAGGACCTACTGCTGGGATGACCTGGACCAACCCAGAGCATGCCACAGAGAAGCTCTGACTGTGTGACCCAGAGCAACTCACACCTGCTCCATCCCGTTCCTGGGACATTTCTACCAGGGACACCTGGAGCAACCCAATGTGCACCTCACTCCTTGTGACAGGGGAGCGCATACCTCACTCCAGGCTACAGGGTACCGGAGACTGAGGTAACCAAGAGAAACCCATCACTACTCCACACTGAGGAGGGGTGAACTGGAGCAACCCAGCATGCATCTTACTCTGGGCTCAAGAAATCTGGGATGGTGTGACCCAGAGCAAACAACACCCACTTCTCCCCAGCCCCTGGGACAGTCCTACAGGGGCTACCTGGAGCAACTAAGCACACAACTCACTCCTGGCCATAGGAAAGCGCTGCCGGGGCAACCCAGAGCAAGCTGGTGTGCCCAGCTAGTGGCCACAGGATAGTGCTGCAAGTGCGCTGCCAGAGAGACCTAGCATGCCACCCTGCCACAGGTGCCGGGTCGCACAGCAAACTGCATGACAGAGGGCTCTGGGTCCTTACAGAAACTCACACATCAGAGGAACTGTGGATGTGCTCCGACCAGCCTGAGTACTTGAAACAGACAATTGAGGGACCAGATCAGTTGAGAGAAGGATATAAGTCAGAGCAGAGACAATAAATGCATGATTCTCAAGGCAGACCCAGCCTCTGGGCAAATGATATGGTCTGAAACTTCTCAAATCCCAAGCAGCATAGCCAGGACCAAAAGAGACAGAAAAAATGGGGAGACAAAGCAACAACCCCTCAAGTAAAGAAAAGAAGGTATTGCCAGAAATGGAACTAAATGAAATGAAGGCATGCAATATGTCAGAAAAAGAATTCAGAGTAAGGGTCATACAGATATAAACGGGATGGATGAGACAATCAGCAACTTATGTAAGAATGAAGAGGAAATAAAAAATAACATAGATACAATAAAAAACACAATGGAAGGATTCAACAGTAGACTAGAATAAGCAGAGGACTGGATTAGTGAGTTAGAAGATAGGGCACAGAAACACACCCAATCTGAACAGCTATTGGAGAAAAACATTAGAAGGCAGGAGGGGAGCCTAAGAAAACTTTGGAATAACATGAAACAAAGTAGCATAAGTATAAAAGGGGTGCCAGAAAAACAAAAATAGGAACCAGGATTAGAAAACCAATTTGAAGAAATTATGACAGACAACTTCCCTGATTTGAAGAAGAAAAAAGTCACATAAGAACAGAGTCTCAAACAAGAGGAACACAAAAAGACCCACACCAAGACACTCATAATTACAATGGCAAACATTAACGATAAAGAGAAAGAATCTTAAAGGCTGCAAAAGAGAGACAGAGAGCTACCTACAAAGGATCACCCATTATATTATAAAATGACTTCTCAACGGAAACACATCATGCCAAAACGAAATGAAATAAAATATACAAAGTGATGCAAAGCAAGGCATGGAATCCAAGAATACTCTATCCAGTAAGGCTATCATTCAAAATTGAAGGGAAAATCAGGAGCTTTGCAGATAAAAAATGGCTAAGGGAGTTTATCACTACCAAGGCAGCAATGCAAGAAATGCTAAAGGGACTGTTGTAAAAAAAAAAAAAAAAAAAAAGAAATAGAAAGAAAAGAAGGAACACAGGTATAAAGAATAAAAATGGCTGAAAACAAATACCTATACATAATAACCTTAAACATAAATGGACTAAATGCTCCATTCAAAAGATATAGAGTGGCTGAATGGATTAAAAACAAAACAAAACAAAACATGACCGTTACAGCTCATAAACTGGATGTATGAAAATATCAACAACTTATGTAAGAATCAAGAAGAAATAGAGTGATATAGCTGCAATAAAAAACACCATGGCAAGTTTCTACAGTAGAATAGGAGAAATGGAGGACCAAATTAGCGAATTAGAAGACAGGGAAGTAAAATACACCCAAACTGAACTGCAATTGGAGAAAAAAATTAAAAGACAGGAGGAGAGCCTAAGGGAACTTTGGGACAACATGAAACGAAGCAACATGCGAATAATATGGGTGCCAGAACAACAGGAAGAGGAACAAGCGTTAGACAACCTATTTGAAGAAATAATGTCAGAAAACTTCCCTGATGTGGGGAAGAAAAAAGTCACACAAGCAGAGAGTCTCAAAAAAGATGAACCCAAAAAGACCCACACCAAGACACATCATAATTACAATGGCAAACATTAATGACAAAGAGAGAATCTTAAAGGCTGAAAAAGAGAGACAGAGAGTTACCTACAAAAGATTTCTCATTATATTATCAAATGATTTCTCAACAGAAACACATCAGGCCAAAAGAAAATGGAATGAAGTATACAAAGTGATGCAAAGCAAGGGACTGAATTTCAGAATACTCTATCTAGCAAGACTATCATTCAAAACTGAAGGGGAAATAAGGAGCTTTACAGACAAATAAAGGATAAGGGAGATTATCACTACCAAGCCAGCAATGCAAGAAATGCTAAAGGGACTGTGTTGGGGGCCAGATGTAAGCTGGCAAGGTCCTTTCACCTGAAGGGGCTAGCAAGGCTTACCCACACAGTTTTCCCAGACTTGTTTGGATGGCAATTATCAGTAGAATGAGAGCAACCTTTGTAGAATAAGGACAGCCTTTCATAGCTTACCAAGAAGTCTGTAACTATTTACTGAGATATGCTGTACTGAGAATTTGTCCTTCTGCTGTGTCTCTCCCTCAGAGATAAAGAGGAACAAAGAATACATTCCTCTTGACAGACCTCCTATTTAGTGTGTTATGTATAAATAGGATTGTGTGGCTAATAAAGTTGCTTCAGTTCCTCAAGAACTGGAGTCCTCTCGATCCCGCTTTCCTGTCTTTCTTTCTTTTCTCAATTCCCACCTCACTGCCTCAGCCCGGCTCAACCTTGTCAGGCTGGCCCTGACAGGACTGGAATAAAAAATAAAATAAAAAGGGAAGAAGGAACACAGGCACAAAAAGTAAAAATGGTTACAAACAAGTACCTATCAATAATAACTTTAAACATAAACAGACTAAATGATCCAATCAAAAGACATTGAGTGGCTGAATGGATAAAAAAACATGACCTATATATATGCTGTCTACAAGAGACCCACTTCAGAACAAGGGACTGACACAGACTGAATGTGAAGAGATGGAAAAATATCTTTCAGGCAAATGGAAATGAAAAAAAAAAAGTTGGGCTAGAAATACTTATATCTGACAAAATAGACCTCAAAGTGAAGGCCATACAAGAGATAAGGAAGGCCACTTCCTAATACTAAAGGGATCTATGGAACAAGAGGATATAACCCTGATAAACATATATGAACCCAATGCAGGAGCACCCAAATATATATAAAAAAAACTTCCTGGAAGATATCAAGGGAGAGATCGACAACAATAAAATCATAGTAGGGGACTTCAATACACCACTGGCATCATTGGATAAATCCTCTAGACAAAAAATCAGCAAAGAAACAGCAATCCTAAATTACTCACTAGATCAGATTGACTTAATTGACAACTTCAGAACATTTCACCCCATAGCCACGGAATATATGTTTTTCTCAAGTGCACATGGGACATTTTCAAAGATAGACCACATACTGGGTCACAAGCAAAGTCTTTCCAAATTCAAGAAGATTGAAATCATATCAAGCATCTTCTCAAATCACAATGGCATAATATTAGAAATAAACTACCAAAAAAAATCCAATCAATATTAGAAATACAGCAACAGGAAAAGCCCAGGGTGAGCAGAAGGAAGGACATAATAAAGATCAGAGCAAAAACAAATGACACAGAGACCAAAACAAACAAACAAAAAAAACAATACAAAAGATCAATGAAATCTAGAGCTGGTTCTTTGAAAGGATAAACAAGATTGATGAACCTCTAGCCAGGCTCACCAAGAAGCAAAGAGTGAGGACCCAAATAAACAGAAATGAAAGAAGCGAAATAACGACAAACCCCACAGAAATACAAAGGATTGCTAAAAAATACTATGAACAATTCTATTCCAACAAACTAGATAACCTGGAGGAAATGGAAATATTCCTAGAAAAATACAATCTTCCAAAACTCAATCAGGAAAAATCTAAAAATCTCAATAGGCTGATAACTATGGAAGAAATTGAAGCAGTCATCAAAAAGATTCCAGCAAACTAACGCCTGGGGCCAGACGGCTTCACAGGGGAGTTTTACCAAACATTCAAGGAAGAAATAAAACCTATCCTCCTTAGACTCTTCCAAAAAATTCAAGAGGAAGGAACACTTCCAAGTTCTTTCTATGAAGCCAGCATCACCCTAAAACCAAAACCAGATAAAGACAACACAGTGAAAGAGAATTACAGGCCAATAGAACTCATGAACATATGTGCCAAAATCCTCAACAAAATTCTAGCAAATCAGATTCAGCATTACATCAGAAAAATCATACACCAAGACCAAGTAGGATTTATACTGGGAATGCAAGGATGGTTCAATATCTGCAAATCAATAAATGTGATACATCACATAAAAAATGAGAGATAAGAACCATATAGTCATAATAATTAATGCAGAAAAAGCATTTGAGAAAATCTAACACCCTTTCTTGATAAAAACCCTCAAAAAGTAGGAATAGAGGGATCATACCTCAACATAATAAAAGCCTTATATGACAAACCTACAGCCAATATCATACTCAATGGACAAAAACTAAAACTATTTCACCTAAGAACAGGAATGAGACAGGGATGTCACTGCTCCTGTTTTACATATTTCTGGAAATGCTAGCCATGGCAATTAGACAAGATGAAGAAATAAAAGGTAGCCAAATTGGGAAAGAAGATGTAAAACTGTCATTATTTGCAGATGACATAATACTATACATAGGAAACCCTAAAGAGCTTATTAAAAAATTATTAGACTTAATAAATGAATTTGGCATTGTAATAGGATACAAAATTAACACCAAGAAATCTATGGCATTTCTGTACACCAATAGTAAACTTACAGAGAGAGAGACTAAAAATAATGCCATTTCCCATCACACCAAAAAAATTAAGATACCTTAGGAATAAAGTTAACTAAGGAGGTAAAAGCCCTGTACTCGGAAAACTACAGGACACTGAAAAAAGAGATAGAGGAAGACGTAAACAGATGGAAGAACATACCGTGTTCATGGATTGGTAGAATCAACATCATTAAAATGTCCATACTACCCAAAGCAATCTATAGATTCAATGCAATCCCCATTAAAATACCAATTGCATATTTCAAAGATTTAGGACAAATTCTCCAAAAATTCATCTGGCATATAAAAAGACCCTGAATAGCCACAGCAATCCTGAGAAAGAAGAACAAAGTAGGAGGGATCGCAATACCAGATATAAGGCTGTATTACAAAACCACTGTTCTCAAAACTGCTTGGTACTGGCACAAGAACAGACATATAGATCAATGGAATAGAATAGAGAATCCAGAAATCAACCCAAACCACTATGCTCAAATAATGTTTGACAAAGAATGCAAGAACATACAGTGGAGCCAAGACAGTCTCTTCAATAAATGTGTTGGGAAAATTGACAGATACATGCAAAAAACAAAAAACAAAAATGAAACCAGACCACCAACTTACACCATACACAAGAATAAATTCAAAATGGATAAAGAACTTAAACATAAGATGGGAAACCATAGAAATACTAGAGAAATCCACAGGCAGCAAAATCTCAGATATATGCCGAAGCAATTTCCTCACAGATACAGCTCCTAGGGCAATGGGAACGAAAGGGAAAATAAACAAATGGGACTACATCAAAATAAAAGCTTTTGGTGTAGCAAAAAACACCATCAACAAAACCATAAGAAAGCCCACTGCATGGGAGAACATATTTGCCAATGTTATCACCAATAAGGGTTTAATCTCCCACATTTACAGGGAACTCATACAACTTAACGAAAGGAAGGTAAACAACACAATCAAAAAATGGGCAATCACCTAAATACAGTAGGTCCTTGGGTTACTTTGGAGACCTGTTCCTTTGGCGCAACATAATGCAATTTTTGCCGTAATTTGGAACTCACGTACATAAGCACCTACATCACTCACAAGGAGCACATACACAGCAGTAATGAAGTGAAACAGTAAAAAAAATTAAAAGACTGATAATAATTCTTGACCTTTACTTATGGTAAATAAATAATAAAAAACATAAAGTCTATATGTATATAAGTCAAAATGATGGAATTTTTTTTAAAATAAATAAATGGAGATAGTGATGTAGCCACGAAACGACATATGTCAAGTCCGGTATAATCCGAGGACTGCCTGTAGATACTTTTTGAAAGAAGACATAAGTAAGGCCAAGAAACATATGAAAACCTGCTCAAAGTCACTAATTATCCGAGAGAGAAAGGTCAATGCTGTATCATCTCACACTTGTCAGAATGGCTATCATCAACAAATCAACAAATGACAAGTGCTGGCAAGGATGCAGAGAAGAAGGAACCCTCATGCACTACTGGTGGGAATGCAGACTGGTGCAGCCACTGTGGAGAACAGTATGGAGTTTCCTCAAAAAACTAAAAGTGGAACTCCCATTTGACCCAATAATCCCACTTCTATGAATATATCCCAAGAAACCAGAAACACCAATCAGAAAAGATATATGCACCCCTATGTTAATAGTGGCACAATTTACCATAGCTAAGATTTGGAAACAGCCTAAGTGCCCATCAGCAGATGAGTGGATTAGAAAACTGTGGTATGTCTACAGAATGGAATACTATGCTGCTGTAAAAAAGAAAAACTCTTACCATTTGCAACAGCATGGATGGAACTGGATAGCATTATGCTAAGCAAAATAAGCCAGTTGGAGAAAGATAGATATTACACGATCTCACTTATTTGTGTAGTATAATAAACAACATAATCTGATGAACAAAAATAGATGCAGAGACAGAGAAGCACTGAACAGACACTCAAACCTCAGAGGGAACGGAGGGGAGGGGTTGGGGGTAAGGGATCAAGCAATGGACTTGTATGCATACATATAAGCATAAGCAATGGACAGAGACACTAGGGTGATGAGGGCATATGCGGGGGTTGGGGGTAATTGGGGAGAGGTCAGTGGGGGGTAAAAGAGACATCTACACTAATAAAAGAGAAAAATGGTAATTGGCGTACGACGCTACCCTTTTCATTGGCTAATCAGGGCTATATGCAAATTAACTGCCAACTAAGATTGGCAGTTAACTGCCAACAAGATGGCGGTTAATTTGCATATGTAGGCACAATGCAGGGAGGCAAAAGGGAAAGCAGGAAGAAGCCCCCTGCCACTGACAGTGATCAGAAACCCAGGGGGGAGCTAAGAGCTGGGGGGCAGGGCAAAGGCAGCCCTGGGGCCGCCTTTGCCCTGCCCCCCAGCCATGATCGGAGAATCAGGCGCCTTTGCCGTCCTGGCCAGTGATAGCAGGAAGTAGGGGTGGAGCCAGTGATGGGAGCTGGGCACGGTCGAAGCTGGCAGTCCCGGGAGCTAGGGGTCCTTTGCCTGGGCCTAAAGCGGAGCCCACGATCGCGGGGCCACTGCAGCTGCGGGTCCCCACTGCCCGGGCCGGACGCCTAGGCCAGAGGCGTTAGGCCTGGGCAGGGGCGGAGCCTGCAACCGCGAGGAGCTGGGGGTCCCCTGCCCAGGCCTGACACCTCTGCCGGAGGCCTCAGGCCTGGTCAAGGGGCTGATCCGGTGATTGGTGATCGGAGGGTGATGAGGGTCAACTCCTCTGACTGAGGCATCAGGCCTGGGTGGGGGGCGGAGCCGGGGATTGGGGGGATATGATGGTCCCCTTGCCCAGGCCTGAAGCCTGGGTCAGAGGCATCAGGCTTGGGCGGGGGGTGGAGCAAGCGATCAGAGGGAGATAGGGGTCCCCTGCCCAGGCATGATTCCTGGGCCAGAGGCCTCAGGCCTGGGCGGGGGTCAGAGCCAGCAATCGGAGGGGTCTGGGGGTCCCCTGACCAGGCCTGAAGCCTGGGCCAGAGGCATCAGGCCTGGGCTGGGGGCAGAACCAGTGATGGGGGGAAATGAGGGTCCTCTATCAGAGTCGTCAGGCCTGGGCAAGGGGCCGATCCTGCGATTGGAGGGTGATGGGGGTCAACGCCTGAGGGCTCCCAGTATGTGAGAGGGGGCAGGCTGGGCTGAGGGACACTCTTCCACCCACCCCTCCCACACACCCAATGCACGAATTTCGTGCACTGGGCCCCTAGTATATAATAATATCTGTAATACTTTAAACAATATTTTTTTTAAAAAAAAAGCAGGGAGTCAAATTATTGTCTGTAGTCAATTGCTTTCAACTTAAAAAACCTGCCTGTTACAGTTAAGGTAGTTCTGATGTCAAGCAAACTCCCTGTGTTGTTTTTTTGATTGTTTATTTTTATTGCTCTTTGAAATCTGACAATCTCTTTTTGTCAATATCACTCTGACAGTTTCACTAGGTGTAGCCTTGTTGGTGACAGTGTTTTCCATTAGTCCTTTAAATATGCCATCCTACTGCCTTCTGACCTGGACAATTTATGATGTCAGGAAACTTCATTTAACTATGTTGCTCCTTTTCATGATGAGTTGTTTGCCCTTTGTTGGTTTTTTATTTTCTCTGTCCTTCATAACTTTTACCAATATGGGTCTTGTTTTAGATTTCATTGTACTTTTTCTACATAGATGTTATTGAATTTGGATGTGCAGATTGATATTTATCATTGAATATATTTAAAAATACTCAACCATTATTTCTTCTACCTTTCCTGCCCTTTTCCTCTCTGCTCTACCTTTACAGTTCCCAATATTTTTAAAAAAGTTTTTTTTATTGATTTTTTACAGAGAGGAAGGGAGAGGGATAGAGAGTTAGAAACATCCATGAGAGAGAAACATCGATCAGCTGCCTCTTGCACATCCCCTACTGGGGATGTGCCCACAGCCGAGGTACATGCCCTTGACTGGAATCAAACCTGGGACACTTCAGTCCGCAGGCCGATGCTCTATCCACTGAGCCAAACCAGTTAGGGCAAGTTGCCAATATTTAAAGTGTAGAGATTCTTCTGACAATTACAATGTATTTCTGAGACCCTGTAATGCATATTACCTAATAGTTATTGGAATTTGAATGCCAAAATTGTCAGTGTTTTTCTTTTCATATATCATTCTGTTTCTCTGTTGATATTTTTATTCAATGAAATCATACCACATATATTCTTTTCTCTTTTAAACATAGGATTCTTTATTAAAAATATTTATAAATTATAGAAAAACCTACAACTGGAACACACACAAAGATTTGTTCTGGTCTGCTTTCCTCCTGAGGCGACTTCACCTTTGCTATTCCTTTGCATGTCTCATACATCTTTTGGTAAAACCTGCACATTTTGGCAATGTATTGTAGCAAATTTGGGTACTGTGTTCCCTCCCCCCTCATTTGAAGGCTTGTTGTCATAGTGCGTGTGGTAATTTACTGAGTGATGAGGTTGGAGTATTTATAGTTTACTGAAGTGTCCTTCCCTGCAGTGTGATGTTTCTAGTGTTGTTCCTGTGAGGGCATGAACTTGGGCATGAGCACCTCATCTCTGGATGACTGGTGTTTTGAAATCTTCTCTTTTACTGTCTCTTCTCTTTTACTGACTGCTCCCTTAACTGTCTATTTCCTTTGTTAACATGTCAAAGATGGAATCAAAGTGTGTTAGTCACTGATCTGCCAGAACAAGGAGCAATATTTTATACTCTAAACTCTGTTACAAAAAAACAAAAACAAACTAAAGGTCGCACCATCACAGGAGATATTAGAAATTTGCCTGACAGTGTAATTCCAGGGAGAGTATTCATAAGCAATGCAATATCTATTTTCTAAATTCCTGTTCTAATACCTTTCATTAGGTAGCGTTTCTGCATTTGCAAATACAAAGCAACTAACTATTTGAATTTGAAAAAAAAGTGAGTAAAATGGCATTTTAAAGGCTTCCATCAAGCCCAGTCCAAGCTCACAATAGCATTGGATTTTTGTGGATGACTTTAAAGAGATGAGTCCTAAAACATATATTATGTATCTAATTACCCATTGATGGTAACTGTTAAGGGCCTTTAGAAAACACTTGGCTTAATTCATGTCAGCTGGGACTCAGGGCAGGGCAGAGCCACGTCCTGAGGGCAGGACCTGTCAAAGATTGGATGCCACTCATTCTGTCTCTCCTGCCCAGTGTTAAGGGGATGGATCTCATGATGTCAAAGGCCCACCCAAATGTGATGTAACTTCCTGTAATTGGAGTATATAATAAACAGCTTTTGGAGCTGGCTCTCTCTCTGTGCCTGTCCCTCCAGAGGGCAGGCTCTCTCTGCCTGTCCCTTGAGTCAGAAGGCAGACACCACACCCAGCCCAAGCTTTTAATCTATTTTAAATCTGTCTTTCATTATTCTTTAATCCCGAAAGTGCCTCCTAGCTTGCTCGAACCGGTTCAAGTCTCCCCCTCCATGAGGGATGTGGAGAAGAGACCACAACCCCAGCACGCCTGCCATAGTAACTGCTAGAGTTCTACTCATTATAGGAAGAAATTATGGAGCTGTTTTATTATGTCAAATAACATTTAGTTACCGTGGTCATTGAAAGTGTAAACTTAAATAAACTTCTGAGATGATAAATAAACCATAAATAGACTTGAAATATTCTTGTTCTTACCAGCTTGGTGCATTGATTGTTTCTTGGCTTCCCCCTTCATTATACTTCTTCCAAAAGCACCCAGTAAGTGTTCTGTATCAATCTCTATAGAAATAAGCAATTTTAAATCAGTTTGTAAGGCAAATATTAACAAAAGTGTGTTGATGTTTGTACGTGTTGTTTTCTGTGTATAAGTGTGTTTTTGTCTAGTATTCCCCTTTTATTAGCCTTTTTATCACAGGAAAAGGATTAAATAGAAAGAGCTATGTGTCTGAAATAAACACCTTAAAATCTTTAGACCCATTAGCCATCTGATAAGTCCCATTGCACTGATGCTTATACATGTTCAGTGATTTGACCAAGGTGATATATCCAGCTAATGACAAAATTTAATCACAAACTGATGTCTCATAATTTCTTAACTGGGTCTTTTCTCATAATATACAAATTCTTTTGCAAATTCAAATAATCCTACAGAGGTTATCTTAATAACATATCTTTCATATTTGAAAAAATACCCCAAAACACCCACATTTGTTTTGCAAAGATAAACCTATTGGGCAGGTCCAAAGAGTTTTCTCCAATTCAGGTTGCAAACAATAGTCACCATAGTCACAAAATCCTACTGTGAGACAGAAATTCTTAAACTTGTCCATGAATATATCCATGTCCTCCCCTCTTTTTGTTATGTAAATGTAAAGTAGTTAGGCATTAGCTAGCATTGGAAAGGAATACCAGCCACTATGTGGACAGAGGTAAAGCTAACACCCTCTCAAGTCTTATGAGCATGTAGACCTTCTGCCCGAGGAGGGAAAATGTGAGCTTTCCATTTGAGTCTTTAGGTGATTTTCACCTTTTGCTGTATTTGGAAACTACTCTCTAATTACAGTGATGGAAAAAGTGTAATGATGTTTAGTTTTAATATCTGTGTCTTGCAGAAAGCATAATTAGAATAATGACTCTGCATCACATAAATGGTAAAGTTTTCTGGACAAATATAAATAAATAAATAAATAAATAAATAAATAAATAAATAAATAAAAATAATGGTTCCAAATCAAGTGGAACTGACATTGAAACTTGCAATGATGCAGACATCATAGACTAGAAGCTTTGTTTTGGCAAAATGATTGAGCCCTTGAATAACCCCATGATAATACAAACATACCAAGACAGCAATCTAAGCAGAGGTGAAGTCCAGAAGAGGCATCATTAGCAAAGACAAGGGCACACTGTATTGGGCAGAACAACTTTGTGACAGTAAGTTATGACATTCATGAAAGTAATTTTAGTTAAAGCAACACATGACAGGATAACCTTAGCAAGCATGTGTTATTCCTTGGTCTTCCTCTAACAAATACAATTAGAAGACTTGTATCCATTTAAATTGAGGGAGCCAAAAAATTTAATAATCAAAAAGGCAATGAGAATAGCCCTGAGGAAATATTGGCTTTAACACTGTGAGCAAAAAAAGTATGGTGGAGAAACTTATAATCCATTAAGAGGCACGCTTTTATTTTTCTTTTTTTTTAAAATAAATTTTATTGATTTTTTACAGAGAAGAAGGGAGAGCAATAGAGAGTTAGAAACATCAATGAGAGAGAAACATCAATCAGCTGCCTCCTGCACACTCCCTACTGGGGATGTGCCCACAACCAAGGTACATGCCCTTGACGGGAATCGAACCTGGGACCCTTAAGTCCCACTCAAAATTTTCTATCCACTGAGCCAAACCAGTTAGGGCCATGCTTTTCTTATTACACAAAATCCTACCACTACTTTTGAAAAATTCTATGCGTCTTGAAGTCACCTAAGCTATTTTTTTTAACAACATATAACATAGTACTGTACAACATTGTGATATTAAATGACTAGTCAATGGTTATTAATAGTTCAGAGTATTGTGCCACAATCAGCATAGTCACCCTGTAGTATATGCTTCTGACTTATATATAATAAATTCTGGGAGATATAGAATAGAGATTGCTATACAGTTTTATTCGCTCTTTCTCATTTTTCTGGTGCTGTATATCATGTTACATATATGCATATTAAAGACATTGCTAAAAATACTGTTATAATTATAAGTATAATTATACTTATTTCTTTATGAATCTATAACTTTTAAGGAAGTTGAGAGACAAAATTCAAAAAGGACTATATTTAGAGTGTTCATTATATACCCATCTGTTTTACAATCTTTGGTTTTTATGTGCTTCCTGTGGATCGAGTGTCATTTTTCCCCCTCTAATTCACCCTTTTCATCACCAACTCCTTTATGCTACTTTTTAAATATATACTAGTTATCTCTAGGTTATAGTCCCAACAATATATGTTTTATACAGTTGCTAAGAATTAAGAAAAGAGTCACAAATGCATTTTCATGGCCTTCTGTAACTGTACAATTGTTTAGGGTGATTTTTTAAAAATTTTGTTTATTTTTTATTTCTTTTGTGTAGATTCAATCTACTGAGAGAGAAGATGTCTTAACTTCAGCATTTCTTGTCTAGTGTGTCTGCAAGCAATGACTTATCTCATTTTTTATTTATTTGAGAGTGTCTTTACCTCACCTTCATTTTGGAAAAATAGTTTGCCTGATATAGGGTTCCTAGTTGTCAGACTGTTATTATGCACTTTGGCTATTCCACCCAATGCCTTTTGGTCTCCATAATCTCTGATGTTTAGTCACTCACCTGCTTACCTGACTCACTTCTCTTTCTCATAATTTGTTGTTTGTCTCTTCATCTTCCAACATTTTCAGCATAGTGAGTCTGGTTGTGGATTACCTTGTGCTCATTTTACTTATATTTCATTCAACATGAATGTGCATGTGGATTAATAACTATCATTCAATACTACTCAAAATTTTCAGCTTTATTTCTTCAAATATTTTTACTGCTCATTTCTCTCTCTACTCTCCTTCTGGTATTCCCAGTACCTGCTGAAGGGTGCTGGTTCTTTCTACAGGCCTGTCAAATCTTCCTTTGAACCCCTCCCATGATCCCCCCCCCCCAATTTACTCATTTTCCATTTCAACTCCAGAATTTGCATTTGGTTTTTCAAATTAATTTTATCTTTTGGTTGATACTACCTATTTAATGTAATATGTTCATCATATCTTCATTTTTCTTTGCAAATACTATATTTTTTACAAAATGAAGATTTTCACAACCCTACATCAAGTAAGTAATTGGGATCCTCACTCCAATATCATTTGCTCACCTGTGTCTCTGAGGCCCATGTTGGTAATTCTCACAATATTTCAAACATTTTCATTAGTATTGCAGTTGTTATAGTGATATGCAAACGGGTATATCTGATGTTACCATTATAATTGTTTTGGAGTACCTCATACCATGCCCATACACCATCACAAACTTAACCAATAACTGTTGTGGTTTATCTGATGGCTCCACACATTGACTTTTTCGATTTCGTTCCCTAACTGTGGGTTTCCTAGTCTTCCTATTGTTGAGACACAACACTATTAAAGTGAGGCCCATTAATAATGCCATATTGGCCTCTAAGTCTTCAACAGAAAGGCAGAGTCTCACACCTCTCCCTTAAATCCAGTGCTAGATATGATTATGTTTAGTAAGCAAGTCATGGCAAAAGCCAAGAAAGGTCCAAAGCTAGGCCTTTGGTGGCAGTGAGCCAGGTTTTATAAACCCAAAATTTTCTTCAAGGAAAGTAAAGTTGATACTCCAGGAATCCCAATAAAGATAAGCTAGGAAATTCTCTTATTGTTGACATGGAAAAAATTATCGTGGTTGAATAAAAGACCAAATCAGCCATAATGTTTCCTTAAGCCTAAACCTAATCCAGAGCAAGACCCTAACTCTCTCCAATACTATGAAGGCTGCAGAAAAAAGTTTGAAGCTCAGAGAGACCGTTTAAGGAGGTTTGAAAAAGGAAGCCACCTCCATAAACATAAAGGTACAGGGGAAGCTGCAGGTGCTCCCGGAGAAGCCACAGCAAAGTACCCAAAAGCTCTAGCTAAGACACTTAGTGAAGGTGGCCACACCACACAGCAGGTTTTCACAGGTGAAACAGTAGCCTTATAGTTGAAGAAGATGTTCAGTAGCAACCTGCATAGCTAGAAAGGAAGTCAGTGACTGCCTCCAGAATTTCATACAACAGGCAGATCACAATTTTTAGGATTTAATGCACCTGGCAAGTTTACTTTGAAGCCATGCTCATTTGCCATTCTAACAATCCTAGGACCCTTCAGGTTCAAACTCCTCTGCCTCTGCACTATAATGAGAATAACAATGCCCAGATAAAAACACATCTGCTTACTAAATAGTTTTCTGAATCTTTTGGCCCACTGTTAAAATATACCTTCCCCCCCAAAATAGTATTTTCAAAATATTGCTGCAAAATGACAAGGCACACGGTCACCCAGGTGCTTTGAGGGGATAGGCAATGAGATTAATGGTGTTTCACACCAGACAACACTACATCCATTCTGAAGCACATGGGTGAAGAGGAGTAATGTTGAGTAATTTTAAGTCTTATTATATGAGAAGTGCATTTCAAAATGCCATCGCTACCATACATAGTAATTGCTCCAATGGATCTGGGTAAAGCAAGTTGTAAACCTGTAGGAAAGGACCCACTATGATCTATGCCATTAACAAAACATGTGATTCACAGGAAATGTCAAAATATCAATAGTAACAGGAGTTTGAAAGAAGTTGATGCAGACCCTCCTGAATGATTGTTAAAAGTTCAAGTTTTCCATCAAGGAAATAACTGTTGAGGTGGTGGAAACAGCAAGAGACCTAGAATAAGTGAAGCCTAAGAACTGGAGCCTGGGTTTCTGTTGGAATCTCATGATACAATTTTAATGAACGAGGAGCACTTTCTTCTGTATGATCAAAGAAATTGGTTTCTTGAGATGAAATCTACTCTTACGAGAATATGCTGGGAAGTTTGTTCCATTGAGGACAAAGTTTTAGAACATCATCTAAACTTAGCTGATAAAGAAGTGCCAGGTTTTGTGAATACTATTCCAATTTTATGTATGCAAGCATATAAGCCTAACAGATGTACACAGACACCAGGTGGGTAAGGGCATGGGGCGGGGGGGGGGAGGTAAGGACACATATGTAATACCTTAATCAATAAAGAAAAAAAATAAATAAAAAATAAAAAACCTGCTAACACTCCAAAATGAAAAATAAAAACAACCCTGGCCTGGTCACTCAATTGATTGGAGCATTGTTCTGATATGCCAAGGTTGCAGGTTCTATCCCTGGTCAGGGCACATACAAGAATCAAGTCAATAAATAATAATTAAAAAACAAAAACAACCTTGCAATTCCCTTTCCCCCAAATGTAGAGGTCCTGGTCTAAAAATATTTTCTTTTGTTAAAAACCTTCTTGCCCCACCCTTATTCTTAGAAAAACCTTCCATTCTGTATAACTCCTGAGAAAGCCCTTCTAAATGCTAGGTGAGAAGCTGCTTGATTCATGAAGCACTTAATAAAGCTAATTAGATCAAATTTTTAAAAAAGTATTTATACTGTGGGCATAATGCATTACACATTATCCTTAAGCAGAAGAGTCAGTTGATGTGGCAAACTCCATTGTTGTCTTATTTTAGGAAATTGCCACAGCTACCCTAGCCTTCAGCATCCATCAGTCTGATCCATCAGCAGCCATCAACATTGGGGTAAGACACTACATCAGCAAAAAGATTACAACTCATTGAAGGCTCAGATGGTTATTAGCAGTTTAAAAGCATAAAGTATTTTAAATTAAAGATATGTATTATTTTCTTTTGAAGATAAAATACTATTTCACACAGGGTAGACTATATAGTATAACTATAATATAGTGTAATCATCACTTTTGTACACTCTTGGAAACCCAAAGTTTATGTGACTTGTTTTTGTGCTAGTCATGGTATTGCAAAGCTTTGGAATCAAAGCCAAAATATCTCAAAAGTATGCCTGCACTTTACAAAAGACGCTAACTAATTAAAGGAGTGTTTTCATTAAAACTTTTTTCCATGTAATAGTAACCTGTAGGTACTGTTGTACTTTAAGTTCCACACTTAATTCAACTCAAAAGATGATAAACAAATGTGAAATATTTTATTTTTTAAATTCTTCTTACCAGTGAGTTCCAAGGATTGTGTCTTGAATTGTTCCTTTATTATACCACGTGCAGTTGCATCTGTTGAGTGTTCTGCATTAGCCCCTACAGAAACAAACAGACTTCAAATCTCATTATATCATCATTTATATAGGAATATGTATGTTGCCAAGAGTGAATGTGTATGCAGGATGTAATTAGATGTTTTATTGTACAGAAAAGCAGTATATTAAAATATATGGATTGTAGAATCACAGAAACCTAATTTGGAACAGGTGCAACAAGGATATAAAACCATCTTATGTTGAGTGATGTCGATGGCGACCGGCAGGAAGGTAGGGCAGGAGAGAGTGTGAGAGAGTGAGGGATAGATAAAGGAGTGTGGGGACATGTGTGGTGTGTGTGTCTATGAGCTAGGGACAGTTAGATTCTGCAGGTCTTCCAAGGGGCTGCCAAACTGGGAAGTCTTAGACGGCGGAGCCCCACTCTCAGCGTGGGCACTCCTGGGCAGCCAGCGCTGGCACAGAGACCACGCCATCTTGAGAAACAGAGCTGCTTGAGACTAGGATCCTGGCCTCAGCACCACCCAGTCTGGTCTCAGATGCAAACCAGGACCCTGCAGCCACTGGGGACAGACACCTATGACCACAGCTACAGATCCACAGACACCAAGTATCCAGACATCCTGGCCACAGATTTCTGTGAGTAACAAAGCCCATCCCCCTCCCCGCAGGCTCCCGGGCAGCGCCATAGTAACTGATAGACCTGCCCCTCGGACGGACAACAGAGCTGCTAAAGGAATTTGAGCCTGAGACTTCAGGGACACTGGGAATCTGTTCCCCACAACACAATCAGGTGACCAAACCCGAAGCCCATGCCACCTGACTTTGATTCTGGGCAAGCACTCACTGAAGTCCCCCAAGCTGACCAGGACCCTGATTCTCCAGGCGGGAAGCAGCACTAAGCACCAGTGACTTGACTCTGTTTCTTATCACGTGCGCCTGGGATCCGTGATTCCCAGTGCATTCACACTAAGAGCCAGTGACTCTAATTCTTGGAGCATGTGCACACAGGGACCCTGATTCTCAGCACGAGGCTGAGATTCTGGATTCTTGGGGAACTCTGACTCCTGGCACATGCTAGGGGTCTCCGATTTTCAACACACACCAGGCGGGGGTCTCTGTTTCAGCGAGGTGCAGGCAGGGTCCTGATTCTAGGTGCACACACGAGGCCACACTGAACGCTGGTAACGCTGCCTCTGGGCAAACCTGGTTCCCACCAACCCATGACATCCACACATCTTAATGTCAGAGCTTTTCAGTGACACTAGGGTGGTGCGAAACTCCCACTGCACATGGCCCAGGCCCACACAACTCGACATTTGAACCTTCTGGTGATAGTAAAAATGGGGAGATGACACAATACCCAGAGGAAAGAAAAGTGGAGTAGCCTAGAAAGGAAATTAGTGAAATTGAAGCATGCAACATGACAGAAAAAGAATTCAGAGTAATGGTTGTACAATTCATTCACCAGGTGGATGAGAAAATCAACAACCTATGCAAGAATCAGGAAGAAATGAAAAGTGATATAGCTATAATCAAAAACATCATGGAAAGTTTTCACAGCAGACTAGAAGAAGCAGAGGACTGAATTAATGAGTTAGAAGATATGGTAGAGAAACAAGCTCAATCTGAACAGCAACTGGAGAAAAAAATTAAAAAGCAGGAGGAGAGCCTAAGGGAGCTTTGGGACAACATAAAATAAAATAACATATGCATAATAGGGCTTCCAGAAGGACAAGAAGAGCAGAAAGGATTAAAAAATCTATTTGAAGAAATAATGACAGAAAACTTCCCAGATATGGGGAAGAAAAAAGCTAGACAAAGACAGAGAGTCCAAAGCAAGATGAATCCCAAAAGACCCACACCAAGACACGTCATAATAACAATGGCAAATCTTCATGACAAAGAGAGAATCTTAAAGGCTTCAAAAGAGAGATAGAGAGTTACCTACAAAGGATCCCCCCATCAGATTATCAAATGATTTCTCAACAGAAAGACATCAAGCTAGAAGGGAATGGAAGGTGGTGTACAAAGTATTGCAAAGCAAAGCACTGAATCCAAGAATACTCTATCCAGCAAGACTATCAAACAAAATTGAAGGGGAAATCAGGAGCTTTGCAGACAAAAAAAGGCTAAGGGAGTTTATTACTACCAAGCCAGCAATGCAAGAAATGCTAAAGGGAATGCTGTAAAAAAGAAGAAATACAAAGCTAAGAAAGAACACAGGCATGAAAATAGAAATGACTACAAGCAAGTACCTTTCAATAATAACCTTAAACGTAAATGGACTAAACGCTCTAATCAAAAGACATTGAGTAGCTGAATGGATAAAAATTCATGACCAATATATATGCTGTCTACAAGAGACCACCTCAGAACAAGGGACTCACATGGAATGAAAGTGAAGGGATGGAAAAATATCTTTCAGGCAAATGTAAATCAAAAAAAAGTTGGGGTAGCAAAACTTGTATCTGACAAGATAGACCTCCAAGTGAAGACCATAACAAGAGATAAGGAAGGCCACTTCATAATACTAATGGGATCGATACAACAAGAGGATATAACCCTGATAAACATATATGCAACGAATGCAGGAGAACCCAAATATATAAAAAAACTCCTGGAAGATATCAAGGGAGAGATCAACAACAAAACAATCTTAATAGGGAACTTAAAAACACCACTGACATCACTGGATAAATCCTCCAGACAAAAAAATCAGCAAAGAAACAGCAATCCTAAATGACTCACTAGATCAAATGGACTTAATTGACATCTTCAGAACATTTCACCCCAAAGCCATGGAATATACGTTCTTCTCAAGTGCATTTTCAAAAATAGACCATATATTGGGTCACAAGCAAAGTCTTCCCAAATTCAGGAAGATTGAAATCATACCAAGCATCTTCTCAGACAACAATGGCACAATATTAGAAATAAACTACAATAAAACCAATCCAAAAAACGCAAACACTTGGAAGCTGAATAGCATGCTACAAAATAATGATTGGGTTGCCAATGGGATAAAAGAAGAAATTAAAAACATCCTGGAAACTGCCCTAGCCGGCTGGGCTCAGTGGCTAGAGCACTGGCCTGTGGACTGAAGGGTCCCAGGTTTGATTCCGGCCAAGAGCACATGTGTGCACTGTGGGCTCGGTCCCCAGTGGGGGCGTGCAGGAGGCAGCCAATCAATGATTCTCTCTCATCATTGATGTTTCTATCTCTCTTTCTTTCTTCCTCTCTGAAATCAATAAAGAAATATATTAAAAAATAAATAAATAAAAACATCCGGGAAACTAATGTCAATAAAAACACAACAATCCAAAATCTATGGGACACAATGAAAGCAGTCCTGAGAGGAAAGTTTATAGCTATCTAGGCCTACCTCAAAAAACAAGAAAAAATGATACTAAATCATCTAACTCTACAACTCAAAGAATTAGAAAGAGAGCAACAAGAAAAGCCCAGAGTGAGCAGAAGGAATGAGATAATAAAGATCAGAGCAGAAATAAGTGACATAGAGATAAAAAAAAACAGTACAAAAAATCAATGAAACCAAGAGCTGGTTCTTTGAAAGGATAAAGAAGATTATCCTTTCATGCTCACCAAGAAGCAAAGAGAGAGAACCCAAATAAACAAAATCAGAAATGAAAGAGGCTAAATAATAACAGACCCCACAGAAATTCAAAGGATTGTTAAAAAATACTATGAACAAATATACTCCAACAAATTAGACAACCTGGAGGAAATGGACATATTCCTAGAAAAATACAACCGTCCAAAACTGAATCAGGAAGATTCTAAAAATCTCAATAGGCCAGTAACTATGGAAGAAGTTGAAGCAGTCATCAAAAAGCTTCCAGCAAACAAAAGCCTGGGGCCAGACGGTTTCACAGGGGAGTTTTACCAAACATTCAAGGAAGAAATAAAACCTATCCTCCTCAGACTATTCCAAAAAATTCAAGAGGAAGGAACACTTCCAAGCGAAGCCAGCATCACCGTAATACTAAAACCAGATAAAGAAAACACAGTGAAAGAGAATTACAGGCCAATATCCCTCATGAACATAGATGCTGAAATCCTCAACAAAATTCTAGCAAATCGGATCCAGCAATAGATCAGAAAGATCATACACCATGACCAAGTCAGATTTATCCCAGGGATGCAACGATGGTACAATATCTGCAAATCAATAAATTTGATACATCATATAAACAAATTGAGAGATAAAAATCACATAGTCATATCAATTGATGCAGAAAAAGCATTTGACAAAATTCAACACCCTTTCTTGATAAAAACTCTCAGCAAGGTAGGAATAGAAAGATCATACTTAAACATAATTAAAGCCACATATGACAAACCCACAGCCAAGACCATACTCAATGGTCAAAAACTGAAACCATTTCCCCTAAGAACAGGAAAAAGACAGGGATGCCCACTCTTACCACTCCGGTTCAACATAGTACTGGAAGTACTAGCCATTGCAATCAGACAAGAAGATGAAATAAAAGGCATGCAAATTGGAAAAGAAGAAGTAGAACTGTCCTTATTTGCAGATGACATGATACTGTACACAGAAAACCCCAAAGACTCCATCAAAAAATTATTAGACTTAATAAATGAATTCGTCAATGTAGCAGGATACAAATTAATGCCAAGAAATCTATGGCATTTCTTTATACCAATAGTGAACTACAGGAAGAGAAACTAAAAAAGCAATCCCATTTACTATCGCACCAAAAACATTAAGATACCTAGGAATAAAATTAACTAAGAAGGTAAAAGACCTATATGCGAAAAACTACAGGACACTGAAAATAGAGATAGAGGAAGACATAAACAGATGGAAGAACATACCGTGTTCATGGATTGGTAGAATCAACATCATTAAAATGTCCATACTACCCAAAGCAATCTATAGATTCAATGCTATCCCCATTAAAATACCAATGGCATATTTCACAGATATAGAATGAACCTTCCAAAAATTCATCTGTAATAAAAGAAAACCTCGAGTAGCTGCAGCAATCCTGAGAAAGAAGAACAAAATAGGTGGGATCTCAATACCAGATATCCAGCTGTATTACAAAGCCACTGTTCTAAAATTACAGAGGACTGAGCCCAAAGGGGGCAGCCTGAAGCCCTGACTAGACCACACAGTGCCTGTAAGAGAGGAGCTCACAGAGACTCAGTCTTCCCCATTTCTGTGGCTGGCGTTTGTTTTTGTTTTTGTTTTTTTTTCTTTCACTGAACCCTGTTTATAGGACATTTCAGATACAAACATTCGCCCGTGCTGAGGAGCAGGAGAAGGTGCAGATGAGTGGAATCAGGGGAGAGGCTGGGGAGAGAAGGGGGTCCAGGAGAGGTGACAGCAAGTTGAGTGTTGAGTCACGCCTAAGCCCAGGACCTGGGCAGCCATTTTCTCCTGAAGCTCTAACCCCTCCCTCCAGGCCCCAGGCAAGGAATACAGCCACATCCAGATTCCACCCTGAATGGGATGAAGGATTAAACAAATCTGATTGGTCCCTGAGAGTTAACAGGGTCTGGCCTATAGAGAGGCCTTCAGTCACAGCAACAACAAAAGACAAACAAAAAAATCATGGACACTCCAGAAAGCTGGGATCTTAAGCCAGCCAAAGGAATGACATTTTAATTTCTCATTTTAATTTTTTTATTATTATTTCTTAGCTCTTATTTTTTCTTTTTCTTTTTTTTTTGCGTTTTTCTTTGTTTTCCTTTTTTTGTGTTTGCTGCTCTTTTTTACGCTTTTTTCTTTGTTTTCCTTTATTTGTTTGTTGCTTTATTTTCTACTTCTTTTCACATTATTTTTTCATCATTCAATTTTATTTTATTTTTACTTGTTATTTTCTATTTTTATATCATTTTTTAAATCAATTTTTTGGTAAATATATTATTTTGTTCCCCTTCTTTCTGTTCTTATCCACTCATCTCTTTTCTACTTCCTCTATACTGAATTGAGGTCCTCCCCATATTTATCCAATTCTTAACCTCTACAGATCCAGCCCCTACCATTTACTGGGTGTTTTGTGTTTGTATTTCTTTGGTTTATCTATTGGTTCTGTGGTGTTTAAGGAGAATATATAAAAAGGAGAAAAAAAATATATATATACTAGGGGCCCGGTGCACGAAATTCGTGCACTGGGTGGGGGGGAGGAGTGTCCCTCAGCCCAGCCTGCCCCCTCTCACATACTGGGAGCCCTCAGGCGTTGACCCCTATCACCCTCCGATCGCCTGATCGGCCCCTTACCCAGGCCTGATGCCTCCGCCAGAGGTGTCAGGCTTGGACAGGGGACCCCCATCTCCCCCCGATCACTGGCTCTGGCCCCCACCCAGGCCTGAGGCCTCTGGCCCAGGAATCATGCCTGGGCAGGGGACTCCCATTTCCCTCTGATCGCTTGCTCCACCCCCGCCCAAGCCTGACGCCTCTGACCCAGGCTTCAGGCCTGGGCAAGGGGACCATCATATCCCCCCAATCCCCGGCTCCGCCCCCCACCCAGGCCTGATGCCTCAGTCAGAGGAGTTGACCCTCATCACCCTCCGATCACCAATCACCAGATCGGCCCCTTGACCAGGCCTGAGGCCTCCGGCAGAGGTGTCAGGCCTGGGCAGGGGACCCCCAGCTCCTCGCGGTTGCAGGCTCCGCCCCTGCCCAGGCCTAACGCCTCTGGCCTAGGCGTCCGGCCCAGGCAGCGGGGACCTGCAGTGGCAGCGGGGGGCGCCGCGATTGTGGGCTTCGCTTTGGGCCCAGGCAAGGGACCCCTAGCTCCTGGGACTGCCAGCTTCGACCGTGCCCAGCTCCCATCGCTGGCTCCACCCCTACTTCCTGCTATCACTGGCCAGGGCGGCAAAGGCACCTGATTCTCTGATCATGGCTGGGGGGTAGGGCAAAGGCGGCCATGAGGCCGCCTTTGCCCTGCCCCCCAGCTCTTAGCTCCCCCCTGGGTTTCTGATCACTGTCAGTGGCAGGGGGCTTCTTCCTGCTTTCCCTTTCGCCTCCCTGCATTGTGCCTACATATGCAAATTAGCCGCCATCTTGTTGGCAGTTAACTGCCAATCTTAGTTGGCAGTTAATTTGCATATAGCCCTGATTAGCCAATGAAAAAGGTATCGCCGTACGCCAATTACCATTTTTCTCTTTTATTAATATATATATATATATATATATATATATATATATATATATTCATTTTCTTTTTCTTTTTCTTTTCTCTCCTATCTTTTTTTTCTCTCTTAGATATCATTTGTGCTCTCTTTTCTCTCCCCTAATTCTCTTTTCTCAGGTGGTCACTTATATTGGGGTTATCGGTGTCATGAGTACATTCATGCTTTGTTCCTTTTGGGTCATGTCTTGTTAAGATGAATTTTATCCTGTCTGGCTAAAGTCCTAGAGAACAAGCCACATAACCAGACACCTGGAGAGGAAACTTCATAACGAACGGGTCAATTACACCCTAGACCCAGCTACAGAGGCAGAAAGAAGGCAGCAGAGAGGAAGCAAAAGAGGAGTGTGTGGTTGTTTGTGGGGTGTGTCTGTGTGTGTGTGTGTGTGTGAATGAGGGACAGTTAGACCCTGCAGGACCTTTGGGGGCAGGTTAACTGGGCTAGCCTAACTAGGCAGCCTCTGCTACTATTGCAAACAGGACCAGGAGGCCAGCTCTTCTTCAGAGGCCTCACCTTTTCGAAGGGGAGAGCTGATGTAACTGAGAGCCCAGCCTCACCTCCACCCAGGGCGCCCTCAGGTAACACCCTGGGCCTCTACAGCCACCCCTGCCAGGGACCTGCTACCTTGGCGGTGGCTCCACGGTCACCGAGTCTCCAGCCACCCTGGGCGCAGGTTCCTGTGAGTTCTGAAGCACGCTTTCCTCTGACCAGCCCAACACTTTAGTCCAGTGCATTGCAACCACATGAGCAGCACGCTCCTGTCCAAGGAGCATCAGACCTACAAGCAGCCTGCCCCAGGCCTAAGAGCAGCAACCTCATGTGGCCTGCCACAGTACAAGGAGCAGCAGCTGTGTGAGCGACCCGCTCCCCTGTCCAAGGAGCAGCAACTACACGAGCAGCCAGACTCATCTAAGGAGCAGCAGCTGCATGACCAGTCTGCCTACATCTGAGGTGTGGCAGCCCTGCGCAGCCCGCCCCCACCCGAGGAGCAGCTGCTGCGCACAGCCCGCACCCTGCACCAGTCCGAGGAGCAGAAGCTGCGCAAGCACCTTGTCCTCATCCAAGCAGCAGCAGCCGCACGAGCAGCCTTCCCAATCCGAGGAGCAGCAGCTATGTGAGCAGCCCGCCCCATCTGAGGAGCAGAAGCCACGTGAACAGCCCGCTCCTGTCCAAGGAGCAGCAGCTGGTCAAGCAGCCTCACCTACCAGCCAGAGGAGACACCACTTCTGCGAACAGCACCCACTAGAGGAGCTGCTGCCAACTGAGGAGCAGCCACTATTGCGACCCCTTGAGGCGCAACTGCAGCCTGAGGAACCACTGCCACCCAAGGAGCAGCCCCTGCATGACTCGACATCTAGATCTGTTGGGGAAACCAAAAACGGGTAGACAAAAAAAAACCCAAAAAAAAACCCCAAAGGAAAGAAAAGGATGCCTCGTCAGAAAAGTGGATAAGTGAAACAGAGTCATGCAATATGTCAGAAAAAGAACTCAGAATAATGGTCCTAGCATACATAAACCAGATGGAGGAAAAAAATCAACAACTTATGCAAGAATCAAGAAGAAATGAACAGTGATATAGCTGCAATAAAAAACACCATGGATATGTCAAAAGTAGAATAGGAGAAGCAGAGGAACGAATTAGCGAATTAGAAGACAGGGAAGCAAAACACACCCAAACTGAACTGCAATTGGAAAAAAAAAATTAAAAGACAGAAGGAGAGCCTAAGGGAGCTATGGGATAACATGAAACGAAGCAACATACGAATAATATGGGTGCCAAAACAACAGGAGGAGGAACAAGGATTAGAAAAACTATTTGAAGAAATGTTGTCCGAAAACTTCCCTGAGGTGGGGAAGAAAAAAGTCAGACAAGCACAGAGAGTCCCAAACAAGATGAACCCAAAAAGACCCACACCAAAACACGTCATAATTACCATGGCAAATGTTCAGGACAAAGAGAGAATCTTAAAGGCTGCAAGAGAGAGATGGAAAGTTACATACAAGGGATCTCCCATTAGATTATCAAATGATCTCTCAACAGAAAGACATCAAGCCAGAAGATAATGGAAGGAAATTTACAAAGTGATGCAAAGCAAGGGACTGAATCCGAGAATACTCTATCCAGCAAGGCTATCATTCAAAATTGAAGGGGAAATAAGGAGCTTCACAGACAAAAAAAAGCCGAAGGGAGTTTATTACTACCAAACCAGCAATACACGAAATGCTAAAGGGACTGGTGTAAAAAGAAGAAATAAAAAGGGAAGAAGGAACACAGGCACAAAAAATAAAAATGGCTACAAATAAGTACCTTTCAATAACAACTTTAAACGTAAATGGATTAAATGATCCAATCAGAAGACATCGAATGGCTGAATGGATAAAAATACATGACCCATACATTTGCTCTCTACAAGAGACCAACCTCAGAAGAAGGGACTCACACAGAATGAAAGTGAAGGGATGGAAAATATCTTTTAGGCATATAGAAATGAAAAAAAAGTTGGGGTAGAAATATTTATATCAGACAAAATAGACCTCAAAGTGAAGGCCATAATAAGAGATAAGGAAGGCCACATCATAGTACTAAAGGTATTGATACAACAAGAGGATATAATCCTGGTAAACATATATGCACACAATGTAGGAGCACCCCAATACATAAAAAAACTCCTGGAAGATATCAAGGGAGAGATCGACAACAATACAATCTTAGTAGGGAACTTAAAAACACCACTGACATCACTGGATAAATCCTCTAGACAAAAAAAATCAACAAAGAAACAGCAATCCTAAATGACTCACTAGATCAAATGGACTTAATTGACATCTTCAGAAGATTTCACCCCAAAGCCACGGGGTATACGTTCTTCTAAAGTGCACATGGGACATTTTCAAAAATAGACCACATATTGGGTCACAAGCAAAGTCTTCCTAAATTCAGTGAGATTGAAATCATACCAAGCATCTTCTCAGACCACAATGTCATAATATAGAAATAAACTACAATAAAACCAATCCAAAAACCTCAAACACTTGGAAGTTGAATAGCATGTTATTAAATATTGATTGGGTTGCCAATTAGATCAAAGAATAAATTAAAAACATCCTATAAACTAATGACAATGAAAACACAACAATCCAAAACCTATGGGACACAATGGAATCAGTCCTGAGAGGGAAGTTTATAGCTCTACAGGCCTACCTAAAAAAGCAAGAATAAATGGGCAGGACAAATGTTCATTATTTGATTAGAAACATTTTTTAAAGGTTCATGAGCTACAGAAACACAAAACTGGACAACATTAGCAGATATATTTCACTGCAATAGCGAGAGAGTGCTTACCCATGTGAAAAACAATAAGGCTGCAGAATGATCTTGGTCAGGAAGCATGCTCAGCATTTATATACTGGACAAAGGGATGATTTATGTTCTGAGTGGGACAGAGGGTGACTACATGAGATTCTTCATGCTTCATAGAAGAGTGCAAATTTAAAACTTATAAATTATTTACTTCTGTAATTTTCCATTTGATATATTCAATTTGTGATTGAATGGAAAACCAATCGCACAAATTAAAACAGCAGAAAATGAAAATGACAGTATTGAATACACCTATGATATAAAGTTATGTGTTATACATTTTTTATATGTGTGTGCCCTCTGAAGAAGCTAAATAAAGAATAGGAAGTATATATTTACAACATTCTTTTATATTAGTCTCCTAATTTTTATTCTGCCACATTTGTTTTTCATTTGCTCCTGCGCATTGGAAGTTACATCTGCTGTAGCATCTTACTGAAATACACTGCGACTCCCACACTTCTTTGTGCTGCTACAGTTGAATGTATTCCTTTTCCACATTTTATAGGCACAGCAATATAATTATATTCATTTTGATTATGCAATTGTGTTTTGAATTAATTATAGAGACAAAAGATGCATTCAAGCAGTCTTTTGGAGTTACTTAGTCCCTTGAACCCATAGCTGCATAATTTATAATAGCAAGATTTGGAAATAGCCTATGTGTCCATCAGCAGATGAGTTTATAAAAAAAAACTTTGGTACATTTACACAATGAAATACTACACAGCAATCAAAAAGAAAGAACCTTTACCATTTGCAACAGCATGAATGGAACTGGAGAGTATTATGCTAAGCGAAATAAGCCAGTCAGAGAAAGAAAAGTATCACATGATCTCACTCAAAAGTATCACATGGAATCTAATGAGACAAGTAACTGATGAACAAAAATATACCCAGAGACACAGAAACATGAACAGACTTTAGACTCTCAGAGGGAAGGCAGGTGAGGGTGGTCGGGAAGAGATCAACCAATGAACTTGTATGGATATTTGAATAACCAGAAAACACAGACAGTGGGATGGTGAGGGCATGGGTGGTCAGGGGGAGCAGAAAGTGGGCTGGAAGAGGTTCATGGGGAGAAAAGGAGGACCCAATGTAATACTTTCAAAAATAAAGTTAAAAAAAAAGTAAAATAAAATCACCTTAGAAGCAATAATAAATAAGTAAGTAAATAAGTAAGTAAGTAAATAAATAAATAAATAAATAAATAAATAAATAAATAAATAAAAACATTACAGACCTAACCGGTTTGGCTCAGTGAATAGAGCGTTGTCCTGCGGACTGAAGGGTCCCAGGTTCGATTCTGGTCAAGGGCATGTACCATGGTTGTGGGCACATCCCCAGTAGGGAGTGTGCAGGAGACAACTGATCAATGTTTCTCTCTCATCAATGTTTCTAACTCTCTATCCCTCTCCCTTTCTCTCTGTAAAATATCAATAAAATATATTTAAAAAATTATAGATAAAATATGTATCTAAATTATGCTATTATGTAAAATAGCATATAGGTACTGTGGTTATTGAAGGTCTAAACTTAAATAAACTTATGAGAAGATAAACATATTATTGTTCTTACCAGCATGATGCATTGATTGTTTCTTGACCTCTCCCTTTATTATACCTCTCTCGAAAGAACTTGGTAAGTGTTCTGTATCAGTCTCTATAGAAATAAGCAGTTTTAAATCAGTTTTGTAAGGCAAATATTAAACTATGTGTGTTGATATGTGTACGTGTTGTTTTCCGTGTGTGTTTGTGTAGTACTCACCTTATATGAGCCTTTTTCTCACTGGGGAAGGATTATACTGAGATATATGTGTTTTTAAATAAACACCTTAGAATTGTTAGAGTGATTAACCATTAGATAAATCTCTTTGTTCTGAGGCTTATACATGTTCAGTGATTTGACCAAGGTGCCATATCCAGCTAATGATAAAATTCAATCACAAACTGATATCTCCTAATTATTTAACTGTGTCTTTTCTCATAAGATACAAATTAGCTTGCCAATTCAAATCATCCTGAGAGCTGATCTTAATAACTTAATTTTCATGTGTAAAAACAACAACAACATATTTCTATTGCAAGGATAAATCTAGTTAGGCAGGTCCAAACAGTTTAGTTTGGAAAAATCTAGTTAGGCAGGTCCCAAGTTCAGATTGCAAACAATGGTCTTCATAGTCACAGAATCCTATTGTGAGGCAGAAATACTTAGACTTGTCTATGAATATATTCATGTCCTCATCCTCTTTTTGTTATGTAACTGTAAAGCAGTTAGGCATTAGCTAGCATTGGAAAAGAATAACAGGTAATTTGTGGACAGAGGTGAAGTTTATGCCCTCTCAAGTCTTATAAGAATGTAAATCTTCTAGCTGGGGAGGGAAAATAGGTAATTTACAACAATGTTGGCATTGGTATTGTGTCCCTTTCCACATGACTCTGGGAATTTTCCCCTTTTGCTGGATTTGGAAACTACTTTCTAGGCCCAATGACAAAAATACTATAATGAAATTTAGTTTTAAAATCTGCATCATGCAGAAAGCATAATTTGAATGGTGACTCCGCATCACCTACTTTATAAAGTTTTCTGGGCAAAACAAACAAACAAATAAATAAAATGGTCCCAAATCAAATGAACTGAGATAGAAACTTGGCATGATGTAGACATCATAGCTTGGAAGCCTTGTTTTAACGAAATGACTAAGCCCATGAATATCACCATGGCAGTACAAACATACCACCACAACAATCTAAGCAGAGATGAAATTAAGAAGGTGCTACATTAGCAAAGACAAAGACATACTGGATTGGGAAGAACAACTTTGCCACAGTAAGTTATGACATTTGTGAAAGTAACATCAGTTATAGCAATACATGACAGGACAACCTTAGCAGACATGTGTAATTCCTTGGTTTTCCTACAACAAATACAATTAGAAGAATTGATTCATTTGAATTGAGAGAGAGCAAAACAATATTGGTAATCAGAAAGGCAATGAGAATAGCCCTTGAGGGGTGAATGGCTTGAACACTGTAAGAACAATGCACAGATGACAATACATCGGCTTATAACATAGTTTTCTGAATCCTTTGGCCTATTGTAAGACCAACCATTCAGGAAAAAATTAATATTTTCAAAATGTTGGTGCAAATTCACAAGGCACCTGGTCACCCAAATGCTCTGATGGAGATGGCCAATGAGATTAATGGTGTTTCATACCAGCCAACACTACATCCATTCTAAAGCACATGGGTGAAGGGAGAAATGCTAAGTAATTTTGAGTCTTATTATATGAGAAGTGCATTTCAAAATGCCATAGCTACCATACATAGTAATTGTTTCAATGGATCTGGATAAAGTAAGTTGTAAACCTGTAGGAAATGACCCACTATGATCTATGCCATTAACTAAACCTGTGAATCATGAGGGAGGTCAAAATATCAAGAGTAACACGAGTTTGAAAGCAGTTGATGCAGACCCTCCTGAATGACTTTGAAAATTTCAAGTTTTCCATCAAGAAAATAACTGGTGAAGTGGTGGAAAAGAGAACTAGAATAATATGTGGAAACTGAAGAACCAGAGCCTGGATTTTTGCTGCGATCTCATGATAAAACTTTGATGAGGAGCACCTTCTCTAATGACTTATCAAAGAAAGTGGTTTCATGAGATTGAATTGACTCTTAGAAAACAAACAAACAAAACGATGCTGGGAAGAATGTTCTATTGACAACAAGAGATTTAAAACATTACCTAAATTTAGCTGATAAAGAAGTGGCAGGTTTTGAGAGTACTACTCCACTTTTAAAAGAAGTTCTACTGTGGGTATAGTGCTATCAATCAGCATTGAATGCTACCGAGAACTCATCATGAACAGAAGAGTCAGTTAATTTGGCAAACTCATTTGTTATCTTATATTAAAAATTGCCACAGCTATTCAACCTTTGGCAACTACCCAGTCTGATCCATCAGTAGCCATCATATTGGGGTAAGACCTTCCATCAGCAAAGAAATTACAAATCACTGAAGACTCAGATGATTACTAGCAGTTTGAAGCCATAAAATATTTTTAATTAAACATATGCATTATTTTCTTTTGTAGATAAAATACAGGGTAGACTACAATATAGTGTACTCATCACTATTGTACACATTTGGAAACCCAAAATTTCATGTGCTTGTTTTTGTGCTAATCACTGTATTGCAATGCTCTGGAACCAAACCCAAAACATGTCCAATGTATGCCTGTACTTCACAAAATAAGTTAATTAAAGGACAATTTTCATAAAAACTTTTCTCTATGTAATAGCAAATTATAGGTACTTTAGCTCTTCCACACTTAATTCAACTCAAAATAATATAAATATACTGAAACATTTTATTTTTTAAATTCTTCTTCTTACCAAGGAGTTTCATTGATTGTGTCTTGAATTGTCCCTTTATTATACCACGTGCAGTTGCATCTTTTGAGGGTTCTGCATTAACCCCTATAGAAACAAGCAGACTTTAAAACTCCTTATATCATCATTTATGTAGGAATATATATGTTTCCAAGAGTGAGTGTGTATGCTTGTTGTAACTAGCATATTTTATTGTCCAGAAAAGTGTTATATTAAAATATATGGATTGTAGCTTCACAGAAACTTAAATTGGAAGTGATGGAGCGAGGATATCAGCTATATTATGTTTATGATCAGAGACTTTTAGTGACTTGTCCAAAACCAAATATCAAGTTAATGACAAAATTGATATATGTTTTAGGAGATATGCCACATAATTCCTTAAACAGTGTTCATTCCATACAAATTCTCTATTATGCAAATTGCAATCATCCCAGAAAAGGTATGATAATAAAATTACTCCCAGGCTTATATTATATGCATCATTTTTCTTTAGGGATATACCTCATGCATCAGAACTTTACTGTTTGTGTGTTTCTTTTCTGTGAGTTTGTGTTTTTTTTTTGTTTATTTTTGCTTTGTTTTTGTTATTATTGTTTTTACTACAGGAGAAGTTGCAAATCATAGACTGTACAGTCACATAAACTTACTGTAAGCAGAAATGCTTTGATTCACCAAGGAACATTTTAATTCCCCTTTAGGTTCTGTATCTGTAAGCCATGTAGATATCAGTGATTAAGAGAATAAAAAGACTGTTTGGATTGAGAAAAATAACCCTGAAGATCCTTTGGCATGGAGAGCTTGTGATGTGCAAGGAGGAAAGGGTTAAGTTTGCAGCAGTACCACGGTACTGGTTGAATCCATTTCCACTGGAGTTTTCAGATGATTCAAAGTTTTTCCTACAATTAACAATTATTATGTTTGTTCAGTGACATAAAAATGCAAGAAATATACTAAAGAAAAATTAGTTTTGTAGAGGGATAAATTAGATTGGTGAACTAGAGTGGACTTTGGGACCAACAGTATATGGGGTTTTGGAAGTCAAATCTAGTGGACCCTGCAAGTGTAGTTGGAAACATCTCATGGTCCTGACACTGCACAGAAGACCTCTTGCTTTGAAGAAATGCCTGACCCTAGGAAGAAATATAAAAGGTTCCACTATGACTGCCAGCCAACACATACCATGTACCTTCTCCACAGAGAGTTTCCCAGCTGGGGTAACATAAAAATTTTTTTTTTAAATAGCTCATATTGGGCAGAACAAGTGTTCATTAATTGATTAGAAACATTTTTATAGATTCATGAGTTAGAACAATACCAAATTGGTTAACATTAGCTGATATATTTCAGTGAAATACTATGATGGTGCTTACCCATGTGATAAATGAGAAGGCTGCAGAATGATCATGGTGAGGGAACATGCTCAGCATTTATATCCTGGACAGAGGGATTATTTATGTTCTGGTTGGGACAGAGGCTGACTGCATGAGATTCTTCATGCTCCATAGAAGAGTGCAAATTTAAAACTTATGAATTATTTATTTCTGGAATTTTCCATTTTATATATTCAATTCATGATTGAGCATGGGTAACAGAAACTGCCCAAAGTAAATCTGCAGACAATGGAAGGTGATAGTACTAATACACCTATGATATAAAGTCATGAGTTATACTTGTTTTTATATAAGTGTTGTCCTCTGAATAAGCTGAGAAAAAAGAAGAGAAAGTATATATTTACAATGTGTTTTTTATATTAGTCTCTTTATTTATGATTCCAGGTTCTCTTCATTTGTTTTTGCACATTTGAGTTTACAAATGCTGTAGCATGTTACTGAAATACATCGTGACTCCCACACTTCTCTTTTGTGCTGCTACAGTGGAATGTAGTCCTTTCCCACATTTTATAGGCACAACAATACAAAGATATACATTTGGATTATGCAATTGCCTCTTGAAATCAATTAAGGAGACAAAAGGTGCATTGAACCTATTGTTCCTTTAAAGGAGGGAATCAAATTACCGCTTGAAGTCAATTGCTTTCAACATATAAAAACTTTCCTATTACTATTACTATTAAGGCAACTCTGCTGGCAAACCAACTGTTTAGTTTTCGATTGTTTGTTTTGTTTTTTAAAATTTGGGAATCTCTTTTTTACACCTTCACTTTAAAAAATAGTTTGACTAGATATAACCTTCTGGGTGACAGTGCTTTCCATCAGCCCTTTGTGGGTTTTATGATTTTCTTTGTCTTTCATAACTTTTTCAGGATGGTAGTAGAAAATCCGGTTGTAGATTTTACTATACTTATTCTACTTAGATTTCATTGAGTTTGGATGTGCAGATTGAAATTTATCATTGAATTTGTTGAAGATATTCAACCATTATTTCTTCCGATGCTTTTCCTGTCCCTTTTCTCTCTGCTCTACTTTTCCCATTATTTTAAGTGTAGAGATTCTTTCTTCTAACAATTCCAATCTATTCCTGAGCCCTTTTAATACATTTTACCTAAAAGTTATTGGAATTTCAATGCCAAAATCATCAGTGTTTTTCTTTTCATATATCATTCTGTCTCTCTGTTGACATTTTTATTTAATGAGAACTTGCCACCTATATTCCTTTTTCTTTAAACATGGGGTTCTTTACTTAAAATATTTATAAATTACAGGAAAACCTACAATTGGAACGCACACAAAAATTTGGTCTGCTTTTCTCCTGTGAGTGTTCACTTGCTATTTCTTTGCATGTCTCATATATTTTGTGGTAAAACCTGAGCATTATAAGCAATCAATTGCAGCAAATATGGGTTCCCTTCTCCTTCCTTTGAAGGCTTGTTGTCATTATGTGCCTGGTTATTTATTGAGTGATGGGGCTGGACTATTTCATATTTTACTAACTTGTCCTTCCCTGCAGTGTGAAGTTTCTAGTGTTGTTTCTGTGAGGGCATGAACTTGGGGCATGAACACCACCACCTTTGGATGACTAGTGTTTTGAAAGCCTCTCTTTTACTGTCTCCTTCCCTGATTGCTCTCTCTCTCTTTTTTTTTTAACATATTTTATTGATTTTTTTACAGAGAGGAAGGGAGAGAAATAGAGAGTTAGAAACATCAATGAGAGAGAAACATCGATCAGCTGCCTCCCACACATCTCCTACTGGGGATGTGCCGCAACCCAGGTACATGCCCTTGACCGGAATCGAACCTGGGACCCTTCAGTCCGCAGGCCGACGCTCTATCCACTGAGCCAAACCGGTTTCGGCCTGATTGCTCTCTTAACCTCCCTACTTTTTTGGTACCTTGTCAAAAATGGTAACAAAGTGTGTTAACCACTGATCTGCCAGGACAAGGATCAATAATTTATACTCTAAACTGTATTAAAAAGACAAAAACTAAAGATTACACCATCATTGGAGATATTAGACATTTGCCTAATAGTGTAATTAGGTTGGGAGTATTAACAAACAATGCAATACCTATTTTAAAAATTCCTCTTCTAATATCTTTCATTAGGTAGCTTTTCTTCACTTTTAAGTACAAAGCAACTAATGAATTGAGTCTGAAAGAAAAAGTGAGTAAAATGGTATTTTAAAGGCTTCCATCAAGCACATTCCAAGCTCACATTAGCACTGAATTTTTCTGGGATTTAAAGAGATGAGTCCTAAAACAGAAATTATGTATCTAAGTACTCCTTGATGATACTACTGGAGTTCTACTAATTATAGGAAGAAATTATGGAGATGTTTTATTATGTGAAATAGTGTATAGATACTATGGTCATTGAAGGCATAAACTTAAACTTCTGAGAAACTAAATAAACCGTAAATAGACTGGAAAAATTCTTGTTCTTACCAGCATGGTGCATTGATTGTGTCTTGGCTTCCCCTTTTATTATACCTCTTCCAAAAGCACCAGGTGACTGTTCTATATCAGTCTCTATAGAAAGAAGCAGTTTTAAATCAGTTTTGTAAGGCAAATATTTAACTATGTGTGTTGATTTGTGTATGTGTTGTTTTCTGTGTGTGTATTTGTGCCTAGCACTCCCCTTATATTAGCCTTTTTACTGCAGGAAAAGGATTATACTAAAATACCTGTGTTTCTGAAATAAACATCTTAAAATTGTTAGAATCATTTGCCATCACCTAAGTCTAATTGCACTGAGGCTAATACATGTTCAGTGTTTGACCAAGGTGACATATCCAGCTAATGACAAATTTCAATCACAAATTGAAGTCTCATAATTCCTTAACTGAGTCTTTTCTCATAACATACAAATTCTCTTACAAATTTCTATCATTTTAAAGAGCTGATCTTAATAATGTAACTTTCATGTGTGAAAAAAACAAATATTGCCTGGACTACTTCACAGGGACGTTTTACCAAACATTCAAAGAAGAAATAACACCTATTCTCAAACTATCCCAAAAAAAATTCAAGAGGAAGGAACACTTCCAAGCTCTTTCCATGAGGCCACAATTACCCTAATCCCCAAACCAGATAAAGAAATTACAAAGAAAGAGAACTATAGGTCAATATCCCTGATGAACATAGATGCTAAAATCCTCAACAAAATATTAGTTAATCAGATCCAGCATTGCATTAAAAAGGTCATACACCATGACCAAGTGGGGTTTATTCTGGGGATGCAAGGCTGGTTCCATATCTGCAAATCAATAAATTTGATACATCACATTAACAGATTGTAAGACAAAAATCACACGATCATATCAATGCAGAAAAAGCACTGGACAAAATCCAACACCCTTTTTTGATAAAAATTTCAGCAAAGTGGTAATAGAAGGTTCATACCTCAGCATAATAAAAGCCTTATATGACAAACCTACAGCTAACACTGTATTAAATGGGAAGAAACTAAAACCATCTCCCCTAAGAACAGGAATAGATAGGGATGTCCACTTTCACCACTCCTGGAAGTGCTAGCCATAGTGATCAGACAAGAAGAAGAAATTAAAGGCATCCAAATTGGAAAGGAGGAAGTAAAACAATCATTTTTCTCAGACAACATGGTATTATACATAGAAAACCTTAAAGACTCCATCCAAACCCTACCAGATTTAATAAATGAATTCAGCAATGTAGCAGGATATAAAATTAACTCCTAGAAATCTATGGCATTTATATATACCAATAATAATTTCAGAAAGAGATAGTAAAAAAGTCCCATTTACCATTGCAACAAAATAATTAGGATACCTTGGAATAAACTCAACCACAGTTGAGGACTAGAGGATGTTGAAAAAAGAGATAGAAGAATATGTAAACAAGTGGAAGAATATACCATGCTCATAGATTGTTAGAATCGACCTCATTAAAATGCCCGTATTACCCAAAGCAATCTACAGATTCAATGCAATCTATATTAAAATACCAATGGCATATTTCAAGGACCTAGAACAAACACTCCAAAAATGTATATGGAACCAAAAAAGACCCCAAACAGCCACAGTAATCTTGAGAAAGAAGAACAAAGTTGGAAGAATCACAATAGCAGGGATCAAGTTATACTACAAAGCCACTGTGCTCAAAACAGCATAGTACTGGTACAAGAACTAGCATATAGATAATGGAACAGAGAACCCAGAAATCGACCCAAGCAACTATGCTCAATTAATATTAGACAAAGGAGACAAGAGCATACATTGGAGCAGAGATAGTTTCTTCAATAAATGGTATTTGGAAAATTGGATAGGTACAGGCAAAAAACAAAAATAAAATTATATCAGCAACTTATACCATACACAAGAACAATTTCAAAATGGATATAAGACTTAAATGTAATATGTGAAACCATAAAAATCTTAGAAGAAACTATATGCAGCAAAACTCAGACATCTCTCATAGCAATATACTTACTGATACCGCTCCTAGGACAGGGGTGGGCAACCCCTGGCAAGCGTGCCAAACATGGCACGCCAGTAACTTTTGCTGGCACACAAAACCCTCTATTATCATCTTCTATTTACAATTTTTTTCTTAATATCGACTTTTTTATTTTTCAGATAAATTCAGTGTAGGTGCATCTTAGATAAATAAATAATTTCACATAACAAGTTATCTTAAAGACCATAGACATGGATTGATGAGAGAAGGGAAGAGCAATTTCAATAGTGTTGAAAACAAACTATTGAGGACTTGGAATGCCATTCCAGAAAATTTTTTCTGTTTATAAAACTTTGCAACAGTGATACTCCCCATGTTTTCATCCACATACACTTGTGAATCTTTCTTCTCAGTGATGAATTTTGTTAAGTCTCATAATAGGAGTAGCCTGATGGATGAAGGTAGTAGCTCATGTATTTCTCTGAAGGTCACGAAATATAAACCTGATGTAAAATCTCTGTCATCAGTGATGCAGCAGCAAAAGTCCCACTGATAATATCAAACGGAGTCATAAAGTTTTCTGTCGGTCTATCAGTGTACATGTCTACATTAAAAAATAAAGGTATTTTTCATCATCATATACTGTGTTTTTGTCACTAGAATGAATTTTATTTTTTCTTCAAGGTTCTTCACATACGTACACCTTAAGAGATATCAAGTAGGCATAACATGTTCTCAAAAAATTAGGGTTGGCACGCAGAAGAATTTTGAGTCAGAGATTTTGCTGGTTTTGGCACACACTCACAAAAAGGTTGCCCACCCCTGTCCTAGGACAATGGAAACTAAGGAGAAAATAAATAAATACATCAAAATAAAAAAGTTTTTGCACTGCAAAAGAAACCATCAACAAAATAACAAGAGCCCACTGCATTGGAGAACTCATTTGCCAATGATACATTTGATAAGGGGTCAATCTCCAAAACTTATAGGGTACTCATACAACTTAACAAAAGAAAGACAACCAATCCAATTAAAAAATGGGCAAAGGACCTAAACAGACACTTCTCCAAAGTGGATGTACAGAAGGCCAAAAGGCATATGAAAAATGCTCAAAGTCACTAATCATCCTAGAGATATAAATCAGAATGATAATGAGATACCACCTCACACCTTCCAGAATGGCTATTCAACAAATCAACAAACCACAAGTGTTGGTAAGGATGTGGAGAAAAGGGAACCCTCATATACTGCTGGTGTGAATGCAGACTGGTGTAGCCATTACGGAAAAACAATATGAAGTTTCCTCAAAAAATTAAATATGGAACTCCCATTTGACCCAGTGATCCCACTTCAAGGAATATGTCTTAAGAAATCAGAAACACCAATCAGAAAGTATATATGCACCCCTATGTTCATAGCTGCATAATTCAAAATAGTTAAGACTTGGAAACAGCCTAAGTGCCCATCAGCAGATGAGTGGATTCAAAAAGTATGATATATCTACACAATGGAATATTACACAGCTGTAAAAAAGAAGAAACTGTTACCTTTTGAAATAGCATGAATGGACCTGGAGAGCATTATGCTAAGCGAAATAAGCCAGTCAAAGATAAGTATCACATGACTTCACTCATATGTGAAATCTAATGAGCAACATAAACTGATGGACAAAAACAGATCCAGAGACATAGAAGCATTGAACAGACTGTCAAACCTCAGAGGGAAGGAAGTGGAGGGTGGGTGGGAAGTGATCAACCAATGAACTTGTATGCTTATATGCATAATCCATAGATAGAGACAATAAGGTATTGAAGGCCTGGGGTGGGGAGGTGTGGGGGACTTCATGAGGGCAATAGGGGAAGAAGGGGACATATGTAATACTTTCAACAAATAATATTTAAAAAGAAAACAAACAAACAAAACAAAAAATACATTTGTATTTCAGGGATAAACCTAGTTGGACGGGCCCAAATAGTTTTCTCCAAGTCAGGTTGCAAATTATGGTCATCATAGTCACAGAACCCTACTGTGAGGCAGAAATTCTTAGAGTTGTCCATGAATATATCCATGCCTTCACCCTCTTTTGTTATGTAAATGTAAAACTATTAAGCATTAGTTAGCATTGGAAAAGAAAAATAGGTAATTTGTGGACAGAGGTAAAGCTAATGCCTTCTCAAATCTTACAAGCATGTAGACCTTCTAGTTGGGGAGGGGAAATGGGTAATTTGCAGTAATATGAGCATTGGTATTGTGTCCCTTTCCATTTGAAACTTTAGGTGATTTTTCTCTTTTGCTGGATTTGGAATCTACTCTCTAGGCCAGGGGTGAGCAACCTTTTTGAGAGTGTGTGCCAAAACCAGCAAAATCTCTGACTCAAAATTCTTCTGCGTGCCAACCCTAATTTTTTGAGAACATGTTATGCCTACTTGATATCTCTTAAGGTGTACGTATGTGAAGAACCTTGAAGAAATAATAAAATTCATTTGAGCGACAAAAACACAGTATATGATGATGAAAAATACCTTTATTTTTTAATGTAGACATGTACACTGATAGACCGACAGAAAACTTTATGACTCCGTTTGATATTATCAGTGGGACTTTTGCTGCTGCATCACTGATGACAGAGATTTTACATCAGGTTTATATTTCGTGACCTTCAGAGATATACATGAGCTACTACCTTCATCCATCAGGCTACTCCTATTATGAGACTTAACAAAATTCATCACTGAGAAGAAAGACTCACAAGTGTATGTGGATGAAAACATGGGGAGTATCACTGTTGCAAAGTTTTATAAACAGAAAAAATTTTCTGGAATGGCATTCCAAGTCCTCAATAGTTTGTTTTCAACACTATTGAAATTGCTCTTCCCTTCTCTCATCAATCCATGTCTATGGTCTTTAAGATAACTTGTTATGTGAAATTATTTATTTATCTAAGATGCACCTACACTGAATTTATCTGAAAAATAAAAAAGTCGATATTAAGAAAAAAATTGTAAATGGAAGATTTTAAGAGAGGGTTTGCAATGCCAGGAAAAGTTATTTGCATGTCATGTTTGGCACGTGTGCCAGGGGTTGTCCACCCCTGCTCTAGGCCAAATGACAGAAAAATAAAATTTTGTTTTAAAAACTGAATCTTACTGAAAAAATAATTAGAATGGTGACACTTCATCACCTATTGGGTAACATTTTCTGGGCAAAAATAAATGAGTCCTATATAATAAAGAGGGAACATGCTAGTTGACCATCATGCCCTCACAAAATGGCGGTGCCTACAGCCACAAGATGGTGGCGCCCAGTCCACTCAACCCTGCTGGGTGCCTCAGGTCCTCCTGCAACCCCCACTGACTGAGGCTCAGGCAAGCATCAGATGGCGGCTGCCCAGCTGCCCAGGGCTGACCTGTGCAGGTAACCAGGGCCAGCTGAGGCTTGTGCTGCAGGCAGTGGCAGCAGCAGAGGTGTGATGGGGGAATTGCCTTTCCCTGATGACCAGGTCGCCTCCCACCCCTGAGGGTTCCCAGACTATGAGAGGGGGCAAGCCGGGCTGAGGGATCCCCTTCAGTGCATGAATTTTCATGCAGCGGGCCTCTAATAAATAATAATGAATGAATAAATAAAATGGTTCCAAATCAAATGAAACTGAGATGGAAACTTGCCATGATGCAGACATCATAAACTGGAAGCCTTGTTTTGGTGAAATGACTGAACCCATGAATATCCCCATGGAAATACAAACATACTACCACAGCAATATAAGCAGAGGGAAAGCATCATTAGCAAAGACAAGGACACACTGGGTTGGGTAAAACAACTTTGTCACAGAAAGTTATGACATTTGTGAAAGTAACCTTAGTTACAGCAACACATGAGAGGACAACCTTAGCAGACATGTGTTATTCCTTGGTCTTCCTCCAACAAATACAATTAGAATTGATTCAGTTCAATTGAGGGACCAAGAAATTCAGATAATCAGAAAGGCAATTTTAATAGCTCTTGAGGGCAGATTGGCTTTAACACTGTGAGCTAAAAAGGTGTGATGGGGGAATCTAAAATCTATTAAGAGGCACAATTTTCTTTTTTCACAAAATCCTAGCATTGCTTTTAAACATTTAAAAAAAATCCTATCCTTCTTGAAGTCACCTAAACTATTTTTTAACAACATATAACACAGTACTGTACAATGTTCTCATATTAAATGACTAGTAAGTGGTTATTAATAGTTAAGAGTTTTGTGCCACAATCAGCATAGTCACACTTTAGTATAAGCTTTTGATTTGTAATAAATAAATTCCCAGAGATATAGAATTGATATTTCTTTACAGTTTTAACTATTTCCCATTTTTCTGGTACTGTGTTACATGTTTCATGTATACATATTAAAAACATTGCTGAAATGATGCTATAATTATAAGTATAATTATTTATTTATGAAACTATAACTTTTAAGGAAACTGCAAGTCAAAATTCAAGGAAGAACATATTTAGAGTGTTTAATATATATGAGCTTTTTTTTACAATCTTTAATTTTATGTGCTTACTGTGGATCTAGTGTTATTGTCTTACTCTAATTCATCCATATCATCACCATCTCCTTTATGCCACTTTTTTGATATGTACTATTTTTTCTCTAGGTTATAGTCCCAACAATATTGTTTTACTTACTGTTCTTTATAATTGCCTTTTGAAAGAATTAAGAAAAGAGTCACAAAGGCATTTACATGGCCTTCTGTAATTTTAAAATTATTTTGAGTAATTTTTTTGAATTTTGCTTATTTTCTATTTCTTTTGTGTGGATTCACACTAATGTGTGAAAAGATGTCAATATTAGTATTTCTTGTTTAGCGGGTCTGCAAACAATAACTTTTCTCATTTTTCATTTGGAATGTCTGTATCAAACTTTCATTTTTGGAAAATAGTTTTCCATATACAGGATTCTTAGTTGACGGACTATTCTTATGCACTTTGGCTATTCTACCCCATGCCTTCTGGCCTCCATAGTCTCTGATGTTCAATCACCTGATTACCTGACTCACTTCTCTTTCTCATAACCTACTGTTTGTCTCTTCACCTTTCAACATAGTGGGTCTGGTTGTAGATTACTTTGTGCTTATTCTACTTAGATTTCCTTCAGCTTGAATGTGTATGTGGATTAATAAATTTCATTACACAACACTCACAATTTTCAACTTTATTTCTTCAAATATTTTTACTGCTCATTTCTCTCTCTACTCTCCTTCTGGTATTCCCAATAATTGAAGGGTGCTGGTTCTTTCTTCAGGCCTGTCAAGTCTTCCTTTGAACCCCTCCAGTGATTTTCCCCCCTTTTTACACATTTTACATTTCAAACTCCGAAATTTGCATGGATTTTTTACATTAATTTTTATCTCTTAGTTGGTACTATCTACTTAATGTAATATGTTCATCATATCTTCATTTTTCTTTGTAAATATTAGATTTTTTACACAAAAAAGATTTTTTGCAATATTACATCAAGCAACTAATTGGAGCCCTCCAACAGCATTTGCTCACCTGTGTTTCTGAGGTTCATGTAGATATTTCAAATATTTTCATTAGTATTGCAGTTGTTGTGGTGATATGTAAACAGGGATATTTAGGGTTACTATTGTATTTGTTTTGGAGTATCTCATACCATGCCCATATAACATGACAAACTTAACCAATAAATGTTTTGCTTTACCTGACTGCTCAACTCACTGACACTTTCCATCTTTTTCCCTTACCTTTGCTCTCCCTAGTTCATGAGACACAACCCTATTAAAATTAGGTCCATTAATGCCCTAGCTGGTTTGGCTCAGTGGATAGAGCGTTGGCCTGCAAACTGAAGTGTCCCAGGTTCAATTCCAGTCAAGGGCACATGTCCAGGTTGTGGGCTCATCCCCAGGAGGGATGAGCATGAGGCAGCCAATCAGTGTTTCTCTCTCTTATCATTGATGGTTCTATCTCTCTCTTCCTCTCCCTTCCTCTCTGAAATCAATAAAAAAAATATATATATATATAAAATTAGGTCCATTAATAATCCAAGATTGGCCTCTAAGTCTTTAATAGAAAGGAAGAGCCAATTACCTCCCACTTAAATAAAGTGCTAGATATAATTAAGTTAAGTAAGCAAGGCATGGCAAAAGTCAAGATAGCCCCTAAGCTAGGCCTTTGGTAGCAGTGAGCCAGGCTGTGTAACGGAAAAATTTCTTGAAGGAAAGTAAAGGTATCAGGGATCCCAGAAAGATAAGCTAGCAAAACTGCTTTATTTTTGACATGGAAAAAATTACAGTGGTTTGAATAAAAGATCAAACCGCTCACAACATTCCCTTAAACCTAAACCTAATCCAGAGCAAGACCCTAACTCTCTTCAATACTATGAAGGCTGCAGAAAAAAGTTTGAAGCTCATAGAGACTGTTTCAGGAGGTTTGAAAAAGGAAGCCACCTCCATAAACATAAAGGTACAGGGAAAGCTGCAGGTGCTCCCGGAGAAGCCACAGCAAAGTACCCAAAAGCTCTAGCTAAGACACTTAGTGAAGGTGGCCACACCACACAACAGGTGTTCACTGGTGACAGAGTAGCCTTATTTTTGAAGAAAACGGCAATAGGAACCTGCACAGCCAGGTAGGAAAAGTCAGTGACTGCCTCCAGAGTTTCAAACAACAGGCTGACCACATTTTTAGGATTTAATGCATTTGGCATGTTTACTTTGAAGCCAATGCTCATTTGCCATTCTAAAAATCCTAGGACCCTTCAGATCTAGGTTCAATCTCTTCCTCTGCACTATAATGAGAATAACACTGCCCAGATGATAGCACATCTGCTTAAAACAAAGTCTTCTGAATCTTTTAGCCCACTGTTAAAATATACATTCAAGGAAAAAAGAATTGTTTAAAAATATTAGTGCAAATTGACAAGGCACCTGGTTACCCAAGTGTGCTGATGGAGATGGCCAATGAGATTAATGGTGTTTCACTCCAGCCAATACTACATGCATTCTGAAGCACATGGGTGAAGAGGAGTAATGTTGAGTAATTTCAAATCTTATAAAATGAAAAGTACATTTCAAAATGCCATAGCTACCATACATAGTAATTGCTCTGATGGCTAAAGTACCAATAAGTTGTAAACCTGTAGAAAATGAACCATTATGATCTATGTCTTTAATAAAACCTGTGATTCATGGGAGAGGTCAAAATATCAATAGTAACAGGAGATGGAAGAAGTTGATTCAGACCCTCCTGAATGACTTTGAAAAGTTCAAGTTTTCCACCAATGAAATAACTGTTGAGGTGGTGGAAACAGCAAGAGACCTAGAATAAGAAGTGGAGCCTGAAGAACTGCAGCCTGGATTTCTTCTGTGATCTCATGATAAAACTTTTATGGATGAGGAGCATCTTCTTATGGCTGATCAAAGACATTGTTTTTTTGAGATGGCATCTACCCTTAGAAAAGATGCTTGGAAGATTATTTCATTGACAACAAAATTTTAGAACATTACCTAAAGTTAGCTGATGAAGAAACAGCAGCAGCTTTTGAGAGTACTACTCTTTTAAAAGAAGTTCTACTGTGGGTATAATGCTATCAAACAGCTCTGCATGCTACAGAGAACTCATCCATGAGCAGAAGAGTTTATTGATGTGGCAAACTCCATTGTTGTCTTATTTTAAGAAATAGCCACAGCTACCCTATCCTTTGGCAATCAACAGTCTAATCCATCAGCAGCCATCAACATTGGGGTCAGACCTTCCATCAGCAAAGGGATTACAACTCACTGAAGGCTCAGATGATTATTAGCAGTTTGAAGCCTAAAGTATTTTTAAGTAAAGATATGTATGATTTTCTTTTGTAGATAAAATACTATTGCACACAGGGTAGACTACAATATAGTGTAATCATCACTATTGTTCACTCTTTGAAACTCAAAATTTCATGTGACTCAAAAGCAGATAAATAAACCTGAAATATATATATTTTAAATTCTTCTTACCATGGAGTTCCATTGATTGTTTCTGGAGTTGTCCCTTAATTATGCCATGTGCAATTGTATCTGTTGAGCGTTCTGCATTAGCCCCTACAGAAACAAACAGACTTCAAGACCCATTTTATTATCATTTACTTATAAATCATTTACATAGACATATATATGCTTTCAGCGTGTTTGTATGCTCGTTGTAACTAGCATGTTTTATTGTAGAGAAAAGCATTATATTGAATTATATGGATTGCAGATTCACAGAAATTTAAATTGGAACAAATGAAATAAGGATATAAAGCCATATTATGTTGATATTCAGAGAGTTTTACTGACCTCCCCAAAACCAAATATCCAGATAATGGCAAAATTGATATACATTTTAAGAGATATGCCACATAATTCCTTAAACAGTGCTTAGTCCATACACATTATCTCTTATACAAATTGAAACCATCCCAGAGAAGTTATGATAAAATTACTTCCAGGCTTGTATTACATTCACACCCTTTCTTTAAGGATGTAACTTATCAATTAGAACTTCATTGTTTGTTTGTTTCTTTTTCATTTTTTTTTTCACTACAGAACAAGTTGCAAACCATAGACTGTGTAGTCCACATGAACCTACCGTGAGCAGAAATACTTTTACTCACCAGGTAAAATTTTAATTCCCCTTTAGGTTCTGAAACTGTAAACCATATACACTAATAGAAGACAAAGATGCTAATTCACCATACCTTTGCTATGCCCCAAGCCATGCCCACCAGCCAATCAGAGTGACTATATGCAAATTAACCCAACCAAGATGGCAGCCGGCAGCCACAGAGCTGGAGCAAGCAGGAGGATTGGTTGCCCGGACAATGGAGGAAATCAAGCTTCCCGCCTGCCCTAAGGCAGCTGTGTCCTCCACTCATGGCAACAAAGTTTCAATTATAGAAGACAAATAAATCCCAGATACCTTCTTCCAGCCAGCCTCCACTGGGAGCTTGGGTGGCTGGGGGCTGTGGCCAGCCTGCAAACAGCCCCTTACCCATGATGGCCACACCCTCATGGGGTGAGGGTCCCCGCGGGTGGGGGGGGAGGCTTAGCCAGCCTGAAAATGGCCCTCAGTCCCTCACCCAGACTGTCCAGGCACCCCAGCAGGACCCCCCACCTGAAGGGGCTGTGGCCAGCCTGCCAATAGCCATCATCCCCTCACCCAGGTAGGGCAGGCACTCCTATATAATAAAAGGGTAATATGCAAATTGACCCTAACAGCAGAATGACTGAGAATGATTGGTCACTATGACACACACTGACAACCAGGGGGCAGATTCTCAATGCAGGAGCTGCCCCCTGGTGGTCAGTGCACTCCCACAGGGGGAGCTCTGCTCAGCCACAAGCCAGGCTGATGGCTTCCAGTACAGTGGTGGTGGTGGGAGCCTCTTCAGCAGAGCTAATAATGTCTGACTGCAGCTTAGGCCTGCTCCGTGCTGGCAAGTGAACGTCCCCCGAAGGCTCCCGGGCTGCCAGAGGGATATCTGACTTCCAGCTTAGGCCCAATCCCCCAGGGAGCGGGCCTAAACCAGCAGGTGGTCATCCCCCGAGGGGTCCCAGACTGCGAGAGGGCACAGGCCAGGCTGAGGGACCCCCGCCTGGGTGCACAAATTTCTGTGCATCAGGCCTCTAGTATATATATAATCAGTGATTAAAAGAATATAAAAACATTGTTTGGATTGAGATAAATGTCTTTTGATGATCCTTTGGCATGAAGATGTTGTGAGATGCAAGGAGGAAATGGTTAAGTTTGTAGCAATACCAGGGTATTGGTTGGATCCATTTCCACTGGAGTTTTCATATGATTTAAAATTGTTCATGTAATTAACAAACTATTAAGTTTTTTCAGGGACATAAAAATGCATGAAATGTATAAAAGGGAAGTTAGTATTGTGGAAGGGATAAATTGCATTCATGCACCAGGCCTCTAGTTTAAAATATATATAAATTATAGGAAAACCTACAACTGGAAAACACAAAAAGATTTGTTCTGGTCTGCTTTTCTCCTATGTAGAGTTCACACTTGCTGTTCCTTTACATGTCTAGTATATTTTGTGGTGAAATCTGAGCATTTTAGGCAATGTATTGTAGCAAATCTGGTACTAGAATCCTTCCACAACACGTGGAGTCTTGTTGTCATTGTGTGCCTGGTTATTTACTGAGTGATGAGGCTGTGATATTTAATATTTTACTGAAGTGTCCTTTGCAGTGTGAAACATCTAGTGTTGTTCCTGTGAGGGCATGAATTTGGGGCATGAGCAACATCACCTTTGGATGACTAGTGTTTTGAAAGCCTTTCTTTCAGTGTCTTCTTCCCTGATTCTCCCTTAACCTGCCTATTTCTTTTGCTACCATGTCAAAGATGGTGACAGTGTGTTAGCCACTGATCTGCCAGGACAAGCAGCAGTAATATATACCCTAAACTGTATTAAAAAGGAAAAAACACAAGTTGCACCATCATATGAGATATTAAAAAATTTCCTGGTATTGTAATCACAAGGAGGGAATTAATAAGCAATGCAATGTCTATTTTCTAAATTCCTCTTCTAATCCCTTTCTTAAGGTAAATTTTCTGTATTTGCAAATACAAAGCAACTAATGAATTGGGTCTGAAAGACAAAGTGAGTAAGTTGCATTTTAAAGGCTTCCCTCAAGCATATTCCAAACTTACAATAGCATTGGATTTTTGAGGATGACCTTTAGGAGAATACTATTAAAACAGAAATTATGTATCTAAATACCCAATGATGGTAATTGCTAGAACTCAACTAATTATAGGAAAAAATTATGGAGAAGTTTTATTATGTACAATAGCATATAGGTACTGTGGTCATTGAAGGTGTAACTTAAATAAATTTCTGAGAATACAAATGAACCATAACTAGACTTGAGATATTCTTGCTTTTACCAGCATGCTGCATTGATTGTTTCTTGGCTTCCCCCTTGATTATACCTCTTCTAAAATCGCGGGTAAGTGTTATGTATCAGTCTCCATAGAATAAGCAGTTTAAAATCAGTTTTGTAAAGCAAATATTAACACGTGTGTGTGTATGTGTGTGTGTGTGTGAGTTGGTTTCCATGTGTAAGTGTTGTTTGTGACTAGTCCTTCCCTTATTAGCATTTTTATCACTGGAAATGGATTGTATTGAAGTATCTGTGTTTCTGAAATAAATACCTTAAAATCCTTACAGACATTAGCCATCACATAACCCTCATTGCACAGAGGCTTATACATGTTCAGTGATTTGACAAAGGTGACATATCCAACTAATGACAAAATTCTATCACAAACTGATGTCTCAGATTACCTTAATGGGTCTTTTCTCATAACATACACAATGTTTTGCAAATTTCCATAATCTTAGAAAGCTTATCTTAATAACATATCTTTCATTTTAAAAATGCACATTTCTATTGCAAGGGTAAACCTAGTTGGGTAGGTCCAAACAGTTTTCCCCGGGTCAGGTTGCAAAAAATGCTCATCCTAGTCACAGAACCTTCCTATGAGGCAGGAATTCTTAGACTTCTCCATGAATATATCCATGTCCTCACCCTCTTTTTCATTCTATAAGTGTGAAACTGTTAAGCACTGACTAGCTTTGGAAAAGATTAACAGGTAATTTGTGGACAGAGGTAAAGCTTATAGCCTCTCAAGTCTTAAAAACGTATAGACCTAGCTGGGGAAAGAAAGTGGGTAATTTGCAATATTGTGAGTACTGGTATTGAGTCCCTTTACATTTGTGTCTTTAGGTGATTTTCACCTTTTGATGGATTTGGAAACAACTCTCTAGGCCCAATTACAGGAAAACTATAATGAAATTAAGTTTAAGAATTGCATCTTGCAGAAAATAATAATTATTATGGTAACGCTGCATCACCTAGTGGGTAAAGTTTTCTGGGCAATAATAATGGTAATAATAATACTTATAATTCAATTGCAAATGGCATTGTGATGGAAACTTGCCTGATGCAGACATCACAGACTGGAAGCCTTGTTTTGGCAAAACGACTGAGCCCATGAATATAACCATGGTATACTGCAAGATAGTATAGTTATCACTTTTGTACATTCTTGGACACCTAAAATTTCATGTTACTTATTCTACTTTTTTTCCTTCTTTTTTTGATAGTCATTCTATAGCAATGTTCTGGAACCAAACCCAAAATATATCCAAGGTATGCCCGTACTTATGGAAAGAATTCACCTAATTAAAGGAAGGCATTGATGAAAAATTTCTTCATGTCATTCTAAACTCTAGGTATGTTTTTCTTCAAGATCCACACTTAATTAAATTCATTGTATACTTCAACACCAGAATTTGCATTTGCATTTGTTTTTTTAATATAAATTTTCCTCTCTTGGTTGATACTATGTATTTCATGAAATATGTTAACCATACCTTCCTTTTTCATTGAATATATTGCATTTTTTTTACTAAATAAACATTTTTGGCAACCCTACATCAAGCAAGTAATTAGGTCCTTCTTTCCAACAGCATTTGCCCCTTTTGCATATCTGAGAACCATTTTGGAACTCACAATATTTCAAATATTTTCATTAGTATTATAGTTGTTATGGTGATATGTACATAATTATCTTTGATATTGCCACGGTAATTTTTCTGGAGTGCCTCATACTGATGCTGTTGTAAAAACCTACTTATAATTTAAGAGTAAAGGAGTTAATTGGCGACCAGATAATATAAGCATGCTATTTATAAAACAGCCAAAAAGCATCATTTTATACTCTCTAAGTCTGTTCCCTGCTAATTGATGGGGCAAGGGACTTGACAAAGGCAGGTTGGAGGCATGGCCAATAAGTTCTGGGTGACATAGGAAGATGCTTTGCTGCCCATCACAGCTGGCCAGAATGGGCATGGTCACTGCAAGTGGGTCAAACCTGAATATTTAAGCTTTAAATCAAATGAGCTCAATGGGTTCCTGGCTCTCCTATGGCACAAGATGCACTCCCCTTGGCCATGTGGATCTACACACAATGAATTAATGAACTTTAATTAGCTTGGATGATGATCTACACCTGGCTGCAACATGGAATTGGAAACTCTGGACTCTGCCCTTGTTTGTAGCTCTGCTGGGGCCCACAGTGGTCCCTCTTTTAGGACTGGCTTAAGGGGGATGATACTTTACAACTGGAGGAATGTAACTCCATGCAATAAAGCCTTTTACGACATTTCATTATCCCCTATGGCTTCTCAAAATTCCATATTCAGTGGTACACCAAGAACCTGACTGCCATGAGTGACAGAAATTTGATTCCTCTGTTAACATCTATTGGTGAGAGAATCTGTTAGGGACATATATAGAATATTGGGGCTAGCTATAATTATAAGAAATATTAATCATGCTCTGCTAACCATGATTGTTTTCCTCTGATTAAAGAAATCATATTCTGATCTGGCTGGGATCTGGGAGGTAAGAATTGTCAATTATCATAGAACTAGAGGCCTGGTGCACAAAAATTTGTGCACTCGGGGGGGGGGGGGTTGGGGGGGGGGGTCCCTCAGCCCGGCATGTGCCCTCTTGCAGTCTGGGACCCCTCGGGAGATAACGACCTGCTGTCTTAGGCCTGCTCCCGGGTGGCAGAGGGCAGGCCCAATCCCTAGGTTCAGCCCCTGGTCGGGCTCAGAGCAGGGCTGATTGGGGAGTTGGGGCACTGCCCCATCACTCACAGAGCAGGGGCCATCAGGGGCGGTTGGGGCTCCGTACCCTGTCATGCACAGAGCAGGGCCGATCAGGGGGTTGAGGAGCTCCCCCCTGTCACACACAGAGCAGGGTGGATGAGGGGGTTGGGGCGCCGCACACTGTCACACTCAGGACAGGGCCGAGGGGGAGGTTATAGCTCTACCCTGTCACACACAGATCAGGGCCCATCGGGGGTGGTTGGGGCGCCGCCTTCTATCATCCACAGAGCAGGGCCCATCAGGGCGTTGGGGCGCCACACCCTGTCACACACAGAGCTGCAGGACAATCAGGGGGTTGGGGAGCTCCCCCCTATCAGGCACAGAGCAGGGCTGATCAGGGGGTTGGGACGGCTTCCTCTGTCACGAACAGAGCAGGGCGGATAGGGAGGTTGTGGCCCCTCCCCCTGTCACACACAGAGCTGCAGGGCGATTAGGGGGTTTGGGCGCTGCCCCATGTCACGCTGATCCCGGTGCTGGGAGGCCTCATGGCTCCGCTGATCCCGGTGCTGGGAGGCATATTACCCTTTTACTATATAGGGTAGAGGCCTGGTGCACGGGTGGGGGCAAGCTGGTTTGCCCTGAAGGGTGTCCTGGATCAGGGTGGGGTTCCCCACTGGGGTGCCTGGCCAGCCTGGATGAGGGGATGATGGCTGTTCGCAGCTGGTCACACACACTTCAGGGTTGGGGTCGCCACTGGGGTGCCTGGCCAATCTGGGTGAGGGGCTGAGGGCTGTTTTCAGGCTGGCAGGTGACTGAAGCTCCCAACCGCTCCTTTTTTTCTTTTTTATTCTGGGCCAGCTTTAGCTCTGAGGCTTGGCTCCAGCTCTTAGGCCTCCGCTGCTGAAAGCAGGTATCTGGTTTGTTTGGGTTCTATAATTGAAACCATGTTTCAACTCCAGCTCTGAGATCCCAGCTGGCTGAAAGCAGGTTTCTGGGGTTTTGTTTAGCTTCTATATTTGTAACAATGTTTCAAACTGCAAGCTCAGAGGTCGGCAAGGCAGGCGGGGAACGTTAGAGTCCTCCGTCACTGAAGCAAGCAAGCCTCATGTTCGCTTCAAGCTGCCTGGCTGACGGCTGCCATCTTGGCTGGCAGTTAATTTGCATATCACCCTGATTAGCCAATGGGAAGGGTAGTGGAGGTACGGCTAATTACCATGTTTCTCTTTTATTAGATAGGATGATTAACAATCTTGTTGCCCAAACAATGGAGTCCCAGAGGAGCCCACCCCCAGCACACATTGCCTGTAATCTTTAATTATGCTCATCCTTAACTTATTTTGCCTACTTCCCCATGTAATCTTTGTCCTACCCAATATAAGCAGCTGGTTTATGTGGGGGAAGAGGGGATTTCAGAGCAGATTTTTTTGGATGACCTGCTGCTCTTCCATACTGCCAGCATTATTGGAATAAACACTCATATATAATTCAAACCTACATCTGCTTAATTGGCTCACGTAATGACAGGCAACCTGGACTCATTATTTGTCTGTTGCCAAAATCTGGTGACCCAGGTAGGATCACCAGATATCCAACTTGCTGCCTAGATTAGGGGTCCCTAGGTGTTAGTTGTGGACTTATTTATTTGCAGTTCTACCAGAAATATTCCTATTTCATGTCCCAGCCACAGCCTCAGTAATCCCCATAAACTCACCTAAGATCTAAGTTGATTAAAGCATTTTTGTACAACAGGAGAAGCATTTGCTATCCCTCATACGGGCTTCTTTGTAGTGCATAGGGTGTATTTATTGTGTATGGCAAGGGAGGCATTTAATGCCTCTTGTCTTGTGGAGCTGGATCAGCTCCAGGTGGCAAGAAACCTCCAGTGGTCCTCGAATAATCTGCAAGCACATAGCCTGACCCACTTTGGGACAAAGGACATTGTTCTCCTCAAGTGTTTTCTTTTAAATGCAGGGCATTCTGAGGTTTCAGTGGCTGGGCAGACAAGGAGAATGGTGTGAAGCTCTTGTCTGTGGGTTTTGTGTGCCTATAAATATTTATATGAGTGTTTCTGCTGACTGTTGTTTTGTGTCTCTTTATTGTTGGGTTTGATTTGTTTAAAGATGTGTCATCTCCCACTTTGCTGAGGGCCCTAGTTGCTTATGGCCAGCTGAACCCATGGCAGGGATTGCAGGAACTTCTCAGCAGCTACTGAGAGTTTTTAATCTTGGATACCTCCCTGCTCTTCCTCTCAAGGCATCAGCTGCCCCAAATGCTTAGCTAGTGAGAGTTTTCTGTCTGTAAGGTAACTTTGGTTACAGATGTTCTTTGCTTGCTCTCTTATCTTTTGGGGACTTAGTTCACTCCTCACCATTTTATGAAAACAGGAGATCCTCTGTCTCTGCTATTTGGGCTTTGGCCACTCAGCCCATAGGTCATTTGCTGGGCTGGTTAGTGTGAGATAAGATGCTAAGGCTAATGGCCCAGTCCATCCTTTTGAGAGTACTCATTTATTTACTTTAGGGGTTGCTTTTATTTCTGTTTTGAAATAGGTTAAGATCTTCTACAATATGCAAAATTTCATTTTGTTCCATTCTGTTTAGAAACAAACATATGCAAAATAAACCTTTTAAACTCCCCAAGTTTTTCTACTAGAGGGCAGGCTGCAGAAGTGGCATTGGAGGGCTACTCCCAATTTGTGAAGAAAAAGAAAATAGTAAAGTATTTGGTAACTTAAAACTTTGAAGTTCTGCTGGGTTAAACATTAAAATTATTAAATATCTAGGTATTTTGAAATAACAGGATACTTGAAATATTAATTAATCTGAGCAGAGCAAGGATGATGGGCCAGGTCGGCTACATCCCTTTGAAGCAGGAGACAGAGCTCTACTCAAAACATGGGAGGTAGAATGCAAGATGAACAAATAGAGGAAAAATAAATAGGACTCTGAGATGTGCTTCTCTCCACTCCAATTGCTCTGAAGTTAGCAATGGACAACAGACCTTTACACCTTGCCTATTAGGAATTGGGACACCTACTACTAATATATAAATTATTCTATTCATTTTGGGTAGAAAGTTACAGATAGGACCTTTATATGTTGGGACCCACAGCCTGGGAAAAGGGTGCAGAGATGTTTTCCCCAAAGGTTACTGGAATAGCTTTCTAAGGTGAATGTCTGACATTTACTGGGTGTTCTATGTCACTGTTCAGTGTCTAATAACTGCAATATGAATTCCTCTGATAATTTCACACTCCCTTATAGTAATGGGCATAGTAAGCTGCTGGCTGGTGAGTTTCTGATATATGGGGTAACCGTTTATCCTTATATCCCTGCCAAGAGCACCAGGGAAGAAACATCACAGGGTCTGGGCCAAAAGAAACCATTTCATGGCCATGGCATAGGACTTCAATGATGATCTCCACCTTTGGAATCCTGCTGAATATATTGCTTTCACCATTTTTGTTATGCTGGTAATGATAAACTCTCTTAATGTAGAAGTGACTGGGCTGGCTTTAGTATAGTAAAAACTTTGAATACCATCTGCAGGGCTATACATGGAATAAATCAGGAACTGAGCCAGGTGAGGCAGGCAGTTCTAGACAATCTGGCAGCAGCAAATTATTTGCTATTGTTAGCTCTGATTAAATAATTGAAGTGATCCTCCCTCCCCTAGTAATCGACCTTTAAACCACTTCACAACAGACATTCCCTTCACTTACACCACATTCCACTCGCTAGACTGTTATATTTCCCTTCCCTGGACTTTTCTAGGATCCAGACCCACCCAGAGACTTCCCTACTGAAAAAGCCCACCTAAAGTCCTTTAAAACCTCTGACTCCCTGTCCCTGGAGCTGAAATTATTTTGCAGCAAAATCATCTGGTATTGAGTTGACCTAATAAATTCATAATCCCTTACCACATTAGGCCCCATCCATTCCTCTTTTAATTACCTTAACCTTCCCCTGATCCTCCCCACAATCCCCTCCCCTTCCAGTTTTGTAGATTTATGGAATACAGGGCTCTGACCTTCTGGTGCTTGTGTTAGAGCAGTGGTTCTCAACCTGTGGGTCGCGACCCCTTTGGCGGTCGAATGACCCTTTCATAGGGGTCGCCTAAGACCATCCTGCATATCAGATATTTACATTATGATTCATAACAGTAGCAACATTACAGTTAGGAAATAGCAATGAAAATAATTTTATTGTTGGGTCACAACATGAAGAACTGTATTTAAAAGGCCAGAAGGTTGAGAACCACTGTGCTAGAGACTAGTGGGAGAATGGTGCCCAATTGGATGTATTAAGAAAAGCTGCTTAACTGGTTTTGTAGGTTGCAGTGGCCCTACCCTCTCTCTTCTATGCTTAGGGACCCATGGCATCATCCCTAGCAACCTTGTTGGACTGCAGATGCATGTCCATTCCCCCTGTGGGTTCCTGAGCATAGAAGGGCATCATCCTTCTCTACTTTTGTTTCTTTTCTCCTTGAAATGAACAGTAGCACAATATCCATTCTGGGAGAGTGCCCCATTCATGCATGGAATTTTATTCTGGGTTAGTCAAAGAAAATTGTCTGCCTTTAATTGTCTTTCTAGTGCTAGTGCCTAGTCTTCAAAAAGTCTTGTCTGAGTCATCTATTGGAATTCAGATTCTAAGTTCTATGAAAGCTACAATAAGATCAGAGGCAATAAGAATTTTCTGTGTGGAGATAACTAGGTTCAATCCAATGGTGCCTGATTAGCACTAACATTCTAACCCTCCTCTACTGGGAAAAACTGTATTGTTATTTTGGAAAGGTCTCTGGCCCAGTGTGGGAAAGGTGTTTTCATTTTCTCCTCGAAATGAACAACAATACAATTTTCATTCCTCAAGAGTGGCAGGGGAAGTACTCCACTACATCCCCATGGCTCAAGGCCAGGTGGGACTCCACACAATGGACTAATGTAAGTCAATTAGGGATGCTCTGCACTCTGGCCTTTCTTTTGGCTCTTCTGGAACCCCAGATGCTCCTCTTTCAGGACTGGTTTAAGGGGCGTGGAACTTTACAGCATGAGCAATGTAAATACACACCACATCACATTCTCCCCTGGAGCTTCATATAATCTTATTTCAGCAATATCTGGCATGGAATGCAGATTCAGAGAAAGAGATCTCATCTGAGCCTAAACTTATCTGAGCCAATCAATTGAATTAAGTTCACCTGTGATTACTGAATTAGTGAGTTAAAATAATCTCATCTGAGACTAAGCTATTTAAGCCCATCAGTTTAACTCAATTCATCTCTGGTTTGCTCTATCAGTGCATGTTGATGTTTGCCAACAAGAAGCCTGTGTTGCTGAAAGGTTATGAAACCTGTTTAATAATTTATGGATGCTAATTGACCACTTTTAGTTCTTTTTCCTTACTGCCTGATACCTCCAAAATTTGGCAATTCTTAATGAGTGAGTTATGGCAATGCATTTCTTTGCATAAATCCAAGAATACCAATTCTAAACTATGTGGCCTTATTGACCAAAACTTTCACAGGATTGCCATGTCTAAAGGAGACATGCCTGAAATTCTGGATGCCACCAGAGTCCTTAAGGAATTGAGATTGACCCTCAAGCTGATTGATGCCAATCAAGAGCCACTTGTGCTGATTGTCAAACTGCAGCAGGAAGGCCAGGGAGGTTTGGGGGGCAGGAGGGAGGGGGGTAAGAGATCAACTGAAGGAGTTGTATGCATGCATATAATCATAACCAATGGACATAAGACACTAGGGGGTAGGGGAGGCCAGGGGATTGTCAAGGGCGGGGCGGGGGGAAGGACACATATGTAATACCCTTTGTAATACTTTAAGCAATAAAACAATAATAATAATAAAAAAAAAGAACTAGAACCTAAAAAAAAAAAAAGAGCCACTTGTAAAACTGGCCTGATACCTTGCTAGGGCACATGGTTTGTGACAATCTTTCCAGGGAAGAAACAAAGATAGTTTTTCTCTTCAAGTTGTCTTTGGAACCTCAAGGACTGGAGAACATGACCCAAACCAGTATCTCAGGTACAACCTGATCGCAATTGTGGCCTTCACTTATCCACCTTGTGGGGCTAGCTCTACTAGAGCAAAATCTAAAAATTTCTTATAAACAAATGAGATTCCAACAAAGTGGATTTGAAAAAGCCTGTGAGATCAATTTGATCATTTGTTACTCTGATTGTGTTTATGCATATAATAAAGTCAAACTTAATACAGTCTCTTAAAACATGAGGGTAATCTTAGCGAGAGAAATATTGTGCTTCAATGGAAACTATAATGCCCAATTGCTGATATTGGTCTCCAAAGCAGTTAACTGTCTTCAATGTCTTGATTTTAAAGCTGTGTCTGCATATGGAATAAAGACCTCAACACCTGATGACATCACCAGACATGAAAGATGTCCTAACTTCATACAAACTATCAGATTGTCACTGCTGGTTTCCATTTTTATAGAATGTATGCTTATGTCCTTGTGTACCTAATTGCTTGTGTTCACAATATAGACCTGTTTAGAAGCCATCTGCATCACCATCTGCAATGAGAATTAGCTGTCTGGACTTACAATTAAATCAATGAAACATAGACAGTTTATTCACTTCATTTGAAACTGCTTTCCTCTTCTGTCCAAACTGGTCTGTCAGAAAAGACCCAGAGTTTCTCACAAGAAATATCTTAGAATTTTTCCCTTAGCTTAATTTAAATTAAGTATGGTGGAAAAAAGGGCTTCAGACAAGTGAGACACATCTGCCTTCAGGGAAGCCTATCCTCCAACAGAATTGGGGACACTGATAGTCTTTCCTTGGTCACGTGGGTTTCTGCCTCTCACTAAAGCTTCAGTTGCAATAAGTCTCCTCACTTTTGAGTTTTGCCTTTTAAGCTTCTTGTCAAGTTTGTCATTTCCAAAATAAATGAAGAATGCCACGTTCTCCAACATGTCATCCATATGGACATCTCATGTGTCATCTCCCTGGAATACCAGACTGACCTTGACTTTGCAGCATTCCTCTTCCCTGCATTAAGACTCCTTTTCCATTGTTGCTTCCCCCGTCCAATGTCAGGCAGGGAGAAACCCCAAACCTGTAGATAGGCAGATCTACTACTGTTTGACAGCAGGAAGTAGATATAGAAGATAGAGACTTTTGTCCATTTCCCCTTCGGACAACTATAAAAAGGTTATATTTTTCTGGGGGGAGAATGATGCCATTGTAATAATCTGGGTATTATTTAATAGGAAAATAATAAAGGAGAGACCAGATAATATAGGCATGCCGTTTATACAGGTTAACCAAAAAGATAAATTCAACACTCCAACTCTGTTCCCCACTGAACAATGAGGAAGGGACTGAACAAAGTTTGAAAGCATGCCCAATAAAGTCAAAGTGACATGGGAAGGTGCTTTTTCATCAATCACCCTTGGGAACAGGTAATTGGCCAGAATGGGCATGTCTACTGCAAGCACATGAAACCTGAACATTAAACATTTAACCCAAGGAGCACACACTGTCTCCTCTCTCTCTGGTGCACCTGGTTCCTTGCTCTCCTGTGGCAGGGGAAGTACTCCACTGTGTCCACCTGGCTCAAGGCCAGGTGGGACTCCACACAATGGACTAATGAAATTCAATTAGGGAGGCTCTGCACTCTGGCCTTTCTTTTGGCTCTTCTGGAACCCCAGATGCCCCTCTTTCAGGACTGGTTTAACGGGCATGGAACTTTACAGCATGAGCAATGTAAATACACACCACATCACATTATCCCCTGGAGCTTCATATAATCTTATTTCACCAATATCCCCAAAACCTAACTCTCACAAATGATAGAGACATTTGATTCCCACATAAAATGATAACCTTAACTGTGCGGAGCCGGCACGGCCATAGCATACTCATGCCAGCTCAGACTGGTTCAGTGACCCTGAGTGGGGGCGATGAAAGGCTTAGAAAAGACAGAGAATAGGATGAAAGCTGGGTCTTGGTGGAACGCTGCTCCTCTTATGGACAATGCCAGAGCCCACAGCGGTGTCTTTATTTTATAGCAGATGCCACGAGGCAAAGCAGGGGCATGATCAAGATGTTTACAGCATTCTCGTGGGTTTCAGTCCCACTCAATTACATGCACCTGAAGTCTATCACTCAGGCACGTGGGGCCACATTTTCAGACCATAGATTCAAGCTTACAACTATAGCTGTTGGCTATAATTGTGCTGGGAAGGCTCTTCCCTCCAAGCTGGGACTTGTACTTGGCCACGAGGGGACTGTGCCCTTTCATCAGTACAAGGCATGAACCTGTCCAAAACATTGTAGCCGTGCCCCACACTTAACCAATAAATGTTGTGCACTATCTGACTGATGTACTCATTGAACATTTCTGCCTCTCTCCTTAATCCCAGAGACACAACAATATTGAAATTATGCTGATTAATAACCCCACATTGGCTTCTAAGTGTTCAAGTGAAAGGAAGAATCTCATACCTCTCCCTTAACTCAAAGGCTAGATATTATTAAGTTTAGTAAGCAAGGCATGCCAAAGTCGAGATAGGCTGAAAGTGGGTGGCAGTAAGCTAGACTACGAATACAGAGACATTCTTGAAGAAAAGTAAAGGTGTTAAACCACGGATAACTAAGAACAATAAGATAGCAAAAAAGTTTTATTGTTAACATGAAGAACAGTTTAGTGGTTTGGATACAAGATCAAGTCAGCCAGAACAAGCCATTAAGCCTAAACAAATCCAGAACAAGACCCTCACTCTTTTTAATACTATGAAGGGTGCAGAAAAAGGTTTGAAGTTCATAGAGACTGTTTCAGGAGGTTTGAAAACAAGCAGCCATCTCCTTAAGCATAAAGGTGCAGGGGAAGCTGCAGGTGCTCCGGAGAAGCCCCACAGCAAAGCACTCAGAAGCTGTAGCTATGACACTTAGTGAAGGTGGCCACACCATACAACTGGTGTTCACTGGTGACAGAGTAGCCTTATTTTTGAAGAAAACGGCAATAGGAACCTGCATAGCCAGGGAAGAAAAGTCAGTGACTGCCTCCAGGGTTTCAAACAACAGGCTGACAAAATCATGAAGACTTCATGCAACTGGTACGTTTATTTTAAACCCAGTGCTCATTTGCCATTCTAAAAATCCTAGGACCCTTCACATCTATGTTCAATGTATTCTGTCTGTGCTCTATAATGAGAACAACAATGCCCAGTTGACAGCACATCTACTTACAACATAATTTTCTAAATATTTTGGCCCACTGTTAAGACCTACCATTCAGAAAATAGAATCTTTTTAATATATTGCTGCAAATTGACAAGGCACCTGGTCACCCAAGAGTTCTGAAAGGAAGAGCAATGGGATTAATGGCATTTCACATCAGCCAAAACTACATCCCTTCTGAAGCACATGTGTGAAGATGAGTAATTCTGAGTAATTTCAAATCTTACTATATAAGAAGCACATTTCGAAATGCTATAGCTACCATTCATAATAATGGACCCAATGGATCTGTGCAAAGTATGTTTTAAACATTTATAAAATGTTTTTAAACATTCAGTAAGTTGTAAAATATTCAGACCCACTTTTATCTATGCCATTGACAAAATCTGTGATTCATGGGAGAGGTCAAAATATTAATTGTAATAGCAGTTTGAAAGAAATTGATTCAGGCCCTCTTAAATGACCATGAAAATTTCAAGTTTTCCATCAGGGAAATAACTGGTGAGGTGGTGGAAATATCAAGAGAACTAGAATAATAAGTGGAGCCTGAAGAAGTACAGCCTGGATTTCTGCTGTGATCTCATGATACAACTTTAATAGATGAGGAGCACCTTCTTATGTATGATCAAAGAACGTGGTTTCTTGAGATGGAATCTACTCTCAGAAAAGATGTTGAGAAGATTGATGAATTGACAGCAAAGTTTTAGAACATTACCGAAACTTAGCTGATGAAGAAGTGGAAAATTTTGAGAGTACTACTCCAACTTTAACAGAAGTTCTACTGTGGATATAATGCTATCAAACAGCCTTGCATGCTACAAAGAACTCATCCATGAGCAAGTAAGTTGATATGGCAAACTCTACTGTTGTCTTATTTTAAGAAACTTCCACAGCTACCCCAACATCAGCAACTACCAGTCTGAACGAACCTCAGCCATCAATATTGAGATAAAGCCCCACATATACAAAATGATTACAACTCAGTAAAGTTTCAGATGGTTATTATCAGTTTCTAGACATAAAGTATTTTCTATTAAATTCACATATTATTTTCTTTGTAGATAAAATGCTATTGTACACAGAATAGAATTCACTATAGTGTAATCATCATTTTATACACTTTGTGAAACCCCAAATTTCATGTGCCTTGTGTTTTGTGATATTCACGCTATTGCAATGGTCTGGAACAAAACACAAAGTATCTCCAAGGTCTGCCTGTACTTAAGGCAAGAATTTAACTCATTAAAGAAGGGTATTCATCAAAACTTTTCTCCATGTAATAGTAACCTACAGGTACTTTTCTTCTTTAAGTTACACACTTAATTCAACTTCAAAAAGATGAATAAACCTGACAAATTTTATTTTTGAAATTCTTCTCCTTACCAAGATGTTCCATTGATTGGGTCTTCAGTTGTCCCTTTATTATGCCATGTGGAGTTGCATCTGTTGTGCGTTCTGCATTAGCTCCTATTGAAACATAGATTTGAAAGCACATCATTGTGATAATTTATGTACAAATTAGAGGCCCAGTTCATGAAATTGTCCACAGGTTCTGTCCAGCAGTCCGCTCCAATCGGGGCCTGGTCAGGGCTGAGCAAGCTGCGGGAGGGCTCACGGGTGATTGGCCGGTGGACCCTGCACCGAATTGGGGTGGTGGGCAATCTAGGCTGGGGCTGGCTGGCGGGAGGGGCTGTGGGCTGATCTGGGGTGGGGACTGGAGGGGGAAGTGCCACAGCCCCGCCCTTAATCAGATTGGGAGGAGGTGATCAGACTAGTTCACTGGCATCATAGTTACCCATTGTTCCGGTCGTTATGGCATTTGAGTCGCTGGCTTTATATATATGTATATATATATATATATATATATATATATATATATATATATATATATATATATATTACATAGGAATATATCTGTTCCCTATAGTGTACATATATGTTGGTTGTATCTAGCCTATCAAATTTTATTGAAATATTTTGATTGGAAATTCAAAAAAACATATATTGGAACAGATGGAAAAATATGTCAGCCATATTATGCTGATGTTCAGAGACCTTTGGTGACATCTCCAAAACCAAATAACCAGGAAATGGTAAAATAGATATACATTTTAGGAGCTATGTCTCATAATTCCTTAAACACTGCTTATTCCATATAAATTTTTTATTATGCAAATGGAAATCATCCCAGTGAATTTGTGATCATAAAATTACTTGCAAGCTTACATTAAATGCACACTCTTTCTGTGGGGATGTACCTCATGAAATAGAACATCACTGTTTGTTTATTGTTAATTTGTTTGTTTTTATCCCCCAGATAAGTTCCATACCATAGACTGTACAGTCACAAAAACTTATGAGCTAGAAACACTTTGACTCACCAGGGAACATTTTAATTCCCCTTAGATTTTGCAACTATAAAGCATGTAGATATCAGTGAGAAAGAGAATAAAGACATTGATCAGATTGAGAAAAAATGCCTTGTAAGGTTCCTTTGCATGGAGATCTTGTGACATGCAAGGAGGAAATTGTTAAGTTTTAAGCAGTACCAGGATACTGGTTAGATCCATTTCCACCGGAGTTTTCATATGATTCAATGAATTACTTTCTTACCAACTAATAATTTGGTCCTATGACATAAAAATGCATGAAAGATATTAAAAAGAAATTAGCATTGTGGGAGGGATAAATTGGATTCAGGAACTAAAAAGGACTTCAGAGGTAATAAAGTATGGAGTGGAAGTCAGTTCTAGTGGACCCTGCAAGTGTAGTTGGAAACATTTCATGATCCTGATACTGCACAGCAGACATCTTGCTTTGAAGTAATGCCTGAGCCTATGAAGAAATAAAAGAGTTCACACTATGACTCTGCCTGCCAACAAATACCATAACACCTTCTTTACAGAGAGTGTCCCAGTTGTGGTATTATTACACAGCTGGCCCATATTGGGCAAAAGAAAAAAAGGTCATTATTGATTAGAAACATTTTGTGAAAGATCAAGGAGGTAGAGCAACACAACTCTGGGCAACATTAGCCAATATATTACAGCAACTCTGGTTTTTCTCCATTAGGTGTAAGTAAAAAACACCACTTCAGAAGAATCAAGTATGCAAAGTATTCTAAGATAAGTGGGAGCCAATCAGAATAGGCTTTGAGGGGAGAAATGTTGGAGAAACTTATGTGAAGAATCACAATTTTCTTACCATAAACATCTTCCCATTGCTTTAAACTTCCCTTAATGTCTTCTTATTTGTAGGTCAGAGAGCTATTTTTAGCAATTATGTAGGCATACAATACATTTTTCCCATATGAAGTGTGATATTTAATGGGTTATTAAAATTTATACTCAGAGTTGTATAACTACCAACATTGATAATTTTAGAACCCATTTCAGATTGTGACGAAATAAATACCAGGGAGATCTAGAAATGCTAATCCCATATCATTCTCTTACATCTTTCCCGTTTCTGTGCTACTATTACCCACCTTATCAGTGAGGGATCCCTTCGAAGATCCCCCCGCGGATGGATGCTTGAAACTGTGGATTGTGCCAAACCCTAAATATAATCAGAGCTTTCCGATATAAACTTATCTCTGATAAAAATGCTGGCTTCTCTTTGGTATATGCAAACTGCCAGCATCTCTACTCTTGCATGTTGGGGCCAGTATGAAGTAAAACCATGTTTAGTTGAACATAAGCACTGCAATACCATGACAGTGCTTACCCATGTGATAACTGAGAAGGCTACTGAGTGACAAAAGGGCAGGTAGCGTTATCAGAGTGAATAGGCTGGACAAAGGGATTATTCATGTTCTGGGTAGGAGAGAGGAGGATGGCATGAGATTCACCATCTCTACAGAATAATGAATTATTTAAAACATGAATTATTTATCTTGTCATTTTCCATGTAATATATTCCATTCCTGATTGACCCTTATTTTTGAAAATTGGAATCCCTTTTTCTAACCTTCACTCTGAACGATAGTTTGTCTAGTTATAAGAATCATAGTGACATTTTTTTTTCTACTAGCACTCTTACTATGCCATCCCTTCACCTATATTCCTGGACATTTTGTGATGTCAAGTCAGCTCTTCATCTTACCAGGTTTCTCTTTTTTAAGATGAGTTGTTTGCCCTTTGTGGGTTGTATTATTTTCTCTGTCCTTCATAACTTTCAACAAGATGGGTCTGATTGCATATTTCTTTTTTAAAAATATATTTTATTGATTTTTTACAGAGAGGAAGGGAGAGGGATAGAGAGTTAGAAACATCGATGAGAGAGAAACATCAATCAGCTGCATCCTGCACACTCCCTACTGGGGATGTGCCTGCAACCAAGGTACATGCCCTTGACCGGAATCGAACCTGGGACCCTTTAGTCCACAGGCTGATGCTCTATCCACTGAGCCAAACCGGTTTGGGCTGATTGCATATTTCATTGTACCTATTCTACTTAGATTTCATTGAGCTTGGATGTGCAGATTGATATTTTTCATTGAATATATTTGAAAATATTCAACCTTTATTTCTTCCAATGCTTTTCCTGCCCCCTTCCTCCCTGCTCTACTTTCACTCTTCCCATTATGTCAAGTGCAGAGAGTCTTTCTTCTGACAATTCCAATCTATTCCTGTGCCCCTATAATGCATTTTACCTAACCGTTATTATAATTTCAATACCAAAATCATCAGTGTTTTTCTTTTTATATATCATTCTGTCTCTATGTTGATATTTTCATTTGATGAGAACTAGCCACCTATGATCTTTTCTCTTTTAAACATGGAGTTCTTTATTTAATATATTTATAAATTATAGGAAAATCTACAACTGGAACACACACAAAGATTTGTTCTGGTCTGCTTTTCTCCTATGTAGAGTTCACACTTGCTGTTCCTTTACATGTCTCATATATTTTGTGGTAAAACCTGAGCATTTTAAGCAATGTATTGTAGCAAATCTAGGTACTCTTACTGCATTGGGAGGCTTGTCATTGTGTATGTGGTCATTTACTGAGTGATGAGTCTGTGCTATTTTGTATTTTACTGATGTGTCCTTCCCTGCAGTGTGAAGCTTTTAGTGTTGTTCCTGTGATGGCATGAAATTGGGGCATGAGCACCATCACCGTGGAATGACTAGTGTTTTGAAATCCTTTCTTTCAGTGTCTCCTTCCCTGATTCTCCCTTAACCTGCCTATTTCCTTTGCTACCATGTCAAAGATGGTGACAACGTCTGTTAGCCACTGATCTGCCAGGACAAGAAGCAGTAATTTATACCCTAAAGTGTATTAAAAAGGAACAAACTTAGGTTACACCATCACCTGAAATATTAGAAATTTTCCCGGTATTGCAATCATATGGAGGGAATTAATAAGCAATGCAATGTCTATTTTCTAAATTCTTCTTCTAATCCCTTTCTTTAGGTAACTTTTCTGTATTTGCAAATACAAAGCAACTAATGAATTGGGTCTGAAAAACAAAGTAAATAAAGTGGCATTTTAAAGGCTTCCATCAAGCAAATTTCAAACTCACAATAGCATTGGATTTTTGTGGACGACTTTAAGGAGATGACTCTTAAAACAGAAATTATGTATCTAAGTACCCATTGATGGTAACTGCTAGCATTCTAGTAATTATAGGAAGAAATTATGGAGAAGTTTTATTATGTACAATAGCATATAGGTACTGTTGTCATTGATATTGTAAACTTAAATAAACTTCTGAGAAGACAAATGAACCATAACTAGACTTGAAATATTCTTGTTCTTACCAGCATGGTACATTGGTTGTTTCTTGGCTTCCCCCTTGATTATACCTCTTCCAAAATCGCTGCGTAAGTGTTCTGTATCAGTCTCTATAGAATAAGCAGTTTAAAATCAGTTTTGTAAAGCAAATATTAACACACACGTGTGTGTGTGTGTGTGTGTGTGGGTGGGTGTTTGCGCGCGCGCGCATCGGTTTCCGAGTATAAGTATGTTTGTGAATAGTGCTCCACTTATGAGCATTTTTATCACTGGAAATGGATTGTATTGAAGTATCTGTGTTTCTGAAATAAATACCTTAAAATCCTTACAGACATTAGCCATCACATAACCCTCATTACACAGAGGCTTATACATGTTCAATGATTTGACCAAGGTGTCATATCCAACTAATGAGAAAATTCAATCACAAAATGATGTCTCATAATTCTTTAACTGGTCTTTTCTCATAACATACATGTTGTTTTGCAAATTTGCATCATCTTAGAGAATTTATCTTAATAACTTAAAACACACACACACACACACACACACACACACATTTCTATTGCAAGGATAAACCTAGTTGGGCAGGTCCAAACAGTTTTCCCCGGGTCAGGTTGCAAACAGTGATCATCCTAGTCACAGAACCTTCCTATGAGGCAGGAATTCTTAGACTTGTCCATTAATATATCCATGTCCTCACCCTCTTTTTCATTTGATAAGTGTGAAACTGTTAAGCATTGGCGAGCTTTGGAAAAGATAACAGGTAATTTGTGGACAGAGGTAAAGCTTATAGCCTCTCAAGTCTTAAAAGCATGTAGACCTTCTAGCTGGGGAAAGAAAGTGGGTAATTTGCAATATTGTGAGTACTGGTATTGAGTCCCTTTACATTTGTGTCTTTATGTGATTTTCACCTTTTGATGGATTTGGAAACAACTCTCTAGGCCCAATTATAGGAAAACTATAATGAAATTAAGTTTAAGAATTGCATCTTGCAGAAAATAATAATTATTATGGTAACTCTGCATCACCTATTGGGTAAAGTTTTCTGGGCAATAATAATGGTAATAATAATGCTTATAATTCAATTGCAAATGGCATTGTGATGGAAACTTGCCTGATGCAGACATCATAGACTGGAAGCCTTGTTTTGGCAAAACAACTGAGCCCATGAATATATAACCATGGTATATGCAAGACAGTATAATTACCACTTTTGTGCCTTCTTGGAAACCAAATATTTCATGTTACTTCTGTTTTTTTTTTTTCTTTTGTTTTTTGATAGCCACTCTATAGCAATGCTCTGGAACAAAACCCAAAATATACCCATGTACCTGTACTTAATGAAAGATTCACCTAATTAAAGGAAGGCGTTGATGAAAAATTTCTCCATGTAATACTATACTCTAGGTAACTTTTTCTTTAAGGTCCATACTTAATTCATTGTTACCTTTCAACACCAGAATTTACATTTTATTTAATATAAATTTTTCTCTCTTGGTTGATACTATGTATCTGATAAAATACGTTAACCATACCTTCATTTTTTTCTTTGCAAATATTGCATTTTTTACTAAATAAACATTTTTGGCAACCCTATATCAACAAATAATTAGGGCCCTCTTTCCAACAACATTTGCTCCTGTTGCATCTGTGTGATCCATTTTGGATCTCACAATTTTTCAAACATTTTCATTAGTATTACAGTTGTTATGGTGATATGTACATAATTATCTTTGATGTCACCATTATATTTTTTCTGGAGTGCCTCATACTAATGCTATTGTAATAACCTATTTATAATTTAATAATAAAGGCATTAATGGGAGACCAGATAATATAACCATGCCATTTATAAAGCTCTGCCCAAAATCGGCATTTAATACCCTCTAAGTCTGTTGGCCCACTGATTAATGGGGCAAGGGATTGGTCAAAGGCAGGTTGGAGGCATGGCCAATAAGTTCTGGGTGACATAGGAAGTTCATTTGCAGTCCATCAGAGCTAGGAGTGAGGCAGTTACTGGAAGGGGCATGGTCACTTTCAGGGAGTCAAACATGAATAATTTTGCTTTGAAACAGATGAGCTCACTGGGTTCTCACCTCTCCTATGGCACAGGATGCACTCCCCTTGGCCAGTGACTCATGGCCATGTGGACCTACACACAATGAACTAATGAACTTTAATTAGGTTCGATGCTGATCTACACCCAGCTACAACATAGAATGGAAGCTCTGGACTCTGGCCTTGTTTGTAGCTCTGCTGGAGCCCACAGCTGTCTGTCTTTCCGGACTGGCTTTAGGGGGATAGTATTTACAACTGGAAGAATGTAACTCCATGCAATAAAGCCTTTTACTACATTTCATTATCCCCTGTGGCTTCTCAAAATTCTTATTTCAGTGTTACACCAAGAACCTGATTCCCATGGGTGACAGAAAATTGATTCCTCTGTTAATATCTATTGGTAAGAGAATCTGTTAGGGACAGATATAGAATATTGGGGCTAGCTAAGAAATTTTAATCATGCTCTGCTAACTGTGATTGTTTTGGCTCTGATTAAAGAAATCATATGCTGATCTGGCTGGGATTTAGGACTTAAGATCTGCCTATTATTGGGAGACCCAAGAAGATGGCTGACAGGATGGCAGTGAGGAAGAGAGTGTGAGTGAGTGAATGAGGTTGTGAAAAGGGAGTGTGTGTATGTGTGGGGCGTGTGTGTATGTGTGAGTGACGGACAGTTATATTCTGCTCGACTCTTGGGGACTGCCAGACCAGGCTCTCCTAGTCGGGCAGCCTCTACTACCAGTGAAATATCTCCCAGGGCCGCCTTCTCTGCTTCAGAGGCTGTGCCATTTTAAAGTGGAAAGCGGCTGCAAATGGAAGCCCAGCCTTATCTCCACCCAGAGAAACCTCGGACAACACCCTGGACCCTATAGTAACACCATTCAGGGATCAGCTACCTTGGTTGCAAACCCATGAACACCGAGACTTGAGCCTCTCCGGCTGCAGGTGCCTAAAACGTTTGTCCAGGAGGAGACAAAATAGCGGCTGAATAGGCTAACGTGCCCTGCACCTTCTTATGGTGCAGATAGAATAACTGAATCGAATAACATCCATCCAGAATTGGTGAATTAGACATAGCTGGTGAGACAATCCATGTCCAGAAAGGACAGAGTATGCCTATAGAATGGTGGCATTAGGGATCTGGGCTGGAGAGAGAGACTGTATCATTCAGGTCTAGAGGGTCAGAAGGAAACTGTGCTGCATCAAGTTCTTATCCCTTGGAGACAGGCGAAGGGGGTCCACAGGCCGCTGGCAGCAGGGGACTCTAGATCTAAGCCCATAGTCCATGGGAGGCTGTGCTCAGAAAGCACATTGTGGTTCTGCACTCTCCACACAGTGCCCCGAGGAGATAAATGCACAGCAGTAAGGTTGCTCTCTCTTTATATTTTCCTTGATAGACCCAGTACATAGGATTTTTCAATTACGGACACTCACTGTGGCTGCGATGAAGGGGAAGATGGTTTTGTGGAAGCTGGGAGGCAAAATATGGAGAGGCAACCAGAAAGCCAGGTCTGGGACAGTTTGGTCCCTCCAACCCTGAACAGCCATTTTCCTCTTGAAGACCATGCCCTTCTTAGTGGTTCAGCCACACCCAGCCTTGAGCTCTGCTGGGAAACAAGGACTCTGAATACCCCCAGGGAGCCCTCCGGCACTGACAGCAACACTGCCACCTAGAGCCCGTGTCAGAAATAGACACTTGTGTAAATACAACTGAAAGCAGGCAGACAAACAAAGCAGGCAGATTGATCCCACCTGCCTGAAATCAAGGCTCTGAAGTCTGACACACAGGAACAGCTAATCCCTGGGAACTCAACAAGGTGCTGACTACTTAACAGGAAACTGAGACGTGGAAGACAGAACAGTAGAGAGGGGTCTTAAACCAGCCCCCATGGGACATTAAATCTCAGCTGAAGCGAACGACACTTCACTACTTCATTTTTCTATATTTTATCTTTTAATTAAGAAATTAAAATCTTTTCCTTTCCTCTTAATTTTATTATTTTTTATTACTTTTATTTATTAATGTTTTTTAAACTTTTATTTTTTGAATTAGTGTTCTACATTCTATTTTATTTTTATTATTTTATAATTATTTTACTTTATCTCACTTTTTCCTTTTTGCCAACCTTTTCTTCCTCACTTCTGCCCTTTTCATCTAGTTTCTCTTCTTCTATTCCTATTATTTTTTCTCTCTCCTTTCTTTTTATTCCTTGTTAAAAATCAATCTTCTTTATCTGCTTTATTGGTGAATTACTATTATAGTAGACTGTTGGCTAATTCATATATCTAATTTCTGCTCCCCTGCTCCAAAGTCTATGCACCCTTCTCTCTTCTCTTTCCTCGGTAGCCAATTTTTTTTCTTGTTGTTGTTTCATTATTTGTTTTTATTTTATACTTTTGTTTTTCCTCTCCTCACTTACTCTTTTCTTCTACTAACACCTTAATTAGTTTCACTTACCAAACTCAGGCCTATATGCTTTCTACTCTTTTCTTCTTTTCCAAAAAAAAGATTAATATAAAGATAGATAGATTAAAGGAAGGGGAAATTTTACGTATGTATATATATTTATATATGCTTATCTAATTATTTTTTTAAACTTTTTTTATTGAGTATTTTGTTTTTTACTTTTCTTCTTATACACTTATTCTCTTTCTACCTCCTCTATACTGAATCATGGTCATTCCCCCACTCATTAAATTCCTTTACCTTACCTTCTAGAAGTAAGCTCTGCCTCTTCAGATTCAGTTACACCCTTTTTTTTTCTGGGTATTTGTTGTTTGAATTTTTTTGTTTATCTGTTGATTTTGTGGAGTTTTCTCCCCATATACATGTATTTTTCCCCATCTTTTTTCTTATCTCTCTTACCTTATTTCTTTTGTCAATAACATTTTTGCGATCTCTTTTCTCCCCTAATTCTCTTTCCTCTGGTGGTCACCTTTATCTGGGTTTATCAGTGATGTGAATACATTTGTATTTTTTTCCCTCTGTGTCATGTCTTGTCATGTTGTATATTGTGCCTTTTGGTCAAAATGGTAGAGTGAGCCACAAAACCAGACACCCTGAGAGGAGCAAAAGTTGGCAAAGAAACAGCTCCGATATGAAAAAAAAAAAAAAAAAAAAAGAATAAAAATCACCAGAAAAGGAAGTAAATGAAATGGAGGAAAGAAATTTGTCAGAGAAAGAATCTAGAGCAATGGTCATAAGGACATTGAAAAGGATGGAACACAAATTCAACATGTTTAAGTCAAGAGGAAATGAAGAAGAACCGAAAGAAATAAAGAATGGCATAGCTTCAGTAAAGAACAAAATAGAAAGCATCAACAGTAGACTAGACGAAGCTGAGGACTGCCTCAAGGAGCTAGGAGACAAGGTAGGAGAAAACATCAAAGCACAGCAGCAACTGGAAAAAGAAAACTTAAAAAGCAGGAGGAGAGTCTAAGGGAGCTTTGGGTCACCACGAAATGAAACAACATTCACATAATAAGGGTGCCAGAAGAAAAGGAATCTGAGCAAGGATTAGAAATCCAGTATGAAGAAATCATGAAAACAAACTTCCCTAATATTGGGGGGAAAATATCACACAAGTCCAAGAAGCTCACAGAGTCCCAAATAAGATGAACCCAAAAAGACTGACACCAAGAGACATCATAATTAAATTGGCAAACACCAAAGACAAAGTAAGAATCTTAAAGCTGCCAGAGTGAGACAGAAAGTTAACTATAAGGAATTTCCCATTAGACTAGCAACTGATTTCTCAACAGAATTACATCAGGCAATAAGGGAATGGAATGAAATATATAAAGTGATGCAAAGCAAGGGACTGAATCCAAGAATACTATACCTAGCAAAGCTATCATTCAAAACTGAAAGTGAAATCAGGAGCTTCAAAGACAAGAAAATACTAAGGGAGTTTATCAACACCAAGTCAGCAATGCAAGAAATTCTAAAGGGACTGCTGTAACAAGAAGAAATTGGCAGGGAAGAAAGAAGATAGGCATAAAGAATAAAAATGTTGACAAACAAGTAGCTATCCATAAAAACCTTAAACTAAAATGGGTTAAATGCTCCAATCAAAAAACATATGATTGCTTAATGGACAAGAAAACATGACCCATATTTCTGCTTCCTTCAGGAGACCCACCTCAGAACAAAGGACTCACAGAGACTGATAATTAAGGGATGTAACAAAATTATTCAGGCAAATGGAAAAAACAAAACAAAACAAAACAAAAAAACAGCTGTGGTAGCAATACTTATATCTCACAAATTAGACCTCAAAGTGAAGGCCATACCAAGAGAAAAGGAAGGCCATTTCATAATACTAAAAGGAACAACTCAACCAGAGGATATAACTCTGGTAAACATATATGCATTTAATATAGAAGCACCCAAATACATAAAAAAAAAAAAAAAAAAAAAAACTTCTGGAAAATATCAAGGGAAAGATCAACAGCAATATAGTCACAGTAAGGCACTTTAATACCCCATTGACACCACTGGATAAATCCTCTAAACAAACAAAAAAAATCAGCAAAGAAACATCAATACTAAATGAATTATTAGATCAGATGGAATTAATTGACATCTTTGGAACATTTCATGCCAAAGCTACATAATAAACATTCTTCTCAAGTGCACATGGGACATTTTCAAAGATAGACCACACATTTAGATACAGGCAAAGTCTCTTAAAATTCAAGAAGATAGAAATCTTATCTTCTCACATCACAATGGCATAAAATTAGAATTCAAGTATAATAAAACAATGAAAAAAATCAAACACTTGTAGGCTAAATAACATGGTATGAAACAGTGATTGGATTACCAAAGAGATCAAAGAAGAAATAAAAAGCATCCTGGCAACAAATGACAATGCAAACACAATCCAAAATCAATGAGACACAGTAAAAGCAGTCCTGAGAGGGCAGTTCATAGCTCTACAGGCCAACCTCAATAAACAAGAAAAAATGGTAATAAACTATCAAACCGTACAACCCAAAGAATTAGAAAGAGAGCAACAAGAAAAGCTCAGAGTAAGCAGAACGAAGGAAATAATAAAGAGCAGAAATAAATGACATAGATACCAAAAAACAATACAAAAGATCAATAAAACCAAGAGCCGCTTCCTTGAAAGGATACAAAGATTGATGAACCTCTAACCAGGGTCACCAAGAAGAAAAGAGAGAGGACCCAAATAAACAAAATCAGAAATGAAACAGATGGAGTAACCACTGACCTCACAGAAATACAAAGGATTATGAAAAAATACTATGAACAACTCTATTTCAACAAACTGAACAACTTAGAGGAAATGGATATATTCTTAGAAAAATACAAACTTCCAAAACTCAATTAGGAGAGAATGAAAAAAACCCTGAATATGCCGTTAACTACTGAAAGATTGAAGAAGTAATCAAAAATCTTCCAGCAAAAAAAAGCCCTGGTGTGAAGGGCTTTACAGAGTAGCTCTACCAACCTTTCAAAGAACTGACACCTATTCTCCTCAGACTATTCCAAAAAAATTCAAGAGGAACTCACACTTCCAAGCTTTTTCTATGAAGCCAGCATTACCCTAATTTCCAAACCAGATAAAGACACCACAAAAAAAGAGAAGTACAGGCCAATATCCTTGATGAACATAGATGCTGAAATTCTCAACAAAAGTCTATCCAATCGGATCCAGCATTACATTAGAAATATCATACACTATGACCAAGTGGGATTTAACCAGGGATGCAAGGATGGTCCACAAATCAATAAATGTGATAGAGCACATAAACAAATTGAGAGACAAAAATCACATAAACATATCAATTGATGCAGAAAAAGCATTTGACAAAATCCAACACCCGTTCTTGATAAAAACTCTCAGAAAAGTTGGAATAGTGGGATTATTCCTCAACATAATAAAAGCCTTATATGAAAAACCTACAGCCAACATCATACTCAATGGGTAAAAACTAAAACCATTTCTCTTAAGAACAGGAACAAGACAGTGATGCCCACTTTCACCACTCCTGTTTGATATAGTACTGGAAGTGCTAGCCATAGAGATCAAACAAGAATAAGAAACAAAAGACATCCAAATTGGAAACAAGAAATAAAACTGTCCTTATTCTCAGATGCCATGATTCTGTACCTAGAAAACCCCAAAGACTCCATCAAAAAATTACTAAAGTTAATAAATAAATTTGTCAATGTAGCAGGATACAGAAACCAGAAACCTATGGCTTTTTTATACACCAATAATGAGCACATAAAAAGAGAAACTAAAAAAACAATCCCATTTACTGCACTAAAAAAATTAATATTCCTAGGAATAAATTTAACCAAAGAGGTAAGGGACCTGTATTCACAAATTTACAGGACACTGAAAAAACAGGTAAAGGAAGACATGAACAAATGGAAGAATATACAGTGTTCATGGATTGGTAGAATAAACATCATTAAAATGTTCATACTACCCTAAGCAATTTATAGATTTAAAACAATCCCCATTAAAATACCAACAGCATATTTCAAAAACCTAGAACAAACTCTCCAAAAATTCATATAGAATAATAAGCGACCCTGAATAGCTGCAGCAATCCTGAGAAAGAAGAAAAAAGTTGGAGGGATCACAATACCAGAAATCAGACTATACTACAAAGCCACTATTCTCAAAACTTCCTGGTACTGACATAAAAACAGACATATAGACCAATGGAATAGAACAGAGAGCCCAGAATTAGATCCAATCCATTATGCTCAATTAATATTTGACAAAAGAGGCAAACACATAAAATGGACTCAAACAGTCTCTTTAATATTTGGACAGATACATGAAAAAAAAAATGAAACTAGACCACTAAATTACACCATACACAAAAATAAACTCAAAATGGTTCAAGGATTTAAAGGTAAGACACGAAACCATAAAAATCTTAGAGGAATACATGGCAGCAAAATATTAGACATATGTTGTAACAATATCTTTATCGATACAGCTCCTCGGGCAATGAAAACAAGGAGGAAATAAACAAATGGGGATACATCTAAATAAAAAGCTTCTGCACAGCAAAGGAAACCATCAACAAAACAAGAATTCCCACTGCATGGGAGAACATATTTGTCAATATTACATCTGATAAGGTTTTAATCTCCAAAATTTATAGGGAACTCATACACCTTAACAAAAGAAAGATAAACAATCCAATCAAAAAATGGAGAAAATACTTTTCAAAAGTGGACATAAGGAAGGCTGAGAGACATATGAAAACATGCTCAGTCACTAATCATATGAAAGATGAAAATCAAAATGACAATGAGATACCATCTCAAATCTGTCAGAATGACTATCATCAACCAATTGACAAATGACAAGTGCTCTCAAGGATGTAGAGAAAAAGGGACCCTCTGCTCTGCTGGTGGAAATGCAGACTGGTGCAGCCACTGTGACAAGTAGTATGGAGTTTCCTCAAAAAATTAAAAATGGAACTTCCATTTGACACAGTAATATCACCTGGGAATATAACCCATGAAAACAGAAACACCAATCAGAAAGGATATATGCACCCCTATGTTCATAGCAGCACAATTTACAGTAGCTAAGATTTGGAAGCAGCCTAAGTGCCCATCAGTAGATGAGTGGATTAGAAAACTGGTACATCTACACAATAGAATACTACTCTGCGTAAAAAAGAAGTAATTCTTACCATTTGAAACAGCATGGATGGAACTGGATAGCATTATGCTAAGTGGAATAAGCCACTTGGAGATAGATAAATATCACATGATCTCACTCATTTGTGGAATATAATGAACAAAATAAACTGATGGACAAAAATAGATTCAGAGACAAGGTAACACTGAACAGATCATTCAACCTCTGAGAGAAGGCAGGGGAGGCAGGGGGGTGGGTTAGAGATCAATCATAGGACTTGCATGCATGCATATTAGCATAACCAATGGACACAGACTCTGGGGCATTAGTGGCTTGAACTACGGGGTGTGTGCTGGGGGAGGGGGTCAATCAGGGAAAAAAGAGACATATGTAATATCCTATCTAATAACAGAGAAACATGGTAATTAGCCGTACCTCTGCTACCCTTCCCATTGGCTAATCAGGGCGATATGCAAATTAACTGCCAACCAAGATGGCGGCCGGCAGCCAGGCAGCTTGAAGTGAACAGGAGGCTTGCTTGCTTCAGTGACGGAGGAAGCTAACATTCCCCGCCTGCCTTGCCGGCCTCTGAGCTTGCAGTTTAAGAAACATTGTTACAAATATAGAAGCTGAACAAAACCCCAGAAACCTGCTTTCATCCAGCCGGACTTCAGCCAGCAGGACCGCAACATTGTTTCAATTATAGAACAAATGCAGACCCCTGCTTTTAGCCAGCCAAGATCTCAGAGCTGGAGTGAGCAGGACCACAACAGCGTTACAATTATAGAACCCAAACAAACCAGATACCTGCTTTCAGCAGCAGAGGCCTCAGAGCTGGAGCCAAGCCTCAGAGCTAAAGCTGGCCCAGAATAAAAAAAGAAAAGAAAAAAAAGGACAGGTTGGGAGCTTCAGTCACCCACCAGCCTGAAAACAGCCCTCAGCCCCTCATCCAGACTGGCCAGGCACCCCAGTAGGGACCCCCACCCTGAAGGGTGTGTGACCAGCTGCAAACAGCCATCATCCCCTCACCCAGGCTAGCCAGGCACACCAGTGGGGACCCCCACCCTGAAGGATGTGTGACCAGCTGCAAACAGCCATCATCCCCTCACCCAGGCTGGCCAGGCACCCCAGTGGGGAACCCCACCCTGATCCAGGACACCCTTCAGGGCAAACCAGCCGGCCCCCACCCATGCACCAGGCCTCTATCCTATATAGTAAAAGGGTAATATGCCTCCCAGCAATGGAATCGGCGGAGCAGCGAGGCCTACTGGCACCAGGATTAGCGTGACAGGGGGCAGCAACCAAACCCCCTGATCACCCTGCAGCTCTGTGTGTGACAGGGAGCGGGGCCACAACCTCCCTATCCTCCCTGCTCTGTTCATGACAGGGGAAGGTGCCCCAACCGCCTGATCAGCCCTGCTCTGTCCCTGATAGGGGGGAGCTCCCCAACCCCCTGATTGTCCTGCGGCTCTGTGTGTGACAGGGTGCAGCGCCCCTACCCCCTGATCGGCCCTGCTGTGTGTGTGACAGGGTGCGGTGCCTCAACGCCCCCCACGGGCCCTGCTCTGTGTGTGATGTGGTAGAGCCATAACCTCCCCATCGGTCCTGCCCTGAGTGTGATAGTGACAGTGCCCCAACCCCCTGATCGGCCCTGCTCTGTGGGTGACAGGGGATGGTGCCCCAACTCCCCTGTCGGCCCTACTCTGTGAGTGACAGGGGGAACTCCTCAACCCCCTGATCATCCCTGCTCTGTGCGTGAAAGGGGGGAGCCTCCCAACCCCCTGATGGGTCCTACTCTGTGCCTGACAGGGGGGAGCTCCTCAACCCCCTGATCTGCCCTGCTCTGTGCATGACAGGGTACGGAGCCCCAACCCCCCTGATGGGCCCTGCTCTGTGTGTGACAGGGGGCAGCGTCCCAACCCCCTGACTGGCCCTGCTCTGTGGGTGACAGGGGGTGGTGCCACAACCTCCCTATCAACCCTGCTTTGAGTGTGACAAGGGGCGGTGCCCCAACCCCCCAATCGGCCCTACCCTGAGCATGACTGAAGGTGGCATCGCAACCTCCCGATCCGCCCTGCTCTGTGCATGACATGGCGCGGCGCCCCAACTCCCCAATCAGCCCTGCTCTGAGCCCGACCAGGGGCTGCACCTAGGGATTGGGCCTGCCCTCTGCCACCTGGGAGCAGGCCTAAGCCAGCAGGTCGTTATCTCCCAAGGGGTCCCAGACTGCGAGAGGGCACAGGCCAGGCTCAGGGACCCCCCTCCCCCCCGAGTACACAAACTTTTGTGCACCAGGCCTCTAGTCCTATATAATAAAAGGGTAATATGCAAATTGACCCTAATGGCAGAATGACAGGGAATGACTGGTCACTATGACATACACTAACCACCAGGGGGGCAGATGCTCAATGCAGGAGCTGTCCCCTGGTGATCAGTGCACTCCCTCAGGGGGAGCTCTACTCAGCCACAAGCCAGGCTGATGGCTGCCAGTACAGCAGTTTTGGTGGGAGCCTCTCCCACCTCCTTAGCAGCGCTAAGGATGTCCGACTGCAGCTTAGACCTGCTCCCTGCTGGCAAGTGAACATTCTCCAAGGGCTCCTGGGCTGTCAGAGGGATGTCTGACTGCCAGCTTAGGCCCAATTCCCCGGGGAGCAGGCCTGAGCCAGCAAGTGGTCATCCCCCAAGGGGTTCTAGACTGCAGGAGGGCACAGGCCAGGCTGGGGAACCCCCCCCAAGTGCACAAATTTTTGTGCAATGGGCCTCTAGTCTACATATATAAAAGTATAATATGCAAATCGACTGAATGGCAGAACAACCAGAATGACTGTTCAACGAGTCTCCATGAGGCGCACTGACCACCTCTTGGTCCCTCCCTCTGGCTAGCAGGCTCAGATCCCCTAATTGCGAACAGGGAACCGGGGGTGGGTGGTGGTGGGGAGTGGGGCCAGCTTCCAGCAGCCAGGGAAGATGACCCTGATCTCACGCCAGGCCTAGGGACTGTACTACACATGAATTTCATGTGCTGGGCCTCTAGTTATCATATAAAGATTAACAGCCTTGTTGCCCAAACAAGGGAGTCCCAGAAGAGCCCACTGCCAGCACACATTGCCTATAATCTGTAACCACTATACTCATTCTTAATTTCTTTGGCATACGTCCCCATGTAATCTTTGTCCTACTCAATATAAGCAGCTGGTTTATGCAGGGGTTAGGGGGGAGCATGGGAGGAGGGTATTGCAGAGCAGATTTTCCTGGATGACCTGCTGTTCTCCCATACTGCTGGCATTAATGCAATAAAAACTCATATATGATTCAACACTATCTCTGCTTAATTGGCTCAAGTAGTGACAGGCATCCAGGACCCATTAGTTGTCTGGTTTCATAATCTGGAAACCCATGTGGGACCACAAGCTGGGGGAGTCCTGTAGGGGAAGTACAAGGGTCCCACTTGCTTCTTGAACTGGGGTTCCTGAGGCCGAGGTTTGGAATTTTTATTTGTAGTGCTGCCAAGAATTTTCCTGTTTCATGTCCCAGCAACTGTCTCAACAATTCCCATTGATTCACCTAAGGTCTAAGTTGATTCAAGCATTTTTGTATGACAGGAGAAGCATTTGCTGTCTCTCACCTGGGCTTCTTTGTTAGGCATTAGGTGCATTTATTGTGTATGGCAAGGGAGGCATTTACTATGCTAGTACTGCCTCTTGTCTTGTGGAGCCTGATCAGCTCCAGGTGGCAAGAAACCTCCAGTGGTCCTTGCCTAATCTCCAAGCACTTGGTCTGACCTGTTTTGGGACAAGAGACATGGCTCTGCTTCAGTGTTTTCTCTTAAATGAAGGGCAGTCTGAGGTTTCAGTGGCTGGGCAGACAAGGAGAATGGTGTGAAGCTCTTGTCTGTGGGTTTTGTGTACCTATAAATATTTATATGAGTGTTTCTGCTGAATGTTGTTTTGTGTCTCTTTATTGTTGGGTTTGATTTGTTTAAAGATGTGTCATCTCCCACTTTGCTGAGGGCCCTAGCTGCTTATGGCCAGCTGAACCCATGGCAGGGATCGCAGGAACTTCCCAGCAGCTACTGAGAGTTTTTAATCTTGGGTACCTCCCTGCTCTTCCTCTCAAGGCATCAGCCCCAAATGCTTAGCTAGTGAGAGTTTTCTGTCTGTAATGTAACTTTGGTTACAGATGTTCTTTGCTTGCTTTCATATCTTTTGGGGACTTAGTTCACTCCTCACCATTTTATGAAAACAGGAGATCCTCTGTCTCTGCTATTTGGGCTTTGGCCACTCAGCCCACAGGTCATTTGCTGGGCTGGTTAGTGTGAGATAAGATGCTAAGGCTAATGTCCCAGTCATCCTTTTAGGAGTACTCATTTATTTTCTTTAGCGGTTGCTTTTATTTCTGTTTTGAAATAGGGTAAGATCTCCTCTAAATACCCAAGATTTCATGTTGTTCCATTTTATTCAGAAAGAAAAATATGCAAAATAAACCTTTTAAAGTCCCCAAGTTTTTCTCCTAGAGGGCAGGCTGCAGAAGTGGTGCTGGAAGGCCACTCCCACTTTGTAAAGAAAAAGAAAATAGTAAAGTATTTGTTAACTTAAAACTTTGGAATTTTGCTGGGTTAAACAGTAAAAATCATTCAATATCTAGGCATTTTGAAATAACAGGATACTTGAAATATTAATTAATCTGAGTTTGCCTACTTTTGGCTTCTTATTATAGAGAATCAAGGGGATAGATTTTATTTTATTTTTATATATATATATATATATATATATATATATATATATATATATATTTTATTGCTTAAAGTATTACAAAGGGTATTACATATGTGTCCATTTTATCCCCCCGCCCTAGACAGTCCCCCAGCCTCCCCTATCCCCCAGTGTCTTATGTCCATTGGTTATGCTTATATGCATGCATACAAGTCCTTTAGTTGATCTCTTACCCCCCTACCTCCTGCCCCCCAACCCTCCCCGGCCAGATTTTAATCTCCTAATAAATATGTCTTCTATTTTATTTGAAATGTATCTCTTAAAATGTGAGTGTATTGCAACTCTGAGAAATGTTTGTTACTTACTTGTCACTTAAAAATTAAGGTTTCCAAGAGTTAAGAATTCTAAATAATTAGAAAGAAATTGTGTAGTTTGGTAATAGGAGGCATGAAGTGTGCATTTGGAAGACAACATGAAAGTGAGTTGTTCTAAAGCTGTTTTTTTTCTGAATGGGTAAGAGGGTTTGTGAAAGTTGTAGAAAGGTTGTGAAGAGAAATCTTAAAAGGAAAATTATAGGTAATCTGAATTAACAAATTTAATTAGATTAATAAATCATAAGAAACCTAGAACAGAATTTGTTGAGTCCTTATCCAGTCTGCTAAAATGGAAAATATCTTTCCTGTATTTGCCAACAGGCAAAAGTTCTAAAAATTATTAAAATTGTTATATATTATATTATATTAATCAGGTATTTTATTACTTAAAAAAGCCATCTACTTAATTGTGATAACTGAAGGTTTACTAGCCCATGTTTGTGTTTAATACCCTTTTGTCATTTTGAATGGATAAATAGTCTAATACTGTTTCAGAATAAAAATAATGGTATATATTCTTTTGGTAACGTAAATTTGACAACCCTCCCAGGGTTTGAACTTTATGAAACTTTTTCTTGCCCTTGAATTGGCTTTAGGTTATGTCAATAGGCTGTGAAATGACTCAAGGATTTGTTTTCTCTCCTTATGATCCAAAATTTTATACTTAAGTTTCATTGGAAATTTTGTCAAATAAAGAAATAACAACTATATTTTATTTATGTATGCATATTATAAAATGGGTGCTCTAAAAATCTCTCAGAGTCTATACACTCTAATATAATTAATTTATAGCTCTAATTATTGTTCTGGAATATTGTGTTTTGTAAAAAGGACGGGATTCCATGTCAACTGCATTAAAATCAATCCATAACGGTGTCATTTAAAATTTCTTCTTGTTATTTAGAGTTAGTCACTGTTTTGTTATAATGCATTTGCAAAAATGTTACATCTTCTGAGGGATCCATGGAAAGGACTCTGACTTATTTTAAATTACATATCCCTAAGAATAAAATTTTGGAGCATCCCCTTTCAAATGGATGAAAATTATTACAACTCTACAGAGTACATGGATTTATAGAAGTACTGGCAAGAAAACACAAGAGAAACAAAAATTAATTATATGACTGAATAAACTGAATATAGTTTTTGTAACTTTTTTTGTAACTAGTGCTGATTTATAATCCTTTTTTTCCAATAAAAGAATACATTTTTAAGGCAATTTAGTAAATTATATATATTTCCTCCTACCATATCCCTCCATAATTTGGCAATTCTTAGTGAGTAAATCATGGCAATACTTTCTTTGCATAAATTCAATAACACCACTTTCCAATTATGCTTTACTTTACCAAGACTTTGACAGGTATGTCATGCCTAAGAGAGAGACTTGCCTGGACTGAGAATGTCACCAGAAAGCCTTAAGAAGCCAATAAGAGCCCCTGGGAGAAAGCCTAGTATCTTATTCAATCACATAGTTTATGGCAGTTTTTCCAGGTAAGGAAGGAAAGCTCCTTTCCTGAAGGTTGGCAAGGAAGGAACCTCAATACATCATTGGGGACCTTACGTATTTGAGGAATTCACCCAGGTGTAGTTATTGCAGGAAAACCTGATGGCAGCTAGGTGGCTGAGCTTCTCTGTCCTGAGAGGTTAATAAAAGCTCAATCATGAGATTCCAGCGAAACAGACTTTTAAAAGCCTATATAATCAATTGATAGTCTTATTGTATTCATGCAAACCATCAGGCCAAATTGTAACTAGTATTAATACAGTAAACAAATTCATCTTAATTTGGCTCTTTAATAAAAATGAGGGTAGTGCTCACTTTGGCTGCACATATACTAAAATTGGAATGATACAGAGAAGATTAGCATGCCCCTGCGCAAGGATGACACGCAAATTCGTGAAGCATTCCATATTTTGAAAAAAATAAAATAAAATAAAAATAAAAATGAGGGTAATTTTAGGGGGAAAGTTTTGTTTCAATAGATTCCATAACACACAATTGTGAATATTATACTCTAATTCAATTAACTGTCTTCAAAATTTTTTTGCTGTTCTAACTTTTGCTCCAATAATACAAAAATTTATACTTAAGTTTGTCTCCCACAGGTTACAAGCCCTACTCTCACTCAGGGAATACCACCTCTAGACACCATTGCCACCTTCTTCCATGCCCAGCCCTCTTTGTCCCTCTGATAGGGAGCAATGAATCTTGGATCTGATGGAAACTTCATCCCTCTTCAACATGAAGCAGCTACAGAAGTGACCATGCACCCCTTTTCTTTGAAATAATTCAGGCCAAGATCCTTGAAGAGGTGATGTGGTAAGCAGTTAGATAGACATGAGCAGAGCAAGGATGATGGGCCACGTCTGCTACATCCCTGAGAAGCAGGAGACAGAGTTCTACTCAAAACATGGGAGGTAGAATGACGGATGATCAGAGAAAAAGATGGATAGGACTCTGAGATGTGCTTCTCACCACTCCAACTGCTCTGAAGCTAGCAATGAAGATCAGACCTTTACATCTTGCCTAGTAGGAATTGGGACACCTATTGCTAATATATAAATTATTCTATTCATTTTGGGAAGAAAGTTACAGATAGGGACCTTTATAATTGGGACCCACTGTCTGGGAAAAGGATGTAGAGATGTTTTCACTAAAGGTTACTGGAGTAGCTTCCTGTAGTGAATGTCTGACATTTACTGGGTGTTTTATATTATTGTTCAGTGTCTAATAACTGCAATATGAATTCCTCTGAGAATTTCACCCTCCCTTATAGTAATGGGCATAATAAGCTTCTTCCTTTCTTTTTTTCTGAATGGGTAAGAGGGTTTGTGAAAGTTGTATGACAGGAGAAGCAAAAAGAAAGAAGGGGAGAGTGGCCCAGTCTTTCTTTCTTTCTTTCTTTCTTTCTTTCTTTCTTTCTTTCTTTCTTTCTTTCTTTCTTTCTTTCTTTCTTTCTTTCTTTCTTCTCTCTCTCTCTCTCTCTCTCTCTCTCTCTCTCTCTCTCTCTCTCTCTCTCTTTCTTCTTTCTTTCTTTCTTCTCTAACTTTTTAAATTTTTTTTGATTAAGGTATTACAAATGTGTCTTTATCCCCCCATTGTCCCCTCATCCCCCCAGTCTTGCCCTCACCCTCACACCCTGTTGTCTCCGTCCATCGCTTATGCTTATATGCATGCATACAAGTCCTTTGGTTGATCTCTCCCCCTTACCCCTCCCCTCCCCTACCTTCCCTCTGAGGTTTGAGCATCTGATCAATGCTTCTCTGTCTCTAGATCTGTTTTTGTTCTTCAGTTTATGTTGTTCATTATAGTCCACAAATGAATGAGATCATGTGATATTTATCTTTCTCTGACTGACTTATTTCACTTAGCATAATGCTCTCCAGCTCCATCCATGCTATTACAAATGGTAGGATGCTGGGGTCCAGCCCCAGCAGGTCCAGGGGTCCCCAAAGTTGTGGACAGAGTCGGCAAAGAAGGAATGACACGGAGACAGCGTTCAGTTGATCAGCAGCCTAGCCAGGAGCTCTAGCTAGGATCTCCAGCCAAGTTCTGGTGTTTATTGTCTTGTTACATCTGTATTTATACCAGTTGATTTTAATCCTGTCAATTTCTATTGCAAAGGTTAGGGCGTTTCTTATCTCCATTACAGGGAATAAAGATTATGTAGCTTAAGCGTGATTGTTTGTAGTTAAAGTGATTAACTACCCGCCTGGCACTTAGTTAAGGGGTTTTATCCCCTCCCCAACTTCAGGGAAAAATCCCTACCTGGGGAAACAACCTTTCTCAGAGAGGTGACCTTGGTTAAAACACATAGCGCTAAGGAGAGCAAACATATTAAGAACAGTATGCTATATACAGAAGGTCCCTAGAAACATATGCTGTGCAGATGTTTCTTTCCTGCAGCGACTGTGTCAAGCAGCAAGGATGGACCGGCTTCCGGAAGTAGGATTTCCTTCCTTTTTACTGTGGCATAGTGTTCCATTGCATAGATGTGCCAAAGTTTTTTAATCCACTCATCTGCTGATGGGCACTTAGGCTGCTTCCAAATCTTAGCTACTGTAAATTGTGCTGCTATGAACATAGGGGTGCACATATCCTTTCTGATTGGTGCTTCTGGTTTCTTGGGATATAGTCCTAGAAGTGGGATCACTGGGTCAAATGGAAGTTTCATTTTTAGTTTTTTGAGGAAATTCCATACTGTTCTCCACAGTGGTTGCACCAGTCTGCATTCCCACCAGCAGTGGACGAGTGTTCCTTTTTCTTGGCATCCTTGCCAGCATTTGTCATTTGTTGATATGTTGATGATAGCCATTCTGACAGGTGTGAGCTGGCACCTCATTGTCGTTTTCATTTGCATCTCTTGGATGATTAGAGACTTTGAGCATGTTTTCATATGTCTCTTGGACTTCCTTCTGTCTTCTTTCAAAAAGTATCTATTTAGATCTGTTGCCCATTTTTAAGTTGGATTATTTATCTTCCTTTTGTTAAGATGAATGAGTTTCCTGTAAATGTTGGAGATTAAACCCTTATCAGAGATATCTTTGGCAAATATGTTCTCCCATGCAGTGGGTTTTCTTGGTTTTTGTTTTTGTTTTGTTTTTGTTTTTTTTTTGGTTAATTTTGCTGTGCAGAAGCTTTTTATTTTGATATAGTCCCATTTGTTTATTTTCTCTTTAGTTTCCATTGCCCTAGGAGCTGTGTCATTGAAGATATTGTTTCTGCATATATCTGAGATCTTGCTGCCTGTGGATTCCTCTAATATTTTTATGGTTTCCCATCTTAAGTTTAAGTTCTTTATCCATTTTGAGTTTATTATGGTGTATGGTATAAGTTGGTGGTCTACTTTCATATTTTTGCATGTGTCTGACCAAATTTCCCAGCACCATTTATTGAAGAGACTGTCTTGACTCTATTGTATGTTCTTGCCTCCTCTGTCAAATATTAATTGAGCAATTGGTTTGGGTCAATTTCTGGGTTCTTTATTCTATTCCATTGATCTATATGTCTGTTCTTGTGCCAGTACCAGGCAGTTTTGAGAACAGTGGCTTTGTAGTACATCTTGATATCTGGTATTGAGATCCCTCCTACTTTGTTTTTCTTTCTCAGGATTGCTGCAGTTATTCGGGTTTTGTTTTGTTTTGTTTTGTTTTGTTTTTTGATTCCAAATGAATTTTTGGAGAGTTCTTTCTAGGTCTGTGAAATATGCCTTTGGTATTTTAATGGGGAGTGAATTGAATTTATAGATTGCTTTGGGTAGTGTGGACATTTTAATGATGTTGATTCTACCAATCCATGAACACGATATGTTCTTCCATCTGTCTTCCTCTATCTCTTTTTTCAACATTTTGTAGTTTTCTGAGTACAGGTCTTTTACCTCCTTAGTTAAGTTTATTCCTAAGTATCTTCATTTTTGTGTGTGCAATGGTAAATGGGATTGTTTTTGTAATTTCTCTTTCTGTAAATTTACTATTGCTATATAAAAATGCCATAGATTTCCTGATGTTCATTTTGTATTCTGCTACATTGCCAAATTCATTTATTGTCTAACAATTTTTTGATGGAGTCTTTATGGTTTCTATGTACAGTATCATGCCATCTATGAATAAAAACAATTTTACTTCTTCTTTTCCAATTTGGATGGCTTTTATTTTTTCTTCTTGTCTGATCGCTATGGCTAGTACTTCTATGTTGAACAGGAGTGGTGAAAGCGGGCATCACAATTTACAGTTCCTGTTATTAAGGAAAACGGTTTTAGTTTTTGCCCATTGAGTATGATGTTGACTGTAGGTTTGTCATATAAAGCTTTTATTATGTTGAGGTACGATCCTTCTATTCCCACTTTGCTGAGCGTTTTTATCAGAAAAGGGTGCTGGACTTCGTGAAATGCCTTTTCGGCATCAATCAATATGATTATGTGATTTTTGTCTCTCAATTTGTTTATGTGATGTATCACGTGTATTGATTTGTGAATATTGTACCAGCCTTGCATCCCTAGAAGAAATCCCACTTGGTAATGGTGTATAATTTTTCTAATGTAATGCTGGATCCGGTTTGCTAGATTTTTGTTGAGGATTTTAGCATCTTTGTTCATCAGGGATATTGTTCTGTAATTCTCTTTCTTTTTGGTTTCTTCATCTGGTTTGGGGATTAGGGTAATGCTGGTTTCATAGAAAGAGCTTGGAAGTATGCCTTCCTTTTGAATTTTTTGGAATTGTCTGAGAAGGATTGGCTTTAGTTCTTCTTTGAATGTTCGGTAAAACTCCCATGTGAAGCCATCTGGTCCAGGTCTTTTATTTGCTGGAAGCTTTTTGATTACTGTTTCAATTTCATCAGTAGTTATTGGCCTATTCAGGTTTTTGATTCTTCCTGATTGAGTTTTGGAAGCTTGTATTTTTCTAGGAATGTGTCCATTTCATCGAGGTTGTCCAGTTTTTTGGAGTAGAGTATGTTTGTAGTATTTTTTTTACAATCCTTTGTATATCAGTATGGTCAGTTGTTACTTTACCTCTTTCATTTCTGATTTTGTTTGAGTCCTCTCTCTTTGTTTCTTGGTGAGTGTGGCGAGAGGTTCATCAATCTTGTTTATCCTTTCAAAGAACCAGCTCTTGGTTTCATTGATCTTCTGTATTTTTTTTTTTGTTTCTATGTCATTTATTTCTACTCTGATCTTTATTATTTCCTTCCTTCTGGACACTGTGGGCTTTTCTTGTTGCTCTCTTTCTAATTCTTTAAGTAGCAAGGTTAGATAATCACCAGTTTTTTTGTTTGTTTGTTTTTTGAGGTATGAACTTTCCTCTCAGGACTGCTTTCATTGTGTCCCATAGATTTTGGATTGTTGTGTTTTCGTTGTCATTTGTTTCCAGGATGCTTTTTATTTCTTCTTTGATCTGTTTCCTAACCCAATCATTGTTTAATAGCATGCCATTTAGCCTACAAGTGTTTGATTTTTTTCATTGTTTTTATTGTATTTTATTTCTAGTTTTATGCCATTGTTATCTGAGAAGATGCTTGTTATGACTTCTATCCTCTTGAATTTGAAAAGACTTTGCCTGTGCCCTAATATGTGGTCTATCTTTGAAAATGTCCCATGTGCACTGGACAAGAATGTATATTCTGTAGCTTTGGGGTGAAATATTCTGAAGATGTCAATTAAGTCCATCTGATCTAGTGAGTCATTTAGGATTGCTGTTTCTTTGCTGATTTTTTGTATAGAGGATTTATCCAGTGGTGTCAGTGGGGTATTAAAGTCCCCTACTATGACTGTATTGCTATTGATCTCTCCCTTGATATCTTCCAGAAGTTGTTGTATGTATTTGGGTGCTCCTGCATTGGGTGCATATATGTTTACCAGAGTTATATCTTCTTGTTGAATTGGTCCCTTTAGTATTATGAAGTGGCCTTCCTTATCTCTTGTTATGGCCTTTACTTTGAGGTTTATTTTGTCAGATATAAGTATTGCAACCCCAGCTTTTTTCTCATTTCCATTTGCCTAAAAAAATTTTTTTCCATCCCTTCACTCTCAGTCTGTGTGAATCCTTCTGAGGTGGGTCTCTTGCAGACAGCAGATATATGGGTCATATTTTCTTATCCATTCAGCTACCCTATGTCTTTTGATTGGTGCATTTAACCCATTTACATTTAATGTTATTTTTGATAAGTACTTGTTTTCGGTCATTTTTATTCTTAATGTTTTTGTTTCTTCTTGTCTTTTTGTTTCTTCTTTTTACAGCCGTCCCTTTAGCATTTCTTGCATTGCTGGCTTGGTAGTGATAAACTCTCTTAGCTCTTTTTTGTTTGTGAAGCTCCTAATTCCACCTTCAATTTTGAATGATAGTCTTGCTGGATATAGTATTCTTGGATTCAGTCCCTTGCTTTGCATCACTTTGTATATTTCATTCCATTCTCTTCTGGCCTGGTGTGTTTCTGTTTGAAAAATCAGTGGATATTCTAATAGGAGCTCCCTTGTAAATAACTTTCTGTCTTTCTGGCAGCCTTTAAGATTCTTACTTTGTCGTTGGTGTTTGCCAATTTAATTATGATGTGTCTTGGGGTCAGTCTTTTGGGGTTCATCTTGTTTGGGATTCTATGTTGTTCTTGGGCTTGCATAGTTTTTTTCTTGCCAATATCAGGGAAGTGTTCTGTCATTATTTCTTCAAACAGGTTTTCTATTCCTTGCTTCTCTTCCTCTCCTTCTGGTACCCCTATTATGCAAATATTGTTTCATTTTGTGTTGTCCCAAAGCTCCCTTAGGCTCTCCTCTTGCTTTTTAAATCTTCTTTCCAGCTGCTGCTGTGTTGGTGTGTCTTTTCCTACCTTGTCTTCTAATTCGCTGACGCAGTCCTCAGCCTCTTGTAGTCTACTGTTTAAGCCTTCCCTTGTGTTCTTTATTGCAACTATGTCATTCTTCATCTCCTCTTGGTTTCTTTTCATGTTGGTGAAAGTCTCATTCAGCTCCTTATGATTCTCATTGAGTTGTGTGTATTTGTAATTGAGTTGTTTGTATTTGTCATCCAGCCATTTGAGCATCTTTATAACCATTACTCTGAATTCTATCTCTGATATGTTGCTAGCCTCAGTTTCATTTAACTCCCTTTCTGGTGATTCTTCTTTTTCTTTCCTTTGGGAATTGCTTTTTTGTCTTCCCATGTTTTGTTGTAATGTTTTAATTGTAGATCCGACTGCTTTGCTACCCAGGTTCTTTTGGGGATGGTGCTACTGGTGTGATCTCTCAGGTCTCCTGGGCTTGGTCATCTAGCGTAGCTCCCTACTTGAGCTATTTTGGTCCTCTTGATGTAGACCTGTGAGTTGGAAATGTGAAACTGTGGTGTCAGCAGCAGCCATAAAGTGGGATGTCCCAGTTTTTGCTGTCTGAAGCCCTTGGTTGAAGTTGGACGTGCACAGCGGGGACTCACAGTGGCACTGGAAGAGTGTAACTGTAGTGTCCAGAGTTCTGCAGCTGTAGGGTGGGCAGACTCAGTTTTTGCTGCTGCACCTGTGGTGGATAGGCACGCACTCCCAGTGGCGGCTCACAGGGGCACCAGCGGTGCGTTTTCCAGTGTGGCTTATTGACGCACTCTGAAGGGCCCTGGCACTGAAGCCACATAATTGAGGTGTCTGTGGGCAGGTATCCAGGGTGAGTGAATTCAGAATTTCTACTGCTGGGAGGGGGGGGAGAGTGCGTCCCTGTTTGTCCAAGCTCGCACCTAGCGGGGACTCGCAGTGTCTCTGGAGTGCCCAGTGGATAGATGGGCTCTGGGTGTTTGCTCATTGAAAATGCTGTGCGACTATGGCAGAGAGTTTGTCGGTGCAGAGCTCTGAGGCACTCTGAGGGGTCCTGGTGCTAAGGATACATAGCTGGGTTGTCTGTGAGCAGTTATTCATGAAGAGGGAATTCAGTACTTCTGTGAGGCAGCCCACTTTTGTCTGTTCAAAATCACACCCAGCAGGGGTTCACAGCTGCATCCAAGGGCTGCCTATGGAGTCCTGTGCCCTGGAAGTGTGTATGCTGCAAATGCGCAAACGTTGGAAACACACAAATGAGGCCTCCCAAGTTCTGCCGCTGGGGAGGGGGGAAATTGCACTTACTTCTGTGGGAGCGGTGCACCTTTGGAGGTGGAAGTCCCAGGGTCCCTGGGTCTATGGGTGGGGCAGCAGGATTTTGGCTGGAGTGGCTCCTGGGTCGCAGACAGTGTCCAAAGCTTGTCTGGGTGGTGGTGCTGATGAGTTCCTAGAAGCGGCCGCTCTCCCCTTCAAGATGGCGTGGGCTCCGTGCATGAGTCCCACAGTCTGGGGAGTGCCCGCAGCAGTGGTAGTCTCTCCCTGTCCAAGAGAACCTGGTCTGCCAGCCTCTGCTCCTCCTGCCAGATTTAACTGTCCCTCTCTCACTCACACACACACCACACACACACACACACACACACACACACACACAACATATCCACACACTCTCATCCTCTCACTCACTTTCTATCCCTCACCCCTGTCCTGCCAGCTGCCATCTTTTTTTTCTCCTGGTTGGTTAGTTTCTGATATATGGGGTAACCATTTATCCTTATATCCCTGCCAAGAGCACCAGTGAAGAAACATCACAGGGTCTGGGCCAAAAGAGACATTTTCATGGCCATGGCATAGGACTTCAATGATGATCTCCACCTTTGGAATCCTGCTGAATATATTGCTTTCACCATTTTTGTTATGCAGGTAATGATAGACTCTCTTAATGTAGAAGTGACTGGGTTGGCTTTAGTTTAGTAAAAACTTTGAATACTCTTTGCAGGGCTATACATGGAATAAATCAGGAACTGAGCCAGGTGAGGGAGGCAGTTCTAGACAATCTGGCAGCAGCAAATTATTTGCTATTGTTAGCTCTGATGAAATAATTGAAGCGATCCCCCCTCCCCTGGTAATTGACCTTTAGACCACTTCACAACAGACATTCCTTTCACTTACACCACATTCCGCTCACTAAGACTCTTATATTTCCCTTCCCTGGACTTTTCTAGGATCCAGACCCATCCAGAGACTTCCCTGCTGAAAAAGCCCACCTAAAGTCCTTTAAAACCTCTGACTCCCTGTCCCTGGAGCTGACACCATTTTGCAGCACAGTCATCTGGTATTGAAATGACCTAATAAATTTATAATCCCTTACCACATTAGGCCCCACCCGTTCCTCTTTTAATTACCTTAACATTTGGTACCTAAACCCAGGAGGGTTCCAAAGAAAAGGGGAGGCATCGCTCCAGCTTTGTTCACCCAGAATTTGCTACTTGGAGAAAGGTAGGTAGTAGTAGCTCATCTTGGGCTTACCTCCTTATCCTACTCGGGTGACTGGATTGCCGGCCTCAATTAGCCCTCTCTCCCTTATGGGCCTCCCCAAACCAGCCCAGGAGTACTCCAGTTTAGGAATGTGTCCTTCCCCATTGCTGACCCTCTATCCCAAACCAGCCAATCTTCTCTAGGTGAGTGATATTCACAGTTTCACTAGTCTCCAGTCTTCTGCAACTTACTTTCCCTGACTTCTCAAAGTCTTCTCATCTCAAAAGTCCTAATACTAGACCAGAAGACTCCTGAGCCATTGTGCTTCTGGTCCTTCTGGACTGGGGATGCCCAGTCTGGTGGGTTACTCCTCATTTCTTGCAGTGATTTTTTTTTTTAGCAGTGGGGATGCCTGCCTTAAATAGTCACCTTTGGACTTGTAGTCTGTCACTCACTCTTCCCCTCATAGGCCAAGTTTATTCACATTATCATGGGGAGCACTCCCTAAAAAGACCCCTCCTGGCTATCACCTTAAAAATCTGAACCACCTCTGGCCCTGCAAAGGCATTAGGGGTAAGTTAATTAAATGTCTGACCAAATATAGCAGGCTAATTTTTTAATTGATAATTTTGTATGGCCCACAAATGATGTTATAAATATCCCAATGGCCCTTGGCAGAAAAAAATTCCCCATCCCTGGCATAAAAGATGGATCATACATCATATGGATCATGGAATGTTACATGTATTTTTTTTTTTTTGCTGTTTTAAAATATATTTTTTATTGATTTCAGAAAGGAAGGGAGAGGGAAAGAGAGAGAGATAGAAACATAAATGATGAGGGAGAATCATTGATAGGCTGCCTCCTTCATGACCCACAATGGGGATCAAGCCCACAACCTGGGCTTTACCCCAAACAGGAATCAAACTGTGATCTCCTGGTTCATAGGTTGATGCTCAAACACTGCGCTATGCCAGCTGGGCTGTTTTTACTATTTTCAATTTATCACATCATTAAAAAAAAACTCCTGGAATTTATTTCTGAGAGGAGAAGGAGGCTTGGACAAAGGAGAGGATGAGAAGAAACCAAACCTTCTGTAGAAACAAAGTGAAATCTAAAATGCCATATAAACAAACTATTGAATCTCAGAGGGAAGGTGAGTGTGGATGGGTGGATGGGAAGAGGTCAACCAAACAACTTGTATGGATATAAGCACAACCCATGGACACAAAAAATACGTGGTAAAGGCTGGGATTGGGGGTACGGGGAGGCAGTCTAGAGGGGGTTAATGGGGGGAAACTGGGGATATTTGTAATACTTTCAACAATTAAAAATATTTAAATAAAAAATAAATGCCAAAAAATATTATTTCTCAACCCACTTAGACTCACGGGGGAGATTAGGCCCAACACCTCATTTTCTTGTCTGCATTGTTTGGCCATAATATAAACTAGATAATAAATCTCATTGGCCTGAAAATGGCACTTTTTATTTTAACATATTGTGTGATTTAGATCATTGCTGATACCGCAATGGAAAATGGTCACAGATTCCCTACATCCAGGCCTTTTTCACCCTTCTGCCTCTACCCTCTCTGTCAGTCCTGCTCTACCAATAAGATTCTCCTCCTTCACACAAAACTTCATGCCCTTAACACTTGTGATTCTGAATCTACTTCTAAACTAGCAGACCATCAACCTCCAGCCCCTTATGTGCCCTCCTTCACCTACAGTAGAATTCAGGACCCAGACCCTCCTTACAAGCAACCACCTTCTCCCCCAGCCCCTGCCAGCCCAAATCCTGAGAATGAGTTCAATCCAGACTTTTTCCCCACCATACACTCACTCTTCTGTGACCCAAAAACCCGACCTTTCTCAAGAGCCACTTCAGTTCCCTCACCCATTCTAGCTCTGAGGGAGGTAGCAGTAACTGACAGCATAGTATGAATCCACATCCTATTCTCTATGTCTGACATTTCCTAGATTGAAAAAAGACTAGGTTCTTTTCCACCGAACCAACCACTTTTATTAAGGAATTTGAGTACCTGATCGAGTCCTCTGACCTAAACTGGCACGACATTTATGTCATCCTGTTCTCCTCTCTAACCCCAGAGGAGAAAAGGTGCATTTGGCTAGTAGCTCAGGACCATGCTGATGTCCTGCATAAACAGGGCTGGTAGCTAACATGGTTGGTGCTGATGCAGTGTCCTGAACTGACCTGAGATGGGACTATCAGAGCACTGGCTGTGTAGCCCCCATGCCTTTCCTCCAGCCTCATATGCCCATACAAAATTTTCCAAAGTCTTTGGTAACTTAAAGGCTTTGGAGAATTGCTGGGTTAATTGATAAATATCTAATTTTTTAAAAATAATAACATAAAAACACGGAAACATTGATTGCTAAACAAATTTTAAATTTACCTGCACTTCCCTTTCATTTCAGAAGGCCTCTGATACTTTGTTGAAGGTACACTTTATTGAAAGTAACAAGGTATTTAAAATATTTTCCAAAATTTTCATTTTGGGCAAAGCTGAATCTTTGTCAAAGGGTAGAAATGTTTGTTGAAGTTGTAAAAAACTTTGTCCAGTGAGTCAGGACCTGATCACCCCTGACATCTGAAGGGATGCCTTCTCTCCTTGTAAGCTAAAGCGACCCTGCCCAGGCTCTCCCCTGTGGCTTAAGTCCTCAGATTGGAGCCTAGATTTTCTTTATTTCCACAGCTCATTCACAGTCCTTGACACTATCATTGAAAGTCTCAACAGTTGTTTCTGCTTGATGTTTAGGAATTTCTTTCCACTTTTCTAGACTTCTTAAAAGTCATACACTGCAAAGGACATCAAGTTGGGAATGATTCCTTAATACAGGGAAATAACAAAGCAGACCAGGAGGCTAAGATGGCACCTCAGAGGAAACCTCTGTCTCCCTAACTCTTAGTTATACCTCATATAACACACAAACACCCTCCAGATAAATTTCACTTCTTATTAACTCTTTGGGCCATCCAGAAAGATCCATGGTTAAAATTTCAGGGAAAATAATCCTTCCCTATGGATAGGCCCATGAAATATTATGGGCTAGTCACAATTCCCTATATATAGGATACAGACCACTTTTTCAACTCCTAAAACCCCTCATCACATGTCCTAGCCTAGCCTCCCTACAGCCAGATATCTCCAAAACCTGTTCTACTTGTTACTCTACATTTCCCCAAGGGCAGGTTACATTAGACCTCCTTTTTGACCGACTCATCAGGCTAGGGGCCAAAACCCTGGACAAACTGGCAAATTCACTTTAATCACATGGTCCCTATTAAAAGAGCCAAACATCTCTTAACCCTAGTAGATACCATTCTCAGGCTAGGTAGAAACACTTCCCACTACCTCTGAAAAGTCCTCTGAGGTCACCCAAACTGTCATTCAGCATAGCATTCCAAGATCCAGCCTAACCACCTCATTACAATCAGATAATGGACCTGCTTTCATATCTCAAATAACTCAGCAGGTCTCCTCCACTCTGAACATCAGGGAACTTACGCACCCCTTTACCAGCCCCAATCTTCAGTCAAGGTAGAAAAGGTGAATGCCTTAATTAAGTTCCACCTGACAAAATTAACTCTTGAAACTAAAGAACCTTGGCTACTCTCTTACTTCTAGCCCTCATGTGCATCAGGACAACCCCCCATGCACCCTCCTTTCTTAGTCCCTTTGAACTCATGTATAGAAGACCTTCCACAGAGACCCCTCCAGGAGACTATGTTCCCATTTTAAATCTCATTTGACAATTATTGAGAGAGCATGTTGATCATGCTGGTCTTCCCTGAACCTTTTATGGGAGACATCCCCCTACTCATCTACAGCCAGGGGACTGGGTCCTCCTAAATGAAACCCACTCATGAAATAATTTACAGCCCCATTGGCAAGGCCCTTATCAAGTACTCTGAACTATCCCAAACTGCAGCTAAACTATTGAGGCATACCCCATAGTTCCAGCTTTTCAGCTTAAAACTCATCTTGGAAATATCACCACTGCATGAGCTGGAGTCCAACAAGTATCACCGCCACCAGATCAGGCCCACCAGACTCCACCTTACATGCATCCCAGAAGAGGATGAATGAGTGGTCACTCCTGCATTTATCCCCTATGTACTAACCCTAATAATCCTGACTTCCCTGAAAGCCCACCCTCTCTCCCAATACAAATCCTCCAGGTCCTAGCTATTGCCACCTCTCCTTTGCATCAGGATTCTCACCTTTCTATGGGACTCCCTTCTACAAGGGGGCTTAAATTACCGATGGGATAAGATTCCCTTCTTTCTAGACCTCAAATATATCTTCCCCTCCCTGCTTAGGACAATCTGACCCTGGAAGTAGGTATTAGCTCTCCTTCTCACCCTATTCCTACACCCATAAGGAACTTTCTAACCTCCACTCATCTCAAAAGAACCCTTAACCTTACACATCCCCTCCTAAATCAGACCAATTCAACCTTAGCCAGGAATATCTGGCTCTGCCTTTTCCTCTCCTCTTCAGAGCATACCACCATCCCTATACCAGTCAAGAGATGGAATCAGGCAAAAATCACTCTAGCTTATAAAAAGGAAAATGGAACTATATTTCTCTAAAAGAAAGAAACCTTTTTAGGTAATTATCCTACAGCCTAGGCAAATCAAGCCTCCCTTCTTTTCCTTAGTTATATTCAACCTCTTACTAAGGCACCTTTTTCCTACATCCTGTCCCCAGGTTACTCTATATACCCCACTAATAGCCCAAGCTCCTTTATGCTTTACAAGGTCACAGGGCAATATAACCATAGGCCATTTTCCATCATCAGCTTGCAATTCCACAATTAACCTTGAACTATTGAATGGCCATTGGTCCTAACCGGTTGACAACCAGGTCTCTCCAGAAGCCAATGATTATTTCCTAGAGCCAGTCTATTTAACCTCTTATGCAACCATCTATGCCAGCAGCTTCAACTATTCCTTTCCTTCTGTTTCACTTTCCCCTTGTATTATAGCCCATTCTAGTGTCCATGTACAATTTCACTGCAATAGAATCTCAACCACTCATCTGCTACCTCTTATCACAACTAGACTCTTTGTTTGGAACCCAGAACCCAGAAAATGAGCCCCATACCTATTAGTCTACATCTTTTCTCTACACCTTTCAGCTTGTTTCCATGATAAGAGATGTTTCTTCCTCTGTGGGGAAAACACATACATGTGCCTCCTGACCAACTAGACAAGAACCTGTACTCTTGTCTATCTCTCACCAAAAGTAGATGTAGTCCCCAATAATCAGCCTTTACCTATCCCAATAACCCATTCTATATGACACAAAAAGGCAATCCAGATAACACTCTTCTCATAATCCTTGGTATCTCAGTAGGTGTTGGGACTGGCATATGGAGTTTAACCACTGCTCTATCATATTTTGCAATCCTGTCTCAGGACCTATAAGAAAACCTAGATGACATTGCCAAAGTTTACTTCAAATTCAGGATCAGAAATATTCACTTGTGGTTGTCACCCTCCAAATTTGGAGAGGACTATACCTCCTAACTGCAGAGAAAAGGGGTCTATGCCTCTTTCTGGAAGAAGAATGTTGTTTTTATGTCAATCAGTCTGGCCCAGTCAGGAATGGTACCCAACATTTAACAAGACCGCAAAGATTAGAGGACATCGTTCAAAATCATGGGGCTACAGGCTAAAGAATATAAATTTGTATACCTTGATACTAAGCTTCATTGGACCATTAACATTCCTATTTCTCATCCTCGTTTTTGACCCATGTAGTCTGCGACATTTTTCATCTTTCCTTCAGGACTCCTTTTGAGCCTTCAGCAACCAGTCTCTCAGGGAAATCATGTTGCTGCACCCTTCACTCCAACCACGAGGAATCTATACAGTGTTCCAGCCGACTATAACCAGAGTCTATCCATCCCCTTACTGTCTAGATGTACCCCTTCAGCAGGAAGTAACTATGGAAGATATGACCTCTCCCCCTATTCTATAAAACAAAAAGGCTGGAATGTTAGGTCTGATGGAATAATTGAATCAATACCTACTCCTCTGGGAACTGACCTTCAGTCCACTTTACAACTGACATTCCCTTTTGCTTAGACCATATTCCACTCCCTAAACCACATTCCACTTGCTAAGACCATTATCTTTCCCTGCTGAAAATGCCTGCCTAGAGTCCTTTTAAACTTCTGACTCCCTGTCCCTCGGTGCTGACACCATATTGGGGTTCAACCATCTGGTATCCAGATCATCTAATAAATTCATAATCTCTTACCATGGTTGGCCTCATGCATTCCTCCTTAAATGACATTAACATCTGTTGTAGCACTTCAAAGAAACTCAAAGGAATGTGCTGTTTTAATCTTTCTGACAATTATTAATTGATAAAACAACAACAACAACAACAACAACAACATTCAACAAAAAGGAAATCACCTCCAAGGTAAAACAATGAATTATTTTTTTGTGAAATTGTCTAATCCAAGTTAAACTCTTGGATACCCAGCCTGTGTGGGTGGTGGGAATTCTTTTTTATTTGTCTACAGTTTATTTTTGTAGTCTGATTGTATGCTGCTGTAGTCAATATATTCCTCTTTTTGGATCCTGCATTTGCTGTATACAGTACCCTGGAACTGCCTTCAAGACAGAAGCAAATGCAGTCCAGCAGGATAAGACCTTTGACCTAAAACTAATCTCATAGATATGACATAATAGAAATAGCAGGGGGGAATGTTAGGGGCAGAAATAGAATATCAGGAACCAACTATAATGATAAGAAATATTAATCATGCTCTGTTATCCATGATTGTTTTGCTCATTCTGAACTGGCTGAGACCTGGGAGTGAAGGAGTGAAGAACTATCTATTATCATGGAGAGATTAACAACCTTGTTGCCCAAATAATGAATTCCCAGAGATGCCCACTGACAGCCTGCATTGCATGTAATCTGTCACCATTATTGAGGAGGCTAAAAGGCTAATTCCAATGTAACCCTGATATTTGGGGGGGTGGGGGGGGTGGGGGAGGGCCTAGCAATCTGAATCTGTGCCAGGAAGCCCAGTATATATTCTTGATAACCTATAATTAAGTCACTACCTCTTTCCCAGAAACTGGTCTTGAAGAACCTGTTATCTAAATACAGAGGCCATAAACTGTGAACAGTGCACTGCCCTGGAGGGGGCGGTTATTAATGCTGGCACAAGGCCAGACCATCAGATTTGGCCTGGAGACCCCCACCACCTGGGGGCCTTCTTGCAAAGCCCACAAAAAGGACCAGAAGCATAATCCATATTTGCAGGACAAAGGCCCCAGAAAGATATAAAAGAAAAGCTCCCTGCATGTTATTTTACTCAGATTTGGTAAGTTATTCTGTTTAGTCCGCAGGTGTAAATAAGTAGTGTAACTCTTTTTCTCTAAAGCATTGCTTGGTTTTTTCTCTGGTCTTCTGCAACAACTGGTTCCCTGGACTGGGAAGCCAACTGTGCTTGGCCTTTTTGGACACCAGTGAGTGGACTGGACTTGGGGGCCAGGGGCACAGGACAGGTCTCCAAGAGGTGTGCCCTGCTAATTTTAGCAGAATTTGAACCAAGGGACTCGGGGCGCTCCCAGACCTCAACCTAGGACCCGGCCAGCATCTGGAGAAAGTGGACAGATACCTCTGGACCTGTCGACAGAAACAGTAAGGTAGGGGCCCCACGTAGTTAGGTGCACTCCAAGAGAGTGGAAGGGGAGCTTGATCACTGCCCGGGAAGTCATACAACTTCATCAGTTAAATTAGTCAGGAATCGGGTGGACTGTTTAAACTCTGAGTGAATGTCTGGTGAAAATGTGTGAGTGTGAAAGGAGAGGGCCTGTCCTCTCCTATCCTTTGTGTGGCTCCACGACCTTGGTTACAGAGTCCAAGTAGGTCCCAACCTGCGGTTCCGCAATTTGTCATAAGGCATAACAGTGACTCACTCCCACATGGAGGTGACCAGGCCCGGGGTTTATACGGGTACACCTTAGCTAAGACAAATCTAAGCTCCCAAGGGACACAGTCAGGCAGGCATCTGACTGAGGATTTGTGAAAACAGGTCACCCCTCCCTTGTCTGTCTTTTAACACCTATCATCATGGGGTCAGGACAAAGTAAACCCACTGTTTTCAATTGCACGTTGAAAAATTTTAAAAAGGGTTTCAATGGGGATTATGGTATTAAAATGGATCCCAAAACACTGAGGAAATTCTGTGAATTAGAATGGCCAGCCTTCGTGGTCGGCTGGCCCTCAGAAGGCTCTTTAGATGAAGGACTGGTCAGGGCAGTCTGGAATGTAGTCACAAAGGGTCCCAGACACCCAGATCAGTTTCCTTACATAGACAGCGGTTAGAAATTGCTCAAACCTTGCTGCCTTGGGTCCGGTTCTGCGCGTGTAAGAAGGGACAGAGTAAGGTTTTAGTAAAAGAAAAGAAACAGGTCCCTCAGAAAGGAAACCAACCCCCTATTCTGCCAGGAACTCCTGAGAAAGTCCCACCGGTTTCACCACCTCCATATGTGCCACAGGCAGCGCCAAGTGCTCCCCCTGCTGGTCTGGAAGGTTCAGAAAGTCTGTAAACACCACCCCCTTCCGTCTCTCCTCAACCAGGCTCTCCAGAGCCAGTTGGGTGGTGCTTGTGTTCAGCCGATCAAGGGCCCAAATCACAACTGTCAGATGCCCCTTCAGGGAGATTCGGGTTGCCCAAGTACTTGTGAAGATGGGATGTTGCAGGAGGGAGGGCCAGTCTATTATTATCAACCCTTTACCACAAGTGACATCCTGAATTGGAAACATCACACCTCAGCTTATTCTGAAAAACCTCAGGTCATGGTAGACCTCCTAGAAATGATCTTCCAGACCCAGAAGCCCACCTGGGTGGACTGTAAGCAGCTCTTTTTCACGTTCTTTAACACTGAGGAGTGCATGAGAGTAGTAACAGAGGCTCAGAAGTGGCTTCAGACCCAGGCCCTGGCAGGAATATTAGATACAGACAGATGGGCCAGGGAGGCCTTTCCAGATGAGGAACCTGATTGGAACCCGAACTCGGAAGACGGAAGGGCCAGGCTAGAAAGATATCAGCTGGCCTTCCTCCGGGGGGTTAGGGACAGGACCAAGAAGCCCACCAATATGGCTAAAATCTCTGAGGTTTTCCAGAAGTCTGATGAAAGTCCAGCAGCTTTCTATGAGAGACTGTGTGAGGCATACTGGATCTACACCCCCTTTAAACCTGAGTCCCTGGAAAGTCAAACCATGGTAAATGCCGCTTTTGTAGGCCAAGCCCAGCCTGACATCAGGATAAAATTACAGAAGCTGGAAGGGTTTGCAGGAAAAAATGCTACCGAACTGCTGGAGATAGCAAATAAGGTTTTCATCAACAGAGACAGTGCAGCAAGGAAGGAGGAAGAAAAAAGAATACAAAGAAGGGCCAATGTAATAGCAGCAGCTTTTAAAGGCTCAGGCTTCCAGACAGATCAGAAAGGGAAGCAAGAATACAGATCAGGGGGAAAAGGAAGAGTGAGATGAGACCAGTGTGCCTATTGTAAGGAATTAGGACACTGGAAAAATGAATGTCCCAAACGGCAAAGTAAGAAAATTGGGCCCTCTTTTCCGCCCAGTGGCTATCAACCAGAGCCACCTGAAGCAGATCTCTTTGGGCTAGCAATGGCTGATTCCGACTAGTACAGACTGGACTCTTCAGCTGGGCCCCCACGAGCCCATGGTCAGAATGAAAATTGGGGGCCAGACTGTGGGACAGAACGAAAATTGGGGGCCAGACTGGACCCCCACAAGCCCATGGTCTGAATGAAAACTGGGGACACAGAAAGTATCGCCTCTCTTGGGAAAGGAGGTCACCATTATTGGAACTACTGGGGACCAGACCCGTAGACCATTCTGGCAGCCTCGCTGATGCCAACTTGGCAGCCATCAAGTAATTCATGAATTCCTGTACTTGCCAGACTGTCCAGTGCCTCTAATGGGTAGAGCCCTTTTAGCCAAAATGGGGGCAGAAATCACTTTTGCTCCAGATGGCTCAGCACAGCTTCACCTAGGTGAGATCTCCCCAATGATCCTGTCCTTAGCAGTGCCAAGGGAGGAAGAACGAAGACTTTATACTCCCCAAAGTCCTCACCATTAGGACCTGAATTAGAGAAAGAATTTCTGCTGATCTGGGTGGAAGGGAAACCTCTGGACCTGGCTAAGGACCATGCCTCGGTGCTAATTGACTTAAAGCCTGGGGCACAGCCTGTTAAAATCCGCCAAAATCCAATTCCAAGGGAAGTACACCTAGGAACCCAGGTCCACTTAGACCAGCTGCTCCAGTGGGGACTTCTTACATGATGAAAGGGGGCTCCTAATGGCTGGAGGAAAAGGAATAAAAAATCAGAGTGAGATTTTAAAGCTACTAGAAGCAGCCTGGGAGCCCAAGGAAATAGCCATCATCCATTGCAAAGGTCACCAGAAAGGAAAATACTTAGTATCAGAAGGAAACCAACGTTGCTGATGCTGCAGCCAAGCTGGCTGCTAAAGAACAAGTGGCACCGTCACAGATCATGTTGGTCCCCGAATTACCTGAACCTTCAAAATACACTCCTCAGGAGGAGGAATGGGCTCAGCAAGAAGGGGGCAAGGGAACGAAGGAAGGCTGGTGGATACTCCAAGATCATAGGGTCTATGTCTCAGAACAGTTAGCCCATAAGGTAGTCCTTCAACACCATGAACTTACTCATTTAAGGAAGACTGCCCTAGAAGCTTTGTTAGGCAGATATTACCTAATTGCCCTTTTTCCCTCCTTGTGTGCCTCAGTCTCTCAACGCTGCCTCCTCTGTGCTCAGAACAATGCCAAACAGGGTCCTGTGGGACCGATAGGAGTTCAGTGCTGTGAGAAAGCTCCCTTCTATAATTGAAACTTTGTTGCCTTGAGCAGAGGCCACAGCAGGCAAGGGCAGGAGGGAAGCTTGGCTTCCTCCATCACCAGGGCAACCAAGCCTCCTGCTTGCTCCAGCTCTGTGTCTGTTGGCCGCCACCTTGTTTGAGTTAATTTGCATATAGTCGCTCTGATTGGCTGGTGGGTGTGGCTTGGGTGTAGCAGAGGTGCAGTCAATTTGCATGTTTCTCTTTTATTAGATTAGATATGACTATGTCCTTTTGTACCTAATTACTTATGTTCACAATATAGACCTCAGTTTAGAAGCCATCTGCATCACCATCTGCAATAAGACTCAGTGGTCTGGACTTATGATTGAATCAATGATCATGGATGGTTTGTTCACTTCACTTGAAAATGCTTTCCTTTTCTGTCCAAATTGGTCTGTCAGAAATGACCCAGAGTTTCTCATAGGAAAGATCTTAGAATATTTCCCTTACCTAAATTTAGATTAAGTATGGAGGACAAAAGGGCTTCAGACAAGTGAGACACATCTGCCTTCAGGGAAGCCTATCCTCCAACAGAATTGGGGACACTGATAGTCTTTCCTTGGTTACGTGGGTTTCTGCCTCTCACTAAAGCTTCAGTTGCAATAAGTCTCCTCACTTTTGCATTTTGCCTTTTAAGCTTCTTGTCAAGTTTGTCATTTCCAAAATAAATGAAGAATTGCACGTTCTCCAACATGTCATCCATATGGACATCTCATGTGTCATCTCCCTGGAATACCAGACTGCCCTTGATTTTGCAGCATTCCTCTTCCCTGCATTAAGACTCCTTTTCCATTGTTGCTTCCCCCATCCAACGTCAGGCAGGGAGAAACCCCAAACCTATAGATAGGCAGATCTACTACTGTTTGACAGCAGGAAGTAGATATAGAAGACAAAGACTTTTGTCCATTTCCCCTTCGGACAACTATAAAAAGGTTCTATTTTTCTGAGGAGAGAATGATGCCATTGTAATAACCAGGGTATTATTTAATAGGAAAATAATAAAGGAGAGACCGGATAATATAGGTATGCCGTTTATACAGGTTGGCCAAAAAGATAAATTTAACACTCTCCAACTCTGTTCCCCAATGATCAATGAGAGAAGGGACTGGACAAAGGCAGTTTGGAAGCATGCCAGGTAAAGTCTGAGTGACATGGGAAGGTGCTTTCTCATTAATCACCCTTGGGAACAGGTACTTGGCCAGAATGGGCATGTCTATTGCAAGCACATGAAACCTGAATATTAAACATTTAAACCAAAGAGCACACTCTGTCTCCTTTCTCTTTGGTGCACCTTGTTCATTGCTCTCCTGTGGCAGGGGAAGTACTCCACTGTGTATACCTGGCTCAAGGCCAGGTGGGACTCCACACAATGGACTAATGAACTTCAATTAGGGAGGCTTTGCACTCTGGCCTTTCTTTTGGCTCTTCTGGAACCCTGAATGCCCCTCTTTTAGGACTGAATTAAGGGGTGTGGAACTTTACAGTATGAGTAATGTAAATACACACCACATTACATTCTCCCCTGGAGCTTCATATAATCTTATTTCAACAATACCCAAAAACCTAACTCTCACTAATGACAGAGACATTTGATTCCCTGATAAGAATTCCATTCCCATATAAAATGATAACCTTAACCAATAAATGTTGTGCACTATCTGACTGATGTACTCATTGAACATTTCTACCTCTCTCCCTAATCCCAGAGACACAACAATATTGAAATTATGCTGATTAATAACCCCACATTGGCTTCTAAGTGCTTAAGTGAAAGGAAGAATCTCATGCGTCTCCCTTAACTCAAATGCTAGATATTATTAAGTTTAGTAAGCAAGGCATGCCAAAGTCGAGATAGGCTGAAAGTGGGTGGCAGTAAGCTAGACTACGAATACAGAGACATTCTTGAAGAAAAGTAAAGGTGTTAAACCACGGATAACTAAGAACAATAAGATAGCAAAAAAGTTTTATTGTTAACATGAAGAACATTTTAGTGGTTTGGATACAAGATCAGCCAGCCAGAACAAGCCATTAAGCCTAAACAAATCCAGAAACAAGACCCTCACTCTCTTTAATACTATGAAGGGTGCAGAAAAAGGTTTGAAGTTCATAGAGATTGTTTCAGGAGGTTTGAAAAAAAGCAGCCATCTCCTTAAGTATAAAGGTGTAGGGAAAGCTGCAGGTGCTCCCAGAGAAGCCACAGGAAAGTACCCAGAAGCTCTAGATCAGACACTTAGTGCAGGAAGCCACACCACACAACAAGTTTTCAATGGTGACAGAGTCACCTTATTTTTGAAGAAAATGGCAATAGGAACTTGCATAGCCAGGAAGGAAAAGTCAGTGACTGCCTCCAGAGTCTCAAACAACAGGCAGACAAAATCATGAAGATTTAATTCAACTGGTAAGTTTATTTAAAACCCAGTACTCATTTACCATTCTAAAAATCCTAGGACCCTTCACATCTATGTTCAATGTCCTCTGTTTGTACTCTATGATGAGAAATACAATGCCCAGTTGACAGCACTTCTACTAATAACACAATTTTCTAAATATTTTGGCCCACTCTTAAGACCTACTGTTGTAATGTACCCCGCGAATCACACAAGGACGCCTCAAGAAGTCGAATTAAAGGGTCACATTTATTGCAAATCTGGGACTATGAGGGGGCATTTTGCTCTCCCAAATCTCATAGTGATAAGATGGCCACAACACCAGATTTATTTAGGCAAGGATCACAAAGGCACTGAGTACATCCCAAGGTTTGGAATGAGGAAAGTGATTTGCAAAAAGGCAGTTTATAGAAGCCGAAGCAGCATGTTATCTAAATTATAGTTTTGAGTCTCTGGATCACTGAATTGACAGACACATTATCTAGAGCCCTGGAGTCCAGAATGAGGAACCTGGTTTGCAAAAAAGCAGTTTACAGAAGCAGAAGCAGCATGTTATCTAAATCACAGTTTTGGGGTCTCCAGAACACTGAGTCAACAGGAACAATTTAACTGGAGCCCTCTGACCTAGGGATAACTGTGCTGTCCTTCCCAGGTAAAGGAAAATGTGCTTTCTAAGAGCAGTATAACCACAACCCATGGGATATTCACATAATCAATAGGGCATTTAATCGAATGGGATAATTTATATAATTCAGAAAATTAAAATAACTTTTCTATTATTAAACAAAGCAAATAAGTTCAGAAGCCAAACAGCGGGGTTAAACTTAAACTATAGTTTATACCTGAGATAATTGCTACCATACTTCACTACCATTCAGAAAAGAGAATCTTTTCAATATATTGCTGCAAGTTGACAAGGCACCTGGTCACCCCAGAGTTCTGAGGGGAAGAACAATGAGATTAATGGTGTTTCAAATTGGTCAACACTACATTCCTTCTGAAGCACATGTGCGAAGATGAGTAATTTTGAGTAATTTCAAGTCCTAGTATATGAGAAAAACATTTCAAAATGCTATAGCTAACATACTTCATGATGGACCCAATGGATCTGGACAAAGTAAGTTGTAAACATTCAGAAAATGTTTGTAAACATGCAGTAAGTTGTAAAATATTCAGACCCACTTTGATCTTTGCCATTAACAAAACCTGTGATTCATGGGAGAGGTCAAAATATCAATAGTAACAGGAGGTTGAAAGAAGTTTATTCAGGCCATTTTCATTGACCATGAAAATTTCAAGTTTTCCATCAGGGAAATAACAGGTGAGGTGGTGAAAACATCAAGAGAACTAGAATAATAAGTGGAGCCTGTAGAAGTACAGCCTGGATTTCTGCTATGATCTCATGATACAACTTCAATAGGTAAGGAGCACCTTCTTATGTATGATAAAATAACGTGGTTTCTTGAGATGGAATCTACTCTTAGAAAGGATGCTGAGAAGATTGATGAATTGACAGCAACGTTTTAGAACATTACCTAAACTTAGCTGATGAAGAAGTGCAGGTTTTGAGAGTACTACTCCAATTTTAAAAGAAGTTCTACTGTGTGTATAATGCTATCAAAAAGGCTTGCATTCTACAGAGAATTCATACATGAACAGAAGATTAAGTTGATATGGCAAACTCTATTGTTGTCTTATTTTAAGAAACTTCCACAGCTATCCCGACTTCAGCAATCACCACTCTGAACCAACATCCATCATGAACGTTGGGGTAATGCCCTACGTAAGCAAAATGATTATAACAGTGAAGTTTCAGATGGTTATTATCAGTGTCTAACCATAAAGTATTTTCAATTACATACATATATTATTTTCTTTGTAGATAAAATGCTTTTGTAAACAGAATAGCATTCACTATAGTGTAATCATCATTTTATACACTTTGTGAAACCCCAAAATTCATGTGCCTTGTGTTTTGTGATATTCACTCTATTGCAATGGTCTGGAACAAAACACAAAGTTTCTCCAAGGTCTGCCTGCACTTAAGGCAAGAATTTAACTCATTAAAAGAAGGGTATTCATCAAAACGTTTCTCCATGTAATACTAACCTACAGGTACTTTTGTTCTTTAAGTTTCAGGCTTAATTCAACTCCAAAAGGTGAATAAACTGAAATATTTTATTTTTTAAATTCTTCTTCTTACCAAAGAATTCCATTGATTGTATCTTCACTGGACTCATTTTTATGCCACGTGGAGTTGCATCTGTTGAGTGTTCTGCATTAGCCCCTACTGAAACATAGATTTAAAATCACGTCATTATGATCATTTATGTACAAATCAGTTACATAGGAATATATATGTTTCCATGACTGTGCACATATGTTGGTTGTATATAGCCTATCAAAATTTTGTTGAGATAACTTGATGCAAATTCATGAAAACATATATTGGAACAGATGGAATAAATATGTCAGCCATATTATGCTGATGTTCAGAGATCTTTAGTGACATCTCCAAAACCAAATAACCAGGAAATGGTAAAATAGATATACATTTTAGAAGCTATGTCTCAAAATTCCTTAAACACTACTTATTCCATATAAATTCTTTATTATGGAAATTGAAATCATCATCGCAGTGAATTTATGATCATAAACTTACTTGCAGGCTAGCATTAAATGCACACTCTTTCTGTAGGGATGAATTTCATGAAATAGAACATCACTGTTTGTTTCATTGTTTATTTATTTGACTTTCACTAACTGACAAGTTCCACACCACCAACTGTATAGTCACAGAAACTTACCATGAGCAAGAAATGCATTGATTCACCAGGGAACATTGTAATTCCCCATTAGGGTTTGTAACTATAAAGCATGTAGATATCAAGGATTCAGAGAATAAAGGCATTGCTCAGATTGAGAAAAAAATGCCTTGTAAGGTTCCTTTACATGGAGAACTTGTGACATGTAAGGAAGAAATTGTTAGGTTTTTAGCAGTACCAGGATACTGGTTGGATACATTTCCACCGGAGTTTTCGTAAGATTCAATGTTTCTCCTATAATTACCAACAAATAATTTGGTCCAGTGACATAAAAAGGTGTGAAAGTTATTAAAGAGAAATTAGCATTGTGGGAGGGATAAATTGGATTCAGGAACTAAAAAGGACTTCAGGGCCAACAATGTATGTAGTGGAAGTTAGTTCTAGTGGACCCTGCAAGTGTAGTTGGAAAGATCTCATGATCGTGACACTGCACAGCAGATGTCTTGCTTTGAAGGAGTGGTTGTCAACCTGTGGGTCGGTACCCCTTTGGGGGTCGAACCACCCTTTCACAGGGGTCGCCTAAGACCATCGGAAAACACATATATAATTACACATTGTTTACAGTAGCAAAATTACAGTTATGAAGTAGCAACAAAAATAATTTTATGGTTGGGAGTCACCACAACATGAGGAACTGTATTAAAGGCTCCCCGCATTTGGAAGGTTGGGAAAGTTTGAAGTAATGCCTGAGCCCATGAAGAAATATAAAAGGTCCCACTATGACTCTGCCTGCCAACAAATACCATAACACCTTCTTTACAGAGAGTGTCCCAGCTATGGTATTATTACACAGCTGGCCCATATTTGGAAAATATAGAAAAGGTCATTATTGATTAGAAACATTTTGTGAAAGATACAGGAGGTAGAGCAACACAACCCTGGGCAACATTAGCCAATATATTTCAGATGCTCTGGTTTTTCTCCATTAGGTTTAAGTAAAAAACACCACTTCAGAAGAATCAAGTATGCAAAGTATTCTAAGATAAGCGGGAGCCAATCAGAATAGGCTTTGAGGGGAGAAATGTTGGAGAAACTTATGTGAAGAATCACAATTTTCTTACCATAAACATCTTCCCATTGCTTTAAACTTTCCTTAATGTCTTCTTATTTGTAGGTCAGAGAGCTATTTTTAGCAATTATGTAGGCATACAATGCATTTTTTCCATATAAAGTGTGAAATTTAATGGGTTAGTAAAATTTATACTCAGAGTTGTATAACTACCAACATTGATAATTTTAGAACCCATTTCAGATTGTGACTAAATAAATACCAGGGAGATCTAGAAACACTAATTCATATCATTCTCTTACCTGTTTCCCCTTTCTGTGTTACTATTACCCACCTTATCAGTGAGGGATCCATTCCAAGATCCCCCAGTGGATGGATGCTTGAAACTATGCATTGTACCAAACCCTAAATATATTCAGAGCTTTCCTATATGAACTTATCTATGATAAAAATGCTGGCTTCTCTTTGGTATATGCAAACTGCCAGCATCTCTACTCTTGCATGTTGGGGCCAGTATGAAGTAAAACCATGTTTAGTTGAACATAAGCACTGCAATACCATGACAGTGCTTACCCATGTGATAACTGAGAAGGCTACTGAGTGACAAAAGGGCAGGTAGCGTTATCAGAGTGAATAGGCTGGACAAAGGGATTATTCATGTTCTGGGTAGGACAGAGAAGGATGGCATGAGATTCACCATCTCTACAGAATAATGAATAATTTAAAACATGAATTATTTATCATTGGCATTTTCCGTTTGATATATTCCATTCCTGATTGACCATGAATAACAGAAATTGCACATATGAAAACTGCAGACAGTGGGAGTGATGGTACTGAACATACCTATGATATAAAGTTATACTTATTTTTATATAACTGGGGCCATCTGAAGCTAAAAGAAGAAAGAAGAAAAAGTGTATATTTACAAATTTCTTTTATGTTAACCTTCTTATTTATAACCAGAGGCCTGTTGCATGAAATTTGTGCATGGTGCGGGGGTGGGGAGTCCCCTGAACCCAGCCTGCACCCTGTCGAATTCAGGACCCCTTGGGGGAAGCCCAACTAACTGATCCTGGGGATCAGGCATAAACTGTCAGTTGGACAACACTCTCACCATCCAGGACCACTGGCTCCTAACTGCTCACCTGTCTGCATGCCTGATTTCCTCTAAGTGCCACCCATGGCTGCCTGATAACTCCTATCCACCTATGCCTACGGCCTGGTTGCCCCAACTGCCCCCTCGCCAGCCTGGTCCCCCATAACTGCCTTTCCCCACAAGTCTGGTCGCCCCTTAATGCCCTCCACCCCCTGCCGGCCTGGTCACCCCCGACCGTCCCCCTCTGCCCTGGGCACCTTTTACTGCCCCTCCAATTGCCTGTTCACCACTTACTGCTGCCTCTGCGAGCCTGGTCACGCCCAATTGCTCCCCTCTACTGACCTGGTCGCCACTAACTGCTCTGTCCTTCCGGCCTGTTTGCCCCTTACGGGCCCCTTGCCTGCCTGGTCAGCCCTTACTGCTCCTCCGCCAGCCTGGATGCCCCTTACTGACCTCCCTGCTGGCCTGGTCCCTCCAAATGCCCCCCTCTGCCATCCTGGCTGTCCCCAAATCCTCCCTGCTGGCCTCGTAGCCCCCGACTGCCACCCCTGCCAGCTTGGTCGCCCATACAACCTGCTATTCAGTTGTTTGGTTATCCCTCACTAACCCCCCTGCCAGCATTGTCGCCCCACGCAGCCTGCTGTTTGGTCATCCATCCACTTATTTTGGTCATAGTGGCTCCTGGCATTTTATATATTAGTATTCTGGGCACTCCTCATTTGCTCTTCCAAATTGGAATTAAAATCTTCTATATCATCTTACTGAAATACATTGTGATCAACACACATCACCTTTGTGCTCCTATAGTGGAATGTATTCATTTTATATATTTTATAGGCGCCACAATAAAATGATCACATCATGTTTATGCAATTGCCTTTTGAATCAACTATGGAGAAAAATACATGCATTCTTACTGTCTTTTGGAATTACATAAATCCCTGAATCCATGCTCCTTTAAAGCTGGATTCAAGTTACTGCCAGAAGTAAATTGTTTTCAACATTAAAAAAAAAAAATTCTTTACTGTTAAAGCAGATATGCTATCAAACAGATCCAAATTGCTTAGATTCTTTCTTTTTTCCTTTCTTTCTTTCGTTTCTTCCTCCCTCCCTTCCTTCCTTCTTTCCTTCCTTCCTTCCATCTTTTCTTTCTTCTTTCTTTCTTTCTTTCTTTCTTTCTTTCTTTCTTTCTTTCTTTCTTTATTTCTTCTTCTGTCTTCCTTCCTTCCTTCCTTCCTTCCTTCCTTCCTTCCTTCCTTCCTTCCTTCCTTCCTACCGTTTTTCTTCCTTTCTTCTTTCTTTCTTTCTTTCTTTCTTTCTTTCTTTCTTTCTTTCTTTCTTTCTTCTTTCCTTTTTCTTTCTTTCTTTCTTTCTTTCTTTCTTTCTTTCTTTCTTTCTTTCTTTCTTTCATTCTCTTTCTTTCTTTCTTTCTTTCTTTCTTTCTTTCTTTCTTTCTTTCTTTCTTTCATCTCTCTTTCTTTCTTTTGTCTTCCTTCCTTCCTTCCTTCCTTCCTTCCTTCCTTCCTTCCTTCCTTCCTTCCTTTTTTTCTTTCGTTATTTTAAAAAATTAGTATCCCTTTTTCTAACCTCCACTCTGAATGATAGTTTGGCTAGATAAAAGAATTATAGTGATGTTATTCTATTAGCACTCTGACTATGCCATCCCACTGCCTGTATTCCTGGACAGTTTATGATGTCAACTCAGCCCTTCATTTTGCTATGGTTTCTCTTTTATATGATGAGTTGTTGGCCCTTTGTGGGTTGTATTATTTTCTCTGTCCTTCATAGCTTTTACCAAGATGGGTCTGATTGCATATTTCATTGTAACTATTCTACTTAGATTTCATTGAGCTTGGATGTGCAGATTGATATTTTTCATTGAATATGTTTGAAAATATTTAACCATTATTTCTTCCAATGCTTTTCCTGCCCCCTTCCTCCCTGTTCTACTTTCACTCTTCCGATTATTTCAAGTGTAGAGATTCTTTCTTCTGACAATTCCAATCTATTCCTGTGCCACTATAATGCATTTTACTTAACTGTTATTAGAATTTCAATACCAAAATCATCTGTGTTTTTCTTTTGATATATCATTCTGTCTCTCTCTTGACTTTTTAATTTGATGAGAACTAGCCACGTATGGTCTTTTCTCTATTAAACATGGGTTCTTTATTTAACATATTTATAAATTATATTAAAACCTACAACGGAATGCACGCAAAGATTTGTTTTGGTCTGCTTTATTCTTATGTAGAGTTCATACTTGCTGTTCCTTTACATGTCTAATATATTTTGTGGTAAAACCTGTGCATTTTAGGGAATGTATTGTAGCAAATCAGGGTACTAGGTTCCTCCCACTGCATTTGGAGTCCTGTCATTGTGTGCCTGGTCATTTCCTGAGTGATGAGGTTGTGCTATTTCATATTTGACTGAAGTGTCTTTCCCTGCAGTGTGAAGCTCCTAGTGCTGTTCCTGTTATGGCATGAACTTTGGGGCATGAACACGATCATCATTGGATGACTACTGTTTTAAAAGCCTCTCTTTCAGTGTCTCCTTCTCTGATTCTCCCTTAACTTGCCTGTTTCCTTTGTTACCATGTCAAAGATGGTGACAACGTCTGTTAGCCACTGATCTGCCAGGACAAGAAACAGTAATTTATACCCTAAAGTGTATTAAAAAGGAAAAAACACAGGTTCCACCATCACCTGAAATATTAGAAATTTTTCCCAGTATTGTAATCACATGGAAGGAATTAATAAGCAATGCAATGTCTATTTTCTAAATTCTTCTTCTAATCCTTTTTAAGGTAACTTTTCTGCATTTGCAAATACAAAGCAGCTAATGAATTGGGTCTGAAAAAGAAAGTGAGTAAAGTGGCATTTTAAAGGCTTCCATCAACCAAATTTCAAGCTCACAATTGCATTGTTTTTTTGTGGACTACTGGAAGAAGTTGAATCCTAAAACAGAAATTATCTATCTAAGAACCCATTGATGGTAACTGCTAGCATTCTAGTAATTATAGGAAGAAATTATGGAGAAGTTTTATTATGTAAAATAGCATATAGGTACTATAACTAGACTTGAAATATTCTTGTTCTTACCAGTATGGTGCATTGTTTTTTTCTTGGCTTCCCCCTTGATTATACCTCTTCCAAAATCGCTGCGTAAGTGTTCTGTATCAGTCTCTATAGAATAAGCAGTTTAAAATCAGTTTTAAAAGGCAAATATTAACACGGGTGGGTGTATGTGTCTGTATGTGTGTGTGTGTGTGTGTGTGTGTGTGTGTGTGTGTTGGTTAATGTGTATAGGTGTGTTTGTTACTACCGCTCACTTAATATCATTTTTTCACTGGAAATGCATTGTACTGAAGTATATGTTTCTGAAATAAATACCTTACAATCCTTACAAACATTAGGCATCACATAACCCTCATTGCACAGAGGCTTATACATGTTCAGTGATTTGACCAAGGTCTCATATCCGACTAATGACAAAATTCAATCACAAACTGATGTATCATAATTCTTTAATGGGCCTTTTCTCATAACCTACACGTTGTTTTGCAAATTTCCATCATCTTAGAGAGTTTATCTTAATACATAACTTAAAACGCACACACGCATTTCTATTTCAAGGATAAACCTAGTTGGTGCAAGTCCAAACCGTATTCCAGAAGTCAGGTTGCAAACAATGCTTATCCTAGTCACAGAACCTTCCTATGAGGCAGGAATTCTTAGACTTCTCCATGAATATATCCATGTCCTCACCCTCTTTTTCATTCTATAGGTGTGAAACTGCTAAGAATTGTCTAGCTTTGGAAAAGAATAACAGGTAATTTCTGGACAGAGGGAAAGCTTACACCCTCTTTAGACTTAAAAGCACGTAGACCTTGTAGCTGGGTAAAATGTGGGTAATTTGCAATATTGTGAGCACTGGTATTGAGTCCCTTTACATTTGTATCTATATGTGATTTTCACATTTGATGGGTTTGGAAACCACTCTCTAGGCCCAATTACAGAAAAACTATAATGAAATTTAGTTGAAAAAGTGCATGTTGCAGAAAAAACCTTGTAACAATTGTGACTCTGCATAGGCAACTGGGTAAAGTAATCTGGGTAGTAATAGTAATAATAATAGGGCATGTACCTGGGTTGTGGGCACATCCCCAGTGGGAGGTGTGCAGGAGGCAGCTCATCGATGTTTCTCTCTCATCGATGTCTCTAACTCTCTATCTCTCTCCCTTCCTCTCTGTAAAAAATCAATGAAATATTAAAAACAATATTTATAATTCAATTGCAAATGGAATTGAGATGGAAATGTAGATATCATAGGCTGGAATCCTTGTTTAGGCAAAATGCTTGAGTCCATGAATATAACCATGGTATACTACAATATAGTATAATTATCACTTTCGTACATTCTTGGAAACCCAAAATGTCATGTTGCTTGTTTTTGTTGCTGTTGTTGCTGGTTTGTTTGCTTGTTTTTTGATAGTCACTCTATTGCAATGCTCTGCAACCAAACCCAAAATATATCCAGGTATAAATGTACTTATAGAAAGAATTCACCTAATTAAAGGAAGCTGTTGATAAAAAATTTCTCCGTGTAATAATAAACTTGAGGTACTTCTCTTTTTCAAGGTGCACACTTAATTCAATTCATTGTACATTTCCACACCAGAATTTGCATTTGTTTTCTTTTAATATAAATTTTTCTCTCTTGGTTGATACTATGTGTTTGGTGAAATATGTTAACCATACCTTCTTTTTTCTTTGAAAATATTGCATTTTTTACTAAATAATCATTTTCCACAAACCTACATCAAGCAATTAATTAGGTCCCTCTTTCTGACAGCATTTGCATATCTGAGATCCATTTTGGAATTCACAAAATGTCAAATATATTCATTAGTATTACAGTTGTTCTGGTTATATGTACATAATTATCTTTGCTGTTGCATTGTAATTTTTCTGGAGGGCCTCATACTGATGCTGTTGAAATAACCTATTTATAATTTAAGAGTAAAGGAGTTAATGAGAGACCAGATAATATAAGCATGCCATTTATAAAGTTCTGCCTAAAAGCAGCCTTTAATACTTTCTGAGTCTGTTCCCCGCTGATTGATGGGCAAGGGACTGGGCAAAGGCAGGTTCGAGGCATGGCCAATAGGACTGGTTGACATAGGAAGGTGCTTTGCTGCCCATCACAGCTGGCCAGAATGGGCATGGTCACTGCAAGTTGGTCAAACCTGAATATTTCAGCTTTGAATCAGATGAGCTCACTGGGTTCCTGTCTCTCCTGTGGCACAGGATGCACTCCCCTTGGCCAGTGACTCATGGCCATGTGGACCTACACACAATGAATTAATGAACTTTAATTAGCTTGGATGCTGATCCACACCTGGCTGCAACATGGATTGGAAGCTCTGGGATCTGGCCTTGTTTTTAGCTCTGCTGGAGCCCACAGCTGCCCCTCTTTCAGGACTGGCTTAAGGGGGATGGTACTTTACAACTGGAGGAATGTAACTCCACGCAATAAAGCCCATCATCACATTTCATTATTCCCTGTGGCTTCTCAAACTTCTATATTCAGTGGTACACCAAAAACCTGACTCCCGTGGGTGACAGAAATTTGAGTCCTCTGTTAACATCTATTGGTGAGAGAATCTGTTAGGGACATATATAGAATATTGGGGCTAGCTATAAGAAATATAATCATGCTCTGCTAACCACGATTGCTTTCCTATGATTAAAGAAATCATATTCTGATCTGGCTGGGATCTGGGGGGTAAGAACTGCCTATTATCATAGCAAGATTAACAATCTTGTTGCCCAAACAATGGAGACCCTGAGGAGCCCACCCCCAGCACACATTGCCTGTAATCTTGAACCATTATGCTCATCCTTAACTTATTTTGCCTACTTCCCCATGTAATCTTTGTCCTACCCAATATAAGCAGCTGGTTTATGCAGGGGGAGAGGGGATTTCAGAGCAGATTTTTTGGGATGACCTGCTGCTCCTCCATACTGCCAGCATTATTGGAATAAACACTCATATATGATTCCACCCTTCATAGAGTCCTCTGCTTAATTGGCTCAAGTAGTGACAGTTAACCTGGACCCATTATTTGTCTGGTTTCATAATCTGGTGACCCAGATACGACCACCAGGGATGCCACTTGCTGCCTGGATTGGGGGTTTCTGGGGCTGGGGTCTGGAACTTTTATTTCCAGTGCTGCCAGGAATTTTCCTGTTTCATGTCCCAGCCACAACCCCAGCAATCCGCATCAAGTCAGCTAAGACCTAAGTTGAATCAAGCATTTTTGTATGACAGGAGAGGCATTTGCTGTCTCTCACCTGGGCTTTTGTAAGGCATTGGGTGCAATTATTGAGTATGGCAAGGGAGGCATTTACTGCCTCTTGTCTTGTGGAGCCGGATCAGCTCCAGGTGGCAAGAAACCTCCAGTGGTCCTCACATAATCTGCAAGCACATAGCCTGACCCGCTTTGGGACAAGAGACACGGCTCTGCTTCAAAGTATTTCTCTTAAATGCAGGGCATTCTGAGGTTTCAGTAGCTGGGCAGACAAGGAAAATGGTGTGAAGCTCTTGTCTGTGGGTTTTGCATGCCTATAAATCTATAATAAAAAGGCATAATATGCTAATTTGACCGGATAGCCAAATGACATTGACGTCATTCTGGTCGTCCTTCTGGACAAAATCGCAGTGGCGGGGGCCGAGGCAGTGGCGGTTAGGGGCAATCAAGCAGGCAGACAGAGTGGTTCGGTGATAAGGCAGTCAGTTGAGCAGTTAAGGGGGATCAGCCAAGCCAGTAGAGTCCTTGCGGGCGATCAGGCAGGTAGGTAGAGGCATTTAGGGGTGATCCGACAGCCAGGCAGAGGCTGTTAGGGGCAATCAGGCAGGCAAGCCAGTGGTTATGGTGACCAGGCAGGCAGGCGAGTGGTTAGGGGTGATCAGGCAGACAGGCAGGCCAGCGGTTAGGAGCCAACAGTCCAGGATTGTGAGAGGGTGCAGGCCAGCTGAGGGAGCCCCTCTCCCACTCCCCATGCACGAATTCCGTGCACTGGACCTCTAATATTTATATGAGTGTCTCTGCTGAATGTTATTTTGTGTCTCTTTATTGTTGGGTTTGATTTGTTTAAAGATGTGTCATCTCCCACTTTGCTGAGGGCCCTAGCTGCTAATGGCCAGCTGAACCCATGGCGGGGATCGCAGGAACTTCCCAGCAGCTACTGAGAGTTTTTAATCTTGGGTACCTCCCTGCTCTTCCTCTCAAGGCATCAGCTGCCCCAAATGCTTGGCTAGTGAGAGTTTTCTGTCTGTAATGTAACTTTGGTTACAGATGGTCTTTGCTTGCTCTCTTATCTTTTGGGGACTTAGTTCACTCCTCACCATTTTATGAAAACAGGAGATCCTCTGTCTCTGCTATTTGGGCTTTGACCACTCAGACCACAGTTCATTTTCTGGGCTGGGTTAGTGTGAGATAAGATTCTAAGGCTAGACTTCTTCTGGAGACTAGTACCACTCCGGCAGCGCTCACCCAGCACTCACTCTCACCATGGCTTCAGTCTCAGAGCTCACCTGCATCTACTTGGGGCCCTGATGGAGGATAAGATAAATGCCCTCATGAAAGCAGCTGGTGTAAAGTTGGACCTTCCGGGCAGGCTTTTTTGCAAAGGCTCTGGGCAATGTTAATATTGGGAGTCTCATCTGCAATGTAGCGGCTGGTGGACCTGCCCCTGCAGCAAGTGCTGCCCCAGCAGGAGGTCCTGGCCCCTCCACCCCTGCTGCCCCAGCTGAGGAGAAAAAAGTGGAAGCCTAGAAAGAAGAATCTAAGGAGTCTGATGATGACATGGGCTTTGGCTTTTTTCTAAACTGGCTCTTTTTGTAACACAGACAATAAAAGCTGAACTCTGTTAAAAAAAAAAAAAGGCGGGGGAGGGAAAATGGCGGAGGTATAAGCGGACGTGTCCTGTGCCTTGTCCTGGAGCAGATAAGGGTGAGCAGCTGAGACGGGTAACATTCAGCCCGAATAGGTAGAGGATTTTCAGCTGAGAGATTGTCTGCAGCTAGGAAAGACTGAGAACCCCCCAGGGGAAAAAAAGGACGGTTGGAGACTGCGGCTGAAGCCTCTCCTGGTGCGCCAGCTAAGCAGCAGAGGCTGCGCCATCTTGGGTGGTTGTTGCCGGGATCCAGAGACCAGCTACTAACCTGGAAACAAGGGATCTCAAGCAGCGTGACTGCGTGAACTCAGACAAGCACTGCTTCTTCTCACGGAAAGGTTGGACATCCCCTAAAGGTGCGGTTTGCAGTTCCGGTTGGAGGGAGGACCGAGCTTGCGCGCGTGGGGCGGAATCTGCGCCCCACAGAGTCCGCAGCCCTTGGGACCAGCGTGACCCGCGAGTGGGGAAGGGGCCCCACAGGGCTGCTGGCAGAAGGGAACGCGAAAAATGAGCCCATAGCTGGACTGGATGTAAAGGAGCAGCCTTGGACTTTGCCAATCTGCTGGCTGCTTGGTGCCAGGGGCGAGTGGGCGCGCAGAGACTAAGCGCGGAGACTGTGCGCAGACCTGGAAGGTGGAGGCTTGTGAATTCGCACAACTATCAGGCTCTTGTTACAGTTCCCCTTAGATCTGTGCATTTGATTATTAAACCCAGCGCATGGGATTCCCCAGTTGGGGTCATTCGCAGAGCCTGTAGGGGAAAGTTCTTTTTGGGGAGCCTGGGAAACAGCAGACAGTGGCAAGGAACCAGCTCTGGACAGTGGTCTTTCCCGAATCAGTTCCAAATACCATAGAGGACAAAACCCTACTGATAGAGAGGTCTTAGAGCCTCGGAGGTAAACCCAGACACACTGCCACCCGGAGGCAGAGCCACGAACTGTCTCTTTTGCGATCACAAATAAAGGCAGTCTGGTAAAAAAATACAACCTGCCTTAAATTCAGGTCTGTGGTTTACTGCATGGAGGGACAGTGTATCGCAGGGAAGTTCAACACTCCCCTGAATGCCTGGCAGGACTGAGGTGTGCCAAAAAGAAGAGTGGAAGATCTGAAGCACCTTCACTTCCGAATATTTATATATATATATATATATATATATATATTTTAATTCTTTTTTCACCATTTCATTAAGAACCTATTTTATTTATTTTTTTATTTTTTATTTTTTTCATCACCTGATTTTACCTTTTTAATTACTACATTTTTTAACCAGTATTATTGCTATCCTTTTACCATTTTTTCAAGGGTCATTTTATTTTTTATTATTTTTTTTTATTTTTCTTTATTTTATTTTGGGATTAGTGTTCTACACTCTATTTTCATCGTTCCTTTAGCATAATTTCTCTCTATCTCACATTTACCCTTAAGCCAAAACTCTCTTCCTCACTTTTCCCCTTTTGTTGTCCTGTTTCTCTTACCCTATTCCTGCTTTGGATTTTACCTATTCCTTCTTTCTACCCACTGTCTAAATTTCACCCTACTTATATATCTAATTTCCAATCCCTCGCTCTCCCCATACAAATAACCTCTTCCCCACCTCTATTTCATTCTCTTAATTTTTTTTTTGTTTTTGTTGTTGTTGGTTTTTTTTGTTGTTGTTGGTTTTTTTGGTCTTTTTGTGTGTTTTTTTTTCTCTCCCTTTTCCCAATCTCATTTCGGCACTCCTTTTTGTTTTTTATTTTTCTCTCTAATATTTTTCTCTTTTTTCTTCTTTATCCCCTAATTCTCTTCGCTCGGGGGGGTCACCTTTATTTGGGGTTATTAATATCGTGAATGCATTTAGTTCGGTGCCTTGTACGTTGTGCCTTGTTCTGTTGTATTTTGTGCCTTTGAATCAGCGCAACAGAGAGAGATCTACATAACCAAACACCTTGAGAAGAGAAATCATGGTGAAACAAAGAACCAACTCAAATATGAAAGAAAAACAGGCATCATCAGAAAAGGAAGTAAACGAAATAGAGGCAATGGAGGCAAGCAACCTGTCAGAGAAAGAATTCAGAGTAATGGTCATAAGGTGGATGAAAAGAATGGAAGACCAATTCAACAATATGTGTAGGAACCAAGAGGAAATGAAGAAGAACCAAGAGGAAATGAAGAGAAACCAAGAAGAAATGAAAAACGACATCACTGCCATAAAGAACTCAATAGAAAGCATCAACAGTAGACTAGAAGAAGCAGAGGACTGTATCAGCGAGCTAGAAGACAAGGTAGAAAAAAATACCCAAACAGAACAGCTTCTAGAAAAAAAAATTAAAAAGCAGGAAGAGAGCCTAAGAGAACTCTGGGACAATGCTAAACGAAACAACATGCGAATAATAGGGGTGCCAGAAGGAGAGGAAACGGAGCAAGGAATAGAAAACCTGTTTGAAAAAATAGTAACAGAAAATTTCCCTGATATAGCGAGGAAAAAACTCACACAAATCCAAGAAGCTCACAGAGTCCCAAACAAAATGAACCCGAAAAGACCGACACCAAGGCACATAATAATTAAATTGGCAAACACCAACGACAAAGCAAGAATCTTAAAAGCAGCCAGAGAGAGACAGAAAGTTACCTACAAAGGATCCCCCATCAGACTAGCGACCGATTTCTCAACAGAAACACATCAGGCAAGAAGGGAATGGAATGAAATATACAAAGTCATGCAAAGGAAGGGTCTGAATCCAAGAATACTATACCCAGCGAGGCTATCAATCAAAATTGAGGGTCAAATCAGGAGCTTCACAGACAAAAATGGTCTACTGGAGTTTATTACAACCAAACCAGCAATGCAAGAAATGCTAAAGGGTCTGCTGTAAATAGAAAAAACAGGAAACAAAGAAGGAACGCAGCGGTAAAGAACAAAAATGGCGACTAACAAGTTTCTATCAATAATAACTTTAAACGTAAATGGATTAAATTCCCCAGTCAAAAGGCATAGGGTAAATGAGTGGATAAGAAAACATGACCCATAGATCTGCTGTCTACAGGAAACCCACCTCAGAAAAAAAGACGCACACAGACTGATGGTGAAGGGATGGAAAAAGGTTTTTCAGGCCAATGGAAGTGAAAAAAAAGCCGGGGTAGCAATACTTATATCTGACAAATTAGATCTCAAAGTGAAGGACATAAAAAGAGATCAAGAAGGCCACTTCATAATACTAAAGGGAGCAGTCCAACAAGAAGAAATAACTATGGTAAATATATATGCACCCAATATAGGAGCACCCAAATATGTAAGAAATCTTCTGGAGGAGATCAAGGGAGAGATTGACAGCAATACAATCATAGTAGGGGACCTTAACACCCCATTATCGCCACTGGACAAATCCTCTAAACAGAAACTCAGCAAAGAAACATCAATCCTAAATGACTCACTAGATCAGATGGAATTAATTGACATCTTCAGAACATTTCACCCCAAAGCCACAGAATATACATTCTCCTCAGGTGCACATTTGTCATCTTCAAAGATAGACCATATATTGGGTCACAGACAAAGTCTCTTCAAATTCAAGAAAACTGAAATCATATCAAGTATCTTCTCAGACCACAAAGGCATAAAACTGGAAATCAACTACAACAAAAACAATCCAAAAAAATCAAACACATGGAGACTAAATAGCATGCTATTAAACAACGACTGGGTCACCAGTGAGATCAAAGAAGAAATAAAAAACATCATGGCAACGAATGACAATGAAAACACAACAATCCAAAACCTATGGGACACAGCAAAAGCAGTCTTGAGAGGGAAGTTCATAGCTCTACAAGCCTACTGGAAGAAACAAGAAACAATGAGAATAAATGACCTAACTCTACAACTCGAAGAATTAGAAAGAGAGCAAGAAAAAAAGCCCACTGTAAGCAGAAGGAAGGAAATAACAAAGATCAGAGCGGAGATAAACGACATAGAGACCAAGAAAACAATACAAAAGATCAACAAAACCAAGAGCTGGTTCTTTGAAAGGATAAACAAGATTGATACACCTCTAGCCAGGCTCACCAAGAAACAAAGAGAGAGGACCCAAATAAACAAAATCAGAAATGAAAGAGGAGAAATAACAAATAACAACAGACCCCATAGAAATACAATGGATTGTTAGAAAATACTATGAACAACTCTACTCCAACACACTAGACAATCTGGAGGAAAAAATCTCAATAGGCCAATAACTATGGAGGAAATCGAAGCAGTAATCAAAAAACTTCCGGCAAACAAAAGCCCGGGGCCAGATGGCTTCACAGGGGAGTTTTACCAAACATTCAAGGAAGACCTAAAACCTATCCTCCTCAGACTATGTCGAAAGATCCAAGAGGAAGGAACACTTCCCAGCTCATTCTATGAAGCCAACATCACCCTAATCCCAAAACCAGATAAAGACAATACAATGAAAGAGAATTATAGGCCAATATCCCTCATGAACATAGATGCCAAAATCCTCAACAAAATCCTAGCAAATCGGATCCAGCAGTACATCAAAAAGATCATACACCATGACCAAGTAGGATTTATCCCAGGGATGCAAGGATGGTACAATATCCGCTAATCAAAAAAACGTGATACATCACATAAACAAATTGAGAGAAAAAAACCACATAGTCATATCAATTGATGCGGAAAAAGCATTTGACAAAATCCAACACCCTTTCTTGATAAAAACTCTCAGCAAGATAGGAATTGAGGGATCATACCTCAACATAAAAAAGCCATATATGACAAACCCACAGCCAACATCATAATCAATGGGCAAAAACTAAAACCATTCCCCCTAAAAACAGGAACAAGACAGGGATGCCCCCTCTCACCACTCCTGTTCAACATAGTACTGGAAGTACTAGCCATTGCGATCAGACACGAAGAAGAAGTAAAAGGCATCCAGATTGGAAAAGAAGAAGTAAAAATGTCCTTATTTGCAGATGACATGATACTGTACATACAGAACCCTAAAGACTCCATCAAAAAATTATTAGACTTAATAAATGAATTCGGCAATGTAGCAGGATACAAAATTAATGCTAAGAAATCCATGGCATTTCTTTACACCAATAGTGAACTTACAGAAAGTGAAACTACAGAAGCAATCCCATTTACCATTGCACCAAAAAAATTAAAATACCTAGGAATAAACTTAACTAAGGAGGTAAAAGACTTATATGCTGAAAACTACAGGACACTGAAAAAAGAGATAGAGGAAGACATAAACAGATGGAAGAATATACCGTGTTCATGGATTGGTAGAATCAACATCATCAAAATGTCCATACTACCCAAAGCAATTTATAGATTCAATGCAATCCCCATTAAATTACCAACGGCATATTTCACAAATCTAGAACGAACGTTCCAAAAATTCATCTGGAATAAAAAAAGACCCCTAATAGCTGCAGCAATCCTGAGAAAACACAAAGTAGGCGGGATCTCAATACCAGATATCAAACTGTATTACAAAGCCACTGTTCTTAAAACAGCTTGGTACTGGCACAAGAACAGACATATAGATCAATGGAATAGAATAGAGACCCCAGAAATCGACCCAAACCACTAAGCCCAATTAATATTCGACAAAGGAGGCAAGAGCATACAATGGAGTCAAGACAGTCTTTTCAATAAATGGTGTTGGGAAAATTGGACAGATACATGCAAAAGGATGAAACTAGATCACCAACTCACACAATACACAAAAATAAACTCAAAATGGATAAAAGACTTAAATGTAAGACGGGAAACCATAAAAATACTAGAGGAATCCACAGGCAGCGAAATTGCAAACATATGCCGAAGAAATTTCTTCTCTAATAATGCTCCTAGGGCAATGGAAACTAAAGAGAAAATAAACAAATGGGACTACATCAAAATAAAAAGCTTTTGCACAGCAAAGGAAACCATCAAAAAAACAACAAGAAGACCCACTACATGGGAGAACATATTTACCAATGATACCACCGATAAGGGTTTAATTTCCAACATATACAGGGATCTCATGAAACTTAACAAAAGGAAGATAAACAATCGAATAAAAAAATGGGCAACGGACCTAGATAGACACTTTTCGAAAGAGGACATACAGAAGGCAGAAAGACATATGAAAACCTGCTCAAAGTCACTAATTATACGAGAGATGCAAATCAAAACGACAATGCGTTATCATCTCACACCTGTCAGAATGGCTATCATCAACAAATCAACAAACAACAAGTGTTGGAGAGGATGTGGAGAAAAAGGAACTCTTCTGCACTGCTGGTGGGAATGCAGACTGGTGTAGCCACTGTGGAGAACAGTATGGAGCTACCTCAGAAGACTAAAAATGGAACTCCCATTTGACCCTGTGATCCCACTCCTAGGAATATATCCCAAGAAACCAGAAACGCCAATTAGAAAGGATATATGCACCCCTATGTTCATAGCAGCACAATTCACCATAGCTAAGATTTGGAAACAGCCTAAGTGCCCATCAGCAGATGAGTGGATTAGAAAACTGTGGTACATATACACAATGGAATACTATGCTGCGGTAAAAAAAAAGGAACTCTTGCCTTTTGCAACAGCATGGATGGAACTGGAGAGCATTATGCTAAGTGAAATAAGCCAGTCAGAGAAAGATAAATACCACATGATCTCACTCATTTGTGGATTATAGAGAACAACATAGACTGATGAAAAAGGACAGACCCAAAGACTGAGAAACAGCGAACAGGCTATCAATCCCCAGAAGGAAAGTAGGGGAGGGCGGGGGTAAGGCGAAGAGATCAACAGAAGGACTTGTATAAATGTATATAAGCCAAACCAATGAACATGGACAACGGGGGGATGGGAGCATGAGTTTGTGTGTGTGTGTGTGGGGGGGGGGGTTGGGGGTTAAAGGGGGGGATGAGGACACATTTGTAATACCTTAACTAATAATAAAAAATAAATAAATAAATAAATTAATTAATTAATTAATTAAAAAAAAGAAGAAAAGAAAGAAAGAAAGAAAGAAAGAAAGAAAGAAAGAAAGATAAAGAAAGAAAGAAATACAGATTCTAAGGCTAATGTCCCTGTCCATCCTTTTGGAAGTGCTCATTTATTTACTTAAGGGTTGCTTTTATTTCTGTTTTGAAATAGGATAAGATCTCTTCTAATTTGCAAGATTTCATGTTGCTCCATTCTATTCAGCAATAAAAGTATGCAAAATAAACCTTTTAAACTCCCCAAATTTTTCTCCTAGAGGGCAAGCTGAAGAAGTGGCACTGAAGGGCCACTCCCTCTTTCTAAAGAAAAAGAAAATAGTAAAGTATTTGGTAACTTAAAACTTTGGAGTTCTGCTGGGTTAAACATTAACATTTTTAAAATATCTATGTATTTTGAAATAACATGATACTTAAAATATTAATTAATCTGCGTTGGCCTACTTTTGGCTTCTTATTACAGAGAATCTAGGGGGTAGATTTTAATCTGTTAATAAATATGTCTTCCACTTTATTTGAAATATAGATCTTAAAATGTGAGTGTATTGCAACTCTGAGACATATTTATTACTTGTCACTTAAAATTAAAGTTTTAAGAGTTAAGAATTCTAAAGAATTGGAAAGAAATTATGTAGTTTTGGTAATTGGAGGCATCAAGTGTGGTAATAGATTTTGAAGAAAACATGAATTTGAGTTGTTCTAAAGCTGTTTTGGTATTTTTTGGTTTTTTGTTTTTTTTCCTGAATGGGTAACAGGGTTTGTGAATTTTGTAGAAAGATTGTGAAGAGAAATCTTAAAAGAAAAATTATAGGTAATCTGAATTAATAAATGTAATTAGATTAATATTCTGAAGTAAGCGGGAATAGAATGTTTAGTCCTTAACCAGTCTGCTAAAATGGAAACTATCTTTCCCGTATTTGCCCAACAAGCAAAAATTCTATTCATTATTAAAATTGTTATATATTATGTTATAGTAATCAAGTACTTGATTACTTACAAACAGACATTTTCTTAATTATGGGAACTGAAATTTTACTAGCCCATGTGTGTATTTAATAGCCTTTGGTCACTTTGAATGGATAAATAGTCTAATACTGTTTCAGAATAATAATAATGGTATATAATCTTTTGGTGACTTAAGTTTGACAACATTCCTTTTGAATAAAACGGCAATAGGAACTTGCATAGCCAGGGAGGAAAAGTCAGTGGCTGCCTCCAGGGTTTCAAACAACAGGCTGACGAAATCATGAAGATTTCATGCAACTGGTGAGTTTATATTAAACCCAGTGCTCATTTGCCATTCTAAAAATCCTAGGACCCTTCACATCGATATTCAGTTTCCTCTGTCTGTGCTCTATGATGAGAACAACAATGCCCACTTGACAGCACATCTACTTATACCACAATTTTCTAAGTATTTTGGCCCACTGTTAAGACCTACCATTCAGAAAAGAGAATCTTTTCCATGTATTGCCATAAATTGACCAGGCATCTGGTCACCCAAGAGTTCTGAGGGGAAGGGCATTGAGATTAATGGTGTTTCACACCAGCCTTCACTACATCCCTTCGGAAGCACATGTGTGAAGATGAGTAATTCTGAGCAATTTCAGTTTCATTATATGAGAAGCACATTTCAAATGCTATAGCTACAGTGGATCCAAGATGGCAGCTAATGGGAGGGAATTCAGCAAAAGAGTGTGTGAATTGGAGAGCAAAAGGAGAGTGCGTGGACATGCAGGGAGTGTCTGTCTTTGAGAGTGAGGGACAGTTATATTCTGGAGGACTGTTGGGGACTGGCAGACCAGGCTCTCCTGGCCGGGCAGCCTCTACTACTGCTGAAATCTCTCCTGCAGCAGCCCACTCTGCCACAGAGGCCGTGCCATCTCGAAAGGGTGACCAGCTCTGATCAGAAACCCAGCCTTACCTTCAACCAGGAAGACCTTGGATACCTCCCCAGACCCGAAAGCCACAATGCCCAGGGACCAGTTGCCTCATGTGGGAACCCACGATCACCGAGACTCTAGCATCCTTAATTGTCGTTGCCAAGATTTGTCTAGTGGGAGACAAGGTGGCCGCTGAACACTCAAATGGGTCCTGCACCTTCTCACAGAGCAAATACATGGAACAGCTGAATTAAATAACAACCACCAAGAATTGGTGAATAAAACACAGCTGGTGAGGCAATCCATGGACTGAAAGGTCAGAGGTCACCTGGAGGGTGGTGGGATCTGGGATCTGGGCTTCGGCGAGAAACACAATCAACCAGAACTAGAATCCCAGAGGGAGACGGCACTGCACCAGTTCCTGGGCCCTTGGGGTCAATGTAGCCCTCGAATGTGGAAGAGGGTCCATAGGGCTGCTAGCAGTGAGGGACTCTAGATCTAAGCCCATAGCCATGGGAGAGTTGCCAAGAAAGGCAGCCTGAAGTACAATAACAGCCAGGCAGTGCTGAGGGAAGAAACTCGTGAGGCAGTGTGGTTGCTTTGTCTTTTTGACTTTCTTGCTTTTGCTTGTTAATCCCAGTACATAGGATCTTCCAATTAAAAAAGGTCACCGAGACTGCAGGGGAAGTTGAATTTGTGGAAACTGGGGAACAGAATAAGGAGAGATTAGCAGGAAACATGCTCTGGGTCATCCCGTCCCTCCAACCCAGTATTAATTGGGACAGAAAGTGACCTACAAGGGATCTCCCATCAGACTATCAATGGACTACTCAAGAGAAACATATCAGTCCAGAAGGGAATGAAAAGAATTACACAAATTCATGCAAAGCAGGGTCTGAATCCAAGAACACTATACCCAGCAAGGCTATCAATCAAAATTGACGGTGAAATCAGGAGCTTCACAGACAATAGAGGACTAAGTGAGTTTATTACCACCAAACGGGCAATGCAAGAAATGCTAAAGCATCGCTGTAAAAAGAAGAAATAGGAAGGAAAGAAGGAAGACAGACATAAAGGGTAAAAATGGCCACAAACATGTCCCTATCAATAATAACTCTAAATGAAAATGGATTAAATGCCCCAATCAAAAAACATAGGGTAGCTGAATGGATAAGAAAACATGACCCATATATCTGCTGCCTACAGGAGACCCACCTTAGAACAAAGGATTCACACAGATTAAAAGTGAAGGATGGAAACAAACATTTTTAGGCGAAAGGAACAGAAAAAAAAAAAAGTGGGGTAGCCATACTTCTCTCTGACAAATTAGACCTCAAAATAAAGGCCATAATAAGAGATAAGGAAGGCCACTTCATAATACTAAAGGGAGCAATTCAACAAGAAGATATAACTCTGGTAAACATATATGCACCCAATACAGGAGGACTCAAATACATAAAAGAAGTTCTGGAAGGTATCAAGGGAGAGACTGATGGCAATATAGTCATAGTAGGGGACTTTAATACCCCCTTGACACCACTGGATAAATCCTCTAAACAAAAAATCAGAAAAGAAACATTATTCCTAAATGACTCACTAGATCAGATAGAATTAATTGGCATCTTAGGAACAGTTCACCCCAAAGCCCTGGAATATACTTTCTTCTCAAGTGCACACAGGGCATTTTCAAAGTTAGACCACATATTGGGTCACAAGCAAAGTCTCTCCAAATTCAAGAAGATAGAATTATATCAAGCATCTTCTCAGATCACAATGATATAAAATTAGAAACCAACTACAATAAAAACAATGAGAAAAAAAAATCAAACACCTGGAGGCTACATAGCATACTGATAAACAATGATTGGGTTACCATGGAGATCAAAAAAGAAACAGAAAGCATCCTGGTAACAACTGACAATGAAAACACAACAATCCAAAAATCCATGTGACACAGTGAAAGCAGTCGTGAGAGGGAAGTTCATACTTCCACAGGCTTGCCTCAAAAAAATAAATAAAATAAATAAATAAAAAATGGTAATAAATTACCTAACCTTACAACTCAAAGAATTAGAAAGGGAGCAACAAGAAAATCCCGGAGTAAGCAGAAGGAAGGAAATAATACAGATTAGAGTGGAAATAAACTGCATAAAGACCAAACAAACAAAAACCAAACAAAAAAAGATCAATAAAACCAAGACCTGGTTCTTTGAAAGGTTAAACAAGATTGATGCACCTCTAGCCAGGCTCACCAAGAAACAGAGAGAGCAGACCCAAATAAACAAAATCAGAAATGAAACAGATGAAGTAACAACTGACCTCACAGAAATCCAAAGATTATGAAAAAGTACTAGAAACAACTCTATTCCAACAAAATGGACTACCCAGATGAAATGGACATATTTTTTGAAAAAGCTCCCAAAACTCAATCAGGGAGATTCAAAAACCGGGATAGGCCAATAACTACCAAAGAGATTGAAGCAGTGATCAAAAATCTTCCAGTAAACGAAAGTCCTGGACCAGATGGCTTTACAGGGGAGTTCTAACAAGCATTCAAAGAAAAACTAACACCAATCCTCCTCAGACTATTCCAAAATATTCAAGAGGCAGGCACACATCTAACTTCATTCTATGAAGCCAGCATTACCCTATTCCAAAGCCAGATAAAGACACCACACAAAAAAAGAGACCTATAGGCCAATATTCTTGATGAACATAGGTGCTAAACTCCTCAACAAAATTCTAGCAAATCAGACCTAGCATTACATTAGAAAGATCATACACCATGATCAAGTGGGATTTATTAGGAGGATGCAAGGATGGTAAAATATCCACAAATCAATAAATATGATTCATCCCATAAACAAATTGAGAGACAAAAATCACATAATCATATCAATTGATGCAGAAAAAGGAGTTGACAAAATTCAACACCCTTTCTTGATAAAAACTCTCAGCAAAGTGAGAAGAGAAGGATCATACCTCAACATAATAAAAGCCTTATGTGACAAACCTACAGCCAACATCATACTCAATGGGCAAAAACTAAGTTCATTTCCCCTAAGAACAAGAACAGGACAGGGAGATTTCTGGAGAACCAAGATGGCGGCATAGGTTAACGCTGGAGTTTGCTGCCTCGAACAACTACTTCAAAAGTGAAACTGAAAAACGGTACAGACATCACCCAGAACCACAGGAATGATGGCTGAGTGTAAGTCCTACAACTAGGAGGAAAGAGAAACGCATACAGACACTCAGAGTAGGCGCAGTGCTGAAGTCAAATTCTGAGGTGCGGAGTGCGCGCACCGGGCTGGCAGCGGAAGGCGCGGTTGGCGTTTTCAATAAGGAGGGCATCGCAGACTCTGAACTCCAGATACTGGCGAGTCTTTAGGGACCCAGACTCAAACGGGAGAAGCGGGACTGTCTGGCTTCGGTCAGAGCGAGTGCAGCTTTCTCTCTGAGGTTTGCAGCGGGTGCTGGGACTCAGAGAGGCAGAGCCCCTGGGAACAGGACTGAGAGCCGCCATAACTGCTCTCTCAGGCCCACCCTGTTGATCCTGTGGCACCTGCCCCGCCCAAGCCCTGCACAGAGGCATTTGCCAGATAGCCTCAGGGTGGGGCGGGAACTGGGAGGAGGGGAGTTATGGGGGGGGGGGGAGAGGAACAAATGTAACAATCTGAACAATAAAGATTTAATTAAAAAAAAAAACAAAAAAAAAAACAAAAGAAAAGGACAGGGATGCCCACTTTCACCACTCCTGTTCAACATAGTACTGGAAGTGCTAGCTATATCAATCAGACAAGAAGAAGAAATAAATTGCATCCACATTGGAAAAGAAGAAGTAAAACTGTCATTATTAGCAGATGACATGGTACTAAACATAGAAAACCACAAAGACGCCATCAAAAATCTAGTAGACCTAATAAATGAATTCGGCAATGTAGCAGTATACAAAATTAACACCCAGAAATCTATAGCTTTTTTGTACACCAATAATGAACTCACAGAAAGAGAAACTAAAAACACAATGCCATTTAAAATTGCACCCAGAAAATTAAGATACCTAGGAATAAAATAAACGAAGGAGGTAAACGGCCTGTACTCAGAAAACTATAGGACGATGGAATAGGAGATACAGGAAGACATAAACAAATGGGCAAACATACCATGTTCAAAAATGTCCATACTACCCAAATCAATCTACAGATTCAAAGGAATCCCCATTTAAATACCAATGGCATATTTCAAAGCTCTAGAACAAACTCTCCAAAAATGCATCTGGAGTAAAAAAAAGACCCTGAACAGCCACGGCAATCCTGAGAAAGAACAAAGTTGGAGGGATCACAATACCAGATATCAAGCTATATTAACAAGCCATGGTTCTCAAAACTGCCTGGTACTGGCAAAAGAACAGACATATAGACCAATGGAGCAGAACAGAAAACCCAGAAATCAACCCAAGCCATTATGCTCAATTAATATTTGACAAAGGAGACAAGAGCACACAATGGAGTCAACACAGTCTCTTCAATAAATGGTGCTGGGAAATTTAGTCAGATACATGCAGAAAAAAAAAAATGAAACTAGACCACCAACTTAAACCGTACAGAAAAACAAAACAGATGAAGGACTTAAATGTAAGACAGGAAACCATAAAAATCTTAGAGGAATCCACAAGCAGCAAAATATCAGTCATATATCATCGCAATAATGTTACCAATACAGCTCTTAGGGCAATGGAAACTAAGGAGATAATAAACAAATGGGACTACATCAAAATAAAAAGCTTCTGCACAGCAAAACAAACCATCAACAAAACAAGAAAGCCCACTGCATGAGAGAACATATTGGCACTGCTATTTTAGATAAGGGTTTAATCTCCAAAATTTATAGGGAACTCATATAATTTAACAAAAGGAAGATAAACAATCCAATCAAAAAATTGGCAAAGGATCTAGGTAGACATTTTTTGAAAGAGCACGTACAGAAGGCTGCTAGACATATGAAAACATGCTCAAAGTCACCAATCATCTGAGAGATACAAATCCAAACAGCAATGAGGTACCATCTCACACCTGTCAGAATGGCTATCATCAACAAATCAACAAACGACAAGTGCTGGAGAGGATGTGGAGAAAAGGGAACACTCATGCACTACTGGTGGGAATGCAGACTGGTGCAGCCACTATGGAAGACAGTATGGAGTTTCCTCAAAAAACTAAAAATGGAACTCCCATTTGACCCTGTGATCCCACATCTAGGAATATATCCCAAGAAACCACAAACACCAATCAGAAAGGATATATGCACCCCTATGTTCATAGCAGCACAATTCAATATAGCTCAGATCTGGAAACAGCCTAAGTGCCCATCAGTAGATGAATGGATTAGAAAACTGTGGTACATCTACACGATGGCATACTATTCTGCTCTAAAAAGGAAGGAACTCTTACCATTTGCAACGTCATGGATGGAACTGGAGAGCATTATGCTAAGTGAAATAAGGCAGTCAATGAAGGAAAAATACCACATGATCTCACTCATTCATGGATAATAGAGACCATTATAAACTTTGGACAATAATAGATACAGAGGCAGCGCTGCCTCAAACAGATTGTCAAACTGCAGCGGGAAGGTCAGGGATGGTTGGGGGGCAGGAGGGAGGGGGGTAAGAGATCAACCGAAGGACTTGTATGCATGCATATAAGCATAACCAATGGACATAAGACACTGGTGGGTAAGGGAGGCCAGGGGATTATCAAGGGCGGGGGGGAAAAGGGACACATATGTAAAACCCTTTGTAATACTTTAAGTAATAGAACAATGAAAAAAGAAAGAATAGACACAGAAATCTGTCCAAGAATAAAACAAAATATTCAGTCTAAAAAAAAAAAAAATTCCACAGCTATCCCGACTTCAGAAACCACCATTCTGAACCAACAACCACCATCAACATTGGGGTAACACCCTACGTAAGCAAAATGATTATAACAGTGAAGTTTCAGGAGGTTATTATCAGTTTCTAGCCATAAAATATTTTCAATTACATACATATATTATTTTCTTTGTAGATAAAATGCTTTTGTACACAGAAGAGAATTCACTGCAGTGTAATCATCACTTTATACACTTTGTGAAACCCCAAATTTCATGTGCCTTGTGTTTTGTGATATTCACTCTATTGCAATGGTCTGGAACAAAACACAAAGTTTCTCCAAGGTCTGCCTGCACTTAAGGCAAGAATTTAACTCATTAAAGAAGGGTATTTATCAAAACGTTTCTCCATGTAATAGTAACCTACAGGTGCTTTTGTTCTTTAAGTTTGAGGATTAATTCAACTCCAAAAGGTGAATAAATTGAAATATTTTATTTTTTAAATTCTTCTTCTTACCAAAGAATTCCATTGATTGTATCTTCACTGGACTCATTTTTATGCCACGTGGAGTTGCATCGGTTGAGTGTTCTGCATTAGCCCGCACTGAAACATAGATTAAAAATCACGTCATTATGATCATTTATGTACAAATCATTTACATAGGAATATATATGTTTCCATGAGTGTGCACATATGTTGTTTGTATATAGCCTATCAATATTTTGTACAGATAAGTTGATTGCAAATTCATGAAAACATATATTGGAACAGATGGAATAAATATGTCAGCCATATTATGCTGATGTTCAGAGACCTTTAGTGACATCTCCAAAATCAAATAACCAGGAAATAATAAAATACATATACATTTTAGAAGCTATGTCTCAAAATTCCTTAAACACTACTTATTCCAAATAAATTCTTTATTATGGAAATTGAAATCATCATCCCAGTGAATTTATGATAATAAACTTACTTGCAGGCTAGCATTAAATGCACACTCTTTCTGTAGGGATGTACTTCATGAAATAGAAAATCACTGTTTGTTTCATTATTTATTTATTTGACTTTCACTAACTGACAAGTTCCACACCACCGAATGTACAGTCACAGAAACTTACCATGAGCCAGAAATGCATTGACTCACCAGGGAACATTGTAATTCCCCATTAGATTTTGTAACTATAAAGCATGTAGATATCAAGGATTAAGAGAATAAAGACATTGATCAGATTGAGAAAAAAATGCCTTGTAAGGTTCCTTTGCATGGAGACCTTGTGAAATGCAAGGAAGGAATTGTTAAATTTTCAGCAGTACCAGGATACTGGTTGGATACATTTCCACTGGATTTTTCATATGATTCAATGTTTCTCCTATAATTACCAACCAATAATTTGGTCCAGTGACAAAAAAAGGCATGGAAGTTATTAAAGAGAAATTAGCATTGTGGGAGGGATAAATTTGATTCAGGAACTAAAAAGGACTTCAGGGCCAACAATGTATGGAGTGAAAGTCAGTTCTTGTGGACCCTTCAAGTATATTTGGAAAGATCTCATGATCCTGACACTGCACAGCAGACGTCTTGCTTTGAAGCAGTGGATGTCAACCTCGGGGTCGAAGGACCCTTTCACAGGGGTCGCCTGAGACCATCGGAAAACACATATATAATTACACATTGTTTACAGTAGCAAAATTATAGTTATGAAGTAGCAACAAAAATAATTTTATGGTTGGGGGCCCCCACAACATGAGGAACTGTATTAAAGGCTCCCCATATTAGGAAGGTTGGGAAAGTTTGAAGTAATGCCTGAGCCCTTGAAGAAATATAAAAGGTCCCACTATGACTCTGCCTGCCAACAAATACCATAACACCGTCTTTACAGAGAGTGTCCCAGCTGTGGTATTATTACACAGCTGGCCCATATTCGGAAAATAAAGAAAAGGTCATTATTGATTAGAAACATTTTGTGAAAGATACAGGAGGTAGAGCAACACAACCCTGGGCAACATTAGCCAATATATTTCAGATGCTCTGGTTTTTCTCCATTAGGTTTAAGTAAAAAACACCACTTCAGAAGAATCAAGTATGCAAAGTATTCTAAGATAAGTGGGAGCCAATCAGAATAGGCTTTGAGGGGAGAAATGTTGGAGAAACTTATGTGAAGAATCACAATTTTCTTACCATAAACATCTTCCCATTGCTTTAAACTCTCCTTAATGTCTTCTTATTTGTAGGTCAGAGAGCTATTTTTAGCAATTATGTAGGCATACAATGCATTTTTTCCATATAAAGTGTGAAATTTAATGGGTTAGTAAAATTTATACTCAGAGTTGTATAACTACCAACATTGATAATTTTAGAACCCATTTCAGATTGTGACTAAATAAATACCAGGGAGATCTAGAAACGCTAATTCATATCATTCTCTTACCTGTTTCCCCTTTCTGTGTTACTATTACCCACCTTATCAGTGAGGGATCCATTCCAAGATCCCCCAGTGGATGGATGCTTGAAACTATGCATTGTACCAAACCCTAAATATATTCAGAGCTTTCCTATATGAACTTATCTATGATAAAAATGCTGGCTTCTCTTTGGTATATGCAAACTGCCAGCATCTCTACTCTTGCATGTTGGGGCCAGTATGAAGTAAAACCATGTTTAGTTGAACATAAGCACTGCAATACCATGACAGTGCTTACCCATGTGATAACTGAGAAGGCTACTGAGTGACAAAAGGGCAGGTAGCGTTATCAGAGTGAATAGGCTGGACAAAGGGATTATTCATGTTCTGGGTAGGACAGAGAAGGATGGCATGAGATTCACCATCTCTACAGAATAATGAATAATTTAAAACATGAATTATTTATCATTGGCATTTTCCGTTTGATATATTCCATTCCTGATTGACCATGAATAACAGAAATTGCACATATGAAAACTGCAGACAGTGGGAGTGATGGTACTCAACATACCTACGATATAAAGTTATACTTATTTTTATATAGCTGGGGCCCTCTAAAGGTAAGAGAAGAAAGAAGAAAAAGTGTATATTTACAAATTTCTTTTATGTTAACCTTCTTATTTATAACCAGAGGCCTGTTGCATGAAATATGTGCATGGTGCGGGGATGGGGAGTCCCCTCAGCCCAGACAGCACCCTCTCCAATCCAGGGCCTCTTGCCGGAAGCCCAACTAACTGATCCTGGGGATCAGGCCTAAACCATCAGTTGGACATCACTCTCACAATCCAGGACTGCTGGCTCCTAACTGCTCACCTGCCTGCATGCCTGATTTCCCTTAAGTGCCTCCCATGGCAGCCTGATCACTCCTATCCACCTCTGCCTACTGGCCTGTTTGCCACCAACTGCCCCCTCGCCAGCCTGGTCCCACCTAACTGCCTTTCCCCACAAGTCTGGTCGCCCCTTAATGCCCTCCACCCCCTGCCGGCCTGGTCACCCCCGACCATCCCCCTCTGTCCTGGGCACCTTTTACTGCTCTTCCAATGGCATGGTCACCCCTTACTGCTGCCTCTGTGAGCCTGGTCACACCCAATTGCTCCCCTCTACTGGCCTGATCGCCACTAACTGCTCTGTCCTGCCGGCCTGGTTGCCCCTTACTGGCCCCTTGCCTGCCTGGTCATCCCTTACTGCTCCTCCGCCAGCCTGGATGCCCCTTACTGACCTCCCTGCTAGCCTGGTCCCCCCAAATGCCCCCCTCTGCCATCCTGGCTGTCCCCAACTTCTTCCTGCTGCCCTGGTAGCCCCCAGCTGCCACCCCTGCCAGCTTGGCCGCCCATACAACCTGCTATTCAGTTGTTTGGTCATCCCTCACTAACCCCCCTGCCAGCGTTGTCGCCCCACGCAGCCTGCTGTTTGGTCATCCATCCACTTATTTTGGTCATAATGGCCCCTGGCATTTTATATATTAGCATTCTGGGCACTCCTCATTTGCTCTTCCAAATTGGAATTAAAATCTTCTATATCATCTTACTGAAATACATTGTGATCAACACACATCGCCTTTGTGCTCCTACAGTGGAATGTATTCATTTTATACATTTTATAGGCGCCACAATAAAATAATGCACATCATGTTTATGCAATTGCCTTTTGAATCAACTACGGAGAAAAATACATGCATTCTTACTGTCTTTTGGAATTACAGAAATCCTTGAATCCATGCTCCTTTAGAAGCTGGATTCAAGTTACTGCCAGAAGTAAAATGCTTTAAACATTAAAAAAAAAATTCTTTACTGTTAAAGCAGATCTGCTATGAAACAGATCCCTATTGCTTAGATTCTTTCTTTCTTTCCTTTCTTTCCTTTATTTCTCTCTTCTTTCTTTCTTTCTTTCTTTCTTTCTTTCTTTCTTTCTTTCTTTCTTTTTCTTTCTTTCTTTCTTTCTTCCTTCCTTTCTTCCTTCCTTCCTTCCTTCCTTCCTTCCTTCCTTCCTTCCTTCCTTCCTTCCTTTCCTTTTTCCTTCCCTCCTTCCATCCTCCTTCCTTCCTTTCCTTTTTTCCTTCTTTCTTTCTCTTTATTTTTTCTCTTTCTTTCCTTTCTTTCTTTCGATCTCTCTCTTTTCTTTCTTTCTTTCTTTCTTTCTTTCTTTCTTTCTTTCTTTCTTTCTTTCTTTCTTTCTTTCTTTCTTCTTCCTTTCCTTCTTTCTTTCTTCCTTCCTTCCTTTCTTCTTTCACTCCTTTTCTTTTTTTATTTTACAAAATTGGAATCCCTTTTTCTAACCTTCACTCTGAATGATAGTTTGGCTAGATATAAGAATTATAGTGATGTTTTTCTATTGGCACTCTGACTATGCCATCCCACTGCCTGTATTCCTGGACAGTTTGTGATGTCAACTCAGACCTTCATTTTGCCATGGGTTCTCTTTTATATGATGAGTTGTTTGCCCTTTGTGGGTTGTATTATTTTCTCTGTCCTTCATAGCTTTTACCAAGATGGGTCTGATTGCATATTTCACTGTAACTATTCTACTTAGATTTCATTGAGCTTGGATGTGCAGATTGATACTTTTCATTGAATATGTTTGAAAATATTTAACCATTATTTCTTCCAATGCTTTTCCTGCCCCCTTCCTCCCTGCTCTACTTTCACTCTTCCCATTATTTCAAGTGTAGAGATTCTTTCTTCTGACAATTCCAGTCTATTCCTGTGCCACTATAATGCATTTTACTTAACAGTTATTAGAATTTCAATACCAAAATCATCTGTGTTTTTCTTTTCATATATCATTCTGTCTCTCTCTTGACTTTTTAATTTGATGAGAACTAGCCACGTATGGTCTTTTCTCTATTAAACATGGGGTTCTTTATTTAACATATTTATAAATTATAGGAAAACCTACAACTGGAATGCACGCAAAGATTTGTTCTGGTCTGCTTTCTTCTTATGCAGAGTTCACACTTGCTGTTCCTTTACATGTCTAATATATTTTGTGGTAAAACCTGTGCATTTTAGGGAATGTATTGTAGCAAATCAGGGTACTAGGTTCCTCCCACTGCATTTGGAGTCCTGTCATTGAGTGCCTGGTCATTTACTGAGTGATAAGGTTGTGCTATTTCATATTTGACTGAAGTGTCTTCCCCTGCAGTGTGAAGCTCCTAGTGCTTTTCCTGTTATGGCATGAACTTTGGGGCATGAACACGATCATCGTTGGATGACTACTGTTTTAAAAGCCTCTCTTTCAGTGTCTCCTTCCCTGATTCTCCCTTAACCTGCCTGTTTCCTTTGTTACCATGTCAAAGATGGTGACAACGTCTGTTAGCCACTGATCTGCCAGGACAAGAAGCAGTAATTTATACCCTAAAGTGTATTAAAAAGGAAAAAACACAGGTTGCACCATCACCTGAAATATTAGAAATTTTTCCCAGTATTGTAATCACATGGAGGGAATTAATAAGCAATGCAATGTCTATTTTCTAAATTCCTCTTCTAATCCTTTCTTAAGGTAGCATTTCTGCATTTGCAAATACAAAGCAACTAATGAATTGGTTCTGAAAAAGAAAGTGAGTAAAGTGGCATTTTAAAGGCTTCCATCAACCAAATTTCAAGCTCACAATAGCATTGGATTTTTGTGGACGACTGTAAGGAGATGAATCCTAAAACAGAAAATTGCATCTAAGAACCCATTGATGGTAACTGCTAGCATTCTAGTAATTATAGGAAGAAATTATGGAGAAGTTTTATTATGTAAAATAGCATATAGGTACTATAACTAGACTTGAAATATTCTTGTTCTTACCAGTATGGTGCATTGGTGGTTTCTTGGCTTCCCCCTTGATTATACCTCTTCCAAAATTGCTGGGTAAGTGTTCTGTATCAGTCTCTATAGAATAAGCAGTTTAAAATCAGTTTAGAAAGGCAAATATTAACATGTGTGTGTGTGTGTGTGTGTGTGTGTGTGTGTCTGTGTGTGTGTTGGTTAACGTGTATAGGTGTGTGTGTTACTCCCGCTCCCTTAATAACATTTTTTTCACTGGAAATGCATTGTACTGTAGTATCTGTTTCTGAAATAAAAACCTTACAATTCTTACAAACATTAGGCATCACATAACCCTCATTGCACAGAGGCTTATACATGTTCAGTGATTTGACCAAGGTCTCATATCTGACTAATGACAAAATTCAATCACAAACTGATGTATCATAACTCTTTAACGGGTCTTTTCTCATAACCTACACGTTGTTTTTGCAAATTTCCATCATCTTAGAGAGTTTATCTTAATAACATAACTTAAAACACTCACACGCATTTCTTTTGTAAGGATAAACATAGTTGGTGCAATTCTAAACAGTATTCCAGAAGTCAGGTTGCAAACAATGCTCATCCTAGTCACAGAACCTTCCTATGAGGCAGGAATTCTTAGACTTCTCCATGAATATATCCATGTCCTCACCCTCTTTTTCATTCTATAGGTGTGAAACTGTTAAGCATTGGCTAGCTTGGAAAAGAATAACAGGTAATTTCTGGACAGAGGGAAAGCTTACACCCTCTTTAGTCTTAAAAGCACGTAGACCTTGTAGCTGGGAAAAATGTGCGTAATTTGCAATATTGTGAGCACTGGTATTGAGTCCCTCTACATTTGTGTCTTTATGTGATTTTCACCTTTTGATGGATTTGGAAAAAACTCTCTAGGCCCAATTACAGAAAAACTATAATGAAATTTAGTTGAAAAAGTGCATGTTGCAGAAAAAACCTTATAACTATTGTGACTCTGCATCGGCAACTGGGTAAAGTTTTCTGGGTAGTAATAGTAATAATAATAATTATAATTCAATTGCAAATGGAATTGAGATGGAAATGTAGATATCATAGGCTGGAATCCTTGTTTAGGCAAAATGCTTGAGTCCATGAATATAACCATGGTATACTACAATATAGTATAATTATCACTTTCGTACATTCTTGGAAACCCAAAATGTCATGTTGCTTATTTCTGTTGCTGCTGTTGTTGTTGGTTTCTTTGCTTGTTTTTTGATAGTCACTCTATTGCAATGCTCTGCAACCAAACCCAAAATATATCCAGGTATAAATGTACTTAGAGAAAGAATTCACCTAATTAAAGGAAGCTGTTGATAAAAAATTTCTCCGTGTAATAATAAACTTGAGGTACTTTTCTTTTTCAAGGTGCACACTTAATTCAATTCATTGTACATTTCCACACCAGAATTTGCATTTGTTTTCTTTTAATATAAATTTTTCTCTCTTGGTTGATACTATGTGTTTGGTGAAATATGTTAACCATACCTTCTTTTTTCTTTGAAAATATTGCATTTTTTACTAAATAAACATTTTCCACAAAACTACATCAAGCAATTAACTAGGTCCCTCTTTCCAACAGCATTTGCATATCTGAGATCCATTTTGGAATTCACAAAATGTCAAATATTTTCATTAGTATTACAGTTGTTCTGGTTATATGTACATAATTATCTTTGCTGTTGCATTGTAATTTTTCTGGAGGGCCTCATACTGATGCTGTTGAAATAACCTATTTATAATTTAAGAGTAAAGGAGTTAATGAGAGACCAGATAATATAAGCATGCCATTTATAAAGTTCTGCCTAAAAGCAGCCTTTAATACTTTCTGAGTCTGTTCCCCGCTGATTGATGGGCAAGGGACTGGGCAAAGGCAGGTTCGAGGCATGGCCAATAGGTCTGGTTGACATAGGAAGGTGCTTTGCTGCCCATCACAGCTGGCCAGAATGGGCATGGTCACTGCAAGTGGGACAAACCTGAATATTTAAGCTTTGAATCAGATGAGCTCACTGGGTTCCTGTCTCTCCTGTGGCACAGGATGCACTCCCCTTGGCCAGTGACTCATGGCCATGTGGACCTACACACAATGAATTAATGAACTTTAATTAGCTTGGATGCTGATCCACACCTGGCTGCAACATGGATTGGAAGCTCTGGGATCTGGCCTTGTTTTTAGCTCTGCTGGAGCCCACAGCTGCCCCTCTTTCAGGACTGGCTTAAGGGGGATGGTACTTTACAACTGGAGGAATGTAACTCCACGCAATAAAGCCTATCATCACATTTCATTATGCCCCGTGGCTTCTCAAACTTCTATATTCAGTGGTACACCAAAAACCTGACTCCCGTGGGTGACAGAAATTTGAGTCCTCTGTTAACATCTATTGGTGAGAGAATCTGTTAGGGACATATATAGAATATTGGGGCTAGCTATAAGAAATATAATCATGCTCTGCTAACCACGATTGTTTTCCTATGATTAAAGAAATCATATTCTGATCTGGCTGGGATCTGGGGGGTAAGAACTGCCTATTATCATAGCAAGATTAACAATCTTGTTGCCCAAACAATGGAGACCCTGAGGAGCCCACCCCCAGCACACATTGCCTGTAATCTTGAACCATTATGCTCATCCTTAACTTATTTTGCCTACTTCCCCATGTAATCTTTGTCCTACCCAATATAAGCAGCTGGTTTATGCAGGGGGAGAGGGGATTTCAGAGCAGATTTTTTGGGATGACCTGCTGCTCCTCCATACTGCCAGCATTATTGGAATAAACACTCATATATGATTCCACCCTTCATAGAGTCCTCTGCTTAATTGGCTCAAGTAGTGATAGTTAACCTGGACCCATTATTTGTCTGGTTTCATAATCTGGTGACCCAGATACGACCACCAGGGATGCCACTTGCTGCCTGGATTGGGGGTTTCTGGGGCTGGGGTCTGGAACTTTTATTTCCAGTGCTGCCAGGAATTTTCCTGATTCATGTCCCAGCCACAACCCCAGCAATCCGCATCAAGTCAGCTAAAACCTAAGTTGAATCAAGCATTTTTTATGACAGGAGAGGCATTTGCTGTCTCTCACCTGGGCTTTTGTAAGGCATTGGGTGCAATTATTGAGTATGGCAAGGGAGGCATTTACTGCCTCTTGTCTTGTGGAGCCAGATCAGCTCCAGGTGGCAAGAAACCTCCAGTGGTCCTCACATAATCTGCAAGCACATAGCCTGACCCGCTTTGGGACAAGAGACGCGGCTCTGCTTCAAAGTATTTCTCTTAAATGCAGGGCATTCTGAGGTTTCAGTGGCTGGGCAGACAAGGAAAATGGTGTGAAGCTCTTGTCTGTGGGTTTTGCATGCCTATAAATCTATAATAAAAAGGCATAATATGCTAATTTGACCGGATAGCCAAATGACATTGACGTCATTCTGGTCGTCCTTCTGGACAAAATCGCAGTGGCGGGGGCCGAGGCAGTGGCGGTTAGGGGCAATCAAGCAGGCAGACAGAGAGGTTCAGTGATAAGGCAGTCAGTTGAGCAGTTAAGGGGGATCAGCCAAGCCAGTAGAGTCCTTGCGGGCGATCAGGCAGGTAGGTAGAGGCATTTAGGGGTGATCCGACAGCCAGGCAGAGGCTGTTAGGGGCGATCAGGCAGGCAAGCCAGTGGTTATGGTGACCAGGCAGGCAGGCGAGTGGTTAGGGGTGATCAGGCAGACAGGCAGGCCAGCGGTTAGGAGCCAACAGTCCAGGATTGTGAGAGGGTGCAGGCCAGCTGAGGGAGCCCCTCTCCCACTCCCCATGCACGAATTCCGTGCACTGGACCTCTAATATTTATATGAGTGTCTCTGCTGAATGTTATTTTGTGTCTCTTTATTGTTGGGTTTGATTTGTTTAAAGATGTGTCATCTCCCACTTTTCTGAGGGCCCTAGCTGCTAGTGGTCAGCTGAACCCATGGCAGGAATGGCAGGAACTTCCCAGCAGCTACTGAGAGTTTTTTTTAATCTTGGGTACCTCCCTGCTCTTCCTTTCAAGGCATCAGCTGCCCCAAATGCTTGGCTAGTGAGAGTTTTCTGTCTGTAATGTAACTTTGGTTACAGATGGTCTTTGCTTGCTCTCTTATCTTTTGGGGACTTAGTTCACTCCTCACCATTTTATGAAAACAGGACATCCTCTGCTCTGCTATTTGGGCTTTGGCAACTCAGACCACAGGTCATTTTCTGGGCTGGGTTAGTATGAGATGAGATTCTAAGGCTAGACTTCATCTGGAGACTAGTACCACTCCGGCAGCGCTCACCAAGCACTCACCCTAACCATGGCCTCAGTCTCAGAGCTCACCTGCATCTACTTGGGGCCCTGATGGAGGATAAGATAAATGCCCTCATGAAAGCAGCTAGTTTAAAAGTTGGACCTTCCGGCCAGGCTTGTTTGCAAAGGCTCTGGGCAATGTTAATATTGGGACTCTCATCTGCCATGCAGGGGCTGGTGGACCTGCCCCTGCAGCACATGCTGCACCAGGAGGTCCTGGCCCCTCCACCCCTGCTGCCCCAGCTGAGGAGAAGAAAGTGGAAGAAAAGAAAGAAGAATCTAATGAGTCTGATGATGACATGGGCTTTGGTCTTTTTGACTAAACTGGCTCTTTTTGTAACACAATTGTTAAAAGCTGACCTCTGTTAAAAAAAAGAAAGAAAAAAAAAGAAAAGAAAGAAAGAAAGAAAGAAAGGAAGGAAGGAAGGAAGGAAGGAAGGAAGGAAGGAAGGCAGGAAGGAAGGAAGGGAAGGAGGGAGGGAGGGAGGGAGAAAGAAAGAAAGAAAGAAAGAAAGAAAGAAAGAAAGAAAGAAAGAAAGAAAGAAAGAAAGAAAGATTCTAAGGCTAACGTCCCAGTCCATCCTTTTGGAAGTGCTCATTTATTTAATTAAGGGTTGCTTTTATTTCTGTTTTGAAATAGGATAAGATCTCTTCTAATATGCAAGATTTCATGTTGCTCCATTCTATTCAGCATGAAAAGTAAGCAAAATAAACCTTTTAAACTCCCCAAGTTTTTCTCCTAGAGGGCAAGCTGAACAAGTGGCACTGGAGGGGCACTCCCTCTTTCTGAAGAAAAAGAAAATAGTAAAGTATTTGGTAACTTAAAATTCGTAGGGAGAAACTAAGATGGCGGCATAGATAAACACCGGGAAATAGTTGCCTCCCACAACAATTGAGAAATATCCCAAAGGACGGAGCAAACACCGCCCAGAACAACAGGAAGGCTGGCTGAGTGTAATTTCTACAACTAGAAGAAAAGAAAAGCACGCTGAGAGCCAGAGGAGCTGCGGAGGCTGAGTGCAGAGGTAAGGCGGCGGCTCGCGCGCACGGAAAGCGGGTGGCACCTGAGGACGCGGCTGTCTTTTTGAATCACAAGCTCCTGACTGCTCTGAACTCCGGTTCTAGGAAGTCTCTGGGGACCCAGGACTCATACGGGGAGAGGCTGCTCTGTCAGGCGGCAGCGGGCGAACTTGAGGGCGGATTTCCCTCAGAGGTGCTTGCAGCTGTTACCGGGACACTGAGACGCGCGACTCCGGGCGCGGAGAATCAGCCATTGCTTCTTTCTCCGCCTTTTGACTCCCTGAGACCCCGCCCCACCCAGGCTGCGGCAGAGGCTTTTGCATATGAATGTACCTAACTGCAGCCCAGCCAAGCAGACCCGGAACTTCCAAGAGAAGGCCCAAGGGCCCGCAGCGGTGTGCATTGCTTCACAGCTGAGCCTCTTCGTGGCGGCTCCGGCTGTGTGGCCTCAGGCAGGGGCTGAATTAGCACCTCCTTAGATCCAGGAGCCACTGTACCCAGTGGTCAGAGGGGGACCATTCTCCCACTTCAGACACAGCTGCTTCCCACAGCCAATTGGCCGGGAGGTCAATTCCTCCTAGTGATCCTACAACAATCAAGGCACCAAGAGTGCACCAAGAGTGTCCAACCCAGGTAACTGGGGAGGCTTAGCCACTGGGCCCTACAGGACACCTGGCGCACAGGGCCACTCTATCAACACAGGGAAGCAGCCAAAATGCGGAGACAAAGAAACAGGTCACAATTGGCAGAAACGGAGGAGGACAGACGACTGGATATAGAGTTCAAGGCCACGTTTATAAGGTTTGTCAAGAATTTTATGGAAACCGCCGATAAATTTAATGAATCCCTCAAGGAGTATAGTGAGACCATGGAGGACATGAAAAAGGACCAACTAGAAATTAAGCATACACTGACTGAAATAAAGAATAATTTACAGAGTTCCAACAGCAGACAAGAGGATCGCAAGAATCAAGTCAAAGATTTGAAATACAAAGAAACAAAAAATACCCAACCGAAAAAGAAAAAAGAAAAGAGATTCAAAAAATATGAAGATAGTGTAAGGAACCTCTGGGACAACTTCAAGCGTACCAACATCAGAATTATAGGGGTACCAGAAGGAGAGAGAGGGCAAGATATTGAAAAACTTTTTGAAGAAATAATGACAGAAAACTTCCCCCACCTGGTGAAAGAAATGGACTTACAAGTCCAGGAAGTGCAGAGAACCCCAAACAAAAGGAACCCAAAGAGGACCACACCAAGACACATCATAATTAAAATGCCAAGAGCAAAAGATAAAGAGAGAATCTTAAAAGCAGCAAGAGAAAGACAGTCAGTTACCTACAAGGGAGTACCCATACGACTGTCAGCTGATTTCTCAACAGAAACCATGCAGGCCAGAAGAGAGTGGCAAGAAATATTCAAAGAGATGAATAGCAAGAACCTGCAACCAAGATTACTTTATCCAGCAAAGCTATCATTCAGAATGGAAGGTCAGATAAAGAGCTTCACGGATAAGAAAAAGCTAAAGGAGTTCATCACCACCAAACCAGCATTATATAAAATGCTGAAAGGTATTCTTTAAGAAGAGGAAGAAGAAAAAGGAACTCTTACCATTTGCCACAGCATCGATGGAACTGGAGAGCAGATACATACCACAAGATCTCAATTATTTGTGGAATATAATGAACAACATAAACTGATGAACAAGGACTGATCCAGAGACGGAGAGGCTTTGATTGGACTGTCGGGCCTTGGAGGGAAGGTAGGGGAGGGCAAGGGGAAAGGATCAACCAAAGGACTTATATGCAAGCATATAGGCCTAACCAATGGACACGGACAATGGGGGGGTGAGGGGATGAGCGGGGGGGGGGGGGTAGAGGGTAAACATATGTAATATCTTAATCAATAAAAAAAAATACTAAAAAAAAAAACTCGGAGTTCTGCTGGGTTAAACATTAATATTTTTTAAATATCTAGGTATTTTGAAATAACAGGATACTTCAAATATTAATTAATCTGAGTTGGCCTACCTTTGGGATCTTATAACAGAGAATCTAGGGGGTGGATTTTAATCTGTTAATAAATATGTCTTCTACTTTATTTGAAATATAGATCTTAAAATGTGAGTGTATTGCAACTCTGAGACATATTTATTACTTGTCACTTAAAATAAAGGTTTTAGGAGTTAAGAATTCTAAAGAATTGGAAAGAAATTATGTAGTTTTGGTAATAGGAGGCATGAAGTGCGGTAATAGATTTTTGAAGAAAACATGAAATTGAGTTGTTCTAAAGCTGTTTTGGTATTTTTTGTTTTTTTTTCTTCCCGAATGGGTAACAGGGTTTGTGAATGTTGTAGAAAGATTGTGAAGAGAAATCTTAAAAGGAAAATTATAGGTAATCTGAATCAATAAATGTAATTAGATTAATATTCTGAAGTAAGCGGGAATAGAATTTGTTTAGTCCTTAACCAGTCTGCTAAAATGGAAACTATCTTTCCCGTATTTGCCCAACAAGCAAAAATTCTATTCATTATTAAAATTGTTATATATTATGTTATAGTAATCAAGTACTTGATTACTTACAAACAGACATTTTCTTAATTGTGGGAACTGAAATTTTACTAGCGCATGTTTGTATTTAATAGCCTTTGGTCACTTTGAATGGATAAATAGTCTAACACTGTTTCAGAATAATAATAATGGTATATAATCTTTTGGTGACGTAAGTTTGACAACATTCCTTTTGAATAAAACAGCAATAGGAACTTGCATAGCCAGGGAGGAAAAGTCAGTGGCTGCCTCCAGGGTTTCAAACAACAGGCTGATGAAATCATGAAGATTTCATGCAACTGGTGAGTTTATATTAAACCCAGTGCTCATTTGCCATTCTAAAAATCCTAGGACCCTTCACATCGATATTCAGTTTCCTCTGTCTGTGCTCTATGATGAGAACAACAATGCCCACTTGACAGCACATCTACTTATACCACAATTTTCTAAGTATTTTGGCCCACTGTTAAGACCTACCATTCAGAAAAGAGAATCTTTTCCATGTATTGCCATAAATTGACCAGGCATCTGGTCACCCAAGAGTTCTGAGGGGAAGGGCATTGAGATTAATGGTGTTTCACACCAGCCTTCACTACATCCCTTCGGAAGCACATGTGTGAAGATGAGTAATTCTGAGTAATTTCAGTTTCATTATATGAGAAGCACATTTCAAATGCTATAGCTACAGTGGATCCAAGATGGCAGCTAATGGGAGGGAATTCAGCAAAAGAGTGTGTGAATTGGAGAGCAAAAGGAGAGTGCGTGGACATGCAGGGAGTGTCTGTCTTTGAGAGTGAGGGACAGTTATATTCTGCAGGACTGTTGGGGACTGGCAGACCAGGCTCTCCTGGCCGGGCAGCCTCTACTACTGCTGAAATCTCTCCTGCAGCAGCCCACTCTGCCTCAGAGGCCGTGCCATCTCGAAAGGGAGACCAGCTCTGATCAGAAACCCAGCCTTACCTTCAACCAGGAAGACCTTGGATACCTCCTGGGATCCTAAGTCACAATGCCCAGGGACCAGTTGCCTCATGTGGGAACCCACGATCACCGAGACTCTAGCATCCTTAATTGCGGGTGCCAAAATTTATCTAGTGGGAGGCAAGGTGGCCGCTGAACACTCAAATGGGTCCTGCACCTTCTCACAGAGCAAATACAAGGAACAGCAGAATTAAATAACAACCACCAAGAATTGGTGAATAAAACACAGCTGGTGAGGCAATCCATGGACTGAAAGGTCAGAGGTCACCTGGAGGTTGGTGGGATCTGGGATCTGGGCTGCAGGGAGATACACACACAACCAGAACTAGAATCCCAGAGGGAGACTGCACAGCACCAGTTCCTAGGCCCTTGGGGTCAATGTAGCCCTCAAATGGGGAAGAGGGTCCATAGGGTTGCTGGCAGTGAGGGACTCTAGATCTAAGCCTATAGCCATGGGAGAGTTGCCAAGAAAGGCAGCCTGAAGTTCAATAACAGCCACACAGCTGGGGGAAGAAAGTCGTGAGGCACTGTGGTTGATTTGTCTTCTTGACTTCCTTGCTTTTGCTTGCTAATCCCAGTACATAGGATCTTCCAATTAAAAAAGGTTACCGAGACTGCAGGGGAAGGTGAATTTGTGGAAACTGGGGAACAGAATAAGGAGAGATGAGCCAGAAGCCTGCTCTGGGTCAGTCCATCCCTCCAACCCAATATTGATTGGGACAGAAAGTGACCTACAAGGGATCTCCCATCAGACTATCAATGGACTACTCAAAAGAGACATATCAGTCCAGAAGGGAATGGAATGAAATATATAAAGTCATGCAAAGCAGGGTCTGAATCCAAGAACACTATACCCAGCAAGGCTATCAATCAAAATTGACGGTGAAATCAGGAGCTTCAAACAGAATAATGGACTAGGGGAGTTTGTTACCACCAAATTGGCAATGCAAGAAATACTAAAGCATCCGCTGTAAAAAGAAGAAATAGGAAGGAAAGAAGGAAGACAGACATAAAGGGTAAAAATGGCCACAAACAAGTCCCTATCAATAAAAACTTTAAATGAAAATGGATTAAATGCCCCAATCAAAAAACATAGGGTAGCTGAATGGATAAGAAAACATGACCCATATATTTGCTGCCTACAGGAGACCAACCTTAGAACAAAGGATTCACAAAGATTGAAAGTGAAGGACGGAAAAAAACATTTTCAGGCGAACGGAACTTGAAAAAAAAAAAAAAGTGGGGTAGCCATACTTCTCTCTGACAAATTAGACCTCAAAATAAAGGCCATAATAAGAGATAAGGAAGGCCACTTCATAATACTAAAGGGAGCAATTCAACAAGAAGATATGACTCTGGTAAACATATATGCACCCAATACAGGAGGACTCAAATACATTAAAGAAGTTCTGGAAGGTATCAAGGGAGAGATTGATGCCCATATAGTCATAGTAGGGGACTTTAATACCCCCTTGACACCACTGGATAAATCCTCTAAACAAAAAATCAGAAAAGAAACATTATTCCTAAATGAATCACTAGATCAGATGGAATTAATTGGCATCTTAGGAACAGTTCACCCCAAGGCCATGGAATATACTTTCTTCTCAAGTGCACACAGGGCATTTTCAAAGTTAGACCACATATTGGGTCACAAGCAAAGTCTCTCCAAATTCAAGAAGATAGAATGATATCAAGCATCTTCTCAGATCACAATGGCATAAAATTAGAAACCAACTACAATAAAAACAATGAGAAAAAAAATCAAACACCTGGAGGCTACATAGCATGCTAATGAACAATGATTGGGTTACCATAGAGATCAAAAAAGAAACAGAAAGCATCCTAGTAACAACTGACAATGAAAACACAGCAATCCAAAAATCCATGTGACACAGTGAAAGCAGTCATGAGAAGGAAGTTCATACTTCCACAGGCTTGCCTCAAAAAAATAAATAAAATAAATAAATAAAAAATGGTAATAAATTACCTAACCTTACAACTCAAAGAATTAGAAAGGGAGCAACAAGAAAAGCCCGGAGTAAGCAGAAGGAAGGAAATAATACAGATTAGAGTGGAAATAAACTGCATAAAGACCAAACAAACAAAAACCAAACAAAAAAAGATCAATAAAACCAAGAGCTGGTTCTTTGAAAGGTTAAACAAGATTGATGCACCTCTAGCCAGGCTCACCAAGAAACAGAGAGAGCAGACCCAAATAAACAAAATCAGAAATGAAACAGATGAAGTAACAACTGACCTCACAGAAATCCAAAGATTATGAAAAAGTACTAGAAACAACTCTGTTCCAACAAAATGGACTACCCAGATGAAATGGACATATTTTTTGAAAAAACTCCCAAAACTCAATCAGGGAGATTCAAAAACCGGGATAGGCCAATAACTACCAAAGAGATTGAAGCAGTGATCAAAAATCTTCCAGTAAACGAAAGTCCTGGACCAGATGGCTTTACAGGGGAGTTCTACCAAGCATTCAAAGAAAAACTAACACCAATCCTCCTCAGACTATTCCAAAATATTCAAGAGGCAGGCACACATCTAACCTCATTCTATGAAGCCAGCATTACCCTATTCCAAAGCCAGATAAAGACACCACACAAAAAAAGAGATCTATAGGCCAATATTCTTGATGAACATAGGTGCTAAACTCCTCAACAAAATTCTAGCAAATCAGACCTAGCATTACATTAGAAAGATCATACACCATGACCAAGTGGGATTTATTAGGTGGATGCAAGGATGGTAAAATATCCACAAATCAATAAATATGATTCATCCCATAAACAAATTGAGAGACAAAAATCACATAATCATATCAATTGATGCAGAAAAAGGAGTTGACAAAATTGAACACCCTTTCTTGATAAAAACTCTCAGCAAAGTGGGAAGAGAAGGATCATACCTCAACATAATAAAAGCCTTATGTGACAAACCTACAGCCAACATCATACTCAATGGGCAAAAACCAAGTTCATTTCCCCTAAAAACAAGAACAGGACAGGGATGCGCACTTTCACCACTCCCGTTCAACATAGTACTGGAAGTGCTAGCTATATGAATCAGACAAGAAGAAGAAATAAATTGCATCCAAATTGGAAAAGAAGAAGTAAAACTGTCATTATTAGCCGATGACATGGTACTATACATAGAAAACCACAAAAACGCCATCAAAAATCTAGTAGACCTAATAAATGAATTCGGCAATGTAGCAGTATACAAAATTAACACCCAGAAATCTATAGCTTTTTTGTACACCAATAATGAACTCACAGAAAGAGAAACTAAAAACACAATGCCATTTAAAACTGCACCCAGAAAATTAAGATACCTAGGAATAAAATAAACGAAGGTGGTAAAGGGCCTGTACTCAGAAAACTATAGGACAATGGAATAGGAGATACAGGAAGACATAAACAAATGGGCAAACATACCATGTTCACGGATTGGTAGAATCAACATCATTAAAATGACCATACTACCCAAAGCAATCTACAGATTCAAAGCAATCCCCATTTAAATACCGATTGGCATATTTCAAAGCTGTAGAACAAACTCTCCAAAAATGCATCAGGAATAAAAAAAAAGACCCTGAACAGCCACGGCAGTCCTGAGAAAGAAGAACAAAGTTGGAGGGATCACAATACCAGATATCAAGCTATATTAACAAGCCATGGTTCTCAAAACTGCCTGATACTGGCAAAAGAACAGAAATAGAGACCAATGGAACAGAACAGAGAACCCAGAAATCAACCCAAGCCATTATGTTCAATTAATATTTGACAAAGGAGACAAGAGCATACAATGGAGTCAACACAGTCTCTTCAATGAATGGTGCTGGGAAATTTAGTCAGATACATGCAGAAAGAAAAAAAAATGAAACTAGACCACCAACTTTTACCATACAGAAAAACAAACTCAAAACAGATGAAGGACTTAAATGTAAGACAGGAAACCATAAAAATCTTAGAGGAATCTACAAGCAACAAAATATCAGTCGTAGATCGTAGCAATAATGTTACCAATACAGCTCTTAGGGCAATGGAAACTAAGGAGAAAATAAACAAATGGGACTACATTAAAATAAAAAGCTTCTGCACACCAAAAGAAACCATCAACAAAACAAGAAAGCCCACTGCATGAGAGAACATATTGGCACTGCTATTTTAGATAAGGGTTTAATCTCCAAAATTTATAGGGAACTCATATAATTTAACAAAAGGAAGATAAACAATCCAATCAAAAAATTGGCAAAGGATCTAGGTAGACATTTTTTGAAAGAGCACGTACAGAAGGCTGCTAGACATATGAAAACATGCTCAAAGTCACCAATCATCTGAGAGATACAAATCCAAACAGCAATGAGGTACCATCTCACACCTGTCAGAATGGCGATCATCACCAAATCAACAAACGACAAGTGCTGGAGAGGATGTGGAGAAAAGGGAACACTCGTGCACTACTGGTGGGAATGCAGACTGGTGCAGCCACTATGGAAGACAGTATGGAGTATCCTCAAAAAACTAAAAATGGAACTCCCATTTGACCCTGTGATCCCACTTCTGGGAATATATCCCAAGAGTCCCAGAAACACCAATCAGAAAGGATATATGCACCCCTATGTTCATAGCAGCGCAATTCACCATAGCTCAGATCTGGAAACAGCCTAAGTGGATTAGAAAACTGTGGTACATCTACATGATGGAATACTATGCTGCTATAAAACAGAAGGAACTCTTACCATTTGCAATGTCATGGATGGAACTGAAGAGCATTATTCTAAGTGAAATAAGCCAGTCAATGAAGGAAAAATACCACATGATCTCACTCATTCATGGATAATAAAGACTGTTATTAACTTATGAACAATAAAAGATACAGAGGCAGAGCTGCCTCAAACTGATTGTCAAACTGCAGCGGGAAGGTCAGGGAGGGTTGGGGGGCAGGAGGGAGGGGGGTAAGAGATCAACCGAAGGACTTGTATGCATGCATATAAGCATAACCAATGGACATAAGACACTGGGGGTAAGGGAGGCCAGGGGATTGTCAAGGGCGGGGGGAAAAAAGGACACATATGTAAACCCCTTTGTAATACTTTAAGTAATAGAACGATGAAAAAAGAAAGAATAGACAAAGAAATCTGTCCAGGAATAAAACAAAATATTCAAATTCTAAAAAAAAAAAAAAAAAAAAAAATTCCACAGCTATCCCGACTTCAGAAACCACCAGTCTGAACCAACAACCACCATCAACATTGGGGTAACACCCTACGTAAGCAAAATGATTATAACAGTGAAGTTTCAGATGGTTATTATCAGTTTCTAGCCATAAAGTATTTTCAATTAAATACATATATTATTTTCTTTGTAGATAAAATGCTTTTGTACACAGAAGAGAATTCACTGTAATGTAATCATCACTTTATACACTTTGTGAAACCCCAAATTTCATGTGCCTTGTGTTTTGTGATATTCACTCTATTGCAATGGTCTGGAACAAAACACACAGTTTCTCCAAGGTCTGCCTGCACTTAAGGCAAGAATTTAACTCATTAAAGAAGGGTAGTTATCAAAACCTTTCTCCGTGTAATAGTAACCTACAGGTGTGTTTGTTCTTTAAGTTTCAGGCTTAATTCAAGTCCAAAAGATGAATAAACTGAAATATTTTATTTTTTAAATTCTTCTTCTTACCAAAGAATTCCATTGATTGTATCTTCACTGGACTCATTTTTATGCCACGTGGAGTTGCATCTGTTGAGTGTTCTGCATTAGCCCCCACTGAAACATAGATTTAAAAGCACATCATTGGTATCATTTATGTACAAATCATTTACATAGGAATATATATGTTTCCATGAGTGTGCACATATGTTGGTTGTATCTAGCCTATCAAAATTTTGTGGAGATAACTTGATTGCAAATTCATGAAAACATATATTGGAACAGATGGAATAAATATGTCAGCCATATTATGCTGATGTTCAGAGACCTTTAGTGACATCTCCAAAACTAAATAACCAGGAAATAGTAAAATAGATATACATTTTAGAAGCTATGTCTCAAAATTCCTTCAACACTACTTATTCCAAATAAATTCTTTATTATGGAAATTGAAATCATCATCCCAGTGAATTTATGATCATAAACTTACTTGCAGGCTAGCATTAAACGCACACTCTTTCTGTAGGGATGTACTTCATGAAACAGAACATCACTCTTTGTTTCATTATTTATTTGACTTTCACTAACTGACAAGTTCCACACCACCGACTGTACAGTCACAGAAACTTACCATGAGCCAGAAATGCATTGACTCACCAGGGAACATTGTAATTCTCCATTAGGTTTTGTAACTATAAAGAATGTAGATATCAAGGATAAAGAGAATAAAGAAATTGATCAGATTGAGAAAAAAATGCCTTGTAAGGTTCCTTTGCATGGAGACCTTGTGAAATGCAAGGAAGAAATTCTTAAGTTTTCAGCAGTACCAGGATACTGGTTGGATACATTTCCACTGGAGTTTTCATATGATTCAATGTTTCTCCTATAATTACCAACCAATAATTTGGTCCAGTGACAAAAAATTCATGAAAGTTACTACAGAGAAAATAGCATTGTGGGAGGGATAAATTGGATTCAGGAACTAAAAAGGACTTCAGGGCCAACAATGTATGGAGTGAAAGTCAGTTCTAGTGGACCCTTCAAGTATAGTTGGAAAGATCTCATGATCCTGACACTGCACAGCAGACGTCTTGCTTTGAAGCAGTGGTTGTCAACCTGTGGGTCGCGACCCCTTTGGGGGTCGAACGACCCTTTCACAGGGGTCGCCTAAGACCATCGGAAAACACATATATAATTACACACTGTTTACAGTAGCAAAATTACAGTTATGAAGTAGCAACAAAAATAATTTTATGGTTGGGGGCCACCACAACATGAGGAACTGTATTAAAGGCTCACCGTATTAGGAAGGTTGGGAAAGTTTGAAGTAATGCCTGAGCCCATGAAGAAATATAAAAGGTCCCACTATGACTCTGCCTGTCAACAAATACCATAACACCATCTTTACAGAGAGTGTCCCAGCTATGGTATTATTACACAGCTGGCCCGTATTCGGAAAATATAGGAAAGGTCATTATTGATTAGAAACATTTTGTGAAAGATACAGGAGGTAGAGCAACACAACCCTGGGCAACATTAGCCAATATATTTCAGATGCTCTGGTTTTTCTCCATTAGGTTTAAGTAAAAAACACCACTTCAGAAGAATCAAGTATGCAAAGTATTCTAAGATAAGTGGGAGCCAATCAGAATAGGCTTTGAGGGGAGAAATGTTGGAGAAATTTATGTGAAGAATCACAATTTTCTTACCATAAACATCTTCCCATTGCTTTAAACTTTCCTTAATGTCTTCTTATTTGTAGGTCAGAGAGCTATTTTTAGCAATTATGTAGGCATACAATACATTTTTCCCATATGAAGTGTGAAATTCAATGGGTTATTAAAATTTATACTCAGAGTTGTATAACTACCAACATTGATAATTTTAGAACCCATTTCAGATTGTGACGAAATAAATACCAGGGAGATCTAGAAATGCTAATCCCATATCATTCTCTTACATCTTTCCCGTTTCTGTGCTACTATTACCCACCTTATCAGTGAGGGATCCATTCCAAGATCCCTCAGCGGATGGATGCTTGAAATTGTGGATTGTGCCAAACCCTAAATATATTCAGAGCTTTCCTATATGAACTTAGCTCTGATAAATAGCTGGCTTCTCTTTGGTATATCCAAACTGCCAGCATCTCTACTCTTGCATGTTGGGGCCAGTATGAAGTAAAACCATGTTTAGTTGAACATAAGCACTGCAATACCATGACAGTGCTTACCCATGTGATAACTGAGAAGGCTACTGAGTGACAAAAGGGCAGGTAGCGTTATCAGAGTGAATAGGCTGGACAAAGGGATTATTCATGTTCTGGGTAGGACAGAGAAGGATGGCATGAGATTCACCATCTCTACAGAATAATGAATAATTTAAAACATGAATTATTTATCATTGGCATTTTCCGTTTGATATATTCCATTCCTGATTGACCATGAATAACAGAAATTGCACATATGAAAACTGCAGACAGTGGGAGTGATGGTACTCAACATACCTATGATATAAAGTTATACTTATTTTTATATAGCTGGGGCCCTCTAAAGGTAAGAGAAGAAAGAAGAAAAAGTGTATATTTACAAATTTCTTTTATGTTAACCTTCTTATTTATAACCAGAGGCCTGTTGCATGAAATATGTGCATGGTGCGGGGGTGGGGAGTCCCCTCAGCCCAGCCAGCACCCTCTCCAATCCAGGGCCTCTTGCTGGAAGCCCAACTAACTGATCCTGGGGATCAGGCCTAAACCAGCAGTTGGACATCACTCTCACAATCCAGGACTGCTGGCTCCTAACTGCTCACCTGCCTGCATGCCTGATTTCCCTTAAGTGCCTCCCATGGCAGCCTGATCACTCCTATCCACCTCTGCCTACTGGCCTGTTTGCCACCAACTGCCCCCTCGCCAGCCTGGTCCCACCTAACTGCCTTTCCCCACAAGTCTGGTCGCCCCTTAATGCCCTCCACCCCCTGCCGGCCTGGTCACCCCCGACCATCCCCCTCTGTCCTGGGCACCTTTTACTGCTCTTCCAATGGCATGGTCACCCCTTACTGCTGCCTCTGTGAGCCTGGTCACACCCAATTGCTCCCCTCTACTGGCCTGATCACCACTAACTGCTCTGTCCTGCCGGCCTGGTTGCCCCTTACTGGCCCCTTGCCTGCCTGGTCATCCCTTACTGCTCCTCCGCCAGCCTGGATGCCCCTTACTGACCTCCCTGCTAGCCTGGTCCCCCCAAATGCCCCCCTCTGCCATCCTGGCTGTCCCCAACTTCTTCCTGCTGCCCTGGTAGCCCCCAGCTGCCACCCCTGCCAGCTTGGCTGCCCATACAACCTGCTATTCAGTTGTTTGGTCATCCCTCACTAACCCCCCTGCCAGCGTTGTCGCCCCACGCAGCCTGCTGTTTGGTCATCCATCCACTTATTTTGGTCATAATGGCCCCTGGCATTTTATATATTAGCATTCTGGGCACTCCTCATTTGCTCTTCCAAATTGGAATTAAAATCTTCTATATCATCTTACTGAAATACATTGTGATCAACACACATCGCCTTTGTGCTCCTACAGTGGAATGTATTCATTTTATACATTTTATAGGCGCCACAATAAAATAATGCACATCATGTTTATGCAATTGCCTTTTGAATCAACTACGGAGAAAAATACATGCATTCTTACTGTCTTTTGGAATTACAGAAATCCTTGAATCCATGCTCCTTTAGAAGCTGGATTCAAGTTACTGCCAGAAGTAAAATGCTTTAAACATTAAAAAAAAATTCTTTACTGTTAAAGCAGATCTGCTATGAAACAGATCCCCATTGCTTAGATTCTTTCTTTCTTTCCTTTCTTTCCTTTATTTCTCTCTTTCTTTCTTTCTTTCTTTCTTTCTTTCTTTCTTTCTTTCTTTCTTTCTTTTTTTCTTTCTTTCTTTCTTTCTTTCTTCCTTCCTTTCTTCCTTCCTTCCTTCCTTCCTTCCTTTCCTTTTTCCTTCCCTCTTTCCATCCTCCTTCCTTCCTTTCCTTTTTCCTTCTTTCTTTCTCTTTATTTTTTCTCTTTCTTTCCTTTCTTTCTTTCAATATCTTTCTTTCTTTCTTTCTTTCTTTCTTTCTTTCTTTCTTTCTTTCTTTCTTTCTTTCCTTCTTTCTCTCTTTCTTCCTTCCTTCCTTTCTTCTTTCACTCCTTTTCTTTTTTTATTTTACAAAATTGGAATCCCTTTTTCTAACCTTCACTCTGAATGATAGTTTGGCTAGATATAAGAATTATAGTGATGTTTTTCTATTGGCACTCTGACTATGCCATCCCACTGCCTGTATTCCTGGACAGTTTGTGATGTCAACTCAGGCCTTCATTTTGCCATGGGTTCTCTTTTATATGATGAGTTGTTTGCCCTTTGTGGGTTGTATTATTTTCTCTGTCCTTCATAGCTTTTACCAAGATGGGTCTGATTGCATATTTCACTGTAACTATTCTACTTAGATTTCATTGAGCTTGGATGTGCAGATTGATACTTTTCATTGAATATGTTTGAAAATATTTAACCATTATTTCTTCCAATGCTTTTCCTGCCCCCTTCCTCCCTGCTCTACCTTCACTCTTCCCATTATTTCAAGTGTAGAGATTCTTTCTTCTGACAATTCCAGTCTATTCCTGTGCCACTATAATGCATTTTACTTAACAGTTATTAGAATTTCAATACCAAAATCATCTGTGTTTTTCTTTTCATATATCATTCTGTCTCTCTCTTGACTTTTTAATTTGATGAGAACTAACCACGTATGGTCTTTTCTCTATTAAACATGGGGTTCTTTATTTAACATATTTATAAATTATAGGAAAACCTACAACTGGAATGCACGCAAAGATTTGTTCTGGTCTGCTTTCTTCTTATGCAGAGTTCACACTTGCTGTTCCTTTACATGTCTAATATATTTTGTGGTAAAACCTGTGCATTTTAGGGAATGTATTGTAGCAAATCAGGGTACTAGGTTCCTCCCACTGCATTTGGAGTCCTGTCATTGAGTGCCTGGTCATTTACTAAGTGATAAGGTTGTGCTATTTCATATTTGACTGAAGTGTCTTCCCCTGCAGTGTGAAGCTCCTAGTGCTGTTCCTGTTATGGCATGAACTTTGGGGCATGAACACGATCATCGTTGGATGACTACTGTTTTAAAAGCCTCTCTTTCAGTGTCTCCTTCCCTGATTCTCCCTTAACCTGCCTGTTTCCTTTGTTACCATGTCAAAGATGGTGACAACGTCTGTTAGCCACTGATCTGCCAGGACAAGAAGCAGTAATTTATACCCTAAAGTGTATTAAAAAGGAAAAAACACATGTTGCACCATCACCTGAAATATTAGAAATTTTTCCCAGTATTGTAATCACATGGAGGGAATTAATAAGCAATGCAATGTCTATTTTCTAAATTCCTCTTCTAATCCTTTCTTAAGGTAGCATTTCTGCATTTGCAAATACAAAGCAACTAATGAATTGGTTCTGAAAAAGAAAGTGAGTAAAGTGGCATTTTAAAGGCTTCCATCAACCAAATTTCAAGCTCACAATAGCATTGGATTTTTGTGGACGACTGTAAGGAGATGAATCCTAAAACAGAAAATTGCATCTAAGAACCCATTGATGGTAACTGCTAGCATTCTAGTAATTATAGGAAGAAATTATGGAGAAGTTTTATTATGTAAAATAGCATATAGGTACTATAACTAGACTTGAAATATTCTTGTTCTTACCAGTATGGTGCATTGGTGGTTTCTTGGCTTCCCCCTTGATTATACCTCTTCCAAAATTGCTGGGTAAGTGTTCTGTATCAGTCTCTATAGAATAAGCAGTTTAAAATCAGTTTAGAAAGGCAAATATTAACATGTGTGTGTGTGTGTGTGTGTGTGTGTGTGTGTCTGTGTGTGTGTTGGTTAACGTGTATAGGTGTGTGTGTTACTCCCGCTCCCTTAATAACATTTTTTTCACTGGAAATGCATTGTACTGTAGTATCTGTTTCTGAAATAAAAACCTTACAATTCTTACAAACATTAGGCATCACATAACCCTCATTGCACAGAGGCTTATACATGTTCAGTGATTTGACCAAGGTCTCATATCTGACTAATGACAAAATTCAATCACAAACTGATGTATCATAACTCTTTAACGGGTCTTTTCTCATAACCTACACGTTGTTTTTGCAAATTTCCATCATCTTAGAGAGTTTATCTTAATAACATAACTTAAAACACTCACACGCATTTCTTTTGTAAGGATAAACATAGTTGGTGCAATTCTAAACAGTATTCCAGAAGTCAGGTTGCAAACAATGCTCATCCTAGTCACAGAACCTTCCTATGAGGCAGGAATTCTTAGACTTCTCCATGAATATATCCATGTCCTCACCCTCTTTTTCATTCTATAGGTGTGAAACTGTTAAGCATTGGCTAGCTTGGAAAAGAATAACAGGTAATTTCTGGACAGAGGGAAAGCTTACACCCTCTTTAGTCTTAAAAGCACGTAGACCTTGTAGCTGGGAAAAATGTGCGTAATTTGCAATATTGTGAGCACTGGTATTGAGTCCCTCTACATTTGTGTCTTTATGTGATTTTCACCTTTTGATGGATTTGGAAAAAACTCTCTAGGCCCAATTACAGAAAAACTATAATGATATTTAGTTAAAAAAGTGCATGTTGCAGAAAAAACCTTATAACTATTGTGACTCTGCATCGGCAACTGGGTAAAGTTTTCTGGGTAGTAATAGTAATAATAATAATTATAATTCAATTGCAAATGGAATTGAGATGGAAATGTAGATATCATAGGCTGGAATCCTTGTTTAGGCAAAATGCTTGAGTCCATGAATATAACCATGGTATACTACAATATAGTATAATTATCACTTTCGTACATTCTTGGAAACCCAAAATGTCATGTTGCTTATTTCTGTTGCTGCTGTTGTTGTTGGTTTCTTTGCTTGTTTTTTGATAGTCACTCTATTGCAATGCTCTGCAACCAAACCCAAAATATATCCAGGTATAAATGTACTTAGAGAAAGAATTCACCTAATTAAAGGAAGCTGTTGATAAAAAATTTCTCCGTGTAATAATAAACTTGAGGTACTTTTCTTTTTCAAGGTGCACACTTAATTCAATTCATTGTACATTTCCACACCAGAATTTGCATTTGTTTTCTTTTAATATAAATTTTTCTCTCTTGGTTGATACTATGTGTTTGGTGAAATATGTTAACCATACCTTCTTTTTTCTTTGAAAATATTGCATTTTTTACTAAATAAACATTTTCCACAAAACTACATCAAGCAATTAACTAGGTCCCTCTTTCCAACAGCATTTGCATATCTGAGATCCATTTTGGAATTCACAAAATGTCAAATATTTTCATTAGTATTACAGTTGTTCTGGTTATATGTACATAATTATCTTTGCTGTTGCATTGTAATTTTTCTGGAGGGCCTCATACTGATGCTGTTGAAATAACCTATTTATAATTTAAGAGTAAAGGAGTTAATGAGAGACCAGATAATATAAGCATGCCATTTATAAAGTTCTGCCTAAAAGCAGCCTTTAATACTTTCTGAGTCTGTTCCCCGCTGATTGATGGGCAAGGGACTGGGCAAAGGCAGGTTCGAGGCATGGCCAATAGGTCTGGTTGACATAGGAAGGTGCTTTGCTGCCCATCACAGCTGGCCAGAATGGGCATGGTCACTGCAAGTGGGACAAACCTGAATATTTAAGCTTTGAATCAGATGAGCTCACTGGGTTCCTGTCTCTCCTGTGGCACAGGATGCACTCCCCTTGGCCAGTGACTCATGGCCATGTGGACCTACACACAATGAATTAATGAACTTTAATTAGCTTGGATGCTGATCCACACCTGGCTGCAACATGGATTGGAAGCTCTGGGATCTGGCCTTGTTTTTAGCTCTGCTGGAGCCCACAGCTGCCCCTCTTTCAGGACTGGCTTAAGGGGGATGGTACTTTACAACTGGAGGAATGTAACTCCACGCAATAAAGCCCATCATCACATTTCATTATTCCCTGTGGCTTCTCAAACTTCTATATTCAGTGGTACACCAAAAACCTGACTCCCGTGGGTGACAGAAATTTGAGTCCTCTGTTAACATCTATTGGTGAGAGAATCTGTTAGGGACATATATAGAATATTGGGGCTAGCTATAAGAAATATAATCATGCTCTGCTAACCACGATTGCTTTCCTATGATTAAAGAAATCATATTCTGATCTGGCTGGGATCTGGGGGGTAAGAACTGCCTATTATCATAGCAAGATTAACAATCTTGTTGCCCAAACAATGGAGACCCTGAGGAGCCCACCCCCAGCACACATTGCCTGTAATCTTGAACCATTATGCTCATCCTTAACTTATTTTGCCTACTTCCCCATGTAATCTTTGTCCTACCCAATATAAGCAGCTGGTTTATGCAGGGGGAGAGGGGATTTCAGAGCAGATTTTTTGGGATGACCTGCTGCTCCTCCATACTGCCAGCATTATTGGAATAAACACTCATATATGATTCCACCCTTCATAGAGTCCTCTGCTTAATTGGCTCAAGTAGTGACAGTTAACCTGGACCCATTATTTGTCTGGTTTCATAATCTGGTGACCCAGATACGACCACCAGGGATGCCACTTGCTGCCTGGATTGGGGGTTTCTGGGGCTGGGGTCTGGAACTTTTATTTCCAGTGCTGCCAGGAATTTTCCTGATTCATGTCCCAGCCACAACCCCAGCAATCCGCATCAAGTCAGCTAAAACCTAAGTTGAATCAAGCATTTTTTATGACAGGAGAGGCATTTGCTGTCTCTCACCTGGGCTTTTGTAAGGCATTGGGTGCAATTATTGAGTATGGCAAGGGAGGCATTTACTGCCTCTTGTCTTGTGGAGCCGGATCAGCTCCAGGTGGCAAGAAACCTCCAGTGGTCCTCACATAATCTGCAAGCACATAGCCTGACCCGCTTTGGGACAAGAGACACGGCTCTGCTTCAAAGTATTTCTCTTAAATGCAGGGCATTCTGAGGTTTCAGTGGCTGGGCAGACAAGGAAAATGGTGTGAAGCTCTTGTCTGTGGGTTTTGCATGCCTATAAATCTATAATAAAAAGGCATAATATGCTAATTTGACCGGATAGCCAAATGACATTGACGTCATTCTGGTCGTCCTTCTGGACAAAATCGCAGTGGCGGGGGCCGAGGCAGTGGCGGTTAGGGGCAATCAAGCAGGCAGACAGAGAGGTTCAGTGATAAGGCAGTCAGTTGAGCAGTTAAGGGGGATCAGCCAAGCCAGTAGAGTCCTTGCGGGCGATCAGGCAGGTAGGTAGAGGCATTTAGGGGTGATCCGACAGCCAGGCAGAGGTTGTTAGGGGCGATCAGGCAGGCAAGCCAGTGGTTATGGTGACCAGGCAGGCAGGCGAGTGGTTAGGGGTGATCAGGCAGACAGGCAGGCCAGCGGTTAGGAGCCAACAGTCCAGGATTGTGAGAGGGTGAAGGCCAGCTGAGGGAGCCCCTCTCCCACTCCCCATGCACGAATTCCGTGCACTGGACCTCTAATATTTATATGAGTGTCTCTGCTGAATGTTATTTTGTGTCTCTTTATTGTTGGGTTTGATTTGTTTAAAGATGTGTCATCTCCCACTTTGCTGAGGGCCCTAGATGCTAGTGGCCAGCTGAACCCATGGCAGGAATGGCAGGAACTTCCCAGCAGCTACTGAGAGTTTTTTTAATCTTGGGTACCTCCCTGCTCTTCCTTTCAAGGCATCAGCTGCCCCAAATGCTTGGCTAGTGAGAGTTTTCTGTCTGTAATGTAACTTTGGTTACAGATGGTCTTTGCTTGCTCTCTTATCTTTTGGGGACTTAGTTCACTCCTCACCATTTTATGAAAACAGGACATCCTCTGCTCTGCTTTTTGGGCTTTGGCCACTCAGACCAAAGGTCATTTTCTGGGCTGGGTTAGTGTGAGATGAGATTCTAAGGCTAGACTTCTTCTGGAGACTAGTACCACTCCGGCAGCGCTCACCCAGCACTCACCCTCACCATGGCCTCAATCTCAGAGCTCACCTGCATCTACTCATGGCCCAGATGGAGGGTAAGATAAATGACCACATGAAAGCAGCTGGTGTAAAGTTGGACCTTCCGGCCAGGCTTGTTTGCAAAGGCTCTTGGCAGTGTTAATATTGGGAGTCTCATCTACCATGCAGGGGGTTGTGGACCTGCCCCTGCAGCAAGTGCTGCCCCAGCAGGAGGTCCTGGCCCCTCCACCCCTGCTGCCCCATCTGAGGAGAAGAAAGTGGAAGTAAAGAAAGAAGAATCTAAGGAGTGTGATGATGACATGGGCTTTGGTCTTCTTGACTAAACTGGCTCTTTCTGTAACACAGTCAATAAAAGCTGACCTCTGTTAAAAAAAAAAAAAAGAAAAAGAAAAGAAAGAAAGAAAGAAAGATTCTAAGGAAATGTCCCAGTCCATTCTTTTGGAAGTACTCATTTATTTACTTAAGGGTTGCTTTTATTTCTGTTTTGAAATAGGATAAGATCTCTTCTAATATGCAAGATTTCATGTTGCTCCATTCTGTTCAGAAAGAAAAGTATGCAAAATACACCTTTTAAACTCCCCAAGTTTTTCTCCTAGAGGGCAAGCTGAAGAAGTGGCACTGGAGGGCCACTCCCTTTTTCTGAAGAAAAAAAAATAGTAAAGTATTTGGTAACTTAAAACTTTGGAGTTCTGCTGGGTTAAACATTAACATTTTTTAAATATCTAGGTATTTTGAAATAACAGGATACTTAAAATATTAATTAATCTGAGTTGGCCTACTTTTGGCTTCTTATTACAGAGAATGTAGGTAGTGGATTTTAATCTGTTAATAAATATGTCTTCAAATTTATTTGAAATATAGATCTTAAAATGTGAGTGTATTGCAACTCTGAGACATATTTATTACTTGTCACTTAAAATTAAAGTTTTAAGAGTTAAGAATTCTAAAGAATTAGAAAGACATTATGTAGTTTTGGTAATAGGAGGCATGAAGTGTGGTAATAGATTTTGAAGAAAACATGAATTTGAGTTGTTCTAAAGCTGTTTTGGTATTTTTTTGTATTTTGTTTTTTTTCCAGAATGGGTAACAGGGTTTGTGAATGTTGTAGAAAGATTGTGAAGAGAAATCTTAAAAGGAAAATTATAGGTAATCTGAATTAATAAATGTAATTAGATTAATATTCTGAAGTAAGTGGGAATAGAATTTGTTTAGTCCTTAACCAGTCTGCTAAAATGGAAACTATCTTTCCCGTATTTGCCCAACACGCAAAAATTCTATTCATTATTAAAATTGTTATATATTATGTTATAGTAATCAAGTACTTGATTACTTACAAACAGACATTTTCTTAATTGTGGGAACTGAAATTTTACTAGCCCATGTTTGTATTTAATACCCTTTGGTCACTTTGAATGGATAAATAGTCTAACACTGTTTCAGAATAATAATAATGGTATATAATCTTTTGGTGACGTAAGTTTGACAACATTCCTTTTGAATAAAACGGCAATAGGAACTTGCATAGCCAGGGAGGAAAAGTCAGTGGCTGCCTCCAGGGTTTCAAACAACAGGCTGACGAAATCATGAAGATTTCATGCAACTGGTGAGTTTATATTAAACCCAGTGCTCATTTGCCATTCTAAAAATCCTAGGACCCTTCACATCGATATTCAGTTTCCTCTGTCTGTGCTCTATGATGAGAACAACAATGCCCACTTGACAGCACATCTACTTATACCACAATTTTCTAAGTATTTTGGCCCACTGTTAAGACCTACCATTCAGAAAAGAGAATCTTTTCCATGTATTGCCATAAATTGACCAGGCATCTGGTCACCCAAGAGTTCTGAGGGGAAGGGCATTGAGATTAATGGTGTTTCACACCAGCCTTCACTACATCCCTTCGGAAGCACATGTGTGAAGATGAGTAATTCTGAGTAATTTCAGTTTCATTATATGAGAAGCACATTACAAATGCTATAGCTACAGTGGATCCAAGATGGCAGCTAATGGGAGGGAATTCAGCAAAAGAGTGTGTGAATTGGAAAGCAAAAGGAGAGTGCGTGGACATGCAGGGAGTGTCTGTCTTTGAGAGTGAGGGACAGTTATATTCTGCAGGACTGTTGGGGACTGGCAGACCAGGCTCTCCTGGCCGGGCAGCCTCTGCTACTGCTGAAATCTCTCCTGCAGCAGCCCACTCTGCCACAGAGGCCGTGCCATCTCGAAAGGGAGACCAGCTCTGATCAGAAACCCAGCCTTACCTTCAACCAGGAAGACCTTGGATACCTCCCCAGACCCGAAAGCCACAATGCCCAGGGACTAGTTGCCTCATGTGGGAACCCACGATCACCGAGACTCTAGCATCCTTAATTGCGAGTGCCAAAATTTGTCTAGTGGGAGACAAGGTGGCACTGAACACTCGAATGGGTCCTGCACCTTCTCACAGAGCAAATACAAGGAACAGCTGAATTAAATAACAACCAGCAAGAATTGGTGAATAAAACATAGCTGGTGAAGAAATCCATGGACTGAAAGGCCAGAGGTCACCTGGAGGGTGGTGGGATCTGGGATCTGGGCTGCAGGGAGAAACACACACAACCAGAACTAGAATCCCAGAGGGAGACTACACAGCACCAGTTCCTAGGCCCTTGGGGTCAATGTAGCCCTCGAATGCGGAAGAGGGTCCATAGGGCTGCTGGCAGTGAGGGACTCTAGATCTAAGCCCATAGCCATGGGAGAGATGCCAAGAAAGGCAGCCTGAAGTTCATTAACAGCCACGCAGTGCTGGGGGAAGAAAGTCGTGAGGCAGTGTGGTTGCTTTGTCTTCTTGACTTCCTTGCTCTTGCTTGCTAATCCCAGTACATAGGATCTTCCAATTAAAAAAGGTCACCGAGACTGCAGGGGAAGTTGAATTTGTGGAAACTGGGGAACAGAATAAGGAGAGATGAGCCGGAAGCCTGCTCTGGGTCAGCCCATCCCTCCAACCCAGTATTGATTGGGACAGAAAGTGACCTACAAGGGATTGCCCATCAGACTATCAATGGACTACTCAAAAGAGACATATCAGTCCAGAAGGGAATGGAATGAAATATACAAAGTCATGCAAAGCAGGGTCTGAATCCAAGAACACTATACCCAGCAAGGCTATCAATCAAAATTGAGGGTGAAATCAGGAGCTTCACAGACAATAAAGGACTAGGGGAGTTTGTTACCACAAAATTGGCAATGCAAGAAATACTAAAGCATCCGCTGTAAAAAGAAGAAATAGGAAGGAAAGAAGGAAGACAGACATAAAGGGTAAAAATGGCCACAAACAAGTCCCTATCAATAATAACTTTAAATGAAAATGGATTAAATGCCCCAATCAAAAAACATAGGGTAGCTGAATGGATAAGAAAACATGACCCATATATCTGCTGCCTACAGGAGACCCACCTTAGAACAAAGGATTCACACAGATTGAAAGTGAAGGATGGAAAAAAACATTTTCAGGCGAACGGAACTTGAAAAAAAAAAAAGTGGGGTAGCCATACTTCTCTCTGACAAATTAGACCTCAAAATAAAGGCCATAATAAGAGATAAGGAAGGCCACTTCATAATACTAAAGGGAACAATTCAACAAGAAGATATGACTGTGGTAAACATATATGCACCCAATACAGGAGGACTCAAATACATAAAAGAAGTTCTGGATGGTATCAAGGAAGAAATTGATGCCCATATAGTCATAGTAGGGGACTTTAATACCCCCTTGACACCACTGGATAAATCCTCTAAACAAAAAATCAGAAAAGAAACATTATTCCTAAATGAATCACTAGGTCAGATGGAATTAATTGACATCTTAGGAACAGTTCACCCCAAAGCCATGGAATATTCTTTCTTCTCAAGTGCACACAGGGCATTTTCAAAGTTAGACCACATATTGGGTCACAGCAAAGTCTCTCCAAATTCAAGAAGATAGAATGATATCAAGCATCTTCTCAGATCACAATGGCATAAAATTAGAAACCAACTACAATTAAAACAATGAGAAAAAAAATCAAACACCTGGAGGCTACATAGCATGCTAATGAACAATGATTGGGTTACCATAGAGATCAAAAAAGAAACAGAAAGCATCCTAGTAACAACTGACAATGAAAACACAGCTATCCAAAAATCCATGTGACACAGTGAAAGCAGTTGTGAGAGGGAAGTTCATACTTCCACAGGCTTGCCTCAAAAAAAATAAATAAAATAAATAAATAAAAAATGGTAATAAATTACCTAACCTTACAACTCAAAGAATTAGAAAGGGAGCAACAAGAAAAGCCCGGAGTAAGCAGAAGGAAGGAAATAATACAGATTAGAGTGGAAATAAACTGCATAAAGACCAAACAAACAAAAACCAAACAAAAAAAGATCAATAAAACCAAGAGCTGGTTCTTTGAAAGGTTAAACAAGATTGATGCACCTCTAGCCAGGCTCACCAAGAAACAGAGAGAGCAGACCCAAATAAACAAAATCAGAAATGAAACAGATGAAGTAACAACTGACCTCACAGAAATCCAAAGATTATGAAAAAGTACTAGAAACAACTCTGTTCCAACAAAATGGACTACCCAGATGAAATGGACATATTTTTTGAAAAAACTCCCAAAACTCAATCAGGGAGATTCAAAAACCGGGATAGGCCAATAACTACCAAAGAGATTGAAGCAGTGATCAAAAATCTTCCAGTAAACGAAAGTCCTGGACCAGATGGCTTTACAGGGGAGTTCTACCAAGCATTCAAAGAAAAACTAACACCAATCCTCCTCAGACTATTCCAAAATATTCAAGAGGCAGGCACACATCTAACCTCATTCTATGAAGCCAGCATTACCCTATTCCAAAGCCAGATAAAGACACCACACAAAAAAAGAGATCTATAGGCCAATATTCTTGATGAACATAGGTGCTAAACTCCTCAACAAAATTCTAGCAAATCAGACCTAGCATTACATTAGAAAGATCATACACCATGACCAAGTGGGATTTATTAGGTGGATGCAAGGATGGTAAAATATCCACAAATCAATAAATATGATTCATCCCATAAACAAATTGAGAGACAAAAATCACATAATCATATCAATTGATGCAGAAAAAGGAGTTGACAAAATTGAACACCCTTTCTTGATAAAAACTCTCAGCAAAGTGGGAAGAGAAGGATCATACCTCAACATAATAAAAGCCTTATGTGACAAACCTACAGCCAACATCATACTCAATGGGCAAAAACCAAGTTCATTTCCCCTAAAAACAAGAACAGGACAGGGATGCGCACTTTCACCACTCCCGTTCAACATAGTACTGGAAGTGCTAGCTATATGAATCAGACAAGAAGAAGAAATAAATTGCATCCAAATTGGAAAAGAAGAAGTAAAACTGTCATTATTAGCCGATGACATGGTACTATACATAGAAAACCACAAAAACGCCATCAAAAATCTAGTAGACCTAATAAATGAATTCGGCAATGTAGCAGTATACAAAATTAACACCCAGAAATCTATAGCTTTTTTGTACACCAATAATGAACTCACAGAAAGAGAAACTAAAAACACAATGCCATTTAAAACTGCACCCAGAAAATTAAGATACCTAGGAATAAAATAAACGAAGGTGGTAAAGGGCCTGTACTCAGAAAACTATAGGACAATGGAATAGGAGATACAGGAAGACATAAACAAATGGGCAAACATACCATGTTCACGGATTGGTAGAATCAACATCATTAAAATGACCATACTACCCAAAGCAATCTACAGATTCAAAGCAATCCCCATTTAAATACCGATTGGCATATTTCAAAGCTGTAGAACAAACTCTCCAAAAATGCATCAGGAATAAAAAAAAAGACCCTGAACAGCCACGGCAGTCCTGAGAAAGAAGAACAAAGTTGGAGGGATCACAATACCAGATATCAAGCTATATTAACAAGCCATGGTTCTCAAAACTGCCTGATACTGGCAAAAGAACAGAAATAGAGACCAATGGAACAGAACAGAGAACCCAGAAATCAACCCAAGCCATTATGTTCAATTAATATTTGACAAAGGAGACAAGAGCATACAATGGAGTCAACACAGTCTCTTCAATGAATGGTGCTGGGAAATTTAGTCAGATACATGCAGAAAGAAAAAAAAATGAAACTAGACCACCAACTTTTACCATACAGAAAAACAAACTCAAAACAGATGAAGGACTTAAATGTAAGACAGGAAACCATAAAAATCTTAGAGGAATCTACAAGCAACAAAATATCAGTCGTAGATCGTAGCAATAATGTTACCAATACAGCTCTTAGGGCAATGGAAACTAAGGAGAAAATAAACAAATGGGACTACATTAAAATAAAAAGCTTCTGCACACCAAAAGAAACCATCAACAAAACAAGAAAGCCCACTGCATGAGAGAACATATTGGCACTGCTATTTTAGATAAGGGTTTAATCTCCAAAATTTATAGGGAACTCATATAATTTAACAAAAGGAAGATAAACAATCCAATCAAAAAATTGGCAAAGGATCTAGGTAGACATTTTTTGAAAGAGCACGTACAGAAGGCTGCTAGACATATGAAAACATGCTCAAAGTCACCAATCATCTGAGAGATACAAATCCAAACAGCAATGAGGTACCATCTCACACCTGTCAGAATGGCGATCATCACCAAATCAACAAACGACAAGTGCTGGAGAGGATGTGGAGAAAAGGGAACACTCGTGCACTACTGGTGGGAATGCAGACTGGTGCAGCCACTATGGAAGACAGTATGGAGTATCCTCAAAAAACTAAAAATGGAACTCCCATTTGACCCTGTGATCCCACTTCTGGGAATATATCCCAAGAGTCCCAGAAACACCAATCAGAAAGGATATATGCACCCCTATGTTCATAGCAGCGCAATTCACCATAGCTCAGATCTGGAAACAGCCTAAGTGGATTAGAAAACTGTGGTACATCTACATGATGGAATACTATGCTGCTATAAAACAGAAGGAACTCTTACCATTTGCAATGTCATGGATGGAACTGAAGAGCATTATTCTAAGTGAAATAAGCCAGTCAATGAAGGAAAAATACCACATGATCTCACTCATTCATGGATAATAAAGACTGTTATTAACTTATGAACAATAAAAGATACAGAGGCAGAGCTGCCTCAAACTGATTGTCAAACTGCAGCGGGAAGGTCAGGGAGGGTTGGGGGGCAGGAGGGAGGGGGGTAAGAGATCAACCGAAGGACTTGTATGCATGCATATAAGCATAACCAATGGACATAAGACACTGGGGGTAAGGGAGGCCAGGGGATTGTCAAGGGCGGGGGGAAAAAAGGACACATATGTAAACCCCTTTGTAATACTTTAAGTAATAGAACGATGAAAAAAGAAAGAATAGACAAAGAAATCTGTCCAGGAATAAAACAAAATATTCAAATTCTAAAAAAAAAAAAAAAAAAAAAAAATTCCACAGCTATCCCGACTTCAGAAACCACCAGTCTGAACCAACAACCACCATCAACATTGGGGTAACACCCTACGTAAGCAAAATGATTATAACAGTGAAGTTTCAGATGGTTATTATCAGTTTCTAGCCATAAAGTATTTTCAATTAAATACATATATTATTTTCTTTGTAGATAAAATGCTTTTGTACACAGAAGAGAATTCACTGTAATGTAATCATCACTTTATACACTTTGTGAAACCCCAAATTTCATGTGCCTTGTGTTTTGTGATATTCACTCTATTGCAATGGTCTGGAACAAAACACACAGTTTCTCCAAGGTCTGCCTGCACTTAAGGCAAGAATTTAACTCATTAAAGAAGGGTAGTTATCAAAACCTTTCTCCGTGTAATAGTAACCTACAGGTGTGTTTGTTCTTTAAGTTTCAGGCTTAATTCAAGTCCAAAAGATGAATAAACTGAAATATTTTATTTTTTAAATTCTTCTTCTTACCAAAGAATTCCATTGATTGTATCTTCACTGGACTCATTTTTATGCCACGTGGAGTTGCATCTGTTGAGTGTTCTGCATTAGCCCCCACTGAAACATAGATTTAAAAGCACATCATTGGTATCATTTATGTACAAATCATTTACATAGGAATATATATGTTTCCATGAGTGTGCACATATGTTGGTTGTATCTAGCCTATCAAAATTTTGTGGAGATAACTTGATTGCAAATTCATGAAAACATATATTGGAACAGATGGAATAAATATGTCAGCCATATTATGCTGATGTTCAGAGACCTTTAGTGACATCTCCAAAACTAAATAACCAGGAAATAGTAAAATAGATATACATTTTAGAAGCTATGTCTCAAAATTCCTTCAACACTACTTATTCCAAATAAATTCTTTATTATGGAAATTGAAATCATCATCCCAGTGAATTTATGATCATAAACTTACTTGCAGGCTAGCATTAAACGCACACTCTTTCTGTAGGGATGTACTTCATGAAACAGAACATCACTCTTTGTTTCATTATTTATTTGACTTTCACTAACTGACAAGTTCCACACCACCGACTGTACAGTCACAGAAACTTACCATGAGCCAGAAATGCATTGACTCACCAGGGAACATTGTAATTCTCCATTAGGTTTTGTAACTATAAAGAATGTAGATATCAAGGATAAAGAGAATAAAGAAATTGATCAGATTGAGAAAAAAATGCCTTGTAAGGTTCCTTTGCATGGAGACCTTGTGAAATGCAAGGAAGAAATTCTTAAGTTTTCAGCAGTACCAGGATACTGGTTGGATACATTTCCACTGGAGTTTTCATATGATTCAATGATTCTCCTATAATTACCAACCAATAATTTGGTCCAGTGACAAAAAATTCATGAAAGTTACTACAGAGAAAATAGCATTGTGGGAGGGATAAATTGGATTCAGGAACTAAAAAGGACTTCAGGGCCAACAATGTATGGAGTGAAAGTCAGTTCTAGTGGACCCTTCAAGTATAGTTGGAAAGATCTCATGATCCTGACACTGCACAGCAGACGTCTTGCTTTGAAGCAGTGGTTGTCAACCTGTGGGTCGCGACCCCTTTGGGGGTCGAACGACCCTTTCACAGGGGTCGCCTAAGACCATCGGAAAACACATATATAATTACACACTGTTTACAGTAGCAAAATTACAGTTATGAAGTAGCAACAAAAATAATTTTATGGTTGGGGGCCACCACAACATGAGGAACTGTATTAAAGGCTCACCGTATTAGGAAGGTTGGGAAAGTTTGAAGTAATGCCTGAGCCCATGAAGAAATATAAAAGGTCCCACTATGACTCTGCCTGTCAACAAATACCATAACACCATCTTTACAGAGAGTGTCCCAGCTATGGTATTATTACACAGCTGGCCCGTATTCGGAAAATATAGGAAAGGTCATTATTGATTAGAAACATTTTGTGAAAGATACAGGAGGTAGAGCAACACAACCCTGGGCAACATTAGCCAATATATTTCAGATGCTCTGGTTTTTCTCCATTAGGTTTAAGTAAAAAACACCACTTCAGAAGAATCAAGTATGCAAAGTATTCTAAGATAAGTGGGAGCCAATCAGAATAGGCTTTGAGGGGAGAAATGTTGGAGAAATTTATGTGAAGAATCACAATTTTCTTACCATAAACATCTTCCCATTGCTTTAAACTTTCCTTAATGTCTTCTTATTTGTAGGTCAGAGAGCTATTTTTAGCAATTATGTAGGCATACAATACATTTTTCCCATATGAAGTGTGAAATTCAATGGGTTATTAAAATTTATACTCAGAGTTGTATAACTACCAACATTGATAATTTTAGAACCCATTTCAGATTGTGACGAAATAAATACCAGGGAGATCTAGAAATGCTAATCCCATATCATTCTCTTACATCTTTCCCGTTTCTGTGCTACTATTACCCACCTTATCAGTGAGGGATCCATTCCAAGATCCCTCAGCGGATGGATGCTTGAAATTGTGGATTGTGCCAAACCCTAAATATATTCAGAGCTTTCCTATATGAACTTAGCTCTGATAAATAGCTGGCTTCTCTTTGGTATATCCAAACTGCCAGCATCTCTACTCTTGCATGTTGGGGCCAGTATGAAGTAAAACCATGTTTAGTTGAACATAAGCACTGCAATACCATGACAGTGCTTACCCATGTGATAACTGAGAAGGCTACTGAGTGACAAAAGGGCAGGTAGCGTTATCAGAGTGAATAGGCTGGACAAAGGGATTATTCATGTTCTGGGTAGGACAGAGAAGGATGGCATGAGATTCACCATCTCTACAGAATAATGAATAATTTAAAACATGAATTATTTATCATTGGCATTTTCCGTTTGATATATTCCATTCCTGATTGACCATGAATAACAGAAATTGCACATATGAAAACTGCAGACAGTGGGAGTGATGGTACTCAACATACCTATGATATAAAGTTATACTTATTTTTATATAGCTGGGGCCCTCTAAAGGTAAGAGAAGAAAGAAGAAAAAGTGTATATTTACAAATTTCTTTTATGTTAACCTTCTTATTTATAACCAGAGGCCTGTTGCATGAAATATGTGCATGGTGCGGGGGTGGGGAGTCCCCTCAGCCCAGCCAGCACCCTCTCCAATCCAGGGCCTCTTGCTGGAAGCCCAACTAACTGATCCTGGGGATCAGGCCTAAACCAGCAGTTGGACATCACTCTCACAATCCAGGACTGCTGGCTCCTAACTGCTCACCTGCCTGCATGCCTGATTTCCCTTAAGTGCCTCCCATGGCAGCCTGATCACTCCTATCCACCTCTGCCTACTGGCCTGTTTGCCACCAACTGCCCCCTCGCCAGCCTGGTCCCACCTAACTGCCTTTCCCCACAAGTCTGGTCGCCCCTTAATGCCCTCCACCCCCTGCCGGCCTGGTCACCCCCGACCATCCCCCTCTGTCCTGGGCACCTTTTACTGCTCTTCCAATGGCATGGTCACCCCTTACTGCTGCCTCTGTGAGCCTGGTCACACCCAATTGCTCCCCTCTACTGGCCTGATCACCACTAACTGCTCTGTCCTGCCGGCCTGGTTGCCCCTTACTGGCCCCTTGCCTGCCTGGTCATCCCTTACTGCTCCTCCGCCAGCCTGGATGCCCCTTACTGACCTCCCTGCTAGCCTGGTCCCCCCAAATGCCCCCCTCTGCCATCCTGGCTGTCCCCAACTTCTTCCTGCTGCCCTGGTAGCCCCCAGCTGCCACCCCTGCCAGCTTGGCTGCCCATACAACCTGCTATTCAGTTGTTTGGTCATCCCTCACTAACCCCCCTGCCAGCGTTGTCGCCCCACGCAGCCTGCTGTTTGGTCATCCATCCACTTATTTTGGTCATAATGGCCCCTGGCATTTTATATATTAGCATTCTGGGCACTCCTCATTTGCTCTTCCAAATTGGAATTAAAATCTTCTATATCATCTTACTGAAATACATTGTGATCAACACACATCGCCTTTGTGCTCCTACAGTGGAATGTATTCATTTTATACATTTTATAGGCGCCACAATAAAATAATGCACATCATGTTTATGCAATTGCCTTTTGAATCAACTACGGAGAAAAATACATGCATTCTTACTGTCTTTTGGAATTACAGAAATCCTTGAATCCATGCTCCTTTAGAAGCTGGATTCAAGTTACTGCCAGAAGTAAAATGCTTTAAACATTAAAAAAAAATTCTTTACTGTTAAAGCAGATCTGCTATGAAACAGATCCCCATTGCTTAGATTCTTTCTTTCTTTCCTTTCTTTCCTTTATTTCTCTCTTTCTTTCTTTCTTTCTTTCTTTCTTTCTTTCTTTCTTTCTTTCTTTCTTTTTTTCTTTCTTTCTTTCTTTCTTTCTTCCTTCCTTTCTTCCTTCCTTCCTTCCTTCCTTCCTTTCCTTTTTCCTTCCCTCTTTCCATCCTCCTTCCTTCCTTTCCTTTTTCCTTCTTTCTTTCTCTTTATTTTTTCTCTTTCTTTCCTTTCTTTCTTTCAATATCTTTCTTTCTTTCTTTCTTTCTTTCTTTCTTTCTTTCTTTCTTTCTTTCTTTCTTTCCTTCTTTCTCTCTTTCTTCCTTCCTTCCTTTCTTCTTTCACTCCTTTTCTTTTTTTATTTTACAAAATTGGAATCCCTTTTTCTAACCTTCACTCTGAATGATAGTTTGGCTAGATATAAGAATTATAGTGATGTTTTTCTATTGGCACTCTGACTATGCCATCCCACTGCCTGTATTCCTGGACAGTTTGTGATGTCAACTCAGGCCTTCATTTTGCCATGGGTTCTCTTTTATATGATGAGTTGTTTGCCCTTTGTGGGTTGTATTATTTTCTCTGTCCTTCATAGCTTTTACCAAGATGGGTCTGATTGCATATTTCACTGTAACTATTCTACTTAGATTTCATTGAGCTTGGATGTGCAGATTGATACTTTTCATTGAATATGTTTGAAAATATTTAACCATTATTTCTTCCAATGCTTTTCCTGCCCCCTTCCTCCCTGCTCTACCTTCACTCTTCCCATTATTTCAAGTGTAGAGATTCTTTCTTCTGACAATTCCAGTCTATTCCTGTGCCACTATAATGCATTTTACTTAACAGTTATTAGAATTTCAATACCAAAATCATCTGTGTTTTTCTTTTCATATATCATTCTGTCTCTCTCTTGACTTTTTAATTTGATGAGAACTAACCACGTATGGTCTTTTCTCTATTAAACATGGGGTTCTTTATTTAACATATTTATAAATTATAGGAAAACCTACAACTGGAATGCACGCAAAGATTTGTTCTGGTCTGCTTTCTTCTTATGCAGAGTTCACACTTGCTGTTCCTTTACATGTCTAATATATTTTGTGGTAAAACCTGTGCATTTTAGGGAATGTATTGTAGCAAATCAGGGTACTAGGTTCCTCCCACTGCATTTGGAGTCCTGTCATTGAGTGCCTGGTCATTTACTAAGTGATAAGGTTGTGCTATTTCATATTTGACTGAAGTGTCTTCCCCTGCAGTGTGAAGCTCCTAGTGCTGTTCCTGTTATGGCATGAACTTTGGGGCATGAACACGATCATCGTTGGATGACTACTGTTTTAAAAGCCTCTCTTTCAGTGTCTCCTTCCCTGATTCTCCCTTAACCTGCCTGTTTCCTTTGTTACCATGTCAAAGATGGTGACAACGTCTGTTAGCCACTGATCTGCCAGGACAAGAAGCAGTAATTTATACCCTAAAGTGTATTAAAAAGGAAAAAACACATGTTGCACCATCACCTGAAATATTAGAAATTTTTCCCAGTATTGTAATCACATGGAGGGAATTAATAAGCAATGCAATGTCTATTTTCTAAATTCCTCTTCTAATCCTTTCTTAAGGTAGCATTTCTGCATTTGCAAATACAAAGCAACTAATGAATTGGTTCTGAAAAAGAAAGTGAGTAAAGTGGCATTTTAAAGGCTTCCATCAACCAAATTTCAAGCTCACAATAGCATTGGATTTTTGTGGACGACTGTAAGGAGATGAATCCTAAAACAGAAAATTGCATCTAAGAACCCATTGATGGTAACTGCTAGCATTCTAGTAATTATAGGAAGAAATTATGGAGAAGTTTTATTATGTAAAATAGCATATAGGTACTATAACTAGACTTGAAATATTCTTGTTCTTACCAGTATGGTGCATTGGTGGTTTCTTGGCTTCCCCCTTGATTATACCTCTTCCAAAATTGCTGGGTAAGTGTTCTGTATCAGTCTCTATAGAATAAGCAGTTTAAAATCAGTTTAGAAAGGCAAATATTAACATGTGTGTGTGTGTGTGTGTGTGTGTGTCTGTGTGTGTGTTGGTTAACGTGTATAGGTGTGTGTGTTACTCCCGCTCCCTTAATAACATTTTTTTCACTGGAAATGCATTGTACTGTAGTATCTGTTTCTGAAATAAAAACCTTACAATTCTTACAAACATTAGGCATCACATAACCCTCATTGCACAGAGGCTTATACATGTTCAGTGATTTGACCAAGGTCTCATATCTGACTAATGACAAAATTCAATCACAAACTGATGTATCATAACTCTTTAACGGGTCTTTTCTCATAACCTACACGTTGTTTTTGCAAATTTCCATCATCTTAGAGAGTTTATCTTAATAACATAACTTAAAACACTCACACGCATTTCTTTTGTAAGGATAAACATAGTTGGTGCAATTCTAAACAGTATTCCAGAAGTCAGGTTGCAAACAATGCTCATCCTAGTCACAGAACCTTCCTATGAGGCAGGAATTCTTAGACTTCTCCATGAATATATCCATGTCCTCACCCTCTTTTTCATTCTATAGGTGTGAAACTGTTAAGCATTGGCTAGCTTGGAAAAGAATAACAGGTAATTTCTGGACAGAGGGAAAGCTTACACCCTCTTTAGTCTTAAAAGCACGTAGACCTTGTAGCTGGGAAAAATGTGCGTAATTTGCAATATTGTGAGCACTGGTATTGAGTCCCTCTACATTTGTGTCTTTATGTGATTTTCACCTTTTGATGGATTTGGAAAAAACTCTCTAGGCCCAATTACAGAAAAACTATAATGAAATTTAGTTGAAAAAGTGCATGTTGCAGAAAAAACCTTATAACTATTGTGACTCTGCATCGGCAACTGGGTAAAGTTTTCTGGGTAGTAATAGTAATAATAATAATTATAATTCAATTGCAAATGGAATTGAGATGGAAATGTAGATATCATAGGCTGGAATCCTTGTTTAGGCAAAATGCTTGAGTCCATGAATATAACCATGGTATACTACAATATAGTATAATTATCACTTTCGTACATTCTTGGAAACCCAAAATGTCATGTTGCTTATTTCTGTTGCTGCTGTTGTTGTTGGTTTCTTTGCTTGTTTTTTGATAGTCACTCTATTGCAATGCTCTGCAACCAAACCCAAAATATATCCAGGTATAAATGTACTTAGAGAAAGAATTCACCTAATTAAAGGAAGCTGTTGATAAAAAATTTCTCCGTGTAATAATAAACTTGAGGTACTTTTCTTTTTCAAGGTGCACACTTAATTCAATTCATTGTACATTTCCACACCAGAATTTGCATTTGTTTTCTTTTAATATAAATTTTTCTCTCTTGGTTGATACTATGTGTTTGGTGAAATATGTTAACCATACCTTCTTTTTTCTTTGAAAATATTGCATTTTTTACTAAATAAACATTTTCCACAAAACTACATCAAGCAATTAACTAGGTCCCTCTTTCCAACAGCATTTGCATATCTGAGATCCATTTTGGAATTCACAAAATGTCAAATATTTTCATTAGTATTACAGTTGTTCTGGTTATATGTACATAATTATCTTTGCTGTTGCATTGTAATTTTTCTGGAGGGCCTCATACTGATGCTGTTGAAATAACCTATTTATAATTTAAGAGTAAAGGAGTTAATGAGAGACCAGATAATATAAGCATGCCATTTATAAAGTTCTGCCTAAAAGCAGCCTTTAATACTTTCTGAGTCTGTTCCCCGCTGATTGATGGGCAAGGGACTGGGCAAAGGCAGGTTCGAGGCATGGCCAATAGGTCTGGTTGACATAGGAAGGTGCTTTGCTGCCCATCACAGCTGGCCAGAATGGGCATGGTCACTGCAAGTGGGACAAACCTGAATATTTAAGCTTTGAATCAGATGAGCTCACTGGGTTCCTGTCTCTCCTGTGGCACAGGATGCACTCCCCTTGGCCAGTGACTCATGGCCATGTGGACCTACACACAATGAATTAATGAACTTTAATTAGCTTGGATGCTGATCCACACCTGGCTGCAACATGGATTGGAAGCTCTGGGATCTGGCCTTGTTTTTAGCTCTGCTGGAGCCCACAGCTGCCCCTCTTTCAGGACTGGCTTAAGGGGGATGGTACTTTACAACTGGAGGAATGTAACTCCACGCAATAAAGCCCATCATCACATTTCATTATTCCCTGTGGCTTCTCAAACTTCTATATTCAGTGGTACACCAAAAACCTGACTCCCGTGGGTGACAGAAATTTGAGTCCTCTGTTAACATCTATTGGTGAGAGAATCTGTTAGGGACATATATAGAATATTGGGGCTAGCTATAAGAAATATAATCATGCTCTGCTAACCACGATTGCTTTCCTATGATTAAAGAAATCATATTCTGATCTGGCTGGGATCTGGGGGGTAAGAACTGCCTATTATCATAGCAAGATTAACAATCTTGTTGCCCAAACAATGGAGACCCTGAGGAGCCCACCCCCAGCACACATTGCCTGTAATCTTGAACCATTATGCTCATCCTTAACTTATTTTGCCTACTTCCCCATGTAATCTTTGTCCTACCCAATATAAGCAGCTGGTTTATGCAGGGGGAGAGGGGATTTCAGAGCAGATTTTTTGGGATGACCTGCTGCTCCTCCATACTGCCAGCATTATTGGAATAAACACTCATATATGATTCCACCCTTCATAGAGTCCTCTGCTTAATTGGCTCAAGTAGTGACAGTTAACCTGGACCCATTATTTGTCTGGTTTCATAATCTGGTGACCCAGATACGACCACCAGGGATGCCACTTGCTGCCTGGATTGGGGGTTTCTGGGGCTGGGGTCTGGAACTTTTATTTCCAGTGCTGCCAGGAATTTTCCTGATTCATGTCCCAGCCACAACCCCAGCAATCCGCATCAAGTCAGCTAAAACCTAAGTTGAATCAAGCATTTTTTATGACAGGAGAGGCATTTGCTGTCTCTCACCTGGGCTTTTGTAAGGCATTGGGTGCAATTATTGAGTATGGCAAGGGAGGCATTTACTGCCTCTTGTCTTGTGGAGCCGGATCAGCTCCAGGTGGCAAGAAACCTCCAGTGGTCCTCACATAATCTGCAAGCACATAGCCTGACCCGCTTTGGGACAAGAGACACGGCTCTGCTTCAAAGTATTTCTCTTAAATGCAGGGCATTCTGAGGTTTCAGTGGCTGGGCAGACAAGGAAAATGGTGTGAAGCTCTTGTCTGTGGGTTTTGCATGCCTATAAATCTATAATAAAAAGGCATAATATGCTAATTTGACCGGATAGCCAAATGACATTGACGTCATTCTGGTCGTCCTTCTGGACAAAATCGCAGTGGCGGGGGCCGAGGCAGTGGCGGTTAGGGGCAATCAAGCAGGCAGACAGAGAGGTTCAGTGATAAGGCAGTCAGTTGAGCAGTTAAGGGGGATCAGCCAAGCCAGTAGAGTCCTTGCGGGCGATCAGGCAGGTAGGTAGAGGCATTTAGGGGTGATCCGACAGCCAGGCAGAGGTTGTTAGGGGCGATCAGGCAGGCAAGCCAGTGGTTATGGTGACCAGGCAGGCAGGCGAGTGGTTAGGGGTGATCAGGCAGACAGGCAGGCCAGCGGTTAGGAGCCAACAGTCCAGGATTGTGAGAGGGTGAAGGCCAGCTGAGGGAGCCCCTCTCCCACTCCCCATGCACGAATTCCGTGCACTGGACCTCTAATATTTATATGAGTGTCTCTGCTGAATGTTATTTTGTGTCTCTTTATTGTTGGGTTTGATTTGTTTAAAGATGTGTCATCTCCCACTTTGCTGAGGGCCCTAGATGCTAGTGGCCAGCTGAACCCATGGCAGGAATGGCAGGAACTTCCCAGCAGCTACTGAGAGTTTTTTTAATCTTGGGTACCTCCCTGCTCTTCCTTTCAAGGCATCAGCTGCCCCAAATGCTTGGCTAGTGAGAGTTTTCTGTCTGTAATGTAACTTTGGTTACAGATGGTCTTTGCTTGCTCTCTTATCTTTTGGGGACTTAGTTCACTCCTCACCATTTTATGAAAACAGGACATCCTCTGCTCTGCTTTTTGGGCTTTGGCCACTCAGACCAAAGGTCATTTTCTGGGCTGGGTTAGTGTGAGATGAGATTCTAAGGCTAGACTTCTTCTGGAGACTAGTACCACTCCGGCAGCGCTCACCCAGCACTCACCCTCACCATGGCCTCAATCTCAGAGCTCACCTGCATCTACTCATGGCCCAGATGGAGGGTAAGATAAATGACCACATGAAAGCAGCTGGTGTAAAGTTGGACCTTCCGGCCAGGCTTGTTTGCAAAGGCTCTTGGCAGTGTTAATATTGGGAGTCTCATCTACCATGCAGGGGGTTGTGGACCTGCCCCTGCAGCAAGTGCTGCCCCAGCAGGAGGTCCTGGCCCCTCCACCCCTGCTGCCCCATCTGAGGAGAAGAAAGTGGAAGTAAAGAAAGAAGAATCTAAGGAGTGTGATGATGACATGGGCTTTGGTCTTCTTGACTAAACTGGCTCTTTCTGTAACACAGTCAATAAAAGCTGACCTCTGTTAAAAAAAAAAAAAAGAAAAAGAAAAGAAAGAAAGAAAGAAAGATTCTAAGGAAATGTCCCAGTCCATTCTTTTGGAAGTACTCATTTATTTACTTAAGGGTTGCTTTTATTTCTGTTTTGAAATAGGATAAGATCTCTTCTAATATGCAAGATTTCATGTTGCTCCATTCTGTTCAGAAAGAAAAGTATGCAAAATACACCTTTTAAACTCCCCAAGTTTTTCTCCTAGAGGGCAAGCTGAAGAAGTGGCACTGGAGGGCCACTCCCTTTTTCTGAAGAAAAAAAAATAGTAAAGTATTTGGTAACTTAAAACTTTGGAGTTCTGCTGGGTTAAACATTAACATTTTTTAAATATCTAGGTATTTTGAAATAACAGGATACTTAAAATATTAATTAATCTGAGTTGGCCTACTTTTGGCTTCTTATTACAGAGAATGTAGGTAGTGGATTTTAATCTGTTAATAAATATGTCTTCAAATTTATTTGAAATATAGATCTTAAAATGTGAGTGTATTGCAACTCTGAGACATATTTATTACTTGTCACTTAAAATTAAAGTTTTAAGAGTTAAGAATTCTAAAGAATTAGAAAGACATTATGTAGTTTTGGTAATAGGAGGCATGAAGTGTGGTAATAGATTTTGAAGAAAACATGAATTTGAGTTGTTCTAAAGCTGTTTTGGTATTTTTTTGTATTTTGTTTTTTTTCCAGAATGGGTAACAGGGTTTGTGAATGTTGTAGAAAGATTGTGAAGAGAAATCTTAAAAGGAAAATTATAGGTAATCTGAATTAATAAATGTAATTAGATTAATATTCTGAAGTAAGTGGGAATAGAATTTGTTTAGTCCTTAACCAGTCTGCTAAAATGGAAACTATCTTTCCCGTATTTGCCCAACACGCAAAAATTCTATTCATTATTAAAATTGTTATATATTATGTTATAGTAATCAAGTACTTGATTACTTACAAACAGACATTTTCTTAATTGTGGGAACTGAAATTTTACTAGCCCATGTTTGTATTTAATACCCTTTGGTCACTTTGAATGGATAAATAGTCTAACACTGTTTCAGAATAATAATAATGGTATATAATCTTTTGGTGACGTAAGTTTGACAACATTCCTTTTGAATAAAACGGCAATAGGAACTTGCATAGCCAGGGAGGAAAAGTCAGTGGCTGCCTCCAGGGTTTCAAACAACAGGCTGACGAAATCATGAAGATTTCATGCAACTGGTGAGTTTATATTAAACCCAGTGCTCATTTGCCATTCTAAAAATCCTAGGACCCTTCACATCGATATTCAGTTTCCTCTGTCTGTGCTCTATGATGAGAACAACAATGCCCACTTGACAGCACATCTACTTATACCACAATTTTCTAAGTATTTTGGCCCACTGTTAAGACCTACCATTCAGAAAAGAGAATCTTTTCCATGTATTGCCATAAATTGACCAGGCATCTGGTCACCCAAGAGTTCTGAGGGGAAGGGCATTGAGATTAATGGTGTTTCACACCAGCCTTCACTACATCCCTTCGGAAGCACATGTGTGAAGATGAGTAATTCTGAGTAATTTCAGTTTCATTATATGAGAAGCACATTACAAATGCTATAGCTACAGTGGATCCAAGATGGCAGCTAATGGGAGGGAATTCAGCAAAAGAGTGTGTGAATTGGAAAGCAAAAGGAGAGTGCGTGGACATGCAGGGAGTGTCTGTCTTTGAGAGTGAGGGACAGTTATATTCTGCAGGACTGTTGGGGACTGGCAGACCAGGCTCTCCTGGCCGGGCAGCCTCTGCTACTGCTGAAATCTCTCCTGCAGCAGCCCACTCTGCCACAGAGGCCGTGCCATCTCGAAAGGGAGACCAGCTCTGATCAGAAACCCAGCCTTACCTTCAACCAGGAAGACCTTGGATACCTCCCCAGACCCGAAAGCCACAATGCCCAGGGACTAGTTGCCTCATGTGGGAACCCACGATCACCGAGACTCTAGCATCCTTAATTGCGAGTGCCAAAATTTGTCTAGTGGGAGACAAGGTGGCACTGAACACTCGAATGGGTCCTGCACCTTCTCACAGAGCAAATACAAGGAACAGCTGAATTAAATAACAACCAGCAAGAATTGGTGAATAAAACATAGCTGGTGAAGAAATCCATGGACTGAAAGGCCAGAGGTCACCTGGAGGGTGGTGGGATCTGGGATCTGGGCTGCAGGGAGAAACACACACAACCAGAACTAGAATCCCAGAGGGAGACTACACAGCACCAGTTCCTAGGCCCTTGGGGTCAATGTAGCCCTCGAATGCGGAAGAGGGTCCATAGGGCTGCTGGCAGTGAGGGACTCTAGATCTAAGCCCATAGCCATGGGAGAGATGCCAAGAAAGGCAGCCTGAAGTTCATTAACAGCCACGCAGTGCTGGGGGAAGAAAGTCGTGAGGCAGTGTGGTTGCTTTGTCTTCTTGACTTCCTTGCTCTTGCTTGCTAATCCCAGTACATAGGATCTTCCAATTAAAAAAGGTCACCGAGACTGCAGGGGAAGTTGAATTTGTGGAAACTGGGGAACAGAATAAGGAGAGATGAGCCGGAAGCCTGCTCTGGGTCAGCCCATCCCTCCAACCCAGTATTGATTGGGACAGAAAGTGACCTACAAGGGATTGCCCATCAGACTATCAATGGACTACTCAAAAGAGACATATCAGTCCAGAAGGGAATGGAATGAAATATACAAAGTCATGCAAAGCAGGGTCTGAATCCAAGAACACTATACCCAGCAAGGCTATCAATCAAAATTGAGGGTGAAATCAGGAGCTTCACAGACAATAAAGGACTAGGGGAGTTTGTTACCACAAAATTGGCAATGCAAGAAATACTAAAGCATCCGCTGTAAAAAGAAGAAATAGGAAGGAAAGAAGGAAGACAGACATAAAGGGTAAAAATGGCCACAAACAAGTCCCTATCAATAATAACTTTAAATGAAAATGGATTAAATGCCCCAATCAAAAAACATAGGGTAGCTGAATGGATAAGAAAACATGACCCATATATCTGCTGCCTACAGGAGACCCACCTTAGAACAAAGGATTCACACAGATTGAAAGTGAAGGATGGAAAAAAACATTTTCAGGCGAACGGAACTTGAAAAAAAAAAAAGTGGGGTAGCCATACTTCTCTCTGACAAATTAGACCTCAAAATAAAGGCCATAATAAGAGATAAGGAAGGCCACTTCATAATACTAAAGGGAACAATTCAACAAGAAGATATGACTGTGGTAAACATATATGCACCCAATACAGGAGGACTCAAATACATAAAAGAAGTTCTGGATGGTATCAAGGAAGAAATTGATGCCCATATAGTCATAGTAGGGGACTTTAATACCCCCTTGACACCACTGGATAAATCCTCTAAACAAAAAATCAGAAAAGAAACATTATTCCTAAATGAATCACTAGGTCAGATGGAATTAATTGACATCTTAGGAACAGTTCACCCCAAAGCCATGGAATATTCTTTCTTCTCAAGTGCACACAGGGCATTTTCAAAGTTAGACCACATATTGGGTCACAGCAAAGTCTCTCCAAATTCAAGAAGATAGAATGATATCAAGCATCTTCTCAGATCACAATGGCATAAAATTAGAAACCAACTACAATTAAAACAATGAGAAAAAAAATCAAACACCTGGAGGCTACATAGCATGCTAATGAACAATGATTGGGTTACCATAGAGATCAAAAAAGAAACAGAAAGCATCCTAGTAACAACTGACAATGAAAACACAGCTATCCAAAAATCCATGTGACACAGTGAAAGCAGTTGTGAGAGGGAAGTTCATACTTCCACAGGCTTGCCTCAAAAAAAATAAATAAAATAAATAAATAAAAAATGGTAATAAATTACCTAACCTTACAACTCAAAGAATTAGAAAGGGAGCAACAAGAAAAGCCCGGAGTAAGCAGAAGGAAGGAAATAATACAGATTAGAGTGGAAATAAACTGCATAAAGACCAAACAAACAAAAACCAAACAAAAAAAGATCAATAAAACCAAGAGCTGGTTCTTTGAAAGGTTAAACAAGATTGATGCACCTCTAGCCAGGCTCACCAAGAAACAGAGAGAGCAGACCCAAATAAACAAAATCAGAAATGAAACAGATGAAGTAACAACTGACCTCACAGAAATCCAAAGATTATGAAAAAGTACTAGAAACAACTCTGTTCCAACAAAATGGACTACCCAGATGAAATGGACATATTTTTTGAAAAAACTCCCAAAACTCAATCAGGGAGATTCAAAAACCGGGATAGGCCAATAACTACCAAAGAGATTGAAGCAGTGATCAAAAATCTTCCAGTAAACGAAAGTCCTGGACCAGATGGCTTTACAGGGGAGTTCTACCAAGCATTCAAAGAAAAACTAACACCAATCCTCCTCAGACTATTCCAAAATATTCAAGAGGCAGGCACACATCTAACCTCATTCTATGAAGCCAGCATTACCCTATTCCAAAGCCAGATAAAGACACCACACAAAAAAAGAGATCTATAGGCCAATATTCTTGATGAACATAGGTGCTAAACTCCTCAACAAAATTCTAGCAAATCAGACCTAGCATTACATTAGAAAGATCATACACCATGACCAAGTGGGATTTATTAGGTGGATGCAAGGATGGTAAAATATCCACAAATCAATAAATATGATTCATCCCATAAACAAATTGAGAGACAAAAATCACATAATCATATCAATTGATGCAGAAAAAGGAGTTGACAAAATTGAACACCCTTTCTTGATAAAAACTCTCAGCGAAGTGGGAAGAGAAGGATCATACCTCAACATAATAAAAGCCTTATGTGACAAACCTACAGCCAACATCATACTCAATGGGCAAAAACTAAGTTCATTTCCCCTAAGAACAAGAACAGGACAGGGATGCCCACTTTCACCACTCCTGTTCAACATAGTACTGGAAGTGCTAGCTATATGAATCAGACAAGAAGAAGAAATAAATTGCATCCAAATTGGAAAAGAAGAAGTAAAACTGTCATTATTAGCAGATGACATGGTACTATACATCGAAAACCACAAAGACGCCATCAAAAATCTACTAGACCTAATAAATGAATTCGGCAATGTAGCAGTATACAAAATTAACACCCAATAATCTATAGCTTTTTTATACACCAATAATGAACTCATAGAAAGAGAAACTAAAAACACAATGCCATTTAAAACCGCACCCAGAAAATTAAGATATCTAGGAGTAAAATAAACGAAGGTGGTAAAGGGCCTGTACTCAGAAAACTATAGGACAATGGAATAGGAGATACAGGAAGACATAAACAAATGGGCAAACATACCATGTTCGCGGATTGGTAGAATCAACATCATTAAAATGACCATACTACCCAAAGCAATCTACAGATTCAAAGCAATCCCCATTTAAATACCGATTGGCATATTTCAAAGCTGTAGAACAAACTCTCCAAAAATGCATCAGGAATAAAACAAAGACCCTGAACAGCCACGGCATTCCTGAGAAAGAAGAACAAAGTTGGAGGGATCACAATACAGGATATCAAGCTATATCAACAAGCCATGGTTCTCAAAACTGCCTGGTACTGGCAAAAGAACAGAAATAGAGACCAATGGAACAGAACAGAGAACCCAGAAATCAACCCAAGCCATTATGTTCAATTAATATTTGACAAAGGAGACAAGAGCATACAATGGAGTCAACACAGTCTCTTCAATGAATGGTGCTGGGAAATTTAGTCAGATACATGCAGAAAAAAAAAAGAAAAAGAAACTAGACCACCAACTTTTACCATACAGAAAAACAAACTCAAAACACATGAAGGACTTAAATGTAAGACAGGAAACCATAAAAATCTTAGAGGAATCTACAAGCAACAAAATATCAGTCATATATCGTAGCAATAATGTTACCAATACAGCACTTAGGGCAATGGAAACTAAGGAGAAAATAAACAAATGGGACTGCATTAAAATAAAAAGCTTCTGCACAGCAAAAGAAACCATCAACAAAACAAGAAAGCCCACTGCATGAGAGAACATATTGGCACTGCTTTTTAGATAAGGGTTTAATCTCCAAAATTTATAGGGAACTCATATAATTTAACAAAAGGAAGATAAACAATCCAATCAAAAAATTGGCAAAGGATCTAGGTAGACATTTTTTGAAAGAGCACGTACAGAAGGCTGCTAGACATATGAAAACATGCTCAAAGTCACCAATCATCTGAGAGATACAAATCCAAACAGCAATGAGGTACCATCTCACACCTGTCAGAATGGCGATCATCACCAAATCAACAAACGACAAGTGCTGGAGAGGATGTGGAGAAAAGGGAACACTCGTGCACTACTGGTGGGAATGCAGACTGGTGCAGCCACTATGGAAGACAGTATGGAGTTTCCTCAAAAAACTAAAAATGGAACTCCCATTTGACCCTGTGATCCCACTTCTGGGAATATATCCCAAGAATCCAGAAACACCAATCAGAAAGGATATATGCACGCCTATGTTCATAGCAGCGCAATTCACCATAGCTCAGATCTGGAAACAGCCTAAGTGGATTAGAAAACAGTGTCACATCTACACGATGGAATACTATGCTGCTATAAAAAGGAAGGAACTCTTACCATTTGCAATGTCATGGATGGAACTGAAGAGCATTATTCTAAGTGAAATAAGCCAGTCAATGAAGGAAAAATACCACATGATCTCACTCATTCATGGATAATAAAGACCGTTATTAACTTATGAACAATAAAAGATACAGAGGCAGAGCTGCCTCAAACTGATTGTCAAACTGCAGCGGGAAGGTCAGGGAGGGTTGGGGGGCAGGAGGGAGGGGGGTAAGAGATCAACCGAAGGACTTGTATGCATGCATATAAGCATAACCAATGGACATAAGACACTGGGGGTAAGGGAGGCCAGGGGATTGTCAAGGGCGGGGGGAAAAAAGGACACATATGTAAACCCCTTTGTAATACTTTAAGTAATAGAACAATGAAAAAAGAAAGAATAGACACAGAAATCTGTCCAGGAATAAAACAAAATATTCAAATTCTAAAAAAAAAAAAAAAAAAAAAAAAAAAAAAAAAAAAAAAAAAAAAATTCCACAGCTATCCCGACTTCAGAAACCACCAGTCTGAACCAACAACCACCATCAACATTGGGGTAACACCCTACGTAAGCAAAATGATTATAACAGTGAAGTTTCAGATGGTTATTATCAGTTTCCAGCCATAAAGTATTTTCAATTAAATACATATATTATTTTCTTTGTAGATAAAATGCTTTTGTACAGAGAATAGAATTCACTGTAGTGTAATCATCACTTTATACACTTTGTGAAACCCCAAATTTCATGTGCCTTGTGTTTTGTGATATTCACTCTATTGCAATGGTCTGGAACAAAACACACAGTTTCTCCAAGGTCTGCCTGCACTTAAGGCAAGAATTTAACTCATTAAAGAAGGGTAGTTATCAAAACCTTTCTCCGTGTAATAGTAACCTACAGGTGCTTTTGTTCTTTAAGTTTCAGGCTTAATTCAAGTCCAAAAGATGAATAAACTGAAATATTTTATTTTTTAAATTCTTCTTCTTACCAAAGAATTCCATTGATTGTATCTTCACTGGACTCATTTTTATGCCACGTGGAGTTGCATCTGTTGAGTGTTCTGCATTAGCCCCCACTGAAACATAGATTTAAAAGCACGTCATTGGTATCATTTATGTACAAATCATTTACATAGGAATATATATGTTTCCATGAGTGTGCACATATGTTGGTTGTATCTAGCCTATCAAAATTTTGTGGAGATAACTTGATTGCAAATTCATGAAAACATATATTGGAACAGATGGAATAAATATGTCAGCCATATTATGCTGATGTTCAGAGACCTTTAGTGACATCTCCTAAACTAAATAACCAGGAAATAGTAAAACAGATATACATTTTAGAAGCTATGTCTCAAAATTCCTTCAACACTACTTATTCCATGTAAATTCTTTATTATGGAAATTGAAATCATCATCCCAGTGAATTTATGATCATAAACTTACTTGCAAGCTAGCATTAAACGCACACTCTTTCTGTAGGGATATTCTTCATGAAACAGAACATCACTCTTTGTTTCATTATTTATTTGACTTTCACTAACTGACAAGTTCCACACCACCGACTGTACAGTCACAGAAACTTACCATGAGCCAGAAATTCATTGACTCACCAGGGAACATTGCAATTCCCCATTAGATATTGTAACTATAAAGAATGTAGATATCAAGGATAAAGAGAATAAAGAAATTCATCAGATTGAGAAAAAAATGCCTTGTAAGGTTCCTTTGCATGGAGACCTTGTGAAATGCAAGGAAGGAATTGTTAAATTTTCAGCAGTACCAGGATACTGGTTGGATACATTTCCACTGGATTTTTCATATGATTCAATGATTCTCCTATAATTACCAACCAATAATTTGGTCCAGTGACAAAAAATTCATGAAAGTTAATACAGAGAAAATAGCATTGTGGGAGGGATAAATTGGATTCAGGAACTAAAAAGGACTTCAGGGCCAACAATGTATGGAGTGAAAGTCAGTTCTAGTGAACCCTTCAAGTATAGTTGGAAAGATCTCATGATCCTGACACTGCACAGCAGATATCTTGCTTTGAAGCAGTGGTTGTCAACCTGTGGGTCGCGACCCCTTTGGGTGTCGAACGACCCTTTCACATGGGTCGCCTAGGACCATCGGAAAACACATATATAATTACACACTGTTTACAGTAGCAAAATTACAGTTATGAAGTAGCAACAAAAATAATTTTATGGTTGGGGGCCCCCACAACATGAGGAACTGTATTAAAGGCTCACCGTATTAGGAAGGTTGGGAAAGTTTGAAGTAATGCCTGAGCCCATGAAGAAATATAAAAGGTCCCACTATGACTCTGCCTGCCAACAAATACCATAACACCATCTTTACAGAGAGTGTCCCAGCTATGGTATTATTACACAGCTGGCCCGTATTCGGAAAATAAAGAAAAGGTCATTATTGATTAGAAACATTTTGTGAAAGATACAGGAGGTAGAGCAACACAACCCTGGGCAACATTAGCCAATATATTTCAGATGCTCTGGTTTTTCTCCATTAGGTTTAAGTAAAAAACACCACTTCAGAAGAATCAAGTATGCAAAGTATTCTAAGATAAGCGGGAGCCAATCAGAATAGGCTTTGAGGGGAGAAATGTTGGAGAAACTTATGTGAAGAATCACAATTTTCTTACCATAAACATCTTCCCATTGCTTTAAACTTTCCTTAATGTCTTCTTATTTGTAGGTCAGAGAGCTATTTTTAGCAATTATGTAGGCATACAATACATTTTTCCCATATGAAGTGTGAAATTCAATGGGTTATTAAAATTTATACTCAGAGTTGTATAACTACCAACATTGATAATTTTAGAACCCATTTCAGATTGTGACGAAATAAATACCAGGGAGATCTAGAAATGCTAATCCCATATCATTCTCTTACATCTTTCCTGTATCTGTGCTACTATTACCCACCTTATCAGTGAGGGATCCATTCCAAGATCCCTCAGCGGATGGATGCTTGAAATTGTGGATTGTGCCAAGCCCTAAATATATTCAGAGCTTTCCTGTATAAACTTATCTCTGATAAATAGCTGGCTTCTCTTTGGTATATCCAAACTGCCAGCATCTCTACTCTTGCATGTTGGGGCCAGTATGAAGTAAAACCATGTTTAGTTGAACATAAGCACTGCAATACCATGACAGTGCTTACCCATGTGATAACTGAGAAGGCTACTGAGTGACAAAAGGGCAGGTAGCGTTATCAGAGTGAATAGGCTGGACAAAGGGATTATTCATGTTCTGGGTAGGAGAGAGGAGGATGGCATGAGATTCACCATCTCTACAGAATAATGAATAATTTAAAACATGAATTATTTATCATTGGCATTTTCCATTTGATATATTACATTCCTGATTGACCATAAATAACAGAAATTGCACATATGAAAACTGCAGACAGTGGGAGTGATGGTACTCAACATACCTATGATATAAAGTTATACTTATTTTTATATAGCTGGGGCCCTCTAAAGGTAAGAGAAGAAAGAAGAAAAAGTGTATATTTACAAATTTCTTTTATGTTAACCTTCTTATTTATAACCAGAGGCCTGTTGCATGAAATTTGTGCATGGTGCGGGGGTGGGGAGTCCCCTCAGCCCAGCCAGCACCCTCTCCAATCCAGGACCTCTTGCGGGAAGCCCAACTGATCCTGGGGATCAGGCCTAAACCAGCAGTTGGACATCACTCTCACAATCCAGGACTGCTGGCTCCTAACTGCTCACCTGCCTGCATGCCTGATTTCCCTTAAGTGCCTCCCATGGCAGCATGATCACTCCTATCCACCTCTGCCTACTGGCCTGGTTGCCACCAACTGCCCCCTCGCCAGCCTGGTCCCACCTAACTGCCTTTCCCCACAAGTCTGGTCGCCCCTTAATGCCCTCCACCCCCTGCCGGCCTGGTCATCCCCGACCGTCCCCCTCTGTCCTTGGCACCTTTTACTACTCCTCCAATGGCATGGTTACCCCTTACTGCTGCCCCTGCGAGCCTTGGTCACACCCAATTGCTCCCCTCTACTGGTTGGTCGCCACTAACTACTCTGTCCTGCCGGCCTTGTTGCCCCTTACTGGCCCCTTGCCTGCCTGGTCAGCCCTTACTGCTCCTCCACCAGCCTGGATGCCCCTTACTGACCTCCCTGCTGGCCTGGTCCCCCCAAATGCCCCCCTCTGCCATCCTGGCTGTCCCCAACTTCTCCCTGCTGGCCTGGTAGCCCCCAACTGCCACCCCTGCCAGCTTGGTCGCCCATACAACCTGCTATTCAGTTGTTTGGTTATCCCTCACTAACCCCCCTGGCAGCATTGTCGCCCCACGCAGCCTGCTGTTTGGTCATCCTTCCACTTATTTTGGTCATAATGGCTCCTGGCATTTTATATATTAGCATTCTGGGCACTCCTCATTTGCTCTTCCAAATTGGAATTAAAATCTTCTATATCATCTTACTGAAATACATTGTGATCAACAGACATCACCTTTGTGCTCCTACAGTGGAATGTATTCAATTTATAAATTTTATAGGCGCCACAATAAAATAATGCACATCATGTTTATGCAATTGCCTTTTGAATCAACTACGGAGAAAAATACATGCATTCTTACTGTTTTTTGGAATTACAGAAATCCTTGAATCCATGCTTCTTTAGAAGCTGGATTCAAGTTACTGCCAGAAGTAAAATGCTTTAAACATTAAAACAAAAATTCTTTACTGTTAAAGCAGATCTGCTATGAAACAGATCCCCATTGCTTAGATTCTTTCTTTCTTTCCTTTCTTTCTATCTCTCTTTCTTTCATTCTTTCTTTCTTTCTTTCTTTCTTTATTTCTTTCTTCCTTCCTTCCTTCCTTTCTTTCCTTTTTCTTCCTTTCTTCTTTTTTTTCTCCTTCCTTCCTTTCCCTTCCTTCCTTCCTTCCTTCCTTCCTTCCTTCCTTCCTTCCTTCCTTCCTTCCTTCCTTCCTTCATCCTTCCTTCCTTCCTTTCTCCCTTACTTCCTTCCTCCCTTTCCTTTTTCCTTCCCTCCTTACATCCTCCTTCCTTCCTTTCCTTCTTTCCTTCTTTCTTTCTCTTTCTTTTTTCTCTTTCTTTCCTTTCTTTCTTTCGATCTCTCTTTCTTTCTTTCTTTCTTTCCTTCTTTCTCTCTTTCTTCCTTCCTTCCTTTCTTCTTTCACTCCTTTTCTTTTTTTATTTTAGAAAATTGGAATCCCTTTTTCTAACCTTCACTCTGAATGATAGTTTGGCTAGATATAAGAATTATAGTGATATTTTTCTATTGGCACTCTGACTGTGCCATCCCACTGCCTGTATTCCTGGACAGTTTGTGATGTCAACTCAGCCCTTCATTTTGCCATGGTTTCTCTTTTATATGATAAGTTGTTTGCCCTTTGTGGATTGAATTATTTTCTCTGACCTTCATAGCTTTTACCAAGATGGGTCTGATTGCATATTTCACTGTAACTATTCTACTTAGATTTCATTGAGCTTGGATGTGCAGATTGATATTTTTCATTGAATATGTTTGAAAATATTTAACCATTATTTCTTCCAATGCTTTTCCTGCCCCCTTCCTCCCTGCTCTACTTTCACTCTTCCTATTATTTCAAGTGTAGAGAATCTTTCTTCTGACAATTCCAATCTATTCCTGTGCCACTATAATGCATTTTACTTAACAGTTATTAGAATTTCAATACCAAAATCATCTGTGTTTTTCTTTTCATATATCATTCTGTCTCTCCCTGGACATTTTAATTTGATGAGAACTAGCCACATATGGTCTTTTCTCTATTAAACATGGGGTTCTTTATTTAACATATTTATAAATTATAGGAAAACCTACAACTGGAATGCACGCAAAGATTTGTTCTGGTCTGCTTTCTTCTTATGCAGAGTTCACACTTGCTGTTCCTTTACATGTCTAATATATTTTGTGGTAAAACCTGTGCATTTTAGGGAATGTATTGTAGCAAATCAGGGTACTAGGTTCCTCCCACTGCATTTGGAGTCCTGTCATTGAGTGCCTGGTCATTTACTGAGTGATGAGGTTGTGCTATTTCATATTTGACTGAAGTTGTCTTTCCTTGCAGTGTGAAGCTCCTAGTGCTGTTCCTGTTATGGCATGAACTTTGGGGCATGAACACGATCATCGTTGGATGACTACTGTTTTAAAAGCCTCTCTTTCAGTGTCTCCTTCCCTGATTCTCCCTTAACCTGCCTGTTTCCTTTGTTACCATGTCAAAGATGGTGACAACGTCTGTTAGCCACTGGTCTGCCAGGACAAGAAGCAGTAATTTATACCCTAAAGTGTATTAAAAAGGAAAAAACACAGGTTGCACCATCACCTGAAATATTAGAAATTTTTCCCAGTATTGTAATCACATGGAGGGAATTAATAAGCAATGCAATGTCTATTTTCTAAATTCCTCTTCTAATCCTTTCTTAAGGTAGCTTTTCTGCATTTGCAAATACAATGCAACTAATGAATTGGGTCTGAAAAAGAAAGTGAGTAAAGTGGCATTTTAAAGGCTTCCATCAACCAAATTTCAAGCTCACAATAGCATTGGATTTTTGTGGACGACTGTAAGGAGATGAATCCTAAAACAGAAAATTGCATCTAAGGACCCATTGATGGTAACTGCTAGCATTCTAGTAATTATAGGAAGAAATTATCGAGAAGTTTTATTATGTAAAATAGCATATAGGTACTATAACTAGACTTGAAATATTCTTGTTCTTACCAGTATGGTGCATTGGTTGTTTCTTGGCTTCCCCCTTGATTATACCTCTTCCAAAATTGCTGGGTAAGTGTTCTGTATCAGTCTCTATAGAATAAGCAGTTTAAAATCAGTTTTGAAAGGCAAATATTAACGTGTGTGTGTGTGTGTCTGTGTGTCTGTGTGTGTGTCGGTTAATGTGTATAGGTGTGTTTGTTACTCCCGCTCCCTTAATAACATTTTTTTCACTGGAAATGCATTGTACTGAAGTATCTGTTTCTGAAATAAATACCTTACAATTCTTACAAACATTAGGCATCTCATAACCCTCATTGCACAGAGGCTTATACATGTTCAGTGATTTGACCAAGGTCTCATATCCGACTAATGACAAAATTCAATCACAAACTGATGTATCATAACTCTTTAACGGGTCTTTTCTCATAACCTACACGTTGTTTTGCAAATTTCCATCATCTTAGAGAGTTTATCTTAATAACATAACTTAAAACACTCACACGCATTTCTTTTGTAAGGATAAACATAGTTGGTGCAAGTCCAAACAGTATTCCAGAAGTCAGGTTGCAAACAATGCTCATCCTAGTCACAGAACCTTCCTATGAGGCAGGAATTCTTAGACTTCTCCATGAATATATCCATGTCCTCACCCTCTTTTTCATTCTATAGGTGTGAAACTGTTAAGCATTGGCTAGCTTGGAAAAGAATAACAGGTAATTTCTGGACAGAGGGAAAGCTTACACCCTCTTTAGTCTTAAAAGCACGTAGACCTTGTAGCTGGGAAAAATGTGCGTAATTTGCAATATTGTGAGCACTGGTATTGAGTCCCTCTACATTTGTGTCTTTATGTGATTTTCACCTTTTGATGGATTTGGAAAAAACTCTCTAGGCCCAATTACAGAAAAACTATAATGAAATTTAGTTGAAAAAGTGCATGTTGCAGAAAAAACCTTATAACTATTGTGACTCTGCATCGGCAACTGGGTAAAGTTTTCTGGGTAGTAATAGTAATAATAATAATTATAATTCAATTGCAAATGGAATTGAGATGGAAATGTAGATATCATAGGCTGGAATCCTTGTTTAGGCAAAATGCTTGAGTCCATGAATATAACCATGGTATACTACAATATAGTATAATTATCACTTTCGTACATTCTTGGAAACCCAAAATGTCATGTTGCTTATTTCTGTTGCTGCTGTTGTTGTTGGTTTCTTTGCTTGTTTTTTGATAGTCACTCTATTGCAATGCTCTGCAACCAAACCCAAAATATATCCAGGTATAAATGTACTTAGAGAAAGAATTCACCTAATTAAAGGAAGCTGTTGATAAAAAATTTCTCCGTGTAATAATAAACTTGAGGTACTTTTCTTTTTCAAGGTGCACACTTAATTCAATTCATTGTACATTTCCACACCAGAATTTGCATTTGTTTTCTTTTAATATAAATTTTTCTCTCTTGGTTGATACTATGTGTTTGGTGAAATATGTTAACCATACCTTCTTTTTTCTTTGAAAATATTGCATTTTTTACTAAATAAACATTTTCCACAAAACTACATCAAGCAATTAACTAGGTCCCTCTTTCCAACAGCATTTGCATATCTGAGATCCATTTTGGAATTCACAAAATGTCAAATATTTTCATTAGTATTACAGTTGTTCTGGTTATATGTACATAATTATCTTTGCTGTTGCATTGTAATTTTTCTGGAGGGCCTCATACTGATGCTGTTGAAATAACCTATTTATAATTTAAGAGTAAAGGAGTTAATGAGAGACCAGATAATATAAGCATGCCATTTATAAAGTTCTGCCTAAAAGCAGCCTTTAATACTTTCTGAGTCTGTTCCCCGCTGATTGATGGGCAAGGGACTGGGCAAAGGCAGGTTCGAGGCATGGCCAATAGGTCTGGTTGACATAGGAAGGTGCTTTGCTGCCCATCACAGCTGGCCAGAATGGGCATGGTCACTGCAAGTGGGACAAACCTGAATATTTAAGCTTTGAATCAGATGAGCTCACTGGGTTCCTGTCTCTCCTGTGGCACAGGATGCACTCCCCTTGGCCAGTGACTCATGGCCATGTGGACCTACACACAATGAATTAATGAACTTTAATTAGCTTGGATGCTGATCCACACCTGGCTGCAACATGGATTGGAAGCTCTGGGATCTGGCCTTGTTTTTAGCTCTGCTGGAGCCCACAGCTGCCCCTCTTTCAGGACTGGCTTAAGGGGGATGGTACTTTACAACTGGAGGAATGTAACTCCACGCAATAAAGCCTATCATCACATTTCATTATGCCCCGTGGCTTCTCAAACTTCTATATTCAGTGGTACACCAAAAACCTGACTCCCGTGGGTGACAGAAATTTGAGTCCTCTGTTAACATCTATTGGTGAGAGAATCTGTTAGGGACATATATAGAATATTGGGGCTAGCTATAAGAAATATAATCATGCTCTGCTAACCACGATTGCTTTCCTATGATTAAAGAAATCATATTCTGATCTGGCTGGGATCTGGGGGGTAAGAACTGCCTATTATCATAGCAAGATTAACAATCTTGTTGCCCAAACAATGGAGACCCTGAGGAGCCCACCCCCAGCACACATTGCCTGTAATCTTGAACCATTATGCTCATCCTTAACTTATTTTGCCTACTTCCCCATGTAATCTTTGTCCTACCCAATATAAGCAGCTGGTTTATGCAGGGGGAGAGGGGATTTCAGAGCAGATTTTTTGGGATGACCTGCTGCTCCTCCATACTGCCAGCATTATTGGAATAAACACTCATATATGATTCCACCCTTCATAGAGTCCTCTGCTTAATTGGCTCAAGTAGTGACAGTTAACCTGGACCCATTATTTGTCTGGTTTCATAATCTGGTGACCCAGATACGACCACCAGGGATGCCACTTGCTGCCTGGATTGGGGGTTTCTGGGGCTGGGGTCTGGAACTTTTATTTCCAGTGCTGCCAGGAATTTTCCTGTTTCATGTCCCAGCCACAACCCCAGCAATCCGCATCAAGTCAGCTAAGACTTAAGTTAAATCAAGCATTTTTGTATGACAGGAGAGGCATTTGCTGTCTCTCACCTGGGCTTTTGTAAGGCATTGGGTGCAATTATTGAGTATGGCAAGGGAGGCATTTACTGCCTCTTGTCTTGTGGAGCCGGATCAGCTCCAGGTGGCAAGAAACCTCCAGTGGTCCTCACATAATCTGCAAGCACATAGCCTGACCCGCTTTGGGACAAGAGACACGGCTCTGCTTCAAAGTATTTCTCTTAAATGCAGGGCATTCTGAGGTTTCAGTGGCTGGGCAGACAAGGAAAATGGTGTGAAGCTCTTGTCTGTGGGTTTTGCATGCCTATAAATCTATAATAAAAAGGCATAATATGCTAATTTGACCGGATAGCCAAATGACATTGACGTCATTCTGGTCGTCCTTCTGGACAAAATCGCAGTGGAGGGGGCCGAGGCAGTGGCGGTTAGGGGCAATCAAGCAGGCAGACAGAGAGGTTCAGTGATAAGGCAGTCAGTTGAGCAGTTAAGGGGGATCAGCCAAGCCAGTAGAGTCCTTGCGGGCGATCAGGCAGGTAGGTAGAGGCATTTAGGGGTGATCAGACAGCCAGGCAGAGGCTGTTAGGGGCGATCAGGCAGGCAAGCCAGTGGTTATGGTGACCAGGCAGGCAGGCGAGTGGTTAGGGGTGATCAGGCAGACAGGCAGGCCAGCGGTTAGGAGCCAACAGTCCAGGATTGTGAGAGGGTGCAGGCCAGCTGAGGGAGCCCCTCTCCCACTCCCCATGCACGAATTCCGTGCACTGGACCTCTAATATTTATATGAATGTCTCTGCTGAATGTTATTTTGTGTCTCTTTATTGTTGGGTTTGATTTGTTTAAAGATGTGTCATCTCCCACTTTGCTGAGGGCCCTAGCTGCTAATGGCCAGCTGAACCCATGGCGGGGATCGCAGGAACTTCCCAGCAGCTACTGAGAGTTTTTAATCTTGGGTACCTCCCTGCTCTTCCTATCAAGGCATCAGCTGCCCCAAATGCTTGGCTAGTGAGAGTTTTCTGTCTGTAATGTAACTTTGGTTACAGATGGTCTTTGCTTGCTCTCTTATCTTTTGGGGACTTAGTTCACTCCTCACCATTTTATGAAAACAAGAGATCCTCTGCTCTGCTATTTGGGCTTTGGCCACTCAGACCAAAGGTCATTTTCTGGGCTGGGTTAGTGTGAGATGAGATTCTAAGGCTAGACTTCATCTGGAGACTAGTACCACTCCGGCAGCGCTCACCCAGCACTCACCCTCATCATGGCCTCAGTCTATGAGCTCACCTGCATCTACTTGGTGCCCTGATGGATGATAAGATAAATGCCCTCATGAAAGCAGCTGGTGTAAAGTTGGACCTTCCGGCCAGGCTTGTTTGCAAAGGCTCTTGGCAGTGTTAATATTGGGAGTCTCATCTACCATGCAGGGGGTTGTGGACCTGCCCCTGCAGCAAGTGCTGCCCCAGCAGGAGGTCTTGGCCCCTCCACCCCTGCTGCCCCAGCTGAGGAGAAGAAAGTGGAAGCAAAGAAAGAAGAATCTAAGGAGTGTGATGATGACATGGGCTTTGGTCTTCTTGACTAAACTGGCTCTTTCTGTAACACAGTCAATAAAAGCTGACCTCTGTTAAAAAAAAAAAAAAGAAAAAGAAAAGAAAGAAAGAAAGATTCTAAGGAAATGTCCCAGTCCATCCTTTTGGAAGTACTCATTTATTTACTTAAGGGTTGCTTTTATTTCTGTTTTGAAATAGGATAAGATCTCTTCTAATATGCAAGATTTCATGTTGCTCCATTCTGTTCAGAAAGAAAAGTATGCAAAATAAACCTTTTAAACTCCCCAAGTTTTTCTCCTAGAGGGCAAGCTGAAGAAGTGGCACTGGAGAGCCACTCTCTCTTTCTGAAGAAAAAGAAAATAGTAAAGTATTTGGTAACTTAAAACTCAGAGTTCTGCTGGGTTAAACATTAACATTTTTTAAATATCTAGGTATTTTGAAATAACAGGATACTTCAAATATTAATTAATCTGAGTTGGCCTACTTTTGGCTTCTTATTACAGAGAATCTAGGTAGTGGATTTTAATCTGTTAATAAATATGTCTTCTACTTTATTTGAAATATAGCTCTTAAAATGTGAGTGTATTGCAACTCTGAGACATATTTTTTACTTGTCACTTAAAATTAAGGTTTTAAGAGTTAACAATTCTAAAGAATTGGAAAGAAATTATGTAGTTTTGGTAATGGGAGACATGAAGTGTGGTAATAGATTTTTGAAGAAAACATGAAATTGAGTTGTTCTAAAGCTGTTTTGGTATTTTTTGGTTGTTTTTTTTTTCCCGAATGGGTAACAGGGTTTGTGAATGTTGTAGAAAGATTGTGAAGAGAAATATTAAAAGGAAAATTATAGGTAATCTGAATTAATAAATGTAATTAGATTAATAAATCTTAAGTAAGCTAGTACAGAATTTGTTTAGTCCTTAACCAGTCTGTTAAAATGGAAACTATCTTTCCCGTATTTGCCCAACACGCAAAAATTCTATTCATTATTAAAATTGTTATATATTATGTTATAGTAATCAAGTACTTGATTACTTACAAACAGACATTTTCTTAATTGTGGGAACTGAAATTTTACTAGCCCATGTTTGTATTTAATACCCTTTGGTCACTTTGAATGGATAAATAGTCTAACACTGTTTCAGAATAATAATAATGGTATATAATCTTTTGGTGACGTAAGTTTGACAACATTCCTTTTGAATAAAACGGCAATAGGAACTTGCATAGCCAGGGAGGAAAAGTCAGTGGCTGCCTCCAGGGTTTCAAACAACAAGCTTACGAAATCATGAAGATTTAATGCAACTGGTGAGTTTATATTTAACCCAGTGCTCATTTGCCATTCTAAAAATCCTAGGACCCTTCACATCGATATTCAGTTTCCTCTGTCTGTGCTCTATGATGAGAACAACAATGCCCACTTGACAGCACATCTACTTATACCACAATTTTCTAAGTATTTTGGCCCACTGTTAAGACCTACCATTCAGAAAAGAGAATCTTTTCCATGTATTGCCATAAATTGACCAGGCATCTGGTCACCCAAGAGTTCTGAGGGGAAGGGCATTGAGATTAATGGTGTTTCACACCAGCCTTCACTACATCCCGTCGGAAGCACATGTGTGAAGATGAGTAATTCTGAGTAATTTCAGTTTCATTATATGAGAAGCACATTACAAATGCTATAGCTACAGTGGATCCAAGATGGCAGCTAATGGGAGGGAATTCAGCAAAAGTGTGTGTGAATTGGAGAGCAAAAGGAGAGTGCGTGGACATGCAGGGAGTGTCTGTCTTTGAGAGTGAGGGACAGTTATATTCTGCAGAACTGTTGGGGACTGGTGGACCAGGCTCTCCTGGCCGGACAGCCTCTACTACTGCTGAAATCTCTACTGCAGCAGCCCACTCTGCCTCAGAGGCCCTGCCATCTTGAAAGGGAGACCAGCTCTGATCAGAAACCCAGCCTTACCATCACCCAGGAACACCTTGGATACCTCCCGGGACTCAAAAGCCACAATGCCCAGGGACCAGTTGCCTCATGTGGGATCCCACGATGACCAAGACTGTAGCCTCCCTAATCGCGGGTGCCAAAATTTGTCTAGTGGGAGACAAGGTGGCCGCTGAACACTCGAATGGGTCCTGCACCTTCTCACAGAGCATATACAAGGAACAGCTGAGTTAAATAACAACCACCAAGAATTAGTGAACAAAACACAGCTGGTGAGGCAATCCATGGACTGAAAGTTCAGAGGTCACCTGGAGGGTGGTGGGATTTGGGATCTGGGCTGAGGGGAGAAACACACACAGACAGAACTAGAATCCCAGAGGGAGACTGCACAGCACCAGTTCCTAGGCCCTTGGGGTCAATGTAGCCCTCGAATGCGGAAGAGGGTCCATAGGGCTGCTGGCAGTGAGGTACTCTAGATCTAAGCCCATAGCCATGGGAGAGATGCCAAGAAAGGCAGCCTGAAGTTCAATAACAGCCACGCAGCTGGGGGAAGAGAGTTGTGAGGCAGTGTGGTTGCTTTGTCTTCTTGACTTCTTTGCTTTTCTTGCTAATCCCAGTACATAGGATCTTCCAATTAAAAAAGGTTACCGAGACTGCAGGGGAAGGTGAATTTGTGGAAACTGGGGAACAGAATAAGGAGAGATGAGCCAGAAGCCTGCTCTGGGTCAGTCCATCCATCCAACCCAGTATTGATTGGGACAGAAAGTGACCTACAAGGGATCTCCCATCAGACTATCAATAGACTATTCAAAAGAGACATATCAGTCCAGAAGGGAATGGAATGAAATATACAAAGTCATGCAAAGCAGGGTCTGAATCCAAGAACACTATACCCAGCAAGGCTATCAATCAAAATTGAGGGTGAAATCAGGAGCTTCACAGACAATAAAGGACTAGGGGAGTTTGTTACCACAAAATTGGCAATGCAAGAAATACTAAAGCATCCGCTGTAAAAAGAAGAAATAGGAAGGAAAGAAGGAAGACAGACATAAAGGGTAAAAATGGCCACAAACAAGTCCCTATCAATAATAACTTTAAATGAAAATGGATTAAATGCCCCAATCAAAAAACATAGGGTAGCTGAATGGATAAGAAAACATGACCCATATATCTGCTGCCTACAGGAGACCCACCTTAGAACAAAGGATTCACACAGATTGAAAGTGAAGGATGGAAAAAAACATTTTCAGGCGAATGGAACTTGAAAAAAAAAAAAGTGGGGTAGCCATACTTCTCTCTGACAAATTAGACCTCAAAATAAAGGCCATAATAAGAGATAAGGAAGGCCACTTCATAATACTAAAGGGAGCAATTCAACAAGAAGATATGACTCTGGTAAACATATATGCACCCAATACAGGAGGACTCAAATACATTAAAGAAGTTCTGGAAGGTATCAAGGGAGAGATTGATGCCAATATAGTCATAGTAGGGGACTTTAATACCCCCTTGACACCACTGGATAAATCCTCTAAACAAAAAATCAGCAAAGAAACATTATTCCTAAACGAATCACTAGATCAGATGGAATTAATTGACATCTTAGGAACAGTTCACCCCAAAGCCATGGAATATACTTTCTTCTCAAGTGCACACAGGGCATTTTCAAAGTTAGACCACATATTGGGTCACAAGCAAAGTCTCTCCAAATTCAAGAAGATAGAATGATATCAAGCATCTTCTCAGATCACAATGGCATAAAATTAGAAACCAACTACAATTAAAACAATGAGAAAAAAATCAAACACCTGGAGGCTACATAGCATGCTAATGAACAATGATTGGGTTACCATAGAGATCAAAAAAGAAACAGAAAGCATCCTAGTAACAACTGACAATGAAAACACAGCAATCCAAAAATCCATGTGACACAGTGAAAGCAGTCGTGAGAAGGAAGTTCATACTTCCACAGGCTTGCCTCAAAAAAATAAATAAAATAAATAAATAAAAAATGGTAATAAATTACCTAACCTTACAACTCAAAGAATTAGAAAGGGAGCAACAAGAAAAGCCCTGAGTAAGCAGAAGGAAGGAAATAATACAGATTAGAGTGGAAATAAACTGCATAAAGACCAAACAAACAAAAACCAAACAAAAAAAGATCAATAAAACCAAGAGCTGGTTCTTTGAAAGGTTAAACAAGATTGATACACCTCTATCCAGGCTCACCAAGAAACAGAGAGAGCAGACCCAAATAAACGAAATCAGAAATGAAACAGATAAAGTAACAACTGATCTCACAGAAATCCAAAGATTATGAAAAAGTACTAGAAACAACTCTATTCCAACAAAATGGACTACCCAGATGAAATGGACATATTTTTTGCAAAAGCTCCCAAAACTCAATCAGGGAGATTCAAAAACCGGGATAGGCCAATAACTACCAAAGAAATTGAAGCAGTGATCAAAAATCTTCCAGTAAACGAAAGTCCTGGACCAGATGGATTTACAGGGGAGTTCTACCAAGCATTCAAAGAAAAACTAACACCAATCCTCCTCAGACTATTCCAAAATATTCAAGAGGCAGGCACACATCTAACCTCATTCTATGAAGCCAGCATTACCCTATTCCAAAGCCAGATAAAGACACCACACAAAAAAAGAGACCTATAGGCCAATATTCTTGATGAACATAGGTGCTAAACTCCTCAACAAAATTCTAGCGAATCAGACGTAGCATTACATTAGAAAGATCATACACCATAACCAAGTGGGATTTATTAGGTGGATGCAAGGATGGTAAAATATCCACAAATCAATAAATATGATTCATCCCATAAACAAATTGAGAGACAAAAATCACATAATCATATCAATTGATGCAGAAAAAGGAGTTGACAAAATTGAACACCCTTTCTTGATAAAAACTCTCAGCGAAGTGGGAAGAGAAGGATCATACCTCAACATAATAAAAGCCTTATGTGACAAACCTACAGCCAACATCATACTCAATGGGCAAATCTAAGTTCATTTCCCCTAAGAACAAGAACAGGACAGGGATGCCCACTTTCACCACTCCTGTTCAACATAGTACTGGAAGTGCTAGCTATATCAATCAGACAAGAAGAAGAAATAAATTGCATCCAAATTGGAAAAGAAGAAGTAAAACTGTCATTATTAGCAGATGACATGGTACTATACATCGAAAACCACAAAGACGCCATCAAAAATCTACTAGACCTAATAAATGAATTCGGCAATGTAGCAGTATACAAAATTAACACCCAATAATCTATAGCTTTTTTGTACACCAATAATGAACTCACAGAAAGAGAAACTAAAAACACAATGCCTTTTAAAACTGCACCCAGAAAATTAAGATATCTAGGAATAAAATAAACGAAGGAGGTAAAGGGCCTGTACTCAGAAAACTATAGGACAATGGAATAGGAGATACAGGAAGACATAAACAAATGGGCAAACATACCATGTTCACGGATTGGTAGAATCAACATCATTAAAATGACCACATTACCCAAAGCAATCTACAGATTCAAAGCAATCCCCATTTAAATTCCGATTGGCATATTTCAAACCTCTAGAACAAACTCTCCAAAAATGCATCAGGAATAAAACAAAGACCCTGAACAGCCACGGCTTTCCTGAGAAAGAAGAACAAAGTTGGAGGGATCAAAATACCAGATATCAAGCTACATTAACAAGCCTTGGTTCTCAAAACTGCCTGGTACTGGCAAAAGAACAGACATATAGACCAATGCAACAGAACAGAGAACCCAGAAATCAACCCAAGCCATTATGCTCAATTAATATTTGACAAAGGAGACAAGAGCATACAATGGAGTCAACACAGTCTCTTCAATAAATGGTGCTGGGAACTTTAGTCAGATACATGCAGAAAAAAAAAAAAATGAAACTAGACCACCAACTTATACCATAGAGAAAAACAAACTCATAACAGATGAAGGACTTAAATGTAAGACAGGAAACCATAAAAATCTTAGAGGAATCCACAAGCAGCAAAATATCAGTCATATATCTTAGCAATAACGTTACCAATACAGCTCTTAGAGCAATGGAAACTAAGGAGAAAATAAACAAATGGGACTACATCAAAATTAAAAGCTTCTGCACAGCAAAAGAAACCATCAACAAAATAAGAAAGCCCGCTGCATGGGAGAACAAATTGGCAATGCTATTTTAGATAAGGGTATAATCTCCAAAATTTATAGGGAACTCATATAATTTAACAAAAGGAAGATAAACAATCCAATCAAAAAATTGGCAAAGGACCTAGTTAGACATTTTTTGAAAGAGCACGTACAGAAGGCCGCTAGACCTATGAAAACATGCTCAAAGTCACCAATCATCTGAGAGATACAAATCCAAACAGCAATGAGGTACCATCTCACACCTGTCAGAATGGCTATCATCACCAAATCAACAAAGGACAAGTGCTGTCGAGGATGTGGAGGAAAAAGAACCCTCGTGCACTGCTGGTGGGAATGCAGACTGGTGCTGCCACTGTAGAAGACAGTACGGAGTGTCCTCAAAATGTTAAAAATGGAATTCCCATTTGACCCAGTGATGCCACTTATAGGACTATATTTCAAGAAACTAGAAATACCAATCAGAAAGCATATTGCTCCCCGATGTGCTGGGGTCCTACCCCAGCAGGTCCAGGGGTCCACAAAAGTGTGGATGAAGTCACCGAAGAAGAATGACATGGAGACAGAGTTCAGTTGATCAGCAGCCTAGCTAGGATCTCTAGTCAAGTTCTGGTTTGGTTCTCTCACTAGGTTCTCCAGCCAGTTTCTCCAGGTTCTCCAGCCAGGTTTGGTCTCCAGATTCTGTAGCCAGGTTCTGTTGCCAGGTTCTGTAGCCAGGTTCTGTCCAGGATCTTTTGCCATGTTCTGTCTCTAGGTTCTGTGTCTAGGTTCTGTGTCTAGGTTCTGTGGCCAGTTTCTGTCCAGGATCTTTTGCCATGTTCTCTCCAGTGAAGTTCTTCTGTCTCTAGGTTCTGTGTAGGTTCTGTGTCTAGGTTCTGTGCCCAGTTTCTGTCCAGGATCTTTAGCCATGTTCTCTCGCTAGGTTTTGTCTCTAGGTTCTGTTGCCAGTTTCTGTCCAGGATCTTTTGCCATGTTCTCTCCAGCGAAGTTCTTCTGTCTCTAGGTTCTGTGTAGGTTCTGTGTCTAGGTTCTGTGTCCTGTTATCTTGTTACATCTGTATTTATACCAGTTGATTCCAATCCTATCAATCTCTATTCCAAAGGTTAGGGCATTTCTTATCTCCATTCCAGGGAGTAAAGATTATGTAGCTTAAGCATGATTGTTCATATTTAAAGTGATTAATTACCTGCCTGGCACTTAGTTAAGGGGTTTTATTCCCTCCCTAACTTAGGGGAAAATCCCTACCTGGGGAAACAACCTTTCTCAGAGAGGTGACCTTGGTTAAAACACATAGTGCCAAGAAGGTGAGCAAACATATTAAGAACAGTATGTCATATATGCCAGGTCCCTTGAAACAGCAAGGATGCACCAGCTCCCGGCACCTATGTTCATAGCAGCGCAATTTGGAAACATAGGTAAGATTTGGAAACAACCTAAGTGCCCATCAGCAGGTGAGTGGATTAAAAAACTGTGGTACATCTACATAATGGAATACTATGCCATTATAAAAAAGAAGAAACTTTTACCATTTGCAACAGCATAGATGGAACTGGAGAGCATTATGCTAAGCGAAATAAGCCAGTGGAATAAAGATAAACATCACATGACCTCACTCATATATGGGATATAATGACCAGCCTAAACTTATGAAGAAAAATAGATCCAGAGACAAGTGGCAGGGGAGGTGAAGGTGTTGGGGGGGCGGTGTCAGAGATCAACCAAAGGACTTGTATGGATGCATATTAACAAAACCAATGGACACAGACTGGTAGTGGGTGTTTGATCTCAGGCGTGGAAACAGCTGGGTGGGGTCAATAAGGGAAAAATGAGACATATGTGAAACATTAGACCTTAAAAAAAAGAATAGTAAAAAATAGTAAAAAGAATGCCATAGCTACCATACATAATAATGGCTGAATGGATCTGGGCAAAGTAAGTTGTAAATATTCAGAAAATTTTTTTGAACATTCAGTAAGTTGTAAAATATTCAGACCCTCTTTGATTTATGCCACTAACAAAACCTGTGATTCATGGGCGAGATCAAAATATCAATGGTAACACGAGGTTGTAAGAAGTTGATTCTGACCCTCCTAAATGACTTTGAATATTTCAAGTTTTCCATCATGGAAATAAATGGTGAGGTGATGGAAATAATCAAGAGAACTAGAATAATAAGTGGAGCCTGTAGAAGTACAGCCTGGATTTCTGCTGTGATCTCATGATACAACTTTAATAGGTGAGGAGCACCTTCTTATGTATGATCAAAGAACGTGGTTTCTTGAGATGGAATCTACTCTTAGAAAGGATGCTGACCCCAAACCAGTTTTAAGTGCAACTGAGACGATAAACCCAAGCTACTGGACAGAGAGGCCCTATAGCCTCAGAGGCCAACCCAAAAACACTGCCAACCAGAGGCTGAGCCACAAACTGACTCTTAGCTAAATACAAATTAAGTCAGTCTGGGACACAAATACGGCCTGCTTTAAAATCAGGACTGTGTTTTACAACACGGAAGCACACTGTATCGCAGGGAAATTCAACACTCTCCTGAATACCAGACAGGACTAAGGGGAGCCAGACTGACGAGTAGAACCGAAGGACCTTCACTACTGCAAATTTTTTTTTCTTCTTTTTTCTTCTTTCTTTTTTCACCTTTTAACTAAGAAACCATTTTTTTTCTTCTTTTTCCATCACCTGATTTTACCCTTTTAATTACTACATTTTTATTTTTAACCAGTATTATTACTGCTACCATTTTACCATTTTTTAAAGTTCCATTTCATTTTCTCTTTATTTTATTTTGGGATTAGTGTTCTACATTCTATTTTAATCATTCCTTTAGCATCAATTTTCTCTACCTCAATTTTACTTCTATGCTAAAACCCTCTCCCTCACTTTTCCCCTTTTGTTGTCCTGTTTCTCTTACCCTATTCCTGCTTTAGATTTTCCCTATTCCTTCTGTTTAGCTCCTGTCAAAATTTCACCTGACTTATATATCCTATTTCCAATCCACTGCTCTAAATCCTTATACACATATCCCTTATCTTTCTTCATTATCCAAATTTTTTTTCTTCTTTTATCTTTTTATTGTTTTGTTGCTGTTTGCTTGATTGTTGAGTATATTGTTTTTGTTGTTGTTATTGTTTGTTTGTTTTGTGTCTGTGTGTGTGTGTGTTTTTTAGGACTGGTTCTGAGGCTGTTTTACTTTTTCTTTTTCTTTTTTTCTGCTGGTTTTTCCCCTCCCTCCAGTACCCCCCCTCCCCCCCGGTTATTTTTGTGCTTCTGTTTTCCCTTGCCTCTCTTGATATTATTGGTTGTTTCTAGTGTGCATTCATTTCCAGGGAGCTGTTGCTAGAATTTGTTGGGATTAGTGGCGGTTCTATAGGAGTTTTCTCCTCATATACATAGTCTCTTCCCATTCTACTTCATTCTCTCTTTTCACTCTTTTTTTTTCTTCTCTTTTTTTTTCTCTTTTCTTTACCCCTCCTTTTTCCCTATTTCATTTTTGCACTTCTTTTTTTTCCTCCCTACTTTTCTTTTCTTTTCTCTTTTCTCTTTTATCTTTTTCTCTTCTTTCTTCCTTATCACCTAATTCTCTTAATTCGGGTGGTCACCTTTATTTGGGGTTATTAATATCGTGAATATATTTGTGTTTAGTGCCTGGTACATGGTGCCTTGTTGTGTTGTATTTTGTGCCCTTAAATCAATGCAGCAGATCTAAGCAACAACAGCCCCCTGAGCACCACACCCTCTGTCTGAGGAACAGCAGCTGTACGTGAAGGCTCCCCCCACCAGCCAGAAGAGCCACCACAGCTGCGAACAGCACCCACCAGAGGAGCTGCTGCCAAATGAGGAGCAGCTGCTACCGCAACCGCCCTAGGAGCAACCACAGCCCAAGGAGCCACTGCCACCCAGGGAACAGCCACTGAACGACTCAACGTCTAGATATGTCAGTGAGATCAAACATGGGTAGACAAAGAAACCCCCAAAGGAAAGAGAAGGAGGACTCTCCAGAAAAGCAGCTAAGTAATACAGAGGCATGCAACATGACAGAAAAAGAAATCAGAATAAGAGTCCTAGAGTGCATAAACCGGATGGAGGAAAAAATCAACAACTTCTGCAAGAAGCTAGAAGAAACAGATGAAAAAGTCAACTACCTATTCAAGAAGCAAGAAGAAACAGAGGAAAAAGTCAATAACATATGGAAGAAGCTAGAAGAAACAGATGAAAAAATCAACAACTTAAGTAAGACCCAAGAAGAAATGAAGAGTTATATAGCTGCAATAAAAAACACCATTGAAAGTATCAACAGTAGACTAGGAGAAGTGGAGGACCGAATTAGTGAATTACAAGAAAAGGAAGCAAAACACACCAAAATGTACTGCAATTGGAGAAAAAAATTAAAAGGAAGGAAGAGAGCTAAAGGGAGCTTTGGGACAACATGAAACGAAACACCATATGAATAATAGGGGTGCCAGAACAACAGAAAGATGAACAAGTATTAGAAAACCTATTTGAAGAAATAATATCAGAAAACTTCCCTGAGGTGGGGAAGAAAAAAGTCACACAAGCACAGAGAGTCCCAAACAAGGTGAACCCGAAAAGACCCACACCAAGACACATCATAATTACCATGGCAAATGTTCAGGACAAAGAGAGAATCTTACAGGCTGCAAGAGAGAGACGGAAAGTTACATACAAGGGATCTCCCATTAGATTATCAAATGATTTCTCAACAGAAACATATCAGGCCAGAAAAGAATGGAAGGAAATTTACAAAGTGATGCAAAGCAAAGGACTGAATCCAAGAATACTCTATCCAGCAAGGCTATCATTCAAACTAGAAGGGGAAATAAGCTTCACAGACAAAAAACGGCTAAGGGAGTTTATCACCACCAAGCCAGCAATGCAAGAAATGCTAAAGGGACTGGTATAAAAAGAAGAAATAAAAGCCTATGAAAGAAAACAGCCACACAAAAAAAGAAATGGCTACAAACAAGTACCTTTCAATAATAACTTTAAATGTAAACGGAATAAATGCTCCAACCAAAAGACATTGAGTGGCTGAATGGATAAAAAAACATGAACCATACATCTGCAGTCTACAATAGACCCACCTCATTAGAAGGGACTCACACAGACTGAAAGTGAAAGGATGGAAAAATATCTTTCAGGCAAATGGAACGGAAAAGAAAGCTGGGGTACCAATACTTATATCGGACAAAATAGACCTCAAAGTGAATGCCATAACAAGAGATAAGGAAGGCCACTTCATAATAATAAAGGGATCAATACAAAAAGAATATATAACCCTGGTAAACATATATGCACCCAATGCAGGAGCACCCAAATTCATAAAAAAATTCCTGGAAGATATCAAAGGAGAGATCGACAACAATACAATCATAGTACGGGACTTTAATATACCACTGACAGCACTGGATAAGTCCTCTAGGCAAATAATCAGCAAAGAAACAGCAATCGTAATGACTCACTAGATCAGATGGACTTAATAGACATCTTCAGAACACTTCCCCCAAAGGCCGCAGAATATACATTCTACTCAAGTACTCATAAGATATATTCAAAAATAGACTACATATTGGGTCACAAGCAAAGAATCCCCAAATTCAAGAAGACTGAAATCATAAAAAGCATCTTCTCAGACCACGATGGCATAATATTAGAAATAAAGTACAATAAAAACAACCCAAAATACTCAAACACCTGGAAGCTGAATAGCATGCTACTAAATATTGATTGGGTTACCAATGAGATCAAAGAAGAAATTAAAAACATCCTGGAAACTAATGACAATGAAAACACAACAATCCAAAACCTATGGGACACAATGAAAGCAGTCCTGAGAGGGAAGTTTATAGATCTACAGGCCTATCTCAAAAAACAAGAAAAAATGGTTGTAAATCATCTAACTCTACAACTCAAAGAATTAGAAAGAGAGCAACAAGAAAACCCCAGAGTGAGCAGAAGGAAGGAGATAATAAAGAATAGAGCAGAAATAAATGACATAAAGACCAAAAAAACAATACAGAAAATCAATGAAACCAAGAGCTGGTTCTTTGAAAGGATAAACACAATTGACAAACCTCTAGCCAGACTCACCAAGAAGCAAAGAGAGAGGACCCAAATAACCAAAATCAGAAACGATAGAGGTGAAATAACAACAGACGCCACAGAAATACAAATGATTGTTAAAAAATACTATGGACAGCTCTACTCCAACAAAATAGACAATCTGGAGGAAGTGACAAATTCCTAGAAAAATACAACATTCCAACACTCAATCAGGAAGAATCTAAAAATCTCAACAGGCCAATAACTATGTAAGAAATTGAAGCAGTCATCAAAAGGCTCCCAGCAAACAAAATCCCAGGACCAGAAGGCTTCACAGGGGAGTTTTACCAAACATTCAAGGAAGAACTAAAACCTATCCTCCTTAGAATACTGCAAAAAATTCAAGAGGAAGGAACACTTCCAAGCTCATTCTATGAAGCCAGCATCACCCTAATACCAAAACCAGGTAAAGACAACACAATGAAAGAGAATTACAGGCCAATATCCCTCATGAACATAGATGCCAAAATCCTCAACAAAATCTTAGCAAATCGGATCCAGCAGTACATCAGAAAGATCATACACCATGACCAAGTAGGATTTATCCCAGGGATGCAAGGATGGTACAATATCCGCAAATCAATAAACGTGATACATCACACAAGCAAATTGAAAGAAAAAAACCACATGGTCATATCAATTGATGCAGAAAAAGCATTTGACAAAATCCAACACCCATTTTTGATAAAAACTCTCAGCAAAGTGGAGTGGAAGGATCATACCTCAACATAATAAAATCCATATATGACAGGCCCACAGCCAACATCATACTCAATGGACAAAAACTAACACCATTTCCCCTAAGAACAGGAACAAGACACGGATGCCCACTCTCATCACTACTGTTCAACATAGTACTGGAAGTGTTAGCCATTGCAATTAGGCAAGAAGAAGAAATCAAAGGCATCAAATTGGAAAAGAGGAAGTAAAACTGTCCTTATTTGCAGACGACATGATATTATACATACAAAACCCTAGAGACACCATCAAAAAGATGCTACACTTAATACATGAATTTGGCAATGTAGCAGGATACAAAATTAACCCCAAGAAATCTGAGGCATTTCTATACGCCAATAGTGAACTTTCAGAAAGAGAGATTATAAAAACAATCCCATTTACAACCACACCAAAAAATTAAGATACCTAGGAATAAATTTAACTAAAGAGGTAAAAGACCTATACTCAGAAAACTACAGGACATTGAAAAAAGATATAGAGGAAGACATAAACAGATGGAAGAACATACCATGTTCATTGATTGGTAGAATCAACATCATTAAAATGTCCATACTACACAAAGCAATCTATAAATTCAATGCACTTCCCATTAAAATACCAATGGCATACTTCACAGATCTAGAGCGAACTCTCTAAAAATTCATCTGGAATAAAAAAAGACCCCGAAGAGCTCCAGCAATCCTGAGAAAGAACAAAGTAGGTGGGATCTCAATACCAGATATCAAGCTGTATTACAAAACCACTGTTCTCAAAACTGCCTGGCACTGGCACAAGAACAGGCATATAGATCAATGCAATAGAATAGAGAGCCCAGAAATCGGCCCGAACCAATATGCTCAATTAATATTTGACAAAGGAAGGAAGAACATACAATGGAGCCAAGATAGTCTCTTCAATAAATGGTGTTGGGAAAATTGGACATATATATGCAAGAAAATGAAACTAGATCACCAAATTACACCATACACAAAAATAAACTCAAAATGGATAAACGACTTCAATGTACGACAGGAAACCATAAAAATTCTAGAAGAATCCAAAGGCAACAACATCTCAGACATATGCCGAAACAATTTCTTCACTGATACAGCTCCTACGACACTTGAAACTAAAGAGAAAATGAACAAATGGGATTACATCAAAATAAAAAGCTTCTGCAGAGCAAAAGAAACCATCAACAAAACAACAAGAAAACCCACTGTGTGGGAAAACATATTTGCCAATGTCATATCTGATAAGGGCCTAATCTCCAAAATTTATAGGGAACTCATACAACTTAACAAAAGGAAGATAAACAACCCAATCAAAAAATGGGCAAAGGAGCTAAACAGACACTTTTCAAAAGAGGACATTCAGAAAGCCAAGAGACATATGAAAACATGCTCAAAGTCACTAATCATCGAAGAGATGCAAATCAAAACAACAATGAGGTACCATCTCACACATGTCAGAATGGCTATCATCAACAAATCAACAAACGACAAGTGCTGGAGAGGATGTGAAGAAAAAGGAACACTCGTGCACTGCTGGTAGGAATGCAGACTGCTGCAGCCACTATGGAAGACAGTATGGAGTTTCCTCAAAAAACTAAAAATGGAACTCCCATTTGACCCTGTGATCCCACTTCTAGGAATATATCCCAAGAAACCACAAACACCAAACAGAAAGGATATATACACCCCTATGTTCATAGCAGCACAATTCATCATAGTTAAGATCTGGAAATAGCCTAAGTGCCCATCAGTAGATGAATGGATTAGAAAACTGTGGTACATCTACACGATGGAATACTATGCTGCTGTAAAAAGGAAGGAACTCTTACCATTTGCAATGGCATTGATAAAACTGGAGAGCATTATGCTAAGTGAAATAAGCCAGTAAATGAAGGAAAAATACCACATGATCTCACTCATTCATGGATAATAGAGACCATTATATACTTTGGAACAATAATAGATACAGAGGCAGAGCTGCCTCAAACAGATTGTCCATCTGCAGCTGGAAGGCCGGGGAGGGTTGGGGGGCAGGAGGGAGGGGGGTAAGAGATCAACAGAAGTACTTGTATGCATGCATCTAAGCATAACCAATGGACATAAGACACTGGGGGGTAGGGGAGGCTAGGGTACTGTCAAGGGCGGGGGGAAAAAAAGGACACATATGTATTACCCTTTGTAATACTTTAAGCAATAAATAAATAAATAAATAAATAAATAAATGAATAAAAGAAAAAAAAAGAAAGGATGCTGAGAAGATGATGAATTGACAGCAACGTTTTAGAACATTACCTAAACTTAGCTGATGAAGAAGTGCAAGTTTTGAGAATACTACTCCAATTTTAAAAGAAGTTCTACTGGTATAATGCTATAGCAGTAGGGTATAATGCTATCAAACAGGCTAGCATTCTACAGAGAACTCATACGTGAGCAGAAGATTAAGTTGATATGGCAAACTCTATTGTTGTCTTATTTTAAGAAATTTCCACAGCTATCCCGACTTCAGCAACAACCAGTCTGAACCAACATCCACCATCAACGTTGGGGTAACACTCTACGTAAACAAAATGATTATAACAGTTAAGTTTCAGAAGGTTATTATCAGTTTCTAGGCCGAAAGTATTTTCAATTAAATAAAATATATATATATATATATATATATATATATATATATATATATATATATCTTTGTAGATAAAATGCTTTTGTACACAGAATAGCATTCACTATAGTGTAATCATCATTTTATACACTTCGTGAAACCCCAAATTTCATGTGCCTTGTGTTTTGTGATATTCACTCTATTGCAATGGTCTGGAACAAAACACAAAGTATCTCCAAGGTCTGCCTGCACTTAAGGCAAGAATTTAACTCATTAAAGAAGGGTAGTTATCAAAACCTTTCTCCGTGTAATAGTAACCTACAGGTACTTTTGTTCTTTAAGTTTCAGACTTAATTCAACTCCAAAATGTGAACAAACTGAAATATTTTATTTTTTAAATTCTTCTTCTTACCAAAGAATTCCATTGATTGTATCTTCACTGGACTCATTTTTATGCCACGTGGAGTTGCATCTGTTGAGTGTTCTGCATTAGCCCCCACTGAAACATAGATTTAAAAGCACGTCATTGTGATCATTTATGTACAAATCATTTACATAGGAATATATATGTTTCCATGAGTGTGCACATACGTTGGTTGTATCTAGCCTATCAAAATTTTGTTGAGATAACTTGATTGCAAATTCATGAAAACATATATTGGAACAGATGGAATAAATATGTCAGCCATATTATGCTGATGTTCAGAGACCTTTAGTGATATCTCCAAAACTAAATAACCAGGAAATAGTAAAATAGATATACATTTTAGAAGCTACGTCTCAAAATTCCTTAAACACTACTTATTCCATATAAATTCTTTATTATGGTAATTGAAATCATCCCAGTGAATTTATGATCATAAAATTATTTGCAGGCTTGCATTAAATGTACACTCTTTCTGTAGGGATGTACTTCATGAAATAGAGCATCACTGTTTGTTTCATTGTTTACTTGTTTTTCACTAACTGACAAGTTCCACACCACCCACTCTACAGTCACAGAAACTTACCAAGAGCCAGAAATGCATTGACTCACCAGGGAACATTGTAATTCCCCATTAGATTTTGTAACTATAAAGAATGTAGATATCAAGGATAAAGAGAATAAAGAAATTCATCAGATTGAGAAAAAAATGCCTTGTAAGGTTCCTTTGCATGGAGACCTTGTGAAATGCAAGGAAGAAATTCTTAAGTTTTCAGCAGTACCAGGATACTGGTTGGATACATTTCCACTGGAGTTTTCACATGATTCAATGTTTCTCCTATAATTACCAACCAATAATTTGGTCCAGTGACAAAAAATTCATGAAAGTTAATACAGAGAAAATAGCATTGTGGGAGGGATAAATTGGATTCAGGAACTAAAAAGGACTTCAGGGCCAACAATGTATGGAGTGAAAGTCAGTTCTAGTGGACCCTTCAAGTATATTTGGAAAGATCTCATGATCCTGACACTGCACAGCAGACCTCTTGCTTTGAAGCAGTGGTTGTCAACCTGTGGGTCTCGACCCCTTTGGGGGACGAATGACCCTTTCACAGGGGTCACCTAAGACCATTGGAAAACCCATATATAATTACATATTGTTTTTGTGATTAATCACTACGCTTTAATTATATTCAATTTGTATCAATGAAATTGGGGCGTCACCACAACATGAGGAATTATCTTAAAGGGTCGTGGCATTGGGAAGGTTGAGATCCACTGCCCTAAAACAACCCCTCCTGGCTATCTCCTTAAAAATCTGTACCATCTCTGGCCCTGCCAAGGCATTAGGGGTGATTTAATTAAAAGTCTGACCAAATATAGCAGGCTAATGTTTAAGTTAATAATTTTATATAGCCTACAAATAATGTTATAAATATCTTAATGGCACTTGGCAGGATTAAGGTTCCCCACCCTTGGCATAGATGATGGGTCATACATCATATAAGTCATGGAATGTTACATGTTTGTTTTGCTATGTTATAAAATATATTTTTATTGATTATAGAAAGGAAGGGAGAGGGAGAGAAATAGAGACAGAATCATCAATGATGAGGGAGAATCATTGATCAGCTGCCTCCTGCTTGCCCCAAACAGGATCCAGCCCACAACCTGGACATGTTCCCCAGCTGGGAATCAAACTTTGATCTCGTGGTTCATAGCTTGTTGCTCAACGACTAAGCTGTGGAGCCTGGGCTGTTTTTACTATTTTCAATTTTCCACATAATTAAAACATTCCTGGAGGAGAGAAACCAAGATGACAGCATAGGTAAACACTGGAAATTGCTGCCTCACACAACCACTTCAAAAATGCAACTAAAAGACCAAACATACATCATCCAGAAACACAGGAAGGCTGGCTGAGTGGAAATTCTACAACTAGAAGGAAAGAGAAAAGCACACTGAGAGTCAGAGGAGGTGCGGAAGTAAAGTGCAGAGGTATGGAGGATCATTTGGAAAGGGCTGGCAACGGAGAACATGGTTGTCTTTTTCAATCAGGAGAGAGTCTCAAGCTCCCGAATGCTCTGAACTCCAGTTCCGGGTGAGTCTCTGGGGACCCAGACTCATAGGGGGAAAAACCTGACTGTCTGATATCTGGCAGAACTCGAGGGTAGCTTTCTCTCAGAGGTGCTTGCAGCGATTACAGGGACAATGAGATTCCAGGCCTCCTAGGGTAGGACTAAGGAGAAGCCATAGCTGCTTGCTCCACCCTGTTGATCCCCTGAGACCCCGCCACACCCAAGCTGTGCACAGGGACTTTTGCATATGAAAGGCCTAGCTCTTTGCAATCTAAAAATTACCTAACAAACTGCAGATGGGTCAGAGAGAACCAGAACTTCCAAAAGAGGCCCAAGGCCCCACAGTACCTTGCATTGTTTCACAGCTGGGCCTCATCTGGGCATCTCCAAACCCCAAACAAAGAAGAAGAATCTGCAGATCTCTCCATAGCTCCTGCTGGGTAGCCTCAGGCAGAGGCTAAATTAGCACCTCCTTAGAGATCCAAGAGCCAGTGTACCCAGTGGTCAGAGTGGGACCATCCAGATTACAACTCCTCAGATCCATAAAAGACACACTCAGGGGGCAGACTCAGTGAGCACCAAAGCCCCACTGAAGCAAGTCTTGCCCCAGACGGGTGTCTCCAGCACAGAAGTTCTCCCACTGCAGACACAGCTGATTCTCACAGCCAATTGGCTTGGAGGTCAATTCCCCCCAGTTATACCTACAACCATCAAGGCTTAACTAGAACAAAACTGTGCACAAAGCCCAAAAAGGGGTGCACCAAGATAGTCCACCTCAGGTAATTGGGGAGGCTGAGCCACTGGGCCCTATAGAACACCTAGCACAGAAAGCCACTCATTCAATACACGGAAGCATAAAAAATGCAGAGACAAAGAAACAGGTTACAAATGACAGAAATGGAGGCAAGCAAATGACTGGATATAGAGTTCAAAACCACACTTTTAAGGTTTTTCAAGAATTTTCTGAAAACCACCGATAGATTTAGTGAGACCCTCAAGAAATTTAGTGAGACCACCGATAAACTTAGTGAGACCCTCAAGAAATCCAGTGAGACCCTCGAGGCTATGAAAAAGGACTAAGTAGAATTTCTTAATTAAGCATACACTGACTGAAATAAAGGATACTATGCAGAGTTCCAACAGCAGACTAGAGGATCACAAGAATCAAGTCAAAGATTTGAAATATGAAGAAGCAAAAATCACCCAACTGGAAAAACAAAAGAATCCAAAAATATGAAGATAGTGTAAGGAGCCTCTGGGACAACTTCAAGCATACCAACATCCGAATTATAGGGGTGCCAGAAGACGAGAGAGAGCAAGATATTGAAAACCTATTTGAAGAAATAATGACAGAAAACTTCCCCTACCTGGTGAAAGAAATAGACTTAAAAATCCAGGAAGCACAGAGAACACTAAGCAAAAGGAATCCAAAGAGGACCACACCAAGGCACATCATAATTAAAATGCCAAGAGCAAAAGACAAAGAGAGAATGTTAAAAGCAGCAAGAGAAAGACAGTCAGTTACCTACAAGGGAGTACCCATATGACTGTCAGCTGATTTATCAAAGGAAACTATGCAGGCCAGAAGGGAGTGGCAAGGAATATTCAAAGTGATGAATACCAAGAACCTACAACCAAGATTACTTTATCCAGCAAAGCTATCATTCAGAATTGAAGGTCAGATAAAGAGCTTCACTGATAAGAAAAAGCTAAAGGAGTTCATCACCACCAAACCACTATTATATGAAAGGCTGAAAGGTATCCTTTAAGAAGAGGAAGACGAAGAAAAAGGTAAAGATAGAAATTATGAACAACAAATACACATCTATCAACAAGTGAATCTAAAAATCAAGTGAATAAATAATCTGATGAACAGAATAAACCAGTGAATATAATAGAATCAGGGGCATATAAAGGGAGTGGACGGGCTATTCTCAGGGGGGAAACGGTTGTGGGGTGTGTGGGTAAGAGACTGGACAAAAATTGTACACCTATGGATGAGAAAGTGGGTGGCGGGGTTAAGGGCAGAGGGTGGGGTGAGAACCAGGTGAATGAGAGCTATGGGGGGGAAAAAGAGGAACAACTGTAATAATCTGAACAATAAAGATTTAATTAAAAATAATAAGAGCAGCAAGGATTAGAAAATCTATTTGAAGGAACAATGACAGGAAACTTCCCCGATATGGGGAAGAAAAAAGTTACACAAGTACAGAGAATCCCAAGCAAGATGAACCCCAAATGACCCACACCAAGACACATCATAATAACGATGGCAAAGGTATATGACAAAGAGAGAATCTTAAAGGCTGCAAGAGAGAGACAGAGCGTTACCTACAAAGGATCCCCCATCAGATTATCATATGATTTCTCACAGAAACACATCAAGCTAGAAGGGAATGGAAGGAGGTATACAAAGTGTTGCAAAGCAAAGGACTGAATCCAAGAATACTATATCCAGCAAGACTATCAATAAAAATTGAAGGGGAAATCAGGAGCTTTGCAGAAAAAACAAGGCTAAGGGAGTTATCACTACCAAGCCAGCACTGCAAGAAATGCTAAAAGGAATGCTGTAAAAAGAAGAAATATAAAGGTAAGAAAGAACACAGGAACAAAAATAGAAATGACTACAAGCAAGCACCTTTCAATAATAACTTTAAATGTAAACAGACTAAATGCTCCAATCAAAATACATTGAATGGCTGAATGGATAAAAAGACATGACCCATATATATGCTGTCTATATTAGAACGACCTCAGAACAAGGGACTCACACTGACTGAAAGTAAAGCGATGAAAAAATATCTTTCAGACGAATGGAAATGATAAATAAGATAGGGCAACAATACTTATATCAGACAAGATAGACCTTAAAGTGAAGGCCATAACAAGAGATAAGGAAGGCCACTTCATAATACTAAAGGGATCAATACAACAAGAGGGTATAACCTTGATAAACATATATGCACCCAAAGCAGGAGCACCCAAATACATAAAAAACTGCCTGGAGAGAATAACAACAACACAATCATAGTAGGGGACTTCAACACACCACTGACATCACTGGATAAATCCTCTAGACAAAAATTCAGCAAAGAAACAGCAATCCTAAATGACTCACTAGATCAGATGGACTTAATTGACATCTTCAGAACATTTCACCCCAAAGCCACGGAATATACGGTCTTCTCAAGTGCACATGGGACATTTTGAAAAAATAGGCCACATATTGGGTCAAAACCAATGTCTCCCCAAATTCAAGAAGATTGAAATCATACCAAGCATCTTCTCAGACCACAATGGCATAATATTAGAAATAAACTACAATAAAAACAATCCAAAACACTCAAATACTTGGAAGCTGAATAGCATGCCACTAAATAATGATTGGGTTACCAATGAAATCAAAGAAGAAATTAAAAACACCCTGGAAACTAAGACAATGGAAACATACCAATCCAAAACCTATGGGACACAATGAAAGCAGTCCTGAGAGGGAAGTTTATAGCACTACAGGCCAACCTCAAAAAAAGAAAAAAAGAAAATATGATAGTAAATCATATTTCTCTATACTCAAAGAATTAGAAAGAGAGCAACAAGAAAAGCCAGAGTGAGCAGAAGGAAGGAGATAATAAAGATCAGAGCAGAAATAAATGACATAGAGACCAAAAAAACAATAAAAAAGATCAATGAAACCAAGAGCTGGTTCTTTGAAAGGATAAACAAGATTGATGAGTCTCTAGCCAGGCTCACCAAGAAGCAAAGAGAGAGGACTCAAATAAACAAAATCAAAAATGAAAGAGGAGAAATAACAACAGACCCAACAGAAATACAAAGAATTTTTAAAAAATACTATGAACAACTCTACTCCAACGAACTAGACAACCTGAAGGAAATGGACATATTCCTAGAAAAATACAACCTTCCAAAATTCAATCTGGGAGATTCTAAAAATCTCAATAGGCCAATAACTATGGAAGAAATTGAAGCCTTCATCAAAAAGCTCCCAGAAAAAAAAGCGCAGGGCCAGATGACCTCACAGGGGAGTTTTACCAAACATTCAAGGAAGAAATAAAACCTATCCTCCTCAGACTATTCCAAAAAATTCAAGAGGAAGCAACACATCCCAGTTCATTCTATGAAGCCAGCATCAACCTAATACCAAAACCAGATAGAGACAATACAATGAAAGAGAATGACAGGATAATATCCCTCATGAACATAGATGCCAAAATTTTCAACAAAATCTTAGCAAATCGGATCCAGCAATACATCAGAAAGATCATACACCATGACCAAGTAGGATTTATCCTGGGGATGCAAGGATGGTACAATATCCAAAAATCAATAAACATGATACATCATATAAACAAATTGATAAAAATCACATAGTTATATCAATTGACGCAGAAAAAGCATTTGACAAAATTCAACACCCTTTCTTGATAAAAACTCTCAGCAAGGTAGGAATGGAAGGATCATACCTCAACCTAATAAAATCCATATTTGACAAACCCACAGCCAACATCATAATAGATGGGTAAAAACTAAAACCATTTCCCTTAAAAACATGAACAAGACAGGAATGCCCCCTCTCACCACTCCTGTTCAACATAGTACTGGAAGTGCTAGCCATTGCGATCAGACAAGAAAAAGAAATAAAAGGCATCCAAATTAGGAAAGAAGAAGTAAAACTGTCCTTATTTGCAGACGACATGATACTGTACATAGAAAACCCTAAAGATTCCATCAAGAAATTATTAGACTTAATGAATTCAGCAATGTAGCAGGATACAAAATTAATGCCAAGAAATCTATGGCATTTCGTTATACCAATAGTGAACTTACAGAAAGTGAGACTAAAAAAGCAATCCCATTTACCATCGCACCAAAAAAATTAAGATACCTAGGAATAAACTTTACTAAGGAGGTAAAAGACTTATATGGGAAAAACTACAGGACACTGAAAATAGAGATAGAGGAAGACATAAACAGATGGAAGAACATACCGTGTTCATGGATTGGTAGAATCAACATCATCAAAATGTCTATACCACCCAAAGCAATCTACAGATTCAATGAAATCCCCATTAAAATATCAATGCTATATTTCACAGATCTAGAACGGACGTTTCAAAATTCATCTGGAATAAAAAAGACCTCGAATAGCTGCAGCAATCCTGAGAAAGAAGAACAAAGTAGGTGGGATTTCAATACCAGATATCAAGCTGTATTACAAAGCCACTGTTCTTAAAACAGCTTAGTACTGGCACAAGAACAGACATATAGATCAATGGAATAGAACAGACACCCGAGAAATTGACCCAAACCATTATGCCCAGTTAATATTCAACAAAGGAGGCAAGAGCATACTATGGGGTGAAGACAGTCTCTTCAATAAATGGTGTTGGGAAAATTGGACATATGTACCCCTATGTTCATATCAGCACAATTCACCATAACTAAGATTTGGAAACAGCCTAAGTGCCCATTAGCAAATGAGTGGATTAAAAAACTGTGCTATATCTACACAATGGAATACTATGCTGCGGTAAAAAAGAACAAATTCTTGCCATTTGCAAAAGCATGGATGGAATTGGAGAGCATTATGCTAAGTGAAATAAGCCAGTCAGAGAAAGATAAATACCATATGATCTCACTCATTTGTGGAATATAGAAAACAACATAGACTGATGGACAGGGACAGATCCAAAGACTGAGAAACAGTGATCATACTATCAATCCCCAGAGGGAAAGTAGGGGAGGGGCGGGGGTAAGGGGAAGAGATCAACCAAAGGACTTGTATGCATGCATATAAGCCAAACCAATGGATATGGACAACAGGGGATGAGAGCATGAGTAGAGGGGGGAGAGGGAGGGTGGGGGTTAATAGGGGGATGAGGACACATTTGTAATACCTTAACCAATGAAGAAATTTTAAAAAAATAAATAAAATGTGAAGTCACACTCAAAAAAAGAAAAGCTGCTTAACTGGTTTTGCTGATTGAAGTGGCCCCACCCTCTCTCTTCTATGCTAAGGGACACATGGCATCACCCCTAGCAAACTTGTTGGAATGCAGGTGCATGTCCCTTCCCCCTGCTGGCTCCTGAGCAAGGACAGGCATCATCTCTCACTCCACTTTTTCAACAATAATACAATTTCCATTCCGGGACAGTGCCCCACTCATGCATGGAATTTTATTCTGGGTTTGTAAAAAAAACAACTGTCTGCTCTTAACTGCCTTTCTAGTGCTAGTGCCTAGTCTTCAAAAAGTCTTGTCTGATATTGGAATTCAGAGTCTAAGTTCTATGAAACCTACAATAAGATCAGAGGCAATAAGAATCCTCTGTGTGAAGATAACTATGTTCAACCCAAGGATGCCAGATCAGCACTGACATTCTAACCCTCCACAACTGGGCAAAACTGTACTGTTATTTTGGAAAAGTCTCTGCTCCAGTGTGGGAAAGGAAGGGCAAAACACCAGTCTCTGGTTGCAGAGATTGACAGTGGGTGTTCCTGTGAAAATCCTAGGCTCTGGCACAGGATCAGAAAGCTCGAGAACATTGAGGACACGCAAACATTTCCTCAGCTTTCCAATCTCCCTCCATTCCAGACGTTTCATTTTCTCCTCAAAATGAACAACAATACAATTTTCATTCCTCAAGAGTGCCCTCACTCTGGCATGGAATGCAGATTCAGAGAAAGATCTCATCTGAGCCTAAACTTATCTGAGCCAATCAGTTTAATTAAGTTCATCTGTTATTACTAAGTTAGTGAGTTAAAAAATATTTCATCTGAGCCTAAACTATTTAAGCCAATCAGTTTAACTCAATTCATCTCTGGTTTGCTAAATCAGGGCATGTTGATGTTTGCCAATAAGAAGCCTGTGTTTCTGAAAGGTTATGAAACCTGTTTAATAATTAGGGAATGCTAATTGCTCATTTAGTTCTTTTTCCTTTCTGCCTGATACCTCCAAACTTTGGCAATTCTTAATGAGTAAGTTATACCAATGCATTTCTTTGCATAAATTTAATAATACCAATTCCAAACGATGTGGTCCTATTGACTAAAACTTTGACAGGGTTGCCATGTCTAAAGGAGACATGTATGAACTTCTGGATGCCACCAGAAAGCCTTAATGAATTGAGATTGACCCTCAAATTGATTGAAGCCAATCAAGAGCCACTTGTAAAACTGGCCTGATACCTGCTTGGTTACATGGTTTATGTCCCTATTGCCAGGGAAGGAGCAAAGATAGTTTTCCACCTCAAGACGTCTTTGGACACTCAAAACCTGGAGAACATGACCCAAACCAGTACAACATGATAGCAATTGTGGCCTTCACTTCTCCACCATGAGGGGCTGGCTCACTAGAGCACAATCTAAAAATTTCTTATAAACAAATGAGATTCCAACAGAGAAGATTTACAAAACCCTGTGATACTGATTTGGTCAATTATTACTCTGGTTGCATTAATGAAAATAATTAAGTCACATTTATTACAGTCTCTTTAAACATGAAGGAAATCTTAGGGAGAGAAATATTGTGCTTCAGTGGAAACCAAAATACCCCATTATAGATATTGGACTCCAATGCAGTTAACTGACTTCAGCCTCTTGATTTAAGGCTGTGTCTGCATATGCAACACCTAATGACATCACCAGACATGAAAGATGTTCTAACTTCAGACAAACTATCAGATTGTCACTGCTTGCTTGCTTCCCAGCAAAAGCCTGGCCTTTGGATTTCTTCACAACTAGTTTATTATTTGCATTAACCTTTGTGTTCTATTTGTTTCCATTTTATAGAATGTACGCCTATGTCCTTGTGTACCTAATTGCTTGTGTTCACAATATAGACCTCAGTTTAGAAGCCATCTGCATCACCATCTGCAATGAGACTCAGTGGTCTGGACTTATGATTGAATCAATGAAACATGGGCAGTTTATTCACTTCACTTGAAACTGCATTCCTTTTTTGTCAAAACTGGTATGTCAGAAAAGACCCAGAGATTCTTACAGGGTAAATCTTAGGATATTTCCCTTAGCTTAATTTCAATTAAGTATGTTGGACTAAAGGGCTTCAGACAGATGGTACACATCTGCCTTCAGGGAAGCCTATCCTACAATAAAATTGAGGACACAGAAAGTCTTTCCTTTGTCACATGGATATTTGCCTCTCACTAAAACTTTAGTTGTAATAAGTCTCCTCACTTTTGAGTTTTCCCTTTTAAGCTTCTTGTCAAGTTTGTCATTTCCAAAATACATGAAGGATGTCAGGTTTTCCAACATGTCATCCATCTGGACATTGAATGTGTCATCTCCCAGGGACACCAGACTGACCTTGACTTTGTAGAATTCCTCCCAGCATAAAGACTCCTTTTCCCTTGCTGTTTCCCCCTTCCAATATCAGATGGAAACACTAAACCTGTAAATAGGCAGATCTACTCCCTCTTGACAGTAGGAAGTAGATATAGAAGACAGAGACTTCTGTCCATTTCCCCTTCAGATGCCTATAAAAAGGTTATATTTTTTTCTGAGGGGGAATGATCCATTGTAATAACCTGGGTATTATTTAACAGGAAAATAATAAAGGAGAGACCAGATAATATAGGCATGCCATTTATACAGGTTGGCCAAAAAGATAAAATTAACACTCTCCAACTCTGTTCCCCACTGATCAGTAAGGTTAGTTACTGGACAAAGGCAGTTTGGAAGCATGCCCAATAAAGTCTGAGTGACATGGGAGGGTGCTTTCTCATCAGTCACCCTTGGGAACAGGTACTTGGCCAGAATAGGCATGTCTACTGCAAGCACATGAAACCTGAATATTAAACATTTACAACAAGGAGCACACTCTGTCTCCTTTCTCTCTGGTGCTCCTGGTTCCTTGCTCTTCTGTGGCAGGGGAAGTAATCCACTGCATCCCCATGGCTCAAGGCCAGGTGGGACTCCACACAATGGACTATTGAACTTCAATTCGGCAGGCTCTGGACTCTGGCCTTGCTTTTGGCTCTGCTGAAACCCCAGATAACCCTCTTTCAGAAATGTTTTAAGAAGCATGGAACTTCAAAACATGAGTAATGTAAATACACACTAATAAAAAATGTTACCATATCACATTCTCCCCTGGACTTTCATATAATCTTATTTCAGCAATTTCCCAAAATCCTAACTCTCACTAATGACAGACACATTTGATTCCCTGGTAAGATTTCCATGCCCACATAAAATGATAACCTTAACCAAAAAATGCTGTGCATTATCTGACTCATGTACTCAACGAACATTTCTGACTCCTTCCCTTCCCATAGCTTTCTCTAATCCCAGAGACACACAACATTGAAGTTTTCTGATTAATAACCCCACACTGGCTTCTAAGTGTTCAAGTGAAAGGAAGAATCTCATACCTCTTGCTTAACTCAAATGCTAGATATTATTAAGTTTAGTAAGTAAGGCATGCCAAAGTCGAGATAGGCTGAATGGGGGTGGCACTAAGCTGGACTGTGAATACAGAGACATTCTTAAAGAAAAGTAAAGGTGTTAAACCAGGGATAACTAAGAACAATAAGATAGCAAAACAGTTTTATTGCTGACATGAAGCACAGTTTAGTGGTTTGGATACAAGATCAAGCCAGCCAGGACATTCCCCTAAGCCTAAACAAATCCAGAACAAAACCCTCATTCCCGTTAATACTATGAAGGTTGCCAAAAATGTTTTGAAGCTCATAGAGATTGTTTCAGGAGCTTTGAAAACAAGCAGCCATCTCCTTAAGTATAAAGGTGCAGGGGAAGCTGCAGGTGCTCCCGGAGAAGCCACAGCAAAACACCCAAAAGCTCTAGCTAAGACACTTAGTGAAGGTGACCACACCACACAACAGGTTTTCAATGGTGACACCGTAACCTTATTTTTGAAGAAAACAGCAACAGGAACCAGCATAGCCAGGGAGGAAAAGTCAGTGACTGCCTCCGGAGTCTCAAACAACAGGCTGACAAAATCATGAAGTTTTCATGCAACTGGTGAGTTTATTTAAAACCCAGTGTTCATTTGCTGTTCTAAAAATCCTAGGACCCTTCACATCTATGTTCAATGTCTTCTGTCTGTGCTCTATAATGAGAACAACAATGCCCAGCTGACAGCACTTCTCCTTATAACACAATTTTCTAAATATTTTGGTCCACTGTTAAGACCTACCATTCAGAAAAGAGAATCTTTTCAATATATTGCTGCAAATTGGCAAGGCACCTGGTCACCCCAGAGTTCTGAGGGGAAGAACAATGAGATTAATGGTGTTTCACACAACCCAACACTACATCCCTTCTGACGCACATGTGTGAAGATGAGTAATTCTGAGTAATTTCAAGTCTTATTATATGAGAAGCACATTTCAATATGCTATAGCTACCACATAATAATGGCCCCAATGGATCTGGACAAAGTAAGTTGTAAACATTCAGAAAATGTTTGTAAACATTCAGTAAGTTTTAAAATATTCAGGCGCACTATGATCTATGACATTAACAAAACCTGTGATTCACAGGAGAGGTCAAAATATCAATCATAACAGAAGTTGAAAGAAGTTGACTTACAGCCTCCTAAATGACTTTGAAAATTTCAAGTATTCCATCAAGGAAATAACTAGTGAGGTGGTGGAAATATCAAGACAATTAAAATAATAACTGGAACCTAAAATCTGGAGTCTGAATTGTTGCTGCCATCTAATTAAATGTGGTTTCTTGAGACGGCATCTACTCTTGGAAAAGGTGCTGAGAAGATTGATGAATTAACAGCAAAGTTTTAGAATATTACCTAAACTTAGCTGATGAAGAAGTGGCAGGTTTTGAGAGTACTACTCCAATTTTAAAAGAAGTTCTACTGTGGGTATACTAGTAATGCTATCAAACAGCCTTGCATGCTACAGAGAACTCATCCATGAGCAGAAGAGTCAGTTGATGTGACAAACTTTATTGTTATTTTAAGAAATTTCCACAGCTACCACAGCCTTCAACAACCACCAGTCTCATCCAACAGCAGCCATCAACATTGGGGTAACACCCTACATCCTCAAAATAATTACTACTCAGTGAAGTTCCAGATGGTTATTATCTGTTTCTATCCATAAAGTATTTTTAATTAAATACATGTATTATTTTCTTTTGTAGATAAAATGCTATTGTACACAGAATAGACTATAGCATAGTGTAATCATCATTTTATATACTTTGTAAAACCCCAAATTTCCTGTACCTTATGTTTTTTGATATTCACTCTACTGTAATGCTCTGGAACAAAACACAAAATATCTCCAAGATATGCCTGCACTTAAGGCAAGAATTTAACTAATTAAAGGAGGATATTCATCAAAACTTTTCTCCATGTAATAGTAAACTACAGGTACTTTTGTTCTTTACGTTTCAGACTTAATTCAACTCCAAGAGTATGAATAAACTCAACATATTTTATTTCTTAAATTCTTCTTCTTACCAAGCAGTTCCATTGATTGTGTCTTCAGTTGTCCCTTTATTATGCCACCTGCATTTTCATCAGTTGAGCGTTCTACATCAGCCCCTACTGAAACATCGATTTAAAAGCACATCATTATGATCATTTATGTAAAAATCATTTACATAAGAATATATGTTTCCATGAGTATGCCTATGTGTTGGTTGTATCTACCCTATCAAATTTTATTGAAATATTTTTTTTTTGCAAATTCACAAAAATATATATTGGAACAGATGGAATAAATGTATCAGGCACATTATGCTAATGTTCAGAGATGTTTAGTGACTTCTCCAAAACCAAACCCAGGAAATGGTAAAATTGATATATATTTTAGGAGCTATGTCACATAATTACTTAAACACTGCTTTTTCCATATAAATACTTTATTATGCAAATTGAAATCATCTCAGTGAATTTATGATCATAAAATTACTTGCAGACTTACATTAAATGCACACTCTTTCTGTAGGGATGTACCTCATGAAATAGAACATCACTGTTTGTTTCACTGTTTGTTTGTTTTTCACCAACAGACAAGTTTCACACCATGGACTGTATAGTCACAGAAACTTACCATGAGCCAGAAACACTTTGATTCACCAAGGAACATTTTAATTCCCCTTTAGGTTTTATAACTATGAAGCATGTAGATATCAATGAGTAAGACAATAAATACAATGATCTGATTGAGAAAAAAAATATCTTGTAAGGTTCCTTTGCATGGAGACCTTGTGACATGTAAGGAAGAAATTGTAAAGTTTTCAGCAGTACCTTGATATTCGTTGGATCAATTTCCAGAAGAGTTTTCATATGATTCAATATTTTTCCTATAATTACCAACTAATAATTTGGTCCAATGACATAAAAAATGAGTGAAAGTTATTAAAGAGAAATTAGCATTGTGGGAGGGATAAATTGGATTCAGGAACTAAAGTGGACTTCAGGGCCAACAATGTATGGAGTGGAAGTCAGTTCTAGTGGACCCTACAAGTGTAGTTGGAAACATCTTATGGTCCTGACACTGCACAGCAGACTTCTTGCTTTGAAGTAATGCCTGAGCCCATGAAGAAATATAAAAGGTCGCACTATGACTCTGCCTGCCAAGAAGTGCCATAACACCTTCTTTACAGAGAGTGTCCCAGCTATGGTATTATTTCACAGCAGGCTCATATTGAACAGAAAAAAAAAAAAAGTTCATTTGTTGATTAGTTAAGAAAGATACATGAGGTAGAGAATCACAACACTAAGCAACATTAGCCAATATTTATCAGCTGCTCTGGTCTTTCTCCATTAGTAATAAGTAAAAAACACCACGTCAGAATAATTAAGTATGCAAAGTATCTACTTATATAAAAACCCTGGGTGTAACATTACGGCCAGAACTGAGACCAACTGGAAAGAAGTCAGTCCTACAGGGGTCGTCTTGGAAATGGCTGCGCCCTCCCCCAGCTGTTTCCTGGAGGGCGAGGTTTCATGCAGGAACCCGCCCTCGGAGCGGAGTGTGGAAGTGAAATGATTTGTAATGGATATAATATTGAAGCTACCTTTGGAAATACTATATATATAGATAATATTAAAATATATATACAAATGTGCATTTTTTTGTCCAAAAAATGAGCATGTTCAAAAATTAGATGAAGAAATTTTGGATATACTTGATGCAGATTTTCACACATATTTGAGTGATGATTCCATTGATTCCACAGACGATGCTAAAAGGAAAATTTTCCCATTGAATTTCTTTTTTTCTTTTTTCTTTTTTTTTATATATATATTTTATTGGTTTTTTACAGAGAGGAAGGGAGAGAGATAGAGAGCCAGAAACATCGATGAGAGAGAAACATCGATCAGCTGCCTCCTGCACATCCCCTACTGGGGATATGCCCGCAATCCAGGTACATGCCCCTGACCTGAATCGAACCTGGGACCCCTCAGTCCGCAGGCCGATGCTCTATCCACTGAGCCAAACTGGTTTTGGCGCCATCGAATTTCTTAATAGTATTACTCCTTCAGGAATGTGATGTCATAAATTAAAATTGAAAGTGGATGCAATCAGGAGAAACCAAGATGCGGCATAGGGAAACACCAGAAATTGCTGCCTCGCACAACCACTTCAGAAACACAACTAAAAGACTAAAACAGACATCATCCAGAACCACAAGAAGACTGGCTGAGAGGAAATTTTACAACTAAAAGGAAAGAGAAAAGCACACTGAGACTCAGAGGAGGTGTGGAAATAAAGTGCAGAGGTACGGAGGCGCACTTGGAAAGGGCTGGCAACGGAGGATACAGTTTTCTTTTTCAATCAGGAGGGAGTCTCAAACTCCTGACAGTCCTGACTCCAGTTCTGGGCGAGTATCCGGATCATACAGGGTGAAACTGGACTGTCTGGCATCGGGCAGAACTTGAGGGTGGCTTTCTCTCAGAGGTGCTTGCAGCGATTACCAGGACACTGAGACACAGGGCCTCTTAGGGTTGGACTGAGGAGCAGCCATAGTTGCTTGCTCCACCCTGTTGATCCCCTGAGACCCCGCCCCACCCAAGCTGTGCCCAGGGACTTTTGCATATGAAAGGCCTGGCTCTTTGCAATCTGAAAATTACCTAACAAACTGCAGCTGGGCCAGACAGACCCAGAACATCCAAAAGAAGGCCCAATGCCCCATAGCAGCCTGCATTGTTTCAGAGCTGGGCCTCATCTGGGCACCTCAAAACCCCCAAAAAAGAAGAGGAATCTGCATATCTCTCTATAGCTCCTGCTGGGTAGCCTCAGGCAGAGGCTAAATTAGCACCTCCTTAGAGATCCAAGAGCAAGTGTACCCAGTGGTCAGAGTGGGACCATCCAGATTACAACTCCTCAGATCCATAAAAGACACACTCAGGGGGCAGACTCAGTGAGCACCAAAGCCCCACTGAAGCAAGTCTTGCCCCAGACGGGTGTCTCCAGCACAGAAGTTCTCCCACTGCAGACACAGCTGTTTCTCACAGCCAATTGGCCTGGAGGTCAATTCCTCCCAGTGATACCTACAACAATCAAGGCTTAACTGCAACTAGATTGTGCACAAAGCCCACAAAAGGGGTGCACCAAGAGTGTCCACCTCAGGTAATTGGGGAGGCTGAACCACTGGGCCCTATAGGTCACATAGCACAGAAAGACACTCTATCAATACAGGAAAGCATAAAAAATGCAGAGACAAAGAAACAGGCACAAATGACAGAAATGGAGGAAAGCAAACAACTGGATATAGAGTTCAAAACCACACTTCTAAGGTTTTTCAAGAATTTTTTAGAAACCGCTGATAAATTTAGTGAGACCCTCAAGAAATCTAGTGAGACCTTCAAGGTTATCAAAAAGGACCAACTAGAAATTAAGCATACACTGACTGAAATAAAGAATATTATACAGAGTTCCAACAGCAGACTAGAGGATCGCAAGATTCAAGTCAAAGATTTGAAATACGAAGAAGCAAAAAACACCCATCCAGAAAAACAAAAAGAAGGAAGAATCCAAAAATATGAAGATAGTGTAAGGAGCCTTTGGGACAACTTCAAGCATACCAACATCCAAATTATAGGGGTGCCAGGAGAGAGAGCAAGATATTGAAAACCTATTTGAAGAAATAATGACACGCCAAAACCAGTTTGGCTCAGTGGATAGAGCGTCAGCCTGCGGACTGAAAGATCCCAGGTTCGATTCCGGTTAAGGGCATGTACCTGGGTTGCAGGCACATCCCCAGTGGGAGATGTGCAGGAGGCAGCTGATCGATGTTTCTCTCTCATCGACGTTTCTGGCTCTCTATCTCTCTCCCTTCCTCTCTGTAAAAAATCAATAAAATATATTTAAAAAATAAAATAAAATATATTTAAAAAAAAGAAAAAGAAAAAAAAAGAAATAATGACAGAAAACTTCCTCTGCCTGGTGAAAGAAATAGATTTACAAGTCCTGGAAGCACAGAGAACCCCAAACAAAAGGAACCCAAAGAGGACCACACCAAGACACATCATAATTAAAATGCCAAGAGCAAAAGACAAAGAGAGAATCTTAAAAGCAGCAAGAGAAAGACAGTCAGTTACCTACAAGGGAGTACCCATACGACTGTCAGCTGATTTCTCAACAGAAACTTTGCAGGCCAGAAGGGAGTGGCAAGAAATATTCAAAGTGATGAATGCCAAGAACCTACATCCAAGATTACTTTATCCAGCAAAGCTATCATTCAGAATTGAAGGTCAGATAAAGAACTTCACTGATACGAAAAAGCTAAAGGAGTTCATCACCACCAAACCAGAATTATATGAAATGCTGAAAGGTATCCTTTAAGAAGAGGAAGAAGAAAAAGGTAAAGATAGAAATTATGAACAACAAATACACATCTATCAACAAGTGAATCTAAAAATCAAGTGAATAAATAATCTGATGAACAGAAAAAACCGGTGAATATAATAGAATCAGCGGCATAGAAAGGGAGTGGACTGTCTCTTTTCGAGGGCAGAGGAAGGAGTGTGGGGTGTGTGGGAAGAGACTGAACAAAAATCGTACACCTATGGATGAGGACGGGGTCGGGGGCGGTAAGGCAGATGGTGGGGTGGAAACCGGATGGAGGGGAGCTATGGGGCGAAAAAAGAGAAACAACTGTAATAATCTGAACAATAAAGATTTAATTTAAAAAAAATAAAAAAAGAAAGTGCATGCAATCATCATGCTATTGAGAAATCTCAATAGTAAATGTGGTCTTTGTAATGGTGTCAGATTTATTATCAAAAGATTATGACCTAACATTAACGAAGCTGAAGTATAAATAGGATCTGCGGAGAGAGAGGTTGTTGATTCCAGGTATTAATTTTTCTCCATCTGACACTGCTTTAAACTTACCTTAATCTCTATTTGTAGTTCAGAGAGCTATTTCTGGCAATTATATAGGCATACAATACAGTTTGCCCATATAAAGTGTAAAATTAAATGGTCATTAAAATTTGTATTCAGTGTTGTATAACTACCAACATCGATCCTTTTAGAATCTACTTTCGATTGATACTAAATAAATACCAGGGAAATCTAAAAATGCTAATCCCATATCATTCTCTTCCTTTTTTCCCGTTTCTGTGCTACTATTACCTCCCTTATCATTGAGGGATCCATTCCAAGATCCCCCAGTGGATGGATGCTTGAAATTGTGTATTGTATCAAACCCTAAATGTATTATGAGCTTTTCTATATAAACTTACCTCTGATAAAAATGCTGGCTTCTCTTTGGTATATGCAAACTGCCAACATCTCTACTCTTGCATGTTGGGGCCAGTATGAAGTAAAACCATGTTTACTTGAACATAAGCACTGCAATACCATGACAGTGCTTACCCATGTGATAACTGAGAAGGCTACTGAGTGACAAAAGGGCGGGTAGCGTTATCAGAGTGAATAGGCTGGACAAAGGGATTATTCATGCCCTGGGTAGGAGAGAGGAGGATGGCATGAGATCCACCATGTTCCACAGAATAGTGAATAATGTAAAATTCATGAATTATTTATCCCTGGTATTTTGTTTTTAGTTTTATTGCTTAAAGTATTACAAAGGGTATTACATATGTTGGTATTTTCCATTTGATATATTCCATTCCTGATTGACCATGAATAACAGAAATTGCACATATGAAAACTGCAGACAAATAGGGATGACGGTACTGAATGCACCTATGATATAAAGTTTTACTTATTTTTATATAACTGTGTGTCCTCTGAAGAAGCTAAGAGAAAAAAGAAGAAAAAGTGTATTATTTGCAACTTTATGTTAGCCTTCTTATTTATAACTAGAGTCCCAGTGCATGAAAATTTGTGCACTCAGGGCGTCCCTCAGCCCCGCCTGCACCTTCTCACAATCCAGAACCCCTTGGGTAGGGTCCCTAGGCTTGGTCTGAGATCAGGGTCTACTGGGGCTTTCCTTCCCCGGGCTGCAGGCAGCTGCCCTCACCCCCCCCGTCCCCTGCCATAGCCATTGCTTGTTATCTGTGCAGTGCTGCCCACCCCCAACTCCTCTGCCACCTGTCCCCACCCGCTATAGCCAACAGGCATGGGGTACGATGGCTTGACTGGCCTTGGCCTCCCTCTGTGAGGCAATTGCTGGCCGGCCACACACCTGCCATAGTGTCCCAGGCCAGTGGCTTAGGCCTCCCACTTTCTTTCTTTTCTTTTCTTTCTTTCTCTTTTTGTCTCTTTCTCTCTTTCCTTTCTTCCCTTTCTTCCCTTTCTTTTCTTTCTTTCTTTCTCTTTCTTTCTTTCTTTCTTTCTTTCTCTTTCTTTCTTTCTTTCTTTCTTTCTTTCTTTCTTTCTTTCTTTCTTTCTTTCTTTCTTTCTTTCTTTCTTTCTTCTTTCTAGTAAGAGTGTTTACTGAGCAATACAGAACTGAGTACTATGAAGGGTTTACCAGGATGGAAATGCATTGCACCACACCCCTGCCACCCGCAACATGCAGAGACTACAGTACTTAGAAGTTACATGCAATGGCCATAACTGCTGAATATCTGTTCGTAATGAACAAACCATAGCATATTTATACTGTATCTCATCAAGTGATTATAGAAATCCATTTATATATTGATTGTATAAAATATTTTTTTTTTGTAAAAAATATTTTTAAAAAAGAAAGTATATAAAACATGTGCAGTTGAAAGCCCTGCCAGGACAGCCAGTCTGTAAACATTCAGTAAGTATGTGCTTTGGAAGGGTGCCCATGCCTCATGCCCACAGCAACTCCATCAGGGCCGGCGAGGGTGCATTCCAGCTGCCACTCTGGGCAGAACTGAGCTCGACCATGGTGAGTGGATACAGCAGGGCCTTGCACTGTGCCCTTTTCCAGCCTTGCATGAGGATCAGGGTCAAGGTCAGGGTCAGGGCTGGGGGCAGGCAAATTGTAGTTTCACTCTGAGTTCCATACTCAGCCTAATTTTGGTTGCAACTCATGGCTTTTCCTGGCAGCTCAGAGGTCCTTTGGGTGGGTGTCCTGGCGGAGAGGCCAGAGAAGTGCCCACAGCTGCCTGGTTGGGCGTCTCTCCGGTCCAGAGCCTCTGTCCTGCCTCCTGCAAGCCTGGCCGTAGGCAGAACCCCCCCCCCCCACCCCCTCAGGACTACTTTGGTCTCAGCGGTTGGTCCTGGGTTTAATAAGCCTGGATTTCTTTCCCTGGTGTGGCTGATCTGAGTTTCAAAAAAAAGTCTCGCCTATGCTGGCTGTGCTGAGCCTCATTGAAGAGTTTTTCACACAGCAAGGAAGAGCCCTCTGGGCCCATCCCCCTCCTCTCCTTATCATCTCCTCCTCTTCTCATCTCCTCATCTTCTCCTCTTCCCTTTCCTCATCTCCTCCTCCTCCTCTTCCTCCTCTCAGCCCATGGTCACTTCTTCTCTAGCTGCTCCAGCAGTGGGGTTGCTTTCTGAGTTGGGGATCTTAACCCTGTCCTGACGATGCAGGTGGAGCAATATCAGTTGAGCATCAAGATGAGCTGCTGCCACTTTTGCTTCAGCTCCTCCATCTGGGTTTTCAGCTCTGCATTCATCAGGTCCAGCTACTCAGATTCCTGCTACAGAAACTCCTTCCCCTCCTTCTTCTTGTTCCAGCATGGGGTTGCCACCACTTTGCTCTTTTCCCAGTGCCTTTCCCTCCGCTCTTCTTCCTCATCTAGCTCACTTTTCACAGGTTTAGGCCTCTTGCCCAGTTTCACCTCCAGGAAGTGCAAAGGAGCAATAATTGCCCCAATGTTGTGGAAGTCAGCGTCTTTCAACTCCTCTACAGTCAGGGCCAAGCTGGGGAGTCCAGTCAAGGGGCCAAGCCCTGCATGAAAAGGTCAGAATCTGCCCAGCATCATAGCAGGAGGAGTGGCATTCCAGCCCTGCAGAAACAGCAAGCTGTTGCCTGGGTCTCTCCCTTTGAGGTGATTGATTTCGGGGCTCTGCCTGCCTGCCTCATCACCCCCAACCACCCACCTACCTACCTGATCACCCCCAAATGCTCACCTGCCTACCTGATCTCCTCAGTTGTTTGCCTGCCTACCTGATTGCCCTCAACCGCTGGCCTGATCGCCCCCAACTGCTCTCCTGTCTGCCTGATCGCCCCCAACTACTTACCTGCCTGCTGATTGCCCCTAACTGCTTGCTGGGGGGGGGGGCAGCCTGGTGAGGGGCTATGGTGGTTCTGGTCTCTGGTCATTCTGATCGCTGGGCTTTTATTATATAGGATTCCAGGCACTATTCATTTGCTCTGTAAAATTTGAATTAACATGTTCTGTATCATCATACTGAAATATATTGGGACCCCACACACATCTCCTTTTTGCTACTACAGTGGAATGTATTCCTTTTAAACATTTTATTGGCACCAAAATACAATGATACACATATTGATTATGCAATTTCCTTTTGAATCAAATATTGAGTAGAAAACATGCATTCCTGCTGTCTATTGGAATTATATAATTCCTTGAATCCATACTCCTTTAGAAGGGGGATTCAAATTACTTCCAGAATTCAATTGATTTCAACATAAAAAACTTCCTTTACTGTTAAGGCAGATCCGCTAACAAACAGATGCCCCTGCAGGCCTTGTCCCTCCCAACTGCCCTCCCCTGCAGGCCTGGTCCCCCCACAACTGCCCTCCCCTGCCAGCCATCTTGTGCCAGCCATCTTGTGTCCAAATGGGGGTGGCCATCTTGTGTGGAGTAATGGTCAATTTGCATATTACTTCTTTATTATATAGGATGCCTGTATTCCTTCTTCCCTGCCTATTTCTTCTTTTTATAGCAGGCCCTTTAGCATTTCTTGCATTGCTGGTCACAAACTCCCTTATCTCTTTTTTGTCTGTGAAGCTCTTCATTTCCCCTTCAATTTTGAATGACAGCCTTGCTAAGTATAGTATTCTTGGATTTAGTCTCTTTCTTTGCATCACTTTTTATATTTCATTCCATTCCCTTCTGGCCTGATGTGTTTCTGTTGAGAAATTAGTTGATAGTATAATGGAGATCCCTTAAAGGTAAATTTCTGTCTCTCTAGCAGCCTTTAAGATTCTTACTTTGTCATTGGTTTTCCCAATTTAATTATGATGATGTGTATTGGTGTCAGTCATTTTGGGTTCATATTGTTTGGGACTCTGTGAGCTTCTTGAACTTGTGTGAGTTTTTTTCTTCCCAATATTAGGGTAGTTTTCTATCATTATTTCTTCAAAAAGGTTTTCTATTCCTTGTTTAGTTTCCTCTCCTTTTGGCATCCCTATTATACAGATGTTATTTCATTTTGTGTTGTCCCAAAGCTCCCTTAGGATCTCCAGTTTAAGTTTTGTTTTTTTTTCCAGTTGCTGCTTTGCTTGGGTTAATTTCCTACCGAGTCTTCTTTCTCAATGATGCAGTCCTCCCTCAGCTTCTACTAGTCTACTATTGATGCTTTCTATTGTGTTCTTTGTTGCAATTATGTAATTCTTCATTTCTTCTTGGTTCTTCTTCATTTCCTCTTGAGTTGTTGAATTTGTCTTCCATCCTTTTCAGTGTCCTCATGAACATTGCTCTGAATTCTTTTTTTCACAAATTGCTTGCATCCATTTCATTTACTACCTTTTCTGGTAATTCCTCCTTTTCTTTCGTATGGGAGCTGTTTCTCTGTCTTCCCATTTTCACTCCTCTCAGGGTGTCTTGTTATGTGGCTCTCTCTCTACCACTTTGACCAAAAGGCACAAAATACAACTCAACAAAAAATGACACAGAAGGAACAAAACATGCATGTATTCACAACACCAATAACCCCAAAGTAAGGTGACCACCAGACAAAAGAGAGTTAGGGGAAAGAAAAGAGCACAAAAAATGATATTGAGAAAAGAAAAAAAGGTAACAGAGAAAAGAAAAAAGAATGGGAAAGAAAGAAAGAAAGAAAGAAAGAAAGAAAGAAAGAAAGAAAGAAAGAAAGAAAGAAAGAAAGAAAGAAAGAAAGAAAGAAAGAAAGAAAAGAAAGGAAGAAAGAATATATATGTATATGGGGAGAAAACTCCACAAACCAACAACTAAACCAAAAAATGCAAACAACAAACCCCCATAAAAAAAAAAGGAGGGGAGCTGAATCTGAAAAGGCAGAGCTTATTTCCAGAAGGTAAGGTAATGGAATTGAATGACTGGGGTAATGGTCACAATTCAATATAGAGGAGGTAGAAAGAGAATGAGTGTATAAGAAGAAAAGTAAAAAATCAAATACTCAATAAAGTTCCCCTTTCTTTAATCAATCTATCTATCTATATATTCATCTATTTTCAGAAAAGGAGAATAGAGTAGTCAGAAGATAGGCCTGAGTTTGGTGAGTGAGACTAATTAAGCTATTAGCAGAAAAGAGAACAAGCAAGGAGAGGAAAAATAAAAGCATAAAATTAAAAACAAAACTAAAACAAACAACAACAAAAACAACCAGACTAACAAAATATCAAACAAGCAACAACAACAAGAAAAAAAATTGGCTAGTGAAGAAAGAGAAAAGGGAAGGGTGCATGCACTTGCAGCAGGGTAGAGGAATTTAGATATATGAGTAAGCCAACAGATACTACTATAATAGTAATGCATCAATAAAGCAAATAAAGAAGATCAATTTTTAGCAAGGAGTAAAAATAAAGGAGAGAGAAAAGCTAAAGCAGGAATAGGAGAAGAGAAACAGGATGGAAAAAGGGGAAGTGAGGAAGAAAGGTTTGGCATAAAGGAAAAAATGAGTTAGAGTAAAGTAATGATAAAAAAATAAAATAAAAATAAAATGTAGAACACTAATCCAAAAAAAAAGCTAAGGTTAAAAAGATAATAATAATAAATAAAAGTAATAAAAATAAAATAAAGAAAAAATTTAGTTTCATAAGTAAAAGATAAAAAAAAAAGTGAAGTAATGAAGTTTGTTCACTTCAGCTGAGTATTTAATGTCCCATGGAGGCTGGTCTAAGACTCCTTCCACGTTCTGTCTGCCACATCTCATCTTCCAGCTAGATAGTCAGCACCATGTTGAAGCTCCCAATGATCCACCGCTCCTCTGTCTCAGACACCACAGCCTTCGTTTCAGCCAGGAGGGACCACTCTGCCTGCTTCCATTCGTATTTATACAAGCGTCTATTTCTGACATGGCCTCTATGTGGATGTGTTGCTGTATTAGATTCTGGGCCCAAATGGCCTCTCAACCCAGTCCCCGAGGGCTCCACAGGGGTATTTCAAATTTTTGTTTCCCTGCCAAGCTCAAGGCTGGGTGGGGCTGCACTGCTAGGAGAGGCCTGGTCTTCAGGAGAAAAATGTTGGTTCAGGGTTGGAGGGATCAGACTGTACAGAGATGGCCTCTTGATCACCCCTCCCTATTTTGTTCCCCAGCTTTCACAAAACCACCTTCCCCTGCACCGCAGCCATGGCAAGTATATCTAATTGAAAGATGCTGGGTTTAGCAAGTAAAAGCAAGGAGATTATGAAGACAGAACAACCATGCTGCTGGGCGTTTCTCTCCCCTGGCACTGCATGGCCAGTGCAGAACTTCAGGCTGCTTTTCTGGGTGCAGCCTCCTATGGCTGTGAGTTTAGATCTAGAGTCCCCTGCTGCCAGCAGCCCTGTGGACACACTTCCACAGTCGAGCACTACACGTGTCCCCAAGGGACGCAGTGTTGGTTCAGCTCAATCCAGGTTGCTTGCATTTCACTCTTCAGTCTAGATCTCCAATCCCACCAGTTTCCCGGCTACCTCTGACATTTGTGTCAATGGATTGTCTTTCCACCTGTGTTTTATTCACCAATTCTGTGTGGATGTTATTCAATTCAGCTGTTTCTTCTATCTGCTCCATGAGAAGGTGCCGGACTTGTCTTATATTTGCACACCATTTTCTCTCCCCCTGGACAAACTTTTTAGGAACCCACAGCTGGGGATGCTGGAGTCTTGGTGTTCATGGGTTTGTAGCCATGGCAGCTGGTCCCTGGCTAGTGTGGTTGTAGGATCCTGGGTGGTGTCCGAGGTCTCCCTGGATGGAGGTGTGAGTGGGCTCCAAGTCATAACTGCTCTCCCCTTCAAGATGGTGCAGTCTCTGCAACAGAGTCAGCCACCCCAGGAGAGATTTCAGCAATAGTATAGGTTGCCCAGTTAGGGGAACCTGATCCGCCAGTACCAAACAGTCTTGTGGAATATAACTGTGCTTCATTCACACATACACACATGCCCCACATATCCATGCACTCCCCTTTTATTCTCTCACTCACTCACACTCTCCCTCAGTGCTGACCTGTCTGCCCTATAAAAATTTCTTTACTCTTAAGGCAGATCTCCTAACAAACAGATCTCACATTCTTTATTATTTTTTTAAAAAATTTGGAATCCCTTTTTCTAACCTTTACTCTGAAAGATAGTTTGGCTAGATATAATAATCATAGTGACAATTTTTCTATTAGCACTCTGAATATTCCATCCCACTGCCTTCAGGCCTTGACAGTTTGTGATGTCAAGTCAGCTCTTCATCTTACCAGATTTCTCTTTTTTATGATGAGTTGTTTGCCTTTTGTGGGTTGTATTATTTTCTCTGTCCTTCATAACTTTAACCAAGATGAGTCTGATTATATATTTCATTGTACCTATAATACTTAGATTTCATTGAGCTTGGCTGTGCAGATTGATATTTTTCATTGAATATGTTTGAAAATATTCAACCATTATTTCTTCCAATGCTTTTCCTGCCCCCTTCCTCCCTCCTCTACTTTCACTCTTCCCATTATTTCAAGTGCAGAGAGTCTTTCTTCTGACAATTCCAATCTATTCCTGTGCCCCTGTAATGCATTTTACCAAACAGTTATTAGAATTTCAATGCCAAAATCATCATTGTATTTCTTTTCATATATCATTCTGTCTCTCTGATGACATTTTAATTTGATGAGAACTGGCCACCTATATTCTTTTCTCTTTTAAACATGGAGTTCTCTATTCTATATAATAAAAGCCTAATATGAATTCTTACCATTTGCAGCAGCATGGATGGAACTGGAGAGCATTATGCTAAGTGAAATAAGCCAGGGGAGAGAGAAAATGGCGGAGGTATAAACGGACATGTCCTGTGCCTTGTCCTGGAGCAGATAAGGGTGAGCAGCTGAAACGGGTAACATACAGCCCGAATAGGCAGAGGATTTTCAGCTGAGAGACTGTCTGCAGCTGGGAAAGACCGAGAACCCCCAGAAAAAAAAGGACAGTTGGAGACTGTGGCTGAAACCTCTCGGTGCACCAGCCAAGCAGCGGAGACTATGCCATCTTGGGTGGCTGTTGCCGGCATCCAGAGATCAGCTACTAACCTGGAAACAAGGGATCTCAAGCAGCGTGACTGCGTGAACTCAGACGAGCACTGCTTCTTCTCAAAGAAAAGTTAGACTTCCCCTAAAGGTGCGGTTTGCAATTAGGGTTGGAGAGAGGACCGCGCTCGCGCGCGGGGCGAAATCTGCGCCCCACAGAGTCCACAGCCGTTGGGACCAGCGTGACCCGCGAGTGGGGAAGGGGCCCCACAGGACTGCTGGCAGAAGGGAACACTAAAAATAAGCCCATAGCTGGACTGGATGTAAAAAAGCAGCCTTGGACTTTGCCAGTGTGCTGGCCGCTTGGTGCCAGGGGCGAGTGGGCGCGCGGAGACTGCGCACAGACCTGGAGTGTGGAGGCTTGCGAATTCGCACAATGTATCAGGCTCTTGTTACAGTTCCCCTTAGATCCGTGCATTTGATTATTAAACCCAGTGCATGGGATTCCCCAGTTGGGGTCATTCGCAGAGCCTGTAGGGGAAAGTTCTTTTTGGGGAGCCTGGGAAACAGAGCGGGCAGTAACGATTAAAGAACCAGCTCTGGGCAGTGGATTTCCCAAATCAGTTTCATGTACCATACTGATAAAGAGGACTTATAGCCTCGGAGGTCAATCCAGACACACTGCCACCCAGAGGCAGAGCCATGAACTATCTCTTCTGTGATCACAAATAAAGGCAGTCTGGTAAACAAATACAACCTGCCTTAAAATCAGGACTGTGGTTTACGGCACGGAGGGACAGTGTATTGCAGGGAAATTCAACACTCTCCTGAATGCCTGGCTGGACTAAGGCATGCCAAAAAGAAGAGTAGAAGATCTGAAGCACCTTCACTACTGCATATTTTTATTTTTTTTAATTCTTTTTTCACCATTTCATTAAAAACCTATTTTATTATTATTTTTATTTTTTTTCATCACTTGATTTTACCTTTTTAATTACCACATTTTTTTAACCAGTATTATTGCTATCATTTTACCATTTTTTCAAGTGTCATTTTATTTTATTTATTTTTATTTTTCTTTATTTTATTTTGGGATTAGTGTTCTACACTCTATTTTCATCGTTCCTTTAGCATCATTTCTATCTCACCTTTACCCTTAAGCCAAAACTCTCTTCCTCACTTTTCCCCTTTTGTTGTCCTGTTTCTCTTACCCTATTCCTGCTTTAGATTTTCCCTATTCCTTCTTTTTACCCACTGTCTAAATTTCACCCTACTTATATATCTAATTTCCAATCCCTTGCTCTAAATCCATATACATCTCTCACTTATCTTTCTTCACTATCCAAATTTTTTTCTCTCTCTCTCTGTCATTTTGCTAGTGTTTGCTTGATTTTGAGTATATTGGGTTTTTTTATGCTTGTTTGGGAGATTGTTTTGTCTTTCATTTTCATTTTTCTGTTTTGCTTATTTTTTCTTTCTCTGGTTATTTTTGTGCTTCTGTTTTCCCTTGCCTCGCTTGATATTAGTGGTTGTTTGTAGTTTGCATTAATCTCCAGGGATCTGCTGCTGGAACTCATTGAGATTAGTTGTAGTTCTCTTAGAGTTTTCTCCCCATACAAATAGACTCTTCCCCACCTCTATTTCATTCTCTCTCTTACTTTTTTTTTTGTCTGTTTGTTTTTTTCTACTCTCCCTTTTCCCAATCTCATTTTGGCACTCCTTTTTGTTTTTTCTTTTTCTCTTTAATCTTTTTCTCTTTTTTCTTCTTTATCCCCTAATTCTCTTCGGTTGGGTGGTAACCTTTATTGGGGGTTATTAACATCGTGAATACATTTTGTTCAGTGCCTTGTACATTGTGCCTTGTTGTGTTGTATTTTGTGCCTTTAAATCAGCGCAGCAGAGAGAGAACTACATAATCAAACACCTGGAGAAGAGAGATCATGGTGAAACAAAGAACCAACCCACATATGAAAGAAAAACAGGCATCATCAGAAAAGGAAGTAAATGAAATGGAGGCAATGGAGGCAAGCAACCTGTCAGAGAAAGAATTCAGAGAAATGGTCATAAGGTGGATGAAAAGAATGGAAGACAAATTCAACAATATGTGTAGGAACCAAGAGGAAATGAAGAAAAACCAAGAAGAAATGAAAAATGACATCACTGCTATAAAGAACTCAATAGAAAGCATCAACAGTAGACTAGAAGAAGCAGAAGACCGCATCAGCGAGCTAGAAGACAAGGTAGGAAAAAATACCCAAACAGAACAGCTTCTAGAAAAAAAAAATTAAAAAGCACGAGGAGAGCCTAAGAGAACTCTGGGACAATGCTAAACGAAACAACATGCGAATAATAGGGGTGTCAGAAGGAGAGGAAACTGAGCAAGGAATAGAAAACCTGTTTGAAAAAATAGAAACAGAAAATTTCCCTGATATAGGGAAGAAAAAACTCACACAAATCCAAGAAGCTCACAGAGTCCCAAACAAAATGAACCTGAAAAGACCGATGCCAAGGCACATAATAATTAAATTGACAAACACCAACGACAAAGCAAGAATCTTAAAAGCAGCCAAAGAGAGACAGAAAGTTACCTACAAAGGATCCTCCATCAGACTAGTGACTGATTTCTCAACAAAAACACATCAGGCAAGTGGGAATGGAATGAAATATACAAAGTCATGCAAAGGAAGGGTCTGAATCCAAGAATACTGTACCCAGCGAGGCTATCAATCAAAGTTGAGGGTCAAATCAGGAGTTTCACAGACAAAAATGGTCTACGGGAGTTTATTACAACAAAGCCAGCAATGCAAGAAATGCTAAAGGGTCTGCTGTAAATAGAAAAAATAGGAAACAAAGAAGGAACGCAGCGGTAAAGAACAAAAATGGCGACTAAGAAGTTTCTATCAATAATACTTTAAATGTAAATGGATTAAATTCCCCAGTCAAAAGGCATAGGGTAAATGAGTGGATAAGAAAACATGACCCATATATCTGCTGTCTACAGGAAACCCATCTCAGAAAAAAAGACGCACACAGACTGATGGTGAAGGGATGGAAAAAGGTTTTTCAGGCCAATGGAAGTGAAAAAAAAGCCGGGGTAGCAATACTTATATCTGACAAATTAGATCTCAAAGTGAAGGACATAAAAAGAGATCAAGAAGGCCACTTCGTAATACTAAAGGGAGCAGTCCAACAAGAAGAAATAACTCTGGTAAATATATATGCACCCAATATAGGAGCACCCAAATACGTAAGAAATCTTCTGGAGGAGATCAAGGGAGAGATTGACAGCAATACAATCATAGTAGGGGACCTTAACACCCCATTATCACCACTGGACAAATCCTCTAAACAGAAACTCAGCAATGAAACATCAATCCTAAATGACTCACTAGATCAGATGGAATTAATTGACATCTTCAGAACATTTCACCCCAAAGCCACAGAATATACATTCTCCTCAAGTGCACATGTGTCATCTTCAAAGATAGACCATATATTGGGTCACAGACAAAGTCTCTTCAAATTCAAGAAAACTGAAATCATATCAAGCATCTTCTCAGATCACAAAGGCATAAAACTGGAAATCAACTACAACAAAAACAATCCAGAAAAATCAAACACATGGAGACTAAATAGCATGCTATTAAACAACGACTGGGTTATTAGTGAGATCAAAGAAGACATAAAAAACATCATGGCAACGAATGACAATGAAAACACAACAATCCAAAACCTATGGGAAACAACAAAAGCAGTCTTGAGAGGGAAGTTCATAGCTCTACAAGCCTACTGCAAGAAACAAGAAACAATGAGAATAAATGACCTAACTCTACAACTCGAAGAATTAGAAAGAGAGCAACAAAAAAAGCCCACTGTAAGCAGAAGGAAGGAAATAACAAAGATCAGAGCGGAGATAAACGACATAGAGACCAAAAAACAATACAAAAGATCAACAAAACCAAGAGCTGGTTCTTTGAAAGGATAAACAAGATTGATACACCTCTAGCCAGGCTCACCAAGAAACAAAGAGAGAGGACCCAAATAAACAAAATCAGAAATGAAAGAGGAGAAATAACAACAGACCCCATAGAAATACAAAGGATTCTTAGAAAATACTATGAACAACACTACTCCAACACACTAGACAACCTGGAGGAAATGGACATATTCCTAGAAAAATACAACCTTCCAAAACTTAACCAGGAAGAATCTAAAAATCTCAATAGGCCCATAACTATGGAGGAAATAGAAGCAGTAATCAAAAAGCTTCCAGCAAACAAAAGCCCAGGGCCAAATGGCTTCACAGGGGAGTTTTACCAAACATTCAAGGAAGAACTAAAACCTATCCTCCTCAGACTATGTCAAAAGATCCAAGAGGAAGGAACACTTCCCAGCTCATTCTATGAAGCCAACATCACCCTAATCCCAAAACCAGATAAAGACAATACAATGAAAGAGAATTATAGGCCAATATCCCTCATGAACATAGATGCCAAAATCCTCAACAAAATCCTAGCAAATCGGATCCTGCAGTACGTCAAAAAGATCATACACCATGACCAAGTAGGATTTATCCCAGGGATGCAAGGATGGTACAATATCCGCAAATCAATGAACGTGATACATCACATAAACAAATTGAGAGAAACAAACCACATAGTCATATCAATTGATGCGGAAAAAGCATTTGACAAAATCCAACACCCTTTCTTGATAAAAACTCTCAGCAAGATAGCAATTGAGGGATCATACCTCAACATAATAAAAGCCATATATGACAAACCCACAGCCAACATCATAATCAATGGGCAAAAACTAAAACCATTCCCCCTAAAAACAGGAACAAGACAGGGATGCCCCTCTCACCACTCCTGTTCAACATAGCCCTGGAAGTACTAGCCGTTGCGATCAGACAAGAAGAAGAAATAAAAGTTATCCAGATTGGAAATGAAGAAGTAAAACTGTCCTTATTTGCAGATGACATGATACTGTACATACAGAACCCTTAAAGATTCCATCAAAAAATTATTAGACTTAAGTCTAATAATTCGGCAATAATAATAAATGAATTCGGCAATGTAGCAGGATACAAAATTAATGCTAAGAAATCCATGGCATTTCTTTACACCAATAGTGAACTTACAGAAAGTGAAACTACAAAAGCAATCCCATTTACCATTGCACCAAAAAAATTAAAATACCTAGGAATAAACTTAACTAAAGAGGTAAAAGACTTATATGCCAAAAATTACAGGACACTGAAAAAAGAGATAGTGGAAGACGTAAACAGATGGAAGAACATACCGTGTTCATGGATTGGTAGAAACAACATCATCAAAATGTCCACACTACCCAAAGCAATTTATAGATTCAATGCAATCCCCATTAAATTACCAACGGCATATTTCACAAATCTGGAACGAATGTTCCAAAAATTCATCTGGAATAAAAAAAGACCCTGAATAGCTGCAGCAATCCTGAGAAAGAACAAAGTAGGTGGGATCTCAATACCAGATATCAAACTGTATTACAAAGCCACTGTTCTTAAAACAGCTTGGAACTGGCACAAGAACAGACATATAGACCAATGGAATAGCATAGAGAACCCAGAAATCGAGCCAAACCACTATGCTCAATTTATATTCGACAAAGGAGGCAAGAGCATACCATGGAGTCAAGACAGTTTCTTCAATAAATGATGTTGGGAAAATTGGACAGATACATGCAAAAAGATGAAACTAGACAACCAACTCACACCATACACAAAAATAAACTCAAAATGGATAAAAGACTTAAACGTAAGACGGGAAACCATAAAATTACTAGAGGAATCCACATGCAGCGAAATCACAAACATATGCCGAAGGAATTTCTTCTCTGATAATGCTCCTAGGGCAGTGGAAACTAAAGAGAAAATAAACAAATGGGACTACATCAAAATAAAAAGCTTTTGCACAGCAAAGGAAACCATCAAAAAAACAACATGGGAGAACATATTTGCCAATGATACCACCAATAAGGGATTAATTTCCAACATTTACAGGGAACTCATGAAACTTAACAAAAGGAAGATAAACAATCCAATCAAAAAATGGGCAACGGACCTAGATAGACACTTTTCAAAAGAGGACATACAGAAGGCCGAAAGACATATGAACACATGCTCAACGTCACTAATTTTACGAGAGATGCAAATCCAAACGACAATGCGTTATCATCTCACACCTGTCGGAATGGCAATCATCAACAAATCAACAAACAACAAGTGTTGGAGAGGATGTGGAGAAAAAGGAACCCTTCTGCACTGCTGATGGGAATGCAGACTGGTGCAGCCACTGTGGAGAACAGTATGGAGTTTCCTCAAAAAACTAAAAATGGAACTCCCATTTGACCCAGTGATTCCACTTTTGGGAATATATCCCAAGAAACCAGAAACGCCAATCAGAAAGGATATATGCACCCCTATGTTCATAGCAGCACAATTCACCATAGCTAAGATTTGGAAACAGCCTAAGTACCCATCAGCAGATGAGTGGATTAGAAAACTGTGGTACATCTACACAATGGAATACTATGCTGCAGTAAAAAAAAAAAAAAAAAAAGGAACTCTTGCCTTTTGCAACAGCATGGATGGAACTGGAGAGCATTATGCTAAGTGAAATAAGCAGTCAGAGAAAGATAAATACCACATGATCTCACTCATTTGTGAATTATAGAGAACAACATAGACTGATGAAAAGAGACAGATCCAAAGACAGAAACAGTGATCAGGCTATAAATCCCTAGAAGTAAAGTAGGGGAGGGTGGGGGTAAGGGGAAGAGATCAACCGAAGGACTTGTATACATGTATATAAGCCAAACCAATTGACATGGATAACAGGGGGATGGGAGCATGAGTGTGCAGGGAGGGGGGGGATTAATCGGGGGGATGAGGACACATTTGTAATACCTTAACTAATAATAAAAAAATAAAAATAAAAATAAAGAAATAAGCCAGGAAGGGAAAGAAAACACCCCATGATCTCACTCATTTATGGATAATAAAGAACAGTATAACCTGATGAACAAAAAGATAGATAGAGAGGCAGAGAAGCATTGAACAGACTTTCAAATTACAGTGGGAAGGCTGGGGAGTGTTGGGGAGGGGAGGTAAGAAATCAACTGAAGGACTTGTATACATACATATAAGCATATGAATGGACACAAGACACTGGGGGTGTGGGGTGAGGGCATGTGCCGGGGGGGGGGGGGGGTAGGGGAGGCCAGGGGAAGGTCAATGGGGAAAAGAAAGGAGACATATGTAATATTTTAAATAATAATAATTTTAAAAGCCTAATATGCTAAGTGTCCAGTCGTCCAGTTGGCCACTCGACCAATCAAAGCGTAATATGCTAATGATATGGTAAGGCCCGCTCAACTGCTTGCTGTGACTTGCACAGACTACCAGGGGGAAGACAGTCGACTGGTTGACCTGTCACTATGACATGCACTACCAGTAGGAGGTAGATGCTCCAACGGATAGGTTAACTTGCTGCTGGAGTCTGGCCTATAGGGACTGAGGACACGACATGCCCTGGAGGCTTCCTGCAGTCCCTCCCTGGGAGGCCTACCTCCTGCATCCCTTGTGGCTCCTATGCTACACCAGTGGAATCCCTCAGTCTGGCCTGTGCCCTCTTTCAATCTGGGGTGAAGGACCCAACCCCTCCCCATGATTGCATGCATTTCATACACCAGGCCACTAGTATAAAATATTTATAAGTTACAGGAAAACCTACAATTGGAAGATACACATAGATTTTTTCTGCTCTGTTTTTCTACTATGTAGAGATCACACTTGCTTTTCCTTTACATGTCTCATATATTTTGTGGTAAAATCTGAGCATTTTAGGCAACGTATTGAAGCAAATCTGGGTACTGGGTTCCTACCACCACGTTTGGTGGTTTGTTGTCATTGTGTGCCTGGTCATTTACTGAGTGATGAGGCTGTGCTATTTCATATTTTGCTGAAGTGTCCTTCCCTGCAGTGTGAAGCTTCTAGTGTTGTTCCTGTGAGGGCATGATCTCGGGGCATGAGCACCATCACTTTTGGATGACTAGTGTTTTGAAAGCCTCTCTTTCAGTATGTCCTTCCCTGATTCTCCCTTAACCTGCCTATTTCCTTTGCTACCATGTCAAAGATGGAGACAAATTCTGTTAGCCACTGATCTGCTAGAACAAGAAGCAGGAATTTATACCCTAAAGTGTATTAAAAAGGAAAAAAACTCAGGTAGCACTGTCGCTGAGATATTAAAAATTTTCCTGGTATTGTAATCACAAGGAGGGAGTTAATAAGCAATGCAAACTCCATTTTCATAATTCCTCTGCTAATCCTTTTCTTTAGGTAACTTTTTTACATTTGCAAATACAAAGTTACTAATCAATTGGTTCTGAAGGAGAAAGTGAGTAAGGAGGGATTTTAAAGGCTTCCATCAAGCATATTCTTAGCTCACTGCATTTTCCTGAAAGACTTTAAGGAGATGAATCCTAAAACAGAAATTATGTATCTAAGTTCCCGTTTTGGAAACGGCTAGACTTATACAAATTATACGAAGAAATTATGGACTCTTATTATGGAAAACAGCCTATAGCATATTGGTGTTGTGTTAATTGAAGAAGTAAACTTAAATAAATTTCTCAGATGATAAATGAACAATAAATAGACTTGAAATATTCTTGTTCTTACCAGCATGGTGCATTGATAGTTTCTTGGCTTCCCCCTTGCTTAAACCTTTTCCAAAGTCACCCGGTAATTGTTCTGTATCAGTCTCTATAGAAATGAGCAATTTAAAATTAGTTTTGTAAAGCAACTACTAACACGTGTGTGTGTGTGTGTGTGTGTGTGTGTGTGTGTGTGTGTGTTGTGTATGTGTGAGTTGGTTTCTGTGTATAAGTGTGTTTACGACTAGTGCTCCCCTTATAAGCATTTTTATCACTGGAAATGGACTATACTAAAGTATCCATATTTCTGAAATAAATACTTTAAAATCATTACAAACATTAGCCATCACGTAACCCTCATAGCACAGAGGCTTATACAAGTTCAGTGATTTGACCAGGTGTCATATCCATCTAATCACAAAACTCAATCACCAGCTGATGTGATGTCTCATAATTCTTTAATGGGTCCTTCCTTCCTCCCTCCCTCCCTCCTTCCCTCCCTTCCTCCTCTTCCTCCTCCTCCTCCTCCTCCTCCTCCTCCTCCTCCTCCTCCTCCTCCTTCTGTTTCTTCTTCTTCTTCTTTTCTCTTTCTTTGTTTCTTTCTTTGTTTCTTTCTTTCTTTCATTCTCTCTTTCTCTCTTTCTATCTTTCTCCCTTTCATTCATTCTTTCTTTTTTGAAGAATGGAACCCCTTTTCTAACCTTCACTCTGAAAAATAGTTTGCCTAGACATAAGAAGCATAGTGATATTTTTTCTATTAGCACTCTGACTATGCCATCCCACTGCCTGATGTCCTGGAGTGTTTGTGAGGTCAACTCAGCTCTTCATCTTGCCAGATTTTCTCTTTTATATGATGAGTTGTATAACCTTTCTGGGTTGTAGTATTTTCTCTGTCCTTCATAGCTTTTACCAACCTGGATCTGATTGCACATTTCATTGTACCTATTCTATGTAGATTTCATTGAGCTTGGATGTGCAGATTGATATTTTTCATTGAATATGTTTGAAAATATTCAACCATTATTTCTTCCAATGCTTTTCCTGCCCCCTTCCTCCCTGCTCTACTTTCACTCTTCCCATTATTTCAAGTGTAGAGATTCTTTCTTCTGACAATTCCAATCTATCCCTGTACCCCTATAATGCATTTTACCTAAGAGTTATTAGAATTTCAATAACAAAATCATCAGTTTTTTCCTTTTCATATATCATTCTGTCTCTCTGTTGACATTTTCATTTGGTGAGAACTAGCCACCTATGGTCTTTTCCCCTTTAAACATGGGGTTCTTTATTTAAAATATTTATAAATTATAGAAAACCTACAACTGGAACACACACAAAGATTTGTTCTGCTCTGCCCTCCACCTATGTAGAGTTGACACTTGTTGCTCCTTTACATGTCTCATAAATCTTGTGGTAAAAACTGTGCATTTTAGGCAATGTATTGAAGGAAATCTGGGTACTGGGTTCCTCATCGCATTTGGAGGCTTGTTTTTCATTGTGTGCCTGATAATTTACTGAGTGATGAGGTTGTGTTATTTCATATTTTACTGAAGTGTCCTTCCCTGCAGTGTGACGCTTCTAGTGTTGTTCCTGTGAGGGTATGATCTCGTGGCATGAGCACCATCACTTTTGGATGACTAGTGTTTTGAAAGCCTCTCTTTCAGTGTGTCCTTCCTTGATTCTCCCTTAACCTGCCTATTTCCTTTGTTACCATGTCAAAGATGGAGACAAATTCTGTTAGCCACTGATCTGCTAGAGCAAGAAGCAGTAATTTATACCCTAAAGTGTATTAAAAAGGAAAAAGCTCAGGAAACACTGTCCGCTGAGATATTAAAAATTTTCCTGGTATTGTAAACACAAGGAGTGAGTTCATAAGCAATGCAAAGTCTATTTTCTTAATTCCTCTTCTAATCCCTTTCTTAAGGTAACTTTTTTACATTTGCAAATACAAAGTTACTAATCAATTGGTTCTGAAGGAGAAAGTGAGTAAGGAGGGATTTTAAAGGCTTCCATCAAGCATATTCTTAGCTCACTGCATTTTCCTGAAGGACTTTAAGGAGATGAATCCTAAAACAGAAATTATGTATCTAAGTTCCCGTTTTGGAAACGGCTAGACTTATAATAATTATAGGAAGAAATTGTGGACTCTTATTATGGAAAACAGCCTATAGCATATAGGTGTTGTATTAATTGAAGAAGTAAACTTAAATAAATTTCTCAGATGATAAATGAACAATAAATAGACTTGAAATATTCTTGTTCTTACCAGTAAGGTGCATTGATAGTTTCTTGGCTTCCCCAGTGATTATACCTCTTCCAAAGTCACGCGGTAAGTGTTCTGTATCAGTCTCTATAGAAATGAACAGTTTAAAATCAGTTTTATAAAGCAAATATTAACACGTGTGTGTGTGTGTGAGAGTGTGTGTGTTTGAGAGTATGGGTGTGAGTTGGTTTCTGTGTGTTAAATGTGTTTGTAGGTAGTGCTTCCCTTATTAGCATTCTTATCACTGGAAATGGATTGTACTAAAGTATCTGTGTTTCTGAAATAAATGCCTTAAAGTCTTTACCAACATGAGCCATCATATAACCCTCAATGCACAGCGGCTTATACAGGTTCAGAGATTTGACCAAGGTGTAATGTCCAACTAATGACAAAATGCAATCACAAACTGATGTCTCATAATTCTTAAAGGGGTCTTTTCTTTTTTTCCTTCATTTCTTTCTTCTTTCTTTACTCCCTTCCTTCCCTTTTTTTTTCTTTTTTTGAAAAATGGAATCCCTTTTTCTAACCTTCACTCTGAAAAACAGTTTGGCTAGATATAAGAATCATAGTGATATTTTTTCTATTAGTATTCTCACTATAGATTCCCACTGCCTGAGGCCCTGGAGTGTTTGTGAGGTCAAGTCTGCTGACCTGGTTTCATCTTGCCAGGTTTCTCTTTTCTATGATGAGTTATTTGCCCTTCGTGGGTTGTATTGTTTTCTCTTTCCTTCATAGCTTTTACCATCCTGGGTCTGATTGCACATTTCATTGTACCTATTCTACGTAGATTTCATTGAGCTTGGCTGTGTAGATTGATATTTTTCATTGAATATGTTTGAAAATATTCAACCATTATTTCTTCCAATGCTTTTCCTGCCCCCTTCCTCCCTGCTCTACTTTCACTGCATATTTCAAGTGCAGAGAGTCTTTCTTCTGACAATTCCAATCTATCCCTGTGCCCCTATAATGCATTTTACCTAAGAGTTATTAGAATTTCAATACCAAAATCATCAGTGTCTTCCTTTTCATATATCATTCTCTCTCTCTGTTCACATTTTCATTTGGTGAGACCTAGCCACCTATCGTCTTTTCTCATTTAAACATGGGGTTCTTTATTTAAAATATTTATAAATTATAGGAAAACCTACAACTGGAACACACACAAAGATTTGTTCTGCTCTGCCCTCCTCCTATGTAGAGTTCACACTTGTTGTTCCTTTACATGTCTCATATATTTTGTGGTAAAACATCAGCATTTTAGGCAATGTATTGTAGGAAACCTGGCTACCCTGTACCTCTGACCGCCTTTGGAGGCTTGTTTTTCATTGTGTGCCTGTTCATTTACTGAATAATAACGCTGTGCTATTTCATATTTTACTGAATGCCCTTCCCTGCAGTGTGACGCTTCTAATGTTGTTTCTGGGTCTATTCATCACTTTTGGATGACTAGTGTTTTGAAAGCCTCTCAGTATCTCCTTCTCTGATTCTCCTTTGCTACCATGTCAAAGATGGTGAGAGTGTGTTAGCTATTGATATGCCAGAAAAAGAAGCAATAATGTATCCCCTAAACTGTATTAAAAGGGAAAAAATTCAAGTAGCACCAACACCTGGGATATTAGATATTTTCCTGGTATTGTAATCACATGGAGGGAATTAAAAAGCAATGCAATGTCTATTTTCTAAATTCCTCTACTAATCTATTTCTTAAGGTAACTTTTCTGCATTTGCAAACACAAAGCAACTAATGAATTGGGCCTGAAAGAGAAGGTGAGTAAGGTGGCATTTTAAAGGTTTCCATCAAGCATATTTCAAGCTCACAATAGCATTGGATTTTTGTGGACGACTTTCAGGAGATGAATCCTAAAACAGAAATTATGCATCTAAGTACCTATTGGTGGTAACTGCTAGTGTTCTACTAATTATAGGAAGAAATTATGGAGAAGTTTTATTATGTACAATAGCATATAGGTGCTGTGGTCATTAAAGGTGTAACTTAAATAAATGTCTGAGAAGACAAATGAACCATAAATAGACTTGAAATATTCTTGTTCTTACCAGTAAGGTGTATTGATAGTTTCTTGGCTTCCCCAGTGATTATACCACTTCCAAAGTCACCTGGTAAGTATTCTGCATCAGTCTCTATAGAAATGAGCAGTTTAAAATCAGTTTTATAAAGCAAATATTAACACGTGTGTGTGTGTGTGTGTGTGTGTGTGTGTGTGTGTGTGTGTGTGAGAGAGAGAGAGAGAGAGAGTATGGGTGTGAGTTGGTTTCTGTGTGTTAAGTGTGTTTGTAGGTAGTGCTTCCCTTATTAGCATTCTTATCACTGAAAATGGATTGTACTAAAGTATCTGTGTTTCCCAAATAAATGCCTTAAAGTCTTTACCAACATTAGCCATCATATAACCCTCAATGCACAGCGGCTTATACAGGTTCAGTGATTTGATCAAGGTGTAACGTCCAGCTAATGACAAAATGCAATCACAAACTGATGTCTCATAATTCTTTAATAGGTCTTTTTTTTTATTCCTTCATTTCTCTCTTCTTTCTTTACTCCCTTCCTTCCATTTTTTCTTTCTTTTTATGAAAAATGGAATCCCTTTTTCTAACCTTAACTCTGAAAAACAGTTTGGCTAGATATAAGAATCATAGTGATAGTTTTTTGTGTTAGTACTCTATGCATTCCCACTGCCTGATGTCCTGGAGTGTTTGTGAGGTCAAGTCTGCTGACCTGGTTTCATCTTGCCAGGTTTCTCTTTTCTATGATGAGTTGTTTGCCCTTCGTGGGTTGTATTATTTTCTCTTTCCTTCATAGCTTTTACCATCCTGGGTCTGATTGCACATTTCATTGTACCTATTCTACGTAGATTTCATTGAGCTTGGCTGTGCAGATTGATATTTTTCATTGAATATGTTTGAAAATATTCAACCATTATTTCTTCCAATGCTTTTCCTGCCCCCTTCCTCCCTGCTCTACTGTCACTCTTCCCATTATTTCAAGTGCAGAGAGTCTTTCTTCTGACAATTCCAATCTATCCCTGTGCCCTATAATGCATTTTAGCTAAGAGTTATTAGAATTTCAATACCAAAATCATCAGTGTCTTCCTTTTCATATATCATTCTCTCTCTCTGTTGACATTTTCATTTGGTGAGAACTAGCCACCTATGGTCTTTTCTCTTTTAAACATGGGGTTCTTTATTTAAAATATTTATAAATTATAGAAAACCTACAACTGGAACACACACAAAGATTTGTTCTGCTCTGCCCTCCTCCTGTGTAGAGTTCACACTTGTTGTTCCTTTACATGTCTCATATATTTTGTGGTAAAACCTCAGCATTTTAGGCAATGTATTGTAGGAAACCTGGCTACCCTGTACCTCTGACCGCCTTTGGAGGCTTGTTTTTCATTGTGTGCCTGGTCATTTACTGAGTGATGAGGTTGTGTTATTTCATATTTTACTGAAGTGTCCTTCCCTGCAGTGTGATGCTTCTAGTGTTGTTTCTGTGAGGGTATGATCTCGGGGCATGAGTGTGGGAAACTGTGACAGGGTCCAACCCCAGCAGGTCCAGGGGTTCCCAAAGGCGTAGACGGAGTTGGCGAAGAAGGAAGCACATGGAGACAGTGTTCAGTTGATCAGCAGCCTAGCCAGGATCTCCAGCCAGGATCTCCAGCCAAGTTCTGGCCTGGATCTCCAGAGAGGTTCTGGTTAAGATCTCCAGCCAGGTTCTGTGTCCATGTTCTCTTGGTAGGTTCTCCAGGTTCTCCAGCCAGGTTCTGTAGCCATGTTCCCTCGCTAGTTTCTCCAGCCAGGTTCTGTCCAGGTTCTCAAGCCAGGTTCAGTCACCAGGTTCTAGTCAGGTTCTCTTGCCATGTTCTATCCAGGTTCTGTAGCCAGGTTCTGTCTCTAGGTTCTGTTGCCAGTTTCTGTCCAGGATCTTTTGCCATGTTCTCTCCAGCGAAGTTCTTCTGTCTCTAGGTTCTGTGTAGGTTCTGTCTTCTAAGTTCTGTGTTGTTACATCTGTATTTATACCAGTTGATTCCAATCCTATCAATCTCTATTCCAAAGGTTAGGGCGTTTCTTATCTCCATTCCAGGGAGTAAAGATTATGTAGCTTAAGCATGATTGTTCATAGTTAAAGTGATTAACTACCCGCCTGGCACTTAGTTAAGGAGTTTCATCCCCTCCCTAACTTCAGGGAAAAATCCCTACCTGGGGAAACAACTTTTCTCAGAGAGGTGACCTTGGTTAAAACACACAGCGCTAAGGGGAGCAAACATATTAAGAACAGTATGCTATATACGCCAGGACCCTTGAAACATATGCTGTGCAGATGTTTCTTTCCTGCAGCGACTGTATCAAGCAGCAAGGATGGACCGGCTTCCGGCAACTGTTTATTGCCTTCACTATCTGATAAGCATAGACAGAGAACTCACCGAAACCCCCGAAGGCTGGGTGCCTTTGAAGCCCTAGCAAAACTCAGAGCTAGGCGCCACCTCTGTTTGTCCAGACAGTGGTAGCTGAAACTACTCCCCCATTTATTATTATGTAAATCCTTGCTGATGGGCTAGTCTGCTTGTTACTAGGGGGTCACCTGCCTAAGGGCTATGCTATGGGTGCATCCCAGATCAATAAAAGCTTGGTGAGGCCTGAGCACGGAGGAAGTCCTTCGGGACTTGCTGCCTGGTCCCCCAATATTGCAAAATTATCTCGTGTCTTTTTCTCTCATTTGTTGTGCGGCTCCTCTTTCAAATACGGAACCCTACTTCACCCAAAACGTGGAGGGAGTCTTACTCGACACATGAGCACCATCACTTTTGGATGACTAGTGTTTTGAAAGCCTCTCTTTCAGTATGTCCTTCCCTGATTCTCCCTTAACCTGCCTATTTCCTTTGCTACCATGTCAAAGATGGAGACAAATTCTGTTAGCCACTGATCTGCTAGAACAAGAAGCAGGAATTTATACACTAAAGTGTATTAAAAAGGAAAAAAACTCAGGTAGCACTGTCGCTGAGATATTAAAAATTTTCCTGGTATTGTAATCACAAGGAGGGAGTTAATAAGCAATGCAAACTCCATTTTCATAATTCCTCTGCTAATCCTTTTCTTTAGGTAACTTTTTTACATTTGCAAATACAAAGTTACTAATCAATTGGTTCTGAAAGAGAAAGTGAGTAAGGAGGGATTTTAAAGGCTTCCATCAAGCATATTCTTAGCTCACTGCGTTTTCCTGAAAGACTTTAAGGAGATGAATCCTAAAACAGAAATTATGTATCTAAGTTCCCATTTTGGAAACGGCTAGACTTATACAAATTATACGAAGAAATTATGGACTCTTATTATGGAAAACAGCCTATAGCATATAGGTGTTGTGTTAATTGAAGAAGTAAACTTAAATAAATTTCTCAGATGATAAATGAACAATAAATAGACTTGAAATATTCTTGTTCTTACCAGTATGGTGCATTGATAGTTTCTTGGCTTCCCCAGTGATTATACCTCTTCCAAAGTCACGCGGTAAGTATTCTGTATCAGTCTCTATAGAAATGAACAGTTTAAAATCAGTTTTATAAAGCAAATATTAACACGTGTGTGTGTGTGTGTGTGTGTGTGTGTGTGTGAGTATGTGTGTAAGTTGGTTTCTGTGTGATAAGTGTGTTTGTAGCTAGTGCTTCCCTTATTAGAATTCTTATCACTGGAAATGGATTGTACTAAAGTATCTGTGTTTCCCAAATAAATGCCTTAAAGTCTTTACCAACATTAGCCATCATATAACCCTCAATGCACAGCGGCTTATACAGGTTCAGTGATTTGACCAAGGTGTAACGTCGAACTAATGACAAAATGCAATCACAAACTGATGTCTCATAAATCTTTAACGGGTCTTTTCTTTTTTTTCTTCGTTTCTTTCTTTTTTCTTTCCTCCCTTAATTCCATTTTTTCTTTCTTTTTTGAAAAATGGAATCCCTTTTTCTAACCTTAACTCTGAAAAATAGTTTGGCTATATATAAGAATCATACTGGTATTTTTTCTATTAGTACTCTGACTATGCATTCCCACTGCCGGAGGTGCTGGAGTGTTTGTGAGGTCAAGTCTGCTGACCTGGTTTCATCTTGCCAGGTTTCTCTTTTCTATGATGAGTTATTTGCCCTTCGTGGGTTGTATTGTTTTCTCTTTCCTTCATAGCTTTTACCATCCTGGGTCTGATTGCACATTTCATTATACCTATTCTACTTAGATTTCATTGAGCTTGGCTGTATAGATTGATATTTTTCATTGAATATGTTTGTAAATATTCAACCATTATTTCTTCCAATGCTTTTCCTGCCCCCTTCCTCCCTGCTCTACTGTCACTCTTCCCATTATTTCAAGTGCAGAGAGTCTTTCTTCTGACAATTCCAATCTATCCCTGTGCCCCTATAATGCATTTTACCTAGAGTTATTAGAATTTCAATACCAAAATCATCAGTGTCTTCCTTTTCATATATCATTCTCTCTCTCTGTTGACATTTTCATTTGGTGAGAACTAGCCACCTATGGTCTTTTCTCTTTTAAACATGGGGTTCTTTATTTAAAATATTTATAAATTATAGGAAAACCTACAACTGGAACACACACAAAGATTTGTTCTGCTCTGCCCTCCTCCTATGTAGAGTTCACACTTGTTGTTCCTTTACATGTCTCATATATTTTGTGGTAAAACATCAGCATTTTAGACAATGTTTTGTAGCAAACCTGGCTACCCTGTACCTCTGACCGCCTTTGGAGGCTTGTTTTTCATTGTGTGCCGGATCTTTTACTGGATGATAACGCTGTGCAATTTCATATTTTACTGAATGCCCTTCCCTGCAGTGTGACGCTTCTAATGTTGTTTCTGGGTCTATTCATCACTTTTGGATGACTAGTGTTTTGAAAGCCTCTCAGTATCTCCTTCTCTGATTCTCCTTTGCTACCATGTCAAAGATGGTGAGAGTGTGTTAGCTATTGATATGCCAGAAAAAGAAGCAATAATGTATCCCCTAAACTGTATTAAAAGGGAAAAAATTCAAGTAGCACCAACACCTGGGATATTAGATATTTTCCTGGTATTGTAATCACATGGAGGGAATTAAAAAGCAATGCAATGTCTATTTTCTAAATTCCTCTACTAATTTATTTCTTAAGGTAACTTTTCTGCATTTGCAAACACAAAGCAACTAATGAATTGGGCCTGAAAGAGAAGGTGAGTAAGGTGGCATTTTAAAGGTTTCCATCAAGCATATTTCAAGCTCACAATAGCATTGGATTTTTGTGGACGGCTTTTAGGAGATGAATCCTAAAACAGAAATTATGCATCTAAGTACCTATTGATGGTAACTGCTAGTGTTCTACTAATTATAGGAAGAAATTATGGAGAAGTTTATTATGTACAATAGCATATAGGTGCTGAGGTCATTAAAGGTGTAACTTAAATAAATGTCTGAGAAGACAAATGAACCATAAATAGACTTGAAATATTCTTGTTCTTACCAGTATGGTGTATTGATAGTTTCTTCGCTTCCCCAGTGATTATACCTCTTCCAAAGTCACCTGGTAAGTATTCTGCATCAGTCTCTATAGAAATGAGCAGTTTAAAATCAGTTTTATAAAGCAAATATTAACACGTGTGTGTGTGTGTGTGTGTGTGTGTGTGTGTGTGTGTGTGTGTGAGAGAGAGAGAGAGAGAGAGAGAGAGAGAGAGAGTATGGGTGTGAGTTGTTTTCTGTGTGATAAGTGTGTTTGTAGCTAGTGCTTCCCTTATTAGAATTCTTATCACTGGAAATGGATTGTACTAAAGTATCTGTGTTTCTGAAATGAATGCCTTAAAGTCTTTACCAACATTAGCCATCATATAACCCTCAATGCACAGCGGCTTATACAGGTTCAGTGATTTGATCAAGGTGTAACGTCCAGCTAATGACAAAATGCAATCACAAACTGATGTCTCATAAATCTTTAACGGGTCTTTTCTTTTTTTTCTTCGTTTCTTTCTTTTTTCTTTCCTCCCTTAATTCCATTTTTTCTTTCTTTTTTGAAAAATGGAATCCCTTTTTCTAACCTTAACTCTGAAAAATAGTTTGGCTATATATAAGAATCATACTGGTATTTTTTCTATTAGTACTCTGACTATGCATTCCCACTGCCGGAGGTGCTGGAGTGTTTGTGAGGTCAAGTCTGCTGACCTGGTTTCATCTTGCCAGGTTTCTCTTTTCTATGATGAGTTATTTGCCTTTCGTGGGTTGTATTGTTTTCTCTTTCCTTCATAGCTTTTACCATCCTGGGTCTGATTGCACATTTCATTATACCTATTCTACTTAGATTTCATTGAGCTTGGCTGTATAGATTGATATTTTTCATTGAATATGTTTGTAAATATTCAACCATTATTTCTTCCAATGCTTTTCCTGCCCCCTTCCTCCCTGCTCTACTGTCACTCTTCCCATTATTTCAAGTGCAGAGAGTCTTTCTTCTGACAATTCCAATCTATCCCTGTGCCCCTATAATGCATTTTACCTAGAGTTATTAGAATTTCAATACCAAAATCATCAGTGTCTTCCTTTTCATATATCATTCTCTCTCTCTGTTGACATTTTCATTTGGTGAGAACTAGCCACCTATGGTCTTTTCTCTTTTAAACATGGGGTTCTTTATTTAAAATATTTATAAATTATAGGAAAACCTACAACTGGAACACACACAAAGATTTGTTCTGCTCTGCCCTCCTCCTATGTAGAGTTCACACTTGTTGTTCCTTTACATGTCTCATATATTTTGTGGTAAAACATCAGCATTTTAGACAATGTTTTGTAGCAAACCTGGCTACCCTGTACCTCTGACCACCTTTGGAGGCTTGTTTTTCATTGTGTGCCGGATCTTTTACTGGATGATAACGCTGTGCAATTTCATATTTTACTGAATGCCCTTCCCTGCAGTGTGACGCTTCTAATGTTGTTTCTGGGTCTATTCATCACTTTTGGATGACTAGTGTTTTGAAAGCCTCTCAGTATCTCCTTCTCTGATTCTCCTTTGCTACCATGTCAAAGATGGTGAGAGTGTGTTAGCTATTGATATGCCAGAAAAAGAAGGAATAATGTATCCCCTAAACTGTATTAAAAGGGAAAAAATTCAAGTAGCACCAACACCTGGGATATTAGATATTTTCCTGGTATTGTAATCACATGGAGGGAATTAAAAAGCAATGCAATGTCTATTTTCTAAATTCCTCTACTAATTTATTTCTTAAGGTAACTTTTCTGCATTTGCAAACACAAAGCAACTAATGAATTGGGCCTGAAAGAGAAGGTGAGTAAGGTGGCATTTTAAAGGTTTCCATCAAGCATATTTCAAGCTCACAATAGCATTGGATTTTTGTGGACGGCTTTTAGGAGATGAATCCTAAAACAGAAATTATGCATCTAAGTACCTATTGATGGTAACTGCTAGTGTTCTACTAATTATAGGAAGAAATTATGGAGAAGTTTATTATGTACAATAGCATATAGGTGCTGAGGTCATTAAAGGTGTAACTTAAATAAATGTCTGAGAAGACAAATGAACCATAAATAGACTTGAAATATTCTTGTTCTTACCAGTATGGTGTATTGATAGTTTCTTCGCTTCCCCAGTGATTATACCTCTTCCAAAGTCACGCGGTAAGTATTCTGCATCAGTCTCTATAGAAATGAGCAGTTTAAAATCAGTTTTATAAAGCAAATATTAACACGTGTGTGTGTGTGTGTGTGTGTGTGTGTGTGTGTGTAAGTTGGTTTCTGTGTGATAAGTGTGTTTGTAGCTAGTGCTTCCCTTATTAGCATTCTTATCACTGGAAATGGATTGTACTAAAGTATCTGTGTTTATGAAATAAAGACCTTAAAGTCTTTACCAACATTAGCCATCATATAACCCTTAATGTACAGCGGCTTATACAGGTTCAGTGATTTGATCAAGGTGTAACGTCCAACTAATGACAAAATGCAATCACAAACTGATGTCTCATAATTCTTTAATGGGTCTTTTCTTTTTTTTCTTCCTTTCTTTCTTCTTTCTTTCCTCCCTTAATTCCATTTTTTTCTTTCTTTTTTGAAAAATGGAATCCCTTTTTCTAACCTTCATTCTGAAAAATTGTTTGGCTAGATATAAGAATCATAGTGATATTTTTTCTATTAGCACTCTGACTATGCCATCCTACTGTCTGATGTCCTGGAGTGTTTGTAAGGTCAATTCTGCTGACCTGGTTTCATCTTGCCAGGTTTCTCTTTTCTATGATGAGTTGTTTGCCCTTCGTGGGTTGTATTATTTTCTCTTTCCTTCATAGCTTTTACCAACCTGGATCTGATTGCACATTTCATTGTACCTATTCTACTTAGATTTCATTGAGCTTGGCTGTATAGATTGATATTTTTCATGGAAAATGTTTGAAAATATTCAACCATTATTTCTTCCAATGCTTTTCCTGCCCCCTTCCTCCCTGCTCTACTGTCACTCGTCCTATATTTCAAGTGCAGAGAGTCTTTATTCTGACAATTCCAATCTATCCCTGTGCCCCTATAATGCATTTTACCTAGAGTTATTAGAATTTCAATACCAAAATCATCAGTGTCTTCCTTTTCATATATCATTCTCTCTCTCTGTTGACATTTTCATTTGGTGAGAACTAGCCACCTATGGTCTTTTCCCCTTTAAACATGGGGTTCTTTATTTAAAATATTTATAAATTATAGAAAACCTACAACGGGAACACACACAAAGATTTGTTCTGCTCTGCCCTCCTCCTATGTAGAGTTCACACTTGTTGCTCCTTAACATGTCTCATATATTTTGTGGTAAATACTGTGCATTTTAGGCAATGTATTGAAGGAAATCTGGGTACTAGGTTCCTCTTATCACATTTGGAGGCTTGTTTTTCATTATGTGCATGGTCATTTACTGAGTGATGAGGTTGTGTTATTTCATATTTTATTGAAGTGTCCTTCCCTGCAGTGTGACGCTTCTAGTGTTGCTCCTGTGAGGGCATGATGTCGGGGCATGAGCACCATCACTTTTGGATGACTAGTGTTTTGAAAGCCTCTCTTTCAGGGTGTTCTTCCCTGATTCTCTTTTAACTGGCCTATTTCCTTTGCTGCCGTGTCAAAGATGGAGACAAATTCTGTTAGCCACTGATCTGCTAGAGCAAGAAGCAGTAATGTATACCCTAAACTGTATTAAAAAGGAAAAAACTCAGGTAGTACCATCACCTGGGAAATTAGATATTTTTCTGGTATTGTAATCACATGTTGGGAATTAATAAGCACTGCAATGTCTATTTTCTAATTTCCTCTTCTAATATATCTCTTTAGGTAACTTTTCTGCATTTGCAAACACAAAGCAACTAATGAATTGGGCCTGAAAGAGAAAGTGAGTAAGGTGGCATTTTAAAAGTTTCCATCAAGCATATTTTGAGCTCACAGTACCATTGGTAATTTGTGGATGACTTTAAGGAGATGAATCCTAAAACAGAAATTATGCATCTAAGTACCTATTGATGGTAACTGCCTGTGTTCTATTAATTATAGGAAGAAATTATGGAGAAGTTTTAATATGTACAACAGCATATAGTTACTGTGGTCATTAAAGGTGTAACTTAAATAAATGTCTGAGAAGACAAATGAACCATAAATAGACTTGAAATATTCTTGTTCTAACCAGCATGGTGCATTCATAGTTTCTTGGCTTCCCCAGTGATTATACCTCTTCCAAAGTCACCTGGTAAGTATTCTGCATCAGTCTCTATAGAAATGAGCAGTTTAAAGTCAGTTTTGTAAAGCAAATATTAACACGTGTGTGTGTGTGTGTGTGTGTGTGTGTGTGTGTGTGTGTTGGTTTCCATGTAAAAGTGTGTTGTGACTACTGCTCCCTTTTTAGCATTCTTATCACTGGAAATGGATTGTACTGAAATATCTGTTTCTGAAATAAATACCTTACAATCCTTACAGACATTAGCCATCACATAACCCTCATTGCACAGAGGCTTATTCATGTTCAGTGATTTGACCAAGGTCTCGTATCCAACTAATGACAAGATGCAATCACAAACTGATCTCTCATAATTCTTTAACGGGTCTTTTCTCATAACCTACACGTTGTTTTGCAAATTTCCATCATCTTAGAGAGTGTATCTTAATAACATAACTTAAAACACACACGCATTTCTATTGCAAGGATAAATCTAGTTGTTGCAAGTCCAAACAGTATTCCCCAAGTCAGGTTGCAAACAGTGATCATCCTAGTCACAGAACCTTCCTATGAGGCAGGAATTCTTAGACTTCTCCATGAATATATCCATGTCCTCACCCTCTTTTTCATTCTATAGGTGTGAAACTGTTAAGCATTGGCTAGCTTTGGAAAAAAATAACAGGTAATTTCTGGACAGAGGGAAAGCTTACACCCTCTTTAGTCTTAAAAGCATGTAGACCTTGTAGCTGGGAAATATGCGGGTAATTTGCAATATTGTGAGCATTGGTATTGAGTCCCTTTACATTTGTGTCTTTATGTGATTTTCACCTTTTGATGGATTTGGAAATAACTCTCTAGGCCCAATTACGGAAAAACTATAATGAAATTTAGTTTAAAAAGGGCATGTTGCAGAAAATACCTTATAATTATTATGGTAACTTTTCATGGGCTACTGGGTAAAGTTTCCTGGGTAATAATAATAATAATAATTCAATTGCAAAAGGAATTTTATGGAAATGCAGACAACATGGACTGGAAGCCTTGTTTGGTGGAAAGACTGAGCCCATGAATATAACCATTGTATACTACAACATAATATAATTATCACTTTTGTACAATCTTGGCAACCAAAATGTTCATACTACTTGTTTTTTTGTTGTTGTTGTTTGTTTGACTTTTGTTTTGTTTTTAATAGTAAGTCTATTGCAATGCTCTGCAACCAAACCCAAAATACTAGTATATCAAGGTATACCTTACTTATGGAAAGAATTCACCTAATTAAAGGAAGGTATTCATGAATATGTCTCCATGTAATACTAAACACTGGGTACTTTTTTCTTCAAGATCCACACTAATTCAATTCATTGTACATTTCAACACCAGAATTTCCATTTTCATTTGTTTTTTTAATATAAATTTTTCTCTCTTGGTTGATACTATGTATTTCATGAAATATGTTAACCATACCTTCCTTTTTCTTTGCAAATATTGCATTTCTTATTAAATAAACATTTTTCAAAACCCTGCATCAAGCAAGTAATTCGGTCCCTCTTTCCAATAGCATTTGCTCCTGTTGCATATCTGAGATCCATTTTGGGTCTCACAATATTTCAAACATCAATAGTATTACAGTTACTATGGTGATATGTAGATAATTATCTTTGATATAGCCACTGTAATTTTTCTGGAGTGCTTCATACTGATGCTGTTGTAATAACCTATTTATAATTTAAGAGTAAAGGAGTTAATGGGAGACCAGATAATATAAGCGTGCCATTTATAAAGCTCTGACAAAAAGCACATTTTATTCTCTCTAAGTCTGTTCCCTGCTGACTGATGGGGCAAGGGACTGGGCAAAGGTAGATTGGAGGCATGGCCAATAACATCTGGGTGACATAGGAAGGTGCTTTGCTGCCCATCACAGCTGGCCAGAATGGGCTTGGTCACTGCAAGCGAGTCAAACCTGAATATTTCAGCTTGAAACAGATGAGCTCACTAGGTTTCTGGCTTAAGGGGGATGGTACTTTACAACTTGAGGAATCTAACTCCATGCAATAAGCTTTTTACCACATTTCATTATCCCCTGTGGCTTCTCAATATTCTTATTTCCGTGGTACACCAAAAACCTGACTCCCGTGGGTGACAGAAATTTGATTCCTCTGTTAACATCTTTTTGTGAGAGAATCTGTTAGGGACAGCTATAGAATACTGGGGCTAGCTATAATTGTAAGAAATATTAATCATGCTCTGCTGTGATTGTTTTCTTCTGATTAAAGAAATCATATTCTAATCTGGCTGGGATCTGAGAGGTAAGAACTGCCTATTATCATAGTGTTATAATGTACCCCGCAAATCACACAAGGATGCCTCAAGAAGTCAAATTAAAGAGTCACATTTATTGCAAATCCGGGACTATGAGGGGACATTTCCCAAATCTCATAGTGATAAGATGGCTGCAACACCAGATTTATATAGGCAAAAATCACAAAGTTATAGGTTACATCCCAGGGTTTGGAATGAGGAACCTGGTTCACAAAAAAAGCAGTTTACAGAAGCAGAATTAAGCATGTTAATTATAGTTTTGGGTCTCTGGATCACAGAGTTGACAGAAACATATTATCTAGAGCCCTCAGGTCTTGGGACCACTGAAATGACAGGGAAACATTATCTGGAACCCTCAGGTCTTGAGATAATTGTGCTGTCCTGGTTCCCAGGTACAGAGGAATTTGCTTTCTAAAACCAGTAAGATTGCAATCAATGGGATGTTCACATTACAATCAATGAGACATTCAATCGAACGGGATGATTTATATAATTCAGAAAATCAAAATAACTTTTCTATTGTTAAGCCAAACAAGTTAAACCATAGTTTATACCTGAGATGATTGCTACCAACTTCAATAGAAAGATTAACAATCTTGTTGCCCAAACAATGGAGTCCCAGAGGAGCCCACCCCCAGAATACATTGCCTATAATCTTTAATCATTATGCTCATCCTTAATTTATTTTGCCTACTTCCACATGTAATGTTTGTCCTACCCAATACAAGCAGCTGGTTTATGTGGGGGGAGAGGTTTTTCAGAGCAGATTTTTGTGGATGATCTGCTGCTCTTCCATAATGCCATAATAATCTTTATTATCTCCTTCCTGTGCTCACTCTGGGCTTTCCTTGTTACTCTCTTTCTAATTCTTTGAGTTGTAGAGTTAGATGATTTACTATCATTTTTTCTTATTTTTTGAGATAGGCCTGTAGAGCTATAAACTTCCCTCTCAGGATTCTTTTCATTGTGTCCCATAGGTTTTGGATTGTTGTGTTTTCATTGTCATTAGTTTCCAGGATGTTTTCAATTTCTTGTTTGATCTCATTGGTAACCCAATCAATATTTAATAACATGCTATTCAGCTTCCAAGTGTTTGAGTATTTTGGGTTGTTTTTATTGTAGTTTATTTTTAATATTATGTCATCGTGGTCTGAGATGATGCTTGGTATGATTTCAATCTTCTTGAATTTGGGGAGACTTTGTTTGTGACCCAATATGTGGTCTATTTTTGAAAATGTCCCATGAGCCCTTGAGAAGAATGTATATTCCGTGGCTTTGGGGTGAAGTGTTCTGAAGATGTCAATTAAGTCCATCTGATCTAGTGAATCATTTAGGCTTGCTGTTTCTTTGCTGATTGTTTGTCTAGAGCAGCCGTGGGCAAACTACGGCCCGCGGGCCGGATCTGGCCCGTTTGAAATGAATAAAACTAAAAAAAGAAAAGACCGTACCCTTTTATGAAATGATGTTTACTTTGAATTTATATTAGTTCACACAAACACTCCATCCATGCTTTTGTTCCGGCCCTCCGGTCCAGTTTAAGAACCCATTGTGGCCCTCAAGTCAAAAAGTTTGCCTACCCCTGGTCTAGAGGATTTATCCAGTGATGTCAGTGGTGTATTAAAGTCCCCTACTATGATTGTATTATTGTTGATCTCTCCTTTGATATCTTCCAGGAGGTTTTGTATGTATTTGGGTGCTCCTGCATTGGGTGCATATATGTTCATCAGGGTTATATCTTCTTGTTGTATTGATCCCTTTAGTATTATGAAGTGGCCTTCCTTATCTCTTGTTATGGCCTTCACTTTGAGGTCTATTTGTCTGATATAAGTATTGCTACCCCAGCTTTTTTTCATTTTTATTTGCCTGAAAGATATTTTTCCATCCCTTTACTTTCAGTCTGTGTGAGTCCGTTCTAATGAGGGGGGTCTCTTGTAGACAGCAAATGTATGGGTCATGTTTTTTTATCCATTCAGCCACTCGATGTCTTTTGCTTGGAGCATTTAGTCCGTTTAAGTTTAAAGTTATTATTGAAAGGTACTTGTTTGTAGCCATTTCTTTTTTTGTGTGGCTGTTTTCTTTCATAGGCTTTTATTTCTTCTTTTTACACCATTCCCTTTAGCATTACTTGCATTGCTTGCTTGGTGGTGATAAACTCCCTTAGCCGTTTTTTGTCTGTGAAGCTTCATATTTCCCCTTCTAGTTTGAATGATATCCTTGCTGGATAGAGTATTCTTGGATTCAGTCCTTTGCTTTGCATCACTTTGTAAATTTCTGTCCAGTCTCTTTTGGCCTGATGTGTTTCTGTTGAGAAATCATTTGATAATCTAATGGGAGATCCCTTGTATGTAACTTTCCGTCTCTCTCTTGCAGCCTTTAAGATTCTCTCTTTGTCCTGAACATTTGCCATGGTAATTATGATGTGTCTTGGTGTGGGTCTTTTCGGGTTCACCTTGTTTGGGACTCTCTGTCCTTGTGTGATTTTTTTCTTCTCCACCTTGGGGAAGTTTTCTGATATTATTTCTTTGAATAGGTTTTCTAACCCTTGTTCCTCTTCCTGTTGTTCTGGCACCCGTATTATTCATATGTTGTTTTGTTTCATGTTGTCCCATAGCTCCCGTAGGCTCTCCTCCTGTATTTTAATTTTTTTCTCCTATTGCTGTTCAGTTTGGGTGTGTTTTGTTTCCCTGTCTTCTAATTTGCTAATTCGGTCCTCCGCTTCTCCTAGTCTACTGTTGAAACTTTCAATGGTGTTTTTTATTGCAGCTATATCACTCTTCATTTCTTCTTGGTTCTTACATAATTTATTGATTTTTTTCATCTGTTTCTTCTTGCTTTTTGCATAAGTTGTTGATTTTTTCCTCCATCCGGTTTATGCACTCTAGGACGCTTAATCTGAATTCTTTTTCTGTCATGTTGCATGCCTCTGTATCACTTAGCTGCTTTTCTGGTGAGTCCTCCTTTTCTTTCCTTTGGGGGTTTCTTTGTCTACCCATGTTTCATCGTACTGCCATATCTAGATGTTGAGTTATTCAGTGGCTGCTCCTTGTGTGGCAGTGCCTCCTTGGGCTGCAGTTGCTCCTCGGGCGGTTGTGGTAGCAGCTGCTCCTCAGTTGGTAGCAGCTCCTCTGAAGGTTGCTGTTCACAGATGTGGTGGCTCCTCTGGCTGGTGGGGGCAGGCTTCACACACAGATGCTCTTCCTCAGACCTATTTATCTTCTATAATTGAAACTTTTTAGCCCTGATCTGAGGCACGGCAGGCTGGAAGCAGGTATCTGTTATTTATTTATCTTCTATAATTGAAACTTTGTAGCCTTGAACGGAGGCCAGGGCCAGTTGGGGCTGGGCGGGAAGCTTGGCTTTCCCCATCTCCCGGGACAACTCAAGCCTCCTGCGCACTCCAGCTCCATGGCCACCACGATCTTACTTGGGTTAATTTGCATACTCCCTCCTGATTGGCTGGTAGGTGTAGCGGAGTGATGGTTAATTTGCATGTTCCTCTTTTATTAGTGTAGATAGGCACCATAATACAATGATACACATATTGATTATGCAATTGCCTTTTGAATCAACTACTGAGTAAAAACATGCATTCCTACTATCTTTTAGAATTACATAATTCCTTGATTCCATGCTCCTTTAGAAGGGGGACTCAAATTACTGCCAGAATTCAATTGCTTTCAACATAAAAAACTTTCTTTACTATTAAGGCAGATCTTCTAACAAACAGATCCCTTGTTATACTTCTTTCTTTCTTTTCTTTTCTTTTTATTTTTTTAAATTTGGAATCCCTTTTTCTAACCTTCACTCTGAAAGATAGTTTGGCTAGATATTAGAATCATAGTGACATATTTTCTATTAGCAGTCTGACTATGCCACCCCACTGCCTTTAGGCCTTGGCAATTTGTGATGTCAAGTCAGCTCTTCATCTTACCAGGTTTCTCTTTTCTATGATGAGTTATTTGCACTTTGTTTGTTTTATTATTTTGTCTGTCTTTCATAACTTTTACCAGGATGGGTCTTGTATATTTCATTGTACTCATTCTACTTAGATTTCATTGAGCTTATACGTGCAGATTGATATTTATCATTGAATATGTTTGAAAATACTCAACCATTATTTCTTTTAATGCTATCTCTTCCTCTTTTCTCCCTGCTCTACTTTTACATTTTCCGTTATTTTAAGTATATAGATTATTTCTTCTGACAATTCCAATCTATTCCTGAGCCCCTCTAGTGCATTTAATCTTACAGTGAATGGAATTTCAATGCCAAAATTGTCAGTGTTTTTATTTTAATATATCATTCCATCTCTTTGTTCATAATTCTATTCTATGAGAATTTGACATCTATATTCTCTTCTCTTTTAAGCATGTTGTTTGTTGTTTAAAATATTTTAAATTTATAGAACAACCTAGAAGGGCAATAGACACAAAGATTTTTTGGTGTCTGTTTTTCTCCTGTCTGGAGTTTATATTTCATATTTCTTTGCATGTCTCATATGTATTGTGGAAAATCTGTGCATTCTAGGAAATGTATTGTAGCAAATCTTAGTACTCACCCCCTCTCACATCCTCATTTGAAGGCTTCTTGTCATTGTGTGCTTAGTCATTTATTGAGTGATGAGGTTGGGCTATATAATATTTTACTGAAGTGTCCTTTCATGCCATGTCAACTTCAAGTGGTGTTCCTGTGAGGGCATGAACTTGGGGCAATAACTCCATGACCTTTGGATGACTGGCATTTTTAAAGCCTCTCTTTTACTGTCTCCTTCTCTGATTGCTCTCTTAAGCTGCTTATTTCCTTTGCTACCATGTCAAAGATGGAGACAAACTGAATTAGCCACTGATCTGACAGAACAAGCAGCAGAAATTTATACTCTAAAATGTAAAAGAAAAAAAAACAAACCCGAATAGCTGCTGCAATCCTGAGAAAGAAGAACAAAATAGGAGGGATCTCAATATCAGATATAAAGCTGTATTACAAAGCCACTGTTCTCAAAACTGCCTGGTACTGGTGTAAGAACAGACATATAGACCAATGGAACAGAATAGAGAACCCAGAAATCGACCCAAACCACTATGCTCAATTAATATTCACCGAAGGAAGCATGAACATACAATGGAGTCTAGACAGCTTTTTCAATAAGTGGTGTTGGGAAAATTGGACAGATACATGCAAAAAAATGAAACTGGACCTCCAACTTACACCATACACAAAAATAAACTCAAAATGGATAAAGGACTTAAACATAATATGGGAAACCATAAAAATACTAGAGGAATCCACAGGCACCAAAATCTCAGACATATGCCAAAGCAATTTCTCCACTGATACTGCTCCTAGGGCAATGGAAACTAAAGAGAAAGTAAACGAATGGGATGACATCAAAATAAAAAGCTTTTGCACAGCAAAGGAAACCATCAACAAAACAACGAGAAAGCCCACTGCATGGGAAAACATATTTGCCAATGTTATCTCTGATAAGGGTTTAATCTCCAACATTTACAGGGAACTCATACAATTTAACAAAAGGAAGATAAACAACCCAATCAAAAAATGGGCAATGGACCTAAATAGATACTTTTTGAAATAGGACATACAGAAGGCTGAGAGACATATGAGAAGATGCTCAAAGTCACTAATCATCCGAGAGATGCAAATCAAAACAACAATGAGGTACCATCTCACACGTGTCAGAATGGCTATCATCAACAAATCAACAAATGACAAATGCTGGCAAGGATGTGAAGAAAGAGGAACCCTCGTTCACTGCTGGTGGGAATGCAAACTGGTGCAGCCACTGTGGAGAACAGTATGGAGTTTCCTCAAAAAACTAAAAATGGAACTCCCATTTGACCCAGTGATCCCACTACTAGGAATATATCCCAAGAAACCAGAAACGCCAATCAGAAAGGATATATGCACTCCTATGTTCATAGCAGCACAATTTTCAATAGCTAAGATTTGGAATCAGCCTAAATGTCCATCAGCAGATGAATGGATTTAAATACTTTGGCACATCTACACAATGGAATACTATGCTGCTGTAAAAAGGAAGGAACTCCTACCATTTTCAACAGCATGGATGGAGTTAGAGAGTGCTAAGTGAAATAAGTCAGTGAGAGAAAGATAAATATCACATGCTCTCACTCATTTGTGGATTATAATGAACAACGTAAACGGATGAACAAAAACAGATGTAGAGACAGAGAAGCACTGATCAGATGCTCAAAACTCGGAGGGAAATCAGGGGAGGGTTGGGGTGAGGGGGTAACATCAACCAAAGGACTTGTATGCATGCATATAAGCATAAGTGATGGATGTGGACAACAGGGTGTTAGGGTGAGGGCAGGATTGAAGGGATGAGGGGGCATTGGGGGATAAGGACACATTTGTAATATCTTATTCAATAAAAGGGAAAAATCATCCTAAAAAAATAAAATAAACTGTACTAAAAAAGGAAAAAACTCAGGTTGCACCATCACCTAAATATTAGAAAATTTCCTGGTATTGTAATCACATGGAGGGCATTAATAAACAATGCAATGTCTATTTTCTACGTTCCTCTTCTAATCCCTTTCTTATGGTAGCTTTCTTGCATTTGAAAATATAAAGCAACTAATGAGTTGGGTCTGAAAAATAAAGTGAGTAAAATGGCATTTCAATGGCTTCCATCAAGCATATTCCAAGCCCTCAATAGCAATGGATTTTTGTGGATTCACTTTAAAGAGATGAGTTCTAAAACATGTATGATAATCATCTTAGCCATTGATAGTAACTGCTAGAGTTCTATTCACTGTAAGAAAAAATTATGGGAATGTTTCATTATGTAAAATAGCATATAGGTACTATGGTCATTCAAGGTCTAAACTTAAATAAACTTTTGAGAAGGTAAATAAACCATAAATAGACTTGAAATATTCTTGTTCTTACCAGCATGGTGCATTGATTGTGTCTTGGCTTCCCCCTTTATTATTCCTCTTCCGAGAGCACCTGGTAAGTGTTCTGTACCAGTCTCTGTAGAAATACGTAATTTTAAATCAGTTTTGTAATGTAAACATTAACTTATGTGTGTTTGTGTGTGTGTGTGTTGGTTTCTATGTGTGTGTTTGTGTCTAGTTGCCTAGTACTAGCGATTTTATCACAGTTAAAAGATTATATTTAAATATCTGTATTTCTGAAATAAACATCTTAGAATTGTTAGGGTCATTAGCCATCAGATAAGTCTCATTGCACTGAGGTTTATACATGTTCCCTGATTTGACCAAGGTGGCATATCCAGCTAATTACAAATTTTAATCACAAACTGATGTCTCATAATTCCTTAACTGAGTCTTTTCTCATAACATATAAATCATTTTGCAAATTTAAATCAACTTAAAAAAATAAAGAGAGCTTTTCATATCAACATAATTTACATGTGTAAAAAATCCCCACACATTTATATTGGAAGGATATACTTGGTGGTGTGGGTCCAAACAATTTTCCTCAGGTCAAATTGCGATCTATGGTCATCATAGTCACAGAACCCAACAATGAGGCAGAAATTCTTAGTCTTGTTCATGAATAAATCCATATCCTTGCCCTTGTTTTGTTATGTATGTGTAAAATAATTAGTCATTAGCTTGCTTTGGAAAATAATAACAGGTAATTTATTGACAGAGGTAAAGCTTATGCCCTCTCAAGTTTTATAAGCATGTAGATCCTCTAACTGGGGAGGGAAAGTAGATAATTTACAATAATTTGAGCATTGGTATTGTGTCTCTTTCCATTTGAATCTTAGATAATTTTCACCTTTTGTTGGCTTTGGAAACTACTCTTTAATGCCAAGGACAGTAAAAGTATAATGTAATTTTATGCTTTATGGACATAGTGTAGTATTTTCTGGTGGTAGGGCTATGTGAGGATGTAGAGGTGGATTATAATGGGTAATAAAGGGTGATGGATGTAGACTTGACTTGGTGTGGTCAAGACACAATGCAGTTTACAGATAATGTGTTGTATTATTTTTACACCTGAAACTGGTGTAATTTTGTTAACCAGTGTCTCCCAAATGCATTCAATAAAAATAAAAATAAATGATCCAACTGAAAAAATTCCATCTTGCTAATAGGCCAATTTGAATGGTTATTCTGGATTGCTTAATGGGTAATGTTTTCTAGAAGAAAAAAAAAAGAAAAGAAAAGAAAAGAAAAGAAAGAGAGAGAGAGAGAGAGAGAGAAAATGGTTCAAATACAGAATGGAACTCAGACAGAAACTTGCCATGATGCAGACATAATAGACTGGAAGCCTTCAGTGGTGAAATGACTGAGCCCATGAATATCACCATGGCAGTACCAACATATCACCACAGCAATCTCAGCAGTGGTGAATTCCAGAAGGGTCATCATTAGCAAAGCCAAAGACACACTGGATTGGGCAGAACATCTTTGTCACAGTAAGTTATGACATTAGTGAAAGTAACCTTATAGCAACACGTGACATGACAACCTTCACAGACGTGTTATTCCTTGGTATTCCTCCAACAAATACAATTAGAAGTATTGATTCATTTGACTTAAGGAGCAAAAATTGTGCATAACAGTATGTGTCAGTGTAGGCTTATCTAATGTAACAAATGTATTAATCTGGTGGGTGTTTATAATTAGGGGGGACTCTGTATGTGTGAGAAATGGAGAAATATAGGAAATATCTGTATCTTCCTCTTAATTTTTCTGTGATTCTAAAACTGCTTTAAAAAATAAAGTCTTTAGAAATATTTTTCCATTGCTTTTAAGTCTTTTTTAACAATCTTATCTTGATCTTTCCCAAGCAATTAAAACAATATTCTATATACCTTTTCCATTGTTAATGTCTAATAATTGGTTATTAATATATTTTTAGAATCATGTAACAATCAGCACAGTCAATTTAGATTCACTTCAGATTTGTATTAATTAAATTACAATGATTTTATTACTGTTACTTTTCTTATATTTGATGTATGTTACTTTTATTTACAGGATAGGGTAAAAGTAGGTTTATAATTTTTGTATGAAAAATAATATAATAACTCTGTTTCAAGTACTCACAACTGTACCTACTTTTGCCCCACCATGTATATAAGTTTTATATATTCTATATATTATACTCCTCTATAAAGCCCTAAATTACTATACTCTTTCCTTAGTTTTCATTTTTGTTACACATATTATAAACATAACTTCATTTATTATACTTCTTTTAAAAATTTTTTTTACAGAACTTTTTACCCAATAGAGAAAATGAGAGTGTATTGGTTTGTTATATTAATCATGTTTTATAATATCTGGTTCTCTTTTCAGTCATTATTTTAAATGATATAATTTGTTCTTTAATCTCTCCTTATATTATTTCAATACTTCTAAAGTTTGCTGATCCTTTCTCCTAACAGTGTACATCTACTGAGCCCTCCAGTGATTTTATTTCAGTCATTCTACTGAAACTCCTGGATTTCCATGTAGTCCTTTTCAAAATAATATCTGTCTATTTGTAGACATCCCCTATTTGATCAAACATTCACATTTATGTCTTATTTTTCTCCTAAGAATGGTTCTTTTAAAATTAAAATTAAATTCATTGGGGTAACACTGGTTAATAAGATCATATAGATTTCAAATCTATAATTTTATAACACACTAGAGGCCCAGTGCACAAAAATTTGTGCATTAAGGGGGGTCCCTCAGCCCAGCCTGTGCCCTCTCGCAGTCTGGGAGCCCTCAGGCAATGTCTACTTGCCTGCGGGAAGCAGGCCTAAGATGCAGTTGGACATCCTTAGTGCAGCTGAGAAGGCGGGAGAGGCTCCCACCACCACCGCTGTACTGGCAGCCATCAGCCTGGCTTGTGGCTGAGCAGAGCTCCCCCATGTGGGAGCACACTGACCACCAGCGGGCAGCTCCTGCATTGAACATCTGCCCCCTGGTGGTCAGTGTGTGTCGTAGTGACCAGTCATTCCCAGTTGTTCTGCTGTAAGGGTCAATTTGCATATTACCCTTTTATTATATAGGATGATCTGTATATTGCACTATGTAACCACCACCCAAAATAAAATAATCTTTCATCACAAAATAGAGAGAGGGGATAGTAGAGGGAGAGAGAGATAGAAACATCAATAGAGAGAAACAACAACATTGATTAGCTGCCTCCTGCAAGCCTCTGCTGGGGATCAAACTTGCAACCTAGGCATGTACCCTGACCAGGAATCAAACTGGTGACCTTTTGGTTCATTGGTCGATGCTCAATCACTGAGCCACACCAGCTGGGCTGGGGTGTTCATTATTGTTACAAGAGTAAAGGCAGTAGTATAATCTCTGAGGTATATAACACAACTAATGAATTCTACTACAACTGAGATATAAATATGCCTGACATTTCCATCAGAGAGAGGGAAATAGTAAGGAATAAATTAACTGTTAGAGTCTTCTTGTTTTCACAGTATTACATTAATTAGGTAGCTTATGTTCTTTTGCAAGATTAAAGAAACTTTCTATCTTAAAAGTGAGTAGAAAAGCATTGAACGTACTTGTTCAAGCATATTGTATGGTCACTATAGCATTTAATTTGTATGTTTTAATTTCTAAGTGGATGATTTCTAAAACTCATAATTTCTGACTTTTTCTGAATTTCTAATAAATGACAGAGTACACCTAACTATGAGAAAGTTAGCCATATATGAATAACATTAAGGTACTTGTCATTAATTATTCATAGTTAAACTCCAAAGAAGATAAATATACTAGAAATATTAGACTTGCAAAAATTCTTGTTCTTACCAAGGAGACTTTTTGACTGTATCTTCATTTGCCCTGTTAACATTCGTCTTTCAATAGAATCTCTCAAGTGTTCTATATCTGTCTCTATAGAAATAAACAGGTATTAATACACTTTGCATAGTATCTCTAATATACAAGTGTATGTATATATATGTATGTATATAGTACCATCTTAATTCGCCTTGTTATTAATAAATAGTCATTATAATGAAATGTCTAGATTTCAGAAATCACTAAACCATAGAATTGGAAGGACCATGAACAATCATTAAACCTCCATATACTGAGGTTTAGAGATATTAATGATTTCACCAAGACTTTTTATCCAAATAATAACAAAATTGATACACAATCTTAAACCTCATAGTTCTTTCACCAGTGCTTTTCCTATATAATGCTAACTCTTATACTAAATTAAAATATCCTGAAGAGTTTATAATAATATAACCTTCAAATTTCCATTAAAAATAATAATTAGGAGATAAAATGGCAGCAGTATAGACGGACGTGCCCTGAGCCTTGTCCCGGAGCAGATAGGGTGAACAGCTGAAATGAGTAACATTCAGCCCAAATTGGCAAAGGAAACTCAGCTGGGAGATGGTTTGCAGCGGGAAGGGCAGAGGACCCCTGGAGAAAGGTAAAATCAAGGCTCTGGGAAGGATAATCTGCCAGACCTCTGAGCCCTGAGGGTCAGAGGGAATCCACATGGCACCGGCTTGAGCCGCATCCCCAGGGACAGGCACAGTGTCTGACTGTGGAAAGAGGGTCCACAGAACTGCTGGTCAGCAGGGGGTTCTAGATTTGGGTCCATAGTAAGGAAAGGCTGAAGAGTGCCAGCAGGAGAGGAGCGCACAGAGGTGCAGCCTCTCTGGCCTCTGTGGCCTGTGCCTTTCCTCATTGAGCCTAGTTCATAGGACCTTTCAGATACAGACACTTACCTGTGCCTGGAGTGTGGGAGAAGTTGCGAACTTGTGGAATCTGGAGAGAGGGGGGTCCAGGAGAAGTGGCAGCGAGTTTGGTGCTGAGTCATCCCTGTGCCTGGGACCTGGGCAGCCATTTTTTCCTAAAGAGAAAGCCCCTCCCTCCAGTATCCAGGCAACTAATACAGCCACACCCAGATTCCACGCTGAATGGTACAAAGGATTGAAAAAAGAGAAAAAAAAAAAAACCTAAATAGTCCCTGAGAGTCCAAAGGGACTGGCCTAAAGAGAGACTTTCACTCCCAGCAACTGGAACCTGAGAAACACTACAGTACAGAAGACTGGGATCTTAAGCCAGCCAAAGGAACACTTTACTTTTTCTTTTTTATTTTTATTTTTTTATTATTATTTTATCTCATTTTTTTCTTTTTTTCTTTGATTTCCTGTTTTTGTTTGTTGCTTTATTTTCTATTTCTTTTCACATTATTTTTCCATCACTCTATTTTATTTTATTTTTATTTTCTATTTTTATACCATTTTTGAAATCAAATTTTTTGTAAATTTATTATTATTATTTTCTTCCCATTCTCTTTCCTCTTATCCATTCATCCGCTTTCTACTTTCTCTATACTGAACTGAGATCCACCCCATATACATCCAATTCTTAACTTTATCTTCTGTATATAAGCTCAGCCCCTACAGATTCTGCCCTCACCCTCTTTGCTGGGGGTTTGGTGTTTGTATTGTTTGTTTGTTGGTTTATCTATTGGTTCTGTGGTGTTTTCCCCCATATATATATTCTCCTTTTTCTTTTCTCTCTTATCTTTTTCTCTCTCTTTGATATCATTTATACTTTCTTTTCTCGCCCCTAATTCTCTTTTCTCAAGTGGTCACTTATAGTGGGGTTATTATTTTCGTGAGTACATTCTTGCTTTGTTCCCTTTTTGTTGTGTCTTATCGAGGTGAATTTTATCCTGTCTGCCAGGTGCTAGAGAGCGAGCCTCACAACCAGACATCTGGAAAGGAAACTCCATCCATGAATGGGTCAATAACACCCCAGAACCAACTACAGAGGCAGGAAGAAGCCAGCAGTGAGGGAGAGAACGAGAATCAGTGAGGGAGCAAAAGAGGAGTGTGTAGTAATGTGGGATGTGTGTGTGTGTATATGAATGAGGCACAGTTCGATCCTGCAAGACCTTCAGGAGCAGGCTAAACAGGCTCACCTAATTAGGCAGCCTCTGCTACCACTGTAAACAGTGTATCAGGAGGCCAGCTCGTCCTCAGAGGCCTAGCCTTTTTAAGAGGAGAGCTTCTGTAACTGGGAGCCAGGCCTCACCTCCACCCAGGGTGCCCTCAGATAACACCTGGAACTCTACAGACACCCCTGCCAGGGACCTGCTACCTGGTCCCGTGGTCAATGAGTCTCCAGCCACCCTGAGCACAGGCTCCAGTGAGTTCTGAAGCATGCTCCCCTCTGACCGGCCCAACACCTTAGCCCAGGGCACTGCAACCATGTGAGCAGCAGACATGTGAGCAGCCCACTCCTATCCAAGGAGAAGCAGCCCTGCAAGCAGCCTGCCCTAGGCATAAGAGCAGAGCTTCACCTGGCCTGCCCCTGTCCAAGGAGCAGCAGCTGTGTGAGTGGCCTGCTCACCCATATGAGGAGCAGCAACCACATGAGCAGCATGCCCCTTCTAAGGAGCAGCAGCCCCGCAAGCAGCCTGCCCATGATTGAGGAGCAGCAGCCCCCATCCAAGGAGCATCAATGGCGCAGCCCACACCCTGCACCTGTCTGAGGAGCATTAGGTGTGCACGAAACCTGCCCCCATCTGAGGAGCAGCAGCTGCACTAGCAGCCTGCCCTCATAGAGGAGCAGCAGCAGTGTGAGCAGCCTATATCCATATGAGGAACAGCAGCGCCATGAGCAGCCCGCTCCCATTCAAGGAGCAGTAGCTGCCCGAGAAGCCTTCCCCAGGCTGAGAAGCAACAGCCCTGTGAAGTACAAACTGGTCCAAGGAGCAGCAGCCACACTAGTTTGCTACCTATCTGATGAGCAGAAGCTGGGTAAGCATCCTGCCACCATCTGAGGAGCAGCAGCTGCACGTGCAGCTCACTCCTGCCTGAGGAGCAGCAGCCACACAAGCAGCCCATCCCCCATCTGAGGAGCAGCAGCTGCACGAGCAGCCCACACCCGTACGAGGAACAGTATCCTTGTAAGCAACCTGCCTCTGTCCAAAGAGTGGAAGCTTCATGAGTAGCCCACCCATTCTGAGGAACAGCAGCACCAAGGAGGCAGCCCCGATCCGAGGAGCAGCCGCCACCTGAGCAGTCTGCGCCCATCCGAGTAGCCAGAGCCAAGTGAACAGGCCCCCGCTGTCCAAGGAGCAGTGACCGTGCTCAGCCTGCCCTCATCTGAGGAGCAGCAGCCACGTGATCAGCCCACCCCTGTCCAAAGAACAGTAGTTGTGAGAGCAGCCTCCCCTACCAGCCAGCAGAGACACCACTGCTGTAAACAGCACACATGAGAGGAGCCACTGGCAACTGAGGAGCAGCCAGTACCGTGACCACCTAAGGAGCAAATGCAGCCTGAGGAGCCACTGCCACCCAAGGAGCAGCCCCTACACGACTTGACATCTAGATCAGTCAGTGAGACCAAAAATGGGTAAGAAACCCCCAAAGGAAAGAAAAGGAGGACTCGCCAGAAAAGCAGCTAAGTGAAACAGAGGCATGCATTATGTCAAAAAAGAATTCAGAATAAGGGTCATACAGTTCATAAACTTGATGGGGGGGAAAATCAACAACTTATTTAAGAATCAAGAAGAAATGGATGAAAAAAATCAATAACTTATGTAATATGCGAAGAGTGATATAGCTTCAATAAAAACACCATGGAAAGTTTCAACAGTAGATTAGGAGAAGTGGAGGACCAAATTAGCGAATTAGAAGACAGGGTAGCAAAACATAACCAAACTAAACTGCAATTGGAGAAAAAAATTAAAAGACAGGAGGAGAGCCTAAGGTAACTATGGGACAACATGAAACAAAGGAACATATAAAAAAAAGGGTGCCAGAACAACAGGAAGAGGAACAAGGGTTAGAAAACCTATTTGAAGAAATAATGTCAGAAAACTTCCCTGAGGTGGGGAAGAAAAAAGTCACACAAGCACAGAGAGTCCCAAATAAGATAAACCCAAAAAGACCCACACCAAGACACATCATAATTACAATGGCAAATGTTCAGGACAAAGAGAATTTTAAAGTCTGCAAGAGAGAGACAGAAAGTTACATACAAGGAATCTAACATTAGATTATCAAATGATTTCTCAGCAGACACATCAGGCCAGAAAAATGGATGGAAATTTACAAAGTGATGCAAAGCAATAAACTGAATCCAAGAATACTCTATCCAGCAAGGATATCATTCAAAATTGAAGGGGAAATAAGAAGATTCACAGACAAAAAATGGCTAAGGGAGTTTATCACCACCAAGCAAGCAATGCAAGAAATGCTAAAGGGACTGGTGTAAAAAGAAGAAATAAAAAGCTCAGAAAGAAAACAGCCACACAAAAAAGGAAATGGCTACAAACAAGTACCTTTCAATAATAACTTTAAACGTAAATGGACTAAATGCTCCAATGAAAAGACATCTAGTGGCTGAATGGATAACAAAAACATGACCCATATATATACTGTCTACAAGAGACCCACATCAGAATAAGGGACTAACACAGAGTGAAAGTGAAGGGATGGAAAAATATCTTTCAGGCAAATAGAAATGAAAAAAAAGCTGGGGTAGCAATACTTATATCTGACAAAATAGACCTCAAAGTGAAGGCCATAACAAGAGATAAGGAAGGCCACTTCATAATAATAAAGGGATTGATACAACAAGCGGATATAATCCTGATAAACATATATGCACCCAATGCAGGAGCATGCAAATACATAAAAAAAGACTCCTGGAAGATATCAAGGGAGAGATCAACAACAGTACAATCATAGTAGGGGACTTTAACACACCACTGACATCACTGGATAAATCCTCTAGACAAAAATTCAGCAAAGAAACAGCAAGCCTAAATGAATTACTAGATCAGATGGACTGAATTGACATCATCAGACCATCTCACCCCAAAGCCATGGAATATACGTTCTTCTCAAGTGCAAACGGGAAATTTTCAAATATAGACCACATATTGGGTCACAAGCAAAGTCTTCCTAAATTCAAGAAGATTGAAATCATATCAAGCATTTTCTCAGACCACAACAGCATAATATTAGAAATAAACTAAAATAAAAACAACCCCCAAAATTTAAACACTCGGAGGCTAAATAGCATGCTATTAAACAATGATTGGGTTACCAAAGAGATCAAAGAAGAAATTAAAAACATCCTGGATAATAATGACAATAAAAACACAACAACCCAAAATCAATGGGACACAATGAAAGCAGTCCTGAGAGGAAAGTTTATAGTTCTACAGGCCTACTGCAAAAAAAAAAAAAAAAATGGTAATAAATTATCTAACTCTACAACTCAAAGAATTAGAAAGAGAGCAAGAAAAGCTTACAGCATCCAGAAGAAAGGAGGTAATAAAGATCAGAGCATAAATGAATGACATAGAGACCAAAAAAAAAAAAAAAAAAAAAAACCAATCCAGAAGATCAATGAAACCAAGAGCTGGTTCTTTGAAAGGATAAACAAGATTGATGAACCTCTAGCCTGGATCACCAAGAAGCAAAGAGACAGGAAACAAATAAACAAAATCAGAAATGAAAGAGGAGAAAAATACAACCTTCCAAAAATACAACCTTCCTTCAATCAGGAAGATTCAAAAAATCTCAATAGGCCAATAACTGAAGAAGAAATTGAAGGAGTCATCAAAAAGCTTCCAGCAAAAAAAAAGCCTGGGGCCAGACAGTTTCACAGGGGAGTTTTCCCAAACATTGAAGGAAAAACTAAAACCTATCCTCCTTAGACTAGTCCAAAAAATTCAAGAGGAGGGAACACTTCCAAGCACAATCTATGAAACCAGCATCACCCTAATACCAAAGCCAGATAAAGACAACACAAGGAAAGAGAATTACAGGCCAATATCCCTCATGATCATAGATGTCAAAATCCTCAACAAAATTCTAGCATTCAGATTCAGCAGTACATCACAAAGATCGTACACCATGATCAAGTAGAATTTATCCCAGGGATGCAAGGATCTTACAATATTCGCAAATCAACAAGTTGAGAGATAAAAATCACATAGTCATATCAATTGATGCAGAAAAAGCATTTGACAGCCGAAACCGGTTTGGCTCAGTGGATTGAGCGTTGGCCTGCGGACTGAAGGGTCCCAGGTTCGATTCCGGTCAAGGGCATGTACCTGGGTTGCGGGCACATCCCCAGTAGGAGATGTGTAGGAGGCAGCTGGTCGATGTTTCTCTCTCATCGATGTTTCTAACTCTCTATCTCTCTCCCTTCCTCTCTGTAAAAAATCAATAAAATATATTTAAAAAAAAGAAAAAAAAAAAAAAGAAAAAGCATAGCATTTGACAAAATCCAACACACTTTCTTGATAAAAACTCTCAGCAAGGTTGGAATAGAAGGAATATATCTCAACATAATAAAAGCCATATATGACAAACCCAAAGCCAACATCAAACTCAATAGGGAAAAACTAAAACCATTTCCCCTAAGAATAGGAACCAGATAGAGATACCGACTCTCACCACTCCTGTTCGATATAGTATTGAAAGTACTAGCCATTGCGATCAGACAAGAAGAAGAAATAAAAGGCATACAATTGGAAAAGAAGACATAAAACTGTCCTCATTCTCAGATGACATGATACTGTACATAGAAAACCCTAAAGACTCCATCAAAAAATTATTAGACTTAATAAATAAATTATTAGACTTAATTAAAAAAAATGTACCAGGATACAAAATTAATGCCAAGAAATCTATGGCATTTCTTTACACAATACTGAACTTACAGAAAGTGAGACTAAAAAAGCAATCCCATTTACCATCACACCAAAAAAATTAAGATACCTAGGAATAAACTTAACTAAGGAGGTAAAAGATGTCTACCCCGAAAACTGCAAGACACTGAAAGAGGAGATAGAGGAAGACATAAACAGATGGAAGAACATACCATGTTCAGGGATTGGTAGAATCAACATCAATAAAATATCCATACTACCCAAACCAATCTATAGATTCAATGCACTCCCCATTAAAATACCAATGGCATATTTCACAGACCTAGAAAAAACTTTCAAAAAATTCATCTGGAATAAAAACAGACCCCGAATAGCTCCAGCAATCCTGAGTGGGATCTCAATACCAGATATCAAGCTGTATTACAAAGCCACTGTTCTCAAAACTGCCTGGTTCTGGCACAAGAACAGAAAGATAGGTCAATGGAATAAAATAGAGAAATCAGAAATAGACCCAAACCACTATGCTCAATAAATATTCACCGAAGGAAGCATGAACATACAATGGAGTCTAGACAGCTTTTTCAACAAGTGGTGTTGGGAAAATTGGACAGATACATGCAAAAAAATGAAACTGGACCTCCAACTTACACCATACACAAAAATAAACTCAAAATGGATAAAGGACTTAAACATAAGATAGGAAACCATAAAAATACTAGAGGAATCCACAGGCACCAAAATCTAAGACATATGCCAAAGCAATTTCTCCACTGATACTGCTCCTAGGGCAATGGAAACTAAAGAAAAAGTAAACAAATGGGATGACATCAAAATAAAAAGCTTTTGCACAGCAAAGGAAACCATCAACAAAACAACGAGAAAGCCCACTGCATGGGAGAACATATTTGCCAATGTTATCTATGATAAGGGTTTAATCTCCAACATTTACAGGGAACTCATAACAAAAGGAAGATAAACAACCCAATCAAAAAATGGGCAACAGACCTAAATAGATACTTTTTGAAAGACGACAGAAGAAAGGCAAAATACATATGAAAACATGCTCAAAGTCACTAATCATCTCAGAGATGCAAATCAAAACGACAATATGGTATCATCTCACACCTGTCAGAATGGCTATCATCAACAAATCAACAAATGACAAGTGCTGGGGAGGATGTGGAGAAAAGGAAACACTCGTGCACTGCTGGTGGGAACGCAGACTGGTGCAGCCACTGTGGAGAACAGTATGGAGTTTCCTCAAAAAACTAAAAATGGAACTCCCATTTGACCCAGTGATCCCACTTTTGGGAATATATCCCAAGAAACCAGAAACACCAATCAGAAAGGATATATGCATCCCTATGATCATAGCAGCACAATTCCCCATAGCTAAGATTTGGAAACAGCCTAAGTGCCCATCAGCAGATGAGTGGATTAGAAAACTGTAGTACATCTACACTATGGAATACTACACGGCATTAAAGAAGGAGTTTGTTCCATTTGCTATAACATGGATGGAACTGGAGACCTCTACACTAAGTGAAATAAGCCAGTCAGAGAAAGATAAATATCACATGATCTCACTCATTTGTGGAATATAATGAACAACATAAATTGATGAACAAAAACAGATTCAGAGACAGAGAAGCATCAATCAGACCGTCAAACTTCAGAGGGAAGATCGGGGAGGGTGGGGGTAAGGGGGGGAGATCAACCAAAGGACTTCTATGCAAGCATATAGGCCTAACCAATGGACATAGACTACAGGGGGGTGAGGGCATGAGTGGGGGGAATGGGGGGAATGTGGGGATAAGGACACATATGTAATAACTTAATCAATAAAAATAATTTTAAAAATGTAAAAATAGGGTTAAATATATTTGTATATTCTTATTCATGCATTTAACAATCCCTAGAATATAAATAAACAGTGATTATCCATGGGAAGGTGGATATGGAGACTAGTCATAGGGGAACAGTAAAAGACATTTTACTATTTACTTTAATTACGTCTTATAATTAAAATTTTTAATATATGAACATACTGTCTATTCAAAAATAAATTTATTTCTTAAAAAAATAATTATACTGTAGGATACCTAATGATGTGAAACATAACTCCTCTGCTTCACAGATTATATTGTACACCATGGAATCCACTGGGCGCTAGCATCATTTTGGGGCTCAGCCCATCTGGGTTTTCAGATGACCTAATAAATTCATAATTCTTTACCCCTTTCAGCCTTGTGTGTTGCTCCTTCAGTGGCCCTAACACAGTATTAAGTTGAATAAGAATACTGAAAGCGGGTATCCTTATCTTGTTCCTTTTCTAAAGGGAAACACTTTTAATTTTTGCCATTGAGCATTTTGTTAGCTATAGGTTTGTCATATATGGCCTTTATCATGTTGAGGTATGATCCCTCTATCAAACATTCCTGAGAGTTTTTATAAAAAAGAAATTTTGGATTTTGTCGAATTCTTTGTCTGCATTAATTGATGTGATCATGTGGTTTTTATCTTTCACTTTGTTTATGTGATATATCACATTTATTGATTTGTGAATATTATACCAGCATTTCATTCCCAGAATAAATCTGACTTGATCATGGTGTATGATCTTTTATTTATTTATTTATTTATTTATTTATGTATTTATTTATTTATCTTTAATTTCTTTATTGGTTAAGGTATTACAAATGTGTCCTCATCCCCCCTTTAGCCCCCAACTTCCTCCCCCCACACTCATGCTCTCATCCCCCTGTTGTCCGTGTCCATTGGTTTGGCTTATATGCATGCATACAAGTTCTTTAGTTGATCTCTTCCCCTTACCACCCCTCTCCTACTTTCCCTCTGGGGATTGGTAGTCTGATTCCTGTTTCTCTGTCTTTGGATCTGTCCTGTTCATCAGTCTATGTTGTTCTCTATATTCCACAAATGAGTGAGATCATGTGGTATTTATCTCTCTCTGACAGGCTTATCTCACCTAGCATAATGCTCTCCAGTTCCATCCATGCTGTTGGAAATGGCAAGAGTTCCTTCTTTTTTACTGCAGCATAGTATTCCATTGTGTAGATGTACCACAGTTTTCTAATCCACTCATCTGCTGATGGGCACTTAGGCTGTTTCCAAATCTTAGCTATGGTGTATTAAGCTGCTATGAACATAGGGGTGCATATATCCTTTCTGATTGGTGTTGCTGGCTTCTTGGGATATATTCCTAGAAGTGGGAACACTGGGTCAAATGGGAGTTCCATTTTTAGTTTTTTGAGGAAACTCCATACTGTTCTCCACAGTGGCTGCACCAGTCTGCATTCCCACCAGCAGTGCAGAAGGGTTCCTTTTTCTCCACATCCTCTCCAACACTTGTTGTTTGTTTATTTGTTGATGATAGCCATTCGGCGGTGTGAGATGATACCGCAATGTTGTTTTGATTTGCATCTCTCGTATAATTAGTGACTTTGAGCATGTGTTCATATGTCTTTCGACCTTCTGTGAGTCCTCTTTCGAAAAGTGTCTATCTAGGTCCATTGCCCATTTTTTGATTGTATGTTTATCTTCCTATTGTTAAGTTGCATGAGTTCCCTGTAAATGTTGGAGATTAAACCCTTATCCCTGATATCATTGGCAAATATGTTCTCCTATGCAGTGGGTCTTCTTGTTGTTTTGTTGATGGCTTCCTTTGCTGTGCAAAAGCTTTTTATTTTGATGTAGTCCCATTTGTTTATTTTCTCTATAGTTTCCATTGCCCTAGGAGCAGTATCAGAGAAGAAATTCCTTCGGCATATGTTTGCGATTTCACTGCCTGTGGATTCCTCTAGTATTTTTATGGTTTCCCATCTTACGTTTAAGTCTTCTATCCAGTTTGAGTTTATTTTTGTGTATGGTGTGAGTTGGTGGTCTAGTTTCATTTTTTTGCATGTATCTGTCCAATTTTCCCAACATCATTTATTGAAGAGACTGTCTTGACTCCATGGTATGCTCTTGACCCCTTTGTCAAATATTAATTAAGCATAGTGGTTGGGCTCGATTTCTGGGTTCTCTATGCTATTCCATTGGTCTACATGTCTGTTCTCGTGCCAGTTCCAAGCTGTTTTAAGAACAGTGGCTTTGTAATACTGTTTGATATCTGGTATTGAGATCCTACCTACTTTGTCCTTCTTTCTCAGGATTGCTGCAGCTATTCGAGGTCTTTTTTATTCCAGATGAATTTTTGGAAAGTTCTTTCTAGATCTGTGACATATGCCAATGGTATTTTAATGTGGAGTGCATTGAATCTATAGATTGGTTTGGGTAGTATGGACATTTTATTGATGTTGATTCTACCAATCCCTGAACACAGTATGTTCTTCCATCTGTTTATGTCTTCCTCTATCTCCTCTTTCAGTGTCTTGCAGTTTTCGGGGTAGACATCTTTTACCTCCTTAGTTAAGTTTATTCCTAGGTATCTTAATTTTTTTGGTGTGATGGTAAATGGGATTGCTTTTTTAGTCTCTTTTCTGTAAGTTCAGTATTGTGTAAAGAAATGCCATAGATTTCTTGGCATTAATATTGTATCCTGCTACAGTGCTGAATTCATTTATTAAGTCTAATAATTTTTTGATGGAGTCTTTAAGGTTCTCTATGTATAGTATCATGTCATCTGTGAATAAGGACAGTCTTACTTCTTTTCCAATTTGTATGCCTTTTATTTCTTCTTCTTGTCTAATCGCAATGGCTAATACTTCCAGTACTATGTTGAACAAGAGTGGTGAGAGGGGGCATTCCTGTCTTGTTCCTGTTCTTAGGGAAAATGGTTTTAGTTCTTGCCCATTGATTATAATGTTGGCTGTGGATTTGTCATATATAGCTTTTATTATGTTGAGGTATGATGGTATAAAGAAATGCCATAGATTCTATTCCAATCTTGCTGAGAGTTTTTATCAAGAAAGTGTGTTGGATTTTGTCAAATTCTTTTTCTGCATCAATTGATATGACTATGTGGTTTTGATCTCTCAATTTGTTTATGTGATGAATTACGTTTATTGATTTGTGGATGTTGTACAATCCTTGCATCCCTGGGATAAATCCTATTTGGCCATGGTGTATGATCATTCTCATGTACTGCTGGATCTGATTTGCTAGAATTTTGTTGAGGATTTAGGCATCTATGTTCATGAGGGATATTGGCATGTAATTCTGTTTCATTGTGTTGTCTTTCCCTGGTTTTGGTATTAGGGTGATGCTGGCTTCATAGAATGAGCTTGGAAGTATTCCTTCCTCTTGAATTTTTTGAAAAGTCTGAGGAGGATAGGTTTTAGTTCTTCCTTGAATGTTTGGTAAAACTCCCCTGTGAAGCCATCTGGCCCCGGGCTTTTGTTTGCTGGATGTTTTTTGATGACTGCTTCAATTTCTTCCATAGTTAATAGGCTATTGAGATTTTTAGATTCTTCCCGAATAAGTTTTGGGAGGTTGCATTTTTTTAGGAATATGTCCATTTCTCCAGGTTGTCTCATTTGTTGGAGTAGAGTTGTTCATAGAATTTTTTAATAATCCCTTGTATTTCTGTGGGGTCTGTTGTTATTTCTCATCTTTCATTTCTGATTTTGTTTATTTGGATCCTTTCTCTTTGTTTCTTAGTGAGCCTGGCTAGAGGTTCATCAATCTTGTTTATCCTTTCAAAGAACCAGCTCTTGGTTTTGTTGATCTTTTGTATTGTTTTTTTAGTCTCTATGTCATTTATCTCCACTCTGATCTTTATTATTTCCTTCCTTCTGCTTACAATTGGCTTTTGTTGTTGCTCTCTTTCTAACTCATCGAGTTGTAGGGTTAGGTAATTTATTATCATTGTTTCTTTTTTGTTTTTGCAGTAGGCTTGTAGAGCTATGAACTTCCCTCTCAAGACTGCTTTCGCTGTTTCCGATAGGTTTTGGATTGTTGTGTTTTCATTGTCATTTGTTGCCATGATGTTTTTTATTTCTTCTTTGATCTCTCTGGTAACCCAGTCATTGTTTAATAGAATGCTATTTAGTCTCCATGTGTTTTATTTTTTTGGATTTTTTTCACTGTAGTTGATTTCCAGTTTTAAGCCATTGTGATCTGAGAAGATGCTTGATATGATTTCTATCTTCTTGAATTTGAAGAGACTTTGTTTGTGACCCAATATATGGTCTATCTTTGAAAATGACCCATGTTCACTGAGAAGAATGTATATTCTGTGGATTTGGGGTGAAATGTTCTGAAGATGTCAATGAAGTCCATCTGATCTAGTGAGTCAATTATAAATGATGTTTCTTTTCTGATTTTTGTTTAGAGGATTTTTCCAATGGTGTCAAGAGAGTATTAAAGTCTCCTACTATGAATGTATTGCCATAAATCTCTCCCTTGATCTCCTCCAGATTTCTTATGTATTTGAATGCTCCTATATTCAGTGCACATATGTTTACCAGAGTTATTTCTTCTTGTTGGATTGCTCCATTTAGTATTATCAAGTGGCCTTCCTTATCTCTTTTTATGTCCTTCACTTTGAGATCTAATTTGTCAGATATAGGTATTGCTACCCCAGCTGTTTTTTCATTTCCATTCGCCTGAAAAACATTTTTCCCTTCACCATCAGTCTGTGTGCATCTTTTTTTCTGAGGTGGGTTTCCTGTAGACAGCAGATATATGGTCATGTTTTCTTATCCACTCAGTTACCCTATATCTTTTGATTGGGGCATTTAAACCATTTATGTTTAAAGTTATTATTGATAGATATTTGTTTGTCACCATTTTTATTCTTTACCCTTGTTTTCCTCCTTTGTTTCTTCTTCTTTTTTTTTCTTTTTTTTTTTTCCTGCAGATCCTTTAGCATTTCTTGCATTGCTGGTTTGGTGGTAATAAACTCCCGTAGTCCTTTTTTGTCTGTGAAGCTCTTAATTTCACCTTCAATTTTGATTGATAGCATTGCTGGTTACAGTATTCTTGGATTCAGACCCTTCCTTTGCATGACTTTGTATATTTCATTCCATCCCCTCTTACCTGAACTGTTTCTGTTGAGAAATAACCCACTAGTCTGATGGGGGATCCTTTGTAAGTAACTTTCTGTCACTCTTTGGATGCTTTTAAGATTGTTGCTTTGTTGTTGGTGTTTGCCAGTTTAATTATAGTGTGCCTTGGTGTCTGTCTTTTGGGGTTCATTTTGTTTGGGACTCAGTGAGCTTCTTGGATTTGTGTGAGTTTTTTCTTCCCTATATCAGGGAAGTTTTCTGTCATTATATTTTCAAACAGGTTTTCTATTCCTTGCTCAGTTTCCTCTCCTTCTGGTACCCCTATTATGCAGATGTTGTTTTGTTTCATATTGTCCCAAAGTTCTCTTAGGCTCTCCTCCTGCTTTTTAATTTTTTTTCTAGAAGCTGCTCTGCTTGGGTATTTTTTCCTACCTTTATCTGACAGATTGCTTGCCTCCATTACCTCCATTTGGTTTACTTCTGTTTCTGATGATGGCTGTTTTTCTTTCATATGTGGGCCATTTCTTTGTCTCCCCATGATCTCTCTTCTCCAGGTGTTCGGGTATATAGTTCTCTCTCTGCTGCGTTGATTAAAAGGCACAAAATACAACACAGCAAGGCACAATGTACAAGGCACTGAACACAAATGGATTCACGAGACTAATAACCCCAAATAAAGGTGACCAACAGATCAAAGAGAATTAAGGGATGAAGAAGAAAGAAGAAAAAAGAAAGAAGAGAAAAAGAAAAATAAGGAGTGCAAAAATGAAATTGGGAAAAGGAAAAAAAAGTAAGAGAGAAAAGAAAGAGAATTAAATAGAAGAGGGGACAAAACTATTTATATGGGGAGAAAACTCCAATAGAACAGCCACTAATCCCAACAAATTCCAGCAACAGATCCCTGGAGATGAATGCAAACTACAAACAACAACTAATATCAAGTGAGGCGAGGGAAAACAGAAGCAAAAAAATAACCAGAAAAAAAAAACTAACAGAAAAAGCAAAAGCAAAACAGTCTCACAAACAATCATAAAATAAAAAACAACCCAAAATACTCAACAATCAACCAAACAACAACAAAATGACAGAGGAAAAAAACTTTGTATAGTGAAGAAGAGAAGAGAGAGGTGTATATGGTTTATAGCAGGAGATTGGTTATTAGAAATATAAGTAGGGCCCTAACCGGTTTGGCTCAGTAGATAGAGTGTCTGCCTGCAGACTCAAGGGTCCCCAGTTCGATTCCAGTCAAGGGCATGTACCTTGGTTGTGGGAACATCCCCAGTGGGGGGTGTGCAGGAGGCACTGATCGATTTTCTCTCTCATCGATGTTTCTGACTATCCCTCTCTCCTCCTCTCTGTAAAAAATCAATAAAATATATTTTCTAAAAAAAGAAATATAAGTAGGGTGAAATTTTAACGGGGGTAAAAATAAGGAATAGGGAAAATCTAAAGCAGGGATAGGGTAAGAGAAACAGTACAACAAAAGGGGAGAAGTGAGGAAGAGAGTTTTGGCATAAAGGTAAAGTTGAGGTAGAGTAAAATGATACTAAAGGAACGATGAAAATAGAATGTAGAACACTTATCCCAAAATATTCGCCTTAACAAGACATGACCCAAAGGGAACAAAGCATGAATGTACTCACGGCACCGATAACCCCAATATAAGCAACCACCTGAGAAAAGATAATTAGGGGAGAGAAAAGAAAGCACAAAGGATATCTAAGAGAGAGAGAAAAAGATAAGAGAGAAAAGAAAAAGGAGAATATACATTTTTGGAGAAAACACCACAGATCCAATAGATAAACCAAACAAATACAAACACCAAACACTCAGTAAAGTGGGTGGGGGCAGAATCTGTAGAGGCTGAGCTGATATACAGGAAATAAAGTTAAGAAGTGGATAAATATGGGGAGGGCCTCAATTCAGTATAAAGGAAGTAGAAAAGGGATGAGTGGATAAGAAGAGAAAGAAGGGGAACAAAATAATATATTTACAAAAAATTGACTTAAAAAATGGTATAAAATAGAAAATAGCAAGTAAAAATAAAATAAAATTGAATGATGAAAAAATAATGTGAAAAGAAGTAGAAAATAAAGCAACGAACAAAAAAGGAAAACAAAGAAAAAAGCAAAAAAAAAGAGCAACAAACAAAAAAAAAGGAAAAAAAGAAGAAAGGGGAAAAAATGCTAAAAAAATAATAATATAAAAATAAAAATGGAAAATTGAAATGTCAATCCTTTGGCTTACTTAAGATCCCAGATTTCTGGAATGTCTGTAATTTTTTTTTTTTTCTGTTTCTGGGACTGAAGGCCAGACCCTGCTAACTCCCAGGGACTAATCAGATTATTTTAATCCTTTGTACCATTCAGAGTGGAATCTGGGTGTGGCTGTTTTCCTTGCCTGGGGGCTGGAGGGAGGGGTTATAACTTTAGGAGAAAATGGCTACCTAGGTCCTGGGCTCAGGCGAGACTCAGCACTCAACTTGCTGCCACCTCTCCTGGACCCCCTTCTCTCTCCAGCCTCTCCCCAGATTCCACTTGTCTGCACCTTCTCCCGCTCCTCAGCACGGGTGAGTGTCTGTATCTGAAATGTCCTATGAACAAGGTTCAGTGAAAACAAACAAACAAATGCTGGCCGCAGAAACGGGGAAGACCGAGTCTCTGGGAGCTCCTCTCTTACCGGCACTGCATGGTCTGGTCAGCGCTTCAGGCTCAGTCTTTCGTAATTATGGCACCCAGATCTCAAATCCTGCAGCTCCAACAGTCCTGCAGATCTCCTTTCCCCCTTCAGAGGCTGTGCCTGTCCCAAGGGATGTGGCTGGGTGCCACGCGGTTTCCCTCTGACCCTCTGGGCTCAGAGATCTGGCAAACTTTCCTGCCCAGAACACTGGTTTTTACCTTTCCAGGGAAACTCTGCCCTTCTGAGCTGCAAACTGTCTCACCAGGTGAGTCTGCCTCACCAATTCGGGGTAGATATTATTCTTTTCAGCTGCTCATTCTATTTGTTCTGGGACAAGCCTTGGGACACGTCTGTCTATTCCGCCGCCATCTTGTCTTTCCTGTATGATCTTTTTAATATACTAGAGGCCCTGTGCACAAAAGTTTGTGCACTCAGGGGAGTCCCACAGCCTGGCCTGTGCCCTCTCGAAATCTGGGACCCCTCACGGGATGATCACCTGCTGGCTTAGGCCCGCTCCCTGGGGGATTGGGCCTAAGCTGGAAGTCAGACATCCCTCTGGCAGCCCAGGAGCCCTTGGGGGATGTCCACTTGCCAACAGGGAGCATGCCTAAGCTGCAGTTGGACATCCTTAGCACTGCTGAGGAGGTGGGAGAGGCTCCCACCACCACCACCGCTGTACTGGCAGCTGTCAGCCTGGCTTGTGGCTGAGCAGAGCTCCCCCATGTGGGAGCGCATTGACCACCAGGGGGCAGCTCCTGCATTGAGCACCTGCCCCCTGGTGGTCAGTGTGTGTCATAGTGACCATTCATTCCCAGTTGTTCTGCTGTAAGGGTCAATTTGCATATTACCCTTTTATTATATAGGAGTGCCTGGCCAGCCTGGGTGAGGAGCTGATTGCTGTTTGCAGGCTGGCCACAGCCCCTTCAGGGTGGGGGTCCCCCTTGGGGTGCCTGCTAAGCCTGGGTGAGGGACTGATTGCTGTTTGCAGGCTGGCTAAGCCCACCAGCAGGGACCCTCACACCATGAGGCCAGCCTGGGTGAGGGGCTGATGGCTGTTTGCAGGCTGGCCACAACCCCGATCCACTCAAGCTCCCAGTGGAGGCTGGCTGGTAGCAGGTATCTGGGATTTATTTAGCTTCTATAATAAAACTTTGTTGCCATGAGCAGAGGCCACAGCTGGCTCAGGGCAGTCCGGAAGCTTGGCTTCCTCCATTGCCCGGGCAACCAAACCTCCTGCTTGCTCCAGCTCTGTGGTTGCCGGCCGCCATCTTGGTTGGGTTAATTTGCATATAGTCACTCTGATTGGCTGGTGGGTGTGGCTTAGGTTGTAGCAAAGGTACAGTCAATTAGCATCTTTGTCTTTTATTAGTGTAGATTGCTGGATCTGATTTGCTAGAATTTTGTTGAGGATTTCAGTATCTGTGTTCATCAGGGATATCTTTCTTTGTAGTGGATTTATCTGGTTTTGGAATTAAGATAATGCTGGCTTTGTAAAAAGAGCTTGGAAGTGTTCTTTCCTCTTGAATTTTTTGGAATAGTTTGAGGAGGATAAGTGTTTAGTTCTTCTTTGAATGGTCAGTAAAATGCACCTGTAAATCCATCTGATCAAAGAACTTTTGTTTGCCAGAAGTTTTTTAATTACTGCTTCAATTTCATCAGATGGGAATCACATTGTTGGCTGGTTTCCTCCAGAGTTGTGCTGTAACATAACCACTAATTTTGAGGTCTAAAAGCAATGGGATGGAAAGTGTTATACTGTACATATGATGATCCCAGGATACTTATGGGTGTGTGGAAGGTATGGCTGGCCCTACCTCCCAATGATTTGGATGGGACAGTATACCTGGGGTAGACCCTATATCCCCGGGGAAATCCTTAAGAATTTAGAAGAGATTCCCCATAACTGAGACTCAATATACCACCATTGCCATTGAGTTAAATGAGGTCCCTGGTGGTTTTACCCATTAGTTGTATTCCTTCCTGCAGGAAGCACACTTAAGATAGATTTAGAAGCTACAGCTTTACTGGAGCATACACCTAAAGCCTTGAATCAGACCCATAAGCCCTTACCTAATGATAGATGAAACCACGCAAATGTGCAAAGTGGTACTGCAAAATAGAATGACACTAGATCTATTAACCACCACATAAGGGGGCACTTGTGCTGTCCTACATGTAGAATGTTATACATACATGCCTGATAATCAACAAAATGTAACCAGTGCCCTGCAAGAGATAGACAGGGAAGGATAAGCCATGCAAGCCCTCTTCCAGGATTCCCTCCAAGATTGGTGGGATATACTGTCAGAAGCATGGTGCTGGGCATTCTTGAGTTTTGCTATTAGGGCCGGAATACTGGTCATAACATGTTGCAGTTTGTATTGTTGTGGACTCTGTGTTAAAAAAGCTGGAATATGGGCCAGGGTACCCTGTAGAAATCATCTGCCATAAGGGGTGGATTGTGGGGGCCCTGATCAGAGTACACTGGATATTAAAGACCCATTTGCCATATGCACATGCAAGGGCACTGACACAGCAGTATCACTATGTTAAAGGCCCATTCACCATACGCATGCAAGAAGGCCATGACTTAGCATTATCACTATGCAGGTGCACCCTTATATAGCCTACTTATATTAATGTAGCAGAGATGTCACTAATTGGCATGAGGCCTCTTTTGTTTGAGTGAGTATGCAAGGTGCCACTGACCAGCCAGTTGTTGGCTGCTTTGTTTGCAATAAATCATGACCCATCTCCCTACAGCTGCTTGTATCTTTTTCCAATTCCTAGCATCCAAAGAGGTCAAGTCCCTGGCTGAGAAGCTCAGACCCAAAAGCTAGACATAATCTATTGGGCATACTGAAGTACAATATGTCTTTATTATGTTTCATATTCATCTAAAGCAGCGGTTCTCAACCTGTGGGTCAAGACCCCTTTGGGGGTCAAACGACCCTTTCACAGGGGTCGCCTAAGACCATTGGAAAACACATATATAATTACATATTGTTTTTGTGATTAATCACTATGCTTTAATTACGTTCAATTTGTAACAATGAAAATACATCCTGCATATCAGATATTTACATTACGATTCATAACAGTAGCAAAATTACAGTTATGAAGTAGCAACGAAAATAATTTTATGGTTGGGGGTCACCACAACATGAGGAACTGTATTAAAGGGTTGTGGCATTAGGAAGGTTGAGAGCCACTGATCTAAAGAGAAGTTAGATTGTGTTTTATGTGTTTTGCACCTAGTGTCAGAAACAAAATCTTTCTATTTCTTTTTTGGTCCCCTATTTTTTGGCTCTTCTTTAAAAATCCTTCTTAAACAAAAGCTGAGCATTGCACTTTTTTTTCCTAACTCCTTGTTATTACCCAGGAACATTGTTGGTGTGGTGGTTAGGTGTGAGAAGAAGAAAAGCAATCAATAATCTTATGTTTACATCTCAGTTTTTTTATTTTATTGTTTAAAGTATTACAAATAGTAGTACATATGTCTCCTTTTCACCCATTGACTTCCCCCGGCCTCCTCTATACCCTGACACATGCCCTCACCCCCCTCCACTCCCCCCCCCCAGTGTCTGTATCCACTGATTATCCGTATATGCATGCATACAAGTCCTACAGTTGATCGCTTACCCCCACCCCACAACCCTCCCTTGCCTTCCCGCTGTAGTTTGACAGTCTGTTCAATGCTTCTTTGTTTCTGTATCTGTTTCTGTTCATCAGTTTATGATGTTCATTATATTCCATAAATGAGTGAGATCATGTGATATTTATCTTTCTCTGACTGGCTTATTTTGCTTAGCATAATGCTCTCCAGTTTCATACATGCTATTGCAAATGGTAAGAATTCCTTCTTTTTAGACTGTATAAATCTTTTGCCTTTTATGTCTCAGTTTTTTTAGTGGGCTAAGACTTTAACAATTGATTCTCAGCTCACTTCCTCTCCCCCAATTGGGTGAGACATAAAGGATAAAGGGACCTGGACTTAGATGTCTCCCTTCCCCAATGCTGAAAGCTGAAGAAACTAAAGTTTGGTATTTCCCTTATCCAATATCAGTAAAGTAGTTTTCCTTAAAGGTAGGCCTTTTTTAAAAATTGTAATAATGTTGGTATGTTTCTCCATATTAAAGAGAAATAATTTACTATTAAATTGCTTAAAGTATATTGTATTTTGAAAGATGCAAATTTTAAATAATTTTATGAAAAGCATTATATTGAATTATATATTTTTTCTTTATTCAACTAATGTGGAAAAGTTCTATGATTCTTTTTATTCCTGTAAAAAGGATAGTAATGTCCCTGTTCTGATTGTATTGATTTGTGTCTTCTTTCTTTTTTTCTTAACAACCTAAAGTTTTGTCAATTTTATTGACCTAATGTGAGTCACAGCATACAATGAATAGGTTTTTAATCCATTCTGCTAATCTCTGCCTTTTGTTTGGAGAGTTAATCCATTTATGTTTAAAGTAAATACTGATAAGGAAGACTGTTTTTGTGCATTTTGTTGCTTTTATGTATTTCTTATATGTTTTTGTTCTTCATTTCCTCTAATACTGTATTATTTTGTGTTCAGTTGAATTTTTAGGGGACTTACTTTGTTTTCTTTCTCATTTCCTGTGTGTATATTCTATAGATATTTTCTTTTTGGTTACCAAGGGGTTACATATAATACCTTAAAGTTATAACAATCTAATTTAATTTGATATCAATTTAACTTCAATCACATCCAAAATCTGTGCTCCTATACAGCTCCATTCAACTCTTTTATTATTATTATTATTGTTGTTAACACTACTATAAATGGCCTATTTCCCTTTCTCTTTGCCAACCTCCACTGCCACCCTGTTCTCTCTGGCCATTACTAGTACCATACTATTTTCTGTGTTTATGGGTTATGCACCTATGTTCTTTGGCTAATCCCTTCATATTCATTCATCTAGTCCTCCATTTCTCCTCCCATCTGATAGCTATCAGTTTGTTCCATTTATCAATGCCTCTGTTTATATTTTGTTCATTAGATTCCACATATAAAATTCTACCAAACATTGAAAGAACTAACATCGATCCTTCTCAAACTATCAAAAAATTCAAAAGAAGAAAAAAACCCAAGATCATATTATGAGGCCAGCATTATCTTAATTCCAAAACCAGATAAAGATACTACAAAGAAGGAAAATTATAGGCCAATTCCCTGATGAACAGAGAGGTTAAAATCCATCCCCTTCTTTTGATAATGATGTCACAAATCACATGTTTATACATTCTGTACTAAATAATATAAAAATAAATTCAAAATGGATAAACAACTTAAATGTAAGACGGGAAACCATAAAAATCTTAGAGGAATCCACTGGAAGCAAAATATCAGGCATATATCATAGCAATATCTTTACCAATATACCTCCTAGGGCAATGGATACTAAGGAGAAAATAAACAAATGGGACTACATCAAAATAAAAAAGCTTCTGCACAGCAAAAGAAAGAATCAACAAAACAACAAGAAATCCCACTGCATGGGAGAACATAAGTGCCAATGTTAAATCCAATAAGGACCTAATCTCCAAAATTTATAAGGAACTCATACATCATAAAAAAAGAAAGATAAACAAACCATAAAAAAAAAAAAAAAAACCCGGGCAAAGGACCTACAAAGACACTTTTGGAAAGGTGACATACAGAAGGCCAAGAGACATATGAAAACATGCTCAAAGTTACTAATCATCTGAGAGACATAAATCAAAACAACAATGAGGTACCATCTCACACCTGTTAGAATGGCTATCAGCAACAAATCAACAAACAACAAGTGCTGGTGAGGAACCGTTCTGCACTGCTGGTGGGAATGCAGACTGGTGCAGCCACTGTGGAAAAACAGTATGGAGTTTCCTCAAAAATTAAAAATGGAACTCCCATTTGACGCAGTAATCCCACTTCTAGGAATATATCCTAAGAAACCAGAAACACCCATCAGAAAGGATATATGCACCCCTATGTTCATAGCAACACAATTTACAATAGCTAAGACTTGGAAACAGCCTAAGTGCCCATCTGCAGATGAGTGGATTAGAAAATTGTGGTACATCTACACAATGGAATACTACACTGCTGTAAAAAGAAAGAACTCTTACCATTCACAACAGAATGGATGGACATGGAGAGCATTACGCTAAGCCAAATAAGCCAGTTGGAGAAAGATAAATACCACATGATCTCACTCATTTGTGGAATATAATGAACAACATAAACTGATGAACAAAAATAGATACAGGGAAATAGAAGCATCGAATAGACCATCAAAATTCAGAGGGAAGGCAGAGGAGGTGGAGGGGGGGTCAACCAAAGGACTTGTATGCATGCATATAAGCTTAACAAATGGATTCACACACTAGGGAGGGGGGGATGGCCTAGGGGAGGGGAGGGAATATGCTGGGTGGTGGGGGTGGATTCACACACTAGGTGGGGTGGAGAGAGGGAATGTCCTGGGTGGTGGGGTAGCTGGGGAGGGGTCAATGGGGGGAAAAGGAGACATATGTAATACTATATATAATACTTTGAACAATACTTTTTTAAAAAAGAGAGATGTCTGAGATTTCGTTGCCAATGGTTTATTTTAAGATTTTTATGGTATCACAACTGACATTTAAGTCTTTTATGCATTTCGAGTTTATTCTTTTTTTAATTTTATTTTATTGCTTAAAGTATTACAAAGGGTATTACATATGTGTCCTTTTTTTTTCCCCGACCTTGACAATCCCCTGTCCTCCCCTACCCCCCAGTGTCTTATGTCCATTAGTTATGCTTATATGCATGCATACAAGTCCTTTGGTTGATCTCTTACCCCCCTCCCTCCTGCCCCCAACCCTCCCCGGCCTTCCCACTGCAGTTTGACTGTCTGTTTGAGGCAGCTCTGCCTCTGTATCTATTATTGTTCATAATTTTATAATGGTCTTTATTATCCATGAATGAGTGAGATCATGTGGTATTTTTCCTTCATTGACTGGCTTATTTCACTTAGCATAATGCTCTCCAGGTCCATCCATGCCATTGCAAATGGTAAGAGTTCCTTCTTTCTTACATCAGCATAGTATTCCATTGTGTAGATGGACCACGGTTTTCTAATCCATTCATCTACTGATGAGCACTTAGGGGGTTTCCAGATCTTAGCTATGGTGAATTGTGCTGCTATAAACATAGGGGTGCATATATCCTTTCTGATTGGTATTTCTGGTTTCTTAGGATATATTCCTAGAAGTGGGATCACAGGGTCAAATGGGAGTTCCATTTTTAGTTTTTTGAGGAAGCTCCATACCGTTCTCCATAGAGGCAGGACCAGTCTGCATTCGCACCAGCAGTGCACGAGTGTTCCTTTTTCTCCACATCCTCTCCAGCACTTGTTGTTTGTTGATTTGTTGATAATAGCCAGTCTGACAGGTGTGAGATGATACCTCATTGTTGTTTTGATTTGCATCTCTCAGATGATTAGTGACTTTGAGCATGTTTTCATATGTCTCTTGGCTTTCTGAATGTTCTCTTTGAAAGGTGTCTATTTAGATCCTTTGCCCATTTTTTGATTGGATTGTTTATCTTCCTTTTGTTAAGTTGTATGAGTTCCCTATAAATTTTGGAGATTAGGCCCTTATCAGATATGACATTGGCAAATATGTTTTCCCATGCAGTAGCTTTTCTTGTAGTTTTGTTGATGGTTTCTTTTGCTGTGCAGAAGCTTTTTATTTTGATGTAGTCCCATTTGTTCATTTTCTCTTTAGTTTCAAGTGCCCTAGGAGATGTATCAGTGAAGAAATTGCTTCGGCATATATCTGAGTTTTTATTGCCTTTGGATTCTTCTAGAATTTTTATGGTTTCCTGTCGTACATTTAAGTCCTTTATCCATTTTGAGTTTATTTTTGTGTAAGGTGTAAGTTGGTGATCTAGTTTCATTTTCTTGCATATATCTGTCCAATTTTCCCAACACCATTTATTGAAGAGACTATCTTGACTCCATTGTACGTTCTTGCCTCCTTTGTCAAATATTAATTGAGCATATTGGTTCGGGCTGATTTCTGGTCTCTGTATTCTATTCCATTGATCTATATGTCTGTTCTTGTGCCAGTACCAGGCAGTTTTAAGAACAGTGGTTTTGTAATACAGCTTGATATCTGGTATTGAGATCCCACCTACTTTGTTCTTTCTCAGGATCGCTGCAGCAATTCGGGGTCATTTTTTATTCCAGATGAATTTTTTAAGAGTTCGTTCTAGATCTGTGAAGTATGCTCTTGGTATTTTAATGGGAAGAGTGTTGAATTTATAGATTGCTTTGTGTAGTATGGACATTTTAATGATGTTGATTCTACCAATCCATAAACACGGTACGTTCTTCCATCTGTTTATGTCTTCCTCTATCTGTTTTTTCAACGTCCTGTAGTTTTCTGAGTAGAGGTCTGTTACCTCTTTAGTTAAGTTTATTCCTAGGTAGCTTAATGTTTTTGGTGCGATGGTAAATGGGGTTGTTTTTATAATCTCTCTTTCTGAAAGTTCACTATTGGTGTATAGAAATGCCTCAGATTTCTTGGGGTTAATTTTGTATCCTACTACATTGCCAAATTCATGTATTAAGTCTAGGAGTTTTTTGATGGAGTCTCTAGGGTTTTGTATGTATAATATCATGTCGTCTTCAAATAAGGACAGTTTTACTTCCTCTTTTCCAATTTGAATGCCTTTTATTTCTTCTTGTCTAATGGCAATGGCTAATACTTCCAGTACTATGTTGAACAGTAGTGGTGAGAGTGGGCATCCGTGTCTTGTTCCTGTTCTTAGGGGAAATGGTGTTAGTTTTTGTCCATTGAGTATGATGTTGGCTGTGGGACTGTCATATATGGCTTTTATTATGTTGAGGTATGATCCTTCCACTCCACCTTGCTGAGAGTTTTTATCAAAAATGGGTGTTGGATTTTGTCAAATTCTTTTTCTGCATCAATTGATATGACCATGTGGTTTTTCTCTTTCAATTTGTTTATGTGATGTATCACGTTCATTGATTTGCGGATATTGTACCATCCTTGCATCACTGGGATAAATCCTACTTGGTCATGGTGTATGATCTTTCTGATGTACTGTTGGATCCGATTTGCTAAGATTTTGTTGAGGATTTTGGCATCTATGTTCATGAGGGATATTGGCCTGTAATTCTCTTTCATTGTGTTGTCTTTATCTGGTTTTGGTATTAGTGTGATGCTGGCTTCATAGAATGAGCTTGGAAGTGTTCCTTCCTCTTGAATTTTTTGTAGTAGTCTGAGGAGGATAGGTTTTAGTTCTCCCTTGAATGTGTGGTAAAACACCCCTGTGAAGCTATCTGGTCCTGGGCTTTTGTTTGCTGGGAGCTTTTTGATGACTGCTTCAATTTCTTCCATAGTTATTGGACTATTGAGATTTTTAGATTCTTCCTGATTGAGTGTTGGAATGTTGTATTTTTCTAGGAATTTGTCCATTGCCTCCAGGTTGTCTAATTTGTTGGAGTAGGGCTGTCCATAGTATTTTTTAACAATCATTTGTATTTCTGTGGGGTCTGTTGTTTTTTCGCCTCTATCATTTCTGATTTCATTTATTTGGGTCCTCTCTCTTTGCTTCTTGGTGAGCCTGGCTAAAGGTTTGTCAATCTTGTTTATCCTTTCAAAGAACCAGCTCTTTGTTTCATTGATTTTCTGTATTGTTTTTTTGGTCTCTATGTCATTTATTTCTGCTCTAATCTTTATTATCTCCTTCCTTCTGCTCACTCTGGGGTTTTCTTGTTGCTCTCTAATTCTTTAAGTTGTAGAGTTAGATGATTTACTACCATTTTTTCTTGTTTTTTGAGATAGGCCTGTAGAGCTATAAACTTCCCTTTCAGGACTGCTTTCATTGTGTCCCACAGGTTTTGGATTGTTGTGTTTTCATTGTCATTAGTTTCCAGGATGTTTTTAATTTCTTCTTTGATCTCATTGGTTACCCAATCAATATTTAATAACATGCTATTCAGCTTCCAATTGTTTGAGTATTTTGGGTTGTTTTTATTGTAGTTTCCTTTTAATATTATGCTATCATGGTCTGAGATGATGCTTGGTATGATTTCAATCTTCTTGAATTTGGGGAGACTTTTATTTGTGACCCAATATGTGGTCTATTTTTGAATGTGACTTATGAGCACTTGAGGAGAATGTATATTTTGTGGCTTTGGGGTGAAGCGTTCTGAAGATGTCAATTAAGTCCATCTGATCTAGTGAGTCATTTAGAATTGATGTTTCTTTGCTGAGTGTTTGTCTAGAGCAGCCGTGGGTAAACTACGGCCCTCGGGCCGGATCCGACCCGTTTGAAATGAATAAAATTAAAACAAAACAGACGGTACCATTTTATGTAATGATGTTTACTTTGAATTTATATTAGTTCACACAGACACTCCATCCATGCTTTTGTTCCGACCCTCAGTCCAGTTTAAGAACCCATTGTGGCCCTTGTGTCAAAAAGTTTGCCCACCCCAGGTCTAGAGGATTTATCCAGTGATGTCAGTGGTGTATTAAAGTCCCCTACTATGATTGTATTGTTGTTGATCTTTCCTTTGATATCTTCCAGTTTTTTATGTATTTGGGTGCTCCTGCATTGGGTGCAAATATGTTTACCAGGGTTATATCTTCTTGTTGTATTGATCCCTTTAGTATTATGAAGTGGCCTTCCTTATCTCTTGTTATGGCCTTCACTTTGAGGTCTGTTTTTTCCGATATAAGTATTGCTACCCCAGCTTTCTTTTCCTTTCTATTTGCCTGAAAGATATTTTTCCATCCCTTCACTTTCAGTCTGTGTGAGTCCGTTCTAATGAGGTGGGTCTCTTGTAGACAGCAAATGTATGGGTCATGTTTTTTTTTATCCATTCAGCCACTCGATGTCTTTTAGTTGGAGCATTTAGTCCATTTACGTTTAAAGTTATTATTGAAAGATACTTGTTTGTAGCCATTTCTTTTTTTGTATGTTGCTGTTTTCTTTCTGAGCTTTTTGTTTCTTCTTTTTACACCAGTCCCTTTAGCATTTCTTGCATTGTTGGCTTTGTGGTGATAAACTCCCTTAGCCTTTTTTTGTCTGCAATGCTCCTGATTTCCCCTTCAATTCTGAATGATATCCTGGCTGGATAGAGTATTCTTGGATTCAGTCCTTTGCTTTGCATCACTTTGTAAATTTCCATCCATTCTTTTCTGACCTGATGTGTTTCTGTTGAGAAATCATTTGATAATCTAATGGGAGATCCCTTGTATGGAACTTTCCGTCTCTCTCTTGCAGCCTGTAAGATTCTCTCTTTGTCCTGAACATTTGCCATGGTAATTATGATGTGTCTTGGTGTAGGTCTTTTTGGGTTCACCTTGTTTGGGACTCTCTGTGCTCGTGTGACTTTTTTCTTCCCCACGTCAGGGAAGTTTTAGGATATTATTTCTTTGAATAGGTTTTCTAATCCTTGTTCCTCTTTCTGTTGTTCTGCCACCCCTATTATTCATATGTTATTTTGTTTCATGTTGTCCCAAAGCTCCCTTAGGCTCTCCTCCTGTCTTTTAATTTTTTTCTCCAATTGCAGTACAGTTTGGGTGTGTTTTGCTTCCTCGTCTTCTATTTCATTAATTTGTTCCTCCGCTTCTCGTAGTCTACTGCTGATACTTTCAATGGTGTTTTTTATTGCGACTACATCACTCATCATTTCCTCTTGGGTCCTACTTAAGTTGTTGATTTTTTCATCTGTTTCTTCTTGCTTCTTGCATAAGTAGTTGTTTTTTCATCTGTTTCTTCTTGCTTCTTGCAGAAGTTGTTGATTTTTTCCTCCATCCTGTTTATGCACTCTAGGACCCTTATTCTGAATTCTTTTTCTGTCATGCTGCATGCCTCTGTATCACTTAGCTGCTTTTCTAGCGAGCCCTCCTTTTCTTTCCTTTGGGGGTTTCTTTGTCTACCCATGTTTGATCTCACTGACATATCTAGACATTGAGTCATTCAGTGGCTGCTCCCTGGGAGGCAGTAGCTCCTTGGTCTGTGATTGCTCCATGGGCGGTTGCAGTAGCAGCTGCTCCTCAGTTGGCAGCCGCTCCTCTTGTGGGTGCTGTTCACAGCTTTGGTGGCTCTTCTGGCTGGTGGGGGGAGGCTTCACATACAGCTGCTGATCCTCAGAGGGTGCAGTGATCAGGAGGCTGCTGTTGCTTGGATCTTCTGCGTTTATTTAAGGGCACACAATACAACACAACAAGGCACAACATACCAGGCACTGAACACAAATATATTCATGATATTAATAACCCCAAATAAAGGTGACCACCCAAATTAAGAGGATTAGGGGATAAGGAAGAAAGAAAAGATAAAAGAGAAAAAAGAAAAGAAAAGTACGAAAAAAAAGGAGTGCAAAAATTAAATTGGGAAAAATGAGGGGGCAAAAAAGAAAAAAGAAAGAGCGAAAAGAGAGAATTAAGTAGAAGACGGGAAGAGACTATTTATATGAGGAGAAAACTCTGATAGAACCGCCACTAATCCCAACAATTTCCAGCAACAGATCCCTGGAGATGAATGCAAACTACAAATAACCAATAATATCAAGAGAGGCAAGGGAAAACAGAAGCACAAAAATAACCGGGGGGGGGGGGGGCGTTGGGGGGAGGGGGTTGGCAGGCGGGGAAAAACCAGCAGAAAGAAAAAAAATAAAAAGCAAAAGCAAAACAACCTCACAAGGAGTCCTAAGAAAAACACAAACAAACAAAACACACACACAAACACACACACAAAACAATATACTCAACAATCAAGCAAACAGCTACAAAACAATAGAAAGATAAAATAAGAGAAAAAAAATTTTGGATAGTGAAGAAAGGTAAGAGATAGGTTTATAAGGATTTAGAGCAGTGGAGTGGAAATAGGATATATAAGTAGGGTGAAATTTTGACGGGGAAAAAAGAAGGAATCAGGAAAATCTAAAGCAGGAATAGGGTAAGAGAAACAGGACAACAAAAGGGGAAAAGTGAGGAAGAGGGTTTAGCATAGAGGTAAAGTTGAGGTAGGGAAAATTGATGCTAAAGAACGATGAAAATAGAATGGAGAACGCTAATCCGAAAATAAAATAAAGAGAAAATAAAATGGCACTTTAAAAAGTGGTAAAATGGTAGCAGTAATAATACTGGTTAAAAATAAAAATGTAGTAATTAAAAGGGTAAAATCAGGTGATGGGAAAAAAAGAAAAAAAAATTTGCAGTAGTGAAGGTCCTTCGGTTCTTCTACTTTTCAGTCTGGCTCGCCTTGGTCTTGCCAGGTATTCAGGAGAGTGTTGAATTTCCCTGCGATACACTGTTCCTCCGTGTTGTAAACCACAGTCCTGATTTTAAAGCAGGCCGTATTTGTGTCCCAGACTTCCTTAATTTGTATTTAGCTAAGAGTCAGTTTGTGGCTCAGCCTCTGGGTGGCAGTGATTTTGGGTTGGCCTCTGAGGCTATAAGGCTTCTCTATCCAGTAGCAAGCGTTTATTTTCTCTATTGCACTTCAAACTGGTTTGGGGAGGTCAACTCCCCAGAGCTGGTTCTTTAATCATTACCCTGCTCTGTGTTATTGCTGGGACTCTCGAGTTTATTCTTGTGAATGGTATAAGCCAGGGGTGGGCAAACTTTTTGACTCAAGGGCCACAATGGGTTCTTAAACTGGACTGGAGGGCCGGAACAAAAGCCTGGATGGAGTGTTTGTGTGAACTAATACATGTTAACACTGCTGCTGGTGATGGAGCAGAGGGGAAAGCAAGAGAACCCTCCACTCTTTCAGCTCCCCGGGCCGGATAGAACAGCCAAACTTGCCGGATCCGGCCCGCAGGCTGTAGTTTGCCCACGGCTGGTATAAGCTCATGGCGCAGTTTCATTTTTTTTTTTTTTTTGGCATGTACCTGTCCAATTTACCCAACACCATTTATTGTTGTTCCATTTTTTTACACATGCATTGGTTGATTCTTGTATGTGCCCTGACCCAAGAATAGAACCCATAACCTTGTATATTGGGTTGATGCTCTAACTAACTGATCTACCTGGCCAGGGCACCACTGATGTTTTAATAGGGATTCCATTGAAATTGTATATTGCTTTAGGTACTAAAGCAATTTAATTCTTCTAATCCACAAGGATGGTATATCTTTCTATTTATTTGTATGCTCTTCCATGTCTTTCTTCAATGTCTTAAAGTTTTCAGAGTAAAGGTCTTGCACTTCTTTGGTTAAGTATATTCCAAGGTATTTTATGCTTTTTTGTGCAATTATAAATGGGATTGTTTTCTCAATTTCTTTTTCTGATAGTTCAATGTTGGTATACAGAAGCATATAGCATATTGGTTTTTTTTTTTAATTCTGAATATTTACTGAAGTCAATGGTTAGTTCTAATAATTTTGGGTGAAGTCTATAGGACTTTCTATATATAGTGTCATGTCATCTGCAAATAGTGATTTGGATGCTATTTATTTCTTTTTTTCTGGACTGATTGCTGTGGTTAAGACTTCCAATATTGTGTTGAATAGAAGTGGTGATAGTGGACATCTTCATCTTGTTCCTGATCTTAGAGAAAAAGCTTTCATATGACTATGATATTAGCTAGTTTATCATGTATAGCCATTTTTAGGTTGAGGTATGTTCCTTTGATACCCACGTTGTTCAGAATTTTTATCATAAGATGATGCCCAGGTATGTTGAATGATTTTCTGCATCTATTAGATGATCATATGATTTTATCTTTTTTTTGTTGATGTCATTATCATGTTTGTTGATTTACAGATGTTGACAATCCTTGCAAGCCTGGGATAAATCCTCGTCTTGGCGTATAATCCTTTTAATGTATGTTGAATCTGGTATGCTAGTATGTTGTTGATATTTTTTGCATATAAATCCATCAAGGATATTGGCCTGTAATTTTTTTAATGTGTTTGTCTAATTTTTGTATCAGGGTAATGCTGGCTTCATAAAGCGAATTTGGATTTTTTTCTCTTAAAATTTTTTGAATAGTCTAAAAAGACTAGGTATGAATTTTATTTTAAATGTTTATTGGAATTCACCAGTGAAGCCATCTGATTCTGGCATATTGTTTGCTAGGAGTTTTTAAATTACTGTTTCAATTTCATTGCTGTTAGTTGGTCTATTTACACTTTTTATTTCTTCCTGATTACATTTTGGTAGGTAGTATACTTTTAGAAAGTTAGCTATTTCTTCCAGATTATTGAAATTTTAGGCATATAATTGTTCATGGTATCCTTTAATAGTTCTTTGTATTTCTGTAGTGTCAGTTATATCTTCTCTGGTTTTATTTACGATTTTATTTATTGGGGCTCTCTTTTTCTCTTGATGAGTTTGACTATAGGTCTGTCAACTTTGTTTTTTTTAATGAACCAGCTCTTGGTTTCATTGATTTTTTTTCATTGTTTTTTAAATGTCTATTTTATTTATTTTTGTTCTGATCTATTTTCTTCCTTCTACTTACTCTGGGTTTTGTTTATTTTTTTCTAGTTCTTATATTTGGGAATTTTTGTTTCTTGACGTAGGCCAGTATAGCTATGAACTTTTCTCTTAGAATTGCTTTTGCTACATCCATATATTTTGAAATTTTTTAGTATTATTTTCTTCAAAGTGATTTTTAATTTACATTTTGATCCATTAGCTGTTTAGCAGCATGTTGTTTAGTTTCCAAGTATTTGTGTGTTTTTCCAGTATTCACTATATAGTTGATTTCTAGTTTCATGCCATTGTGATGCTTGATGTTATTTCTATTTTTAAGTTACTGAGATTTGTATTATGGCCTAATATGTAATCTATCCAGGAGAATGTTCCATATCAATTGAGAAAATGTGTAATCTGCAGTTTGGGGATGAAGTATTCTATAAATATTAAGTTGAACTATTCTAGTGCTACTTTTGAGGCCATTATTTTCTTTTTTATTTTTTGTCTGGATGATATATACATGGATATAAATGGACTATTAATATCCACTACTATTATTGTACTATTATACATTTCTCCCTTTATGTCCATTACGATTTACTTCATACTATTTGCTCCCATGTTTAGTGCAAAAATTATGATTGTTATATCCTCTTCTAGGATTGACCTTTAATCATGATTACATAATACCTTTCTTTGTCTTTGTTTACATTCTTTGTTACAAAGTCTATTTTGTGTGATATAAGTTTTACTACCCAGCTTTGTTTTAATTTTTATTTACATGGAATATTTTTTTCCATTTCTCCACTTTCAGTCTGTATATGTCTTTCAATTTAAGGTTAGTCTCTTATAAGCAACATATAAATGGGACATATCTTTTAATCTATAGGTACCCTTTGTCTTTTTATTGATTATTTTAATCCATTTACATTTAAAGTAATTTTATTATGTAGTTAACACATATTATTCATTGAGTTCTGTGTTTTTTTATGGTTCTTTACCATTCATTTCTTCTATTCTTGATCTTTTCCCTTGTAGTTTTCTTTAGTGTTTTATATTGGTTCCTTTCTCTTTATTTTTTGTGTATCTTTTACAGGGTTTTGGTTTGTGGTTATCATAAGGTTTACATATATCATTTTTATCTATAGCAATCCATTTTAAGCTGAGAGGAGTTTAAGTTTGAATAAATTCTAAAATAACTACATTTTACCCCCTTGCATGCTTTATATTTCTAATGTCATATTTTAGATCTTTTTGTTTTGTGTATATTCTAATTATGGTAGTTTGAATTAAGTTGGTACTAACCTATATTTAAATTTTTTGTTTTCTTTTAGAAAGAGAACTATACATTTGAAGTACTTTAACTATTAGACGGTGTTCTACTATGCCAAAACATCATGTCTACTTACCTGCGACTTTGTTTAAATCTAATTGAAATATTAGGTCACTGATTGATGGGTTCATTGATGGAAGATTTTCTGCTACATCTGGAAGTTCTGAGGTTGCTTCATTGTTAACTGGAATAATAATAGATTTCCATATTAGTTGCTCTATAATTAACATTTTGTTTGAAATAAATTCCATTTACATTTAATTAATTAGAGATATTTTACCTTTAAAAAAAAAAAACAAGCATTGCCCTAACCAGTTTGGCTCAGTGGATAGAGTGTCAGCCTGCGGACTCAAAGGTCCCAGGTTTGATTCCCGTCAAGGGCATGTACCTTAGTTGCGGGCACATCCCCAGTAGGGAGTGTGCAGGAGTCAGCTGATTAATGTTTCTCTCTTGATGTTTCTAACTCTCTATCTTTCTCCCTTCCTCTCTGTAAAAAGTCAACGAAATATATTTTAAAAACACACACACAAAAAAAAGCATTTTTATCTATTCACTCTCTCATGGTACTTGCCAAGTTTATGAACCTGGGGTTGTAAACTACATAGATGGTAGCAGAGTCTCATTTAGATAGGAAACTTTGCTTAAAATCAAAAAATGGAATGTACTTGTGGCTTAGAGAGTTAATAGGATTTTTATAGATAGAACAAAGTATGTTATGGGAGGTTGGAAGATTAAATGGGTAAAAATAAAACTGAAATTTGTACAGTAACAAAACAAACATTACTCAATTATTAATTGGAATAATTTTTGAAGGTTTTGTTGGCTTCTAAAGTTGAAATGAATGACATGCATAAACAAATCTGAGAATGTTTTAAAAAATACTTATCTATTGAATTGATTGTGTTGACATTGGTCAATATAAACATATCGGTTTTAGGTGTGGGTTTCTGTGTTATAAGATCTGTATATTTTAATTATTTTAATGGAAGATCATGTCTTCTCTTTCTCTCTCCCTGTCTCTAATACAGACAGGCACAAATGCACATACACACACATACTCAGCTATACATACATATACACACTGTTTTTACCTTCAGCTTTAGGCCGCAGGATGAGACATAATTATGTTGATACACTGCCACAATAAATGAATTACTAGATCATAACTGTATCAAAAGATTCAGGAAACTCCATTAGAGTTATTGTTTTCCCTCAGGCAGGCCCTTATGGCATTCTCAGGGTCACAGAATCAATGGGGACTAAGGGATGAGCCATGGATGCCTTTCAGATAAAATGGACAATGGACCATATCTATGTGTCTCCTCCTATCTTTCTGAATTGCAGGAAAGATCTTCTGTTGTCATCTGTTTTATTTATTTTGATTGTTGAAAGTATTACAAATGTCTTCCATATCCCCCCACTTTGCCCATTTCCACCTTGCTCCCACCCTACCCAGTCGTTCACTTTAACTTTTCATTATTTAACGTTTATTTTAAACTTTTAAAATTAAATTTGAATGACAAATGTTAATAAGATTACATAGGTTTCAAGTATAGAATTCTATGATACAACATCTGTGTATTGCATTGTGTGCCCACCACCCAAAATCAAATATTTTGTCACCATATATTTACCCTCTTTACCTTTCATCATCCCCCAATCCAATCCCCTCTTATAACCACCATACTGTTGTCTGTGTTTATGAGTTTTTGTGTGGTTTTTTTGCTTGTTCATTTGCTGCTTTTAGTTTTATTTAACCTTATTTTCAATCTAACATGCTATAATTTCAATTTAATACAAATGTATAATAATTTCAAGCTTACTAAATAGTTACTATATGCTAGATAATATACTAAGGACTTTTCAAATATTAACTCGCTTAACCCTCATAAAAATTCTAGAAAGCATTTTATTCCCATTTAACATATGAGGGAAATAAAGCTCATAGAGATGTTGAATATTTTAAAAGTTCACATAGTTTTTAATCCACTCATCTACGGATGGACACTTGGGCTGTTACCAATTACAATTGAATTTTGTATTTTAAATTCCAAAACCTATTCTTAAGCTAGTAAACTCAAGATCTACTGGGACTAATCTTGTAATGTGAGTGAAATAAACATGGCAGTATTTAGAGTGGCATGAGTAGCAGAAGTGAAATTGAGAGTACATATTTTATATAAAGATATTATTATCTGATTATTACAAGTGCAGGCCTGATATTCCTGACTCACCTAAATTCTAAAGAGAAATTAGAAATGTAGATATTTACAAGGAATTTCAAGACTTTTAAATATTTGCAAGTAATTTAAAAGTTTTAAGAATATTTGTAGGGACAGCGACCACGCCATCTTGGGAAACAGAGCTGCTTGAGGAAAGGATCCTGGCCTCAGCACCACCCAGTCTGTTCTCAGACACATACCAGGACCCTGCAGCCACTGGGGACAGAGACCTGTGACCACAGCTACAGACCTGTGGACACCAAAAGTTCAGAAATCCCCGCAGCAGATCCGTGAGTAACAGAGCCCATCCCCCTCCCTGCAGGCTCGCGGGCAGTGCCAGAGTAACTGATAGACCCACCCCTTGCCTGGGCCTCAGTGCTGCTACAGGAACTTTAGCCTGGAAGTATAGGAGCACCTTGGAACTGGTCCTGTGTAGAGCCCTGCTTCAGGAGTCCTAGGCTGGGAGCAAATGCGAGAACACCAGAAACTGATCCTGTGCGCACTGCCACCTTCAGGAGCCCTGGGCTGGGAGCAATCCCTCGAACACCCAGAATTTGTCCTGTGTAGCACAGGCCCAGGGACCCCGATTGTCTGGGCAGGAGGCAGCACCAAGCACCAGTGACTTGACTGTGTTTCTTATCACCTGCGCCTGAGATCCCTGATTCCCTGTGCATTCATACTAAGAGCCAGTTACTCCAATTCTTGGTGCAAGGGCACACAGGGACCTGATTCTCAGTGTGAGGTTGCACGAGGCAACAGAGACTCTGATACTGGATTCTTGGGGAACTCTGACTCCTGGCGCATGCTAGGGGGCACTGATTTTCAACATGCTACAGGGGGGTCTCTGTTTTAGCACAATGCAGGCAGGGTCCCTGATTCTAAGGGCGTGCACGAGGCCACATTGAGCGCTGACAACACTGACTCTGAGCGAGCCTGGTTCCCACCAACCCACAACAACAACCCATCTTAGTGTCAGAGCTCTTCAGTGACACTAGGGTTGTGTGAGGATCCCACTGCACATGGCCCAGGCCCACGCAAATCAACGTTTGAGCCATAGGAAGATAATCAGAATGAAGAGACAGCACAACACCCAGAGGAAAGACAATGAGGAGTCACCAAGAAAGGAAATTAATGAAATTGAAACATGCAACATGACAGAAAAAGAATTCAGAATAATGGTTGTACAATTCATTCACTGGATGGATAAGAAAATCAACAACCTATGCAAGAATCAGGAAGACATGAAAAGTGATATAGCTACAATCAAAAACACCATGGAAAGTTTCCACAGTAGACTAGAAGAAGCAGAGGACCAAATTAGTGAGTTAGAAGATAAGGCAGAGAAACAAGCTCAATCTGAACAGCAACTGGAGAAAAAAATTAAAAAGCAGGAGGAGAGCCTGAGGGAGCTTTGAGAAAACATGAAACGAAGTAACATATGCATAATAGGACTGCAAGAAGGACAAGAAGAACAGCAAGGATTAGAAAATCTATTTGAAGAAATAATGACAGAAAACTTACCAGATATGGGGAAGAAAAAAGTTACACAAGTACAGAGAGTCCCAAGCAAGATGAACCCCAAAAGACCCACACCAAGACACATCATAATAACTATGGCAAATGTACAAGACAAAGAGAGAATCTTAAAGGCTGCAATAGAGAAACAGAGAGTTACCTACAAAGGATCCCGCATCAGATTATCAAATGATTTCTCAACAGAAACACATCAAGCTAGAAGGGAATGGAAGGAGGTATACAAAGTGTTGCAAAGCAAAGGACTGAATCCAAGAATACTATATCCAGCAAGACTATCAATAAAAATTGAAGGGGAAATCAGGAGCTTTGCAGACAAAACAAGGCTAAGGGAGTTTATCACTACCAAGCCAGCACTGCAAGAAATGCTAAAAGGAATGCTGTAAAAAGAAGAAATATAAAGGTAAGAAAGAACACAGGCACGAAAATAGAAATGAATCCAAGCACGTACCTTTCAATAATAACTTTAAACGTAAATGGACTAAAAGCTCCAATCAAAAGACATCAAGAGGCTGAATGGATAAAAAGACATGACCCATATATATGCTGTCTACAAGAGAACCATCTTGTAGATGGACTCACACAGACTGAAAGTGAAGGGATGGAAAAATATCTTTCAGGCAAATGGAAATGAAAAAAAAACAAAAAACTGCGGTAGCAATACTTATATCTGACAAAATAGACCTCAAAGTGAAAGCCATAACAAGAGTTAAGGAAGGCCACTTCATAATATTGAAGGGATCGATACAACAAGAGAATATAACCCTTATAAACATATATGCACCCAATGCAGGAGCATGCAAATACATAAAAAACTCCTGGAAAATAACAAGGTAGAGATCAACAACAACAAAATCATAGTAGGGGACTTAAACACACCACTGACATCACTGGATAAATCCTCTAGACAAAAAAATCAGCAAAGAAACAGCAATCCTAAATGACTCACTAGATCAGATGGACTTAATTAATATCTTCAGAACATTTCACCCCAAAGCCACAAAAGATACGTTCTTCTCAAGTGCACATGGGACATCTTCAAAAATAGACCACATATTGGGTCACAAGGAAAGTCTCCCCAAATACAAGAAGATTGAAATCATACCAAGCATCTTCTCAGATCACAAGGGCATAATCTACACTAATAAAAGAGAAACATGGTAATTGGCTTATGACCGCTACCCTTCCCATTGGCTAATCAGGGCAATATGCAAATTAACTGTCAGCCAAGATGGCGGCCGGCAGCCAGGCAGCTTGAAACTAACATGAGGCTTGCTTGCTTCAGTGACGGAGGACTCCAACGTTCCCGCCTGCCGCTGCAGGACTCTGAGCCTGCAGTTTCAAACATTGTAACAAATACAGAAGCTAAACAAAACTCCAGAAACCAGCTTTCAGCCGGCTGGGATCTCAGAGCTGGAGTTGATACAGAGTTTTGAGAACCGAAACAATCCAGATACTTGCTTTCAGGAGCGGAGGCCTAAGAGCTGGAGCCTTAGAGCTAAAGCTCGAACAGACTAAAAAAAAGAAAAAAGAAAAAAAGGAGCAGTTGGGAGCTTCAGTCCCAGCCTGAAAACAACCCTCAGCACCTCACCCAGACTGGCCAGGCACCCCAGTGGGGACCCCCACCCTGAAGGGTGTGTGACCAGCTGCAAACAGCCATCATCCTCTCATCCAGGCTGGCCAGGCACCCCAGTGGGGACCCCCACCCTGATCCAGGACACCCTTCAGGGTAAACCAGCCGGCCCCCACCCGTGCACCAGGCCTCTATTCTATATAGTAAAAAGGTAATATGCCTCCCAGCACTGGGAGCAGCGGAGCCACGAGGCCTCCAGGCACCAGGATCAGCGTGACAGGGGGCAGCGCCCAAAACCCCTGATCGCCCTGCGGCTCTGTGTGTGACAGGGGGTGGGGCCACAACCTCCCTATCTGCCCTGCTCTGTGGGTGATAGAGGGAAGTGCCCCAACCTCCCCCCCCCCCAACGGGCCCTGCTCTGTGTGTGATGGGGTAGAGCCATAACCTCCCCATCGGCCCTGCCCTGAGTGTGACAGTGGCGGCGCCCCAACCCCCTGATCGGCCCTGCTCTGTGGGTGATAGAGGGCGGCGCCCCAACCCCCTAATCCGCCCTGCTCTGTGTGTGACAGGGGGCGGTGTGCCAACTCCCCTATCGGCCCTACTCTGTGCGTGACAGGGGGGAGCTCCCCAAACCCCTGATCTGCCCTGCTCTGTGCGTGACAGGGGGCAGTGCCCCAACCCCCTGATTGGTCCTGCTCTGTGCGTGACAGGGGGTGGTGCCACAACCTCCCCATCGACACTGCCTTGAGTGTGACAGGTGGCAGTGCCCCAACCCCCCATCGGCCCTACCCTGAGCATGACTTAGGGTGGCATCGCAACCTCCCAGTCCGCTCTGCTCTGTGCATGACAGGGGGCTGCGCCCCAATTCCCCAATGGGCCCTGCTCTGAGCCCAACCAGGGGCTGCACCAGGGATTGGGCCTGCCCTCTGCCACCCGGTAGCAGGCCTAAGCCAGCAGGTCGTGATCTCCCAAGGGGTCCCAGACTGTGAGAGGGCACTGGCCTGGCTGAGGGATGCCGCCTCCCCACCTACCCCCGGCCCCGAGTGCACAAATTTTTGTTCACCAGGCCTCTAGTATTAGAAATAAACCACAGTAAAAACAATCCAAAAAAATCAAACACTTGGAAGCTGAATAGCATGTTACTAAATAATGATTGGGTTACCAGAGAGATCAAAGTAGAAATTAAAAACACCCTGGAAACTAATGATAATAACAGTACAACAACCCAAAATCTATGGGACACAATGAAAGCAGTCCTGAGAGGGAAGTTTATAGCACTACAGGCCTACCTCAAAAAACAAGAAAAAATGATAGTAAATCATTTAACTCTAAAACTCTAAGAATTAGAAAGAGAACAAGATAAAAAGCCCAGAGTGAGCAGAAGAAATGAGATAATTAAAATCAGAGCAGAAATAAATGACATAGAGACCAAAAAAACAATACAAAAGATCAATGGAAGCAAGAGCTGGTTCTTTGAAGGGATAAACAAGATTGATGACCCTCTAGCCAGGCTCACCAAGAAGCAAAGAGAGAGGACTCAAACAAAATCAGAAATGAAAGAGGCTAAATAACAACAGACCCCTCAGAAATTCAAAGAATTATTAAAAAATACTATGAAAAACTCTACTCTAACAAACTAGACAACCTGGAGGAAATGGACATATTCCTAGAAAAATACAATCTTTCAAAACTCAATCAGGAAGAATCTAAAAATCTCAACAGGCCAATAACGATGGAAGAAATTGAAGCAGTCATCAAAAAGCTCCCAGCAAACAAAAGCCCAGGGCCAGACGGCTTCACAGGGGAGTTTTACCAAACATTCAAGGAAGAACTAAAACCTATCCTCCTCAGACTATTCCAAAAAATTCAGGAAGAAGGAATACTTCCCAGCTCATTCCATGAAGCCAGAATCACCCTAATACCAAAACCAAATAGAGACAACACAATGAAAGAGAATTATAGACCAATATCCCTCATGAACATAGATGCCAAAATACTCAACAAAATTCTAGCAAAACGGATCCAGCAATACATCAGAAAGATCATACACCACGGCCAAGTAGGATTCATCCCAGGGATGCAAGGATGATACAATATCCGCAAATCAGTAAACGTGATTCATCACGTAAACAAATTGAGAGATAAAAACCACATAGTCATATCAATTGATGCAGAAAAAGCTTTCAACAAAATTCAACACCTTTTCTTGAAAAAAACTCTCAGCAAGGTAGGAATAGAAGGATCATACCTCAACATAATAAAAGCCATATATGAAAAACCCACAGCCAACATCATAATCAATGGTCAAAAACTAAAACCATTTCCCTTGAAAACAGGAACAAGACAGGGTTGCTCCCTCTCACCACTCCTGTTCTACATAGTACTGGAAGTACTAGCCTTTGGGATCAGACAAGAAGAAGAAATAATAGGCATCCAATTTGGAAAAGAAGAAGTAAAACTGTCCTTATTTGCAGATGACATGATACTGTACATAGAAAACCCTAAAGACTCCATCAAAAAATTATTAGACTTAATAAATGAATTCAGCACTGTAGCAGGTTACAAAATTAATGGCAAGAAATATAAGGCATTTCTTTACACCAATAGTGAACTTACAGAAATTGAGACTAAAAAAGCAATCCCATTTACCATTACACCAAAAAAATTAAGGTACCTAGGAATAAACTTAACTAAGGAGGTAAAAGACTTATATGTGAAAAAATACAGGACACTGAAAAAAGAGATAGAGGAAGACATAAACAGATGGAAGAACATACCGTGTTCATGGATTGGTAGAATCAACATCAAAATGTCCATACTACCCAAAGCAATCTACAGATTCAATGCAATCCCCATTAAATTACCATATTTCACAGATCTAGAATGAACGTTCCAAAAATTCATCTGGAATAGCAGAAGCCCTCTAATAGCTGCAGCAATCCTGAGAAAGAAGTATAAAGTAGGTGGGATCTCAATATCAGATATCAAACTGTATTACAAAGCCACTCTTCTTAAAACAGCTTGGTACTGGCACAAGAACAGACATATAGATCAGTGGAATAGAATAGAGATCCCAGAAATTGACCCAAAGCACTATGCCCAATTAATATTTGACAAAGGAGGCAAGAGCATACAATGGAGTCAAGACAGTCTCTTCAATAAATGATGTTGGGAAAATTGGACAGATACATGCAAAAAGATGAAACTAGACCACCAACTTACACCATACACAAAAACAAACTCAAAATGAATAAAGACGGGAAACCATAAAAATACTAGAGGAATCCTTTGGCAGTGAAATTACAAACATATGGCAAAGGAATTTCTTCTCTGATAATGCTCCTAGGGCAATGGAAACTAAAGAGAAAATAAATGGGACTACATCAAAATAAAAAGCTTCTTCACAGCAAAGGAAACCATCAACAAAACAACAAGAAGACCCACTGCATGGGAGAACATATTTGCCAATGATATCACGGATAAGGGTTTAATCTCCAACATTTACAAGGAACTCATGAAACTTAATACTAGGAAGATAAACAATCCAATCAAAAAATGGGCAATGGATCTAGATAGACACTTTTTAAAAGAGGACATACAGAGGGCTGAAAGACATATGAAAACATGCTCAAAGTCAGTAATTATACGAGAGATGCAAATCAAAACGACAATGCCTATCACCTCACACCTGTCAGAATGGCTATCATCAACAAATCAACAAACAACAAGTGTTGGAGAGGATGTGGAGAAAAAGGAACCATTCTGCACTGCTTTTGGGAATGCAGACTGGTGCAGCCACTATGGAGAACCGTATGGAGCTTCCTCAAAAAAGTACAAATGAAACTCCCATTTGACCCAGTGATCCCACTTCTAGGAATATATGCCAAGAAGCCAGAAACACCAATCAGAAAGGATATATGTACCCATATGTTCATAACAGCACAACTCACCATAGCTAATATTTGGAAACAGCCTAAGTGCCCATCAGCAGATGAGTGGATTAAAAAACTGTGGTTCATCTACACAATGGAATACTACACTGTGGTAAAAAAGAAGGAACTCTTGCCTTTTGCAACAGCTTAGATGGAACTGGAAAGCATTATGCTAAGTGAAATAATCCAGTCAGAGAAAGATAAATACCACATGACCTCACTCATTTGTGGAATATATAGAACATAGACTGATGAACAGGGATAGATCCAAAGACAGAGAAACAGTAATCAGACTATTAAACCCCAGAGCGAAAGTAGGGGAGGGTGGGGTTAAGGGGAAGAGATCAACCAAAGGACTTGTATGCATGCATATAATCCAAACCAATGGACATGGACAACAGGGGATGAGAGCATGAGTGGGGGGGGGGGCGGATGTTGGGGGCTAAAGGGGGGAATGAGGACACATTTGTAATTCCTTAACTAATAACAAATTTAAAGATAAAAAAGAAGAGTATTTGTAGGATAAAACAAATTATCATCTGCTGTCACTTAAGCATTACCTTACTTTAGAAAATGATTAACTCTATTTAACACATATGTGGAATTTCAAAAGCAATTACTAGATTATATTTCTTTGCAAAGCATCATCATTCATCCACCAATAAATATATCTATTTCCTAGAAACAGAAAAATAAGTTTTTAAATCTGGATGGAATTGTTACTTTCAAAAGAAAATAACAATAAACAAAATATGTCAGAGAAATTAAAAAGGACAATTAAAAATTTCACCTTTTATCCCCTGTATGCCCTTTACCATCTCCACCCATGCCCTCCACCTCTGCAATCATTACATCGTTGTTCATGTCTAGGAGTACTCTCCTTTTTTTTGCTCAATCCCTCCACTCCGCAATACCCACCTCTTTGGAGCTGTCTGTGTGTTTCCTATCTATGAGTCTGCCTCTATTTTGCTGTTTAGTTCAGTTTTCTCATTAAATTCTATATATGAGTGAAATCATATGGTACTAATCTTTCTTTGACTGGCTTATATCACTTAGCATGATGTTCTCCATCTATGCCATCCCAAAGTATAAATTTTTTTCTTCCTTTTTACAGCAGAGTAGTATCCCATTGTGTAAATGTAGCACCGTTTTTTAATCCACTCATCTACTGATGGACACTTGGACTGTTTCCATTTACAATACATTTGGCTATTGTAAATATCACTGCAATGAAATTAGGGGAATATATATAATTTCAAAGTAGTGTTTCAAGTATCTTGGGATAAAGTCCCAGAAGAGGAGTCACTGGGTCATAAAGCAATGGAAAATAATAAAAGTAAAGTAAATTAAAAATAAATAAAAAGTTAATATGTAGTGTTGGCTTCGGCAGCACATATACTAAATTGGAACGATACAGAGAAGAGAGATTTGCATGGCCTCTGCGTAAGGTTGTCCAGCAAATCCTATGACGCTTTCCATTAAAAAAAAAAGTTAATATGTAAAAATTTTTAATTCAATTTATTTAATAACATTTTCAAAAGTGCCAGGCCCAGATATTTTTTGTAATTGTAATATTTCTTAATTCCTTTTTTAAAAATCTCCACCTTATATTTTTTCCATTGATTTTTTGTTAGTTTGTTTTTTAGAGAGAGTGGAAGAGAGGGAAGAGAAGGAGAGACAAACATCAACCTGAGAGAAACACATCAATTGGTTTCCTCCTGCACACAAGCCTCTGACAGGGGCAGGGATTAAACCTGCAACTGAGGTACTCGCCCTTGACCAGGAATTGAATCCAAGACCCTTTGGTCCTTGGACTGACACTATAACTACTGAGTGAACTGGCCAGGGCTATAATTCTTAGACAATTAAATCCCATGCTATAACACATAAAAGGGAATTTTTTCATTTATTTTATAAAGACAAAATAGTCATTACAAAGATATTGACATTGATAGAGACATATATGGTATAACTGACAGGTAAAAAAGTACTTCAAATAGAAATATAATAGAATTGCGAACATGGTGGCAGGCAGGTCTGGAGTGAGCGTGAGTGTGTGAATGTGTGAGAGGGAGAGAATGAGTGTTGGAGGGCATCTGTTTGTGGAGGGGAGGTTAGGGTGGCGATTTGGGTGCTCCAGGTGGAGGAACCACCACTGCAGCATGCTGCTCTCCCAGGCACTTCTCTCCACTACAGGAGAGAGTGCATCATTTTGAGGGAGCCTCAGGGTGTTCCATGGGGGAAACTGTGGGGAGTGATCCTGCCCCTAAACCACAGACAGATGCTCACAGTCCCACTGCTGAGACCTAAAGTCTCTGGGCACACAAACCAGTCATACCAGCTTAGCTAGCCTGAACTGTGCACCTTGGAGGACTGACTGGCTGACTCAACCTGCAGTGTGCGGGGCTTGCATCGTTATATTGGCAAATGGGGAACCTGACCTGACTCCTTCTTGGCAGTGGAGGGCCCAGCTTGCCCCAACACCTCAGTGAGCAGAGCCAGCAACCAGCTGTCCCCAAATCCTCTACAGGGGAGAGACAGACTACCCCACCTCATCAGCAGCAGAGTGCTCAGTTTGCCTCAACCCCTCAGTGAGCAGAGCAACCAGCCCACACTGCCATAGAGGTGAGAGGGGCACCCACCCTTCCCCCTGAACCAGTGCCCAGATTCCTCCCTCCCAGATTCCTGGCCCACCCCACCACCCTGCCAAGAGCCCAGCCTGGACACAAGGACCTGCTGCCCAGAACTAGCACTCCCCACCTGTTGCTCCTGGACAACTGGCCCCACTACATTGGCATGGTGCACCCAGCCCTGATACCATGACACAAGGCCCCCAGATGCACGTACCTGTCATCGTGACCCACTGTGTCTTACCCAGCGCCCATGGTCAAACAGCCTCGTGGCCTGACACTGCCTGGTATATGTGACCTGACCCCTCCTATTCAACATACAGACATGATACAGAGACCTGAGGTGCCTAACCCAGTGCCACCAGAAGATCAGATGCACCATTGCAAACAGGTGTGACTAGTCACTTCTGAATACACGGATCTGCTGCCTCACCTGGCTCCCCAGACTACCAAACTGTGCAAATGGGAAGACAAAAAGACAACCACCAAATAAAATAAAAAGGAGGAATCTCCAGTAAAGGAACTCAATGAAATAGAGGCAAGCAATTTATCGTTTAAAAAAGTCAAAGTAATGTATATAAGGATCCTTAACATCTGAGTGAGAATTATAAGAAACTTAATGAAAATTATAATAACAGACTAGAAGAAGCTGAGGACTGAATCAGTTAGTTAAAATACAAGGTAGGATAAAAAACCCAGTGAGAGAAGCAATTGAGGGGAAAAATGTTAAAAAGCAAGAGGATAGTTTAAGGGAGTTTTGGGACAACATGAAATGAAACAATATCTGAATAATAGGGGTGTCAGAAGGAGAAGAAGCTGAGCAAGAAATAGAGAACCTGTTTGCATAAATAATGACAGAAAACTTCCCTAATCTGGTGAGGAAAAAATTCCAAGAAACACTGCCGGGGTCCAGCCGCAGCAGGCCAGGGGTTCCCAAAGGTGTGGATGGAGTCAGTGAAAAATGATTTACATGGAGACTGTTCAGATGATCAGCATAGCTCTCTTTATTCTCTGTGGATCTTCCCTGTGCCTGGCTGAGGACACATAGAGAGATCCAGAGGCAAGCCAAGCCTTTATTTTATAGTCAGAGGTAAACAAGGAAGTGGTCACCATAGTTACACTGTTCTTGTGAGTTTCACTTGTTTTGCTGCACTTCCCTCAGCCCATTAGCTTCCCAGATAAGATCTAAGGAGCTTCATAAGGCCAAGCCTAATTATGCTAAGAGGACTATGCCCTCTAAGCTGGGACTTGTCTGTGACTTTTCCAACAGGTCAGTCAGAGGCTTAACCCTATTACAGCGCCCCACAAAACACAGAGTCCCAATCAAGATGAACCCAAAAAAGACACGTCATAATTAAAATGGCAAATGTTAAAGAGAAAAAAAGAATCTTAAAGGCTGCAAGAGAGAGACAGAAAGTTACCTACAATGGAACTGCCATTAGACTATTAGCTGATTTCTCAATAGAAACACTTCAGGCCAAAGAGAATGGAATGAAGTATACAAAGTGATGAAAAGCAAGGAACTGAATTCAAGAATGCTTTATCCATACTTACCTGGCAGGGGAGATACCATGATCATGAAGAATGCTTTATCCAGGAAGGCTATCAAAAAATTTGAAGGTGAAATTAGGACCATTAAGATTTAAAAAAAAAATGGCTAAAGAAGTTTATTATCACCAGACCAAAAATACAAGAAATGCTAAAGGGAGTGTTATAAGAAGAAATAGAAAGGAAGGGAGAAACCCAGGTAACTATAATAATAAATGAGTATTATGCTAATTAGACTGGCCAGCTGAACGACCTTCCAGACATCATTCCAGACAAAGCCATAATGGCGGGGACCAAGGCAGAGGTGGTTAGGGGCGATCAGGCAGGCTGGCAGAGGTGGTTAGGGGCACTCAGGAAGGCAGGCAGAGGCGCTTAGGGGTGATCAGGCAGGCAGGCAAGTGGTTAAGGGCGATGAGGCAGGAAGGCAGAGTGGTTAGGGGCGATCAGGAAGGCAGGCAGAGAGGTTAGGGGTAATCAGACAGGCAGAGTGGTTAGGGGTGATGAGGCAGGCAGGCAGAGTGGTTAGGGGCAATCAGGCAAGTAGGCAGGCGAGTGGTTAGCAGCCATAGGCAAACTACGGCCCGCGGGCCGGATCCAGCCCGTTTGAAATGAATAAAACTAAAGAAAAAAGACCGTACCTTTTTATGTAATGATGTTTACTTTGAATTTATATTAGTTCACACAAACACTCCATCCATGCTTTTGTTCCGGCCCTCTGGTCCAGTTTAAGAACCCATTGTGGCCCTCAAGTCAAAAAGTTTGCCCACCCCTGGGTTAGGAATTGCTGCTGATGAAGTGGGGTAGTCTGTCTCTCCCCTGTAGAGGAGTTGGGGACAGGTCAGGTTCCCCATTAATTGCAGTCCTGGATTGCAAGAGGGATGTCTGACTGCCATTTTAGGCCCGATCCTGTGTGATCGGGCCTAAACTGGCAATTGGACATCCCCCGAGAGGTCCCGATTGTGAGACGGTGCAGGCCAGGCTGAGGGACCCCCTCCCCATGCAAGAATTTCATGCACCACTCCTCTAGTAAATAATAAAATTGGCAATAAATAAGTACCTATAAATGATAACCTTAAAGGTAAATGGAATAAATGCTCCAATCATAAGACATAGGGTAGCTGAATGGGCAAGAAAACATGATATATATACACTAGAGGCCTGGTGCACAAATTTGTGCACAGTTGAGCAGGTGGGGTCCCTCGGAGTGTCCTAAAGAGATTGGCCCCCCAGCTCACACACCCAGCCTCACAGCCCCAGCTCATGCCCCCAGCCTATATCCCCGCAGCCCCATCTGGCACCCCACCTAGGCCTGGTGCCACCTCTTCACCTGCTCCACCATCCCGCCTGTGGAGTGATTGATTGGGGCCAGGACCCCTGCCCAGCTCCCTCAGTGACTGGAGCCAGATGGCAGGCCTACCCCCCAATGCCAATGCCACCACCGGTCACCATCTGCAGGGCCCCACCTCCCACCGCCACCTCTGGCTGCCGTCTGTGGGGCAATCAGGCCCCCCTTGCACTGGACTTGGCATGGCACTGCCCGCTAACCTGCTCCACCATCCCTCCACAGTCCTGCTCTCATTGGGGGCCAATTGGGGGCCAATTGGGGCCGGAAGTGCCTCCACTGCCACCCGCTGCCAGTGCCATGTTGCCAACACCTGCTGAGGGCCGTTAGTAAACACTCAGTTTAATTGCATCAGCTGAAACTCAGAATGAAGGCAAAGCCACGCCTTAAGGGTGGATCCAGTCAAGAGATTGGACACCACTCAGTCTGACTTCCCCCCCCAGTGTTAAGAGGATGGCTCTCATGATGTCGCCAGGAATTCAAGGCCCACCCAGATGTGATGTAACTTCCTGTAATTCCAGTATATAATAAACTGCTTCCGGTGCAGGCTCTCTGTCCCTCCATGAGAGGGCAGATGCCACACCCAACCCAAACTTTTAATCTAATTTTGTGTCTGTCCAATTAATTTTTCATTAATCCCAAAAGCGCCTCCTAATTTATACAAACTGGTTCACATCTCTCTCTCAATGGAAGGTCTGGGGAAAATGGCGCCTAGCCGCATTTCCCAGATGGAAAGAGGTGTCTTTTAGCGAGGGGCGGCCTGGAGGGGGCGGGGGAGTTGGGTCTCCTGCCCTGAGCGGCTTGAATTTCAGCAGTTTTTTCCCAAAGAGAAACGGAGATGTCTTTTTGAAATCCCGCTTGGGCCACACTGCCGAGACCGGTGGCTAGGAGGCAATGGAGGAGAATTTGCATTTTAAATCTCTGGTTTGTGGTTCCACAGCTATGGGGTGTTTCTTGGGGATGCAGGCATTGGTCTAAATTTCCCTTATAGAGTATCTACAGTATAAGATTGAGTTTGCTCATTTAAAATGTACTGTCACTATTATGTCTGAATTTTTTGTCTTGCCGAAAAAAAGGAGTTTAGGATTAAAGTTAAAATTTAAGGAGTTATATAATTCTAGTGCATTTTCAAGCTAAATCTAGTTAGAAATGAGGATTAATTCTGTAATTTAACCAAGTGTAATGATAAGCAAGTTATCCTTTTTAAACAAAGAAAGACATCTTTTGATTTTCCCACCTGGGGCTGCCATTTTGGGCCACATGGCCTCCATCTCAAATAGCAAAGGCCCACCCCTCCCTCTGAATTAGCCAATCACAAAAGGAATGTCTTCTTACTGAGGCAGAATAGAATTTCAGGGGTGGAGTTAAAGCTGAGTTTTTCCGAGGGAAATACCCATGGGAGAGAAGTATGCTTGCCTGGCAAATTTACTTACTATATTTCTTCTATGAAGATACTTATTCTGATTGCTTAATAAATTAGCCTTATAATATAATCCAGGTCTCATATAATTTCAGTTATATGACAGACCAATGTTTTAAGCAGTCGACTTTTATAGAAGCTGACAATAGAAGTTCAAATTTTTAAAGGGCTTGTAAATAAGATCATTCTTTAAAGGTAAAGGGTAAACTGAACAATATTATTCAGGCATTAATTCTAATTATTAATAGCAGTCTCCATAAATATTAAAGGAAAGTTATTTTATGTGATTCACATAAACTAATAATATTATATGTCTTAAATTCTCTGAAGGTGACCACAGCTATGCAGTGAGAAAATGGGCGAGCAGTAAGCCTGTTTCTCTCACCAGTTTTTTCTGACATTCGTGGTATATCATATGAAAATTCAATGATCAGATTAAAAGTAATTAATTCTATGGTCAAGACCAAATCCTTTAATGTTAAGAACTGTTTTAAGTTTTTAATAATTCTTTAAATTGGATATATATTTGACGGTTGTTCCTAATGTAATACTTCAAGAATATAACTGAAGGACAGATTTTGTGCACCTCAAAGGGCCCTGAGGTAGTGCAAAAGGATTTATTCCTTCTCCCAAAAAAGAAATAACTAAATTAGACCAATACAATATACTTGAGATTGCATGAGGAAATTCTGCCAAATAAATAAATAAAAGGAGAAATTAATTAATAGCAATGTTCTATTTAAATATATATGCTTTGAATGTCATGAAAAGTTATTAGTAAGTGTATGCACAGATCCACAAAGTCATTTTTCTAATTTCTTGACTCACATGTAACAGCAGTTTACAAATTATCTAAAAAAATATAAATGTCAAGGGGTTTGAAGTCATCTAGAAAACCCTGCCTTCCTTAAACCAGGGACAATTAGAGGTTAATGATTTATATTTTCCCTCCCTAAACAAAAGTTAAATAGCTTATGTCAAAGTACTTAAAGGGACTGAGAGTAGTAATCCAATTAAGGCTATTTACTATCCATAACTTAGGACAAGTAAAATTAAAATAATAAGCTTTATTTCAAATTAATTTAAAGTGGCTAATTGAAATGAATGTATATTCAAGAAATTTTAATTATACTGTACAGGAAACTGTTCCTGAAGTATTAATTAAAATTTTTATTGATGGTTCAAAAATTGCTTAACATACTATAAATCCAAAGCAGTCATATCTCTATACAAGAAATTAAATATAAAGTTATCAAGACTGCACTAAAAATTTTTCAAAAGCCTCTTTATATTATTTTAATACAATATAGGGGAATAATAGAATGACTTCCTGTAAGAATATTACATTAAGCCTAAATTATTTTAAAATTGTTACTTTATAATTGATTTTCACTTGTAATGCCTATGGCAGGACACCTGTGAAAGTGCACTGGTGTCAAAGTGGGCCAAAAGGAAAATGGTCTGGTTAAATAAAGGGATCTCAAATCTAATTTATAAAAAATTCCCTCTTAACATTTGGTCAAGGGTATCCTATCTAATAATAGACAAACATGGTAATTGACCGTACCTTTGCTATGCCTCCCATTGGCTAATTTGCATACTCTCACAATCATGGACCACTGGCTCCTAATCACTCACCTGCCTGCCTGCCTGGTCACCCCTAACTGGCCCTCCCTGCTGGCCTGATTATCCCTAACTGCCCCCCACTGCAAGCTAGGTTGCCCACAACTGCAAGCCTCCCTGCCGGCCTGGTCACTCCTAACTGCCCCCCCACCAGACTGGTCAACCCTTACTGGCCTCCCTGCCAGCCTAATCACCCCCAACTGGCCCCCTGCTGGCCTAGTCGCCCTCAACTGCATCTCCCATAGGCCTGGTTACCCCACTCAGCCTGCTAGTTAGTCGTTTGGTCATCCCTCACTAACCCCCTTGCCAGCCTGGTTGCAGGCAGCCATCTTGTGAGGGCATGAGGGTTAATTTGCATATTACCTCTTTATTATATAGGATTCCATTACTACAGTGAATAGGAGTGAAGAGAGTGAGCACCTTGTCTTGTTCCTGATTTTAGAGGAAAGCTTTTAGCTTTTCACTATTAAATATGATATCATATGTAAGTTTGTCATATATGGCCTTTGGGATGTTGACATATGACCGTTTTATACCCTATTTGTTGAGAAATCTTTCTCATGAAAGCCTATTGGATTTTGTCAAAAACCTTTTCTGTATCTATTGAGAGAATCAATGATTTTTATAGTTCATTTTATTAATGTGGTATCTCACATTTATTGCTTTGTGAATGTTAAACAATACTTTATATGGTGTATAATTTTTTAATGTTCTGTTAAATTTGGTTTGATAATATTTTGCTGAGGATTTTTACATTTATGTTCAATATACTGGCTGTCATATTTCTTGAAGTGTCATTGTCTAACTTTGTTATCAGGGTAATGAGAGTCTCAAAAAATAAGTTTGGGAGTATTGCCTCCTTTATAATTTTTTGAAAGAGTTTGAAAAGATTGGTATTAATTTTTCTATGAATGTTTGGTAAAATTCACCAGTGAAACCATCTTACCCTAAGCTTTTATTTTTGGGGTACTTTTTTATTACTGTTTCAATCTCTTAAATCATTACTGGTCTGTTCAGATTTTTTAATTCCTTATGCTTCAGTCTTGGTATGCTTCTAGGGATTTATCCATTTTTCTACATTATCCAGTTTGTTCATGTATAATTGTTCATAGTAGTCCCCTCTGATCCTTTGTATTTCTGTGGTGTCAGTTGTAATTTGAGGGAGATATAATCTTGTGCATGTAGTTTTTTAGCCCCTATTTGTCCACATAAGAATGAGACTTGGGATTAGAACACTTCATTCCAAGAGATAAAAAGCCTACACAGACTGAGCTGGGCTTATCACCTCATGTGAGAATAGCTTTCCATGTTTCATGAACAATGATTGCTCTCATCTCTGTTTGGAAATTGTAAGTTCTGTAGAACATGGCCAGCTCTATCATTTTATCTCTTGTCTGTGCGTAGGGGACAGGGTCTTCTCACTGTGGCACAAAAGGAATGTGCATAGGCAAATTGTCTTTTATCAACCACTAGTAGAGACCTTCTGACCATCAGGGAAGGAAATACTATTAATTTTGTTCTGTTTCTTCTCTATGTAGTGTTGCTTCATATAGTGCTTGACTGAATTGTGTTTATTAGTGACTCTAATACCAAGATAAAATGGGCAAGGGTAGAATTCTTTCCTGGGATTAGTAACCATGAATGGTACCCTATTGTCTTGGGGTTGATAACTGGAGCATGGTACTCTGTTATTTTCTTTTTGTTATAATTTTGTTAATTTGAATTTTCTCTTTTTTCTTGGTTAGTCTAGCTAAAGGTTTGTCAATTTTGTTTCTTTTCAAAATCAAATTGTTGTTTCATTGTTTTACTTATATTTCCTTTCTAGCCTCTATTTCATTTCTTTCTGCTCTAATTATTATTTCCTTCTTTCTTATTCTCTTGCTCTCTTCTTTTGTATGTTAATGACTTGGTAGTGTTGTGTTTGGATTCCTTTCTTTTTATTTCCTGTATATCTCTTGTAGATTTTTGGTTTGTAATTACCATGTGATTTATATATACCGAGTTATGTTTATAGAAGTCTATTTTAAGTTGGTCACTTATGTTTGAACACATTTCAAAATCAATACCATCTTTACTCACCTCCTTGATGTTTTATGTTTTTGTCATTATTTTTTACTTCTTATATATGTGTATTTGTCTGCATTCCTTAATTTCCTGGATTAATTACATGATATTCCTACCTTTGCCTCTTAACCTTTATACTAGCTTTAGTGTTGGCTGCTCCACTGCTCTTATTATGTTTTCATTTGTCAGTGAGAATTTTTCCTTTGTGATATTTTCTTATTTATTTTTATTTCTTGTATCTCTTCTTGTTTCTCCTCTTCCTCGTCCTCTTTCTCTTCTCCCTCCTTCTCCTCCTCCTCTTCCTCCTCTTCTTAAAAAAGTCCCTATAACATTTCTCGTAATACTAGTTTGATGTTCATGAACTCCTTCAACTTTTCTTGTCTAGGAAGCCCTTTATTTTTTCTTTGCTTTTAAATAATAGCCTTGCTGATAGAGTAACTTTGGTTGAAGGTCACTGCTTTTAATCATTTTGAATATTTCCTACCAATCCCTTCTGGCCTGCAAAGATTCTGTTGAGAAATCAGCTGATAGTCTTGTGGGGGAGTTCACTTTATTAAACTGTTTTCCTCTTGCTATTTTAAGATTCTCTCTTTGTTTTCAACCGTTGGCATTTTAATTATGATGTGTCTTGGTTTGCACTTCTTTGGATTCATCTTGTTTGGGACTCTATGCACTTCCTGTATGTGTATGTCTATTTCATTTGCCAGGTTAAGGAAATTTTCAGTCATTATTTCTTCAAATAGGTTTTCAATCATTTTCTTTTGCTGTTCTCCTTCTGGTACCCCTATGATGCAAATATTGTTACCTTGATATTTTCCCAGAAGTTCCTTAAACTATCCTCATTTTTTAAAATTATTTTTTCTTTTCTGATTGAATGCTTTCCATTATCTTGTTTTCCATATAGCTGATTTGATCTTCTGCTTCATCTTAGCTGCTGTTGATCCCATCTAATGTATTCTTCATTTCAATTATTCTATTCTTTATATCTGATTGATTCTTTTTTGCTTTTATTTTCTGCCTTATTTTCCTACTCTTTGTGGAATTTCTCACTGAGATTATCTATTTTTTACCTAAGTTTATTGAGCATCCTTATAACCAGTCTTTTGAACACTAAGTCTAGATTACTTACTTCCATTTACTTTAGGTCTTTTTCTGGAATTTTATCCTGTTCTTTCATTTGGAACATATTTCTTTGTCTCCTCATTTTGACTTCCTTCCTGCATTATTTCCTATATATTAGGTAGATCTGATATGCTCCCAGTCTTGGCAGAGTGGCCTTATGTAGTATGTGTCCTGTGGGTCCCAGAGGTGCAGTTTTCCTGTTCATCTGAGCTGTATTATCCAGGGTGTCCCTTTTATGGGTTTTGTGTGCCCTATTATAGTAGAGCCTTGCTTTTGCCACATCAGTTTACCCTCAAGTTGACTGGTTGTGAGGGTTGATGTAACTACAGTAGACATACTGTTGGGGGGGAGGGAGGGGGTGCTGACCCTGTGGTTTGGGAGTTGCTTTTGCAGGACTCTGGTACCTGCTGATTCCACACTTTGAGTATGCCATTTCTGGCACAAGTTGGTGGTGCCCTGGTGTGGGTCTGAAGCCAGACAGCAGGTGTGTTGGTTCTGAAGCCTCTTGGGAAGGGCAGTAATGCAAGCTAAGTTTAGCCACTGCCTGTGTCCAGCTCAGGGCCACCTGGTAGGAGCTACAAAGTGATCTTCTGTTGGTAGCTTCCTGTGCTTGGCATTGAGAACCTGGGAGTGGTTATGCTATGATCCAAGGCCAGGTGCTACTAGGGCTGGGCTTGGGACAACATATCAAGAGGTATTGGGCATGCCCAGGCCAGCTGCTATTTATTTGGTGTTTCCAAATTTTGAGAAATTTTAGGAAAGTCCACAGCATGGGCTCACCTGACAAGGCATGTGAATTATGTGGGATTAGGTCTCAGAGAATCATTGGGGTAAGGAGTGAGAGTGGTATTAGCTAGGTTGATAGAAACTCAGATTTGGCACCCGCTTGCACCTATCAGCTGTGTGGAGAAAGGGTTCAATAAGGAAATGGGGACCTGCTTGCACTTTAGTCCCAGAGAAAACTTCCCCTCCAACCCTTGCTCTGAAGCTAAATTGTTCCTTTCTATATGTCCCTGGTACTATTGAGCTTCTGCCCTTCTCTGGAGCACAGGACAAGTGTTTATGAGTGAGCAAGTCTGTGTACAGGCCCTTTAATCAGAAACCTGAGTCTACAATAGCCCTCTATCTCACTTGGACAGAATTCCCACTGATTTTCACAGCCAGATGTTGTGGGTACTCCTCTTCCCTGCATTGGTGCTCTGGGCTAGGGAGCCTGGTATATGTATGGGACTCCTCACTCCTCAGTGGGGACTTCCTATCCCTGATATCCCTCCTGATTCTAAACTGCTATTGTGGGAATGTACCTACCTGTTTCACACCTCCAAACATCCTACCACTTTTGAAGTGGATTGTTCTTTATATTCTTAGTTATAGGAGTTTAGGTGATTCTCAAAGGTGGTTGTTGTATAATTTAATTGTAATTTAATATGGTCATGAGAGGCTGCAAGCACAGCATTTACTTAATTCACCATCTTGACCAGTCTTTCCTTTTAATCTATGCATTTTTTGATTTAAATTTCCCTTTTAGAAGTGCTATGTTGCTTTTCATTTTTCACTTATCTCAAGATCCGATTTTAATTTTGATGCACTCTTTGACATACTGGTTGGTCATAAGTGTTTTGGTTAATTTCCATGTATTTGAATTTTTTCATTTTCTTCCTGTTATTGATTTCAAGTTTCAAGTTTCAAGTTTCAAGTTATTAAAGATACTTAACACATTGTTTGCGGGTAGTTTTTATAGCGTGCAAACAGGTGGCGCGGGCCATTTCTGCTAATTTTTTGCGCAAATGGCAACGTTCAGTAAAATTACGTTAACTTTAGTTTACGTATTTATACGTTACCCGCATTCTACCGCTAGTCTATAAAAAACATATTAATACGTGTCCCGCGCTCTACTACACTGGTAGAACATATAAATATGTAAAACGTATAAATACGTTTCCCGCATACAATGTGTTAATATGATTTCAATCTTAAAGTCGCTAAGGCTGCCTTTGTAACCCACCATACAAGCTATCCTGAGAATGTCTTATGTATGCTTGAGAAGAATGTGCATTGTAGTGTTATTGGATGGAATATTCTGTATATGTCCATCAGGTACATTTGTTCAATGGTGTTATTCAGGTCTACTGTATTCTTATTAATTTTACTAGAGGCCTAGTGCACAAATTTGTGCATGGGTAAGGTCCTTTGGCCTGGCCGGCAATAAAGGCCTATCAGGGGGCTGGCTGGATGGAGGGAGGGACTCTGGGAGGTTGGATAGCTGGGGGTAGGGACTGTGGGAGTTGGCCAACCAGCCCCCCAATCAGGGCTGATGGGGGGGCCGGCTGGCCCACCAGGGAGAGGGGCCACGGGAGGTTGGCCAACCAGGGGGAGAGGCCATGAGAGGTTGGCTGTGGGAGCACAGGGACCACCAGAAGGCAGCTCTTGCGTTGAGCATCTTCCCCCTTGTGGTCAGTGCACGTCATAGCAACGGGTAAACCGGTCATTCCAGTCATTCAGTTGTAATGTCGTTTAGGCTTTTACATATATAGATGTATGGATATTCTATCTAATGATGGAAGTGGGGTATTTACTTCCTATACTATTATTATGTTGCTATGTATTTCTCTGTTTGGTTCTCTTAATATTTGTTTTAAATATTTAGATGCTCCAATTTTATATCCTCTTATTGAATTTACCCCTTTATCTGGTGATATCCTTTGCCTCTTTGGACCAATTTTGATTTAAAGCCTATTTTATATGATATAAGTATAGTCACTCCTACTCTCTTCCAGTTTTAATTTGCTTAGAATATAGTTTTCCATTGCTTTATATTGGGCCTATTAGTGTCCTTAAAGCTAAAATGGGTCTCTTGTAGCAATATATTGTTGGATGTGATTTTTTAAAACTTCATTCACCTACAGTGTGTTTTCTGATTGGAGAATTTAGTGTATTTAGATTTAAAGTAATTTTTATAGTAATTATAGGTAAGACTAGTGGCCCGGTGCACAAAAATTTGTGCACTCGGGGGCGGGGGGGGGGGCGTCCCTCAGCCCATCCTGTGCCCATTCACAGTCCAGGACCCCTTGGGGATGTCCACCTGTCGACTTAGGCCCGCTCCCCAGGGGATCAGGCCTAAGCTTGCAGTCAGACATCCTTCTAGCAGCCAGGGAGCCCTTGGGGATGTCTGACTAAAGGCTTAGGCCTCCAAGGGATTGGGTCTAAACCATTAGTTGGACATTCTTAGTGCTGCCGTGGAGGTGGGAGAGGCTCCTGGCACCACCACTGCGCTGGCCAGCCATGAGCCAGCTTCTGGCTGAGTGGCACTCCCCATATGGAAGTGCACTGACCACCAGGGGACAGCTCCTGCATTGAGCATCTGCCCCTTGGTGGCCAGTGCGCATCATAGCAACTGGTCATTCTGCTGTTCAGTCAATGTGCATATTACCTTTTATTACTATTATGTAGGATGCCCCTATTTCCCCCCTTTTGACCCCTCTACCCAGCTCTTGCCCCCCACTTCTCTCTGGCCATCACCATGTTGTTGTCTGTGTCCATGGGTTGTGCATATATTTCCTTTGGCTAATCCCTTCTTTAAATTCACTTCTTTAAATTTGTATTTTCAGATAAGTGCTTATAACTCCACTATTATATATTTTCTATTATATCATTTAGAATTAAGATTTTTTTAATTGAATCCTTGTAAATGTAAGCACAATTTAATAAATTATGATAGAAGCAATTAGGAGATTTTTCATGTAATGCAGATACATTTCAATTAATATTTTATTAATTTTTAAATTTTTCATATTTTAATTTGAAATAATATCATACATTTAAAAAAACTATAAAATACTGCAGCATATTATATATACCCTTCACCCAATTTCTTAGGTGTTAATAATTTAAACATAACCATTATACAACTAACAGAATTTGGAATATATTTTTTCTTATAATCTCTTTAATGTTACTTAATCCATTTACTTTGTTTTTGTTCATCTTCACCCCAAGATATTTTTCCATTGAATTTTAGAGAGAGTGAAGGGAAAGGGAGAGACACATTGATTGGTTGCCTCCTGCACATGCTTTGGTAGGACTGGGGATCAAGCCAGCAACTGAGGTACATGCCCTTGACTGGAATCGAACCTGGGACCCTTCAGTCCACGGGCTAATGCTCTATCCACTGAGCAAAACAGGCTGCAGCTTAATTCATTTACTTTTAATCTATGTGTCTTTATATTTAAAGTGGGTTTTGTTTTTGATTCACCCTCATAATCTGTCCTTTAATTGGTGCATTTATGCCACTGACTTTCAGAGTGCTTACTGATAGAGTTACTACCATATCAGGTGGCTTCTGGGTCTTCTGGGACCCGCCCTGCCTTGCCTTTTTTTTTCTTTCTTTTTTTCTAAGACATTTCAATTTATTTAAAAGAAGCCAATATACAGGATATAAAGGGTATGATATTTACAACAGTACAGTAAATAGGTTGGTTTCCTGGTAGTATCAGTAGTCTTTCAGTGAGTATTAACTCCCTTTCCCCTTGATGCTCGACCCAGCTGGCAGACAAACAGCAACAATGGGGTGGGATGGGACTGCAGGATAGAAAGTCTCCCTGAAGGGATTAAAAATCATGTAGATGCTAAAATGTCCACAAAGGGGTCTTGGGGGTGAGAGGTGCCTCTGCCTCATTCCTTTGAGGGCTTGGCAGCAGGAATGCTGAGGGATTTGCCCCAAACTAACACACGGCCCACATTGAGCCTGTAAATCTTTCACCCATGGAATATTCCCTTCCTGAGAGAATCAGCCCTAATCCCTCAGCCAGTGCCTGGAGGAGCCGCCCAGGCCATGGGCACAGCCAGGACTGTGGACATTTCATGGCCTTTCCACTCCCACTCCAGCTGCCTAACAACTCTGCACTGCTCCCCTCGCCCACCTCCCCCATCACCCCATCAGGACACAGTGCACAGGAGGGGACACTGGTTTTCCCATGCACATTGGGAACTGGCTGTTTCTGTTTTCTGGAGTAAGAAGGTTCCTGTGGGTCGGGTAAGGTCTCTGCTTGGCAAAAAGTTCTGTAACAGAGCCACTGACCACACCCACCTCCTCTGAGCATGGAGCAGCTCCGGCCCTCAGAGCTCATCTCTCCAGCAGAACTGAAGGGAAGACCGTGTGTACCCTTCTGTCCCTCACCCTTCACATGCCCAGAACCATCAGTGTCACACTTCCTAATTCCTATCACTGTATTTCATTAGTTCCATACTGTTTTACTAGTCATGAATCTAAACAGATTGGTTCAAAAGGAGATCCTTCTATTTTTAAAGTAGCTGGGGCTTCTGGGGGAAGGCCTTGCCTTGCAGCCTGGACCCGCTGATGAGCGGATTCCAGGCCCCAGGGCAAGACCAGCTGCTAGGAGCAGACCTTGACTTGCAGCGCAGACCTGCTGATGGGAAGTTCCCAGGCCGCAAGGCCAGACCAGCTGCTGGGGCTTCTGGGGGCTGTCCCTACTGGGGTGCCTGGCCAGTCTGGTTGAGGGGCTGAGGGCTGTTTTCAGGCTGCCCACACCCCCTTTAGGGTGGGGGGTCCTCTCTGGGGTGCCTGACCAGCATTGATGAGGGGCTGATGACTGTTTTTAGGCTGCCCGCACCCCCTTTAGGGTGGAGGACCCCACTCGTGTGCCGGACCAGTCTGGATGAGGGGCTGAGGGCCGTTTTCAGGCTGGTGGGTGACTGAAGCTCCCAACCCCTCCTTTTTTTCTTTTTTTTTAAATTCTGGAATTTATTTACCTTCTATGGCTGTCACTGGAGCTGAGAGCCGGCTTTAGCTCTGAGGCCGGCTCCAGCTTGAGGCCTTGGCTGCTTGAAAGCAGGTTATCTAGGCTTTGTTTAGCTTCTATAATTGAAACTCTGTTGCCATCACTGGTGCTCTAAGCTCTGAGCCCGCTGCCGGCTGAAAGCAGGAATCTGGGGTTTCTTTCGCTTCTATAACTGCAACATTGTTGCAAACGGAGCTCAGAGCTGGGCTGCCATAGGCCAGGAACATTGGCTTCCTACGTCACTGGAGCAAGCAAGCTGCCTGGCTGCCGGCCGCCATCTTGGTTGGCAGTTAATTTGCATGTCCTGCTGATTAGCCAATGGGAAGCGTTCAGGGGTTAGCCAATGGGAAGGGTGTCCAGGTTATGGTCAATTTGCATGTTTCTCTTTTATTAGATAGGACTAGAAGCCTGGTGCACAAAAATTTGTGCACTCGGGGGGGAGGAGGGGTCCCTCAGCCCGGCCTGTGCCCTCTCACAGTCTGGGACCCCTCGGGAGATAACGACCTGCTGGCTTAGGCCTGCTCCAAGGTGGCAGAGGGCAGGCCCAATCCCTGGTGCAGCCTCTGGTCGGGCTCAGAGCAGGGTCAATTGGGGAGTTGGGGCATCGCCCCCTGTCATGCACAGAGCAGGGCGGATGGGGAGGTTGCAATGCCACCCTCAGTCACACTCAGGGTAGGGCCAATTGGGGGTTTGGGGCACTGCCCCGTCACACTCAAGGCAGGGTCGATGGGGAGGCGCCACCCCCTGTCACGCACAGAGCGGGGCCAATCAGGGGGTTGGAGCGCTGCCCACTGTCACTCACAGAGCAGGGCCCATCAGGGGGGTTAGGGCTCCGTACCCTGTCACACACAGAGCAGGGCCCATCAGGGGGTTGGGGAGCTCCCCCCTGTCACCCACAGAGCAGGGCCGATCAGGGGGTAGGGGCGCCGCCACTGTCACACTCAGGGCTGGGCTGATGAGGAGGTTATGGCTCTACCCCATCACACACAGAGCAGGGCCCGTGGGGGGGGGGTGGTTGGGGTGCCGCACCCTGTCACACTCAGAGCAGGCCTGATCAGGGGGTTGGGGCACCTCACCCTGTCACACACAGAGCCGCAAGGCAATCAGGGGGTTGGGGAGCTCCCCCTTATCAGGCACAGAGCAGGGCTGATCAGGGGGTTGGGGCGCCTTCCCCTGTGACAAACAGAGCAGGGTGGATAGGGAGGTTGTGGCCCCGCCCCCTGTCACACACAGAGCCGCAGGGCGATCAGGGAGCTTGGGCACTGCCCCATGTCATGCTGATCCCGGTGTCGGGAGGCCTCTCAGCTCCACTGATCCCAGTGCTGGGAGGCCTAGTGGCTCTGCTGATCCCAGTGCTGGGAGGCATATTACCCTTTTACTATATCCTGGTGCACGGGTGGGGGCCGGCTGGTTTGCCCTGAAGGGTGTCCTGGATCAGGGTGGGGGTCCCCACTGGGGTGCCTGGCCAGCCTGGGTGAGGGGATGATGGCTGTTTGCAGCTGGTCACACACCCTTCAGGGTGGGGGTCCCCACTGGGGTGCCTGGCCAGTCTGGGTGAGGGACTGAGGGCTGTTTTCAGGCTGGCAGGTGACTGAAGTTCCCAACTGCTCCTTTTTTTCTTTTTTTTTATTCTGGGCCAGTTTTAGCTCTGGCTCCAGCTCTGAAGCCTCTGCTGCTTAAAGCAGGTATCTGGTTTGTTTGGGTTCTATAATCAAAACACTGTATCAACTCCAGCTCTGAGATCCCGGCCAGCTGAAAGCAGGTTTCTGGGGTTTTGTTAGCTTTTATATTTGTAACAATGTTTCAAACTGCAGGCTCAGAGGCCGGCAAGGCAGGCGGGGAACGTTGGTTTCCTCCATCACTGAAGCAAGCAAGCCTCATGTTAGCTTCAAGTTGCCTGGCTGCCAGCCACCATCTTTGCTGGCAGTTAATTTGCATATCTCGCTGAGTAGCCAATGGGAAGGGTAGCGGACGTAGGCTAATTACCATGTTTCTCTTTTATTAGATAGGATTATTTCCATTTTGTTGTTTTCTATTTCTTTAGTTCCTTTGTAACTTTTCCTCTCTTGCTAATATTCCTTTGTGATTCCTTTTTTTGTAATGATATACTTTTAGTTCCTTTAATTTTATCTTCTGTGTATTGACTTTAGATATTTTTTGACTAATGAAATTTCCATAAAAGGTTTTATAGGTAAAATAGTGTAGTTTAAAATAGTAACAACATCAATCACATCCAAAAACTGTACATTTTCACTTCTCTCCTCCCACACTTTATGCTATTCATGTTATTCTTTACACCTTTTTATATTATGTATCCAGTAACAAAGTATTATAGCCACAGTTATTTTTAATATTGTTTTTTAACTTTTATACTAAAAATAAAACTAAATACCTTAGTTTACTGAAGTAAACCAAGGAAGTTCTGCATTTCAACTTTGTTTACTATAGGCTGACTTTTAATCCATGTTTCAGCCAATGAAACAAATCACTAAAGCCCTTTCTAATACCCAATCTGCAACATTAAATACAGAATCTCTGTTTTGTGGTCCCATAATTATAAATTAGCCATAATACAACTTTATGTTCCCTTCGTCATTATTCTACACCCTTAATATCAATTTCCACACATATTTCTGAGGTTTTTTTCTTTAAAAATTTGAAAAATAATGTAATTCTTTTGGATTACAGCACACCTCCTTATGGCTCATATTTCATACTTCATCTTTAGGGGTGTGCTGAAATGATTCCAGTTATAGTTCTAAAAGCAAGGGGGAGTGGAGAGATGGGTCATGAGGAAAATTGGGAATGTCTTGCCAGGTCATTGTAGTTTCCTCAGTCAAACAGGGTTTATCTCTTCAGACAAGTGTGTAAAGGCTGCTTCTAATGACAAGGAAGATTTTGGTATCAATGTATATCTGGCTTTATCAGGATCTTCCCATATGTTCCCCTACCAATTTTCATGATCATAATCCATTTCCTTCCCAATTCATAATCTCACTTTAATATCAGGAATCCTGCAGGTTTGGAAATTAAATTTGTCTTATAATTAAGCCACTTGCAGGAGGAGACTAGATTTATTTTTCAGTAATCTCAGCTCTGTAGGGGGGAGAGAGAGAGAGAGAGAGAGAGAGAGAGAGAGAGAGAGAGGATTGATTCAGGGTAGACAGAAACTTTCAGTCTATTTATGTGGCTCTTGAGCTGGGGATTTTAATATCTGAGCTCATCCTTGACTTTATTTTATCCACCAAAATTAGGAGCTACCATTTAATCAGACTATACTTATTAGTTTGATAAATATATTATACTAAGGTATCAAATACATGGTCACTCAGAACCTTGCCTCTTATTATTTCATTATGAGTATACAATGGTAATATTTTGTAGATCTCTATAGCCACATCATAACATGGACTATCAGTGTTCTCTTTATTACTGGAAAGAAAGTCATTTGTGCCTTTAAAACTAGTTAGATTAGATAACTAATTTTGAAAATCTCAGAACCAGTTCATAAAAATCATTCCTAAGATTCTGGTCTTTTGGAACTATTCCTGATACTAAAATCTGTATTATTCAAGCTCTCAACAGAAGAAACAGATAAATTGATTTTCATGAGTTAGCTCATTTGTTGGCGGGGAGGGTGATGAGAAGTCCAAAATATGGAGGGCTGGTTGACAAGCTGAGAAATCCAGCAGGAGTCAATGTTTTAGTCTTGTACTGAAAGCAGTTTGGAGGCAGAATGCTTTCCTTTCTAGAGGAGGAAGGCAAGTTTCTATCTTCTATTTAGTTTCCATTTCAATTTATCTTATGTTTCTGGCAATTCTTGTATTTAAAACTTTTCTGGAGTCTCAGCGTGCCTTCCAGCCCCGCCGCTTCCCTGCCATCGACTCCTTGGACTTCCCGCGCGGCATGGCCCCCAAACGCCAGTCCTCGCTCCCAACAGCAAGCGAAGAAACCCAAAGTGCCTCCAGCCCCGAAGCCAGAGAAGAAGCCGGACCCTCCGGACGTGCCGAAGGGAGAAAAAGAACAGCAAGAAGCGATTGAACATATTGATGAAGTGCAAAATGAAATAGACAGGCTTAATGAACAAGCCAGTGAGGAGATTTTGAAAGTAGAACAGAAATATAACAAACTCTGCCAACCATTTTTTCAGAAGAGGTCAGAATTGATCGCCAAAATCCCAAATTTTTGGGTAACAACATTTGTCAACCATCCACAAGTGTCTGCACTGCTTGGGGAAGAGGATGAAGAGGCGCTGCATTATTTGACAAGAGTTGAAGTGACAGAATTTGAAGATATTAAATCAGGTTACAGAATAGATTTTTATTTTGATGAAAATCCTTACTTCGAAAATAAAGTTCTCTCCAAAGAGTTTCATCTGAACGAGAGTGGTGATCGATCTTCAAAGTCCACTGAAATCAAATGGAAATCTGGAAAGGATTTGACGAAAGGTTCAAGTCAAACACAGAATAAAGCCAGCAGGAAGAGACAGCATGAGGAACCAGAAAGCTTCTTTACCTGGTTCACCGACCATTCTGATGCAGGTGCAGATGAGAAGTCATCAAAGATGACATTTGGCCAAATCCATTACAGTACTACTTGGTTCCTGACATGGATGATGAAGAAGGGGAAGGAGAAGAAGATGATGATGATGATGAAGAAGAGGAAGGGTTGGAAGATATTGATGAAGAAGGGGATGAGGATGAAGGTGAAGAAGATGAAGATGATGATGAGGGGGAAGAAGGAGAGGAAGATGAAGGAGAAGATGACTAATGAACACTGATGGATTCCAACCTTTTTTAATTTTCTCCAGTCCCTGGGAGCAAGTTGCAGTCTTTTTTCTTTTTCTTTTTTCTCCCCCGCTTGTGCTCAGTCGCCCTGTTTTTGAGGTCTCTTTTCTCTCCTTTACACCATGGTTCTCACCTTATTTGGGGGGGATGTACCTTGAGCAGAATACAGTGGGGAAAGAATCTTTGCCCCTTTCTGTTCCAAATTCATTTTTATCCCTTCCTGTCTCAAGAAAAACTTAATGGAATCACCACCACCGTGCTCTGTGGGAAAACCTTCTGCTCCCTTAGCTCTGCTGTGAGCTGGAGGTGGCTAGGCCCCTGTGTAGTAGTGCATAGAATTCTAGCTTTTTTCCTCCTTTCTCTGTATATTGGGCTCAGAGATTACACTGTGTCTCTATGTGAATATGGACAGTTAGCATTTACCAATATGTATCTGTCTACTTTCTCTTGTTTAAAAAAAGAAAAAAATTTTAAAAAAAGGGGGGTTATAGAAGGTCAACAAAGGGTGGGTTTGAGATGTTTGGGTGGGTTAAGTGGGCATTTTGACAACATGGCTTCTCCTTTGGCATGTTTGTGATGTTTAACGGACATCCTTGCAGTCTAAGATGACACTTTTAAAATAAAATTCTCTCCTAATGATGACTTGAGCCCTGCCACTCGATGGGAGAATCAGCAGAACCTGTAGGATCTTATTTGGAATTGACATTTCTCTATTGTAATTTTGTTCTGTTTATTTTTAAATTTTCTTTTTGTTTCACTGGAAAGGAAAGATAATGCTCAGTTTTAAACGTTAAAAGTGTACAAGTTGCCTTGTTACAATAAAACTAAATGTGTACACAAAGGAAAAAAAAAAACTTTTCTGAGTCACCTTGTTTTAGGTAGCTATTTATTTAAAACCTTTCTTACCATACTTGTCAATTTTATAATGCACATTTTAACTTTTAATAATACTAAAATTCAGGTATATTACAATAAATGAAATAAAAAGCACTATTTTATAATGATACTATTTTATAATGGTAACATTTCTGTTTCCTTATGATATCTAAAATAACATGTTTATAGCCAGTAGCATATTATTAATGAAATACAGTAACTGCATTAGGTAATTTTTTTTTTTTTTGGCTTTCATTACCTATTGAAGATATTTTATGGAATTTTTTTTCATTGTTACAAATTGTGGTAAAATACACATTGCATTAGGTAATTTTTAAGAAATTTGAAAAACCTTGTTATTTAAAAGGTGACTAATTTATTTATACTTTAATAAACTATAGTTCCTCATATATAGAATTGAGGAATCCTATATAATAAAAGGATAATATGCAAATCAACCTAACAGCAGAACAACTGGTCGCTATGATGTGCACTGACCACCAGGGGGCAGATGCTCAATGCTGGAGCTAACCCCTGGTGATTAGTGCACTCCCACAGTGGGAGCACCACTCAGCCAGAAACCAGGCTCACGGCTGGCAAGTGCAGCCATGGAGGTGGGAGCCTCTCCCACCTCCATGGCAGCACTAAGGCTGTCTGACTGCCAGCTTAGGCCCGCTCTCCAGGCTGGGCTGAGGGACCTCCACCAAGTGCACGAATTTTAATGCAGTGGGCCTCTAGTATAAAAATAAAATAATTAAAGGCAGTATAGAATAGTATCAATGAGTTAGGACTTCAAAGTAAAAAGAAAAAAACCTACAAAAATATCTCATCTTTAAATCTTGGCTCTTCTATTTAGTAACTATGTGATGATATTGGCAAAATAATTTAAACACCTTAAATTTAAGTTATTTAACCTTCTTTCCATAAAATGGATCCCATATTGCCTAGTACATATTAAACATATCAATAAAAAATAACTATTGTCATTATTACTTTTATAAAGAGGAATAGGCTAGATGAAAAGATAAAGCTAGATAGGACTAAAATAAAATAGTGTTCTACAATTAAAGCAGAGGGAAATAATCTTTTGAGATGTCGCAATAAATTTTTATTTTTAGCTGTATGTTGATAAAAATATCTGTAATTACACAATGAGAATTGTGGCATATATCATTATCTATTTATCCTATTTTATGTACTATTACATTTTATAATCTATCATGTTTCTGAATTTTATAAACATTCTGTTGTTAGACTTTAGGACATTATAGTATTGTTTTTAAAAGTCCATTCTTTCTGTCATATCAATATTATGACAGAAAATATGATTATTACCTAGCCTTATTTTAAAAACACCCTATATACTAGAGAGCAAATATGCAAATGGGCATCACTCCCTTGCGCTCTCATACCCTTGCACCCTTGCGTCCTGGCACTGGGGCTTGGAGGACCTGAGGTCAGAATGGGGGACCTGAAGCCACACCCTCTGCCTGGTGGGGCTTGATGGGGAACCTAAGGTTTTGCCCCCCACCCTGCAGGGCTTGGCAGGGGTGGAGCCAGCCGGGTCTGGGTCTCAAGTGATTTCGAGGCATGCACAGGTGGGTGGGGACTTGACTCTGGGTCCTATGGCGCACCCCAGACTCTGACAGGTGGGAGATTTTCATATATATTTTACTAATTTTCTTTCATCTTTGACACTTCTATTATAGAGAAAGGGCAAAGAGCAATATTAAACTATTTCCTCTAATTAATTCCATTTTAATATGCACGGATTTCATGCACCGAGCCACTAGTATTTATATAATACATCAAAGATAATATATATATAGCAAGTTATAATAATAGTAAATATTTTATGGAGTATTTTCCAGACCCTGTTTCATACACTTCATATAATTCCCACAATAACCTTATGAAGTAGATACTATTCCTACCCACATTTTTCAGATGAAGAAATAGGCATGGAGAAATTAATTAATTTACACAGTAAGGGAGAGAGATAGGCAGGCTTTAAAAACAGTCTATCCCTAGCCCTTATATTGTCTCTCATAAGAAGATAGATATCTTCTAATAGAAACCACATAAATATCCATCCATAAGAAAATAAGTAAATTAGTTATAATATATTCATAAAGCAGATCATTATACAGCAATAAGAATAAATTAAAAAGAGCTAAAAATTTCAACAATGATTAATATCACAAATGTTGAACCAAATAGGCAAATTGCTAAAGAAATCATATAGCACATTACCATTGAAACATAAAAAAACAATAGAATCTGCATCATTTACAGATGAAAACATCTTTAGAAAAAGTATAAAGAAATACATGAGCATGATAAAAATCAAATTTAGAATAAAAGGAGGTAATAATATGAAAGGGCAAAGAGAGGACAACAATATTTAAGATATATTTATTAAACTGGGACACAAGGACATAAGTGCTCATTATACTAATTCTTACATCTTTCTGTACTTCAAAATAAGTAAAAAGTAGCCAAAGCAACCTAAAATACTGGGTTTTTATTTGATCCATAAGAAGATCAAAGCTAACTGAAATCTATTTAACTGTCAAAATCCAAATAAAATTTGTTCAAATCTTTCTAATGTCCTATTCTTCCTCAAGTCATTTTGAAGCAGATAAAATAAATGGATAGTTAATTAACTAAAAATTTACCAATCATTGTAGTAGAAAATATATAAAAATAAAAAGTGTCAGCAGATTTAAAAAAAAATCAATGTTTCTTCTCACTTCTTAAAATTATATAACAACCAAGAATAAAGTATACTGTATAATAACCAACATATTTAGGCAAGTAATAGTACTTAATAAGAATTTAAATGTGAATACTAGGTGGATGTCAGACTTTAAAAATGCAATAATTGTATTATAGCCCTATAAAATTTCTATAAAAGATTTTCTTTCTTAAAGGGCCAACACACAAAATTTCATTTGCAGCCACTCACTTTGGGCTCTGGCAGAGGGAGGTCAGAGTGGTGTAGAGCTGCATGAGGGAAGTCTGGATTGGTGGCTGTGCAGAGAAAGCTGAGAGGATAGCTTCCAGATCCCTATGAAGAGTCATTACCCCATACTTCAGAAGCCATTTTCATCAGGCAGAACATTCCCATCCATGCAGCATTAGCTTGAGGCAAAGCAATAGCCCCACCAATTGGAACACTTATAACCCCACCATATGAAGCTTATGTCTTGCTGAGGACTATTGCCAGAGGCTCCTTAAGTGACTGATATTAACAGACAGCCTGCAGGCAAAGGTATGAATCTCTGGGTGCTTTGAGTCTTTGCATGACCTACTCTTGGGAACAGGGCTACTAAAATTAGACCTTGGTGTGTAGCTTGGTCCTTTCCATATACACACAGATCCATCAGAGAGAGCCACAAGCTGTGGATAGCTGAGAGCTCCAAACAGGTTGCTCACGGCCAGTCATAGACAACGTCTGACATTAGCTTGCATCAGAGACCCTCCAAAGAGGCCCACAACAAATACACCCAGTGGTTAGCTTGAGACAGCAACATAGCAGGATCCAACAAGCTCCATAAGCAGCATATCCACAGGGACATATTAGCAGGCACAAAACACTGCTGAGGCTAATTCCACTTCTGTGATAAGAATGTGCCCAGCAGCCTGCACATTAAGTTAGGGTTTGAGCCTTATGTCAGCCAGAATGAGGGTGGACCACATGCACAAACAGGCTAATAGCAATCCAAACTCAATTGCAACAGGAAGGCCCACACAAAGTGAATAAGGAACATTCTTAAAGCACCCAATTATGGTGATAAGGGAGAATGCATCACTGAGTCCCACAGATTACCTACTATATAACGCCACCCTACAAAGACAGGCAGTCATAGAAGGTCTACCTAATACATAGAAACAAACACAGACAGGCAGGCAAAATGGGGAAAAAAGAAATAGGCTGCTAATGAAAGAACAAGAGAGTTCTCTAGAAGAAGAGCTAAATGAAGTGGAGGTAAACTACTTATCAGATATGGACTTCAGAGTAATGATTATAAGGATGCTCAGCAGCATGAAAAAAAGATATAGAAACCATAAAAAAGGACCAGTCAAGAATGAAGAATAACATATTTGAAATAAAGGATACACTGAAAGGAATAAACAGCAGGGTAGATGAAACAGATGATCAAATCAGTGGCTTGAAGACAAGGTAGAAAAACACACACAAGTCTAGTGTGGCTAGTGTGACTCAGTGGCTGAGCATTGACCTGTGAACCAAGAGGTCACTGGTTCATTTTCTAGTCAGAGCACATCCCCTGGTTGTGGGCACAATTCCCAGTAGGGGTCCTGCAGGAGACAGCTGATCAATGATGTTTCTCTTATCAATGTTTCTATCTCTCTATCCCTCTCCTTCTCTCTTTCTCTCTAAAATTCAACTTAAAATATTTTATAAACAATCGAATAGGGCAGAAAAAAGGAAAGAGACTTTAAGAAATTAGGATAACTTACGAGACCATTGGGATACCATGAAGCATAACAATATCCATATCATTGGGGTACCAGAAGGAGAAGAAAGAACACGGGATCAAGAACCTATATGAATAATGTCTGAAAATTTCCTTAACTTGGTGAAAGAAAAAGACATTCAAGTCCAGGAATCACAGAGAGTATACCAAACAAGATGGATCCAAAGAGACACACACAAAGACACATTATAATTACAATGCCAAAAGTTGAAAACAAAGAGAGAATCTTAAGAGCCCCAAGAGAAAGGCAGTCAGTTACCTATAAGGGAGCTTTCATACGACTGTCATCTGATTTCTCAACAGAAACATTTCATGCCAGAAAAGATTGGCATGAAATATTCAAAATGATGAAAAACAATAATCTATAACCAAGGCCACTTTAACCATAAAGACTATCATTTAAAATTGAAGGAGAAATAGAGAGATTCTCAGACAAAAAAACAAAAACAAAAACAAAAAAAACCCACAAAAAACAACTAAAGGAGTTTTTTTTATCATCAAATCAGTTATTATCAGAAATATTATATATGTACTAATCAATAATCCCTTTAAATGTTAGTGGCTTAAATCCTGCAATCAAAAGAAATAAAGTAGTTGAATGGATAAGAAAACAAGATGTATATATATGCTGTCTTCAAGAGACCTACCCCAGAAAAAATGATACAGGCTAAAAGTAAATGGCTGGAAAAAAATATTTCATGCAAATTGAAAGAGAAAAATTCTTGGGTAGTAATAATTATATCTGAAAAAAAATAGACTTTAAAACCAAGGTTAACAAAAAAGGACATAACATAATGATAATAGGATCAATCCAACAAGAGCATATAATCCTTGTAAACATGTATGCACCCAACAGAGGAGCACCTAGTTTTGTAAAGCAAATTTTAATGGACATAAAGAGAGCTACTGACAGTAATACAGTTAAAGAAGGGAATTCTAATACCCGATTGATATCAATAGATAGATTTTCCAGACAGAAGATCAACAAGGATAGAGTGCAGTGATGGCGAACCTATGACACGCATGTCAGAGGTGACACACAAACTCATTTTTTTTGGTTGATTTTTCTTTTTTAAGTGGCATTTAAATATATAAAAAATATCAAAAATATAAGTCTTTGTTTTACTATGGTTGCAAATATCAAAAAATTTCTATATGTGACATGACACCAGGGTTAAGTTAGGGTTTTTCAAAATGCTGACACACTGAGCTCAAAAGGTTCACCATCACTGATATAGTGGCTTCCAATGTCACACTAGATTAAATGGATTTAATTGATAACTTTAGAACATTCCACCCCAAAGCAGAAGAATATCATTCTTTTCATGTACACATGGAATATTTTCTAGGATAGAACACATGTTAAGATACAAAACACAACTCAATAAATGTAAGAAGATTGAAATCATATCAAGCATCTTCTCTGACCATAATGTTATAAAAATTTAAATTGATCAGAAGCCTACTGAAAAACATGGATGCTAAATAATATGTTACCATGGTGTCCATGTCTCCTGGATTCCCAAGCCGGCCCCCTGACTGTCTGTGCACATGGACACCACCTGGACCACGGCAAGAGCATCTCCTGGACACCTGAGTCAGTACTCTAACTGTTGGCGGGTGTGACACTCCCAAGAAGCCTGTCACTGTAGCTCAGGCCACACGCAATTGGGCGCCTAGACCCTTTAGCAAAATAGAAATGTGCAGACAAAAAAGCAACCTTCAAAGGAAAGAAAAGAATCATGCCCCCTCCTCCCAAATCAGGAGCCAAATGAAATGGGGGAATGCAATATGTCAGAGAAATAATTCAGAGTAATAGTCATACAGTTCATAAATGTATGACTGATGGATGATAAAATCAACAACCTATGTAAGAACCAAGAATAAATAAAAAATGATATAGCTACAATAAAGAACATGATGGAAGGCTTCAACAGTAGACTAAGGGAAGCAGAGAACCAAATTAGTGAGTTAGAAGACAAGGCAGAGAAACAAGCCCAATTTGAACAGCAATTGGAGAAAAAAAAGTAGAAAACAGGATGAGAACCTAAGAGAACTTTGGGACAACATGAAGTGAAGTAACATCTATAAAATAGTGGTGCCAGAAGGACAAGAAGAGAAGAAAGGATTATAGAACCTATTTGAAGAAATAATGACATAAAACTTCCCTGATATGGGCAAGAAAAGTCACTCAAGCATACTAGTAGAGAGTCCCAAACAAGATGAACCCAAAAGATCTACCCCAAGACATGTTGTAATTATAATGGCAAATTTAACGATAAAGAGAGAATATTAAAGGCTGCAAGAGAGAGAGAATGTAATGAAGTATACAAAGTAATGCAAAGCAAGAGTCTGAATCCAAGAATACTCTATCTAACAAGGCTATCATTCAAAATTGAAGGGGAAATCAGGAGCTTCACAGACAAATAGGGCTAAGAGAGTTTATCACTACCAAGACGGCAATGCAAGAAATGCTAAAGGGACTGCTATAAAAAGAAGGGGGAAAAAAGGGGGGAAAAGAACACAGGCACCCAAACTATAAATGGCTACAAACAAGTACCTATCAATAATAATTAAATCGTCAATGGCCTAAATGCTCCAATTACAAGACATTGACAGCTGAATAGATAAGAAAATTTGACCAATATATATGCTATCTACAAGATACCCATCTCAGAACAAGAGACTCCCACAGATTGAAAGTGAAGGGATGGAAAAATATCTTTTAGGCAAATGGAAATTTAAAAAAACAGGAGTAGCAATAGTTATATCTGACAAAACAGACCACAAAGTGAAGGCCATTACAAGATATAAGGAAAACCATCTCATAATATTAAAGGAATCAATACAAGAGAATATAACTCTCATAAACATATGTTCACCCTATGCAGAAGCACCCAAATACATAAAAAAAAAACTTCTGGAAGATATCAAGGGAGAGATCAACTGCAATACAGTCATAGTAAGGGACTTTAATACCCACTTACATCATTGTATAAATTCTCTAGACAGAAAATCAGCAAAGAAACAGCAAGCCTAAGTGACTCACTAGATCAGATGAACTTAATTGACATCTTCAGAATATTTCACCCCAAAACTACAGAATATACAGTCTTCTCAAGTGCACATGGGACATTTTCAAAGGTAGACCACATATTAGGTCACAGGCAAAGTCTCTCCCAATTCAAGAAGATTGAAATCATATCAAGCATCTTCTCAGAAAACAATGGCATAATACTAGACATAAACTACAATAAAAACAATCAAAAAAATTCAAATACTTGGAAGCTGAATAGAATGCTGTTAAACAATGATTAAGTTACCAAAGAGATCAAAGAAGAACTTAAAAATACCCTGGAAATGAATGACAACAAAAACACAACAATCCAAAATCTATGCAACACAGTGAAAGCAGTCCTGAAGGAAAGTTTATAGCTCTACAGGCCTACCTCAAAAAAAAAAAAAAAGAAAAAAAAATGGTAATAAATCATCTAACTCTATAACTTAAAGAATTAGAAAGAGAACAAAAAATGCCCAGAGTGAGCAGAAGAAAGAAGATAAAAATTAGAACAAAAATATATGACATACACACACACACACACACACACACACACACACACACACGAGATACAAAAGGTCAATGAAATCAAGATCTGGTTCTTTGGAAGGATAAACAAGTTTGATGAACCTCTAGCCAGGCTAACCAAGAAGGAAAGAGTGAGGACCCAGATAAACAAAATAAGAAATGAAAGAGGTGAAATAGCAACAGACCCCTCAGAAATACAAACGATTGTTTAAAAAATACTATGAATAACTCTATTCCAACAAACTGGACAATCTAGAAGAAATGGACATATTCCTAGGAAAATACAACCTTCTAAAAATTAGGAAGAATCTAAAAATCTCAACAGGCTGATAACTATGGAGGAAATTGAAGGAGTCATTAAAAAGCTTCCAGCAAACAAAAGGCCAGGGCCAGACGGCTTCACAGGGGAGTTATACCAAACATTCAAAGAACTTAAACCTATCCTCCTCAGACTATTCCAAAAAATTCAAAAGGAAGGAACACTTCAGAGCTCTTCCTATGAAGCAAGCATTACCCTAATATCAGCACTAGATAAAGACAAACACAATAAAAAAGAATTACAGACCAATAACCCTAATGAACATAGATGCCAAAATCCTCAACAAAATTCTAGCAAATCAGATTCAGCATTACATCAGAAAAATCATACACCATGACCAAGTAGGATTCATACTGAGGATACAAGGATGGTTCAATATCTGAAAATCAATAAATGTGACACAAGACATAAAAAATGAGAGATAAAAATCAGATAGTCATAACAATTGATACAGAAAAAGCATTTGACAAAATCCAACACCCTTTCTTGATAAAAACCCTCAGCAAAGTGGGAATAGAGGAATCATACCTAAACATAATAGAAGACTTATATGACAAACCTAAAGCCAATATCATACTCAATGGGGAAAAAACTAAAAATATTTCCCCAAAGAACAGGAACAAGACAGTAATACCCACTTTCACCACTCTTGTTTGACATGGTAGTGGAAGTTCTAGCCATAACGATCAGACAAAAAGAAGAAATAAATGGCATCTGAATTGGAAAAGAAATAAAATTGTTATTATTCGCAGGTGACACGATATTGCACATAGAATATCCTAAAAACTCCATCAAAAAACTACTAAATTTAATAAATGAATTTGGCAATGTAACTGGATACAAAATTAACACCCAGAAATCTATGGCTCTTATGCACCAATAATGAACTCACAGAAAGAGAAACTAAAAAACAACCCCATTTACCACTGCAACAAAAAATTAAGATGCCTAGAAATAAATTTAACAAAGGAGGTAAAGGACTTGTATTCAGAAATTTACAGGACGTTGAAAAAAGAGATAGAGGAAGACAAATTGTAGAATATACCATGTTCATGGATTGTTAGAATCAACATCATTAAAATGTCCATACTACCAAAAGCAATCTATAGATTCAATGCAATCCCCATTAAAATACCAATGGCATACTTTAAAGACTAGTACAAACTCTCCAAAAATTCATCTGGAATAAACAAAAAAGACCCCCAATAGCTGCAGAAATCTTGAGAAAGAAGAACAAAGTTGGAGGGATCCACAATACCAAATATCAAGCTAAACTACAAGGCCACTGTTGTCAAAACTTCCTAGTACTATCACAAGAAAAGTCAAATAGACCAATGGAACAGAAGAAAAAACCCATAAATTGGCCCAAGCCATTATACTCAATTAATATTGGACAAAGGAGGCAAGAACATACAATGGAGTCAAGACAGTCTCTTCTTCAATAAACGTTGTTGGGAAAATTGGATAGATACTTGCAAAAAAATGAAACTAGACCACCAATTTACAACATACAAAAAAATAAACTCAAAATGTATAAAGGACTTAAGTGTAAGACAGGAAACCATAAAAATCTCAGAAGAAGCCATAAGCATCAAAGTAGCAGACATTTGTCTTAGCAATATCTTCATCAATACCACTCCAAGGGCAATGGAATCACTGAAGAAAATAAACAAATGGGACTACATCAAAATAAAAAGCTCTGTACAGCAAAAGAAACCATCAACAAAACAACAAGAAAGCTCACTGCATGGGAGAACATATGTGCCAATGTTATCACCAATAAGGGTTTAATCTCCAACATTTATAGGGAATTGATACAACTTAACAAAAAGAAGATAAACAATCCAATCAAAAAATGGCCAAATAGACAAGGACCTAAATAGACACTTTTCAGAAGAGGATATACCAAGGCCAAGAGACATATGAAAACATGCTCAAAGTCACTAATCATCTGAGAAATGCATATCAAAACTAAAATGAGATACCATCTCACATCTGTCAGAATGGCTACCATCAACAGATCAACAAAGGACAAGTGCTGGAGAGGATGTGGAGAAAAAGGAACCCTTGTACAGTGCTGGTGGGAATGCAGACTGTTGCAGCCACTGTGGAGAACAGTATGGAGTTTCCTCGAAAGATTAAAAATGGAACTTCCATTTGACCCAGTTATCTCACTTCTAGGAATATATCCCAAGAAAACAGAAACACCAATCAGAACGGATATATGCATCCCTATGTTCATAGCAGCACAGTTTACAATAGCTAAGATTTCAAAACAGCCTAAGTGCTCATCAGTAAATGAGTGGATTAGAAAATCATGGTACATCTACACAATGGCATACTACTCTCCTGTAAAAAAGAGGTAATTCTTACCATTTGCAAAGCATGGATGGACCTTGAGAGAATTATGCTAAGCCAAACATGCCACTCAGAGAAAGATAAATATCACATGAGCTCACTCATTTGTCAAATATAATGAACAACATAAAATGATGAACAAAAATAGAACCATAGTCATAGAATCATCGGACAGACTGTCCAACCTATGAGGGAATATAGAGAGTAACTGGGTAAGAGTTCAACCAAAGGACTTGTATGTATGCATATGAGCATAACTAATGGATGCAGATAGGAGGTTGTGTGAGGGCATGTGCTCGGGTGTGCGGGCACCCGGGGAGAGGTCAATGGGGGAAAAAGGAGACTTATGTAATGCTTTAAAAATAAAAAATTTAAATTAAAAAAATAAATATAAGCCAAAACTGGTTTGGCTCAGTGGATAGAGTGTTGGCTTGTGGACTGAAAGGTCCCAGGTTCGATTCCGGTCAAGGGCACGTACCTGGGTTGCGGGCATATCCCCAGTAGGAGATGTGCAGGAGGCAGCTGATCGATGTTTCTCTCTCATTGATGTTTCTAACTCTCTATCTCTCTCCCTTCCTCTCTGTAAAAAATCAATAAAATATATTAAAAATAAATAAATAAATAAATAAATAAACATAAATAACATGTTATTAAACAATGAATGGGTTAACAATGGGATAAAGGGATAAATCAACAGATACCTTGAAACAAATAGAAATGAGAACACAACAATTCAAAATCTGTGGGACAGAAGGATAGTAGTACTAAGAGGGAAATTCATAGCAAAACAGGCCTATCTCAAAAAACAAGAAAAAGCTCAAATAAACAATATAATTTTATACTTAAAGAAACTTGAAAAAGAAAATACAAAGAAAGCCCAAAGTGAGCAAGAGTATATAAATAAAGATCAGAGCATACATAAATGAAATAGGGTCTAAAACAACAATACATTGAAACCAGAAGTGGTTTCTTTAAAAACTTAAAATAGATTGACAAACCTTAACCAAACTCATAAAAAGATAGAGAACCTAATTAATAAATAAAATCAGAAATGAAGGAGAAGTAATAACTAAAACTAAAGAAATACAAAGGGTTATAAGAAATTTTTATGACCAACTATGCTAACAAATTATACAAACTGTAAGAAACAGATAAATATCTAGAAACATACAATCCTCCAAGAAGAATCAGAAATCTAAATAGACAGATTACAATCAGTGAAATTTGAAGACTTAATAAAAAAAACTCCCCAAAACAAAAGCCCTGGACTGGATGACTTTACAGGAGAATTTTACTAAACATTCAGAGAACTAACACCTATCATGCTCAAACTATTCCAAAAAATTCAGGAGAGTTCACAGATAAAAAAAAAGCTAAAGGAGTTCATCACCACCAAACCAGCATTATATGAAATGCTGAAAGGTATTCTTTAAGAAGAGGAAGAAGAAAAAGGTAAAGATAAAAATTATGGAAAAACCAAGATGTCAGCATAGGTAAACACCAGAGACTGCTGCCTCTTCAAAAATACAACTAAAAGATGGAACCACAGGAAGGCTGGCTGAGTGGAAATTCCACAAGTAGAAGGAAAGAGAAAAGCATACCGAGACTCAGAGGAGGCGCAGTGCGGAAGTGAAATACTAAGGTGCGGAGGTGCGCGTGGAGTGGGCTGGCGGCTGAGGGCATGGTTGTCTGTTTCAATCGGGAGGGAGTCTCACGCTCTGAGCTCCAGTTCCAGGTGAGTCTCTAGGGACCCAGACTCAGACAGGAGAAGCAGGACTGTCTGGCATCGGTCGGAACTCAAGGGCAGCTTTCTCTCCGAGGTTTGCAGCAGTTGCCGGGACACTGAGAGGCAGAGCCTCTGGGTATGGGACTGAGAGCAGCCTTAACTGCTCTCTCGGCCAGCCCTGTTGATCCCCTGGGACCCGACCCGCCCAAGCCTTGAACAGAGGCATTTGCGGGATAGCCTCAGGCAAAGGCTAGATTAGCACCTCCCTAGAGGACAGAAGTTCTCCCACTGCAGACACAGCTGATTCTCACAGCCAATTGGCCTGGAGGTCAAATCCCTCCCAGTGTTACCTACAACAATCAAGGCTTAGCTACAAGAAGACTGCGCACAAAGATCACAAGGTGGTGCACCAAGAGTGTCTACCTCAGGTAATTGGGACACTTAGCACAGAAAGCCACTCTATCGACACAGCAAAGCATAAAAAATGCCGAGACAAAGAAACAGGACACAAATGACAGTATTGGAGGAAAGCAGGCTGCTGGATATAGAATTCCAAACCACACTTTTGAGGTCTTTCAAGAGTCTTCTAGAGACTGCCGATAAACGTAATGAGATGTACAAGAAATCTAATGAGACCAACTGGAAATTAAGCATACACTGACTGAAATAAAGAATATTATACAGACTCCCAACAGCAGACCAGAGAAGCGCAAGAATCAAGTCAAAGATTGGAAATGCGAAGAAGCAAAAAACACAAAAACGGAAAAGCAAAATGAAAAAAGAATCCGAAAATACGAAGATAGTGTAAGGAGCCTCTGGGACAGCTTCAAGTGTACCAACATCAGAATTATAGGGGTGCCAGAAGATGACAGAGAGCAATTATTGAAAACCTATTTGAAGAAATAATGACAGAAAACTTCCCCTACCTGGTGAAAGAAATAGACTTACAAGTCCCGGAAGCGCAGAGAACCCCAAACAAAAGGAATCCAAAGAGGACCACACTAAGACACATCATAATTAAAATGCCAAGAGCAAAAGACAAAGAGAGAATCTTAAAAGCAGCCAGAGAAAGAAACTCAGTTACCTACAAGGGAATACCCATACAACTGTCAGCTGATTTCTCAACAGAACCTTTGCAGGCCAGAAGAGAGTGGCAAGAAATATTCAGAGTGATGAATAGCAAGAACCTACAACCAAGATTACTTTATCCAGCAAAGCTATCATTCAGAATTGAAGGTCAGATAAAGAGCTTCACAGATAAGGAAAAGCTAAAGGAGTTCATCACCACCAAACCAGCATTATATGAAATGCTGAAAGGTATCCTTTAAGAAGAGGAAGAAGAAAAAGGTAAAGATACAAATTATGAACAACAAATATGCATCTATCAACAAGTGAATCTAAGAATCAAGTGAATAAATAATCTGATGAACAGAATGAACTGGTGATTATAATAGAATCAGGGACATAGAAAAGGGATGGACTGACTATTCTTGGAGGGGAAAGGGGTGTGGGAGATGTGGGAAGAGGCTGGAGAAAAATCGTGCACCTATGGATGAGGACATTGGGTGGGGAGTGAGGGAAGAGGGTGGGGTGGGAACTGGGAGGAGGGGAGTTATGGGGGGGGGGGAAGAGGAACAAATGTAATAATCTGAACAATAAAGATTTAATTAAAAAATATTTTTAAAAAATTCAAGAGAAAGACTCCCAAGCTCATTTTACAAAGGCCAGCTTTATCCTCATTCTAAAGCATAATAAAGACACAACAAAGAAAATTATAAGCAAATGTCCCTATGAACATAGATGTTAAAATCCTCAACAAAAGATTAGCAAACCAAGTCCAGAAATACATCAAAAAGATCATACACCATGATAAAGTGTGCTTTATTCCGTGGATGCAAGATTAGTATAATATCCACACAAAAAATAAACATGATACACCACATACACAAATTGAAGGATAAAAGCCACATGATCATATTAATAAATGTGGAGAAAAAGCATTTGGTAAAATCTAACACTCGTTTATGATAAAAACTCTCAGCAAAGTTGGAATAGGGGGAACATACCTCAATATAATAAACTAGAGGCCCAGTGCATGGAAATTCATGCACTGAAGGGGGGGGGGCTCCTTTAGCCCAGTCTGTCCCCTCTCACAGTTCGGGAGCCCTCAGGGTCAGAAGGAGACCCAGTGATCAGGGGAAGGCATGCTCCCATCACCCCTCTTCTGCTGCCACTGCTGGCAGCGCAAGCCTCAACTGCCCTGGTTACCTGAGCCTCAGGCAGACCTGGGTGACTGGGCAGCTTACATCCAAGGATTGCCTTCACCTTGGGCCAGCCCTGGGCGGTTGGACAGCTGCCATCTGAGGCTTGCTTGCACTTCAGACTGGCCCTGGGTGGCTGGGGAGATAAGGAGACTGGGGGACTCTGGAGGCAGGCACGTGGAGTGGCTGGGCCTGCCTAGGGGCAGGCCTGGCCTTGCTGCATGCCTGCTGTCCTGGTGGGGCAGAGGGGACTGGGTGCTGCCATCTAGTGGCGGCGGGTGCTGCCATCTTTGAGGGAGGGCAGTCAATTAGCATATTCCCTCCGTATTGGCTGTGGGCACCACCATCTTTTCATCAGTGTGAGGGTCAATTAGCATATTCCCTCTTTATTAGATAGGATACCATATATGACAAACTCATAGCCAACATCATACTCAATGGGAAAAAAACTACATGCATTCTCCTTAAGATCAGGATAAAGGGCGGGATGTCTGCTTTCACCACTCTGATTCAACATAGTACTGGAACTCCTCACCACAATGATCAGACAAGAAGAAGAAATAAAAGGCATCCAAATTGGAAAGGAGGGAGTGAAACTGTCATTATTTGCAGATGATATGATATTGTATATAAATAATCCTAAAGACTCCACCAATAAAAGTATAGAATTGATAAATGAATTCAGTAAAGTAGTAGGATACAAAATAAATATCCAGAAATCAGTTACATATTTATACACCAAAGAGAGATCAGTGCATGGATTCATACACATTGAAAGGAAATTAATTAGAAGGTGGCCAACAGGATGGGACTTGGTGAGATGGGCCAGACACACCCTAGACCAACCGTGGGCAAACTACGGCCCGCGGGCAGGATCCGGCATGTTTGAAATGAATAAAACTAAAAAAAAAAAAGACTGTACCCTTTTATGTAATGATGTTTACTTTGAATTTATATTAGTTCACACAAACACTCCATCCATGCTTTTGTTCCAGCCCTCCAGTCCAGTTTAAGAACCCATTGTGGTCCTCGAGTCAAAAAGTTTGCCCACCCCTGCGCTAGAACCACCCTCCCACGGCCCCTCCCCACCCTGCCGCACCAGGGGTGGCACCAGGGCTGGAAGAGCATCTGTGGAGTGAGCAGGGTCCCTCTGGAAGGTGGGGTCCCTCAGCCTGTCCTGCAGGGATCGGGTCAAAACTGGCAGTGACATACCCCGTAGGGTCCCAGAGTGCAAGAGGGCACTCTGCAAAGTTGCTGTCAATTGGCAGTTCCTACATTGAGCATTGGCCCCCTGGTGGTCAGTGTGTGTCATACCTACCGGCTGGTCAGCCGGTCAGCCAGTAGGTTGGTTGCTTAGCCTTTTATATATATAAACTAGAGGCCCAGTGCACAAAAATTTGTGCACTTGGGGGGGAAGGAGGGGTCCCTCAGCCTGGCCTGTGCCCTCTTGCAGTCTGGGACCCCTGGGGAGATAACGACCAGCTGGCTTAGGCCTGCTACCGGGTGGCAGAGGGCAGGCCCAATCCCTAGGTGCAGCCCCTGGTCGGGCTCAGAGCAGGGTCGATTGGGGAGTTGGGGCGCCGCCCCCTGTCATGCACAGAGCAGGGCTGATTGTGAGGTTGTGATGCCACCCTCAGTCACGCTCAGGGTAGGTCCGATTGGGGGGTTGGGGCACCGCCCCGTCACACTCAAGGCAGGGTCGATGGAGAGGTTGTGGCACCACCCACTGTCACGCATAGAGCAGGGCCAATCAGGGGGTTGGGGCGCTACCCCCTGTCATGCACAGAGTAGGGCCGATAGGGGAGTTGGGGCACCGCACCCTGTCACACACAGAGCAGGGCGGATCAGGGGGTTGGGGCGCTGCCCTCTATCACCCACAGAGCAGGTCCAATCATGGGGTTTGGGCGCTGCCCCTGTCACGCTGATCCCGGTGCCGGGTGGCCTCTCGGCTCCACTGATCTCAGTGCTGGGAGGCCTCGTGTCTCCGTTGATCCCGGTTCTGGGAGGCATATTACCCTTTTACTATATAGGATAGAGGCCTGGTGCATGGGTGGGGCTGGCTGGTTTGCCCTGAAGGGTGTCCTGGATCAGGGTGGGGGTCCCCTCTGGGGTGCCTGGCCAGCCTGGGTGAGGGGATGATGGCTGTTTGCAGCTGGTCACACACCCTTCAGGGTGGGGGTCCCCACTGGGGTGCCTGGCCAGTCTGGGTGAGGGGCTGAGGGCTGTTTTCAGGCTGGCAGGTGCCTGAAGCTCCCAACTGCTCCTTTTTTTCTTTTTTTATTCTGGGCCAGCTTTAGCTTTGGCTCCAGCTCTGAGGCCTCTGCTGCTGAAAGCAGGTATCTGGTTTGTTTGGGTTCTATAATCAAAACAATGTATAACTCCAGCTCTCAGATCCCGGCTCGCTGAAAGCAGGTTTCTGGGGTTTTGTTTAGCTTCTATATTTGTTACAATGTTTCAAACTGCAGGCTCAGAGGCCGGCAAGGCAGGCGGGGAACGTTGGTTTCCTCCGTCACTGAAGCAAGCAAGCCTCATGTTAGTTTCTAGCTGCCTGGCTGCCGGCCGCCATCTTGGCTGGCAGTTAATTTGCATATCGTCCTGATTAGCCAATGGGAAGGGTAGCGGTCGTACACTAATTACCATGTTTCCCTTTTATTAGATAGGATACTAAACTATTAGAAAGGGCAACTAAAAAACGAATTCCCTTCACAATTGCTTCAAAAAGAATAAAATACCTAGGATTAATTTTAATCAAGAATGTAAAAGAGCTGTACTGGGAAAATTATAAGACACTGAAGATAGAAATTGAAGAAGATACAAATAAGTGGAAGCATATACCTTGTTCATGGATAGGAAGAATTAACATTATTAAAATGCCCATACTACCCAAAGCAATCTACAGATTCAATGCGATTCCTATCAAGATACCAAGGGTGTATTTCACAGTGTAGAACAAATATTTCAAAAATTTATATGAAATCACAAAAGACCCTGAATAGTAACATCAATCCTGAAAAAGAAGATCAAAGTTTGGGGAATCCCCATCTGATATCAAACTATACTAAAAGGCCATAGTAATCAAAACAGCATGGTACTGGTATAGAAACAGATGTACAAATCAATGGAATGGAATAGAGAGCCTAGATTATAAATCCACACCTTTTTATCTAATATTTGACAAAGGATGCAAAAACATAGAATGGACTAAAGGTAGTCCATTCAATAAATGGTATTGGTAAAATTAGGCAATATGCGGAAAAAAAAGGAAACTAGACCACTGTATTACACCACACAAAAGAATAAACTGAAAATTGATTAAAGACTTAAATGTAAGACTTAAAACCATAAAAATCCTATAAGAAAACATTGGCAGTAAAATCTCAGACATTTCTTGTAGCAATCTTTTTTCTGATATATCCCCTTGGGCAAGAGAAACATAATATGAACAAATGGAACTATATAAAACTAAAGAGTTTTTGCACACCTAGCAAACCATCAACAAAATGAAAAGACAACCCACTGAATGTGAGAACATATTCACCAATGATACATCTGATAAAATGTTCATATCCAAAATTTATAAAGAACTCATAAAACTCAACACCAAAAACAATCAATAAACAATGGGCAAAAGAACTGAATAGACACTTCTCAAAAGAGCACATACAGATGGCCAATAGATATATAAAAAATGCTCAATGTACCTAATCTTCAGAGAAATGCAAATTAAAACCACAAAGAGATATCATCTCACACCTTTTAGAATGTCTATAAATAAATGCACAACAAATGATGTTGAAGATGTGGAGAAAAGGGAAACTTTGTGCAATGGTTGGTTGGTGGGTATGCAGACTGGTGTAGCCACTATGGAAAGCAGTATGGAGTTACCTCAAAAAAATTAAAAATGAAACTGCCTTATGACCCAGCGATTCCATTTCTGGGAATTTATCCAAAGAAACATGAAACAATTTGAAAGAATATACATACCCCTACATTCATTGCAGCATTATTTACAATAGCCAAGACTTGGTAGCAGCCCAAGTGACCATCAGTAGATGAGCAGATAAAAAAGCTGTGGTACTTTTACACAATAGAAAATTCTCCCCATTGTAACAGCATGGATGGACCTGAAGAGCATTATGCTTAGTGAAATAAGCCAGTCAGAGAAAGACAAGTACCATGTATTTTCACTCATATGTGGAATTTTCTGAAGCAGAAAGCTCAGAGGTGGTGGGGTTGAGGGACGGTGGGGGGGCAGGGCATGGAGGGTTGGAAGGATTGAGCAAAAAGGAAATAAAAGAGAGAACTAATGGACATGGACAACAGTATGTTGATGATGTAGGAGTGGTAGAGGTGGATCAGGGCATAGAGGGGAATAATGTTGGGGGAGAAATTAAAGTTAAAAAGTAAATAAACCCATTATATGATTATTTAAAGATTAGAAATGTAATATTCTTGCTTTGCTAGCTTTGTGAATGGTGGCAATTGATAACTTTGTAAACAGACTCGGGATGATAAATTTCTCTGTAATCTTAAAATCATTATCTCTTCATTTCCCTATATTTTATGCATCCTAACTTGTGTAAGAAAATGGACAAATGCCTTAAAAATATGGTCTAATATACTCTTATCCTGACATTTTTTGTATTATGTGATCACATATATTTTCTTTTTCTCATCTAAATGTTATATTTATAGGTATTTTAAAAGTTTGTTAATTAAAAACATAAATAAACAAAAATAAGTGTTTTCTTAAGCTGGTGTTCCATGAACACTATTTTCAGAATAAGAAAAAGGAAGGGTTTATTGGCTAATAAATTTAAGGAATATAGTATAATAATTAGAATTTTCAAGACTATGAGAAATAATAGCATTGCAGCATTTACTACTTCTGCAGAACTTTGCTGGCAAAGATTTTTATCTGTCATCTGAACCACCTTCTCATCTACAATGCTTGAAATATATTAAAGAGAAACAATCATCTATATACATTTACACTAAAAGCATGTTGAAACATATGACATATTTATTCCTCCTTTCACTAAGCTGGTAATTTCCCATATTAAATTGAATAACTGAATAAACATAAACTAAACTCTTGTGACTTGTAATAAAATTAAGATGCATAAACAAGTCAGTGAAGTTAACACAAGTTGTTATCCTTTTTCTTTGCCCAACTCAAAAACCTTAGGTATAGGTTTGAGACCAAGATAGGTAAAGATATAACTAACTTCTAAGGAAAAATATAAATATTTAAGTACTTCAGAATCTTATAGGTACATATATTTAATGCCATTGATATATTTATTAAAAGTTTTTATCATTATACATTACTACTAATAACATTGAGAATAACACAGCTTCACAACCTATTTCTATCTAGTGCCCATTTTCATATTCAATTTCTTATTCTTTTAATACATTTGTGTATTAACTATTTGTTTGATGCTATATTGTAGTTACACTAAGGGAAGGCCATGAAAGACCTTGGTGTAAAACAAAATCCTTCCTGTGGACAGAACTTTGGGCAGTGTATCTCAGGCTCTGCTATATGTAGAACTAGAGGTGGTCTAAGATTTAGATGTATATTAAAATATGGATGAGGCCAGGATCTTAAGGTCTTTGAAAAATGAAGAGTAAAAAAATGATGACAAGGAAGTCTTGGGGAGATTTATGTGTATAATTTCCTAAGAATAAAATGGGAGTGCATCTAGATATTTATGTTCCATCCAAATGTGCACAAGAAGGTGTTTACTATAGAGTGAGCTCTCAACTAGGTAGCTTTCCTATGAATGTCAGTCACGTTCATATTTTTGCTACACTGGTGCTTATTTTGTGGACCTGAATTACCAAGAGGCCATGGTGACAGTGATAAAGCATTTGCATGGACTAAATAATACAGAGTAATTCTGAGAATGACCTAGATCCTGCCACTGCTGGGTGCTCAATTTGTCAATAGTGAGGTCAAAACTGAGCTCTGCAATAAAGCATAATTTATTCAAAAAAAGTACCTTGTGACAGATAGGTTACACTAAACTTTAGGTACTAATTTGCTTTTCCTGCCTATAGAATTTCTACCAATATCATTGTTCATTAACTTGAAGAATAAATTTTCCACTGCCATAGAATCATATACAACACTATTAACAAGTGACATGTTTTATGCAAATGGTGTGTCCCAGAGGACTCACTTTTTTAAGATTGGTAAGACAACTATTTCATCTCACTCAAAGGAACAAACAGAAAATCAAAAAAAAAATGAGGAGACAGAAGAATATGTACCAAATGTAGGAATAAGGAAAACCCCAGAGAAAAACTGTAATGAAAGAGAGATAAGTAATTTTTTCTGATAAAAAATTCAAGGAAATGGTCATTCTATTTCTCCCTCCTGTATACTGAATTGTGACCATTTTTCCATTCATTCAATTCCTTGACATTACCTTCAGGAAATAAGCTCTGCCTCTTCAGATTCATCTGGGTGTTTGTTGTTTGGGTGTTCGTTGTTTACATTTTTTGGATTAGTTCTTGGTTTTTTGGAGTTTTCTTCCCATTTATATATATATTTTTTTCTTCTCTTTCTTTTCTCTCTTACATTTTTTCATTTTCTCAATAACATTTTTGCACTCTTCTCTGTGTATGATGTCTTCTCGTGTTGTATTTTGTGCCATTAAGTCAATGCAGGATAGAGAGAGCTACATAACCAGACATTCTGAGTGGAGCAAACATGGGGAGAGAAAGTAACAGCCCCCATAGGAAAGAAAAGGAGGAATCACTGAAAAAAGAAGTAAACAAAATGGAGGCAAGCAATATGTCAGAGAAAGAATTCAGAGCAATGGTCACAAGGACTCTGAAAAGGATGGAAGACAAATTCAACAATATGTTTAAGAACCAAGAGAAAATGAAGAACCAAGAAGAAATGAATAATTTAATCACTGCAATAAAAAACACAACAGAAAGCATCAACAATAGACTGGAAGAAATGGAGGACTGCATCAGTGAGCTAAAAGACAAGATAAGAAAAAATACCCAAGCAGAGCAGCAACTGGAAAAAAAATATTAAAAAACTGGAGGAGAGCCTAAGGGAACTTTGGGACAACACAAAATGAAACAACATCCACATAATAGGGGTGCCAGAAGGAGAAGAAACTGAGCAAGGATTAGAAAACCTGTTTGAAGAAATTATGACAGAAAACTTCCCTGATATTGGCAAGAAAAAACTCACTCAAGTCCAAGAAGTACTCTGAGTCCCAAAAAAGATGAACCCAAAAAAGACCACACCATGACACATTATATTTAAATTGGCAAACACCAAGGGCAAAGCAAGCATTTTAAAGGCTACCAAAGAGACAGAAAATTACCTACAAAGGATCTCCCATCAGATTATCAACTTATTTCTCAACAGATACACATCAGTCCAGAAGGGAATGGAATAAAATATACAAAGTGATGTAAAGCAAGGGTCTGAATCCAAGAATACTGTACCCAGCAAGGCTATCAATCAAAATTGAAAGTGAAATCAGGATCTTCACAGACAAAAAGGACTAAGGGAGTTTATCACCTCCAAACCAGGAATGCAAGAAACAATAAAGGGTCTGCTGTAAAAAGAAGAAATAGGAAGGGAAGAATTTACACAAGCATAAAGAATAAAAATGGTGACAAACAAGTACCTATCAATAATAACTTTAAATGTAAGTGGATTAAATGCTCCCAATCAAAAGAGATAGGGTAGTTGAATGGATAACAAAACAAGACCCATATATCTGCTTTCTATAGGAGACCCACCTCAAAAGAAAGACTCCCACAGACTGATGGTGAAGGGATGAAAAAAGGTTTTTTAGGCAAATGAAAATGAAAAGACAAAAACAAAACTGGTATAGCAATACTTATATCTGACAAATTAGACCTCAAAGTGAAGGCCATAACAAGAGATAAGGAAGGCCACTTCATTATACTAAAGAGAACAATTTAACAAGAAGATATAATTCTGGTAATCATATATACACCCAATGCAGGAGCACCCAAATATATAAAAAACTTCCGGAGTCTATCAAGGAAGAGATTGACAGCAATACAGTCATAGTAGTCATACTAACATACTGGATAAATTCTCTAAACAAAAAATCAGCAAAGAAACATCAATCCTAAATGACTCACTAGATCAGATGGAAAAATTTGACATCTTCAGAACATTCCACTACAAAGACTCAAAATATACATTCTTCTCAAGTGCACATGGGTCATTTTCAAAGATAGCCCAGATATTGGGACAAAGGCAAAGTCTCTTCAAATTTAAGAAGATAGAAATCATATCAAGCATCTTCACAGATCACAATGGCATACAATTAATAATCAATTAAAATAAAAACAATGGAAAAAAATAAACATCTGGAGGCTAAATGGCATGCTATTAAATACTGATTGGGTTACCAAAGAGATCAAAGAAGAAATAAAAGGCATCATGGCAACAAATGAAAATGAAAACACAACAATCCAAAATCTATGGGACACAGTGAAAGCATTCTTGAAAGTGAAGTTTATAGCTCTACAGGACTTCCTCAAAAAACAAGAAAAAATGGTAATAAATCATCTAACACTTCAACTCAAAGAGTTATAAAGTGAGCAACAAGAAAAGCCAAGCCTAAGCAAGGAAATAATAAAGATCAGAGCAGAAAGAAACGACATAGAGACCAACAAAGCATTACAAAAGATTAAGAAAACCAAGAGCTGGTTCTTTGAAAGGATAAACAAGATTGATGAACTTCTAGCCAGACTCATCAAGAAGCAAAGAGAGAGGACCCAAATAAACAAAATCAGAAATGAAAGAAGTGAAGTAACAACCAATCTTACAGAAATACGAAGGATTATGAAAAAAATACTGTAGCTGGACAAGTGGAATGAGAAGTTAACTAGAAGAGGACGTTCTGCCAAGAAAAGACGGGAACCTGCAAGCAGGCCACGTCAGAACAAAGTCTTGCAAACAAGACTTATTGTTTAGAGGCAGAACTTTCCTTGAGGTGATAAATAGTCCATAGGGGCATGAAAAGTACAAGGGAGGGTGCACTGCTGCAGGTGGAAAGAGTCTTTGTATAACATAGGAAATTAGTAGTGTAATATATAGCTTAGCTCTGATGATCTCATAAGCAAGCTTGTTAATCATTGTCACTTGCTGTACTCCATTGTTATTTGTTGTACTCCCTAAATAAAAGCCATGAGGGCTTTGGGGGCTTTGCTACTCGCCTGAGCGAGCACCTTCTGCTTCTCTGTATCCTGCACGCCAAGCTCATCTCAACGTCACCGTTCACAAACAACATCAACAAATACCATGAACAACTCTATTCCAACAAAATGGACAACCTAGACAAAATAGACATATTCTTAGAAATATAAGCTCCCAAAACACAATCACGAAGAATCAAAAAACCTGAATAGGCCGATAAGTACCATTGAAATTGAAGCAGTGATCAAAAATCTTCCATCAAACAAAAGCCCTGGTCTGGATGGCTTTAAGGGGAGTTCTACCAAGCATTCAAAGAAGAATTAAACCTATCCTCCTCAGACTATTCCAAAAGATTCAGAGGAAGGTACACTTCCAAGTTTTTTCTAATAAGCCACCATTACCCTAATTCCAAAACCAGGTAGACACTACAAAAAAAGAGAACTACAAGCCAATATCATTTGTGAACATGGATGTTAAAATCCTCAATAAAATTCTAGCAAATCGGATTCAGTATTACATTAGAAAGATCATACACAAAGACCAAGTGGGATTTATACCGGGGATGCAAGTATGGTACAATATCTGCGTATCAATAAATGTGATAAACATCACATAAACAAATTGAAAGACAAAAATCACATAATCATATCAATCGATGCAGAAAACCCACTTGACATAACCCAACACCCTTTCTTAATAAAAACTCTCAGCAAAGAGGAAATAGAGGGATCATACCTCACCATAATATAAGCGTTATATGACAAAACTACAGCCAACATCATATTCAATGGGCAAAAACTAAATTCATTTGCCCTAAGAACAGGAACAAGACAAGGATGCCCACTTTCACCACTCCTGTTCAATATAGTACTGGAAGTTCTAGCCATAGTGATCAGAGAAGAAGAAGAAATAAAATGCATCCAAATTGAAAAAGAAGAAGTAAAATTGTCCTTATTCACAGATGGCATGATACTGTACATGGAAAACCACAAAAACTCCATCAAATAACTACTAGACCTAATAAATGAACTCAGCAATGTAGCAGAATACAAAATTAACACCCAGTAATCTATGGCCTTTTTATACACCAATAATGAACTAACAGAAAGTGAAACTAAAAAAAAATATCCCATTTACCATTGTACCAAAAAAAAAAAAAAATTAAGATACCTAGGAATAAACTTAGCTAAGGTGGTAAAAGGCCTGTACTCAGAAAACTACAGGACATTGAAACAAGAAATAGAGGAAGACAAAAAAATGGAAGAACATACCATGGTATCATTAAAATGTCCATTCTACTGAAAGCAATCTACAGATTCAATGCAATCCGCATTAAAATCCAATGGCATAGTTCAAAGATCTAAAACAAACTCTCCAAAAATTCATCTGGAATTAAAAAAGACCCCGAATAACCACTGCAATCTTAAGAAAAAGAACAAAGTTGGAGGGATCACAATACCAGATATAAAGCTCTATTACCAAGCCATGGTTCTCAAAACCTCCTGATACTGGCACAAGAACAGACATATAGACCAATGGAACAGAACAGAGAACCCAGAAATCAACCCAAGACATTATGCTCAATTAATATTTGACAAAGGAGACAAGAGCATACAATAGAGCCAAGACAGTCTATTCAATAAGTGGTACTGCGAAAATTGGTCACATACATGCAAAAAAAAACACAAAAAACTAGATAACCAACTTACACCATACACAAAAACAAACTCAAAATGGCTACAGGACTTAAATGTAAGATGGGAAACCATAAAAATACTAAAAGACTCCATAGGCAGCAAAATAGCAGACATATGCTGTATCAGTATCTTTACCGACACAGCTCCTAGGGCAGTGGTTGGCAAACTCATTAGTCAACAGAGCCAAATATCAACAGTACAACGATTGAAATTTCTTTTGAGAGCCAAATTTTTTAAACTTAAACTATATAGGTCGGTACATTGTTATTAACTTAATTAGGGTACTCCTAAGGCTTAGGAAGAGCCACATTCAAGGGGCCAAAAAGCCGCAAGTGGCTCGCGAGCCACAGTTTGCCGACCACGACCTAGGGCACTGGAGACTAAGGAAAAAATAAACAAATGGAACTACATCAAAATAAAAAGCTTCTGCACAGGAAAAGAAGCCATTCACAAAACAACAAGAAAGCCCACTGCATGGGAGAACATATTTGCCAATGCTATTTCTGATAAGGATTTAATCTCTAAAATTTATAGAGAACCCATAAATTTAGAAAGGGAAAATAGACACCCCAATCAAAAAACGGGCAATTAACCTAAATAGATACTTTTCAAAAGAGGACGTTAGGAAGGCCAAGAGACATATGAAAACATGCTCAAAATCACCAATCATATGAGAGATGCAAATTAAAAGAACATTGATGTACCATCTCACACCTGTCAGAATGGCTATCATCAAGAAATTAACAAATGACAAGTGGTGGCAAGGATGTGGAGAAAAACTAACTCTCATGCACTGCTGGTGGGAATGCAGACTGGTGCAGCCACTGTGGAAGACAGTATGGAGTTTCCTCAAAAAAACTAAAAATAAAACTCCCATTTGATCCTGTGATCCCAAGTCTAGGAATATATTCCAAGAAAGGAGAAACACCAATCTGAAAGGACATATGCACCCCTATGTTCATAGCAGCACAATTTACAATAGCTACTAGTAAGATTTGGAAACAGTTTAAGTGCCCATCAGCAGATGAGTGGATTAAAAAAAAATGTGGTACATCTACACAATGTGGTACATCTACATTGCTTTAAAAAGGAAGGAACTCCTATCATTTGAAACAGTATGGGTGGACCTGGAGAGCATTATGCTAAGTGGAACAAGCCAGTCAGAGAAAGATAAATATCACATGATCTCACTCATTTTTGGATTATAATAAACAACATAAACTGATGGAAAAAAAACAGATCCAGAGACAGAGAAGCATCGATTAGACCGTCATACCTCAGAGGGAAGGTAGGGGAGGGTGGGGGTAAGAGGGAGAGATCAACCAAAGGACTTGTATGCATGCATATGAGCATAACCATGGACACAGACACCAGGGGGGTAACTGCTAGAGTGGGGGTGGGTGTGGGGAGGAAGGGGGGGAAGGACGTATATGTAATACCTTAATCAATAAAGAAAATTTTAAAAAATATTTATAGAAATAAAAAGACAAGGGTAGCAAAATCATAACTACAATAACTAGAAGATGCACAAAACAAATATAACTAAATTATGTCAAAAACATAAAGTATAGAAGTGGGAGTAAAAATGTATTTCTTTTAGAATGTTTTGAACTTAAATGTCTATCAGCTTAAAACATGTTTCTCTAGATCAGTGGTTCTCAACCTGTGGGTCACAACCCCTTTGGCGGTCGAAGGACTCTTTCACAGGGGTCGCCTAAGACCATCCTGCATATCAGATATTTACATTACAATGCATAATAGTAGCAACATTACAGTTATGAAGTAGCAATGAAAATAATTTTATGGTTGGGTCACAACATGAGGAACTGTATTTAAAGGGCCATAAGGTAGAGAACCACTGCACTAGATAGATACAGATGAATATATATAAACCTCATGGTATCCACGAATCAAAACCTATAAAATATACACAAAATACAAAAGTAAATAAACACCCCAAATAAGAAAAAACCTGGCATACCTAATGGAAAGATAATGAAAGAAGTACAGAACTCCAAAAACAAAGAGCAACAAGCACTTATTTTTCAATAATTACTTTAAATGTAAATGGACTAAATGCTTCAATGAAAAGACATAGGTTGTTTCTCTGACTGACATATTTCACCTAGCATATACTCTCTAGGTCCATCCAGGCTGGCACAAATGGTAAGATTTTTTTCCTTCTTATGGCCCAGTAATATTCCATTGTATATATGTACAACAGATTTTTCTCTTTTTAAAAAATCCTCACTTGAGGATATGTTTATTGGTGAGAGAGAGAGAGAGAGAGAGAGAGAGAGAGAGAGAGAGAGAGAGAGAGAGAGGGAGAAAATGGCAGGGAGAAAGAGAAAGAGAGAGAAATCAATGTGAGAGAGAAACATCAATTGTTTGCCTTTCTAGGTATGTGCCCTGACCAGGAATTAAACGTGCAACCTTTTTGGTGTACAGGACCACACTCCAACCATCTGAGCCAGCTGGCTAGGGCTGTACCACAGCTTTTTTATCCACTTGTTTATTGACAGGCACTTGGGCTGTTTTCATAGTTTGGCTATTATAAATAACTAGTAGCCCGGTGCACAAAAATTTGTGCACTCGGGGGTGAGGGTGAGGGGTGGGGCCAGACCCCTCAGCCCGACCTGCACCCTCTGTCATGTTCCTGGACCCCGGCCACTCCTGGCCTAGGCCCAGGCCTACAGGCTTGGGGTGGCCTGGCTCCCAAGGCCCCATTTTATCAAGAGAACAAAGTTGGCATTAGTTACAGCCCTCACTGAACCCAGTACAGTGCATCTGTGCATACAACTGCCTCGTTCATGTGCCTGCTTCGCCCTACTGAATTACTAACATCTTGAGGACATAGCTCTGTCTTATCCTGCTTCAACTTCAGAGCCTGGCCTGGTGCCAGGGACCTGAGAGGGTTTGCTGAATGAGTGAATGAGTGAATGAATGAGTGAGTGAATGAGTGAATGAATGAGCAAGTAAGTGAATGAACAAGCAGCTACCAGTTGGGATAGTTTGCACTCCACTCTCGGCTGTCTGACGCAAACCCTGGGCAGTTCCCGCCCTGCTCCCAGCGGCCCCACTCCCCTCTCCCAGCTGGGCAAAGTATGTGCAGGGCAAAGGCAACCCGGGTATGCGTGTTGGCAGACTGGTGCATTAGCACCGGCCAACTGGAATCCCCGTGGGAGGGCCGTTTGTGGGCGTGGCCATTGGCGGATTGGTGCATTAGCACCGGCCAGCCCAGGATCCCCAGGGAAGGCCGTTTGCGGGTGCAGCTGGTGACAGATCAGTGCATTAGCACTCGCCAACCTGGGATTCCTGCTGGAGGGCTGTTTGTGGGTGTGGCCAGTGGCTGATCGGTGCAATAACACTCCCCAGCCAGGGAAGCGGGGAGGGCCATTTGTGGGTGTGTCTGGTGGCAGATCACTGTGGTCCCACCGGCCATCCCTGGATAGGGTCCCACAAGGTCTGCCTGCCGCCCAGGTCGAAGATAGCAGGCCCGAATGGCAGTGGGGCAGGTGGGATGGCACTGTCCCGCCCTGCCTGTAGTATGCAAATTAGCCGCCATCTTTGTTGGTGGTTAACTGCCATCTTGGTTGGCAGTTAATTTGCATATCACCCTGATTAGCCAATGGGAAACGTGTCAGAGCTACGGTTAATTACCATGTTTGTCTATTGTTAGATAGGATGCTGAAATATATGTGGAATCTAAAGAACAATATTTAAAAAAACAGAAACAGACTCACAGAGACAGAGGACTGATGGTTGCCAGGGGGGAAGTAGGTTTGGGGGAATGTATGAAAAAGGTGAAGGTTTGAGAAATATAGATTAGTAGTTTTAAAATAGTCACGGGGATGTAAAGTACAACAGAGAAAATATAATGAATAACATTGTGTTGTAATGTACCCCGTGAATCACAGAAGGATGCCTCAAGAAGTCGAATTAGTCACATTTATTGCAATCCTGGACTATGAGGGGTCATTCCCAAATCTCATAGTAACAAGATGGTCGCAGCTCCAAGGTTATATGGGCAAAAAATCACAAAGGTATTGATTACATCCCAGGGTTTGGAATGAGGAACCTGGCTCACAAAAAGCAGTTTACAGAAGCAGAATTAAGCATGTTAATTATAGTTTTGGGTCTCGGGGTCACTGAATTGACAGAAATACATTATCTAGAGCCCTTGGGTCTGGAATGAGGAACCTAGTTTGCAAAAAAGCAGTTTACAGAAGCAGAAACAGCATGTTATAAATACATTATCTAGAGCCCTTGGGTAACCTGGGTTAAACTTAGGCATATTATCTAAATTACAGTTTTAGGTCTAGAGCCCTCTGACCTTGGGATAACTGTGCTGTCCTTCCCAGGTGAAGGAAAAATGTGCTTTCTAAGACCAGTATGACCACAACCCATGAGATATTCACATTACAATCAATAAGGCATTTAATCGAATGGGATGATTTATATAATTCAGAAAATCAAAATAACCTGTCCATTGTTAAACAAAGCAAATATATACATAAGCCAAACAGCAGGATTAATGTTAAACTATAATTTCTACCTGAGATCGTTGCTACCATACTTCAGTTGTAGTAACTATCTATGGTGCCAGATGGATACTATAAATATTAGGGGAAAGAACTTTGAAAAGTATATGATAGTATAACCAATATGCTATAATGTAAGATGTAAGAAAAAATAGATAGGTATCTTCAGCCAAGAAAGGGAAAAGGACATAGGGTGGCAGAATGGTTAAAAACAAGACCAATCTATATGTTGCCTATGAGAGAATCATTTTAGATGGAAAGATAAACAGAGACGAAAAGTAAAGGGATAGAAAAAGCTATCCCATGCAAATATAAACAAAGTAGCTGGGGTCTCAATCTATAATAATAAAAGCATAATATGCTATTTAGACCAGATGTCCTTTTGGATGTCCTTCCCGACGACCTTCTTGAGGAAGGCAGGGCTGTGAGGGAAGACCAGGACCCAGGTGCTAAAGGGAAGCCAGTGCTGGCAGCCAGGGGAATAAAGGCCTACTCTTGCACGAATTTTATGCATCAGGTCTAGTATTCATATAAGACAAAGTCAACTTTTAAAAAAGTATGTAAAAGAGAGACCAAGAAGGACATTCCATAATGATAAAGACATCAATCTATGAGGATATTATAATTGTAAATATTTCTGCACCCAATATAGGAGCACCAAAATATATAAAGCAATATTACTGGATATAAAGGCAGAAAATAACAGTATTAAAATAATAATAGGGGACTTTAATACCCCTCTTACTTCAATGAATAATTTATTGAGGCAGAAAATTAATAAGAAAACAATGGCAGGAAATGGCACATTAGATCAGATGGACTTAATAGTCATTTTTAAAACATTTCATACTAAAACTGCAGAATGCACATTTTTTTTAACTAACATGTTTCAGGATAGACCAGATATTAGGTCACAATACTAATCTCAATAAATGCAAGAATAAAATTATATCAAGAATAAAATTATAGCAAGTATCTATCATGGCATGAACCTATGAAATAGGAATTTTTAGGGGTAAAATAGGCAGATTTAGAGAAGTTTCAAAATTAAGGGGGTCCATGGAAAAACACAGGGCTATGGAGTTGCAAAATGTTATGTTTCCATAAGAAAGAGAAGTTGGGAGAGGCAGCAGTTATATTTCCATAAGACTAGGGAACTGGAAGTAACAAAAGGTCTATATTTACAAAATAAATAAGGAGAAAGAAAGCCCAAAGGAAATAGGAGAACAATGAGGGAAGAGGACCTCATATGTCCCATGTTAGGTTTGACCTTTGAGATCAGGTGTTGCTATAGTGACCAAATCAAAGAGACTATTGACCAATCAGAGGGTATATTGGGACATAGGGACTTTCAGTCTTTATAAATTGTGGAAGGAGGAATTCGGTGGGACTCTTCCCCCCTCCCCATGAGGGAGTCTGTACTTGTTCTTAAGTAAATTTTCACCTTTACTATACTAAATTTGACTCCGACAGATGGAATCCAGGGAAGCCATTCTGCCTAGGGGAACACCACGTGTTCCAGTCCAAAAATCCCGGATCACCTAGAAATTCAGCTACAGGGAGAAAACTAGAAAACACACACACACAAATATGTGGAGATTAAATAACATGCTACTAAACAACCAATGGTTCAAAGAGAAAATCAAACAGAAAATCATAAATTACCTTGCAGGAAATAAAAGTGAAACTACATGGCCAACCTCAAGAAGCAGAAAAAAATCCCAATAAACAATCTAACTTTACACCTAAAGGAATTATAAAAAAAAAAATACAAAGCCCAAAGTAATTAGAAGAAAGAAAATAATGAATATAAATATAGTAGAAATAAATGAAATAGAAACTTAAAAAAAATAGAAAAGATAAATGAAACTAAGAGCTGGTTCTTTGAAAGGATAAATAAAATTGACAGACCTCATAAAGAAACAATAAGAGAGGCCCCAAATAAATATCAGAAATGAAAGAGGAGAGCTTGAAAATAACACCACAGGATTACAAAGAATCATTAAAGAATACAATGAAGAATTATATGTCAACAAATTGATCAACCTAGAGAAATAAGTAACTTTCAAGAAATATATAGCCTTCCAAGACTAAACCAAGAGAAACAGAAAATCTGAACAGACTCAATACTAATAATAAAATTGAAACAGTAATACAGAAACCTCCCAACAAACCTAAGAGCCCAGGACGAAATAGCTTTACAGGTGAATTTTAACAAACATTTTAAGAAGAATTAATGCCTATACTTCTCAAACTATTCAAAATATCAAAGGGAAATAAATGTTTTCAAACTCACTCTGAAAAGCCAGTACTACTCTGACTCCCAAACCAGGCAAAAACAGTACAAAAAAATTAAAAGCCAATATGTTTGGTGAACATAGGTACAAAATTCTCTACAAAATACTGCAAACCAAATTCAGCAATACATTTAAAAGATTATACACCATGAACAAATGGGACACATACCAGTGATATAAAAATGGTTCATATTCACAAAAAATTTAATGTGATAAACCACATCAACAAAACCAATAAATAAAAATCAATAAATAAAAGTCATATGGTCATCTCAATAAATGAAGAAAAGCATTTGACAACATTTAACATCCATTTACAATAAAAAAATACTCTAAAGAAAGAGAGTATAGAAGGAACTTACCTAAATATGATAAAGGTTGTAGATGACAAATACAAAGCTAACATGGTATTCAATGGTGAAAAGCTGAAAGCTTTTGCTCGAAGACTAGGAAAAGGATGCCCACTCTATCCACTATTATTTAATACTAGGGGCCCAGTGCACAAATTTGTGCATCTCCAAAGGAACTGTGGGCCATGAAGCTGTGGTGAGCACAGGGGCGGGTCTTGGCCCATCCTCCACACCCCTGCCCAGCCCTTTCTGCCGTGGCCCCCAGTCACCTGTCTTCCAGCAGTACCACTCCTGCTGCCACCACTCCCACACACTGACGTTGCCAGCCCCACTCGCACCTGCTGATGGTGCAGAGTGATTAGGGCCAGCACCAGCAGTGTGTGCAAGTAGATGAAAACAGCGGCTGCCGCCCCAATCACCCTTCAGTGGCAGGGGGAGGTGGAGAAGCCCTCAGGGGTGATTGGGACTGGCAGCTGACGCTCACACCTGCTGATGACGCCAAGTGACAGGACCGGCACTGGGTGCCTGCAGCAGGTGCGAGCACCAGGCAGGACCACGGTACATGGGAGGAAAGAATTTTCAGTAACCACCAGAGGCTCATCCTGATGACAGTAACCAGCACCCCGCCTTGGTCTGGCGGCCCTGCTCACCTGCTCCACCATTCTCCTGCAGCCAATGCCCGTCATGTTCCATGCTCTGCCACCTGCTGCCAATGCCCACCATGCACCGCGTGCACCCCTGGTGGTCAATACACATCATAGTGACTGGTTGTTTGGTTGTTCATTTATTCCACCATTCGGTCTATTTGCATATTAGGGTTTTATATATATAGACTAGAGGACTGGTACACAAAAATTCGTGCAAGGGGAGGGGGTTGTCCCTCAGCCTGGCCTGTCCCCTCTCACAGTCCAGGAGCACTCAGGGGATGTCCTACTGAAAGCTTAGGCCTGCTCTCCACGGGGAAAGGGCCTAATCCTCAGTCTGGCCTCCCTCTGTGGGAGGCAACTGAGCAATCAGGGGAAGGCACCGCTCCCATCAACCCACTGCTGCTGCCACTGCCAGTCCTTGGCCCTCGCTTCTTAGCGCTGGCCCTGCTGCCCCCCGCCCACTGGTGGGCAGGGGGCAATCTGGGGCCAGGCCATCTGGGGGAGGGGTTATGGGAGGTTGAGGCACAGCAGGTCATACCCTGTCCAGCCTCTGTGGAGGCATGGAACCATGACTGGACCAAGCCGCAACTTTGTGGCTGCCTCTGTGGAAGGGGCAGCACTGGAACCAGGATCGCACAGCCCCCACTCCCGCTGCCTCTGCAGAAGGGGCCATGGCGCTGGACAGGCCCACACCATGTCTTCTCCCATTCCCAGGCCTCTCTTGCACCAACTCTGCAAAACTGGCCATGGCCCCGCCCTCTTACGTGGCTCTGCCCTCTCATGCAGCCCTGCCTTCTCACTCAGCCCCATCCTCTCCTGCAGCTCTGGCCTTTCACGTAGTGCCTGGATCTCCTGCAGCCCCAGCCTCTCATGTGGCGCCGGGCTCTCCCGTGACCCTGCTCCCTCATGCAACCCACACTCTCGCATGGTGATGGGCTCTCTCACAGCCTCTGTGAGAGGGGCCACAGCGCTGGGCTGGCCTGCGCTGCCGCCTCTCCTGCGCAGCCAGCCCTTGGCCCTTGCAGCCACTGTGGCTTTCTCCAGAAGACATCTGGTCTAATTAGCATATTACCCTTTTAACAGTATAGATAAAATTGGAAGTTGTAGTTATAGCAATAAGACAAGAAAAAGAAATGAAAGGCACAAAGATTGGAATGATAAAAGTAAAACTGTCACTGTTTGCACATGGCATAAAACTATATATTTATATATGAATTCATTAAAAATAATAGAATTAATAAAGGAATTCAGTAAAAAGCAAGATGCACAATTAATATACAAAATGAATCACGCTTCTATACTCATAATGAACTATCAAAAGAAGAAATTAAGAAAACAACCACATTAACAATTACATCAGAAAGAATAAAATACCTAGGAATAAATTTAAAGAAGGAGGTGAAATACATGTACTCTGAAAACTATAAGACAATGAAGGACAAACCTGAAGTGAACACAAATAAATAGAAGAATATGTGATGCTCATGGATTACAGTAATTAATATCATGAAAATGTTCAGACTATTCAAATCAATCTATATATTCTAAGAATCTCTGTCAAAATACCAAGTGGTCTTCTCAGAACTACAGCAAATAATCCTAAAATTCATATGGAGTCACAAAAGGACACAAATAGCCAAAGCAATATTGAGAAAAGAGAACAAAGTTGGAAGTATAACACTCGCTGATTTGAAACTATAATACAAAACTATGATAACCAAATAGTATGGTACTGGCACAAAAAAAGATAGACCTAGAGAGTACTGTGATAATTAAAATGTAAAACTAAGAAAGACAAAAACTGTATGATTTCACTTATATGTAAAATCCATAAAGCAAAGCACACACAAAAAAATAGAAGAAAACCCATAGATACAAACTTATGGTTGCCATAGAGCAGATAGGTGGGGGTTGGACAAAAAGTGGAAAGGGATTAAAAAGTACAAACTTACAGTTACAGTATAAGTCATGGGAATGCAATGCATAACATAGGGAACAGAGTCAATAATATTACAATAACTACTAGAGGCCCGGTGCAAGCATTTGGGGGAATCCCTTAGCCAGGCCTGTGCCCTCCTGCAGTCTGGGAGCCCTCTGGGGATGTCCAACTGCCATGGAGGAGGGAGAGGCTCCCACCACTGCCGCTGCGCTCACCAGCCATGAGCCTGGCTTCTAACTGAGTGATGCTCTCCCTGTGGGAGTGCACTGACCACCAGGGGGCAGCTCCTGCATTGAGCATCTACCCCTGGTGGTCAGCGCGCATCATAGCAACTGGTCGTTTTGTCATTTTGTCAATTTGCATATTAGCCTTTTATTATATAGAATGCACAGGAACAGATAGTTACTAAGCAAGTTACGTTTATCACATTATAAGGTATATAAGTGTTAAATCACTAAGTTCTACACCTGAAACTAATATACACTGTATGCCAATTATAGCTAAAAAATAAATTAAAAATTAAAAAGTTTTTAAAATTATTATAGCCATCCTAAAAGACTGCTCTGTGAAACAAACTGTTAACAGAATAATAATACAACCCACAGGCAGGGAGAAAATACATGCCATATATATATATATGTATATATATATATATATATATGTATATATACACTGAGTGGCCAGATTATTATGACCACCTGATGTTTGTAGGCAAATTAGCTATAATTTCGTGCTGAAGTTGCTAGAGGGCCAGACCATTATAAATAGGAAAGCAGGTTGTTTAACATGACAGTAGAAGTGATTTTTTCTGAAGATATGGGTAAACAATGCGATTCAACAGCCTTTAAATGTGAGATATATTTGAAGTGAGTGGACAGATTATTATGACCACCTGACATTTGTAGGCAAATTAGCCATACACTGCATCATATGGGATATGGAAGCTGAAGGCCTGTTCGAACACCTTTGCTGTCTGCAGTTACCAAGATAAAACGTCTCCAATTCACACAGGAACACAAGGATTGGACAACTGAGCATTGGATAAAAGTCATGTAGTCCGATGAATCACATTTCACTTGCATTATGCAGATGGAAGAGTGAGAATTTGGCGGAAACAGCATGAAAGCATGCACCCCACATGCGTGAGTACAACCCTTCAAGCTGGTGGGGGCAGTGTTATGGTTTGGGGCATGTTTTCCTGGCATGATTTGGGCCCTTTAATTCATGTGGAACAACATTTGAATAGCACAACATACCTAAGTATCATTGCTGATCAAGTTCATCCTATCATGTTGATGGCGTATCCCAATGGAGATGGCTTCTTCCAACAAGACAATGCACCATGCCATGGTGCTCGTATTGTGCAGGAGTGGTTTCAAGAACATAAGGGAGACTTTCCCTTGATTAGTTGGCTCCCACAATCACCAGATCTCAATCCAATTGAGCATTTGTGGGAGGAAGTTAAAAGAGTCACCAGGCAGTTGGTTCCACAACCATCAAATCTCACAGAACTGGACAGTGCTATTCATCAGGCATGGTGTCAGATTCCTCGCATCACCTTTCAACACCTCGTGGAGTCAATGCCAAGAAGAATCGCCGCAGTATTGAAGGCAAAGATGGCCCAACGAAGTACTGATGGGGTGGTCATAATAATCTGGCCACTCATAATAATATATATCCCACGTTCAAAAGGCTGTTAAATCATGTTGTTTACCCATATCTTAAAAAAAAAAATCAAAAATCACTTCTACTGTTGTGGTAAACAACCTGCTTCCGTATTTATAATGGTCTGGCCCTCTAGCAACTTCAGTGTGAAATTATAGCTAATTTGCCTACTAACGTAAGGTGGTCATAATAATCTGGCCACTCAGGTGTATATATATATATATATATATATATATATATATATATGTAAATATATATATGTATATACATATATATTTATATATATTAAAGAACTGTTATCTAAAATATACAAAGATCTTAAAATTCAATAACTATGAAACAAAGAACTCAATAACAACATGGGCAAAAGATCTGAGCAAATCTTTTTACCTTATCAGAAAAAGTCATGTAGTGGCAAAAAGTATATGAAAATATGTTCAACATATATGTCATCAAGAAATTGCAAATTAAAACAATGAGATACCATTACACATCTATTAAAATGGCTAAAATCCAAAACCTTGAAAACAAAAAATACTGTCAAGGATATGGAGCAATGGGGACTCTAATTCATGGGATAGCAAAATGGTATAGTCACTTTAAAGATGGTTTGTCAGATTCTTACAAAGTTAAATAATAGTCTTTTCATATGATCCAGTAATCCTGTTCCTATATGTTGACTTAACTGTGTGAAAATTTATGTTTCCACAAAAGTTATGCTGTATTCAACAGGTGCTAAGTTGTTTGGATACAACTAATTAATAAAGAAACTCGGTTTGCAACAATTATGAAAAAATTACTGAGTCCATACAGGCACCAGAAACTTCTGTTTGAACTATTTACAAATTATTATTTAAACTAGATGCCCAGTGCACAAAAATTTGTGCACTGGCCAGGGGGGAGGGACACGCCCCACTTGTGCCCTCTCACAGTCTGGGACCCCTCAGGAAATAATCACCTGCTGGTTTAGGCCTGCTCCTCAGGTGGCAGGTGGCAGGCCCAATCCCTAGATGCCTGCCCCACCTCCCTGGGTTGCGCACAGGGCAGAGCCGACCTGGGGGTTGGGGTGCCGTTCCTGGTCGCGCACAGGGCAGGGCCGATCAGGGGGTTGGGATGCCACCCCTGGTCGCAATCAGGGGGTTGGGGTGCCGCCCCTGGTGGCGCACAGGGCAGGGCCGATCAGGGGGTTGGGGTGCAAGAATAGGGCTTCCACGAGCCAATTGCACTGCCAAGCCCCGCTATCCAAGGCCTCACACGGGGGTCCCGCCCACCCAGGGCCGCGCACGGGGGTCCCAGCTCAGAGCGGGGCTTAGGTGGCACACGGGGGCCTGGATGGTGGCTCGCGCTGGCACGCCCTGCCTGCAGTATGCAAATTAGCCACCATCTTTGTTAGTGGTTAATTTGCATATCGTGCTGATTAGCCAATGGGAGGTGTAGCGAAGGTACAGTCAATTACCATGTTTGACTATTATTAAATAGGATACCTATCACAAAAAAGCAAACATACCTGTAATGTTATCAGATAAAATAATGCAAAAAAGCAATTTAGAGGTAAAGAGCATATCTTTACAGAGACAAAGGCTCAGTTAACCAGGTAAATAGAACACATATAAATTTTACACTTTTAACAAAATAGTTTCCAAATATATAAACCAAACTTGTAAGACTACCAGGAAACAGAGAACCCCATAATCACAGAGGGAAATCTTAACACATATCTCTTGGTAACAAAGAATAAACAGAAAGAACTTTAATGAAATTAAAGGAGAACTGAACACAATAAGTTAATTTGATCTAGTAGATTTACACAAAAGATGTGATTGATTAATTAACAAACCTGCAAACAAAGTTTTTCTGTTTATACTTTAATTAAAAGTAAATAATACTGAAAATATTATTATGCTTACTATTTAGTATTTCTATTTTGACAATTCCATGTTTCTTAGTTTGATATTGGCTTTTTGACAATGGAACTTTATACTCAGGTAAAATATTTTCATATAATACTGATGGGGGGGAGCACATAATAGAAATAGAATCACAGCTGTTTCATAACTACTCACTATAAAAAAAAGAGAGTTTTTTACAGACCCTGGGAATCTGGAGAATGTGTTATAAGAGGAAAAACAAGCCCTGGAGATAAGGCAGCCTTGGAGCCCAGATCAAGGACAACATATCTGAAGGGAAACAGCGTTCTGGGCTATTCTTTGTAGCATTCTGGGGCTAATCTTTGCAGTGTTCCAGGGCTACTCTTTGCAAGGACAATGAAAGAAGGTAGACCCTGGAAACTCACTATCTTTAGATTTTTTCTACCCACTAACTCTACATAAGAACTTATTTGAAATAAAACTTTAGAGCAATTTTTCAATTTGAATTAACACTCAGAAAGATTTAACCTTGTCTGTGCTTATTGGCTTAGTAATGATAGGCAGTAACAGACCCATTGTATTTGATATCAATACCTCTACTACTTTAGGAGCTACAAGTAAAATCTTTAAAGTCATTAAATAGAGAACTGAATTTTTTCAAAATCTCTGTAATTTAGATACATGACAATTATCCAGAAATATTTCCTCTCATGTTTTGAAACAATATAATCAAATACCATATTGTTGAAATAGTGAATTATAGTGTAGAGTATGTGATGTGTAAAAATAATGAGAGTACTTTTCAAGAAAATCGTTTTATAAGGTATTCACAATTTAGAATTTAATTCAATATTTTTATAACAGATATGGATGAGGAAAAAAATTATAAAGAATATATTTTAAATTTTTTAAGGAGATTAAAAACAGATCAGTGTATATTGTGGGAATATTTTTATTGAAACATACGTAATTATTTCTTTTTAATTCGTACCTAATTATTTTACTAATGGATCTAAAAATTTTATATTTCAGCATTAAGCTTAATTATCCCCATATTTTAAACTGAGGAATACTTGACGCAAAAGGGATGAGAAAACACACAAGATCATATTATTACAACCTTATTTCTGAGTCATGGATAAGCTCAAGGTTATGTCACTAATGTGAATGTCCTTTAAAATATCTAACAATAGACTAATTAAGCATCTTAATGTTTGCCCTTGGAAAAACTAGCTATTCCACTTACCAGCTACATGAACTTTATCTAGTTAGTTAATCTTTCTGATTTTTGTTTTCCTCATCAATACAAAATAATTATGTACTTACATTATCCTTCCAATATAATAAAAGCCCAGTGACCGAAACAGCAGAATGACCAGAATGACCAAGGCCACTCACCAACCCCGCTCCCCAGCGGGGGCCCCCACCCCGATTTGGGGCCCCCATTAAGGAAGGTCACTGGCCCCCACCAGTGCCCTAGTATGCAAATTGACCTTAATGGCAGAACAACCAGAACGACCGCTCAACCAGTCACTATGAGGCACACTGACCACCTATTGGTTCCTTTCCCCAGCTGGCAGGCTCCAATTGCCCGATGGTGAACGGGAAACTGGGGTTGGGTGGCAGGGGATATGGCCGGTACCAGGCAAAGGCCCCCGCCCCAACTGTCACCCCCCACACAGAGGGTGACCCATGGTGGGGGCAGGGCCGGCTAGCAGGCAGGAACAGCCGATCTCTCACTCTCTTGCCCCAGCTGTCAGGCTCTGATTTCCCAATGGCCAATGGGGAACTGGGGGTGGGTGGTGGCAGGGGGTGGGGTCAGGTGTGGGAAGCCAGGGAAGATGGCCCTGACACAGGCCAGGCCTAGGGACAATACCCACCCATTAATTTAGTGAACCAGGCCTCTAGTATATAACAGAAGCCTAATATGCAAATAAATGAAACAGCAGACGACTGGTGGAATGACTGGTCGCTATGATGCACACTGACCACCAGGGGGCAGATGCTCAATGCAGAAGCTGCCCCCAGCCTGCAGGCCCCAAGCCAGTCAAGTCAGGTGCCAGCAGGGCCCCTGCTGGCCCCACCAGTCACCCTGCAGAGGGAGGCAAATGGCGGTGGCAGTGGGGAGTGCAGAGGAGCTGGCAAGCAGGCAGTGCCAGGCCAGCCAAGATGGGTGCCAGCAGGGGCCCCCTGATCACCCCACTGGTTGCCCCACAGATAGTTCCTGTTTGCTGGCCAGGCCTAGGGACCCTACCCATGCATGAATTTAATGCATTGGGCCTCTAATAGGATTAATCTATACCAGGGGTGGGCAACCCCTGGGACGTGTGCCAAACATGGCACGCCAGTAACTTTTGCTGGCACGCGAAACCCTCTCTTATCATCTTCCATTTACAATTTTTTTCTTAATATTAACTTTATTTTTCAGAAAAATTCAGTGTAGGTGCATCTTAGATAAATAAATAATTTTACATAACAAGTTATCTTAAAGACCATAGACATGGATTGACGAGAGAGGGGAAGAGCAATTTCAATAGTGTCGAACTATTGAGGACTTGAAATGACATTCCAGAAAATTTTTTCTGTTTAAAAAACCTCTGCAACAGCATTACTCTCCATGTTTTCATCCACATACGTTTGTGAATCTTTGTTCTCAGTGATGAATTTTGTTAAGTCTCATACTAGGAGTAGCCTGATGGATGAAAGTAGTAGCTCATGCATATCTCTGAAGGTCACGAAATATAAACCTAGTGTAAAATCTCTGTCATCAGGGATGCAGCAGCAAAAGTCCCACTGATAATATCAAACGAAGTCATAAAGTTTTCTGTCAGACTATCAGTGTACATGTATACATTAAAAAATAAATGTATTTTTCATCATCATATACTGTGTTTTTGTTGCTCGAATAAATTTTATTATTTCTTCAAGGTTCTTCACATATGTACACCTTAAGAGGTATCAAGTAGGCGTAACATGTTCTCAAAAAATTAAGGTTGGCACGCAGAAGAATTTTGAATCAGAGATTTTGCTGGTTTTGGCATGCACTCACAAAAAGGTTGCCTACACCTGAACTATACTAATAATAGACAAATATGTAAATTGACCATCCCTCCACAATGTCCACAGCCAATCAGGAGTGAGTATGCAAATTAGCTCGACAAAGATGGCAGCGCCCATAGCATTCTGTGCCGGGAGCAGCAGCGGCAGAGAGCTACCAGCAGAAGTGGGCGTGGTGGCCGGGCTGCCGGGCCGCTGGCTTGGGTGGGCTATACCCCGTGCTTCTGGAACCTGTGCTGAGGCAACCGGTAGCGCGGGCAACTATCGGGCACATCCGAGTCTGGGGCTCTGGGCGACATTGGACTGCAGCCCAGGAGGCGAGGCACTGGAGGACCTGGCTGCTGCTGCCCCAGCACTGAAGCTGCCTCCGACGAGATGTATCCTAGCCTAGGTGTGCGAGAAGTGGGTTCAGGGAACCTCTCCCTTTGCAGCACCCAAAGCCAGGCTCCAAGAGGTGTGGTGGGGAAAGGCTGCATTGGCTGATCAGGAGCAGCAGACCTGCCCTAGGCCGCTTCTCCTTGGGAACTTGGAGAAGACTCACTTCCAGTCCTGAGACCGATGTGAACGTTGGGCGTCTTTTGATAAATGATTCTTTTGCTTGGGAATATGGTTTGTCTGTAGATGGTTGGGAAAGAACAAAATCTGTTACCAGTCCTCTTCCAAACAGACACCCTCTGGAGTTCAAAGTCTCAAGAGCGAGCACTCTCATGCTCCCATCTCTGGTCCTACCAATGTGTGAGGCAGATCTGGTGAGTAGGAGGCCACCCTGCCTGTTGTCAGTCCGAGGGAGGCATGTCTAGGAGTTGTGAGAAGGGGCATCTTCTAAAAGAAGCTTCTCTGTCATTAATCGTTTCATAAATTTCTCCACTTTGCTAACAAGACATTTACTTTTTATATATTCAGAAGCAGAATATTTTCCATGTGCTCCAATCAATAGAATGGAGCCCCTTGCTCTGCACCAGTCACAGCTGGAAAAAAGAGATGCCCATTAACCACATACCCTTCCCACAAACTTCAAAAAGTTGGGTTGGCTTCCTTTCCAGGGAGCTAGGACTGATTTTGGGGTCCCAGATACACTGGACCTGGTCACTGTGAAGTGATCTACCTGCTCAAATGACAGGGGCGGGATGAGACAGAGGATGTATTTGAGTGTTGTTCTGTTTTCCTAAAATTGCCTGTTACAAACACGTACTGTATTTCCTCCATTTGTATGCATACTCCTTTCTCCAAATTTTAACATTTTTGGAACCAGGATACATATTAACAGAGAGGTTAAAAGGACTTGCTAGCTGCTATGCATCTATGTGGAGAATATATATATATATATATATATATATATATATATATATATATAATTCAAAATGTCCTCTCGGGAGTTTGAACAGGAGATTGGAAGTCTGATCACTCACTGTGATGTGTGCTGACTAACAGGGGGCGGCATGGAACAAAGGAAGGCTCGATCGGCAGCCAGAAGGCCCCGATTGGCCCTGATCACTGGCCAGGCCTAGGGACCCTACCCGTGCATGAATTTCATGCACCAGGACTCTAGTAAAACTATAAAGTAATAGGAATTTTAAAAAACAGATTAGGTAAGAAAGACAAAAAATACAAGTGGTGATATATTTACCTTTAAAATATTAGTACTTCTATTAAATATAAATTTTATTAAAAGCTTCATTTAAAAGACAAAGATTGGAGATGGGATCCAAGAGAACAACACAGGAAGATCTGAGCTCACTTCCTCCCACTAAAATAGCAAATCCACAGCTACATATGGATTATTTGCCTCTTAAAAAGATCTGACAATTAAATAAACTGTACCTCCATGACAAAAGTGAAAAGACCACATGAAGATAGGTATAAAAACAAAATAAACAAACACAAACCACCCTTGTATGGAAATGCACCTGTCCAGCACTTCTTCTAGGGAGGCAAAGGGTTTGTGTCCTACATCAAGCACCGTCACCTTTGAAAACTGCATCAAAGAGACAAGACCCAAAAATCTCTGCCCAAGAAAATCAACAGGGATTGTTAGAGTTAAGCCCCCCTTGTAAAATAAAATAAAGGCAACTGGCTAACATAGAATGAGGAAGAAGGTCACGCTCCAGTTCCCAAGGCTAGCACAATGCTTATTAGTAGCTGGAACAATGAGGCAAAGTTGATTAATAATACCTTGGTAATGGGGCAGTATTGATTAATGTAGCCCTGGTAACTTTGTGTCTGTATCCCAGGTAACTTTATGTGTGTTTAGCCAACCGTGTTGTAGTTTCTGTGTATAAAAGGCTGGCCTAGAACCAGGTTCGATGCTGTCGTAGGAGAAAACGCCTACGGCAGTCACTGGCCGGTTTTTCAATAAATCCTCGCTTGCTGCTTAAGACCTAATTGGAGTTGGTGGTCTTACTCTCTCGAACATTGGTCCACAACAGGCCCAAAGTTCTATAGGACACTGAGATTCTCCCTTTAAAGGCCTCAAGTTCAGTCTCTTTCCCTGGGACCCAGCACAAAAACAAAAGTTTGAAAAATGCCTATAGTCTAAGCCCTAGACTATACGTGAAGGAATTTTCATTTGTAAATTTTAAAGCATCTGCTATAGTAGGACAGGAAACAGCTGAAACTCTTTCCAGCAATGGAGGCACTGGTAGATACCAATTTCTCATTCTCTGCCTGCCTTTTTATCACAGACAGGTGAGCTTAGACAAGATACTCTTCCACTGTTTGGTTAGGGCAGGTAGGGGCAAGCACTCTCCCATTGCCTGCTAAAACTGGAGAGCACTACTGGTTCAAGCATTCCCCTTCTACCTGGCTGGGGCAGGTGAGTGAAAAAACTCACAATACTCTCCCATTCCCTATCTAAAGCCATCTCATGTGCACAGACAAGACTCTCCTGTGCATAGGTGAATTACATAGGCTTGTCCAGTCAAGGTATTTTCCTGCTGTCTTGCTGGAGATGGCAAACATGCCCCCTACACTCTACAAATGCCTCATTAAAGCCAGGAAACATGCACAGTCCACACAGGGGATGTATCTTGATTACCTGGCCCTGGTGGCCAGGAGCACTTGCGCTCCCAGGCTCCATACGACTGTAACAATCAGAAAAACCGTTCTTAACAGGCTACCATATTCAGGGCCCTAAACAAAAAGCAATCTAAAACACTCCCCGGTATCCCTATAATAAATGCCTATTTACTTATCAGAGAACTTCAGCCTGAGGGACAGGCTTCAGGTTTCCTACACATCTAGATTACAGAAGTATTCCCATGGAATGTAAGCAAAGAGACACAGCTACATATAGATCTTTGCACACCCTCTTGGCCTCACTACAACTCAATGACACTCCAAGAAAGGTGTTTATACATGCATGTGAGCCAAGATTTTGCAACTGTTGCCCAGGGGACACCTCCTGATTTGGTCTGGAATCCAGAGACAACCAAAAGTTAAGGCACACACAGTTGTACAACAAGCTCATCACCCATACAAGGAAACTCCTTCAAGACTGAGAGAGGCAACTGTTCTGCCTAATAAATATAAACAAAAAAAGAGAGTCAGGCAAAATGAGGAAACAAGGAAATATGTTCAAATGTAAGCCCCCAAAAGACCTTAATAGTACAGAGATAAATAATCTACCTGATAACTGTCAAGATGGTGAAGTAGGTAAATGTGGTACTCCCATCCTCCCACAACCACATCAAAATTATAATTAAACTACAGAACAACCATCATTCATAACAACCTGAAATCTAACTGAACAAAATTCCTATACCTAATGATGAGAAGTCACATGGAGACTAGTAGGAAGGGTGAAGACTTGAAAGGGCTGGTCCCAGACCCACATGTGGCAGTTAAAATTCAGGACGGATATTTCAAATGAGAAGGTCCATCCTGAGAGTGAGGAGTCCCTGCCCCACAAGAGGCTGCCTAGCCCAGGATTCCAGTGCCAGGAAGATAAGTTTCCATAACTTCTGGTTGTGACAACCAGTGGGGATTGTGGCTGAGTGAAATAGGAGGCTTCGGGAGTTCCAGGTGTTCCTCTTAAAGGGCCCATGGAGAGACTTACTCAGACTTGCTTGCTCTGAGCTCTAGCACTGGGGAAGCAGCTAGAAAGGCATCAGGGACAAGCAAGAAAAAACTTAACAAGGGATAAAGGGGAGCTTACTCTTAGATAGAAATGCTGGCATAGGCCATTATCCCTTTGCTCAACATTTCCCCCAAAGAGTTGACAGGTGGGCAACATATCTGAGTCTCCAAAACCTGGTTAATGTTGTTCACCCTGGTGATTCCCTGAGACCCTGCCTCACCCAACATGTGTGCCAACCCAAGCCATTTCCAGTAAATTTTTCATACAAACAGCTGGTTAATGCTGTAGACTTTCCTAAAATCTCTTACAAGTTCAAAACCCAAAGAAGCAGCATCTGGCCAACACATGCCTCCTACATTTTCTGAAGTGGCCCCAGGTCTAGCACTAGAGGCAGACACATTTGGTTAACAGCTTGATCCCTCCCAGGTACCTCCATGCCCAGAACAAGTAGCAGGCATCTGTTGATCACATTGTAACTTATGCCTGGGAAAAGAACACTAGGTATCTGACCTTGACCGCTACATCCTGGGAAGCACCAAAGCCAGCACACACCAGTGGACATTTTCAGATGATGCCAAAGCACCACTCAATCGCCTCTACAAGCAGCACACCAGATCCTGGCTAACTTGAGTCCTGTTCCATGAGGTTGACCACTGCACAACAGGTCCTTCACTGTGTTCCTGACAAGTCTTCACAACCAGTTGGCCTGGTGGTAAATCCCTCCCATAGCTGTGCCAACAGCAATCAAGGCTTAACTACAATAGGAGTATGCACACAGAACACATGGGAGCACACCTGATGTGCCCAATTAGGGTGACCAGGAGGGCTGCACCACTGGGCCCTACAAGACACCTACTACATAAGACTACCTATCAAGATCAAAAGACATAGTAGCTCTACATAATACATAGAAACAAATAAAGGGAGGTAGCCAAGATTAAGAGGCAAATAAATATGTCCCAAATGAAAAAACACAACAAAACTCCAGAAAAGAAACTCAACAAAATGGAGACAATCTACCACATGCAAAATTCAAAGCACTGGTTATAAGGATGCTCAATGATTGCAGAGAGAACGTCAACAAAGAGATGGGAAATATAGAAATGGAGATAAAAACAAATACGAACCTGTCATAAATGAAACATATAAAAACAAATGAATAATATATTGCAGAGAATGAACATTACAGTTCATGAAGCAAAGGATCAAAACACCAATCTGGAAGATAAGGAAGCAAAGAAACACCCAATTAGAACAGAAAAGAAAAAGAATCCCAAGAATAAGCATAGTTTAAGAAGCCTGTGGGACAACTTCAAATATACCAACATTCAAATCATGGGGGTGCCAGAGAAGAAGAGAAAGAGCAAGATATTTAAACCTTATTTGAAAAATAATGATTGAACACTTCCCTAACCTGGTGAAGGAAAAAGACACACATATCCAGAAAGCACAGAGAGCCCCACACAAGATGAACTCAAATAAGACCACAACAAGATAGATCATAATTAAAATGTCAAAGGTTAAAGACAAAGAGGAAATTTTAAAAGCAGCAAGAGAAAAACAGTCACCTACAAAGGAGCTCACATAAGATTGTCAGCTGATTTCTTACAGAAACACTGCAGGCGAGAAGTGATCGGGATAAAATTTTCAAAATGGAGAGCATTATGGTAAGTGAAATAAGCCAGTCAATGAAAGAAAAATACCATATGATCTCACTCATTTATGGATAATTAAGACCATTATAAACTGATGAGCAAAAATAGATACAGAGGCAGAACAACATTGAACAGACTGTCAAACTACAGCAGGAAGGCCGGGGAGGGTCTTTTAAAAAAGAAAAAAAAATGCCATTCATCACTCTGTAAGTTTAAGGTCTATAGCATGATGGTTTGACTTACATATTTTTGAAATGGTTGCCGCAATCGGTTTAGTTAACATCCATTATCTTACATAGATACAATAAAAAGGAAAAAAGAAAAATAATAAAAAAGGCTTGTCATGCTTTTATAAAAACAAGAGCACTTCCTTGCCGGAAGCCGGTCCATCCTTGCTGCTTGACACAGTCGCTGCAGGAAAGAAACATCTGCACAGCATATGTTTCAAGGGACCTGGCGTATATAGCATACTGTTCTTAATATGTTTGCTCCCCTTAGCGCTGTGTGTTTTAACCAAGGTCACCTCTCTGAGAAAGGTTGTTTCCCCAGGTAGGAATTTTTCCCTGAAGTCAGGGAGGGGATGAAACTCCTTAACTAAGTGCCAGGCGGGTAGTTAATCACTACAAACAATCATGCTTAAGCTACATAATCTTTACTCCCTGGAATGGAGATAAGAAACGCCCTAACCTTTGTAATAGAAATTGACAGGATTAAAATCAACTGGGATAAATACGGATGTAACAAGACAATAAACAGCAGAACCTCTCTGGAGATCGAGACCAGAACTTGGCTGGAGATCCTGGCTGGAGATCCTGGCTAGGCTGCTGATCAACTGAACACTGTCTCCGTGTCATTCCTTCTTCGCCGACTCTGTCTACGCCTTTGGGAACCCCTGGACCTGCTGGGGCTGGACCCCGGCACTTCCTAATATCATTGTGTATTCATTTTATATAATGCAATTAAATAATAGGAAATATATCACTATTTAGGACTATACAGGAAAACATTTAAACTGAGAGAGTTTTAGAATAGATGTTAGAAAAGTCCAGATAATCATATTCTTCTTTAGTTATAAAATCAACTGGTTTGAGCTAATAATAGTATAATTGTCACATAACCATTTACAATATCCACAAATCAATAAACGTAATACTTCACATAAACAAATTGAGAGATAAAAACGACATAGTCATATAAATTGATGCAGAAAAAGCATTTGACAAAATCCAACACTCTTTCTTGATAAAAACTCTCAGCAAGATAGGAATAGAAGTATCATACCTCAACATAATAAAAGCCATATATGACAAATCAATAGCCAACATCATAATCAATGGGCAAAACTAAAACCATTCTCCCTAAGAACAGGAACAAGACAGGGATGCCCACACTCACCATTCCTGTTCAACATAGTACTGAAAGTACTAGCCATTGCGATCAGACAAGAAGAATAAATAAAAGGCATCCAAATTAGAAAAGAAGTAAAACTGTCCTTATTTGCAGATGACATGATACTGTACGTAGAGAAGCCTAAAGACTTCATAAAAAAATTAAAAAAATTATTAGACTTAATAAGTGAATTCAGCAATGCAGCAGGATACAAAATTAATACCAAGATATCTATGACATTTCTTTACAGCAATAGTGAACTTAGAGAAAGGGAGACTAAAAAAGCAATCCCATTTAAAATCGCATCAAAAAAATTAAGATACTAGGAATAAACTTAACTAAGGAGGTAAAAGACTTATATGCGAAAAAACGATAGGACACTGAAAAAAGAGATAGAGGAAGACAGAAACAGATGGAAGAACATACCATGTTCATGGATTGGTAGAATCAACATCATCAAAATGTACATATTACCCAAAGCATTCTATAGATTCAATGCAATCCCCATTAAATTGCCAATGGCATATTTCACAGATCTAGAATGAACTCTCCAAAAATTCATCTGGAATAAAAAAAGAACTCGAATAGCTGCAGCAATCCTGAGAAAGAAGAACAAAGTAGGTGGGATCTCAATACCAGATATCAAACTGTATTACAAAGCGACTGTACTTAAAAGAGTAGGTACTGGCACAAGAACAGATATACAGATCAATGGAATAGAATAGAGAACTCAGAAATCGACCCAAACAACTATGCCCAATTAATATTCTTTTATTTTATAGCTTAAAGTATTACAAAGGGTATTACATACGTGTCCTTTTTTTTTTTCCTGCCCTTGACAATTACCTGGCCTCCCCTACCCCGCAGTGTCTTATGTCCATTGGTTATGCTTATATGCATACATACAAGTCCTTCAGTTGATCTCTTACCCTCTTCCGTCCTGCCCCCCAAACCTCCCCGGCCTTCCCGCTGCAGTTTGACAATATGTGTGAGGCAGCTCTGCCTCTGTATCTATTATCGTTCATAAGTTTATAATGGTGTTTACTATCCTTGAATGAGTGAGATCATGTAGTATTTTTCCTTCATGGACTGGCTTATTTCACTTAGCATAACACTCTCGAGTTCCATCCATGCCATTGCAAATGGTAAGTTCTTTCTTTTTTACAGCAGCATAGTATTCCATTGTGTAGATGTACCACAGTTTTCTAATCCATTCATCTACTGATGGGCACTTAGGCTGTTTCCAGATCTTAGCTATGGTGAATTGTGCTGCTATGAACATAGGGGTGCATTTAGCCTTTCTGATTGGTGTTTCTGGTTTCTTGGGATATATTCCTAGAAGTGGGATCACAGGGTCAAATGGGAGTTCCATTTTTAGTTTTTTGAGGAAACTCCATACTGTCTACCAGTGGCTGCACCAGTCTGCATTCCCACCGGCAGTGCACGAGGGTTCCTTTTTCTCCACATCCTCTCCAGCACTTGTTGTTTGTTGATTTGTTGATGATACCCAGCCTGAGAGGTGTGAGATGGTACCTCATTGTTATTTTGGTTTGCATCTCTCGGATGATTAGTGACTTTGAGCATGTTTTCATATGTCTCTTGGCTTTCTGAATGTCCTCTTTGAAAGGTGTTTATTTAGATCTCTTGCCCATTTTTTGATTGGATTATTTATCTTCCTTTTGTTAAGTTGTATGAGCTTCCGACAAATTTTGGAGATTAGGCCTTAATCAGATATGTCATTGGCAAATATGTTTTCCCACGCAGTGGGTTTTCTTGTTGTTTTGTTGATGGTTTCTTGTGCTGTGCAGAAGCTTTTTATTTTGATGTAGTCCCATTTGTTCCATTTTCTCTTTAGTTTCAAGTGCCTTAGGAGATGTATCAGTGAAGAAATTGCTTTGGCGTATGTCTGAGATTTTGTTGCCTTTGGATTCTTCTAGAATTTTTATGGTTTCCTGTCGTACATTTAAGTCCTTTATCCATTTTAAGTTTATTCTTGTATATGGTGTAAGTTGGTGGTCTAGTTTCATTTTCTTGCATATATCTGTCCAATTTTCCCAACACCATTTATTGAAGAGACTATCTTGACTCCATTGTATGTTCTTGCCTCCTTTGTAAAATATTAATTGAGCATATTGGTTCGGGCTGATTTCTGGGCTCTCTAGTCTATTCCATTGATCTATATGTCTGTTCTTGTGCCAGTACCAGGCAGTTTTGAGAACAGTGGCTTTGGAATACAGTTTGATATCTGGTATTGAGATCCCACCTACTTTGTTCTTTCTCAGGATTGCTGCAGCTATTCGGGGTCTTTTTTTATTCCTGATGAATTTTTGGAGATTCGTTCTAGATCTGTGAAATATGCCATTGGTATTTTAATGGGAAGTGTGTTGAATTTATAGATTGCTTTGGGTAGTATGGATATTTTAATGATGTTGATTCTACCAATCCATGAACACAGTATGTTCTTCCATCTCTTTATGTCTTCCTCTATCTGTTTTTTCAACATCCTATAGTTTTCTGAGTAGAGGTCTTTTACCTCTTTAGTTAAGTTTATTCCTAAGTAGCTTAATTTTTTTGGTGCAATGGTAAATGGAATTGTGTTTATATTCTCTCTTTCTGAAAGTTCACTATTGGTGTATAGAAATGCCTCAGATTCCTTGGGGTTAATTTTGTATCCTGCTACATTGCCAAATTCGTGTATTAAGTCTAATAGTTTTTTGATGGAGTCTTTAGGGTTTTTTAAGTATAGTATCATGTCATCTGCACATAAGAACAGTTTTACTTCTTCTTTTCCAATTTGGATGCCTTTTATTTCTTCTTCTTGTCTAATGGCAATGGCTAATACTTCCAGTACTATGTTGAATAGGAGTGGTTAGAGTGGGCATCCCTGTCTTGTTCCTGTTCTTAGGGGAAATTGTGTTAGTTTTTTTCCTTGAGTATGATGTTGGCTCTGGGTCTGTCATATATGGCTTTTATTATGTTGAGGTATGATCCTTCTACTCCCACCTTGCTGAGAGTTTTTATCAAAAATGGGTGGTGGATTTTGTCAAATGCTTTTTCTGAATCAATTGATAAGATGATGTGGTTTTTTTCTTTCAATTTGTTTATGTGATTGTATCATGTTTATTGATTTGCGGATATTGTACCATCCTTGCATCCCTGGGATAAATCCTACTGGGTCGTGGAATATGATCTTTCTGATGTTCTGCTGGATCTGATTTGCTAAGATATTGTTGAGGATTTTGGCATCTATGTTCATGAGGGATATTGGCCTGTAATTCTCTTTCATTGTGTTGTCTTTACCTGGTTTTGGTATTAGGGTGATGCTGGCTTCATAGAATGAGCTTGGAAGTGTTCCTTCGTCTTGGATTTTTTGTAGTAGTCTGAGGAGGATAGGTTTTAGTTCTTCCTTGAAATTTTGGTAAAACTCCCCTGTGAAGCCGTCTGGTCCTGGGCTTTTGTTTGCTGGAAGCTTTTCTATGACTGCTGCAATTTCTCCCATAGTTATTGGCCTATTGAGATCTTTAGATTCATCCTGATTGAGTGTTTGAATGTCATATTTTTCTAGGAATTTGTCCATTGCCTACAAGTTGTCTAGTTTGTTTGAGTAGAGCTGTCCATAGTATTGTTTAACAATCATTTGTATTTCTGTGATATCTGTTGTTATTTCACCGCTATCGTTTCTGATTTTGTTTACTTGGGTCCTGTCTCTTTGCTTCTTGGTGAGCCTAGCTAGAGGTTAATCAATCTTGTTTATCCTCTGAAAGAAGCAGCTCTTGGTTTCATTGATTTTCTGTATTGTATTTTTGGTGTCTATGTCATTTATTTCTGCTCTAATCTTTACTATCTCCTTCCTTCTGCTCACTCTGGGGTTTTCTTGTGGCTCTCTTTCTAATTCTTTGAGTTGTAGAGTTAGATGATTTACTACCGTTTTTTCTTGTTTTTTGAGATAGACCTGTAGAGCTATAAACGTCCCTCTCAGGACTGCTTTCATTGTGTTCCACAGGTTTTGGATTGTTGTGTTTTCATTGTCATTAGTTTCCAGAATGTTTTTAATTTCTTCTTTGATCTCATTGGTAACCCAATCAATATTTAATAACATGCTATTCAGCTTCCAAATGTTTGAGTATTTTGGGTTGTTTTTATTGTAGTTTATTTTTAATATTATGCCATCGTCGTCTGAGATGATGCTTGGTATGATTTCAATCTACTTGAATTTTGGGAGACTTTGTTTGTGACCCAATATGTGGTCTATTTTTGAATATGTCCCATGATCGCTTGAGTGGAATGTATATTCCGTGGCTTTGGGGTGAAATGTTTTGAAGATGTCAATTAAGTCCATCTGATCTAGTGAGTCATTTAGGATAGCTGTTTCTTTGCTGATTGTTTGTCGAGAGGATTTATCCACTGATGTCAGTGGTGTATTAAAGTCCCCTACTATGATTGTATTGTTGTCGATCTCTCCTTTGATATCTTCCAGGAGTATTTTTATGTAGTTGTGTGCTCCTGCATTGGGTGCATATATGTTTACTAGGGTTATATCTCCTTGTTGTATTGATCCCTTTAGTATTATGAAGTGGCCTTCCTTATCTCTTGTTATGGCCTTCCCTTTGAGGTCTATTTTGTCCGATATAAGTATTGGTACCCCAGCTTTCTTTTCCTTTCCATTTGCCTGAATGATTTTTCCATCCCTTCATTTTCAATTTGTGTGAGTTCCTTCTAATGAGGTGGGTCTCTTGTAGATAGCAAATGTATGGGTCATGTTTTTCATCCATTCAGCCAATTGATGTCTTTGGTTCGAGCATTTAGTCTGTTTACATTTAAAGTTATTATTGAAAGGTACTTGTTTGTAGCCATTTCTTTTTTGTGTGTGGCTGTTTTGTTTCTGAGCTTTTTATTTCTTCTTTATTTCTTCTTTATTTCTTCTTTTTACACCTGTCCCTTTAGCATTTCTTGCATTGCTGGCATGGTGGTGATAAATTCCCTTAGCCTGTTTTTGTCTGTGAAACTTCTTAATTCCCCTTCAATTTTGAATGATAGCCTGGCTGGATAGAGTATTCTTGGATTCAGTCCTTTGCTTTGCATCACCTTGTAAATTTCCATCCATTCTTTTCTGGCCTGATGTGTTTCTGTTGAGAAATCATTTGATAATCTAATGGGAGATCCCTTGTATGTAACTTTCCGTCTCTCTCTTGCAGCTTGTAAGATTCTTTGTCCTGAACATTTGCCATGGTAATTATGATGTGTCTTGGTGTGGGTCTTTTCGGGTTCACCTTGTTTGGGACTCTCTGTGCTTGTGTGACTTTTTTCTTCCCCACCTCAGGGAAGTTTTCTGATATTATTCTTTGAATAGGTTTTCTAATCCTTGTTCCTCTTTCTGTTGTTTTGGCACCCCTGTTATTCGTATGTTGTTTCGTTTCATGTTGTCCCAAAGCTTCCTTAGGCTCTCCTCCTGTCTTTTAATTTTTTTCTCCAATTGCAGTACAGTTTTGGTGTGTTTTGCTTCCTTGTCTTCTAATTCACTAATTTTGTCCTCTGCTTCTCCTAGTCTACTGTTGATACTTTCAATGGTGTTTTTTATTGCAGCTATATTGCTCTTCATTTCTTCTTGGTTCTTAGATAATTTATTGATTTTTTTCATCTGTTTCTTCTTGCTTCTTGTAGAAGTTGTTGATTTTTTCCTCCATCCGGTTTATGCACTTTAGGACCCTTATTCTGAATTCTTTTTCTGTCATGTTGCATGCCTCTGTATCACTTAGCTGCTTTTCTGGCGAGTCCTCCTTTTCTTTCCTTTGGGAGATTCTTTGTCTACCCATGTTTGATCTCACTGACATATCTAGATGTTGAGTCCTTTAGTGGCTGCTCCCTGGGTGGCAGTGACTCCTTGGGCTGTGTTTGCTTTTCAGGCGGTTGTGGTAGCAGCTGCTCCTCCGTTGGCAGCATTTCCTCTGATGGGTGCTGTTCACAGCTGTGGTGGCTCTTCTGGCTGGTGGAGGGAGGCTTCACACACAGCAACTGTTCCTCAGACAGAGCATGTGGTAATCAGGAGGGCGCTGTTGCTTGGATCTGCTTTTTGTGGGGAGAAGCAGGGCTCCTCTGAGTTCATGTAGTTGCACTGTTTGAGAGCTGTTGCTTCTGGGTTAGTAGCTGATCTCTGGATGGCGGTAACAGCCACTCAAGATGGCGTGGTCTCCGTGGCTGAGCCGGTGCACAGGGAGAGGTTTCAGCCTCAATCTCTAACCGTTCCCTTCTTCTAGGAGTTCTCTGTCTTTCCTGGCTGCATACTGTCTCTCAGCTGAATCTCCTCTGCTTATTCACGCTGTATGTTACCCATTTCAGCTGCTTGCCCTTATCTGCTCCGGGACAAGGCACCAACACGTCCATCTAAACCTCTGCCATTTTTTTCTCCCACAGGTAGTCTTCTTATCTTAGTGAGGAACAGTGGTACTTTGTGGGGTGTGTTACTATAGAACATGTCCTTAAAAGTGGCCTAATAGCAGAAAGTTTAATTAAGGATGCTGAGGGTTACATCTAAGTCCTCCTTCTGAGCAACAAAGGTGGTGTAGGTAAACACCTGTACTCACATCCTCCAAAAACCACATCAAAATTACAACTAAATACATAACAAACATAAATCAGAACTGCCTGAAGTATGGCTGAATGGAAGTCCTGCAACTAGAGAAGTAAAGAATAAGCCACATTGAGACTGGCAGGAAGGGCAGAGGTGCAGAATGGATTGGTCCAACATCCACATGTGGTGTATTTTTAATTGGGAAGAATATGTTGGCTGAGGAGGCCTACCATGAAGAGAAAGGACCCCACACTAGATCCTCATCCCAGAATTCTAGAGCTAGGAAGAGAAGTCCCTGGATCTTTGGGTTGTGAAAATAAAGGTGATTGTGGCTGAGTGACACAAAGGCTTCTGGAGACCCAGGCAGTTCCTCTTAAAGGGCTGGCACACAGACTTGCTCAGACTCACTCTCTCTGAGCTCCAGCAATGGGGCAGCAGCTGAAAAGGACCCAGGGACATATGGGGAGGAAGTGGAGGTCAATTCTTCCAAGTTAAAGCACTTGGGGGAAGTTTTCTCCAAGACAAAAGTACTGGCAGAAGTCATTGTTCATCTGCTGAGACTGTCTCCCCTCCCACAGAGTGGACTGGAAGGCACCATATCTGAGTCTCCATGAACCTTACCCAGACTGTTTGCCCCACTTGGTGTTTCACTGAGATCCTGCCCCACTCAATTTGCAACCCAACCCAAGTTGCTTGCAGTGACTTTTCCATATGAAGACCTTGTGTTGGCTGAGGCTTCAGACTTTCCTAAAATCTCTCAAACAAGAAGCAGCTGGACTCAGTGTGCCCCATACCTTTTGATAAGTGTGCCCAGGCCTGGTATTAGCAGCAACTTGCCAAGGTTCACAGCTTGACCTCTCCTGGGGACTTCTAAACCCAACACAAGTAGCAACCATCTTCAGATTACTCTGTAGCTTCTGCAGGGTGCCCCCAGGCAGGACACAGGCAGTACTGACTTTGTACCACCTGGGAGTCCCCAGACTCAGTGCACCAAGTGGGCAGCTTCAAACTATACTATATTACAACTCTAGCATACCTATAAGTGACACACTCAAAGGGCAGACTCAGTGAGCACCAAAGAAGTCCTGCTCCATAGGGGTGTCTCCTGCACAACAGCTCTTCTGATAAGTCACAGCAAGTCCTCACAGTCAGGTGATTGGGGTGGCTGAGCCATGGACCCTACAGGGCACCTGCTGCACAAGGCCACTCTACCAATTACAGGAGACAGTGATGCTCTACCTAATACATACACAAACACAGGGAAGCAGCCAAAATGCGGAGACAAAGAAACATGTCACAAATGAAAAAGCAGAAGAAATCTCCAGAAAAAGAACTAAATGAAATGAAGCAATTAAACTACTAGATACAGAGTTCAAAACAATGGTTAAAAGGATGCTCAAGAACCTTAATGAGAGCTTCAAGGAACTTATTGATAATTTCAAGAACCTTAGTGAAAACATCAAAGACATGAAAAATGACCAGTCAGAAATGAAGGATACACTAACTGAAATGAAGAATAATTTACAGGGTATCAACAGTAGAGTAGAAGATGCCAAGAATCAAATCAGCAATTTGGAATATAAGGAGGAAAATAAAACACCCAAAGAGAAGAGAAAACAGAATCCCAAATCATGAAGATATTGTAAGGAATGTTGGTTCACTTGAAATTGTCCCAGGTGTCTTCTAGCACCATGTGGGAGCAAGAAATTGAAAACCTAATTTAAAAAATAATGACAGAAGAATTCCCAAACAAGGTGAACCCAAGAGGCCCACATTAAGACACATCATAATTAAAATTCTAAAGATTAAAGATACAGAGACAATCTTAAAAGCAGCAAGAGAAAAGAAGTTAGTTATCTACAAGGGAGTATCCATATAGCCTGTCAACTGATTACTCAACAGAAATTTTGCAGGCCAGAAGGGAATGACAAGAAATATTCACAGTGATGAATAGCAAGGATGTACAACCCCAGCAGAATAATGTCATGGTCTCTCTATGGTGTGATTGTACTGTTTACATAAGGTTTTCAGTTCTGTATTTCTCTTTAGCCTCTGATTCACCTACCAAGATTGACAATGAGTCATATGAGAGACTCAGCAGATGGGCACTGAGAAAACTAGAGAAGCAAATTTGTGGCTATTAATGGGTCCAAAATAAACTTGGAGGTCCTGCATGCTGAGTTGTACCCAATGACTATTTGAGCTCTACCAGGCCCTGGAGCTAATGAACAACCTATATGGTACAATGAGTTATTGAGACTTGCACTTTAATAAAAAAAAGCATGCAGAGTCCTGAGGATTGACTTTCCTAACAACTCAGAGACTTTAGAGACTTAATTACTTTGTCCCCATGAAGAATAAGGTAATATTGTGATGAAAAGGGTCACATTTTAGGGCTTGTAATTGTAGAACCCCACTGTAAAACTTGACAGTGACCATATTTCCCAAGGGGCTGAAAGAAAAAGAGAATGGAAGGCATGAACATCTGAATCTCTTCTCCTCCTCCCTTATCTGGGTACTATTTTGACTCCAACAGGATGGTCAACCCATTATGAGTTCCCTGCCACTGAAAAACATGTTTGGCTCATCTCATTCAGAGGCTCTACTGGTTCTATAAGTCACCTTTTTATCTCTAGGGTCACATTGAGTAAGGATGGTATTGATAAGATTTTTAACCAGACTCAGATTTCTAGTTTACTTTGGGCCATCTTCACTGATTACTAAGCTTAATTAAACCTCCTTATGAAGTGATTTCCATTGGTTTTCAGCACAATCTATACCTTAAATGACAAATTTCCAGGCAAGTAAAAAGTAGCTGCCAATCAGATAGTACTGTTTGACAAGGAGCAAAGCAACCTAAAATGGTAATCAGGCAGGCATCCTGGAAAATCAAGTAAAGATTTTTGTTGAAGAAATCTCTAGGTTTACTTATTAAACAATGGGATATCAAGGAGGACATTGATGGAATATCCACCAAAGACCTCCTGGCCAGGTAAGTAGGGTCATGGGTCCCAAGATACATCCTCAATAAAGTTCAAATTGTGCTCATCCCTATGACTAATACAAGTGCTTTTCCCTGTGCTCCTCCAAGTGATATTGAGATAAATCAGAGAACTCTCCATTATTTTACCCAGACCTCTCAGCTCTCAAATATAAATAAAATTAGAAGAATCCACAGACAACAAAATATCAGACATCTCTCATAGGAATATGTTTACTGATATATCTCCTAGGCCAGTGATGCCGAACCTATGACACACATGTCAGAGGTGACACGCGAACTCATTTTTTTGGTTGATTTTTCTTTGTTAAATGGCATTTAAATATTTAAAATAAATATCAAAAATATAATTCTTTGTTTTACTATGGTTGCAAATATCAAAAAATTTCTATATGTGACACAGCACCAGAGTTAGGGTTTTTCAAAATGCTGACACGCCAAGCTCAAAAGGTTCGCCATCACTGCCCTAGGCCCTAGGGCAATGGAAACTAAGGAAAAAATAAACAAATGGGACTACATCAACATAAAAAGCCTCTGCACAGCAAAAGAAACCATCAACAAAATAACAAGAGAGCCCACTGCATGGAAGAACTATTTGCCAATGGTTTAATCTCCAAAATGTATAGGGACCTCATACAACTTAACAAAAGGAAGATAATCCAATCAAAAATGGGCAAATGACCTAAATAGACATACAGAAGGCCAAGAGACATATGAAAACATTCCCAAAGTCACTAATCATCTGAGAGATGCAAATTAAAAGGACAATGAGGTACCACCTCAAACCTGTCAGAATGGCTATCATCAACAAAGGACAAGTGCTGGTGAAGATGTGAAGGAAGAGGAACCCTCATGACTTGCTGGTGAGAATTCAGACTGGTGCTACCACTGTGGAAAACAGTATGAAGTTTAATCAAAAAATTAAAAATAGAATTCCCATTCAACCCAGTAATCCCACTTTTAGGAATATATTCCAAGAAATCAGAAATACTAATTAGAAAGAATATATGCATCCCTATGTTCATAGCAGCACAATTTACAATAGTTAATATTTGGAAGCAGCCTAAGTGCCCATCAGCAGATGAGTGGATTAAAAAACCGTGGCACAGCCCTAGCTGGTTTGGCTCAGTGGATAGAGCAGTGATGGTGATCCTTTTGAGCTCGGCGTGTCAGCATTTTGAAAAACCCTAACTTAACTCTGGTGCCATGTCACATATAGAAATTTTTTGATATTTGCAACCATAGTAAAACAAAGACTTATATTTTTGATATTTATTTTATATATTTAAATGCCATTTAACAAAGAAAAATCAACCAAAAAAATGAGTTCACATGTCACCTCTGACACGCGTGTCATAGATTCGCCATCACTGGGATAGAGCATTGGCCTGTGAACTGAAGGGTCCTGGGTTCAATTCCAGTAGAGGACACACCCCTGAATTGGGGGCTCGAGCCGATCGACAATTCTCTCTCATCATTGATGTTTCTATCTCTCTCCCTTTCCCTCTCTGAAATCAATAAAAATATATTAAAAACTAAAATAAAAAAGCTGTGGTACATCTACCCAATGGAATTCTACACAACTGTAAAAAATAAAGAACTCTTATCATTTGCAACAGCATGGATGAACCTGGAGAGCATATGCTAAGCAAAATAAGCCAGTCAGAGAAAGATAGGTATCACATGATCTCACACATTTTTGGAATACAATGAACAACATAAACAGATTAACAAAAATATATCCAGAGACATTGAAGCAATAGAAGCATTGTGCTTCAAACCTCAAAGGGAAGGCAGGAGAGGGTGGTTGCAGGGAGAGGGATAGAGACCAACCAAAGAACTTGTATTCATATAAGCATAACCAATGGACACAAACAATATGGGGGTGGGGGAAGATTGAGAGAGATCAATGGGGGGAAACGTGGACATATGTAATACTTTCAACAGTAAAGAAAAAAATAAAATTAAGGATAAGGTCAAGGTTCCTATTATCACCATTGGTGATTTAAAGTTGTATGCCAAAGTAAGAATTCAAAGTGGGGTGGTGATAAATTGAGTTCTAGAAATGTTAGGATACCTGCACACAGGTGACTGTAATCTCTATAATTTCCAACACCAGGTCCTAGGGCAGCGGTTCTCAACCTGTGGGTCGTGACCCCTTTGGCCAGGGGTCCTCAAACTACGGCCCGTAGGCCACATGCAAATACAAATATTGTATTTGTTCCCATTTTGTTTTTTTGTTTTTTACTTCAAAATAAGATATGTGCAGTGTGCATAGGAATTTGTTCATAGTTTTTTTTTTTTTAAACTATAGTTCGGCCCTCCAATGGTCTGAGGGATAGTGAACTGGCACCCTGTTTAAAAAGTTTGAAGACCTCTGCCTTTGGTGGTTGAATGACCCTTTCACAGGGGTAGCCTAAGACCATGCTGCATATCAGATATTTACATTACTATTCATAACAGTAGCAACATTACAGTTATGAAGTAGCAACAAAAATAATTTTATGGTTGGGTCACAACATGAGGAACTGTATTTAAAGGACCAGAAGGTTGAGAACCACTGTCCCAGAAGAAAGAGATAAGGCTCTCTAGTTTCTCATTTGAGGTCATCATCAAGGCAACCCTTGATCAAACACTACTAAGAGTTTCTTTCAGGCCACCACGAATCTTCATTTTTATAGCCCCCAGTACTAAATGTATATTGGTATAGATGTATTTTCTATATGCATTACTACTGGCATTTAGCCCAAGCCCTAAAGGGAACTGCTATATGTAGGACCATTTTAGTGGGGTATATGGAAGACTACAAACTTCTAAACTAACAGTGCCTAGCACCATGTTTCCCCAAAACAAATTCCTAGAGAGAAAGTAATAGCTCTCATTGCTGAGCTTAATGAAGCAAAAACTCTCCGTGAGACTACTTTCCACTTTAATAACTAAGTTGACCTTTAACATGTGGCCTTTGGTGCATAGTGACTTATTTTATCTTGGTAGGTCAAAGCTATAGTAACAGTTCTGGGCCCTGGTGGTACCTGAAATTGTAACTGTCATACAGGTCATTTTCCAAACTAAAGGAATTTTATATGCATCCCTATTCACACAAATAATCAGAATCAGTTTAACCTTATGTAGAATGAGTTGCAATATACTACTAATGTTTTTCACATGACTACCAAAATGCTCAATTATCTATCATCAATGAGTAGGCCATGATCTATATAAATGGCATGTTCCCAGAAGAAGGTCTAATCTTCATTCAAGTGGGCCCATAGAAGGACACCACCCAACAAAAAACTAGATGCCCTGTTGAACAGTTCTGGCTAAGCTAGTAGTACAAACAAGGTACAGTTACCTGGTGCCCTAGTTCAGTTCCTGGGGATGATATCAAAGGGGAAAATCATCTCCTTCCAGAAGAGAAGACTTCCAAACTCAGGCCTCTCAATTCTAATAAATAAAAAGTGGCCCAGCAATTAGTGGAACTCTTTACTTGCACTCTCATTTTCCCCATGTGGAGTCCTGGATGATACCCACTTATGGAGTTACCAGAAAGGCTGCTTCCTTTTAGTAAGTACACAACCAAGAGGTTTCTCTAGAGACCCTCTAACAAACCTCCTAGGCTGCTCATCCCCTAGGATCTTCTGATGGCCATCTGATGTTGGCTTTACAGATCTCAGAAACATCTGTTTGCCAATTGGAGCCTATGACAGAGGGCCACTGCCACAATCATAAATATCTGGAGTCAGCTGAAAGGCACATTTCTTTAGAGAAATAGCTATTCACCTGCTATTGGGCCTTGGGGGATACTGAATGCATGTCCTATAGTCATGAAATGATCTTAAGACCAGAAATTTCAACCAAAGGATATAGATTTTGCTGTTGTTGTTTTTTTTCTCTAGTTATCTTAGGGTATTCACACTTTAGTTGAAGTGTAAAACTTCTATAAAACATATTCTCAAATACATATTCATGAAACAAAATAAAAAGATCTAATGAGTTTATTTTAAAATATTTTGAAGTTATCTTTAATTTTTATACTTACTAATAAGTCCTTCCCCATTATCAGTTCTTTGATTCTTCACTTGAATGTCTGATTTAGATATTGAATCTTGATGCTCAAGCATATAATTTTCATCTGGTACTTCATCCTGAGCTACATAAAGAGAAGCATTTAGACCAATAAACTAAACAAAAATCTATTATGAAATCTCTAGGTTTCAAATTTATAACAAGTGTACAGCGGGTTCTCCACTCATTTTCATAAAATTTTATAAATTCCCATAATGCTAGATCTGATGTGAAGACTATGAGAAAAATTTTAATAGGTGTGTGTGGAACGTATTTCATTCTATCATTAATATCCCTGATCTGCAAATGTTCTGTTAGTCTCTAGTTTACTCCATTTTTTAATATTTTCAGTTAATACATATTCATAGCCCAAACAACAAAAATACATATGCATGAGGTTCTTCATTACAGCATATTTGTAATTGCAAAATACTCATGACTACCTAAATGTACAAGCATAGTAATTTTGTAGATTAAATTAAGGTATGTAAATGCTCTATAATAATAAAAGCATAATATGCTAATTAGACCAGGCAGCTGAACAACCATCCAGACGTCCTTCCAGACAACCTTCTGGACGAAGCTGGGGTTGCGAGGGCCGAGCCCCTTGAACGAATTTCATGCAGCAGGCCTTTAGTGATAATATAAACTGTGGGATATAATGTGATGCAAACAGCTATACATACAGGTATAAAATGAGTAAAAAAGATAACTACAAACTAATTTGGAGTTATTTCTACAAAAGAATGTTCAGTGAAGAAAAAATCCTAAAATAGAGGATATCTAGTATGCTACCTTTTAATTTAAAAAGAAGGGAAAATAAGAAAGAAATGAAGAGAGATGTTGACCTCTATAAGATGAAACACAGGAAATATGAACCAGAAAACAAATTAGTTGGTCACTAAACGACACTGCAGGCACTGCTGGCTGGGTTGTACCCAGTGACTATTATTAGCTCTAAGCATGTATCTGGCACTGATGGACAGGCTGGTGCTGATAGATAGACACAGTGAGTTTTTAAGCTTCATGTTGAATGAAAAGAATGCAGATTTCTCAATTTTACTTTACCAGCAACCTGAGGAAACTCTTGACACTTGAGTAGTGTGTCTCTACCATAAAGGAGGTAATCTTATTAATTTAGTGAGGGACAGTGGCACCTTGTTGGATGTGTCATAACAGACCCTCTGGGTCTAAGTTCCTTGCAGCGGCCAGTTAGGCCAAGGAAAACAAGAAAGGGGATAGGGAGAAAGAAAACCACTATGAACGCCTCAGACAATTCTTCTACTGGCTGCAATTTGGTTTCCAAAAAGTTTGACCCACCCATGATGAGTTTCCTGCCACTGAAAATATTGTCTAGTTACTCAGCAATGGACTCTCAAGGGGAAGAATCTTCTGGAGTGGTAGTGAGCCATGGGGGGACCAATGCATAGCACCACAAGAATTAAAGTGGTGATGACCCTTATTATTGCCCTCCTAATAATCTTAAGAAAAATCAGAAAACTCTGTTTACATTTACCCAGAATTCTCAACTTTCAAAAATAAACAATAATAAAGGTTAGGCAAATGTCCTTATGTCTCCGGTGGCATCTGAGGATGCATGCCAAGTCAGAATTCAAAGACGCACTGGAACGGGAGGTTGGGGTTGTAAAACTTGGGCCCTTTATATACTAATTTACTAGTGACTATATTCTCCACAAACTGAGAACAGGATGAAAGAGAAATAGTTAATGCTGTCTGACCATTACCCAGACCTGACTGTAAGTGAGTCCCTTTGGGGCACTATAAACCTCCATTTTTACAGCCCCCATGACTATAAATGTAGTATAGATGTATTTCCTGTGAAAATTCCAACTTGAATCAGCCTCAAGCCTTGATAAGCACTGCTGTAGTTATGACCATTTTAGTAGGGCATGTGGAAGACTGTAAATCTACCACACTCCCAGTACCTAGATATTATCTCCAGAAACAACTACCTGGGGAAGAAAAATAAATCATTGCCATCATTACTGAGTTTAACTACTACAAAGATCTCCATGAGACTATTAACTCCATTCAATTCAATAACTAAGCTGACCTGTGCATAAAGTCTTGGGTGCCTATAGACTAACTTAACACTGTGGTACAGCCCTGGACACTGGTGTTACCTCTATGATTGCCATAGAGGTTCTTGCCCAAGCTGTGAGGAGGAGTTCTGAAGCAATTTATATTGCAAATGCTCTTTTCAGTATCCCTGTCCACATAGATGATTAGGATCAGTTTGCTTCTTGTGTAACAGGTTGCAATACACCTTCCATGTCCTTCCACAAGGCCAGGAGCTGGAAGAAGTCTTCTCACACTGCACTAGCCTTTCACTATATTGATAATACCCTCCTGGTGGGCCCAGGCAAGGCTAGTACATAAAAAGGATTAGATGCTAAGTTGACCCACATTCATTAACACAGGTGGGCCACTAATACAGACATGGTACAAGGACCTTGTACCTAATCCCTGGGAAGAGGCAATATGTCTTATTCTAGAGGAGACAACTGCCAAATTTTTGTCCCTGTCAGTCCAACAAGTACAAACGAAGCCTAGAAATTTGTGGAATTATTCTGCTACAGGCACTCTCACATTGCCCTCAATGGGATCCTGATTGCAGATATCTATGAAGTTACCAAGAAGACTTCTATTTGAGTTGATTTCCACCAACAGGATGCTCTTGAGGTTGTCCAACAGACCTCCATAATACTCTTCTCCTAGGCAACTGTGACCTGCATTTAAGTTTCAAGTCTCAGCAACATCTCTTTACCAGTAGAAACTTTAAAATAAGGCAACTGCACAAGACAGAAAATTAAATCAGGCTTTTTGACTCCTAACTTCTTGGAGTTGACTGAAAGGTACACACTCTTTGAAAGAAAATTATTGGTCTGTTAATGGTTTTGGGAGACACACAAGCAGATGACCAGAAATATTAACCAAAAGTTATGAATCCTTTAGCTTTTGTTCTCTAGTTATCTAAGGGTATTGACACTTTAGGTCAAAGTTTAAAATTTTTATAAAATATATAGTAAAACACAGATGCATGAAGCAAAGTAAAATATCTTTGGTTATAATTAATTTAAAATAATTTAAAGTTATCTATAATTATTATACTTACTAGGGAGTCTTTTCTCTGTAGAGGTTCTTTGTTTCTTTACTTGCACTTGGGTTTTTGAAATTGATTCTTGATTCTCAACCATAAGATTATTATCTGGTACGGTATCATAAGCTATATAAGAGATATATTTAGTTACTAAACAGAAAAATAGATCTATTAATAAGTCTCTATATTTAAACTTTATAACAAGTATGTAGCAACATTCTCATTTTTATGAAGGTATGACTAAATTGCCATAATGTTCGATCTGACAATTATTTTGTGAGAAGAGTTTTAATAGATGTGTCTTAAAGTTTTCTTGTTATTTCTCTGCATCATATATAGTTTATATTGCTCTCCAATATACTTTATAGATTATATAGGCTTGATAGACTAACCAACAAAAATGCATACATAGCCCGGCCAGTGTTGCTCAATGGTTAAGCTTCAACCCACGCACCAGGAGATCATGTGTTCGATTCTTGGTCAGGGCACATGCCTAGTTTGAAAGCTTGACCCCCCAGTAGGAGGCATGCAGGATGTAGCTGATCAATGTTTCTCCCTCTCACTGTTTCTATCTCTCTCGCTCTCTCTCTCTTTAAAAAAATCAATAAAATATATATTTTTAAAAATGCCTATGTAGAATCTATTAATTCCAGCATTATTTATAACTAGAGTCCTGGTGCACTGGGGGGGGGGGGGGCGGGTGTTGTCCCTCAGCCCAACCTGCACCCTCTCCAATCTGGGACCCCTCAGGGGATATCCCTGAGTCAAACATCCCTCTCACAATCCTGGACTGCTGGCTCCCAACCGCTTACCTGCCTGCCTTCCTGCCTGATTGCTCCTAACCACTTCTGCCTGCCAGCCTGATCACCCCCTAACACTCCTCTGCCAGTCTGATTGATGCTTAACTGCTCCCCTGCTGGCCCGATCACCCCCAACTGCCCTCCCCTGCTGACCTGGTCACCCCAATTGCCTTCCCCTGCAGGCCCAGTAGCCCCCAACGGCCCTCCCCTGCTGGCCTGGTGGCCCCTAACTGCCCTCTCTTGCCAGCCATCTTGCGGCAGCTATCCTGTGACCACATGGGGCAGCCATCTTGTGTGAGGGCATGATGATCAATTTGCATATTACCTCTTTATTATATAGTATTGTACATAACTGTTCAAGCATGGGAAACTGGATGAATAAGCTAATATATATAAACATATATATGTATATATATAAAACAAACTTAGATATGTCATAAATTTGTATATACTATAAACATATATACACATATATGTATACCATAAACCTTGTAAATTATGGCAAATAATGTGACACAAACAGCTGAGTATAAAGATGTAAAAGGAATGAAAAGGACCGCTATGAGCTGAATTGAAGGCATTTCCAGGAGATAATATTAAGTGTGTGTGTGGGGGGGGGGAGGGCAGAAACAAAAGGGGAATACTTGTATGCCACCTTTTAGGTTAGGAAGAAGGGAAAATAAGAAAATGATAGGGGTAGAAAGAGAAGGAAAAGGAGAGAGAGAGAGAGAGAGAGAGAGAGAGAGAGAGAGAGAGAGAGAGAGAGACTTGGAGCAATACTTACCTTACACAAGTGAAATATCAGAAAACAATATACTTGGTTATCTACAAGTTGAAAGGAGGAGAACTGGGAAAAAAATGGTACTCCTTTAAGTGTACCTTTTTGCATATTTTTTTTTTTACTTTGGACAAAGGTTCAATTTTCATATATTTCAAAAGAGAAATTAAATCACAAAAGAGAAACTAAAACTGAAAGCAAACTTAAAGAAATGAACCTACTTTTTAAAAAACAATTATTAATGCAAGTAACTCATCAATATAAGCAGGTGACATATATACTTCAATTAATGACAAAATATTTTAAGTAGGCTTGTTTTCTAGATATATATGCTAAGCAATTCTAAAATAACATTTCAAGCATAACAAAACATAAATATATAATTAAATATAGTATGTAATTCAGAATCAGGATTCACACAGTGGAAGAAAGGACATCCACACATGACCTAGAGGAAGGCAAGAACATGCCCTAAAGGGATGGACTAGAATTAAAGATTTCCAAGATTTATCATGAATTCTAAATATACCAATGCAGAGTCTTAGATGGCAGAGCCCCACTCCACCATGGACACTCCAGGGGCAGCCAGCGTGGGCACAGAGACCACATTATCTTGAAAAACAGAACTTCTTGAGACTAGGATCCTGACCTCAGAACCACCCAGTCTGGTCTCAGATGCAAACCGGGACCCTGCAACCACTGGGGACAGAGACCTGTGATCACAGCTGCAGACCCACAGACACCAAAAATCCAGACATCCTGACTGTGGATTTCTGTGAGTCACAGAGCCCAACCCCCTCCCCACAGGCTTGCTGAAGCACCATAGGAACTGCGAGACCTGCCCCTCACACAGGGCTGCAGCTCTGCTATAGGAATTTAAGCCTGGGAGCACTTGGACACTGGGAATCAGTTCCACGCAATGCAATTGGGCGACCAAACCCCACGCCCACACAGGGAGGCAGTGCCACCTGACTTCGATTCTGGGAAAATACACATGGAAGTCTGTTTTCCTCAGCGCATGGGGTGGACATCCTGCTGACACAGTGCTACTGTGCAACCCAATCCCCCAAGCAGACTGGGGACCCTGATTCTCCATGCAAGAGGCAGCATTGAGCACCAGTGCCTGGGATCCCTGATTCGTAGTGCATTCACACTAAGAGCCAGTGACTCCAAATCTTGGCGCATGCACACACAGGGACCCTGATTCTTGGCGTGAGGCTGAACCAAGCAACAGAGACTCTGGTACTCAATTCTTGGTACAGGCACAGGGGAACTCTGACTCCTAGCATGCACTAGGGGACTCTGATTTTGGCACACACAAGTGGGTTCTCTGTTTCAGAGCAGTGCAGGCGTGGTCCCTGATTCTTGGTGCTTGCACAAGGCCACACCGAGCTCCAGTGACTCTGATTATGGATGAGCATGGTTCCCATCAACCCATGGAAGCCACACGTCTTGGAGTCAGAGCTCTTCAGTGACACATAGGTGGTGCGAAGCACCCATTGCACATGACCAAGGCCCATGCAACTTGACTTTTGAAATTTCTGGTGATAGTCAGAATGGGGAGACGACACAATCCCCAGAGGACAGAAAATGACGAGTTGCCAAGAAAGGAAATAAGTGAAACAAAAGCATGAAACATGACAGAAAAAGACTTCAAAGTAATGGTTGTACACTTCACACACCAGATGGATGAGAAAATCAGCAATCTATGCAAAAATCAGGAAGAAATCAAAAGTGATATACTACAATCAAAAACAACATGGAAGGCTTTAACAGTAGACTAGAAGAAGCAGAGGTCCAAATAAGTGAGTTAGAAGATAAGGTGGAGAAAAAAGCTCAATCTGAACAGCAACTGGAGAAAAACATTAAAAAGCAGGAGGAGAGCCTGAGGGAGCTTTGGGACAACACAAAACGAAGTAACATACATATAATAGGGCTGCCAGAAGGAAAAGAAGAGCAGCAAGGATTAGAAAATCTATTTGAAGAAACAGTGACAGAAAGCTTCCCGGATATGGGGAAGAAAAAAGTCACACAAGTACAGAGAGTCCCAAACAAGATGAACCTGAAAAGACCCACACCAAGACACATCAATTATTACCATGGCAAATGTTCAGGACAAAGAGAGAATCTTAAAGGCTGCAAGGGAGAGACGGAAAGTTACATACAAGGGATCTCCCATTAGATTATCAAATGATTTCTCAACAGAAACACATCAGGCCAGAAAAGAATGGATGGAAATTTACAAAGTGATGCAAAGCTAAGGACTGAATCAAAGAATACTCTATCCAGCAAGGCTATCATTCAAAATTGAAGGGGAAATAAGAAGATTCAAGGACAAAAAAGGCTAAGGGAGTTTATCACCACCAAGCCAGCAATGCAAAGAAAGCTAAAAGGACTGGTTGTAAAAAGAAGAAATAAAAAGGTAAGAAAGAAAACAGGCACAAAAAAAAAATAGAAATGGCTACAAGCAAGTACTTTTCAATAATAACTTTACATGTAAATGGACTAAATGCTCCAATCAAAAGACATCAAGTGGCTGAATGGATAAAAAAAAAAACATGATCCATATATTTGCTGTCTACAAAAGATCCACTTCACAAGAAGGGCCTCACACAGACTGAAAGTGAAGGGATGGAAAATATCTTTCAGGTAAATGGAAATGAAAAAAATGCTGGAGTAGCAATACTAATATCTGACAAAATAGACCTCAAAGTGAAGGCCATAACAAGAGATAAGGAAGGCCACTTCATAATACTGAAGGGATCGATACAACAAGAGGATATAACCCTTATAAACATATATGCACCCAATGCAGGAGCAACCAAATACATAAAAAAAATGCCTGGAAGATATCAAGGGAGAGATAGACAACAATAGAATCATAGTAGGGGACTTTAATACACCACTGACATCACTGGATAAATCCTCTAGACAAAAAATCAGCAAAGAGAGCTATCCTAAATGACTCACTAGATCAGATGGACTTAATTGACATCTTCAGAGCATTTCACCCCAAAATCACGGAATATACATTCTTCTCAAGTACTCATGGGACATTTTCAAAAATAGACCACATATTGGGTCACAAACAAAGTCTCCCAAAATTCAAGAAGATTGAAATCATACCAAGCATCTTCTCAGACCACAATGGCATAATATTAGAAATAAACTGCAATAAAAATAACCCAAAATACTCAAACACTTGGAAGCTGAATAGCATGTTATTAAATATTGATTGGGTTACCAATGAGATCAAAGAAGAAGTTAAAAATATCCTAGAAACTAGTGACAATGAAAACACAACAATCCAAAACCTATGGGAAGCAATGAAAGCAGTCCTGAGAGGGAAGTTATAGCTATACAGGCCTATCTCAAAAAACAAGAAAAAACGGTAGTAAATCATCTTACTCTACAACTAAAAGGGAGCAACAAAAAAAGCCCAGAGTGAGCAGAAGGAAGGAGATAATAAAGATTAGAGCAGAAATAAATGATATAGAGACCAAAAAATCAATACAGAAAATCAATGAAACCAAGAGCTGCTCCTTTGAAAGGATAAACAAGATTGATTAACCTCTAGCTAGGCTCACCAAGAAGCAAAGAGAGAGGACCCAAATAAACAAAATCACAAACAATAGAGGCGAAATAACAACAGACCCCACAGAAATACAAATGATTTGTTAAAAAATACTATGGACAGCACTACTCAAATGAACTAGACAACCTGGAGGAAACTGACAAATTCCTAGAAACGTGAACATTCCAAAACTCAATCAGGATGAATCTAAAGATCTCAATAGGCCAATAACTATGGGAGAAATTGCAGCAGTCATAGAAAAGCTTCCAGCAAACAAAAGCCCAGGACCAGACGGCTTCACAGGGGAGTTTTAACACACATTCAAGGGAGAACTAAAACCTATTCTCCTCAAACTACTACAAAAAATTCAAGAGGAAGGAACACTTCCAAGCTCATTCTATGAAGCCAGCATCACCCTAATACCAAAACCAAGTAAAGACAACACAATGAAAGAGAATTACAGGCCAATATCCCTCATGAACATAGATGCCAAAATCCTCAACAAAATCTTAGCAAATCGGATCCAGCAGTACATCAGTTAGATCATACACCATGACCAAGTAGGATTTATCCCAGGGATGCAAGGATGGTAAAATATTCGCAAATCAATAAACATGATACATCACATAAACAAATTGAAAGAAAAAAACACATAGTCATATCAATTGATGCAGAAAGAGCATTTGACAAAATCCACCACCCATTTTTGATAAAAACTCTCAGCAAGGTGGGAATAGAAGGAACATACCTCAAAATAATAAAAGCCATATATGACAAACCCACAGCCAACATCATACTCAATGGACAAAAACTAAAACCATTCCCCCTAAGAACAGGAACAAGACAGGGATGCCCACACTCACCACTCCTGTTCGACATAGTACTGGAAGTATTAGCCATTGCAATTAGACAAGAAGAAAAAAAAGAGGCATCAAAATTGGAAAGGAAGAAGTAAAACTGTTCTTATGTGCAGATGACATATTATACATAAAAAACCCTAAAGACTCCATCAAAAAACTATTAGACTTAATAAATGAATTTGGCAATGTAGTAGGATACAAAATTAACGCCAAGAAATCTATGGCATTTCTAGACCCCAATAGTGAACTTATAGAAAGAGAGACTAAAAAAACAATCCCATTTACCATCGCACCAAAAAAATTAATATACCTTGGAATAAACTTAACTAAAGAGGTAAAAGACCTCTACTCAGAAAACTATAGGATGTTGAAAAAACAGATAGAGGAAGACATAAACAGATGGAAGAACATACCATGTTCTTGGATTGGTAGAATCAACATCATTAAAATGTCCATACTACCCAAAGCAATCTAGAAATTCAACGCACTTCCCATTAAAATACCAATGGCATTTTTCACAGACCTAGAACGAACTCTCCAAAAATTAATCCGGAATAAAAAAACACCCAGAAGAGCTGCAGCATTCTGGAGAAAGAACAAAGTAGATGGGATCTCAATACTAGATATCAAGCTGTATTACAAAACCACTGTTCTCAAAACTGCCTGGTACTGGCACAAGAACGGACATATAATTCAATGGAATAGAATAGAGAGCCCAGAAATTGACCCAAACCAATATGCTCAATTAATATTTGACAAAGGAGGCAAGAACATACAATGGAGTCAAGATAGTCTCTTCAATAAATGGTGTTGGGAAAATTGGACAGATACATGCAAGAAAATGAAATTAGACCACCAACTTACACCATACACAAAAATAAACTCAAAATGGATAAAGGACTTAAATGTACGACGGGAAACCATAAGAATACTAGAAGAATCCAAAGGCAACAAAATCTCAGACATATGCTGAAGCAATTTCTTCACCGATACAGCTTCTAGGTCATTGGAAACTAAAGAGAAAATAAACAAATGGGACTACATCAAAGCACAAAGCTTCTGCACAGCAAAAGAAACCATCAACAAAACAACAAGAAAGCCCACTGCATGGGAGAACATATTTGCTAATGTTACAGAAAGAGACTAAACAAACAATAAGCGTTCACCGATAAGGGTTTAATCTCCAAAATTTATAGGGAACTCATACAAATTAACAAAAGAAAGATGAACAATCCAATAAAAAAAAAATGGGCAAAGGACCTAAATAGACACTTTTCAAAAGAGGACATTCAGAAAGCCAAGAGACATATGAAAACATTCTCAAAGTCACTAATCATCTGAGAAATGCAAATCAAAACAACAATGAGGTACCATTTCACACCTGTCAGAATGGCTATCATCAACAAATCCACAAACAGCAAGTGCTGGAGAGGATGTGGAGAAAAAGTAACACTCGTGCACTGCTAATGGGAATGCAGACTGGTGTAGCCACTGTGGATGACAGTATGGAGTTTCCTCAGAAAACTAAAAATGGAACTCCCATTTGACCCTGTGATCCGACTTCTAGGAATATACCCCAAGAAACTTGAACCACCAATCAGAAAGGATATATGCACCTATATGATCATAGCAGCACAATTCACCATAGCTAAGTTCTGGAAACAGCCTAAGTGCCCATCAGTAAATGAATGGATTAGAAAACCATGGTACATCTACATGATGGAATACTATGCTGCTGTAGAAAAGAAGGAATTCTTACCATTTGCAACAGCATGGATGAAACTGGAGAGCATTATGCTAAGTGAAATAAGCCAGTCAATGAAGGAAAAATACCACATGATCTCACTCATTTATGGATAATACAGAACATTATAAACTTATGCACGAACATAGATACTGATGCAGAGCAGCCTCGAACAGACTGTCAAACTACAGCGGGAAGGCCAGGGAGGGTTGGGGGGTAGGAGGGGAGGGTAAGAGATCAACCGAAGGACTTGTATGCAATCCTATAAGCATAACCAATGGACATAAGACACTTGGGTGTGGGGGAGGCCAGGGGATTGTCAAGGGCAGGAAAAAAAATGGAGACATATGTTATACTCTTTGTAATACTTTAAGCAATAAAACAATAAAAAAAAGAAAAAGCATTTGACAAAATGCAAATTAACCCTCATGCCCACACAAGATGGCTGCCAATGACCAAGCTGGCAGGGGGATAGTGAGGGATATAATCATATTCATTGATGCAGAAAAAGCATTGGACAAAATCCAACACCCTTTCTTGATAAAAACTCTCAGCAAGGTAGGAATAGAAAGATCATTCTATATAATAAAGAGGTAATATGCCAATTTGCCCTCATGCCCTCACAAGATGGCTGCGTATGACCAGGCTGTCAGGGGGTTAGTGAGGGATGATTGCAGGCTCCAATAGCGAATAGCCATAGGGCGCCTATGTATGCAAATTAACTGCCATCTTTGTTGGCGGTTAATTTGCATATCTGCTGATTAGCCATTGGGAGGCATAATGAAGGTACAGTCAATTACCCCGTTTGTCTATTATTAGATAGGATTACCTGGCAGTTACCAGTGGGGAAGGAAGCTTCTCAAACCATAAGAGACTTAAAGAGACTTGATGCCCAACCAGTGCACTATAAACACTGGAGATAGATGCAGTCATTAACTCAGCCTTCTGCCCTGTCCCACACCATGCTCTTACCCATACTGTATTCTTAGCCTGTCACTTTCAACTGGAGGTCTTCTTATGGTGAGAGTAGCATTTGACTGAGACACTGCAATGTTCAGGCACTGCCTCTGTCTAAACCAACTCATGAGAAGGAGGGTGGCTTAAAGAAACTTTTCTCCAACTCACATTTAGGACTTTTCTACTGCTCGCCTTCCCATTAATCCCTCCCAAGGACAAAGAATGTGTAAAACCATAAAATAACAAGGCCCTTTTCTTTAGGGGGTCCTCCTATACATTTCATTCCATTTTGCTGGGGTGTGCCAGGATCATTAGCATCAGAAAGCCACCTGGAACACATTGGCAGTTAGGTCAATGTGTTTTGGACAGTGCAATGGACCATGCAGGGTGCTCTAGGAGAATGCTATTTTATTGTTTACTAGAGGCCCAGTGCATGGATTCGTGCATGGGTGGGGTCCCTCGGCCTGGCCAGTGATCGGGGGCCGATTGGGGCTGAGGGAGGTGGCCAGGCAGGGGGCAGGGCCCTGGGAGGTTGGCCAACCAGTAGGCAGGGCCACAGGAGGTTGGCCGGCCAGGGGGGAGAGGCTATGCGAAGTTTGGCCAGAAGGGGGAATGGGACCATGGAATGTTGGCCAGCTGTGGGAGGTTGGCTGTGGGAGCGCACTGACCACCAGGGGGTAGTGCTTAGGCTTTTATATATATAGACTCGAGGACGGTGCACAAAAATTTGTGCACTCGGGAGGGTCCCTCAGCCCAGCTTGTGCCCTCTCCCAGTCTGGGACCCCTTGGGGAATGACCACCTGCTGGCTTAGGCCTGCTCCCAGGGGATTGGGCTTAAGCTGGCTGTCAGACATCCCTCTGGCAGCCCGGGACTGCTCAGGGCATGTCCACTTGCCAGCGGGGAGCAGGCCTAAGCTGCAGTTGGACATCCTTAGCGCTGCTGAGGAGACGGGAGAGGCTCCCGCCACCACCGCTGTACTGGTAGCCGTCAGCCTGGCTTGTGGCTGAGCAGAGCTCCCCCTGTTGGGAGCACACTGACCACCAGGGAGCAGCTCCTGCATTGAGTGTCTGCCACCTGGTGGTCAGTATGTGTCATAGTGACCAGTGATTCCCAGTTGCTCTGCTGTTAGGGTCAGGTTGCATATTACCCTTTTATTATATAGTATAGAGGCATGGTGCATGGGTGGGGGCTGGCTGGTTTGCCCTGAATCACTGTCATAGTGACCAGTGATTCCCAGTTGCCAGATCAGGGTGGGGGTCCTGGTGTGGTGTCTGGCCAGCCTAGGTGAGGGGCTGATGGCTGTTTGCAAGCTGGCCAAGCCTCCTAGCAAAGACCCTCACCCCATGAGGGTGTGGCCAGCCTGGATGAGGGGCTGATGGCTGTTGGCAGGCTGGCCACAGCCCCTTCAGGGTGGGGGTCCCCACTGGGTGTTCCTGACCAGCCTGGCTGAGGGGCTGATGGCTGTTTGCAGGCTGGCCATAGTCCGTTAGAGTAGGGATTCCTGCTGGGGTGCCTGGCCAGCCTCGGTGAGGGGCTGATGGCCATTTTCAGGGTGGCCACACCCCCTTTAGGGTGGAGGGTCATGCTGGGGTCCCTGGCCACCCTGGGTGAGAGGCTAATAGCTGTTTGCAGGCTGACCAACCCCCCCAGCAGGGACCCTCACCCCTTGAGGGTGTGTCCATCCTGGGTGAGGGGCTGATGGCTGTTTGCAGGCTGGCAAAGCCCTTTCAGGGTTGGGGTCCCCGCTGGGGTGCCTGGCCAGCCTGGGTGAGGGGCTGATGACTGTTTGCAGGCTGGCCACAGCCCCCAGCCACCCAAGCTCACAGTGGAGGCTGGCTGGAAGCAGGTATCTGGGATTTATTTAGCTTCTATAATTGAAACTTTGTTGCCTTTCATGGAGGCCACAGCCGGCCAGGGCAGGCAGGAAGCTTGGCTTCTTCCATCACCAAGGCAACCAAGCCTCCTGCTTGCTCCAGCTCCGTGGCTGTCGGCCACCATCTTGGTTGGGTTAATTTGCATATAGTAGCTCTGATTGGCTGATGGGCATGGTTGGGCGTAGCAAAGGTACAGTCAATTAGCATCTTTGTCTTTAATTAGTATAGATTAGAGGCCTGGTACACAAAATTTGTGCACTGGGGAGGGAGTGTCCCTCAGCCCAGTCTGCACCCTCTCCAATCTAGGACCCCTGTGGGATTAGGCCTAAACCAGCAGTCAGACATCCCTTTAACAATCCGGGACTGCTGGCTCCCAACCACTCACCTGCCTGCCTTCCTGCCTGATTGTCTTTAACCGCTTCTGCCTGCCAGCCTGATCTAACTGCTCCCCTGCCAGCCCAATTACCCAAACTGCCCTCCCTTGCCAGCCCGGTTTTCCCCAACTGCCCTCCTCTGCTGGCCTGGTCACCCCTAACTGTCTTCCCCTGCTGGCCTGATTGCCCACAACTGCCCTCCCCTGTCGGCCATCTTGTGGCTATGGGTGCCACCATCTTTGAGGGCATGGCTGTCAATTAGCATATTCCCTCCTTATTGGCTGTGGGCGCTACCATCTTTACAACAGCATGAAGGTTAATTAGCATATTCCTTCTTTATTAGATAGAACAAAGTTTTCAGTTCTGAGGAGAAACAAAGTTCCTTTTCTTTAGAGCTTGATTCACTGGCCAAGATACTTGCTGGGTCAAATTAGAGATTCATCAAAGGAAGCCTGAGAAAGTTAGAGAAGCAATTTCTGGCTACTTATGATCCACCAGCAATGGGACCTAAAGTCATTGGAGGTCCTGCATGCCAATAGCTATTGTTAGTTCTGACCATACTCCTGGAACTTATAGTCAGCCTCTAACACAGTAAATTATTGAGGCTTGTGTTTTCATGAAAAAGAATGAGAGCCATAGGATCACTTTGCCCAGAAGCAAATGAGATCTTAAAGACTTAGGTAGTTTGCTTTCCTTGATCTTATTAAGCTTAGTGAATGATAAAGGCATATTGTTGGGCTTGTCACTACAGAACCACTTCTTCAGAAAATTTTGACAGTGGCCTATTAGCCAAAGAGGTGGAAAAAAGTGTGTGTGGGAGGGCGGCGGGGCGGGGGGGCTGGTAATAAAAGCAAACATCTGACTGAGATTCTCTACTTCCTCAGCTGGGTACTTACTACTCTTTTGGCTCTGACAGGATGGCCCACCAGTGATGAGTTCCCTGACACTCCAATGTGTTTGTACCACCATTTCATTAGAGACAGTGTCCCTTTGAGCCACACTGGTAGTCCACTGATGGAATGAGGACAGTACATGATGAAATTTTAAACCAATTCATTCATGCCAACCTTGCTGGATATTAAGCTCAATTAAACCTCCTTAAACCCAGCTGGCATGGCTCAGTGGCTGAGCACTGACCTATGAACCATGAGGTCATGGTTTGATCCCAGTCAGGGCACATGCCTGAGTTTCAGGCTCAATCCCAAGGGGGTGAGGGGGTGTGCAGGAGGCAGCTAATAAATGATTCTTTCTCATCATTGATGTTTCTGTCTGTCTCTATTTTTCCCTTCCTCTCTGAAATAGATAAAAATATATGTGTGTTTTTTTTTAAAAAACCTCCTCATAAGGTCAAGTCATTGGGTATTACACAAGTTGAATATTAACTGACAAATTATCAGACATGGCTAAGATAGCAATTGATAAACAGTGAAAACAAGGTAAATATTATAACCAGTCATCTATTCCTGGACAATGTAGGCAAAGCCTTCTAGAAAAAAAAAAATCTATGGGTAGAGATCCAATAATGGGGTACCAAAGAAGCAAGTTGACTGCTTCTGCATAGCCCTGCCAAAACACATTGACCTAAGTGCCCCAGTGTTTTTCTACCAAGGATCTCATGGCCTAGTAGTGGTATAAAGGATGCCCAAAAGGTAGCCAATCTAGGGCCCACATGATGAAGACCCCTATGACTAATGTGTGTTCAATTGCTCAGCTCTTTCCCCTGAATCTGAGTACTCACAGCCTTTAACAATAACTCTCTGACTTCAAAAATATATAAGAATATGGGTTAGACCAGGTTTTGTGGTCCTTGGTGGGAACATGAGAGCCTATGCTAAAATTAGAGTTTAATGGGGAGGTGAAAAATTGCTGGGGTGTTTCTCAGCATCTATAAGCATTCAGGAATCTGGAGAAGGGCTGCAAGTAAATTAAGAAAGAGACTATAAATATAAATTTGGAATACATGGGGGAGCTAGGGAAGGCTTAATGCTAATGACCAAGTTCTCTCTGAATCTCCGGACATAGGGCTTTTTATTCACACATTTTTGACCTAAAGCAAAGCAAACACACATATCAAAGGTAAAGTTTGGTAAGCAGTAAAGTATCAGGTTGGGGGAACTACCTTTGGCTGTTTAGCTGTTTGGCCAGCAGCAGGTAATAACATGTAGATTTTCAGGTTTGGGGAAATGCCCTCAGCAGGCAATAATATGTATCTTCAGCCCTGCTGAAGCCTCAAGGTTCACCAACCTTTGCATGAACTTCTTGCATTTATGACCTGCTGGAATTACCCCCTCCCCTCAGCAAAAAATATACAATTTGTTGCTCAGCCTGCATGGCTCAATGGTTGAACGTCGATCTATGAACCAGGAGGTCAAAGTTGGATTCCCAGTCAGGGCATATGCAGAGATTGCAGGCTCAATCCCCAGTGGGTGGTGTGCAGATTCTCTCTCATCATTGATGTTTCTATCTCTCTCTTCCTCTCCCTTTCCTCTCTGAAATCAATAAAAATATATATATTTTAAAAGAATACAATTTCTTGAACCTTTTGGATACTGCTGCTATGTGCCTGTGATTGCCATAACTCCTGACTCCAGAATGAGGGGAAAACATATAATTTTCAACTGGGTAAGGGTACAGGATCTGGGTAAGTGTCCCATTTGGTCTGAGGCCATTACCAAAAGGATTCTTACTCAGATCCAACTATAGGTATACTTCTTTAGATCATTATGAACTCCTTTGTTATGGTCCCACTAATACATGTATTAGTATTATTGGAATAGGTTAATTGTCAATGCAAATCACTGCTATGTATTAACTCCTCAGCCCTGGGGGAATTGCTACAATTAGGGTCATTTCAGCTGACATGTGGAAGACCATGAACTTGTCCAATTACTAGCACCCAATGCCTTTTGTCTTCTAAAACACTGCCTGTGAGGGGAAAAAAAGAGCTGCTCTAATTGCTGAGTTTAATGAAATGAAAGTTCTCCATGAAACTTTAACCATTCATTAACTCAATAAAACTCTGCCCATGACATAGGATACACAGTCAATTGATATAAGCAGCTCAGTGTTGTAGTACAGCCCTTACACCTATGATATCTGGTGTGATGGTAATACAAGGTATTGTGCAAACTTGAGGGAACTTGGTATGCATCTTCTATCATGAATGCTCTTTTCAGCATTCCTTTATTGTGGATGATTATGATTAGTATAATCCTTTGTGTATTGGATTACCATACAAAACTACTATACTTCTAAAATTTTCTGAATATGTGTCACCAATGCAAAGGACAGGATATGAAAAAGTCCACTATCAGAGAGAACAATAAACGTCCACTCTATTGATGACATTGTTTTAGTGGCACAACATGGACATGAAAACTGGATTCTCTGCAGACCCGCATATGGCAACTCAGTGGGTCCATTATTACAGAAAAGGTACAGTTACCTGGTACCTTAATGAAATTGTTGAGTATGGTCTGTACAAAACATGACATAACATTCCAGAGAAGAGCGCCAAGCGTTAGCCCTCCCCTTCAACAAATGAAAAGAAGACCCAGTGATTATTGGAACAATTCAGTGACTTACACTCTCATAGTCCCCATGTATAGTCCATAATGGCACCTATCTAAATGGTAACTAGAAAGGCTGCTTTCTTTCAGTGGGCCATAGCCAAGATGATGCCTGGAGGCTCTCCAAGAGACCACCAAACTTCCCTTCCCCAACACCGTTCTAATATTTATTTACTTTTTGAGTTACAGAACTCAGAAACATCTCTGTTCACTATTAGATGTTATAGCAGAAGGCCACTGACACAGGTCAGAGGCACCCCTTTAGGCTTTCAAACTTATATCTCCAGGAGTCAGCTGAAAGGTACACACCCTTTAAGAGATATTTACTAACCTGGCCAGCATGGCTCAGTGGTTGAGCATCTACTTAAGAACTTGGAGGTCACAGTTCCATTCCTGGTCAAGACACATCCTGGATTGTGGACTTGATCCCCAGTGTGGGGTGTGCAGGAGGCAGCCAATCAGTGATTCTCTCTTATTATTGATGTTTCTCTCTCTCTCTCTCTCTCTCTCTCTCTCTCTCTCTCTCTCTCTCTCTCTTTCTCTCTCTCTCTCTCTGAAATGAATGAAACATTTTTAAAAAGAGATACTTACTAGCCTTTCATAAGGCTTTGATGGATACTGAGTAGTTGTCCATGAAATAACCATGATATCAGAAATATGAACCAAAGTATATTAATTCTTTTGCCTTTGTACTATAGTTATTTTAGGTTATTCACACTTCAAATCAAAGTATAAGATTTCTATAAAACATATGCTTAAATACATATTCATGAACCAGAGAAAATTAACTTCTGATGAGCTTTAAATAATTTAAAGTTACCTATAATTATACTTACTATTGAGTCTTTCCCCTTTAGAAGTTCTGTGTTTCTTTACTTGCAGTTGGGTTTTTGACATTGCGCCTTGATGCCCAAGCACAGAATTTTCACCTGGTAATTTACCATGAGCTATATAAAGAGAGGCATTTAGTTCAATAAATAAAAAAGAGATATACTGTGAATTCCATGCTTTTAAATTTTTGACAAATGTACAGCAGCATATTCTCTCATTTAAAAAAAAGTTATAAGTAAATTAACATAATGTTAGATCTGACTTGTAAATGGTAAGGAGAGTTTTGATGGATGTATATTGACACTATCTTGTTATTTGTTTAATATTCATAGACTTCAAAGATGTTTCATTTTAATCTCTTAGTTTTTGTAATATTTTAAGTTGAAACATAGTCATAGACCTACTAATGAAAATTTATTTGCAGATGATTATTCATTACAGAATATTTGTATTTGCAAAATATTAAAAAAGCACATATATGGGGGGAGAAACTAAGATGGCGGCATAGATAAACACCGGGAAATAGTCGCCCCACACAACAATTGAAAATTAGCCCAAAGGACGGAGCAAACATCGTCCAAAACAACAGGAAGGCTGGCTGAGTGTAATTTCTACAACTAGAAGAAAAGAAAAGCACGCTGAGAGCCAGAGGAGCTGCGGAGGCTGAGTGCAGAGGTACGGCAGCGGCTCGAGCGCGCGGAAAGGGGGTGGCACCTGAGGACGCGGCTGTCTTTTTGAATCACAAGCTCCCGACTGCTCTGATCTCCGGTTCTGGGAAGTCTCTGGGGACTTAGGACTCATACGGGGAGAGGCGGCTCTCTCAGGCGGCAGCGGGCGAACTTGGGGGCATATTTCCCTCAGAGGTGCTTGCAGCCGTTACCGGGACACTGAGACGCGCGACTCCGGGCGCAGAGAATCAGCCATTGCTTCTTTCTACGCCCTTTGACTCCCTGAGACCACGCCCCACCCGGGCTGCGGCAGAGGCTTTTGCATGTGAATGCCCCAGAACTTTGCAACCTAATAATTACCTAACTGCAGCTGGGCCAGCCAGACCCGGAACTTCCAAGAGAAGGCCCAAGGCCCTGCAGCGGCTTGCATTGCTTCACAGCTGAGCCTCTTCGTAGTTCCTGCTGTGTGGCCTGAGGCCGGGGCTGAATTAGCACCTCCTTAGATCCAGGAGCCACTGTAACCAGTGGTCAGAGGGGGTCCATTCTCCCACTTCAGACACAGCTGCTTCCCACAGCCAATTGGCCTGGAGGTCAATTCCTCCCAGTGATCCTACAACAACCGAAGCACCAAGAGTGCACCAAGAGTGTCCACCCCAGGTAACTGGGGAGGCTGAGCCACTGGGCCCTACAGGACACCTGGCGCGCAGGCCACTCTATCAACACAGGGAAGCAGCCAAAATGCGGAGACAAAGAAACAGGTCACAATTGGCAGAAACGGAGGAGGCCAGACGACTGGATATAGAGTTCAAGGCCACGTTTATAAGGTTTGTCAAGAATTTTATGGAAACCGCCGATAAATTTAATGAATCCCTCAAGGAGTATGGTGAGACCATGGAGGTCATGAAAAAGGACCAATTAGAAATTATGCATACACTGACTGAAATAAAGAATACTTTACAGAGATCCAACAGCAGACAAGAGGATCCCAAGAATCAAGTCAAAGATTTGAAATGCAAAGAAACAAAAAATACCCAACCGAAAAAGAAAAAAGAAAAGAGATTCAAAAAATATGAAGATAGTGTAAGGAACCTCTGGGACAACTTCAAGCGTACCAACATCAGAATTATAGGGGTACCAGAAGGAGAGAGAGGGCAAGATATTGAAAACCTTTTTGAAGAAATAATGACAGAAAACTTCCCCCACCTGGTGAAAGAAATGGACTTACAAGTCCAGGAAGCGCAGAGAACCCCAAACAAAAGGAATCCAAAGAGGACCACACCAAGACACATCATAATTAAAATGCCAAGAGCAAAAGATAAAGAGAGAATCTTAAAAGCAGCAAGAGAAAGACAGTCAGTTACCTACAAGGGAGTACCCATCCGACTGTCAGCTGATTTCTCAACAGAAACCATGCAGGCCAGAAGAGAGTGGCAAGAAATATTCAAAGAGATGAATAGCAAGAACCTGCAACCAAGATTACTTTATCCAGCAAAGCTATCATTCAGAATGGAAGGTCAGATAAAGAGCTTCACGGATAAGAAAAAGCTAAAGGAGTTCATCACCACCAAACCAGCATTATATGAAATGCTGAAAGGTATTCTTTAAGAAGAGGAAGAAGAAAAAGGAACTCTTACCATTTGCCACAGCATGGATGGAACTGGAGAGCGGATAAATACCACAAGATCTCACTTATTTGTGGAATATAATGAACAACATAAACTGATGAACAAGGACTGATCCAGAGACGGAGAGGCATTGATTGGACTGTCGGGCCTTGGAGGGAAGGTAGGGGAGGGTGGGGGCAAGGGGGAAAGATCAACCAAAGGACTTATATGCAAGCATATAGGCCTAACCAATGGACACGGACAACGGGGGGGTGAGGGGGTGAGCGGGGAGAGGGGGGGTAGAGGGTACACATATGTAATATCTTAATCAATAAAAAATATTAAAAAAAAACAAAAAAAACACATATATGTGTAAATGTTGCAGAGTGGTTTAATAAACTAAAGTATCTACACTAATAAAAGAGAAACATGGTAATTGGCTAATCAGGGCAATATGCAAATTAACTGTCAGCCAAGATGGCGGCCGGCAGCCAGGCAGCTTGAAACTAACATGAGGCTTGCTTGCTTCAGTGATGGAGGACTCCAACGTTCCCCGCCTGCCGTTGCAGGCCTCTGAGCCTGCAGTTTCAAACATTGTAACAAATACAGATGCTAAACAAAACTCCAGAAACCAGCTTTCAGCGGGCTGGGATCTCAGAGCTGGAGTTGATACAGAGTTTCAAGAACCGAAACAAACCAGATACCTGCTTTCAGGAGCGGAGGCCTAAGAGCTGGAGCCTCAGAGCTAAAGCTGGCCCAGAATAAAAAAAAAAAAAAAAAAGAAAAAGAAAAAAAGGAGCAGTTGGGAGCTTCAGTCACCCCCAGCCTGAAAACAGCCCTCAGCCCCTCACTCAGACTGGCCAGGCACCCCAGTGGGGACCCCCACCCTGATCCAGGACACCCTTCAGGGCAAACCAGCCGGCACCCACCCATGCACCAGGCCTCTATTCTATATAGTAAAAGGGTAATATGCCTCCCAGCACTGGGATCAGCAGAGCCACAAGGCCTCCCAGAACCGGCATCAGCATGACAGGGGGCAGCGCCCAAACCCCCTGATCGCCCTGTGGCTCTGTCTGTGACAAGGGGTGGGGCCACAACCTCCCAATCCGCCCTGCTCTGTTTGTGACAGGTGAAGGCGCCCCAACCCCCTGATCAGCCCTGATCTGTGTGTGATGGGGTAGAGCCATAACCTCCCCATCGGCCCTGCCCTGAGTGTGACAGTGGCGGCGCCCCAACCCCCTGATCAGCCCTGCTCTGTGGGTGATAGAGGGCGGCGCCCCAACCCCCTGATCCACCCTGCTATGTGTGTGACAGGGGGCGGTGTGCCAACTCCCTGATTGGCCCTGCTCTGTGCGTGACCGGGGTGGCGCCATAACCTCCCCATTGACTCTGCCTTGAGTGTGACAGGGGGCGGGGCCCCAACCCCCCAATCGGCCCTACCCTGAGTGTGACTGAGGGTGGCATCGCAATCTCCCAATCCGCCCTGCTCTGTGCATGACAGGGGGTGGTGCCCCAACTCCCCAATTGGCCCTGTCTGAGCCCAACCAGGGGCTGCACCTAGGGATTGGGCCTGCCCTCTGCCACCCGGGAGCAGGCCTAAGCCAGCAGGTCGTTATCTCCCAAGGGGTCCCAGACTGCAAGAGGGCACAGGCCAGGCTGAGGGACACCCCCCTCCCCCGAGTGCACAAATTTTTGTGCACCGGGCCTCTAGTATATTATAAATTGTAGTAATATTAACTATTGTCTATAATATGACATAAACGACTGTAAAAGGAATGAAAAAGATCCCATCAAATTGACTTGTAAGAATTTCTAGGGCATATTTAGTGGAATAAAAAATTGATAGGATATCTTTGATGTTACCTTTTATAAAGAAAATAAAAGTTAAGATAATTACCTGTATAAAATGAAACACATAAAAGATAAACTAGAAAATAAAGTAGTTTCTAACCAATCATATAAGACTGAGCTCATTGAATTGCATTCAATGACTATTGTTAGTGCTAAGCAGGTCCTTGTTACTGATGGACAGCTTATGACTCAGTGAAATTTTGTGACTATTCATTTATTTATTCCATTTTTATTGATTTCAGATAAAGTAAGGGAGAAGGAGAGAGAGATAGAAACATCAATGATAAAAATCATTGATTGGCTGCCTCCTGCACAACCCCTACTGGGGATCAAGCCTGCAACCTGGGCATGTACCTTGACAGGAATCAAACCATGATCTCCTGGTTCATGGGTCGTTACTCAACCACTGAGGCACACTGGCTGGGTTTGTGACTAATTTTTAGTGAAAAGTATGCAGAGCCCTCAAGATAGCTTTTCCAGTCACTTGAAAAGGCCATTTAGACGGGTAGTTTGTTTTCATCATTAAAAAGGTAAGTTGTGAAACTTAGTGAGGGAATGCATCACAACAGACCCCCCTCATACAGAGTGCTCTAACAGAGGCCACTTTGCACAAGAAGACAAGGAAGCAGGGAGGGCAATGATGTGAACACTTGATCCCCTCTCCCTATTCAGTTCCTTTCTCAGGTTGGGTCCACCTATGATGAGTTTCCTGACACTTAAAAAGTTGTTTAGACCACCTGTATAGCCACCTGAAAGATGCCCAATGAATCAATCTGATGATGCTTTGGTTCAACAATCAGGAGTGAGAACAGGGGACAATGAGATTATGAACCAGCTCAGATTTCTAGTGTCATTTGTGCTATCTCTACTGGTTTCTTAACTCAATTAAATCTCCTTATAAGGTGAAGTCAGTTGGTTTATAAGACAATACAGATCTGAACTGACACATTACAGAAAGAAAAAAAAAAGAAAACGTGCAAAAAACAAAACAAACAAAAACCCTGCTACTGCTAAATAGCAATGTCTGACCACTAAACAGAGCGACTTAAGTATGGCATAATCAGGAATCCACTCTGACTGGATGGACAATCTAGTTAAGTGCTTTCACAAGTAAATTTCTGCGTCTAGTTACTCAACAATGGGATTCAAGAGGACATTGATGAACCCTCCATGAAATAATTCATGGCCAGGTAGTGGTCTATAGGTACACAACACACAGCCCAAATAAAGGCCAAATGGTGATGACATTTATGACAAATACCAGTGCTCTTTCTTCTACACTTCCAAGTGAATGTTGAGATGAATGAGTGACTTATCAGCTTCAAATATAAACAAGAAATAGGGTCAGATCAAGATCCCTAGCACCCTACTTGGGACATGAGGATATATGTCAAGGTCACAGTTCAGTGGGGAGATGGGTGATAACTGCATCTGGGCCTTTTGGACACTGGCACACATATGGATGTGAGCTCCATAACCACTGACACAAGAATAAATGGGACACAGATAATGTAACTGGTTGGTTTTAAGTGTGAACTCACAAAATGGGACCCTTACCCAACTCCAAATATGGGTATGGCTCTAAAGTCCATGAAAAATCTAAATTGCTATGGTTCCCATTACTAAATATATTGTTGGTATAGATGTATTTTCTATGTGCGCTGAAAGGACAGAACAGGCCTGATAGCTGTGTCCTTAACCCCTCTTCCAAGAAAAAGCTGCAGAATGTATCAGTTACTCAGCCTGCCCTTATCTCGGCCAATGGGAAAGCGGGGAAAACTAGCCCAAGGCCAAGAGTACTCTAGCCACCCCCCTGTCTTTGTGTAACCAGACCCTAGCTGCACCCTGCCCTTGTGTCACTAGCCCCCAGCCCTCACTCAACCAACCGGAATCGGCCAAATCAGTGGTCAGAGTGTGCCCCCACCCCCTGACCCCAAGCCCTATAAATTCTTTGTTCCCTTGGGACTCGGGGCTCTCTCTTGCATCCTGTAATGGAGGCAGGTGGGGCGGGGGACCAAGTCTTGGGCTTGAATAAAAGACTCTATGCTTTTGCATTGGACTTGGCTCCCTAGTAGTCTGTCTTGGGGGAATCTTGAAATCTGGGCATAACATTTGGGGGCTCGTACGGGACCCACAAGAGTCACGAGGGACCTCGATCTGGAGAGTCTGACTGACCGCGGTAAGTGTCTGTATGTTGTCTATTCTGTTTTGTGTGTTCTGTCCTGTATGAGCTCACTTCTGAAATCTGTATTGCCCGTTAAGGCCTAGGTGGACGTACTGGGGGGCCACGGGCGGGAGGAGGTGGGGGACATCCCGATCCTCCATCTGGAGGGGCTCAGAAACCCCTCAATCTGAGACGAGTGGTGCATGGCCATCGTCTAATCTGTAATTTTGCTTCCGTGGAGTCGGAAGGTTGTTTTGGTTTTGCTTCCATAGAGTTGGAAGACTGTATTTGTCTGGGTTTGTGTGTTTTTTTCTGTTTTCTGTGAACTTACTGGACGGACGTTATGGGACAGACTCAAACTACTCCTTTAAGCATTATGGTCGTTTTAAAGTCAAGAGCTGGGTCAAACCTGCTTGCCAGCCTCAGGTGTGGTTTTCCAGAACTGCTGGGAACTTGGGACCTTAAAACTTACTGAATTCAAATGATAAAAACCTTATATCTTGCATTTTTGAAGTTTATTCTTAAAAATATTACTGATTGAGAAATGCTTAATATTTGACTTGCCAGCTAAAAGTTTAAGATTCGGATTGAATTGGGAAAAATTGTGTGTTGTGGTAGCTAAATGCCGTTGCTGAATGAATGTCTGGTGAAAGTGTGTGAGTGTGGAGGGAGGGGGCCTGCCCTCTCCCCTCTTTTGTGTGTCTCCACAACTTCGGTCAGGCGGGCAACTGAGTGAGGATCTGTGAAAACAGGTCACCCCCTCCCTTGTCTGTCTCTCATCACCAATCATCATGAGGTCGGGACAAAGTAAACCTACATGTTAAAAAATTTTTTAAAGAGATACAATCGTGATTGTAAAATTAGAATAAATGCTGAAACATTGAGGAAGCATGAGTAAACAGCTGTTTGTTTGTGTGGAACTAGCCAATTTGCTACCGAGAGGGGGGACTGGACGCAGTCTTCACTCCTCTGGTAGGTTCTCACCAAAACGTTGGTCAAGAATTCTGTTCTGGGACATGGGTGCCAGGAGTGCCCCCACGCTCGTCTGGGAAGTTGGGCATTGTTTTGTTTATCTGCTCAGCTCCAGTCTGGGCTAGTCTACTGAGAGAATGTGAATGCAAGTGTTTGTCTATTTTGGCTGCTCATTACTAGTCTGTGTAAAGTGAAAGTTACTTTGATTTATTTTGCAATTCTGTTAATTCATCTGACTGAATGTTTGTACTGGACCTGCGATAGGCTGCAAGAATCTCTAGCAGTTCTCAGAGTCTTTTGCTCGCCATTACAGAAGGAATCAGCCCACTTAGATAATATAAATTTCTGTCTATAAGTTGCTCTTACCTGGGTTGTAAATCGCTGTAATTCCAAGATTGCTTGTAAAAAGCAAGAGAGAAGCCTTTTCAAGTTAACTGTTTGCTTAGCAAATTAACAAAGCAGCAAATTTCAAAGAACTTGTTATTCATGGTTTTCTTATCTCTTTGGTGAACAGCTCCGCAGGACGGAGAAATTTACTGCCTGTGACTGTATTTTGTTTAACTTTCTGTTTTCAATTGTTTATTAGAGTCCTCATAGGGGGGCAGGGGTGTTGGCAGTTATGCTGCTGGCTGCAAACCTAACAGGTCTTATCAATGAACTTCAAGGTCACAAAAAGTAACTGTAAGCACAGTCTTTCTCTGCCCTGGTTTATTCTTTTAACCCCTCCAATGCTGAATCAGACCGATACCTGTTCTTAGTTTTATCACAAAAGGTCTAGATATATCTTAAAAGTAAAAATACATTTAAAATATGTTCATAAATATTAATCTAAAATTGCTGAATGTTCAGTTTTGGTAATCATTAAAGGATTAAGGTTTCTAAGAATAAAAAACAAAAACAAAAACAAAAACAAAAAAACAACTACTAAACTCCCGCTAGAAAAGCGGAGGAGGAACAAAGCTAGAGTCCGCAGCTGCCCTGGTGATTTAGAACTGTTTTGTTAGGCAGACTCAGCCCCTGAGAGCCAGGCCAAAGAAGGGGGGCTGAATGCCTGAGCTGCCCACAAGGCCGGGAAGCCCCTGGTGGAGAAGAAGTGGCGCACGGATCAACAAGAGCCTACAGGAGCTGCGGCAGCTGCTGGTGGGCACGGAGGTGAGGCTGGCGGGCGGTGTCCAGGGGATGCTGAGCGAGCGGACGGGGGTCAGGGCATAGCCTGACCTCACCTCATTCCCCTACCTGGCCCCCCTGCCAGCGCAGGTACAGGCTAAGCTGGAGAACGCCAAGGTGCTGGAGCTGACGGTGCAGCAGCACGTGCTGCAGAAGTGCTGCAGGGTAGGGCTTGTGGGCGCGAGCAGCTGCAGGCAGAAGCCAGCAAGCACTTCGCTGCCGGCTACATACAGTGAACCCCCTGCTTGAGTCCATACCACTGCAAAAGGGCAGCGGCTTCCGGGATTTGCTGGGGGACGCTCTGGCCGAGCCCCTGGGAGACCCTTGGTGGACCAGCTGGCTCACAGGAGGGGCTGATAGTCCCTTCTAGTGCACTCCCTTGAAAGAGGCCTGGTTGCTGCTCTGCCACGAAGGAAACTGGTAGAAAGGCAAGAAAGCAGGGCCCTAAGGGTTAACAAAAAGGCACTCTCCCTGGACCTGGAAGCCATCAGGACTTTGAAATTCTCCAAGAGAGGAGGAGTCTGACTCAGAGACTGGCTGAAACCTCCTTGGGTTAGAAAAACCAGAAGCTGCATATTGAACTTATAGACTGCAGTTTGCTGGGCAGAGGTCCAAGCCCAGTTATATAGGGGTTAAACTACCTGTGTACAGCAAAACAACTTATTCCTGTGCCAGAATACATTTTTAAAAAATTGAATGCATGATAAACCAGTAAGCTGGGACAAGTAAAATAGAAAAGCTGAGCAGAAATCCTGTCTTCCCTAAACCAATGACACTTGGGAGTAAATGCTTTGCATTTGCCTCCCTAAACAAAGGTTAAATCATTTATGTCAATCTGATTAGTGTCATTTATTGTCCACACCCAGGGACAAATGAAGTTAGAAAATAAGCCTTATTTTGATTAGTTCTTTTATTCAGGAGGAGCCAACCCGGTCCCTACAACATGAATGATAAAATGTATGTTAAAAAATTTTAAAATTTCTCAAACCTCGCTGCCTTGGGTCTAGTTCTGCGTGTGTAAGAAGGGACAGAGTAAAGTTTAGTAGCAGGTCAGAAGAAGAAGCTGGCAAGGCCATCCAAACCACCCAGCCGCTGTTGGCCAGAGTTGCCTGAGGCAGACCTCCTCAGACTGGCAACAGCTGACTCTGACTAGGACAGACTGGACTTTTTCCAACTGGGCCCCCATGAGCCGATGGTCAAAATGAAGATCGGGGGCCAGACTGTGAACTTTATGATTGATACAGAGGCAGAGCACTCGGTAGTTACTCATAAGATAGCTCCCCTCTCAGGACAGGAAGTCACCATTATTGGAGCTACTGGTATGGTACCACAGCTGCAGACAGTTCTGCCGCCCCCGCCGATGTCAGTTAGGCGGCCATCAGGTGCTTCATGAATTCCTATATTTACCAGTTGACCTGGTCCCTCTAATGGAAGCAGAAACCACTTTTGCCCCAGATGGCTCAGCACAGCCTTGCCTAGATGAAGAGACCTCTCCAATGATCCTGTCCTTAGCAGTGCCAAGAGAGAAAGAATGGAGACTTTATACCCCCCAGCCAAAAGCCCCCACATCTGTTCTTGTCAGGCCCCCATCAGGGGACTTGGGCAGTGTTCCTGTTATCTTCCAAAATTCCCAAGACTGTAAAAGTACTTGTTTGCCGGGAGCTGGTCCATGCTTGCTGTTTCAAGGGACCTGGCATATATGGCATATCGTTCTTAATATGTTTGCTCACCTTCTTGGCACTATGTGTTTTAACCAAGGTCTCTGAGAAAGGTTGTTTCCCCAGGTAGGGATTTCCCCCTGAAGTTAGGGAGGGAATAAAACCTCTTAACTAAGTGCCAGGCGGGTAATTAATCACTTTAACTATGAACAATCATGCTTAAGCTACATAATCTTTACTCCCTGGAATGGAGATAAGAAACGCCCTAACCTTTGGAATAGAGATTTATAGGATTGGAATCAACTGGTATAAATACAGATGTAACAAGTCAGAACTTAGGAGACAGAAAGAAGACAGAACCTACACGGAACCTAGAGACAGAAGAACTTCGCTGGAGAGAACATGGCAAAAGATCCTGGACTGAACCTGACTACAGAAATTGGCAAGAGAACCTGACTAGAACCTGGCTACAGAACCTGGCTGGAGAACCTGGAGAACCTAGCAAGAGAACATGGACACAGAACCTGGCTGGAGACCCTAAGCAGAACCTCTCTGGAGATCGAGACCAGAACTTGACTGGAGATCCTGGCTAGGCTGCTGATCAACTGAACGCTGTCTCCGTGTCATTCCTTCTTTGCCGACTCCGTCTACGCCTTTGGGAACCCCTGGACCTGCTGGGGTTGGACCCCGGCACTTGTTCACTGAAGAAATGTAAATATGAATGTTTATTTAATGTTTATATATCTACTTAGGTATAAATATTTGTAGATAAATAGAACCCCCGGTTAATTTTCTGGTGTATTCTGGAGCAGCCTATTCAGTCTTGACAGAGCCAATGGGACCAGTAACATATAAGAAGACACAAGTTCTAAGAGCCACCGGACAAACTGCCTTTTTCCTTGGACATCAAAGAGGACTGTGGACCTCAGAAAGAACACGGTAACTCATTCGTTTCTAGTCATGCCAGAATGCCTGTACCCCTTACTTGGACGTGATCTCTTACAGAAATTACGAGCCATCCATAAGCTTGTTCAAGATGCCCTGCCAGTGCCACCTCAGACTCTGTACATCCTTTCCAGCCTGGGGACTCGGTGTGGGTAAAGAAGTTCACAACCCCAGGACTCACCCCAACTTGAAAAGGACTATACCTGCAGAAAATTGTATAATAGACTCAGATGATGCCTGCATCTTCATAGACATGGCTTCAGAAAGACAAGGACAATTTTACCTTATATAGAAAGGTCAAAGAGTGGACTTTAGTCACCTCCCTAAAATGTTTGTATAGCCCTACCATGTGTCATGTTTGATAGCATGAAATTTAGCTGCCTGAAGTGGCCATGGTGCCAATATTATGTTTCATCATATTAATATATTGTATTAACCTTTGATTCTCTTACAGGTTTGAATGTAGCTGTAGCTGTGGACCGGTGATGATCTACAGTCCTTGGTAGTTATTGGGAATAACTGGCAAGTGTCCAGTCTCCCACACTGAAGGACATTGTTATAGCTATATGTTAGCTGTCCTGGAAGGGGACTATATGGAATAAACCCCAAAAGTAAAGGGTGTCTGGCTGCCAAGAGGGCAGATGCCCAACTGGACAAAGAAGAATACCCATCAGGTTTTGGTCTCTGTTGAAAAACAGCTGACAGTTGGCAGCCTGTGTACCATCTTGCAGGCCTGCATGACCATGCCCATGTCAGGAGTGGTACAAACCTCTGCTGTAGAGAGCTGGAAAAGGCCTATTTAGAATGGAAGATCTGAGGCATAATTATGCATTTTTAAAGGACTGACAAGAAAAATCAGAAGTTCTTAGAGCAGATCAGTACGTTTTTCTCCTTATATAATTCCTCTGAAATCTGGCAATGCTTAATATGTCATGGCAATACATTTCTTTGCATGAAATCAATAAGACCAGTTTTCAGTAGTGATTTTATTAACCGGAAACTTTGACTGGAGTATCATGTTTTAAAGAAACCTGTCTGAACTCTGAAGACTTGAAGCCAATAAGAGTGCCACAGAGAAAGCCTGATATCCTGCTTGGGAGCCCTAAAGATGGCTGGCGCTGGAGCTTCAGGCCCATGCCCTACCATCACTGGCGGTTGGTAAGAGTAGAAGGGGAGCAATAAGGACGCCTCTGCGTTCCTGCGGAACCCCCCCACACTCTGGGCCACAACGAGTAGGAGGGCTACTGAGATGGGCCTTAAAGCCTAGAGCATGGGCTCAGGTGGAGTTGCTACAGGTGAGGGATTCACCTAACGCAGCAGATACTCCAGGCAGGCCTGATGGCAGCTGGAAAGCTTGGCTTCCTGGCCCTACAGGGCACATTAAGATTCAATCATGAAATTCCAGCAAAGATAGTCAGTTACCATTCTTGTTGTGTTTATGCAAACATCAGGCCAAATTGAATACAGAAGATAAATTAGTCTTGATTTGGCTTTTTGATAACCATAGAGGAATTTTAAGGAGAAAAATCCTATTTTAATAGAAGTTGTTAAAACTGAAATGTTTTCTTTCCCTTCCACCGGACCATTTGTTATAGTTTGTCTCTGCCAGATCACAAGCCCAGCTCCTTCTGTGCCCAGGACAGCAAGGAGCCTGATTGGAAGGTGACCTCTGACCAGACACACCCGCTGCAGATCACCCTCAAAAAGACAGCAGACCTCGGCGGACCCCTTTTAGTCCTCCTGATGCTGTTGACTTTCGGCCCTTGCATTATTAACAGACTAGTCCAATTTGTCAAGGAATATATAAAAATAATTCAGTTGATTGAGCCAGAATTTCCAAGACAAGGGGGGAATGAAAGGACAGAACAGGCCTGATAGCTGTGTCCTTAACCCCTCTTCCAAGAAAAAGCTGCAGAATGTATCAGTTACTCAGCCTGCCCTTATCTCGGCCAATGGAAAAGCGGGGGGAAACTAGCCCAAGGCCAAGAGTATGCTAGCCACCCCCCTGTCTTTGTGTAACCAGACCCTAGCTGCACCCTGCCCTTGTGTCACTAGCCCCCAGCCCTCACTCAACCAACCGGAATCGGCCAAATCAGTGGTCAGAGTGTGCCCCCACCCCCTGACCCCAAGCCCTATAAATTCTTTGTTCCCTTGGGACTCGGGGCTCTCTCTTGCATCCAGTAATGGAGGCGGGGGGTGGGGGTGGGGACGGGACCAAGTCCTGGGCTTGAATAAAAGACTCTATGCTTTTGCATTGGACTCGGCTCCCTAGTGGTCTGTCTTGGGGGATCTTGAAATCTCGGCATAGCATGCGCCTCACTTGCTTTCATCCTTAAGCCCTGATGCTTTGGTGGCAACTGCTTCATGTTAGGGTCACTTTTAGTGGGGCATGTGGAATACTATAAACCTACCAGACTACCATAGCACTTTTGCCATCCAAAAATTACAACCTTGGGGAGAAAAATAAATATTTGCCCTTATTGCTGAGCTTAACCAAACAAAGTTCTCCATTATATTATTTCTCCATTCATAAATGCTTTCAGTCTGTGTAGAAGGCCTTGGGTACCTAGAGATTCAATTGGTTATAGTTGGCTCAGTGCCTTGTACAGCTCTGGACACTGGATTTACTCAGTATTGTGACCTTCACAGAGGTTCATTGCTCAAGATGAGTGAAGTGGGTATGCAGCAATTAATATTAGGAATGCTTCTTTTAGGATCCCTGCTCACAAAGATAATGAGGATGAGTTTGCCTTATATGGAATAAGTTGCAACATATCTTTTTAAATATTCTTTATTGTTTAAAGTATTACATATGTCTCCTTTTGCCACCCACCCCCCAGCACATGCCCTCACCCCCCTAGTGTCTGTGTCCTTTGGTTATGCTTATATGATGTATACAAATCTCTTGGTTGATATCTTACCAACCCCCTTCCCCATCTTCCCTCCGAAGTTTGAGAGTCTGTTCCATGCTTCCCTGTCACTGGATCTAATTTATTCATCAGTTTATGTTGTTGATTATATTCCACAAACGAGTGAGATCATGTGATATTTTTCTTACTCCGACTGGCTTATTTCACTGAGCATAATGCTCTCCAGTTCCATCCATGCTGTTGCAAATGGTAAGAGTTCTTTCTTTTTTTACAGCAGCTTAGCATTCCATTGTGTAGATGTACCATGGGATTTTAATCCACTCATCTGCTGATGGGCACTTAGGCTGTTTCCAAATATTAGCTATTGTAAATTCTGCTGCTATAAATATAGCGGTGCATATATTCTTTCTGATTAGTCTTTCTGTTTTCTTGGGATATATTCATAGAAGTGGGATTAGTGGGTCAAATGGGAGTTCCATTTTTAACTTTTTGAGGAAACTCCATACTGTTCTCCACAGTGGCTGCACTAGTCTGCATTCCCACCAGCAGTGCACCAGGATTCTTTTTTCTAAACCTTGACCCTTTGAACTGTATATCTCTCCCTCGCCTCAGAACAAGTTGTGTTAATAAAAAGCATGGGTTCCTGGAGACAGAGAGAATCTAATACCTTAGACTTAAGATCTTGGATCTTAGCTCCTTTAGCTATGCTCCTCTGACCCCCAATGCCTTTCAAAATTATTTCTCATCTCCGGACTCTTATTTAACAGCTACACACAGCCTTCTCCAGATTCCTGAACCCTTCTTGATGCTGGGACAACAACCCCAACACAAGGTATCTTAATTTTTTTGTTGCAATGGTACAGGGGATTGTTTGTTTAGTTTCTCTTTCTGTGAATTCATTATTGGTGTATAAAAACGCCATAGATCTCTTGGTGTTAATTTTGTATCCTGCTACATTGCCAAATTCATTTATTAAGTCTACTAGTTTTTTTATGTAGTCTTTAGGATTTTCTATGTATAATATCTTGCTATCTGTGAATAATGACAGTTTTACATGTTCTTTTTCAATTTGGATGCCTTTTATTTCTTCCTGTCTGATCGCTATGGCCACCACTTCCAGCACTATGTCAAACAGGAGTGGTGCAAGTGGGCGTCCCTGTCTTATTCCTGTCTTTAGCAGTGGTTCTCAACCTTATGGCCCTTTAAATACAGTTCCTCATTTTGTGACCCAACCATGAAATTATTTTCGTTGCTACTTCATAACTGTAATGTTGCTACTGTTATGAATCATAATGTAAATATATGATATGCAGGATGGTCTTAGGTGACCCTTGTGAAAGGGTCTTTCGACCGCCAAAGGGGTTGCGACCAACAGGTTGAGAACCACTGCTTTAGGGGAAATATTTTTAGTTTTTTCCCATTAAGTATGGTGTTGGCTGTAGTTTTGTCATATATGGCTTTTATTATGTTGAGTTGTGATCACTCTATTCCCACTTTGCTGAGAATTTTTATCAAGAAATGGTGTTGGATTTTGTCAAATGCTTTTTTTACATTAATTGATATGATTGTGTGATTTTTAGCTCTCAATTTGTTTATGTGATAGATCATGTTTATTGGTTTGGATATTTTACCAGCCTTCCATCCCCGAAATAAATCCCACTTGGTCATGGTGTATGATCTTTTTAATGTAATGCTGAATCCAATTTGCTAGAATTTTGTTGAGGATTTTAGCATCTATGCTCATCAGAGATATTGGTCTGTAATTCTCTCTTTGTAGTGTCTTTATCTGGTTTTGGAATTAGGATAATGCTAACTTCATAGAAAGAGGTTGGAAGTGTGCATTCCTATTGAATTTTTTGGAATAGCCTGAGAAGGATAGATTGTAGTTCTTCTTTGAATGTTTGGTAAAACTCCTCTGTGAAGCCATCTGGCCCAGGGCTTTTGTTTACTGGAATTTTTATTTGTTTGTTTTGTTTGTTTGTTTGTTTACTGCTTCAATGTCCACTATAGTTATAGGTCTATTCAGATTTTTTGTTTGGTCCTGATTGAGTTTTGGAAGGTTGTATTTTTCTAGGAATATGTCCATTTCTTCTATGTTGACCAGTTTGTGGGAATAGAGATAGTTGTTCAAAGTATTTTTTAACAATCCTTTGTATTTCTGTGGGGTCTGTTGTTATTTTGTCTCTTTTATTTATGATTTTTTATTTGGGTCTTCTCTCTCTGCTTCTTGGTGAGCCTGGCTAGAGGTTCATCAATCTTGTTTATCCTTTCAAAGAACCAGGTCTTGGTTTTATTAATCTGTATTGTGGTGTGCTTTTTTGTTTGTTTGTTTTTTGGCCTCTATGTCATTTATTTCCATTCTAATCGTTATTATTTTCTTCCTTCTGCTCACTCCGACCTTTTCTTGCTGCTCCCTTTCTAATTTTGTTAAATTGTGGCGTTAGGTAATTTATTACCAGTTTTTCTTGTTTGTTGAGTATGAACTTTCCCCTCAGGATCACTTTCACTGTGTCCCATAGATTTATGATTATTGTGTTTTCATTGTCATTTTTTTCCAGGCTGTTGTTAATTTCTTCTTTGATAACCCAATCATTGTTTAATGGCATTCTATTCACCTCCAAGTGTTTGAATTTTTTATTGTTTCATTTAGTTCATTTCTGATATTATGCATTGGGATCTGAGAAGATGCTTGATATGATTTCAATCTTCTTGCATTTGGAGAACCTTTGCCTGTGACTCAATATGTAGTCTATCTTTGAAAATGTTCTATGTGCACTTGAGAAGAATGTATATTCCATAGCTTAGGGTAAAGTATTCTGAAGATGACAATTAATTCCATCTGATCTAGTGATTTGTTTAGGATTGCTGTTTCTTTGTTGATTTTTTGTCTGGAGGATTTATCCAGTGATGATATAGGGTAATAAAATTCCCTACTATGATAGTATTGTTGTTGATCCCATGATATCTTCCAATAGTATTTTTATGTATTTGGTTGCTCCTGCATTGGGTGCATATATGTTTACCAGAGTTATATCCTTTTGTTGTATCAATCCCTTTAGTATTATGAAGTGACCTTTGTTATCTCTTTTTATGGCCTTCACTTTGAGGTCTATTTTGTCAGTTATAAGTATTGCCACCCCAGCTTTTTTTCATTTCCATTTACTTGAAAAATATTTTTCATTCCTTCACTTTCAGTCTGTGTGTCACTTGTTCTGAGGTGGGTCTCTTGAAGACAGCTTACATATGGGTCATGTTTTCTAATCCATTCACCCACTCTATATTTTTTTATTGGAACATTTAGTCCATTTACATTTAAGGTTATTATTTGCAGGTACTTATTTGTAGTCATTTTTATTCTTTATGTCTGTGTTTCTTCTTCCTTTTCTATTTCTTCTTTTTACACCAGTCCCTTTACCATTTCTTGCATTGCTGGCTTGGTAGTGATAAACTCCCTTAGCCTTTTTTTTTGTCCGCAAATCTACTGATTGCACCTTCAATTTTGAATCATAGCCTTGCTGGATTGAGTATTCTTGGATTCAGCCCTTTCCTTTGCATCATTTTGTATAATTCATTCCATATTCTTCTGGCCTGATGTGTTTCTATTGAGAAATCTTTTGATAATCTAATTAGATATCCTTTGTAGGTAACTCTCTGTCTCTCACTTTCAGCCTTTAAGATTCTCTTTTTCATTAAGGTTTGCCATTGTAATTAAGAGATGTCTTGGTGTGCGTCTTTTGGGGTTCATCTTGTTTGGGACTCTCTGTGCTTGTATGACATTTTTCTTCCCCATATCAGGGAAGTTTTCTGTCATTATTTCTTCAAGTAGATTTCCTAATCCTTGTTCCTCTTCTTGTCCTTCTGGCACCTCTATTATATGTATGTTACATCATGTTGTCCCAAAGCTCTCTTAGGCTCTCCTCCTGCTTTCTATTTTTTTTCTCTAATTGCTGTTCAGATTGGGTGTGTTTTTCAGCCCTGTCTTCTAATTTACTAATTTGGTCTTCTGCTTCTTCTAGTCTACTGTTGAAACCTTCCATTGTGTTTTTTTATTGTAGCTATATAATTTTTTATTTACTCTTGATTCTTACATAAGTTGTTGATTTTCTCATCCAGCTTGTTTAGGAACTGTCTTTCCCTTACTCTGAATTATTTTTCTGACATATTGCATGCATCTATTTCATTAGGTCATTTTCTGGTGATTCCTTTTCTTTTCTTTTCTTTGGGGATTGTTTCTTTTTCTCCCAATTTTTGCTCTCATTGAAGGGTCCAGTCACCAAGTCGCACAGGGACTGTACCTGAAGCTGCAGGCTTCACATGAGTGTTGCACATTCTGAGACTCACCTTAGGGCCCAGGTGCTGAGTTTTGCAGGGCCTGTGGCTGAAGTGGTGGGCTTGGCAGGAGGGCCATGCACTCTGGTACTCACAGGAGAGCCCAGGTTCCAGGATGCTGGGGCCTGTGGCTGAACTGGTGGGTTGGTGGTTGTGGAGAGCACTCCAGGGCTCACAGGAGCCTGTGACCAGGGAGGCTGGAGTCCCAGTGGTTGTGGGTCTGCAGATAAGGTAGCAACTCTTTAGCCAGAGTGGCTGTAGGGTGTGGGATGGTGTCTGAAGCCAGTCTCGGTGGTGGCAATGCTATGCTCCTAGTCACAGTAGCTCTCCCCTTCAAGGTGGCATGGTTTCTGTATCAGAGCCAACTGCCCCGGGAGCACTTGCACCTGGTCTGCCAGCCCTTGAGATTCCTATCAGATCTAACTTTCCCCCACTTACACACACACACACACACACACACACACACACACACACATTACACACTCTCCTTTCGCTCCCTCACTCACTCACACTCTCTCCCTCACTGCCAACCTGCTGGCTGCCATCTTTTTTAATATGCTTCCACACGCCTATCACCTGAAAAGAGCCCTGCTCCAAGATTGAGCACTAACCTTCCATTCTATTGATAACATCTCTCACTGGACCTAGGGAAGAGCACAACATAATAAAGACTGTATGCTTCAGTGACCTACAATGTGGCAACACAGCTAGGCCATTAAGATAAATAAGGTACAAGGACCTAGTACCCAAGTGAATAGCTGGAGGCAACATGGAAAAGGATATCTTGTACTGAAAACCCCAAGGATCCAAGCTTTTCCCCTCTGTACCACAAAGGATACCCAGCAATTGGTGGGACTATTCAGCTACTGGTACTTTTACATTCCCCAAGTAGACATTTCAATGGTACCCATCTATAAGGTTACCAAACTGGCCTCTATTGGTAAATGGGTCCCAACCAAAGAAGTGACTTATAGGTCTTCCAATAGGCTTCCCAGGTCACCATTCTGCTTTGCTCCTCTGATCCACATTTGCCTTTTGAGTGACAGTTCTCAGTAACTTATCTGCCTATTTCATTCTATGACAGAGGGTGATGCCACAAGTCCATGTTGACCTTTGGCTATTGGACCAGAAATCTGTTGGGGTACCCATACCTCTTGAGATATTATTGGTTTGTTATTGGGTCAGGGGCTCATATTCTAAATTAATCTTACAACTAGAAACCAACAAAAGTTACAAATACTTTATGTTCTCCAATTATCTTAGGATATTCACACATTAAGTCAAAGTACAATATTTTTAAATAAAATATTGGCTCAAACACATATTCAAGAACCAAAGAAAACTTGTCTTCTGATATGGTTAATTTCACATAATCTTCAGAGATACAATGGAATGCTACTCAGCCATAAGAAAAGATGAAAAGGATTCCAAGATGGTGGAAGATTAGGTGGAAACTACATTAACCTTCTCTTTGGACGAAACTAAAGTTACAATTAAAATATAGAAAAAATCATTCTGAATAACCAACTGAAGACTAGTGGGAGATGAGGCTTATAACTAAGGACTTAAAAAGGAGGCCACATTGAAACGTAGCAAGTGCAGAGGCATGAGAGAGCTGGCTGGGCTCCCACAGGCAGAAACTGAAGTTCCAGAGTTCCAGAAGTTCTCAGATGAGAACTCTGGCGTTTAAATCCCATGCCAGGCTCCCCAACCAGGAAAGGTGCCCACATAATATGTATCTATCAAAAGCAGTGAGGTTACTGTCCATCTAGCAGTGAGAGACAGCTAGAAACACAGGCACCCTCTTTTTTTTAAAAAAAAAAATATTTTATTGATTTTTTACAGAGAGAAAGGGAGAGAGTTAGATACTTCGATGAGAGAGAAACATCGACCAGCTGCCTCCTGCACACTCCCTACTGTAGATGTGCCCACAACCAAGGTACATGCCCCTGACCGGAATCAAACCCGGGACCCTTTAGTCCGCAGGCTGATGCTCTATCCACAGAGCCAAACTGGCTGCGGCCACACAGGCACCCTCTTAAAGGGCCAATGCACAAAATTTCATTTGCAGCCACTCACACTGCGCCCTGGCAGAGGGAGGGCACAGTGGACTAGAACTGAATGAGGAAAGTCTGGGGTTGGTAGCTCTGGGAGAGAGCAGAGAAGATAGTCCAGGAGTCCTATGTTGAGTCATCACCTCATATTGTAGAAGCCATCTTTGTCAGGCAGAGCCTTCCCATCCATGCACCATTAGCCTGGGGGAAAGCAATAGCCCCACCCATTGGAATTCCTCTTGCCTCACCCTGTGGAGCTTACATAATGCTGAAGACTTCAGCTGGAGGCTCACTAAATGACTGAGCTAACAGACAGCCTGCAGGCAGAGGCTAATGTCTGTGTGCTTTGAGCCATTGCCTGGCTGGCTCCTGGGCCTGGGGCTAGTAAAAGGAGACTCTGATGCACAGGTTGGTCCTTTTCACACATACCCAGGCTTGTCAGAGGAAGCCAGAAACTGTGGATCAGTGATAGCTCCAAATAGGTTGCTCAGGGCCTGTCACAGACAGTGTCCCTCATAAGAGGCCCATAGCCAATAGACCCAGTGGCCAGCTTCAGGCAATGACACATAAGATCCAATAAGCCTCACAAGCAGCATATCCACAGGGAAATACTGGTGGGCACCAAACCCTACTGAAGCAAATTCCACTCCATGTGATTGGCATGTGCACAGCATCCTGCATGCTGTATTGGGGGTTGAGCCTCACTGTCAGCTAGCCTGAGGGTTGAGCCCACACATGAACAGGCCAATAGCAATCAAGACTCAATTGAAACAGGAGGGCCCACACAACATGCACAAGCGACACTCTTAGAGCAACCAGATCTGGGGATTGGAGAGACTGTGCCATAAGTTTCCATAGGTCACCTACTACCTAAGGACACTCTACCAAGACTGAGAGTCATGGCAGATCTACTTAATGGAGAGAAACAAGCACAAACAGGCAGACAAAATGCGGAGACAATGGAACAGGCCCCAAATAAAGGAATAAGAGAATTATACAGAAGAAAACCTAAATGAAGTGAAGATAAGCAATTTTTATATAGAGAGCTCAGAGTAATGAATATAAGGATGCCATGGAAAAGGATATAGACACCACACAAAGGGGTGATTCAGAAATGAAGAATTCCACATTTGAATTAAAGAATACATTGGAACGAATAAACAGCAGGCTCAATAAAGCAAAGGATCAAATCAGTGATTTGTAAAACAAGGTAGAAATAAACACCCAATCAGAACAGCAAAAAGAAAAAAAACTGAAAAAGATGAGGATAGTTTAAGGGACCTTTGGTACAATATGAAGTGTAACAACATTTGTGTCATAGGGGTACCAGAAGGAGGAGAGAGCAAGCAAGGGATTGAGAATGTATTTGAAGAAATAATGTCTGAAAACTTCTCCAACTCGGTGAAGGAAAAAGACATACAAGTACAGGAAGCACAGAGAGTTACAAGAAGATGGACCCAAATAAGCTCACAGCAAGTCACATCATAATTAAAATGCCAAAAGTTAAATATAAGAGAACTCTTAAAAGCCCCAAAAGTAGTCAATTACCTACAAGGGAGCACCCATAAGACTGTCAGCTGATTTCTTAATAGAAACATTTCATGCCAGAAGGAATTGGCATGAAATATTCAAAGTGATAAAAAAAAAAAAAACATCGCCCTAGCCAGTTTGGCCTAGAGCATTAGCCTGGAGACTGAAAGGTCATGGGTTTGTTTCCAGACAAGGCCACATACCTCAGTTTCTGTTTACCCAGCCCTGTTCAAGGTGTGTGTAGGAGGCAACCAATTGATGTGTCTCTCTTACATCAATGTTTCTCACTATATCTCCCTCTCCCTTCCACTCTCTCTAAAAAGCAATGGAAAATATCCTCAAGTGAGGATTAATACAAAAATAATGAATAAATAAAAACAAGGATCTACAACTCAGGCTAATTTACCTAGCAAGGCTATCATTGTGAATTGAGGGAGAAATACAGAGCTTCCCAGACAAGAAAAAGCTAAAGGACTTTGCAACCACAAAACTAGCATTACTAGAAATGTTAAAGGGCTTGCAAAGAAAAAGAAAGGAGAAAGAAGACAAAAAGGAATAAGAATAAGAATAAGAATAAGAATAAGAATAAGAATAAGAATAAGGAGGAGGAGGAGGAGGAGGAAGAGAAAGAAGAGTGGAGAAAGAAGAAGAGGAGGAGGAGGAAGAAGAGAAAGAGGAGAAGGAGGAGGAGGAGAAGGAGAAGAAAAATGAACATAATTTTGAAAAACAAAATGGCAATAAATATGCATCTATCAATAATTACTTTAAATGTAAATGGCTTAAATGCTCCAATCAAAATAAATAAGGTAGTTGAATAGATAATAAAGCAAGACTCATATATATGCTGTCTTCAAGAGAACAAATGATACACACAGAATAAAAGTAAATGGTGGAAAAAGACATTTCACGTAAATGAAAAGAAAAACATGCTGAGGTATCAGTACTTACATCTGAAAAAAATAGAATTTAAGACTGAGGCTATAGTAAGAGGCAAAAAAGGACACAACATAATGATAAAGGGATCAACTCAACAAAAAGATATAACCCTTGAAAACATTTTGCACCCAACAGAGAAGCACCTAATTTTGTAAAGCATATCTTGATTGACATAAAGAGAAATAGTGATAATAATACAGTTATAGAAAAGAATTTTAATACCAAATTGACATCAATGGATAGATCTTCCAGACAGAAAAGCAACAAGGAGATAGTGGCCTTAAATGACATATTAGATAAAATGGATTTAATTTATATCTTCAGAGGATCCCCCCCGCCCAAGCAGCAGAATATACATTATTTTCAAGTGCACATGGAACTTTTTCTAGGGTAGACCATACATTAGGACATAAAACAATTCCTAATAAATTTAAGAAAACTGAAATCATATCAGGCATGTTCTCTGACCATAATTCTATGAAACTTGAAATCAATTACAAGAAGAAAACTGAGAAACACAAAGGCAGAGACACTAAATAATACATTAGTAAACAAAGAATGGGTTAACAGTGATATCAAGGAAAAAATGAAAATATACTTTGAAACAAATGATAGTATGAACACAACTCAAAATCTGTGGGACACGGGGAAAGCTGTCCTAAGAGAAAAATTCATAGCATGACAGACCTATCTCAAAAATCAAGAAAAAGCTCAAATAAACAATTTAACTTTATACTTAAAGGAATTAAAAACAGAACAATAAACAAAGCCCAAAGTGAGCAGAGGGAAGGAAATGACAAAGATAAGAGCAGGAACAATACAAAAGATCAATGAAATCAAGAGCCAGTTCTTTGAAATGATAAAATAGATTGAAAACCCTTTAACCAGACTCATCAAGAAAGAAAGACCCAAATATATATATATAATCAGAAATGAAAGAGGAAAAGTAATAATTGACAACAAAGAAATACAAAAGATTGTAATAAAACATTATAAAGAAGTGGATGACACCAAATTAATCTGTATAAAATCAATAAATTCCAAAAAATATACAATCTCCCAAAACTAAATCAAGAAGAATCAGAGACTCTGACTAAACAGATTACAACTATTGAAATTGAATAAGTAATAATTGTTTTAAAAACTGCCAACAAACACAAGCCCTGGACTGCATGGCTTCACAAGTGAATTTGATCAAACATTAAGAGATGAACTAATAACACCAATCCTTCTCAAACTTTTCCAAAATATTCAATAGGAGGGAAGATTCCCAAAGCTCATTTTATATGGCCAGCATTATACTAATTCCAAAACCAGAAAAAGACATGACAAAAAAAGAAAATTATAGACCAATATCTTTGATGAACCTAGACACAAAAATCCTCAGGAAAATATTAGCAAACCAAATCTAGATATACATTAAAAAGACCATACACCAGGATAAAATGTGCTTTATTCCATGGATGCAAGGTTGGTATAATATCCACAAAACAATAAATGTGATTCACCACATAAACAAATTGAAGGATAAAAAACTGCATGATCTTTTCAATAGATGCAGAAAAAAAAGCATTTGATAAAATCCAGCACCCATTTATGACAAAAACTCAGAACAAAGTGCGAATAGAGGGAACATGCCTAATGTAATAAAGGCCATGTATGACAAAACCACAGTGTACATCACACTCAATGGACAAAAACTACAAATGTTCCCCTTAAGATTGAGAACCACATATGGATGTCCACTTTCACTACCCTTATTCAGCATAGTACTAGAAGTCCTCACCACAGCAATCAATCAGAAGAAATAAAAGGCATCCAAAGTAAAAGGATTAAATAAAACTGTCACTATTTGCATGGTATTGTGTATAGAGGACCCTAAAGAATCCACTAAAAAATACTAGACCTGATAAATGAATTCAGTAAAGTAGCAGGATACAAAGTAAATATCCAGAAATAAGTTGCATATTTACATATACACCAATAATGAACTATCAGAAAGGGAAACTACAAAAACAATCCCATTCTCAATTGCTTCAGAAAAGAATACAATACCTAGGAATAAATTCACCCAAGGATGTAAAAGACCTATACTCAGAATATTATAAGACACTGCAGAGAGAAAATGAGAAAGACACAAGTGGAGTCATATACCGTGTTCAGGGATAAGAAGAATTAACATCATTAAAATGCCCATACTACCCAAATCAATCCACAGATTCAATGATATTCCTATCAAGATACCAATGGCCTATTTTATAGAACTAGAACAAATGTTTCAAAAATTTAAATGGAATCACAAAAGACCCAAAATAGCAACAGCAATCTTGAGAAAGAACAATGTTAGAGGAATCACACTACCTGATATCAAACTATACTACAAGGCCATAGTAATGAACACAGCATAGTAATGGCATAAAAACAGACATATAGATCAATAGAACAGCATGCAGAGATCAGAAATAAACCCATGCCATTATAGTTAATTAATATTTGCAAAGGATTCCAAAACTTACAATGGACTAATGGTAGCCTATTCAATAAATGGTGTTGGGAAAATTGGACAGATATTGGCAAAAAATGAAACCAGACCACCTTCTTACACCACATACAAGAATAAACTCAAAATTGATTGTTAGACTTGAAACCATAAAAATCATAGAAAAAAAACATAAACAGTAAACTCATGACGGAAAACCAAAAAAATTCTAGAAAAATCCAAAGGCAACAGAATCTCAGACATATGCCGAAGCAATTTCTTCACTGATACAGCTTCTAGGGCACTTGAAACTAAAGAGAACATGAACAAGTGGGACTACATCAAAATAAAAAGCTTCTGCACAGCAAAAGAAACCATCAACAAAACAACAAGAAAGCCCACTACATGGGAAAACATATTTGCCAATGTCATATCTGATAAGGGCCTAATCTCCAAAATTTTTAGGGAACTCATACAACTTAACAAAAAGAAGATAAACAATCCAACCAAAAAATGGGCAAAGGATCTAAATAGACACCTCTCAAAAGAGGACATTCAGAAAGCCAAGAGACATATGAAAACATGCTCAAAGTCACTAATCATCTGAGAAATGCAAATCAAAACAACAATGAGGTACCACCTCACACCTGTCAGACTGGCTATCATCAACAAATCAACAAACAACAAGTGCTGGAGAGGATGTGGAGAAAAAGGAACCCTCGTGCACTGCTGGTGGGAATGCAGACTGGTGCAGCCACTATGGAAGACAGTATGCAGTTTCCTCAAAAAACTAAAAATGGAACTCCCATTTAACCCTGTGATCCCACTTCTAGGAATATATCCCAGGAAACCAGAAACACCAATCAGAAAGGATATGTGCACCCCTATGTTCATAGCAGCACAATTCACCATAGCTAAGATCTGGAAACAGCCTAAGTGCCCATCTGTAGATGAATGGATTAGAAAACTATGGTACATCTACACGATGGAATACTATGCTGTTGTAAAAAAGAAGGAACTCCTACCATTTGCAACAGCCTGGATGGAACTGGAGAGCATTATGCTAAGTGAAATAAGCCAGTCAATGAAGGAAAGATACCACATGATCTCACTCATTCAGGGATGATAAAGACCATTATAAACTTATGAACAATAATAGATACAGAGGCAGAGCTGTCTTCAACTGATTGTCAAACTGCAGCAGGAAGGCCAGGGAGGGTTGGGGGGCAGGAGGGAGGGGGGTAAGAGGTCAACCGAAGGACTTGTATGTATGCATATAAGCATAACCAATGGACATAAGACACTGGGGGGGTAGGGGAGGCCAGGGGATTGTCAAGGGTGGGGAAAAAAGGACACATATGTAATACCCTTTGTAATACTTTAAGCAATAAAACAATTTTTAAAAAAGTCTCATATTTTTCATAGCAATATTTTTTTCTGATATATCTCCTTGGGCAAGGGAAACAAAAGAAAAAATAAACAAATGGGACTACATCAAACTAAAGAGCTTTTGCACAGCAAAAGAAACCATCAATAAAATGAAAATACCAGCAACTTAATGGAAGAATATATTCACCATTGATACATCTGATAAGTGGTCAATATTCAAAATTTATAAAGAACTTATAAAACTCAACAGCAAAAAAAATATTAAAAAGTAGGTAAAAGACTTGAATGTAAACTGCTCCAAAGAGGACATACAGATGGCCCACAGGCCTATGAAATGATGCTCAATGTCGCTAATAATCAGAAAAATGCAAATTAAAACCACAATGGCCAATAGAAATATGAAAAATTCTCAAGGTCACTAATTGTCTGAAAGATTCAAATTAAAATGACAATGAGGTATCACCTCACATCTTCCAGAATGGCTACTATCAATAAATCAACAAATAACAAGTGTTGATGAGGTTGTGGAAAAAAGGGAAACCTTGTGTATTGCTGGTGGGAATGCAGACTGGTATAACCACTATGGAAAACAGTATGGAGTGTCCTAAAAACATTTAAAATTGAATTTTCCTTTGACCCAGTGATCCCACTTCTGGGAATATATCTTAAGAATCCCAATACACCAGTCAAAAAGAATATACTCACCCCAATGTTCAGAGAAGCATTATTTACAATAGACAAGATCTGAAAACAGCCCAAGTGTTCATCAGCAGATAAGTGGATAAAAATGCTATGGTATATTTACACAATGGAATACTACCTGGCTGAAAAAAAAAAAAAAAAAAAAAAAAGGAAGTCTTACCAATTGCAAAAGGATGGATGGACCTGGAGACCATTATGCTAAATGAAATAAGCCAGTCAGAGAAAGACAAATATCATACAATCTCACTAGTATGTGGAATCTAATGAACAAGATACACTGACAAACAAAATGAAACCAGAGCATGAATAAATACAACAGATTGGCTGGTCCCTTAGGGCAGGAGGTGGGGGTGGGGTGGAGTGACTAAATAAAGAAGAAAAAGGAAATCACTAAAGAACTCCCCTTTTCCATATATGCATACCCCATGGACATGGAAAACAATTTTGTAAAGGCCAAAAAAGGGGAGGCAGGGGAGGCTTAAGATGGGCAAGTGGCAAGAGGGGGACTCCTGCAATAATATCTCTATCCAAAAAATTTTTAATAAAATATACTCATTGCAGTATAAAATACTTAAGTAATTATATAGAAATGTATTTTAGGTTTAAGAAAACAAACCACAATGACATACCACCTCATACCTGTCAGAATAGCTATCATCAATGAATCAACAAACAAGTGTTGGTGAGGATTTTGAGGGAAATAAACACTTGTGCACTGTTGGTGGGAATGCAGACTGGTATAGCCACTGTGGAAAGCAGTATGGAGTTACCTCAAAAATTAAAAATGGAACTTCCTTATGATATAGGGACTCCACTTCTGGAAATTTATCCAAAGAAACTCAAAACACTAATTTGAAAGAATGTACATACCAGTATGTTCATTGAAGCATTATTTACAAAACCAAGATTTGGAAGCAGCCTAGTGCCCATCAGTAGATGAGTGACTAAAAAAGCTCTGGTATATTTACACAATGGAATACTACTTGGCAAAAAAAAAAAAAAAAAATAGAAGGAAATCTTACCCTTTGCAATGACATGGATGGCCCTGGAGAGCATTATGATAAGTGAAAGAAGCCAGTCAGAGAAAGACAAATACCATATGATTTCACTCATATGTGGAATCTGATGTACAAACTAAACTATCAAGGAAAATAGAGACAGACTCATAGATAGAGAGAAAGGCAGATAGCTCTGGTGTGTTTGTGTGTGTGTCAGGGTGGGGGGTGGAATGGGGGGCTGGGAGGATGTTGGATGGGGTGGAGGGATTGAGCACAAAAGACAAAAGAGAGATATAATTCATGGGCATGGCAACAGAGTGGTGATTATGAGGTTGGAGGGGGTGGGTGGAGGTAGAAGAGGACATAGTGGGGATAAACGGTGATGGGAAAAATAAAGTTTTTTTAAATTTAATTTGTTAAAACTTTAAAATGAAAAAAAGATAAAATACCACCATTTGAGACAACATGAATGAATCTAGAGAATATCATGCTAAGCAAAATAAGTCTGATGGAATAAACCAAGAACCACATGACATCATATGTGATATAAAACTGAAAGCACTATTAACAAAGAAGAAAACAAATAGAAACTCCTAGCAGCAGTGGGGAGGGGTCTGCAGCCAGCTGAGTGTGGGGAGAGGGGTGCCATGGGAGATTGGCTATGGGAGCTCACTGGCCACCAAGCAGCAGCTCCTGCATTGAGTGTCTGACCTCTTATAGTCACTGCATATCATAACGACTGGTTGACCGGTCATTTCAGTCATTACGATCGTTTAGTCATAACAGTCACTTAGGCTTTTATATATATACTAGAGGCCCGGTGCACAAAAATTTGTGCACTTGGGGGGGAGGGGGGGTCCCTCAGCCCGGCCTGTGCCCTCTCGCAGTCTGGGACTGCTCAGGAGATAACGACCTGCTGGCTTAGGACTGACTGCTCCCGGGTGGCAGAGGGCAGGCCCAATCCCTAGGTGCAGCCCCTGGTTGGGCTCAGAGCAGGGCCGATTGGGGAGTTGGGACGCCACCCCCTGTCATGCACAGAGCAGGGAGATTGGGAGGTTGTGATGCCACCCTCAGTCACGATCAGGGTAGGGCCGATCGGGGGGGTTGGGGCACCGTCCCCTGTCACACTCAAGGCAGGGTTGATGGGGAGGTTGCTGAGCCACGCCCTGTCACGCACAGAGCAGGGCCAATCAGGGGGTTGGGGCACTGCCCCCTGTCACTCACAGAGCAGGGCCCATCAGGGGTGTTGGAGCTCTGTACCCTGTCACGCACAGAGCAGGGCCAATCAGAGGGTTCAGGCACAGCCCTCTATCACCCACAGAGCAGGGCCGATCAGGGGGTTGGGGCGCCACCACTTTCACACTCAGGGCAGGGCCGATGGGGAGGTTATGGCTCTACCCTGTCACACACAGAGCAGGGCCCGTGGGGGGGGGGATTGGGGAGCTCCCCCCTATCAGGCACAGAGCAGGGCTGATCAGGGGGTTAGGGCACCTTCTCCTGTCACAAACAGAGCAGGGTGGATAGGGAGGTTGTGGCCCCGCCCCCTGTCACACATAGAGCCACAGGGCGATCAGGGGGTTTGGGCGCTGCCCCCTGTCATGCTTATCCCAGTGCCGGGAGGCCTCATGGCTCTGCTGATCCCGGTGCTCAGAGGCATATTACCCTTTTACTATATAGAATAGAGGCCTGGTGCATGGGTGGGGCCAGCTGGTTTGCACTGAAGGGTGTCCTGGATCAGGGTGGGGGTCCCCACTGGGATGCCTGGCCAGCCTGGGTGAGGGGATGATGGCTGTTTGCAGCTGGTCACACATCCTTCAGGGTGGGGGTCCCCACTGGGGTGCCTGGGCAGTCTGGGTGAGGGGCTGAGGGCTGTTTTCAGGCTGGGGGTGACTGAAGCTCCCAACTGCTCCTTTTTTTCTTTCTTTTTTTTTTATTCTGGGCCAGCTTTAGCTCTGAGGCTCCAGCTCTTAGGCCTCCACTCCTGAAAGCAGGTTTCTGTCCTTTGCTTACAATATTGGGAATCTGCTGGCTGAAGTCCGGTGGTATTTGTTACAGAGTTTCTTAAACTGCCCGGTCAGAGGCCTGCAGCGGCAGGCGGGGAACGTTGGTTTCCTCCATCACTGAGGCAACCAAGCCTCATGTTAGTTTCAAGCTGCCTGGCTGCCGGCCGCCATCTTGGCTGACAGTTAATTTGCATATCTCCCTGATTAGCCAATGAAAAGGGTAGCGGTCGTACACCAATTACCATGTTTCTCTTTTATTAGTGTAGACTAGAGGCCAGGTGCACAAAAATTTGTGCACTCAGGAGGGTCCCTCAGCCTGGCCTGTGCCCTCTTGCAGTCTGAGACCCCTTGGGGGATGACCACCTGCTGTTTTAGGCCTGCTTCCTGGGGAATTGGGCCTAAGCTGGCAGTCAGACATCACTCTGGCAAGCTCGGGAGCCCTCAGGGGATGTCTACTTGCCATCGGAGAGCAGGCCTAAGCTGCAGTCAGACATCCTTAGCACTGCTGAGGAGGTGGGAGAGGCTCCTACCACCACCGCTGTATTGGCAGCCGTCAACCTGGCTTATGGCTGAGCAGAGCTCCCCCTGTGGGAGCATACTGACCACCAGGGGGCAGCTCCTGCATTGTGAGCCTGCCCCCTGGTGGTCAGTGTGTGTCATAGTGACCAGTCATTCCCAGTCTTTCTGCTATTAGGGTCAGTTTGCATATTACCCTTTTATTATATAGGATAGAGGCCTGGTGCACGGGTGGGGGCTGGCTGGTTATCCCTGAAGGGTGTCCCAGATCAGGGTGGCGGTCCCACTGGGGTGCCTGGCCAGCCTGGGTAAGGGGCTGATGGCTGTTTTCAGGCTGGTCAAGCCCCCCCACCAGTGGAGACCCTCACCCCATGGAGGTTTGGCCAGCCTGGGTGAGGTGCTGATGGCTGTTTTCAGGCTGGCCACATCCCCTTTAGGGTGGGGGGTCCTCACTGGGATGCCTGGCCAGTCTGGGTGAGGGACTGAGGGCCTTTTTCAGGCTGGCAAAGACCCCTGGTGATGGAAGCTCCCAGCCTCTCCTTTTTTTTTTTATTCTTGGATTTATTTACCTTCTATAATTGAAACTTTGTTGCCTTCAGTGGAGCTCAGAGCCAACCAGAAAGCTTGGCTTCCTCCATCACTGGAACAACCAAGCCTCCTGCTTACTTCAGCTCCGTGGCTGCCGGCCGCCATCTTGGTTGGGTTAATTTGCATATAGTCGCTCTGATTGGCTGGTGGGCATGGCTTAAGGTGTAGCGAAGGTATGGTCAATTTGCATGTTTGTCTTGTATTAGATTAGACTAGTGACCCAGTGCACGAAATTCATTCATGGGAGGGTGTCCCTTAGCCCAGCCTGCACCCTTTCCCATCTGGGACACCTCAGGGCATGTCCAACTAAACCGGCAGTTGGACATCCCTCTCACAATCCAGAACCGCTGGCTCCTACCACTCAACTGTCTGCCTGCTTGATTGCCCCTAACTGCTTCTGCCTGCCAGCCTGATCACCCCCTAACCGCTCTGCTGCTGGCCCGATCGCCCCCAACTGCCCTCCCCTGCTGCCCTAATCACCCACAACTGCCCTTCCCTGTCAGCCTGATCGCCCACAACTGCCCTCCTCTGCCATGACCCGCCTCCTCCGCCAGGCCCCATCTCCTCTGTGTGAGGTGGCAGAGACATGGGACTGGCCTCCTCCGTGCCGCACAGCGCTGCAGGACCCTCAGGCCTCCATTGTGCTAATGGCCATCTTGTGGCAGCTGTGTTGTGGCGGCCTTCTTGTGGTGGCTATTTTGTCACAGTATCGCACTTGAGAGCCACCTAGGCTTTAATTAGTATAGATAGATGTCACCCCAATAAATTTAATTTTTAAAAAATTACCTATAATTATTATACTTACCAGTGTGTTTCTCACCATTCAAAGTTATTTTTTTCTTCACTTGCAGTTGGGTTTTTGAGATTGAATCTTGATGCTGTATCATAGGATCTTCACTTGTGCGTTTGTTATGAGCTATATAAAGAGAGGCATTTAGTGTACTAAGTAGAAAACAGATCTACTGTGAAATTCCTAACTTTCAAGTTTATAACATGTGTACAGCATCATTTTTCAAGTAAACAGTTGTAAGTAAATTACTATAATGCAATATCTGACATGAAAATTGTGGTAAGAGTTTTAATGGGTAAGTGTTAAAGCTATCTCCTTAATTCACAAACATTTCTTGTACTAAATATGTTATATTAATCTCTAATTTTCTTGTGTTATTTCTACTTTAAGTTAATGCATATTAATAGGCAAAAATAAAAATGTACATTTACATTATTAGCATTACAGCAAAATATTCAAAACCACATAAATGTTCAAGTATGGAAAACTGGTTGAATAAAATATGGTATATTCCATAAACTATGGCATAGTGTAAATTCTCATGATTAACATGATAATTTCAGATTGCTGTAAATGGACCTAGAAGTGTTTCTAGGAAATAATTTTAAGTGGAAAAAAACATGAAAAATGAAAAAACTATATTTTACCTTCTGGTTTAAAAACATAAAAAAAATAAATAAAAGAAAAAGTAGAAATAAAGAGGTATTTAACTTTGAAACAGGAAACATAAGAAAACAATATGGTCAGTTACCTACAAAATGAGAGGGGACTACTTGGGAAGGAATCATAATCCTCTAACTCTACCATTTTACTTATTTTCTATTTTTAGAATGTGAATCAAGTTTCATATATCAAAAATTAAAATGAAATCAATAAGTATAAGGTAAGAGAATTAAAACTGAAAGAAAACTGAAAGAAATGGATCTACTGAGGAAGAGAAAAAGTACTAATCCAAGTAATGATCAATATATAATTTGACATAAACTCTCTTTCTTGGACAAGAGAGTAAGAGGCAGACTATTAACAAATCACAAAATCTTTTCAGTAGTTTTATCTTTTAATGTTATGTACTAAGCAACTCTGAAACTATTTTAGAAAAATTATAAGATTAAACAAACAAATGTTTTGATGTTCAGAGTCGGGTTCACACTGTGAAAAAAGGATGTACAAACATAAAATGGAGGAAGGTAAAAACAATTCCTGAGGGATGAGGGTGCCTGTGAACACTCATGTTTTCTAAATATCTCTCTGCATACACATGTGCATGTACACATGCACCTGTGTATACACATATGAATATATGCATGTATGTTTATATAAGTCCACCTCCAGGTCAAAATTCTACATTTGATATTTCAGGCCCAACCATAGACAGTTATAAAGACTCTACCTGGCAGTTCTCATGGAAAGGAAACTTCTCAACCTACACCAAACTTGATGCATAGTCACAGGTAGTTGGAGGTAGTTGTAGTCAGACTAAGGCCCATCCACACCATATTCTTAGGCATTCTGAATTCCTATACAAGGTGCCTTCATCAGAGGCTGACTTGTGAAAGGGTGAAGAGTGAACTGATTCACTGTTTTGTAGGTTCCTCTGCCTATACCACATTACTGGGGAAACCTGAAAACACTTTTCTCAGTTCCATCTTAGTATTCAGAACTTTTATATTCCTAGCCATCCTACATTAACATCTGCAAGGCTCCTAAGTTCATAAAAGTGCAAGAACCTTTTATTTATGGCTACTTCAGCAATAAGATGATCTTCCCTTAACCCCCACTCCACATATGATATATATTTGGGGCCTTTTCCTTCTTAAACTCTTGCTTATACTACTGTAATAACTACATAAAACTTCAGTGTTACTTTTAATTTCACTTGCTACCTTAATTTACCAAGTCAAAACTGGCAGCTTTTTCTCTGACAAATTGATACAGCAAACAATGTAGACAATAAAGTAAAATTCCTTTCTGGAAGCAGTACTTTGGGAGATGCTAGTGAGTGTACCAAATGCTTTCAGGACATATTACTGGATTATTTGCAAGACTCAGATGGTCCCACAGGGCACATCACCAGTCACATCAATGTGTTTCCAGAAGTGCTAGTGGATGATTTAGGGACTCTCCAGGAGAGTACTATTGTATTATTTTTGTGTGCTATTCTTTTCATTCTAAGCATAAACAATTGCCCAATTTAGCTCCTGATTCCCTGGCAAAGATACACAGTGAGTAGTGGAATTTGACATTCAACAAATGGGCTCTTGGAAAGCTTGGGAGGCAATACTTTGCTATTGCTTATAGTCTTCTTGTGATGGGCTTTAAAGTCATTGGAGACCCTGTATGCTGAGTTGCATTCAATACGACTGTTAGTTTAAGAATATTCCTAGTTCTGATAGTCAGCTTATGACTCAGTAATTTATTGAAATGGATGATTTAATGAAAAAGAATGTAGACATGCATGCATATAAGCATAACCAATTGACACAGACACTAGGGGTGTGAGGGCACAAGTGGAGGGCTGGGGTGGGGGGCACTGGGGGAATAAGGACACTTATGTAATACCTTAATCAATAAAGAAAAAAAAAACAAAAAAGAATATAGAGGTCAGAGATTTGAAGATGGCAACCTAGGTAAACACCTGTACTTGCCGCCTCCCACAACCATATCAAAATGAAAACTAAAATACAGAGCAATCATCATCTAGAACCACTGTAAAGCTGTCTGAATTGAAGTTCTACAACTAGAGGAGTAAAGAAGAAAGCACACTGACACTGGTAGGAGGTGCATAGGTGCAGAACAAGCTGGTCTGGCACCCACATGTGCTACTTTTTTAATCAGGAGGGAGATCGTCTCTGTGGAGGTCGGCCAGGAGGAGCAAGGAATCCCAGCCCCACATCAGACCCCAAGCCCAGGGTCCCATGGCTGGGAAAAGAAGTCCCTATGGGCAGTAACAACTATGGGCTGTAAAAACCAGTGAGGATTGGGGCTCAGTGACACAGAGGCTGCTAGAGACTCAGCTGTTCCTCTTAAAAGGCTGGCACCACCAACTGAACTTACAAGGTCGTGCCTCCTCTGAGCTCCAGCATCAGGGCAAGGCTCTGAGGAACATAGACACATACAAGGATGAGAAACTGGATCATCTGACATCGGGGAAGGAACTCGGGGAAGGCTTTCTCCCAGATGGAGGTGCTCACAGGGATCATTGGTCCTATGCTGGAACCTCCCCAGTTGCAGGGATGACTGGCAGCCATTTCTGTTTTTCCGCTCTGGTGATTCCCTAAAATCCCTCCTCATCCAATTTACAACCCCACCTGAGCTGTGGGCAGTAGCTTTTGCATATGAATGGCTTGTCCTTGCTCAGGCAAAAAAATCTCTCAAAAAAGCTGAAGCTGGGTCAGGGATCCCCAAATCTATCAATAAAAGGCCCAAGATCCAGCACTAGCACCAGCCTGCCTTGCTTCACAGCTGGGATTCATCTGGGCACTTCCAAACCCAATACAAAGAGGAGGAATCCACAGATCTCCCTGTAGCTCCCACTGGGTAGCTCCAGACAGTAGCTGGCTTTGGACTTCCCTGGAGACCCAAGAGTCAGTATACCCAGTGGTCAGTGTCAGGCCATACCAGATTACAATTAAACACATCCATAAGCAGCACATTCAAAGGGCAGACTCAGTGAGCACCAAAGCCCCACTGAAGCAAGTCTTGCTCCATAGTGGTATCTCCTGCACAGCAGCTCTCCCACTGTAGTTGCAACTGGTCCTCCCAGCCAATCGGCCTGGAGGCCAATTCCTCCCAGTAACACCAACAGCAATCAAGTCTCAACTACAAGACTGTGCTAACATCCCACAAAGGGGTGCATCTAGAGTGCCCAGCTCAGTTGACTGGAAAAGCTGAGCCAGTTGACTGGGCCCTATAGAACAACTACTACACAAGGCCACTCTCTCAACTCAAGGAGACGTAGCAGCTCTACCTAATACTTAGGAAAAAACACAGGGAAGCAGCCAAAATGCAGAGACAAAGAAACATGTCAGAAATGAACGAAATGGAAGAAAGCAAACTATTGGATATAGAGTTCAAAACCACGGTTATAAGGTTACCCAAGAATCTTCTAGAAACCTCCTAAAAAAATGGATAAGGACCAGTCAAAAATTAAGCATACACTGACTGAAATAAATAATAATCTACAGGAATGCTGAGATTAGAGGATTCTGAGAATCAAATCAACAATTGGAAGTATGAGGAAGCAAAAAACACCAAAAAAGAAAAAAGAATCCCAAAACATGAAGATAGTGTAAGGAGCCTCTGAGACAACTTCAAGCATACCAACATTTCCATTACGGGGGTGCCAGGAGAAGAGAGAGAGCAAGATATTGAAAACCTTTTTGAAGAAATAATAGGTTTCCCCCTACCTGGTGAAATAGACTCACAAGTTCATAAAGCACAGAGAGTTTCAAATTAGAGAAAAACAAAGAGGACCACACGAAGGTCTAAAGACAAAGAGAGAATTTTAAAAGCAGCAAGAGAAAAGCAGTTAGTTACATACAAGGGAATGCTCATACGACTGTCAGCTGATTTCTCAAAAATAATATGCACGGCAGAAGGGAGTGGCAAGAAATATTCAAAGTGATGAATAGCAAGGACCTACAACCAAGATTACTCTACCCAGCAAAGCTATCATTTAGAATTGAAGGTCAGATAAACAGCTTCACAAACAGAAAAAGCTAAAGAAATTCATCACCACCAAACTAGTACTATATGAAATGATAAAGGGTATTCTTTAAGAAGGGGAAGAAGAAGAAAAAGATTAAAAAATGAACATCAAAATGGCAACAAATACATGCCTATCAACAATCCTATCTAATAAAAGAGAAACATGGTAATTAGCCATACGTCCGCTACCCTTCCCATTGGCTAATCAGAGCGATATGCAAATTAACTGCCAGCCAAGATGGCGGCCGGCAGCCAGGCAGCTTGAAGCTAACATGAGGCTTCCTTGCTTCAGTGACAGAGGAAACCAACGTTCCCCGCCGGCCTTGCCCGCCTCTGAGCATGCATTTTGAAACATTTTTACAAATATAGAAGCTAAACAAAACCCCAGAAACCTGCTTTCAGCCAGCCGGGAACTCAGAGCTGGAGTTGATACAATGTTTCGATTATAGAACCCAAACAAACTACATACCTGCTGTCAGCAGCAGAGGCCTCAGAGCTGGAGCCAGAGCTAAAGCTGGCCCAGAATTAAAAAAAAGAAAAGAAAAAAAGGAGCAGTTGGGAGCTTCAGTCACCCGCCAGCCTGAAAACAGCCCTCAGCCCCTCACCCAGACTGGCCAGGCACCCCAGTGGGGACTCCCACACTGAAGGGTGTGTGGCCAGCTGCAAACAGCCATCATTCCCTCATCCAGGCTGGCCAGGCACCCAAGTGGGGACCCCCACCCTGATCCAGGACACCCTTCAGGGCAAACCAGCCAGCCCCCACCCATGCACCAGGCCTCTATACTATATAGTAAAAGGGTAATATGGCATCCAGCACTGGGATCAGCGGAGCCGCAAGGCCTCCCAGCACCAGGATGAGCAGAGCCGAGAGACCTCCTGGCACCAGCATCAGCGTGACAGGGGACAGCGCCCAAACCCCCTGATCACCCTGTGGCTCTGTGAGTGACAGGGGGAGGGGCCACAACCTCCCTATCCGCCCTGCTCTGTTCGTGACAGGGGAAGGCACACCAACCCCAAGATCAGCCCTGCTCTGTGCCTGATAGGGGGGAGCTCCCCAACCCCCTGATTGCCCTGCAGCTCTGTGTGTGACAGGGTGCGGCGCCCCAACCCCCTGATCGGCCCTGCTCTGTGTGTGACAGGGTAGAGCCATACCTCCCTATCGGTCCTGCCCTGAATGTGAGAGTGGCGGCACCCCAAACCCCTGATCAGCCCTGCTCTGTGGGTGATAGAGGGTGGCACCCCAACCCCCCCCCCACGGGCCCAGCTCTGTGTGTGATGGGGTAGAGCCATAACCTCCCCATTGGCCCTGCCCTGAGTGTGACAGTGGGGGTGCCCCAACACCCTGATCCGACCTGCTCTGTGTGTGACAGGGGGAGTTCCCCAACCCCCCTGATGGGCCCTGCTCTGAGCGTGACAGGGTACGGAGCCCCAACCCCCCTGATGGGCCCTGCTCTGTGCATAACAGGGTTTGGAACCCCAACCCCCCTGATGGGCCCTGCTCTGTGAGTGACAGGGGGCAGCACCCCAACCCCCTGATTGACCCTGCTCTGGGTGTGACAGGGTATGGAACCCGAACCCCCTTGATGGGCCTTGCTCTGTGAGTGAAAGGGGGCAGGGCCCCAACCCCCCAATCGGCCCTACCCTGAGCGTGACTGAGGGTGGCATCGCAACCTCCCAATCCGCCCTGTTCTGTGCATGACAGGGGGCAGTGCCCCAACTCCCCAATCAGCCATGCTCTGAGCCCGACCAGAGGCTGCACCTAGGGATTGGGCCTACCCTCTGCCACCTGGGAGCAGGCCTAAGCCAGCAGGTCGTTATCTCCTGAGGGGTCCCAGACTGCGAGAGGGCACAGGCCAGGCTGAGGGACCCTTCCTCCCACCTGAGTGCACGAATTTTTGTGCATTGGGCCTCTAGTATTTTTATGGTTTTCCGTCATACATTTAAGTCCTTTATCCATTTTGAGTTTATTTTTGTGTATGGTGTAAGTTGGTGGTCTAGTGTCATTTTCTTGCATGTATCTGTCCAATTTTCCTAACACCATTTACTGAAGACACTATCTTGACTCCATTGTATGTTATTGCCTCCTTTGTCCAATATTAATTGAGCATATTGGTTCGGGCCGATTTCTGGGCTCTCTATTCTATTCCATTGATCTATATGTTTGTTCTTGTGCCAGTACCAGGCAGATTTGAGAACAGTGGCTTTGTAATACAGCTTGATATCTGGTATGGAGATCCCATCTAATTTGTTCTTTCTCAGGACTGCTGCAACTATTTGGGGTCTTTTTTTATTCCAGATGAATTTTTGGAGAGTTCATTCTAGGCCTGTGAAATATGCCATTGGTATTTTAATGGGAAGTGCATTGAATTTATAAATTTCTTTCGGTAGTATGGACATTTTGATGATGTTGATTCTACCAATCCAAAAACATGGTATGTTCTTCCATCTTTTTATGTCTTCCTCTATCTCCTTTTTCAAAATCCTGTAGTTTTCTGAGTAGAGGTCTTTTACTACCTTAGTTAAGTTTATTCCTAGGTAGCTTAAATTTTGGTGTGATGGGAAATGGGATTGTTTTATTAGTCTCTCTTTCTGTAAGTTCACTATTGTGTATAGAAATGCCATAAATTTATAGCATTAAATTTGTATCCTGCTACATTGCCAAATTCATTTATTAAGTCTAATAGTTTACTGATGGAGTCTTTAGGGTTTTTTATGTAAAATACCATGTCATCTGCGAATAAGGACAGTTTTTCTTCTTATTTTCCAACTTGGATGCCTTTTATTTCTTCTTCTTGTCTAATTGCAATGGATAATACTTCCAGTACTATGTTGAACAGGAGTGGTGAGAGTGGGCATCCCTATCTTGTTCCTGTTTTAGGGGAAATGGTGTCAGTTTTTGTCCACTGAGTATGATGTTGGCTGTGGGTTTGTCATATATGGCTTTTATTATGTTGAGGTATGATCCTTCTCATACCAACTTGCTGAGAGTTTTTATCAAAAATTGGTGTTGCCAAAACCGGTTTGGCTCAATGGATAGAGTATGGGCCGGCGGAATTAGAGGTCCTGGGTTCGATTCCAGTCAAGGGCGTGTACCTTGGTTGCAAGCACATCCCCAGTAGGAGATTGAGAAAGGCAGCTTATCGATGTTTCTCTCTCATCGATGTTTCTAACTCTCTATCTCTCTCCCTTCCTCTCTGTAAAAAATCAATAAAAATATATTTAAAAAAAATTGGTGTTGGATTTTGTCAAATGCTTTTTATGAATCAATTGATATGACTATGTGTTGTTTTTTTTTCAATTTGTTTATGTGATGTATCACGTTTATTGATTTATGGATATTGTACCATCCTTACATCCCTGGGATAAATCCTACTTGGTCATGGTGTATGATCTTTCTGATGCACTGCTGGATCTGATTTGCTAAGATTTTGTTGAGGATTTTGGCATCTACGTTCATGAGGAATATTGGCCTGTAATTCTCTTTCATTGTGGTCTTTACCTGGTTTTGGTATTAGGGTGATACTGCCTTCATAGAATGAGCTTGGAAGTGTTCCTTCCTCTTGGATTTTTTGTAGTAGTCTGAGGAGGATAGGTTTTAGTTCTTCCTTGAATGTTTGGTAAAACTCCCCTGTGAAGCCATCTGGTCCTGGGCTTTTGTTTGCTGAAAACTTTTTGATGACTGCTTGAATTTCTTCCATAGTTATTGGCCTACTGAGATTTTTAGATTCTTCCTGATTGAGTGTTGGAATGTTGTATTTTTCTAGGAATATGTCCATTTCCTCCAGGTTGTCTAATTTGTTGGAGTAGAGTTGTCCATAGAATTGTTTAACAATCATTTGTATTTCTGTGGAGTCTGTTGTTATTTTGCCTGTATCATTTCTGATTTTATTTATTTGGGTCCTGTCTCTTTGCTTCTTGGTGAGCCTGGCTAGAGGTTTGTCAATCTTGTTTATCCTTTCAAAGAAGCAGCTCTTGGTTTCATTGATTTTCTGTATTGTTTTTTTGGTCTCTATGTCATTTATTTCTGCTCTAATCTTTATTATCTCCTTCCTTCTGCTCCCTCTGGGCTTTTCTTGTTGCTCTCTTTCTAATTCTTTGAGTTGTAGAATTAGATGAATTATTATCATTTTTTCTTGTTTTTTGAGATAGGCCTGTATAGCTATATACTTTTCTCTCGGAATTGCTTTCATTGTGCCCCATAGGTTTTGGATTGTTGTTTTTTCATTGTCACTAGTTTCCAGGATATTTTTAACTTCTTCTTTGATCTCATTGGTAACCCAATCAATATTTAATAACATGTTATTCAGCTTTCAAGTGTTTGAGTATTTGGGGTTGTTTTTATTGTAGTTTATTTCTAATATTATGCCATCGTGGTCTGAGATGATGCTTGGTAGGATTTCAATCTTCTCGAATTTGGGGAGACTTTGTTTGTGACCCAATATGTGGTCTATTTTTGAATATGTCCCATGAGCCCTTGAGAAGAACGTATATTTTGTGGCTTTGGGGTGAAGTGTTCTGAAGATGTCAATTAAGTCCATCTGATCTAGTGAATCATTTAGGATTGCTGTTTCTTTGCTGATTTTTTGTCTAGAGGATTTATCCAGGGATGTCATTGATGTACTAAAGTCCCCTACTATGATTGTATTATTGTTGATCTCTCCTTTGATATCTTCCAGGAGGTTTTGTATGTATTTGGGTGCTGCTGCATTGGGTGCATATATGTTTACCAGAATTATATCTTCTTCTTGTAGTGATCCCTTTAGTATTATGAAGTGGCCTTCCTTATCTATTTTATGGCCTTCACTTTGAGGTCTCTTTTGTCCTATATAAGTATTGCTACCCCAGCTTTCTTTTCATTTTTATTTGCCTGAAAGATATTTTTCCATGCCTTCACTTTCAGTCTTTGTGAGTCCCTTCTTCTCAGGTGGGTCTCTTGTGGACAGCAAATGTATCGGTCTTGTTTTTTTATCCATTTAGCCACTCAATGCCTTTTGGTTGGAGCATTTAGTCCATTTACGTTTAAAGTTATTGTTGAAGGGTACTTGTTTGTAGCCATTTCTTTTTTTGTGTGGCTGTTTTCTTTCTGAGCTTTTTATTTCTTCTTTTTACACCAGTCCCTTTAGCATTTCTTGCATTGTTGGCTTGGTGGTGATAAACTCCCTTAGCCTTTTTTTGTATGTGAAGCTTTTTCTTTACCCTTCAATTTTGAATGATAGCCTTGCTAGATAGAGTATTCTTGGATTCAGTCCTTTGCTTTGCATCACTTTGTAAATTTCTGTCCATTCTTTTCTGGCCTGATGTGTTTCTGTTGAGAAATCATTTGATAATCTAATGGGAGATCTCTTGAATGTAACTTTCCATCTCTCCTTTGCAGTCTTTAAGATTCTCTCTTTGTCCTGAACATTTGCCATGGTAATTATGATGTTTCTTGGTGTGGGTCTTTTTGGGTTCACCTTGTTTGGGACTCTCTGGGCTTGTGTGATTTTTTTCTTCCCCACACTTCTGGGAAGTTTTCTGATATTATTTCTTCAAATAGGTTTTCTAACCCTTGTTCCTCTTTCTGTTGTTCTGGCACCGCTATTATTCGTATGTTGTTTCGTTTCATGTTGTCCCATAGCTCCCTTAGGCTCTCCTCCTGTCTTTTAATTTTTTTCTCCTATTGCTGTTTAGTTTGCGTGTGTTCTGTTTCCCTGTCCTCTAATTAACTAATTCGGTCCTCCATTTCTCCTAGTTTACTGTTGAAACTTTCTATGGTTTTTTATATTGCAGTATATCACTCTTCATTTCTTCTTGGTTCTTACATAATTTATTGATTTTTTTCATCTGTTTCTTCTTGCTTCTTGCGTAAGTTGTTGATTTTTTCCTCCATCCAGTTTATGCACTCTAGGACCCTTAACCTGAACTCTTTTTCTGTCATGTTGCAGGCCTCTTAGCTGCTTTTCTGGTGAGTCCTCCTTTTCCTTCCTTGGAGGCATTCTTTGTCTACCCATGTGTGATTGTACTGCCATATCTAGATGTTGAATCTTTCAGTGGCTGCTCCTTGGGTGGCAGTGGCTCCTCAGGCTGCAATTGCTCCTTGGATGGTTGTGGTAGCAGCTGCTCCTCAGTTAGTAGCAGCTCCTCTGGGGAGTGCTCTTCACAGTCCTTGTGGCTCCTCTGGCTGGTGGGGGAAGGCTTCACAAACAGCTGCTGTTCCTCAGACTGAAGGTGTGGTGATCAGGAGGCTGCTGTTCCTTGGATGGGGGTGGGCTACACAAGCAGCTGCTACTCCTTCGAATTGTTACTTTTAATCTCTTAAGCGGCCTCAGGACAAGGTGCTTTCCAATAGGGTGTGACAACTGTCTTCCCCCCAAGAAAGGCAGATGTCTACCCCTCCAGTCAAGGCAGATGTCTATGTGGCTGTGTGAGGGAATGACTGAGCCAAGGAGACGTGGGGTGTCTGCCTTCTGATCTCTGTCGCCCTAGTCCCCAATGCTGGCTTCTGCTCCCACAGCTCCAGTCCACTTCACCCTCCCTCTGCCAGAGCACAAGGTGGGTGGCTCCACAGGGAATGTTTGTGCCTTGGCCCTTTAAGAGGGTGCCTGAACTTTCAGCTGCCACGCCCTGGCAGACAGCACCCAACTGCTTTTACAGGTGTACTATTTTTGTCCAGTCCCTTTCCCCTCCCCACACACCCCTTTCATCCCTGATTATTCTCATTCTATGCCCCGATTCTATTATATTCAGCAGTTTATTCTGTTCATTAGATTTTTTATTCACTTGATTTTCAGATTCACTTGTTGATAGATATGTACTTGTTGTTCATAATTTTTATCTTTACGTTTTTCTTCTTCTTCCTCTTCTTAAAGAATACCTTTCAGCATTTCATATAATACTGGTTTGGTGGTGGTGAACTCCTTTAGATTTTTCTTATCAGTAAAGCTCTTTATCTGACCTTCAATTCTGAATGATAGCTTTGCTGGGTAAAGTAATCTTGGTTGTAGGTTCTTGCTATTCATCACTTTGAATATTTCTTGCCACTCCCCTCTGGCCTATATAGTTTCTGTTGAGAAATCAGTTGACAGTCTTATGGGTACTCCCTTGTAGGTAACTAACTGTTTTTCTCTTGCTGCTTTTAAGATTCTCTCTTTGTCTTTTGCTCTTGGCATTTTAATTAGGATGTGTCTTGGTGTGGTCCTCTTTGGATTCCTTTTGTTTGGGGTTCTCTGTGCTTCCTGGACTTGTAAGTCTATTTCTTTCACCAGGTAGGGGAAGTTTTCTGTCATTATTTCTTCAAATAGGTTTTCAATATCTTGCTTTCTCTCTTCTTCTGGCACCCCTATAATTAACATGTTGGTATGCTTGAAGCTGTCCCAGAGGCTCCTTACACTGTCTTCATATTTTTGGATTCTTTTTTCATTTTGATTTTCCTGTTGGGTATTTTTTACTTCTTCATATTTCAAATCTTTGACTTTATTCTTCGGATACTCTTGTCTGCTGTTGGATCTCTGTATATTATTCTTTATTTCAGTCAGTGTATGCGTAATTTCTAGTTGGTCCTTTTTCATATCCTCGAGGGTCTCACTAAATTTATTGGCGGTTTCTAGAAAATTCTTGAAAAACCTTAAAAGTCTGGTTTTGAACTCTATATCCAGTAGTTTTCTTTCCTCCATTTCTGTCATTTGTGACCTGTTTCTTTTTCTCCACATTTTTTATGCTTCCCTGAGTTGATAGAGTGGATTTCTGTGCTAGGTGTCCTATAGGGCCCAGTGGCTCAGCCTCCCCAATTACCTGAGGTGGACATTCTTACACACCTTTGTGGGCTGTGTGCACAGTCTTGTTGTAGTTAAGCCTTGATTGGTGCCTATGACTCCATCTTGGTTTCTAAGTTTATTTTGATTTTTAGATTCAACTAGTGGCCTGGTGCATGAATTTTGTGCACATTAAAAGGGAATTAGAAAAAAACCAAAATGGCGACATAGGTTAACACCTGAAATTGCTGCCTAGCACAACCACTTCAAAACTACAACTAAAGACAAAACAGACATCACCCAGAACCACAGGAAGGCTGGCTGAGTGGAAATTCTACAACTAGAAGGAAAGAGAAAAGCACACTGAGACTCAGAAGGTGCAGAAATAAAATACAGAGGTATGGAGATGCATGGAAAGGGCTGGCAACTGAAGACAAGCTTGTCTTTTTCCATCGGGAGGGAGACACACACTCCTGCTCTGAACTCCAGTTCTGGGCGAGTCTCTGGGGACCCAGACTCATATGGGGAGAAACTGGACTGTCTGGAATCAGGCGGAACTCGAGGGCAACATTCTCGCAGAGGTGCTTGCAGCGATTACCACGGGACACTGAGGCCCGGGGGCCTCATTGGGCAAGACTGAGGATCACCCATAGCTGTTTTTTCCACCCTGTTGATTCCCTGAGACCCCGCCCCACCCAAGCTGTGTGCAGAGGCTTTTGTATATGAATGGCCTGGCTGTTTGAAATCTGAAATTACCTAACAAACTACAGCTGGGTCAGAGAGACCCAGAACATCCAAAAGAAGGCCCAAGGCCCCACAGCAGCTTGCATTGCTTCACAGCTGGGCCTAATCTGGGAACCTTCAAATCCCAAACAAAGGAGAGGAACCTGAAGATCTCTCCATAGCTCCTGCTGGGTAGCCCCAGGCAGAGGCTAAATTAGCACCTCATTAGAGATCCAAGTGCCAGTGTACCCAGTGGTCAGAGTGGGACCATCCAAATTACAACTCCTCAGATCCATAAGGGACACACTCAGGGGGCAGACTCAGTGAGAACCAAAGCCCCACTGAAGCAAGTCTTGCCCCAGAAGGGTGTCTTCACTACAGAAGTTCTCCCACTGCAGATACAGCTGATTCTCACAGCCAATTGGCCTGGAGGTCAATTCCTCCCAGTGATACCAACTACAATGAAGGCTTAACTACAACAAGACTGCACACAGTCCACAAATGGGTGCACCAAGAGTGTCCACCTCAGGTAATTGGGGAGGCTGAACTACTAGGCCCTATAAGATACCTAGCACAGAAAGCCACCCTATCAACACAGGAAAGCAGCCAAATTGTGAAGACAAAGAAACAGGTCACAAATGACAGAAATGGAGGAAAGCAAACTACTGGATATAGAGTTCAAAACCAGACTTATAAGGTTTTTCAAGAATTTTCTAGAAACCGCCAATAAATTTAGTGAGACTCTCAAGAAATCTAGTGAGACCCTCGAGGTTATGAAAAATGACCACATAGAAATTACGCATACACTGACTGAAATAAAGAATATTATACAGAGATCCAACAGCAGACTAGAGGATTGCAAGAATCAAGTCAAAGATTGGAAATACAAAGAAATAAAAAACACCCAACCAGGAAAGCAAAATGAAAAAGGAATCCAAATATATGAAGATAGTGTAAGGAGCCTCTGGGACAACTTCAAGCATACCAACATGTTAATTATAGGGGTGCCAGAAGAAGAGAGAGAGCAAGATATTGAAAACCTATTTGAAGAAATAATGACAGAAAACTTCCCCTACCTGGTGAAAGAAATAGACTTACAAGTCCAGGAAGCACAGAGAACCCCAAACAAAAGGAATCCAAAGAGGACCACACCAAGACACATCCTAATTAAAATGCCAAGAGCAAAAGACAAAGAGAGAATCTTAAAAGCAGCAAGAGAAAAACAGTTAGTTACCTACAAGGGAGTACCCATAAGACTGTCAACTGATTTCTCAACAGAAACTATATAGGCCAGAGGGGAGTGGCAAGAAATATTCAAAGTTAATAATAGCAAGAACCTACAACCAAGATTACTTTACCCAGCAAAGCTATCATTCAGAATTGAAGGTCAGATAAAGAGCTTCACAGATAAGGAAAAGCTAAAGGAGTTCATCACCACCAAACCAGTACTATATGAAATGCTGAAAGGTATTCTTTAAGAAGAGGAAGAAGAAGAAAAACGTAAAGATAAAAATTATGAACAACAAGTACATATCTATCAACAAGTGAATCTGAAAATCAAGTGAACAAAAAATCTAATGAACAGAATAAACTGGTGAATATAATAGAATCAGGGGCATAGAAAGGGAGTCGACTGACAATTCTCGGGAGGAAAGGGATGCGGGGGGTGCAGGAAGAGCCTGGACAAAAATCATACACCTATGGATGAGGACAGTGGAGGGGGTAAGGGCAGAGGGTGGAGTGGGAACCGGGAGGAGGGGAGCTATAGGGAAAAAAAGAGGAACAACTATAATAATCTGTACAATAAAGATTTAATTAAAAAATAAAAATAAACAAATAAGTAATATAATGAACAGAATAAATTGGTGAATAAAATAGAATCATAGGCATGGAAACAGAATAGACCAGGAATTCTCAGATGGAAGGGTGGGGTAGTGGGAAGAGATTAAACAAAAATCTTATATGAATATATACATTACCTATGGACACAGACAATAAATAGGGTGTCAAAGGCCAGGGGTGAGGCAGAAACCATGTGGAGGGGGTAACAGTGGGAAAAAAAATGACATCTGTAATAATCATAATAATGATGATTTTTTAAAAGAACTAGAAAGAATATAGATTCCTGAGAATCACTTTCTCCAGTTACCTGAAGAGACTTTAGAGACTATTTTCCCTCTATAATACAGAAGATTTTTTCAAACTAAGTAAGGAAGACTGGCATCTATTGGGAATGTTAATAAAATAAAGACTGCTTAGGGGAGTTTTGACAGCAGCTATACTGCCCAAGGAAGTGGAGGGAAAAAAGTTGGATAAAAGAACACTAATATCTGAGACCCTCCCCTTCTTCAGCCTGGTACTATTTAGGCTCTGAAAGAAAGGTCCTTTTATGATGAGCTTCCTCCACTGAAAAACCTTTGAATCACCCTTATAGAGGCTCCTAAATCACCATGGTGGTTCCTAGGGTCTACACCAGGGGTAGGCAACCCCTGGCATGCGTGCCAAACATGGCATGCCAGTAACTTTTGCTGGCACACAAAACCTTCTCTTATAATCTTCCATTTACATTTTTTTCTTAATATTGACTTTTTTATTTTTCAGAAAAATTCAGTGTAGGTGCATCTTAGATAAATAAATAATTTTACATAAGAAATTATCTTAAAAACCATATACATGGATTGATGAGAGAGGGAAAGAGCAAGTTCAATAGTGTCGAAAACGAGCTATTGAGGTCTTGGAATGCCATTCCAGAAAATTTTTTCTGTTTAAAAAACTTTGCAACAGCGTTACTCCCCATGTTTTCATCCACATACGCTTGTGAATCTTTGTTCTCAGTGATGAATTTTCTTAAGTCTCATAATACGAGTAGCCTGATGGATGAAAGTAGTAGCTCATGCATATCTCTGAAGGTCACAAAATATAAACCTGATGTAAAATCTCTGTCATCAGTGATGCAGCAGCAAAAGTCCCACTGATAATATCAAACGGAGTCATAAAGTTTTCTGTCGGACTATCAGTGTACATGTATACATTAAAAAATAAATGTAATTTTCATCATCATATACTGTGTTTTTGTCACTTGAATAAATTTTATTATTTTTTCAAAGTTCTTCACATACATACACCTTAAGAGATATCAAGTAGGTGTAACATGTTCTCAAAAAATTAGGGTTGGCATGCAGAAAAATTTTGAGTCAGAGATTTTGCTGGTTTTGGCACGCACTCACAAAAAGGTTGCCCACCCCTGCTCTACACTGATGCAAAGGACAGTAATTATGAGATTTTTAACTAGATTCAGATTTGTAGATTTATTTGTGCCACACTTGTTGGGTTATCAAGTTCAATTAAACTTCCTAATAAGGTCCAGCCAATTGGTCTAGCACACAATTTGGATCTTAATTGATAAATTTTGGGCTCAGAATATCAGCTACTGTCAAGATAGCAACCACTGACCAATAAAGAAAGTGATGAAAAAATGATAATTGGGTACCTACACCTGGACAAATTGAGCAAAGCATTTTTCAAGGAGATTTATGGGTCCAATTATCCATCAGTGGGTTCTTCATCAAGGTACTCATGGATAGGTCATAGTCATGGGGCGCTCAAAAGGCTGTACCATAGGTACACATTGTGACAGTTGCTATGACTTAAAAAAGTGTTATTATTCAATTCCTTCCAGTGAATCTTGGCATTAGTCAGAGATCCCAGTCAATATTTAGCCTAGCTCTGAACTTTAAAAATGAACAAGACATGGGGTAGGCAAGGTTCCCATGTTCCCAGTGGAAATCTGAGGACCTCTGCTAAGGAATATAATCAACTGATAAATGGTATAGAATTGCATTTCTTAGGCCTTTTGAATGGTGGTGCAGAGGTCGCTGTAATCATGACAACCTTTTATACCAAGGTGACAGGAGAATAAATAATCCTATCTGGTTTGAGGTCGAAGGGCAACACAAATAGGATCCTTACCCAGACCGAACTATGGGTGGGTCCCTTTGAGTGAACAAAAACCTCAATTATAATAGTGCCCCCAAATGAATGTATTATTGCTGTAGATGTATTGCCTAAGTGCAGCTCCACTTATATTCTTCCAAACTCTGATGAATATTGTTGCAGTTATGGCCATTGTGAACCTACTTGATTACTAATACCTAGAACATATGTTCCCCTAAAAATATGCCTGAGAAAGAAAAAAATTACTGTCCTCTTTGCTAAATTTAATGCAGCCAAATTCTCCCTGAGACTATATCTCCATTTGATAACTCACTTGTCTTGTATGCCTGGCCTTGAGTTCATAGATACTACATTTATTTTGGCTGTTCAATCCACAAGACAGCCCTTGACACTAATAGTACTTGACTCTGTAAGAACTGTTATGCAGCAAATAATATGGAAAATGTCATTTTTAGTATTCCTCTACATGGCAATAATTAGGATCTTTTCATTCTTATGTGAAATAGATGAAATTTACCATTCACACCCCTCCATAAGTGTACTTAAGTATGTGTAATCAATGACTAGATCATAACTTTGAAAGGATCCCATGAGGGAGGACTAGCCTCTTACTATTAATAATATCATTCTATGGGGTACAGACAAGGGAACTACCTAATAAGGGCTGGACGGCAACTTGCTGTACCATTATTATTGACAAGGTACAAGTACCTAGTACTTAAGTACTTGGGCATGATTTATAAGAGATATGGTATCTCATTCCATGAGTGAAGACCAGCTTTGGCTCTCTATGGTCAAATAATTAAAAGGAGGTGCAGAAATTGATGGAACCATTCACTTACTGGAATTTTTATGGTGTTATGAGAAAGGCCATTTCCTTTCAATGGGGCCACAACCAGAAGAATGACCCGGAGGCCCTCCAAAAAGTCACCCAGGCTACTCCTCCCCTGTGCCCCTCTGATCAATTTTGCCTTGAGTTACAGATCTCAGCAGCCTCTCTATTCACCAATTGGAGCTTAAGGAAAAAAGACTGACATAGGTCAGTAGTATGTTATACTTTTGAATCTGTAATCTCCAGGAATAGCAAGCTAAAAGATGAACACCCTTTAAGAGACAATTATTGGCCTATTATTGAGATTCAGTAGATAGCAAGTACATGACTCATGACTGTAAAACAGTCTCAAGACAAGAAATTGCAACCAAAAGTTATCAATACTTTTACTTGTATTCTCTAATTATCTTAAGGTAGACATACTTTTGGTCAAAGTATAAAATTTAAATAAAACATATGCCCCACCAGGCTTGTATGGCTCAGTTGGTTAGGCATCATCCCATTCACCAAAATGTTGCCGCTTCCATTCCAAGTCAGGGCACATACCTGGATTTCAGGCTTGATCCCGAGTAGGGGCATGCAGGAGGCCACCAATCAATGTTTCATTCTCACATCGATGTTTCTCTCTCTTTCTCTCTCTCTCTCTCTCTCTCTCTCTCTCTCTCTCTCTCTCTCTCTCTCTCTCTCCCCGTGATTCCTCTCTCTCTAAAAATGAATAAAAATATATATTTTTTAAAAAATAAATGCCCCAATACATGTTTTATTTATCAACCAAATAAGAAATTTCTTCTGCCCTGACTGGTTTGGCTCAGTGGATGGAGCATTAGCCTGTGGACTGAAGGGCCCCAGGTTCGATTCCAGTCAAGGGCATGTACCTTGGTTGTGGACACATCCCCAGTAGGGGGTGTGCGGGAAGCAGCTGATCAATGTTTCTCTCTCATCGATGTTTCTAGCTCTCTATCCCTCTCCTTTCCTCTCTGTAAAAAAATCAATAAAATAGGTCTTTAAAAAAAAGAAAGAGAAAGATCTTCTGATGAGTATAATTTAAAGTTATCTATAATTATTATACTTACTAATGACCTTTTCACCTCGGGAACGTTTTTTTTTCTTTACTTGCATTTCTGTTTCTGCCATCAAATCTTCATGCTGAAGCATAAGATTTTCATCTGGTACATCATCCTGAGCTACATAAAGATAATGCATTTAGTGCACTGAACAGAAAAACAGACCTATTGTGAAATCCTTAGATATCAAATTTATAACAAGTGTATAGCAGTATTTTTCTCCTTTTTATAAATACAAAATGTAAGTACCTGACATAAAATGGTGAGAATTTTAATGTGTGTGTGTGTTGAAGCAGTCTCCTTATTTCATAAACATTTCTTGGTATCAAATATATTTTATATTAGTCCCTACTTGTTTTGAATTATAGTTTAGATTAATATATATTCATATACCAAATAATAAAAATGCATATGTCTAAGGTTATTCATTACACCATATTTTAATTGCAAAACTAAAAAGCACCTAAGTGTACAAACATATAAAATTGTTTGAATAACAAGATATGTATTATAAATTATGATAATACCAAATAAGGTGTATAATTTTAACAAAGAGTTATACATACAACTCTGAAAGTAATAAAAAATTGTTATAACCAAATTTGGAGGGATTGCTAAGAGATAAGTTTAAGTGAGAAAAAAAAAACAAATAGAAAATGCAAAGTATGCTATATCTTAGGGGGGAAAAGAAAGGAAAATTAAAAATATAGATACTTAACTTTAGAAAAAAGTAACACAGAAAAGAGAAACCAGAAAGCAAAGTAGTTAGTTACTGAAAATAGTGTAGACCCTACACAGGAAATTATACACAATGACTATTGTTAAATCTAAGCATATCCCTGACATTACAATGTAGCATATTTTTCTGACATTTAACGAAAAAGTATGCATCGACCTCACAATTGCTTTTCCTAGTGATGCAGAGATTCCATAGAGATTTGGATAGTTTGGCTCAATAATAAAAGCAGTGACTTAATTAGGAACTTAATTGATGTCATGGCACAATCCAGAGCTTAATGGAAAATTTTCCAAGCAAGAAAAAGCAGCTACTTTCAAGATACCAATTTGCAGTAGCCATCAGAGTGGTGTAAAAATGGTGGATCATCTGGTGTTAAGGTCTTTCCCAAAGACATCCAAAAGATCCTAAACATCCAATGGATACAAAACAATGAGTATCAAGTAGAAGAACTGATGAACAAAAATAGATCCAGAGAATAACACTGATCAGTCCTTCCAACCTCAGAGAGAAGGCAGGGTATGGGTGTGGGGAGTAGGTAAGAGATCAACCAAAGGACTTGTATGCATGCATATTAGCATAACCAATGGACACGGACACTGGGCAGTAGGGATTTGTCCCAGGAGGTGGGAGTGGTGGTGGGGGGAGTCAACTGGTGAAAAAGGAGACATATATAATACTTTAAACAGTAATAATATTTTTAAAAAAGAAAGCTCTGAGTTACAAGAAAACACAGAGACAATTAAACAAAATCAACAAAACTGTACATGAACAAAATGAGAAGTTTAACAGATAGAGAGAAATCACAAAAAGTATCAAACAAAAAATTCTGGAGTTGAAGAATACAATGAATGAAATAAAAACATTCCATAGAGAAAATCACAATGATCAATCTGAAGAAAGATCTATAAAGTAGAGGACATCATTTGAAAGTATACAGTCCAAGGAAAACAATGACAGTGAAGAAATCCTACAAAAACTATGATATACCATTAAAAGCAATAATTGAATATTATTGAGGTTCCAGAAGAAGTGTGGGAGAAAGGTGATGAAATTTTATTTAAAGAAATAATGGCTAAGAGGCCTCTCATGTGCTCTCTACTTGCACCCTTGCCAACCAATCTCTGCACTGACCTTCAACATGCTATGAATCTGCCAAAACAATTTGTCAGCAAGAATGAGAACTGAGGATTCCAAGATGCCTGCAGACTAACTAGAAGGTCCATCTGTTAGCTCCCAGCCCAGGACTGGACTTGAAGCTAAACTGCAGAGCAATCAATTTAAAAAACCAGTTGAAGTGTAGCTGATGTGACATTTTATAAACAAAAACACAAAGGAAGACAGGGGGAGACATGGAGAGGGTAAGCCCCCTCACACAGGTGCATGGCTGAGAAGCTGGAGGGATACTACTGCAGTGGAGCCCCCTCTCCCTAGGAGCATGGAGTCTCAGCCTTAATCCAGAGCAACAGAGATGGGCAGGGAAGCCCATGTGGCATCAGGCAGTGGAAAATCAGTGGGGATTCACTGTACCTGGGAGGCTCTGAACCCACCATCCCAGGAAAGAAAGTGATCCTATTATTTCAACACCAGCCTGGGAATTTCACTCAGGTCCGTGATTGCTGCAGGGTCCATGTATCAGTGCTCTAACCAGGCAAAGAGTACATCTAGCAGATAATTTGAGGGGCCCTCTATTTTCTGGAAGGACTCAGAAAATAGATCTGATTGAAGACTAGACTGTGTGGTCTGGGAAAAAGGATCAGTGTTACCTACATCAAGCAAAAATGAGGCATATCTCATCCTACCTGCTGAACTACTCAGTCTTCCCCATCTTGATGTGTTCCAAGGCAAAGGGGAAAGCTGAAGAGCTGGAAATTTGGATCCACCCTGAGACATTTGGCCTGTGAAGAGCCTGGGTGGAGCTGGAATTGCAGTCCTGCCTAGATCCAATTACAACAGCAAAACCCATATAACCTACACAAGGGACAGTCAAAATAGGGAGACAAATAAACAGATTATATATGGGGGGAAAAAACAAAAAACACAGGAGAAATCTCCAGAAAAAGAGCTAAATAAAACGAAGACAAGCAATTTCTCAGAAACAGAATGCAAAGTAATGGCTGTAAAGATGCTCAACAGCATGAGAAAGGACATAGAAACCATGAAAAATAACCAGTAAAAGAGGAATACCATATCTGAAATAAAAAATACACTAGAAAGAATAAACAGTAGGATCACCGATAAGGGTTTAATCACCAACATTTATAGGGGACTCATACAACTTAACAAAAGGAAGATAAATAATCCAATCAAAAAATGGGCAAAGGACCTAAATAGACACCTTTCAAAAGAGGACATTCAGAAACCCAAAAGACATATGAAAACATGCTCAAAGTCACTAATCATCCAAGAAATACAAATCAAAACAACAATGAGGTACCATCTCACACCTGTCAGAATGGCTATCATCAACAAATCAACAAACAACAAGTGCTGGAGAGGATGTGGAGAAAAAGGAACACTTGTGCACTGCTGGAGGGAATGCAGACTGGTGCAGCCACTGTGGAAAAACAGTATGGAGTTTCCTCAAAAAGTTTAAAATGGAATTCCCATTTGACCCAGTGATCCCACTTCTAGGAATATATCCCAAGAAACCAGAAACAACAATAAGAAAGGATATATGCATCCCTATGCTCATAGCAGCACAATTTACCATAGCTAAGATCTGGAAACAGCCTAAGTGCCCATCAGCAGATGAATGGATTAGAAAACTGTGGTACATTTACACAATAGAAAACTACGCTGCTGTAAAAAAGAAGGAATTCTTACCATTTGCAACAGCATGGATGGAACTGGAGAGCATTATGCTAAGTGAAATAAGCCAGTCAATGAAAGAAAAATACCACATGATCTCACTCATTTCTGGATAATAAAGACCATTATAAACTGATGAACAAAAATAGATACAGAGGCAGAGCAGCATCGAACAGACTGTCAAACTACAGCGTGAAGGCCGGGAGGGTTGTGGCGGGGAGGTAAGAGATCAACCGAAGGACTTGTATTCAAGCATATAAGCATAACCAATGTATATAAGACACTGGGGGGTAGAGGAGGCCAGGGGAAGGTCAAGGGGACAAAAAAAAAGGAGACATATGTAATACTCTTTGTAATACTTTAAGCAATAAAACAAAATTTAAAAAAAAAGAATTAACAGTAGGTTAACTAAAGCAGAGGGTTGAATCAGTATAAATGAAAGGTAGAGCCCTAGCCCATTTGGCTCAGTGGATAGAGCAGTGGCCTGTGGACTCAAGGGTCCTGGATTTGATTCCAGTCAAGGGCACATGCCTGGTTTGCAAGCTTGATCCCCAGTAGGGGGTGTGCAGGAGGCAGCCAATCAATAATTCTCTCACATCATTGATGTTTCTTTCTCTCCCTCTTGCTTCCTCTCTGAAATCAATAAAAATATATATATTTTTTAAAAGACAAGGTAAAAAAAAAGTCACTGAATCAGAGCAGCAAAAATAAAAGGAAGAAACATGAGGATTTAAGGGAAGTTTGGGTCAATGTAAAACATAACAACATTGCATCATAGAGGTACCGAAAAGAGAAGAAAGTGAGCAAGGAATATAGAACCTATTTGAATAAATAATGACAAAAAAATTCAATAACCTGGTGAAAGAAAAGTTACACAAATTCAAGAAGCACAGAGAGTCACTGTCAAATGAATCCAAAGAGACCCACACCAAGATACATCATAATTAAAATTATAAAAGTTAAAGACATAAAGATAATCTTAAAGGCATTAAGAGAATTAGTTAATTACCTAAAATGGAATTCCCATAACACTGTCAGCAGATTTCTCAACAGAAACACTTCATGCCAGAAGGGAATAGCATGAAATATTCAAAATTAAGAAAAGCAAGGTTCTGAAATCAAGACTATACTACCCAGGAAGACTATCATTTAAAATTGGAGACAAAATAAAGAGCTCCCCAGATAAAAAAGAAAGACTAATGGAGTTCATTACAACCAAAACAGTATTGTAAGAAATGTTAAAGGGACTGCTGGAAGAAGAAAGAATAGAGGGGAACATAGGCATAAAGAATAAAAATGGCAATAAATAAGTACCTATGAGAAATGACCTTAAATGTAAATGAATTAAATGCTCAAATAAAAAAACATAGGGTAGAAGAATGGATAAAAAATCATGAACCAGCTGAAACCGGTTTGGCTCAGTGGATAGAGCGTCAGCCTGCGGACTGAAAGGTCCCAGGTTCGATTCCGGTCAAGGGCATGTACCTGGGTTGCGGGCACATCCTCAGTAGGAGATGTGCAGGAGGCGGCTGATCGATGTTTCTCTCTCATCGATGTTTCTAACTCTCTATCTCTCTCCCTTCCTCTCTGTAAAAAATCAATAAAATATATTTTAAAAAAAATCATGAACCAAATATATGCTGTCTCCAAGAGACCCAACTCAGAACAATGAGATTCACATAGACTGAAGTGAAGGGATGAAAAAAATATTCCATACAAATGGAAACAAACAAAAAAATAGCTGTGGTAGCAATACTCACATCTGACAAAATAGAATTCAAAACAAAGACCATAGCAAGAGATCAAGAGGGTCACTACATAATACTAAAGGGATTGCTCCAACAAGATTATATACACCTGGTAAACATATATGCACCCAATATAGGAGCACCTAAATATATTTACAAAAACTACTTACAGATTTTAAGGGAGACAGACACCAATACAGTCATAGTAGGGGACTTTAAAACCCCACTGACATCATTGGATGAAACTCCCAGACAAAAAATCAATAAGGAAACAGTGACCTTAAATGCCACACCACATCAGATAAATTTAATTTATATTTACATAACATTTCATCACAACATTTTAAGCAGCAAAAGAAACATTCTTCTCAAGTACACATGGAACATTCTCAAAGTAAAACATATGTTAGGACACATAATAAGTCTTTGCAAGTTCAAGAAGATTAAAATCATATCAAGCATATTCTCAGATCACAATAGCATGAAACTAGAAATCAATTACAATAAAAAAACTCAAAACACATCAAGGCTAAAAAGCATGTTATTAAACAATAAATGGGGCAAAAAGGAAAAAATAAAAAATTACCTGGAAATGAAGGAAAATGAACACACAACAAACCAAACATCTATGGAATGCAGCAAAAGCTGTCCTGAAAGAGAAGTTCATAGCATTACAGGCCTAAATCAAGAAACAAGAAAAATCTTTTAAATAAAATATTGAACCCTATACCTAAAAGAACTAAGAAAGAACAAAGAAAAACCTACATTAAGGAGAATAAATGAAATAATAAAGATCAGAGAAGAAATAAATGATATAGAGACAAAAAGTAAACAAAAGGTCAATGAAAGCAAGAACTGATTCTTTGAAAAGATAAACAAGATAGATGAACCCTTAGCCAGACTCATAAAGAAAAATAAAAAGGACCCAAATAAATAAAGCCAGAACAGAAAGAGGTGAGGTAAAACTGACATCACAGAAATACGGAACATTGTAAGAAAATACTGTGAACAACTATATGCCAACAAATTAGACAACCTTAGCAAAATGGACAAATTCCTAGAAATACACTATCTTCCAAAACTGAATCAGGAAGCATCAGAAAACTTGAAAAGACTGATAACAACTAATGAAACTGAAGCAGTAATTTAAATACTCCAAGCAAACAAAACTGCTGGATAAGATGGCTTCATTAGGGAAATTTACCAAACATTCAAAGAAGAACAAACTCTTACCCCCCTCAAACAATTCCAAAAAATTCAAGAGAAGGGAAGAATTCCAAGCTCTTAACACAAGGCCAGCATTATCCTAATTCCAAAACCAGAGAAGGACACTACAAGGAAAGAAAATTTAAGGCTAATATCCACAGGGAGCATAGATGCTAAAATCCTCAACAAAATATTAGCAAATCAAATCCAGCAACACATTAAAAATATTATACACTATGACCAAGTGGAATTTCCTAACCTGGTGAAGGAAATAGATATATTTTCAAAGTCCAGTAAGCACAGAAAGTCTCAAAAAAGATAAACCCAAAGAGGTACCAAAACAAATCATAATTAAAATACCAAAGATTAAACACAAAGAGAAATGTTAAGAGTAACAAGAGAAAAGCTATTAATTATGTATAAGGGAGTTCCCACAAGACTATCAGTTGCTTTTTAACAGAAATTTTGCCAGAATGAATTGGCACAAAGTATTCAAAGCAATGAAAACAAAAAGACCTACAACCAGAATTACTCTACCTAGCAAGGATATTATTTAGAATCAAAGGAGAGATAAAGATTTTCTCAGAGAAGATAAAGCTAGGACTGTCTGGCAGCAGGTGAACTTGAGGGCGGCTTTCCCTCAGAGGTGCTTGCAGCCTTTACAGGGCACTGAGACGCGAGACTCCTTAGGGCAGGGCTAGGGATCTGCCATAGCTGCTTGCTCCGCCCTTTGATTCCTTGAGACCCCGCCCCACCCAGGCTGCGGCAGAGGCTTTTGCATATGAATGCCCCAGCCCTTTGCAACCTGATAATTACCTAACTGCAGCCAGGCCAGACAGACCCAGAACTTAAAAGAGAAGGCCCAAGGCCCCACAGCAGCTTGCATTGCTTCACAGCCGAGCCTCATCAGGGCACCTCCAAACTCCAAAAAAGGAAGGGGAATCTGCAGTTCTCTTCGTAGCTCCTGCTGTGTAACCACAGGCAGAGGCTAAATTAGCACCTCCTTAGATCCAAGAGCCACTATACCCAGTGGTCAGAGCGGGACCATCCAGATCACAACTCCTCAGATCCATAAGGGACACACTCAGGGTGCAGTCTTAGTGAGCACCAAAGCCCCACTGAAGCAAGTCTTGCCCCAGAAGGGTGTCTCCAGCACAGAAGTCCTCCCACTGCAGACACAGCTGATTCTCACAGCCAATTGGCCTGGAGGTCAATTCCTCCCAGTGATCCTACAACAACCAAGGCACAACTACAAAAAGACTGTGCACAAAGCCCACAAGGGGGTGCACCAAGAGTGTCCACCTCAGGTAACTGGGGAGGCTGAGACACTGGGCCCTACAGGACACCTAGCACACAAAGCCACTCTATCAACACAGGGAAGCAGCCAAAATGCGGAGACAAAGAAACAGGTCACAAATGGCAGAAATGGAGGAAAGCAAATGACTGGATATAGAGTTCAAGGCCATGTTTATAAGGTTTTTCAAGAATTTTATGGAACCTGCCGATAAATTTAGTGAGTCCCTCAATAAGTATAGTGAGACCCTGGAGGACATGAAAAAGGACCAACTAGAAATTAAGCATACACTGACTGAAATAAAGAATAATTTACAGAGATCCAACTGCAGAAAAGAGGATCCCAAGAATCAAGTCAAAGATTTGAAATACAAAGAAACAAAAAATACCCAACCGAAAAAGAAAAAGAAAGCTGGGGTAACATTACTTAGCCTCAAGAATTTAAAATAGAGTCTATAACAAATACAAAAAGATTGAAATCATACCAAGCATCTTCTCAGACCACAAGGTCATAATATTAGAAATAAACTATAATAAAAACAACTCAAACACTTGCAAGCTGAATAGCACGTTATTAAATATTGATAGGGTTACCAATGAGATCAAAGAAGAAATTAAAAACATCCTGGAAACTAATGGCAATGAAAACACAACAATCCAAAACCTATGGGGCACAATGAAAGCAGTCCTGAGAGGGAAGTTTATAGCTCTACAGGCCTATCTCAACCAACAAGAAAAAATGGTAGTAAATCATCTAAATCTATAGCTCAAAGAATTAGAAAGAGAGCAATAAGAAAACTCCAGAGTGAGCAGAAGGAAGGAGATAATAAAGATTAGAGCAGAAATAAATGACATAGAGGCCAAAAAAAACAGTACAGAAAATCAATGAAACCAAGAGCTGCTTCTTTGAAAGGATAAACAAGATTGACAAACCTCTAGCCAGGCTCACCAAGAAGCAAAGAGAAAGGACCCAAATCAACAAAATCAGAAATGATAGAGGCGAAAAAACAACAGATCCCACAGAAATACAAATGATTGTTAAAAAATACTATGGACAACTCTACTCCAACAAACTAGACAACCTGGAGGAAATGGACATATTCCTAGAAAAATACAACATTCCAAAACTTAAACAGGAAGAATCTAAAAATCTCAATAGGCCAATAACTATGGAAGAAATTGAAGCAGTCATCAAAAAGCTTCCAGCAAACAAAAGCCCAGGACCAGACGGCTTTACAGGGGAGTTTTACCAAACATTCAAGGAAGAACTAAAACCTATCCTCCTCAGACTACTACAAAAAATTCAAGAGGAAGGAACACTTCCAAGCTCATTCTATGAAGGCAGTATCACCCTAATACCAAAACCAGGTAAAGACAACACAATGAAAGAGAATTATAGGCCAATATCCCTCATGAACATAGATGCCAAAATCCTCAACAAAATCTTAGCAAATCGGATCCAGCAGTACATCAGAAAGATCATACACCTCGACCAAGTAGGATTTATCCCAGGGATGCAAGGATGGTACAATACCCGCAAATCAATAAATGTGATACATCACGTAAACAAATTGAAAGAAAAAAACCACATGGTCATATCAATTGATGCAGAAAAAGCGTTTGACAAAATCCACCACCCATTTTTGATAAAAACTCTCAGCAAGGTGGGAATTGAAGGATCAGACCTCAAGATAATAAAATCCATATATGACAAACCCACAGCCAACATGATACTCAATGGACAAAATCTAACACCATTTGCCCTAAGAACAGGAACAAGACAGGGATGCCCACTCTCACCACTCCTGTTTGACATAGTACTGGAAGTATTATCCATTGCAATTAGACAAGAAGAAGAAATAAAAGGCATCCAAATTGGAAAAGAAGAAGTAAAACTGTCCTTATTTGCGGATGACATGATACTATACTTAAAAAACCCTAAAGACTCCATCAATAAACTATTAGACTTAATAAATGAATGTGGCAATGTAGCAGGATACAAAATTATCGCCAAGAAATCTATGGCATTTCTATACACCAATAGTGAATGTGCAGAAAGAGAGACTAAAAAAGCAATCCCATTTACCATCACACCAAAAAATTAAGCTACCTAGGAATAAACTTAACTAAAGAGGTAAAAGACCTCTTCTCAGAAAACTACAGGACGTTGAAAAAAGAGATAGAGGAAGACATAAAGAGATGGAAGAACATACCATGTTCTTGGATTAGTAGAATCAACATCATTAAAATGTCCATACTACACAAAGCAATCTATAAATTCAACACACTTCCCATTAAAATACCAATGGCATATTTCACAGACCTAGAACGTACTCTCCAAAAACTCATCTGGAATAAAAAACGACCCCGAATAACTGCAGCGATCCTGAGAAAGAACAAAGTAGATGGGATCTCAATACCAGATATCAAGCTGTATTACAAAGCCACTGTTCTCAAAACTGCCTGGTACTGGTACAAGAACAGACATATAGATCAATGGAATAGAATAGAGAGCCCAGAAATCAGCCCCAACCAATACGCTCAATTAATATTTGACAAAGGAGGCAAGAACATACAATGGAATCAAGATAGTCTCTTCCATAAATGGTGTTGGGAAAATTGGACAGATACATGCAAGAAAATGAAACTAGACCACCAACTTACACCATACACAAAAATAAACTCAAAATGGATAAAGGACTTAAATATACGACGGAAACCATAAAAATACTAGAAGAATCCAAAGGCAACAAAATCTCAGACATATGCCGAAGCAATTTCTTCACCGATACAGCTCCTAGGGCATTGGAAACTAAAGAGAAAATAAACAAATGGGACTACATCAAAGTAAAAAGCTTCTGCACAGCAAAAGAAACCATCAACAAAACAACAAGAAAACCCACTGCGTGGGAAAACATATTTGCCAATGTCATATCTGATAAGGGCCTAATCTCCAAAATTTATAGGGAACTCATACAACTTAACAAAAGGAAGATAAACAATCCAATCAAAAAATGGGTAAAGGATCTAAATAGACACCTTTCAAGAGAGGACATTCAGAAAGCCAAGAGACATATGAAAACATGCTCAAAGTTACTAATCATCCGAGAGATGCAAATCAAAACAACAATGAGGTACCATCTCACACCTGTCAGAATGGCTATCATCAACAAATCCACAAACAGCAAGTGCTGGAGAGGATGTGGAGAAAAAGGAACACTTGTGCACTGCTGGTGGGAATGCAGACTGGTGCAGCCACTATGGAAGACAGTATAGAGTCCTCAAAAAGTTTAAAATGGAACTCCCATTTGACCCAGTGATCCCACTTCTAGGAATATATCCCAGGAAACCTGAAACACCAATCACAAAGGATATATGGACCCCTATGTTCATAGCAGCACAATTCACCATAGCTAAGATCTGGAAACAGCCTAAGTGCCCATCAGCAGATGAATGGATTAGAAAACTGTGGTACATCTACACGATGGAATACTGTGCTGCTGTAAAAAAAAAAAGGAACTCTTACCATTTGCAACAGCATGGATGGAACTGGAGAGCATTATGCTAAGTGAAATAAGCCAGTCAATGAAAGAAAAATACCACATGATCTCACTCATTTCTTGATAATAAAGACCATTATAAACTGATGAACAAAAATAGATACAGATGCAGAGCAGCCTCGAACAGACTGTCAAACTACAGCAGGAAGGCCAGGGAGGGTGGGAGGGCAGGAGGGGGGTGGGTGAGAGATCAACCAAAGGAATTTTATGCATGCATATAAGCGTAACCAATGGACATAAGACACTGGGGTGTAAGGGAGGCCATGGGATTGTCAAGGGGCGGGGGGGGGAAGGAGACATATGTAATACTCTTTGTAATACTTTAAGCAATAAAAAAAAGACACATTATAATTAAACTGGCAAAAACCAACAACAAAATAAGAATTTTAAAGGCTGCCAGAGAGACAGAAAGCTGTGTACAAGGGATTTCCCATCAGACTAGCCACTGATTTCTCAACAGAAACACATGAGACTGGAAGGGAAGGGAATGATATATTCAAAGTCATGCAAGCAAGGATCTGAATCGAAAAAATACTATACCCAGCAAGGTTAGCATTCCAAATTGAAGGTGAAATCAGGAGCTTCACAGATAAAAAATGATTAAGGGAGTTTATTACCACCAAACCAGCAATGCAAGAAATGCTAAAGGTACTGCTGTAAAAAAGATGAAAGAGGAAGGGAAGAAGGCATAAAGAATAAAAATGGTGAAAAACAAGTACCTATCAATAATAACTTTAAATATAAATGGATTAAATTCCCAAACAAAAGACATAGGGTAGCTTAATGGATAAGAAAATATGACCCAGATATCTGCTGTCTACAGGAGACCCACCTCAGAACAAAGAACTCACACAGATTGATAGTGAAGGGATGGAAAAAGATTTTTCAGGTGAATGTAAATGAGAAAAAAAGCTGGGTAGCAATACTTATATATGACAAATTAGACCTCAGAGTGAAGGCCATAAGAAGAGACAAGGAATGCCTCTTCATAATACTAAAGAGAGCAATTCAATAAGAAGATATAACTCTGGTAAACATAAATGCACCCAATACCAGAGCACCCAAATACATAAAAAAAAACAACTGGAAGATATCAAGGGAGAGATCAACAGCAATACAGTCATGGTAGGGGACTTTAATACCCCACTAATACTACTGGTTAAATCCTCTACGAGTGGTTCTCAACCTTCCTAATGCTGAAACCCTTTAATACAGTTCCTCATGTTGTGGTGACCCCCCACCATAACATTATTTTCGTTGTTACTTCATAACTGTAATTTTGCTACTGTTATGAATCGTAATGTATATATCTGATATGCAGGATGTATTCTCATTGTTCATGACCCACAGGTTGAGAACCACTGCAAAAATCAGCAAAGAAACTTCAATCCTAAATGACTCACTAGATCACATGGAATTAACTGAAATCTTCAGAACATTCCACACACAGCCACAGAATATACATTCTTCTCTAGTGCATATGGGTCATTTTCAAAGATAGACCACATATTGGGACACAGGCAAAGTCTCTTCAAATCAAGATGATAGAAATCATAGCAAACTCCTTCTCAGATCACAATGGCATAAAATTAGAAATCAAATACAATAAAACACTAAAAAAAAAATCAAACACTTGGAGGCTAAGTAGCATGCTATTAAACAATGATTGTGTTACCAAAGAGATCAAAGAAGAAATAAAAAGCATCCTGGAAACAAATGACAATGAAAACACAACAATCCAAAATCTATGGGACACAGTGAAAGCAGTCTTAAGTGGGAATTCATAGCTCGACAGGCCTACCTCAAAAAACAAAACCAAAAAAGAGGTAATAGATTATCTAACCCTATAACTCAAAGAGTTAGAAAGGGAGCAACAAGAAAAGCCCAGTGTAAGCAGAAGAAAGGAAATAATAAAGATCAGAGTGGAAATATATGACATAGAGACCAAAAATACAATACAAAAGATCAACAAAACCACTCTGATTTGGAAATTATTTCCCGGAGTCCACTAGTCACTAGTGTTAATAAATGGGTTCCTCCCTTTTCTCTAGGAAGCATGCTTGATATTTCTTTTCTCTTCTGTAACATATGGTTCCCTGAATCAGGAAGCTAACCTTGTTTTGGCTTTGTTTAGCCTCTGGTGAGTGGACAGGGTTTGGCGCCCAGGGGCACGGGGACAGGCCTCCAGAAGGTGCCCACTGCTGGTTTTAGCAGAATTGAACCTGCGGGAACTCCAGGCACTCTCGGACCTCAGCCCAGGACCCGGCCGGCATCTGGAGAAAGTGGACAGATACCTCTGAACCTGTCAAAATAATCTGTAAGGTAGGGGTCCCATTCAGTCAGGCCTATTCCAAGTGAGTAGAAGGGGGAGCTTGATCACATCCCCAGAAGTCATAGGACTTCGTCAGGTAATCAGGAATCAGGACTCCGGAGGTGAGTGAATTCAGATTCTATTAAGGAATTATGGGTTCACACTTTTGTTTGCTTGTGTGGGACTAGACAATTTGCTACTGAGAAGGGGCGGGGGGGGGGGGGACTGGACGCAGCCTTAACTCCTCTGGTAGGTTCTCACCGAGATGTCAGTTGAGAATTCTGGTCTGGGGCATGGGTGCTGGAAGAGTGCCCCCATGCCCATCTGGGGAGTTGGGCATTATCTGCTCAGCTCCAGTCTGGGCTAGTCTACTGAAAGAGTGTGAGTACGGATATTTGTCTTGGCATAATTATCTGTTATTAACTGGTCTGTGTGAAAGCGAAAGCTACTTTGATTTTCTGTTTGCTCATGTGGTTAAAACGTTTGATTTGCTGAGGGCTGAACCGGTGGTGGTCTGCAAAGGTCTTGGGCAGCACTGTTGAGCTGGTTTTCTCGAGACGTTTGCTCTCTGTCACGGGAGGAATCAGCCCACTTAGTGAGGATTTCTGTCTACGTTTGTGTATTAGGGACTTGTCCTGTATCTGGAGGAGTGGCTTCTAGATGCTATTCACTGTCTCTGGGACTTCTGGCAGGGAAGTCAAAACTTGGACTGGCTAAGGGTTCGAGTCTGGCCTGTCTTTAAAAAAAAGAAAAAAAGGTAGAAGAGAAGCGTTCCTAGGCAGTTTTCTACTGCCTCTGTTCAGGGACTTGCTCTGTATCTCTGAACAATTGAAACTGATTTGGTGGTATTTTGTGGTATAAATGTGGTGCGCGCCGGTGTAAAAGTGTTTTTATGTTTGTTTCTGTTTTGTTTTGTTTTCTTTTTAAAAAAACAAACCTTCTAAACCTCTCTCGAGCTTCCGTGATGATTCAAAGTTTTTAATGGGGAATGTTATCTGTCTTTATTGTTTAAATATGTGTCTTTGTTATTTAAAATTGTTTAGCTAGTGAAATTTCTGTTTGTGTCTCTTAAAAAATATATGAATGTATTGCTAATCTGAGGAATGTTAATTATTTACATGTCACCTAAAAATTAAGGCTAAGAGTTCTAACTAACTTGAAAGTATGGCTTTGGTGTAATGGAGGAAGATAAAAGATAAAGAGAAATGTTGAAAGAAAGTTGAATGGATAACAGGCCAGTAAGCTGGGACAAGTAGAATAGGGAAACTGAGCAGAAATTCTGTCTTCCCTAAATCTTTAAATCCTGTCTTCCCTAAACCAAGGACACTTGAGAGTAAATAATTTGCATTTGCCTCCCTAAACAGAGATTAAATAGTTTATGTCAATCTGATTAGTGTCATTTGCTGTCCACACCCAAGGACAACGAAGTTAGAAAATAAGTCTAATTTTGATTAGTTCTTTTATTCAGGTATTTTTTAAAGAGGAGGCAACCCAGTCCCTCCCTGCAACATGGGTAATAGCTCCTCCTCAAACTTGACTGTCTTAGAATGTATGTTAAGGAATTTTAAAATTGCTCAAACCTTGCCGCCTTGGGTCCAGTTCTTCGTGTGTAAGAAGAGACAGTAAGGTTTAGTAGCAGGAGCAGGCCAGAAGAAGCTGGCAAGGCCATCCAAACCACCCAGCCGCTATTGGCCAGAGCCGCCTGAGGCAGACCTCATCAGACTGGCAACAGCTGACTCTGACTAAGACAGATTGGGCTCTTTCCAACTGGGCCCCCGTGAGCCCATGGTCGAAATGAAAATCGGGGGCCAGACTGTGAACTTTATGGTTGATACAGGGGCAGAGCACTCAGTAGTTACTCAGAAGGTCGCTCCCCTCTCAGGACAGGAAGTCACCATTATTGGAGCTACTGGGGACCACAGTTGCAGACCGTCCTGCCGCCCCACCGATGTCAGTTAGGCGGCCACCAGGTGGTTCATGAATTCCTGTATTTGCCAGATTGCTCGGTCCCTCTAATGGGCAGAGACCTCTTAGCCAAAATGGGAGCAAAAACCACTTTTGCTCCAGATGGCTCAGCACAGCTTCGCCTAAGTAAAGAGACCTCCCCAATGATCCTGTCCTTAGCGGTGCCAAGGGAGGAAAAATGGAGACTTTATATCCCCCAAAGGCCTCACCATTAGAACCTGAATTAGAGAAAGAATTCCCGCTCGTCTGGGCAGAAGGGAATCCTCCAGGCCCAACTAAGGACCATGCCCCGGTACTGATCGACTTAAAGCCTGGTGCACAGCCTGTTAAAATCCGCCAATATCCAATTTCAAGGGAAATGAAGGCTAGGGACTGAAAGGAAGCAGGCAGTGTGTGCCATCCCAGTCCCTAGTATCCGGCAGCAGATTCAGGAATTCCTGGGAACGGCAGGGTTCAGTTGAATTTGGATCCCAGGGTTTTCAGACCTGGCCAAGCCTCTCTTTGAAGCTTTAAGAGGAGAAGTCTGACTGAGGTACTGGCCAAGACCCCATTGGGTTGGGAGGACTGGAGGCTGCATATTTTCTTGTAGACCGCAGTTTGCTAGACCGAGGTCCAAGCCCAGTTGTATAGGGGTTAAGCTACCTGTGTACAGCGAAGCAACTCTCTCCCGTGCCAGAACACATTTTGGGGAATTGGACAGACTGTGTTTGTGACTGGAAAGAGGACCCAGCCGCCACGCACAGCACTGACAGTGGCCTGCAGAAAACTGTATAATAGACTTAGACAATGCCTGCGTTTTCATGGACATGGTCCAGAGAGACAAGGACAATTTTGCTTTATGTGGGAAGGTCAAGAATAGACTTTAGTCACCTCCCTAAGATATTTGTATAGCCCTACCATGTGTCATGTTTAGTAGCAGAAGATTTAGCTGTCAGAAGTGGCCACAGTGCCAATGTTATACTTCATTATAAAAATATAGTAATCTTAATTCTCTTATAGATTTAAATGCAGTTGTCAAAAGGGCAGGTGCCCAACTGGGCAAAGAAGAATACCCATCAGGTTTTGTCTCTATTGAGAAATAGTTGGCAGCCTGTATACTGTCTTGCAGGCCTGTGTTAACATGCCCATTGTCAGGGGTGGCACAAACCTCAACTTTAGGAAAGTGGGAGAGGCCTGTTTGGAAAAAAGGGAAGTAGTGAAGTGGTGGTACTAGCCCTCTGTTACAGGAATTACAGACCCTGTGAGGTCCTGTGACATGTGAGACCCTGTAAAGAAATAAAGCTCCCTTAGTCTGTTTCGAGAGGACAAGCAAGTAAGGGGAGCCCTACTACAGGGACAGCTGTGACTATCTATTTGACTATAGACACATTGTAATTTCTTCTTACCATTTGAAGACAGTTATATCACTCTGAAGAGTCCATAAAAAGAACTGACAAGGAAAATCAGAAGGTCTTAAAAGAGGTCAGTATATTTTTCTCCTTACATAATTCCTCCAAAATTTGGCAATGCTTAATAAATCATGATAATACATTTCTTTGCATAAATTCAATAAGACCGGTTTCCAATAGTAGTTTTATTGACTGGAAACTTTGACTGGAGTATCATGTTTTAAAGAGACCTGTCTGTACTCTGAAGACTTGAAGCCAATAAGAGTGCCATGGAAAAAGCCTGGTTTCCTGCTTGGGAGCCCTGAAAATGGCTGGTGCTGGAGCATCAGGCCCATGCCCTACCATCACTGGCAGTTGGTAGAGTAGAAGGGGAGCAATAAGGGCACCTCTGCATCCCTGCGGAACCCCCATGTACTCTGAGCCGCAACGAGTGGAAGGGCTATTGAGATGAGCCTTAAAGCCTAGAGTGTAGGCCTAGGTGGAGTCACTGCAGGTGAGAGATTCACCTAACTCAGCAGATACTGCAGGCAGGCCTGATGGCAGCTGGGTGGCTTGGCTTCCCGGCCCTACGGGCACACTAAGATTCAATCATGAAATTCCGGCAAAGGTAGTCAGTTACCATTCTTGTTGTGTTTATGCAAACCATCAGGCCAAATTGAATACAATAGAAAAATTGGTCTTGACTTGGCTCTTTAATAAACATAGAGGTAATTCTGAGGAGAAAAATTCTATTTCAATAGAGGTTATTAAAACTGAAATGTTTTGTTTCCCTTCTACCAGACCATTTGTTACAGGTTTGTCTCTGCCAGGTAACAAGCTCACCCCCTTCTGTGCCCAGGCCTCATCATCCCTCTGACAGACAGCAAGGATCTCTTGGCTCTGAGAGAAAACTCCGTTTCTCCTCAGCATGAAGCAGCTACAGAAGAAATTCAACATCCATTTTCCCTAAAAGAATTCAGAGCCAGGATCCTTGAGGTAATATATTAGGCAGTTAGACAGATATGAGCAGGGCAAGGATGATGGGCCAACTGGCACTACTGGATGTGTATGTGAGACAAGGGGCATAGTCAGAGGGGTCCTCACCCAAAGTCCTGGGACTTGGAAAAGACCAGTAGCCTACTTGTCCAAGAGACTCTACCCTATTGCATCCAGTTAGCCTGCTTGCCTCCAGGCAGTAGCAGCCACAGCTATGTATGTGGTTGAGGCTTTGCTCCGGAGCGCACCGAAGTGCTGGATGTCAAATGCTAGAGTCATCCAGTTTCAGGATCTTCTAGTACCAGCCTCCTTCCTGATGATGACCCTGAGGAACCCCTACATAACTGTTTAGAGGTCGATGACTGTGTAAAGACAGCCCACCTGGGCCTCACTGACACCCCACTGGCATCGCTGGATGAGGTACTATTCATGGATGGAAGCAGTTCTGTCCAGGGAGGAATCAGGTATGCGGGGGCGGTGGTGGTTGCTTTGGACTGAACCATCTGATCTCAGGCGCTCGCCCGCAGGACTTCGGCACAGAAGGCCGAGTTGGATGCCCTTATTCAGGCTCTGTAGTGGGCAAGAGAAGAATCAGTGACAATTTTGGCTGATGGCAGGTATGTGATTGCAACAGCTCACGTGGGGAGTGCTGTTGCAGGGTATGGGGACTCCACAGAGGCAAGAGGAAACCGGACCGCAGACAAGCGGCCCAGAATGCTGCCCTGGAAACCAGTGGGGCCTCTACAGATTCTGGTGGGTAAAGGCTGAAATCCATAACTAATTTTTACTCAAGTACTTACAGGCTTTACAGTCTACCCAGAAAGCAATCCAGAAGCATGTCCCAGATGTTTTGCCTTCCAACCTGGTGACTCTGTTTGGGTAAAGACCACCCATGGACTGACTCCTACCTGGAGGGGACCACATACCGTCATCCTGACCACCCCCACGGCTCTCAAGGTTGCAGGACTAAACACCTGGATCCACACTCCCAGGTGAAGGCAGCCCACCAGCCGAATTACATCCAGTCTGGGTGGAAGGTGGCCTCTGAACAGAAACACCCCCTGAGGATTCGTTGCTCCACAAGGCTAAAAGAAGCTTGTGGGACAAGGGGGGGGGGGGGGGTTGGGGGGAGGAGGGTAATGAGGAGGAACCTGGTCTTGCAAGGCCTGTCAAGACATAAAAACTGTGAACAATGCATCATTATTGCTAGCTCCAGGACAGATCATCTGATATGACCTGGGAACCCCCAACACCTGGGGGCCTTCCTGTAAGCCCACAAGGGGGCGGAACCATATCTGCAAGACAAAGACCCCAGAAGATTATAAAAAGCAAAGCCTCTGTATGTTACTTCGCTCTGGTCTGGAAATTATTTCCCGGAGTCCACTAGTCACTAGTGTTAATAAATGGGTTCCTCCCTTTCTCTAAAAAAAAAAAAAAAAAAAAAAAAAAAAATCAACAAAACCAAGAGCTGTTTTTTTGAAAGGATAAACAAAATTAATGAACCCCTAGTCAGGCTCACCAAGAAGTAAAGAGAGAGGACCCACGTAAACAAAATCAGAAATGGAAGAGGTGAAGTATCAATCGATCCCACAGAAATACAAAGGATTATGATAAAAGACCATGAGCAACTCAATTCCAACAAAATGGACAACCTAGTTGAAATGGACATATTCTTAGAAAAATACAAGCTTCCAAAACTCAATCAGGAAGAATCAAAAAACCTAAATAGGCTGATAACTACTGATGAAATTGAAGCAGTAATCAAAAATCTTCCAGAAAACAAAAGCCCTGTTTCAGATGGTTTTACAGGGGAGTTTTATCAAGCATTCAAACCTATCCCCCTCAGACTACTACAAAAAATTCAAAAGGAACATTTCTAAGCTCTTTCTATAAAGCCAGCATTAACCTAATTCCAAAACCAGATAAAGACACCACAAAAAAAGAGAACTACAGACCAACATTCTTGATATACATAGATGATGAAATACTCAACAAAATTCTCAGCAAAACAGATCCAGCATTACATTAAAAAGATCATACACCATGAGCAAGTGTGACTTAATTTGTGGATGCAAGAATGGTACAATATCTGCAAACCAATAAATATGATACATCATATAAACAAATTGAGAGACAAAAATCACATGATCATATCAATCAATACAGATAAAAGCATTTGATAAAATTCAACACCCTTTCTTGATAAAAACCACCAGCAAACTTGGAATAGAGGGATCATACCTCGATATAATAAAAGCCTTATGTGTCAATCCTACAGTCAACATTGTACTCAATGGGCAAAAACTAAAACATTTCCCCTAAGAACAGGAACATGACATGAATGCCCACATTCACCACTCATGTTCGGTATAGTACTGAAAGCACTAACCATAGCAATCAGACAAGAAGAAGAAATGAAATGCATCCAAGTCAGAAAATAAGAGGTAAAACTGTCCTTATTCACAGATGACATGATACTGTACATAGAAAACCACAAAGACTCCATGAAAAACTACTAGGCCTAATAAATGAATTCAGAAACGTAGCAGGATACAAAATTAACACCCAGAAATCTATAGCATTTTTACACACCAATAATAAACTCACAGAAAGAGAAACTAAAAAAATATATATCCCATTTACCATTGCACCAAAAAATTTAAGATACCTAGGAATAAACTGAACTACAGAGATAAGACCTGTACTCGGAAAAATACGGGACATTGAAAAATCATTACACGTTAAGCGTCATGTCAGTCACTGGTGACTGACACTATACTTTCTGTCTGGAACACAAAACAGGCTGGACAGTTAACGTGTTTTAAACAAATGGAAAAACATACCATGTTCATGGATTGGTAGAATGAACATCATTAAAATGTCCATACTACCCAAAGCAATCTACAGATTCAATGAAATCCCCATTAATATACCGACAACATATTTCAAAGAACTAGAACAAACTCTCCAAAACTTAATCTGGAATGAAAAAGGATCTGAACAGCCACAGTGATCCTGAGAGAGAAGAACAAAGTTTAAGGGATCACAATACCAGATATCTAGCTATATTACCAAGCCACAGTTCCCAAAACTGCCTGGTACTGGCACAAGAAAAGACATATCGACCAATGAAACAGAACAGAGAACCCAGAAATCGACCCAAGATATTATCCTCAGTTAATATTTGACAAAGGAGGCAACAGCATACAATGGAGTCAAGACAGTCTCTTCAATAAATAGTGCTGGGAAATTTGGTCAGGTACATGTAAAAAAAATGAAACTAGATCACCAACTTACACCATACACAAAAACAAACTCAAAATGGCTAAAGGACTTAAATGTAAGAAGGAAAACCATAAAAATCCTATAGGACTCCATAGGCAGCAAAATATCAGACATATATCGTAGCAATATCTTTACCAATACAGCTCCTAGGGCAATGGAAACTAAAGAGAAAATAAACAAATGGGACTACATCAAAATAAAAACTTCTGCACAGCAAAAGAAACCATCAACAAAACAACAAGAAAGCCCACTGCATGGGAGAATATATTTGCCAATCCTATTTCAGATAAGGGTTTAATCTCCAACATTTATGAGGAACTCATACAACTTAGCAAAGGAAGAAAAACAAAAAAATCAAAAATGGGCAACAGACCTAAATAGAACTTTTTGAAAGAGGACATTCAAAAATCCAAGAGACATATGAAAACATGCTCAAAGTCACTAATCATCTGAGAGATGCAAATCAAACAACAATGCGGTACCATGTCAGACCTGTCAGAATGGCTATCATCAACAAATCAACAAATGACAAGTGCTGGAGAGGACGTGGAGAAAAAGGAACCCTTATGCACTGCTGGTGGGAATGCAGACTGGTGCAGCCACTGTGGAAAACAGTTTGGAGGAGTTTCCTCAAAAAGTTAAAAATAGAATTCCCATTTGACCCAGCAATCCCACTTCTAGGACTATATCCCCAGAAACCAGAAACACCAATCAGAAAGGATATATGCACCCTTATGTTAATAGTAGCACAATTTACAATATTTAAGATTTGGAAACAACTTAATTGCCCATCAGCAGATGAGTGGATTAAAGACCTGTTGTACATCTACCCAATTGAATGCTATTCTGCTATAAAAGAGAAGGAACTTCTACTATTTACAGTAGCATGGATGGAACTGGAGAGCATTATGCTAAGCAAAATAAGCCAAAGAAAGATAAATATCACATGATCTCACTCATATGTGGGATATAATGATCAACATAAACTGATGAACAAAAATAAATCCAGAGATAAGGTGCAGGGGAGTTGTGGGGGGTTAGAGATCAGCCAAAGGACTTGTATAAATGCATATTAGCATAACCAATTGACACAGACACTGGGGCAGTGGGGGCTTTCCCTTGGGGTTTGGAATGGTGGGGGGAGTCAATCTGGGAAAAAGGAGACATATGTAAAACTTTAGACACTAAAGAAAAACAAAGGAAAAATAAATAAATCAACAAATGACAAGTGCTGGCCAGGATGTAGAGAAAAGGGAACCCCGGTGCACTGCTGGTGGGAATGCAGACTGTTATAACCACTATGGAAGACATTAAGGAGTTTCCTCCAAAAAATAAAAATGAACTGCCATTTGACCTAGTGATCCCACTTTTAGGAATATATCCTAAGAAGCCTGAAACACCAATCCGAAGGTATATATGCACACTTATGTTCATAGCAGCAGTATTTTCAATAGCTAAGATATAAAAACACCCCAAGTGCCCATCAGCAGATGACTGAATAAAAAAGCTATGGTACATTGATACAATGAAATAATATATACAATAATACTATCTATAATAATAAAAGTATCATATGCTAATTAGACTGGACAGCCGAACGACCTTCCGGATGAAGCCAGAGTGACAGGGGCTGAAGCAGAGGAAGGGGCAACCAGGCAGGCAGGCAAGCAATTAGGGGTGATCAGGCAGGCAGGAAGAGTGGTTAGGGATGATCAGGCAGACAGGCAAGCAGTTAGAGGGGATGAGGCAGGCAGGCAGAATATTTAGGGATCCCTGCAGGATTGGGCCTAAACCAGCAGTCGGACATCCCCTGAGGGGCCCAGGATTGCGAGAGTGTGCAGTCCTGGCTGAAGGACACCTCCCCCCCACCCCGCATGCATGAATTTTGTGCACCAGGTCTCTAGTGCAGCTATAAAAACGAAGGATCTCTTACCCTTTAGGACAGCATGGAGGGAACTCGAAAGTGTTATGCTAAGCAAAATAAGCCTGTCATTAATAGACAAATATCACATGATCCCATTTATATGTGGAATCTAATGAACAAAATAAACTGATGAACAAAATAGATCCAAATACATGGAAGCATGCAACAAGCTGATTATTCTCGGGGGGGGGGGGGGGGGGCAGGAAGGGATTACCCAAAGACCTTAAAGGGCATATATGCAAAACCTATGGACTCAGTCAATCGTGTGGGGCAGACCTGGGGAGGGGTAAAGAGTGGGGAGGATAGAGTCAATGAATAAAAATATATGGAGACATCTGTATTATTTCAACAATAAAGATAAATTTTTAAAAATAAGATATGAAAATGAAGAAATTTCTACCAATCACATAGATATACAAAAGACCATTAGAGAAGACTATGAATAATTATACACCAACAAGTGAACAATTTAGAAGAAACAGATAAATTCCTAGAAATATACAATCTTCCAAGATTTAATGACAAAGAAATGAAAAATCTGAATAGATTTTTATGGGTAGATAATTATGGGTAATTATAATTAATCAGTCATCAAAAAACCTCTAACAAAAAGTCCCAGACCCAGATGGTTTCACAAGGTTCAAACATTAAAAGGAGAGTTAATGCCTATTCTTATATCCTATCTAATAAAAGAGTAATATGCAAATTAACCATCACTCCAACACAAAGATGGTGGCACCCATAGCCACAAGATGGCAGTGCCCAGTCCTCTCAGCCCCGCTGGAGTCCTCCAGTCCCAGGGGTGGCTGCTGAGAACAGGGCCTGCTTGGACATTGCCCACAGCAACCCAGAAGCAGCCAAGTGGGCCCTGCAGAGAGCAGAGAACCACAAGGAGTGGGCTTAAGCCATCCGTACAACATCCCCTGAGGTCTCCCAGATTGGAGAGGGTGCAGAATGGGCTGAGGGACTCCCACCCACCCCCTGTGTATGAATTCCATGCACTGGGCCTCTAGTTATTACTTAAAATTGAAGACAAAAGAATATTTCCAAACTCATTTTGCAAACCAGAAAATGAAAACATTAATTCAAGAAGACATTTACACCCTTATGTTCATTACACATTATTTACAATAACCAAAATATGGATGCAACCTAAGTGTCAATTGATAGATGGGTGTGGACACAGACAACAGTGTGGTGATGGCCAGAAGGGGTTGGGGGCTGGGTTGATGGAAGCAAAGAGAGTGGGGGAATAGGATAATTTAGATACTCAAAGACATCAATAATTTAAAATATGAATAATTAAAATATTCTCTAGTTTTCTTGGCATATTCACACTTTAAAATAGTTAAAATTCTAGGCATCAGATATTTATGGAAAAATATGTAACAACATAAAAATATAAAGCAGAGAAAAGATTAAAAGAAACTTAAATCAGGCATAAAAAACAGGAAGCACAAAAAATGATGTAACTTAAACCTCTAAATATCATAATTAGAACAAGTGTGATTACAAGTGCTAATTAAAAGCCAAAGATATAAGATGGAATTTTTTAGATATATAACTATAAGCTTCATAGAAGTGATATAGAAAAGTCATAAAAATACAGAAAGTTTAAAAGCAACAAGTTAGAAAAAAGTGTATCATGCAAATACCAATTAGAAGTTGGTGGAGCCACATTAATAGCAGGCCTAGTAGTTTTTAAGGCAAACAAACAAAAACTATAAAATAATAAAGTGGGTCCTTTCATTAGGACAAAGAGCCTCTATCTAGAAATAGTATTACTTTTTAATTTATATGTATTTTTATAATAAAGTCTCAAGGTTTAAAGCAAAACCTGATACAACATAGGAAGAAATAGAGAAATCAATAATCATTGTAGGACATTTTTTTTTAAGATTTTTAATTTATTTTTAGAGAGAGATAAGAAGGGAGAGGTAGAGAAAGAGAGAAACATCCATGTGAAAGATAAACATAGATTGACTCCCTCCAGGGATTGAACCTGCAACTGGGCATGTGCCCTGACAGGGAATAGAACTGGCAATATTTCAGTGCATAGGATAATGCCCAACCAACATCTAAGACAGGATTTATAAATACTGAAGTAAATAACTAATAAATAGCTAGAACTATAAACAAAATATTTGTAGACATATTTATAACTAATGCAAGAAAGTCCCCCTAAATTTAATTGAAATTAATTTTACAAGATTTGTAATTAACTACTTACTATTAAGAGTCTCATTTTCGGTAGCTTTAAGATTGTTCGTTTCAGATTGGCTTCTTAAAAAAAAATCCACATCCTCAGACGATTCTTTTTCATCAGATTCCATATCATTTTTCTGAGTTACATGAAATGCTAAATAGAAAAACAAATTTATTTTAAAATTTCTGGATATGTCAAATACCAAGATTTCTTCTCATTTGTGCAAAATGAGTGAACGAAGACTGCAAAGCCACAGAGGTAATCTACTTATTTAAATAGACTTAGAAGTGATGTGGGAAATTTGTGTGAATAGTTTTCATGAGTATGTATGGAGGCATATTAGTCATTAGCCACACAAATACCAAACAAATGGTACCTATGCTTTCATTAAATTTAGTTTTTTAATCATTTAAGGTTTTAAACACATCAAAGTATAAAATTTCTACAAAACGTGCTCAAGCACATATTGATAATCCCCTCAAAATATTTTGATGTTCTTAACATAAAATAAATTTAAACATAACTATAATTATTTTACTTACCATGGCGTCTAGTTGTTCTAGAAGTTTTGTTTTCCAACTTGTCCATGGATTGTCTTGATAGTCTTTGACTCTCAAACACAAGATTTTCATCCTGTACTTTATCATGAGCTACATAAAGAGATGCATTTAGTTTACTAAATAAAAAGCACAAATCTATTGTGAAATATCTAGATTTCAAGTTTAAAACAAGTATACAAGAGCTTTACCCCTCATTTCTAGAAAGTTGTAAGTAAATTACCATTATGCTAGGTCTAACATGAAAATTGCGAAAACAATTTTAATTAGGTCGTGTTTCTTTAATGGAGGACATAATGCTAAGTGAAAAAAAAGTTAAAAACAGGATATCTAGTATGCTACCTTTTAGGTAAAAACAAAGGGGAAATAAGAAAAAAAAAAGTAGAAAGAAATACACACTTACAAAATAAAACACACAAAAATATAAATCAGAAAACAGTATACTTAAAAGTCTGATGTTCTACTGAGTATGCTATCTGGGCTCCGCATGATTTCAGTCATATGTGGGATATAAAACAGAAAGTGAAATATAAACAAGAAAAACAAACAGAAAAAAACTCACAGATGGGAGTGGGCGGTTGTAAAGGAGGTCAAATATATGATGACGAAGATAATTTGACTTTTGGAAAATCTTATGCTTGAGAATCTAACACTGTCACAATGCAAAATACAGATGATATAACGTAGAATTGTACACTTGAGGCCTATTTAATCTTATTAACCAACTAGAGTCCTGGTGCACATGCACCAGGGGTAGGGGGATGTCTCTCAGCCCAGCCTGCACCCTCTTCAATCTGGGACCCCTGGGGCATAAAGCAGTAGTCAGATATCCCTCTCACAATCTGGGACTGCTGGCTACTAACCGCTTGCCTGCCCGCCTGCCTGATTGCCCCTAACCGCTTCTGCCTGACAGCCTGATTGCCCCCTAACTACTCCTCTACTGGCCTCATTGATGCCTAACTGCTCCCCTGCAGGCAGGCCTGGTTGCCCCCAACTGCCCTCCCCTGCCAGCCTGATCACCCCTAACTGCTCTCCCCTGCCAGCCTGGTTGCCCACAACTGCCCTCCCCTGCCAGCCTGATCTCACCAACTGCCCTTCCCTGCCAGCCTGATCGCCCCTAACTGCCTCTGCCTTGGCCACCCACCACCATGGCTTTGTCCAGAAGGAAGTTCCATGTCTGGAAGATGGCCGGTCGACCCAGTCTAATTAGCATATTATCCTTTTATTAGTATAAATAACTTATATAGGATAGAATTTCTTAAATGGGGGGGCGGAGGAGGGGGAAGCCTTTTTCAGCAGGAGGAGATGCTCTTGGCAGACAAAAACACATAATCCCTATATCTGGACTGATAGTCAGCCATATGCACTATACTGCCAAACCAGTCATTAAAAAATTGAATCACTTTCTTACACCTTACACCAAACAGCTGTTGCCCTTAAAACCCCTCCTCAGCCCCCACCTTAGGTTCTGCCTTTGCAGTTCACCCGGAATAGGTTCTGATTGGTCAGTTTCTATGCCAGTCAGCATCAAAAGCTCTGCCTCCTAGGCAGCCATTGGCTTTTCTGGAAAATCCGGAATGGCCCCACTGACAGCTCTCTATCTCTCTGGGCCTATCTCCAGGCCTGATCCTCAGCTGCTGCAACAGCTGTTGATCAGGCCCTGCCTCTCTCTCTCTCTCTCTCTCCAGGCCTCGCCATCAGCCACGGAGGCTGCAGATCAGGCCCTGCCTCTCTCTCTGGACCTCTCTCTGGGCCTGATCCACAGCCGCCATGGCAGTGGTGAGGTCATTAGGCCTCTGGCCCAAACCTGGGCCAGAGGCCTAATGACCTCACTCCCCTGCCTTGCCCCACCCACCCCAACCCTCCCCCCGCCAACCACCCCCCCCCCCCACCTCAGCCCCACCAGCCTGCCTGCCACCAATCTTGCTGTGATAGGAGTCTGTGGGTCGCAGGGAAGGGACCAAGAGTTGCTCCAAGCACTTCCTGGTGACTGGTCGTCCATCTGGTTGTTTAGGTCCTGAGGGCCCTAGGCTATTATTAGTATAGATTAAGTTACCTTCAAGGGGATGGCAGGAGGACTTGGAAAGCAAAGGAAAAGGTTATAGGAGGGATGATACTTCTTAAAGTAAACCTTTTGTATATGTAATATTTGGGAAGCAGATTAATGTTGAACACATACCAAAAAATTAAATTATATTAAATCTGGATTTTTTTATAAAAGGGAAGTAGTTCTGAAAATAAACAAACAATTGAACCATCTAAAAAAAACAAAGCACTAATCCAAGTAAGCCAAGAATAGATATCTAGCATAGATCTTCAGTCTTAGGAGGGTGAGGTGAAAATAGTATCATTAAATCTTTTTTTCTTTAATCTTTACCCGAGGATGTGATTTATTGATTTTAGAGAGAGAGGAGAGGAGAGATAGAAACATTGATGTGGGAGAAACATTAATTGGTTGCTTCCAGCACATACCATGTCTGGCAATCAAATCTGCAATCTAAATATGTGCTCTGACTTGTAATTGAACTCACAGCTCTGGCACACAGTATGTACTATATATTTAATAAATAAAAGAAATGATTTTATAAATTAGCTGTTCCTGCCCAAAATGGAAGTTAGAGTTAACATAACTTCTTAAGCAGAAAGTAAATATCTGAAACAGAATTTTCCTAATAAAATATCTAGAAGTTAAATAATAATGATAATAATAATAATACAGTGTTGGAAAGGATGTGGAGAAAATATAATTATTGTTCACTGTGGATAGGAATGTTAAATGGTTCAGCCTTTATGGAAAACAGTATTGAGGTTCCTCAAAATATTAAAAATAGAACTACCATGCTCTGGTCTGTGTAATTCAGTTGTTTGGAGCATTTTCTTGTACACTGAAGGACCATGGGTTCCATTCCCAGTCAGGGCACATACCCAGATTGCAGGTTCAATCCCCAGACAGCTCATGTGTGTGAGGATTAAAAAGGAGTAGGATTTCTGGATCATATGATATTATCATATGGTATTTATGTAAGAGTTCATATCAGAACCTCAAAGACATATTTGCATTTCCATGTCACTGCATCATTATTCACAATAGCGAAGCTGTAGAAGCAACCTTAATGTCCATACACAGTTAATGGATAAGAAAATGTAATACACACACACTGAGGAATATTCAGTCTTTTTAAAGTAGAAAATCCTATTGTATACAGCAATATAAATGAACCTTGAAGGCTTTGTGCAAAGTGAAATAAACCAATAACAGAAGAACAAATACCCTGATTCCACGTATATGAGGTATCTAAAGTAATTAAGCTCATAAAAGCACAAAGCAGAATGATGATTATTGGCATAACTGGGAATGGGGGGAAAGTGATTTCCTATTCAATAGGTATAAAGTTTCAATTTTACAACATGAAAAAGTTCCAGAGATCTGCTGTATAACATTTTGCTTACAGTTAACAATTTTGTGTGGTACACTTAAGAATTTCTTAAGGGGATATATCTTATGTTTTATTTTAACCACAATTTAAAACTTCACTTTAGCCCTAGATCAGCCGTGGGCAAACTACGGCCCGCGGGCCGGATCCGGTCCGTTTGAAATGAATAAAACTATTGAAAAAAAAGACCGTACCCTTTTATGTAATGATGTTTACTTTGAATTTATATTAGTTCACACAAACACTCCATCCATGCTTTTGTTCCGACCCTCCGGTCCAGTTTAAGAACCCATTGTGGCCCTCGAGTCAAAAAGTTTGCCCACCCCTGCCCTAGATGGTTTTACTCAGTGGATAGAGCATCAGCCTGTGAACTGAAAGGTCCCAGGTTCAATTCCGGTCAAGGGCACATGCCGGGTTGTGGGTTCGACCCCCAATAGGGGGCATGCAGGAAGCAGCCAATCAATGATTCTCTCTCGACATAGATGTTTCTATCTCTCTCTCCCTCTTCCTTCTTCTCTGAAATCAATAAAAATATATTTTAACAATCACTTTAATTCAATTTCATATGTCCAGAAGGTCAAGAGACACAATTTTGAAGAACAGCAGTAATGACTACTATTTTTATATATGCAAAAAATCTAAATAAAATAATATATTTTAAAGTGACCATGTCCAATGAGAATTTATTCCAGATGCAAGTATAGCTCTATATTTAATTCACTATATTAATTAAAAATAAGTCATATGAAGTATCTCAGTTAACCCTAAAAAAGAATTTTATTTCAATTCTAATAAATAAGGAATGAAAAGAAATTTGAAAAAGGCAACCTAAAGCAAATATTATACTTACTACAAAAAAACAGAAGCATTCCCCTTAAATTCAGGAACAAATAAAAGATGCTCCCATAACTGCTATTATTTATCAATATGCATATCTTTAAATATGATACACATAATGATAATAAGCATATGAAAATACACTTTATATCATTAATCTTTGGAGAAATTGAAGTCAAAACTACAATGAAATATCACCTCAAACCTATTAAGATGACTAATATAAAAAACAAAAAATAGTCCTAATTGCGTGGCACACTCAGTTGGAGTGTCATCCCATACACCAAAAGATTATGAGTTTGATTCCAAGTCATGGCACATAACTATGTTGCAAGTTAAGTCCCCAGTTGGGGTGCATATGAAAGCCAACAATGAATGTTTCTCCCTCATATTGATGTTTCTTTCTCCCTCTTGCTCTAAAATTCAATGGAGCCCTCCCCAGTTTGACTTAGTGGATAGAGCGCCGGCCTGGGGATTGAAAAGTCCCAGGTTCAATTCCAGTCAAGTGCATGTACCTTGGTTGTGGGCACATCCCCAGTAGGAGGTGTGCAGGAGGCAGCTGATCAATGTTTCGCTCTCATTGATGTTTCTAACTCTCTATCCTTCTCCCCTATTCTCTGTAAAAAATCAGTAAAAATATATGAAAAATAATAATAAAATAAAATTCAATGGAAACCAATGTGTTGGCAGGCAAGACTGGAGTGAGGGTGAGAGTGTTAGAGGGTGAGCGTGTTCAAGGGAGAGTGTGTGTGGGTGTGTGTGTTGGGCATCTGTCTGTCGGTGTGGGAAATCCTGGCATGTGTTCTGTTGCTCCTGGCAGAGGAGCTGGTAGCTATCTCTGCATGCTGCTCAGCTGGGCATTTCTTGGTGCTTAAGATTGGACTGTGTGCTGTTTTAGAGGAGTCTGCAGGAAACAGCCCTGAACCAGCACCCCAAGACCACAGACAGGTGCATCCAGCCCCACTGCTGCAACCCAACATCCATGTATGTATGGGCCTGCCACTGCTACACAGACAATCAAGTGGCAAAGGCCTGGGGTGGGGCAGTAACTGGGTGGTCGTGGCAAAGGGGAAAAATTGGGGGAGGGGTATCTGTAATATGCTCAACAATAAAGATAAAAAAAATCAATGGAAATGTATCCTTGGGTGAGAGTTAATCATAACAATAGCATAACAATTGTTATAATCATAACAATTATTGAATAATAATTTGAAGTCAGGGAGTGTGATACCTCCTACTTCATTCTTCTTTTTTTCAGGATAGTTTTGGCTATTTAGGGTCTTTTGTTATTCCATACAAATCTGATGATTTTTTGCTCTATTTCTCTTTAAAATTCCTTTGGGATTTTGATGGGGGTTTGCATTACATCTGTATATTGCTTTGGATAATATGGATATTTTAACTATACTGATTCTTCCAATACATGAACATAGAATATCTTTCTATTTCTTTATGTTTTTTTCAATCTCTTTTAATAACACTTTGTACTTTTCAGTGCATACGTCCTTCACATGCTACGTTAATTTTATCTGTAGATATTTTATTCATTTTGTTACAATTGCAAAAGATTTTTTTTTCATTTCTTTTTCTGAAATTTTAATTTTAGCATATAAAAATGCAATGGATTTTTTATATTAATTTTGTATCCTGAAACTTTACTGTGGGGTTTTTGGTGGTTGTTTCTAATATTTTTTGGTGGAGTCTTTGGGTTTTCTATATGTGATCTGCAAAAAGTGACACTTTTGTTCCTTCATTTCCAATTTGAATGACTTAACTTTGTCTTGCTTGATTACTCTGGCTAGGTCTTCAGTGTTCTGTTGTATAAACATGATGTTTATTCATCCTTATCTTGTTCCTGATCATAAAGGAAAAGCTTTCAGTTTTTCACCATTGAATATAATATTAGCTGAGGGCTTGGATCTTGAGAATATGATGACGAGCAAAACGAAGTCAGACAGAAAAAGTCAAGAACCATATGTGAGATGAAACTTAAAGCAACAAATGAACAAACAAGAAAAACAAACCAACAAAAACTCATAGACACAGACAACAGTATGTTGGTTACCAGAGGGGAGAGGGTGGAGGTCATAATGGATAAAGGGAAATCAAATATATGGTGATGGAAGGAGACTTGACTTTGGGTGGTAAGCACACAATGCAATATACAGATGATGAACTAGAGAACTGCATACTTGAAATCTATATAATTATATTAACCAATATCACCCCAATAAATTTTATTAAAGTAAATAAATAACAGGATGTGAAGAAATTGGAAATCTTGCGCAATCTCAGGAGCAATGTAAAATTGCCTAACTATTTAGAAACAGTACAGGTGTTGTTCAAAATATTAAAAAGAGAATGATCTTATGAACAGAAATCACACTTCAAAAGAATTGAATGCAAGGTCATACACAGATATTTGCACACCTTTGTTTATTACAGCTATCTTTCATAATAAGAAGGAGTTGGAAATAATTTATTGTTTAATCTAGGCAACACAAATGCTTTTTAATATATATATATATATATATACATATATATATATATATATATATATATATATATATATATATTTTATTGATTTCAGAGAGGGAGAGGAAGAGAGAGATAGAAACATCAATGATGAGAGAGATTCATCGATTGGCTGCTTCCTGCATGCCCCACAGTGGGGATTGAGCCTGCAACCTGGACATGTGCCCTGACTGGGAATTGAACTGTGACCTCCAGGTTCATAAGTCAACACTCAACCACTGAGCTATACCAGCCGGGCCGAATGCTTTTAATTTTAGTTCCAAATTTCTGTAGCATTTATAGGTGAGAATAAAGTTAAATTAACTTTTTTAAAAAGATTGAAAATGGCTAAGAAGTAGATGAAAGTTACATTCACCTCATCTTAGGTCCAAATGGAATTACAACTAAATTATAGAACAATCAATCTTATTAACCAACTGAATATTAACTGAACACAAGTCTTATAACCAATTAGAGGCCTGGTGCATGAAATTTGTGCATGGAGGGGTGTTCCTCAGCCTGGCCTGCACCCTCTCCAATCTGAGACCCCCTCAGGGGATGCCTGACTGCCAGCAGTCAGACATCCCTCTTGCAATCAGGCAGTCAGACATCCCTCTCGCAATCCTGGATGACTGGCTCCTAACCACTTGCTTGCCTGCCTGCCTGATCATCCCTAACCCCTCTGCCTGCCTGCCTGATTGCCCCTAACCCCTCTGCTTGCCTGCTTGATTGCCCATAACTGCCTCTGCCTGCTGGCCTGATCACCCCTACCTTGCCCCCCTGCCAGCCTGATTGCCCCTAACTGCCCTCCCCTTCCGGCCTGATCTCATCCATAACTGCTCTCCCCTGCCGGCCTGATCGCCCTTATCATGCCCCCCTTCTGGCCTGATTGCCCCTACCTTGCCCCCCTGCCAACCTAATCACCACTACCTTGCTCCCCTGTCAACCTAATCACCACTACCTTGCCCCCCTGCCAGCCTGATCACCCCTACCTTGCCCCCCTGCCTGCCTGATCACCCCTAACCTCTCTGCCTGCCTAATTGCCCCTAACTTCCCTCCCCTTCTGGCCTGATCTCATCCCTAACTGCTCTCCCCTGCCAGTCTGATCTCATCCCCAACTGCCCTCCCCTGCAGGCCTGATCACCCCTAACAGCTTCTGCCTCTGCCCCCACCACATTGGCTTTGTCCAGAAGGAAGTCAGATGTCTGGAAAATGGCCAGTCTACTCAGTCTAATGAGCATATTACCCTTTTAGTGGTATATTTAGATTATATAGGATAGGATTGCTTATATGGGGGGGGGGACTTTTTTCAGCAGGAGGAGATGCTCTAGGCAGAGCCAACCTCCCGTGGCCCCTGCCCTGCCAGCCACACCTGGAACAATGCCGTGGCTCCAAGGGTGTCTGCAGAGTGAGTGGGGTCCCTCTGGCAGGTGGGGTCCCTTGGTCTGGCCTGCAGGGATCAGGCCAAAACCAGTTTTCTGACATCCCCTGAGGGGTCCCGGATTGCAAGGGGGTGGTTCTCGGGTGACGCACACAGAATCGGGCTTCCTCCTCTCTGGTTCTGGGGTGCATAACCCGAGAACTGCCGCTGTCAAGTCACCACAGCTTGGCAGCTCCTGCATTGAGCGTCTGCCCGCTGGTGGTCAGTGCAAATTATACCTACCAGCTGGTTGGACGGTGACTTAGCCTTTATATATATATATATATATATATATATATATATATATATATATCCTATCTAATAAAAGAGAAACATGGTAATTAGCATACGACCGCTACCCTTCCCATTGGCTAATCAGGGCGATATGCAAATTAACTGCCGGCCAAAATGGCGGCTGGCAGCCAGGCAGCTTAAACTGAACATGAGGCTTGCTTGCTTCGTGACAGAGGACTGCAACCTTCCCTACCTGCCTTGCCGGCCTCTGAGCCTGCAGTTTGAAACATTGTAACAAATATAGAAGCTAAACAAAACCCCAGAAACCAGCTTTCAGCCCGCTGGGATCTCAGAGCTGGAGTTGATACAGAGTTTCAATTGTAGAACCCAAACAAACCAGATACCTGTTTTCAGCAGCTGAGGCCTCAGAGCTGGAGCCAGAGCTAAAGCTGGCCCAGAATAAAAAGGAAAAAAAAGAAAAAAAAGGAGCACTTGGGAGCTTCCGTCACCCACCAGCCTGAAAACAGCCCTCAGCCCCTCACCCAGACTGGCCAGGCAACGCAGTGGGGACCCCCACCCTGATCCAGGACACCCTTCAGGGCAAACGAGTCAGCCCCCACCCATGCACCAGGCCTCTATTCTATATAGTAAAAGGGTAATATGCCTCCCAGCACCGGGATCAGCAGAGCCGTGAGGCCTCCCGGCACCAGGATCAGCGTGACAGGGGGCAGCGCCCAAACCCCCTGATCGCCCTGTGGCTCTGTGAGTGACAGGGGGTGGGGCCACAACCTCCCTATCCGCCCTGCTCTGTTCCTGACGGGGGAAGGCGCCCCAACCCCCTGATCGGCCCTGCTCTGTGCCTGATAGGGGGGAGCTCCCCAACCCCCTGATCGCCCTGTGACTCTGTGTGTGACAGGGTGCGGGCCCCAACCCCCCCACCCCACGGGCCCTGCTCTGTGTGTGACAGGGTAGAGCCATAACCTCCCCATCGGCCCTGCCTTGAGTGTGAGAGTGGCGGCGCCCCAACCCCCTGATCGGCCCTGCTCTGTGGGTGATAGAGGGTGGCGCCCCAACCCCCTCACCCCCCACTGGCCCTGCTCTGTGTGTGATGGGGTAGAGCCATAACCTAACCTTCGGCCCTGCCCTGAGTGTGACAGGGGGCAGTGCCCCAATCCCCCAATCGGCCCTGCTCTGTGTGTGACGGGGCAGTGCCCCAACTTCCCTATCAGCCCTACTCTGTGAGTGAGAGGGGGGAACTCCTCAACCCCTTGATGGGCCCTGCTCTGTGCGTGACAGGGGGGAGCTCCCCATCCCCCTGATGGGCCCTACTCTGTGTGTGACAGGGGGAGCTCCCCAACCCCCTGATCGGCCCTGCTCTGTGCGTGACAGGGTACGGAGCCCCAACCCCCCTGATGGGCCCTGCTCTGTGCGTGACAGGGGGTGGTGCCCCAACTCCCCAATCGGCCCTGCTCTGAGCCCGACCAGGGGCTGCACCTAGGGATTGGGCCTGCCCTCTGCCACCTGGGAGCAGGCCTAAGTCAGCAGGTCATTATCTCCCGAGGGGTCCCAGACTGCGAGAGGGCACAGGCCAGGCTGAGGGACCCCCCCTTTCCCCCCCCCGAGTGCACAAATTTTTGTGCACCGGGCCTCTAGTATATATATAATGAATTATCAGAAAGGGAAACTAAAAAAACAAACCCATTTACAATTGCATCAATAAAATCAAATACCTATAAATAAATTTAACCAGAAGTTAAAAGACAGCCCTAGCAGGTTTGGCCTGCAAAGTTAAGAGTCCTGGGATGAATTCCGGTCAAGGGCACATTCCTAGGTTGTGGGTCCTGAATGCCAATTCCAAGGCTATACATGGGATAAACAAAGAGTTGAGCCAGATCAGGGAGCCAGTTCAAGAGAAAAGGGCAACAATAGATTATTTGCTTTTGCAGCATAACCATGGTTGTGAGGAACTTAAAGGAATGTGCTGTTTTAATCTTTCTGGCAATTGTCAATTGATAGAAAACAACATTCAACAAAATAAGGAAACCATCTCCAAGGTAAAACAATGAGAAGGGATTTTTGGATTTGACGTATCCAAGCTAACTTCTTGGCTACCCAACCTGTCTGGGTTGTAGAAATTCCTTTTAATTTTTCTCCTGTTTATTTTTTATGGTATAATTGTTTGCTGCTGTATTCAATGTCTTCCTCTTTTTTTAGATCCTGCATTCTCTGAATTCCATCCCTAGGAACTGCTTTCAAGCAGTATGGGACTCTTCACCTAAAATAAATCTCATAGATATGAGATGATAGAAATAGCAGTGGGGAAATGTTAGGGGCAAAAAATAGAATATTGAGGACTAGCTATAGTTATAAGAAATATTATTCATGCTTTATTAACCTTGCTTACCTTGCTCTGATTAAAGAGAGGACATTTTAACCTGGCTGGATGTTGTATGCTGCTGGGAACTGGGAGTCAACCTTGGACCTGGGAGTCAACTTAGGAATGTGGTCCATTCTCATTTAAGAACTGCCTATTATCATGGAAAGATTAACACCATTGTTTCCCAAACAATGGAGTCCTGCCCCAGCCTGCATTGCCTACTTCTCCATGCGTATAATATCTACTTCCCCATGTAATCTTTGTCCTACCCAATATAAGCAGCTGCTTTATGGGAGTTGGGGGAGGAGAGGGAGTGGCAAAGCAGATTTTTGTGGATGGCCTGCTGCTCTCCTATACTGCCAACAGTATTGGAATAAATACTCATAATTTTTTTAAAAATGGGTGAATAGACATTTTCCAAAGGAGATACACAAATGATCAGTCAGTAAACATAAAGATACCACTTTTAGTAATTAGGAAAATGAAAATCAAAATCACAACTAGATACAATTTCTACCTACTAAATAACTATAAAGAAAAAGAAGAGCAAATGTTGACAAGGATATGCATCCTTATACATTGCTGATGGGAATGTAAAATGGTACAGCCACTGTGGAAAATAGTTGGGCAGTTCCTCAAAGAGCTAAACTTATAATTAGTATATAAACTAACAATTACACTTCTACTCAAAACTGTTGAAAATGTAAATTGAAACAGATTCTGTGCAACATGTTTACAGCAGCATTATTCCCTATATGCAAAAGGTAGAAACAACCCAAATGTTCATCAGCAGATGAATGAATAAAGAAAATGTGATATTTACATACAATGAAATAATATTCAACATTAAAAGTAATGAAATTATGATACTGCTGCAATGCAGATGAACCTACGCTAAGTGAATAGTCCAGACAGAAAAAGACAATTATTACATGACTCCAATATAATAGGCATGTTCATAGAAACTGAAAGCAAATTAGAGGTTATCAGAAGCTGGATGGAGGCAGAAAGTGATGATACATGTTTAATGAGTTTCTTTTTGGGGTGGTGTAAAGTTGTGGAAATTGATGTAGTGATGGTTGAACAATACTGTGAATATAATTAATGCCAATGAATTGTATACATAATTCAAATAATCTTTAACTCTACCCTCATATTTACATAAAGATTATAACAATGTATATTTTACCATAATAAAAAAATTCAGTTTATTGATAAAATTTATCTCAACTGCTGATTGAAAATTCGTAATAAATTCTGAAAAACAGAAAACATCATACCATAATAAGAGTAATATTATTCAGCCATAGTAAAAAATAATGAAATTTTACTACTAGCGACAACATTGATGGACTTAGGGGGTATTATGCTAAGTGAAATATGTCAAATGGAGAAAGACAATTACCATATGATTTCAATTATCTGTGGAATCTAAAATCCTATTAATAAAGACCTAATATGCAAATGGTTGTCACGCCCTCTTGCTGTAATGGCTCAGTCAGTCAACAGTGGGGAGAGAGGAATAGAGACCAGCCAGGCACAAATGAGCTCATGAGAAAGGAATGGAGACCAGCCAGCCTGCGGCCCAGAAGAGGGACAGCCACACACCCCACAGTCCCCATGGTCCGAGGCACCAATGGCTATGTCTGCACCTGCAGCCCAAGAGAGGGACAAGCTGCCTGCCCCGCAGTCCCAGGCGCCTGTGGCTGAGGCCTGTGCAAAGTCGCCTGCCCACAGTGCCCTGTGGCTGTGGCCGGCCCAGGTGAAGCCAGCCTGGATCCTGGATGCCTGTGGCTGGTCAGAGAGAGGGAAGCCTGGGTCCCAGATGCCTGTGACCGGCCAAAGGAGGGAATCCTGGGTCCCAGGTGTGGGGTGAGACAGAGGCAGTTAGAGGAGATCAGATAAGCAGAGGAGTAGTTAGGGGTGATCAGGCCAACAGGGAGGCAGTTAGGGGCAATCAGGCAGGCAGGCAGGGAGGCAGAGGGGTTAGGGATGATCGGGCAGACAGGCAGGTGAGTGGTTAAGGAGCCAGCAGTCCCGGATTGTGAGAGGCAGTCGGACATCCCCTGAGGTGTCACAGATTGGAGAGGGTGCAGGCCAGGCTGAGGACAACCCTCCCCCATGCACAAATTTTGTGCACTGGGCCTTTAGTACAAAATAAACAAACAGAACAGAAACAAACTCAGATACAGAAAACAAACTAATGATTGTCAGATGGGTTTGGGGTTAGGGGTTAGGTGAAAGGGTGAAAGGATTAAGAGGTACAAATTGGCAGTTATAAAATAGTCACAGGGATATAAAGTATAGCATAGGAAATAATCAATAATCTTATATAATAAAAGGGTAATATGCAAATTGACCCTAACAGCAGAATGACCAGAATGACCCCTTGACCAGTCAATATGAGGCACACTGACCACCTCTTAGTCCCTTTCCCTGGCCACAAGGCTCCCATTACCCAATGGCGAATGGGGAGCCAGGAGTGGGTGCAGGGGGACACGGACGGTGCCAGGCCAAGGCCCCTGCCCCACACACAGAGGGTGACATGCAGTGGGGTTGGGGCTGGCAAGTTGGGGGGGGGGAAGAGCCGACCACTCATTCCCTCCCCCTGGCCAGCAGGCTCCCATTGCCCAACGGCAAATGGAGAACTGGGGGTGGGTGGCAGGGCCGGCTGTGGGCAGCCAGAGAAGATGGCCCTGATCTCAGGCCAGGCCTAGGAACCATACCCACACTCAAATTTCATGTGCCTGGCCTCTAGTATTCTAATGTATGGTGTCAAGATAGATACTAGACTTCTTGGGGGATCACTACATAAGTTATCTAAATGTCTAATCATTATGGTATACACCTGAAACTAATATAATATTGACTATCAGCTATAACTGGAAATTTTTTAAAAAAGTAAAAAGTAAACAAAGGATGTCCAATGTACAAGGGGAATAAGTATGACCTTAGAGATCTGTTAGAAAATAATCTTTGACTCTACCCTCATATTTTCCGAAATGGTATTTGTTGACTCTAATGAATTATTTCAAAAAAATCCACCAGTCCTTTTGTTAGGGGCAAAATAGCATATATTGGGGACCAGCTACCATTATAAGAAATATTAAGCATTCTCTGTTAACCATGATGATTCTGTTTTGATTAGTGAAAGTACATTCTAACATCACTGAGTGTTGTGCACCCTGAGACATGGGAGCTAACATGGGAATGCAGTCTGTCCTCCTTCAGAGAACTGCCTATCCTTGTGGAAAGATTCACAACCTAGTGGCACCTAGTCCTGGAAGCACCTTCTCTTTATAACTTCCTGCCCCATTGCCTGTAATCTGGTCCTGGAGCATCCAGGGTGTCCAGAGGTGCTCCCTCTCTGTAACCTCCCCCCTCTTCCCTCAGCCTGCATGACTTGTAACCTGTAATGATTATGCCATGCCCACGTTCCCATACCTGTAATTCCTGCTTCCTCATGTAATTTTGTCCTTCTACCCAATATAAGCAGTTGGCTTATAATGAGGGGCAAAGCAGATTTTTGTGAATCACCTGCTGCTCTCCCATACTGCTGGCATTATTGAAATAAATGCTCATATATGATTCAACCCTATCTCTGCTTAATTGGCTGGAGTAGTGTCAGGCAGCCTGGATCCCCTGGTGATTACTCTTTGATGAATTAAAGAAAATATTATTTTAAAAAAGAATATTTATCTCAGATAACCAATCATCATAGGTGAAACTATACAGACACTTTTAATTTCAAATTCAAAGTACAGTAGAAGAGTGATACACCTGCACACTAACTACATCAGAACCGCTGAATTTTATTTTCAAAGTTAAGAACAATGCAATAACATGTGGGTTTGTTATACTAGTAAAAGCTCTATATGTTTGAAAGGAAGAACAAATTAACCATTGTTTTAAAATATATTTTATATCAAACACCTAAAAATCTAGTTAAAATATTAATTATTTATACCACAACTCATCCTCTCTCTCTCTCTCTCTCTCTCTCTCTCTCTCTCTCTCTCTCTCTCTCTCTCTCCTATACCCTAATAAATTTTTGGTATATTATGTTAAGAATTCATAATGCTCAGATCAGGCTCTCTTGGACAGGGAGAGACTACCACTACTGTGGGCACTCCCCAGACTGCAGGACTGGAGCATAAAGACCACACCATCTTGAAGGGGAGAGTGCCTTCTTCTAGGAACTCATCAGCATAACCACCCAGACAAGCCTTGGACACTGCCCGCAACCCAGCAGCCACTCCAGCCAAAATCCTGCTGCCCCACCCACAGACCCATGGACCCTGGGACCTCCACCTCCAAAGGTGCACCGCTCCCACAGTAGTAAGTGTAACTTCACCCTCCCCAGCGGCAGACCTCTGGATGCCACATTCGTGCATTTCCAACATTCAAGCGTTTCCAGGACGCAGACTACCAGGGTACACCACTCCATAGGCAGCTTTTGGGAAGCTACTGTGAGCTGCTGCTGGGTGTGATTTTTGTACAGACATGGGTGTGCTGCCCCACAGTAGAAATTCTGAATTTCCTCTTCCTGAATAACTACCCACAGACAACCCAGTTGAGCAGCTTCAGTGCCAGGGCCCCTCAGAGTGCATCAGAGCTCTGTGTCAGCAGAGACACTGCAACTGTCATGCATCGCCAATGAGCAGGCATCCTGAGCTCATCTATCCACAGGGCACTCTTGGGGAGCTGCTGTGAGCCCCGGCTGGGTGTGATCTTGGACAAACAAGGACGCACTCCCCCGGCATTAGACATTCTGAATTCATTCATCCTGGACACCTGCCCACAGATGCCTTGATTACGTGGCTTCAGTGCCAGGGCCCTTTAGAATGCTTCAGTGGGCTGTGGCGCTGGCAAAGGCACCGCGGGTACCCCTGTGAGCCACCACTGGGAGCACACACATATCCACCACAGGTGCAGCAGCAAAAACTGAGTCTTCCGACCCCACAGCTGCAGAACTCTAGACACTACAAGCACATACTTTTTCAGCACGCAGGCCTCCGAACCCCATGCCTCTGCAGGCAGCCCTTGGGCACTGCTGTGAGCCCCTGCTGGGCATGCACATATACAAACAGGGATGCAGTGCTGGGCTGTAGAAACACTGAATTCCCTCTTCTTGGATACCTGCCCACAGACACTGCAATCCTGTGACTTCAGCACCAGGGCCCTTCAGAGTGCGTCACTACACCCTGTTGACAAATGCACCGTAGGTGCCCCTGTGAGCCGCCACTGCTGTTCATGAGCCAATTATGGACAGCAGCAAAAGATGAGTCTACACACCACAAAACTAATGAACTCTGGACACCACAGTCACGCCTTTCCAGAGCAGAGGCCTCCTGAGCCCCACCACCCCAACAGACAGTTCCTGGGTGGCACTGTGAATCCCTGCTGGGCACACACGATTTCAACCAAGGGTGCAAGACAGCAAAAATTGTGACACCCCTCCCACAACTGCTGACTTATAGACACCGCAGTTGCACCTTTCCAGCTTGCAAGCCTACATCAAGAGAACCCAAATAGCTCAAGTAGGGAGCTACACTAGATTACCAAGACCAGGAGACTTGAGAGATCACACTAGTAGCATCATCCCCAAAAGAACCTGGGTAGCAAAGCAAACGGATCTACAGTTAAATATTACAGCAAAAAATGAGAAGACAAAAAAGCAATCCCCAAAGGAAAGAAAAAGAGAAATCACCAGAAAGGGAATTAAATGAAACTGAGGCTAGTAACATATCAGAGAAAGAATTCAGAGTAATGGTTGTAAGGATGCTCAAACGGCTGGATGACAAATACACACAACTCAATGAGAAACACACAAAACTAACAAAAATTATAAGGAGCTGAATGAGAATGTCACCAACATGAAAAGGAACCACGAGGAAAGGAAGAACAACATAACTGTAATAAAGAACACAATGGAAGACTTAAACAGTAGACTAGAAGAGACTGAGGACTGCATCAGCAAATTAGAAGACAGGGTAGGAAAAAACTGATAAACACAGCAGCAAATGGAAAGTAAACTTAAAGAGCAAGAGGAGAGCCTAAGGGAGCTTTGGGACAACACAAAACAAAACAACAGTCAAATAATAGGGATACCAGAAGGAGAGGAAGTGGATCAAGGAATAGAAAACCAGTTTGAAGGAATAATGACAGAGAACTTCCCTGATACTGGCAAGAAAAAAAAACCTACGCAAGTACAAGAAGTGCATAGAGTCCTAAACAAGATGAACCCCAAGAGACCGACACCAAGACACATCATAACTAAACTGGGAAATACCCACGACAAAGTAAGAATTTTAAAGGATGCCAAGGAGAGACAGAAAGTTACCTAAAAGGGATCTCCTATTAGAATATCAACTGATTTCTCAACAGAAACACACCAGGCCAGAAAGGAATGGAAGGAAATATACAAAGTGATGCAAAGCAAGGGACTTAAAACAAGAATACTATGCCTAGGAAGGCTATCATTCAAAATTGAAGGTGGAATCAAGAGCTTCACAGACAAAAAAGGGCTGAGTTTATTACCACCAAGCCAGCAATGCAAGAAATGCTAAAGGGACTGCTGTAAAAACAAGAAACAAAAAGGCAAGAAGAAATGCAAACATTAAGAATAAAAATGATGACAAACAAGTACGTGTCAATAATAACATTAAACGTAAATGGAATAAATTCTCAAATCAAAAGACTTAGGGTAGCTGAATGGATAAGAAAACATGAACCATATATTTGCTTTCTGCAAGAGACACACCTCAAAAAAAGGACTCACACAGACTGAAGAGTGAAGGGATGGAAAAAAATTTTTCAGGCAAATGGAAATGAGAAAAAAGCTGGGGTTGCAATACTTATATCTGACAAAATAGACCTCAAAGTAAAGGCCATAACAAGAGATAATGAAGGCTACTACATAATACTAAAGGGAGCAATTCCAGAAGAAAATATAACTTTGGTAAACATATATGTACCCAATACAGGAGCACCCAATTACATAAAATAACTTCTGGAATATCAAGGGAGAGATCAATAGCAATACAGTCATAGTAGGGAACTTTAATACTCCACTGACACCCCTGGATAAATCCTCTAATCAAAAAAACCAGCAAAGAAACAACAATCCTAAATGAGTCACTAAATCAGATGGACTTAATTGACATCTTCAAAATATTTCATCCCAAAACTACAGAATATACATTCTTCTCCAGTGCACGTGGCACATTTTCAAAGAAAGACCACATATTAGGACACAGGCAAAGTCTCTTCAAATTCAAGAGGATAGAAATCATAACAAGCATCTTCTCAGATCACAATGGTATAAAACTGGAAATCAACTACAATAAAAACAATTAAAAAAATCAAACATTTGGAGGCTAAATAGCATGCTATTAAACAATGTTTGGGTTACCAAAGAGATCAAAGAAGAGATAAAAAGCCTCCTGGACACAAATGACAATGAAAACACAACAATCCAAAATCTATGAGACAAAATGAAAGTAGTTCTGAGAGGGAAGGTCATAGCTCTGCAGGCCTCAAAAAAAAAAAAAAAAAAAAAAAAACACAAGAGAAACTGGCAACAAATTATCTAACCTTGCAACTTAAAGAATTAGAAAGAGAGCAACAAGAAAATCCCACAGTATACAGAAGGAAGGAAATAATAAAGATCAGAGCAGAAATAAATGACATAGAGACCAGAACAACAATACAAAAGATCAATGAAACCAAGAGCTGGTTCTTTGAAAGGAAAAACAAGATTGATGACCCTCTAGCCAGGCTCACCAAGAAGCAAAGAAATAGGACCCAAATAAACAAAATTAGAAATGAAAGAGACAAAATAACAATAGATCCCACAGAAATACAAAGGCTTGTTAAAAAATACTATGAACAACTCTATTCCAACAAACTAGACTACCTGGAGGAAATGGACATATTCCTAGAAAAATACAACCTTCCAAAACTCAATCAGGAAGAATCTAAAAAACTGAATAGGTCGATAACTATGGAAGGAATTAACGCACTCATCAAAAAGCTTCCAGCAAACAAAAACCAGGGGCCACATGGCTTCACAGGGGAGTTTTACCAAACATTCAAGGAAGAACTAAAACTTATCTTCCTCAGACTATTCCAAAAAATTCAACAAGAAGGAACACTTCCAAGCTCATTCTATGAAGCCAACATCAACCTAATACCAAAACCATATAAAGACAACACAATGAAAGAGAATTACAGGCCAGTATCCCTCATGAACATAGATGCCAAAATCCTCAACAAAATCTTAGCAAATCGGATCCAGCAGTACATCAGAAAGATCATACACCATGACCAAGTAGGATTTATCCCAGGGATGCAAGGATGGTACAATATCCATAAATCAATAAACATGATACATCACATAAACAAATTGAAAAAAAACACACACACATAGTCATATCAATTGATGCAGAAAAAGCATTTGACAAAATCCAACACCCATTTTTGATAAAAACTCTCAGCAAGATAGGAATAGAAGGATCATACCTCAACATAATAAAAGCCATATATGACAAACCCATAGCCAACATCCTACTCAATGGGGAAAAACTAAAACAATTTCCCTTAAGAACAGGAAGGAACAAGACAGGGATGCCACTTTTACCACTCCTGTTCAACATAGTTCTGGAGGTACTAGCCATTGTGATCAGACAAGAAGAAGAAATAAAAGGCATCCAAATTGGAAAAGAAGTAAAACTGTCCTTATTTGCAGATGACATGATACTGTACTTAGAAAACCCTAAACACTCCAAAAGATTATTTGACTTAATAAATCAATTTGGCAATGTAGCAGGATACAAAATTAACACCAAGAAATCTATGGCATTTCTACACACCAGTAGTGAACTTACAGAAAGAGAGGCTAAAAAAGAAATCCCATTTACCATTGCCCCCCAAATATTAAGATGCCTAGGAATAAACTTAACTGAGGAGGTAAAAGACCTGTATGCAGAAGTCTACAGCATGTTGAAAAAGAGATAGAGAAAGACAGATGTAAGAACATACTGTGTTCATGGATTGGTAGAATCAACATCATTAAAAAGTCCATACTACCCAAAGCAATCTATAGATTCAATGCACTCCCCATTAAAATACCAACAGCATATTTCACAGATCTAGAAAGAACTCTCCAAAAATTCAACTGGAATTAAAAAAAGCAAACAAACAAATAGCTTCAGTGATCCTGAGAAAGAAGAAGAAAGTAGGAGGGCTCTCAACACCAGATATCAAGATGTATTACAAAGCCACTGTTCTCAAAACTGCCTGGGACTGGCACAAGAACAGACATATAGATCAAGGGAATAGAATAGAGAACTCAGAAATTGACCCAAACCACTTTGCTTAAGTAATATTTGACAAAGAAATCAAGAATATACAATGGAGTCAAGACAGTCTCTTCAGTAAATGGTGTTGGGAAAATTGGACAGACATATGCAAAAATATGAAACTAGACCACCAACTTACACCATACACAAAAATAAATGGATAAAGGACTTAAACATAAGACAGGAAACCATAAAAATATTAGAGGACTCCAAAGGCAGCAAAATCTCAGACCTATGCCAAAGCAATTGCTTCACTGATACCACTCCTAGAGCAATGGAAACTAAAGGGAAAATAAACAAGTGGGACTACATCAAAATAAAAAGCTTCTGCAGAGCAAAAGAAACCATCAGTAAAACAATAGGAAAGCCCACTGCATGAGAGCACATATTTGCTAATATCACCGATAAGGGTTTAATCTCCAGCATTTACAGGGAACTCACACAACTTAACAAAAGGAAGATAAACAATCCAATCAAAAAATGGGCAAAGGACCTCAACAGATACTTTTTGAAAGAAGAAATAAGGAAGGCCAAGAGACATATGAAAACACACTCAAAGTCACTAATCATCCAAGAGATGCAAAGTAAAACGACAATGAGGTACCATCTCACACCTGTCAGAATGGCTATCATCAACAAACCAACAAATGACAATTGCTGGAGGGGTTGTGGAGAAAAAAGAACCTTCGTGCACTGCTGGTGGGATTGCAGACTGGTGCAGCCACTGTGGAGAACAGTATGGCGTTTTCTCAGAAAACTAAAAATGGACCTTCCACTTGACCCAGTGATCCCACTTCTATGAATATATCCCAAGAAAACAGAAACACCAATATGCACCCCTATATTCATAGCAGAACAGTTTACAATAGCTAAGATTTGGAATCATCCTAAGTGCCCATCAGCAGATGAGTGGATTAAAAAACTTTTGGCACATCTACACAATGGAATATTATGCTGCTGTAAAAAGGAAGGAACTCCTACCATTTGCAACAGCATCCATGGAACTGGAGAGCATTATGCTAAGTGAAACAAGTCACTCAGAGAAAGATAAATATCACATGACCTCACTCATTTGTGGATTATAATGAACAACATAAACCAATAAACAAAAATATATCTAGAGGCTGATAAGCATTGATCAGATGCTCAAACCTCAGAGGGAAGGCAGGGGAGGGAGAGATCAACCAAAGGACTTGCATGCATGCATATAAGCATAACCAATGGATACAGACACTGGGGAGTGAGGGCATGAGTGGGGGAATGGGGAGATAATGGGGGTATAAGGGCACATTTGTAATACCTTAATCAATAAAGGAAAAAACTGTTAAAAAAAATTCATAATGCTAAATACTGTTATTTGGTTTAAGGCAAAGCTATCACTTCTTTTTGCCCAGATCTTAGTTTAAACAAACTGAGTAATATTAACTCATCAAAATAATTTTTACATATTGATCAATATATTTCTAGGTCATCTTTTGTCTATCTAAGGAGTTATTTCTATATTTAATAATGTCCTTTCTTCATTTATTTATAACTAGAGGCCTGGTGCAGAAATTTGTGCACCAGTGGGGTCCCTCGACCTGGCCTGCGGGATCAGGCCGAAACTGGCTCTCCAACACCCCCTGGGAGTCCAGGATTGCGAGAGGGTGCATGCCAGGCCGAGGGACCACACCAGTGCAAGATCAGAGCTTGGGAGGGAAGCAGGAGTTTGGCCAGCTGGGAAGGGACTGCAGGAGGGCCCCAGGGCATGTCCAGCTCCTCTCTCTCATTTCAGATCGGCTGGACCCCAGCAGCAAGCTAACCTACCAGTTGGAGCATATGCCCTCTGGTAGTCAGTGCACATCATAGCGAGCGGTTGAGTAGCCTTAGCATATCATTAGCATATTACTCTTTGATTGGTTGAACAGCTGACCAGATGACCAGTCACTTAGCATATTAGGCTTTCATTATATAGGATTATACCAGGGGAACACATAATCACTCATATTTTTATCTTATAAAACAAAAATATTTTTACCTTGAAATTCTCTTTCTTCTTGGTAAGTTTGTTTTTCACTTTTACTTTGTAATTTATCTTCTAAAATATAAGCCTTAATAACAAAAGGTATGATGATTACAAATGATATATCTTCAAACTCTAATTACCTTCTTTTAGAGAGAGAAAATTATTTTATTCATATCTACAATGTCATTGCAGAAAGAGTTTACTTTTATTTCCTGAATGTATCAAATTTAAAAATGAGAACAATTCATAGATCTGAGAAGCATTTAGGAACATGTAATAATGTGAAGAGAACTCAATCAATTAATAATTATAATCAATTAATAATTATGTATTATAATTCTAGTTTATATTTTAGTCTGAATCAATTTCTAGCAAACTCAAATGACTTAAAAAATTATTTTCCCCAGCCACAAGTCCACTTCAATAATTTCTATGGTAAAAATATGTTATGAATATATGTCAAATATGTTGTTGTTTTTTATTTCTATTTTCCCTGCACATTGCCCTAAGGATTGCTTAATGAGTATCATTTTAGCAAGAGCAATCCTGATAATTTTATAGGACTTATATAAGGTTTACAAAATTATTTCAAAAATGACTATGCTTTTATAATTACCTTAATGTATAAAATTCTGTTTCTGAATCTAAAATTAAATTATTTTGTTTCAATTAAGAATCGTGTATCTTTTAATTTATCATTAAAACACTTCTTTGTCAATACAGATTAGAATTTTTTTGTTAAAATATTATTTTGATTCCCAAATATTACTTTAAACATCATAAATATGAAACAGGTAGTATTAAAAGGTAAACTTTTAATTCCCTTTTTTTAAGAAAATATTGATTTTTTTCAATTAACATTTATTCAAAATATTGAGGGAGTCTAGCAACCCAAAGTAAATGGTGCTCAAGTTATTGTACTGCACCTTACCTTTGAGATAACACTACCCTTTGGCTTTCTTTTAGAAACAACAGGGGGTGAAATGAGTGATGCCACTGTTTCATTCCCTGGAAGCAATGTTCCAACAGACTGTAAATCTTGAATTTCTTTGCTTGGTAACACTCTTGTAAATGATTTATCATGGGACTCTGATGGAGTTAAAGGGGATAGGTCTTCATCAGCTGAAATTTCATTTGAACTCTTTAAAAAAGCTGATCCATCTTGAGACTTGAGGATCTGTGAAATATATGAAATAGCAGAGTTGGCGCTTTTCTTCTCTGATCTTTAGAATTACAAAACATCTGGTGTTAGATTAGGTGAAGAACATTTTTTTATTTGTAACTGAAGAATCATTTCTATCATCTTTAAGAATATTAAATAATCAATTATAACTTAATTAATTAATAATAATACAAATATGACAATCTTTGATAATACATTAAAAGTAATACATTTTCTGCTACTTAAAACAGATACACAGAATTAAGTAACATTTAAAGTACTTAACATAATAGTTACTTAAGGTTATAACAGGCCACAGAACATGAAAGATTTGGTCACCCAAAGTATAGTACAAGGTTATTTGGAAGTTGTCCTTTAGTCACATTTATTCCAAATGTATTTTTCCACAATTTCATTTCAGAATGAAAATAAAATTAAAATCTATAACAATTTTGATATTAAAAAATTATTGTCTTCCACCATAGTCAATTACCAAGCTCTGGTTTAAATTTTTTTTAAGGTAAGGGGTATTTATTCTCCAGCAGTTGGCACAGGATCAGCTTCTATGGTTCTGAACTAGGGTGATCATGTCATGGTTTATGATTGTTGATCTGGCATTCCAGTGTAGATGAAAATTTAAATTTGGGTTGGCAAGACTGAAAAATACAAGAAAGGAATGCAAGTAGAGTTGTATTCAGATTCACATCCACCAAAGTAATGTCTCTAAAAAGGGTAAATAAGCATACTCAAGTCTAAACCCTTGTTGTTTGTATGGATGATAAAAGAGCAGGAAGAGGAAGAAGAGAAGAAAGGGGAGGAGGAGAAGGAGGGAGGAAGAATATCAAAAGGATATCAAAGGCAGCCTATACTCAATAAATAAATACTAATAAAGCAAGTAATTTGCTCCTTTCCCATTGTTGGGTAAATTATCAAAAACAATCTAAATATATTTTATGTCTTGCTTAATTTCTGTCATCTATTGTCCACTTTACATTAAGATTCTTCCTACTCATCACTCCATTTAAAAATACAATAATATAATTATGAGCATAATTTTTGTAGCTTTTATACAATAATCATGCTGACAGAATTTGACATGACAGTCTTCAAATATCACTGAAGTGGTATAAATCTCCTCCTGCTTGCAAAAGCATTTGTTAATTCTGAAGATCTAAGCATTGCATCTTTTACTCACCAAACAAGTAGATGTATAAGGGCAGGATCTGTTATGCATATCATCATAGAGACCTCTTAGTACATTCTCACCCAGGCAAAATGAAAGATTGCGATTGAATCACTGCCCAAATTGTCCTGTTTTTGTTTGTTTGTTTTGTTTTTTTCTGTTCCAAGACCTCTTTTTTAGTAGCTTTCCTTATTAACTCCACCCATTTTCGAAACTGTCAACACAATCCCCAACCCATCCCTCCCAACTTAGGAAAAAACTCTTGCAAGTATGATGTATATACTAAACTTTTAATTATCAATGAAAATATAGAAGAGAAAATATTTCACTTTCTTATCTGAAATATATAACATATGTAATGCATTTCTATATCCAAGAAAAACAAAAAATCAAAGTATGCAATATAGTATAATATAATATTTTAAATTAACTTTATAGGAAATTTTCAATATAGAAAATGTAAAATTAAATCAATAATTATTACATACTTTGATAGTTTGAAAAGTATAATTATCATTGCTAAAAGTATTCATACTGACCAGTTTTAAACTCCACAAGTAAAAAGAAACTAAAAAAAGTAAAGATTTAGCAAGCATATAAGATGATAAGAGCCTAGACATAATATCAAACTATACTACAAGCCCATATAAATCAAAACAGCAAGATATTGGCATAAAAACAGACACAGAAATCAATGTAACTGAGTAGAGAGCCCAGAAATAAACCCATGCCCATAGGGTCAATTGATATTTGACTAATGAAGCAAGAACATACATTGAAGTAACAAATCTGTTCAATAAATGGTGTAGGGAAAATTGAATATATACATGCAAAAAAATGAAAATAGAACATATTCTTACATCACATACAAGAATAAACTCAAAATAGATTAAAGACTTAAATGTAAGAGATTCCAAGATGGCTGCAGAGAGAGCAAAAGTGACACTCACCTGTTCCTGGCACCAAACTGGATTTACAACAGTCAACCTGAATAACCAACTGAAGGCTAGCTGAACTGTGATATTATAACCAAGGATTTAAAGAAAAGATTGATAAGAAGAGCAGATATATAGAAAAGGCTGGCTCCACACTCATAGGCGGTTACTGAGAAGCCAAGAAATATGTGGGTTGTAACCCCCTCCATCCCAGAAGCATGGAGATCTAATATCTATGCATGGATCCCCAACCCAGAGCAACAGATATGGGAAGAGGAGCCTGAATAGCATCTGGTGGTGAAAATCAGTGAGGGTTCAGTCCACCTGGGAGAGAAGAGAGTCTGCTAGAGACCCAGACACCACTTCCCCAGGATTAAGCACTCCTATTGCTACAGCACCAGCTTGAGGAGTGCACTGCTGGTTTTCCAACTACTGGTGACACCACTCTGCCATGCTCAAGTCCTTCACAAAGGTCTGCTGGCTACAACCTTTAGGGTGCACATTTTCTGAAGAAGCTCTTGGAGGAGACTCAGACAGTGATTTAACTGTGTAGCTTAAAAAAAGACCATTCTTCTCCACCTCAATTGCACAGTTGAATTACTTGGCCTACCATACACTCTGTGGTCCTGCCCTGCTGAGTTCAGTCGTGCAGGGATATCAGACTGCCACACAGAGCTGTGACTTTCAGAGCACCATTACCCTCAGTGAGGCTTTTGTCCATGGATCATATGGGTGGGTGCTGGGTTATGTGGCTACATAATGGGAGAGGACACTGCTAAATCCTGTGAGCTCAACCTGAGCTATTCTGGGAAGGGGGAAAAGTGCCTGTCCCACTCCTATGGGCTTCTTAGCACCATCCCCAACAGGAAACTGTTTGGATCTGCCACGCTGAGCTCAATTAAATGAAGGAAAGAGGGCTATTCATAGCTGGGACATTCAAAGTGTTTCTCCCTCAAAAGATATTATCTGGAACTAGAATAAAGTACTCAGCCCACTCCTGCAGGCCTGGATGGCACCACCTACAATGGGAGACCTTTCTGATCTGTCCCTTCTGAGCCCCAGTGGCTCCATCCTGCAGAGCTTGCTCCTGCAGAGAGGATGACTGGCTACACCTAACTTGAAAGTGCAGCATGCTTCACCTGAGGGAGCTAGAATTAGAGAATCTGGCAAAGACTGGGTGGTTTGGCTCTGGCACAGGGGTCATTTTCCTCTTTTTGAGTGCCTGACCATGTGACCTGCAAATATAGGACCCACTAGCCCTGTCATCCCAAAACCAGCCACCCCAATTACCAAGCTCACAACCTGTGGCAGGGTCTGTGGGTGGTGGCCAGCCTGGTTCAATTCTACAATTTTTCTTTGGGAAGCCTTGGAAGAAGACCAGGCAATCTCAAAGAAAAGCAAAGTAGCTGACAGGTAGAGGAGGACCTCAGAAAGTCCCTGACCTTTTACAGATCTTACCCCAGATCTGAGCTGAAAGAAGCTGACCCTTATATATAGACTAGAGGCTCAGTGCACAAAAATCATGTACTGGGGGTTGGGGGTCCCTCAGCCCAGCCTGCCCCCTCTCACAGTCCAGGAGCCCTCAGGGGATGTCCTACTGACGGCTTAGGCCACGGAGGCTCAGAGCAGGCACCCTGTGTGTGTGTGTGTTTGTGTGTGTGTGTGACAGCTGGGAGTCTGCTCCCAGCTGCATAGTGGAGGCTCAGAGCAGGCACTCGTGTGTGTGTGTGTGTGTGTGTGTGTGTGTGTGTGTGTCCGCTTGGGGCCTGCTCCCAGCCGCACCGCGGAGGCTTGGAGCAGGCACTCCATGTGTGTGTGGGCGCGCACGCTCATTTGTGTGTGTGTGTGTCCGCTGGGGGCCTGCTCCCAGCTGTGTGGAGGAGGCTTAGAGCAGGTGCCCCTCTTTGTTGATCTCTCAGGCTCAGGCCATGCCTGCGTGTTGTTCTCTCAGGCTGAGGGCCGAGCCCAGCCCCTCCTCCTGAGATGGTTGTGACCATGGTGGAGTATCGACCTCATTTGCATATTACTTAATTTTATATATATAGATTGGCCCCTTCATACACACCCAGGCTCAGTAGATATAGCCTCAAACAGTGAATGATGAGGTAGTTCCAGAAAGGTACACACAATGTCTGACACCAACTTGTATTTGAACTCTGCTCAAGTGAATCCAGAACAAACATAATCAGTGGTGGGATTCTGAGCACACCAGAGCTTGAACCAACTAGCCACACAAACAGAACACCCAAAGAGGGATTCCAGCATGCAAAAGACCATGCTAGGAGCACTCTGCCTTGGAGGAAAGTCCCTTCAAAACAACTCATGCATAGTGATTGAGGTTTATCCTTACAGTCATCCAACCAAAAGGATAAACTCCACCCATGAAAGAGTCAACAGCACTCAAGACTCAACTACAACAGGAGGGTACACATAACCCATAAGAAACATTCCATGAACATGGAGCCCAAGTAATCTGGAAGGTTGTGCCACTGAGCCCAATAAGACACCTACATTATAAAACCATCATAACAAGTTTGGGAATCATAGCAGATCTACTTAATACATAGAGAAAAAATGGGGAGACAAAGAAAGATGCCCCAAATGAAAGAAAAAGAGGAATCCCCCAAAAAGAATTCAATTAAATGGAATCAACCAAAATATGAGTTTATAACAATGGTTAGAAAGATGCTCAAGGACCTTAGGGAAAGAGTGGATGATCTCAATTGAGAACTTAAATGAGGAGATAGTAAACTGGGCCTCCAGCTTACTGGGCCTCTAAAAAGGATCTAGAAACCATAAATAAAGAACCAGATAGAAATGAAGAATATGCTAGCAGGAACCAACAGCAGATTCCCTGAACCTGAGGATAAAATCAGTAATTTAGAGGACAAGATAACAGTAAACACCCAAGCAGAGCGTCAAAAAGAAAAGAGAACTCAAAATAATGAGAAACATCTAATCCTCTGGGGACAATGTCAAGCATAACAACATCCACATCCTAGGAATACCAGAAGGAGAAGAGAGTGAGCAAGGAATATAGAACCTGTTTGCAGAAATAAAGGCTGAAAACTTCCCTAATCTGGTAAAGGAAAAAGTTACACAGATTAGGAATCACAGAGCATACCAATGAAGATGAATCCAAAGAGGCCCACATCATAATTAAAATGGTGAATGTTAAAGGCAAAGAAAGAATCTTTAAGGCAGCAATAGAAAAATAGTTAGATACCTACAAAAGAACCCCCATAAGGCCATCAACTGATTACTGAACTGAAACATTTCAGGCAAGAATGACTTGGCATGTAATATTCAAAGTGATGAAAAGCAAGCATCTATAATCAAGATTACTCTGTCTCGAAGGATATCATTTAAAACTGAAGGTGAAATAAAGAGATTCCCCCTGCCCTGAAAAAAAAAGCTAATGGAGTTCATTAGCACCAAATAAGTATTGCAAGAAATGTTAAAGGACCTGCTTTAAGAAGAAGAAAAAAGAAAAGAAAGGAGAGAGAGAGAGAGAGAGAGAGAGAGAGAGAGAGAGAGAGAGAGAGAGAGAGAAACATAAATGCAACAAATATAAGAGTGGTTTCCAAGATGGCTGCAGAGTAGGTGGAGGCTGTAGGCCCTTGCTCCCAGCCCCAAACCAAATTTACATCTAAATTACAGAGCAATCAACCTTAAAAACAATTGAAGGCTAGGCAATCTGAAATATTATAATCAAAGATTACAGAGAAAGCCACTTAGAGTCTTGTAAGAAAGAGATGGACCCTGCATCTGAAAAGCTGGATGGATACCACAGGTATGAAACTCTCTCCTGCTAAGAGCATGGGGTCTCAACCCCACACAGGGATCCTGAACCTAGAGCAACAGAAATGGGAAGAGGAAGCTGTGTAGCAACTGATGATGGGAATCAGTAAGGATTCAGTTCACTTGGGAAAATCAGACCATACCCTCCCAGAGAAGAACACTCTTATTGTTAACTGCACCAGTCTGGGAAGTTCACATCTGGACCCTGACTGCAAGAGATGCTATGCTGCCATACTCAGGTCCTGTGAAAGGGTCTGCTGGCTCAACCCAGCAGTGACTAAGAGGCCCTCTATTTTCTGTGGAGGCTTTTGGCAGAGGCCCAGACAATGACTAAACTGTGTCACTTAGGAAAAAAGACTGGTCTCCGCCACCTCTACTGCAGAGCACTCTGCCCACATGCTGAGCCACTCTGCTAGCCACAAACTGCTAAGTTCACTGGCGCAGGAAGCTTCACAGGTCTCAGACTTTTAGCTCTGTCCTTCTGAGTCATAGTTCTTGTGGAGGTGGAAATTTAGGCCCAGTCCTGCTGAGACCAGCCATGCAGAGAGATTGGAGTCCTTTTCAGGGCTAATCTTTGGCCCCATCCAGCTTGATTTGGTGACACAGGGTAATGGGGATCTGTGCAAAATTTGTGATTTTTGGACTTTGTCTCCCAGGAAGGCTTCTGTACAGGAGCCTGATGGGAGAGTGCTGGGCTGAATATCTACATTGGAGGGAGACAAACCCAAATACCCCTGTGAATTTGACCTGTGCTACCTCAGGAATGGGAAGACTGCTTGCCACCTTCCTACAGGCTTGTGGGCATCACCCCCAATAAAAGACTGTTTGGATGAGTCCTGCGAAGTTCCCAATACCCATGTTAAGCACAGTTCTGGGGGAGGGGGGTGGTAGGCCAACTCAGAGCAGGGACATTCATAGTGTGAGACCCTCACAGCCTATCGTCTGGCACCAGGACGAAGTACTTAGCCCACTCCTGTGGTCTGGGCCAGCACTATCCCCAATGAGGAACTTTTGATCTATTCCCATGAGCCCAGGGTGGATGAGCTTGCTCCTGCTAAGGGGATGGCTCTTTGTAGCCAACCTGAAGCTTCAGTGAATCCTCCTGGGGAAATACAGCTGGAGACTCTGGCAGAGACTGAGGGGTTTGGCTTTGAACCAGAGACTACTTTCCCCTGATTGAGTGCCTGACTACATGAATCCCAAGTAAGGGACCAACTAGCCCTATCTTGGCTAGCCAGAGCTCATCCTACAGTCTCTCCTTGGAAGGCTCTGAAGAAAGACCAGGAAACCTCAGAAGGAGGTGAAGTATCTGATAGGTGGAGGCAGACATCAGAGTGTCTCAGTCTTTTGGTGATCTACCTCCAGGTTTAAGCTGAAAGAAGCTGACATTTTACACAGATTATCTACTCCCATGCACATGCAGGTCAGGTAGACAGATTAAAACAGTGCAAAAAGTGGTAGATGTTTTGGAAGATGGCAAACAGCAGGGAGGGAGAGAGTGAGGAAGGGAAAGGGGAGTGTGTGAACATGTGGGGTGTGTGTGTGTGTGTGTGTGTGTGTGTGTGTGTGTAAGGGACAGTTAGATCCTGCAGGAATTTTGGGGGCTGGCAGACTGGGCAGTCTTAGACTGTGATACACCACTGCCACTGCAAACACTCCTGGGTGGCTGGTGCTGGCTCCGAAACCATGACATCTTGAAGGGCAGAATTGCTGTGACTAGGATCTCAGCCTCACCCCCACCCAGAGTGGCCTCTGATGCAAACTAGGACAGTAAATCCACTCTGGACAAAGACCTGCTACCACAGCTGCAGACCCACAGACACTGAGATTCCAGACATCTTGGCCACAGGTTCCTGTGAGTCAGAGAATGCATCCCCTACCCCACCAGCTCGCCACAATGGCATAGAGCCTGCACATTCTGTGGAGCACAAGCAGGCCTCCCGCCAACATAGGGTGACTGTGCAACCCGGTCCCCCTAGAAGGCCGGGGACTTTGATACTTGCCACACACGTGCATAAGGACTGAGTCTCAGCATGCCTGTGAGGCCACATTGAGTGCCAGTGACTTTGATTCTCTGAGCATGCACACAGGGACTCTAAATCTCAGCTCATGCATGAGGCTGTGCTGAGCTCCCGGGACTCCAATTCTCAGTGTGTGCGCATATGGGAACCATGACTCTAGGCATGTGCACGCATACCCACACTGAGCTCTAGTGACTCTGATTCTCAGCATGTGCACACAGGGACCATGATTCTCAGTACTCATGTGCAGGGACTCTTGAGTCCCGACACACGCATGAGGCCACACTGAGTGCCCATGAATCTGATTCTCAGTGCACACGGCTCCCACTGACCCACAGTAACCACACGTCTCAGTGCCTGAGCTCTTCAGTGACGCTCAGGTGGCACGACGCTTCTGCCACACACAGCTTGGGCCCCTGCAACTCAGCACTTGGACCTTCTGGTGCTAGGTAGAATGCGGAGACAATGAAATAATCCCAAATAAAAGAAAGAGGATTTGCCAAGAAAGGAACTAAATGAAATGAGGCATACAATATGTCAGAAAAAGAATTCAGAATATTGGTCATACTGTTCATAAACTGGATGGACAAGAAAATCAACAACCTATGCAAAAATCAGAAATGACCTATGCAAAATTCAAAAGTGACATAGCTACAATAAAAAATGCAATTGAAGGTTTCAACAGTAGACTAGGAGAAGTGGAGGGCCGAATTAGTGAGTTAGAAGATAAGGTAGAGAAACAAGACAATCTGAACAGCAACTGGAGAAAAAAAAATTAAAAAGCAGGAGGAGAGCCTAAGGGAGTTTTGGGACAAAATGAAACAAAGTAACATATGTATAGTAAGGGTGCCAGAAGGACAAGAATTGCAGCAAGGACTAGAGAACCTATTTGAATAAATAATGACAGAAAACTTCCCTGACATGGGGGGGGCGGGGGGGGAGGGAGTCACACAGAGTAGAAAGACCCAAACAAGAAGAACTCAAAAAGACCCACATCAAGACACATGGTAATTATAATGGCAAAGGTTAATGATAAAGAGAGAACCTTAAAGGCAACAAGAGAGAGAAAGAGAGTTACCTATAGAGAATTTTCTATCAGATATCAAATGATTTCTCAACAGAAACACATCAGACCAGAAGGGAGTGGAATGAAGTATACAAAGTGATACAAAGCAAAAGACTGAATCAAAGAATATTCTATCCAGCAAGGCTATCGATCAAAATTGAAGAGGAAATCAGGAGCTTCACAAACAAAGTAAAATGCTAAGGGAGTTTATCACTACCAAGCCAGCAATGCAAGAAATGCTAAAGGGATTGTTTTAAAAAGAAGAAATAGAAAGGGAAGAAGGAACACAGGCATAGAAAGTAGAAATGGCTACAAACAAGTACCTATCAATAATAACATTAAATGTAAAAGGACCAAATTCTCCAATCAGAAAACATCTAGTCAATAAATGGATAAGTAAACATGACCCATTTATATGCTGTTTTCAAGAGACCTACTTCAGAACAAGGGACTCACACAGACTGAAAATGGACAGATGGAAAATATCTTTCAGGCAAATAGAAATGAAAAAAAAGGTAGGGCAGCAATAATTATATCTGACAAAATAGACCTCAAGGTGAAAGCCATAACAAGAGATAATGAAGGCCACTTCATAATTCTAAATAGATCAATACAAAAAGAGGATATAACTCAGATAAACATATATGCACCCAAAGTAGGAGAACCCAAATCTATAAAATAACTTCTGGAAGATATCAGGGGAGAGATTGACAGCAATACAATCACAGTAGGAGACCTTAATACCTTATTAACATAACTGGATAAACCCTCTAGACCAGCGTTTCTCAACCTGTGGGTCATGACCGCTTTGGGGGTCGAACGACCCTTTCACTGGGGTCTCCTAAGACCATCAGAAAACACATATATAATTACATATTGTTTTTGTGATTAATCACTATGCTTTATTATGTTCAATTTGTAACAATGAAATTGGGGATCACCCCAACATGAGGAACTGTATTAAAGGGTCGCAGCACTAGAAAGGTTGAGAACCACTGCTCTAGACAAAAAAAATCAGAACAGAAACAGCAATCCTAAATGACTCACTAGATTAGGTGGATTTAATTGTCATTTTCAGAACATTTCAAACCAAAGCGACCGAATATACATTCTTCTCAAGTGCACATGGGATATTTTCAAAGATAGAACACAGATAGGGACACAGGCAAAACTCTCCAAATTCAAAAAGATTGAAATCATATCAACATCTTCTCAGATCACAATGGCATAATATTAGAAATAAGCTACAATAAAAACAGTCACAAAAATTCAAACACTTGGAGGCTGAATAGCATGCTATTAAACAATGTTTGGGTTACCAGAAATATCAAAGAAGAAACAAAAAACACCCTGGAGACAAATGGCAATGAAAATATAACAACCCAAAACCTATGGCACACAGTGAAAGCAGTCCTGAGAGGGAAGTTCATAGCATTACAGGCCTACCTCAAATAAATAAATAAATAAATAAATAAATAAAAGAAAAACTGGTAATAAACCATCTACCTGTGCAACTTGAAGAATTAGAAAGATAACAAAAAGAAAAGCCCAGAGTTAGCAGAAGGAAGGTGAAAATAAAGATCAGAGCAGAAATAAATGACATAGAGACCAAAAAATAGCAATACAAAAGATCAATGAAACCAAAGGCTGGTTCTTTGAAAGGAAAAACAAGATTGATAACCCTCTAGCCATGCTCATCAGGAAGCAAAGAGAGAGGACCCAAATAAACAAAATCAGAAATGAAAGAGGCAAAATAAAAACAGAGCCACAAAAATACAAAGGATTGTAAAAAAAAAAAAAAAATACCATGAACAACTCTATTCCAACAAACTAGACAACCTAGAGCAGTGGTTGGCAAACTCATTAGTCAACAGAGCCAAATATCAACAGTACTTCTTCAAAATAGACTCGCACAGGACGAAAACCGAAGTCTGCGCATGGGCCACGAAGTTTCAATCGCACTGTATGCACGCCTGCATGTGGTATTTTGTGGAAGAGCCATACTCAAGGGGCCAAAGAGGCACATGTGGCTCCCGAGCTACAGTTTGCCGACCACAGACCTAGGGGAAATAGACATAATCCTAGAAAAATACAACCTTCCAAAACTCAATCAGGAAGAATCTAAAAATCTCAATAGGCTGATAACAATGGAGGAAATTGAAGCAATCATCAAAAAGCTTTTAGCAAACAAAAGCCTGAGGCCAGACAGCTTCAAAGGGGAGTTTTACCAAACACTCAAAGAAGAATTAAAACCTATCCTCCTCAGACTATTCCAAAAAATTCAAGAGGAAGGAACACTTTCAAGCTCATTCTATGAAGCCAGCATTACCCTAATAACCAAAACCAGGTAAAGAAAACACAGTAAAATAGACTTACAGGCCAATAACAATCATGAATATAGATGCCAAAATCCTCAACAAAATTCTAGCAAATTGGATCCAGCATTACTTCAGAAAGATGATACACCATAACCAAGTATGAATTTTACCGAGGATGCAAGGATGGTAGAATATCTGCAAATCAATAAATGTGATACATCACATAAACAAATTGAGATATAAAAAGCACACAGTCATATCACCTGATGCAGAAAAAAGCATATGACAAAATCTAACACCCATTCTTGATAAAAACCCTCCGCAAAGTGGGAACAGAGGGATCATACCTCAGCATAATAAAAGCCTTATATGACAAACCTACAGCCAACATCATACTGAATGGTCTAAAACTAAAACCATTTCAACTAAGAACAGGAATGAGACAGGGATGCCCACTTACACCACTCCTGTTTGACATAGCACTGGAAGTGCTAGCCATAGAAATTAGTCAAGAAGAAGAAATAAAAAGTATCGAAATTGGAAAAGAAGATGTAAAACTGTCATTATTTGCAGATGACATGTATAGTAATACATAAAAAACCCTAAAGATTCCATCAAAAAATTATTAGGATTATTAAATGAATTCAGCAATGTAGCAGGATACAAAATTAACACCAAGAAATCTATGGAATTTTTATACACCAATAGTGAAATTACAGAAAGAGAGATTAAAAGAGCAATCCCATTTACCATTGCACCAAAATAATTAAGATATCTAGGAATAAACTTACCTAAGGAGGTATAAGACTTGTACTTGAAAAACTACCAAACACTGAAAAAAGAGATAGAGGAAGACATAAACAGATGGAAGAACATACTGTGTTCATGGATTGGTAGAATCAACATTATTAAAATGTCCATACTACCCAAAGCAATCTATAGATTCAATGCAATTCCCATTAAAATACCAACAGCATATTTCACAGACCTAGAAAAACTCTCCAAAAATTTTTCTAGAATAAAAAAAAACTGTGAAAAGCTGCAGCAATCCTGACAAAGAAGAAGGAAGTAGGCGGGATCTCAATACAAGATATCAAGCTGTATTATAAAGTCACTGTTCTCAAAACTGCCTGGTACTGGCACAAGAACAGACATACCATATATAGACCAATGGAATATAATAGAGAACCCAGAAATAGACCCAAACCACTAGGCTCAATTAATATTCGACAGGAGTCAAGAACATACAATGGAGACAAGACATATCTTCAATAAACCGTGTTTGGAAAATTGGACAGATACATGCAAAAAAATGAAACTAGACCACCAACTTACACTATACACAAAAATTAACTCAAAATGGATAAAGGACTTAAATAAAAGACAGGAAACTATAGAAATGTTAGAGAAATCCATAGGCAGCAAAATCTCAGACATATGCCAAAGCAATATCTTCATCGATACAGCTCCTAGGGCAATGGAAACTAAAGAGAAAATAAACAAATGGGATTACATCAAAATAAAAAGCTTCTGTACAACAAAAGAAACCATCAACAAAACAACAAGTAAGCCCACTGCATGGAAGAACTTATTTGCCAATGTTATCATTGATAAGGGTTTAATCTCCAACATCTACAGGGAACTCATGCAACTTCACAAAAGAAAGATAAACAACCCTATCAAAAAATGGGCAAGGGACCTAAACAGATACTTTTCAAAAGAGGACATAAGAAAGGCCAACAGTCATATGAAAACATGCTCAAAGTCACTAATCATCTGAGAAATGCAAATGAAAACAACAATGCGGTACCATCTCACACCTGTCAGAATGGCTATCATCAACAAATCAACAAATGACAAGTGCTGGAGAGGACGTGGAGAAAAAGGAACCCTTATGCACTGCTGGTGGGAATGCAGACTGGTGAAGCCACTGTGGAAAACAGTATGGAGTTTCCTAAAAAAAGCTAAAAGTAGAACTTCCATTTAACCCAGAGTCCCACTTCTAGGAATATACCAAGAAAACAGAAACACCAATCAGAAAGGATATATGCAACCCTACGTTCAATGCAGCACAATTTACAAGAGCTAAGATTTGGAAACAGTCTAAGTGCCCATCAGCAGATATGTGGATTAAAAAACTGTGGAATACTATGCTGCAGTAAAAAAGAAGGAATTCTTACCATTTGCAACAGCATGGATGGAACTGGAGAGCATTATGCTAAACAAAATAAGCCAGTCAGAGAAAGACAAATATTACATGATCTCACTCATTTGTGGAATATGATGCACAATATAAACTGATGAACAAAAACAGATCCAGAGACAGAGAAGCATCAATCAGACCATCAAACCTCAGAAGGAAGGTAGTAGGGAGGGCGGGCAGTAAGGGGGAGATATCAACCAAAGGTTTTGTGTGTATTTATATAGGCCTAAACAATGAACACAGACACCGGGGGGCGGGGGATGAGGGGGGAATGTGGGGGAACATTTGGGGATAAGGACATATATGAAATACCTCAATCAATAAAGAAAAAAGTAAATAAAAATAAATAAATAAAAGAAGCAAAGAAAGTGGACCCATATAATCAAAATCAGAAATGAAAGAGGCAAAATAACAAAAGATCCCACAGAATTAAGAAGAAGCATAAAACAATACTATAAGCAGCTCTATTCCAACAAACTGGTCAACCTATGGGAAATGGACACATTCCTAGAAAAATACAACCTTCCAAAATTCAATCAGGAAGAATAAAAAAATCTGATTATGATGATAACTATTGATGAAATTGAAACAGTAATAAAAAAAAATTCAACAAACATAATCCCAGGACCAGATGGCTTCACAGGGGAGTTTTATCAAACATTCAAAGAAGAATTAAAATCTATCTTTCTCAGACTATTCCAAAAAATTCAAGAGGAAGGAACACTTACAAGCTCATTCTATGAAGCCAGTATTACCCTAATCCCAAAACCAGATAATGACAATACACAGTCCTCAGGTTACATCAGACTCAACATACATCCCATGGTTACTTCACCAACTCCCATTTATTTAAAAATAAAAAAGTTCTGTCATTTTGATGTATGTACATATGTGCTTTATGTTTTTTTTATTATTTATTTTAACAGTCAGGAATTGTTATCTTTCTTTTAAATTATAGTTAGTGTTTCACTTCATTACTGCTGTGTATGTGCTCCATGTGAGGGACATAGGAGCTTATGTTGGTGGGTTCCAACTCAAGGTGAAAATTGCATTATGTCATGCTGTAGGAACAGATCTCCAACATAACCCAAGGACCTACTGTACAAAGAAAGAGAATTACAGGCAAATATCCCTCATGAATATAGATGCCAAAATCCTCAACAAAATTCTAGGAAATTGGATCCAGCATTACATTGGAAGGATCATAAACCATGATCAAGTGGGATTTATTCCGGCAATGCAAGGATGGTACAATATCCACAAATTGATAAACGTGATACACCACATAAACAAATTAAGATATAAAAAACATATAATCATATCAATTGATGCAGAAAAACCATTTGTCAAAATCCAACACCCTTTCTTGATAAAAACTCTCAGCAAGGTGGGAATAGAAGGATCATATCTCAACATAATAAAAAAACACATATGACAAATCTACAGCCAACATCATATTCAATGGGCAAAAACTAAATTCATTTCCCTTAAGAACAGGAACAATACAGGGATGCCCTATTTCACCACTCCTATTTGATATAGTACTGGAATAATTAGCCAAAGTGATTAGACAAGAAGAAGAAATAAAAGGCATCCAAATTGGAAAAGAAGAAGTAAAATTGTCATTATTCACAGATGACATGATATTGTACAAAGAAAACCCGAAAGATTCCATCAAAATCTACTAGACTTAATAAATGAATTTGGGAATGTAGCAGGATACAAAATTAACACCCAGAAATCTATGGCTCTTTTATACACCAATAATTAACTCACAGAAAGAGAAACTAAAAAACAATCCCATTTACTACTACAACAAAAAAATTAAGATACCTAGGAATAAATTTAACCAAGGAGGTAAAGGACCTGTACTCAGAAATTTACAGGACACTGTAAAAAGAGATAGAGGAAGACATAAACAAATGGAAGAATATACCATGGTCATGGATTAGTAACATCAATATCATTAAAATATCCATACTACCCAAAGCAATCTATTAATTCAATGCAATCCCCATTAAAATACCAACAGCATACTTCAAAGATTTAGAACAAACTCTCCAAAAATTCATCTGAAATAAAAAAAAGACCCCAAGTACCTGCAGCAATCTTGAGAAAGAAGAAGAAAGTTAGAGGGATTACAATATCAGATATCAAGCTATACTACAAATCCACAGTTCTCAAAACTGCCTGGTACTGGCACAATAACAGACATATAAACCAGTGGAGCACAACAGAGAACCCAGAAATCAACACAAGTCATTATGCTCAATTAATATTTGACAAAGGAAGCAAGAGTATACAATGGAGTTAAGACAGTCTCTTCAATCTTTGGTGTTGGAAAAATTGGACAGATACATGCAAAAAAAAATGAAACTAGACAACCAACTTACACAATACACAAAAAATAACTCAAAATGGATAAAGGACTTAAATGTAATACATTAAACAATAAAAATCTTACAAGAATCCATAGGTAGCAAAATAGCAGACATTTGTCATAGCAATAGCTTTACCAATACAGCTCCTAACGCAATGGAAACTAAGGAAAAAATAAACAAATGGGACCACATCAAATAAAAAGCTTCTTCACAGCAAAAGAAACCATCAACAAAACAACAAGAAAGCCCACTGCATGGGAGAACATATTTGCAAATGTTATCACTGATAAGGGTTTAATCTTCAAAATTTACAGGGAACTCATACAGCTTAACAAAAGAAAGATAAATAATCCAATCAAAAATGGGCAAAGGACCTAAATAGACACTTTTCAAAAGAGGACATTCAGAAAGCCAAGAGACATGAAAACATGCTCAAAGTCACTAATCATCTGAAAGATGCGAAACAAAACAATAATGAGGTACCATGTCACACCTGTCAGAATGGCTATCATCAACAAATCAACAAATGACAAATGCCGGAGAGGATGCAGAGAAAAAGGATGCAGAGCATTCCCACTGCTGGTGGGAATGCAGACTGATGCAACTCCTGTGGAAAACATTCTGAGGTTTCCTCAAAAAATTAAAAATGAAACTGCCATTTGACCCAATAATACCATTTCTAGGAATATGTCCCAAGAAATCAGAAACACTATTCAGAAAGGATATGTGCACCCCTATGTTCATAGCAGCACAATTTACAATAGCTAGGACTTGAAATCTGCCTACGTGCCCATCAGCAGATGAATGGATTAGAAAACTCTGGTATATCTACACAATGGTATACTATGCTGCTGTAAAAAGGAAGGAAAGCCCTGAGAAGTTTGGCTCCGTGGATGGAGCGTCGGCCTGTGGACTGAAGGTCCCAGGTTCGATTCCAGTCAAGGACATGTACCTTGGTTGTGGGCACATCCCCAGTAGGGCTGTTCAGGAGGTGGCTGATCAATGTTTCTCTCTCATCGATGTTTCTGGCTCTCTGTCCCTCTCCCTTCCTCTCTGTGAAGGATCAATAAAATATATTTTTGAAAAAAAGGAAGGAAGTTTTACCATTTGCAATAGTATGGATGGAATTGGAGAGCATTATGCTAAGCGAAATAAGCCATCAGAGAAGATACGTATCACGTGATCTCTCTCATTTGTGGAATATAAAGAACGTTATAAACTGATGAACAAAAATATATATACAGAGACAAAGAAGCATCGAATCGACTATCAAACTTCAGCTGGAAGGCAAGAGGAGGGTTGAGAGGAGGTAAGAGATCAACCAAAGGACTTGTATGCATGCATCTACACTAATAAAAGAGAAACATGGTAATTGGTGTACGACCGCTACCCTTTTCATTGGCTAATCAGCGAGATATGAAAATTAACTGTCAGCCAAGATGGCGGCCGGCAGCCAGGCAGCTTGAAACTAACATGAGGCTTGCTTGCCTCAGCGATGGAGGAAACCAACATTCCCCGCCTGCGGCTCCAGGCCTCTGAGCAGGCAGTTTGAAACATTTTAACAAATACCGCCGGACTTCAGCCAGCAGATTCGCAACATTGTATGCAAAGGCCAGAAACCTACTTTCAGGAGTGGAGGCCTAAGAGCTGGAGCCAAGCCTCAAGCTAAAGCTGGCCCAGAATTAAAAAAAAAAAAAAAAGGGAAAAAAGGAGCATTTGGGAGCTTCAGTCACCCCCAGTCTGAAAACAGCCCTCAGCCCCTCACCCAGACTGGCCAGGCACCCCAGTGGGGACCCCCACCCTGATGGGTGTGTGACCAGCTGCAAACAGCCATCATCCCCTCACCCAGGCTGGCAAGGCACCCCAGTGGGGACCCCCACCCGATCCAGGACACCCTTCAGGGCAAACCAGCTGGCCCCACCCATGCACCAGGCCTCTACCCTATATATAAAAGGGTAATATGCCTCCCAGCACCGGGATCAGCAGAGCTGAGAGGCCTCCCGGCACCGGGATCAGCATGACAGGGGGCAGCGTCCAAACACCCTGATCAGCCCTGCTCTGTGTGTGACAGGGTGCGCCCCCCCCCCCCCCGGGCCCTGCTCTGTGTGTGACAGGGTAGAGCCATAACCTCCCCATTGGCCCTGCCCTGAGTGTGAGAGTGGCAGCACCCCAACCCCCTGATCGGCCCTGCTCTGTGGGTGATAGAGGGTGGCACCCCAACCCTCCTCGCCCCCCCCCACGGGCCCTGCTCTGTGTGTGATGGGATAGAGCCCTAACCTCCCCATCAGTCCTGCCCTGAGTGTGACAGTGGCGGCGCCACAACTCCCCTATCGGCCATACTCTGTGAGTGAGAGGGGGGAGCTCCTCAACCACTTGATGGGCCCTGCTCTGTGCTTGACAGGAGGGAGCTCCTCAACCCCCTGATGGGCCCTGCTCTGTGCGTGACAGGGGGCAGTGCCCCAACCCCCAGATTGGCCCTGCTCTGTGCGTGACAGGGGGTCACGCCGCAACCTCCCCATCAACCCTGCCTTGAGTGTGACAGGGGGTGGTGCCCCAACCCCCTAATCGGTCCTGCTCTGAGCCCGACCAGGGGCTGCACCTAGGGATTGGGCCTGCCCTCTGCCACCCGGGAGCAGGCCTAAGCCAGCAGGTCGTTATCTCCCGAGGGGTCCCAGACTGCAAGAGGGCACAGGCCTGGCTGAGGGACCCCCCTTCCCCCCGAGTGCACAAATTTTTGTGCACCAGGCCTCTAGTATAAACATAATGGACACAGATACTGGGAGGGAGGGGGGATGTTCCTGAGGGTGGAGGAGACTAGGGGTAGGTAGACACTTGAGTCAGCATATTAGAGGACAACAAAACTTAATCACTTAAACTAAGCATAAAGAAGAAAAGAGAATAAAGAGAAATGAAGAAAGTCTAAGGGATCTCTGGGTCAACATCTGGCATTACAATATCCACATCATAGGGTGCCAGAAGGAGAAGAGAGTGAGCAAGGGGTAAATAACCTATTTAGAGAAATAATGGCTGATAACTTCTCTGGTGGAAGTGGGGAGGAGGGAAGGCACACGAGTTCAGGATAAACAGAAAGTCATGCTCAAGATGCACTCAGAAACCCACACAAAGACACACCATAATTAAAATGGCAAAGGTAAAAGAGAAAAGAAGATTTTGAGGGCATTAAGAGTGAGACAATTGCCTACAGGGTTCTTCCCATATGGATGTCAGATGCTTTCTTAACAGAAATACTTCAGGCCAAGAGAAAGTGGCATGAAGTATTCAAAGTGATGAAAAACCAAGGACATGCAACCAAGATAACTCTACCCAGTGAGGCTATTGTTTAAAACTGTAGGCAAAATAAAAAGCTTCTCAGATGACAAAAAAAAAAAGGCTAAAGGAATTCATAACTACCAAACCAGCAGCCTTGCAAGAAATATTAAAGGGAATGCTTTAAGAAGAAGAATTAGAAAGAGAGAGAAATATAGGTCAGTAACAAAAGAAATGGCAATAAGCAAGTATCTACTTATATAAAAACCCAGAACCGCAACCAACCGGAAGGAAGTCAGTCCTGCAGGAGTCGTCTTAGAAATGGCTGCACCCTCCCCAGCTGTTTCCTGGAGGGTGAGGTTTCAAGCAGGAACCTGTCCTCAGAGAGGAGCATGGAAGTACGGAGTCTTGGGTTACTTTGCCAAGGGCTGCGCCCTGCCTCAGCTGTTTCCCGTGAGGCCTGAGGGAAGAACCCACCCTCGGAGCGCTAGGAGCGCCCAGCAGCAGTCAGTCCTGGATTGCTGAGGCTGAGGCCACAGCATGGTAGAACTCTGGGTCTGGCCCAACAAGGGGCGTGGTCGGCCTTCAAATCAGACCCTGACAGTAAGGAGGCGGCAGCCCCATTCCTCACAGAATCTGCTGTTGGATAGCTTGCTGTCAGTGGCCTGCCAGCCAGGAACCCCATTCACCTGCACCCCAGACCCTGACAGGAGGGAGGAGGGAGCCCCATTCCTCATGGAATCCACAGGTGGCCAGCTTGCTGTCAGGAGCCTGCTAGCTAGGAATCCTATTCACCTGCATATCTGTATAGTTTTAATACATTATATTAGAGGTCATGGCGGTACTGTTTTACCCACAGCATCTACAGGAATTGCTGCAAATTTACTTCTCGGGGGAAGCACCTTTCATTCCCAATATAAATTACTGATTCAATTAAATGAAACTTCAATTTCTAGACTCAATATAAAGAGTGAATTTGCTAAAACTATTAAAAAGGCCCAACTTCTCATTATTGATGAATGCGTCATGGCATCCAGTCATGCTATAAATGCCATAGACAGATTACTAAGAGAAATTTGAATGTTGTATTTGGTGGGAAAGTTCTCCTTCTTGGAGGAGATTTTCAACAATGTCTCAGGATTGTACCGCATGCTATGTGATCAGCCAAACGAGTTTAAAATACTGCAATGTTTGGGGATGTTTCAGAAAGTTGTCTCTTACATCAAATATGAGATCAGAGGATTCTGATTATAGTGGATGGTTAGTAAAACTTGGAGATGGCAAACTTGATAGCATTTTTCATTTAGGAATGGATATTATTGAAATCCCCTGTGAAATGATTTGTAATGGATCTATTATTGAAGCTACCTTTGGAAATATTATATCTATAGGTAATATATTAAAAATATATTAAAAATGCTATAACTATAGATAATATATTAAAAATATATCTAAATTTGCAATTCTTTGTCCAAAAAATGAGAATGTTCAAAAATTAAATGAAGAAAATTTGGATATACTCAATGGAGATTTTCACACATATTTGAGTGATGATTCCATTGATTCCACAGATGATGCTGAAAAGGAAAATTTTCCCATCAAATTTCTTAATAGTACTACTCCTTCAGGAATGCTGTGTCATTAAGTTAAAATTGAAAGTGGGTGCAATCATCAGGCTATTGAGAAATCTCAATAGTAAATGTGGTCTTTTTAATGGTACCACATTTATTATCAAAAGATTACAACCTAACATTATCGAAGCTGAAGTATTAACAGGATCTGCAGAGGGAGAGGTTGTTCTGATTCCAAGAATTAATTTGTCCCCATCTGACACTGGCCTCCCATTTAAATTGACTCGATGACGGTTTCCCGTGATGCCAGCATTTGTGATGACTATTAATAAATCACAAGGACAAACTCTAGACAGAGTAGGCATATTCCTACCTGAACCCATTTTTGCACATGGTCAGTTATATGTTGCTTTCTCTTGAGTTTGAAGAGCATGTGATGTTAAAGTTCTAAATACTTCATCACAAGGGAAATTAGTCAAGCACTCTGAAAGTGTTTTCACTCTTAATGTGGTGTACAGGGAGATATTAGAATAAGTTTAATCACTTTATCAGTCATTGTTTGCAACACTGTTGTTTTTATATCATGTTTTTGTTGTTTTTATATCATGTTTTTGTTGTTTTCATATCATGTTTTTGTCATTTTTATATCATGCCTCTGTTGTTATATCCTTTTGTTACTGTTTATTTATTAATAAATTTATATATTATTTTCATATACATTTTAGACGAGATCAGGTGCGTTCAGGGTGGTATGGCTGTAGACAATTTTCATATACATTTTATTAATTTCCTTTCATCTCTCACACTTCTATTATAGAGAAAGGGCAAATAGCAATACAGTGGGGCCTTGACTTACGAGTTTAATTGGTTCCGTGACAGAGCTGGTAACTCAAATTACTCGTGTGTCAAATCAACAGTGAACAAGTGAGACACGTGATACTGTGCTGATGTTGTGGCGTTCACTGCGATGTTCGCTGTGCCAACTAGTGGTGGGGTATCTGAAGCTGGCTCATAACCCAAATTTTAGCTCGCAACTCAAAGCAAAAAATCAGCTGAGAGACGGCTCCTATCTCGAAAAACTCGTTAGTTGGGACACTTGTAAATCAAGGCCCCACTGTATTAAAATACCTGTGCTAATTAATTCCCTTTTAATGTGCACGAATTTCATGCACCAGGCTACTAGTCTATCAATAGTAACCTTAAATTTAAATGGATTAAATGCTCCAATGAAAAGACATAAGATACCTGAATGGGTAAGAAAACATGACCCATATATCTGCTATCTACAAGAGACCCACCTTAGAACCAAAAATTCACACAGGCTGAAAGTGAAGGGATGGGAAAAAATATTTCATGCAAATGAAAACCAAAAAAATTCTGGGGTAGCAATACTTATATTTGACAAAACAGACTTCAAAACAAAGACAATAATAAGAGACAAAAGAAATAATATTATTTATTAATATTATAATCAGTTATTAATATATCTATTCATAATATTAAAGGGATAAATCCAACAAAAGCATACAAACCTTGTAAACATATATGTGACCATTATAGGATGACCTAAATATATAAAGAAAAGCTTGGTGGCCTTTAAAAGAAATATCTACAGCAATTTAGTTATAGTAGGGGATTTTAACACCCAGTTATCAATGGATAGATCTTCCAAACAAAAGATCAAAAAGAATATAGCAACCTTAAACAATATACTGGAGTGCCTGGATTTAATTGATATTTACAGGACAATTCATCTGAAGGTTGCAGAATATACATTCTTCTCAAGTGCACACAGAACATTCTCAAAGATAGACCATATGTTACGATTCAAAATAAGTCTTACTAAATTCAAGAAGATTGAAATCATATCACATGTCTCAGAACATAATGGTATGAAACTAGAAATCAACTATGATTAAAAAAACTGAAAACATTCAAACACGTGGAGGATAAATAGCATGTTATTAAACAATTGAATGGGCTATAAACAAGGTCAGGGAAGAAATAAAAAACTTCCTGGAAACAGATGAAAATGAACACACAACAAACAAAATTAACAGGACATAGCAAAAACAGTCCAGAGAGCAAAGTTTATAGCATTACAGGCCTAATTCAAGAAGCAAGAATAATACCAAATAAACAATCTACCTCAACACCTCAAAGAACTAAAAAAATAATAGCAAATGAAGCCCAGAGTAAGTGGAAGGAAGGAAATAATAAAGATTAGAGTGGTTATAAATGACACAAAAATTTAAAAAATAAAAAAGATCAATGAAACCAAAAGCTGGTTCTTTGAAAGGATAAAAAAGATTGATGAACCTTTAGCCAGACTCATCAAGAAACAAAGAGAGAGCACCCAATTGAATAAAATCAGAAATGAAAGGGGCAAAGCAACAACTGTCATCACAGGAATGCAAAGGATTGTAAGAAAATACTATCAACAACTATATACCAACAAATTAGACAATCTGGTGAAATGGCCAAATTTCTGGAAACATACAACCATCTAAAACTCAAACAGGAGAAATCAGAAAACCTGAATAAGTTGATAACAACTAATGATTTGAAGTGGTAATAAAAAGCTTTTCAGCAAACAAAAGTCCATAACCTGACTGCTTCATAGGGAAGTTTCACCAAACATTCAAAGAAGGTCTAACAACAAACCTATCCCCTCAAACTATTCCAAAAAATTCAAGAGGAGGGAAGATTTCCAAGTTCTTTTTTTTTTTTTTTCTTGGAAGGCGGAAGAACATTTATTCCAGCAGCATTTTAAAATTCCAGGAAGTAGTTTTTGATATCACGAGTTACAGGAACAGAAACCATACCAAACTTGAATGGCATTTTTTGAGGAGGCCAGGACTACTTAGAAGACTCCCCTTGTGCTTAGTGAATTGCCAGTCTGCCTTAGCTGGCTGAGTCTTACCAGATTCTGGAAGAATAAAGGGACTTTCCAAGCACTTTGTATGAGGCCAACATTATCCTAATTCCAAAACCAGATAAAAACACTACAAAGAAAGAAAATTATGGGCCAATATCTCTGATGAACATAGATGCTAAAATCCTCAACAAAATTAACAAACCAGATCAAGCATTACATTTAAAAGATCATACACCATGATCAAGTGGGATTTATTCTAGGGATGCAGAGCTGGTACAATATTCCCAAATCAATAAATGTGATACATCACATAAACAAATTGCAAGAAAAAATTACATGATCATATCAATTGATGCATAAAAAGCATTGGACAAAATCTAACACCATTTTTTGATAAAAACTCCCAGCAAAGTGGAAATAGAGGAATCATACCTCAACATAATACATGCCACATATGACAAACCTACAGGCAATATCACACTCAATGGGCAAAAACTAAAACCATTTTGTCTAAAAACAGGAACAAAACAGGGATGTCTGCTTTCACCATTCTTATTCAACACAGTATTTGGAAGCCTTAGCCATTGCAATCAGACAAGAAGAAAAAATAAAAGTCATCCAAATTGGAAAGGAGGAAAACACCCTCATTATTTGCAGCTGATGTGATATTGTACATAAAAAACCCTAAAGACTACACCAAACAACTATAAGTTTAAATAAATAAATTCTGCAAAGTAGCAGGATACAAAATTAACATGCAGAAATCAGTGGCATTTTTATAAACCAATAATGGATTCTAATTTACCATTGCAACAACAAAAATATAAGATACCTAGGAGTAAATATAACCAAGGTGGTAAAAGACCTGTACTCAGAAAACTATAGAACATTGAAAAAAGAAATAGAGGAAGTTACGAACAAGTGAAAGCATATATCATGTTCATGGATTGGTAGAATTAACATCATTAAAATGTCCATATTACCCAAAGCAATCTATGATTCAATGCAATCCCTATTAAAGTATCATCAATACATTTCAAACATCAAGAATAAATAATCTAGAGAAACCAAGATGGCGGCATAAGTAAACACTGGAAATTGCTGCCTCCCACAACAACTTCAAAAATATAACTAAAAGACAAAACGGACATCATCCAGAACTACAGGAAGGCTGGCTGAGTGGAAATTCTACAACTAGAAGGAAAGAGAAAAGCACACTGAGACCCAAAGGAGCTGTGGAAGTAAAGTGCAGAGGTACGGAGGCTCGTGAGCGAGCGGAAAGGGGCTGGCACCTGAGGACACAGCTGTCTTTTTGAATCAGGAGGGAGTCACAAGCTCCCAACTGCTATGAACTCCAGTTCCGGGAAGTCTCTGGGGACCCAGGACTCAAACGGGGAGAAACTGGACTGTCTGGCAGCAGGCAGAACTCGGAACTTGAGGGCAGCTTTCCCTCAGAGGTGCTTGCAGCAATTACCAGGACACTGAGACACGAGGCCTTTAGGGCAGGGCTGAGGATCAGCCATAGCTGCTTGCTCTGCCCTGTTGATTCCCTGAGACCCCGCCCCACCCAGGCTGCAGCAGAGGCTTTTGCATATGAATGCCCTGACCATTTGCAATCTGAAAATTACCTAACAAATTGACGCTGGGCCAGACAGACCCAGAAATTCCAAGAGAAGGCCCAAGGCCCCACAGCAGCTTGCATTGCTTCACAGCTGGGTTTCATCTGGGCACCACCAAACTGCAAAAAAGGAAGTGGAATCTGCAGATCTCTTCGTAGCTCCTGCTGGGTAGCCTCAGGCAGAGGCTAAATTAGCACCTCCTTAGATCCAAGAGCCAGTGTACCCAGTGCTCAGAGAGGGACTATCCAGAATACAACTCCTCAGATCCATAAGGGACACACTCAGGGAGCAGACTCAGTGGGCACCAAAGCCCCACTGAAGCAAGTCTTGCCCTGGAGGGGTGTCTCCAGCACAGAAGTTCTCCCACTGCAGACACAGCTGATTCTCACAGCCAATTGGCCTGGAGGTCAATCCCTCCCAGTGTTACCTACAACAATCAAGGCTTAACTACAACAAGACTGTGCACAAAGCTCACAAAGGGGTGCACCAAGAGTGTCCACCTCAGGTAATTGGGGAGGCTGAGCCACTGGGCCCTATAGGACACCTAGTACAGAAAGCCACTCTATCGACACAGCGAAGCATAAAAAAATGCAGAGACAAAGAAACAGGACACAAATGACAGAAATGGAGGAAAGCAAATGACTGGATATAGAGTTCAAAACCACACTTTTACGGTTTCTCAAGTATTTTCTAGAAACCGCCAAAAAATTTAGTGAGGCCCTCAAATCTAATGAGACCCTCGAGGTTGTGATTAAGGACCAACTAGAAATTAAGCATACACTGACTGAAATAAAGAATATTATACAGACTTCCAAAAGCAGACTAGAGGATCACAAGAATCAAGTCAAAGATTTGAAATACAAAGAAGCAAAAAACACCCAACCGGAAAAGCAAAATGAAAAAAGAATCCAAAAATATGAAGATAGTGTAAGGGGCCTCTGGGACAGCTTCAAGCATACCAACATCCGAATTATAGGGGTGCCAGAAGAAGAGAGAGAGCAAGATATTTAAAACCTATTTTAAGAAATAATGACAGAAAACTTCCCCTACCTGGTGAAAGAAATAGACTTACAAGTCCAGGAAGTGCAGAGAACCCCAAACAAAAGGAATCCAAAGAGAACCACACCAAGACACATCATAATTAAAATGCCAAGAGCTAAAGACAAAGAGAGAATCTTAAAAGCAGCAAGAGAAAGAAAGTCAGTTACCTACAAGGGAGTACACATACGACTGTCAGCTGATTTCTCAACAGAAACTTTGCAGGCCAGAAGGGAGTGGCAAGAAATATTCAAAGTGATGAATGCCAAGAACCTACAACCAAGATTACTTTACCCAGCAAAGCTATCATTCAGAATTGAAGGTCAGATAAAGAGCTTCACAGATAAGAAAAAGCTAAAGGAGTTCATCACCACCAAACCAGTATTATATGAAATGCTGAAAGTTATCCTTTAAGAAGAGGAAGAAGAAGAAAAAGGTCAAGATACAAATTATGAACAACAAATACACACCTATCAACAAGTGAATCTGAAAATCAAGTGACTAAATAATTTGATGAACAGAATAAACTGGTGATTATAATAGAATCAGGGGAATAGAAAAAATAAAACAAAAAAGAACAAATAATCTAAAAAAAATATATATGGAACCAAGAAAGACTCCAAATAGCCACAGCAATCTTGAGAAATAAGAACAAAGTTGGAGAGATCATAATTCCAGATATCAAACTATACTACAAAGCCATCATCATAAAAACAACCTGGTATGGCACAAGAACAGGCATTATAGATCAACAGAACAGAACAGAGACTCCAAAAATCAACCCATGCCATTTCACCCAATTAATGTTTGACAAAAGAGGCAAGAGCATACAATGGAATGAGGACAGTCTCTTCAATAAATAGTGTTGGGAAAATTGAACAAGTACATGAAAAAAGAGAAACTGGTCTACCAGTTTACATTATACACAGGAATAAACTCAGAATGGATAAAAGACTTAAATGTAAATTGTGAAACCATAAAAATTATAGAAGAAAATATAGGCAGGAAAATCTCAGACATCTCAAGGAGCAGGGTTTTCACTGATACATCTCCTAAAGCAAGAGAACCGAAGGAAACAATAAATAAATGGAACTAAAAATCAAACTAAAAATCTTCTGCACAGCAAAAGAAGCCATCCTAAAAATGAAAAGGGAACCCACTGTATGGGAGAATATATTTGTCTGATACATCTGTAATGGGTTAATTTCCAAAATAAATAAAGAGATCATACAACTCAACAAAAGAAGACAAACAATACAATTAATAAATGGGCAAAAGACATGAATAGACACTTCTCCAAAGAGTACAGACAGATGGCAAACGAACATTAAAATGCTCAATGTTACTAATCATCAGAGAGATGCAAATTAAAACTACAATGAGGTATCACCTCACACCTGGCCAGAATGGCTAATATCAATAAATTCACAAACAACAAGTGCTGGCGAGAATGTGGGGAAAAGGGAACTCTAGTACATTGCTACTGGTGCAGCCACTGTAAAAAACAGTATGGAAATTTGTCAAAAAAATTAAAAATGGAACTGCCTTTTGATCCAGTGATCCCACTTTTGGCAATATATCCTAAGAATTCTAAAACACCAGTCAGAAATAATATACTGTATGCACCCCAAATGTTCAGAGTACTGTTATTTACAATAGCTATGATTTGGAAATAGCCCAACTGCCCATCAGTAGATGAATGGATAAAATGTCTGGGTACATTTACACCATGAAATATGATACAGTTATAGAAAAGAAGGATTTCTTACACTTTGAGACAGTCTGGAGGGGCCTAGAAATTACTTTTTTTGTTTTGTTTTTGTTTTTGTTTTTGTTTTTTGTTTTATTGCTTAAAGAATTACAAAGAGTATTACATATGTCTTTTTTTTTTCCGCCCTCACCAATCCCCCGGCCTCCCCTATCCCTCAGTGTCTTATGTCCATTGGTTATGCTTATATGCATGCATACAAGTCCTTCGGTTGATCTCTTACCCCCTACTCCTGCCTCTCAACTATCCCCGGCTTTCCCGCTGTAGTTTGACAGTCTTTTCGAGGGAGCTCTGCCTCTGTATCTATTTTTGTTCATAAGTTTATAATGGTCTTTATTATCCAGAAATGAGTGAGATCATGTGGTGTTTTTCCTTCATTGACTGGCTTATTTCACTTAGCATAATGCTCTCCAGTTCCATCCATGCCATTGCAAATGGTAAGAGTTCCTTCTTTTTTACAGCAGCATAGTATTCCATCGTGTAGATGTACCACAGTTTTCTAATCCATTCATCTACTGATGGGCACTAAGGCTGTTTAAAGATCTTAGCTATGGTGAATTGTGCTGCTATGAACATAGGGGTGCATATATCCTTTCTGATTGGTGTTTCTGGTTTCTTGGAATATATTCTTAGAAGTGAGATCACAGGGTCAAATGGGAGTTCCATTTTTAGTTTTTTGAGGAAACTCCATACTGTCTTGCATAGTGGCTGCACCAGTCTGCATTCCCTCCAGCAGTGCACAAGTGTTCCTTTTTCTCCACATCCTCTCCAGCACTTGTCGTTTGTGGATTTGTTGATGATAGCCAGTCTTACAGGTGTGAGATGGTACCTCATTGTTGTTTTGATTTGCATCTCTAGGATGATTAGTGATTTTGAGCATGTTTTCATATGTCTCTTGGCTTTCTGAATGTCCTCTCTTGAAAGGTGTCTATTTAGGTCCTTCGCCCATTTTTTGATTGGATTGTTTATCTTCCTTTTGTTAAGTTGTATGAGTTCCCTATAAATTTTGGAGATTAGGCCCTTATCAGATATAACATTGGCAAATATCTTTTTCCACGCAGTGGGTTTTCTTGTTGTTTTGTTTTTGGTTTCTTTTGCTGTGCAGAAGCTTTTTATTTTGATGTAGTGCCATTTGTTTATTTTCTCTTTAGTTTCCAAAGCCCTAGGAGATGTATCAGTGAAGAAATTGCTTTGGCATATGTCTGAGATTTTGTTGCCTTTGGATTCTTCTAGTATTTTTATGGTTTCCCGTCGTACATTTAAGTCCTTTATCCATTTTGAGTTTATTTTTGTGTATGGTGTAAGTTGGTGGTCTAGTTTCATTTTTTTGCATATATCTGTTCAATTTTCCCAACACCATTTATTGAAGAGACTATCTTGACTCTATTGTATGTTCTTGCCTCCTTTGTCAAATATTAATTGAGCATATTGGTTCGGGCCGATTTCTGGGCTCTCTATTCTATTCCATTGATCTATATGTCTGCTCTTATGCCAATACCAGGCAGTTTTGAGAACAGTGGCTTTCTAATACAGCTTGATATCTGGTATTGAGATCCCACCTACTTCGTTCTTTCTCAGGATTGCTGCAGCTATTCGGGGTCTTTTTTTATTCCAGATGAATTTTTGGAGAGGTCGTTCTAGGGTTGTGAAATATGCTGTTGGTATTTTAATGGGAAGTGCGTTGAATTTATAGATTGCTTTGTGTAGTATGGACATTTTAATGATGTTGATTCTACCAATCCAAGAACATGGTATGTTCTTCCATCTGTTTATGTCTTCCTCTATCTCTTTTTTCAACGTCCTATAGTTTTCTGAGTAGAGGTCTTTTACCTCCTTAGTTAGAAATTATTATACTAAGCTAAATAAGGCTTTAAAAGAAAGACAAATATCACATGATCTCATTTATAAGTAGAATCTAATGAACAAAATAAACTAACAAATAGATACAGAGACATGAAAGCATGGGAGAGATTGACAGATTTCAGAGAAAAGGTGTGGGGGAAGAGAAATTAATCAAAGAACTTATAGTCATATATGCATAGTACATGGACACAGACAACAGTGTGGTGAAGGTCTGGGGTGGGGTGGGAGCTGGATAGAGGGAGGAGAATTGGGCGACATATGTAATACTCTCAATAATAAAGATAAAAATAAAGGGAACATTTGTAATACTTTCAACAATAAAGATTTAAAAATAGAATAAATATTAAAAAGAAAATTATACAAATAATAAAGAATACATCTTTCTCCCCTATCATCCTTGGCTTATAAGCTTTGTCCTCAACCTAGCTCTTTCATAATGATACAATGGCTACAGCAGTTCAACTTCACCTCCTTGTGAAAGTACCCAGAATTTGAAAGGACAACTTTCCTCCTTTTAGTCTCTTTCCATAAGAAAGAAAACCTTTTCCAAAGCCTACAAGAAAGTTCTTTCATATCCCACTGGTCAGAAATGAATCAATTTTCCATATCAAAACCAATTATTAACATAGTTGGGGTGAAGAGCACTCATGGTTTTTTGTTGTTTTTTTTAAAATGGGGACTTGGGAAAGCCTTGATTTGTACTTGGACTGGAATAGAGCTGCATGTCTGTATAGCATTTCAACTTTCTACTGAAGAAAGAAGAAGAAGAAGGAGAAGAAGAAGGAGAAGGAGAAGGAGAAGGAGAAGGAGAAGGAGAAGGAGAAGGAGAAGGAGAAGAGAGAAGGAGGAAGAGAAGGAGGAAGGGGAGGAGGACGGGGGAGGAGGACGGGGGAGAAGAAGGAGAATTAAAGAAAAAAAGCTAATTCATAGATCTCAATTGTATGGTCCTGACTCTCAGCTGAAACCTGATATTGTCTGTTCTGGACTCTTCCAACCTTAGTATAGGTTGTTTTGAAGAATGGAAAGCAGACATAGGCTCAATAGGCTCAACTAAACTCTGGGAAGGTTCCAGTTGTAAGACACCTCTCTTTGAGGACTTAAACTCTAAAGCAGGGGTCCTCAAACTACGGCCCGCGGGCCACATGCAAATACAAATATTGTATTTGTTCCCGTTTTGTTTTTTTTACTTCAAAATAAGATATGTGCAGTGTGCATAGGAATTTGTTCATAGTTTTTTTTTTAAACTATAGTCCGGCCCTCCAACGGTCTGAGGGACAGTGAACTGGCCCACTGTTTAAAAAGTTTAAGGACCCCTGCTCTAAAGCATCATGGATATAGGATGGATCATCTGAGTCACATGCAAATGTCCACAGAGAATAACTTATTCCAGCTGTTGATTTATACAGAGATCGACTGCAGTCCTAACCCGTGATCCCTGCTGAAAGTTGCAAATTGGGAAGGGTACATCTCAGAGACTGGCCCATTCTACCCACTCTTAAGAGATCAGACTGTTAACTCCCTCTCTGGATATCTCACTGATACTAATTATTGTATTTGACTTGCTGAATTAACTGCAGTTTTCAATAATTTATTAATGCCTGACTCTATTTCCTTCTCCTTTCTCCCGGTTTTTACATCTTAATAAGGCAGTTTGACTATTAAATACAGCTGTTACAATAAAGAAATTGATTTTTTCTAGACTGCTCACTGGATAAATGATCAGAACAAAAGAGGTGGGAGGTAACATGAGCCCATTTTGAAATTAATGAAAATTCAGGATTTTTTCTGACCTATTTTTGAACATAATGTATCTTTCTCATTAAGTTGTTTAATAAAATAAAAAGAAAGAAGAAAAAAGGGGGAGGAAGCTTTTTTGCAAAAACATTTTTTATTTCTTATATAAAATAACCCTTCCAGTCAAAATTGTCTGGATGTATGAAAACATGCTCAAAGTCAAAAATCATCCAAGAGATGAAAATCAAAATGACAATGTGATACCATCTCACACCTGTCAGAATGGCTATCATCAACAAACCAACAAATGACAAGTGCTGGCAAGGATGCAGAGAAAAAGGAACCCTCATGCACTGCTAGTGTAAATGCAGACTGGTGCAGCCACTGTGGAGAACAGTATGGAGTTTCCTCAAAAAACTAAAAATGGAACTCCCATTTGTCCCAGTGATCCCACTTCTACGAATATATCCCAAGAACTAGAAACACCAACCAGAAAGGATATATGCACCTTTATGTTCATTGCAGCACAACTTACAAGAGCTAAGATTTGGAAACAGCCTAAGTGCCCACCAGCAGATGAGTGTATTAAAAAACTTTGGTACATCTACACAATGGAATACTATGCTGTGGTAAAAAAAAAAAAAAAAAAAAAAAGACGGAATTCTTACCATTTGCAACAGCATGGATGGAACTGGAAAGCATTTTGCTAAGCGAAATAAGCCAGTCAGAGAAAGATTATTATCACATGATCTCACTCATTTGTGGGATATAATGAACAATATAAACTGATGAATAAAATCAGATCCAGAGACAAAGAAGCTTCGATCAGACCATCAAACCTCAGAGGGAAGGTAGGGGAGGGTGGGGGTAAGGGGGAGAGATCAACCAAAGGACTTGTATGCATGCATATAAGCCTAACAAATGGACAGATACACCAGGGGGGTCAGGGCATGAGTGTGTGTGTGTGTGTGGGGGGGGGGGTAATGGGGGGATAAGGACACATATATAATACCTTAATCAATAAGAAAAAAATAAAACTATTTTTCTGACATATTAAAAAGATCATCTGGATGAAAATAGAATATTACTTGGGAAAAAAATGTTCCAAGTTTTAATTACTGAATGGGCGCACTGATTTTGTAACACTTGACAAAAAACAAAACTCCAACTCCTGGATAGGTGGGTGGGACAAAACCTAGAACAATGTGAACTGCTAGGAATGTCCAGATATTCTATTACATTGAGGAAAGTGGTCAACACTGAAAAAACAGTACTTTTTTTTCTAAGTATATCTAATTAAAGATAAGTTTATATGAAAACTTAATCCAGGTTCATCATCTGGAAAGAATAAAAAAGGTACATTCTATATCATTTATAGAAAAGTTAATAACTTTCTTCTTTAGGTAGACCTAAAGTGATTCTTCAAAGTATCTATATCACTGCAACTATTTTCAAATGGAAGTCTCTACATTAAGAATCCTTGGAAGAGTTCCAGGAACCACAAAAACAAAACAAGTTTTATAACTGCCATATTCTTCAGACACATGGGATTACCAGTCTCTGTAGGAAAACTTTTGCTGACTGAAGCCTTTGGCAACAATATTTCAAATTATTTCTCAGCTCCTGAATCTTTGAACTCAATGACTTCCTCCAGATGCTGAATGACACATGCCCTTTGGGCAATGACTAATAGCCTATTATTGGGCTCTAATGGGACTGTTTTCTCAGTTTTCAACCCAATATTCCTATCCTATACGGGGTCTTCTCTGAATCAAAATCTCATGAGGTGATATAAGCTCATAAAAATTCTATTGAAAGGTGGAGATAGCACATTCAATCAAAGGCCAATCCTGGTCTTTAAGACCTTAGCCAAATTCCTAAAACAAGCTGCACACTCACTGGGATCAGGATCCTCTGCTGTTTTAACTAAGCCATTGACTAAATAAGGCCCTTGTCTACAAGATTTGCCACCTACAAAAAAGTATGACTCAATGATTGAACAGCTTCTCTCAAAGGTCATAAAATCTAATCAGAATGATATAGCTACATTGTTAAAATCCCATGAGACTAGACATTTTCAAAACTGAGTAAATTTCAGGCATTGTTTGTGGCCAACATTGAGCATCCTCTTCTTAAACTGAAGTATAGTTTTACAAACACTCATGAGCCATTGCTAATGGTCTAGTTACATGGTCTGGCCATTGGGACACCCAGGACAAACTAGTAAATACACATACTTTTCTGAGACATCCCTGCCCAAGGAAGTAGGTACAACAACATACTAAAAAAATCTATCCTTATTTTTCATATGTATATGCCCACAAGAAAAAGGCTACATTTAAAGAAAAAGAAACTATCTGGTATGCAAATTTCAAACAATAATGTGTGTGACCAGCGTCTGTACTATAGTCTTAGGTCCTTGTTCAATTCCATCCACCATAAAGGAATAGGATGTCTAATAAGGAATTCATTTAAAAGGCACATAAACCACTCTTGCTCATCAAGCCCATTCTAGTTGCCTTCTAAGCCAGACAATTTAAAAACAATTTCTAGAGGGCTTGTTGGTCCAACTTTCCCCAGTTGTTTATCATTATAGGCTGTCATACCCGCCCCTTCTGCACTGGTTGCACTCCAAAGCACTTTGGAATTACGGGAGTATAGGTAAGATTATTTCAACAACAATACTATATTCTTGTTGGAAGCCACCCATTGTCTTCACTATCAGAGAAATGTAAACAAGGAACCCGGAATGCTGGTGAACCTTGAGCCTTGGCAGGGCCAGAGCTATGCACTGATTATTTAGTCCAGACAATGGTGGCTCAAGCAATTTCCTGACCAAATAGTCTCAGAGTAATTCTTTTTAATACTTACTGACCTTTAAGGTAGTCGGTCTGTTACCACAATTACCTGCCTCACTAAGGGCTAGATGTGTATCCAAAATTGAATAAAAGGTTGGCAAGGTCTGGGCATGGGTAGAAGTTCTCCCCTTTGCATTGGGCTTTCCTCCTGGCCCCCAATATTTCAAAATTATTATTTCTTGTCTTGTCTCTGTCATTTGCGCTTGGCCCTTCTCCAGATCCCAAACCCTGAACCACGCAAGATGTGGGTCATCACATCTGAACCACGCAGGACATGGGTCATCACATGATCCCCTTCTTTTTCACCCCCTGTTTTGAACTCAGTGCATCACAAGAGAAGATATCTCACTTATGTTATTTATCAGTAGAACCCAACGCCAAGCAGAGTACCTGGCATATGAAGATGACAAAAAGATTTAATGATTTATTTTAGTGAAAAAAAATGAGTAAGTCTAATAGATGATCATCTTATCTATGGAGAAAAAAATGGCCACGCTTTCTCTTTTGTACAGATTTTTGCTTTATAACAAACTTAATTAGTATTGGGGGGAAAGTTTTAAAAAAGGGGATTTAGAAAGAAGTAGGTTGGATGTGTAACTCTTTAAAATAACCAATAAATCATTTACATTTTCATTTCTAAAAGGTGTGGATTTGAATGGTATAAATCATTTAAGAAAAGCTAATAATGAGTAGGGTGTGCAACACTACATTATTAATAACAATTGTGTTTTATTAAATATTTTTGACTCATTCCCAAGCCAAAATGAATTACTAAATTTGGAAAGTGCAAAAAAAAGTACTTTATTGTAAGTAATACCATGTGTCTGCTCAGGTGGAATCTCCTTACTTCGCTCCCATCCACTCTCTGAAGGTTTGGGAGACTTTTCCAAAGTCTTAGATTCTATTAGAATCTAAGAATAATATTGTGCTATGTTCTTAATAGTTTGTATTTTTATTATATTATTGCATTGAGGGCAAGAACCATATAGTTGTCATCCTTATACTTGCCATATTATCTACCACAGTCCCTTGCACAGTATAGACATTCAGCCCATATTTCCTTATTTGAATTAAATTGAGTTGAAATGAATTTAAATACTCTTTCTCCTGAACTAAGAGAACATTATATCAATTAACATTTCTGGAGAAAAGCCACTTACGGAAGAATTCTTTGATATCTATTCAACAATCCTTTTCTGCTCCTGATGCCCTATATTTCCCATTGTTCTCAGTCTGTTATTGCCCTTCCAAACCTTCCTCCATTCTTCCACTTCCCATTATCACTCTTGACTGTGACTTTTCAGCCAGGTAGAATGGGGACTGGAAAGATTAGTAACTCATAGTAACACTATCACAATCATTTTTCAAGATTTTCCCAAAAGTTCATGGAAAGGAACTGAGATGGCCTTACTATGTCTTCATAGAGACTAAAAAATCCCTTTAAAATAGTTTTGTTTAAACCTTTCTTACTTTATGAGATTCACAAATATATATAGTCAATCAGATTCATTACCAGCAACTAAATGTTCAATATTAAAACAACTTATATGAAGAGTTATCGCTTCATATTCTTCAAGGTGATAAAAAAAATTATTGGCTCTCTTATATCTTATCAAATATTCATAATACTGACAATACAGACTCATAATGTTAAGAAATACATGACAAGAAATCTACCTACAATAAGTTTGCAAAGCAACTAATAAGCCAATATCTAATTTTCTCTTGAGATATTAAACACATATACTTTAACAATTATAAATAATCAAAAGACATTAAAAATGGATCTTTTAAAAACCTCTGGCTATTAGTTATTACATTTATTACTTAATTCTTATTTATTCACCTGAATCTGTACTTTATAAATATTAAAAGTAATAAACATGGAAAACAGTATCATGATTACCAGGTCACAGGGGGTGATGGGTCAGGTGGAGGAAGGAATAGGGGGTATAAATGGTGATGGATGAAGACTTGACTTGGGGTGGTGAACACACAATACAGTGTACAAATGATGTGCTGTAGACTTGTGCACCTGAAATCTTTATAACTTTGTTAACCAGGGTCACCCCAATAAATTCAATAAAATTTTAAAAGATCTAAGAAAATCCCTACAGATAAATTTTTAAAAAATAGTAAAGAAGCAGATACATAAATACTTCTAGATAATTCTTCCCTCTTTTCTGTATGGCAATAAAAGCCACAATTTTACATATAAAGCTATGTATAGTTAAGGAATAAGTGCTTCATGTACACTGAATTTGAATTCTCAATAATTCAAGTCAGTGACTAAAAGGAAACAATGACACACTTTATTATCACTAGATAGGTACCTAACTCTTACTGACATAGTTTGCTGATGCATTAATATATCTTGCTCAGGCTTTTGGTTTCTTAATGGATTTCAGTTTAAGCAGTGAATCTGTTTAATCACAATATGTTAAACAGACTCACTAGTGAAAACTATAGGATTTAACTGGATGAATCAATTAATTCAGTTATGTTCATGATAATGTGTGTATATATATATGTATATGTATGTATATGTATATGTGTATGTACATATATAAACATATATGAAATGATTTAACAATACACTGTTATATATTGAGGTCATGCCTCCGAATGATGATAATTACTTCAAAATAAGGGTCAGTTTCTCACTATCTACAAATTTAATTCCTGTTTTCGGGGGGGAGGGGCTGTACACTAGCTCTGATCCTTAATTTAAATTTTTCATTTAAAATTTTTGATTTTTACAGAATCTAACATCATCAATCAAAGAGTACAATATTGTAAGGAAAGATATGAATCAAAATGTTTATGATACTAAATTTAGAGTGAATATGTTTTACCAATTAGCTATGTACACTGATAAGGATTAGAAAAAAATATATTTTAAAAATATGTTACCTGTTTTCAATTGAGCTTCTATTGTGGACAGTTGAGATCTGTGATAAAGATAATACTAAATTCAAATATAACAAATATGTACATAATATGTTATATTAAATCTCTTTTAAAATACCATTCAAAACAGTTTTATAATATGTCAGTAGGTAAGATTAAGGCATTAAAAAGTGCTCAGTGAGCCCCCGCTGGCACTCAGCAACCTCTCTATTGAGCCTCCTCACTTCCTAATGCTTCAATACAGAGACCCCCCTTCTCTCTCTCTCTCTCTCTCTCTCTCTCTCTCTCTCTCTCTCCAGCCTTCCCTGGGCAGTTACCACAGAGGAAAAGGAATGTATATGCCTGCTATCCAGAAACACCATTCTTTTCACCCCTTTGCTGACGCAAGTAAGGGTGATATTCTGCTTCCTGCTAGCACTGAGGACTATCCTCCATTATAAAGAGGTAATATGCAAACTGACCATCACACCCTTGCACAAGATGTCTGCCCCATGTGGTCAAAGATGGCTGGCAGGGGAGGGCAGTTGGGGCAACCGGGCTGGCAGGGGAGGGCAGTTAGGGGCGATCAGGATGGCAGGGGAGAGCAGTTGGGGGAGACTGGGTCAGCAGGGGAGGGCAGTTGGGGACAAATGGGCCAGCAGGGGAGGGCAGTTAGGGCAATCATGCTGGCAGGGGAGCAGTTAGGCATCAATCAGACTGGCAGAGAAGTAGTAGGGGGTGATCAGATTGGCAGGCAGAAGTGGTTAGGGGCAATCAGGCAAGCAGGCAGGTGAGTGGTTGGGAGCCAGCAGTCCTGGATTGTGAGAGGGATGTCCAACTGCCAGATGACCAGAAGTCGGACATCCCCTGAGGGGCCCCAGATTGGAGAGGGTGCAGGCTGGCCTGACGGACATCCCCCCACCCAGTGCACAAATTTCGTGCACCGGGCCTCTAATATCCATATGAGAATTCAACAGAGAAATTACAGGAAGACCCTTACTACTGTCCAAGGCATCACTGATGATATGATAAAAAGAAACTAGTGAAGGTGTTTAAGAAGAAATTTGCCTGCAATGGTACTGTAATTGAGCATTCTAGAATATGGAGAAGTGATTCAGCTACAGGGTGACCAACATAGGCCAGTTCCTTATAGAAATTGGACTGGCTAAGGATGACTAGTTGAATGTTTGTGGGTTTTAAGTGCTTTTGACTCGCTAAAACTTAAGTGAGGATTTCCTTGCAATGAGTAAGGTTTCCCTCTGTCCCTTGTAACAAGTTTAAAAATCTCACAGCTTGTATAATGTAACCATTAAGGTCTGCTTTTCACTTGGACTAGTGTAACTCCTTCATTTGATAAGTGAAAAGAGCTGTGCTGTTTAGTCTTGAAATCCTTCATTTAAACAGAGGTCAAGCAGTAGGCACCTTGTAGTGTCCAGCCTGAACCAAAGCAATAAGGTGATGTTTCAGCCAAACTTAAAGCCCCAAGATCACAGACGGCTCTCTCTGGCCAGAGGAAGGAGCTTTTGGCCAGAGATAGCCCTCAATGAAGCTGAAATTGGTAAGACAGCAAGGGCATCTGTACTATTAGAGGGAGCCTTTGGTACTCAAAGATTTCCAACCTGAACAGGTAGTGGAGTTTAGAGTAGCCACCTTTCCTCTAGTTAGGTAATAGGACATCTAGCTTGCCACCAAGATCCTTTTAACCAGTCATATCCTACCTAATTGATGTCCAAACACCAGAATGTGAGGCCAATCTTCTATCAGAATTAAACTTTGGGCAAGTAGACAAATTTTAAACTTATGTGTCAGTCATACAGCCAGCTGTAGAGCTTGCAACTTACTCATAACAGTTGCCCAATGCCATGTGAAACAACAAACGTATTTTGGGAGTGTATTTCCCTTCAAAAAACAAAACAAAACTCCCTTCAGTTTTAATGTAATGTATTTAAACCCTTATTTAAATAAAATTTGTTTTCAGAAACCAAAAGAAGGTATCAAAAGGTAAAAAATTATCATATGTATCATTAAAAGAGACATTGTAAAAGAAGAGCTACTACCAATATTATACTTCTAAATGAAAGCAAAAAAGAGTTTTATACTACAGTAAAAATTATTTTAAACATCATTTACACAATTATTTAATCTCTTTAATATTCTTTTTGAAGCATTTAGACTTCAAATGCCAATAGTATACCAATATGGTAGTACTTTTTTAATTTAAAAGTTTTTAAATTATGTTGAGAATGCATGCTCAACATATGCTTATTTGGTGTGTGATCAAAAATATCAGGAAACTAGTGACCTCAAGAGTGTTATTTTAAATATAGTTGTCTACTAAATAGACACTGCTCCAAAGAGGACATACAGATGGACAAGTGACATATTAAAAAATGCTCAAAGTCACTAATCATCTGAGAGATGTAAATCAAAATGACTATGAGGTATCACCTCACACCTGTCAGAATGGCTACCATCAACAAATCAACAAATGACAAGTGCTGGTGAGGATGTGGAGAAAAGGGACTGCTAGTACACTGCTGGTGGGAATGCAGACTGGTGCAACCATTATGGAAAACAGTATGAGTTTCCTCAAAAAATTAAACACAGAACTGCTATTTGACCCAGTGGTCCCAGTTCTAGGAATATATCCTAAGAAACACAAAACACCAATCAGAAAGAATGTATGCACCTCTATGTTCATACAAGCACAGTTTACAATAGCTAAGATCTGGAAACACCCCAAGTGCCATTGGTAGATGAGTGGATAAAAAAGCTGTGGTACATTTATGCCATGGAATACTATACAGCAGTAAAAAAAGAAGAATATCTTACCTGTTGAGACAGCAAGGAAGGACCTAGATAGTATCATGCTAAGTGAAATAAGTCAGTAAGAGAATGAAAAGTACCATATGATTGCACTCATATGTGGAATCTAAGTAACAAAATAAACTGATGAACGGAGTGGATCCAAAGACATGGAAGCATGGAACAGAGTGCAGAATCTCAGAGACAAGGTGAGAGAGGGTGGGTGGTTGGGAGGTAATCAACCAAAGACCTTGTATGCATATATGCATAACACATGGACACAAACAATAGGGTGCTGAAGGCCTCAGGTGACAGTGGGTGGGGGGAGTGGGCTGGAGGGGGTCAATGGGGGGAAAAGGAGGAACATATCCATTTACACTGAGTGGCCAGATTATTATGACCACCTGACATTTGTAGGCAAATTAGCCATACACTGCATCGTATGGGATATGGAAGCTGAAGGCCTGTTCGAACACCTTTGCTGTCTGCAGTTACCAAGATAAAACGTCTCCAATTCACACAGGAACACAAGGATTGTGCATATAAAAAGCCAGTGACCGGAATGCCATAACGACCAGAACAACCAGTCACTATGACACCCACTGCAGCCAGCAAAACTGCCCAATTTGGAGTGGGGCCAGCCCACCAACCTCCTGCAGCTCTTGCTCCCAGCTGGCCCCGTCCCTGATTGGTCCCCCTACCCCAATGGTGGGGCCAGCCAGCCAACCTCTTGCAACCCCTCCTCCCTGCTGGCCCTGCCCCCAATGGGCCTCCACCACCCCGATCGGCCCACAGCCCCTCCCCATGGCCAGTCCCATCCCTGATCACCCCCACTACACCAATAGGGGGTGGGGCCATCCAGCCAACCTCCTGCAGCCCCTCCCCCACTCAGCCCTACCCCAGATCGGCTCCCCCCACTGATCAGGGCAGGGATGGCCTGCTAACCCACCACCTGCAGCCCCTCCCCACAGCTGGCCCCACCCTCAATCAGCCCTCTATACACCATTCAGGGGCATGGCTGGCTGGCCAATCGCCCACGGACCCTCCAGCTGGCCTGGGCCTGATCCAGCCCCAATCAGGGTGGGCTGGCCAGCCAACCTTCTGCCATCTCCTCCTCCTGACAGGCCCAGCCCCAATCTTCCCTAATTTGGGCCGGGCTGGCCAGACCCTACCTGTGCACGAATTCATGCACCAGACTTCTAGTTTTATATATACAACTAGAGGCCGATGCACAAATTTGTGCATGAGGGCGGGGGCAGGGGGAGGAGTCCCCTCAGCCCAGCCTGCACTCTCTCCAATCCGGGACCCCTTGGGGTATGTCTGACTGCCGGTTTAGGCCCAAACCCCAGGGATTGGGCCTAAACCGGCAATTGGACTTCTTTTCATAATCCTGAGCCACTGGCTCCTAACCACTCACCTGCCTGCTGGCCTGATTGCCCCTAACTGCCCCACCCCCTGCCGGCCTGGTTGCCCCTAACTGCCTCTGCCTGCCAGCCTGGTCGCCCCTCACTCTCCCCCATGACAGCCTCATTGCCCCACACAGCCTGCTGTTCAGTCATTTGGTCATCCCTCACTGCCCCTCTGCTGGCCTGGTCAACCCACACAGCCTGCTGTTCTGCCCACCGGTTGTTTCGGTCATCACGGTCACTGCCTTTTTGTATATATAAATTGTCTAAACACAATGACCTTTATCTGAAATAAATATAAAATTTTAAAGGAGTATGATTTCATTAATAACTTATATATTGGAAAGATACTTTCTTGTAGCATAAATGTTAATTCTCCATTTTCATCTCAGGTCTGAATTTTGTATAACTGCATTTATTTTATACAGAGATTATCTGGCTATATCCTTACTCAACTGTAGCAAACGTTTCTAAATGCTCACAAAACTAATTTTCTTTTGTTCTTTTTCACACCACTAGCCTACATTTCTAAGTCTCTCCTGCAGTTAAAGTGATAAAATAAGATAAAATAATGTGGGCCATTTCCAGCCTTAGCAATGAAAATGACTCATTTGTTGTGTCTCTTCAAGAAAAAGGCTTCACCTGGCCCCCAATACCTTCTAAATTTAAAAAAAAAAAAGTGACTCATGTTTGGTCTTCCATTTTCTTTTCTGGTAGCTACATGTCTATACCCAGCATGGGCAAGGAAGTTTTGCTGAGCTGTAAGATAGCAACGGCTCCACATGCCAGGATACATGAATGATCTTGTAAAACAGGATTCCTAACACAAACAATATCCCTAAACTTCCTGGGACTATTTATATGAGGAAATAAACTTGCATTATGTGTGGGCCATTACACATTTTGGGCCTATTTTTCACAAAAGTCAGCCTATATATTAACTAATATATCACCACTATTTTTTTAATTTTAATTTTTATATATTTACTTTTTAAATTAAGTCTTTATTGTTCAGATTATTACAGTTGTTCCTCTTTTTTCCCCCCAAAGCTCCCCTCTACCCAGTTCCCAACCCACCCTCTGCCTTTACCCCCCCCCCCACAACTGTCCTCATTCATAGGTGTACAATTTTTGTCCAGTCTCTTCCCACACCCCCAACACACCTTTCCCCCCACCGAGAATAGTCAGTCCACTCCCTTTCTATGTCCCTGAATCTATTATATTCACCAGTTTATTCTGTTTTTCAGATTATATATTCACTTGATTTTTAGATTCACTTATTGATAGATGTGTATTTGTTGTTCATAATTTGTATCTTTGTCTTTTTCTTCTTCCTCTTCTTAAAGGATACCTTTCAGCATTATATACAATACTATTTTGGTGGTGATGAACTCCTTTAGCTTTTTCTTATCTGTGAAGCTCTTTATCTGACCTTCAATTCTGAATGATAGCTTTGCTGGGTAAAGTAATCTTGGTTGTAGGTTCTTGGCATTCATCACTTTGAATATTTCTTCCCACTCCCTTCTGGCCTGCAAAGTTTCTGTTGAGAAATAAGCTGACAGTCGTATGGGTACACCCTTGTAGGTAACTGACTGTTTTTCGCTTGCTGCTTTTAAGATTCTCTGTCTTTTGCTCTTGGCATTTTAATTATGATGTGTCTTGGTGTGGTCCTCTTTGGATTCCTTTTGTTTAGGGTTCTCTGCGCTTCCTGGACTTGTAAGTCTATTTCTTTCACCAGGTAGGGGAAGATTTCTGTTATTATTTCTTCAAAGAGGTTTTAAATATCTTGTTCTCTCTCTTCTTCTGTCAGTCCCATATTTGGATGTTGGTACGCTTGAAGTTGTCCCAGAGGCTCCTTACACTATCTTCATATTTTTGGATTCTTTTTTGTTTTTCCGGATGGGTGTTTTTTGCTTCTTTGTATTTCAAATCTTTGACTTGATTCTTGCGATTCTCTAGTCTGCTGTTGGGTTTCTGTATAATATTCTTTATTTCAGTTAGTGTATGCTTAATTTATAGTTGGTCCTTTTTCATAACCTCGAGGGTCTCACTAGAGTTCTTGAGGGTCTCACTAAATTTTTTGGCGGTTTCTAGAAAATTCTTCAAAAACCTTATAACCGTGGTTTTGAACTCTATATCCAGTAGTTTGCTTTCCTCCATTTCTGTCATTTGTGACCTCTTTCTTTGTCTTCGAATTTTTTATGCTTCGCTGTGTTGATAGAGTGGCTTTCTGTGCTAGGTGTCCTATAGGGCCCAGTGGCTCAGCCTCCCCAATTACCTGAGGTGGACACTCTTGATGGACCCCTTTGTGAGCTTTGTGCACAGTCTTGTTGTAGTTAAGCCTTGATTGTTTTAGGTATCACTGGGAGGAATTGACCTCGATGCCAATTGACTGTGAGGACCAGTTGTTTCTGCAGTGGGAGAACTTCTGTAGTGAAGACACCCTTCTGGGGCAAGACTTGCTTCAGTGGGGCTTTGGTGCTCACTGAGTCTGCCCCCTGAGTGTGTCCCTTATGGATCTGAGGAGTTGTAATCTGGATGGTCCCACTCTGACCACTGGGTACACTGGCTCTTGGATCTCTAAGGAGGTGCTAATTTAGCCTCTGCCTGAGGCTACCCAGCAGGAGCTATGGAGAGATCTTCAGATTCCTCTTCTTTGTTTGGGGTTTGGAGGTGCCCAGATGAGGCCCAGCTGTGAAGCAATGCAAGCTCCTGTGGGGCCTTGGGCCTTCTTTTGGAAGTCTGGGTCTCTCTCTGACCCAGCTTCAGTTAGGTAATTTTCAGATTGCAAAGGGCCAGGCCTTTCATATGCAAAAGTCTCTGCACACAGCTTGGGTGGGGTGGGGCCTCAGGGGATCAACAGGGCAGAGCAAGCAGCTATGGCTTCTCCTCAGTTCTACCCTAAGAAGCCCTGTGTCTCAGTGTCCTGGTAATTGCTGCAAGCACCACTGGGAGAAAGCCACCCTCGAGTTTTGACTGATGCCAGACAGTCCAGTTTCTCCCCATATGAGTCTGGGTCCCCAGAGACTCACCCAGAACTGGAGTTCAGAGCAGTCGGGAGCTTGAGACTCCCTCCTGATTGAAAAAGACAAACGTGTCCTCAGTTGCCAGCCCTTTCAACGTGCACCTCCATACCTCTGCACTTTACTTGCGCACCTCTTCTGAGCCTCAGTATGCTTTTCTCTTTCCTTCTAGTTGTAGAATTTCCACTCAGCCAGCCTTCCTGTGTTTCTGGTAGATGTCCATTTTGTCTTTTAGTTGTAATTTTGAAGTGGTTGTGTGAGGCAGCAATTTCCAGTGTTTACCTATGCTGCCATCTTGGTTTTCTCTCCTATCACCACTATTTTTCACATGGCTTATTTAAATAACTAGGACAGAGCTAAATGATGATGGAACCTAACATTCACATAGTGTTTCACAATATACAAAATCAGTTAATATATATTATTTATTGAACTTTAACAGCATTTTTAGAAAGTATTATCCTCTTCCATTAATTGTTTTATAGAAAATTATGTATAGTTCCTGATAATAGATATACAGGTCTTACCATAAAAAAATAAAAGAATTACTCCAGTAGAAAAGTTTATAAACAGGCACACAAAACATATGCTGCCAATAAGAGACCCACTTATAATAAAAAGACATATACAGACTGAAAGTAAAGAGATGGAAAAAGATTATTTCATGTAAATACAAGCAAAAGAAAGATGGGTAACAACAATACTTTTATCTGACAAAAATCACCTTCAAATAAAGACTATAGTGGACTAGAGACTTTCAGTTTCAGCAATTGGATCCTGAGAAACACTACAGTACAGAAGACTAGGATCTTAAGCCAGCCAAAGGAACACTTCACTTTTTCATTTTTATTTTATTTTTTTGTTATTTTTTTCCTTTGTTTTCCTGTTTTTGTTTGTTGCTTTATTTTCTATTTCTTTTCACATTATTTTTCCATCACTTTATTTTACTTTATTTTTATTTGCTATTTTTATACCATTTTTGAAATCAAATTTTTTATAAATTTCTTATTATTTTTTCTCGTTCTCTTTTATCCACCCATCCCCTTTCTACTTCCTCTATACTGAACTGAAATCCTCCCCATATTCATCCAACTTTTAACCTTATCTTCTATATATAAGCTCAGCATCTACAGACTCTGCCCCCACCCTCATTGCTGGGGGTTTGGTGTTTGTATTTTTTTTCTTTTTCTTTTTTCTTTATTATTATTATTATTATTATTATTATTATTATTTGTTTGTTTATGCATTGGTTCTGTGGTGTTTTCCCCATATATATATAATCTACCTTTCTTCCTTCTTCTTTACTCTCTTATCTTTTTCGCTCTCTTCGATATCATTTATGCTCTCTTTTCTCACCCCTAATTCTCTTTTCTCAGGTGGTCACTTATAGTAGGGTTATTGTTGTCGTGAGTACATTCGTGCTTTGGTCCCTTTGTGTTGTGTCTTGTCGAAGTGAATTTTATCCTGTCTGGTCAGGTGCTAGAGAGTGAGTCTCATAACCAGTCACCTGGAGAGGAAACTCCATCCTCAAAAGGGTCAATAACACCCCAGATCCAACTACAGAGGCAGGAAGAAGGTGGCAGTGAGGGAGAGAGCGTTAGTCAGTGAAGAACCAAAAGAGGAGTGTGTGGTCATGTGGAATGTGTGTGTATGTGTGTGTGTGTGTGTGTGAATGAGTCACAGATAGATCCTGCAGGGCCTTCGGGGTCAGGCTAAACGGGCTTGCCTAACTAGGCAGCCTCTACTACCGTGTAAGAAGTTCCAGGAGGCCGGCTCGCCCTCAGAAGCCTAGTGTTTTTAAGGGGAGAGCTGCTTTAACTGGGGGCCAGGCCTTACCCCCACCCAGGGTACCCTCAGATAACACCTGGGACTCTACACCCCTGCCAGGGACCTGCGACTTCGGCTGTGGTCCCATGGTCAACAAGTCTCCAGCCACCCTGGGTGCAGGCTCCTGTGAGTTCTGAAGCATGCTCCCCTCTGACCAGCCCAACGCCTTAGCCTGGGGCACTGCAACCATGCAAGCAATAGACACGTGAGCAGCCCAATCCTGTCCAAGGAGCAGCAGCCCCAAGAGCAGCCTGCCCCAGGCCTAAGAGCAGAAACTTCACGTGGCCCACCCCTCTCCAAGGATCAGCAGTTGTCAGCTGTGTGACCGGCCCGCTCCCTCGTCTGAGGAGCAGCAACCACATGAGCAGCCTGCCCTGTCTGAGGAGCAGCAGCCACATGAGCAGCCTGCCCACGATTGAGAAGCAGCAGCTGCATGCAGCCCGCCCCCATCCGAGGAGCAGCAGCTGCACAGCCCACACCCTCCTCCTGTCTGAGGAGCAGTAGTTGTGCGAGAAACCTGACCCCATTCAAGGAGCAGCAGCTGCACAAGCAGCCTTCCCCCATACGAGGAGTAGCAGTGGTGTGAGCAGCCCATACCCATATAAGGAACAGCATAGCCACAAGCAGCCCACTCCCATTCAAGGAGCAGTAGCCACCCGAGCAGCCTCCCCCAGTGTGAAGAGCAGCAGCCAAATGAGCAGACAACCCATGTCTGAGGAGCGGCAGTCCACACTGGTCTGAGGAGCAGCAGACACACCCATCCTGCACCTGTCGGATGAGCACCAGCTGGGTGAGCAGCCAGCTCCCATCCGAGGAGCAGCAGACACACGTGCAGCTCGCTCCCACCTGAAGAGAAGCAGCCACGCAAGCAGCCCATCCCCCGTCCAAGGAGCAGCAGCCACACAAGGAGACAGCCCCCATACAAGGAGCAGCAACCACACGAACAGAAAGGCCAACCACATCTGAAGAGCGGCAGCCCTGCACAGCCGACACTGGTCCAAGGAGCAGCAGCCCATGCAGCCTGCACCTGTCCAATGAGCAACAGCTGGGTGAGCATCCCACCCCCATCTGAGGAGCAGCAGCCACACGTGCAGCTCACTCCCACCCAAGGAGCAGCAACCACGCAAGAAGCCCGTCCTCCATCTGAGGAGCACTAACTGCACAAGCAGCCTGCACCCATACAAGGAGCAGTAGCCCTATAAGCAATCTGCTCCTGTCCAAAAAGAGGCAGCCTCACAAACAGCCCACCCCATCTGAGGAACAGCAGCAGCGTGCATCCAGCCTGATCCAAGGAGCAGGAGCCATGTGAGCAGTCCGCGCCCATCTGAGGAGCAGGAGCCATGTGAACAGCCTGCTCCTGTCCAAGGAGCAGCAACCACACTCAGCCCGCCCCCACATGAAGAGAAGCAGCCTCATGATCAGCCCACCCCTGTTCAAGGAACAGCATAGGGGCAAGCAGACTCACCTACCAGCCAGAGGAGACACCACTTCTGCGAACAGCACCCACCAGAGGAGCCACTGCCAACTGAGGAGCAGCCACTACTGCGACCACTTGAGGGGCAACTGCAGCCCGAGGAACCACTACCACCCAAGGAACAGCCCCTGTACAACTCAACATCTAGGTCAGTTGGTGAGACCAAAATGGGTACACACACAAAAAAAAACCCAAAGGAAAGAAAAGGATGGATAAAAAGAAAAGTGGCTAAGTGAAACAGAGGACTGCAAAATGTCAGAAAAAGAATTCAGAATAAGGGTCCTAGAGTGCATAAACCAGATGGATGAAAAGATCAACAACTTATGTAAGAATCAAGAAGAAATGAAGAGTGGTATAGCTGCAATAAAAAACACCATGGAGCCGAAACCAGTTTGGCTCAGTGGGTAGAGCGTCGGCCTGCGGACTGAAAGGTCCCAGGTTCGATTCCGGTCAAGGGCATGTACCTGGGTTGCGGGCACATCCTCAGTAGGAGATGTACAGGAGGCGGCTGATCGATGTTTCTCTCCCATCGATGTTTCTAACTCTCTATCTCTCTCTCCATTCCTCTCTGTAAAAAATCAATAAAATATATTAAAAAAAAAACACACCATGGAAACTTTCAAAAGTAGACTAGGAGAAGGCGAGGACCAAATTAGGGAATTAGAAGACAGAGAAGCAAAATACACCCAAACTGAAATGCAATTAGAAAAAAAAATTAAAAGACAGAAGGAGAGCCTAAGGGAGTTATGGGACAACATGAAATGAAGCAACATATGAAGAATAGGGGTGCCAGAACAACAGGAAGAGGAACAAGGATGAGAAAAACTATTCGAAGAAATATAGTCCAAAAACTTACCTGTGGTGGGGAAGAAAAAAGTCACACAAGCTCAGAGAGTCCCAAACAAGATGAACCCCAAAAGACCCACACCGAGACACATCATAATTACCATGGCAAATGTTCAGGACAAAGAGAGAATCTTAAAGGCTGCAAGAGAGAGACGGAAAATTACATACAAGGGATCTCCCATTAGATTATCAAATGATTTCTCAACAGAAACACATCAGGCCAGAAAAGAATGGACAGAAATTTACAAAGTGATGCAAAGCAAAGGACTGAATCCAAGAATACTCTATCCAGCAAGGATATCATTCAAAATTGAAGGGGAAATAAGAAGCTTCACAAACAAAGGCTAAGGGAGTTTATCACCACCAAGCCAGCAATGCACAAAATGCTAAAGGGACTGGTGTAAAAAGAAGAAATAAAAAGCTAAGAAAGAACACAGGCACAAAAAATAGAAATTGCTACAAACAAGTACCTTTCAATATTAACTTTAAATGTAAATGGACTAAATGCTCCAATAAAAAGACATTGAGTGGCTGAATGCATAAAAAAAATGACCCAGATATATGCTATCTACAAGAGACCCACCTCATTAGAAGGGACTCACACAGACTGAAAGTGAAGGGATGGAAAAATGTCTTTCAGGCAAATGGAAATGAAAAAAAAGCTGGGGTAGCAATACTTCTATTGGACAAAATAGACCTCAAACTGAAGGCCATAACAAGACATAAGGAAGGCCACTTCATAGTATTAAAGGGATAGATACAACAAGAGGATATAACCCTGATAAACATATATGCACCCAATGTAGGAGCACCCAAATACATTAAAAAAAACCTCCTGGGAGATATCAAGGGGGAGATCGACAACAACACAATCATAGTAGGGGACTTTAATACACCACTGACATCACTGGATAAATCCTCTAGACAAAAAATCAGCAAAGAAAAAGCAAGCCTAAATGACTCACTAGATCAAATGGACTTAATTGACATTTCACCCCAAAGCCACGGAATATATTCTTCTCAAGTGCAAATGGGACATCCTCAAAAATAGACCACATATTGGGTCACAAGAAAAGTTTTCTCAAATTCAAGAAGATTGAAATCATATCAAGCATTTTCTCAGACCACAACGGCATAATATTAGAAATAAACTACAATAAAAACAACCCAAAAAATTCAAACACTTGGAAGCTGAGAAGCATGCTATTAAACAATGATTGGGTTACCAAAGAGATCAAAGAAGAAATTAAAATCAGCCTGGAAACTAATGACAATAAAAGCACAATAATCCAAAATCTATGGGACACAATGAAAGCAGTCCTGAAAGGAAAGTTTATAGCTCTACAGGCCTACCTCAAAAACAAGAAAAAATGCTAATAAATCATCTAACTCTACAACTCAAATAATTAGAAAGAGAGCAATAAGAAAAGCCTACAGTATGCAGAAGGAAGGAGATAATAAAAGATCAGAGCAGAAATGAATGGCATAGAGACCAAAAAAATAACACACAAGATCAATGAAACAAAGAGCTGGTTCTTTGAAAGGAAAAACAAGATTGATGAACCTCTAGCCAGGCTCACCAAGTAGCAAAGAGAAAGGACCAAAATCAACAAAATCAGAAATGATAGAGGTGAAATAACAACAGACCCCACAGAAATACAAAGGATTGTTAGAAAATAATATGAACAATTCTACTACAACAAACTAGACAACCTGGAGGAAATGGACATATTTCCTAGAAAAATACAACCTTCCAAAACTCAATCAGGAAGAATCTACAAATCTCAATAGACCAATAACTACAGAAGAAAATGAAGCACTCATCAAACAGCTTCCATCAAACAAAAGCCCAGGGCCAGATGGCTCACAGGGGAGTTTTACCAAACATTCAAGGAAGAACTAAAACCTATCCTCCTCAAACTACTACAAAAAATCCAAGAGGAAGGAACACTTCCAAGCTCATTCCATGAAGCCAGCATCACGCTCATACCAAAACCAAGTAAAGACAACACAATGAAAGAGAATTACAGGCCAATATCCCTCATGAATATAGATGCCAAAATCCTCAACAAAATCTTAGCAAATCGGATCCAGCAGTACATCAGAAAGATCATACACCACGACCAAGTAGGATTTATCCCAGGGATGCAAGGATGGTACAATATCCACAAATCAATAAACGTGATACATCACATAAACAAATTGAAAGAAAAAAAAACACATACTCATATCAATTGATGCAGAAAAAGCATTTGACAAAATCCAACACACATTTTTGATAAAAACTTTCAGCAAGGTGGGAATAGAAGGATCATACCGCAACATAATAAAAGCCATATATGACAACCCACAGCCAACATCATACTCAATGGGCAAAAACTAAAACCATATCCTTTAAGAAGAGGAACAAGACAGGGATGACCACTCTCACCACTCCTGTTCAACATAGTACTGGAAGTATTAGCCATTGTGATCAGACAAGAAGAAATAAAAGGCATCCAAATTGGAAAAGAAGTAAAACTGTCCTTATTCACAGATGAGATGATATGGTATAAAAATAGCCCTAAAGACTCCATCAAAAACTATCAGACTTGATAAATGAATTTGGCAATTTAGCAAGATACAAAATTAATGCAAAGAAATCTATGGCATTTATAAACACCAATAGTGAACTTACAGAAAGAGAGACTAAAAAATCAATCCCATTTACCAACACACCAAAAAAATTAAGATACCTAGGAATAAACTTAACTAAAGAGGCAAAAGACCTCTACTCAGAAAACTACAGAAAGTTGAAAAAATAGAGGTAGAAAAGATAGAGGAACACATAAACTGATGGAAGAACATACCATGTTCATAGATTGGTAGAATCAACATCATTAAAATGTCCATACTATACAAAGCAATCTATAAATTCAATGCACTTCCCATTAAAATACCAATGGCATATTTTACAGACCTAAAACGAACACTCCTAAAATTCATCTGGAATAAAAAAAGACCCCGAATAGCTGCAGCGATCTTGAGAAAGGAGAACAAAGTAGGTGGGATCTCAATACCAGATATCAAGCTGTATTACAAAGCCACTGTTCTCAAAACTGCCTGGTACTGGCACAAGAACAGACATATAGATCAATGGAATAGAATAGAGAGCCCAGAAATCGGCCCGAACCAATATACTCAATTAATACTTGACGAAGGAGGCAAGAACATACAATGGAGTCAAGACAGTCTCTTCAATAAATGGTGTTGGGAAAATTGGACAGATACATGCAAAAAAATGAAACTAGACCACCAACTTACACCATACACAAAAATAAACTCAAAATGGATAAAGGACTTAAATGTATGACAGGAAGTCATAAAAATAGTAGAGGAATCCAAAGGCAACAAAATCTCAGACATATGCCAAAGCAATTTCTTCACTGATACAGCTCCTAGGGCATTGTAAACTAAAGAGAAAATAAACAAGTGGGACTACATCAAAATAAAAAGCTTCTTCACAGCAAAAGAAACCATCAACAAAACAACATGAAAGCCCACTGCATAGGAGAACATATCTGCAAATGTTATCACTGATAAGGGAATAATCTTCAACATTTATAGGGAACTCATACAACTTAACAAAAGGAAGATAAACAATCCAATCAAAAAATGGGCAAAGGACCTAAATAGACACTTTTCAAAAGAGGACATTCAGAAAGCCAAGAGACATATGAAAACATGCTCAAAGTCACTAATAATCTGAGAGATAAAAATCAAACAACAATGAGGTACCATCTCACACTTGTCAGAACGGCTATCATCAACAAATCAACAAATGACAAGTGCTAGAGAGGATGCGGAGAAAAGGGAACTCATGCACTGCTGGTGGGAAAGTTAAAAATGGAACTCCCATTTGACCCAGTGATCCCACTCCTAGAAATATATCCCAAGAAACCAGAAATACCAATCAGAAAAGATATATGTACCCATATGTTCATAGCAGCACAATTTACCATAGCGAAGATCTGGAAACAGCCTAAATGCCCATCAGCAGATGAATGGATTAGAAAACTGTGGTACATCTACACAATGGAATGCTACGCTGCTGTAAAAAAGAAGGAATTCTTACCATTTGCAACAGCATGGATGGAACTGGAGAGCATTATGCTAAGTGAAATAAGCCAGTCAATGAAAGAAAAATACTGCATGATCTCACTCATTTATGGATAATAAATACCATTATAAACTGATGAACAAAAATAGATACGGAGGCAGAGCAGCATCGAACAGACTCTGAAACTACAGCGGGAATTTGGGGAGGGTTGGGGGGCAGGAGGGGGTGGTAAGACATCAATCAAAGGACTTGTATGCATGCATATAAGCATAACCAATGGACATAAGACACTGGGGAATAGGGGAGGCCAGGGGAATGTCAAGAAAGGGGAAAAAAGGAGACATATATAATACTCTTTGTAATATTTAAGCAATAAAACAAATTTAAAAAATAAGACTATAATAAGAGACAAAAATTAGGTATATAATAAAAGCCTAATATGCTAAGTGTCCGGTCATCTGGTCAGCTGTTCAACCAATCGAAGTGTAATATGCTGCCCTGACCAGTTTGGCTCAGTGGCTAGAGCATCGGCCTGTCAACTGAAGAGCCCCAGGTTTAATTTCATTCAAGGGCATGTACCTTGGTTGTAGGCACATCCCCAGTAGGGGGTGTGCAGGAGGCAGCTGATGAATGTTTCTCTCTCATGTTTCTAACTCTCTATCCCTTTCCCTTCCTCTCTGCAAAAATCAATAAAATATGTATTTTTAAAAAGCATAATATGCTAATGATATGCTAAGGCTGCTCAACTGTTTGCTATGATTTGCACTGACCACCAAGGGGCATACAGTCGACTGGCCAACAGGTTGTTATGACTTGCATTGACCACCAGGGGACAGATTCTCCGACCAGTAGGTTAGCTTGCTGCTGGGATCTAGCCAATCGGGACTGAGCGAGATGGGCCAGGCATGCCCTTGAGCCCTCTCATGGTCTCTCCCTGGCTGGTCAACCTCTTGCATCCCTCCCTGGCCCCAGTGGTGCACCAGTGGGGTCCCTTGGCCTGGCCTGTGACCTCTCACAATCCGGAACCCCTCTGGGGATGTCGGAGAGCCAGTTTTGGCCTGAGGGTGGAATGACTGGTCACTATGACATGCACTGACCACCAGGGGTCAGATGCTCAGTGCAGGAGCTACCCCCTGGTGGTTAGTGTGCTTCCACAGGGGGAGGGCTGCTCAGCCAGAAGCCGGGCTCATAGCTGGTGAGTGCAGCGGCAGTGGTGTGAGCCTCTCCCACCTCTGTGGCAGTGCTAAGGATGTCTGATTGCTGGCTTGGGAACAGGCCAAAGCCATCAGTCAGACATTCCCCAGAGCTCCTGAACTGCGAGAGGGCACAGGATGGGCTGAGGGACCCCCCACCCTGAGTGCACAAATTTTGTGCACCAGGCCTCTAGTATAATAATAAAGGATCAATCCAAAAAGAGGCTATAACCCTTGTTAATATATACACACCCAACATAGGAGCACCTAAAAATATAAAGCAAATACTGATGGACATGCAGACAGAGATCAATAGAAACACAGCAATATTAAGGAACTTTAACAGCCCATTGATACCAATCGATAAATCCTCCAGAGAGAAAATCAACACAGAAATAGTGGCCTTAACTAACACATTAAAGCAAATAAATTTCACTTATATTTTTAGAACATTTCACTCAAAGTAACAGAAAATATCTTCTTTCCAAAAGTAAATGGATCATTTTCTAGGAAAAAAACAAATTTTAGGCCACAAAATATGTCTCAACAAACTTGAGAAGAGGGAAATCATACCAAGATCATCTCTGATCATGATGGTACAAAACTAAAAAAAATTTATAAGAAAAAAAGATACTAAAAATACAAAATAGTGAGGTGGCTGAAAAACATGCTCCTAAAGAATTAATTGGTCAACAACAAGATCCAGGAGAAATAAAAAGATATGTTGAGAAAATTAAGAATGAAAAAGCAACAGCCCAAAATATATGGGACACAGCCTAAACTGTTCTAAGAGGGAAATTCATAGCAATAAAGCTTATCTCAAGAAGCAAAAAAATCCCAAATAAATAATTTAAGCTTATACCTAAAAGAACTAGAAAAAAACAACAAACAAATCCCAAAGTGACTAGAAGGAAGCAAATAATAATAATCAGAGAGAAAATAGAGTATTTAAAAAATGACAAAAAACATTAACAGAGCCAAGAACTGGTTCTTTGAAAAGAAACAAAGTTGATAAACTTTTAACTGAGCTTATAAAGAAAAAAAAAAGGACCCAAATAAATAAAATCAGAAATGAAAGAAAAGCAACAAATAATATCACAGAAAGACAAAAAAATATAAGAAAATACTATGAATAATTACATACCAACAACTTGGACAACCTTGAAGAAATAGATAAATACCTAGAAACATACAATCTTTCAAGACTGAATTAAGAAGAAATAGAAAATCTGAACAGAATAACTACTGACAATATCAAATCAATAATCAAAATATTCCCACAAACAAATGTCCTGGACCAAATGGCTTCAAAGGTGAATTTTCCCAAACATTCACAGAAGAATTAACACCAGTTCCTCTTGAACTATTCAAAAAATTCAAGAAGAGGTTCCAAAGCTCATTTTACAATGCCAAAATTCTAAAACCAGACAAAGACATTACCCCCCACCCCCCCAAAAAAAATATATTATAGACCGGCCAGCATGGCTCAGTGGTTGAGCATCAACCTATGAACCAGGAGGACACAATTTGATTTCTGGTCGGGGCACATGCCCAGGTTGCAGGCTCAATCCCCAGTTGGGGGCATGCAGGAGGCAGCCAATCAATGTTTCTCTCTCTCTCTCTCTCTCTCTCTCTCTCTCTCTCTCTCTCTCTCTCTCTCTCTCTCTCTCTCTCTCTCTCTCTCTCTCTCCCACTCTCTCTCTCTCTCTCTCTTTGAAATCAATAAAAATATGTATTTTTTAAAAAATTATAGGCAATACCCCTGAGGAATATATATGCAAAAATGCTCAACAGAATAGTAACAAACCAAATTCAAAAAATACATTGAAAGATCATACACCATGATCAAGTAGGATTCATTCCTATGATGCAAGCTTTCTTCAATATCCATATATCAATTAATGTGATAAAAAAAATGAGGATAAAAGATTCCAAGATGCAAGGTAGGTGGAAGTTATACCCACCTGCTCCTGGCCCCAAACCAGATATACAGTTAATTACAAAGCAATCAAACTGGAAAACAAACTGAAGGCTAACTAAACTCAAATATAATGACCAAGGATTTATAGAAGAATCCACATAGAGACTGGTAAGAAGGATGGAGACATGGAAAGGGATAGCCCCCACACTCCTGTGTAGCAGCAGTTGAAAAGCTGAAGAGATGTTGCATCTGTAAAACTTCCTCCCTGTAGGATCTTAGGCATCTCAAATCCACCCAGGAATCTGCAACCAGATCAACAGAGATAAGAAAGAAAAGCCCACATAGCATCTGGTTGTAAAAATCAATGGGGACTCAGTCCACCTGCGAGACCCAGACAGCACCCTCCCAAGGATGAGTACTCCTATTGTTACAGCACAAGCCTGGGGAGTTCAAGGTCCAGACTTCGACTGCTATACTTGGCCACTGTACTTGCAGAAGGGTCTGCTGGCTACACACAGCAGTGACTAAGAACCATCTTTTTTTCTTTTATCAGAGACCAAGACAGTTACCAAACTGTGTGGCTTAGGAACAATTGCCTACCTCCATGAAGACTAGATCCCAGACTGGATGCTTCAGCCCCAAATGCCAGTCAGAAACAGAAGCCTACATAACATCCAGCTATTAAAAGTCAGTGGGATTTCTGTATGTCAAGGAGAGGCAGAGTCAGCTGGAGTTAATGCCACCTGTTTAAAGGTCAATGCACAAAACTTTTGTTCATAGTCGGTTACCCAGAGCTCCAGTGGAGAGAGGGCAATTTGGACTGAAGTTGCATCAGGAGAGTCTGGGGTGGCTGGCTTTGGGGAAAGGTGGGAGAAGGGCAAAGAGAACCACAGAAGCCACTTTTCTTGGAACAATCCCCTCCAAGCAGCATCAGCCTGGGGAAAAACAGCTACCCCCACCCTCCAGCATTCTACTGGCTCAGCCTTCTGGAATCATCTTCACCCCACCCTGAATTTTAAAGCCCTCTGAGAAGTCAATAGCATGGGCTTGGGCTTAGAAGGCTGAGCAGTCTCAGGGATTGTCAGTGACTTGCCTTGGGATGGGGTCATTTCCCCCACTTACCAGGGAACCTCACAGGATATATGATAGAAACACCATCCCCTCTGGCAGATCCAACCTTTGACCTTTGTAGGCTCTACCCACCTGGCTAATAGGGACTCTGCTCTGCTGAGATCGGGGAAAAATCCAGGGCAGACTCAGACATATGTCTCAGGGAAGGGGAAACACACCCACCATCTTCCCTGAAGTATGAATAGTACCTCCCCCCCACCATGGAAAATCCAGGAACCCCATCCTCCTGATTCTACCAGGGCCTCTTTCAGAAATTAAGCCTTTTCAGTGTCTAAGCCTGGCAGTCAGCTAGCAAGCCAAGTCAGGCAAAGTCAGATTCCAGAGTGCCTTGGGACATTTACTATGCTGGTAAAAACATGAGTTGGAGGGCAGCTTGGTTTTTCCCAGGAGTATCCACGCCCTGGAGAGGCAGCCACACACTGTGGATCACTTGCAGCTGCAAACAGGTTGCCAAGAGGCCAGGAACCTGCAAGTGAAATGGCCTTTGAACAGCATCAAAGCAGAATCAGACATACTTTACCTTTAAATTTTTATTTTTTTATTTTTACTTCATTTTATTATTTTTTCTGTTAATTTCTATTTTCTTCTATTTTGTTCTTAAAATTTCACATTTTTCTCTTTCCTTTTCTAGTTTTATATTCTTTCTTTGTTCTTTTCTTATTTTTTTCCGATTTTCTTTGCCTAATCTTTTTTCATTCTTTTTCTTCTTTCTTTTCATATTTTTTCTTATTATTCATTTTTTTGTCTTTTATTCTTTTTTTTCTATTTTCTTTTCTTATTTATTTTGTTGTTTTTGAGCTTTAGTTGTGTTTTATTTTTTGTTTTGCTGTGTTTTGTCTTGTTTTGCTCTGTCAGCACCTGCACAACAACTTGCCTGATGTGGTCAAAGTTGAGCCTCACAGTTGACCATCCTGAGGGTTGATCTCACACAAGAATGGAAAAAGAGAAATCAAGACCTGACTACAGCAGGAGTGTTCACATAATCACACAAGGGACATTCTTAGAGCATCCTGCTCAGGAGATTAAGGAGACAGCCACTGCATCCCACAGTACACCTACTACATAGGCCACCCCAAGAAGATTGCGAGTCCTATCAGATCTATCTAGTAACAAAGAAGCCAACCCAAAGAGGCAATCAAAATAGAGAAATAAAGAAATGGGCCTCAAATGAAAGACCAGGCAGAATCTCCACAAAAAGAGCTAAAAGAAATGGAGACAGCAGTTTGGGGGAAGGAAATGGGGGGGGGGGGGGAAGGAGACTTATGTAATACTTTAAACAATAAAGAATTTTTAAAAAAGAAATGGAGGCAAGCAATATATATCAGATATATAGAGTTCAAAGTAATGGTTATAAGAATGTTCAAGGAACCGCCTTAGCTGGTTTGGCTCAGTGGACAGAGCGTCGGCTTGCGGACTGAAGGGTCCCAGGTTCGATTCCAGTCAAGGGCACATGCCTGGGCTGCGGGCTCCATCCCCAGTGGGGGGCATGCAGGAGACAGCCAACCAATGATTCTCTCATCACTGATGTTTCTATCTCTCTCTTCCTCTCCCTTCCTCTCTGAAATTAATAAAAATATTAAAAAAAAGAATGTTCAAGGAACCTAATGAGAATTATAAGAAACTTAATGTGAACTAAAACAACATGAAAAGGGAAATAGAAAACATGAATAAGAATCAATCATAAATGAAGAATATCATATCTGACATCTAAGATACATTGGAAGGAAATAAAATCTACTTTTATTTGTTCCTATGAAGCATAGGAACAAATCATTGATCTGGAATACAAGGTAGGAAAAAAAAACCACTCAATTAGAGCAGAAAAAGAAGTAAAAAAGAATTAGGATAGTTTAAGGGAACTATGGGACAGCATGATACATAACAACATCTGCTACATAGGGTTACTATAGAGAGAAAAAGTGAGCAAAGAATAGAGAATCAGCTCACAAAATAATGACAGAAAGCTTCCCTAAGTGGTCAAAGAAAAAGTCACACAAGTTAAGGAAACACAGTAGTACCAATCAAGATGAACCGAAAAAGACTCACACCAAGACAAATCATAATTAAAATGGCAAATGTTAAAGACAAAAACAAACACATAATCTTAAAGGCAGCAAGAGAGAGCCAGGAAGTTATCTAAAAGGAAGTTGCCATTAGACAGTGTGGGAACCATGCCAGTTCCCCAGATAGTCAAGGCCAGTGAGAGCACAGAGACATTGTTATCAATACACCAGAATAGCCAAAGGCCACTTTGGGCATGTACCTAAATGGAATATTCAAGGACTCTGAGCCTGGGAATCCTAATCAGGCCAAGATACCATGAGCAGGTGCAAGGACACATGGTACACTGTGACTTTTAGTAGCCAATATGATTGATGTCACTGTTGGCCTTCTTTGTCTAATAGTGTAAAAGTAGATTATTGACCAGCCAGTAAGCTGGAGTCGGCTGAGGATGGAGTGAGAAGTCTGCTAGAGAGAGCATCTAGGATGGAGTGGGTGAGGAAGTCTGCTAGAGAGAGCAGCTGGGCAGGAGAGACAGGAGAAGCTGCTGAGCCAGAGAGCTCAGGTGCTGCTACAATGTGAAGTGGTGAGTCTAGGAGGCAGCATGCAGCTGCTCAGATAATAGCTGTGGGTACGGAGACTGATGCTGCTTTATGGGAAAGATATACATTCACCAGCCAGTGTCCGGCTGCCTGCCTGTGTGGACTTTGCTGTGAGGACTGTTCTTGTTTGATGGCTATATGGCCACTGGCTTCTGCAATAAAGACTCATTCTTATATACCCACAACTTCTCATGGCTTCTCCATCTAAGACCTGGGGTCCTTGGAGGTCCAGTCCCTAGTGAGAAGATAAAGGTGGAACCTGGACTAATTTCCCAACAGTTAGTACAGTTAGCAGGGTTCAAACAGGAATCAGTCCTAACATAGTCATATAGGAGAATTTAGAATGCATGGACTCATAGCCACTCAGAGCACCAGAGCACCGAACAACTCAGAGCACCAGAGCTTGTGCAGAGCTCCTACTGCATGCTCTGACAGTCAGCTGAATTCTCAACTGTTAAGCAGTAGGTGTTAAAAGCAATGAAAAGCAAAGACCTGAATCCAAGACTAGTCTATCCAGCAAGGCTATTATTTAAAATTGAAAGCAAATTAAAGAGCTTCTCAGAAAAAAAGGATAAAGAGGTACATTACCATCAAACCACCATTGCCAGAAATGTTAAAGAAACTGCTTGAAGAAGAAGTCAGAGAGAGGAATATAGTTATAAAGAAAAAATGGAAATAAATAAGTACCTATCAATAATAACCTTAAATGTAAATGGATTGAATGCTCCAATCAAAAGACATAGGGTAATTGAATGGATAAGAAAAGTGACTCATATACATTCTGTCTACAAGAGACCAACCTCAGAACAAAAGATTCATAAAGACTGAAAGTGAAGGATGGAGCAAAATCTTGTAAATGGAAACAAACTAAAAAAAACTGCAATAGCAATACTCATATCTGACAAAATAGACTTCAAAATAACAAGAGACAAAGAAGGCCAATACATAATATTAAGGGATTGATCAAACAAGAGGAAATAACACTGGTAAATAGATATGCACCAATATATGAGGACCCAAATATACAAAGAAACTCTTGGTGAAATTTAAGTGAGAGATTGACAGCAATACAGTCATAGTGGAGATTTTAACACCTCACTGACATCACTGGGTAGATCTTTCAGGCAAAAAATCAACATCAGCAACCATAAAAGACATACTAGATCAAATAGATTTAATTGATAGTTAAGAACATTTCATCCCAAAACATCAGAATATACATTCTTCTTAAGTACACATGGCCCAGTCTCAAAGACAGACCACATGTAGGAACACAAATTAAGTCTTAACAAATTTGAGATTGAAATCATATCAAGCATATTCTCAGATCACAATGGCATGAAACTAGAAATCAACTCAATTTTAAAAAACCTCAAAAACATTTAACTATTAAGAGGCTAAATTGTATGTTATTAAACAATGAATGGGTTACAGATGCGATCAAGCACAAAATCAAAAGTCACCTGGAAATAAATGAATATGAGCACACAACAACACAAAATCTATGGAATGCCGTGACAGTTGTCCTGAGAGGGAAGTTCATAGCATTACAGGCCTACCTCAAAAAGCAACAAAAATATCAAATAAACAAAACCTACACCTAAAAGAACTAGTAAAGCAACAACAAACAAAGCCCATAGTAAGTAGAAGGGAAAAAATAATAAAGACTGGAGAGGAAATAAATGACATTGAGACTAAAGAAAGAATAAAAAAGGCAATGAAACCAAGAGCTGGTTCTTTGAAAAGATAAGCAAGATTGATGAGCCTTTAGCCAGACTCATCAAGAAACAAAAAAGAGGGCCCAAATAAGTAAAATAAAAAAGTAGAAGTAACAACTGACATCACAGAATCGTTTATACAGAAATATAAATGATTGTAAGAAGATACTATGAACAACTACATGCCAACAAATTGGACAACCTGGACAAAAAGGACAAATAAAGAAACATACAATATTCTTAAACTGAATCAGGAAGAATCAGAAAACCTGAATAGAATGATAACTAAAAAAAATTTAAGCAGTAAATTTCCAGAAAACTAAATTTTACCAAATATTAAAATAAGAACTAACACCTATCCTCCTATAATTATTCCAAAAAATTCAAAAGGAGGGAAGACTTCAATGCTCTTTTACAAGGCCTGGTTCCAAAACCAGATAAAGACACTACAAAGACATATAATTATGGGCCAATATACCTGATGAACATAGATGCTAAGATCCTCAACAAAATATTAGAAAATCAGAATCAGAAACACATTTAAAAAATCATACACCATGACCAAGTGAGATTTATTCCATGGATGCAAGGTTGGTAAAATATTCACTAATCAATAAATGTTATATAACACAAAATGAAAAATAAAATTCATATGATCATATCAATAAATGTAGAAAAAGCATTACACAAAATCCAGTACCTATTTATGATAAAAACTGTCAGCAAAGTGAAAATAGAGTGATCATATCTCAACACAATAAAGGGCATACATGAAAAGCCTACAACCAACATCATACTCAATGGGAAAAAAGTGTTTCCCTTAAGATTAGAAGCAAGACTGCTTTCACTACTCTTATTGAACACTAGAGGCCCGGTGCACAAAAATTTGAGGGGAGGGGTGTCCCTCAGCCTGGCCTGTGCCCTCTCACAGTGGGACCCCTCAGGGGATGACCACCTTCTGGATTAGGCCTGCTCCCCAGGGGATAGGGCCTAAGCTGGAAATCAGACATCCCTCTGGCATCCTGGCAGCCCTCGGGGGATGTCCACTTGCCAGCAGGGAGCAGGCCTAAGCTGCAGTCTGACATCCTTAGTGCTGCTGAGGAGGCAGGAGAGGCTCCCACCACCACCGCTGTACTGGCAGCCATCAGTCCGGCTTGTGGCTAAGCAGAGCTCCCACTGTGGGAACGCACTGACCCCCAGAGGGCAGCTCCTGCATTGAGCATCTGCACCCTGGTGGTCAGTGTGTGTCATAGTGACCAGTCATTCCCAGTCTTTCTGCTGTTAGGGTCAGTTTGCATATAACCCTTTTATTATAAAGGATAGAGGCTGGGTGCAAGAGTGGGAGCCGGCTGGTTTGCCCTGAAGGGTGTCCCAGATCAGGGTGGGGGTCCTTCTGGGTGCCTGGCTAGCCTGGGTGTAGGGCTGATGGCTGTTTGCAACTGGTCACACCTCCTTCAGGGTGGGTGTCCCCACTGGGGTGCCTGACCAGCCTGGGTGAGGGGCTGATGGCTGTCTGCAGGCTGGTCAAGCCCCCCCAGTGGGTACCCTCACTCCATGGAGGTTTGGCCAGCCTGGGTGAGGGGCTGATGGCTGTCTGCAGGCTGGTCAAGCCCCCCCAGTGGGTACCCTCACTCCATGGAGGTTTGGCCAGCCTGGGTGAGGGGCTGATGGCTGTTTTCAGGCTGGTCACACCCCCTGTAGGGTGAGGGGACCCCACTGAGGTGCCTGGCCATTCTGGGTGAGGGGCTGAGGGCCGTTTTCAGGCTGGCCAAGCCCCCTGGTGATGGAAGCTCCCAGCCTCTCCTTTTTTCTTTTTCTTTTTTATTCTGGGATTTATTTACCTTCTATAATTGAAACTTTGTTGCCTTCAGTGGAGCTCAGAGCCAACCGCAGCAGGCGGGAAGCTTGGCTTCCTCCATCAATGGAGCAACCAAGCCTCCTGCTCGCTCCAGCTCCATGGCTGCCGGCCACCATCTTGGTTGGGTTAATTTGCATATAGTCACTCTGATTGGCTGATGGGTGTGGCTTAAGGTGTAGGAAAGGTACGGTCAATTTGCATGTTTGTCTTTTATTAGATTAGATAATATTGGAAGGCCTAGCTACTGTGATCAGAAAAGAAGAACAAATATGTGATTAAGGCCAAAAGAGGAGGAGGCAGGGACAAAGTGGGGGAGATGGGCAATGGGGCAAGTCTGCAATAATGTCAACTTTAAATCTTTTTCATTAAAAAAGGCACCCAAATTGGAAAGAGGGAAGTAAAATTGTCATTACTTGCAGATGACATGATATTGTACATCAGTGGTTCTCAACCTTCCTAATGCTGTGACCCTTTAATACAGATCCTCATGTTGCGGTGACCCCCAACCATAAAATTATTTTCATTGCTACTTCATAACTGTAATTTTGCTACAGTTATGAATCATAATATAAATAACTGATATGCAGGATGTATTTTCATTGTTACAAATTGAACATAATTAAAGCATAGTGATTAATCACAAAACAATATGTAATTATATATGTGTTTTCCGATGGTCTTAGGCGACCCCTGTGAAAGGGTCATTCGACCTCCAAAGGGGTCATGACCCACAGGTTGAGAACCATTGTTGTACATAGAAAACCCTAAAGACTCTACAAAAAACTACTAGATCTAATAAACAAATTTGGGAAAGCAGCAGGATACAAAATTAATACCCAGATATCAGTGTCATTTTTATACACCAATAATAAACTATCAGAAAGAGAAACCAAGAAAATCCCATTTACCATTGCAACAACAAATTATATAATAAGCTTATATATATATATATATATATATATATATATATATATATATACATATTTATATACATATATATATAATAAACATATATATATATAATGACCTATGAATAAACTTAACCAAGAAGGTAAAGAACTGAACTCAGAAAACTACAGGAAATTTACAAAAGAAATTGAGAAAAATACAAATAGAAGCATATACCGTGATCATGGATTTGAAGAATTAACACTATTAAAATGTCCATACTATGCAAAGCAATCTATAGATTCACAATTCCTATTAAAACACTAATGGCCTATTTCACACATTTATAACAAATGTTTGACAAAATTTATATGGAACTAAGAAAAGACTCTACATAGCCTCAGCAATCTTGAGAAACAAGAACAAACTTGGAAGGATGACAATACTGTATTCAAATTATACTACAAAGCCACTTTAATCAAAACAGCCTGGTACTGGCACAAGAATAGATATTATAGCTTAATGGGACAGAACAAAGTGCCCATTATTAACCCACACATTTATGGTTAATTAACATTTGAAAAAGGAGGAAAGAGCATACCATGGAGTCAAGACAGTCTCTTAAATGGTATTGGGAAAATTGGACGGGCACATGCAAAAAATAAATAAAATAAAAAAACAGAAAGAAAGGAACTAGACCATCAATTTACACCATACACAAGAATAAACTCAAAATGAATAAAATTCTGAAATGTAAGTTGCAAAACCATAAAGAAAACATAAGCAGTAAAATTTCAGACATCTTGAGTAGCAATATTTTTGCTGATACATCTTCTAGTGCAGGGGTCCTCAAACTACGGCCTGCGGGCCACATGCAAATACAAATATTGTATTTGTTCCTGTTTTGTTTTTTTACTTCAAAATAAGATATGTGCAGTGTGCATAGGAATTTGCTCATAGTTTTATTTTAAACTATAGCCCGGCCCTCCAACGGTCTGAGGGACAGTGAACTGGCCCCCTGTTTAAAAAGTTTCAGGACCCCTGTTCTAGTGATTCTGTATTGTTCAGGGAGTTTGGGAGTGTTAACATGCTATAATTATCCTTTTGACTTATGGTGTCATATGCAAAAGTGCTCTCTGGAGCATCTCGACCATTTTCTCCAAATTCATCTCCTGCTGTTCCTCCCAGTTACTTTGTATTCCAGCAAACAATTATGTGCACTTTTCATCCCTGTCATGCCTCTTCTCCCCTCCTGCCTTTGCTCAAGTTGTTTCCTGCCAATAATGCCCTTGCGTGGCCCCTGTGAGAAATCCTATTCAGACTTCACTTCTCCATTTTGTACCTCTACACCTTCTCACATCTTCCCCCCAACCTTCACACTATATTGCAAAGAATAGTTGCACAGGTTTCATGACTGCTAGACTGTGGAATACTGTGAGCAACATCAGGCAACCAATAAATCTTCTTAGTTTATTTAAATTGAATTTCATTCCGTTGAGTTATATGGGCCTAACTCCATGATAGCCTTTGAAATAATTAAACTACCTGAGAGGTTAGTACATCAGTCCTGACATGTGCCCAATTGCCTACCTAAATTTCCCATAGCCAAGAAGACATAATAGAGCAAAAGGAATTTTAACTTTGGATCAGTCACTCTCAGTTTGCCAGAATTTTCTAAACCACTATCTAAGGAACTCTAGAATAAATTATTTAACATGTAATCATCTCTCTGCCACTTTTCCTAATTTGAAAATAGAAGTAATAACATATTATTTAGCTGGAGAATTGATGGCATTGAATTATGCTTATGGAAAGAAACTAAAAGTCATGAAGCCAGATTCTCATGTTAACCTTTCAAACCTATTTTGTATATAGTAATCTTCCAATAAATGTATGACATTGAAAAGGAAAAAAATAAATAAAATCAGAAATGACACCCCTTTCGGTTACTCAGCCATGATGATCTTGCTGGCTTTTCTGTCTTGCCAGTCTGATTTACAGGCCCAGCCAGAGCTGCTAAGTTGGACAGACTGTTTAGATTGTTTTCCTCCCTTATCCAATGAGAGAATTTTCATTTCTCTACTGCAGCACATCTCCAGTGGTCCCCTAACAATTTGTAGGCACAGGAAGGGAAATTTTTATCTTAGCAACTCATTGTCCAAAAATGGAATGATCAGAAATCCTCCATTACCTCGAGTATTTTGAATAGCTTAAGAAAGATTTGTTCACTTCTAAAAGTTACTATACAACTTGGAACTTTCAATTTCTTTCTTTTTCCCTCTGTAATTTTGGAAGATAAATGGTTCCTTGTTAGTTCTACCACAATGCATTTGCTTTTGCCTAAAACATTCAAACATTACATAAATAGGAATACAATATTACAGCTTACTTTGTGTAAATATGCTATTTTATAAAGAAAATTCTGTAATTTTCTATTTGCCTTTTCAGATCTTAAATCTCTTTGTACTGTCACAGAAAAATACCTGAATAGTTACTTTTAATATTATTTAAGAAAAAAAAAAAGAAGTGAAAGAGAAGTGACAACTGACATAACAGAAAAAAAAGGATTATAAAAATACTATAGATACAGAAAAATGGAGGAACCAAGATGGCGGCGTAGGGTGTAGACCTGTGCGTGCTGCCTCCCACAACATCATTGAAACTATCAACTATAAGACAAACAACCACCATTCAGAACCATGGGGAAGTTGGCCCAGTGGGAGTTCTACAACTGGAAGGATAGAAAAAAGTACAGTGAGACTGAGTAGGAGCTACAGAGGGACCAAAAACAGAGGTACACAGTCGTGAGCCAGGCGAGCTGCAACTGGATGCGCGGTTTTTTTTCAATCAGAAGCAGTAACGAAACCTTGAATCCTCTGGGCTTGCTCGGGGCGGGTCTCTGAGGCCCCAGACCCCAAAGGGAGAGGCGGCACAGCCTTGCAGTGGTCAGAAAGCGAGGGAGGCTCTGGCGCGCAGCTGCTCGCTGGCACTGGGGGACGCGAAGCCCTGGTGTCCCGGAGAGGCGAGGGGCCGCGGAGACGCCATCATTGCTATTTGTTCCACCCTGGTGACTCCCTGAGACCCAGCCCTAATCAATTTACATCCCCATCCAAGCTGTGCCAGGTGCACAAAAAGACCCACCTGCGCTTTTGCAGCCTAACCCCACAAATTGCAGACTTCAACTTCTCACACCCATGGGAGACACACTCAAGAAGCAGACCCAGGAGAACCAAGATGGCGGCGTAAGGAAGAGACCTGTGCGTGCTGCCTCCCACAACAACATCGAGGCTACCAACTGTGGGACAAACAGCTATCATACGGAATCATGGGAAAGCTGGCCCAGTGGAAGTTCTACAACTGGAAGGAAAGAAAGAAGAGCACTGAGACTGAGTAGGATGTGCAGAGACACCAAGTACAGTGCCCAACCCAACAAACTGCAGATTTCAACTCCTCGTATAGAAAGAAGAGCATTGAGACTGAGTAAGATGTGCAGAGGCACCAAGTACAGAGCCCAACCCAGCAGGCTACAGATTTCCGCTCCTCGAATTCAGGAGGGACGCACTCGGGGGGCGGAGTCGGGTTCCGGGCAGGCCGGGGCCAGGCCTGGCTGGGCCGGCAATGTGGAACTGCTGTACCAGCGGGTGCACAAGCACGCCCACTGGTTCCAGTCTTGCGTGGGATGCTGGGGGACGGCAAACGGGCAGTCTGTGCACTTGGTGGAGGGCGAAGTCCAAGCAGGCATGCTGGATGTTCAGCCACCAGGAACGCCTGGAGATTCTGTCCGGTGGGGAGCCGCCCAGCAGGGGACAGAGTGCCAAACTTCATGTTTCCCCGGTGAGGCTGGGACGGCCCCGGTGAGGTCGGGACAGCCCTGGTGAGGTCGGGATGTCCCTGGAAAGGTAAAGACGGCCCCGGTGAGATCGAGACTGCCCGGTGAGGTCAGGATGGCCCCGGTGAGGTTGGGACGGCCCCAGTGAGGTTGAGATGGCCCCAGTGAGGCCAAAACGGTCTGGGTGAGGTCGGAATGGCCCTGGTGAGGTCGAGATGCCACCGGTGAGGTCGGAACAGCACCAGTGAGGTCAGGATGGCCCCAGTGAGGTTGAAACTTCCCCGGTGAGGTTGGACGGCCCTGGTGAGGGTGAAATGGCCCCGGTGGGGTCAGGACAGCCCCGGTGAGGTCGACGCGACCCCGGTGAGGTTGGGACGGCTCTGGTGAGGTTGAAACAGCCCCAGTGATGCCGAGAGGGCCCTGGTGAGGACAGGATGGCCCCAGTGAGGTTGGGACAGATAATGGGAACCAGTAAAGACTGGTGAACAGGGGTAAATGCAGAGGCAGAGCAGCATTGAACAGACTGTCAAACTACAGTGGGAAGCCTGGGGAGGGTTTGGGGGGGGGGTTAAGAGGTCAACTGAAGGACTTATATGCATGCATATAAGAATAACCAATGGATACAAGACACTAGGGGGTAGGGGCCGAGGGAATGTCAAGGGGGGAAAAAAGGAGACATATGTAATACTCTATGTAATACTTCAAGAAATAAAAATTATTTAAAAAATACTATAAACAATTATATAACAAATTTAATAAACAACATCTTCCAAGACTGAATAAAATTATGTATATATCATATATATAATACGTATATATGATATATATATATATATATATATATATATATATATATAGTCTGAACTAACCAATTACTAAGAACAAAATCCAATCAGTAATCAAAATCTCTCAACAAACAAAAGTCCTGAACCAGATGGCTTCACAGGTAAATTATACCAAAGAATTAGCACCAATTCTTCTCAAACTTTCTCAAAAACTTCAAGAGGAGGAAGAGATCCCTAGCTCATTTTGTGAGACCAGCATCACACTAATTACAAAACCAAAGACATTACAAAAGGAAATTATAGAACAATATCCTAAGTGAACCCAGATGCAAAAATCCTCAACAAAATACTGGCAAACCAAATTTGGCAATATATTTTAAAAAATCAAACACTGTGATAAAGTGGGGTTTACTCCTGGAATAAAAGGTTGGTTCAACATCCGCAAATCAATTAAGAAAACATAATCACATAAACAAAAGGAAAGATAAAAATAATATGATCACATCAAGATATACAGAAAATGCATTTGACAAAATCCAGCACCCATTTATGAAAAAAAAAAAAAAAAAACCCCACAACACTCAGCAAAGTGGTATTAGAGGGAACATACCTCAATATAATCAATGGGGAAAGCTGAAAACATTTCCCTTAAGATCAAGAACAATATAAGGATGTCCACTTTCACCACTCTAATTCAAGACAGTACTGGATGTCCTAGCCACAGGAATCATACCAAAAAAAAAAAAAAAAGAAATAAAATGCAACAAAATTGAAAAAAAAAAAATAGAGCTGTCATTATTTGCAGATGATAGAATACTATGTAGAGAGAACCATAAAGAGTTTACAAAAAAAGAAAACACAAAAAACTATTCAAACATATATGAATTTAGTAAAGTAGCAGAATACAAAATTAATATTCAGGAATCAATTGCATTTTTATACAATGACAACAAACTATCAGAAAGAGAAATTAAAAAAACAAACTCAATTACATCAAAAAATAAAATGGGACAAATTTAACCCAGAAGGTAAAAGACTTGAAAATATAAATCATTGAAGAAGATATAAATAAGTGGAAGCATATATGTGCTCATATAGAGGAAGAATTATCTTTAAAATGTTGATACTACCAAAGTAATCTATAGATTTAATGAAATCCCTTTCAAATTGCCAATGGAATTTTTCACAAATTGTGGGAAGCTGCCTATTGTCTTCACTAGCAGAGAGGTGTGGACAAGGAATCCGGAAGGCTGGTGATCCTTGAAGCCCTGGCAAAGGTCAGAGCTGTGCACCCTGTTAGTCCAGATAATGATAGCTGAAGCAACTTTTCCATTTATTATTATGTAAATCCTTGCTGATGGGCTAGCCTGCCTGTTACTGAAAATTGCCTGCCTAAGGGCTATGTGTGTATCCCAAACCAATAAAAGGTTGGCGAGGCCTGAGCACCAGTGGAAGTCCTTCCTCTAGAGTTGGACTTGCCCGGCTGGTCCCCCAATATTTCCAAATTATTATTTCTTGTCTTGTCTCTTTCATTTGCGTGTGGACCTCTTCCAGATCCTGAACCCTAAACCACGCGGGACATGGGGGAACAAACATTACACATCTGGTGCCTCAACGGGACATTGGAAGAGAAGACTTCACCTAGAGCGAAAAAACAAAGTTTCACCAGCAAGGTGGGGAATTCATAAATGTGGGGAGATATTTCACCGCACACAAAGCCCACGATCAGCTGAAGAAATCGCGATCTGTAAGTAGGGTGGGAACATCTTTCTAACCAGGCTTATGGGGCAGAATTTGGCTTAAAAAGTAAGAAACTTTATTATAGACTTTTGATTTGCATGCTTAAGGAGTTAAAGTTTCAGAAGGTAATCTCTTATCATTTTTGCATGATGTTATAGAACATAACCCTTGTTTTCCTGAAGAAGTTACATTAGATCTTGAATGTTTTCCAAGGAGTTAGTCAGAACTTGAATAAAGGTCAGCGGCAGGGAAAAAACTTGCCTCCAAACTGTTTTCCCTTGTGGAACACGGTATTTCATTTGCTAGAGCCTTTAGGAGATGCCAAGGAGGATAAATCTTCTCCCCTTGCACCCTCTGCTCCTATAGAGGAGCAAAAAGAAAAGAAAAAAATGGGAGAAATGGCCTTCATGGCCCCCTCCACCTCCATGTCCTAATCCTGAAATGTTTAACTCGCCGTTAATAGAATCACCTATGCAAAACGCCATCAGAGAAGGATTGAAGGACATGATGGTAGAAGAAAGGCTTGCTTTTTCTATCATAGAACTGACAGGAGCAAGCCCATGCAAACCACCGGATGAATGCTCAAATAACTTATGAAAAGCAAGCAGGAGGTGGGAGAAGGGAGACACGTGGTGATCCTGTCCCCTTCCCGAGTAAGCTAGGAAAAGTCTCCTTCTCGCCATGAAAAGTTTTACAAAAGTTAGAAATGTGTCTGGGATTTCTGTGCACCTGTAAAGAGAAAGCTGGCTTAAGACAAAATGTGCGCATCATCCAATTTCGGATAGTAGATAGTTTTGAGCTGAAATCTCTTTGCACATGGTACAGAATAAACCCCAGGACTGTTTTTTTCCTAAGAAGGATGGCGGATTTGATCCAGGGAAGGGTGCAGGCTGGTTCTAGAGGCAGGATTGGTGTTTCTATAATAAAAGGGTAGTTTTGGTGATGCTAGTGAACCATGTTCAAAAGTTAATGAATGATGTATTGATTGTGAAGGTCCAATGGCCCAGGGAGAAACTAGCTTAGCTCTTTGACATTTAAATGGACCAGGTTAGACCAAACTTGTTTCACCAGCGAAAAGCAGTTTCCCCGCAGCTGCGATCTCGTGGCCAATTATGAAATTTCCCGCAGGCAAGCAACCGGCAGGAAACAATGTAGCTACAAGTTTGCTTCTTGACTTGCCCCAGAAAAAATTATGGTCATTTTAAAGTCAAGGGCTAGGCCAAGCCTGTTTTGCCAGCCTCAAGCATGGTTTTCCAGAGCCGCTGGAAACCCGGGACCTTGTTTACTGAATGAAATGATAAAAACTTATATTTAGATATGTTTGAAATGATAAAATACTGAAATATTAATCTAAATTTGCCTCATGAAAAATCAAGAGTGCAGAATTAAATCTATTAATTGATTATGTCTTGTATTTTTTAAATTTACTCTTGAAAAAATTTTAATGTTATTAATCTAAAGAAATACTAAATATTTGACTTGCCAGCTAAAAGTTTAAGGTTTGGATTGAATTGGGAGAAATTGTGTAGTTGTGGTAGCTAAATGCCTAAAATGTAGAAATTTATTTTTGAGAAAATAATTTTTGTTTTCTCTGCAATAATTAGGAATTCAAAATATGTTGCTTATTGGTCTGATTAAAAAAAAAAGGAGTAATTCTGTGATCTCAACTGAAATTTTTAATACAAAAACCAGCTTAAATTTAATTGCAAAGAACAGTGTAGACAGCCACCATTTGGGGCTGCCTGACTTGGCAGCAGCCATGTTGGCTGCATGGCTTGCAGCTCCCCTGGGGGCCACCATCTTGAAACAGCAAAGGCCAACCCCTCCCTTTGAATTAGCCAACCAGGAGGAGAGACTGTGTACCTGAGCTCCAATCAAGAGCAAGGAATAGATCACGTGGGTCGCTAAGGAATATGCTTCAGAAACTTGCAGAGATTCAGAGCCAAGTTCAAACAGGATGCTTTCAGGGGGTGTAGCATGTGTCCTGTCAGCAACACCAGGCAAGCCAAGAGTCAGGATCCCCCGTGGGTGTGTCTGCCAGTGATGCTCTAGGTATTTGCATTTCACCGATTGGGAGTTTATGAATTATTTTCAATGCTGAATACACTGCTTGCAATAAGCCATGTGCCTCATTTTAAAATCTTACATATTATTTATTCTTTATATGCTGAAATTATAATTGAATCCAAGTAAAGTCTAGGAAAATTACTGAAACCTCCCATAATTCCTCTGTATATGCAAATAAGCCAAAGGGGATACTCTTTAAAAATATAATTGCTAATATTTACAGCAGGGGTCCTCAAACTACGGCCCGCTGGCCACATGCAAATACAAATATTGTATTTGTTCCCGTTTTGTTTTTTTACAACAAAATAAGATATGTGCAGTATGCATAGGAATTTGTTCATAGTTTTTTTTTAAAAGTATAATCCGGCCCTCCAACGGTCTGAGGGATAGTGAACTGGCCCCCTGTTTAAAAAGTTTGAGGACCCCTGATTTACAGAGTAAACTAAGATTGTTGTTAAAATACGAAATCTGACAATAATTACACTCAACATAAATGAAAAATCACTTGAAATATATGGCTTTTGTGGCAGTATTTGTTAAAATCTCAAAAAGCAGCCATGTTTCTTACATTTGTTGCTTGTGTGAGAAAGAAAAGTGTCTGGAAGGAAATAAAAAGAGGTTTCCTTCAGATATCTAACTATAATTAAAAATCAATATATTGGGCCTCATAAGCTAAAGTAAATAATTTGTGTTCTGCCTCCTTAAACAGAGTTTATGTAAAGTTACCCAAAGACTAATAGCAGAAATTTAATTAATGTCATTTACTGTCCATAACTTAGGAGTTTAGTAAAAAATAAATCTTATTTCAGATTGATTTAAATTGGCTAATTAAAACAAATGAATATTCATAAAATCTTTGTTGTACTGGGCAGAAAACTGTTCCTGAAGCATTACCTATTTTTTTTATTAATGGTTTATCTCATAGTAAACTCTGAACATGCAATGAATCCAAAGCAGTCATATTTCTGTGCATAAAATTGAAAATTAAAAAGTTATCGAGACTGCATTGCAAAATTTCTAAAAGCCTCCTAATATTATTTAAATCAAAAAAGAAGGGGGATAGTGGAATAATCCCGTGAGTAAATTACATCAAGAAAATTTTACTTTAAGAATTATTTTTCACTTGTAATGTTGAAGACAAGACACCCATGAAAACACACATGCTGTCAAAATAAGCCAAAGGAAAATTCTTTGGGCAAATATGAAGGGATCCCAAGTCTAGTTTATAGAAAGATTTCTTTATTAACCTTTGGTTGAGAATATGTTTGTATATTTCCAGAAAACTCCTCCAAACCCGTGTGGATTTCCTGCAACAACAGATCCCAGAGAGAAACTGACCAGATTGCTCCAGCCACGAAGACAAGAGGAGAAACAGTCCAGAGATGGAGATGGTGAAGATGCCTTGCCATGCTAGCAGTCAGCAGCTGTGCATCGCTGCAGGTTGCCCAGGACCCAGCCAGATGAGGTTGGACCTGCATTGCCACCATTTTCCCACCATCCAGAACTAGCATATCATTGCTGGCATGTACACATGGACTGTTGGACATTGAAATTGGGACTCAAAGAACTGTTGGCCCAGAAAGAAACTTACTACAGACTGATTCCTTGGATACCTGGCAGCAATTTAAAAAGGACATGACATTTGCCTTTCAGCATAACCACTATTGCTTGTCTCATTTTTGTTCTCATGTTTACTTCTAGTATGCAAATGCGGAATGAAGAGTCTTGAAAGGGCTTGAACCCTTTTAGGTGGCATTCGCTTTTCAAGATTTTTTAAGGAAAAGAGAAGGGGGAGATGTGGGAAGCTGCCTATTGTCTTCACTAGCAGAGAGGTGTAGACAAGGAACCCGGAAGGCTGGTGATCCTTGAAGCCCTGGCAAAGGTCAGAGCTGGGCACCCACTGTTAATCCAGACAATGGTAGCTGAAGCAACTTCCCCATTTATTATTATGTAAATCCTTGCTGATGGGCTAGTCTGCCTGTTACTGGAAATTGCCTGCCTAAGGGCTATGGGTGTATCCCAAACCAGTAAAAGGTTGGCGAGGCCTGAGCACCAGTGGAAGTCCTTCGCCTTGAGTTGGACTTGCTCGCCTGGCCCCCCAGTATTTCCAAATTATCTCTTGTCTCTTCTCTTTCATTTGTGTGTGGCTCCTCTTCCAGATCCTGAACCCTGAACCATGCGGGATGTGGGGGGGAAACAAACACACAAACTTTATACAACAAATAATTCTAAAATTCATATGGAACCACAGAACACCCTGAATAGCCACAGCAACCTTGAGGAAAAATAGAACAAAGATGATTTTTCTTGTTTTTTCATTTGCTGTTTTCAGTTTTATACCCCATATATGAGTGAAATCATATGGTTCTTAAATTTTTCTGACTGACTAGTATTGCTTAGCATGACATATACTCAAGATCCATTCATGTTGTCACAATGGACACAGACAAAAGTATAGTGGTTATCAGAGGAAAGAATGGTGGAGGTGTAGTGAAGAATAAAGGTTGTCAAATATAGTATATGGTGGCAGAAGAAGATTTGACTTTGGGTGTTGGGTGCAGAATGCAATATACAAATGATATAACAAAATTGTAATGCTTGAAGCTTATGTAATTTTAATAATGCCCCCCAAATAAATTTAATTAAAAAAAGTTGCTCTGATATCAAACAAGCTACAAGCCTAGAGCATTCCAAATGGCATGGTACTATCATAAAAACAGACATATAGATCAATGGAACAAAATAGGAATTCCAGAAATAAACCCGCACCTACATGGTCATTAATTGATGACAAAGGAGGCAAGAATATATAATGGGGTAGTAAGTAAAAAGTGTTTGGAAAACTGGGCAGGTACATGCAAAAAAAGAAAGCTAGATCACCTTCTTACATCACATACAAGAGTAAATTCAGTTTTTAAAATTTATATTTATCATTGAAAGTATTACAGATGCCCACATTTCCCCCTACCTACCCCTGTCCAACCCACCCCACCCACCTCCTTCCCTAGGCCTTCATTGCACTATTGTCTATATCCATTATATAAAAGTCTAACCACTGTATACCTGAAACTAATATAAAATACTAGGAAATGTTAACTGTAACTGAAAATTGTTTTAAGAATATAACAATATTATAATAACTACATAGGGTGTCAGATAAGTACTGGACTATTAGAACATCACTTCATATATATTTAAAAATCTTTATTGTTGAAAGTATTACATATGTCCCCTTTGTTCCTCATGACCCTTCTAGCTCACCTCCCCCACCCCAGGCCTTCACTACACATTGTCAGTGTCCATGGGTTATGCATATATATATGCATACAAATTTTTTTTTGGATCACTTCTCAGCCATCCCCACTTTCCTTCTGAGATTCGATAGTCTGTTCCATGCTTCTATGTCTCTGGGACTATTTTGTTTATCAGTTTATTTTGTTCATTAGATTCCACATATGAGTGAGATCATGTGATACTTGTCTTACTCTAACTGGCTTATTTCGCTTAGCATATTCTTCTCCAGGTCCCTCCATGTTGTCTCAGAGGGTAAGAGACGCTTTCCTTCTTTTTACTGCTGCATAGTATTCCATGGTGTACATGTACAGGTTTTTTATCCACTCATCTTGGGCTGTTTCCAGATCTTAGTTATTGCAAATTGTGCTGCTATGAACATAGGGGTACATATGTTCTTTCTGATTGGTGTTTTGGGATTCTTAGGATATATTCCAAGAAGTGGGATCACTGGGTCAAATGACAGTTCCATATTTAATTTCTTGAGGAAACTACATACTGTTTTCCACAATGGCTGCTCCAGTCTGCATTCCCAACAGCAGGGCACTAGGGTTCTCTTTTCTCCACATAATCACCAGAACTTATTTGTTGATTTGTTGATGATAGCCATTCTGACAGGTGTGAGGTGATACCTCATTATCATTTTAATTTCCATCTCTCTGATAATTAGTGGCTTTGAGCATTTTTTCATATGTTTCTTGGCCATCCATATGTCCACTTTGGAGATGTGTCGATTTGGGTCCTTTGCCCATTTTTTAATTGGATTGTTTGCCTTCCTTTTGTTAAGTTGTATTTTGGATATTAATTCTTTATCAGATATATCATTGACAACTATGTTCTCCCATACAGTGGGCTCCCTGTTCATTTTGTTGATGGTTTCTTTATTTTTTATTAAATTTACTAGAGGTCTGGGACCCCTCAGGGGATGTCCAACTGCCGGTTTAGGCCCAGGATCAGGCCTAAACCAGCAGTCTGACATCCCTCTCACAATCCAGGACCGCTGGCTCCTAACCGCTCACCTGCCTGCCTGCTTGATTGCCCCACCTCCTTCTGCCCAACAGCCTGATCGCCCCCTTCCTGCTCCCCTGCTGATCTGAGTGACACCTAACTGCTACCCTGCCAGCCTGATCATCCCCAACTGCCCTCCCCTGCTAGCCTGATTGCCCCCAATTGCCCTCCCCTAGCAGCTCGATCCCCCACAACTGCCTTCCCCTGCTAGCCCAATTGCCCCCAACTGCCCTCCCTTGCTGGCCCAATCACCCTCAACTGCCCTCCCCTGCCAACCTGATAGCCTACAACTGCCCTCCCCCGCCATAATCTGCCTCCTCCACCAGGACCTGCCTCCTCCGTGCAAGGCGGCAGAGACGCCGGGACTGGCCCCTTCAATGCCACATGGAGCCACGGGACCCTCAGGCCTCACCACACCACCTCCACTGTGTGCGTGGCCATCTTGTGACAACATTGTGTGCGAGGGCGCAAGGACCACCTAAGCTTTTATTAGGATAGATTAACTTCATTGGGTTGACATCGGTTAATAAGAAAACAAGTTTAAAATTTTATAGTACTTTATCTGTATGTTGCATTTTGTGTCCAACATCTCAAGTCAAGTCTCCTTCCGTCACCATATATTTTGACTTCCTTTATCCCCTTCTACCTCACCCCAACCCCCTTACTTTCTGGTAACCATCAAACTGTTGTCCATGTCTATGGGTTTTGTTTCTCATTTATTGCTTTCTGTTTTGTATCACACACATGAGGGATATTAGATGACTTTTTCTACCTGAATTATTTTACTTAACATGATATTATCAAGATCCATCGATGTTATGGCAAATGGCGTTATTTAATTTTTTTGTGATGACTGAAAAGAATCCTTGTGTATATTTCTACCATATCCTCTTTACCCAATCATATATTAAAGGACACTTCAGTTGTTTACTAGTTTTGGTCACAATGAATAATGCTGTAATAAACATAAGGATACATATATATTTACATTTTTAAAATTTGAGGTAGATACCCAGAGAGGGATTGCTGGATAATATGGTAGCTCTATTCCTAATTTTTTAAGGAACCTCCATACTGTTTCCTATAGTGGCTATACTGATTTACATTTTCACCAACAATGTAGAAGGGCGGCTTTTTCTTCACACTTTCTACCACACTTGTTATTTCTTGTCCTAGCCAGAGTAATCAGGCAAAAGAAATAAAACACAACCAAATTGGAAATGAAAAAAGTTATTTTTTTTCAGATGACATGATTCTTTACATAGAAAAATCTAAAAACTCCACCACAAATAACTATTTGAAACAATAAACAAATACAGTAAAGTTGCAGGATACAAAATTAATGTATAAAAATCCATTGCATTTCTATATACTAATAATGAAAATTCAGAAAAAGAAATTTTAAAAATACTATTTACAACAAAAAGGATAAAATACCTATGGATAAACTTAACAGAGGATGTGAAGGCCCTATACACTGAAAACTACAAGACATTTTTAATTTCTTGAGGAAACTCTATACTGTTTTCCACAGTGGCTACACCAGTCTGCATTGCCATATTAGTGTACTAGGTTTCCCTTTTCTCCACAACATCCCCAACACTTGTTGATGGTTGATTTGTTGATGATACCCATTCTGACGGGTGTGAGATGATATCTCATTGATGTTTTGATTTGCAATTCTCAGATGATTAGTAACTTTGAGCATTTTTTCATATGCTTCTTGGTTTCCTATATGTCCACTTTGGAGAAGTGTCTTGAGAATAAAGTTAGAGGAATCACAATACCAGTTATCAAGTTGTACTACAAAGCCACTGTATTCAAAAGAGCCTGGTACTGGCACAAGAACAGGCATATAGATCAATGGAATAGAACAGAGAACCCAGAATCTACCCAAGCCACTATGCTCAATTAATATTTAACAAAGGAGGCAAGAGCATACATTGGAGCAGAGACAGTCTTTTCAATAAGGTGTTGGAAAAATTGGACAGGTACATACAAAAAAATTAAACTAGACCACCAACTTACACCATACACAAGAATAAATTCAAAATGGATGAAAGACTTAAATGTAATACATCTACACTAATAAAAGAGAAAAATGGTAATTGGTGTACAGCGATACCGTTTTCATTGGCTAATCAGGGCTATATGCAAATTAACTGCCAACTAAGATTGGCAGTTAACTGCCAACTAAGATTGGCAGTTAACTGCCAACAAGATGGCGGTTAATTTGCATATGTAGGCACAATGCAGGGAGGCGAAAGGGAAAGCAGGAAGAAGCCCCCTGCCACTGACAGTGATCAAAAACCCAGGGGGGAGCTAAGAGCTGGGGGGTAGGGCAAAGGTGGCTCTGGGGCCGCCTTTGCACTGCCCCCCAGCCATGATCGGAGAATCAGGCGCCTTTGCTGCCCTGGCCAGTGATAGCAGGAAGTAGGGGTGGAGCCAGCGATGGGAGCTGGGCATGGTCAAAGCTGGCAGTCCCAGGAGCTAGGGGTCCCTTGCCTGGGCCTAAAGCGAAGCCCATGATCGCGGCGCCCTCTGCTGCCACTGCAGGTCCCCACTGCCCGGGCCGGAAGCCTAGGCCAGAGGCGTTACGCCTCGGCAGGGGCGGAGCCTGCAACCACGGGGAGCTGGGGGTCCCCTGCCCAGGCCTGACACCTCTGCCGGAGGCCTCAGGCCTGGTCAAGGGGCCGATCCGGTGATTGGTGATCGGAGGGTGATGAGGGTCAACTCCTCTGGCCGAGGCATCAGGCCTGGGTGGGGGGCGGAGCCGGGGATTGGGGGGATATGATGGTCCCCTTGCCCAGGCCTGAAGCCTGGGTCAGAGGCGTCAGGATTGGGCGGGGGGTGGAGCAAGCGATCAGAAGAAGATGGGGGTCCCCTGCCCAGGCATGATTCCTGGGCCAGAGGCCTCAGGCCTGGGCAGGGGCCAGAGCCAGTGATCGGGGGGAGATGGGGGTCCCCTGTCCAAGCCTGACACCTCTGGCGGAGGCGTCAGGCCTGGGCAAGGGGCCGATCCTGCGATTGGAGGGTGATGGGGGTCAACGCCTGAGGGCTCCCAGTATGTGAGAGGGGGCAGGCTGGGCTGAGGGACACTCCCCCCCCCACACACACACACCCAGTGCACGAATTTCGTGCACCGGGCCCCTAGTGAAATCATAAAAGTCCTACAAGAAACAATAGGCACCAAATCTCAGACATCTCTCATAGCAATATAGTTACTGATACATCTCCTAGAATAATGGAAACTAAGGATAAAATAAACAAATGGGACTACATGAAAATAAAAAGCTTCTACACTGAAAAAGAAACTATCATCAAAATAACAAGAAACCCCACTACATAGGAGAACATATTTGCCAGTGATACATCTGATAAGGGGGTAAGCTCCAAAGTTTATAGGGAACTCATACAAATTAACAAAAGGAAGATAAACAATCCAATTAAAAACTAGGCTAAGGGTCTAAATAGACACTTCTCCAAAGCAGACATACAGAAAGCCAAGAGACATATGAAAAAAAGCTCAAAGTTACTAATCATCGGAGAGAGGCAAATCAAAACAATGATGAAATATCACCTCACACCCATCAGAATGGCTATCATCTGCAAATCAACCAACAACAACTGTTAGAGATGTTGTGGAGAAAAGGCAACCCTAGTACACTGTTGGTGTGAATGTAGACTGGTGCAGCCATTGTGGAAAACAGTATGAAGTTTCCGCACAAAATTAAAAATGGAACTCCCATTTGATTCAGTCATCCCATTTCTCAGAATATCTTAATTTCACTTTCTGAAGATTGTTGGCTATATACAAAAGCACAACAGATTTTTGTATACTGATTTTGTTCCTCAAAATTTACTGAATATATTACTTCCAACAGTTTTTGGTAGGGTCTTTATAGTTTTCAATATAAAAAATCATGCCATCTGAAATAGTGACAGTTTTGCCACTTCCTTTCCCATTTAGATTCCCTTTATTTCTGTTTCCTGCCTAATAACTCTAGATAGGACTTCTAATACTGTGTTAAATAAAAGTGGTAGGAGTGGGCATCCTTGTCTTGATCCTCATCTTATTCATTTCTTGTAGGTTGTCCATTTTGTTGGCATATGATTGTTCAAGGTAGTATCTTTTAATCCTTTGTGTTTCTTTGATAATCAGTTGTAACTTCTCTTTTGATTCTGATTTATACATTTGTGTCCTTTTTTCTTAATGAGTCTAGCTAAAGGTTTGTCAGTTCTGTTTATCCTTTCATATAACCAGTTTTATTTCACTAATCTTTTCTATTGTCTCTTAAGTCTATATTTTATTTATTTCTGCTCTTATCTTTATTTCTTATTTCCTTTCTTCTACTAACTTTGGGCTTTGTTTTTTATTCTTTTCCTAGATTCTTTAGATATAAGGTTAGATTGCTTAGCTGACTTTTTTCTGTTTGTGTGATTTAGGTCTGCATTGCTATAAACTTCATTTTTAGAAATGCTTTTGAAAAAAAATAATAAAACATATCAGAAAAAAAAGATTATATCAGAAAATGCTCCTATAAAAAAGAACTGCTTTTGCTGCATGCCACATATTTTAGTGGGTTGTATTTCTACTTTCATTTGATGTCCTTGTTAACTCATTGTCTTTTTGGTGGCATTTTTTTAAATCTTCACATATTAATAACTAGTGGTCCAGTGCACAAAATTCATGCACATTAAAAGGGAATTAGAGGAAATATTTTAATATTGCAATCTGCCTTTTCTCTATAATAAAAGTGTTAGAGATGAAAGAAAATTAGTAAAATGTATATGAAAATCTCCCTCCTGTCAGAGTCTGGGGTACGCAGCAGGACCCAGAGTCAAGTTCCTGCCCAACCGTTCATGCCTCAAAATCACGTGAGGCACAGCCTCAGGTTGCCCGGCTCAGCGCCAGGTGGGGGGCATGGCCTCAGGTCTCCCGGACCCCCGTGCTAGGGTAGGGGGCACACCTCAGGTTCCCTGGACCAGCCTCAGATCCCCCAACCCCAGTGCCAGGGTGAGGAGCATCTCAGGTCCCCCAGTGCCAAGGCAGGGGGCATGGCCTCAGGTCCCCTGGCCTGGCCTCAGGTCCCCCGGCCCTAATGCCAGGATGGGGGTCACAGCCTCAGGTCCCCTGGGCACAGCGCGAAGGCACAAGGGCATGAGGGTGTGAGGGCGTGATGACCATTTGCCTATTAGCTCTTTAATAGTTAGTATTTTCCAGTTTCTTCTTGTAACTGATTCCCAGTTTAATATCAATATGTTCAGAGAAGATTTATATGATTTTAATCTTAAATTTATTGAGACTTATTTTGTGGCCTAGCAAATGATCTATCTTGGAAAATTTTCATGTGCATGTGAGAAGCATGTTTATTCTGCTGCTTTGATGAAATTTTCTCATATGTTTAGTAAACCCATCTGGTCTAAAGTGCTATTTAAGGCAAAAGTTTCCTCATTGATCTTCTGTCTAGATAATCTATCCATTGATGTAAGTGGAATATTAAAGTCCCCCCAACATTATTGTATTGCTGTCAATTTCTCCCTTTAGGTATGTTAATATTTTTGTTATTACATAGGTGCTCCTATGTTGCATGTATAAATATTTACAAATGTATCATCTCTTTTTGGATTGGCTCCTTTATCATTATGTAATGCTCATGTTTGTCTTTTATTACAGTTTTTATTTTAAAGTCCATTTTCTCTGATGTAAGTATAGCTACTCCAGCTTTTTTGGTTTCCATTTGCATGAAATACCTTTTTTCCCATTTTTTCACTTTCAGGTGTGTGTGTCTTAACATCTGCATATAGATGGGTATATAGACAGGTCTTGCATTTTTATATATTAGGCAACCTATGTGTTTTGATTGAAGAATTTAGTCCAAAGTATTTAGTTATTGACATTTTGTGTTTTTTTCTGGCTGTTCTGTAGTTCCTCTCCGTTCCTTTCTACTTCTGTTGCTTTCTTTCCTAGTGGCTTCATGATTTTCTGTAATGTTAGGTTTAGATTCCTTTCATTACCTTTTATAGTTTTTTATTTGCCTTATGGTTACTATCGGGCTCATTGATAACATATGTGCTGTTCGTGGAAATATACATTAGCATGGCCACTGTTAAAAACAGTATGGAAGTTCCTAAAAAAAAATAGAACTACTACATGACATAACAATTCCACTTATCCAAAGAAAACAAAAGTACTGGATGTGAGGACGATCTGGTTACAACATCTGTCACCCCATTGATCGCCAGGGTTGATTAGGCTAATATGGCTGGCTAGGTGGGTGTCCCCTGCCTCCTTCACCTATCCATGTGCATCCCTCCCAAAGAGAGGACCAGTCATCAGTCGAGGGCATATGAGTAGCTGCACTCTCCTGCTAGAACCTCCAAACAAGCTCTCAAAGAAAAAAATACTACATCAGAAAAATATATTCACCATGTTCATTGCACCATTATTTATAATAGCTAACAAACTAAGTGTACATAGATGGATGAATGAATAAAGAACCTGTGACAAACAGGTGGGCAAAAGTAGGTTTATAGTTGTGAGTATGTGAAACACAAGTTTAACCTTGCACTATTATTTACTAACTAGAGACCCGAAGCATGAAATCCGTGCAATGGGCCCGGCCCTTGCAGCTGTGGCAGCTAGGCTCGGTTCTCACAGCCCCAGCTTTGTCCGGAAGGTTGTCCGGAAGGTGGTTTGGCTGTCCAGTCTAATTAGCATATTATGCTTTTATTATAGACTAGAGGCCTGGTGCACAAAAATTTGTGCACTCGGGCCTGGGGGAGGGGTCCCTCAAGCAGGCCTGTGCCCTCTCGCAGTCTGGGACCGCTCGGGGGATGACCACCTGCTGGCTTAGGCCTGCTCCCCGGGAGACTGAGCCTAAGTTGGCAATCAGACATCCCTCTGGCAACCCGGCAGCCATGGGGAATGTCCACTTGCCCCAGGGAGCAGACCTAAGCTGCAGTCAGAAATCCTTAGCGCTGCTGAGGAGACAGGAGAGGTTCCCACCACCACCGCTGTACTGGCAGCCATCAGCCTGGCTTGTGGCTGAGCAGAGCTCCCCCATGTGGGAGCACACTGACCACCAGAGGGCAGCTCCTGAATCGAGTGTCTGCCCTCTGGTGGTCAGTGTGTGTCATAATGACCAGTCATTCCCAGTTGTTCTGCTGTTAGGGTCAGTTTGCATATTACCCTTTTACTATATAGGATAGAGGCCTGGTGCACGGGTGGGGGCCGGCTGGTTTGTCCTGAAGGGTGTCCCGGATCAGGGTGGGGGTCCCGCTGGGGTGCCTGGCCAGCCTGGCTGAGGGGCTGATGGCTGTTTGCAGCTGGTCACACCCCCTTCAGGGTGGGTGTCCCCACTGGGGTGCCTGGCCAGTCTGGGTGAGGGACTGAGGGCCATTATCAAGCTGGACAGCAACTGAAGCTCCCAGCCTCTCCTTTTTTTCTTTTTTTTTTTTATTCTGGGATTTATTTACCTTCTATAATTGAAACTTTGTTGCCATCACTGGAGCTGAGAGCCAGGCTCCTGCTCGCTCCAGCTCTGTGGCCATGGTCTGCTGAAAGCAGGTGTCTGGGGTTTGTTTAGCTTCTATAATTGAAACTCTGTTGCTTTAGGAGCTCAGAGCCGGGCCGTGGCAGGCGGGGAACCTTGGCTTCCTTCATCACTGGAGCAAGCAAGCCTCCTGCTCGCTTCAGCTGAGTGGCTGCTGGCTGCCATCTTGGTTGGGTTAATTTGCACATCTTGCTGATTAGCCAAAGGGAGGCGTAGCGAAGGTATGGTCAATTACCATGTTTGCCTATTATTAGATAGGATTATTATTTTCCATATGAACAACTATAAACCTACTTTTTCCCAGCCCTGTATATGTTGTCCATAAAATCTTGCCATTTGGAACATGAATTGACCTTCAGGGTATCATGCTAAGTTAAATAAGTCAGACAAAGAAAGACAAATATTACATTATCTCACTTATTTGTGAAATCTAAAAATGACAACAACACCAAAAAAACTTATAGTTACAGTCAATAGATTGGTGGCGGCCAGAGGTGGAGGTTGAGAGTGGGAAAAATGGATGAAGAGAGTAAAAAGGTACAAACTTCCAGTTATAAAGTAAATAAGTCCAGGGGATATAGTGTACAGCATGATCATTATAGTTAACTAGAGGCCCGGTACACAAAAATTTATTCACTCTGGGTCGGGGGGAGGGGTGGGTTCCTCAGCCTGGACTGCGCCCATTTGCAGTCCAGGACCCCTTATGGGATGTCCACCTATCGACTTACACCCATTCCCCGGGGGATCAGACCTAAGCTTGCAGTCATCCTTTTGGCAATCAGGGAGCCCTCGGGGGATGTCCGACTAAAGGCTTAGGCCCCCAAGGGATCGGGTCTAAACTGTTAGTTGGACATTCTTAGTGCTGCCATGGAGGTGGGAGAAGCTCCTGCCACCACCTCTGCGCTGGCCAGCCATGAGCCAGCTTCTGGCTGAGTGGCACTCCCCATATGGAAGTGCACTGACCACCAGTGAGCAGCTCCTGAATTGAGCATCTGCCCCCTGGTGGCCAGTGCGCATCATAGCGACTGGTCATTCTGCCTTTCAGTCAATTTGCATAATAGCCTTTTACTGGACTAGAGGTCCAGTGCACGAATTTGTGCACGGGTGGGGCCCGGCCCTGATTGAGGCCAATCAGCATGGGCCAGCTTGGGGAGAGAATGCAGGAGGTTGGCCTGCCAGCCCCACCCCCAATGAGGGTGGGGGGACCAATCTCAGGGCTGGTGGGGGGAGCTGTGGGAGGTTGGCCAGCTGGCCCCACCCCCTAGTCGAATTCCCAGTCCAACATCTGGTCGATGGGGCAATTTGCATATTAGCCTTTTATTATATAGGATATAGGTTGTCCCTATTTCCCCCCTTTTGCCCCCTCTACCCAGCTCTTGCCCGCCACTTCTCTCTGGCCATCACCATACTGTTGTCTGTGTCCATGGGTTGTGAATATATTTTCTTTGGGTAATCCCTTCTTTAAATTCACTTCTTTAAATTTTTTATTTTCAGGTAATTTCTTATAACTGCACTATTTTATATTTTATATTATATCATTTAGAATTAAGATATCTGAAGAACCAAGATGGCGGCATAGGTTAACGCCGGAGTTTGCTGCTTTGAACAACTACTTCAAAAGTGAAACCAAAAAACCGAAGGGACATCACCCAGAACCACAGGAACGCTGGCTGAGTGGAAGTCCTACAACTAGGAGGAAAGAGAAATGCATACGGACACTCAGAGGAGGCGCAGTGCTGAAGTCAAACTCTGAGGTGCGGAGTGCGCGGAGCGGGCTGGCGGTGGAGGGCGCGGTTGGCGTTTTCAATCCGGAGGGAGTCGCAGACTTTGAGCTCCAGATACAGGTGAGTCTTTAGGGACCAAGACTCAAACGGGAGAAGCGGGACTGTCTGGCTTCGGTCAGAGCGAGTGCAGCTTTCTCTCCGAGGTTTGCAGCCGTTGCTGGGACTCAGAGAGGCAGAGCCCCTGGGGACAGGACTGAGAGCCGCCATAACTGTTCTCTCTGGCCCGCCCTGTTGATCCTGTGCGACCCGCCCCGCCCAAACCCTGCACAGAGGCATTTGCCGGATAGCCTCAGGCAAAGGCTAGATTAGCACCTCCCTAGAGGACAGAAGTTCTCTCACTGCAGACACAGCTGATTCTCATAGCCACTTGGCCTGGAGGTCAAACCCTCCCTGGTATTAGCTACAACAATCAAGGTTTAACTATAAGACTGCGCACAAAGACCACTAGGAGGTGCACCAAGGAAGCATAACAAAATACGGAGACAAAGAAACAGGGCAAAATTGTCAATGGAAGATATAGAGTTCAGAACCACACTTTTAAGGTCTCTCAAGAACTGTTTAGAAGCCGCCGATAAACTTAATGAGAGCTACAAGAAAACTAATGAGACCCTCGATCTTATATTGGGGAACCACCTAGAAATTAAGCATACACGGACTGAAATAACGAATATTATACAGACTCCCGACAGCAGACCAGAGGAACGCAAGAATCAAGTCAATGATTTGAAATGCGAGGAAGCAAAAAACACCCAACCGGAAAAGCAAAATGAAAAAAGAATCCAAAAATGCGAGGATAGTGTAAGGAGCCTCTGGGACAGCTTCAAGCGTACCAACATCAGAATTATAGGGGTGCCAGAAGATGAGAGAGAGCAAGATATTGAAAACCTATTTGAAGAAATAATGACAGAAAACTTCCCCCACCTGGTGAAAGAAATGGACTTACAGGTCCAAGAAGCACAGAGAACCCCAAACAAAAGGAATCCAAAGAGGACCACACCAAGACACATCATCATTAAAATGCCAAGAGCAAAAGATAGAGAATCTTAAAAACAGCAAGAGAAAGAAACTCAGTTACCTACAAGGGAATACCCATAGGACTGTCAGCTGATTTCTCAACAGAAACTTTGCAGGCCAGAAGGGAGTGGCAAGAAATATTCAAAGTGATGAATACCAAGAACCTACAACCAAGATTACTTTATCCAGCAAAGCTATCATTCAGAACTGAAGGTCAGATAAAGAGCTTCACAGATAAGGAAAAGCTAAAGGAGTTCATCACCACCAAACCAGGATTATATGAAATGCTGAAAGGTATCCTTTAAGAAGAGGAAGAAGAACAAAAAGGTAAAGATACAAATTATGAACAACAAATATGCATCTATCAACAAGTGAATCGAAGAATCAAGTGAATAAATAATCTGATGAACAGAATGAACTGGTGATTATAATAGAATCAGGGACATAGAAAGGGAATGGACTGACTATTCTTGGGGGGGAAAGGGGTATGGGAGATGCGGGAAGAGACTGGACAAAAATTGTGCACCTATGGATGAGGACAGTGGGTGGGGAGTGAGGGCGGATGGTGGGGCGGGAACTGGGAGGAGGGGAGTTATGGGGGGGGGAAAGAGGAACAAATGTAATAATCTGAACAATAAGTATTTAATTAAAAGAAAAAAATAATAATAAAAGCATAATATGCTAATTAAAAAAAAAGAATTAAGATATCTTTTAATTGAACCCTTGTAAATTTTAGCATAATTTAATAAATTATGCTGGAAGCAATTAGGAGATTTTTCATGTAATGCATACACGTTTCAATTAATATTTTATTAATTTTTAATTTTTAATATTTTAATTTGAAATAATCTCATACATGTAAAAAAAACTGTAAAATACTACAGCATATTATATGTACCCTTCACCCAATTTCTTAGGTGGTGATAATTTAAACATAACCATTATACAACTAACAAAATTTGGAATGTATTTTTCTTATAATCTCTTTAATGTTACTTAATCCATTTACTTTGTTTTTGTTAATCTTCACCCAAGGATATTTTTCTATTGAATTTTAGAGAGAGTGAAGGGAAAGGGAGAGAGACACATTGATTGGTTGCCTCCTGCACATGCTCTGATAGGAACTAGGGATCAAGCCAGCAACTGAGGTACATGCCCTTGACTGGAATCCAACCTGGGGCCCTTCAGTCCATGGGCTAATGCTCTATCCACTAAGCAAAACAGGCTGCAGCTTAATTCATTTACTTTTAATCTATATGGGTCTTTATATTTAAAGTGGGTTTTCTTTTTTCTTTTTTTTTAATATATTTTATTGATTTTTTACAGAGAGGAAGGGAGAGAGATAGAGAGTTAGAAACATCGATGAGAGAGAAACATCGATAAGCTGCCTCCTGCACATCTCCTACTGGGGACATGCCCACAACCCAGGTACATGCCCTTGACCGGAATCGAACCTGGGACCTTTCAGTCCGCAGGCCGACGCTCTATCCACTGAGCCAAACCGGTTTCGGCATATAGTGGGTTTTCTTTTTGATTCACCCTCATAATCTGTCTTTTAATTGGTGCATTTATGCCACTGACTTTCAGAGTGCTTACTGATAGAGTTACTGCCATATCAGGTGGCTTCTGGGCCGGCCTGCTGTCCGGGATCGGATCTGATCACGGGCGGCAGGCAGACAGGCGGTCGCACACAGGAGCCTGGATGGTGGCTCAGGCTGGCGGCTCCTGCTGTCCCGCCCTGCCTGCAGTATGCTAATTAGCAGCCATCTTTGTTGGTGGTTAATTTGCATATCACGCTGATTAGCCAATGGGAGGCATAGCGAAGGTACAGTCAATTGCCATGTTTGTCTATTATTAGAGAGGACAATACTGTATTGCATATTTGAAAGTTTCTAAGGCAGTAAAATCTTAAAATTCTCATAAGAAAAAATTTTGTAACTAGGTGTGGTGACAGATGTTAAATAGACATCTTGTGCTAATAATTTTGCAAAATATGCAATGTCAAACCATTATATTATATACCAGAAACTAATAAATGTCAATAATAGCTCAATTTAAAAATAAATAAATGCATTAAACAATATTTTACATATGACTAGCCTGTACTGAAATAACTATCTGGAAAATAAAATGTCAACACTTGACTGTCTAAAAAATTAATCACAAGCCCTGGCAGGTATGGCTCAGTTGGTTGGAACATTGTCCCATGCACCAAACGATCACAGGTTCTTCCAGTCAGGACACATACCCAGGTTTGCAGGCTCAAGCCTGGTCAGAGCACGTGTGGGAGGCAACCAATTGATGTATCTCTCTCCCTCTCTCTATCTCTCCCCCTCCTCTTTCTCTAAAATCAATAAAAAATTAATCACAAAATCAATACATACCTAATTTTTACATTTATATTAAAGATAATAATGAATTAATTACCCAGATAATAAAAGAAAAAAAAATCCAAGCAAAGAAAAGGCATAGAGAATTTTTAAAAGTAGAATTAAATAATGCAAATAATAATAAGATTGAATTCTAACAGCACATATTACTATCTTTATTTTGAGTATTTCTTTACCTGTGGATATTCTTGGATTTTAGCATTTGTCTTTTGTCCATTTAAATCTGCAATTTGTATTTTTCTTGTTCCTTTCTCCAATGGTAGAGATGTTGAATCTACTTTAACTTCTGTGTCACTTGTACTCCTTTCCATTGTTGTCTTGGTTTTCCTGTCACTTTTAAGTAACTCCCCTTGATTTAGGAAATACTTTAGTTGATGCTTAGCTTTTTCAGCTTCCTATTTGAAAAAAGTAACCATTTATCAAGTGTTACTTCTGTGACATTTTCCTGCCAATATTGCAACTTTCAAAAATATGCATATATTCATGCCCATATTACCTCTCAATTTTATTTTTACTGAGTTGAAGGAACCTAAGTTAAATCACTGATATAATCCATAGTTTAATAGATCCTCAGTTTCATATAAACCAGCCGTGGGCAAACTATGGCCCACAGGCCGGTTTCCGGCCCATTTGAAATGAATAAAACTAAAAAAAAAAGACCGTACCCTTTTATGTAATGATGTTTACTTTGAATTTATATTAGTTCACGCAAACACTCCATCCATGCTTTTGTTCCGGCCCTCCGGTCCAGTTTAAGAACCCATTGTTGTCCTCGAGTCAAAAAGCTTGCCCACCCCTGATTTAAACTATGAAAATCTTCTTCCATTTTAGGGCTATTTTTATATCCAGGAGTTTTTAGTGCTCTTATTTCTTTTCTTTTTTATTGAATTTATTGTGGTGACATTGGTTAATAAAATTATACAGGTTTTAGAATGGCTACCATTAATAGATCAACAAACAAGTGTTGGTAAGGATGTGGAACCCTACTGCACTGTTGTTGGGAATGCAGATTGGCACAGCCACTGTGGAAAGTGGTATGGAGTTACCTCAAAAAATTAAAAAAGGAACTGCCTCATGACCCAGAAATTCCACTTCTTGGAATATATTCAAAGAAACCTAAAACACTAACTCAAAAATATATGCACCCCTATGTTCATTGCAGCATTATTCAACAATAGTCAAAATTTGGAAGCAGCCCAAGTGCCCATCAGTAGATGAGTGGATATAAAAGGCTATGATACATTTATACAATAAAATACTATTCAGCAATAAAAAAGAAGGAAATCAGCTCTTATTTTGTAAAAGCTATAATTATTATATAGGTACAATAAAAGTTAATAAAAGATATACATTATAGCCCTACCCGGCTTGGCTCAGTGGATAGAGCATCAGCCTGTGGACTGAAGGGTCCCAGGTTCAATTCCAGCCAAGGGCACATACCTGGGTTGCAGGCTCGATCCTCAGTAGGGGGTGGTGTGCAGGAGGCAGCCAATCAACGATTCTCTCTCATCATTGATGTTTCTATCTCTCTCTCCTCCCTTCCTCTCTGAAATCAATAAAGAAATATATATATATTTTTAAAAAGATATACATTATACAAATTGCTGAATTGTAACCATGATAGTACCTATCTAAAAAAATAAAATGTAAAAAATAAATAATTTGTTGTTTCTAGAATAAATTTTTTCTTTAAAATACTGTTTTGGCCCTAGCCAGTTTTGCTCAGTGGATAGAGCATTGCCTGCAGACCAACAGGTCCCAAGTTCGATTATGGTCAAAGACCCGTACCTTGGTTGCAGGCTCCTCCCTGGCCTGGGCCCTGGTCAGGGCTCGTGCAGGAGGCAACCAATCAATGTGTTTCTGTCACATCAATGTTTCTGTCTTTCCTCCTCTCTTCCACTCTCCCTAAAAATCAATGGAGAAACATCCTCGGGTGAGGATTAACAACAACAAAAATTAGTTTGTATGAAAGACTATAGATTGACAAAATTAAGCTTACAAATAATCTCACCACAGACAGAAAAGCCACTGTCAACATTTCAATGTATATCCTTTTTCATTATTTATAATTATAAATAATGCATATGTGTATTTTAAATATTTATTTATATTTAATAACATACTCTACATACTCACATAACACAATCTTTTTATTATATAATGCCATAGATAGGTTTCCATGACAATAAACATGTAAGTAGTCAAAATAGCTAAGACAATATATCTTAATAATATATCTAAAAATAATAATTATATACCTAATAATAATAATATAGCTAAGATAATATATAATAATACTATTCCTTAATTTATGTAATAATTTTTTATCAAAGATTGGTAATTTTAAATATTTTCCTATTAAAAATTTTATATTATACATACTTGTAAAAATCTCCATACACTTTTTTCTTCCTCACAATACATTTTTAGAAGAGGAACTGTTCAATGAAAAAGATATGTGTTTCCAAGACTTTTGCTATATGTTTTCTTCAAGAAAGAATCAATTCACACTAACAGAAGTATGTGAAAGATTGCTCACTTCTGCACATAGTCACAAACATTAGATTTTTCTGCTTTTTAAATTTTGACAAAATGACAGGTTAAAAATCTATCCCATTGTTATTTTTTTTCATTAAATATATTGGGGTGACATTGGTTAATTTTATATAGGCTTTAAGTGTACATTATTATGATACATGATCTGTATATGGTATTGTGTCCCAACCACTCAAAGTCAAATCATCTTCCATCACCATATATTTCCTTATTTGCAATTGCAATTATTTGAAAAAAAGTGAGGTTGAATACACTAGTATTCATTTATTGGGCATGTGTGCTTCTAAATTATAACTTGCCTATTTTTGTCCCTTGTCTATATTTCTTTTAGATTTATAAAATACTAGAGGCCCGATGCACAAAATTTGTGCAAGGGGCTTGGCCCTTGCAGCCGCGGTGGCTTGCCTCAGCCCTCACAGCCCCAGCTTCACCTGGAAGGTCGTCTGGAAGAATATGCAGAAGAATTGTCCAGTCTAATTAGCATATTATGCTTTTATTATTATAGACTAGAGGCCTGGTGCATGAAATTCGTGCACCGGGGGTGTGTGTCCCTCAGCCCAGCCTGCATCCTCTCCAATCCAGGAGCCACTGGGGGATGTCCAACTGCCAGGATTGGGCCTAAACCGGCATCCCTCTTGCAATCCAGAACCGCTGGCTCCTAACAGCTCACCTGTCTGCCTGCCTGATCGCCCCCAACTGCCCTCCCCTGCTGGCCTGATTACCCCTAACTGCTTGCTCCCCTGCTGGCCTGATCACCCCTAAATACCTCTGCCTCGGCCCCTGCCACCATGGCTTTGTCCAGAAGGAAGTTGGACATCCGGATGATGTCCGGTTGCCCTGGTCTCATTAGCATATTACCCTTTTATTAGTATAGAATCTATACTAATAGATTATATAAAAAATCTCCCATTTTTATCACTTCTCGGCCTTTTGGCTAAGATCAAGTGTAAAAAATCTCCCATTTATCTTCATATCTCATACCTTTTACCATTAAAATGTTTTAAGTGTATATAGTTAAATATATAAGTATATTAACATGTTTCTTTGTAGTAGAATGCTTAGAAAACCTTGCTCTATCCAAGACCAGATAATTGTTACCAACTGTTTCTTCTATCCAATACCAAATCCAGAGCCACATTGCTTTAGCTATTGTAGTTTTACATTATATATTGATTTATGTATTGATTTTTAGATGAGCAAACCTTCCTTAATTGTTTCTTTTAAATATTTACCAATTTCTTATTTCAATATATATTATTATAATAGTACTATTAAGCTCAAAAATAATTCCATTTAAATCTAGACATAAATTGCATTAAGTTTGTATATCAATTTGGAGAAGGTAGAAAACTAAATTATTTATAATATTGAGGCTTCAAAACCAAAAATATAAATTTCTTCACTGTTCACTTATACTCTCAGTAAAGTGTATTTTTCTTCATAAAAAACTATATATTTTTGTTAATTATGCTATCCTAATATAATGAATAGAATTTTTCTAAATAATTGCTTCTCTTTTCTTTTTATTGTTTTTTAATTTTTACTTTTCAATTACAGTTAACATACATTATGTTAGTTTTGGATGTACAACACAGTCATTAAATGATTGCTTCTGCTAAAAAGAAAAACTGTTGCTTTTTTATCTATTTTATCCTCAGCCACCTTTTTAAGCTATATCATTAATAACAAATTTGTGTATTTTCTTGCACTTTTCAAAAGAAAAACTATGTAATATTTTAGTAATATTATTTTTGTCTATCTGCTTATAAAAATGTAGCTTCTTTCTTTGGTCATTTAGCAATAATTTGAAAAATAGCAGTAAGAGCCAGCATCCCGTTTAACTTAGTTCAATTGGAATGACTACAGTATTTTACTTTTATTTATAATATTGCCTCAGTGTGAAATAGATTTCTTTTGTTTGATTAAGGATGTTTATGTTTATTTCTAGTTTAGTCCTATATCATTTCATTCATATGTGGGATATAAAACAATGGAACTAATGAACAAATAAGAAAAACAAAGAAAAACTCATAGACACAGACATAAGATGGTTACCAGAGGAAAGGGGTTGGGGATGTAATAAAAGGTAAAGGGGATCAAATATATGGTGATAATATATGGTGATTTGACTTTGGGTGGTGGGTACACAATGTAATTATATAGAGATCATGTATCACAAAAATATACATTTGAAACATATAATCTTATTAATCACTGTCACCCAAATAAATTTAATTAAAAAGAATAAAATACAACTCTCAGTGTTGTGAAAAAATGAGTGATGTTAAATTTTATTAATATACTCGTAGTGTGTAAAATAAATACACTTTAAAACTGGAAAAAATACTTAGTACAGACTTATTAGTTAATAAGGTCAAACTTATTCATTTTTAAAACCTGTATACTTTTATTAAACAATGTGAGTCACCCCAATAAACTCAATTTTCAAACTTAAAAAAATCTCTTTATAGATATTTTCTTCACTTGTTAACAATTTTAAAAGAACATGATATTCTTTACCTGTAATGCTTGTTTGAGTTGTTCCTGAAGGATTTTGTTCTCAGTTTCCAGAGTACTTGCTGATTTCTAGGATGCAATATAAGGGGAGAAGGGAGGTATTTATTTTGGTACTTTTGTTTTTATTAACTTATTATTATAGTTCTACATTTCTAAAATACATATATACAGCCCAGATGATGATTTGAGCATATACATTTACTACATACTTAACAGTCATAATGGTGGATAATTTCTGTAGCTTTAAGTTCCTATTCACTTTCCATATGCAATTTGACTTTGAAGCTGGCAAACTATAACTAGAGTAAATTAAACATTTCTTTTCTCTGTTTCTTTAGGCCTAAAATACTTAAATATAAACAGTTCAAGTTTTATAGAAAGAAACAACCTTGTTCTTAACACAAAATAAGTTTAGTTCTGACTTTGTGAGGAGTGGATTCTATCATACATGAAATAGATCAAGAATTCTTTAGCAGATGGAAGAAAGTTTGAGGAACCATACCTAAAGTCCCCAATTCTGCTCTGGCATAGCAGAGCAAATTCCTACTAGACAAGCCCTGCCATACATAACCACCATAAACTATGAACAAAATATAAATATTAACATTTGAAAGCTATCCCATTATTGAATAGAATCTTGAGAGAAGTTGACCAAGAGTATTAAGATTGTTGGTTTTTGGCTCCTAGTCTGAGGGCAAGCCCTAGCTGAACCAGGCAAAGCACCTAATAACTGATAGAATGACTAATTTTTAGACTTTACAAACCAGAGGACAGAGTTCAGGGCAATCACAACCACTAGAAAGGTTAGGGGAAAGTCATACAAAGAAGAAAGCCAGAGACAAGGAGCCCCAAACTGTTTGCATAATCTGTGCCCAAATCTCCCCCAAACCACATATGTATAGGGAAGAATGTAAAGAGCTCAGCAAAAGTTAAGAAATTTTAATGTCATTGGAGCTCCTGCCTAAACACAGAATTTTTATTTTTCATCCAATCATGTTAATTATACACTGAATGGCCAGATTATTATGACCACCCCATCAGTACTTCATTGGGCCACCTTTTGCCTTCAATACTGCAGTGATTCTTCTTGGCATTGACTCCACGAGATGTTGAAAGATGATGTGAGGAATCTGACACTATGCCTGATGAATAGCACTGTCCAGTTCTGTGAGATTTGATGGTTGTGGAACCAGCTGCCTGATGGCTCTTTTAACTTCATCCCACAAATGCACAATTGGATTGAGATCTGGTGATTGTGGGAGCACCTAAGCAAGGTAAATTCTCCCTCATGTTTTTGAAAGCACTCTTGCACAATATGAGCACCGTGGCATGGTGCATTGTCTGTTGGAAGAAGCCATCTCCACTGGAATACACCATCAACATGATAGGATGAACCTGATCAGCAATGATACTTAGGTATGTTGTGCTATTCAGACATTGTTCCACATGAATTAAAGGGCCCAAATCATGTCAGGAAAACATGCCCCAAACCATAACACTGCCCCCACCAGCTTGAAGGGTTGTACTCATGCATGTGGGGTGCATGCTTTCATGCTGTTTCTGCCAAATTCTCACTCTGCCATCTGCATGATGCAAATGGAAACATGATTCATCGGACCACATGACTTTTATCCAATGCTCAACTGTCCAATCCTTGTGTTCCTGTGTGAATTGGAGACGTTTTATCTTGGTAACCGCAGACAGCAAAGGTGTTCGAACAGGCCTTCAGCTTCCATACCCCATACGATGCAGTGTATGGCTAATTTGCCTACAAATGTCAGGTGGTCATAATAATCTGGCTACTCAGTGTATATTAAAACAAAACAAACAAAATAATACCAATCATTGCAAGAATATAGCAGAATCCGGAATTTCAACATGACATTCCCAATATCCAAAATATAATTTAGAATTACTTGACATTTGAAGAAATAGGAAATTATCCTTACTCTTAAGATAAAAGACAATCACAGAGAATGATCCCAACATAGTCTGGATTTTAGAATTAGTATAAAAATTGTAAAGCAACTCTTATAACAATTCTATATAATAAAGAGCTAATATGCAAATGGTCATCATGCCCTCACACTGTCACACCATAACACAGACACTCAACACTGGGGAGAGAGGAATGGGGACCAGCCAGGCACAAATGAACTCACAAGAGAGGAGTGGGAATCAGCCAAGCACAAATGAGCTTGCGAGAGAGAGGAATGGGAACCAAACAGGCTGTGGCCTGGGAGTGGAACAAACTGCCTGCCCCGCAGTCCTGGGCACCAGTGGCTGTGCCTATGCCTGCGGCCCAGGGGAGGGACAAGACACACCCCATGATCCCGGGCACCAGCAGCTAGGGCTATGGCCTGGGAGAGGGACAAGCTGCCCTCCTTGCAGTCCTGGGTGCCAGCTGCTGCACCTGTGCCTGCAGCCCAGGAGAGGGACAAGCCGCCTGCCCCATAGTCCCAGGCGCCAGAAGCTGCGTCTGCACCTGTGACTCAGGAGAGAGATAAGCCACAGATCCCATGGTCCCAGGCACCAGCAGCTTCACCTGCACCCACAGCCTGGGAGAGCGACAATCCACACACTCCATGGTCCCCACAGTCCCGGGAGGCAAAGGCTGTGCCTACAGCCCGGGAGAGAAACAAGCCACCTGCCCCTCGGTCCCGGGTACCAGCGGCTGCATCTGTACCTGCAGCCTGGGAGAGGGACAAGCCTCCTGCCCCACAGTCCTGGGCACTAGCACCTGCGGCTGCTGCCCAGGAGAAGGACAAGCCACCCACTCCATGGTGCTGGGTACCTGAGGCTGCAGCCCGGGTGAAGCAACCCACCCAAGGTCCCCTGTAGCTGCAACCAGCCCAGGCAAAGCCGGCCCGGGTCCTGGGTGCCTGCAGTCAGCCAGAGGGAGGAAAGCCTGGGTCCTGGGTGTGGGGCAAGGCAGAGGTGCTTAGGGGTGATCAGGCCAGCAGGGGAGCAGTTAGGGGCGATCAGGATGGTAGGGGAGAAGTTAGGGGCAATCAGGCAGGCAGGTAGAAGTGGTTAGCAGGCATCAGGCAGGTAGAGGTGGTTAGGGGCAATCAGGCAGGCAGAGGTGGTTAGGAGAGATCAGGCAGGCAAGCAGAAGGGTTAGGGGTGATCAGGCAGGCAGGCAGGCAGGCAGGCAAGCGGTTAGGAGCCAGCAGTTCAGGATTGAGAGAGGCAGTCGGTCATCCCCTGAGGGGTCTCTAATTGGAGAGGGTGCAGGCCGGGCTGAGGGACCACACCCCCTCCCCCGGTGCACAAATTTCGTGCACTGGGACTCTAGTATCCAAAATAAAATATGTTCATAATGAATTAAATTATGGAAATCCCAGCATAGAAATAGAAACTAAAAACAGCCAAATATAAATTGTAGCATAGAAAATATAGCATCTGATTTTAAAAATTGAATGGATGAACAAGGGAGCAGATTGGATATGGCAGTATAGAGTGAGATCATTTGAAGATATATCAATAGAAAATATGTATCTAAAGACAAAGAGAACAATGATGGGAAAAAGTGAATAGACTGAAAAACATTTGGAATAATATCAAATAACAAGTAATTGCTTTGAGGGGGGGGAGGGAAAGAGGGAGGGAGAGAACAGAGTAGAAAAATTGGTTGGCTTGGAAAAAATAGTTGAAAATTTTCTAAACTTGGTGAAATTTACCTACTCAAGTTGTTCAGTAAACTCTAAGTTGATATATATAAAGAAAATAGTCTAATGAACCAAATAAACTGACAATCAAAAGTAGACCCAGAGTCATAGAAGCATGAACAAACTGTTGAACCTCAAAAGGAAGACAAGGAGGGTGGGTGGGAAGAGATCGGCCAATGAAGTTGTATGCATATATGCATAACCCATGGACACAGACAATGGGGTGGTGAGGGCGGGGGGTCTGGGGCAAGATGGGAGCAGGCTGGAAGAGGTTAATGGGGGGGGGAAAGAAGGACCTATGTAATACTTTCAACAATAAAAATTTAAAAATAAAAAGAGCACTGACTGGTTTGGCTCAGTGGATAGAGCATCCGGCCATGGACTGAAAAGTCCCAGGGTTTGATTCTGGTCAAGAGCATGTATCTTGGTTGCAGGCCCGATCCCCAGTAGGGGATGTGCAGGAAGCAGCTGATCGGTGTTTCTCTCTCATCAGTGGTTCTAACTCTCTATCCCTCTCTCTTCCTCTCTGTGAAAAGTCAATAAAAATATATAAAATAATCCTATCTAATAAAAGAGAAACATGGTAATTAGCCATACGTCTGCTACCCTTCCCATTGGCTAATCAGCAAGATATGCAAATTAACTGCCAGCCAAGATGGCGGCCCGCAGCCAGGCAGCTTGAAACTAACATGAGGCTTGCTTGCTTCAGTGACGGAGGAAACCAATGTTCCCCACCTGCCTTGCTGGCCTCTGAGCTTGCAGTTTGAAACAGAGTTACAAATACAGAAGCTAAACCAGCTGTGGGCAAACTACAGCCCGCGGGCCAGATCCGGCCCGTTTGAAATGAATAAAACTATTGAAAAAAAAGACCGTACCTTTTATGTGATAATGTTTACTTTGAATTTATATTAGTTCACACAAACACTCCATCCATGCTTTTGTTCCAGCCCTCTGGTCCAGTTTAAGAACCCATTGTGGCCCTCAAGTCAAAAAGTTTGCCCACCCCTGAGCTAAACAAAACCCCAGAAACCTGCTTTCAGTGAGCCAGGATCTCAGAGCTGGAGTTGATACAGTGTTTCGATTATAGAACACAAACAAACCAGATACCTGCTTTCAGCAGCAGAGGCCTCAGAGCTGGAGTAAGAGCTAAAGCTGGCCCAGAATAAAAAAAAAAGAAAGAAAGGAGCAGTTGGGAGCTTCAGTCACCCGCCAACCTGAAAACAGCCCTCAGCCCCTCACCCAGACTGGCCAGGCACCCTAGTGGGGACCCCCACCCTGAAGGGTGTGTGACCAGCTGCAAACAGCCATCATCTCCTCACCCAGGCTGGCCAGGCACCCCAGTGGGGACCCCCACCTGATCCAGGACACCCTTCAGGGCAAACGAGCCGGCCCCCACCCATGCACCAGGCCTCTATCCTATATAGTAAAAGGGTAATATGCCTCCCAGCACCAGGATCAGCGGAGCTGCGAGGCCTCCTGGCACCGGGATCAGCATGACAGGGGGCAGCGCCCAAACCCCCTGATCGCCCTGTGGCCCTGTGTGTGACAGGGGGCGGGGCCACAACCTCCCTATCTGCCCTGCTCTGTGTGTGACAGGGTGCGGTGCCCCAACCCCCCCGCCCCACGGGACCTGCTCTGTGTGTGACAGGGGGAGGTGTCCCAGCCCCCTGATCGGCCCTGCTCTGTGCCTGATAGGGGGGAGCTCCCCAACCCCCTGATCGCCCTGCGGCTCTGTGTGTTACAGGGGGCGGGGCCACAACCTCCCTATCCGCCCTGCTCTGTTTGTAACAGGGGAAGGCTCCCCAACACCCTGCTCAGCCTTGCTCTGTGCCTGATAGGGGGGAGCTCCCCAACCCCCTGATTGCCCTGCGGCTCTGTGTGTGACAGGGTGCGGCGCACCAACCCCCCCACCCCCCCATGGGCCCTGTTCTGTGTGTGACAGGGTAGAGCCATAATCTCCCCATCGGCCCTGCCCTGAGTGTGAGAGTGGCGGCGCCCCAACCCCCTGATCGGCCCTGCTCTGTGGGTGATAGAGGGCGGCGCCCCAACCCCCCAATCAGCCCTACCCTGAGCGTGACTAAGGGTGGCATCGCAACGTCCCGATCTGCCCTGCTCTGTGCATGACAGGGGGCAGCGCCCCAACTCCCCAATCGGCCCTGCTCTGAGCCTGACCAGGGGCTGCACCTAGGGATTGGGCCTGCCCTCTGCCACCCAGGAGCAGGCCTAAGCCAGCAGGTCATTATCTCCCGAGGGGTCCCAGACTGCGAGAGGGCATAGGCTGGGCTGAGGGACCCCTCCTTCCCCCCCGAGTGCACAAATTTTTGTGCACTGGGCCTCTAGTAATAATAATAAAAAGAAAAGAAAATGATGCCCACACACATCAGAGTCAAACTGTTGCAAACAAAGTTCCAGAGGGATAAAAGGAAGAAAAAAGATAAATAATAAAGAAATAACTAGGAAAACAACACTTTTTTGAACTAAGTAAAAATTAAAATCTTGTAAAATTTCTAAATTTCAATGAGAAATGAGAGCAAAAAATAAGGAAACAGGATCCCAGAAAACATCAAACTACTATATCCACATCTACCCAAACTTTCCATGAGAGATAAATAATATTCTATTTTGTTTAAGCTATTGAATTTTATGGGGTCTCTTTATTTAGCAGTCCAGCCTAGTTTCTAACTAATAAGTATATAGAGAATTAAAATAATGAAACAAATCTAGATTTAATTAAATTTTATAATGAGAGAAGGAGAGAAGTGAGAAAGAATGGGAAAGAGAATACATACTCTACTATGATAGCCTACAACTGGTCATAAATTCCCTGCAGTAGCTCTCATCAAAAGGTGAAGTCAATTTCTTCACTCCCGGAAACTGGGCTGGCCTAGCACTTGCTTTGGCCAATAGGATACAATGCAAATGGCACTATCTGAGGTTTGAACTTAACTCTCAGCAGTCTTCCAGCTGTGTTTTGCTCTCTTGTTACTGAGAATCCTACTGTACAATAAACTATCTAGGGATAGCCTTCTGGAAGATAAGACTGTAAAGAGGTCCTATCTGTCCGAGATGTCCCAGCTAGGACCCCATACATGTGAATAAAGCTATCTTAGACCACCCAACCCAACCCAAGCCTGCCCAGAGAGAATACTTATCCAGTCACTAAGAGAAATAATGAATATCTGATGATCTGATGGTTTATTTTTTTCTGTATCTCCTTCATTGCTTTATTTTTTTTACTTTGTTTTTTAATTGTTACTATTACAGATGCCTCCCCCAAATAACTACTGTTTTAAAACACCAAGTTTTAATTTGTTATTTAGGAAAAGTTCATTGGTATACAAAGCAATAGACAATGTGCATTATTTTATGTCATTAGAACATTTACAAAAAATGTATTATATTATTTCCACAAATGGCCACCAACAATTTTACCTACTCTATGCCACTCCTCCCCTTGAATATGGGCTAGCCTTATAACTTCTTTACAGAATGTGGTGAAAAAACTTCAAGGACTTATGATCCCAGTTTGTTACAAGATTATGGTTTTTGATTTTGCCTACTTGGGTCCCAGCCACCATGTAGAGAAGTTTGGGCTAAATTAGTACATGATGGGAAACCAGACATGTGAGAGAAATTATCTTGGACTTTTCCAGCTCCAGCTGAGTTCCCACCTGAATGTATCCATATAAATGGCATTAGTCAACATGACATCAAATAGAGACACTGCCCAGCTGAGTGCAGCAAACCAATGAATTGTGAGAAATAATGGCATTATTGTTTTAAGCCACCAAATTTTGGGGTAGTTTGATATGAAGCAATAGAAATACCTGGAAGTGGTGTGGTACAACAACAAAAACTTAAAACATGTGGCACTGGCTCTGGGTTCAACAGATGAACAGAAGCTGAAACTGTGGTGAAGACCACACCCAGTGAAGACCAGAAAAATAGCCAGAAGGTTATAGGTGAAGACTGGAAGAATGGCAAAAAGTCTGTTAGTGGAAGTTACAAAAGGCAGTGAGGTTAGAAAATTGAAGGGTGGAAAATACTGAAGGCTAGCAAAAAGGAATCTATCTCAGAATTATGGGCTTTTGAGAATTGAAAGAATTAGCCACAATAACATACATGGAAAATAAAGTTTTTAAGAGAAACACCATCATATTAGACTAAAACGGACAGAAACAATTAAAAAATGCATGTCTTTTCTTATATCCATATGATTAAGCTGCTAATCACCCACTTAGTAGATACTTGCTTGAAATAAATATATTCTATTTCTCTAACAAAATAGTCTAAAAATCAAAATTTAATAGAATTAAAAAATTTGTATCGTTTTATCTAAGTATGATTTTGTTAAGTACAACTCTGACTACTGGCTGCTAGTGTATATAGTATCTTTGATGAATTAGAAAAAGGAGCCTTCTTTCAAGCAAATGCAGCCCTATGCTAGGGTGTACAGTTGGCAAGTAAACCATGGGTTGGATTTCAACACCCACTTTTGCCTTAAGCCCCTCCCTTGTTCAAGGTACAATTTGTAGAATATAAAGATAGCCTTGGGTCCAAATGGATTGTTTTATCTACATACTTTAAATGTTACAGGTAAAAAAAAAAAACTAGTTAACTTAAAAACTAAAATACAGTTTTATATGTCTTATTAAGTACTTTATAAGCATTAAATTACTTGGGCAGATAGATAGCAATGCCAACTGATTCTATTATCCATGCCTGTTAGAGGAAGCAAAACAGAATATATTTTCACATGTTGCAAATTCTGAGCAGGACTCCATGTTTGCAGTTCAGATTTCACTACTATTTTGTTCTCTAACACTAAGCAAGTCACTTCTTTTAACTATTGTTGATCTCCGTAAAATGGCCTAGATCCGTGGTCAGCAAACCGCAGCTCGCGAGCCACATGCGGCTCTTTGGCCCCTTCAGTGTGGCTCTTCCACAAAATACCACTTGCAGGCACGCACATACAGTGTGATTGAAACATCGTGGCCCATGTGCAGAAGTCGGTATTTTGTGGAAGAGCCAGTATTTTGCGGAAGAGCCACACTGAAGGGGTTAAAGAGCCGCATGTGGCTCGCGAGCCGCAGTTTGCTGAGTCACAGTTTGCCAACCACTGCTCTAGAACAATAATGATTTATAAAGGAGTTTTTGAGGCAGGAGAAATTCTCTCGAAATTCTCATTAAATCCATAAACCTTCCCCAGAAAAAAATTATACCTACAGAAAGTTTTGACTTTAACTTCATAAAAAATAATTTAAAATGGCAATCACCAGCTGCTACAGACTGAATGTTTGTGTCCCTACCCCACCCCCCCCCCAAAAAAAATTCATAAGTTGAAACCTAATCCCTAATGTGATGGTATATACTAGGGGTGGGCAACCTTTTTGTGAGTGCGTGCCAAAACCAGCAAAATCTCGGACTCAAAATTCTGCGTGCCAACCCTAATTTTTTGAGAACATGTTATGCCTACTTGATATCTCTTAAGGTGTATGTGTGTGAAGAACCTTGAAGAAATAATAAAATTTATTCGAGCAACAAAAACACAGTATTTGATGATTAAAATACATTTATTTTTTAATGTATACATGTACACTGGTAGACCGACCGAAAACTTTATGACTCCGTTTGATATTATCAGTGGGACTTTTGCTGCTGCATCACTGATGACAGAGATTTTACATCAGGTTTATATTTCGTGACCTTCAGAGATATACATGAGCTACTACTTTCATCCATCAGGCTACTCCTATTATGAGACTTAACAAAATTCATCACTGAGAACAAAGATTCACAAGCATATGTGGATGAAAACATGGAGAGTAACGCTGTTGCAAAGTTTTTTAAACAGAAAAAATTTTCTGGAATAGCATCTCAAGTCCTCAATAGCTCATTTTCGACACTATTGAAATTGCTCTTCCCCTCTCTCGTCAATCCATGTCTATGGTCTTTAAGATAACTTATGTAAAATTATTTATTTATCTAAGATGCACCTACACTGAATTTATCTGAAAAATAAAAAAGTCAATATTAAGAAAAAAATTGTAAATGGAAGATTATAAGAGAGGGTTTTGTGTGCCAGCAAAAGTTACTGGCATGCCATGTTTGGCACACGTGCCAGGGGTTGCCCATCCCTGGTATATACAGATGAAGGCTTTAGGAGATGATTAGGTCATGAGGGTAGAGGCCCTACTAATGGGATTAGCAACCTCTAAAAGAGACTCCAGAGAGCTCCTTTGCCCTTTTTGCCATGTGAAGATGGTGCCTTAATTTTGGATTTGTCAGTCACTAGAAATGTGAGAAATAAATGTTTGTTATTTAAGCCACCAGTCTATGATATTTTGTTACCTATTATGGTATTTTTTAAGGGTATCTTTTTAAAAAATATATATTTTATTGATTTTTTTTACAGAGAGGAAGGGAGAAGGATAGAGTTAGAAACATCGATGAGAGAGAAACATCGATCAGCTGCCTCCTGCACACCCCCAACTGGGGATGTGCCCGAAACCAAGGTACATGCCCTTGGCCAGAATTGAACCCGGGACCCTTCAGTCCACAGGCCGACACTCTATCCACTGAGCCAAACCAGTCAGGGCACCTATTTTGGTCTTAATATTTGTGTCCTAAAAGAAATTCATATGTTGAAATCTTAATGCACAGTGTGATGGTATTACAAGGTGGGACTTTTGAGAGATAATTAGTTCACAAGAGCAGAGCCCTCATGAATGAGATTAATTCCCTTATAAAAGAGGCTTGAGAGACCTCCCCTGTCTTTTCTGTCATGTGGAAATACAACAAGAAGTCTTCAACTGGGAAGAGGCCTTTATACCCCACCATGCTGGCACCCTGATCTCAAACTTTCAGCCCTTAGAACTGTTAGAAACAAATTTCTCTTGCCTATATATTATCCAGTCCCTAATATTTTGTTAGAATAGTATGAATAGACTAAGAACAGCATGGATGGCCCTGGAGAGTATTATGCTAAGCGAAATAAGCCAGTCAGAGAAAGATAAGTATCACATGATCTCCCTCATACGTAGAATCTAATGAACAAAATAAACTGATGAATAAAAATGGATCCAGAGGCATAGAAGCATGGAACAGGCTGTCAAACCTCAGAGAAAAGGCAGAGGAGGTTGGGTGGGAAGAGATCAACTAATGAACTTGTATGCACATATGCATAACCCAGGGACACAGACAATAGGGTAGTGAAGGCCTGGGGGGGATGCAGGGTGGGTAGAAGAGGTCAATGGGGGAAAAATGGGGACTTATGTAATATTTTCAACAATAGCATTTTTTTAAAAAGACACAGCCCAAATTAAAAATCAAACAAATACTATCTTAATGACTTCTAATGTTAATATCTACACTAATAAAAGAGAAACATGCAAATTGGTGTCACTCCACTATGCCCACCAGCCAATCAGAGCAATTATGCAAATTAACCCAACAAAGGTGGTGGTTAATTTGCAAATGCAGGTGTGCTCCAGCCGCAGGAAGCCCTATTCTTATAGGAATAAGCCCAAGGCAGCCCTATTCTTGCAGGAATCTTCCTGCAAAGGGGCCTGTAGTAGGATTATAATAATTTTTTAAATATACAAAATAATGTTCTAAATGAAATGAGTTCATAAGTATTGATTGGAATAATTCTAAGATGGCCTCCAAGATCCTCATCCCTGGTGTTATTCCTTATATAATCCACTCTCTTTTAGTGTTACCTATGACTTACTTCTAGCCAATAGAATATCACAAAGTGATGATATACCACTGCCTTTATTAGATTGCATTATATAGCTAAAGTGACATGATGTCACTCCCATGATTGTGTTATCTATCTATCTATATATAAAAAGTCAGCAACCAGAACACTGCAATGACCAGAATGACTGATTGCTATGACACCCACTGTGGCCAGCGAACTGGCCAAATCAGGAGATGGGGCCAGCCAGCCAACCTCCTGCAGCCCCTCCCCTTAGTGGGCCCCACCCCTCATCGTCCTCTTCCACCCCAATCGAGGGTAGAGTGGCCAGCCAACCTCCTGCAGCCCCTCCCCCTGGCCTGCCCCACTCCTGATAGGCCCACACTACCCTGATTGGCCCATAGCCCCCCAGGCCGACCCTGCCCCTGATCACCCCTCCCCACTCCAATAGGGAACAGGGTCAGCTGGCCAACATCCTGCAGCCCTTCCCCCCACCTGACCTCACCCCAGATCAGCCCTCCACCCTGATCAGGGGCAGGGCCAGCCAGCCAACCACCCGCGGCCCCACCCCCCCAGCCAGCTCCACCCTCAATCGACCCCCAACACCAATTGGGGGTGGGACTGGCCAACATCCTATGGGTCCTCCCCTGGCTGCTGACCTCCAATCAACCCCCTCTACCCCATTCTGGGGTGGGGCTGGCCAGTCCACCACCCACAGCCCCTCCCCACAGCCAGCCCCACTCCTAATTGCACCCCCCCGACCCCAATCGAAAGTGAGGTCACTGGTCAATTGCCCACGGCCCCTCCCTGCAGCTGGCCAGCCTCCCACCATCTCCTCCTCCCGACTGGACCGGTTCTGATACACCCTGATTGCAGCCGGGCCTGCAGGACCCCACCCATGCATGAATTCATGCACTGGGCCTCTAGTATTATATAAAACTCTCCCTTGGCAAGCATGACAGACCCTTGGCTGGCCTGAAGAAAATAGTTGCTATGATGTAAGCTGCCTATGGAGATGGCCACATGCTTACATGTCTCCGTTCTATGACTGCAAGAAACTAAAGTTTGCCTCATCCATTTGAACTGGAAAGAGGACCCCAAGTTATAGACTGGAATAGAACCTAGCCAATACCTTCATCTCAGCTTGGTAAGTCATTGAGCATAAGACACAGGTAAGTCATGCTCAGGCTCCTAACCCTATCAAACCATGGGAAAATATTAGTAGTTGTATGTTGCAAAATTTGTGGTAACATGTTATGCAAGAATAGAAAAAATAATGCCACAAAATTCTACATTCAATACCACAAGCAGTGCTCTTACATTCTTCCAAAATTTATGATATCTGATTCTTAAATAATTCAGGCACATGCTGTGAGAAAATAAACTTTAGCCACTCACTAAAATGGGTGGTATGATGCTCTAATGGGTATTTAGAAGTTAAACTGTAGAAAAATAAAATATTCCAAAGTGAAGCTAAAATAAAGGATTACTTGTACTCCTTTTATTAGATTACATAAAAAAGAGTGGGCTACATAATTTACAATTTCTGGAGAAATTTTTATTGGCTTCTTATCACTTTTACATCTTTTTGAAACAGATAGGGCAGCTATTATTTTATCTACCCTGTTAATGGAAAATATGAAGTTTAAGTACGTAAAAGGGATTTGTCCAACAGTGTGATGATTGCGGGGATGTGGGGGGAGGGGGGAGCTGTGAGGAAGGTAGGACAGGGTAATGGAGATGGGAAAAAAATAATATAAAGACAAAAACAGGCCTCAGCATGTCCATGACACCTGCACTGCCTCACCCCTACCTCTGCAAGGATGACTGAGTCCTGGTGATGTCCTAGCTAAAGCCCTTTTCTCTCTTGCCAAGCTAACGATAGCAGTGCACCAAGGCAACCTAAGATTTTAGGAAGTGGGCCAAGAATTGGAGTGGCACCCGCTGAGCTGTTTGCCAGATAAAAAATACAGGATGCCAGTAAAATGTGAATTTCAGTTCATTTTGTTGTTTTTCTTTTTTTATTTTATGCTTTTGTTTTTCCTCTCCTCACTTGTTCTCTTCTTCTACTAATAGCTTAATTCGTTTCACTCACCAGATACAGGCATATCCGCTCTCTACTCTCCTTTTCCAAAAAGATAGATAGATAGATAGATAGAGAGAGAGAGAGAGAGAGAGAGAGAGATTAAAGGGGAATTTTAAAAATTTTTTATACATAAAATTTTTCATACATATATATACTTAATATGTATCTTTTAATTATTATTATTATTTTATTTTTTAATTGAGTATTTTGTCTTTCACCTTTCTTCTTATACACTCATTCTCTTTCTACCTCCTCTATACCGAATCATGGCCATTCCTCCATTCATTCAATTCCTTTGCCTTACCTTCTGGAAATAAGCTCTGTCTCTTGAGATTCAGCTCCCCTCCTTTTTTTCTGGGTGTTTGTTGTTTGCATTTTTTTGGTTTAGTTATTGGTTTTGCAGAGTTTTCTCCCCATATACATATATTTTTCACCTTCTTTTTTCTTCTTTTTCTTTTCTCTCTAACCTTTTGTCTTTTTCTCAATATCATTTTTGCATTCTTTTCTCTCCCCTAATTCTTTTTTCTCTGATGGTCACCTTTATTTGGTGTTACTGGTTTTGTGAATAATTCGTGTTTTTTCCCTCTGTGTTGTGCGTTGTTGAGTTGTATTTTGTGCCTTTTTGTCAACATGGTAGAGAGTGAGCCACATAACAAGACACCCTGAGAGGAGCAAAAATGGGGACACAAAAATAGCCCCTATACGTAAAAAAAGGGGGAATCATCTGAAAAGGAAGTAAACAAAATGAAGGCAAGCAATTTGTCAGAGAAAAAATTCAGAGCAATGGACATAAAGACGTTGAAAGGATGGAAGACAAATTCAACAACATGTTTAAGAATCAATAGGAAATGAAGAACCACCAAGAAGAAATAAAGAATGACATATCTGCAATAAAGAACAAAATAGTAAACATCAACAGTAGACTAGAAGAAGCTGAAGACCTCATCAGTGAGCTAGAAAACAAGGTAGGAAAAAACATCCAAGCAGAGCAGCAACTGGAAAAAAAAACACCTGAAAAAATAGGAGGAGAGCCTAAGGGAGCTTCGGGACAACATGAAATAAAACAACATCCAAATAATACGGTGCTAAAAGGAGAGGAAACTAAGAAAGGAATAAAAAACCTGTTTGAAGAAATAATGGCAGAAAACTTCCCTGATATTGGGAAGAAAAAACTCACACAAGTCTAAGAAGTTCACAGAGACCCCAAGATAAACTCAAAAAGACCGACACCAAGACACATCATAATTAAATAGGCAAACACCAATGACAAAGTAAGACTCTTAAAGGTGGCCAGAGAGAGACAGAAAGTTACCTATAAGGGATCTCCCATTAGACTAGCAACTGATTTCTCAACAGAAACACATCAGGGAATGGAATGAAATATACAAAGTGATGCAAAGCAAGGAACTGAATCCAAGAATAGTATACCCAGCAAAGCTATCATTTATAATTGAAGGGGAAATCAGGAGCGTCACAGACAAAAAAAAAGGGATAAAGGAGTTTATTACCACCAAACCAGCAATGCAAGAAATGCTAAAGAAACTGCTGTAAAAAGAAGAAATAGGAAGTGGAAAAGGAACACAGGCAAAAGAATAAAAATAGTGACAAACAAGTACCTATCAATAATAAACTTAAATGTAAATGAATTAAATGCTGCAATCAAAAGACATAGCGTAGCTGAATGAATAAGAAAACATGATCCATATATACATCTGCTGACTACAAGAGACCCACCACAGAACACAGAACTCATACAGACTGATAGTGAAGGGATGGGGAAATTATTTTTCAGACAAATGGAACTGAAAAAAAAAGCTGGGGTAGCAATACTAAATCTGACAAATCAGACCTCAGAGTGAATGCAATAACAAGAGATAAGGAATAACACTTCATAATAATCAAGGGAGCAATTCAACAAGAGGATATAACTCTGGTAAACATAAATGCACCCAATACAGGAGCACCCAAATACATAAAGAAAACTTCTGGAAGATATTAAGGGAGAGATTGACAGCAATACAGTCATAGTATGGGACTATAATACCCCATTGACACCACTGGATAAATCCTCTAAACAAAAATTCAGCAAGGAAAGATCAATCCTAAATGACTCACTAGATCACATAGACTTAATTAACATCGTCAGAACATTTCACCCCAAAGCCACAGAATATACATTCTTCTCAAGTGTACATGGGTCATTTTCAAAGATAGACCACATATTGGGACACAGGCAAAGTCTCTTCAAATTCAAGAAAATAGAAATCATATCAAGCATCTTCTCAGATCACAATAGCATAAAATTAGAAATCAACCTCAAAAAAAATGAAAATAAATCAAACACCTGGAGGCTAAATAGCATGCTATTAAACAATGGTTGGGTTACCAAGTAGATCAAAGAAGAAATAAAAAGAATCCTAGTGAAAAATGACAATTAAAACAAAACATTCCAAAATCTATGGGACACAAAGACAGCAGTCTTCAGAGGGAAGTTTGTAGCTCTACAAGCCTACCTCAAAAAACAAGAAAAAACGGTAATAAATTATCTACCCTATACCTCAAAAAATTAGAAACAGAGCAACAAGAAAATCCCAGAGTAAGCAGAAGGAAGGAAATAATAAAGATCCAAGAGGAAATAAATGACATAGAGACCAAAAAAACCCCAACAATATAAAAGATCAATAAAACCAAGAGCTTGCTCTTTGAAAAGTTAGACAAGACTGATGAACCTCTAGCCAAGCTCACCAAGAAACAGAAAGGACCCAAATAAACAAAATCAGAAATGAAAGAGGTGAAGTAACAACCAACCCCACAGAAATACAAAATTTTATGAAAAAATACTATAAACACTCTATTCCAACGAAATGGACAACCTAGTTGGAATAGACATATTCTTAGAAAATTATAAGCTCCCAAAACTCAATCAGGAAGAAGCAAAAAACCTGAATAGGCTGAAAACTACTGATGAAATTGAAGCAGCAATCAAAAATCTTCCAGAAAACAAAAGCCCTGGTCCTGATGGTTTTACAGGGGAGTTCTATGAGCACTCAAATAACTAACACCTATCCTCCTCAGATTATTCCAAAAAATTCAAGAGGAAGGAATACTTCCAAGCTCTTTCTAAGAAGCCAGCATTACGCTTATTCCAAAACCAGATAAAGTCACCACAAAAAAGAGAACTACAAGCCAATATTTTTGATATACAAAGATGATGAAGTCCTCAACAAAATTCTAGCAAATCAGATCTAGCATTACATTAGAAAGATCATACACCATGACCAAGTGGTATTTATTCCGGGATGCAAGGATGGTACAATATCAGCAAAGCAATAAATGTGATACATCACATAAACAAATTGAGAGACAAAAATCACATAATCATATCAATCAATGCAGAAAAACATCTGACAAAACCCAACACCTTTTCTTGATAAAAACCATCTGCAAAGTGGAAATTGAGGGATCATACTTCAACTTAATAAAAGCCTAATATGACAAACCTACAGCCAACATCATACTCAATGTGAAAAAACTAAATACATTTCCCCTAAGAATAGGAATAAGACAGGGATGCTCACTTTCAGCACTCCTGTTCAGTATAGTACTGGAAGTGCTAGCCATAGCGATCAGACAAGAAGAAGAAATAAAAGGCATCCAATTTGGAAAAGAAGAAGTAAAACTGTTCTTATTCGCAGATGACATAATACTGTACATAGAAAACCCTAAAGACTCCATCGAAAAATACTAGACTTACTAAATGAATTCATCAATATAGCAAGATACAAAATTAACACCCAGAAATCTATGGCATTTTTATACACCAATAATGAACTCACAGGAAGAAAAACTAAAAAAATAAATAAATAAATAAAAATAAAAATAAAAATAAAAATTCAATTTACCATTGCACCAAAAAAATTAAGATACCTAGGAATAAAAGTAAGGAGGTAAAAGATCTGTACTCAGAAAACTACAAGACATTAAAAAAAGAGATGGAAGAAGACATAAACAAATGGAAGAATATATCATGCTCATGATTGGTAGAATCAATATCAGTAAAATGTCCATGCTATCCAAAGCAATCTATACATTCAATGCAATCCCCATTAAGATACCAATAGCATATTTCACAAACTCTCCAAAAATTCATATGAAATAAAAAAAGACCCCCAATAGCCGCAGCAATCCTGAGAAAGAACAAAGTTGGAGGGATCACAATACCAGATATCAAGCTATCTTACAAAGCCACTGTTCTTAAAACTTCCTGGTACTGGCACAAGAACAGACATATAAACAATGGAACAGAATGAGAACCCAGAAATCGACCCAAGCCATTATGCTCAATTAATATTTGACAAAGGAGGCAAGAGCAGACAATGGAGTTAAGACAGTCTCTTCAATAAATATAAATGGTGTTGGAAAATTGGACAGATACATGCCAAAAAAAATGAAATTAGACAACCAACTAACACCATATACAAAAATAAACTCAAAATGGATGAAGGATTTAAATGTAAGGTGGGAAACGATAAAAATCTTAGAAGAATTCACAGGCAGCGAAATAGGAGACATATGCGATAGCAATATCTTTACCAATACAGCTCCTAGGCCTATGGAAACTAAGAAGAAAATAAACAAATGGGACTACATCAAAATAAAAAATTTCTGCACATCAAAAGAAACCATCAACAAAACAACAAGAAAGCCCACTTCCTGGGAGAACATATGTGCCATTGTTATCTCCAATAAGGGTTTAATCTCCAAAATTTACAGGGAACTCATACAACTTAACCAAAGGATGATAATCCAATCAAATAATGGACAAAGGACTTAAATAGACACTTTTTGAAAGAGGACATACTGAAGGCCAAGAGACATGAAAACATGCTCAAAGTCACTAATCATCTGAGAGATGCAAATCAAAACAACAACCAGGTACCCTCTCACAGCTGTCAGAATGACTACCATGAACAATTGTGCAAATGACAAGTGCTGGCAAGGATGTAGAGAAAAAGGAACCCTCGTGCACTGCTGCTGGGAATGCAGACTGGTTCTGCCACTGTGGAAAACAGTTTGGAGTTTCCTCAAAAAGTTAAAAATGCCCCTCCCATTTTGACCCAGTAATCCACTTCTAGGAATATATCCCAGGAAATCAGAAATACCAATTAGAAAGGATATATGCACCCCTATGTTCTTAGCAGCACAATTTACAATTGTTAAGATTTGGAAACAGCCTAAGTGCCCATCAGCAGATTAAAAAATGTGGTACATCTCTAAAATGAAATACTATGCCGCTATAAAAAAGAAGGAATCCTTACCATTTGCAACAGCATGGATGGAACTGGAGAGCATTATGCTAAGCAAACTAAGCCAGTCGGAAAAAGATAAATATCACATGATCTCACTCATATATGGGATATAATGATCAATATAAACTGATGAACAAAAGTAGATCTAGAGACAAGGGGCAGGGGAGGCAGAGTTAGAGATCAACCAAAGAACTTGTATGCATGCATATTAGCATAACCAATGCACACAGACTCTGGTAGTGTGGGGGCTTGCCCTTGAGGGAAGGAGTAGCGGGGTGGGATCAATTGGGGAAAAAGGAGACATATGTAATACTTTAAACAGTTTAAATGATGGGTGGTGTTCGTCACATATGGACGAACAGTGACCAGTAGAAGGAATCAATCCTACAGGGGTTGTCTTGGCAATGGCTGCACCCTCCCACAAAGCTGTTTTCAGGAGCTGTTTCCTGTAAGGGCAGAGTTTGAGTCAGGAACCCACCTGGGAGCGGGAGCGTGGAGGCAGATTTTTCTAAAGTTTGAACCTGAGTTGGGCGGCTGAAAGGCTTAGAAAAGACAGACAAGGGAATGAAAGCTGGGTCTCGGTGGGATGCTGCTTCTCTGAGAGACAGCGACCAGGCCCATAGCTGTGCCTTTATTTTATAGCAGAAGCTACGAGGCAAAGTAAGGGCGTGACCAAGATGTTTACAAACATTCTCCTGGGTTTCAATGCTACTCAACTACATGCACCTGAACTCTATCAAGCCCACATCACTCAGGCACGTGGGGCCACGTGTTCGGACCATAGGTTCAAGCTTACAACTACAGCTGTTGGCTATAATTGTGCTGGGAGGGCCCTGCCCTCCCAGCTGGGACTTGCACGTGGCAATGAGAGGACTGTGCCTTCTCATCAGTTCAAGGCTTGAACCTGTCCAAAACACTGTAGCGGCTCCCCACAATAATGTTTTAATTCTGTTTCTTTGTTACTAATGTTGTGGCCCCACCCCATAACAAAGAAACAAAGGAAAATTTCCCCATCGAATTTCTGAATAGTATTATTCCTTCGGGAATGCCATGTCATAAATTAAAATTGAAAGTGGGTGCAATCATCATGCTATTTAGAAATCTCAATAGTAAATGGGATCTTGGTAATGGTACCAGATTTATTATCAAAAGATTACGACCTATTCTTACGACCTAATCTAATGACCTAAGATTACGACATTATTGAAGCTGAAGTATTAACAGGATCTGCAGAGGGAGAGGCTGTTCAGATTCCAAGAATTAATTTGTCCCCATCTGACACTGGCCTCCCATTTAAATTGATTTGACGATGGTTTCCCGTGACGCCAGCATTTGTGATGACTATTAATAAATCATAAGGACAAACTCTAGACAGAGTAGGCATGTTCCTACCTGAACCCATTTTCGCACATGGTCAGTTATATGTTGCTTTCTCTTGAGTTTGAAGAGCATGTGATGTTACAGTCAAAGTTCTAAGTACTTCATCACAAGGGAAATTAGTCAAGCACACTGAAATTGTTTTCACTCTTAATGTGGTGTACAGGGAGATCTTAGAATAAGTTTAATCATTTTATCAGTCATTGCATCACTGTTGTTTTTATATCATGTTTTTGTTGTTTTCATATCATGTTTTTGTCGTTTTTATATCATGCCTCTGTTATTGTTATATCCTTTTGTTACTGTTTATTTATTAATACATTTATATATTATTTTCATATATATTTTACTAATTTCCTTTCATCTCTCACATTTCTATTATAGAGAAAGGGTAAACAGCAATGTTAAAATATATCTGCTAATTAATTCCCTTTTATAAAAAATATTTTTTATTGATTTTTTACAGAGAGGAAGGGAGAGGGATAGAGTTAGAAACATCAATGAGAGAGAAACATCGATCAGCTGCCTCCTGCACACTCCCCACTGGGGATGTGCCAGCAACCAAGGTCCATGCCCTTGACTGGAATCGAACCCGGGACCCTGAGTCCACAGGCTGATGCTCTATTCACTGAGCCAAACCAGTTAGGGCAATTAATTCCCTTTTAATGTGCACGAATTTCATGAACCAGGCTACTAGTATAAAATAAAAGGGTAATATTCAAATTAACCCTAACAGCGGAACAACTGGGAATGACTGGTCACTATGACGCGCACTGACTACCAGGAGACAGATGCTCAATGCAGGAGCTGCCCTCTGGTGGTCAGTGGGCTCCCACAGAGGGAGCTCCGCTCAGCCTCAAACTGGGCTGATGGCTGCAAGTGCTGTGGTGGTTTCAGAAGCCTCGCCTGCCTCCTCCACAGCGCTAAGGATGTCTGTCAGTTGGACATCCCCAAGGCACTCCTATGTTGCCAGAGGGATATCTGACTGCAAGCTTAGGCCCAATCCCCAGGGGAGCAGGCCTAAGCGAGCAGATGGACATCCCCTGAGGGGTCCCAGACTGCGATCTCCCCAAGTGCACGAATTTTCATGCATTGGGCCACTAGTATCTATACTAATAAAAAGGTAATATGCTCATTAGACCAGTCGTCTTCTGGACATCCATCCACACGTCCTTCTGGACAAAGCCATGGTGGCAGGTGCTGAGACAGAGGTGGTTAGTGGCGACCAAGTCAGCAGGAGAGGGCAATTAGGCGCAACCAGCCCAGCAGGGGAAGGCAGTTAGGGGCCACCAGGCTGGTAGGAGAAGGCAATTAGGGATGACCAGGCTGGTAGGGGAGGGCAGTTAGGGTGACCAGGCCAGGAGGGGAGGGTAGTTAGGGGTGACCAGGCCAGCAGGGGCGGGCAGTTAGGGGTGACCAGGCTGGCAAGCAGAGGCAGTTAGGGGCTATCAGGCAGGTGTGCAGGTGGGCGGTTAGGAGCCAGCGGTCCCGGGTTGCGAGAGGGATCCCAGATTGGAGAGGTGCAGGCCAGGCTGAGGGACCACTCCCCCCACCCTGTACACTAATTTCGTGCACTGGGCCTCTAGTAGATATATAAAGACAAAAACAGATACATGATATATCTTTGTAAGAGCAAACCTTTCATTATCTATAATAATAAAAGCATAATATACAAATCAACCGAAAAACCAAACAGCAGAATGACCTTCCGGATAACCATGCTATTACACACACTGGCACCAGGCCAGCCAAGGCAGGTGCAAGGCGATTGGTCTGGGGGCCCTGCCATCACCCCACAATCGCCCCACAGAGGAAGCTCAGTTCACCCGCTGTGGGGTGATCAATTGGGGGGCTCTGTGATTAATTGTTCACCCCAAAGAGGGAGGCACAGGCCACCCTCTGCATGACAGTCGATTGTGGAGCCCCGGCCAGGTGGGCGGGGCCTCCCTCTGCAGGAAAATTGATCACAGAGCCCAACAATTGATCACCCCACAAAGGGAGTCCCAGGCCAGCCAAGCGATTACACCCCATGCCTGTTGCCCACAGAAGGAGGCGACTGGTGGCAGGGGAGATGGGGCAGCACCTCACAGATGGCAAGCAGTGGCAGCGGCAGTGCTAGCAGCTGGGGGAAGGAAAGCCCCAATAAGCCCTGATCACCGGCCAGGCTAGGGACCATACCCAAGGGGTCCTGGATTGCAAGAGGGCATAGGCTGGGCTGAGGGACAACTCCCTCCTCCCCAGTGCATGAATTTCGTGCACTGGGCTGCTAGTTAATGAATATTTGTTTAGGTCCAGAAAAAAAGGGACTTGTCCAATGTCACATAACTAGTAAGTCCCTGTTGACTACCAATATGATATTCTTTCCTCCATGATATTGCCTATGGTTGAGTAAAACATAATTTTCATAACCTTGACAATAAACATTCCTAGATTTAGCATTTTATTTTGTGAAATTTACTGAGAAGAGTTAACCAACAATAAAGACATATCTTAGAAAGAACTTCAGTACACACATATACACAGATAAACATACACACTTATGTTCATGTGCATACCAATACTGTTTATACATATAATTATCAGTGCACTTATTAATCAAATTTAGAGGCATAAAGAGAGTGTATTACCTGGGTTTTAAGGAATTCTGTTTTAAGCTCTTTGGCTGGAGACTTTTTCCTGTAATTAAAAATGTTTTAAAATATATCATGATATTTTTTAATTGCACAGCTAATTTTTAAATGTTTAATTAAACCCTTTATAAAAATGAATATCTTCAAAAGAAATTTATATATTTTTAAAAGCCATAAAATCCACATAGGTTAAATGATAAATAATTAAATAACATTTCTCAAATGAACTTCTCATTGCTATGATTAAAATATGGAAAGATGAGATAGGGCAAGGAGTTTCAAAATTCATCGGTCCATTTTTTTCCCTCTGGTCATCTTTTCTTTGCTAAGTCAAAGATCAAAGTCATTTGTCCAATGAATGTTTTTATAGATTTTATGGAGCTGCATAAACATGGAATTCTTCATTTCTTTTTAAACTATATATTTATATCAGGGCTTGACCAATCCAATTTAAATGCAAAATTTATTTTATTTTACTAAAGATGGTATTCATTTAATAAGACCAGTTTATAAAATCTATTTACATTAAAATATAGGTAATTGTTTTTATAAAATAAGTACAATGAAGAAGTCTGTAAAGCCCTGGCTGGGTGGCTCAGATGGATGGAGTGTCTTCCCATACACTAAAAGGTTATGGGTTTGATCCCCAGTCAGGGCATGTATGGGAGGCAACTGATTGATATTTCTCTCTCACATTAATGTCTCTCTCTATTTCTCCCCATTTCTTCCTTCCTCTCTCTCTAAAATCAATTTAAAAAATATATCCTTGGGTGATAATTTTTAAAAAAGCAAGAATTTCAGTTAAAAATAAAAAATCATAGCCCATACTAGGGAGTTAATGTACAAATTACAAATCATTAGCTAAACCATCAAGGACACAATGTAAATTCTTTCCCCTAAAACTATTTACAAATTTAATTCTGCCTGTCTGTTCCTAAATGTTTTGTGGTTCATTCTCCTCCTCTTTAGTTCATGCTTCACTTCTCAGCTTTCTTCCACAATCATATCCTTATTTGCTTATAAAACTATATATAGTAATGCATCACCAACAATAAAGATACATTCTGAAAAATCCATTGTTAGGTGATTTTATTATTGTACAAACATCAGAGAGTATGCACTGACACAAACATAGATGGTATAGCCACCTACACACCTAGGCCTATTGCTCCTGGGCTACAGACCTGTATAGTATGTTACTGTGCTGAATACTGTACACAGTTGTAACACAATAGTACTTGTGCACCTAAATACATATAACTATAGAAAAGATACAGTAAAAATATAGTATAAAAATTTACAATGGTACACCCGTGTAGGGCACTGATCATAAATGTAGCTTGGAGAACTGGAAGTTGCTCTGGGTAGGTGAGTGAGTGGTGAGCGAACATGAGGCCTAAAACATTACTGTACAATACTGTAGATTTTATAAACACTATTAATGGCCCGGTGCATGGAGAGGGGGGTGGTGTCCCTCAGCCTGGCCTGCACCCTCTCCAATATGGGACCCCTCAAAGGATGTCCTACTGCCAGTTTACAGGGATCGGGCCTAAACCAGCAGTTGGACATCCCTCTCACAATCTGGGACTGCTGGCTCATAACCACTCACCTGCCTGCCTGCCTGCCTTCCTCCCTGATTGTCCCTCCCCACTGGCCTGCTCGCCCCCAACTGCCTCCCTGCTTGCCTGCTCACTCCAAATTGTCGTCGTCCCCCCCCCCCCCGCTGTCCTGATCATTTCGAACTGACCCCCACTGATGGCCTGCTCACCCCCAACTGGCCCACCTTCTGGTCTGCTTACCCCCAATGGCCCCGCTCCCCATCAGCCTGATCACCCACAATGGCCGTTCCATCCTGGCCTGATCACCCACAACTGCCCTCCCCTCTTAGCCTCTAACCACCTCTACCTCAGCCCCGCCACCATGGCTTTGTCCAGAAGAACATCTGGAAGGTCTCCTGGAAGGTCTCCCAGTCTAATTAGCATATTACCCTTTTATTAGTATAGATAGAGGCCTGGTGCATGTGTGGGGGCCAGCTGGTTTGCCCTGAAGGGTGTCTTGGATCAGGGTGGGGGCCCGCTGAGGTGCCTGGCCAGCCTGGGTGAGGGGCTGATGGCTGTTTGCAGGCTGGCCACAGCCCCTTCAGGGTGGGGGGGTGTCCCGCTGGGGTGCCTGGCCAGCCTGGATGAGGGGCTGAGGGCCGTTTTCAGGCTGGCCACACCCCCTTCAGGGTGGGGGTCCCCATTGGGGTGTCTGGCCAGCCTTGGTGAGGGGCTGAGGGCCATTTTCAGGCTGCCCACAGCCCCTTCAGGGTGTGTGTGGGGGGTCCTGCTGGGGTGCCTGGCCAGCCTGGGTCAGGGGCTGATGGCCATTTTCAGGCTGCCCATGTCCCCTGGTGACCCAAGCTCCCAGCTTCTCTTTTTTTACTTTTTCTTTTTTTTTTCCAGCACCTCCTTGAGAAGAGGTCAGGGTGGGCTGGAAGCAGGTATCTGGGATTTATTTATCTTCTATAATTAAAACTTTGTAGTCTTGAGCGGAGCCCAGGGCTGGCCAGGGCAGGAGGGAAGTTTGGCTTCCTCCATCGCTGGAGGCAACCCAAGCTGCCTGCTTGCTCCAGCTCCATGGCCGCTGCCATCTTAGTTGGGTTAATTTGCATACTCGTTCCTGATTTGCTGGTGGGTGTAGCAGAGTGGCGGAATGATGGTTAATTTGCATGTTTCTTTTTTATTAGTGTAGATACTTATGCTACATGAAACATAAATAACATGAGATTAAATAAAGCATAAGAGAAAATTATGCAACTAAGAGACACAGTAACATGAATATATATGAGGTTGCTTCCAGCATAACATGACATATTGTTTTACAATAAACATTTTTTATAAGTAGAAAGAGTATACTCTGAAATAACAATAAAAATTGTAAATACATAGTCATTTATTATCATTATCAAGTATGATGTACTGTACAAAGTTGTATATGCTATATTTTCATACGATTGGCAGTGCAGTAGGTTTGTTACACCAGCATCATCACAAACAGAGTAATGTGATGTACTATGACATTACAACATCTACAATATCACCACGTGATAGGAATTTTTCAGCTCCATTATAATATTTTGGGACCACTGCCCATGTCATCTGTTGTTGACCAATATGTTGTTGTAATATGGCTCATGACTATATTTGCTAATGTTATTTTTTTAAGAAACCTATTAATAAGTTATGTTTATATTACCTCAAATTGTATAAAATAAAAATGTAAATTAACAAGGAAAGAAAATATTAGCATTGTATCTTTATGTCTTACGGTTCTGAATCCTCAGATTTTTCTTTAGCTTTTTTCTTCTCCATTTTCATAGTTTTCTTTGTTCGATCATATGTCGGCTTTGTTGTCTGTGTAATTTTATATAAGCCAGAAAACATTAATGAGACAATAAATTATAGGAAAATATATGATAATAAACATTATTAAGATTTCCATTTTACATTGAGAATCACTATACTATTTTTCAAGGAAAATTATCTGAATAAAAGGAAAAAATTAATGATACATTCAGAATGTTTATTATAGTGTTTTACATAATGTAAGTTGTATATAAGTTAACACATATAAAAGTAATTGAATTCCCCCGATAAATTATAGTCAGTTCTTCTATAATATGGTATATACCTTCATGAAAACCACCTCACCTTGAAAACTCATGCAATATAAACTGCAGGATGTATGGGGAAGTAGGGTTAGGTGCACAGCGCACAAAAAAGTTGTCAGTGATACATTTTTAAAAATAACAACCTAATAAAAACATTAATACAGTTTTATACAGTTAAATAATTACAAAACATGTACTATGAAAAATATAGCTTTTTATCTTGAAAAAGACACGAGTCTGTTTGTGGGAGTGAGTATTGAATAGGTTGCAACTTGTGCAGTGTTGGAAGGTTGGTTATCTGAAACGAAATGAAAAGTCGTAACACCAGATATGAACTGGTGTGGTACACTATATACACGGTGAACTAAGGTAGCTTATAGATACTCTTTTCTGCCTTTATACTTTTTGGAGATAAAATGAGCATAAAGCAAATATAAAATTCACATTATGCTCAAATTGTTCAACTCTGTTCAAATTTGCATTTCAAAACAAATATTAAGGCACTACTGACTACATGTTTTAAAGTATTCTTGAACTACCACATAGTACCAGATTATTTTATTCAAGAAAGTAGAGAAAAATTAAATTAGATTATTGAAAATTTTAGATGTGCTTAATATAGGAGACCTATTAAAGTATTAGGTGGTTATTTCCTGTTTTAGCCCACAACTTCCAACAGATATCAAATTCACAACAGTGGAAAAGTTCTCACAAATTAAACATAAAGTATAACAATTTCTCATAAAATATGAAAAATAAATAAAATAAATTCTTAATGAGAATTGTTAAGGCCCCCGAATAATATTTTCTAACTTAAATATGAATCTTTGGATACACTTAGTGTTCAGAAAAGTCTAATACATGTTGGCAATCAAAATGCTAAAATAATGAAAGGAAAAAAGACTAAAAAATAATGAATAGATCATGAGTGAGCTGCAGGACAATTTCAAGTGAACTAATGTGCTTATAATTGTAATTCATGATGATGAGAAGGGGTAAGGAAAAAGTATTTAAATAAATAATGGCTAAATTCTTTTCAAATTTGAGGAAAACTATATATGCACAAAGCCACAATAATATAAAACAATTACTTCAATATATCTCTATATATAATAGAGGAATATGCAAATTTGTCTGGGACGCCATCACATCACCACTGTTCACAGGTGGGGGCACTCAGGGTCTATGCCTGATTTCGTCCCACCCAGGCAGACTCTCCTGCAGCCTGCAGCCAAATCCCAATGCTGACCTGGGGTTTATTAACTTCACTGGATCTGCTCCCCAAACCCCCACCCCATACCCCAGGACCACGCTGCCTGCAGCAGGGCACCCTGGCAGTGTCCTGACAGGTGGCCCGGGAAAGCAAAGTGGAGCAGGGGCTGCAGGAAGCCATGGAAGGACAGGGCTGCCAGAGCCAAGCTCCCAGGGATCTGAGGAGAGCACCTGAAGGAGGAGGAAGCTTCCGCGATGCAGCGGGCCTGGAGCCGGCGGCCTGCCAGGGGGTCTGCAGGTGCATGGACAGGCCTCCGCCTGAGGGGCAGCTTCAGTAAAGCAGCTGTCCAGGAGGCAGGCAGTCCAAGGGGCGCAGAGCGGCGCCAAGGTGGGGTGCAGAGAAGGGGGCTCGGGCTGGGGCAGGGGCCGGTGGGCGGGGATCTGCTTCGCCCAGGAGAGCGAGGTTCTGCAGTGGCCCAAAGATGCGGGAAACAAGAGGCGATGACAGCCAGTGTGGAAGGATGCCTGGGCGAAGGGGCGCGGACTCGCAGCCCTGAGGCGGGTGTTGAGGGGCGATGCCACCTCAGTGGAGCGGCACCGCACTGCCAGGTACCCCACTACAGCGGTTCGGGGAAACTCCCGGTGCTAACCTGCCTTGCCATGGCCTGTGCACTTGAGAGGCCAGGACTCCTGCTCCCGCCTTGGCCCAAAAGCAAGCCAGTTCCCACCCAGTCCCACGGAGGCCCGCGTCTTCATGGTGAGTGCGAAGCCTACCATGTGCTCTTCAGAAGGGGGGGGGGGAGCGGGCAGTAAAGAATGGGAGCAGGGGACGGGGGAGAGGAAAGAATGTGGAGCATACACGATGAAAAGGTGCTTGAGAACGAGGCTCAGAAGCCTCACAGGGAGGTTTGTTCTATTTGCGAGGCCCTCGACTGTCCCTTAGGAAAGGCGGACAGCGCAGTTGTGAGGGCTCCCTGTGCGCTGAGCCTAGTTCCATAGCCAACTGGAATTGGCCTGTTTCCTGGTCTGAAAAATGGATTAAGCATGTCCCAGTGCCTTCACTGAGCTTTGAGGGCCAATTGAAATACTATATAAAGAAAATGAGGGAAGAAATGAGAAAGAAAAGGAAGGGCGAGCAACACAAAAGGAAGATTGGAAGGAACCTGTAAACCTATTGTCACTTAAATAGGGAATATAGTCAATAGTGTTGTAATGACAGTATGATGTCAGGTGGGTACTGGAAATATCGGGGAACACTTTGTAAAGTATATGATTGTCTAACCACTATTCTGTAACTAATATAAAACCTGAAACTAATACAAAATAATAATGAATGTAAAGAAATGAAAATAGGAGTGAAATTTTTATGAATTTCAAAGTTTAAATAAAGGCTGTAAAGGAAGGAAGGGAGAAAATAGAAATAGTGTTTTTCATTTTACCACTTTATTGTCTTTTCAGTACATGAAAAAGACAGTTGTCTTTATATGGTGCTTTTATACTTTCTAAGTCATTATCTCATTTAATGTTCAGGGCAACTTAAAGACAAGATAATTATTCCCTTCACTATTCAAAGAAAGGAAATATTGTGTCTGGCCCCAATGATCCAATCATCAAGCCCTTATTATAAAAAGCGAGGTTAGTGAAATTTTCTGTGAAGGGTCATATCTATACTAATAAAAGCCTTGGGGGTGATCAGGCAAGCAGGGGAGTGGTTAGGAGGTGATCAGGCTGACAGGCAGAAGTGGTTAGGGGCAATCAGGCAGGCAGGTAAGTGGTTAGGAGCCAGCAGTTCCAAATTGTGAGAGGGATGTCCAACTGCTGGTTTAGGCCCGTTCCCACCCCAGGCCACTAGTATCATAATAAAATTATTTAAAAGCAGTGGTAAAATCTTAAAAGAATACTGAAGAGAAAAGCAGACTACATACAAGAATAAGGAGGACAGAAGATTTCTTCTTATCAGAAGCAATACAAGTAGCCCTCGCCAGTTTTGCTCAGTGGATAGAGCCTAAGCCTGTGGACCAAAGGGTCTCAGTTCTATTCCAGTCAAGGGCACATTATTTGGTTGCAGGCTTCTCCCAGGGCCTGTGCAGGAGGCAACGAATTGATGTGTTTCTCTCACATTGATGTTTCTCTCTGTCTTTCCCTCTCTTCCACTCTCCCTAAAAATCAATGGAAAAATATCCTTGGGTGAGGAAAAAAGGAAGAGAGGGAGGGAGGAGGAAAGGAAGGAAAGGAAGGAAAGGAAGGAAGGAAGAAAGGAAGGAAGGAAGAAAGGAAGGAAGGAAGGAAGGAAGGAAGGAAGGAAGGAAGGAAGGAAGGAAGAAGGGAGGGAGGGAGGGAAGGAGGGAGGGAGGGAGGGAGGGAGGGAGGGAGGAAGGAAGAGCAAAATCTTTAAAGTACTGGAAGAAAAACATCAGCCTGGAATTCATTATCCAAAAGAAATATCTTTCAAAATTGAAGGCATAAAATATGTTTTTTAGAAATCAAAGAGTTAAAAGTATACATCACTAGCAAAACTGCACAACAAAAAAGAAAATGATAAAAGAATCCTTTAAGCAGAAGAAAAATGGTATCAGACATAAATAAGAAATACAGAAATTAAAGATGAGCACCAGAAACCATAATTGCATGAGTAAATATAAAGACTGTTTTTCTTATTATTTAAATCTCTTTAAAAGGGCTTCCGCTTGGGGGTGGAGGTGGCAGGGGAGAAGTCAATGGGGAAAAAAGAAGACTCATGCAATACTTTAAACAATAGAGAATTTTTTTAAAAAAAGGTAATAGTTTACAGAAAAACTAATAACAATGTGTTGTGCAATTTATATTATATGTAGTTAAGTCATATGATGTGTATGAAAACAATAGCTCAAAGGCTGGAAAGGGAGAAATGAAAGCCTATTATTTGAAGGTTCATGTACGTGAAGTGATTTAATGTCACTTGAATATGACTGCATTCATTAAAAACAAGACCATCAACCCTAAAGTAACCAGTAAAGCAAACAATTGAGCAGCCAATATAAAGTAATACAGATTTTTCTACCTGGAAATGGGGTGCTGTTATAATATACAACTAAACACTTTAAAAATATATTTTATTGATTTTTTACAGAGAGGAAGGGAGAGAGATAGTTAGAAACATCGATGAGAGAGAAACATCGATCAGCTGCCTCCTGCACATCTCCTACTGGGGATATGCCCGCAACCAAGGTACATGCCCTTGACCAGAATCGAACCTGGGACCTTTCAGTCCGCAGGCCAACACTCTTATCCACTGAGCCAATCCGGTTTCAGCTACAACTAAACATTTTAGACATGGATTTGTAATTGAGGAGAGGGCAAAGGCTGGAAAAATTTTGTGGAGCATACAAAATATTTTTAGAAAATTATGTAAAGACGACTAGTCCCTTAATTTGATAAACAGGAGGGAAGGAGAGAAGGAGCAGGGTAGGGAAGGTGTGGGGGTGGGGGGGAGAAAGAGAGAGAGAGAGAGAGAGAGAGAGAGAGAGAGAGAGAGAGAGAGAGGGAGAGAGAGAGAGAGAGAGATCCCCTTTAAAATTAGGAAAAATGAAAAATACCTGCTTTCATCATCTATTCAATACTATTATAGCCAGTGTAGCAATGCAATAAAAAAAAAGAATAAAAAATATTAAGTTATAAAGCAAGAAAAGTCAGGTTATCATTATCCATAGCTTTGATTATGTAAGTAAGAAATAAAAATCTAATCTTATGACAGTGTAACTAGAATTGTGGATGCAAATTCAACATACAAAAAAAGTATTGTACTTCTCTATCAATAGTTAAAAATATCTTTTAAGAGATAGCAGTTAAAGTAGCATAAAAATATGAAGCACCTAAAATTAAAAATGAGTGAAAGCTTAAGAAGAAAACCATAAGCATTTATCATTAAAATTAAGAAAACCTTCAAAAATGGAAACACTTAATAACTAACAAAAAGATGTGTCTTGATATCCTAGATGTAAATCTCTCCAATTTGATGTACAGATTCAGTGCAATGATAGAATTTGACATTTAACACTAAAATTTATATAAAAGTGCAAAAGCCAAAAATAACTAACTTATTTTTAAATTAAATCTGTTGGTGTGAAATTAGTGAATAAAATTGTATAGGTTTCTAGTATACATTTCTATGATATGTCATCTGTATATTACATTGTGTGCCCACCACCCAAAGTCAAACCTTCTTCTGCCATCATATATTTGACCCCCTTTACCCTTTACTATCCCCTCTTCTCACTGGTAACTACCATACTTTTGTCTGTGTCTGTGAGTTTTTGTTCACTTGTTTTTGTCTGTTCATTTATTGCTTTCAGTTTTATATCCCACATATGAGTGAAATCATATGGTTCTTAACTTTTTCTGTTTGACTTATTTCGCTTAGCATAATATTTTCAAGATCCATCCATGTGGTTTCAAATGGCAGTATTTAATCTTTTCTTAGGGTTGAGAAGTATTTCACTATATACACATATAATAAATAATTTCTTATTAAAAAAAAAAAACAAGGGAGGTTGACTTGCCCTATAAAAAATCAGGCCTAATCTAAATTTTTAATCTTCAAGGATCTCAGACATTGGAGTAGGAAAAGACAAGGACAATGAAACAGAATTGAAAGAGCAAAAACAAATTTTCTTTAAGCAATAGTATTTTCCTGTGGCAGCATATGCTTCTAGGAGATCCAATTAGGAAGCTAAAGTAGAAAGTCAGGTGATAGCAGAAACAGAGTTAATAAGGAGTCAGCAAATTGTACACCAAATCTGCCCTGCTGCTTGTTTTTGTAAATAAGTTCTTATTGGTACACAGCCCTGCTCATTCATTTATGTATTGTCTTGGATTATTTTCATACTACAGAAGCAGATCTGAGTAGATGGAATAGAGATGGTGTGGCCTCAAAACATAAATAGTTATCTAGCTCTTTAGAGTAAAAGTTTGTTAATACTTGCAATAAGAGATAAGATAGTAATTAGGGAAACTTTACCAAGTAGAATAAACACCAGGTATTTGTGCCCAGTATCCTTTTACCCTTGTATTAAAAAACAGCACCACATTTTAGGAGGGTTCTGCACCTCCCTCATCTCAAATTGTCCTGCTGACATGTGACCCAAGCAAGGTCAGTAAGATATAATCACCTAAGAATTGTCTATTATGGAAGTGAGTAATTCCAAAACCAGTAAACAAAGGGATGGGGCAGGGGGGGAGGGGGGCAATAGCCATAAGCTCCCTCTCTGAAAATTCCCTAAAATGACAGATGTAGTGTCTGTCCATGAACTTCTATTATTTTGACTCCAAGAACTGCCCTAGGTCTATCCCTCACCAAATATGTTTTCAATTTTCCTTTAATTCTGAGTTACCTGTCCAAAAAATTTTTTGCTTTAGTGAGGGTCAGTTTCTTCTACTTAAAAAGAAACAACAATCTACACTAATAAAAGGGAAACATACAAATTGGTGTCACTCTGCTGCGCCCATCAGCCAATCAGGATGAGTATGCAAATTAACCCAACAAAAATGGCAGTTAATTTGCATATGCAGGTGCGAGACTGAAGATGACTGAAGACTGAAGAGGCTTGGCTTCTCCACTGCAGCCAGAGCGGAGAAGCCAAGCCTCACTGCTGTGGCCCAAGCGGAGAAGCCAAGCCTCGAGGCCAGACCAAAGGCCTGGGTCCTGGGTGCCGGAGGAAAACCGGTACCGGCAGCCAGGGGAAGGAAGGCCTATTGCGTGAATCTCCGTGCAATGGGCCTCTAGTCTATATAATAAAAGCCTAAGCGACCTTAATGGCAGATGACCAGAATGACCAGTTGCTATGATGTGCACTAACCACCAGAGGGCAGATGCTCAATGTAGGAGCTGCCCCCTGGTGGTCAGTGCACTCCCATAGGGGGAGCACCGCTCAGCCAGAAGCGGAGCTCATGGCTGGCAAGCACAGTGGCGGTAGTGGGAGCCTCTCCCACCTCTTTGGCAGTGCTAAGGAGCAGTGAGCAGGCAGGCGGTAAGGAGCGAGGGGTTCCGGACTGCAAGAGGGCACAGGCTGGGCTGAAGGACCCCCCTAGGGCATTAATTTTGTGCAAAAGGGCCTCTAGTAATAATAATAAAACCCTTAACTGACACAGGAAACTACCGATTACCATTTGGTGGACAAGGCTAAAAGTCAAATGTGGCTTTTGATTATTAAAATTGGTTGTCTAGCCCAGCCAGCATGGCTCAGCAGTTGAGCGTCAACCTACAAACCAGAAGGTCATGGTTGACTCCCTGTCAGGGCACAAGCCTGGCTGAAGGCTCAGTTCTCAATGTGAGATGTGCAGGAAGCAACCAATCAATGATTCTCTCTTATCATTGACTAGAGGCCTGGTGCACGAAATTCGTGCATAGGATGGGGGGCCGTCCCTCAGCCTGGCCTGCAACTTCTCCAATCTGGGATCCCCCTTGCAATCTGGGACTGCTGGCTCCTAACCGCTCACCTGCTTGCCTGCCTAATAGCATGCAGGACTGGAGTGAGGGTGAGAGTGTTAGAGGGTGAGTATGTTCAAGGGAGAGTGTGTGTGGGTGTGTGTGTTGGGCATCTGTCTGTTGGTGTGGGAAATCCTGGCATGTGTTCTGTTGCTCCTGGCAGAGGAGCTGGTAGCTATCTCTGCATGCTGATCAGCTGGGCATTTCTTGGTGCTTAAGATTGTACAGTGTGCTGTTTTAGAGGAGTCTACAGGAAAACAGCCCTGAACAAGCACCCCAAGGCCACAGACAGGTGCATCCAGCCCCACTGCTGCAACCCAACATCCATGTATGTATGAGCTTGCCACTGCTACACAGACAATCAAGTGGCAAAGGCCTGGGGTGGGGCAGTAACTGGGTGGTCGTGGCAAAGGGGAAAAATTGGGGGAGGGGTATCTATAATATGCTCAACAATAAAGATAAAAAAAATCAATGGAAATGTATCCTTGGGTGAGAGTTAATCATAACAATAGCATAACAATTGTTATAATCATAACAATTATTGAATAATAATTTGAAGTCAGGGAGTGTGATACCTCCTACTTCATTCTTCTTTTTTTCAGGATAGTTTTGGCTACTTAGGGTCTTTTGTTATTCCATACAAATCTGATGATTTTTTGCTCTATTTCTCTTTAAAATTCCTTTGGGATTTTGATGGGGGATTGCATTACATCTGTATATTGCTTTGGATAATATGGATATTTTAACTATACTGATTCTTCCAATCCATGAACATAGAATATCTTTCTATTTCTTTGTGGGTTTTTTTTCAATCTCTTTTAATAACACTTTGTACTTTTCAGTGCATACGTCCTTCACATGCTATGTTAATTTTATCTGTAGGTATTTTATTCATTTTGTTACAATTGCAAAAGATTTTTTTTCATTTCTTTTTCTGAAATTTTAATTTTAACATATAAAAATGCAATGGATTTTTTTAATATTAATTTTGTATCCTGCAACTTTACTGTGGGGTTTTTGGTGGTTGTTTCTAATAGTTTTTGGTGGAGTCTTTGGGTTTTCTATATAAATATCATGTGATCTGCAAAAAGTGACACTTTTGCTCCTTCATTTCCAATTTGAATGACTTAACTTTGTCTTGCCTGATTACTCTGGCTAGGCCTTCTAGTGTTCTGTTGTACAAACATGGTGTTTATTCATCCTTATCTTGTTCCTGATCTTAAAGGAAAAGCTTTCAGTTTTTCACCATTGAATATGATATTAGCTGAGGGCTTGGATCTTGAGAATATGATGATAAGCACAATGAAGTCAGACAGAAAAAGTCAAGAACCATATGTGAGATGAAACTGAAAGCAACAAATGAACAAACAAGAAAAACAAACCAACAAAAACTCATAGACACAGACAACAGTATGTTGGTTACCAGAGGGGAGGGGGTGGAGGTCGTAATGGATAAAGGGAAATCAAATATATGGTGATGGGAGGAGACTTGACTTTGGGTGGTAAGCATACAATGCAATATACAGATGATGAATTAGAGAATTGCATACTTGAAAGCTATATAATTTTATTAATCAGTATCACCCCAATAAATTTTATTAAAACAAATAAGTATCAGGATGTGGAGAAATTGGAAATATTGTGCAATCTCGGGAGCAATGTAAAATTGCCCAACTATTTAGAAACAGTACAGATGTTGTTCAAAATATTAAAAAGAGAATGACCTTTTGAACAGAAATCACACTTCAGGGTACATATCCAAAAGAATTGAATGCAAGGTCATACATAGATATTTGCAAACCCATGTTTATTGCAGCTATCTTTCATAATAGGAAGGAGTTGGAAATAATTTATTTTTTAATCTAGGCACCACAAATGCTTTTTAAAAAATATGTATTTATATTTTATTGATTTCAGAGAGGGAGAGGAAGAGAGAGATAGAAACATCAATGATGATAGAGAATCATCGATTGGCTGCTTCCTGCATGCCCCACACTGGGGATCAAGCCTGCAACCCGGGCATGTGCCCTGACTGGGAATTGAACTGTGACCTCCAGGTTCATAGGTCAACACTCAACCACTGAGATATACCAGCTGGGCCAAATGCTTTTAATTTTAGTTCCAAATTTCTGTAACATTTATAGGTGAGAATAAAGTTAAATTAACTTTTTTAAAAAGATCTGAAATGGCTAAGAAGTAGATGGAAGTTACACTCACCTCATCTCAGGTCCAAATAAAATTACAACTAAATTATAGAATAATCAACCAGATTAACCAACTGAATATTAACTGAACACAAGTCTTACAACCAACTAGAGGCCCAGTGCATGAAATTCGTGCACGGAGTGGGGTTCCTCAGTCCAGCCTGCACCCTCTCCAATCTGGGACCCCTCGGGGGATGTCCGACTGCCAGTTTATCCCGATCCCACAGGCAGTCAGATATCCCTCTCGCAATCCTGGATGACTGGCTCCTAACCACTCGCCTGCCTGCCTGCCTGATCGCCCCTAACCCTTCTGCCTGCCTGCCTGATTACCCCTAACCCCTCTGCCTGCATGCATGATTGCCCCTAACTGCCTCTGCCTGCTGGACTGATCACCCCTACCTTGCCCCCTGCCAGCCTGATCTCCTCTACCTTGCCCCCCTGGTGGCCTATCACCCCTACCTTGCCCCCCTGCTGGCCTGATCGCCCCTAACTTGCTCCCCTGCCGGCCTGATTAACCCTAACTGCCTCTGCTTTGGCCCCCGGCCTAAGCCACAGTCTGGCCTCCCTCTATGGGAGGCGACCTGGTGGATCAGGGGAAGGCACTGCCCCCATTACCCCTCTGCTGCTGCCACTGCCGGCCTGAGCCTGGGCCATTCACAGCTGACCGTGGCTGCTTGAGCCTGGGCCCTTCACAGCCGCCCGCAGCTGCTTGAGCCTGGGCCCGGCCCTCACAGCAGCTGCCGCGGCTTTGTCCAAAAGGACATATGGATGGTCGTCCGAAAGACATCCACTCTAACTAGCATATTACCCTTTTATTAGTATAGATGTTTCTTCTCTCTCTCCCCCTCTCCCTTCCTCTCTGAAATTAATAAAAATATAATTTTTAAAAATGTGGTTGTCTACAAAAATAAAATTATTAAAAGAAAATTAAGCTATTGTTTGTGTCCAAGGGCTATGCATCTGTGCCTATAAATTCCCTGGTTAATCTCTCCCCACCCACCCAACCCTGCCTTCCCTTTGAGATTTGTCAGTCTGTTTCAGGCTTTTATGTCTATGGATCTATTTTGTTCATCAGTTTATTTTGTTTATTAGATTCCACATATGAGTGAGATCATGTGATACTTGTCTTTCTCTGATGGGCTTATTTCACTTAGCATAATACACTCCAGGTCCCTCTATGCTGTCTCAACAGGTAAAAGATCATTCTTTTTCTAGCCACATAGTTTCTTCTCTCTCTCCTCCTCTCCTTTCCTCTCTAAAATGTATCACAACTTTTTTATCCACTCATCTACTGATGGGCACTTGGGCTGTTTCCAGATCTTAGCTATTGTAAATTGTATATAAGGAACTCATACAACTTAACAAAAGGAAGACAAGCAATCCAATTTAAAAATGGGCAAAAGACCTGTATAGACACTTCTCTAAAGTGGGCATACAGATGTCCAAGAGACTTATGAAAAGATGTTCAACATCACTAATCACCAGAGAAAAGCAAATTAAAACCACAATGAGATATACCTTACACCTGTCAGAATAGCTACCATCAACACACCAACAAATGACAAGTGCTGGCAAGGATTTAGAGAAAAGGGAACCCTAGTACACTGCTGATGGGAATGCAGACTGTGCAGCTAGTATGGAAAACACTATGGAGTTTCCTTAAAAAATTAAAAATTAAACTGCCATTTGAGCCAGTGATCCCACTTCTAGGAATATATCTTAAGAAAACTGAAAACATGAATTGAAAAGAATATATGCACCCCTGGGTTCATAGATATCTTGGGTTTTATCCTCATAGATATCTTGGGATATAATACTACTACTATACATGTAGACATGATCCTTCCATATTTTTCCTTCACATTTCTATACTTCTTTATGTTTCCACACACAAAACCTAAAGAAACAATACAAGAAAGAAAACCAGAAACTGCTGCAGCACCTTCGAGTTATCTAAGAAGCCCCACAATTTTTTACTATTTTTTAATTTTTCAATTACAGTTGACATACAATATTGTATTAGTTTCAGGTGGACAACCCAGTAATTAGACAACTATATAACTTACTAAGTAATAACCCTGATAAATCTAGTTAACTCATTTGACATCATACATAGATAATACAACATTATTGACTATATTCCCTATGCTGTACTTTACATCCCCATGACTATTCTGTAACTACCAATTTGTATTTCTTAATCCCTTCACCTTTTTCACCTGTCCCCCAAACCTCCTCCCATCCAGCAACCATCAACATATTCTCTGTATCTATGAGTCTGTTTCTGTTTTGCTTGTTCATTTATTTTGTTTTTTAGATTCCACATATAAGTAAAATGATCTGGCATTTGTCTTTTTCTGTCTGAATTATTTCACTCAGCACAATAACCTCTAGGTCTACCCATGTTGTTGGAGATGGTGAGATATTTTTATGGCTGAGTCATATTTCATTGTATGTATGCACCACATTTTTATGTATTCATCTATTCATGGACAATTAGGTTCTTCCATATCTTGACTATTGTAAACATAGCCGCAATGAACAAATATATGTATTTAGCCTTTCAAATTAGTATTTGGGGTTTCTTCAGATAAATACCCAGAAGTGGAATTGATGGGTATTTGAGTCTCTTGTTATAGCCTTTGTTTTAAAGTTTGTCTGGTATAAGTATTGCTACCCCAGCTTTCTGGGTTTTTGTTGTTGTTGTTGTTTGTTTCCATTTTCATGAAATATTTTCCCATCCCTTTACTTTTCATCTGTATATGTCTTCCAATCTGAAGTCTCTCATAGACAGCATATGTAAGGGTCTTGTTTTGTTATCCATTCAGTCCTATATGTTTTTTTTTATTGGAGCATTTAACCCATTTTCATTTAAAGTGATTATTGATAGCTATATATTTATTACCATTTTATTCTTTCTAACTACGTTCCTTTTTTTCCCTTTCCTTTTCTAAAAGAAAACCATTTAACCTTTTTTATCATACTGGTTTGGTGGTAATAAACTCGTTTAGCTTTTATCTTGTCTCAGAAGCTCTCTACTTCACCTTCAATTTTTAATGATTATGTGAAGTTATCCCAGAAGCTCCTTAAACTATCCTCATTTTTGAAATTCCTTTTCTTTCTTTCTTTTCTGTTCTTATGTGGTATTCTCTGCTTCATCTACTCTACTATTGATTCTCTGTAATGTACTCTTTATTTCAGTTATTGTATTCTTCATTTCTGACTGGTGCTTTTCTATGTATCTCCTTGGTATGTTTTCTATCTCTTTGTTGAAGTTCTTACTGAGATAACTGAGTATCCTTATAACCAGTGTTTTGAACTCTGCATCTGAGAGATTGCTTGTCTCCATTTTGTTTTGTTCTTTTTCTGGAGTTTTGTTCTTTGTTTTTCCTCATTTGGGATATATTTCTTGATCAAGTCATTTGGCTTCCTCCTGTGTTTGTTTCTATGTATCAGGTAGAGCTGCTATATCTCCTGGTCTTGGTAAAGTGGCCTAATATAGTAGGTTTTCTGTAGGGCACAGTGGCACAGCCTCCCCATTCACCTTACCTGGGCACTCCAGGCACACACACCCCCACCTTGTATGGTCTATGTGCACCTTTCTGTTGTGGTTAAGCCTTGATTGTTAATAGTACATCAATGGGAGGGATCTATCTCCAGTCCAATTGGCAGCAAGGACTGGCCACAACTACCATGGAGAATCTGTTGTTCAGGGCTGACCCCACAGAGCAGAACTGGCTTCAGCAGGGCTATGGTGCTCATTTAGTCTGTCCCTTAACTGTGATCTTGTGGAAATGGTTTGGTGGTGCTTTGTTGAAGTATGAAGCTCTCTACAAGGTGTGATGGCTCTGGGGCCTCCGGAGAAATACAGGCAAGGTCAGCTACCACCTGTGCCCTATCCAGGGCCACTAGGCATGAGCTACAAAGTGATCTGCAGATGGCTGCTAGTTTTGCTGGGTTCGGAGGTGCCCAAAAGAGGCCAAGCTGCAAACCAAGGTCAGTTGTAGCTAGTGCTGGGCCTAGGGCTGCTTAGTAAGCAGTCCAAGGCAACCAAAGGCGAGATGTTACTTGAGAGATTTTAGGAAAGTCCACATCATGAGCCAATAAAGGCCATTTGAATGGAAAAGCAGCTTGTGTAGGCCTGCAAATTGAGTGAGGTAGAGTCTCAGGGAATCACCAGGCCAGGGCAGGTTGATAGAGATTCAAATATGGCATCTGCCTGCCAAGTCTGTGTGGGGAGGGCTTAGGAAAGGAATAATGGTTTCTGTCAGCACTTCTGTCTGAGAAAATGCTGTCCTTCCAGCCTTTGATAGACAATTCAGTTCCATCCCATATATTCCTGGTGCTTTTCAAGTTGCTATTGCAGTGCTAGAGTTCGGAGTGAGTGAATCCAAGTAAGTCCATGTGCAGGCCCTAACATTAAGAGGAACACCTGGGACTCAAGCAGCCTCCTGTCTCATTCAGCCACAGTCCCCACTAGTTATCACATCCAGAATTTATGGGGACTTCTCTTCCCAGCATTGGGACCCCTCCCTCATCAGGGAGGACCTCCACATCCGAGATATCCCTTCTGATTTGTAACCCACACATGTGAGTGTGGGACCAGCCCATTCCACATATTTACCCCTCCTACTAATAAATATGGGGCCTCTTCTGCATATCCTTAGTTATAAGGATTTCTGTTTAGCTAAACTTCAGGCAGTTCTGAATGATGGTTGTTTTGTACTTTTGATGAGGTGTGGGAGAAGGTGTGCACAGTATTTACCTACACAGCCATCTTGAACAGAAACCCACTCTAAAGGTGTTGTTGTTGTTTTTAAATGTGGATGTAATGGTGCATGATTAAGTGTTGCAAAATGCTTACATTTGGCCATACTACTCAATTATTTAATAATAGAGGCCCGGTGCATGAATTCGTGCACCCTCGGACTGGCCAGCGATCGGAGCTGATCAGGGGGCCAGTGTGCTGGGGGAAGAGACCATGGGAGGTTGGCTCCCACAGCAAGCAAACCAACGGCCGATTCTGTGAGGAATCGGGCTCCCTCCCCTCTCTTGTCTGGGTCTGGGGTGCGGGTGAACCAGATTTGGGGCTATCAGGACACCAACAGCAAGGTCTGGGTCAGTGTGCATCACAGCTACCAGCTGATCATTCCAGTCGTTCAGTTGTAACGGTCACTTAGGCATATATGCATATATATATATATATATATAAAAATTTACTACTTTATTTTTATTTAATTAATTAATTTATTTCCTATTTCTAGTTGGAACTATACCTAACTTGAACTATTCCTAATTGGACGTGTTTGACAGTCCTGACCTTATATTTGACACCTGTGTAGGATCACTACTTCTCTAACTGATTAAGTAGAAAATCTCCTGGTACTACTTCTGCTTCCTCATCTGGTAAGGAAAAATTATTTGGTAACCACCATTAATACAGTTAAGAAAGAGTATTTTCCTTCAATTTATGTTGACTTCATGTTAAAACATACATCCTGTGGTTTTAAGTAGTTAGTAAAAATTTGCTTCCAGTCCATTTGACTTTGTTGTCTACATTTTGAAATTTATAAGCTTTATAAAAATTGCAAAGTGGATAAAATTAGGAAACAAATTTTATGCTGGATACTTCTATTCTCTCTATTTGGTTTAATGAACTGGGACACACATTATATAATTGCAAAGAATAAAATAAAATACAATAAAATGCATTTAAGATGTATTTGAAAACTTTAATTGATTGGTATTTTAAATAAAGGTAAATATTTGGTTTAGAAATGTCTTTCAGAATGTTTAAAATTTAGTCTATTTTTTATAGCATTCTTTTGGTTTTCATAAATAATATAATTTAAATACAGCATTTTTTAAGTTTTAAAATACAGATGTTACCAATTATAAATATTGAAAATGTATAATAAAACATTTAAATATATATTTATTCCTTTTTTAATATAATAAGACTTTTCAGGTACTGTATTCCATTTTCAGTCACTAAAATTTAACTAACCTCTGTAATCCTCAATTTTTCGAGTTCACTTTCCAGCATCAGTTTCTTCTCTGATAACATTTGGAAATCATTTTGCATCTGTTTGTATTTCTAAAAACAAATATTATAATTTTAGTAACAATGAAAAGCAAAATAGAGAATCAATATAGAGAATTTATTTGAGTACTTAATTATTAAAGTAAGAAAGTCTTCATTAAATCATGAAAAGAATGAACCATTGGTACTAATCTGTAATGAGAAGTTATAATTGAGGCAGAAATAGTCAAAAGGAACTAGAAGTGACAATGAATTAAAGTTTAGAAAACTAAAGGATATTACAGTTAAGTATTCATAAGTGAAGTATTTCTGAGAGATAATAAGGTCTAATAAAATCAAAAAAATAAAAAAAGCTTTCCAGCTCACATATGTATAGAAATCTTTTGAATAAACTAATCATTGGATCTTTAAGATGACACATTCTGACAATTTCTAGAATCCATTAACAACAAGGACAAAGTACAATTTCAAATTGAGAGTGGCATACTTACAGTTTCTAACAAAATTTTATCATTCCTAGTTCTGAAAAAAATTAAAAATATATATAATTTTATGTTTTATTTATGTGACATACTTATATATATTCTTTGTAAAATAATTTAAGTATAACAGATAAGATTAGACTATACTTTGACTACCATTCCAAAAATTCAATGCTCTCCCCAGAGGGGTGGGAAAACTTTTTTCTGCCAAGGGCCATTTGGATATTTATAATATCATTCGTGGGCCATACAAAATTAGCCTGCTATATTTGGTCAAACATTTAATTAACTCACCCCTAATGTCTTGGCAAGGCCAGGCCACACGATTTTGTGGGCCTTATACAGCTTGAGGGCCAGACATTACACCCTTGCTCTGGAGATATTAGATTGCTGTATATCTTTCCAGAACTGTTCCATGAATTTGTAAATACTGCATGAACCTATTAGATTCTACAAATTTTTATTATTGGTTTGGATGTCCCTTGTATTTTTTCACATAAATGACATCACTATATATTCTCAACTTATTTTTTTTTCACTTAACACAATTTCTGGGATCTATTTATATTGCTAAACATATATCAACTCATTTATTTTAAATACCAGTTCTTTCTTTCCCTTCCTTCCTTTCTTTCTTCCTTTCTTTCTTTCTTTATTTTTTTCTTTCTTTCTTTTTTACTTAACAAGATACATTATATTTCATCCTCATCCAAAGATATGTTTATTGATTTGAGAAAGAGGGGGGGAGAGAGAGAGAGAGAGAGAGAGAGAGAGACCAGTTTGAGAGACAGACATCATCCATTGGTTGGTTCCCATCCAGGGATCAAACCTACAAACTAAGTATGTGCCCTGACCGAATATAGAACCTGCAACATTTTAGTGTACAGGATGACACCCAAACCAACTGAACCACTTGGCCATGGCTCCAACAAGATACATTTCTTTAAATTTACCTTTATTGGTAAAAGTATATATAGATATATAGATATAGATATAGATATAGATATAGATATAGATATAGATATAGATATAGATATACCCTTTGTTTCCCCACTGACCCCCTACTAGCCTGCCCCCTGACATGCCCCAGGCCTTCACCATACTATTGTCTGTTTCCAAGGGTTATGCTTATTCTATATGATAAAAGCCTAATATGCAAATTGTCCCTTCAACCAGGAGTTTGACCAGGGGGCGGGGCCAGTCACCAATCAATTGTGGCCCCTCCCTCTGGCCGGCCCAGCCCCCAATCAGCCCCTTGCTAGCACTTGTGCATCCGATTTTTTTTTTGTTTATTAGACTCCACATATGAGTGAGATCATGTGATACTTGTCTTTCTCTGACTAGCTTATTTTGCTTAACATAATCCTCTCCAGATCCCTTCATGCTGTCTCAAGGTGTAAGAGATCCTTCTTTTTTACTGTTGCATAGTATTCCATGGTATAAATGTGCCACAGCTTTTTTATCCACTCATCTGCTGATGGGCACTTAGGCTGTTTCCAAATCTTAGCTATTGTAAATTGCACTGCTATGAATATAGGGGTGCATACTAGTACATTCTTTCTGATTGATGTTTCAGGTTTCTTAGGATATATTCCTAGAAGTAGGATCACAGGGTCAAGTAGAAGTTCCATACTGTTTTCCATAGTGGCTGCACCAGTCTACATTCCCACTAGCAGTGTACTAGGGTTCCCTTTTCTCTACATCCTTGCCAGCACTTGTCATTTGTTGATTTGTTGATGACAGCTATTCTGACAGATGTGAGTTGATACCTCATTGTCATTTTAATTTGCATCTCTAATAATTAGTGATTTTGAGCATTTTTCATATGTCTTTGGCCTTCTCTATGTATACTTTGGAGAAGTGTCTATTTGGGTCCTTTGCCTATTTTTTAATTGAATTGTTTGTCTTCCTTTTGTTAAGTTGTATGAGTTCCCTATATATTTTGGAAATTAACCCCTTATCAAATGTATCATTGGCAAATATGTTCTCCCATATAGTGGGCTCCCTTTGCATTTTGTTGAGGGTTTCCTTTACTATGCAGAATCTTTTTATTTTGATGTAGTCTCATTTGTTTATTTTCTCCCTTTGTTTCCCTTTCCTGAAGAGACATATTAGCAAACACATTAATACAAGAGATGAAATTGAAGCAGTAATTTAAAAAAAAACTCCCAGCAAAAAAAAGTGCTGGTTCAGATGGCTTCACAGGGGATTTTTACCAAATATTCAAAGAAGAACTAACACTTATCATGCTCAAACTATTTCAAAAAATCCCAAGGAAGGAACACACTTTCAAGCTCTTTTTATGAGGCCAGCATTACCCTAATTCCAAAACCAAATAAAGATGCTACCAAAAAAGAGAATTACAGGCCAATATCCCCGATAAACATAGACACTAAAATCCTCAACAAAATGTAGCAAATTGGATCCAGCAATATATTAAAAAGATGATACACCATGATCAAGTGAGATTTATTTCAAGGCTGCAAGGCTGGTACAATGTCCACAAGTCAATAGATGACATAAACAAATTGAAAGACAAAAATCACATGATCATATCAATAGACACAGAAAAAATATTCAACAAAATCTAACACCCATTTTTGATAAAAAAAAACTTTCAGCAAAGGGGATTAGAGGGATCATTCCTAAACATAATAAAGGCCAAATATGACAACTCTACAATCAAATCATATGCAATGGGCAAAAACTAAAACCATTTCCCCTAAGAACAGGAACAAGACAGGGATGTCTGCTTTCACCACTCTTATTCAAAATAGTACTGGAAGGCTTAGCCACAGGGATCAAATAAAAAGAAGAAATAAAAGTCATCCAAATTGAAAAGAAGAAGTAAAACTGTTATTATTTGGAGATGACATGATATTGTACATAGAAAACCCTAAAAACTCCACCAAACAACTACTAGATTGAATAATGATTTCTGCAATGTAGAAAGATACAAAATTAACACCCAGAAATCTGTGGCATTTTTTTATTATTTTTAAAAATATATTTTATTAATTTTTTACAGAGAGGAAGGGAGAGGGATAGAGAGTTAGAAACATCAATGAGAGAGAAACATCGATCAGCTGGCTCCTACACACCTCCTACTGGGGATTTGCCTCTAACCAAGGTACATGCCCTTGACTGGAATCGAACCTCGGACCCTTGAGTCCGCAGGCCGACGCTCTATCCACTAAGCCAAACCGGTTAGGGCCTGTGGCATTTTTATACTCCAATAATATATTCTCAGATAGAGAAATGAATAAAACAATCCTACTTACCATTACAATAAAAATATTAAGATACTTATGAATAAACTTAACCCAGGTAATAGAGATAAAAGACCTGTACTTAGAAAACTACAGGACACTGAAAAAAGAAATAGAGGAAGATATAAACAAGTGGAAGAATATACTGTGTTCATGGATTGGTAGAATTAACATAATTAAAGTGTCCATACTACCCAAAGCAATCTACAGAGTCAATGCAATCCCTCTTAAAATACCAACGGCATATTTCACAGATTTGGAAAAAATATTCTAAAAAGTTGTATAGGACCAAAAAATACCCCAAATAGCCACAGCAATCTTGAGAAACAAGAACAAACTTGAAGGGATCACAATACCAGATATAAAACTACTAGAGGCCCGGTGCACAAAAATTTGTGCACTCGGGGGGGAGAGGGGGTCCCTCAGCCCGGCCTGTGCCCTCTCGCAGTCTGGGACCCCTCAGGAGATAACGACCTGCTGGCTTAGGCCTGCTCCCGGGTGGCAGAGGGCAGGCCCAATCCCTAGGTGCAGCCCCTGGTCGGGCTCAGAGCAGGGCCAATTGGGGAGTTGGGGCGCCGCCCCGTGTCATGCACAGAGCAGGGCGGATATGGAGGTTGCGATGCCACCCCTAGTCACGCTCAGGTTACGGCCGATTGGGGGGTTGGGGCACCGCCCCCTGTCACACTCAAGGCATGGTCAATAGGGACGTTGCGGTGCCACCCCGTCATGCACAAAGCAGGGCGGATCAGGGGGTTGGGGCACTGCCCCCTGTCATGCACAGAGCGGGGCCCATCAGGGGGGTTGGGGCTCTGTACCCTGTCACACACAGAGCAGGGCGGATCAGAGGGTTGGGGCTCTGTACCCTGTCATACACAGAGCAGGGCTGATCAGAGGGTTGAGGAGCTCCCCACTGTCACTCACAGAGCAGGGCCCATCAGGGGGGTTGGGGCACTGCCCCCCGTGACACACAGAGCAGGGGGGACCAGGGGGTTGGGGCGCCACCACTCTCACACTCAGGGCAGGGCCGATGGGGAGGTTATGGCTCTACCCCGTCACACATAGAGCAGGGCCCGTGTGTGGGGGGTGGGGTTGGGGTGCCACCCTCTATCACCCACAGAGCAGGGCCGATCAGGGGGTTGGGGCGCTGCACCCTGTCACACACAGAGCAGGGCCGATCAGGGGGTTAGGGTGCTGCACCCTGTCACACACAGAGCTGCAGGGCGATCAGGGGGTTTGGGCACTGCCCTGTCACGCTGATCCTGGTGCCGGGAGGCCTCGTGGCTCTGCTGATACCTGTGCTGGGAGGCATATTACCCTTTTACTATATAGAATAGCAGCCTGGTGCATGGGTGGGGCTGGCTGGTTTGCCCTGAAGGGTGTCCTGGATCAGGGTGGGAGTCCCCACTGGGGTGCCTGGCCAGTCTGGCTGAGGGGCTGAAGGCCGTTTTCAGGCTGACGGGTGACTGAAGCTCCCAACCGCTCTTTTTTTTCTTTTTTTTTTATTCTGGGCCAGCTTTAGCTCTGAGGCCTCGGCTGCTGAAAACAGGTTTCTGGCCTTTGTTTCCTTCTGTATTTGATACAATGTTGCGGTCCCACTGGCTGAAGCCAGGCTGAGTAAAGCAGGTTTCTGGGGGTTTTTTAGCTTCTATATTTGCAACATAGTTGCTTAGAGTTGCAGCTGAGAGGCCGGCAAGTCAGGCGGGGAACGTTGGAGTCCTCCGTCACTGAAGCAAGCAAGCCTCCCTGTTCGCATGAGCTGCCTGGCTGCCGGCCGCCATCTTCGCTGGCAGTTAATTTGCATATCCCCCTGATTAGCCAATGGGAAGGGTAGCGTTCGTACGCTAATTACCATCTTTCTCTTTTATTAGATAGGATACTACAAATCACTGTAATCAAAACAGCCTGGTACTGGCATAAGAACAGGCATATAGATCAATGGAACAGAACAGCGACCCAGAAATCAACCCAAACCATTATGCTCAATTAATATTTGAAAATAGAGCTAAGAGCATATAATGGAGTAAAAACAGTCTCCTGAATAAATGATGCTGGTAAAATTGGACAGATACATACCAAAAAGATAAATCTAGACCACCAACTTACACCATTCACAAGAATAAACTCAAATGGATAAAAGACTTACATGTAAGTCATGAAACCATAAAAATTCTAGAAGAAAACATAGGCAACAAGATTCATTTTTATTTTTTTTCTTTATTAAATGTATTTTTGCTATTTTGTTTTGCATTTCCCAGATCACAATTCTGGTTGTGCATCTTCTAAAATGTTTACTGGCCATTTTTGTCTCTTCCTTAAATTATATATACTTTGCCTATTTTTTGAGAATTGTTTGCCTTTTTATGGAATTATATATTCTTATTATCATTCCTTTGTCTTGTATGTACACAATAATTTTCTCCTAGTTCATGGCTTATCTTTAAACTTTGATTCATTTTTTGAACAAGATGTTTCAAATTTTGATAGAATAAAATGCATTTCCCTATAGTTATAATTTTCTTTTCTTACATTTAGGTCTGTAATCAACATTAAATTTAGTTTTTTTAATGGTATGAAGACTCTGTCATTATATTTTTGATCAGATGGATGTTTTTGCCTTGCCAGTGCCCTAGCTGGCCACTGAAGTTCATTCAACGACTTTAAATTTGCCGCATCTTATATAATAAAAACCTAATATGCTAAGTGTCTAGTCGGCCATTCAACCAATCAAAACATAATATGCTAATGATATGCTAAGGCCACTCAACCGCTCGCTATGACATACACTAACCACCAGGGGGCAGACAGTTGACCAGTCACTATGGCATGCACTGACCACCAGGGGGCAGTCAACTGGTTGACCAGTCGCTATGACATGTACTGACCACCAGGGGGAAGACACTTAGACTGGTAGGTTAGCTTGCTGCTGGAATCTGGCCGATCAGGACTGAGCAAGATGAGCCAGACATGCCATGGAGCCCTCTCATGGTCCCTCCCTGGCTGGCCAACCTCCCGCATCTCTCTCGCACCCTGATTATGCATGTGTGGGGTCCCTCGGCCTGGCCTGAGCCCTCTCACAATCCAGAACCCCTCGGGGGATGTTGGAGAGCCGATTTGGCCCAATCCCTCAGGGGGAGCACCACTCAGCCAGAAGCTGGGCTCACAGCTGGCAAGCGCAGCAGCAGTGGTGGGACCCTCTCCTGCCTCCACAGCAGCACTAAGGATGTCCGACTTCTGGCTTCTGTTGGGAGTGGGACTAAGCCATCAGTCAGACACCCCTCAGGGCTCCTGGACTGCGAGAGGGAGTAGGCTGGGCTGAAGGACCCCCCTGAGTGCACAAATTTCATGCACTGGGCCTCTAGTTGGAGATAATATGACTCCATTTTTATATAACTTCCTATGACACATGTAGCTGAGCTAAAGACAATTGGAAAGATAAAACAGCCTGCTAACCTCACTTCTGACCCTATGCGTTCTTCGAGATAACATGATGGATCTCTTAAAAGGCCTGCTTTCCCATCAGGACTATACATGATTCTGATGATAGGCAGTGTTCTCACCAATGTTGACAATTTCATCACCAACACTGTACTACAGCTTTCAGCATTCTGTAGTACTAGAGGCCCAGTGCACAAAAATTTGTGCACTCGAGGGGTGGGGGGTCCCTCAGCCTGTCCTGCACCCATTTGCAGTCTAGGACCCTTTGGGGGATGTCCACCTGTCTACTTAGGCCCACTCCCCAGGGGATCAGGCTTAAGCTTGCAATCAGACATCCTTCTGGCAGCAAGGGAGCCCTTGGGGGATGTCCGACTAAAGGCTTAGGCCCCCAAGGGAGCTGTGATGAGGAAGCTGGGGTGACAGAGGAGCTACACAGTCCCGTCCCGCCACCCTGGGTCGGGTCGCACATGGGACGCCAGGGCGGGCCGGCCGATCGCTGCTGCCCCCCCGGCCACCCCGGGTTAGGTAGTACATAGGATGCTCATCGCCCCAGGTCACAGATAGCAAGCCTGGATGGTGGCAGGGCAGGCAGGATGGCCCTGTCCTGCCCCACTGCCCCAGGTGGCAAATAGTAAGCCCGGATGGCAGCAGGGCAGGCTGGATGGCTCTGACCCGCCCTGCCTTCAGTATGCAAATTAGCAGCCATCTTTGTTGATGGTTAATTTGCATATCACGCTGATTAGCCCATGGGAGGCGTAGCAAAGGTACGGTCAATTACCATGTTTGTCTATTATTAGATAGGATGCTTTCACAAACCATCTTATAATCCAATCTTTAATTGGAACCCCAACTTGTCCCATAAATAAAGTAAGAACTTTTCAAGGTCCCCTGGATATATACTTATTTTTTCATTTCCCCCTTTCACTACAGATCAACAGTTAGACCAACAACTTGACCAGATCCTCATGAATAGGTCTATTAGCTCTCCCCAAAACCAGCATGATTACCCTATTGTGCCACTGTATAATTCATGCATAATAATAAAATACTATCCTTTTTTCTTTATGTTATTCTATATTAACATGACTTTCATCCCATTACTCTGATCATTACTAAGTATTTCAGAAATAGACCTCACCCCTTTTTTTGAGAATCCCCTCCTTCACCCCTCTGAATCAATATAATTTGACTAGAGTTGGTTGGTCCAAAAATAGGTACCTGTTCCAGCTGAACTAGAGATATTCTCACTTATAGACTTATTCAGTACTATCCCTCACAGTGACTAAAGCTGAAAGATTAAACCTTAGGAATTGTCAGTAATCAAGGATGGCTTCCCACCTATGGGAAAAATAAATTAACCAAAAAAAAAAAATGGAAAGAAAGGGTCTGCAATGGGAGAAAATAACGTTCATGTATGGAGTAGAAAAAAAGGGGGGGGGCGTCGTAAGCATCTTTTCATATGTCTATTGGCCATCTATATGTCCTTTCTGGTGAAGTATCTATTCAAGTCCTCTGCCCATTTTTTAATTGAATATTTTGGGATTTTTTGTTGTTGTTGAGTAGTAGTATGAGTTCTTTATGAATTTTTTATATTAACCCCTTAACAGATGTATCATTGACAAATATCTTCTTCCATATAGTAGGTTGTCTTTTCCTTTTGTTCATGGTTTCCTCTGCTGTGCAAAAACATTTTAATTTGATGTAATCCCATTTATTTATTTTTGTTTTGTTTTCCTTGCCCAAGGAGATACATCCTAAGAAGTATTCCTAAGAGATATGTCAGAAATTTCACTGCCTATGTTTTCTTCTAGGAATTTTATGGTTTTGAGTCTTTCATTTAAGTCTTTAGTCCATTTCGAGAATTTTCTGTGTATGGTATAAGAAAGTGGTCTAGTTTCATTTTTTTTGCATGTGTCTGTACAATTTTACAACACCATTTATTGAATAGACTGACTTTACCCCACTGAACATTCTTCCCTCCTTTGTCATATATTAACCACAATGAGATATCACCTCACACATGTCATATGGCTATCATCAATAAATCAACAAACAACAAGTGCTGGCATAGATTCAGAGAAAAGGGAACCCTTGTGCACTGTTCATGGGAATACAGAATGGTACAGCCTCTATGGAAAACAGTATGGAGTTTCTTTAAAAAAAAATAAAAATGGGGCCCTAGCTGGTTTGGCTCAGTCGACCTGCAGACTGAAGGGCCCCAGGTCTGATTCCGGTCAAGGGCACATGCTCAGTTTGTGGGCTCAATCCCCAGTGGGGGGCGTGCAGGAGGAAACCCATGATTTGCTCTCATATTGATGTTTCTATCTCTCTCTCCCTCTCCCTTCCTCTCTGAAGTCAATAAAAATATAAAAAAATAAATAAATAAAAATAGACCTTCCTATGACCCAGTTATTAGTTCATATTAGAAACCCAAAAAACTAATTTGAAAGAATATATTCACCCCATATGTGCATTGCAGCACTATTTACAATAGCTAAGATATGGAAGCAAGCCCATTAGTAGATGAGTGGATAAAAAATTTGTGGTGTAGTGATGTCAATGAGGCTCAGTGGTTGAGTGTCAATGTATAAACCAGGAGGTCAGGTTTGATTCCCAATCAGGGCACAGGGTCGCTGGCTCAATCCACAGCAGGGGGCATGCAGGAGGCAACCAATTGATGATTGTCATCATTGATGTTTCTATCTCTCTCTCTCTCCAATCCTCTCTGAAATCAAGAAAAAAAAAAAATATATATATATATACATATATATATATCTACACTAATAAAAGAGAAAAATGGTAATTGGTGTACGACGATACCCTTTTCATTGGCTAATCAGGGCTATATGCAAATTAACTGCCAACTATGATTGGCAGTTAACTGCCAACAAGATGGCGGTTAATTTGCATATGTAGGCACAATGCAGGGAGGCGAAAGGGAAAGCAGGAAGAAGCCCCCTGCCACTGACAGTGATTAGAAACCCAGGGGGGAGCTAAGAGCTGGGGGGCAGGGCAAAGGCGGCCCTGGGACCGCCTTTGCCCTGCCCCCCAGCCATGATCGGAGAATCAGGTGCCTTTTCCACCCTGGCCAGTGATAGCAGGAAGTAGGGGTGAAGCCAGCGATGGGAGCTGGGCACGGTCGAAGCTGGCAGTCCCAGGAGCTAGAGGTCCCTTGCCTGGGCCTAAAGCGGAGCCCACGATCGCGGGGCGGCTGCAGCTGTGGGTCCCTGCTGCCCGAGCCGGATGCCTCAGCCAGAGGCGTTAGGCCTGGGCAGGGGTGGAGCCTGCAACCGTGGGGAGCTGGGGGTCCCCTGCCCAGGCCTGACACCTCTGCCGGAGACCTCAGGCCTGGTCAAGGGGCCGATCCGGTGATTGGTGATCGGAGGGTGATGAGGGTCAACTCCTCTGGCCGAGGCATCAGGCCTGGGTGGGGGGTGGAGCCGGGGATTGGGGGGATATGATGGTCCCCTTGCCCAGGCCTGAAGCCTGGGTCAGAGGTGTCAGGCTTGGGCGGGGGGTGGAGCAAGCAATCAGAGGGAGATGGGGGTCCCCTGCCCAGGCATGATTCCTGGGCCAGAGGCATCAGGCCTGGGCTGGGGGCAGAACCAGTGATGGGGGGAAATGAGGGTCCCCTGCCCAGGCCTGACACCTCTGTCAGAGGTGTCAGGCCTGGGCAAGGGGCCGATCCTGCGATTGGAGGGTGATGGGGGTCAACGCCTGAGGGCTCCCAGTATGTGAGAGGGGGCAGGCTGGGCTGAGGGACACCCCCCCACACACACACACACACACACACACAGTGCACGAATTTCGTGCACCGGGCCCCTAGTATATATATATATATATATATATATATATATATATATATATATGTAAATATATATATATATTTTAAAAGAAACATTTTAAAAAGTTGTGGTATATATAATGGAATATTACTTGGCCATAAAAATATTTGAAATCTCGCCAAAACCGGTTTGGCTCAGTGGATAGAGTGTCGGCCTGTGGACTAAAAGGTCCCAGGTTCGATTCCGGTCAAGGGCATGTACCTTGGTTGTGGGCACATCCCCAGTGGGGTGTGTGCAGGAGGCAGCTTATCGATGTTTCTAACTCTCTATCTCTCTCCCTTCCTCTCTGTAAAAAATCAATAAAATATATTTTTAAAAAAATATTTGAAATCTCACAATTTGCAACAGCATGGACCTCAAGGGTATTATGGTCAGTGAAATAATTCAGTCAGAGAAAGATAAATACCATATGATTTCACTTATATGTGGAATCTAAAGAACAAAATTAATGAACAAACAAAACAGAAACAGACTCACAGATAAGCAGACTGATAGTTGCCAGAGGGGATGGGGATTGGGAGACCAGATGAAAGAGATAAAGGGATTAAGAAGTAGAAATTGGGCCCAGTGTTGATTCCCTCTCAACACTGATGTTTCTATCTCTCTCTTCCTCCCTGAAATCAATAAAATTATTTTTTAAAGAAGGAGAAATTAATAGCTACAAAGTAGTCATGGGCTTGTAAAGTATAGCATAAAAAATATTATAATAATTATGTGTGGTGCTAGAAAGGTAATAGAAATATCAGTGCGAATACTTTGTAAATTATACAGTTGTTTACCCACCAAGCTGTACAGCTAAAACTAATACAAAATAACAATAAAATGTTTTGAAAAGTATCTTGATAGTGTTCAAGTTCTGGTTTATACTTGTTTCTAATACCAAGCCATATTGCTATCATTAGGCTCAATGAACTACCCATAATCTTAGTAATAAAATGTCTTTTGCTCAGACTAATTTGATTTAGGATTTTGACCTAAGCACTCAGCCACCTGGTAGAAGTTCAATAAATTCAGTATGTTCTAAAAGTTTTAGTGTAGTTTTAAGCACCAATGACTTCAGAGATATAAATGCCATGACTTACAAAAAAATAGAAAATCTGACAGCTTAATTATTTCCACTTCCTTAGCATAAGATAGTTTTGTGAATTTTGAACAACAAATTTTGTTTCAATCTCTCTGACTGAATATAGAAAATGCAGACCCAAGCAAAAAATTTAACTAAAAAAATATATTTTTTAATTTGAATTCAAAAAAATTTAAATAAGTGCAAAACAAATGTATATAATCAAATTGCAATGTTTATAATACTTGTATTATTACAGTTCTGAAGTTTTTAAAGTTTAAAACCACACTAAGACATTTGACACATCCTGTATTAACAGCATCACATATCAAAATATGAGGTGAGGCAGATGACTATTATCACTTGGAAAAAAAATAGGCATTCAAGAAAGAGCACTAAAACCTTTCACCAATATGAACAATATAAAAGAGTTGTGACAGAAGATTTAAAAAGAATATTTCTTTGTAAAGAACTATCAGGTGTCTTGGGCCCTAACCCAAACCCTTAAGGGAGGGATGAATATGGTTAACCTTATCTCAAGCCTAGAAAGGCACTTTAAACAGAATATTCAGAAAAATTCGTATGTTATCTCTAGTTATAGAAAAGGAAGGCAGTGACAATCAAGACCTTTCTTGTATATCCTACCTTTCTTCTCTCCTTTTCCAAACACATGAAGAACAGAAACTACAACTACTTAATGGGAAAGAAAGCAATAAAAGAGAAAAGCCAGCCTGGCTGGCATGGCTCAATGGTTGAGTATCAGCCTATGAACCAGGAGGTCACGGTTCAATTCCTGGTCAGGGCACATGCCTGAGTTACAGGTTCAATACCCAGTAAGGGGCATGTAGGAGGCAGAGGGTATGAAGGAATATCATTGATGTTTCTATTTCTCTTTTCCCCTCCCTTCCTCTCTGAAATCAATAAAAATATGTTTTAAAAAATATAAAAGCTAAAAGCTAACCACATGTCCAAGCAGGCTCCAGCTGGGATACTGGGATGGGAGAGGAAGAGAAGTTTAACTTTGAATAAAAATTAAAATATTGACTATAATATTTGACAAGAAATATTAATTTTATACTTAAAGCAGTGTTTGTGACTTAGATGTAAATGAATTATTCTTTAAGAGTAATCAGAATACCCTAATTTTTATTCAGGAGCAAGGGGAAATTAACCCAAATTATCAAATATAAATGAATGCAAAGGAAAAAAAGAGCTTTGTGATTTCATTCCACAATATGTGTTTTTTCAGCATACTAGTTGTATAACTAATATAACCTTAGCCACCAAAAGAACCATAGGTCATCCACAGTGCTTTTGAAGATATTTCTTGACATGCAAAGAAATATACAAAGATATTCTAACCAAACAATTGTATGAAACTTATTTTGACAATAACACAATTTGAGTTGGAAATTCTCTCCTATAAAGTAACCCCTTCAGCTATTCTTTCTACAGCTTTCTGTTATACCCAGGAATTATAAAACCTTCTGTAATTAGCACCAATAGCTAATATGAGGAGCTAGAATAAATAATAGTATACATGTCTTTTAATACCATGGTCCAATGGAAAGAATATTCATGGAAATTAACCTCCTTCTTTAATAATGTCCCTAGAACATGTTAAAGCTTTCATCTGACAAAGCTGTGCAAGTTCTTACCCTATCCTTCTAATAGGGAGGATTCTAAAAAGGGAAAATGGTAAATAGAGCCTACATACCAAAAATCTGGCCATTAATGAGTACAAGCCATACATCCTTTAGTTCCATTATTAGCAGCTTCCCTGGACTTTCATTACATTTTCTTTAAACTTTTGTTGAAATTTTCCATGACTGTTTTGCATAAATGTGGCTAAATTTCGATGAAGCTCATTTTCGTCCTGATGGCTTGTTTAATCGACAAAATTGTCAAATTTGGGGTTCAGAAAATCCACGAGTGATTGTTGAGAAACAAATGCATCCGCAGTGTGTCACTGTTTGGTGCGGATTTTGGGCTGGAGGGATCATCGGACCATTCTTCTTTGAAAATGCGGCTACCCAGGCAATAACAAAAGAGTGTGTACGTGCCAGCAAAGCCGTGGAGGCCATTTACCCAATATGCTATTCCATACATATCCCTATACAGTATACTTTATGAATCAATAAAAATTTATAATTTTTAATTATAAACCTGTGTTTTCTATCAAAATTATTTCTTGCGTGAATTTTGGGACACCCTTTATTAATTGTTGATCACTGGATTTTATAACTAGAAAATATGATCATGCAAAACTTCCTACTTTTTCAATGTTGAATCTAAATAAAAATTTTTGAAAACACTAAGTGATATGAACTTTCTGAATATGTTTAACTTTAAAACATTCATCTAAAAATAATTATGAATTTATAAAAATTATCAATAAGTCAAAAATATATATACAAGTGACATTTTGTATGTTTGTAATTTTTACTTTCTAAATTTTAAAATATACATAACACAAAATTTGTCTATTAACCATTTTTAAGTCCATAATACAGTTAAAAATATTCACATTGTTGTGCAATCTCCAGAACTCTTTCATCTTGAAAAACTGAAACTCTGCACCCATTCAACAAGTCCCTATCCCCCATTCTCCCCAGTCCCTGGCAACCACCACTCTATGCTCTGTCTCTATGAATTTGACTACACAGTGTACCTCATATAAATGAAATCATAAAACTTTTGTCTTTATGTGACTGGCTCATTTTACTTAGCATAATATCCCCAATGTTCATTCAGGTTGTACCATGTGTCAGAATTTCCTCCTTTTTAAATATTGAATCATATTCTATTGTACTTATATATTTCATTTTCTTTATCCATTCATTCATCATTGCACACTTGGGTTACTTCCACTTCTTTGCTCTTGTTATAATGCTACAATGAATATGTGTGTATAAATATCTCTTCAACATGTTAATTTTAATTTGAGGGTTATATACCCAGAAATGAAAATGCTGAATCATTTAGTAATTGTATTTTTAAAATTTTGAGGAGCTGATATACTATTTCACATTGTAACTATACAATTTTACATTCTGTGTGATTATAATTTTAAGCTTTAAAATTATACATATCATAAAAATTGATGTAAGAACACTAAATTTTAACAGTAATATTATTTTCTTCTATTTCCAATTTTTCTAAAATAAATACGTATTCAGTTTTATAATTGAAAAAAATTATTTTAAAAGCTTACCTCTCTAACATATTTGACTGTTTCTCAAATATTTTCAACATGGTGTCCAGTCGATTAGGTACTGAATACATAGTTTCTATTGTTTAAAAAAAAGAAAAGATTTAAAGATATTATAAATGACTGAAGTTTACCTCCATGGTGATATAACTCACTTCTATATGTGTGAGAACTACACAAGCATAGGGAAGAGACAGCAGGGTCATATTAAGTACTCAAGGAACAAAATGCTTAAGATAAAAATAGTTGCCATTTGCAAGACACTACACTACTTTATAGTTTCCCAATTCTCAAACCAAAAAAAAGGAAGATACTATCACCATTTGCAAATAAATAAATTGAGGCTCAGAGTGATTATATAACATGATCAAAACTATGCATCTATAAGTGACAAAAGTGGACTGAGGTCCAGTGTGTGTGACCTCCTTCTGAAATTGTGTATAAGAAGACTTTAGGATGCTTAGAGAACTGCTTTGGTTGCTGCTGCTAAGCCAGTAAATTCTATGGGAAGAATCTAACAACCTTGCTAAATATTTTCAGCTGAATCAAATAACCCAAAAAGTTACCTAAGATGCTACTTAAAAGGGACTCAAGATAATGAGGATCCATAACAGTGAATTTTTAGGGTAGTAACACAAGACTCTTGAATCTTGAAACACAAGAATTATATGACAAAAAAAAGTCCCTGCACTGTTTTTGCTATATAAACAAAACATTACAAGTGCAAAGAAAATGTTAAGTAACATGAAAGCATACCACAGTTCCTTCCTATTCATTGACATGAGATGTCTCTCCATTTATTTATATCTTCGTTAATTTCTTTCATCAGAATGTTGTACTTTTCTTCATATACATCTTGTACATATTTAATTAGATTAGTATCTTAGTATTTGGTTTTGGTGTGGATGCAAATGGTGTGTGTAAAGTTTCAAATTCTATTTTGTTCATTGCTTATATATAGGGAATAACTGCAATAAGAAAATTCAATATTTTAAGATACCAGTTCCTGCCAATTTGTTTAGATTCAATGTGATCCCAATCAAAATCCCAGAAAGTTATTTTGTGGATATCAACAACCTAAATTCTAAACTTAATATGGAAAGGCAAGAGATCAAGAGAAGCCAATACAATAGCCTATCTAATAAAAAAGTAACATGTAAATTAACCATCACTTTGCGATAAAGATGGTGGTGCCCACAGCCAATAAGGAGGGAATATGCAAATTGATGCAATGAAGATGGCAGCACCAGTCAGAACCACAGAGCCAGCCAGAGCAGGCAGGAGGCTTGGCTTCCTGGGTCACCCCAGAGACCCAGGAATCCAAGCCAGGCTCCATGGCTGCTGCTCAGACAAAGTCATAGTGGAAGGGCCAAGGCAGAGGTGGTTAAGGGTGATCAGGCCAGGAAGGGAGGGCAGTTGGGGGTGATCAGGCAGGCAGTGGGGGAAGTTGGGGGCAAGCAGGCTGGCAGGGGAAGCCAGTTGGGGGTGAACAGGACTGCGGCCGGGGTGGAGGAGGGCAGTTGCGGGTGAGCAGACCAGCAGGGGAGTGGGGGGCAGTTTAGGGCAATCAGGCTGGCGGGGGGGGGGGTAGTTGGGAGTGAGCAGGCCAGCAGGGGCGTGTCAGGTGGGGCCAAGCAGGCCAGCAAGGGGGGGGGGGCACTAGGGGACGAGCAGGCCAGCATGGGGGGAAGTTGGGGGCAAGAAGGCCATCAGGGGAGGCAATTGGGGCCAAGCAGGCTGGCAATGGGGTTCAGTTGGGCATGCTCAGGCCAGCGGGAGGGGCAGTTTGGGGCAAGCATGGTGGCATGGGGGGCAGTTGGGGGCGAGCAGGCTGGTAGACAGGGCAGTTGGGGTCAAGCAGGCTGGTGGGGAAGGCAGTAGGGGGCAAGCAGGATGGCAGGGGGTGCCATTGGGGGCGATCAGGACAGCGAGGGTGGAAGTTGGGGGGGGGATCAGGCCAGCAAGGGGGGACATTTGGGGGTGAGAAGGCCGGTTGGGGGACAGTTGGGGGCAAGCAGGCTGGCAGGCAGAGTGGTTAGGGGCAATCAGGCAGGCAGGCAGGTGAGCAGTTAGGAGCCAGCAGTCCTGGATTGTGAAAGGGATGTCTGACTGCTGGTTTAAGCCCAATCCCACAGGGGGTCCCAGATTGGAGTGGGTGCAGGCCGGGCTGAGGGACATCCCTCTGTGCATGAATTTTGTGCACTGAGCCACTAGTTAGAGAATAAAGCAGAATAACTGACACTATCCAAATTTAAGACTTACTAGAAAACCTACAATAATTCAGAGAGTTTGCAAAAGGATAAACAAACAGATCAATGGAACTGAGTAGAGATCCCAGAAATAAACTCATACAAATATAGTCAACTGGTCCTTGGCAAAAGAACAAAGGCAAAAAGGTTAGTCTTAATGGAAATAGATTAGTCTTTTCAACATATGAGACTGGACAAACTGTAAATTTATATGCCAAAAAAATATAATAATCTAGACAGACATTACATCCTTTACAAAGATTAACTCAAAATGGATCACAGATTTAAATGTAAAATACAAAACTATAAAACTTCTAGAATATAGGATAAAATCTAGATTAGCATTTAAAGATAATATTTTAGATAAAACACCAAAAGCACAATTCATGAAAGAAAAAACTAAAAAGTTGAACTTTATTAAAATTAAAAACTTCTACTCTGCACAAGATGCTTGCTAAGACAATCCTATCTAATAAAAAGGGAATATGCTAATTTACCCTCATGCCATCGCAAAGATGGCGGTGCCCACAGCCAATAAGGAGGGAATATGTTAATTGACTGCTCCACCCTCAAATATGGCAGCGCTCACAGCCAATAAGGAAGGAATATGCTAATTGATTGCCATGCCCTCAAAGATGGCAGCACCCACAGCCACAAGATGGTGGCTCCCAGTCCCCTCAGCCCTGCCAGGGCCACAGGTGCACAGCAAGGCCGGGCACCCCCCAGGAGGGCCCGGCCACTCTGTGTGCCTGCCTCCAGAGACCCCCAGTCCCCTCAGCACCCCAGCCACCCAGGGCTGGCCTGAGGCACAGGCAAGCCTTGGATGGTAGCTGCCCAGCTGCCCAGGGCTGGCCTAAGGTGCAGGTAAGCCTCAGATGGCGTCTGCCTAGCCACCCAGGGCCACCCAAGGCTCAGGTAACCAGTGCCAGCCGAGGCTTGTGCTGCTGGCAGTGGCAGCAGCAGAGGCGTAATGGGGTGTCGCCTCCCCAATTGCCAGGTTGCCTCCAGCCCCTGAGGGCTCCCGGACTGTGAGAGTGGGCAGGCCAGGCTGAATTTTCATACACTGGGCCTCTAGTAAAAATATAAGCCATAGGCTGAAAGAAAATCTTTACAAAATGCATAGCTGATGAAACACTTGTGTTCAAAATATACAAAGAACTCTTCAAACTCAACAATAAAAAAGCAAACAACCAGGTGGAGGAAAAAGCAGCAGAGTAGATGAAAGTTACACTCACCTCCTCTCAAAACCAAGCTGGAATTAAATTATAGAATAACTAACCTTTTGGATAAATAAAAGTCTTATAATCAAGGACTTACAGAAGAAGCCACATTGACAAGGGCAGAGACTAAAGGAGGGCTGGCCTCATTCCCATGTGTGGCAGCTGAGAATCCAGATGTATATCCCAGCTGCAAAGGTCCACCCCTGAGTTATGTAGGGTCTCAACCACAAACCAGGCTCCACAGCCCAAAGCACCAGAGGTAGGAAGAAGTTTCCACATCACATATGGCTGTGAAAATCAGCATGGATTCTTTATGCCAGGGAGAGACAGAGTCTGCTAGAAATCCAGGCACCCTCTTAAAAGGCCACTGCACAAATTTCATCCATAGCCACTCACCCTGGTAGAGGAAGGGTGCATCAGAGCACACTGGAGTTGTTTAAAGACAGACTGGGTTTTGTGGCTCCAGTGAGAATGCTAAAAGAACAGCCACCAGGATTACTGTGCCTAGTCACTCTTCCACACCACCATAGACACCATCCTTCCTGGATCAAGCATTCCCCTCTTTAAGACCTCAGCCTTAGTGAATGCATTAGACCCACCCTCCTAAATCCCTGGCCTTGGCCTTGCTGAGCTCACACCCTTCAAGAAGTTTGCTGCAAAAGACTGTGGTATACACTTTTTTGAAGGATATTGAAGGTGAACTCAGGAGGAATCAGAGACTGAGTTGTGTGGCTCTGAGGCTAGGCCATTTCCCTTCATCCAGCCATGAGATAGCAACAGTTTCATGCCATCTATGTGACAGAGCAGCACAAGAGGGCACTGACCCCAAGCAATCAGAGCAGTGGCACCCTCTGTTCCAGAACAGCAGCACCACACTCCCTAAGCCATGCACTACCCCCACGCAGGAATTCCAGAACAGTGACCCAGGAACTTTACCCCTGATGCCAGAGCAGTGGCATTCCACACTCCCAAAGTTGTTCCAACAGGTCCACCATGGAGAACCATAATCTCCACCTGCCTGACTCCCAGTGGCCCCAACCTTCCCAGCATGCACTCTGCGGAAAGTCGGTGGGTTCTGGCCAGCCTCATCCCATTGTGCAGAAGACTCTCCAGGAGGTCCAAGCAGACTCTGGGAAAAACTGAGTTGTGTGGCTATATCCTGAGACTCTTGGTGAGTGGCCTCAGATCCAGTTTTGGCATCAAGTTTGAAACTGTATCAATCTGGTGAATACCACTCACCCCTACCTGGTGACTCACTGAGAACCTACCTCATGCAACTCACATATCTCCAGAGGCTTTTTCAATTAAGTGAAACTAACAATCAGCTAGCAGGTAGAGGCATATTTTGGGAAGCCGTGGGCCTTTTGCTGACCTGCCCCTGGGCTCCATACTTATGAACATGGGCCTTGGTGCACAGCTTTGCCCTTCCCATGCACACCCAAGCCCAGCAGAAGTAATCACAAACTGTGGATCACATTGTAGCTCCAAGCAGATATCCAAGGGCCTGTCACAAGAAACACCTGATATTCATCTGCACTGGAGTACCTCCAAAGTGGCCCCATAACCAACATATTCAGTGGTGGGATTCAGACCATATCATAGCATGACCCAATTAGCTCCACAAGTAGCACATACACAAAAAGATATCTCAGCAGGCACCAGACAAAATTAGAGTGAAATCTGTTTCATGGGGTCAGTACACAGAGCTCATACATTACAGATTGAGGTCAATATTCATAGCAAGCTAGAGGGTCAACCCAACCAACAGGCCAAAAGCAATAAAAACTCAAATACATCAGGAGGGTTCACATCACTCACAAAAAGGAAATTCCTGGGGCACTTAGCTCAGGTGATCAGTAACACTGTACAACTGAGCCCCAGCAGACTTCTAGTATATAAGGGCATCATACCAAAACTGAGAGACATAGCAGATTTACTTAATACATAGAATCAAATACAGAGGGGTAGCCTAAATGGGGAGAAAAAGAAACATGTCCCAAATGAAAAAACTGGAGCAATACACAGGAAAAAAAAACCCTAAATGAAATGAAGACAAGCAAGCTACCAGAACAGAGTTCAGAAAATAGTTATAAGAATTCTCAAGGGGATGTACAGATAAACTCAGTAAGAACTCACACAAAAGACAATGAACATTCTTTAAAATGCAGAAACTATTTTAAAAAAAAACCAATAATAAGAAATGAAGAGTGCCGGGAGCCGGTCCATGCTTGCTGTTTCAAAGGACCTGGCATATATGGCATACTGTTCTTAATATGTTTGCTCACCTTCTTGGCACTATGTGTTTTAACCAAGGTCTCTGAGAAAGGTTGTTTCCCCAGGTAGGGATTTTCCCCTGAAGTTAGGGAGGGAATAAAACCTCTTAACTAAATGCCAGGTGGGTAATTAATCACTTTAACTACGAACAATCATGCTTAAGCTACATAATCTTTACTCCCTGGAATGGAGATAAGAAACGCCCTAACCTTTGAAATAGAGATTGATAGGATTGGAATCAACTGGTATAAATACAGATGTAAGAAGACAGAACGGAGACAGACAGAACCTAGGCACAGAACCTACACAGAACATTCTCTAGAGACAGAAGAACTTCGCTGGAGAGAACATGGCAAAAGATCCTGGACAGAAACTGGCCTCAGAACCTAGAGACAGAACCTAGTGAGAGAACATGGCAAAAGATCCTGGACTGAACCTGACTACAGAAATTGGCAAGAGAACCTGACTAGAACCTGGTGACTGAACCTGGCTGGAGAACCTGGACAGAACCTGGCTGGAGAACCTAGCGAGGGAACATGGCTACAGAACCTGGCTGGAGAACCTGGAGAACCTAGCAAGAGAACATGGACACAGAACCTGGCTGGAGATCCTAAGCAGAACCTCTCTGGAGATCGAGACCAGAACTTGGCTGGAGATCCTGGCTAGGCTGCTGATCAACTGAACGCTGTCTCCGTGTCATTCCTTCTTCACCGACTCCGTCCACACCTTTGGGGACCCCTGGACCCGCTGGGTTTGGACCCTGGCAGAAGAGCCCTAACTGGTTTGGCTCGGTGGATAGAGCGTCGGCCTGCGGACTGAAGGGTCCCGGGTTCGATTCCAGTCAAGGGCATGTACCTGGGTTGCAGGCTCATCCCTAGTGGGGGGTGTGCAGGAGGCAGCTGATAGATGTTTCTCTCTCATCGATGTTTCTAACTCTCTATCCCTCTCCCTTCCTCTCTGTAAAAAATCAATAAAATATATTTTAAAAAATACACTCTTCTTAAGAAAAAAAAAAGAAATGAAGAAACAAAACCTGAAATGAAAAATACCTTAGAAAAAAATCAACAGCAGATTAGATAAAGCAAAGGATAGAATCAGTGATTTGGAAGACAGAAGATCAAAAAACACCCAATCCTAAAGAAGAAAGATGGTGAGGAGAGAGTGTGTGTGAGAGAGTAAGTAAGCAAAAGGAGAGTGTGTGGACATGCGTAGTGAGTGTGTGTGTGAGCTAGGGACAGTTAGATCCTGCAGGACTTTCGGCGGCTGGCAGACTGGGCAGTCTTAGACTGCGAGACCCTGCTGCTGCTGCAAACATTCCCAGGCAGCCTGCGCTGGCACAGAAACCATGCTGTCTTGAAGAACAGAACTGCTGTGACTAGGATTCTAGCCTCACCACCACCCAGACTGACCTCAGATACAAACTGGGACTCTACTGGACAAAGACCTGCTACCATAGCTGCAGACCCAGGGACACAAAGACACCAGACATCCTGGCCACAGATTTCTGTGAGTCACAGAGCGCATCCCCCATCCTGCCAGCCCACTGAAGTGGCATAGGGCCTCCTGCAACACCGGGCAACGGTGCAAACCCGCCCCCCTGTGAGGCCAGGGACTTTGATTACCGGCACATGTGCTGAAGGTCACAATGATTCTTGGCATGTGCAAACAGGGACTCTGTTTGTTGCGTTCATGTGGACTGATTCTTGGCATTGCACAAGGCTGCACTGAGCACCACTGACTTTGATTCTTGGAGCACACACCAAGGGATTCTCATCATGCGTGCACAGGAACTCTGATTATCAGCACACACAGATTGATTCTAGGTGCGCGCACAAGGTTCCACTGAGAACCAGTGACTTTGATTCTTGGCGCCCACACACAGGGACTCTGTTTCTCGTCATGTGTGCTTGGGGACTCTGATTCTTGGGAGCACAAGCAAGGCTGCACAAAGAGCCAGAGACTCCAAATCTCGATTCTCGGCACACACACACACACATACACACACACACACACACACACACACACAGGGACTCTGATACCTGGACCGCGCTTGGGGACTCTGATTCTTGGTGCATGCATGCAGGGACTCTAATTCTCAGTGTGCATGTGCAAGGACCCTGATTCTAGGTGTGCATGATTCTCAGCACGCACGTGGGGACCTTGATTCTTGGTACATGCACGAGGCTGCACTGAGCACCGATGATTCTGATTCTCAGCGCAGGCACACAGGGACTCGGACTCTCAGTGCACAAGGCTCCTGCTGACCACAGCATCCATACATCTCTGTGTCTGAGCTCTTCAGTAACGCTCAGATGGTGCAATGCTCCAGCCTCACATGGCTCAGACCCTCGCAACTCGGTGCTTGGACCTTCCTGTGAGAGCTAGAATGGAAAGGCAACAAACAATCCCCAAAGGAAAGAATAAGAGGAATCACCAAGAAAGGAAATAAGTGAAACGGACACGTGCAATATGTCAGAAAAAGAATTCAGAGTAATGGTCATAGAGTTCATAAACCAGATGGATGAGAAAATCAACAACTATGCAAAAATCATGAAGAAATCAAAAATGATATAGCTACAATCAAAAATGTGCTGGAAAGTTTCAACAGTAGACTAGAAAAAGCAGAGGACCGAATTAGTGAGTTAGAAGATAAGGTAGAGAAACAAGCCCAATCTGAACAGCAATGGGAGAAAAAAATTAAAAAGCAGGAGGAAAGCCTAAGGGAGCTTTGGGACAACATGAAACAAAATAACATATGTATAATAGGGATGCCAGCAGGTAAAGAAGAGCAGCAAGAATTAGAGAATCTATTTGAAGAAATAATGACAGAAAACTTCCCTGATATGGAAAAGAAAAAAGTCACACAAGTACAGAGAGTCCCAAGCAAGATGAACCTAAAAAGACCCACACCAAGGCACATCATAATTACAATGTCAAATGTTAAAAACAAAGAGAGAATCATAAAGGCTGCAAGACAGAGACAGGGAGTTACCTACAAAGGATCTAACATCAGATTATCAAATGATTTCTTAACAGAAACACATCAGGCCAGAAGGGAATTGAATGAAGTATTCAAAATGATGCAAAGCAAGAGAATGAATCCAAGAATACTCTATCCAGCAAGGCTATCATTCAAAATTGAAGGGGAAATCAGGAGCTTTGCAGACAAAAAAAGAAAAGACTAAGGGAGTTTATCACTAGCAAGCAGGCAATGCAAGAAATGCTAAAGGGGTTGTTGTAGAAAGAATAAATGGAAAGGGAAGAAGGAACACAGGCATAGGGAATAGAAATGGCTATAAATAAGTACCTATCGATAATAACATTAAAGGTAAATGGACTAAATGCTCTAATCAAAAGACATTGAGTGACTGAATGGATAAGAAAACATGACCCATATATATGTTGTCTACAAGAGACCCACCTAAGAACAAGGGCCTCACACAGACTGAAAGTGAAGGGATGGAAAAATATCTTCCAGGCAAATGGAAATGAAAAAAAAAAAGCAGGGGTAGCAATACTTATATCTGACAAAATAGACTTCAAAGTGAAGACCATAACAAGAAACAAGGAAGGCCACTTCTCTAATTCTAAAATTACTGACAAAAACAAGAGAATATAACTCCGGCAAACATATATGCACCCAATGCAGGAGCACCCAAATATATTTTTAAAAAAAAGACTTCTGGAAGATATAACAGGAGAAATTGACAGCAATACAATCATAGTAGGAGTCTTTAATACCCCCCATTGACATCACTGGACAAATCCTCTAGACAAAAAATCAGCAAAGAAATAGCAATCCTAAATGACTCACTAGATCAGATGGAATTAATTAACTTCTTCAGAACAATCCACCCCAAAGCTCTTTTCAAGAGCATATGGGACATTTTCAAAGGTAGACCTCATATTGGGACATAGGCAAAGTCTCTCCAAATTCAAGACGATTGAAATCATATCAAGCATCTTCTCAGATCACAATGGCATCAAATGAGAAATCAACTACAATAAAAATAATCACAGAAATTCAAATACTTGGAGGCTAAATAGCATACTATTGAAAACTTTTTTACCACAAAGATCAAATAAGAAATAAAAAATATCCTGGAAACAAATAGGAATGAAAACACAACAATCCAAAATCTATGGGACACAGTGAAAGCAGTCCTGAGAGGGAAGTTCATAGCATTACAGGCCTACCGAGAGAAAGGAAGGAAGGAAGGAAGGAAGGAAGGAAGGAAGGAAGGAAGGAAGGAAGGAAGGAAGAAAGAAGAAAGAAAGAAAGAAAGGAAGGAAGGAAGGAAGAAAGAAAGAAAGAAAGAAAGAAAGAAAGAAAGAAAGAAAGAAAGACTGGTAATAAACCATCTACCTGTGCAACTTGAAGAATTAGAAAGATAACAAAAAGAAAAGCCCAGAGTGAGCAGAAGGAAGGAGATAATAAAGATCAAAGCAGAAATAAATGACATAGAGACCAAAAAATAGGAATACATAAAATCAATGAAACCAAGAGCTGGTTTTTTGAAATGATAAACAAGATTGATGAACCTCTAGCCAGGCTCACCAAGAAGCAAAGAGAGAGGACCCAAATAAACAAAATCAGAAGTGAAAGAGGCGAAATAACAACAGATCCCACAGAGATACAAACGATTGTAAATAATAATAATAATAATAATAATAATAATAATAATACAATGAGCAACTCTATTCCAACAAACTGGTCAATGTAGAAGAAATGGACATATTCCTAGAAAAATACGACTTTCCAAAACTCAACCAGAAAGAATCAAAAAATCTGAATAGGCCGATAACTATGGAGGAAATTGAAGCAGTCATCAAAAAATTTCCAACAAACAAAAGACCTGGGCCAGATGGCTTCACAGGGGAGTTTTTTTTTTTTAATTTCTTTATTGGTTAAGGCAGGGGTCCTCAAACTCTTTAAACAGGGGGCCAGTTCACTGTCCCTCAGACCGTTGGAGGGCCGGACTATAGTTTTAAAAAAAACTATGAACAAATTCCTATGCACACTGCACATATCTTATTTTGAAGTAAAAAAACAAAATGGGAACAAATACAGTATTTGTATTTGCATGTGGCCCATGGGCCGTAGTTTGAGGACCCCTGGGTTAAGGTATTACAAATGTGTCCTCATCCCCCCATTAACCTCCAACCTCCAGCCCCCATGTTCTTATCCCTCTGTTGTCCATGTCCATTGGTTTGGCTTATATGCATGCATACAAGTCCTTTGGTTGATCTCTTCCCCTTAACTCCACCCTCCCCTACTTTCCCTCTGTGGATTGATAGTCTGATCACTGTTTCACTGTCTTTGGATCTGTCCCTGTTCATCAGTCTATGTAGTTCTCTATATTTCACAAATGAGTGAGATCATGTGGTATTTATCGTTCTCTGACTGGCGAATTTCACTTAGCATAATGATCTTCAGTTCCATCCACGCTGTTGCAAAAGGCAAGAGTTCCTTCTTTTATTACCACAGCATAGTATTCCATTGTGTAGATGTACTACAGTTTTTTAATCCACTCATCTGGTGATGGGCACTAGGGCTGTTTCCAAATCTTAGCTACGGTGAATTGTAATACTATGAACATAGGGGTGCATATATCCTTTCTGATTGGTGTTTCTGGCTTCTTGGGATATATTCCTAGAAGTGCAACCACTGGGTCAAATGGGAGTTCCATTTTTAGTTCCACTTTACTGTTTTCCATAGTGGCCGCACCCGTCTGCATTCCCACCAGCAGAGCAGAAGGGTGCCTTTTTCTCCACACCCTCTCCAGCACTGTCATTTGTTGATTTGTTGATGATACCCAGCCTGAGAGGTGTGAGATGGTACCTCATTGTTGTTTTGATTTGCATCTCTCGGATGATTAGTGACTTTTTGCAAGTTTTCATATGTCTCTTGGCGTTCTGAATGTCCTCTTTTGAAAGGTGTCTATTTAGGTCCTTTGCCCATTTTTTGATTGGATTGTTTACCTTCCTTTTGTTAAGTTGTATGAGTTCCCTATAAATGTTGGAGATTAGGCCCTTATCAGATATAACATTGGCAAATATGTTTTCCCACGCAGTGGGCTTTCTTGCTGTTTTGTTGATGGTTTCTTTTGCTGAGCAGAGCTTTTTATTTTGATGTAGTCCCATTTGTTTATTTTCTCTTTAGTTTCCATTGCCCTAGGAGCATTATCAGAGAAGAAATTCCTTCGGCATATGTTTGTGATTTCACTGCCTGTGGATTCCTCTAGTATTTTTATGGTTTCCTGTCTTACGTTTAAGACTTTTATCCATTTTGAGTTTATTTTTGTGTATGGTGTGAGTTGGTGGTCTAGTTTCATCCTTTTGCATGTATCTGTCCAATTGTCCCAACACCATTTATTGAAGAGACTGTCTTGACTCCATTGTATGTTCTTGCCTCCTTTGTCGAATATTAATTGGGCATAGTGGTTTGGGTCTATTTCTGGGGTCTGTATTCTATTCGATTGACCTATATGTCTGTTCTTGTGCCAGTACCGAGCTGTTTTAAGTACAGTGGCTTTGTAATACAGTTTGATATCTGGTATTGAGATCCTGCCTACTTTGTTGTTCTTTCTCAGGATTGCTGCAGCTATTCGAGGTCTTATTTTTTTTTTTATTCCAGATGAATTTTTGGAACGTTCGTTCTAGATCTGTGAAATATGCTGTTGGTAATTTAATGGGGATTGCATTGAATCTACAGATTGCTTTGGGTAGTATGGACATTTTGATGATGTTGGTTCTACCAATCCATGAACATGGTATGTTCTTCCATCTGTTTATGTCTTCCTCTTTCTCTTTTTTCAGTGTCCTGTAGTTTTTTGCATATAAGTCTTTTACCTCCTTAGTTAAGTTTATTCCTAGGTATCTTAATTTTTTGGAGGCGATGGTAAAAGGGATTGCTTTTTTAGTCTCACTTTCTGTAAGTTCACTATTGGTGGAAAGAAATGCCATAGATTTCTTGGTATTAATTTTGTATCCTGCTACATTGCCAAATTCATTTTTTAAGTGTAATAATTTTTTGATGGAGTCTTTAGGGTTCTCTATGTACTGTATCATGTCATCTGCCAATAAGTATAGTTTCAATTCTTCTTTTCTAATTTGGATGCCTTTTATTTCTTCTTCTTGTCTGATCACAATGGCTAGTACTTCCAGTACTACTGAACAGGAGTGGTGAGGGGGGGCATCCCTGACTTGTTCCTGTTCTTAGGGGAATGGTTTTAGTTTTTGCCCACTGATTATGATGTTGGCTGTGGGTTTGTCATATATGGCTTTTATTATGTTGAAGTATGATCCTTCTATTCCTAGCTTGCTGAGAGTATTTATCAAGAAAGGACGTTGGATTTTGTCAAATGCTTTTTCTGCATCAACTGATATGACTATGTGGTTTTTATCTCTCAATTTGCTTATGTAATGTATTACGTTTATTGATTTGCAGATATTGTACCATCCTTGCATCCCTGGGATAAATCCTACTTGGTCATGGTGTATGATCTTTCTGACGTACTGCTGGATCCGATTTGCTAGGATTTTGTTGAGGATTTTTGCATCTATGTTCATGAGGGATATTGGCCTGTAATCCTCTTTCATGGTGTTGTCTTTGTCTGGTTTTGGTATTAGGGTGATGCTGGCTTCATAGAATGAGCTTGGAAGTGTTCCTTCCTCTTGGATTTTTTGGAATAGTCTGAGGAGGATAGGTTTTAGTTCCTCCTTGAATGTTTGGTATAACTCCCCTGTGAAGCCGTCCGGCCCCGGGCTTTTGTTTGCTGGAAGCTTTTTGATGATTGCTTCAATTTCTTCCATTGCTATTGGCCTATTGAGATTTTTTGATGCTTCCTGATTAAGTTTTGGAAGGTTGTATTTTTCTAGGAATATGTCCATTTCCTCCAGGTTGTCTAGTTTGTTGGAGTACAGTTGTTCCTAGTATTTTTTCACAATCCTTTGTATTTCTGTGGGGTCTGTTGTTATTTCTCCTCTTTCTTTTCTGATTTTGTTTATTTGGGTCCTCTCTCTCTGCTTCTTGGTGAGCCTGGCTAGAGGTTCATCAATCTTGTCTATCCTTTCAAAGAACCAGCTCTTTGTTTTGTTGATCTTTGGTAGTGTTTTTTTGGTCTCTATGTCATTTATCTCTGCTCTGATATTTATTATTTATTATTTATTATTATTTCTTTCCTTCTGCTTACACTGGGCTTTTCTTGTTGCTCTCTTTCTAACTCTTTGATTTGAGGGTTAGGTAATTTATTCTCATTTTTCTTGTTTTTTCAGTAGGCTTGTAGAACTATGAACTTCCCTCTCAAGACTGTTTTCGCTGTGTCCCATAGGTTTTGGATTGTTGTGTTTTCATTGTCGTTTGTTGCCATGATGTTTTTTATTTCTTCTTTGATCTCTTTGGGAACCCAGTCATTGTTTAATAGCGTGCTGTTTAGTCTCCATGTGTTTGATTTTTTTGGATTGTTTTTATTGTAGTTGATTTCCTGTTTTATGCCATTGTGATCTGAGAAGATGCTTGATATGATTTCTATCTTCTTGAATTTGAAGAGACTTTGCCTGTGACCCAATATATGGTCTATCTTTGAAAATGACCCACGTGCACTTGAGAAAAATGTATATTCTGTGGCTTTGGGATGAAATGTTCTGAAGATGTCAATTAATTCCATCTGATCTAGTGAGTCATTTAGGATTCATGTTTCTTTGCTGATTTTTTGTTTAGAGGATTTGTCCAATGGTGATAATGGGGTGTTAACATTCCCTACTATGATTGTATTGCTGTCAATCTCTCCGTTGATCCCCTCCAGAAGTTTTCTTATGTATTTGGGTGCTCCTATATTGGGTGTGTATACACAGGGGTGTTTTAACAAACATTCATAGAAGAAATAAAACTTATCTTCCTCAGATTATTCAAAAAAATTCAAAAGGAAGGAATACTTCCAAGTTCATTCTAAGAAGACAGCATACCCTAATCCCAAAACCAAATCAAGACAACACAAAGAAAGAGAATTACAAGCCACTATCCCTCATAAACATGTAAGCCAAAATTTTCAACAAAATTCTAGCAAATCAAATCCAGCATTACATTAGTAAGATCATACACCATTACCAAGTGGGATTTACTCCAGGGATACAAGGATGGTGCAATATCTGCAAATCAATAAGCATGATAATCAAATAAACAAATTGAGAGATAAAAATCATTTAGTCATAGCAATTGATGCAGAAAAAGCATTTGACAAAATTCAACATTCTTTGTTGATAAAAACCCTCAGCAAAGTGGGAATAGACGGATCATCCTGCAATATAATAAAATCCATATATGACACACCTACAGCCAACATCATACTCAATGGGCAAAAGTTAAAACCATTTCCCCTAAGAACGGGAACAAGACAAGTATGCCCATTTTCACCACTCCTGTTAGACATAGTACTGGAAATGCTAGCCATTTCAATTAGACAAGAAGAAATAAAAGGCATCCAAATTGGAAAGGAGGATTTAAAACTGTCACTATTTGCAGATGACATAATATTATACATAGAAAACCCTAAAGACTACATCAAAAAATTATTAGACTTAATAGATGAATTCAGCAATGTAGCTGTACAAAATTGACACCCCAAAATCTATGGTTTCTTTACTCTCCAATAGTGACAGTACAGAAAGAAAAAAAATTTTTTAAATCCCATGTACCATTGCAACAAAAATTAAGATACCTAAGAATGAACTTAACTAAGAAGGTAAAAGACCTGTACTTGGAAAATTGCAGGAAATTGAAAAATGAGATAGAAGAAGACGTAAACAAATGGAAGAATATACCATGTTCATGGATTGGTAGAATTAACATCATTAAAATGTCCATACTACAGATTCAAAGCAATACCCATTAAAATACCAATGGCATATTTCACAGATCTAGAACAAACTCTCCAAAAATTGGAATAAAAGAATACCCTGAACAGCCACAGCAATCCTGAAGAAAAAAAAATAAAGAAGGAGGGATCTCAATACCAGATATCAAGGTATATTACCAAGTCACTGTCCTCAAAACTGCTTGGTACTGGCACAAGAACAGACATATAGACCAATGGAACAGAACAGAGAGCCCAGAAATCAACCAAAGATACTATGCTCAATTAATTTTTGACAAAGGAGGCAAAAGTATACAATGGAGTCAAAACAGTCTCTTCAGTAAATGGAATTGGGGAAATTGGACAGATACATGCAAAAAAAAAATGAAACTAGACCATCAACTAACACCAAACACAAAAATAAACTCAAAATGGATAAAGGACATAAACATAAGATGGGAAACCATAAAAATCTTAGAATCCACAGTCAGCAAAATATTAGACATATCTCGTAGCAATATCTTTGCATTACAGCTCCTAGGGCAATGGAAACTAAAGAGAAAATAAACAAATGGGACTACATCAAAATAAAAAGCTTCTGCACAGCAAAAGAAACCATCAACAAAACAACAAGGATGCCCACTGCATGGAAGAACATATTTGCCAATGTCATCTCTGATAAGAGCTTAATCTCTCAAAATTTATAGGGAACTCATACAACTTAACAAAAGGAAGATAAACAATCCAATCAAAAAATGGGCAAAGGACCTGAATCGACACTTTCTAAAGAGGACATACAGAAGGCCAAGAGACATATGAAAACATGCTCAAAGTCACTAATCATCTGAGAGATGCAAGTCAAAATGACAATGAGGTACCATCTCACACCAGTCAGAATGGCTATCATCAACAAATCAACAAACGACAAGTCCTGGTGAGGATGTGGAGAAAAAAAGAACCCCCGTGCACTGCTAGTGGGAATGCAGAATGGTTCTGCAACTGTGGAAAACAGTATGGAGTTTCCTCAAAAAATTAAAAATGGAACTCCCATTTGACCCAGTAATCCCACTTCTAGGAATATATCCAAAAAAATCATATTGCCTCAGTTATATGAGAAACACCAATCCAAAAAGGACATATGCATCCCTATGTTCATAGCAGCTCAATTTACAAGAGCTAAGATTTAGAAACAGCCTAAGTGCCTATCAGAAGATGAGTGGATTAAAAAATTCTGGTATATCTATACAATGGAATACTATGCTGCTGTAAAAAAGAAGGAATTCTTACCATTTGCAACAGCACAGATGGAACTGGAGAGCGTTATACTAAGTGAAATAAGCCTGTCATAGAAAGGTTAATATCATATGATCTCATTCATTTGTGGAATATAATGAACATAAACTGATAAAAAAAAAGCAGATCCAGAGGCAAAGAAGCATTGAACAGACTTTCAAACCTCAGAGGGATGGCAGGGGAAGGGGTGAGGGGGAAGAGATCAACCAAAGGACTTGTATGCATGCATATACATAACCAATGGACATAGACAATATGGGGGTGAGGGCATGTACTAGGAAGTCGGAGTGGCCTGGGAGAGGACAATGGGGGGAAAAGGAGAGAGTATATGTAATACTTTAATCAATAAAATATTTTTAAAAAAAGATACAAATTAATGGAGGCATATATTGTCTTCATGAATACGAAGAATTAACATCATTAAGATATCCATATTACCAAAACCACCTATAGCTTCAAAGCAAGCCCAGTCAAAATACCAATGGCATATTTTTGCAGGACTAAAACAAATAATCCAAAAATGTGTATGGAACCACACAAAAAAACTGCCTCAGCTATATGAGAAAGAATAAAAAAGTTGGAGGTACCAGGTTACCCAATATAAAATTATACTACAAGGCCATAGTAATCAAAACAGCATGGTATAACCATAAAAACAGACATAGAACAATGAAACAGAATAGAGATCCCAGAAATAAACCCATATCTATAAGCAAAAACATACAATGGGGTAAATATAGTCTATTAATTGTCTTGGAAAAATTGAACAGATAAGTGTAACAAAATGAAACTTCTTACAACATACACAAGAATAAATTCAAAATGGATTAAAGACTTACATGTAAGACTCAAAACCATAAAAATTCTAGAAAAAGCATATACAGTAAAATATCTGACATTTCTCAGAGCAATCTTTTTTCTGATACATCACCTTGGGCAAAGGACACAAAACAAAAAAAAAATAAACAAATGGGGTTACGTAAAACTAAAAAAATTTTAAACTACAAAAGAAACCATCAAAAAAATGAAGAGACAACCTACTACATGAGACAACATATTTGACAATGATACATCTGATAAGGGGTTAATATCCAACATTTATTCAAAACTCCTATTTGGGAACCACGCCAATGAGGGCACAGAGATCTTGTATTCGTACACTGGGATGTTCAAGGCCATTCTGGCATGAGCCTAAATGGGATGTCCAAGGACTCTGAGCCTGGGGATCATAATCAGGCTAAGATACTGAGCAGGTTCAAGGACATACAGTACACTGTGCACTTCTGTAGCCAAAATATGATTGATGTCACTGTTAGCAATCAGCCTTCTTTGTCTCTGGAGTAATATACAAATTACTGACCAGTTAATCTGTTAGAGAGAGCAGCTGGGCAGAGAACTCCAAGAAGCAGAGGCAGGAGCACAGTGAAATAGCTCCAATGTGTGTAGAGAGCTCAGACAGAGCTGAGAGCTGGTACTGCCACAATATAAGGCTAAGAGCTCATAGAGGGCTCAGATATAGCTACCATGTTAACCAGCCAGTGTTCTGGGAAGGGGACACAGGAGAAGCTGCTGAGCCAGAGAGCTGAGATACTACTACAATGTAAGGTGATGAGTTTAGAGGCACTGCACAGCTGCTCAGCTAAGGACTGTGAGTACAGAGACTAATGCTACTGCTGTGTAGAAAAGGATTTGTATTCACCAGCCAGTGTCCAGCTGCCTGCCTGTATAGACTTTGCTGTAAAGAATTGTTTTGTCTGATGGCTATATGGCCACTGGCTTCTGCAATAAAGACTCATTCTTATACACCCACAACTTCTCATGGCTTCTCCATCTGCCCTGCCACCAATAAGTGACCTGCTGACTCTGACATCACGCTGCTCAACAACAAGAAAAACAAAAAAATCCACTTAAAAAATGTCAGAGGACCCAAATAGGCATTTCTCCAAACAGATCATATAGTCAATAGACATGTGAAAGATGGTCAACATCACCAATAGCCAGAGAAATGCAAATTAAAACCACAATAAGATATCAACTCACACCTGTCAGAATGGCTGTCTTCAGTAAATCCACAAATGGCAAGTGTTGGTGAGGATATGGAGAATGAGAACCTTCATGTACTGTTGGTGGGAATGCTGACAGGTGCAGTCACTATGGAAAACAGTATGGAGGGTCCTTAAAATTTTAAAAATAAATGGGCCTTTAAAATCACTGATTCTACTTCTAGGGATTTATCCATAGAAACACAAAACACTAATTCTAAAGAATATATGCACCCCCTATGTTCATTGCAGGGTTATTTACCATAGCCAAGCTATGGAAGCAACCCAAGTGCCCATTAATAGATGAGTGGATATAAAAGCTGAATATAAATAAAAATAATAATGAAATGTTATCATTTTCAACACCATGGATGGACTTAGAAGTTATGCTTAGTGAAATAAGTCAGTCAAAGACAAATACCATATGGTTTCACTTATATGTGAAATCTAAAGAACAAAATAAACTACCCTAGTAGGTTTGGCTCTGTGGATAGCGCATCAGCCTGTGGACTGAAGGGTCCCAGGTTCAATTCCAGCAAAGGGCACATGCCCGGGTTGCAGCATCAATCCCCAGTAGGGGGCATGCAAGAGGCAGCCAATCAATGATTCTCTCTCATCATTGATGTTTCTACCTCTCTCTCCCTCTCCCTTCCTCTCTGAAATCATAAATATATTTAAAAAAATAAAGAACAAAGAAAATAAATGAACAAACAAAATTGAAACAGACTCATAGATATAAAGAGAGAACTTGTAGGTGCTAGAGTGAAGGGGGTGTTGGGACACTGAGTGAAAGAGGTGAAGGGATTAAGAAGCACAAATTGGTACAACATAGTCACAGGGAAGTAAGAAAAGCATCGGAAATATAGCCAATAATATTGTGATGACTATGTATGGTGCCAGTTTGAGTAATGGAGACATCAAAGGGCAATACTTCATAAAGTACTAGAGACCCGGTGAACAAATTTGTGCACCAGTGGGTTTCCTCGGCCTGGCCTGCAGGATTGGGCCAAAACTGGCTCTCTGACATCCCCCAAGGGATCCCGGATTATGAGATAGCCCAGGCCAGGCCAAGGGACCCCACTGGTGCATGATCAGGGCCATGAAGGGATGCGGGAGGTTGGCCAGCCAGGGAGGGACTATGGGAGGGCTCCAGGGTGTGTCTGGCCCATCTCACTCAGTCCCAATTGGCTGGACCCCAGCAACAAGCTCACCTACCAGTCAGAGTGTCTGCCCTCTGGTGGTCAGTGCATATCATAGCAAGCATTTGAGCGGCCTTAGCATATCATTAGCATAATACACTTTGATTGGTTGAATGGCCGATTGGATGACCGGACACTTAGCATATTGGGCTTTTGTTTTATAGGATATGGTTGTCTAACCAACTAAGTTATATACCCAAAAACAATACATAATAAAATTTTAAAAACTCAATCTAACCTTATGCCTAAAGAAATTATAAAAAGAACAGCAAACAAAGCACAAAGTGAGTAGAAGGAAGGAAATAAAAAGATCAGACCAGAAATAAATGAAATAGAATCTAAAATAACAATACAAAAGATCAATACAAGAGTTCATTCTTTGAAAAGATAAACAAGATTGGTAAACATTTAACCAGACTCATCAAGAAGAGAGATGATTCAAATAAATATAATCAGAAATGAAAGAGGAGAAGTAAAAACTGACACCAAAGAAATTCAAAAGATTATAAGAAAACTAGAGGCCCAGTGCACAAATTCAAGAATGAGTGGGGTCCCTTTGCCTGGTCAGTGATCGAGGCCTATCGGGGACTGGTTGGCTAGGGCCACAGGAGGTTGACTGTGGGAGCACAGTGACCACCAGGGGGAAGCTCCTGCATCGAGCGTCTGCCCCCTGGTAGTCAGTGCGCATTATAGCGACTGGTTGACCGGTCGTTACAATTGTTCCGGTTGTTCGGTTGTAACAGTCACTTAGGCTTTTATATACATAGATATTACAAACATCTATACACCAACAAATTGCACAATATGGAAGAAATGAATAAATTCCTAGAAACATACAATCTTCCACAAATGAGTCAAGAAGAATTAGGAAATCTGAACAGACTAATTACAACTAATTTAATAATAATAATAAAAAAAAACTCCAGCGAACAAAAGTCCTGGTCTGGATGGCTTCACATGTGAATTTTACCAAACATTCAAAAAAGAACTAACATCTATCCTTCTCAAACTATTCCAAAAAATGCAAGGGGAGTAAAGACTCCCATGCTCATTTTACAAAGACAGTATTATCCAAATCAAATTCCAACACCAAATGAAGATACTACAAAGACAAAAATTATAGGCTAATTTTCCTGATGAACATGGATGCAAAAATCTTCAACACAATATTACCAAACCAAATCCAGAAATACATTAAAATATTAAACACCATGATCATATGAGATTTATTCCTGGGATGCAAGGTTGGTACAATATCTGCAAATCAATTCACCTGACACACCACATAAACAAAATGAAAATTATATGATCCTATCTATAGACATAGAAAAAGAATTTCACAAAATCCAGCACCTATTTAGGATACAAACTCTCAGAAAAGTGGGAATAAAGGGAACATACCTCAACATAATAAAGGCCATATGTGACAAACCCAGTCAACATCATACTCAATGGGCAAAAACTAAAACCGTTTCCCTTAATATCAGGAACAAGAAAGGAACTTTCACCACTTTTGTTCAACATAGTAGTGGAAGCCCTAGGCACAGCAATCAGACTAAAAGAAGAAATAAAAGGCATCCGAATTGGAAAGGAAGATGTAAAACTGTCATTTTCAGATGACATATTGTATGTTGAAAACCTTAAAGATTTCGCCAAGAAAAACAAACAAACAAAAAGCACAACTACTAGGGTTGATATAGATATTCAGCAAGATAGTAGGATACAAAATTAATATTCATAAATCAGTGGTATTTTTATACACCAATAATGAACTATCAGGAAGGGAAACAAAGAAACCAATCACATTTACAAATGCATTAAAATAATTAAATACCTAAGAATATAAACAAGGAGGTAAAAGACCTATACTCAGAAAATTAGAAGATACTAAAGAAGGAAACTGAAGAAGATACAAATAAGTGTAATAACATACCATGTTCATGGATAGAAATAATTAACATCATTAAAATGTCCATAGTACCAAAAGCAATCTACACTTCCAACATAATTCCTATCAAAATATCAATTATGTATTTCACAGAACTAGAACAAATCATCCAAAAATTTAGATATAACCACAAAAGACCATGAATAGTCTCCGCAATCTTGAGAAATGAATAAAGTTGGAGGTATCACACTACCTGATATCAAATTATACTTCAAAACCATATTAATTAAAACAGCAGGATCTGACATAAAAACAGACAGATAGATTAATGGAACAGAAGAGATGGCCCAGAAATAAATCCATATGATCTATTAATATTTGACAAAGGAGGAAAAACATAACAATGGGGTAAAAACAATCTATTCTAATAAATGGTGCTGAGAAAATTGGACAGACATGCAGAAAATTGAAATGAGTACACCTTACACCACATACAAGAATAAACTCAAAATGGATTAAGATTTAAACGTAAGATTCAAAACCATAATAATCCTAGAAAATAATAGACTATATGCAAATTAACCCTAGAAATTTCTTGTAGCAATATTTTTTCTGATATATATCCTCAGTCAGGAGAAACAAAAAAAATAAACAAACGGCACTATATCAAACTAAAAAGTTTTTAATAGCAAAGTAAAACATCAACAAATTGAAAAGACAACCTATTGAATGGAAGAAGCTATTCACCAATGATACATCTGATAAGGGGTTAATATTAAAATTTATAAGAACTCATACTTTTCAACACCAAAGAATACAAACCAATTAAAAATGGGCAGAGGACCTCAATAGACATATGAAAAGATGCTTAATGTCACAAGCATTTGCATTTATGGTTTAAATGCAAATCAAAACCATAATAAGATATTAGCTCACACCTATCAGAATGGCTATCTACTCTAATAAAAGACAAAGATGATAATTGGCTGTACCTTCGCTACATCCTAAGCCACACCCACCAGCCAATAAGAGCGACTATATGCAAATTAACCCAGCCAAGATGGTGGTCGGCAGCCACGGAGCTGGAGCAAGCATGAGGCTTGGTTGCCCGGGTGATGGAGGAAGCCAAGCTTCCCCCTTGCCCTGAGCCAGCTGTGGCCTCCACTCATGGCAACAAAGTTTCAATTATAGAAGACAAATAAATCCCAGATACCCGCTTCCAGCCAGCCTTGCTGGGAGCTTGGATGGCTGGGGACTGTGGCCAGCCTGCAAACAACCTTCAGCCCCTCACCCAGACTGGCCAGGCACCCCAGCAGGACCCCCCAACCTGAAGGGGCTGTGGCAAGCCTGCAAATGGTGCTCACCCAGGATGGCCAGGCACCCCAGTGGGGACCCCCACACTGAAGGAGCTGTGGCTAGCCTGCAAACAGCCATCAGCCCCTCACCCAGGCTAGCCAGGCACCCCAGCAAGGCCCCCCACCCTGAAGGGGCTGTGGCCAGCCTGAAAACAGCCATCAGAGCCTCACCCAGGCTGGCCACACCCTCATGGGGTGAGGGTCCCTGCTGGGGGGCTTGGCCAGCCTGAAAACTGCCATCAGCCACTCACCCAGACTGGCCAGGCACCCCAGCAGGACCCCCGAACCCTGAAGGTGCTATGGCCAGCCTGAAAACTGTGCTCAGCCCCTCACCCAGGATGGCCAGGCACCCCAGTGGGGACCTCCACACTGAAGGTGCTATGGCCAGCCTAAAAACAGCAATCAGCCCCTCACCCAGGCTGGCCCCTCACCCAGGGGGGACTCCCACCCTGAAGGGGCTGTGGCAAGCCTGCAAACAGCCATTATCCCCTCACCCAGGCTGGCCAGGCACCCCAGAGGGATCCCCACCCTGAAGGGGCTGTGGCAAGCCTGCAAACAGCCATTAGCCCCTCACCCAGGCTAGCCAGGCTGGCCAGGCACTCCTATATAATAAAAGGGTAATATGCAAATTGACCCTAACAGCAGGACGACTGGGAATGACTGGTCACTATGACACACACTGACCACCAGGGGGCAGATGCTTAATGCAGGAGAAGCTCTGCTCAGCCACAAGCCAGGCTGAAGGTTGCCAGTACAGCGGTGGTGGTGAAAGCCTCTCCTGCCTCCTCAGCAGCACTAAGGATGTCTGACTGCAGCTTAGGCCTGCTCCCCACTGGCAAGTGGATATCTTCCAAGGGCTCCCAGGCTGCCAGAGGGATGTCTGACTTCCAGCTTAGGCCCAATCCCCCAGGGAGCGGGCTTAAGCCAGCAGGTGGTCATCCCCCGAGGGGTCCCAGACTGTGAGAGGGCACAGGCCAGACTGAGGGATCCCCCCGCGCCCGAGTGCACAAATTTTTGTGCACCAGGCCGCTAGTCATTAATAAATCCACAAGTGGCAAGTGTTGGTGAGGATATAGAGAAAAAGGAATCCTCATGCATTGTTGGTGGAAATGCATATGTTTCAGCCACCTGGGACAACATTATGGATGTTTCTCAAAAAATTTAAAATGGAACTGCCTTATGACCCAACAATTCCACTCCTGGTATTTATCTGAATAAAACCAAACCACTAATTTGAAAGAATATATGCATGTTTGTTGCAGCATTATGTACAATAGCCAAGATATGGAAGCAACCCAAGTGCCCAATAATAGATTATTGGATAAAGAAGTGCTACATATATACAGTAGAGTATTACTCAGCCATAAAAAAAAATGAAAATTTACCATTTGTGACAGCATGGATGGACCTAGAGGGTATTATGTTCATTGATATAAGTCAGTCTGAGAAAGACAAATACCATGTGACTTCACTTATGTGTGGAATATAAAGAACAAAATAAATGAACAAACACATTGAAAACAACTCATAAACACAGAGAACCCACTGGTTCTCAGAGGAAAGGAGCCTTAGATACTGTTGAAAAAGGTGGAGGGATTAGAATGTACAAATCGGTAGTTACAAAATAGTCACAAGGATGCTGGTTAAAGCCTGGGGAGTATAGTCAATAGTGTTGCAATAACTATGTGTGGTGCCAGGTTGGTGCTGAAGGTATGGGGGGGAGGGGAGGAAACACTCTAAGGTTTGTGATTGTCTAGCCACTGTACTGTACACCGAAACCAAAACAAAATAATGTTGAAAGGAAAAATGTTTACTATTATATTTTTGGGAACTTTTTTGTTGTTGGAGGATGCGTTCTATTGGCATATAAGTAGGCACGAGACTTCTTTTTAAAACCATAATGAAGCATCATTGACCAGAATTACCCTTCCACCTTTAAATAATGAAAAACTGGACAAAAATAAAGGAACAGTAATGTTTAGACATTGGAGAACAGAAAGCACAAGGCAGTAATCCCTGAAAAAAACAAAAAGGAAAAAGACTTATGACATTCATGCCAGCTTATTGCCTGGTGTTTCTAGGTCACAGCAAAAAAAGTTTCCTTGAGTTCAAAGACAAAGTTTAGAGTTTTGGCAACTAGAATTAATGGGGGACAGTACTAAAGAGAAGCAAGCCACACAGGTTAAGAGAGAGCTCCGTAGATGTGCAGAGGGTTTGATGTAGAGAGAGGCTTTCACTATCCACTCCAAAGCTCTAGATACCATTCTATCCTACCTACATAGAATCTCTTGATCAGAAGTCTATATAGAACCTGGCAATACTAAGGAATGTATATCTGTCTTTGTTTTATACATGGCAACATTAAGGTTTAAAGCTCATGTTGAAAGAGGACAGGATTCCCATCAACTATTTCTAATCAATTGTTATTTTCCATTTCTAAACTGTATTCCATAGTATATATTACATGATTGTTAGAAAATTCTGTCCATTATTAAGACATATGTAAGGTAATGTCTCCTTCCTGTTGACAAGTTGTCAGAACTTTCACATCCTAGTTCTAGCAGCTGTGACTACAGCTGAGTATCTACCAGTAGCATTAGTGTTTATGAGATGATCTATAATTAATAGTAACAAAGTCTAAAAACAATCTCTTAATTTTATTACTGCTCCATCTTAAAGACCTGCCACTCCTGCAACTTTTTAGTACACTCTAATCACAACTAAAGTCCTCCATTCCCAGTAATAACATGGTGCTTCTCAAAAATGAGTCTATTTTTCGTAACATGTAGCCTTAACTAGAAATGTCAATACTTGCTTGATAACCAGCTTGATTGTATGACTCTAAAATTCAGGGAATCTATAACTTAATAATTATTACTTTAAATTATAGGAAATTATAGAAATCAATGCCCTCAATAGAGGTTAGTAACACTGATGCTTAAATAAGTGAAAACTTACGTGATTCAGATGCAGAAACGTCTATAAAGTCTTCAGTTGAGTGAGTTTTTATGAATTCTGAAATAATGGTGAATTTGTTGTTTTAAAATATAAATAGTATATATATATATATATTTATTGACTTTAAATTTTATAGCTTTTTAATAATTCATTAAAGAGAAAAAAATTCTAAGAAAAACAATAGAGCTACCAACATGTAGATCCTCCCAATTGGGTAACAATGGTAATATCTATAACTGAGTGATGTGAAATCATCATTTTTTTGACAAAACTTGGTTTTCATCTTATATTCTCTTAATGTTACCATCATATAATCCCCCTTCCTTTCATATCCAATCACCAAGTTTTGTCTATTTTACCAGGCACATATTTTTCAAATATGACCCTTCTTTTTCACTTGTGCTCTAACATAGGCACTTATATACAGTAATAACTTATCTTTCCTACTCCCAGACCCCTAATCTGGCTTCTACCATGTGGCCAGAATAATCTTTCAATTAAATACAACAATGTCACTTCCCTACAAAAAATCGTCAAAGAGTCCCTATTATATTTAATTAATTAATTAATTAATTATTTAAAAATCCTTAGCGCAACATTCAATCCCTCTGACTAGGCTCTCTCCTACCATACCCCTAACTATTGCTTTATAGTCTAGTCCCGTGGTCGGCAAACTGCGGTTCACGAGCCACATGTGGCTCTTTGGCCCCTTGAGTGTGGCTCTTCCTAAGCCTTAGGAGTACCCTAATTAAGTTAATAACAATGTACCTACCTATATAGTTTAAGTTTAAAAAATTTGGCTCTCAAAAGAAATTTCAACCATTGTATTGTTGATATTTGGTTCTGTTGACTAATGAGTTTGCCGACCACTCGTCTAGTCTAATACCATTCCAGTTGTAATTCCCCATTCATACTGTTTGTTCATATTATATCTTCTTAAAGTACCAAATATCTCCCTTCTTCACTTAACTAAGTCCTATTCATGTTTTAAGGTTGCATAAAATCTTCCTAACACTCAAATAGAACAAATTGGCTCCTTTCTGTAGACTCACTGAGAATTATACAAACAATTAGCATGCATTACACTATAAAATGTGGTATCATGTGCTTGTGCCTTTATTCAGTTGTGGGTTTTACGGGAGCAACAACCAAATTGTATTCATTTTTATACACTCCTAGATTTGCAATATAATAAGAATTTTTATTGAAAATATAAAACTATTTTTTTTCAAATTCACCATTAAATATCTTTTTAATTAAATGTATCAAGGTGCCCTAGCCAGTTTGGCTCAGTGAATAGAGCATTGTCAGCCCCCGGACTGAAGGGTTCGATTCTGGTCAAGGGCACGTACTTTGGTTGCAGGTCCCCCGGCCCTGGTTGAGGTGCATGCAGAAAGCAACCAATTCATGTGTTTCTCTCACATTGATGTTTCTCTGTTTCTCCCTCACCCTTCCATGCACTCTAAAAAATCAATGCAAAAATATCCTCCAGTGAGGATTAACAAAAAATAAAAAAATGTATTGAGATGACATTGGTTAATAAAATTTTATAGGTTTCAAGTATACAGTTCTATGATACATCATTTATGTATTGCACTACTTGTTTACTACCCAAAGTCAAATATATTTCCATCACCACATATTTGACTCCCTTTACCCTTTACTACCTCTCCTCCTTTCCCTCTAGTAAAATCTTTTGAAATTTACTATTGTATAATTTTATGGCTATGAGCTTTTAAACTATAAGTCTCAAAATGTTAATGTATTTAGGAAACATCATAAAGGCAAACATATATAAAAGATCACCTTCAATTTTCTCCTGTACATTTACATAACTTTGCACTGCTTCTGGTGGACTTTCAGTATCCCTGTTAAAATGTCAATAAATAAAACATTTATTATCAGAGAATAAGATTCTTAAGTAAGAACTAAGATATATACTGTTTGTAAAATAAAATTTAAGATGTTCTTTAACCTTTATTCACAGACAGTAAATTATTAGCAAGTAAATAGGTCAAATTCTGTAATTCTATAAATTCTATAGATTTACCAACAATATTCACAACAAAAATAGCAAAATTAAATTGGGAAGAAGCATGAAGTTTCTTTTTGTCAATTATTATTAATGTGTATGCACTAAAATACAAGTTTAGAGTCAAAATACTTTGCTTAAAATCTGTTTTACTCATTTATTATGTGACTTTGGGTACTTAAGTTACTTAACCTCTCTGAGCTTCAGTTTCTTCATCTATTAAAACTAAGGTATTAGAGTACCTATTGCATAAAGCATTTGTAAGGACCAAAGGTAAAAGTAAAGTTACAAGGAAAATACTTAGCAAATATCAGACAATTAAATTTCAGGGATTAATATTAACATATGATTAGAAACTAATTTCATGCCTCACAAAGATGCTCAAGGGAATATAGCTGAGCCTCTGAAACAATGCTCTATTATGCAACCCCATTGGAGCCAACTCATGTACCACTCCCTTCATTCATTTAAGGCTAGTCAGTGATAGATGGAGCTACCAATAAAGTAATTGCATAATAAATAGTAGCCCTTCCCAATTGCAGGTACTTTCTATTTTAACACTATAAAATTAAAAGGTTTGGTTTATGTTTAATGCAAAACAGGTTGTTTATAAATGATAATTTTTACTTAGATAAGTTACTATACCAGATGTGTTTAAAAATAACAGAATGATAGAGGAACAAATAAACAGATATTCCATGGAATGAAATAATTAACATTGTTGAAATGTCCATACTATCCCAATTGATCTACAGATTCAATATAATCCCTATAAAAATTCCAATGGCACTTTTCACAAAAATAGAATGCAGACTGGTATATCCACTGTGGAAAATATGGAGTTTCTTTAAAAAATTAAAAATTGAACTGCCTCTTGACCCAGTGATTCCAACTCTGGAAATATATCCTAAGAATCCTGAAACACCAATTCAAAAATATATAGGCACCCTTATATTCATTGCAGGGTTATTTATGATAGCCAAGATCTGGAAACAGCCCAAGTATCCATCAGTAGATGAGTGGATAAAAAAGATATGGGACATTTACACAATGGATTACTATGTAGCTGTGAAAAGGAAGAATATCTTACTTTTTGCAATGGCATGAATGAACCTGGAGATTATTATGCTAAGTGAAATAAGCCAGTCAGATAAAGACAAATGTCACATGATTTCACTTACAAGTGGAGTCTAATTAACAAAATAAACTGACAAAATAGAAACTGAGGCATGGATATATGAAACAGACTGACAGCTGACAGAGGGGAGGGTAAGGGGGGACTGGATGAAAGAAGGTGAAGGGGCCGAAACCGGTTTGGCTCAGTGGATAGAGCGTCGGCCTGCGGACAGAAGGGTCCCGGGTTCGATTCCGGTCAAGGGCATGTACCTGGGTTGCGGGCACATCCCCAGTGGGAGATGTGCAGGAGGCAGCTGATCGATGTTTCTCTCTCATCGATGTTTCTAACTCTCTATCTCTCTCCCTTCCTCTCTGTAAAAAATCAATAAAATATATTTAAAAAAAAAAAAGAAGGTGAAGGGAATAGCCAAAAAATACATATGTATAACCCATAGACACAGACAGTGTGGTGATGGCCAGAGGGAGAGGGGCAGGGGATGGGTAGAGGTGGGCAAAGGGGAGAAAAATAAGGACATCTGGAATAGTGTCAACAATAAAAATTAAGTTTTTTTTAAAAAAAGAGAAAGAATCCTAAAAATTCATATGGAACCAGAAAAGAGCCTGAATAGCCAATTCTTCAGAAAAATAAAAAAATTGGTTTAAAAAAGAAGAACAACAACAACAACAAAGCTGGAAGAATCTTAATTCCTGATTTCAAACTATAGCAATTAATGCATTGTGGTACTGGCATAAAAAATACATACAGACCAATGGAACAGAACAGAGAGCCCTCATGCACGCAGTCAATTCTTCTTTGACAAGGATGCCAAGAATACACTATGGGGAAAGGATAGCCTATTCAATAAATGTTTCTGGGAGAACAGAATATGTACAGGTAAAAGATTTAAATAGAACCATCATCTTATACCATAACACAAAATGAACTCAAAATGTATTAAAGGCTTAAGTGTAAGACCTGAATCCATAAAACTCCTAGAAAAAAACATGGGGGACAAACTACTTGAAATTGGTATTGGCAATGATACTTTGGGTATTACACTAAAATCACAGCCAACAAGAGCAAAAACAAACAAATGCGATTGCATCAAATATGAAAGCTTCTGTACCCTGAAGGAAGTATCAACAAAATGAAAAGGAAAGCTACAGAAAAGGAGAAAATACCTGTAAACTATATACCTGATAAGAGATTAATGTCCGAAATATATGAGCAGCTCATACAAATCAATAGCAAAAACTAAGTAACCCAATTTTTAAAATCACAAAGAAATAGACAAATGAATAGACATTTTCCACAGAAGACATACAAATGGCCAACAGATTCGTGAAAAGGTACTCAACATCACTAATAATCAGGGAAACACAAATCAAAACCACAATGAAATAGTACCTCATACCTATTAGGGTGGCTATTATCAAAAAGACAATAGCGAAGTGTTGGTAAGAATGTAGAGACAGGGAACACTTGTACACTGCTATTGATAATGTAAATTGATACAACCTTTTTGCATAACAGTAGGTTTCAAAAACATTTTTTAAAAAGAACTACCACAGAGAGGATATTCAGCTGAGAGACAGTTTGCAGCTGGGAAAGGCGGAGGACTCCCGGAGAAAGGGGACGGTTGGAGACTGCAGCTGGAATCTCTCCCGGAGCATCAGCTCAGCCGCGGAAACTGTGCCATCTTGAGTGGCTGTTATTGGAAGCGTATACATCCAAAGACCGGGCATCCTGAGATCGGCTAACCCGGAAACACCGGATCTGGGACAGTGTGACTACGTGGAGCCCTGCTTCTCCTCACAGAAAGGTCAGATTTCACCTGAAGGTGCGGTTTGCAATTCAGGTTGGGGAGAGGAACATGTGCGGGGAGGTCTGCACCCCACAAAGTCCGCGCCTTTGTGGCCAGCATGATCCACAAGTGTGGAAGGGCTCCCACAGGGCTGCTGGCAGAAGGGAACGCTAAAAATAAGCCCATAGATGGACTGAATGCAAATAGGCAACCTCAGATTTTGCCAGTGTGCCGGCTGCTTGGTGCCAGGGGAGAGAGGGCACACAGAGAAGACTGCGCACAGAGCTGGAAGATGGAGGGTTGTGAATTTGCGCAACTTCTCAGGCTCTTGTTGTTTCTCTTCCCTTTAAATCTTTTCATTTGATTATTAAACCCAGTGCATGGGATTGCCCAGTTGGGAACACTCGCAGAGACTGTAGGGGAAAGTTGTTTTTGTGGAACCTGGGAAACACAGCGGGGAGTAGCGATTAAAGAACCAGCTCTGGGCAGTGGACTTTCCCAAACCAGTTTTAAGTACAATAGAGAAAATAAACTCTAACTACTGGATAGAGAGGACTTATAGCCTCGGAGGTCAATCCAGACACACTGCCACCCAGAGGCAGAGCCACGAACTGACTCTTGTGTAAATACAAAGGCAGTCTGGGAAACAAATACGGCCTGCTTTAAAATCGGGACTGTGGTTTACAACACGGAGGAACAGTGTATCGCAGGGAAATTCAACACTCTCTTGAATACCTGGCAGGACTAAGGCGTGCCAGACAGAAGAGTAGAAGAACTGAAGTATCTTCACTACTGCACATTTTTATTTATTTATTTTTTATTATTCTTTTTTCACCTTTTAATTAAGAAACCAATTTTTTTTCTTTTTTCATCACCTAATTTTACCCTTTTAATTAATACATTTTTATTTTTAACCAGTATTATTACTACTACCATTTTACCATTTTTTAAAGTGCCATTTTATTTTCTCTTTATTTTGGGATTAGTGTTCTACATTCTATTTTCATCGTTCCTTTAGCATTATTTTTCTCTACCTCAACTTTACCTTTATGCCAAAACTCTCTTCCTCACTTTTCCCCTTTTGTTGTCCTGTCTCTTACCCTATTCCTGCTTTAGATTTTCCCTATTCATTCTTTTTACCCATCAAAATTTCACCCTACTTATATATCCAATTTCCAATCCCCTGCTCTAAATCCAAATACACCTCTCCCTTATCTTTCTTCACTATCCAAATTTTTTTCTCTCTCTCTGTAGATTTGTTGTTGTTTGCTTGATTGTTGAGTATATTGGGGGTTTTTATGCTTGTTTGTGAGGTTGTTTTGCTTCTGCTTTTGCTTTTTCTGTGGGTTTTTTCTCTCTCTTTTTTTTTCTTTTCCGGTTATTTTTGCGCTGCTGTTTTCCCTCGCCTCACTTGATATTAGTGGTTGTTTGTAGTTTGCATTCATCTCCAGGGATCTGTTGCTGGAATTTGTTGGGATTAGTGGCGGTTCTATTGAAGTTTTCTCCGCATATAAATAGTCTCTTCCCCTCTTCTATTTCACTCTCTCTCTTTTCTCTCTTACTTTTTTTTTCTCCCTCTTCCCAATTTCATTTTTGCACTCCTTTTTTTTTCTTTTTCTCTTTTATCTTTTTCTCTTCTTTCTTCCTTATCCCCTAATTCCCTTTGCTTGGATGGTCACCTTTATTTGGGGTTATTAATATAGTGAATACATTTCTGTTCAGTGCCTTGTACATTGTGCCTTGTTGTGTTGTATTTTGTGCCTTTAAATCAACGCAGCAGAGAGAGAACTACATAACCAAACACTTGGAGAAGAGAGATCATGGAGACATCAAGAACCAGCCCGCATATGAAAGAAAAACAGGCATCACCAGAAAAGGAAGTAAAGGAAATGGAGGCAATGGAGGCAAGCAACCTGTCAGAGAAAGAATTCAGAGAAATGGTCATAATGTGGATGAAAAGAATGGAAGACAAATTCAACAATATGTGTAAGAACCAAGAGGAAATGAAGAAAAACCAAGAAGAAATGAAAAATGACATTACTGCTATAAAGAACACAATAGAAAGCATCAACAGTAGACTAGAAGAAGCAGAAGACCACATCAGTGAGCTAGAAGGCAAGGTAGGAAAAAATACCCAAGCAGAGCAGCTTATAGGAAAAAAACTTAAAAAGCAGGAGGAGAGCCTAAGAGAACTCTGGGACAACACAAAACGAAACAATATCCGCATAATACGGGTGCCAGAAGGAGAGGAAACTGAGCAAGGAATAGAAAACCTATTTGAAAAAATAATGACAGAAAACTTCCCTGACATAGGGAAGAAAAAACTCACACAAATCCAAGAAGCTCACAGAGTCCCAAACAAAATGAACCCCAAAAGACCAACGCCAAGGCACATTATAATTAAATTGGCAAACACCAACGACAAACCAAGAATCTTAAAAGCAGTCAGAGAGAGACAGAAAGTCACCTACAAAAGAGCCCCCATCAGACTAGCAACTGATTTCTCAACAGAAACACATCGGGTAAGAGGGAATGGAATGAAATATACAAAGTCATGCAAAGGAAGGGTCTGAATCCAAGAATACCATACCCAGCAAGGCTATCAATCAAAATTGAGGGTGAAATTAGGTGCTTCACAGACAAAAAAGGACTTCGGGAATTTATTACCGCCAAACCAGCAATGCAAGAAATGCTAAAGGGTCTGCTGTAAAAATAAAAAATAGGAAACAAAGAAGGAACACAGGGGTAAAGAATAAAAATGGAAACTAACAAGTATCTATCAATAATAACTTTAAATGTAAATGGATTAAATGCCCCAATCAAAAGGCATAGGGTAACTGAGTGGATAAGAAAACATGACCCATATATCTGCTGTCTACAGGAAACCAACCTCAGAAAAATAAGATGCACACAGACTGATGGTGAAGGGATGGAAAAAGGTTTTTCAGGTGAATAGAAATGAAAAAATAGCCGGGGCAGCAAAACTTATATCTGAAAAATTAGATCTCAAATTAAAGGGCATAAAAAGAGATAAAAAAAGACCATTTCATAATACTAAAGGGAGCAATCCAACAAGAAGAAATAACTCTAGTAAACATATACGCACCCAATATAGGAGCATCCAAATACATAAGAAATCTTCTGGAGGATATCAAGGGAGAGATTGACAGCAATACAATCAGAGTAGGGGACTATAACACCCCATTATCACCGTTGGACAAATCCTCTAAAAAAAAAAATCAGCAAAGAAACATGAATCCTAAATGACTCACTAGATCAGATGGAATTAATTGACATCTTCAGAACATTTCATCCCAAAGCCACAGAATATACATTTTTCTCAAGTGCACGTGGGTCATTTTCAAAGATAGACCATATATTGGGTCACAGGCAAAGTCTCTTCAAATTCAAGAAGATAGAAATCATATCAAGCATCTTCTCAGATCACAATGGCATAAAACAGGAAATCAACTACAATAAAAACAATCCAAAAAAATCAAACACATGGAGACTAAACAGCACGCTATTAAACAATGACTGGGTTCCCAAAGAGATCAAAGAAGAAATAAAAAACATCATGGCAACAAACGACAATGAAAACACAACAATCCAAAACCTATGGGACACAGCGAAAACAGTCTTGAGAGGGAAGTTCATAGTTCTACAAGCCTACTGAAAAAACAAGAAAAATGAGAATAAATTACCTAACCCTCAAATCAAAGAGTTAGAAAGAGAGCAACAAGAAAAGCCCAGTGTAAGCAGAAGGAAAGAAATAATAATAAATAATAAATAATAAATATCAGAGCAGAGATAAATGACATAGAGACCAAAAAAACACTACCAAAGATCAACAAAACAAAGAGCTGGTTCTTTGAAAGGATAGACAAGATTGATGAACCTCTAGCCAGGCTCACCAAGAAGCAGAGAGAGAGGACCCAAATAAACAAAATCAGAAAAGAAAGAGGAGAAATAACAACAGACCCCACAGAAATACAAAGGATTGTGAAAAAATACTAGGAACAACTGTACTCCAACAAACTAGACAACCTGGAGGAAATGGACATATTCCTAGAAAAATACAACCTTCCAAAACTTAATCAGGAAGCATCAAAAAATCTCAATAGGCCAATAGCAATGGAAGAAATTGAAGCAATCATCAAAAAGCTTCCAGCAAACAAAAGCCCGGGGCCGGACGGCTTCACAGGGGAGTTATACCAAACACTCAAGGAGGAACTAAAACCTATCCTCCTCAGACTATTCCAAAAAATCCAAGAGGAAGGAACACTTCCAAGCTCATTCTATGAAGCCAGCATCACCCTAATACCAAAACCAGACAAAGACAACACCATGAAAGAGGATTACAGGCCAATATCCCTCATGAACATAGATGCAAAAATCCTCAACAAAATCCTAGCAAATCGGATCCAGCAGTACGTCAGAAAGATCATACACCATGACCAAGTAGGATTTATCCCAGGGATGCAAGGATGGTACAATATCTGCAAATCAATAAACGTAATACATTACATAAGCAAATTGAGAGATAAAAACCACATAGTCATATCAGTTGATGCAGAAAAAGCATTTGACAAAATCCAACGTCCTTTCTTGATAAATACTCTCAGCAAGCTAGGAATAGAAGGATCATACTTCAACATAATAAAAGCCATATATGACAAACCCACAGCCAACATCATAATCAGTGGGCAAAAACTAAAACCATTCCCCTAAGAACAGGAACAAGTCAGGGATGCCCCCCCTCACCACTCCTGTTCAGTATAGTACTGGAAGTACTAGCCATTGTGATCAGACAAGAAGAAGAAATAAAAGGCATCCAAATTAGAAAAGAAGAATTGAAACTATACTTATTGGCAGATGACATGATACAGTACATAGAGAACCCTAAAGACTCCATCAAAAAATTATTACACTTAAAAAATGAATTTGGCAATGTAGCAGGATACAAAATTAATACCAAGAAATCTATGGCATTTCTTTCCACCAATAGTGAACTTACAGAAAGTGAGACTAAAAAAGCAATCCCTTTTACCATCGCCTCCAAAAAATTAAGATACCTAGGAATAAACTTAACTAAGGAGGTAAAAGACTTATATGCAAAAAACTACAGGACACTGAAAAAAGAGAAAGAGGAAGACATAAACAGATGGAAGAACATACCATGTTCATGGATTGGTAGAACCAACATCATCAAAATGTCCATACTACCCAAAGCAATCTGTAGATTCAATGCAATCCCCATTAAATTACCAACAGCATATTTCACAGATCTAGAACGAACGTTCCAAAAATTCATCTGGAATAAAAAAAAAAAAAAAGACCTCGAATAGCTACAGCAATCCTGAGAAAGAACAACAAAGTAGGCAGGATCTCAATACCAGATATCAAACTGTATTACAAAGCCACTGTACTTAAAACAGCTCGGTACTGGCACAAGAACAGACATATAGGTCAATCGAATAGAATACAGACCCCAGAAATAGACCCAAACCACTATGCCCAATTAATATTCGACAAAGGAGGCAAGAGCATACAATGGAGTCAAGACAGTCTCTTCAACAAATGGTGTTGGGACAATTGGACAGATACATGCAAAAGGATGAAACTAGACCACCAACTCACACCATACACAAAAATAAACTCAAAATGGATAAAAGACTTAAACGTAAGACGGGAAACCATAAAAATACTAGAGGAATCCACAGACAGTGAAATCACAAACATGCTGAAGGAATTTCTTCTCTGATAATGCTCTTAGGGCAATGGAACCTAAAGAGAAAATAAACAAATGGTACTACATCAAAATAAAAAGCTTTTGCACAGCAAAGGAAACCATCAACAAAACAACAAGATGACTCACTGCATAGGAGAACATATTTGCCAATGATATCACCGATAAGGGTTTAATCTCCAACATTTACAGGGAACTCATGCAACTTAACAATAGAAAGACAAACTATCCAATCAAAAAAATGGGCAACGGACCTAGATAGACACTTTTCAAAAGAGGACATACAGAAGGCTGAAAGACATATGAAAACATGCTCAAAGTCACTAATCATCTGAGAGATGCAAATCAAAATGACAATACAGTATCATCTCACACCTGTCAGAATGGCTATCATCAACAAATCAACAAACAACAAGTGTTGGAGATAATGTGGAGAAAAAGGAACACTTCTGCACTGCTGGTGGGAATGCAGACTGGTGCAGCCACTGTGGAGAACCGTATGGAGCTTCCTCAAAAAACTAAAAATGGAACTCCCATTTGATCCAGTGGTCCCACTTCTAGGAATATATCCCAAGAAACCAGAAACACCAATCAGAAAAAATATATGCACCCCTATGTTCATAGCAGCACAATTCACCATAGCTAAGATTTGGAATCAGCCTAAGTGCCCATCAACAGATGAGTGGATTAAAAAACTGTGGTACATCTACACAATGGAACACTATGCTGTGGTAAAAAGAAGGTACTCCTGCCTTTTGCAACAGAATGGATGGAGCTGGAGAGCATTATGCTAAGTGAAATAAGCCAGTCAGAGAAAGGTAAATACCTCATCATCTCACTCATTTGTGGAATATAGAGAACAACATAGACTGATGAACAGGGACAGATCCAAAGACTGAGAAACAGCGATCAGACTACTAATCCCCAGAGGGAAAGTAGGGGAGGGAGGGGGCAAGGGGAAAAGATCAACCAAAGGACTTGCATGCATGCATATAAGCCAAATGGACATGGACAACAAGGGGATGAGAGAATGAGTGACAGGGGAGGGGGGTGGAGGACGAGGGTTTAATGGGGGCACTGAGGACACATTTGTAATACCTTAACTAGTAAAGATTTTTTTAAAAAAAAGAACTACCACCATAAGATCCAGCAATCCCATTTCCAAGTAAATATCCTCCACTCCCCCAAAAAAAGAAATCTATTTTCAAAGAGATATTTGTTCTCCCTTGTTTACTGCAATATTAAAACTGCTAAGATATGAAACAACCTAACTTACAATCAATGGATAAGGAAATTGTGGCAAATATATACAATGAAATTTATTGAGCCGTAAACAAAAGGAAATGCTGTTATTTGTCACAACATGGATAAACCCGGTGGACGTTATGCTAAGTGAAATAAGCCAGACAGAGAAAGACAAATGATCTCACTTATATGTGAAACATAAAAAAGGCAAACTCTTAGAACCAGAGAGTACAATGGTGGTTTCCAAGGGTTAGGGCATTGGTGAAATTCGGAGATGTTGTTCAAAAGGTACAAACTTTCAGTTATAAGTTGAGTAAATCCTAGAGATCTTACGTACATCATGATATTTACAGTTAATATTGCTATTGTATACTTGAAATTTTCTAAGAAAGTGGGTCTGAACTTTTCTCACCACACACACACACAATGTGAGGTGAAAAAAAATCACTGAAGATATTCTATAATGATGATTTATTCATCTATTTATTCCAAGACATCTAACCCTCAAATATCAAAAATCAGCATCAACAGACAATGTGAGTGTCACTGTAATCAATTCATTTTAATCTTCCACCAACCAGGGGGGAGAAGGGGGTTTTCTCAACTAAAAAGTAGGAATTTACTTATTGTAACATACCCTGTTCCTATGCAATTTTAAATAATGATGTTTATGAATAATAAAATATTTAATTATACTTTAGTTTCCCACCCAATCATACTAAAAAGAGTAACTGAAATATAGCTAGTATGACTAAGAAATTGTTTTTTTAATTAAATTGAATTTTAACTTTATTAGCCACATATGGCTAGTGTCTATGTATTAAATAGTAACAATTCAAACTATTAAAATTTTCAAATAGGTACAAACTGACTAGACCTTCTGATTTAACTTAGCAGCTCTACACATAGTATATCTAAAACCTTATCTTACATTCATTATTAATTACATACCCACTCTTGTTTTCAATTTTATTAACTCATATTTTACTTACTTGGGCTTAGATAGCATGACTTTCAAAGGTTGTTTAGATTGTCCTTTAAGCCGATTTTTCAGTGCTTCAAGTTTTTGCACGTGCTTTACTACTTGTGCAATGTTTATAGTGACTGCTTTATCAGGTATTGGAAACTCTACTTCTGAAAAACTTTGATCTTTACTTATCTAAAACAACAAAATTAACAAAGTAATTAGGAAATAACCCATTTTGTTCTCTTATCGCAAAGAAATGTCATTGTTTCATTTATTGTATCTAAATACTTTATATTATTCCTATCCATAGCTATAATCAAATACTAACATTTTAAAAAATACTGATATGAGAAATTACCTAGCAACATAATAACAGTTAAGTGTTGACTTTTACATGTCAAAACGCAAATCCAATATTCTTATTATTTTAACATTTAAGAATTTCAAGCAAGTGCAATAACAATTGTAGCAGCATTAAATGCAATTCAAATTATTTACAAGGAAATTTAAAGCAATCACTTCCTCAAAATCCATTCTAAGAATACTCTTATTGTGATAAATTATGTAAAGACACAATAATTTGTTGTCAAAGACTAATATCTTCTACTACTGACTCTGAGAAGTTAATATATAAAGGTCTATAGAGCTGGCATGCCTCAGTCTGCATGGGGAAGACTGAGAACCACTTGGTTGTTCAAGCCTTTTGGAATATACCAAGCTACAGAGTAATGAACAGTTGAGAGAATCAGCAAATCCCACTATATAAGACTAGAGACCCAGTGCACGAAATTTGTACATGGGGAGGGGAGTGGGCGCACAGGGATTGGGCCTAAGCCAGCAGTTAGACATCCCTCTCACAATCCGGGACCTCTGGCTCCTAACCGCTCACCTGCCTGCCTGCCTGATCACCCCTAACCCCTCTGCCTGCCTGCCTGATCAGCCCTAACTGCCTCTGCCTGCCTAACCACCTAAGCACCCCTAACCGCCTATAACTGCCTCTAACCGCCTGATCGCCCCTAACCGCTTCTGCCTCAGACCCAGGGCTTTGTCTGGAAGGATGTCCGGAAGACATCTGGTCTATCTGGTCTAATTAGCATATTACCCTTTTATTAGTATAGATGACAAATGATAATCGGTATTCTAGGAAGTAAGTCTATTTAAAGAAATTTCAGCAAGAGTGAGTGCTCAAAAAAAACAGTAAAAAAAAAAAAAACCTAGGTACAGACATAAGCAAGAAAAGTAACAATGAAATCAGAAACCTTTGATAGGACCTAGCAAAGAGAAAAGTAAAAATCCAGGCTTCACTAGTGAATTCTAGCATTGGGGATTTAAGAGTCTTAATGTCAGTAATGGCTATTTGGATTGAGATTAGGCTATAAACATCACAAGTAAATATGGGGCTATTTATTCTAAGTCTGAGATTGGGAGATGCAGAACAAATGGAAAAGAAGCAGAAAATGTATGTAAACTCTATGGACAAAGGCAAAATCATAAAGAAGAGGACACCAATCATAAATTGCGCTAAAAAGTGGTGTAGCAATCAGCTACACTTATCAATTTACTGTCTCTCATCTAAAATCCATTCTTCATTGTCGTGCTTATAATGAATGTTTCTCTTTTGACAGGTGGCATGAAGGTAACCTTTGTTAGTAGAGGGTTATAGGCACTAGAAAAAAAGAGCTTTTCTTTTTAGTTTTCTCTCTCTCTCTCTCTCTCTCTCTCTCTCTCTCTCTCTCTCTCTCTCTCTCTCTCTCCTTTCCAGTCCTAGAGCAGTGTACCATATATACTTAGCTCAACAGGACCACCCCCATGGGTGGCTTCCAGCAAGGTCCCTGGTATGGCACAATCCCAAAACTGCTTATCAAAAGACACCACTGATACAAAACTTCCTTTGGGAAGCTTTCTGGCATACCAGCCTGTGCATAGCTTCCTAGCAAGAAGTGCAGCACCTCCCTAGAAGATGGTTTCTCCCAGCACCACAGATGATGGCTTTCCAGTATACCCAATCTTATGTGCAGCTGCCTAGGGTTCCAATTCCACCACCATGGCACCCCAACAAACTTCTTGCCATCTGATGATAACAGCTACTCCTTCACAAGATCTGAATCAGCCCTGGATTAAGGTGGGGTGACGGGGCGGGGGAGGGGATATGGGTACTCAGAGATGTTCTTTCCTTGAGTGATAATGCTTCAATTCTAGAGGTAGAGGCTGTTCTCTATATCTTCTATCCATGTATTCTCTAGAGGTTTTTTTTAACCTTTTCTTGCAGTTATTCTGTTTTAATAATTTTCTGGGCTAAACGCCCCTATTCAGATTACTGTGTCATTTTTGTCTGTTGATTTGACCCTAATGGATACATTATATTTCGCAATAGGGATTAAATTTAAACATAAGTCTTTTCTGGTAGAAGAGATGATGTCACAAAACTAAGGAAATATGGACAAGACAGTGGGACTGTCAGCTATTAGACTTCATCAAAGAGATCTGGAGGGGACAGGTTCGAGCACAACTCTGAAGCATATAGGCTACATGCTTATACATTTCTCCAGCGAAGCTTGCCATACACTCTGAAGGCTTCAACATGCATCTCTGTTTTTGCAACAAAACCACTGCATTAACCACACCAGCATGTACTAACAATAAAATGTGTCAGCAATATTAACAAAATTATTCCAAGATCCTCAAATGTTAACATGCATCATAATCCTCTATGAGAGTCTATTAAAGGAGAAGATAACCTAACCAACACACAACAAAACTAATTCAGTAAGTCTGATTTGGAGCTCTGAAATGTGAATTTGTAATAGGTATCTTAGGTGATATATAAACATGGTCCATCAATTATACTTTAAGAAATATTCATTGAAAGGCTCAAGATAATACAAATACTTAGAGAATGTGATCATATACACTTAATTAAGAACATATCAAGTAATTGTGGGTTGAAACACTGAAAAACTTAGAATCCAAAATCAGAAGTTTAATTGTATACTGAAAATTCCTCCCAGTGGGTATGAATTCATAACTCAGGATTTTAAGCATACTATAGATGATGGATATTGGCACAAAGATGTAACCATTAGATACAGAGTAAAGTTGACACATTTGACAGCTATTTAGGACATAAAACTAAAAAGATACAGATTTACCCAGTTGGATAGTATTACTACCACTCACTAAGACAGGGAACACTGGAAGAGGGATGAGTTTAGTAGAGGGAAATTTTATTGTGATCTATTGGGCTTAAGGTAGAATGATTTAGTAGGTTAATTAGACACATGTCTGGAGCTCATAGCAAGAGTTGTATATTTCTAAATTATTATCATAAAGATAATAATTGATAATACTTGATAAAAGATAATAATTGATAATACTTGAGTGGAAAAAAAGGGGATGATTATCTAGGGGGGAAAGTTTGAAACAAAAAAATTTAAGAAAGGAAGACAGGATGAAATCTTGAGGCACTCCATCCAGTATTTAATTGTTAGGTAAAGGTAACTTTAAAAAAGGAGACCACCAAAGAGGTAAAAAAAAAAAAAAAAAAAAAAAAAGCCTGGAAAGTATAATTCACAAAACCCAAAGAAATAGTTTTCTACAAATAAGGAAGTAATCAATAATATTAACTATAGCCAATGTAAATAAAATTGCCTATTGAATTAGCAACATACAAAGAGAATTATGTATAACTAGAGGCCTGGTGCACGAATTCATGCATGGGTGGGGTCCAGCCGGCCTGCCCCAATTGAGGCCAATCAAGGCTGGGCTGGCCAGGGGGAGAGGCTATAGGCAGTTAGCTGGCCGACTCCGCCCTTAATTGGGGTGGTGGGTAATTGGGGACGGGGCCTGCCAGGGGGAGGGGCCACGAAGGTTGACCAGCAGGGAGGACCGCAGGAGGTCAGCCAGCCAGCACCGCCCCGATAGGTTTGGGGGCCAATTGTGGCCTCAATGCACATCAAAGCAACTGGTCATTCTGGTCATTCTGGTTGTTCCAGCATTCCAGTCATTTGGCTTTTATATATATAGACTAGAGGCATAGCACACGATTAAATCATACATGTGTAGGGCCCCCTAGGCCTAGCCAGCCATCATGGCCATGTCCGCCACCCCATGACTCCTCACACACTCCGCGGATGCTTCTGGCACCCCAAGACACTCCCCTGATGCAGCTGGCACCCCAGGGGATTGGGGGGAGGGCCCAAGAGGAAACTCCATACTGTTTTCTACAATGGCTGCATCAGTCCACTTTCCCACCAACAGTGTACCAGGGTTCTCATTTTTACACATCCTCACCAGCACATGTTTTTTATTTGTTCATATGCATCTCTCAGAAGATCAGTCAATTTGAGCATTTTTTCAAATGTCTCTTGGCCTTCTGTGTGTCTACTTTGGGGAAATGTCTATTTAGGACCTTTGTCCATTTTTAAACTGGATTGTCTTCCTTTTGTTAGGTTGTATGAGTTCCTTATATATTTTGGATATTAACCATTTATCAGATATATCATTACAAAATACGTTCTCCCAGACAGTGGGCTCCCTTTTCATTTTGTTGATGATTTCTTTTCTGTGCAGAAGCTTTTTATTTTGATGTAGTCTCATTTGTTTATTTTCTCCTTCGTTTCCTTTCCCCTAGGAAATGTGTCAGTAAATATATTGATGAGATGTCTGAGATTTTGCTACCTATGGTTTCTTCCAAGATTTTTATGGTTTTACAACTTACATTTAAGTCTTTTATCCATTTTTAGTTTATTCTTGTGTATGGTGTAAGTTGGGAATCTATTTCATTTTTTTGCATGTATCTGTCCAATTTCCCCAACACCATTTATTGAAGAGACTGCATTAACTCTGTTGTGTACTCTTTCCTACTTTGTCAAATATTAATTGAGCATAATGGCTTAGGTTAATTTCTGAGGTCTCTGTTCTGTTCCATTGATCTATATGCCTGTTCTTCTGCCAGTATGAGGCTGTTTTGAATACAGTGACCTTTTTTTTTTTTTTTTTGGTCCCATATAAATTTTGGAGTGCTTGTTCTAGATCTGTGAAATATTCTGTTGGTATTTTAATAGGAATTGCATTGAATCTATAGATTGCTTTGGGTAGTATGGACATTTTACTGATGTTGATTCTACAAATCCTTGAACAAGGTATATTCTTCCACTTGTTTATATCTTCTCTCTTTTTTTCGATGTTCTGTAGTTTACTGAGTACAAGTCTTTTACCTCCAGGGTTAAATTTATTCATAAGTACCAGAAGATGGCGGCAATATAGGCAGACGCGTCCCAGGTCGTGTCCCAGAGCAAATGGAGTGAGCAGCTGAAACTAATAACACCCACCCCAAATTGGTGAAATTACTCAGCTGGTGAGACGGTTTGCAGCCGGGAAGGGCAGAACTCCCCTGGAAAGGTAAAAAAAAAAACCAAACAACAACAACAAAAAAAACAGGGAGTTGGGCAGGAAAGTTTTCCAGACCTCTGAGCCCAGAGGGTCGGAGGGAGACTGCGTGGCAGACAGCCGCGTCCCTTGGGACAGGCACAGCCCGACTGGGGAAAGGAGATCCGCGGGATTCCTGGCGCCTGGGGGTTTGAGATCTGGGTTCTGTGATCACGGAGGACTGAGCCTAAAGGGGGCAGCCTGAAGAGCTGACCAGACCATGCAGTGCCGGTAAGAGAAGAGTTTACAGAAACTAAGCCTTCCCCATTTCCGCGGCCGGCGTTTATTTGTTTGTTCTCACTGAATCCTGTTCATAAGACATTTCGGATACAGACACTCACCTGTGCTAAAGAGAGGGAGAAGGTGCGGAGGAGTGGAATCTGGGGAGAGACTGAGGAGAGAGGGGGTCCAGGAGAGGTGGCAGCGAATTGAGTGCTGAGACACCCCTGGGCCCAGGATCCAGGCAGCCATTCTCTCCGGAGGGTGGGACTCCCCCACCTAGCCCCCAGGCAAGGACCACAGCCACACCCAGATTCCACCCTGAAGGAGATCAAGGATTGACATAATCTGATCAGTCCCTGGGAATTAACAGGGTCTGGCCTATAGAGGGATTTTCAATCCCAGCAACAACACAGAGTGGGTAACTATTAAGGAACCAGCTCTGAGCAGTGGACTTCCCCATACCAGTGTTAAGTGCAATAGAGATGATAAACCCAAGCTACTGGGCAGAGAGGCCCTATAGCCTCAGAGGACAACCCAAAAACACTGCCACCCAGAGGCTGAGCCACAAACTGACTCTTAGATAAATACAAATTAAGGCAGTCTGGGAAACAAATACGGCCTGCTTTAAAATCAGGACTGTGGTTTACAACACGGAGGGACAGTGTATCGCAGGGAAATTCAACACTCTCCTAAATACCAGACAGGACTAAGGCGAGCCAGACTGACGAGTAGAAGAACCGAAAGACCTTCACTACTGCAAATTTTTTTTTCTTCTTTTTTCTTTTTTCACCTTTTAACTAAGAAACCGATTTTTTTTCTCTTCTTTTTCCATCACCTGATTTTACCCTTTTAATTACTACATTTTTATTTTTAACCAGTATTATTACTACTACCATTTTACCATTTTTTAAAGTGCCATTTTATTTTCTCTTTATTTTATTTTGGGATTAGTGTTCTCCATTCTATTTTCATCCTTCCTTTAGCATCAATTTTCCCTACCTAAATTTTACCTCGATGCTAAAACCCTCTCCCTCACTTTTCCCCTTTTGTTGTCCTGTTTCTCTTACCCTATTCCTGCTTTAGATTTTCCCTATTCCTTCTGTTTACCTCCTGTCAAAATTTCACCCTACTTATATATCCTATTTCCAATCCACTGCTCTAAATCCTTATACACATATCCCTTATCTTTCTTCACTATCGAAATTGTTTTTTTTCTTCTTTTATCTTTCTATGGTTTTTTGCTGTTTGCTTGATTGTTGAGTATATTGTTTTTTGTTGTTGATGTTGTTGTTTGTTTTTTTTGTGTGTCTGTGTGTGTGTGTGTGTGTTTTAGGACTGGTTGTGAGGCTGTTTTGCTTTTGCTTTTTCTTTTTTTCTGCTGGTTTTTTCCCCTCCCTCCACACCGCCCCCTCCCCCCGATTATTTTGTGCTTCTGTTTTCGCTTGCCTCTCTTGATATTATTGGTTATTTCTAGTTTGCATTCATCTTCAGGGAGCTTTTGCTGGAATTTGCTGGTATTAGTGGTGGTTCTAAAGGAGTTTTCTCCTCATATACATAGTCTCTTGCCCTCTTCTACTTCATTCTCTCTTTTCGCTTTTTTTTTCTCTTTTTTTTTTCTCTTTTCTTTGCCGCTCCTTTTTCCCAATTTCACTTTTGCACTCCTTTTTTTTTCATCCCTACTTTTCTTTTCTTTTTTCTCTTTATCTCTTTCTCTTCTTTCTTCCTTATCACCTAATTCTCTTAATTCAGGTGGTCACCTTTAATTCGGGTTATTAATATTGTGAATATATTTGTGTTTAGTGCCTGGTACGTGGTGCCTTGTTGTGTTGTATATTGTGCCTTTAAATTAACGCACTAGATCCAAGAAACAGCAGCCTCCTGAGCACCACACCCTCAGTCTGAGGAACAGCAGCTGTACATGAAGCCTCCCCCCACCAGCCAGAAGAGCCACCACAGCTATGAACAGCACACACCAGAGGAGCTGCTGCCAACTGAGGAGCAGCTGCTACCGCAACCGCCCGAGGAGCAACCACAGCCTGAGGAGCCACTGCCACCCAGGAAGCAGCCACTGAATGACTCAACGTCTAGACATGTCAGTGAGATCAAACATGGGTAGACAAAGAAACCCCCAAAGGAAAGAGAAGGAAGACTCTCCAGAAAAGCAGCTAAGTAATACAGAGGCATGCAACATGACAGAAAAAGAATTCAGAATAAGGGTCCTAGAGGACATAAACCGGATGGAGGAAAAAATCAACAACTTCTGCAAGAAGCTAAAAAAACAGATGAAAAAGTCAACTACCTATGCAGGAAGCAAGAAGAAACAGAGGAAAAAATAAATAACTTAAGTAAGACCCAAGAAGAAATGAAGAGTGCAATAAAAAACACCATTGAAAGTATCAACAGTAGACTAGGAAAGCGGAGTACCGAATTAGCAAATTAGAAGACAGGGAAACAAAACACACCCAAACTGAACAGCAATGGGAGAAAAAAATTAAAATACAGGAGGAGAGCCTACGGGAGCTTTGGGACAACATGAAACAAAACAACATACGAATAATAGGGGTGCCAGAACAACAGAAAGAGGAACAAGGATTAGAAAACCTATTCGAAGAAATAATATCAGAAAACTTCCCTGAGGTGGGGAAGAAAAAAGTCACACAAGCCCTGAGAGTCCCAAACAAGGTGAACCCGAAAAGATCCACACCAAGACACATCATAATTACCATGGCAAATGTTCACGACAAAGAGAGAATCTAAAAGGCTGCAAGAGAGAGACGGAAAGTTACATACACAGGATCTCCCATTAGATTGTCAAATGATATCTCAACAGAAACACATCAGGCCAAAAGAGACTGGACAGAAATTTACAAAGTGATGCAAAGCAAAGGACTTAATCCAAGAATACTCTATCCAGGAAGGCTATCATTCAAACTTGAAGGGGAAATAAGAAGCTTCACAAACAAAAAAAGGCTAAGGGACTTTATCACCACCAAGCCAGCAATGCAAGGAATGCGAAGTGGACTGGTGTAAAAAGAAGAAATAAAAACCTCAGAAAGAAAACAGCCACAGAAAAAAAGAAATGGCTACAAACAAGTACCTTTCAATAATAACTTTAAACGTAAACGGACTAAATGCTCCAACCAAAAGACATTGAGTGGCTGAATGGATAAAAAAACATGACCCACACATCTGCTGTCTACAAGAGACCCACCTCATTAGAAGGGACTCACACAGACTGAAAGTGAAAGGATAGAAAAATATCTTTCAGGCAAGTGGAAAGGAAAAGAAAGCTGGGGTAGCAATAATTATATCGGACAAAATAGACCTCAAAGTGAAGGCCATAACAAGAGATAAGGAAGGCCACTTCATAATACTAAAGGGATCAATACAACAAGAAGATATATCCCTGGTAAACATATATGCACCCAATGCAGGAGCACCCAAATTCATAAAAAAAAAAACTCCTGGAAGATATCAAAGGAGAGATCAACAACAATACAATTAGTAGGGGACTTTAATACACCACTGACAGCACTGGATAAGTCCTCTAGACAAACAATCAGCAAAGAACCAGCAATCCTAAATGACTCACTAGATCAGATGGACTTAATAGACTTCTTCAGAACACTTCACCCCAAAGCTACGGAATATACATTCTACTCAAGTGCTCATAAGACATATTCAAAAATAGACCATATATTGGGTCACAAGCAAAGTATCCCCAAATTCAAGAAGATTGAAATCATAAAAAGCATCTTCTCAGACCACGATGGTGTAAGATTAGAAATAAACTACAATAAAAACAACCAAAAAACTCAAACACCTGGAAGCTGAATAGCATGTTATTAAATATTGATTGGGTTACCAATGAGATCAAAGAAGAAATTAAAAACATCCTGGAAACTAATGACAATAAAAACACAACAATACAAAACCTATGGGACACAATGAAAGCAGTCCTGAGAGGGAAGTTTATAGCTCTACAGGCCTATCTCAAAAAAAAAGAAAAGAAAAAGAAAAAATGGTAGTAAATCATCTAACTCTACAACTCAAAGAATTAGAAAGAGAGCAACAAGAAAAGCCCAGAGTGAGCAGAAGGAAGGAGATAATAAAGATTAGAGCAGAATAAATGGCATAGAGACCAAAAAAAAACCTTACAGAAAATCAATGAAACCAAGAGCTGGTTCTTTGAAAGGATAAACAAGATTGACAAACCTCTAGCCAAACTCACCAAGAAGCAAAGAGAGAGGACCCAAATAAACAAAATCAGAAACGATAGAGGCGAAATAACAACAGATCCCACAGAAATACAAATGCTTGTTAAAAAATACTATGGACAGCTCTACTCCAACAAACTAGACAACGTGGCGGAAATGGAAAAATTCCTAGAAAAATACAACATTCCAAAACTCAATCAGGAAGAATCTAAAAATCTCAACAGGCCAATAACTATGGAAGAAATTGAAGCAATCATCAAAAAGCTTCCATCAAACAAAAGCCCAGGACCAGACGGCTTCACAGGGGAGTTTTACCAAACATTCAAGGAAGAACTAAAACCTATCCTCCTCAGACTACTACAAAAAATTCAAGAGGAAGGAACACTTCCAAGCTCATTCTATGAAGCCAGCATCACCTTAATACCAAAACCAGGTAAAGACAACACAATGAAAGAGAATTACAGGCCAATATCCCTCATGAACATAGATGCCAAAATCCTCAACAAAATCTTAGCATATTGGATCCAACAGTGCATCAGAAAGATCATACACCATGACCAAGTATGATTTATCCCAGGGATGCAAGGATGTTACAATATCCGCAAATCAATAAACGTGATACATCACATGAACAAATTGAAAGAGAAAAACCACATGGTCATATGAATTGATGCAGAAAAAGCATTTGACAAAATTCAACACCCATTTTTGATAAAAACTCTCAGTAAGGTGGGAGTAGAAGGATCATACCTCAACATAATAAAAGCCATATATGACAGTCCCACAGCCAAAATCATACTCAATGGAGAAAAACTAACACCATTTCCCCTAAGAACAGGAACAAGACAGGGATGCCCCCTCTTACCACTCCTGTTCAACATAGTACTGGAAGTGTTAGCCATTGCAATTAGGCAAGAAGAAGAAATAAAAGTCATCCAAATTGGAAAAGAGAAAGTAAAATTGTCCTTATTTGCAGACGACATGATATTATACATACAAAACCCTAGAGACTCCATCAAAAAGCTACTAAACTTAATACATGAATTTGGCAATGTAGCAGGATACAAAATTAACCTCAAGAAATCTGAGGCATTTCTATACACCAATAGTGAACTTTGAGAAAGATTATAAAAATAATCCCATTTACCATCGCACCAAAAAAATTAAGCTACCTAGGAATAAACTTAACTAAGGAGGTAAAAGACCTCTACTCAGAAAACTACAGGACGTTGAAAAAAGATATAGAGGAAGACATAAACAGATGGAAGAACATACTGTGTTCATGGATTGGTAGAATCAACATCATTAAAATGTCCATACTACCCAAAGCAATCTATAAATTCAACGCACTTCCCATTAAAATACCAACGGCATGCTTCACAGATCTAGAACGAACTCTCCAAAAATTCATCTGGAATAAAAAAAGACCCCGAATAGCTGCAGCAATCCTGAGAAAGAACAAAGTAGGTGGGATCTCAATACCAGATATCAAGCTGTATTACAAAGCCACTGTTCTCAAAACTGCCTGGTACTGACACAAGAACAGGCATATAGATCAATGGAATAGAATAGAGAGCCCAGAAATCAGCCCGAACCAATATGCTCAATTAATATTTGACAAAGGAAGGAAGAACATACAATGGAGCCAAGATAGTCTCTTCAATAAATGGTGTTGGGAAAATTGGACAGATATATGCAAGAAAATGAAACTAGACCACCAACTTACACCATACACAAAAATAAACTCAAAATGGATAAAGGACTTAAATGTACGACAGGAAACAATAAAAATTCTAGAAGAATCCAAAGGCAACAAAATCTCAGACATATGCCGAAGCAATTTCTTCACTGATACAGCTCCTAGGGCACTTGAAACTAAAGAGAAAATGAACAAATGGAACTACATCAAAATAAAAAGCTTCTGCTCAGCAAAAGAAACCATCAACAAAACAATGAGAAAACCCACTGTGTGGGAAAACATATTTGCCAATGTCATATCTGATAAGGGCCTAATCTCCAAAATTTATAGGGAACTCATACAACTTAACAAAAGGAAGATAAACAATCCAATAAAAAAATGGGCAAAGGACCTAAATAGACACCTTTCAAAAGAGGACATTCAGAAAGCCAAGAGACATATGAAAACATGCTCAAAGTCACTAATCATCCAAGAGATGCAAATCAAAACAACAATGAGGTACCATCTCACACCTGTGAAACTGGCTATCATCAACAAATCAACAAACAACAAGTGCTGGAGAGGATATGGAGAAAAAGGAACACTTGTGCACTGCTGGTGGGAATGCAGACTGGTGCAGCCACTATGGAAGACAGTATGGAGTTTCCTCAAAAATCTGAAAATGGAACTCCCATTTGATCCTGTGATCCCACTTCTAGGAATATATCCCAAGAAACCAGAAACACCAATCAGAAAGGATATATGCACCCCTATGTTCATAGCAGCACAATTCACCATAGCTAAGATCTGGAAACAGCCTAAGTGCCCATCAGTAGATGAATGGATTAGAAAACTGTGGTACATCTACACGATGGAATACTATCCTGCTGTAAAAAGGAAGGAACTCTTACCATTTGCAACGGCATGGATGGAACTGGATAGCATTATGCTAAGTGAAATAAGCCAGTCAATAAAGGAAAAATACCACATGATCTCACTCATTCATGGATAATAAAGACCATTATAAACTTATGAACAATAATAGATACAGAGGCAGAGCTGCCTCAAACAGACTGTCAAACTGCAGTGGGAAAGCCGGGGAGGGTTGGGGGGCAGGAGGGAGGGGGGTAAGAGATCAACTGAAGGAGTTGTATGCATGCATATAAGCATAACCAATGGACATAAGACACTGGGGGATAGGGGAGGCTAGGGGACTGTCAAGGGCAGGGGGAAAAAAGGACACATATGTAATACCCTTTGTAATACTTCAAGCAATAAAAAAAAATAAAATAAAATAAAATAAATTTATTCATAAGTACCTTAATTTTTTATTGCTATGGGAAATGAGATTTCTTTTTTAGTTTCTTTCTCACAGTTCATTTTTGCTGCATAAAAATGCCATAGATTTCTAGGTCTTAATTTTGTATCCTGATACATTGCCAAATTCATTTATTAAATATTTAGTTTTTAGGGACTTCTATGTACAGTATCATGTCATCTGCGAATAATAAATTTTACTTCCTTTCTAATTTGTATGCCTTTTATTTTTTCTTCTTGTCTCATCACTATGGTTAAGACTTCCAGTAATATGTTGAACAACAGTGCTGAAAGTGGACATCTCTGTCTTCTTCCTGTTCTGAGGGGAAATGGTTTTAGTTTTTCCCAATGAGTATGATGTTGGCTGTAGGTTTGTCATATATGGCTTTTATTATGTTGAGGTATGATCTTTCTATTCCCACTTTGCTGAAAGCTTTTATAAAAAATGGATGTTGGGTTTTGTCGAATGCTTTTTCTGCATCTTATTGATATGTGATTTTTGTCTTACAATTTATTTATACGATGTATCACATTTACTGATTTGTGAATATCGTACCAGCCTTGCATCCCTGGAATAAATCCCACTTGGTTATAATGTATGATCTTTTTAATGTATTGTTGGATCTGATTTGCTAATTTTTTTGAAGATTTTTATCTATGTTCTTCAGGGATATTGGCCTGTATTCTCTTTGTAGTATCTTTATCTGGTTTTGGAATTAGGATAATACTGGACTCCTAGAAATAGTTTGGAAATATTCCTTCCTCTTGGATTTTTTAAAATAGTTTGAGGAGGGTAGGTGTTAGTTCTTTTTGAATGTGTGGTACAACTCCCCTGTAAAGCCAGGGCTTTTGTTTGATGGAAGTTTTTTTTTTTTTATTACTGCTTCAATTTCCTCAGTTATTATTGACCTATTCAAGTTTTCTGATTCTTCTTGATTTCGTTTTGGAAGATTGTATTTTTCTAGGAATTTGTCTATTACATCCAAGTTATCCAGTTTGTTGAAATATAGTTGCCCAAAGTATTTTCTTAAAATCCTTTGCATTTTTGTGTTGTCAGTTGTTACATTACCATTTTCAGTTCTGATTTTAATTGTTTGGACCCTCTTTGTTTCTTGATGAGTCTGGCTAAAGGTTCATCAATCTTGTTTATCTTTTCAAAGAACCATCTTTTGGTTTCATTGATCTTTTGTATTTTTTTTAGTCATTATGTCATTTATTTCTGCTCTACTCTTTATTTCCGTCCTTCCATTTATTCTGGGATTTTTCTTGTTGTTCTCTTTCTAATAAAATTATAGGATTAAATAGATTAATTTCTCTTGGGTTTTGTTTTTTTTGTTTTTGTTTTTTGGAGGTAGGCCTGTAATGCTACCAACTTCCCTCTTAGAACTGCTTTTGCTATGTCAGAAAGATTTGGGGTTGTTGTGCATTTATTTTCATTTGTTTCCAAGAACTTATTTTTTTTAGTGTTACATATATTGCCATACTGTGACTTTTATTCCTTTTCTTCTTATTATTTTTTATTGTCTACAGTTTTACATATGTCTCCTTTTCCCCCAATTAATCCCCCAACCCCAACCATTCCCAACCTGGGGAAGCCCCCACCGCCAAGAGTCTGTGTCCATTGGTTATGCTAACATGCATGCATACAAGTCTTTTGGTTGCTCTCTAACCCTCCCCCACCCCTACCATTTGTCTCTAGATCGATCTAATTTTGTTCATCAAATTATGTTGATCATTATATCCCACATATGAGTGAGATCATGTGATATCTATCTTTCTCCGACTGGCTAATTTTGCTTAGCATAATGTTCTCCAGTTCCATCCATGTTGTTGCAAATGTTGAAAGTTCCTTCTTTTTATAGCAGCATAGTATTCCATTGTGTAGATGTACCACCGTTTTTTAATCCACTAATATGCTGATGGGCACTTAGGCTGTTTCTAAATCTTAGCTATGGTAAATTGTGCTGCTATGAACATAGGGGTGCATATATCCTTTCTGATTGATGTTTCTGGTTTCTTGGGATATAGTCCTAGAAGTGGGATTACTGGGTCAAATTGGAGTTCCATTTTTAACTTTTTGAGGCAACTCCATACTGTTCTCCACAGTGGCTGCACCAGTCTGCATTCCCACCAGCAGTGCAGGAGGGTTCCTTTTTCTTCACATCCTCAACAGCACTTGTCATTTGTTGATTTGTTGATGATAGCCATTCTTACAGGTGTGAGATGGTATCTCATTGTTGTTTTGATTTTCATCTCTTGGATGATTAGTGACTTTGAGCATGTTTTCATATGTCTTTCGGCCTTCTGTATGTCCTCTTTCAAAAAGTGTCTATTTAAATCCTTTGACCGTTTTTTTATTGGATCGTTTATCTTCCTTTTGTTAAGTTGTATGAGTTCTCTGTACATTTTGGAGATTAAGCCCTTATCAGAAATATCATTGGCATATATGTTCTCCCATGCAGTGGGCTTTCTTATTGTTTTGTTGATTGTTTTTGCTGTGCAGAAGCTTTTTATTTTGATGTAGTTCCATTTGTTTATTTTCTCCTTAGTCTCCATTGCCCTAGGAGTTGTGTCTGTAAAGATATTGCTGTGGGCCCTAACTGGTTTGGCTCAGTGGATACAGCATCAGCCTGTGGACTGAAGGGTCACAGGTTCGATTCTGGTCAAGGGTATGTACTTTGGTTGTGGGCACATCCCCAGTCAGGAGTGTGCAGGAGGCAGCTGATAGATGTTTCTCTCTATCCCTCTCCCTTCTTCCCCTTTGTAAAAAAATCAATAAAATATTTTTTAAAAAGATATTGCTGTGACAAATGTCTGCTATACTGTTGCCTATGGAGTCTTGCAGGATTTTTATGGTTTCCCATCTTACATTCAAGTCTTTAGCCATTTTGAGTTTGTGTATGGTGAAAGTTGGTGATTTAGTTTCACTTTTTTGCATGTGTCTGTCCAAATTTCCCAGCACCATTTATTAAAGAGACTGTTTTGACTCCATTGTATGCTCTTGTCTCCTTTGTCAAATATTAATTGAGCATAATGTCTTGGGTTGATTTCTGGGTTCTCGGTTCTGTTCCATTGGTCTATATGTCTGTTCTTGAGCCAGTACTGCCGGAAGCCGGTCCATGATTGCTGTTTCAAGGGACCTGGCATATATGGCATACTGTTCTTAATATGTTTTCTCACCTTCTTGGCACTATGTGTTTTAACCAAGGTCTCTGAGAAAGGTTGTTTCCCCAGGTAGGGATTTTCCCCTGAAGTTAGGGAGGGAATAAAACCCCTCAACTAAGTGCCAGGCGGGTAATTAATCACTTTAACTACGAACAATCATGCTTAAGCTATATAATCTTTACTCCCTGGAATGGAGATAAGAAACGCCCTAACCTTTGTAATAGAGATTGATAGGATTGAATCAACTGGTATAAATACTGATGTAACAAGACAGTGAGAGACAGAACTTAGAACACAGAATTTAGAAGACAGAACTAAGAAGACAGAACCCACGCAGAACCTAGAGACAGAAGAACCTCGCTGGAGAGAACATGGCAAAAGATCCTGGACTGAACCTGACTACAGAAATTGGCAAGAGAACCTGACTAGAACCTGGTGACTGAACCTGGCTGGAGAACCTGGACAGAACCTGGCTGGAGAACCTAGCGAGGGAACATGGCTACAGAACCTGGCTGGAGAACCTGGAGAACCTAGCAAGAGAACATGAACACAGAACCTGGCTGGAGATCCTAGGCAGTACCTCTCTGGAGATCCAGACCAGAACTTCGCTGGAGATCCTGGCTGGAGATCCTGGCTAGGCTGCTGATCAACTGAACACTGTCTCCATGTCCTTCCTTCTTCGCCGACTCCATCCACACCTTTGGGGACCCCTGGACCTGCTGGGGCAGGACCCCGGCACAGTACCAATGGCAGTTTTGAGAACCGTGGCTTGGTAATATAGCTTGATATCTGGTATTTTGATCCCTCCAATCCAAGAACTTTTTCTTTCTTGTTCTCATTGGTAACTCATTCATTGTTTAATAACATGCTATTTAGCCTCCATGTGTTTAAATGTTTTTGAGTGTTTTTACTGTAAATGATTTCTAAGTTTATTCCATTATGCCTGAGAAGATGCTATATATTATTTCAAACTACTTGAATTTGTAGAGACTGGTTTTGTGTCCTAGCATGTTGTCTATCTTTGAGAATAACCCATGTGCAATTTAGAAGAATGTATATTCTGCAGCTTTGAGTGAAATTTCTATAAATGTCAATATTAAATCCATCTGATACAGTGTTTCATTTAGAGTTGTTTTCTTGTTAATTTTTTGTCTGGAAGATCTATCTAGTGTAGTAAGTAGGGAGTTAAAGTCCCCAACTATGATTATATTGCTGTTGAACTCTCCTTTAACATCCTCCAGAAATTTTTTATATGTTTTGGTACTTTTATATTGGGTGCATATGTTTACCAGGGTTATATCCTCCTGTTGGAAAGATTCCTTTAATATTTATAGTGACCTTTATCATCTCTTGTGATGGCCTTCATTTTGACATCTATTTTGTCAGATATGAGTATTGTACCCCTTTTTTTATTTCCATTTGCATTGCAATTTTTGTCCATCCCTTCACTCTCATCTTGTGTGAGTCTTTGTTCTGAGGTGGGTGACTTGTAGACAGCATATATATGGGTCATGTTTTCTTATCCATTCAGCTACCCTATGTCTTTTGACTGGAGCACTTAATCCATTTAAATGTAAGATTATTGATAGGTACTTATTTGTTGCCATTCTTATTCTTTATGCCTGTGATCTTCTCTTTCCCTCTATTTCTTCTTCTTACAACAGTCCCTTTAGCATTTCTTGCAGTGCTGGTTTGGTGGTAACAAACTATTTTGGTCTTTTTTTGTCTGGGAAGCTCTTTATTTTACCATCTATTTTGAATGATAGCTGGATATAGTAATCTTGCTTTCAGATCCTTGCTTTTCATTATGTTGAATATTTCATGCCATTCTCTTCTGGCCTGTAGAGTTTCTGATGAGAAATTGGTTGACAGCCTTATGGGAGCGCCTCTGTAGGTATCAAATTGCTTTCCTTGTGCTGCCTTTAAGATGTTTTGTCATTAATTTTTGTCATTTTAATTATGATGTGTCTGGGTGTGAGTCTATTTGGGTTCTTCTTGCTTGGGACTCTCGGTGCCTCCTCTGCCTGCATTCTGATATTCAGTCATCATCATCATTATTATTGTTGTTGTTGTTTAAAGTATTACAAATAGTAGTACATATGTCTCCTTTTTTTCCAATTGATCTTCCCCCAGCCTCTCCTTTTCCCCAGCACATGCCCTGCCCCCTCCCCCCAGTGTCTTGCTTCCATTGGTTATGCTTATATGCATGCATACAAGTACTTTGGTTGATCTCTTACCTCCTCCCCCAACCCTCCCCAGCCTTTCCGCTGTAGTTTGACAGTCTGTTCAATGCTTCTCGAGGCCATACCACCCTGAAAGTGCCCAATCTCATCTGATATTCAGTCTTGATTAGCCTCAGGCTATCAACCATAGCCTGAGGAGAAAGATTCTCCAACAGGGTGGGGCAACCGCTTATGCTTCCATGCTAATTGTTATTCTCAGTCTCTTAATGGGCCTCAAAAACTCCATAGGGTAGGGCAAGTGGGTTTTCCAGTAGGGTGGGGCAAAAACTGCCTGGATAGCAAAGATCCACCAGAGAAAGATGTCCTTCCTCCAAGGCACAGGAAACCAGGGTTTCTGCCTTCCGAGGTCCAATTCCAGAACTCCCAAAACTGGCTTTTGCTCCCTCAGCTCCAGTCCACCCTACCCTCCTTCTGCCAGAGCCCAAAGTCAGTGACTGCACACAAAATTTTCTGCATTGGCTCTTTAAGAGTATGCCTGGATTTCCAGCCATCTCTCCCTGGAAGACAGCAACTCTGGTGCTTTTCACACCCAGATGCTATGAGGACACCATTCTCAATTCTGTTGCTGTGGGCTGGGGAGCCCAGCTTGGAGTTTAAACAGCAGAGTTCTCAGTGGAAAACAGCTGAGATGTCCCTCCAGAACCTAAGCTTCTCTCTGTGGAAGCCCAACCAGCCCTTTTGCACCTCAGCACTTCCAACTAGCTTCTATGTTGGCCCCTACTTTCTGTCCTTTGTTATCAGGGTCCTCTCCAGCTAGTCTTAGTCAATTATTCAGGATGTATTTTAGTTGCAACTCCAGTTTCATTCTGGGAGCATGTCAGTGCAGCATCCACTTACTCCACTGCCATTTTGTAATCCTCTTCTCATTGATCCAATTTATTGATTTGCTAATATTGTACCAGCCTTATAACCCTGGGATAAATCTCACTTGGTTGTGGTGTGTGATCTTTTTAATGTATTGTTGGATCTGATTTGCTAATATTTTGTTGAGGATTTTAGCATCTATGTTCCTCAGGGATATTGGCCTGTAATTCTCTTTTTAGTGTCTCTACTTGGTTTTGGAATTAGGATAATGCTGGCTTCATAAAGAGTATTTGGAAGTGTTTCTTCCTCTTGAATTTTTTTGGAATAGTTTGAGGAGGATAGGTGTTAGTTCCTCTTTGAATGTTTGGTAAAACTCCCCTCTGAAGCCATCCAGACCATGAGTTTTGTTCGCTGGAAATTTATTACTCCTACAATTTCATCAGTAGTTATCAGCCTATTCAGGTTTTCTGATTGAGTTTTTGAAGATTGTATTTTTCTAGGAATATGTCCATTTCATCTAGGTTGTCCAGTTTGTTGGAATATAGTCATTCATTATATTTTTTTATGATACTTTGTATTTCTGTGTGTCTGTTGTTAGTTCACCTCTTTCCTATCTGACTTTGCTTATTTGGATCTTCTCTCTGATTTTTGAGGAGTCTTGCTAGAGGTTCATCAATTTTGTTTATCTTTTCAAAAAATCAGCTCTTATGTACCACATTTCTTAACTTAATCATCTATCCAAGGACATTTTTGTTGCTTCTATGTCTTAACCACTGTGCAATGAATGCAGGAGTACATTTTTTTTTTTTGCAAATACATGTTTTTAAATTTTTTGTGTAGATACCCAGAAGAGAAATTGGTTCATATGCTAATTCCATTCTTAATTTCTTGAAGAACTTCCATACTGTTTTCCATAATGGTTGTACCAGTTTACATTCCCACCAGTTGTGAATGAGGGATTTTTTCTCCACAACCTCTTCAACATTTGTTATTGTCTTGTTAATAATAGCCATTCTAACAAGTGTGAAGTGGTATCTTATTGTAGTTTTGATTTGCATTTCCCTAGTGGCTAGTGAAGTTGAGTATCTTTTCATATATCTGTTGGCTACTTGAATATCTTCTCATGATAGTGTATGTTCAGGTACTCTGACCACTTTTTAAATTGGTTTGTTTGTTTGGTGTTGAGGTGTATGAGTTCTTTTTATATTTTTTAGATATTAACCCCTTGTTGGAGCTGTTGCTTGCAAATATCTTCACCCACTTGGTTGGTTGCCTTTTTATTTTGCTGGAAGTTTCGTTTTTTTGTGCAGAAACTTTTTAGCTGATACATTCCCATTTATTTATTTTTGCTTTTATTTCCCTTGCCTTTAAAGTAAAACTCATAAAATCTTCTTCAAGAACGAGGTCCACAGTTTAGTACCTATGTTTTCTTCTATATAATTTTTTGTTTCAGATCTTATATTTAAGTCTTTGATCCATTTTGAATAAATTTTTGTACATGTGGATAAATTGTAATCTAGTTTCATTCTTTTGCATGTGGCTTTCCAATATTCCCAGTACCATTTTTGAAGAGGCTTTCTTTTCTCCATTGGAAGTTTTTTTGCTCCTTTGTCAAAAATAATTTGCCCATATAAAACAGTGGTTTTATTTCTGGGCATCCAATTCCATTCCATTGGTCTGTGTGTCTGTTTTTATTATTGTTGCTTTATAATATAATTGGATGCTGTTTTATCACTGCTCTGTAATATAATTTGAAGTCAGATAGTGTGATACCTCTAGCTTTTTTTCAGGATTGCTTTTGTCATTCAGGCTCTTTTGTGGTTCCAAATATATCTGAGGATTTTTGTGGGGATTGCATTAAATCTGTATATTGCTTTGGAAAATGTGGCCATTTTAGCTATTTTGATTCTTCCAATCCATGAACATGGAATATCTTTCCATTTCATTGTGTCTTTTTCAATCACTTTTAACAATACTTTGCAGTTTTCAGTATGTAGGTCCTTCACATCCTTGTTATATTTATTCCTGGATATTTTATTCTTTTTGTTTCAATTGCAAAAGGAATTGCTCTTTTTCATTAATTTTTTGTGAAATTTGTTAGTATATTGGAATGCAGTGGATTTCTGTACATTGATTTTGTATCCTGCAACTTTATTCTATTTGTTTATTGTTTCTAATAGTTTTGGTGGAGTCTTTAGCATTTTCTATATAAAGAATCATATTTTTTATTCCCAATTTGAATGCCTTTTCTTTCTCTTGCCTGATTGCTCTGGCTAGGACTTCAAGTACTATCTATATATATAAAAGCCTAAGCGACTGGCTGACCGTTCAACTGGTAGCTATGACATTCACTGACTACCAGGGGGCAGATGTTCAATGCAGGAGCGGAAACCACAGGCATGGAAACATGGAACAGACTGATGAATTTCAGAGGGAAAAGGGGAGGTTGGGAAGAGATTAACCAAAGATCTTATATGCATACTAGAGGCCCAGTGCACAGATTCATGCACCAGTGGGGTCCCTTGGCCTGGCCTGTGCCCTCTCGCAATCTGGGATCCCAGGGGATGTCATCAGGTTTTGGCCCAATCCCCACAGGCAAGGCTAAGGGACCCCATGGTGCACGAATCCGTGCACCAGGCCTCTAGTCTATATATATAAAAAGCCTAAGCAACTGGTAGACTGGCCAACCGGCCAGTAGCTATGATGCGCACTGACCACCAGGGGGCAGACACTCAATGCAGGAGCAGAAACCACAGGCATGGAAACATGGAATAGACTGATGAGTCTCAGAGGGAAGGGAGGAGGGGGGAGGGCGGGAAGAGACTAACCAAAGATCTTATATGCATACTAGAGGCTCGGTGCACAAATTCATGCACCAATGGGGTCCCCTGGCCTGGCCTGCACCCTCTCACAATCTGGGACCCCTCAGGGAATGTTGGAGAGCTGGTTTCAGCCCAATCCCTGCAGGCTAGGCTGAGGGACACCACTGGTGCACGGATTCATGCACCAGGTCTCTAGTGTTGAATGAGAGTGGTGAGAGTGGGCATTTTTGTATGTTTCCTGATTTTAGAGGAAGAGCATTCAGGTTTCACCATTATATTAGTTTGTTTGTCATATATTGCCTTTATTATGTTGCGTTATTTCCCTTCTGTGCCCATTTTATTAAGTATTTTAATCATAAATTGATGTTGTATCTTATCAAATTATTTCTCTGCATCTACTGATAAAGATTATATTTATATTATTTTTATCCTGTTTTGTTAATGTGGTATATTACATTAATTAACTTATGTTTGTTGAATCATCCTTGTGCCTTTGAAATAAATCCCACCCTGTGATGTACTGTTTTCACAGTAAATCCCACAGTGTGATGTACTGTTTTTAATGTATTGTTATATTCAATTTGTGAGCATTTTGTGTAGGATTTTTACATCAGTAATCATCAGATACTGGTCTGTAGTTTTCTGTTTTTGTATTAACTTTGCCATGTTTTGATATCAGGCTTATGTTGGCCTCATAAAATGTGGTAGGGAGTGTTGTAGAGAGTATTGCCTCTTCTTCAATTTTTTGGAAGATTTTGAGGATAGGTATAAAATCTTCTTTGAATGTTTGGTAAAATTCACTGATGAAGCCATCTGGTCCTAGACTTCTATTTTGGGGAAAATTTTTTATGGTTGTTAAATTCCTCACTGTTGATCATGTCCTCACCTCTCCCCATCCCCCACCCCCAGTGTCTGTGTCTATTGGCTAGGCTTATACTCACGCATACAAGTCCTTTGGTTGATCTCTCCCCCTTACTCCCACCCTCCCCTACATCTACACAATGGAATACTACACTGCAGTAAAAAAGAAGGAATTCTTACCGTTTGCAACTGCATGGATGGAACTCGAGAGCATTATGCTAAGTGAAATAAGCCTGCCTATTACTCTTACAATGCTCTGATGGAGTCAGATAGTTCTTAGAGTTCATTTTTTATGCTCAAGTCTCTTTTTTCTTCTGCATCATTTCTAGGTTTCTATCTTTGATACCCTAACCCTTTTCTCCATCTGGTCCACTCTATTTCCTATGCTTTCTAGTTAATTTATTTGTTATTGAATTTATTGAGGTGACATTGGTTAATAAAGTTCAGAGGTTTCAAGTATAATACATCTGTGTATTACATTGTGTTGTTTACTACCCCAGGTCAAGTCTTCTTCCATTACCATTTATCCCTTTTAAATCTTCTTCCATTTCCCCTGACCCACTTTTCCCTCTAATAATCACAATACTGTTGATTGTGTCTATAAGGGTTTTTTTTTCCTTAGTCCCTTCATCTTATTCACCCAGCCCTGTAATTCCCATCCCACTTGAAAGCTGGCAGTCTGTTCTCTATTAGTCTGTTTCTGTTTTGTGTGTTAGTTTATTTTTGTCAGAATGGCAATCATCAATAAATCAACGAACAACAAGTTGTTGGTGAGGATGTGGAGAAAAGGGAATCCCTGTGCAATGGTGGGAATGTAGATTGGCCCAGCCACTGTGGAAAGCAGTATGGAGTTACCTCAAAAAACTAAAAACAGAACTGCCTTATGACCCAGGAATTTCACTTCTGGGAATATATCCAAAGAAACCTAAAACACCAATTTGAAAGAATATATGCACCCCTATGTTTATTGCAGCATTATTTACAATAGCCACGATTTGGAAGCAGCCCAAGTGTGCATCAGTGAATGAGTGCATAAAAAAGCTGTGGTACATTTACACAGTAAAATACTACTTCGCTATAAAAAAGGAAATCTTACCCATTGCAATAGCATGGACGGAGCAGAAGAGCATATGTTAAGTGAAATAAACCAGTCTGAGAAAGACAAGTACCATGTGATTTCACTCACATGTGGAATTACTAATTCATTCTTGATCTCTTTTATTGAATTCTTCTCCAGAATTTCTGTTTGCTTCTTTTTTTAAGTTTCAATCTTTTTAGTGAAGTACTTGTTTTGCTTGTTGATTTGGTTTCTGAGTTCATTAAACTGCCTGTATTTTCTTACATCCTGTTGAGTTTTTTTCAGAACTGCAATCTTGAATTCTGTCATTTAAATCAGCGGTCACCAACCTTTTGGACCTCACAGACCACCAGTGGTCTGCAGATCACCAATTGGCGACCGCTGCTCCAAAGGTTTCCTTAAACCAGCAGTCGCCAACTTTTCAGACCTCACAGACCATCGGTTGGCAACCACTATTTTAAATAATGTATTTCCATGTTTTTAAGTTTATCTTCTGAAGAATTTTCATTTTCTGTCTGAGCTGCCTCATTATCTTGTTTCTACATGGTATTTGATGTGATCCTTCTCTTTTAGGCATCTATGTATGAGTGGCACTTCTCTAGTAGATTGATAAGATGTAGTCATTCAATTGTTTTCTGGTGGATGACACTGAATCACACTTTTTCAACTCTCTTGCACTTCTCGGGCTTTTCAGGTCTCTGTAGGGTGGTGGTAAATGGCCTGTGTTCCTTGGGAAAGTGGGTGCCTCCCCTGTGATCTGGTCACCCACAGGGGCATGTAGTAGGCAATGGACTCCAAATCTATAAAATCCCAGTGCTGTCCTCCCCAGCCAGACACTGACAGCAGAGCAGCTGCCAATGTATGGGGGTGGAGCGAACTGGGGGAAACCAGCCACCTCCTTTGTTGCTTTGCCCTACTAGCAATGGTAATCAGCATATCTCCACAATGTCTCCTGATGCCTCCACTTGATCCTGGGACTAGCTGCAGAGTGCCCTCTTTGCTCAGGGCAAAAGGTGTTTCTGTAGACCCAGTTCTTGGGTTTGCAGATAATGTGCTCTAGAACCCAACACAAAGTGGGAGGGAAGACAAGCTCTGGGAGGTTAAGGGAAGATGGGCAGGCTCCATGGCTTTGTTTCTCTGTCTGGAATGCTCTTCCAGAAAGCCATGACCACACTTCTGTGCTTTGTCCCTGCCCAGGTCACTGGGCTCAGCCACAGCTCCCACTGCCCACTCCTGCAGAAATACTCACTAAGTGCTCCTCCTGGCTGAAGGGAGTGCCAGCCATAACCTGACTCCTCCACTCTCTGGGCTGAGCCATGCAGTGAGCTCCAAGCTGCTGGTCAGTGTTTGTAGCTCCTTTGAGCTCTTCTCCCATCTTACCTCCCCCATTGGCTCCTACTTGCTCACCTTTATTTCTTTTTTTTAACTATTCACCCAAGGATATGCTTTTTTATTGATTTTTTTTTTTAGAAAGATGGAGAGAGGAAGAGGGAAATATCCGTGTGCAAGAGAAACATTGATTAGTTGCCTCCCACACAAACCACCATCAGGGATTGAACCTGCACCCTGGGTATATGCCCTGGCCGGGATAATGCTCCACGAGGCAGAGCTACTTGCCCACTTTTTGGTGTTTCAATGCACAGATATCTCAGACATTGTGCATTGGGCAGGGAATCCTTTGTTGAATTATAACCATTCAAATTGTTGAAGCTTCAAGGGGAGAGAACAAGGCTATCTCTCATGCCACCATTGCTCTGACGTCACTCTCCCAAATCTCCAAAATAATTTTTAAAATTGGTTATGAAGGGCTAATGAGAGATAGACCTATAACTGAAGGGGAATGTGGCATTAAATTAGAAAGACATGAGCATATTTAAAAACTGAAAGGAAGGGCACAGTTTGAATGACAAAAGATTAATATACAAGAGAGAATGATTAATCAAATTTCGTGAGAAGTCGAGATGAGACCAAACAGAAGTATAAGAATGAATTTTATGTAGGAGAAGGAACAATAAACTCTAATTAACAGGAGGAAAGGAACACAGAATGAATATGCATGTAAATAAGTGTGTGTGTGTGTGTGTGTGTGTGTGTGTGTGTGTGTGTGTACGTGCGTCCGCACACTGCTAGCAGGAATTCTAACCAGTGGCTTGTATTTCAAGCATTTCAAGCACTTGGGTGACAGTGAAGATGAAAATGGGACAAAGTGGGTGAGTTTGAGATGATGTCTGAAAAAGGTTGAAATCAATTTCAGATGCGATAGAATTTCCAGGCAGTTTTTGCGTCTGACCTATTATGTCACTTTTTCAGCAGTGTTTCACAGCTAAACCTAAAGAGTGAATAATGACATTTATTCAGGGTTATGTTTTATTAGACAAGTGCAACAAGAACAAAAGAAAGAAAGAGGTAAAAGAGATTAGGAAGTTAAGAAATTCACTGTGATGGAGTACATAGTCTCCAAAGTGAAGAAAGATGAGTAAAAAAGACTGCAAGGAGATAGAGGAATAAATGAACTAATGGTGTTGACTTCAAAAGTGGCCAGAGCAGTATTTAAAATATTAATTGGAAATATAGATATTTCTAGCTTAAGAATGAGTTGCCTGAATTAGTAATGTTTAAAGTAAAACAATTCGATAAATGGTAAGGTCTAGAGTGTGACTGGAAGTGGAGCCAGAAATAAAGGACACAGATCTTCAGAGATAAGACCGTCAGGAACTGAGAAACCAGAGTTTTGGATGGGTCTCACACATTAACACAACTAAGTGTATAAATAAGAGAATGAGACAACTGCATAAAAAAGTAGAATAAAAAGAGGTTGATACAAAAAGAGGAAGGCAAAAGGTAAGCTGCACTACCCAAATTGCAAAGAAATACCAATCTTATAAGAGGGTGGGGGGAAATAGTAAACTTCACCCCAATCCTACTTCTCTGGAAAGATGATGACCAATCTACCATAATCAAAGAACAACTACCAATATTCTTCCACTGTCAGCCATATCTGAAGCAAAGAATGCAAGATCATAAAAGTTTACTTTGGGGCCAAGGGTAAAATAATAAAAAGCTGCTAGGATTCCATTTCTAACTTCAATCTTTAATTTATATCCCAAATAAATAAATCTTTTTAATTTAAAGTGTCTGGGCTTCAAGAGTGTTTAATTGGACTGAGCCACAAACGTATCCAAGGGAGAACTAAAATAATTCCATGAATAACTAAAGCTATCCTAGAAATCATTTTGCTATATAAACAGATAACATAAAGTCTTTTCCAAAACATAATTTAAAACCCCTAAAAACAGACACCAATAGTTTTCAAACTGGTACTAAAGCACCTGAAAATCAAGAAGTACAAAAAAGTCATTAAAATAACATTACATTTTTAAAAATATGAATATATAATTTAATAGTAAGTATATATATTATGCATGATTATTTAAATAGAGGATAATTTTAAGTTGATAAGTTTTCTCTTGTCACTTATAATTTTATGTAAGTTAGGGAAAGAATAATAATTAAATTTCTATTGTTCAATTTTAGGTGAAAGAATGTACCAAACTCAGAGTATAGCAGATACATACAGGAATGTAGTGTATAAATCACTGAGACACTTTTATCTATCCATTCATTCTTTCTCTATGTAAATCAATATTAACCAATGGTTACTCAAAAAATTTTAACTTATATTCCAAATTTGTTTATAGATGAGATAAAATATTAATTTAATTAACAATTAAGAAATGTTTTACTTACCTCTTCCATTTGATTGACCTGTCGCTGAAACCACTTTAAAAAATAAAAAAAAAGGACCAGAAAAGAAATAATTATTGACAAGTTAAATTTCTGAAGTGGAATAAATGGATATGTGTGTATGCATGTGTGTGTGTGTGTGTGTGTGTGTGAGAGAGAGAGAGAGAGAGAGAGAGAGAGAGAGAGAGAAAGAGAGAGAAAGAGAGAGAGAGAAAGAGAGAGAAAGAGAGAATTTTCATATATCAAAAATTAGTACTGAACCAAACATCATTTATCCTAGGACTTAGCATAAGGCTAGTGTAACATACAATTGTAATATAAAATTTTAAAATATATATATCAGCAAGTTAAAGAATTTTACTACTTCAAACCTTAGAAACTTCATTTACATGTATTTCTGCATTTAATTTTAGTAAACTTAAACTGCAATATTTTGAACATACCTTAAAAAGAGATTCCAAAATCTGGAAAATAAAATTGTAATTAAACATTTTAAAATAAAATTCTTCACAATGTGTGATAAAACATTTCATTCAAGTCTTGCAATTTTCAATCACAAAAACGTATAAATTATTAAAACATAAGTCTACAATCCAAAATAACAATATTTTAATATTAATAGAAAGGTTTTAATATAACTTGCATAGACAACTTAGTTTTAGAGAAATATTTCCATCTTTATAGATATTAAAATAAATATCAAAATAGTTTACATATATGATTTTATATTTTTTAATTTAGGTTTAGAAAATAAAATTTAAATTCATCTCAAAAGAGCATTATTTTTTCATATAGCAAAGAGTACAATAATGAAAAGCAAGAATTACCTTACCAAACATTACCTCTTTAATATAATATTTTTCTGCTAAAGGGCCTAAAAATCAAAATCTAAAATACTACTACTAAATATTTTTAACAGAAAATGCAAAGATCTGGTATAGGAGCTTGTAAGAGAAACTAAATATACTAAACCAATCACACAGTCTAAAATATCAATATTTACCACTTAGAAAATGAAATGGTAAAATGATTACACTTGCCACACAAAAAAACACTATCAGAGATAAAAGTTTTGACATAAACTATTAAAGAAAAATATTACTACATGCATTCAGGCAGAAGAAACAGTACTTAACAAAACAAAAAAATCAGGATAGCCTAAAGTTTCCCTTCTGCAACACTAACTATAGATCAATGGTTGAAAAAGTGTGACCCCAGAAAAAAATAATGGCGGAGGTTTAGACGGACATGTTGGTGCCTTGTCCCGGAGCAGATAAGGGCGAACAGCTGAAACGGGTAACATACAGCCCAAATAAGCAGAGGAGATTCAGCTGAGAGACAGTCTGCAGCCAGGAAAGACAGAGAACTCCTAGAAAAAGGGAACAGTTAAAGACTGCGGCTGAAACCTCTCCCGGTGCGCCAGCTCAGCCATGGAGACCGCGCCATCTTGAGTGGCTATTACCGGCATCCAGAGATCGGCTACTAACCTGGAAGCAACGGCTTTCAAGCAGCGCAGCTACATGAACTCAGAGGAGCCCTGCTTCTCCCCACAATAGGTTAGACTTCCCCCAAAGGTGCAGTTTGTAATTTAGGTTGGAGAGTGGGATGCGCGGGGGGGGGAGGGGGGGGGGACTCTGCACCCCACAAAGTCCACAGCCATTGGAGCCAGCGTAACCCACGAGTGTAGAAGGGCTCCCCCAGGGCTGCTGGCAGAAGGGAACACTATAAATAAGCCCACAGTTGGACTGGACGCAAACGGGCAGCCTCAGATTTTGCCAGTCAGCCGGCTACTTGGTGCCAGGGGCCAGAGCGCGCACAGAGACTCCGCGCAGATCTGGAAGGTAGAGCCTTGCAAGTTCGCACAACTTCCCAGGCTCTTGTTTTTACACTTCCTCTTAAATCTGTGCGTTTGATTGTTGAACCCAGTGTATGGGATTACCCAGTTGTGGTCAGTTGCAGAGCCTGTAAGGGAAGGTTGTTTTTGGGGAGCCTGGGGAACAGAGCTGGGAGTGACGACTGGGGAACCAGCTCTGGGCGGAGGACTTTACCAAACCAGTTTCAGGTACAATAGAGAACACCTCGTCAGAGAGGACTTATAGCCTCAGAGGTCAATCCCGACACACTGCCACCCAGAGGCGGAGCCACGAACTGACTCTTCTGTAAACACAGATAAAGGCTGTCTGGGAAACCAATATGGCCTGCCTTAAAGTCAGGACTGTGGCTTACAACACGGAGGAACAGTGTATCAGAGGGAAATTCAAAATTCTCCTGAATACCTGGCGTGCCAAAAAGAAGAGTAGAAGATCTGAAGCACCCTCATTACAGCACATTTTTAATTATTTTTTTAATTATTTTTTCATCTTTTAACTAAGTAACCATTTTTTTTCTTTTTTCATCACCTGATTTTAACCTTTTAATTACTACATTTTTATTTTTAACCAGTATTATTACTGTTACCATTTTACCATTTTTTTAAAGTGTCATTTTATTTTCTCTTTATTTTGGGACTAGGGTTCTCCATTCTATTTTTATCGTTCCTTTAGCACAGCCGTGGGCAAACTACGGCCCGCGGGCCGGATCCGGCCCGTTTGAAATGAATAAAACTAAAAAAAAAAAGACCGTACCTTTTTATGTAATGTTTACTTTGAATTTATATTAGTTCACACAAACACTCCATCCATGCTTTTGTTCCGGCCCTCCGGTCCAGTTTAAGAACCCATTGTGGCCCTCGAGTCAAAAAGTTTGCCCACCCCTGCTTTAGCATCATTTTCCTCTACCTCAATTTTGCCTCTGTGCTAAAACCCTCTTCCCCACTTTTCCCCTTTTGCTGTCCTGTTTCTCTTACCCTATTCCTGCTTTAGATATTCCCTATTCTTTTTACCCCCTAAATTTCACCCTACTTATATATCACTTTTCCAATCACCTGCTCTAAATCCTTATACACATCTCCCTTAACTTTCTTCACTATCCAAATTTTTTTTCTCTTCTCTATTGTTTTCTTGTTGTTTGCTTGATTGTTGAGTATATTGGGGTTTTTTTAAGGATTGTTTGTGAGGTTGTTCTGCTTTTTCTTTTTCTTTTTCTGTTTCCCACCCGCTCCCCCCACCCGCCCCCCACCCCCGGTTATTTTTGTGCTTCTGTTTTCCTTTGCCTCGCTTGATATTATTGCTTGTTTGTAGATTGTATTCATCTCCAGGGATCCGTTGCTGGAATTTGTTGGGATTAGTGGCGGTTCTATCGGAGCTTTCTTCTAATATGAATAGTCTCCTCCCCTCTTCTACTTCATTCTCTTTTCTCTCTTACTTTTTTTGTTTTCTGTTTTTTCTTCTATCTTTTTCTCTTCTTTCTTCCTTATACCCCAACTCTCTTAGATCGGGTGGCCAGCTTTATTTGGGGTTATTAATACCGTAAATACATTTGTGTTCATTGCCTGGTACGTCGTGCCTTGTTGTGTTGTATTTTGTACCTTTAAATCAACACAGTAGATCCAAGCAACAGCGGCCTCCTGATCACCACACGCTCTGTCTGAGGAACAGTTGCTGTGTGTGAAGCCTCCATCCACCAGCCAGAAGAGCCACCAGAGCTGTGAACAGCACCCAGCAGAGGACCTGCTACCAACGGAGGAGCAGCTGCTACCACAACTGCCCAAGAAGCAACCACATCCCAAGGAGCCACTGCAACCCAGGGAGCAGCCACTGAACGACTCAATATCTATATATTTATATATCGGTGAGATCAAACATGGGTAAACAAAGAAACCCCGAAAGGAAAGGAAAGGAGGACTCACCAGAAAAGCAACTAAGTGATACAGAGGCATGCAACATGACAGAAAAAGAATTCAGAATAAAGGTCCTAGAGTGCAAAAACCGGATGGAGGAAAAAATCGACAACTTCTGCAAGAAGCTGGAAGAAACAGATGAAAAATCAACAACTTAAGTGAGACCCAGGAAGAAATGAAGAGCGATACAGCTGCAATAAAAAACACCATTGAAAGTATCAACAGTAGACTACGAGAAGAGGAGGACCGAATTAGTGAATTAGAAGACAAGGAAACAAAACACACCCAACTGTACTTCAATTGGAGAAAACAATTAAAAGACAGGAGGAGAGTCTAAGGAAGCTTTGGGACAACATGAAACGAACAACATATGAAAAATAGGGGTGCCAGAACAACAGAAAGAGGAACAAGGATTAGAAAACTTATTCAAAGAAATAATATGAGAAAACTTCCCTGAGGTGGGGAAGAAAAAAGTCACACAAGCCCTGAAAGTCCCAAACAAGGTGAACCCAAAAAGACCCACACCAAGACACATAATAATTACCATGGCAAATGTTCAGGACAAAGAGAGAATCTTACAGGCTGCAAAAGAGAGACGGAAAGTTACATACAAGGGATCTCCCATTAGATTATCAAATGATTTCTCAACAGAAACACATCAGGCCAGAAAAGAATGGACGGAAATTTACAAAGTGATGCAAAGCAAAGGACTGAATCCAAGAATACTCTATCCTGCAAGTCTATCATTCAAAATTGAAGGGGAAATAAAAAGCTTCACAAACAAAAAAAGGCTAAGGGACTTTATCACCACCAAGCCAGCAATGCAAGAAATGCTAAAGGGAATGGTGTATAAAGAAGAAATAAAAAGCTCAGAAAGAAAACAGCCACAGAAAAAAAGAAATGGCTACAAACAAGTACCTTTCAATAATAACTTTAAACGTAAACGGACTAAATGCTCCAACCTAAAGACATCCAGTGGCTGAATGAAAAAAAAAAAAACATCACCCATACATCTGCTGTCTACAAGAGACCCACCTCATTAGAAGGGACTCACACAGACTGAAAGTGAAGGGATAGAAAAATATCTTTCAGGCGAATGGAAAGGAAAAGAAAGCTGGGGTAGCAATACTTATATAGGACAAAATAGACCTCAAAGTGAAGGCCATAACAAGAGATAAGGAAGGCCACTTCATAATAATAAAGGGATCAATACAACAAGAAAATATATCCCTGGTAAACATATATGCACCCAAAGCAGGAGCACCCAAATACATAAAAAAACTCCTGGAAGATATCAAAGGAGAGATCGACAACAATACAATCATAGTAGAGGATGTTAATACACCACTGACATCACTGGATAAATCCTGTAGACAAACAATCAGCAAAGAAACAGCAATCCTAAATGACTCACTAGATCAGATGGACTTAATTGACATCTTCAGAACACTTCACCCCACAGCCACGGAATATACATTCTACTCAACTGCTCATGGGACAGATTCAAAAATAGACCACATATTGGGTCACAACAAAGTCTCTCCAAATTCAAGAAGATTGAAATCATAAAAAGCATCTTCTCAGACCACGATGGTATAATATTATAAATAAACTACAATAAAAACAACCCAAAATACTCAAACACTTGGAAGCTGAATAGCATGATATTAAATATTGATTAGGTTACCAATGAGATCAAAGAAGAAATTAAAAACATCCTGGAAACTAATGACAATGAAAACACAACAATACAAAACCTATGGGATACAATGAAAGCAGTCCTGAGAGGGAAGTTTATAGCTCTACAGGCCTATCTCAAAAAAAACAACAAGAAAAAATGGTAGTAAATATTCTAACTCTACAACTCAAAGAATTAGAAAGAGAGCAACAAGAAAAGCCCAGAGTGAGCAGAAGGAAGGAGATAATAAAGATTAGAGCAGAAATAAATGACATAGAGACCAAAAAAACAATACAGAATATCAAGGAAAACAAGAGCTGGTTCTTTGAAAGGATAAACAAGACTGACAAACCTCTAGCCAGGCTCACCAAGAAGCAAAGAGAGAGGACCCAAATAAACAAAATCAGAAACGATAGAGGTGAAATAACAATAGACCCCACAGAAATACAAATGCTTGTAAAAAAAATACTATGGACAGCTCTACTCCAACAAACTAGACAACCTGGAGGAAATGGACAAATTCCTAGAAAAATACAACATTGCAAAACTCAATCAGGAAGAATCTAAAAATCTCAACAGGCCAATAACTATGGAAGAAATTGAAGCAGTCATCAAAAAGCTGACAGCAAACAAAAGCCCAGGACCAGACGGCTTCACAGGGGAGTTTTACCAAACATTCAAGGAAGAACTAAAACGTATCCTCCTCAGATTACTACAAAAAATTCAAGAGGAAGGAACACTTCCAAGCTCATTCTATGAAGCCAGCATCACCCTAATACCAAAACCAGACAAAGACAACACAATGAAAGAGAATTACAGGCCAATATACCTCATGAACATAGATGCCAAAATCCTCAACAAAATCTTAGCAAATCGGATCCAGCAGTACATCAGAATGATCATACACCATGACCAAGTCGGATTTACCCCAGGGATGCAAGGATGGTACAATATCCGCAAATCAATAAAGGTGATACATCACATAAACAAATTGAAAGAAAAAAACCACATGGTCATATCAATTGATGCAGAAAAAGCATTTGACAAAATCCAACACCCATTTTTGATAAAAACTCTCAGAAAGGTGGGAGTAGAAGGATCATACCTCAACATAATAAAAGCCATATATGACAGTCCCACAGCCAACAACATAATCAATGGGCAAAAACTAAAACCATTTTCCCTAAGAACAGGAACAAGACAAGATTACCCACTCTCACCACTCCTGTTCAACATAGTACTGGAAGTATTAGCCACTGCAATTAGACAAGAAGAAGAAATAAAAGGCATCCAAATTGGAAAAGAGGAAGTAAAACTGTCCTTATTTGCAGACGACATGATATTATACATAAAAAACCCTAGAGACTCCATTAAAAAACTACTAGACTTAATACATGAACTTGGCAATGTTACAGAATACAAAATTAACCTCAAGATATCTGAGGCATTTCTATACACCAATAGTGAACTTTCAGAAAGAGAGAATATAAAAACAATCCCATTTACCATTGCACCAAAATTTAAGCTACCTAGGAATAAACTTAACTAAAGAGGTAAAAGACCTCTACTCAGAAAACTATAGGACGTTGAAAAAAGATATAGAGGAAGACATAAACAGATGGAAGAACACACTGTGTACATGGATTGGTAGAATCAACATCATTAAAATGTCCATATTACCCAAAGCAATCTATAAATTCAACTCACTTCCCATTAAAATACCAACGACATACTTCACAGATCTAGAACGAACTCAACAAAAATTCATCTGGAATAAAAAAAGACCCCGAATAGCTGCAGCAATCCTGAGAAAGAACAAAGTAGGTGGGATCTCAATACCAGATATCAAGCTGTATTACAAAGCCACTGTTCTCAAAACTGCCTGGTACTGGCACAAGAACAGACATATAGATCAACGGAATAGAATAGAGAGCCCAGAAATCAGCCCGAACCAATATGCTCAATTAATATTTGACAAAGGAGGCAAGAACATACAATGGAGCCAAGATAGTCTCTTCAGTAAATGGTGTTGGGAAAATTGGACAGATATATGCAAGAAAATGAAACTAGACCACCAACTTACACCATACACAAAAATAAACTCAAAATGGATAAAGGACTTAAATGTACGACAGGAAACCATAAAAATTCTAGAAGAATCCAAAGGCAACAAAATCTCAGACATATGCCGAAGCAATTTCTTCACTGATACAGCTCCTAGGGCACTTGAAACTAAAGAGAAAATGAACAAATGGGACTACATCAAAATAAAAAGCTTCTGCACAGCAAAAGAAACCATCAACAAAACAAGAAAACCCACTGTGTGGGAAAACATATTTGCCAATGTCATATCTGATAAGGGCCTAATCTCCAAAATTTATAGGGAACTCATACAACTTAACAAAAGGAAGATAAACAATCCAATAAAAAAATGGGCAAAGGACCTAAATAGACACCTTTCAAAAGAGGACATTCAGAAAGCCAAGAGACATATGAAAACATGCTCAAAGTCACTAATCATCCGAGAGATGCAAATCAAAACAACAATGAGGTACCATCTCACACCTGTCAGACTGGCTATCATCAACAAATCAACAAATGACAACTGCTGGAGAGGATGTGGAGAAAAAGGAACACTCGTGCACTGCTGTTGGGAATGCAGACTGGTGCAGCCACTATGAAAGACAGTATGGAGTTTCCTCAAAAAAACTAAAAATGGAACTCCCATTTGACCCTGTTATCCCACTTCTAGGAATATATCCCAAGAAACTTGAAACACCAATCAGAAAGGATATATGCACCCCTATGTTCATAGCAGCACAATTCACCATAGCTAAGATCTGGAAACAGCCTAAGTGCCCATCAGTAGATGAATGGATTAGAAAACTGTGGTACATCTACATGATGGAATACTATGCTGCTGTAAAAAAGAAGGAGCTCTTACCATTTGCAACAGCATGGATGGAACTGGAGAGCATTTTGCTAAGTGAAATAAGCCAGTCAATGAAAGAAAAATACCACATGATCTCACTCATTCATGGATAATAGAGACCATTATAAACTTTTGAACAATAATAGATACAGAGGCAGAGCTGCCTCAAACAGATTGTCAAACTGCAGCGGGAAGGCCGGGGAGGTTGGGGGGGGGCAGGAAGGTAAGAGATCAACCGAAGGACTTGTATGCATGCATATAAGCATAACCAATGGACATAAGACACTGGGGGGTAGGGGAGGCCAGGGGATTGTCAAGGGCAGAAAAAAAATAGGACACATGTAATACCCTTTGTAATACTTTAAGCATTAAAAAAAAATTATTTTTAAAAAAAGTGTGAACCCAAGACCTAAACAACCAGATTTGTTACCAATGCAAATTCTCAGGCCTCATTTCAGCCTACTAAATCAAAAACTTTGAAAGTAGGGCCAGCGATATGTGTATAAACCAGCCCCCCAGTAGATTCCTTCACATGCTAACATTTGAGAATCATATCAATGTGATCATAACTTGCATATTAAAAGAATTTTCAACCTGATTCATGAATCAATGAATATTGTGCTATATATTAAAGACACACCACCTTAGCCCAGTCAGTGTTGCTCCGTGGTTGAGCATTGATCAATGAACCCAGAGGTCATGATTCAATTCCCAGTTAGGGCACATGCTTCAGGCTTGATCCCAGCATGCAGGAGGCAGCCAGTCAATGGTTCCTTCCCATCATTGATGTTTCTATTTCTCTCTCTCTCTCTTCCTCTCTGAAATCAATAATTAAAATATTTTTTAAAAAGACACACCTTAAATGCAATGTTTCAAAAAGTTAAAAATAAGATGATGGACAAATATTCATCACAAAAATGGAATTACTAAGAAAGTGGAAGATACTACCCCTAAAGAAAATATTAAACCAAAACAGCATTTCTCTTGACAAATAAGGATGCTTTATAATGTTAAAACTCACATTCCACAATGAAGATAACACATTTAAGAGTATCTATATACCAAGTAACATAATCACCTATATAAAACAATTTAAGGCAGGTTTAGTAGATGACAAAAAAATAAATGATGATATTTTAAAAAGCAAACAATGTAATAAAGTAGAAACAATGTAATAAAGTAGAATATATGAAATACATTCTTAGAGGCCCGGACTATACTCAAACAATAGAAAACATACCTTCTTTCAAGTGCACATGGGGGAAAAAAATCACATAATTAGGTTGTATATTAAGACATAAAGAAAACCAGTAGGTTATATAAAGTGGCAATGTTACAAACAACACTCCTTGATCACAACACAATAAAATCAGACTGTAAAAATGTAATCAAAAAGGACCTTCCATTAGGATATTACTGAACAATTCTTAAGTGAATAGGGAATAGAAATTACAGAATTTCTGAAAACTAATAATAACTAAAACAATGCATATCATAATGTATAGCATTGATCAGTGGAAAAGTCATAGCCCCAAAAATATCAACACAAAAATCAAATAAAGTAAAACTCAAAACATTAGAAAAAAATAAATGAAAAGATAACGTAAGGAAATAATACAACATGCAGACCATGTATCATAGAAATGTATACTTGAAACCTATATAATTTTATTAACCAATGTCACCCCATTAAATTTAATTTTAAGTAAAAAATACTAAAGAAAAAAAGCATAACCCATGGGCACAAACAATATGGTAGTAAAGGGTGGGGGGAGGGGAAGGGCAGGTAGAAGGGGACAATGGGGGAAAAGGGAGACCTATGTAATACTTTCAACAATAAAGATTAAAAAATAATTTAAAAAGTAGAAATTAATGAGAAAAAAATAATAGTAATAAAATACTATTACAACTACAGAGGCAGGAAGATGGAAGAGAGAGAGGGTGTGAGTGAGGGAGTGAAAGGGGACTGTGTGGTCGGTCGTGTGTAGTGAATTAGAAGACAAGGAAGCAAAATATACCCAAACTGAACTGTAATTGGAGAAAAAAATTAAAAGATAGGAGGGGAGCCAAAGGGAGCTTTGGAACAACATGAAACGAAGCAACTTATGAATAATAGGGGTGCCAGAATGACAGGAAGAGGAACAAGGGTTAGAAAACCTATTGGAAGAAATAATGTCAGAAAACTTCCCTGATGTGGGCAAGAAAGTCACACAAGTACAGAGAGTCCCAAACAAAATGAATCCGAAAAGACCCACACTGAGACACACCATATTTATGATGGCAAACGTTCAAGACAGAGAGAAAATCATAAAGGCTGCAAGAAAGAGACAGAAAGTTATGTACAAGGATTTCCCATTAGATTATCAAATGATTTCTCAACAGAAACACATCAGGCTACAAGATGGAAGGAAACAAAGCAAGGGACTGACTCCAATAATACTCTATCCAGCAAGGCTATCATTCAAAATTGAAGGGGAAATAAGGAGCTTCACAGACAAAAAGAAAGGCTAAAGGAATTTATCACTACCAAGTCAGCAATGCAAGAAATGCTAAAGGGACTGGTGTAAAAAGAAGAAATAAAAAGGGAAGAAGGAACACAGGCACAAAAAAATAAAAATGGCTACAAACAAGTATCCTATATAATAAAAGTCTAATATGCAAATAGACTGAATGGTGGAACTGGAAAAACCAAACAACCAGTCGCTATGACATGTGCTGACCACCAGGGGGCATGTGCAAAACATGACAGGAGTTGGCCACAGCAGGATGGTGGAGCAGGTGAGCGGTGGCACCAGACCAAGGTGGGGTGCTGGTCACTGTCATCAGGGTGAGCCTCTGGTAGTTACTGAAAATCCTTTGCTCCTGCGCACCATGGTCCTGCCCAGCGCTTGCACCCGCTGCTGGCACTGGAGCCAGAGCTCGCACCCGCCGATCGGTGCCTGGTGCTGGACCTGATCGCTTGGCGTCATCAGCAGGCAGGCTGCCAGACTCGATCACCTCTGAGGGCTTCTCCACCTCTGCCTGCTCCTGAGGGGCAATTGGGGCAGCAGCCGCCACTTGCACCTGCTGCTGGCATCAGCCCCAATCACTCTGTGCCATCAGCGGGTGCAAGTGGGGCCAGTGCCCTCAGCATGTGGGAGCAGCAGCAGTGGGAGCGGGGCAGCCGGCAGACAGGGGACCAGAGGCCAAGGTGGGAGGGCTAGATGGGGGCGCGGAGGATGGGCTGAGACCCGTCCCTGTTCCCATCGTAGCCTCACAGTCCACAGTTCCTTTCAAGGTGAATGAATTCGTGCACTGGGCCCCTAGTCTATCAATAATAACTTGAAATGAAAAGGGACTAAATGCTCCAATCACAGACATCAAGTGGCTGAATAGATAAGAAAATATGACCCATATGTATGCTGTCCCTCAAGAGACCCACCTTAGAACAAGGGACTCACACAGACTGAAAGTGAAGGGATGGAAAAATATCTTCCAGGCAAAAGAGGAAAAAAACTGGGGTAGCAGTACCTATTTCTGAGAAAATAGACCTCAAACTGAAGGCCATCGATACAACAAGAGGGTGTAACCCTGGTAAACATATATACACCCAATGCAGAAGCACCCAAATACACACAAAAAAAACTCCTCAAAAATATCAAGGGAGAGATAGACAACAATACAATCATAGTAGAGGACTTTAATACCCCACTGAAATCACTGGATAAATCATCTAGACAAAAAATCAGCAAAAAAACAGCAATCCTAAATTGACTCACTCGATCAGATGGACTTAATTGACATCTTCAGAACATTTCACCCCAAAGCCATGGAATATACATTCTTGTCAAGTGTGCATGGGACATTTTCAAAGATAAACCACATACTGGGTCACAGGCAAAGTCTCTCCAAATTCAAGAAGATTGAAATTATATCAAGCATCTTCTCAGACCACAATGGCATAATATTAGAAATAAACTACAATGAAAACAATCAAAAAAATTCAAACACTTGGAAGATGAATAGCATGCTATTAAACAATGACTGGGTTACTAAAGAGATCAAAGAAGAAATAAAAAACATCCTCGAAATGAATAAAAATGAAAGCACAACAATGCAAAATATATGGGACACAGTGAAAGCAGTCCTGAGAGAAACATTTACAGCTCTACAAGCCTACATTAAACAAACAAGAAAAAATGGTAATAAATCATCTAACTCTACAACTTAAAGAATTAGAAAGAGAGCAACAAGAAAATCCCAGAATGAGCAGAGGGAAGGAGATAATAAAGATCAGAGCAGAAGTAAATGACATAGAGACCAAAAAATAACAATACAAAAGATCAATGAAACCAAGAGCTGGTTCTTTGAAAGGATAAACAAGATTGATGAACATCTATCCGAGAAGCAGAGGAGCCAAATAAACAAAATCAGAAATGAAAGACGCAAAATAACAACAGACCCCACAGAAATAGAAATGATTGTAAAAAAAAAAAAATACCATGAACAACTCTATTCTAACAAACTAGACAACCTAGAGGAAATGGACATATTCCTAGAAATATGCAACCTTTCAAAACTCAATCAGGGAGAATCTAAAAATCTCAATTGGCCGATAACTAGGAAGGAAATTGAAGCAGTCATCAAAAAGCTGACAGCAAACAAAAGCCAGCGGACAGATGGCTTCACAGGGGATTTTTACCAAACATTCAAAGAAGAAATAAAACCTATCCTCCTCAAACTATTCTAAAAAATTGAAGAGGAAGGAACACTTCCAAGCTCATTCTATGGAGCCAATATTACCCTAATCCCAAAACCAGGTAAAGACAACACAAAGAAAGAGAATTACAGGCCAATATCCCTCATGAACATAGATGCCAAAATCCTCAACAAAATTCTAGCAAATCAGATCCATTTATTACATCAGAAAGATCATACACCATGACCAAAAAAAACTTATCCCGGGGATGCAAGGATGGTACAATATCCACAAATCAATAAACGTGATACATCACAAAAACAAGTTGAGAGATAAAAATCACAGTCATATAAATTGATGCAGAAAAAGCATTTGACAAAATCCAAAACCATTCTTGATAAAAACCATCAGCAAAGTGGGAATAGATGGGTCATACTTCAACATAATAAAAGCCCTATATGACAAGCCTACAGCCAACATCATACTCAATGGGCATAAACTAAAACCATTTCACCTAAGAACAGGAATGAGACAGAGATGCCCACTTTCACCACTCCTGTTTGACATAGTGCTGTAAGTGCTAGCCATAGCAATTAGACAAGAAGAAGAAATAAAAAGTATCCAAATTGGAGGGAGAAACTAAGATGGCAGCATAGATAAACACCGGGAAATTGTCGCCTCCCACAACAATTGAAAAATACCGCAAAGGACAGAGCAGACATCATCCAGAACAACAGGAAGCCTGACTGAGTGTAAATTCTACAACTAAAAGGAAAGAAAAGCACGCTGAGAGCCAGAGGAGCTGCTGAGGTGAAGTGCAGAGGTACAGCAGCTCGCACGCGCGCGCGCGCGGAAAGGGGGTGGCACCTGAGGACGCGGCTGTGTTTTTTTAATCACAAGCTCCTGACTGCTCTGAACTCCGGTTCCGGGAAGTCTCTGGGGACCCAGGACTCATACGGGGAGAAGCTGGTCTGTCGGGCAGCGGGCGAACTTGAGGGCGGCTTTCCCTCAGAGGTGCTTGCAGCAATTATCGGGTCACTGAGACGCGCGACTGCGGGTGGAGAATCAGCCATAGCTCCTTTCTCCGCCCTTTGACTCCCTGAGACCCCGCCCCACCCAGGCTGCAGCAGAGGCTTTTGCATGTGAATGTACCTAACTGCAGCCGAGCCAGGCAGACCCTGAACTTCCAAGAGAAGGCCCAAGGCCCTGCAGCAGCTTGCATTGCTTCACAGCTGAGCCTCTTCGTGGCTCCTGCTGTGTGGCCTCAGGCAGAGGCTGAATTAGCACCTCCTTAGATCCAGGAGCCACTGTACCCAGTGGTCAGAGGGGGACCATCCAGATTACAACACCTCAGATCCATAAGGGACACACTCAGGGAGAGACTCAGTGAGCACCAAAGCCCCACTGAAGCAAGTCTTGCCCCAGAAGGGTATCTTCAGCACAGAAGTTCTCCCACTGCAGACACAGCTGATTCTCACAGCCAATTGGCCTGGAGGTCAATTCCTCCCAGTGATCCTACAACAACCAAGGCACCAAGAGTGCACCAAGAGTGTCCACCTCAGGTAACTGGGGAGGCTGAGCCACTGGGCCCTACAGGACACCTGGAGCACAGGGCCACTCTATCAACACAGGGAAGCAGCCAAAATGTGGAGACAAAGAAACAGGTCACAAATGGCAGAAATGGAGGAAAGCAAATGACTGGATATAGAGTTCAAAACCACGTTTATAAGGTTTTTCAAGAATTTTATGGAAACTGCCGATAAATTTAATGAATCCCTCAATAAGTATAGTGAGACCATGGAGGACATGAAAAAGGACCAACTAGAAATTAAGCATACACTGACTGAAATAAAGAATAATTTACAGAGATCCAACAGCAGACAAGAAGATCCCAAGAATCAAGTCAAAGATTTGAAATACAAAGAAACAAAAAATACCCAACCGAAAAAGAAAAAAGAAAAGACTCCAAAAATATGAAGATAGTGTAAGGAACCTCTGGGACAACTTCAAGCGTACCAACATCAGAATTATAGGGGTACCAGAAGGAGAGAGAGGGCAAGATATTGAAAACCTATTTGAAGAAATAATGACAGAAAACTTCCCTTACCTGGTGAAAGAAATGTACTTACAAGTCCAGGAAGCGCAGAGAACCCCAAACAAAAGGAATGCAAAGAGGACCACACCAAGACACATCATAATTAAAATGCCAAGAGCAAAAGACAGAGAATCTTAAAAGCAGCAAGAGAAAGACAGTCAGTTACCTATAAGGGAGTAACCATACGACTGTCAGCTGATTTCTCAATAGAAACCATGCAGGCCAGAAGAGAGTGGCAAGAAATATTCAAAGTGATGAATAGCAAGAACCTGCAACCAAGATTACTTTATCCAACAAAGCTATTAATCAGAATAGAAGGTCAGATAAAGAGCTTCACGGATAAGAAAAAGCTAAAGGAGTTCATCACCACCAAACCAGCATTATATGAAATGCTGAAAGGTATTCTTTAAGAAGAGGAAAAAGAAAAAGGAACTCTTACCATTTGCCACAGCATGGATGGAACTGGAGAGCGGATAAATACCACAGGATCTCACTCATTTGTGGAATATAATGAACAACATAAACTGATGAACAAGGACTGATCCAGAGACGGAGAGGCATTGATTGGACTGTCAGGCCTTGGAGGGAAGGTAGGGGAGGGTAGGGGTAAGGGGGAAAGATCAACCAAAGGACTTATATGCAAGCATATAGGCCTAACCAATGGACACGGAAAACGGGTGGGTGAGGGCATGAGTGGGGGGTGGGGGGGGTGGTAGAGGGTAACGTGGGAACAAGGACACATATGTAATATCTTAATCAATAAAAATATATTTAAAAAAAAGTATCCAAATTGGTAAAGAAGTAAAACTGTCATTATTCTCAGATGACACAATACTGTACATAGAAAACCTAAAGACTCCATCAAAAAATTATTAGACTTAATAAATTAATTCAGCAATATAGCAGAATACAAAATTAATGCCAAGAAATCTATGGTATTTTTATATACCAATAGTGAACTTACAGAGAGACTAAAAAAAAAATCCCATTTACCATCGCACCAAAAAATATAAAATACCTAGGAATAAACTTAACTAAAGAGGTAAAGACCTGTACTCAGAAAACTACAGCACACTGAAAAAAGAGATAGAGGAAGACATAAACAGATGGAACAACATACCGTGTTCATGGATTGGTAGAATCAACATCAGTAAAATGTCCATACTACCCAAAGCAGTCTACAGATTCAATGCAATCCCCATTAAAATACCAACAGCATATTTCACAGACCTAGAACGAACTCAACAAAAATTCATCTGGAATAAAAAAAGACCCCGAATAGCTGCAGCAATCCTGAGGAAGAAGAACAAAGTAGGTCGGATCTCAATACCAGATATCAAGCTGTATTACAAAACCACTGTTCTCAAAACTGCTTGGTACTGGCACAGAAGAGATATGTGTGTCAATGAAACAGAACAGAGAACCCAGATATTGACCCAAACCACTATACTCAATTAATATTTGACACAGGAGGCAAGAACATAAAATGGAGTCAAAATAGTTTCTTCAATAAATGGTGTTGGGAAAATTGGACAGATACATGCAAAGAAATGAAACTAGACCACCAACTTACACCACACACAAAGATAAACTCAAAATGGATAAAGTACTTAAACATAAGACAGGAAACCATAAAAATCTTAGAGGAATTCACAGGCAGAAAAATCTCAGACATATGCTGAAGCAATATCTTCATCAATACAGCTCCTAGGTAAATGGAAACTAGAGAGAAAATAAACAAGTGGGACTACATCAAAATAAAAAGCTTCTGCACAGCAAAAGAATCCATCAACAAAACAACAAGAAAGCCCAGTGCATGGGAGAACATATTTGCCAATGTGATCTCCGATAAGGGTTTAATCTCCAACATTTACAGGGAACTCATACAACTTAACAAAAGGAAGATAAACAACCCAATCAAAAAATGGGCAACAGACTAAATAGATACTTTTTGAAAGAGTATATAAAGAAGACCAAGAGACATGAAAACATGTTCAAAGTCACTGAGAGACGCAAATCAAAACAACAATGAGGTACTATCTCACACTTGTCAGAATGGCTATCATCAACAAATCAACAAATGACAAGTGCTAGCGAAGATGCGGAGAAAAAGGAACACTCGTGCACTGCTGGTGGGAATGGAGACTGGTGCAGCCACTGTAGAGAACAGTATGCAGTTTCCTCAAAAAACTAAAACTGGAACTCCCATTTGATCCAGTGATCCCACTTTTAGGAATATATCCCAAGAAACTAGAAACACCAATCAGAAAGGATATATGCTTCCCTATGTTCATAGCAGCACAATTTATAATAGCTAAGATTTGGAAACAGCCTAAGTGTCCATCAGCGGATGAGTGGACTAAAAAACTGTGGTACATCTACACAATGGAATACTACATACTGTAAAAAGGAAGGAACTCCTACCATTTGCAACAGCATGGATGGTCCTGGAGAGCATTATGCTAAGCGAAATACATCAGTCAGAAAAGATAAATATCACATGATATCCCTCATTTGTGTAATATAATGAACAACATAAACTGATGAACAAAAACAGATCCAGAGACAGAGAAGCATCAATCAGACCATCAAACCTCCGAGGGAAGGTAGGGGAGGGCGGGGGCAAGGGGGTAAGATCAACCAATGGACTTGTATACATGCATATAAGCCTAACCAATGAACACAGACACCAGGCGGGTGAGAGCATGAGTGGAGACATGGGGGGGGGGGGGCGGGGGGGGAAGGCAATGGGGCGATAAGGACACATATGTAATACTTTAATCAATAAAGAAAAAAAAATTTTAAGTCACTCAAGTTCAGGAAATACAGAGAGTCCCAATGAAGATTAATCCCAAAAGACCCACACCTATGCACATAATAATAAATAGAGTAAACATTAAAAACAATGAACTAAACTTAAAGGCTACAAGACAGAGACAAAGCGTTACCAGAAAGAAAGTTCACATTAGGCTGTCAGCTGATTTTGCAATAGAAACACTTCAGGCCAGAAGGGAGTGGCTTGAAGTATACAAAGTAATGAAAACCAAAGGACTGAACTCAAGACTACTCTATCCAACAAGGCTAATTTTCAAATACAAAGGTGAAATAAAAAGATTTGCAGGCCAAAAAAGACTTAAAGAATTTATTACCACCAAGGCAGCACTGTAAGAAATGCTAAAGGGAATGTTGAAAGAAAAAGAAATAGAGGGAAAGAGAAGAACACAGGCATAAGGAATAAGAATGGCAACAAATAAGTACCTATCAATAATAACCTTAGCCCAGCCGGGTGTAGCTCAGCGGTTGAGCGTCGACCCAGGAACCAAGAGGTCACCGGTTCAATTCCTGGTCAGGGCCTATGCCCAGGTTGTGGGCTTGATCCCCGGTGGGGGGTATGCAGGAGGCAGCCAATCAATGATTCTCTCTCATCATTGATGTTTCTATCTCTCTTTCCCTCTCCCTTCCTCTCTGACATATATATATATATAGTAACCTTAAATGGAAATGGCTCTGGATAAAAAAAAAACATGGCCCATATATATGCTGTCCACAGGAAACCTAACTCAGAACAAAAGACTGACACAGGATGAGACTGAAGAGATGAAAAATATTTTTCCAGGCAAATGGAATTGAAAAATACTAGTAAAAAAGCTGCAGTAACAATGCTCATATCTGACCAAATAGACTTCAAAGTGAAGTCCATAGAAGAGAAAATAAAGGCCACTTCACAATGCTAAAGGGATTGATACAACAAGAGGATATACTAGTAACTCTGGTAAACATATATGCACTGAATACAAGAGCAAACAAGCACATAAAAATCTACTGGAGGATTTTAAGGGAGATGGAAAGCAATACAATCATAGTCGGGGACTTTAACACTTCACTGACATCACTTATATATATATATCTTCTAGACAAAATAATCAACAAGTAAACAGTGATTCTAAGTGGCACACTAGATCGATGGAATTAATTTATATATAAAACACTTCACTCCAAAGATATAGAATATAAATTCTTCTTAAGTGCACATGGGACACTTTCAAAGACAGACCACATGTTAGGACACAAACTACATCTCTACAAGTTTAAAAAGACTGATATCATATCAAGCATCTTCTTGGATCACAATGGCATAAAATTAGAAATCAACTACAATAAAAACAATCAAAAACATTCAAACACATGGAGATTAAATAGCATGTTATTAAACAATGAATGGGTTACCAATGAGATCAAGGAAGAAATCATAAACTTCCTGGAAAAAAAATAAAAATGAACACACAACAATACAAAGTCTATGGAACACAGTGAAAGCAGTCCTGAGAGAGAAGTCCATGGCATTACAAGCCTACATCAAAAATCAAGAAAAACTTCTAATAAACTATCTAACCTTACAGCTAAAAGAATTAGGAAGAGAACAAAAAAAGCCCAGATTAAGTATAAGGAAGGAAATAATAAATATCTGAGTGGAAATAAGTGACATAAAGACAAAAAAAAAAAAAACAATTCAAATGATCAATAAAACCAAGAGCTGGTTCTTTGAAAACATAATAAAAGTTGGTGAACCTTTAGCCAGACTCGAGAAACAAAAAGAGGACCCAAATAAACAAAATCAGAAATGAAAAAGGCAAAGTAACAACTGACCCTACATAAATACAAAAGATCATTAAAAATACTATGAACAACTATATTCAAACACACTAGACAACCTGGATGAAATGGACATATCCCCAGAACAATATAATCTTCCAAAACTCAATCAGGAAGAATCAGAAAAGCTAAATAGACCCCTAACTACTGATGAAGTTGAAGCAATAAAAACAACAACAACAAAAAAAAACCTCCCAACAAACAAAATCTGAAACTCTGATTCAGATGGCTTAACAGAGGAGTTTTCATAAACATTCATAAAAGAACTAATACCTATATTCCTCAAACTATTCCAAAACTCCAAGAGGAAGCTCTTTATGAGGCTAGCATTAGCCTAATTCCAAAACCAGATAAAGGCACTACAAAGAAAGAGAATTACAGGCCAATAAGCCTGATGAACATAACCACTATAATCCTCAGCAAAATATTAGGAAATCCAATGTAGCAATACATTAAAAACATCATACACCATAACTAATTGGTGATTTAGCCTACTACACAAACTCTATACAGCATGTTACTGCACTAGAAAATGTAATACAATGGTTAGTATTTGTATGTCCAAACCTAGAAAAGTTACAGTAAATCTCCTTTATAATCTTACGGAACCACCATTGTATGTGCATTCTATCATTTGCTAAAATGTCATTATGTGGTGCATGACGAGCAACAAAAAGTAAAACATTAGAAATAAACATTTAAACATTTCCATTTTTCTATATGGAGAAAACAAAGCACTCTTTAAAAACAATATTATATGAGCTCTATTGAAGCACTGATTTTGAAGTTCTTGTCCTCCAGAAATGTGAGAGAATGTATTTTTGTTTTAAACCACCAAATTTGTGGGAATTTGTTTTGGCAGTCCTTGGAAACTAATATACTACCTATTCTGACATGTAGAGGCTCAAGGTGAGCTTTTGTTTCTTGCCTCTTTCCAGCTTCTGATGGTTCTAAGTATTCCTTGGCTTATAGATACATAACTCCAGTTTCTGTTTCTGTCTTCACATGACCTTGTCCTCTGTGGCTTTTTCTCTTCTATCTCTTATAAGGATACTTTTTAAAAATTGTATACATTTTTATTGATTCCAGAGACGAAGGGAAAGGGAGAGAGAGAGAGATAGAAACATCAATGATGAGAGAGAATCATTGATTGGATGCCTCCTGCATGACCCCTTCTGGGGCTTGAGCCCATAACCTAGGCATGTGCCCTTGACCAGAATCGAACCAGGGATCAAGCCAATGCACTATCCACTGAGCATAACCAGCTAGGGTGGGATACTTGTTATTAAATTTAGAAAGAAAAACTTAAAATAATCTCATCTCAAGACCCTTAATTGCATATGCAAAGACCTTCTTTTCAAAATAAAGTTACACTTATAGGTAATGGGGATGAGGACTTAGACATATTTCTTTGGGGTCCACAACTCAATTCACTACAGCTAACAAAACACTAAAAAGCAAGAATGTAAGGAAAGATGAGTGAGTTCTGAAAGGTATTAAAACATTATAATTACTTTTATTATAATTAACACAATGTGGGATATGAATAGATCAACTAACAGAGTAAAAACGAGACACCAGGAATAGACACAGAGGTATGCAGAATTTTAATATCCTATCTAATAAAAGAGAAACATGGTAATTGGCGTACGACCGCTACCCTTCCCATTGGCTAATCAGGGCGATATGCAAATTAACTGTCAGCCAAGATGGCAGCCGGCAGCCCGGCAGCTTGAAACTAACATTAGGCTTGCTTGCTTCAGTGATGGAGGACTCCTACGTTCCCTGCCTGCTGCTACAGGCCTCTGAGCTGCAAGCAACTATGTAACAAACATAGAAGCAAAACAAAACCCCAGAAACCTGCCGGGCTTCAGCCAGCAGGATTGCAACATTGTAAGCAAAGGCCAGAAACCTACTTTCAGCAGCAGAGGCCTAAGAGCTGGAGCCAAGCCTCAAAGCTAAAGCTGGTCCAGAATAAAAAAAAAAAAAAAAAAAAAAAAAGGAGCAGTTGGGAGCTTCAGTCACCCCCAGCCTGAAAACAGCCCTCAGTTCCTCACCCAGACTGGCCAGGCACCACAGTGGGGACCCCCACCCTGAAGAGTGTGTGACCAGCTGCAAACAGCCATCATCCCCTCACCCAGGCTGGCCAGGCACCCCAGTGGGGACCCCCACCCTGAAGGATGTGTGACCAGCTACAAACAGCCATCATCCCCTCACCCAGGCTGGCCAGGCACCCCAGTGGGGACCCCCACCCTGATCCAGGACACCCTTCAGGGCAAACCAGCCAGCACCCACCCATGCACCAGGCCTCTACCCCATATAGTAAAAGGGTAATATGCCTCCCAGCACAGGATTCAGCAGAGCCGCGAGGCCTCCCGGCACCGGGATCAGCATGACAGGGGGCAGCGCCCAAACCCCCTGATTGCCCTGCAGCTCTGTGTGTGACAGGGTAGAGCCATAACCTCCCCATCGGCCCTGCCCTGAGTGTGAGAGTGGCAGCACCCCAACCCCCTGATGGGCCCTGCTCTGTGCGTGACAGGGGGCTGCGCCCCAACCCCCCGATTGGCCCTGCTCTGTGCGTGACAGGGTACAGAGCCCCAACCCCCCTGATGGGCCCTGCTCTGTGAGTGACAGGGGGAAATGCCCCAACCCCCTGATTGGCCCTGCTCTGTGCATGACAGGGGGTGACGCCTCAACCTCCCCATCGACCCTGCCTTGAGTGTGACAGGGGATGGTGCCCCAACCCCCCAATCGGCCCTACCCTGAGCGTGACTGAGGGTGGAATCACAACCTCCCGGTCGCCCTGCTCTGTGTATGACAGGGGGTGGTGCCCCAACTCCCCAATCGTCCCTGCTCTGAGCCCGACCAGGGGCTGCACTCTGCCACCTGGGAGCAGGCCTAAGCCAGCAGGTCATTATCTCCCGAGGGGTCCCAGACTGCGAGAGGGCACAGGCCGGGCTGAGGGACCCCTCCCCCCCGAGTGCACAAATTTTTGTGCACCGGGCCTCTAGTATGATAATAATAGAATGACTAGAGCAAAAATATATATATTTGAAACAAACAGAGGAGGAACAACTGCAGAAATAGATAAATACTTGTCTTTTAAAAGAAATATAAGAAAGATAAATCAAAAACAATTAAGCTGGTTACCAACAAGAGGAAGAAAAGGGGCTGAGGAATGCAAGAAAAAGAGGTATATGAGGGGGGTGGATGATACTTCTGTAACTTGCATTACTTTTTCCTTCTACACATATATTAATACTAGAGGCCTGGTGCACAAAAATTTGGGCACTCGGGGGGGCTGGGGGGGGGGGTAGTCCCTCAGCCTGGCCTGTGCCCTCTCGCAGTCTGGGACCTCTTGGAGGATGTCCACTTGTTGGCTTAGGCCCGCTCCCTGGGGGATCAGGCCTAAGCTGGCAGTTAAACATCCTTCTGGCAGCCCGGGAGCCCTCAGAGGATGTCCACTTGCCAGAGTGGAGCAGACCTAAGCTGTAGTCGGACATCCTTAGCGCTGCTGAGGTGAGAGAAGCTCCTGCCACCACCGCTGTGATGGCAGCCTTCAGCCTGGCTTGTGGTTGAGCAGAGCTCCTGCTGTGGGAGCGCACTGACCACCAGGGGGAAGCTCCTGCATTGAGCGTCTGCCCCCTGGTGGTCAGTGTGTGTCATAGTGACCAGTCATTCCCAGTCATTCTGCTGTTAGGGTCAATTTGGATATTACCCTTTTATTATATAGGATTCTATATATCCCAAAAATAAAATTAAATTTAAAAGGATAGAAAGGATGGAAAAAGATGGCGGCTGGCAGGACAGAGGTGAGGGATAGGAAGTGAGTGAGTGAGGGGATGAATGGAGAATGTGTGGTGTGTGAGTGAGTGAGGGACAGTTAAATCCAGCAGGAGCAGCAGAGGCTGACAGACCAGGCTCTCTGGGACACGGAGAGACTACCAACGCTGCGGCACTCCCCGTACTGCGGACCCAGGCACAGAGCCCACGCCATCTTAAAGGGGAGAGCGGCCTCTTCTAGGAACTCAGCAGCACCACCACCCAGACAGGCCTTGGACACTGCCCGTGACCCAGCAGCCACTCCAACCAAAATCCTGCAGCCCCACCCACAGACTCTGGGACTCTGCGCCAAAGGAGCAACACAGTAAGTGCAGCCTCCCCCTCCCCAGTGGCAGACCTCCGACATTGTCTCCAGCGCGCAGGTCTCCAAGGCACACCACTCCATAGACTCCTCTTAGGAGTCACTGGGAGACTCACCTGGGTGTGATTTTGTACAGACACAGGCTCACTGCCACCCAGTAGAAATTCTGAATTCCCTCTGCCTGAATAACTGCCCACACACACCCAGGTGTGCAACTTAAGCGCCAGGGCCCCTCAGCACCAGGGCCCCTCAGAGTGTGTCAGAGCTCAGTGCCGGGGAACTGCGCCTGCAAACTGCACCGCCACAGTTGCTTACTCCTCCTGAGCCCTTCTATCCACAGGGCACTTTGGGGAAGCTTCAGTGAGCCTCTGCTGGGTCTGATCTTGGACTAATAGGGACGCACTCCCCTGGGCAGTAGAAATTCGGAATTCATCCATCCTGGATACCTGCCCAAAGTGTACCAGGGCCCTTCAGAGTGCTTCAGTGCGCCTGCGCTAGCAAACTCGCTGCAGGTGCTCCTGTGTGTGCCGCTACGGGGGAAAGCGAGCCTATCCACCACAAGTGCATCAGCAAAATCTGAGTTTCCCCACCCCACAGCTGCAGAATTCTGGACACTACAGGTGCATGCTTTTCCAGAGTGCAGATCTCCCAAGACCACCGCTCCACAGGCAGCCCTGGGGCCCCACTGCGAGCCCTGCTGGTGGTGCACTTAAACAAACAGGGGTGCACTGCTAGGCTGTAAAAATGCTGAATTCCCTCTTCTGGAATACCTGCCCACAGACACTGCAATCCAGTGACTTCAGTGCCAGGGCCCTTCAGAGTGTGTCAGTACACCCTGCTGGCAAATACACCATAGGTGCCTCTGTGAGCTGCTGTGGGAATCCCATGTATCCAACCAGGGAGGCAGCAGCAAAAGCTGAGTCTACCCACCCCACAACTACAGAACTCTGAACACCACAGTCACGCTTTGCCAGAACGCAGGCTTCCTGAGCCCCACCACTCCAATAGAAGGTTCCTGGGTGCCACTGTGAGTCCCTGCAGGGCACGCGTGATTTCAATCAAGGGCATAAGACAGAAAAAATTGGAACACCCCCTCCACAGCTGCTGACTTCTAGACACCTCAGTTGCGCCTTCCACCTCACAGGCCTACATCAAGAGAACCCAAATAGCCCAAGTAGGGAGCTACACTAGACTACCAAGCCCTGGAGACCTGAGAGGTAACACCAGGAGCAACACACCCTAAAGAAACTGGGTAGCAAAGCAATTGGAACTACAGTTAAAACATTACAGCAAAACATGGGAAGACAAAAAAGCAACCCACAAAGGGAAGAAAAATAGGATTACCAAAAAGGGAGTTAAATGAAATTGAGGCTACTAACTTATCAGAGAAAGAATTCAGCGTAATGGTTATAAGGATGCTCAAATAGCTGGATGACAAATGCACACAACTCAATGAGAATTATAAGGAGCTGAATGAGAATGTCACCAACATGAAAAGGAACCAAGAGAAAATGAAGAACGACATAACTGCAATAAAGAACACAATGGAAGGCTTAAACAGCAGACTAGAAGAGGCTGAGGACCGCATCAGCGAATTAGAAGACAAGGTAGGAAAAAACACACAAACACAGGAGCAACTGGAAAAAAACTTAAAAAGCAAGAGGAGAGCCTAAGGGAGCTTTGGGACAATGCAAAACGAAACAACATTCGCTTAATAGGGATACCAGAAGGAGAGGAGGAGAAGCAAGGAATAGAAAACCTGTTTGAAGAAACAATAACAGAAAACTTCTCTGATACTGGCAAGAAAAAAACTACACAAGTCTAAGAAGCACATAGAGTGCCAAAAAAGATGAACCCCAAAAGACCAACACCAAGACACATCATAATTAAATTGGCAAACACCAACGACAAAGTAAGAATGTTAAAGGCTGCCAGAGAGAAACAGAAAGTTACCTACAAGGGATCTCCTATTAGAATATCAGCTGACTTCTCAACAGAAACACACCAGGCAAGAAGGGAATGAAATGAAATATACAAAGTGATGCAAAGCAAGGGAATGAATCTAAGAATACTATACCCAGCAAAACTATCATTCAAAATTGAAGGTGGAATCAGGAGCTTCACAGACAAAAAAGGGCAAAGAGAGTATATTACCACCAAATCAGCAATGCAAGAAATGCTAAAGAGACTGCTGTAAAAAGAAGAAACAGAACATTAAGAATAAAAATGACCACAAACAAGTACTTTTCAATAATAACATTAAATGTAAATGGATTAAATGCTCCAATCAAAAGGCACAGGGTAGTTGAATGGATAAGAAAACATGACCCATATATTTGCTGTCTGCAAGAGACCCAACCCAGAACAAAGGATTCACACAGACTGAGAGTGAAGGGATGGAAAAAAATTTTCAGGAAAATGGAAATGAGAAAAAAGCTGGGATTGCGATACTTATATCTGACAAAATAGACCTCAAAGTAAAGGCCATAACAAGAGATAAGGAAGGCCACTACATAAAACTAAAGGGAGCAATTCAACAAGAAGATATAATTCTGGTAAACATATATGCACCCAATACAGGAGCACCCAAATACATAAAACAGCTTCTGGAAGATATCAAGGGAGAGATCAATAGCAATACAGTCATAGTAGGGGACTTTAATACCCCACTGAAAACACTGGATAAATCCTCTAAACAAAAAATCAGCAAAGAAACAGCAATCCTAAATGACTCACTAGATCAGACGGACTTAATTGACATCTTCAGAATATTTCACCCCAAAGCTACAGAATATACATTTTTCTCCAGTGCACATGGGACATTTTCAAAGATAGACCATATATTAGGACACAGGCAAAGTCTCTTCAAATTCAAGAGAATAGAAATCGTAACAAGCATCTTCTCAAATCACAATGGCACAAAATAAGAAATCAACTACAATAAAAACATTGAAAAAAATCAAACATTTGGAGGCTAAATAGCATGCTATTGAGCAATGACTGGGTTACCAGAGAGATCAAAGAAGAAATAAAAAGCATCCTGGGAACAAATGACAATGAAAACACAACAATCCAAAATCTATGGGACACAATGAAAGCAGTCCTGAGAGGGAAGTTCATAGCTCTACAGGCCTACCTCAAAAACTGGCAATAAATGATCTAACCCTACAACTCAAAGAGTTGGAAAGAGAGCAACAACAAAAGCCCACAGTATCCAGAAGGAAGGAAATAATAAAGATCAGAGCAGAAATAAACAACAGAGAGACCAAAAAAACAATACAAAAGATCAATGAAACCAAGAGCTGGTTCTTTGAAATGTTTAACAAAATTGATGAACCTCTAGCCAGGCTCACCAAGAAACAGAGAGGACCCAAATAAACAAAATCAGAAATGAAAGAGGTGAAGTAACAACTGAACCTACTGATATACAAAGGACTGACAAAAAATACTACGAACAACTCTACTCCAAAAAACTGGACAACCTCGATGAAATGGACACATTCCTAGAAAAATACAAGCTTCCAAAACTCAACCAGGAAGAATAAAAAAACCTGAATAGGCCAATAACTACTGATGAAATTGAAACAGTAATCAAAAAGCTTCCAGCAAACAAAAGCCCTGGACCAGATGGCTTCACAGGGGAGTTTTACTGAACATTCAAAGAAGAACTAAAGCCAATCCTTCTCAGACTATTCGAAAAAATTCAAGAGGAAGGCACACTTCCAAGCTCTTTCTATGAAGCCAGCATTACCCTAATCCAAAAACCAGATAAAGACACCACAAAGAAAGAGAATTACAGGCCAATATCCCTGATGAACATAGATGCTAAAATCCTCAAAAAAATTCTAGCAAACCAGATCCAGCATTACCTTAGGAAGATCATACACCATGACCAAGTGGGATTTATTCCAGGAATGCAAGACTGGTACAATATCCTCAAATCAGTAAATATAATACATCACATAAACAAGTTGAGAGACAAAAATCACATAATCATATCGACTGATGAAGAAAAGGCATTTGACAAAGTCCAACACCCTTTTCTGATAAAAATGCTCAGCAAAGTGGGAATAGAGGGATCATACCTCAACATAATAAAAGCCTTATATTAAAAACCTACAACCAACATCATACTCAATGAACAAAAACTAAAACCATTTCCCTTAAGAACGGGAACAAGACAGGGATGCCCACTTTCACCACTCCTGTTCGATATAGTACTGGAAGTGCTAGCCAAAACGATAAGACTAGAAGAAGAAATAAAAGGCATCCAAATTGGAAAAGAAGAAGTAAAATTGTCATTATTAGCAGATGACATGATACTGTACTTAGAAAACCCTAAAGACTCCATCAAAAAATTATTAGACATAATAAATGAATTTGGCAATGTAGCAGGATACAAAATTAACGCCAAGAAATCTATGGCATTTTTACACACCAACAATGAACTTACAGAAAGAGAAATTAAAAAAACAATCCCATTTACCACTGCACCAAACAAATTAAAATACCTAGGAATAAACTTAACCAAGGAAGTAAAACACCTCTACCCAGAAAACTACATGACATTGAAAAAGAAGATAGAGGAAGACATAAACAGACGGAAGAACATACCGTGTTCATGGACTGGTAGAATCATCATCATCATCAAAATGTCCATACTACCCAAAGCAATGTATAGATTCAATGCACTCCCCATTAAAATACCAACAGCATATTTCACAGATCTAGAAAGAATGCTCCAAAAATACATCTGGAATAAAAATTTTAAAAAACCGAATAGCTGCTGCGATCCTGAGAAAGAAGAACAAAGTAGGTGGGATCTCAATACCAGATATCAAGCTGTATTACAAAGCTACTGTTCTCAAAACTGCCTGGTACTGGCACAAGAACAGACATATAGACCAATGGAGTAGAATAGAGAACCCAGAAATCGACCCAAACCACTATGCTCAATTAATATTTGACAAAGGAGGCAAGAACATACAATGGAGTCAAGACAGCCTCTTCAATAAATGGTGCTGGGAAATGTGGTCAGACACATGCAAAAAAAATGAAACTAGACCACCAACTTACACCATACACAAAAATAAACTCAAAATGGATAAAGGACTTAAACATAAGACAGGAAACCATAAGATTATTAGAGGAATCCACAGGTAGCGAAATCTCAGATATATGCCGAAGGAATTTCTTCACTGACACAGCTCCTAGGGCAATGGAAACTAAAGGGAAAATAAACAAACGGGACTACATCAAAATAAAAAGCTTCTGCACAGCAAAAGAAACCATCAACAAAACAACTAGAAAACCCACTGCATGGGAGAACATATTTGCCAATGATATCTCTGATAAAGGTTTAATCTCCAACATTTATAGGGAACTCATACAACTTAACAAAAGGAAGATAAACAACCCAATCAAAAAATGGGCAACAGACCTAGACACTTTTTGAAAGAGGACATACATAAGGCTGAGAGACATATGAGAACATGCTCAAAGTCACTAATCATCTGAGAGATACAAATCAAAACGACAATGAGGTACCACCTCACACCTGGCAGAATGGCTATCATCAACAAATCAACAAATGACAAATGCTGGCGAGGATGCGGAGAAAAAGGAATCCTCGTTCACTGCCGGTGGGAATGCAGACTGGTGCAGCCACTGTGGAGAACAGTATGCAGTTTCCTCAAAAAACTAAAAATGGAACTTCCATTTGACCCAGTGATCCCACTTCTAGGAACATATCCCAAGAAACCAGAAACACCAATCAGAAAGGATATATGCTTCCCTATGTTCATAGCAGCACAATTTACAATAGCTAAGATTTGGAATCAGCCTAAGTGCCCATCAGCAGATGAATGGATTAAAAAACTTTGGCACATCTACACAATGGAATACTATACTGCTGTAAAAAGGAAGGAACTCCTACCATTTGCAACAGCATGGATGGAGCTGGAGAGCATTATGCTAAGTGAAATAAGTCAGTCAGAGAAAGATAAATATCACATGCTCTCACTCATTTGTGGATTATAATGAACAACCTAAACCTATGAACTAAAACAGATGTAGAGACAGAGAAGCATCGATCAGATGCTCAAAACTCGGAGGGATAGCAGGGGAGGGTGGGGGTGATGGGGAAAAATCAACCAAAGGACTTGTATGCATGCATATAAGCGTAAGTGATGGATGTGGACAACAGGGGGTGAGGGTGAGGGCAGGATTGGGAGGGATGAGGGGGACATTGGAGGGATAAGGACACATTTGAAATATCTTATTCAATAAAGGGAAATAATAAAATAAAATAAAATAAAATAAAATAAAATAAAATAAAATAAAATAAAAAAGTTTTTTAAAAAAGGATAAAAAGATGGAATTAAAACTAAAAGCAAACAAACAGATGAACCTAACAAAGGAAAAGGCAACAAACTAATCCAACTCATGAATACAGACTTTAACATACATTATACTCAGTCTTGGACAAGAGTTGAGGGGAGGAATTGCAAAAAAAAAAAAAAAAAAATCATGAAATCTCTCTGGTAGGTTTTTTGGTTTTTTTTATAGTGGCATGGGTGAAGAAATTCTTAAACAATCCTAGAAGTATATTATAGGGTTTAGCAAATGAGTATGTGTTGATGTTGAGAGTTAGGATTCTCACTGTGGAAATGAAGGTGTCTATAAAAACTCCAGATTTCTAAATATGTCTATTCAAGTTTATATACATACTAAAGGCCCAGTGCACAGGGCAGGGGGGTGGTCCCTCAGCCTGGCCTGCACTCTCTCCAATCCAGGACCCCTCAGAGGATGTCCAACTGCCTCTTGCAATCCAGGACTGCTGGCTCCTAACCCCTAGCCTGTCTGCCTGCCTGATTGCCCCTAACCACCTCTGCCTGCCTGCTTGATTGACTCTTAACTGCTCCCCTATCAGCCTGATAGCCCCTAACTGCTCCCCTGCTGGACTGATCGCCCTTAACTGCCTCTGCCTCACCCCGCACCCAGGACCCAGGATTCCCTCCCTCTGGCCGGCCGCAGGCACAGGCGCAGCAACTGGCACCCGGGACTGTGGGGCGGGCAGCTTGTCCCTCTTCCAGGCCATAGCCTGCCTGGTCCCCATTCCTCTCTCATGAGCTCATTTGTGCCTGGCTGGTCCCCATTCCTCTCTCCCCAGTGTTGAGTGTCAGAGCCGTTACAGCATGATGGCATGAGGGCATGACAACCATTTGCATATTGGCTCTTTATTATATAGGATATTTGTGTACTTTATTTGTATGTATGAATATATCAAATGTATATATACACTTGCATATGTTCCCTAATTCTGTCTGCTGAAAGGGCAGAAAAGCTAAGACACTCTAGGCTCAAGTGGGTACAATTAACAATTAGATCTTGATTCCTAATAAAATTTCCCATTAAAAAGAAAGAAGGGCCCTAACCGGTTTGGCTCAGTGGATAGAGCATCGGTCTGCAGACTGAAAGGTCCCAGGTTCGATTCCGGTCAAGGGCAGGTACCTTGGTTGCAGGCACATCCCCAGTATGGGGTGTGCAGGAGGCAGCTGATCAATGTTTCTCTCTCATTGATGTTTCTAACTCTCTATCCCTCTCCCTTCCTCTCTGTAAAAAATCAATAAAATAAATTTAAAAAAAAAAAGGCTCCTTCAGCAAAATGGCAAATAGGAAGCCTGATATCCTCTTTCCCCCATGAAGACAGAGATTTAACATCAAACAAACTAGATGCCTCCATGACAAATCCAGAAACCAGTTAAAAGGCTGTTGAGCCCCAGGTGAGGACAAAGCCAACCACATAAAAGCCCAGTAGGAATTTTTTTTACTCTCTCCACTTCAACTTCACACATCCCCTTCACTACCTCTGCAAGGCAGCACACTTGGATCTCCTGAACTCCCATTTTTCACTTAGGGATAGAAAGGATTAGAACCCGCATACAAATTTATCACATTTCCAGGGTACCGCCCAAGGGTCTGGTTTCTCTCTTGCCTCTCTCCAAGTATTACTGAAGGGAACCCAGTGCCAAGCTGAGGGTCTCTAAGAACAAGCCATCCACCATGCACTAAAGTCTGCAGTACGATAAATAGACACAAGGTGGAGCTCCAGTACTATGATTTACAATAGCACCAGTCAGACTGCAGTATCACAGGGAGATAGTGGGAGAATGCCTGAATAGAAATCTACAAATTTCTTTCATAGCAGACTATATGCAATATCTATACTAATAAAAGAGAAAAATGGTAATTGGCGTACGGCACTACCCTTTTCATTGGCTAATCAGGGCTATATGCAAATTAACTGCCAACAAGATGGCGGTTAATTTGCATATGTAGGCACAATGCAGGGAGGCGAAAGGGAAAGCAGGAAGAAGCCCCCTGCCACTGACAGTGATCTGAAACCCAGGGGGGAGCTGCCTTTGCCCTGCCCCCCAGACATGATCGGAGAATCAGGCGCCTTTGCCACCCTGGCCAGTGACAGCAGGAAGTAGGGGTGGAGCCAGCGATGGGAGCTGGGCACGGTCGAAGCTGGCAGTCCCAGGAGCTAGGGGTCCCTTGCCTGGGCCTAAAGTGAAGCCCACGATCGCGGCGCCCCCCGCTGCCACTGCAGGTCCCCGCTGCCCGGGCCGGACACCTAGGCCAGAGGCGTTAGGCCTGGGCAGGGGCAGAGCCTGCAACCGCGCGGAGCTGGGGGTCCCCTGCCCAGGCCTGACACCTCTGCCGGAGGCCTCAGGCCTGGTCAAGGGGCCGATCCGGTGATTGGTGATCGGAGGGTGATGAGGGTCAACTCCTCTGGCTGAGGCATCAGGCCTGGGTGGGGGGCGGAGCCGGGGATTGGGGGGATATGATGGTCCCCTTGCCCAGGCCTGAAGCCTGGGTCAGAGGCGTCAGGCTTGGGCGGGGGGTGGAGCAAGCTATCAGAGGGAGATGGGGGTCCCCTGCCCAGGCATGATTCCTGGGCCAGAGGCCTCAGGCCTGGGCGGGGGCCACAGCCAGTGATCGGGGGGGAATGGGGGTCCCCTGTCCAAGCCTGACACCTCTGGCGGAGGCGTCAGGCCTGGGCAAGGGGCCGATCAGGCGATCGGAGGGTGATGGGGGTCAACGCCTGAGGGCTCCCAGTATGTGAGAGGGGGCAGGCTGGGCTGAGGGACACTCCCCCCCACACACACCCAGTGCACGAATTTCATGCACCGGGCCCCTCGTATAATTATATGCAATTTAGGCACGGGACCGCCTACACACAAAAAAAATGTTTGCGAGGTCTTCAGAATTAAGGCAATTTGGCAAAAATCTTTCACATAAAAAAATCAGATCACAAAGTGGAAGAATTGGCTGATTCTTCAGATGCCAAATTTCCAACAACAAAAAATAACAAGACAAAGAAAAAGAAAACCATCAAATAATAAAATTAAATTAAGTATCAAAAACTAGAATTAAAGAAACCAAAATACAGTATATGAATTGCCAGACAAATAATTCAAAATTATCATTTTAAGGATGTGTAATAGGTTAAAATGAAGTACAGATAGACAACGAAACAAAATCAGGAAAATGATGCATGAACAACATGAGAACATCAATAAAAATATATAAACCATGAAGAAAAACAAAATAGAAATTCTGGACTAAAGAATGCAGTAACTTACTTGAAAAATTCATTACAGGGGCTCAAGAGCAAATTTGACCAGGTAGAGAAAAGATTCAGCAAACTCAATGCAGGATATTCAAATTTACTGAGACAAAGAAGGGAAAAGAATTAAAGCGTAAAAAACAATAACAGTGAAGCAAGCCTATGGGATATATAAGATATCAAGCAGAACAACATACACATTATGTGAATCCAAGAAGGAGAACAAAGAAAGGGGAAGAGAATTTACTTGAAGAAATGCTGAAATTTTCTAAAATCTGAAGGAAAAAATGGACATATAAATTCAAGTAGCTTAAAGAACTCCAACTAGAAAAATATCTAAAGGGATTTATACCAAGATACATCAATAATCAAACTGTCAAAAGTCACAACAAAGAGAGAGATAATCTAAATGACTCATTTCATACAAGTAGTTTCTATCAGATCATCAGCAAATTTATAACCAAACAGCCTGCAGGTTGGGGGGAGGAGTATAATAACATATTCAAAGGACTGAAAGAAAAAAATGCAATCAAGAAGAATGCTGTATCTTGCAAAACTATCCTTCAAAAATGAGGGAGAAATCAAGACTTCCCCAGATAGGAACCAAGATGGTGGCATAGGTAAACATGTACTTGCTGCCCCTCACAATCACATGAAAATTACAACTATCATCCAGAACTGTGGGAAGGCTGGCTGAGTAGAAGAACTACAACTAGAGAGGTAACGAAGAAAGCGCATTGAGACTGGTAGGAGGTGCGGAAGCATAGAACAGGCTGGTACCCGAGTGTGCCACTTTTTTAATCGGAAGGGAGATACAAGCTCCTGCTTGCTCTGAGCTCCAGTGCCGGGCAAGACTCAGGGGGATCCAGACACTTACAGGGAGAAACTGGACTGTCTGACATCAGGGTAGGAATGAAGGGTGGCTTTCTTCCAGATAGAGGTGCTCACAACAGTCATTGTTCTTGTGCTGGGACCTCTCTGGTACAGGGCTGACTGGCAGCCATTGCTCTTTGCTCCACCCTGGAGATTCCCTGAGACCCTGCCCTACCCAATTTACAACCCCATCCAAGCTGTGTGCAGAGGCTTTTGCATATGAATGGCCTGTCCTTTCTCAGCCTAAAACTTGTCAAAGAAGCTTGCAGCTGGAGTAGGGAGCCCCAAAGCTATCAAAAGAAGACCAAAGGCCACACCAGCACCAGCCTGCCTGGCTTCACAGCTGGGCCTCATCTGGACACTTCCAAACCCATACAAAGAGGAGGAATCTGCAGATCACTCTGTAGCTCCTGCTGGATGGCTCTAGGCCAGGGGTGGGCAAACTTTTTGACTCGAGGGCCACAATGGGTTCTTAAACTGGACCGGAGGGCCGGAACAAAAGCATGGATGGAGTGTTTGTGTGAACTAATATAAATTCAAAGTAAACATCATTACATAAAAGGGTACAGTCTTTTTTTTTTTTTAGTTTTATTCATTTCAAACGGGCCGGATCCGGCCCGCGGGCCGTAGTTTGCCCACCCCTGCTCTAGGCAGTGGCTGACTTTGCACTACCTTGGAGATCCAAGAGCCAGTGTACCCAGTGGTCAGTGCAAGACAATACCAGATTACAACTATTCACATCCATAAGTGACAGACTCAGTGAGCACCAAAGCCCCACTGAAGCAAGTCCTGACCCATAAGAGTGTCTCCAGCATAGCAGTTCTCCCACTGTTGTCACAGCTGGTCCCCATAGCCAATTGGCCTGGAGGTCAATTCTTCCCAGTGATACCAACAGCAATCAAGACTCAACTACAACAAGACTATGCACACAGCCCACAAAGGGGTGCACCAAGAGTGTCTACCTCAGGTGACTGGGGAGGCTGAGCCACTTATAGGACACAAGGCCACTCTATCAACTCAAGGAGATTTAGCAGCTACACAATACATAGAAACAAACAACAGGGAAGCAGCCAAAATGTGGAGACAAATAAACATGTCAGAAATGAAAGAAATGAAGAAAGCAAGCTACTTGATATAGAGTTCAAAATTACAGTTATAAGGTTACTCAAGTATCTTCTAGAAACCTCCAAGGAACTTAGTGAGACCTTCAAGGATCTTAGTGAGAATGCCAAAAGAATGGAAAAGGACCAGTAAGAAATTAAGCATACACTGACTGAAATAAAGAATAATATACAGGGATTCAACAGTAGACTAGAGCAGTGGTTCTCAACCTTCTTAATGCCATGACCCTTTAATTCAGTTCCTCATGTTGTGGTGACCCCCAGCCATAAAATTATTTTCATTGCTACTTCATAACTATAATTCTGCTACTGTTGTGAATCGTAATGTAAATATCTGATATGCAGGATGTATTTTCATTGTTCGCCACCCACAGGTTGAGAATCGCTGGACTAGAGGATCCCAAGAATCAAATCAATGATTTGCAATATGAGGAAGCAGAAAACATCCAACCAGAAGAGCAAAAAGAAAAAAAGAATCCAAAAATATGAAGATAGTGTAAGGAGCCTCTGGGACAACTTTAGTGTACCAACATCGGAATTATGGGGGTGCCAGAATAAGAGAGAGAGGAAGATATTAAAAACCTTTTTGAAGAAATAATGACAGAAAACTTCCCCTACCTGGTGAAAGAAATAGACTTACAAGTCCAGAAAGTGCGGAGAACGCCAAAGAAGAGTAATCCAAGTGATACCAAGACACCAAGACACATCACTATTAAAATGTCAAGGGCAGAAGACAAAGAGAGAATATAAAATGCAGCAAGAGAAAAACAGTTAGTTATCTACAAGGGAGTACCCATACGATTGTTAGCTGATTTCTCAACAGAAACTATGCAGGCCAGAAGGGAGTGGCAAGAAATATTCAAAGTGATGAATAGCAAGAACCTACAACCAAGATTACTCTACCCAGCAAAGCTGTCATTTAGATTTGAAGGTCAGATAAATAACTTCACAGACAAGAAAAAGCTAAAGGAGTTCATCACAACCAAACCAGTATGGTATGAAATGCTGAAGGGTATTCTTTAAGAAGAGGAAGAAGGAAAAGGTAAAGATAAAAAAATTATGCATAACAAAATGACAACAAATACACATCTATCAACAAGTGAATCTAAAAATCAAATGAATAAAAAATCTATGAACAAAATAAACTGGTGAATGTAATAAAATCAGGAGCATGGAAATAGAGTGGACGGACAATTCTCCGGGGAAAGGGGAGTGGAGGGGTGCGGGAAGAGATTGGACAAAGATCTTATATGCATATATGCAGGACCTATGGACTTGGACAGTGGGGTGGTAAGGGCTTAAAGTGGAGTGGGAACTGGGTGGAGGGGAGTTATGGGGGGAAGAAGGATATCTGTAATAATCTGAACAATAAAGATTTTAAAAAAAAGACCTCCCCCAGATTAAAAATAAATGTGGAGGGGGTTCATCACTGCTATACCTTCCCTACAAAGCTGCTGATGGGCATCCTACCAACTGATAAAAAGGACAATAAATATCAACACAAAGCATTTAAAAATGTAAAATTACCTTGCAAAGGTAAATATAACAACAAATACAAAAATCTTATATTGCAAAGTAAGTGAGTAAATCACTTATAAATCAGGTACAGAATTTTTATTGAAATGCATAAAAACTCATAAATTTGTTAATTAACATGCAATATAAAAAGATGTCATTTGTGTCATCAGTAACATACATTAGAAGGGAGAAAGTATGTGTTTTTATATGCAATTGAAGTTAAGTTGTTATCAGTTTAAAATAGGTTATTATACTTTAAAAAGTTGCATGTAATTGCAACAGTAACCACAAAATCAGTATCTGTAGAATATATAAAAAGGGAAATGAGAAGAAAATGAAAATATGTCACTACACAAAAATCAACAAAACTCAAAAGAAGAGAGCAAGCAAGGTAAAGAGGAAGAAAAAAGCCAAGAGACAGAGAAAGCAATTAACAAAATGGCAATAGTAAGTCCTTCCCTATTAGTAGTTACATTAAATATAAATCAATTAAACAAATTAATTTAAGGACAGATATTATGGTTACATTTATTTTTTTAAGATCCAACTAAATGTTACCTACAACAGACTCACTTTAGAGCTCAGGAATGACACAAGTTAAAAGAGAAAGGCTGGAAGAAGATATTCCATGTAAACAGAAACCTAAAGAGGGTAGGGGTAGCCAATTTTATACCAGACAAAATAGAGTTTAAAATGAAAACTGCCCAAAAAATACAAAGAATGACATCATATAAGGATTAAAGGATCAACTCACCAGGAATATACAACTATTATAAATACAGGTGCACCTAACATTAGGCACCAAAATATCTGAAACAAACTCTGACAGAATTGAAAGAAGAAACAGAGAGCAACACAATCCTATCTAATAAAAGAGAAACATGGTAATTGGCGTATGACCGCTGCCCTTCCCATTGGCTAATCAGGGCGATATGCAAATTAACTGTCAGCCAAGATGGCGGCCGGCAGCCAGGCAGGTTGAAACTAACATGAGGATTGCTTGCTTCAGTGACAGAGGAAACCAACATACCCCGCCTGCCTTGCAGGCCTCTGAGCCTGCAGTTTGAAACATTTTAACAAATATAGAAGCTAAAGGAAAAACCCAGAAACCAGCTTTCAGTGAGCTGGGATCTCAGAGCTGGAGTCAGAGCTGGAGTTATACATTGTTTCGAACCGAAACAAACCAGATACCTACTTTCAGCAGCGGAGGCCTAAGAGCTGGAGCCTCAGAGCTAAAGCTGGCCCAGAATTAAAAAAAAAGAAAAAGAAAAAAAGGAGCGGTTGGGAGCTTCCGTCACCTGCCAGCCTGAAAACAGCCCTCAGCCCCTCACCCAGACTGGCCAGGCACCCCAGTGGGGACCCCCACCCTGAAGGGTGTGTGACCAGCTGCAAACAGCCCTCAGCCCCTCACCCAGGCTGGCCAGGCACCCCAGCAGGACCCCCACCCTGATCCAGGACACCCTTCAGGGCAAACCAGCCAGCCACACCCATGCACCAGGCCTCTACCCTATATAGTAAAAGGGTAATATGCCTACCAGCACCGGGATCAGCGGAGCCAAGAGGCCTCTCGGCACCAGGATCAGCGTGACAGGGGGCAGCACCCAAACCCCCTGATCGCCCTGCAGCTCTGTGTGTGACAGGGGGCAGGGCCACAACCTCCCTATCTGCCCTGCTCTGTTTGTGACAGGGGAAGGCGCCCCAACCCCCTGATCAGCCCTGCTCTGTGCCTGATACGGGGGAGCTCCCCAACCTCTGATCGTCCTGCGGCTCTGTGTGTGACAGGGTGCGGCGCCCCAACCCCCTGATCGGCCCTGCTCTGTGTGTGACAGGGGGCGGCGTCCCAACTCCCCTATTGGCCCTACTCTCTGAGTGACAGGGGTAGCTCCTCAACCCCCTGATGGGCCCTGCTCTGTGCGTGACAGGGGGGAGCTCCCCAACCCCCTGATCGACCCTGCTCCGTGCGTGACAGGGTAAGGAGCTCCAACTCCCCTGATGAGCCCTGCTCTGTGTGTGACAGGGGGCAGCGCCCCACCCCCCAGATTGGCCCTGCTCTGTGCGTGACAGAGGGTGGCGCCGCAACCTCCCCATCGACCCTGCCTTGAGTGTGACAGGGGCGGTGCCCCAACCCCCCAATCGGCCCTACCCTGAGCATGACTGGGGGTGGCATCGCAACCTCCCGATCCGCCCTGCTCTATGCATGACAGGGGGCGGCGCCCCAACACCCCAATCGGCCCTGCTATGAGCCCGACCAGGGGCTGCACCTAGGGATTGGGCCTGCCCTCTGCCACCCGGGAGCAGGCCTAAGCCAGCAAGGTATTATCTCCCGAGGGGTTCCAGAGTGCGAGAGGGCACAGGCTAGGCTGAGGGACGCCCCCCCTTCCCCCCGAGTGCACAAATTTTTGTGCACCGGGCCTCTAGTAATATTATAAGATTTTAAAAACCCACTTTCAGTTATGGGTAGAACAATCAGACAAAATGTCAATAAGGAAACAGAAGACTTGACCAATACCATGAACTAGTAGACATAGTAAGACTATATAAAATATTCCATCCAACAACAGAAAAATACTTGCTCTTCTCAAGCACAGGTGGAACATTCTCCAAAATAGACACGTTAGGACACAAAACAAGATTTTGTTATTGTTTTTGTTTTTGCTATAGTGGTTTTAGATAGGGAGAAGGGGAGAGAAAGAGAGAGAGAGAAACATCAATGTGAGAGATACATTGAACAGTTGCTTCTGATAGACACCCCAACTGGGTATCAAACCTGCAACCTAGGTATGTGCCCTGACCGGGAATCAAACCCACAACCTTCCAGGTGCACCTTCCAGGGCGAAAACAAGTTTTAACAAATTTAAGGGGACAAACATAATGTAAAACATCTTCCTGAACCTAATGGAATAAAACTAGAAATCAATAGCAGAAAGAACACAGGAAAAATCCACAAATACGTAAAAATTAAGTAGCATGCTATTAAACAACCCATAGGTCAAAGAAAAATTCACAAATAAAATTAGAAAATATCTGGAGACAATTGAAAAAGAAAATATAAAATAGCAAAAGTAACAGGATTCAACAAAAGCAGTAATAAAAAGAAATGTATAGAAGTAAATGTTTACATTACTAAAGAAGATCTCAAACTAACAACCTAACCTTATACCTAAAGAAACAATAAAAAAAGAACAATCTAAATACAAAGTGGGCAAAACTGGAAGGAAATAATAAATATTAAAGCAGAGAAAATCAATGAAACCAAGAGTTGGTTTTTTTAAAAGATATAACTCTTTTTTAAATATATTTTATTGATTTTTTACAGAGAGGAAGAGAGAGGGACAGAGAGCTAGAAACATCAATGAGAGAGAGACATCAATCAGCTGCCTCCTGCACACTCCCCACTGGGGATGTGCCCACAACCAAGGTACATGCCCTTGACCAGAATCGAACCTGGGGCCCGTGAGTCCGCAGGCCGACATTCTATCCACTGAGCCAAACTGGTTAGGGCCCAAGAATTTTTTTTTAAAGATCAGCAAAAGTGACAAGTCCTTGGCCAAATTAAGAAAAAAGCGAAAAGAATCAAATAGCTAAAATTAAAAGAAAAAGGGAGCTACTACAATAATGTCTACTGAAAGACAAAGGACCATAAGAGATTACTATGACAAATTATATGCCAAATTATTGGATAACCCAGAAATAGATAAATTACAAGAAACATAAAACCTACCATGGCCAAACCACTAAAAAAAATAAAAAATAAATTGAACAGACCTATAATAGTGATTAGTTTGAAGCAATAACCAAAAGTCTCCTAACAATGAAAATCCCAAACCCAGAAAAATTCACTAAAGAATTCTACCAAGCACTTAAAAAAATAACACCAATTCTTCTAAAACTCTTCCCAAAAACTAAAGAGGATTGAACCTATCAAACCTATCCTATGAGGCATTACCCAGATATCAAAACTAATCAAGAACACAAGAAAATCACAGACCAATATCCCTGATAAATATTTATGCAAAATTCCTAAACAAAATACTAGCAAACAGATTTAAAAGCATTTAAAAAGGATCACACAACATATCCAAGTATGATTTATACCTGGAACTTAGGACGGCTCAACATCCTATAAAATAAAAGCCTAATATGCTAAGTCTCTGGTCGTCCGGTCGTCCATTCAACCAATCACGTAATATGCTAATGATATGCTAGGGCTGCTCAACCGCTCACTATGATGTGCACTGACTACCAAGAGGCAGAGAGTCAACCAATCAACCAATCGCTATGACATTCACTGACCACCAGGGGGCAGATGCTCCGACTGGTAGGTTAGCTTGCTGCTGGGGTCCAGGAGAACGGAACTGAGTGAGATGGGCTGGGCACATCCTGGAGCCCTCCCACAGCCCCTCCCTGGCTGGCCAACCTCCCACATCCCTCCCCGGCCCTAATCATGCACCAGCGGAGTCCCTCAGCCCGGCCTGTGCCCTCTTGCAATCTGGGACCCCTCAGGGGATGTTGGAGAGCTGGTTTCAGCCCAATCCCACAGGCCAGGCCGAAGGACCCCACTTGTGCATGAATTTTTGCACTGGGCTTCTAGTATGTAATAATATGTAACAACATAATATATCAAGTATGTAACAATGTAACATACCACATAAATAAAATTAATAAAAACCACATGATCATCTCCACAGATACAGAAAAAGCATTTGGAAAAAAAAATTAACACTTCATGATAAAAAAAAAAAGCACTCTATAAACTAAGAATAGAAAAATATTACTTCAACATAAAAATCCATGTAAGAACAGCCACAACTAACATCATATTCAATGGGAAAATACTGACAGCTTTTCTTCTAAGACCAAGAACAAGGCAAGGATGCCCACTCTTGCCACCACTATTCAGCATACTACGAGAAGTTTTAGATGGAGTAATCAGCAAAGAAAAAAAAATGAAAAAAACAGAAATTGTAAAACAAGAAGAAAAATTGTATTTGCAAACATGGTGTTATATGTATAAAACCCTAAAGATTCCACACACAAAAAGTACTAATTTAAAAACTCAGCAAAGTTGAAGAATATAAAACCAAGACTCAAAAATTAGTTCAATTCCTTTATGTTCACACTGACCAATCCAAAAATGAATTAACAAAGCAATTCCCTATGTTCATAGAAGCATTATATACAATAGCCAAGATCTGGAAAAAGGCCAAGTGCTCATCAGTAGATGAGTGGGTAAAAAAGCTGTGGTACAGAAGAAGGAGGAGAAATGGTGGCCGAATAGGCAGATGTGTCCTGCACCTTGTCCAGGAGCAGATAAAAGGAGCAACTAAATTGAATAACATCCACCCGGAATTGGTGAATTAGATACAACTGGTGAGACAATTTCCAGCCAGGAAGGGCAAAGGACACCTGGAGAATGGTAGGATCAAGGATCTGGGCTGGAGACAGATGTGCAACCACCGTCAAGAGTGTCAGAGGGAAAAACTAAGATGGCGGCATAGGGAAACACTGAAATTGCTACCTCCTACAACAACTTCAAAACACAATAAAAGGACAGAACGGACATCATCCAGAACTTACAGGAGGGCTGGCGGAGTGAAAATTCTATAGCTAGAAGGAAAGAGAAAAGCACATTGAGGGTCAGGAGCTGCGGAAGTAAAGTGCAAAGGTACGGAGGCTCGAGAGTGCGCGGAAAGGGGCTGGTACCTGAGGACGCGATGGTCTTTTTGAATCGGGAGGGAGTCACAGGCTCCCGACTGCTCTGAACTCCGGTTCCGGGAAGTCTCTGGGGACCCAGGACTCATACGGGGAGAAACTGGACTGTCTGGCAGCGGGCAGAACTCGGAACTCGAGGGCGACTTTTCCTCAGAGGTGCTTGCAGCAATTAAATTATCAGGACACTGAGATGGCGCGGTCGCTTAGGGCAGGGATGACAATCCGCCATAGTTCTTTGCTCCGCCCTTTGATTCCCTGAGACCCCGCCCCACCCAGGCTGTGGCAGAGGCTTTTGCATATGAATGCCCTGGCCCTTTGCAACCTGAAAATTACCTAACAAACTGCAGCTGGGCCACAGACCCAGAACTTCCAAGAGAAGGTCCAAAGCCCCACAGCAGCTTGCACTGCTTCACAGCTGGGCCTCATCAGGGCACCTCCAAACTCCAAAAAAGGAAGGGGAATCTGCAGTTCTCTTCATAGCTCCTGCTGGGTAACCTCCAAGAGCCAGTGTACCCAGTAGTCAGAGGGGGACCATCCAGATTACAACTCCTCAGATCCATAAGGGACACACCCAGGGGGCAGACTCAGTGAGCACCAAAGCCCCACTGAAGCAAGTCTTTCCCCAGAAGGGTGTCTTCAGCACAGAAGTTCTCCCACCGTAGACACAGCTGACTCTCACAGCCAACTGGCCTGGAGGTCAATTCCTCCTAGTGATTCCTACAACAATCAAGGCTTAACTACAACAAGACTGTGCACACAGCCCACAAAGGGGTGCACCAAGAGTGTCCACCTCAGGTAATTGGGGAGGCTGAGCCACTGGGCCCTACAGGACACCTAGCACACAAAACCACTCTACCAACACAGGGAAGCATAAAAAAATGTGGAGACAAAGAAACAGGTCACAAATGACAGAAATGGAGGAAAGCAAATGACTGGATATAGAGTTCAAAACCACGTTTATAAGGTTTTTCAAGAATTTTATGGAAACCGCCGATAAATTTAGTGAGACCCTCAAGAAATCTAGTGAGACCCTCGAGGATATGAAAAAGGACCAACTAGAAATTAAGCATACATTGACTGAAATAAAGAATAATATACAGAGATCCAACAGCAGACAAGAGGATCCCAAGAATCAAGTCAAAGATTTGAAATACAAAGAAACAAAAAATACCCAACTGAAAAAGAAAAAAGAAAAAAGATTCCAAAAATATGAAGATAGTTTAAGGAGCCTCTGGGACAACTTCAAGCGTACCAACATCAGAATTATACGGATACCAGAAGAAGAGAGAGGGCAAGATATTGAAAACCTATTTGAAGAAATAATGACAGAAAACTTCCCCTACCTGGTGAAAGAAATAGACTTACAAGTCCAGGAAGCACAGAGAACCCCAAACAAAAGGAACCCAAAGAGGACCACACCAAGACACATCATAATTAAAATGCCAAGAGCAAAAGACAAAGAGAGAATCTTAAAAGCAGCAAGAGAAAGAAACTCAGTTACCTAGAAGGTAGTACCCATATGACTGTCAGCTGATTTCTCAACAGAAACTTTGCAGGCAGGAAGGGAGTGGCAAGAAATATTCAAAGTGATGAATAGCAAGAACCTACAACCAAGATTACTTTATCCAGCAAAGCTATCATTCAGAATAGAAGGTCAGATAAAGAGCTTCACAGATAAGAAAAAGCTAAAGGAGTTCATCACCACCAAACCAGCATTATATGAAATGCTGAAAGGTATTCTTTAAGAAGAGGAAGAAGAAAAAGGAACTCTTACCATTTGCCACAGCATGGATGGAACTGGAGAGCGGATAAATACCACATGATCTCACTCATTTGTGGGATACAATGAACAACATAAACTGATGAACAAGGACTGATCCAGAGATGGAGTGGTATTGATTGGACTGTCGGGCCTTGGAGGGAAGGTAGGGGAGGGTGGGGGTAAGGGGGAAAGATCAACCAAAGGACTTATATGCAAGCATATAGGCCTAACCAATGGACACGGACAATGGGGTGGGGGGTGAGGGCATGAGCGGGGGTGGGGGGGCTACGAGGTAACATGGGGATAAGGACACATATGTAATATCTTAATCAATAAAAAAATATATTTAAAAAAAAGAGTGTCAGAGGAAGCTGCACTCCACCAAGTCCATGTCCCTTGGAGACAGGTGTAACAGCTGACTGTGGAAAGCAAGTCCACAGGGCTGCTGGCAGCTGGGGAATGTAGATCTAAGTCCACAGCCACAAGAGGCTGCACCCAGAAAGGCAGCCTGATGAGCTGCCCAAGCAGCACAGTACCAGGTGAAGAGAAACTTGTAGTTGCGTGGTTGTTTTGCCTCTGTTTTGTCTTTACTTTTATCCACTAAATCCAGTTTATAGGACCTTTCAATTATAAACACTCTCCCAAGGCTGTGATGCACATAAAGGTGCTGATTTATGGATACTGGGGAGAGGATGTGGAGGAGCACAGGACAGGAAGAGGTGACCAGGAATGCGGCACTGAGACATTCATGACTGTCCAAACCTAAGCAGCCATTTTTCTCCTGAAGAGCCAGCCCATCCCAGCAGCCTCGAGACAGCTAATTATAGACACACCCAACCTACACCTTGAGCTTTACAAAGGAAACAAAGATGTGAATAGCCCCAAAGAGTTGTGGGAGCTTGTATTTTTTAAGAGTATGTCTATTTCATCTATGTTGTCCATTTTGTTGGAATAGAGTTGTTCCTAGAATTTTTTCATAATCCTTTGTGTTTCTGTGGGATCAGTTGTTACTTCACCTCTTTGATTTCTGATTTTGTTTATTTGGGTACTCTCTCTTTGCTTCTTGGTAAGCCTGGCTAGAGGTTCATCAATCTTGTTTATCCTTTCAAAGAACCAGTTCTTGGTTTTGTTGATCTTTGGGAGTATGTTTGTTGTTTTTTAGGTTTTTTGGTCTCTGTCATTTATTTCTGCTCTAATGTTTATTATTCCCTTTCTTCTGCTTACGGTGGGCTTTTCTTGTTGTTCTCTTTCTAACTCTTTGAGCTGTAGGGTTAGATAATTTATTATCATGTTTTCTTGTGATTTTTTTTGTGGTAGGCCTGTAGAGCTATGAACTTTCCCCATTAACACTGCTTTCACTGTGTCCCATAGATTTTGGATTGTTGTGTTTTCATTGTCATTTGTTGCCTGGATGCTTTTTATTTCATTTTTGATCTCTGTGGTAACCCAATCATTGTTTAATAGTATGCTATTTAGTGTGTTTTTTTCATTGTTTTTATTGCAGTGGATTTCTAACTTTATGCCCTTGTGATCTGAGAAGATGCTTGATATGATTTCTATATTTCTATCTTCTTGAATTTGAAGAGACTTTGCCTGTTTCCCAATATGTAGTCTATCTTTGAAAATGACCCATGTGCACTTGAGAAGAATGTATATTCTGTGGCTGTGGGATGGAATGTCAATTAATTCCATCTGATCTAATAAGTCATTTAGGATTGATGTTTCTTTGCTAATTTTTTGTTTAGAGGATTTCTCCAGTGGCGTTAGTGGGGTATTAAATCCCCTACTATGACTGTATTGCTCTTGATCTCTCCCTTGATATCCTCCATAAGTTTTTTTATGTATTTGAGTCCTCCTGTATTGGGTGCATATATCTTTACCAGAGTTATATCTTCTTGTTGAATTGCAGCCTTTAGTATTATGAAGTGGCCTTCCTTATATAGTTACTAGGGGCCTGGTGCACGAAATTCGTGCACTGGGTGTGTGTGTGTGGGGTGGGGGGAGAGTGTCCCTCAGCCCAGCCTGCCCCCTCTCACATACTGGGAACCCTCAGGCGTTGACCCCCATCACCCTCCAATCGCAGGATCGGCCCCTTGCCAAGGCCTGACGCCTCTGGGCATCAGGCCTGGGCAGGGGACCCTCATTTCCCCCCATCACTGGTTCTGCCCCCAGCCCAGGCCTGATGCCTCTGGACCAGGCATCAGGCCTAGGCAGGGGACCCCCAGACCCCTCTGATTGCTGGCTCTGCCCTTTGCCCAGGCCTGATGCCTCGGCCAGAGGCGTAGACCTCCATCACCCTCCAATCGCCTGATCGGCCCCTTGCCCAGGCCTGACGCCTCCGCCAGAGGTGTCAGGCTTGGACAGGGAACCCCCATCTCCCCCCGATCACTGGCTCTGGCACCCGCCCAGGCCTGAGGCCTCTGGCCCAGGAATCATGCCTGGGCAGGGGACCCCCAGCTCCCCACAGTTGCAGGCTCCACCCCTGCCCAGGCCTAACGCCTCTGGCCTAGGCGTCTGGCCCGGGCAGCGGGGACCTGCAGTGGCAGTGGGGGGCGTCTCGATCGCATGGGCTCCGCCCCTGCAGGACGCCTCTGGCCTAGGCGTCGGGCCCGGGCAGCGGGGACCTGCAGCTGCAGCGGCCCCGTGATCGTGGGCTTCGCTTTAGGCCCTGGGACTGCCAGCTTCGACCATGCCCAGCTCCCATCGCTGGCTCCACCCCTACTTTCTGCTATCACTGGCCAGGGCGGCAAAGGCGCCTGATTCTCCAATCATGGCTGGGGGGCAGGGCAAAGGCCCCAGGGCCGCCTTTGCCCTGCCCCCCAGCTCTTAGCTCCCCCCTGGGTTTCAGATCACTGTCAGTGGCAGGGGGCTTCTTCCTGCTTTCCCTTTCGCCTCCCTGCATTGTGCCTACATATGCAAATTAGCCGCCATCTTGTTGGCAGTTAACTGCCAATCTTAGTTGGCAGTTAATTTGCATATAGCCCTGATTAGCCAATGAGAAGGGTAGTGCCGTACGCCAATTACCATTTTTCTCTTTTATTAGTGTAGATAGCCTTCACTTTAAGGTCTAATTTGTCAGATATAAGTATTGCTACCCCAGCTTTTTTTCATTTACATTAGCCTGAAAAACTTTTATCCATCCCTTTAACATAAGTCTGTGTGAGTCCTTTGTTCTGAGGTGGGTCTCCTGTAGACAGCAAATATATGGGTCATGTTTTCTTATTCATTCCGCTACCCTATGTCTTTTCATTGGGGCATTTAATCCATTTACATTTAAAATTATTACTGATAGGTACTTGTCGCCATTTTTATTCTTTATGCCTGTGTTCCTTCTCCTCCTCCTATTTCTTCATTTTATAGCAGACCCTTTAGCATTTCTTGCACTGCTGGTTTAGTGGTAATAAACTTCCTTAGTCCTTTTTTGTCTGTGAAGCTCCTGGTTTCACCCTCAATTTGATTGATAGCCTTGCTTGGCACAGTATTCTTGGATTCAGACCCTTGTATTGCAGCACTTTTATATTTCATTCCATTACCTTCTGGCCTGACGTGTTTCTGTTGAGAAATCAGTCAATAGTCTGCTGGGAGATCCCTTGTAGGTAACTTTGTCTCCTTCTTACAGCCTTTAAGATTCTTGCTTTGTCGTTGGTGTTTGTCAATTTAACTGTAATGTGTCTTGTTTGAGACTTTGTGATCTTCTGGGACTTGTGTGAGTTTTTTTCTTCCCAATATCAGGGAAGTTTTCTGTCATTATTTCTTCAAACAGGTTTTCTAATCCTTGCTCAGTTTCCTCTCCTCCTGGCACCCCTATTATGCAGTTGTTGTTTCCTTTCATGTTGTCCCAAAGTTCCCTTAGGCTCTCCTCCTGTTTTTTAAGTTTTTTTCCAGTTGCTGCTCTGCTTGCGTATTTTTTCCCACCTTGTCTTCTAGCTCACTGATGCAGTCCTTCACTTCTTCTAGCCTACTGTTGATGCTTTCTATTGTGTTCTTTATTGCATCAATGTCATTCTTCATTTCTTCTTGGTTCTTCTTAATTTCCTCTTGGTTCTTACACATATTGTTGAATTTGTCTTCCATCCTTTTCAGTGTCCTTATGATCATTGCTCTGAATTCTTTCTCTGACATACTGCTTGCCTCCATTTAATTTACTTCCTTTTCTGGTGATTCCTCCTTTTCCTTTATATGAGGGCTGTTTCTTTGTCTCCGCTTGTTCACTCCTCTCAGGGTGTCTGGTTATGTATCTCTCTCTTTTCTGCACTGACTCTCTCTAGGCGAACTACAACCTTTCCATCCATGGATTGCCTCACCAGTTCTCTGTTTTATCTTTTTATTTATTTTCCTTTTCTACTTATCCACTCATTCTCTTTCTACCTCCTCTATACTGAATCATGGTCCTTCCCTTATTCATTGAATTCCTGAACCTTACTTTCCGTATATAAGCTCTGCCTCTACAGGTTCTATCCCCTCCTTTTTCTGGGTGTTTATTGTTTTCATTTTCTGGTTTATTTGTTTGTTTTGTGGTGTTTTCTCCCCATATATTTTTCTTCTTCTTTTTCTAATTCTCTCTTACCTTTTTTTTATTTTCTTGATATCATTTTTGCTCTCTTTTCTCTCTCTTAATTCTCTTTTCTCTGTTGATCACTTTTTTGGGGTTATCTGTGTCATGAGTACATTCCATGTTTTGTTTCCTTTGTATTGTGTCCTGTCAAATTGTATATTGTGCTGTTCAGTCAACATGGTAGAGAGCAAGCCACATAAACAGACATCCTAACAGGAGACTCCATACACCAATTTGACAATAACACTCAAGACACAACTAAACCAAGAGAGCCCAAATATCCCAAGAGGGAATCCCTAGTATAACTAGCCCAGAAGACCTGAGAGATTGCACCACTGGGTCCCACAAAAAATCCACTATATAAGACAAACTCAAAAAATCTAGATGGCATAGCAGTTTAATCTAATACATAGAAACAATCACAAAGGAACAGCAGAAATGGGAAGACAAAGACACAACCCCGAAATGAAAGAAAAGGAAGAATCGCCAGCAAAAAAAAAAAAAAAGAAACAAAATGGAGGTAAGCAACTTGTCAGGGAAAGAATTCAGAGCAATGATTATAAGGACACTGAAAAGGATGGAAGACAAATTCAACAACATGTGTAAGAATCAAGAAGAAGTTAAGAAGGTCCAAGAGGAAATTAAGAATGACATAGCTGAAATAAAGAATACAATGGAAAGTTTCAACAGTAGACTAAGAGAAGCTAAGGACCACATCAGCAAGTCAGAAGACAAGATAGAAAAAAAACTGGGGGGGGGGGGAATCTTAAAAAGAAGGAGGTGAGCCTAAGGGAGCTTTGAGACAACACGAAATGAAACAACATCCACATAATTGGGATGCCTGCCAGAAGGAGAGGAAGCTGGGCAAGGAATAGAAAAGCTATTTGAAGAATCATTGACAGAAAACTTCCCTGATTTGTGGAAGAAAAACATCACACAAGTCCAAGAAGCACACAGTGTCCCAAAGCAGATGAACCCCAAAAGACCAACACCAAGACACATAATAATTAAATTAGTAAACATCAACACAAAGTAAGAATCTTAAAAGGCTGCCAGAGAGAGAAAGAAAGTTACCTACAAGGGATCTCCCAGCAGACTATCAACTGATTTCTCAACAGAAACACATCAGGCCAGAAGGGAATGGAATGAAGTATACAAAGTGATGCAAAGCAAGGGACTGAATCCAAGAATAATATACACAGCAAGGCTATCATTCAAAATTCGAAGGGGAAATCAGGAGCTTCACAGACAAAAAAAGGCTAAGCAAATTTATTACCGCCAAGCCAGCAATGCAAGAAATGCTAAAGGAACTGCTGTAAAATGAAGAAACAGAAGGGGAAGAAGGCGTAAAGAATAAAAATGGCAACAAACAAGCACCTATCAATAATAATCTTAAAAACAAATGGATTAAATGCTCCAATCAAAAGACATAGGGTAGCTGAATGGATAAGAAAACATGATCCATATATTTGCTGCCTATAAGAGATGCACCTCAGAAAAAAAGGACTCACACATACTGATAGTGAAGGTATGGAAAAAAAATTTTCAGGAAAATGTAAATAAAAAAAAAAAAACCTGGGGTAATAATACTTATATGTGACAAAATAGACTTCAAAGTGAAGGATAAAAAGGGCCGCTTCAAAATACTAAAGGGATCAATACAATAAGAATATAACTCTGGTAAAGATATATGCACCCAATATAGGAACACCCAATTAAATAAAAACTTCTGGAAGATATCAAGGGAGAAATCGACATTAATACAATCAGAGTAAGGGACTTTAATATGCCATGTACACCACTGGATAAATCCTCTAAACAAAAAAATCAGCAAAGAAACAGCAATACTAAATGACTCACTACATCAGATGGACTTAATCAACATCTTCAGAACATTTCACCCAAAGCTACAGAATATACATTCTTAACAAGTGCACATGGGACATTTTCAAAGACCACATATTGGGAAACAGGCAAAGTCTCTTCAAATTCAAGAAGATTGAAATTGTATCAAGCATCTTCTTAGATCACCATGGCATAAAATCAGAAATCAACTCCTGTCTGGTATAGTACTGGAAGTGCTAGCCATAGCAATCAGACAGTAAGAAAAATAAAAAGCATTCTGATTCGAAAAGAAGCAAAACTTCAGAGGGAGAGATGGCTGGATATGCAGGAATCCTCTTAAAAGGCCAACACAGAAAAATTTCATGTGCAGCCACTCACCTAGGGCTCTGGCAGAGGGAGGGCAGAGTGGACTTGACCTGGGTGAAAAGAATCAAGTGTTGGGGGCTCTGAGGTTAGATCTTGGAAGGCAGCCACCCCCATTTCCTGTACTATCATTCCCTCATACTACAGAGGATATCTTCCTCTGGCAGACTTTTACCATCCAGGCAATTTTTGCTTGAGGGGGAAGCAATGGCCCCTGTTGGAAAACCTCTCACCCTACCCTATGGTCAATAGCCTGAAATTAATTAACCCTTTGCACACCATAAGCATCTATGGACACAATCAGCGAACCTTCCCCACACGCCATGTGCATAAATAGCCGCAAACCTCGCATATCAACTCTGGTTGCCCAATTTTAAAATCAGACTTGTTAGTGACATATCTGGGTTTGTAAAGAAAATTGTGGTAACTTAAATTCATAAATATTCCAGTGCATATGGAAGAAATTCCAGTATTGATATATAGGGCTGCCACTCAGACACGTGAGAGATAAACACTGTGACACTTGAGATTTTTATTGGTCATTGTGACACTTGAGATTTATGTTATCATGAATTTCACACAAAAAATGGTAAACATGGTGTGCATTCTTCATTATTTTTTTACAGATTTCATTTCTGGAACATCAACAAAATTTAGTGTTTTCATGTTGACGATTTATTTTTATTTCATGCTCGCTTTTATTGATATTTCTGCAGAATTGAAAATTATCATTATTTTGTTATTGAATTTATTGTTGTAATATATTGTGCAAATAAAATTCAATACCCATAAATGGTATCAGATGAAGAAATAATTGAATCAAGCACCTCATAAGAAGAGGATGACATCCTTTACTCAACTCCAGAGTCAGATATTTTTTAAATTAAATTTAAAAATATTGTGGTGTGTGGGGATGGTTTCCATTTTGAACACATGGCAGTTAACTGGTTAAGACTTAATAACAATCAGACTGCAGGCAGAGGTGGATATCTGGAGGCTTTGAGTCCTTGCCTGTTCTCCTTCTGGGCCCAAGGCCAGGAAAAACAGACCCTGGTACACATCTTAGTCCTGTAAAAAGGCACCTTGTCCCAGCAGAGGGAGCCACAAACTGTGGATTGCTGATAGCACCAAACAGGATACTCAGGGCCAGTCACAAACAACATCAGACATTGTCCTGATCTAGAGATTGGGATTGGTAACAGATATACCTAATATATAGATAACAAACACCAATCAGGGAGCCAAAATGGGGAGACAAAAAAACAGGCCCAAGTGAAAGAACAAGAGAATTATCCAGAAGAAGAGCTAAATAAAATGGAGAAAAGAAATGTATCCTATATAGAGTTCAGAATAATGATGGCAAGGATGCTCAACAGCATGAGAAAAGTTATAGTAACTATGAAAAAAGACCAGTCAGAACTGAAGAATGACATAACACTAATAAAGAACACAGTGAAAGGAATATATAGGAGATTAGGAGAAGCCAAGGATTGTACCAATGAATTAGAAGACAGGGTAAGAAAACCACTCAATCAGAGAACCAAAAAGAAAAAACAGGAGGACAATTTAGGAGAGCTGTGGGACAACATGAAATGTAACAATATTCACATCACAGAAGTACCAGAAAGTAAGCAAGGGCCAGAGAACCTGTTTGAAGAAATAATGGCAGAAAACTTCCCTAACCTGCTGAAGCAAGTCACACAAGTTCAGGGGGCACAGAGTGTCCCCAGCAGTAAGAACTCAAATAGCCGCATGCTCAGACACATCATAATTAAAATGGCAAAAATTAAAGACAAAGAGAGAATCTTAACAGCAGCAAGAGAAAAGCAATTTATTACCTACAAAGTAGCTCCCATAAAGCTGCCAACTGATTTCTCATAAGAAATTCTATAGGTCAGAAGGGAATGGCATGAAGTATTCAAGGTAATGAAAAGCAAGGATCTGAAACCAAAATTAGTATGTCCAGCAAGGTTATCATTTGAAATACATTGTGTAATAAAGAGCTTCACAGACAAAAAAAAGGGGCTAAAGGAATTTATCATCACCAAATCAGCAGTACAAGAAATGTTAAAAGAACTGCTGCAATAAGAAATATATAGAGAGAGAAAGATAGTCACAAAGAATTAAAATGGCACTAATAAGTATCTATCAATAATAACCTTAAATGTAAATGGATTAAATGCTCCAATCAAAGGATATAAGGTAGCTGAATGACCCAAATATATGCTGTCTACAAGACACCCACCTCAGAACAAAAACTCACTCAGGAAGAGTGTGAAGGGATGAACTAAATTTTCCATGGAAACAAAAAATAAAAAACAAAAACCTGGGATATCAGTACTCATATCTGAAAAAATGGGCTTCAAAATCAAGGCCATCACAAGTGACAATAAAGGTCACTACATAACACTAAAGGAATCTATCTAACAAGATATATGCACCCACTATAAGAGCATAGATAGATAGATAGATAGATAGATAGATAGATAGATAGATATACTTCTGGAGGACTTTAAGGGAGAGATCAGAAATAGTCATAGTAGGGGACTTTAACAGCCCACTGATTTCACTGGATAGATCTTCCAGACAAAAAATTATCAAGGAAACAGTGACTCTAAAGGACACACTGGATGGCATGGATTTAATTGACATTTATAGAACTTTCAAGCAAAGCTGCAGAATAAACAACTTTCTTCTCAAGGGCATATGGGTCAGTCTCAAAGATAGACCACATGTTAGGACACAAAACAACTCTCTACACATTCAAGAATATTAAAATAATAGCATCTTCTTATATCACAATAGAATGAAATTAGAAATCAACTACATTAAAAACATTCAAACACATGAAGTCTAAATAGCATGTTTCTAAACAATGAATGGGTTAACAATAAGGTCAAGAAAGAAGTAAGAAACGTTTTGAAAACAAATGAAAATGAACATACAGCAACTAACATCTCTCAGACACAACAAAAGCAATACTGAGAGGGAAGTCCATAGCACTACAGGCCAAACCAAAAAAAAAACAAAAAAAAAACTACTTAACCCTACAACTTAAAGAATTAGAAAGAGTAAAACAAGAAAAGTCCAGAGTAAGTAGAAGGAAGGAAATAATAAAGATAAGAAAAGAGCCCTGCCCTGACCGGTTTGGCTCAGTGGATAGAGCATCGGCCTGCAGACTCAAGGGTCCCAGGTTCGATTCTGGCCAAGGGCATGTACCTTGGTTGCAGGCACATGCCCAGTGGGGAGTGTGCAGGAGGCAGCTGATCGATGTTTCTCTCTCATTGATGTTTCTAACTCTCTATCCCTTTCCCTTCCTCTCTGTAAAAAGATCAATAAAATATATTTCAAAAAAATAAAGAAAAGAAAAGAGCCCAGCAGGCTTGGCTCAGTGGTTGAGTGTTGACCTATGAGCCAGGAGGTCACAGTTCGATTCCTAGTCAGGGCACATACCTGGGTTTCAGGCTTGATCCCTGGTATGGGGTGTGTGGGAGGCAACCTATCAATGATTCTCTCTCATCATTGATATTTCTATCTCTCTCTCCTCTCTCCCTCTCTGGAATCAATAAAAATATTTTTTAAAAAAAGATTGGAGAAGATAAGGTAGTGAAGACTGGGAGGGGGTTGCTAGGGGCTGGGAATAGAGGGCTGAAAGGGTGGAAATGGGAGATATCTGTAGTACTATCAACAATATTTTTTAAAAGATGACAGCAGAAATAAATTACATAAAGACTAAAAAACCAATACAAAAGCACCAATGAAGCCAAGATCTGGTTCTTTGAAAAGATAAACAAGATTGATGAACAAGCCAGACTCATCAAGAAACAAAGAGAGAGGACCCATATAAATAAAATAAGAATGAAAAACAGTGAAGTAACAACTGACATGTCAGAAATACAAAGGATTGTAATAAAATATATGAACTACTATATATCAACAAGCTGGACAGTGTGTATGAAAAAATCCTAGAAAAATAGAATCTTTCAAAACTTAATCAGGAAGAATCAGAAAACCTCAATAGGCCAATAACAACTGATGGAATTGAAGCAGTAAGCAAAAAACTCCCAGCAAACAAAAGCCCTAGCCCAGACAGCTTCACAGGGGAGTATTAGCAAAAACACTCAAAGAAGAGCTAACACTTATACAGACAGTCCTCGGGTTACATTGGACTCGACATACATCATTTTGTGGTTACATCGCCATCTCCCATTTATTTATTAAAAAAAGGTCTGTCATTTCGACGTATGTACATATATGCTTTATGTTTTTTATTATTTATTTACCACAAGTAAAGGTCAGGAATTGTTATCTTTTAAATTTCTTTTACTGTTTCACTTCATTACTGCTGTGTATGTGGCTCCATGTAAGTGACATAGGTACTTATGTAGGTGGGTTCTGACTTACGGCGAAAATCGTGTTACGTCGCGCCGTAGGTATGGATCTCTGGCGTAACCCGAGGACCTACTGTACTCCATAAAATATTCCAAACTCCAAGAGTAAGGAACACCTCCAAGCTCTTTCTGTGATGCCAGCATTATCCTGATTGCAAAACCAAATAAAGACACTAAAAAGAAAGAGAATGACAGGCCAATATTCCTCATGAACATAGATACTAAAATCTTCAACTAAATATTAGCAAACTGAATCCAGCAATATATTAAAAGATCATACACCATGAAGAAGTGGGATTCATTCTGGAGATACAAGGTTGTTACAATATTCGCAAATCAATAAACATGATATATCCCATAAACAAACTGAAAAAAAAAGAAATCATATGATCATATCAATAGATGCAGAAAAGCATTCAACAAAATCCAACACCCTTTTTTGATAAAAACTCTCAGCTAGGTGGAAATAGAGGGATCATACCTAAACATAAAAAGGCCTTATATGACAAACCTGCAGCCAACATCATAGTCAATGAGCAAAAACTAAAACCACTTCCTCTAAAAACAGGAACAAGAAAGGAATATCCACTTCCACCACTCTTATTCAAAATAGTACTAGAAGTCCTGGTCAAAGCCATCAGACAAAAAAAAAAAAAAAAAAGGAAAAGAAAAACAAAGGCATCCAAATGGGAAAGGTGCATGTAAAACTGTTATTTGCAGATGATATGATATTGTACATAAAAACCCTAAAGACTCCATCAAAAAAAACCACTAGATTTAATGAATGAATTTGGCAATGTAACAGGATACAAAATTAACACCCAGAAATATAAGGCATTTTTATACACCAATAACAATTCTCAGAAAGAGAAACTAAAAAAAATAATCCCATTTACCACTGCAACAAAAAAAATTAACATAGCTAGGAATAAACTTCACAAAGGAGGTAAAAGACTTGTTCTCTGAAAATTACAGGATGTTGAAAAAGAGATAGAGGACGATACAAATAAGTGGAAGAATATACCGTGTTCATGGATTGGTAGAGTTAACATCATTAAAATGTCCATACTACACTAAGCAATCTATAGACTCAAGGGAATCCCCATCAAAATACCAACAGCATATTTCAGAGATCTAGAATAAACATTCCAAAAATTTATGTGAAACCAAAGAAGACCCCAAATAGCCACAGCAATCTTGAGACAGAGGAACAAAGCGGGAGAGATCACAATACCAGATATCAAGTTATACTACAAAGCCACTGTGCTCAAAACAGCCCAGTACTGGCACAAGAACAGGCATATAGATCAATGGGACAGAATAGAGAACCCAGAGATCGACCCAGGCCATTACACTCAATTATTATTTGACAAAGGAGGAGAGAGCATACAATGGAGTCAAGACAGTCTCTTCAATAAATGATCTTAAGGAAATTGGACAGATACATGTAAAAAAATGAAACTAAACTACCAACTTACACCATACACAAGAATAAACTCAAAATGGCTAAAAGACTTAAATGTAAGCCAAGAAACCATAAAAATCCTAGAAGAAACCATAGGGAGTTTAATCTCAGACATATCTAATAGCAATACGTTTGCAGATACATGTCCTAGGGCAAGGGAAATAAAAAAGAAAACAAAGAAATGTGAATACATCAAAATAAAAAAAAACTTCTGTACAGCAAAACAAACCATCAACAAACTGAAAAGAAATTCTCTTTGCTAATGATACATCTGATAAAGGGTTAATATCCAAAATATATAAGGAACTCATACAACTTAACAAAAGGAGGACAAACATGCCATTTAAAAAATGGGCAAAGGACCTAAATTGTAAACTTCTCCAAAGTGGTCATACAGATGACCAAGAGACATATGAAAAAAATGCTCTAATTCACTAATCATCAGAGAAATGCAAATTAAAATGACAATGGTATCACCTCACACCTAATGGAATGGCTACCATCAACATATCAACAAATGACAAGTGCTGGTGAGGATGTGGAGAAAAGTGAACTCTAGTACACTGCTGGCAGGAATGCAGACTGGTGCAGCCATTATGGAAAACAGTATGGAGTTTCCTCAAAAAATTAAATATGGAAATGACATTTGACCAATTGATCCCACTTCTAGGAGTATATCTTAGCAAACTGGAAACACCAAACAGAAAGAATGTATTCACCTCTATGTTCATAGCAGTGCAATTTACAATAGCTAAGATCTGGAAACAGCCCAAGTGCCTGCCCATCAGTAGATGAGTGGATAAAAAAGCTGTATTATATTTACGTCATGGAATACCATGCAGTAGTAAAAAAGAAGGAGACAGCATAGAGCAGTGATGGCAAACCTTTTGAGCTCGGTGTGTCAGCATTTTGAAAAACCCTAACTTAACTCTGGTGCCGTGTCACATACAGAAATTTTTTTATATTTGCAACCATAGTAAAACAAAGACTTATATTTTTGATATTTATTTTATATATTTAAATGCCATTTAACAAAGAAAAAATCAACCAAAAAAAATGAGTTCACGTGTCACCTCTGACACGCGTGTCATAGGTTCGCCATCATTGGCATAGAGGGACCTGAAGAGGATTAAGCTAACTGAAATAAGCTGGTCAAAGAAATATAAGTACCATATGATTTCACTCATATGTGAAATCTAATGAACAAAATAGATCAAGAGACAGAGAAGCATGGACCAGACTGTCAAATCTCAGAGGGTAGACGAGGGTGGGTGGGAAGATATCAACCAAAGAAATTGTATTTCCATATGCACAATCCATAGACACAGACAATAGGAAGGTGAAGGCCTGGGGTGAGCTAGAAGGGGTCAATGAGGAAAAAAGGGGGACATATGTAATACTTTCAAAAAATAAAGATTTAAAAAAGAATAAGGAAAAATAAATAATGTTTTCTAATGCTCTTTATAACTAATTAAGGCATCGTATCTAGACTTATAATGCTATCTGGATAATCACAGTCAAGTCAAATAACCAATATAACATTAAATATTTTATTAATAGATTAGTGTTAATAATTAATAATTTAAATGTTTATTATTAATATTGTTTATTTATATTATTATTAAGATTATTAAAATAGTAAGCAATATTTTATACTTGATAGTTTACACAGAATACATACATGACTCTCCTCTTTAACTGCTCCTTCTAATTGAGCTGCAAATTGTGAACAACATACCAAGAATGAATTTAGATCATCCCCAACCTTTGAAAAGAATAACAAACAGAAAGTTGCTTTTATTTTAGAACCTGTATGTGTATTCATCTACATTTTAGTATATTTAACTAGTTTTCAAAATAATTTTGTGTATGTAATTTAGGTTAATTCAAACACATTAGGCAAGAAACCAGGCTCCAAATGCTATACTAGCAAATTCTCCCAGAAAATTTATAAGTACATTCTCGGGAGTGGCTCATTAATGTCATATTCCCAGTTATGTCTCTGCTCTCATTTTCATCTATCTAGTTGCAGAAAATCAAGCAACCCCAGCCTTAGACTCCTGAAATATTATGAATGGCCAAAAAAAAGTAACTACTATGTGTATACCTTATAAATATCTTTGTGTTTTAAAATGGCCGAAACTGGTTTGGCTCAGTGGATAGAGCATCGGCCTGAGGACTGAGGGGTCCTGGGTTCGATTCCGGTCGGGGGCATGTACCTGGGCTGTGGGCACATCCCCGGTGGGAGATGTGCAGGAGGCAGCTGATCGATGTTTCTCTCTCATCGATATTTCTAACTCTATCTCTCTCCCTTCCTCTCTGTAAAAAATCAATAAAATATATTTAAAATAAAATAAAATAAAATAAAAATGAATGCTAATTATGACTTCTGATTATAAAGTACACAGAGGTGGGCAAAAGTAGGTCTACAGTTGTTCATTTGGAAAAAAATATAATACAACAATAAATAATAATACAAGATTATGTACTCACAACTATAAACTTTTTTGCCCACGTGTGTGTGTGTGTGTGTGTGTGTGTGTGTGTTAAACTTTAAGGAAGTGTCATTGACAGAGGATGGTAAAATCAGTACACTATTTTTAAGTATCCTAAGTGGATCATTTTTAATGGATAAGGAATTTATTCTGTAAGCATATGTGAACACAAAACAAAATCTTAGCCCTTTTCAGTGTTCATTTCTCTACATTAGAATTTGCATATACTTACAGATAAAGATACTTCTTCAGGTTCAGACTTTACAAGTGGTTTTTCTACATTTTCACTGCCCATTCCGTAGGTTTCTTCCAAAGTAGAAACAACCTAAGAGAAAAAGGAAACTAAGTACATTTACAGTTTAAAATTATTACATTAAATGTAAAAATATATTAAATCAACCATGTCAGGACCTTTTCGGCAATAAGACTATTTCTGCCCAGCCAGTGTGTCTCAGCAGTTGAGTGTCGATCCAAAAACCAAAGAGGTCCCTGGTTTGATTCCTGGTCAGGGCACATGTCCAGGTTTCAGACTCAATACCCAGTGGTGGGACATGCAAGAGGCAGCCCATTGATGGTGTTTCACTCTCATCAATGTTTCTATCTCTCTATCCCTCTCCCTTCCTCTCTCTCTAAAATCAGTAAAGGAAAAAGTTATTTTTGCCAGTACTCAACTTAAATTTTCCATCTTATGCCCCAGCTCATATCATCATGAAGAAGTCATGAGCAACAGTCCTTAACCCTACTTCCTAGCAAAAGAGGCCCTATGACTCTTCCATTTCTGTATTGACAGGTATTTTAAAAGGAGAGGGTCTGCCTAGGCATAGCTGAAGCATCATCTTTACTTTACCACTGACGTATTCCTAAAAATTTAACTGACTCAACTTTCTTCTCTGGAGAGAGTAGGGAAAATAGAGAGATGGAAATCAGAAAACAATACATTTTTTAAAGCATCAGTCGCCAACCTTTCAGACCTCACAGACCACCAGTGGTCTGCAGACCACCAGTTGGCAACCACTGTTTTAAAGAAAATTATCTGAATTAACCCCTCAAACTTTGAGCAAACTTATATTTTGGAAGTTTGGCAAACTATTTTTTTTTTATGTTTGTGCTATTCCCCATTTTTCAGTGTTTATACCAATGGCATTTGGTACATTTATAATTTAACTAGAGGCCCAGTGCACAGATTCATGCACATTGAAAGAAATTAATTAGAAGGTGGCCAGCAGGGTGGGACTGGGTGAGACGGGCCGGACATGCCCTGGAGCCAACCTCCTATGGTCCCTCCCCAGCTGGCCACACCAGGGGCAGCACCAGGGCTTGAAGGGCATCTGCAAAGTGAGCGGGGTCCCTCCGGCAGGTGGGGTCCTCAGCCTGGCCTGCGGGGATCAAGCCGAAACTGGCAGTCTGACATCCCCTGAGGGGTCCTGGAGTGTGAGAGGGCACTCTGCAAAGTTGCTGTCGCTCAGCAGCTCCTGGGTTGAGCATGTGCCCCATGGTGGTCAGTGTGTGTCATAGCTACCAACCAGTCAGCCAGTCGCTTAGCCTTTTATATATACAGATTCTGGATCATTGAGCAAAAAGAACCCCACAGAAAGGGAAACTTATTTCCCAACACCAGGAGCTAAAGTTTCTAAAGTGCAGAGATTAGGTGACAGAGCAGGCATGAGACTTCAAAAAACATATTCCTAAAAAAAGATCTGTATGCATCTCAGAACTTGGATTTCAGAAGGGTTCCCACCATTCACTAACTCATCTGTCCCTACACTGTTTGTACAAACAATAACTAATGTTAACACCTGCTTTCCTCCAGGGAGTCTGGAATTTGATACATGATAGGCAGAGAGTAGCTAGGTGATCAAGCCCCAATAAAACCCTGGGCACTGAGTCTTCAATGAACTTCTCTTGTAGACATTTCATATGTTTTGTCACAATTTGTTGTTGGGGGGATTAAGACATGTTCTGTGTGACTCCAAAAGGAGGGGACTCTTGGGAGTTTGTACCTTGTTTCCTCTAGACTTCACCAATGTGCCTTCTTCTCCCTTTGTTGGTTTTGCTTTGTATTCTTTCACTATAATAAATCTTAACCATCAGTATGACTATATGCTGAACCCAGTGAGTCCACCCAGCAAATCACTAAACCCAGAAAAGGTCATGGGACCCTCCACACAGGAACAAACAAATGACTTACCATCTTTAGATGTTTGGTAATTTTTCTGAGCAATTCATCTTCTGCTATTAATTCCTTTGTCTTACTTGATGGAATGGGCAAAGCATACCTTACAACGGATTCTCCTGTTGGTGGAGATCTTAAGACCATTGGTTCAAGTTTCTCACGCACTAACTTTGAACTTTGTTTTTCCTTTGGTTTAGGTGACAATGGTGAATTATGAAATCCTTTGTTGTAACTTAATTCTGGAACACTTGCCAATTTATTACTAGAGGGCAACAGATGCTTTACTGGCTTCATTTTGTTATTTACTTAACTTCCAAATTATAGGTGAAAAATTTTATTCCTTCCTAAGAATAAAAGATAAAGATTTCAGATTAAAAATGATGGCAGGATTATTTATTGCCATAAAGATGTTAAATCCCCAAATCAACTGTGGAGAAATTAAAAAATGAAAATGGAAACATCCCTAACAAAAATTAATATTTTTTAAAATCTAAAATATTTGCAAATCAATAAACATGATACATCGTATAAAGAAACTGAAAGAAAAAAATCATATGATCATATCAATAGATGCAGAAAAGCATTCAACAAAATCCAACACCCTTTTTTGATAAAAACTCTCAGCTAAGTGGGAATAGAGGGATCTTATGTCAACATAATGAAGGCTATATATGACAAACCTACAACCAACATCATACTAAATGGGCAAAACCAAAAACTACTCCCTCTAAAGACAGGAACAAGACATGGATGTCCACTTTCACCACTCTTATTCAACATAGTACTGGAAGTCCTAGCCAGAGCCATCAGGCGAGGAGAAAACATAAAAGGCATCAATATTGGAAAGAAGGAAGTAAACCTGTCATTATTTGCAAATGACATGATACTGTACAAAAAAACCCCAAAGACTCCACCAAAAGGTACTAGATTTAATAAATGAATTAAGCAATGTAGCAGGATACAAAATTAACACCCAGAAATCTAAGGCATTTTTATACACCAATAACAAATTCTCAGAAAGAGAAACTAAAAAAATAATCCCATTTACCACTGCAACAACAACAACAAAAATACGATACTTAGGAATAAACTTCACGAAGGAGATAAAAGACTTGTACTCTGAAAACTATAGGACGTTGAAAAAGAGATAGAGGAAAATATAAACAAGTGGAAGAATATACCGTGTTCATGGATTGGTAGAGATAACATCATTAAAATGTCCATACTACACTAAGCAATCTATAGATTCAATGCAATCCCCATCAAAATACCAACGGCATATTTCAGAGATTTAGAATAAACATTCCAAAAATTTATGTGGAACCAAAGAAGACCCCAAATAGCCACAGCAATCTTGAGAAAGAGGAACAAAGTGGGAGAGATCACAATACCAGATATCAAGTTATACTACAAAGCCACTGTAATTAAAACAGACTGGTGCTGGCACAAGAACAGGCATATAAATCAATGGAAGAGAAGAGACCCCAGAAATTGTGGACTCAAGCCATAGTGCTCAATTAGTATTTGACAAAGGAGCAAAGAGCATACCATAGAGTCAAGACAGTCTCTTCAATAAATGGTGTTGAGAACATTGGACAGATACATGCAAAAAAAAAACTGAAACTAGACCACCAATTTATACCACACACAGGAACAAATTCAAAATGGGTAAAAGACTTAAATGTAAGTTACGAAACCATAAAAATCCTAGAAGAAACCATAGGCAGCAAAATCTCAGACATCTCTTGCAACAATATGTTTACAGATACATCTCCTAGGGCAAGGGAAACAAAAAAGAAAATAAAGAAAGGAGACTATCAAAATAAAAAGCTTTTGCACAGTAAAAGAAACCATCAACAAAATGAAAAGGTAATCCACTGTATGAGAGGACATATTTGCCAATGATACATCTGATAAGGGTTAATATCCAAGACATATAAGCAACTCGTACAACTTAACAAAAAGACTAACAATCCAATTAAAAAATGGGCAAAGGACCCAAATAGATACTTCTCTAAAGTGAACATACAAATAGCCAAAAGACATATGAAAAAATGCTCAAAGTCACTAATCATAAGAGAGATGCAAATTAAAATTAAAATGAGATATCATCTTGCACCTATCATAATGGCTAACATCAACAAATCAACAAATGACAAGTGCTGGTGAGGATGTGGAGAATTAGGAACCCTAGTACACTTCTGGTGAGAATGCAGACTGTTGCAGCCATTGTGGAAAATAGTATGGAGTTTCCTTCCAAAATTAAAAATGGAACTGATATTTGACTAAGTGATCCCACTTATAGGAATATATCTTAAGAATCCCAGAACACCAATCAGAAAGAATGTATGCACCCCTATGTTCATAGCAGCACAATTTAAAATAGCTAAGATCTGGAAACAGCCCAAGTTTTCATCAGTAGATGAGTGTATAAAACACTGTGGTTGCCAAAACCAATTTGGCTCAGTGGATAGAGCATCGGCCTGCGGACTGAAGGGTCCCAGGTTCGATTCCGGTCAAGGGCATGTACCTTGGTTGCGGGCATATCCCCAGTAGGAGATGTGCAGGAGGCAGCTGATCGATGTATCTCTCTCATCCATGTTTCTAACTCTCTATCTCTCTCCCTTCCTCTCTGTAAAAAACAATAAAATATATTAAAAAAACAAAACAAAAAAAACTGTGGTACATTTATACCATGAAATACTATGCAGCAGTAAAAAAGAAAGATCTCTTACCCTTTGAGACAGCATGGATGGACCTGGAGAGGATTATGCTAAGTGAAATCAGCCAGTCAAAGAAAGATAAGTATCACATGATCTCACTCATGTGTGGAATATAATGAACAAAATAGATCCAGGGACACAGAAGCATGGAAGAAACTGTCAAATCTCATAGGGAAGGTGGGGTGAGTAGGAAGATATTAACCAAACAACTTGTATGCATATAAGCATAAACTATGGACACAGACAATAGTGTGGTGAAGGGCAGGGGCAGAGAGTGGTGTGGGCTAGAAGGAATCAATTGGGTTGGGGAGGGACATCTGTAATACTTTCAACAACATTTTTAAAAATTTAAATTTAAATTAAAAACAAAACAAAACAGAACACCTGTAAGAAACCCTGAGAGGTGACTGAAGATTGATTTATGTATGGGCACAAAGAATGGGGGCTGATGGGAGGGAAGAAGCCAGTAGTAGCAGTGAGAGAATATATTTAGAAAACTTTAAAATATTATTCTTAGCTTTCCCCCATTTTTAAGCTAATGCATACCCTTTATGTTAGTCCCACAGAAGTAATATCTTAGGTGCAGGGTATGAACAGATTAATATCAAGGCAGCACCAAATCATGATTGAGCAGACCTTAAAGCTTAAGACTCTGACTCTACTTATCTTTCTCTCTAAAGCTGATTAAGACTCAAGACAGTAAGTCCTCCCAAAGAGCTTTTGTTGTTGTTAGTTTTTTAGGCAAAGGGGAGAAAGGAGTCAGCCCTCGGCCCCTCTAGGAAAGGGTCTGAGTCTGCTGCTACCCAACCAGGTTCCCGTCCCAGGCTATGGCCCGAAGGCCCTCGCAGGTTGGGGAGGAGGCAGGAGGCGTTAGTTGCTGAGGAAAATGGAAGTCAACACTGCCATGGTGCCAAGGTTCCTCCCCACCTCCTCCCTCCCCACCACCCCGGGATGGCGGTAAGGACTGGGCAGTCCTCCCAAAGAATTTTAAAGTATGTACCTGACCATGGAAGTAGACTGTCAAAATTTAGACTAGTCCCATTGTTGCGGGTTGAATTGTGTCCCCCAAAAAGATATGTTCAAGTCCTAACTCTTGGCACCTGTGACTATGACCACATTTAAAAATACAGTCTTTGCATATGTAATCAAGTTAGCATGAGGTCATAATGGATTAGGGTGGGCCCAAAATCCAATGACTGGTGCCATATTCATAAAGAAATGTGAAGACACATGCATAAAAACAAACAGGGAAGAAGGCCAAGTAATGACAAACGCAGAAACTGGAGTAGCACTGCTGTGAGCCAAGGAATGTTAAGGATTGCCAGCATCCACCAGAAACTAGGAAGAAGCAGGGGATGATAGCCCTGCCAATACCTTGATTTCAGAATTCTGTGCTCTGGAACTGTGAGAGAATTAATTTATACTGTTTTAAGCCACCCCGTTTGTGGTACTTTGTCATGCCAGCCTTAGGACACTAATACATATGCTGATGGAAATAATTAAACAGAAAGCAAAATGTATGCGTGGTGGAGGGGACAATTGCTGGACTGATATCCTTGAGCAAACAAGAAGAAATGGTTTTTAAAGCACAAATGGATCAACACGCTTTAGATGGGCACAGGAAAAGTTTACCTACAGTAACAGACCGTAAGGCAGAAATATGGGCTATTTCCAGAAACCAGTGAGGGAAGAATGGGGCACTCCCCCGGTGCTAGAAAATCACCTCAAAAATGGATCCATGAAGTTCACATTAATACAAAAGTTACACGCGGTGAATGCTTATATTCATTTAAACCCCTCCTAACAATTCTAGGAGGTTGACATTATATCACCGTAAACTAGCCCAAGTTTATCAGTCACTTTCCACCACAAAGAAAAGTGTTTTCTGGCTGTCCCTCGAGGGTTAATTTGATATGCATTTCAAACCGTAATGATCCAGCATACAAAACCGGGGAGGGGGGGGGGGTTGGAAAAGTATGATTTGCCTGAGATTCTGCATCAAAAGAAGAACCACTGCCACTAAGGCAGACACGCAGCGCTAAAATTAGGAGGAAAACAAGAATGTTTTTGCCCAAGAATCTAATGAAAACCCGCCCAACTTGATGAGGGAGGTGGCTCACCAGTCTCCCCTGTGAGGAGTGGGTACACTTGCTGCGGCTGTGGAGAGGTTAGCGGGTGGTTCTGCCTTGACCGAGGGGCTCTAGGGTGACCAGGTTGGAAATTCTGAGCCGCCCAGATTTCCTTCAACATGGAAGACACAAAACCCTCCAGGCTCCAGCCCCGCTATTTTACACACTGACATTGATGCTGAAAGCAAAGGCGCCGGGCCTTTGTGCCCAGGCCCGCAGCAATGACCGCAGGGCGCCAACCGCCAGGTCAGGCCGTTGACGCCACGTCACAGCTGACGCTTGACGTAAGCGGCTGGCCACCGGAAGGACTCCTGCAGCTGGCTTTTCCTGGGCGGAAGTGAGGATCTCTGGTTCTATGGGGTCTTCAAGGGCAGTAATGACCAGATAGCGGCCTCTTTCTTGGTTGCACTCTCGCTCCTTCATAAGCTCAGGTTCTTTCAGGTATTTGGCCTGTAGAAATAAAACACGAGCTGATTGGGTACTTTGAAAAGTTGGCCATCACCAGCAAAACCTGAGCACCAGGCCTTCATCTGCCATTGTCTAAACCTCTTCAACTGACCTTTTCTGGAGGCCATTTGTCAGACTCTATAGTCCCAAGGAATTGTGCAGCATGAGCAGTTTCTTGCCATCAGTTTCCATGTACTTTGATATGCAATTTCCAAGGTAGAGTTTTTTCAATAGTTTCACTTCAGTACATTAATTTTGTCTTTAAAAATTTGAAGATTATTAATTTAAAACACTCTCCAAACAAAGCTTTGTAGACAAAAGTAATTTTTTATATTTAATATATTAACTTGATATAATTTCATTGTTAATATCAGTTGTGTTTAAGAAATGCCTCTCAAAATTCCTGAAAATTTAACAATCAGCTCACAAGAGCTGATGCAAGCAACCCCCAGTATACTATTAGTAGTTACAGTTGGGATTGATTAAAAGGGGTACCAGGAAGCTTTCTGGAGTGCCAGAAATGTTTTCTGCCCTGATTTTCTGGGTATGCTAAAAAATCAAAAAGGTTAAGAGTTACCATTTGTGCAATTTTCAGTATGGATTATACCAACAACAAAGAGAAAAATATACGTATAGTGATCAAACTTATTAAGTACTACACCAACATTTTTTAAAAATTGGCAGTACATTTAATTGGAGGAAATTTACAAAAAATTGAATCACTAAAGTCAAAATCTCTGAAAACTGATATGAAGGCAAAGGGTAAGAGAGATGGAACTAAAAATCAGAAAAGAGATGTTTATAATTTAAAAGAGGTCCTCAAATTTTCTAGATTTGACAGCAAATTTCTACTATTTTTCAGAACCTTAAAAATTGATTACATCTAATCATTTTCTTATTTTGCTGGCAAAATCTGAATGATCAAGTTGTCATATTACATAAACAAGCCACTCAACATTAGTCAATCAAGAAATCCAGCATCCTTATTTCTCTGTGCTTAATATCCATCATAGCTTGGAATCAAAGACAAGTATCAATGTTGATAAAGTAAAAGTGAAGAAATCTAAAATGTGAATAAATTTAAGCATGGAATATCAAACTATGCAATGCCTCAAATCTATGAAATAAATTAGTTCATTATTCCTTTTTTATTTAATTTATTGAGATAGCATTGATTAACAAAACCATACAGGTTTTAATTGTACAACTAAAAAAAAATCATCTGCACACTGCATCATGCACCCACTGCCCAAAGCAAAATCTTTTTGTCCCCATTTATCCCCCCTTTGCCCAATTTCACCTACACCCACTACCCTTTCCCTCTGGATATCACCACACTGTTGTGTGTGTCTATGGATTTTTTGTTTAATCTCTTCACCTTGTCTTATCCAGCTCCCCAACCCCATCCCCTCCAACAGCTGTCAATCTATTCCATGTATCCTGTCCCTGTTTCTATTTTGTCAGTTTATTTTGTTAGATTCCACATATGAGTGGGATCATATGGTATTTGTCTTTCTCTGACTGGCTTATTTCACTTAGCATAAAAATCTCCATGTCCATCTATGCTGGCACAAAAGATAAGAATTCCTTCTTTTTTACAACACAGTATTCAATTGTGTAAATACACCACAGCTTTTTTATCCACTCATCCACTGATGGGCACTTGGTATGCTTCCAACTCTTGGCTATTGTAAATAATGCTGCAATAAGCATAGGGGTGCATATATTCTTTTGGACTAGTGTTTCAGGTTTCTCTGGATAAATGCCCAAAAGTGAAATTCCAGGGTCAAAGGCAGTTCCATTTTTTTATTTTTTGAGGAAACTTCTGTTTTCCACAGTGGCTGCACCAGTCTGAATTCCCACCAAAATTGCATGATGGGTTGCCTTTTCTCCACATCCTCACCAGCACTTGCTTTTTGTTGATTTATTGATGATAGCCATTTTGCAAGTGTGAGGTGATACCTTATTGTGGTGTGTGTGTGTGTGTGTGTGTGTGTGTGTGTGTGTGTGTGTGTGTTTTAATTTGAGAGAGAGAGGAGGAAGGGAGGGAGGGAGGGAGGGAGGCAGGGAGGAAGGGAGGCACAAAAAGAGAGATGAGGAAGAGAGAGAGAGAGAGAGAGAGAGAGAGAGAGAGAGAGAGAGAGAGATTGATTCTGTTCCATCCATTTATGCATTCACTGGTTAACTCTTGTATGCCCCCAGATCAGGCATTGAATCTGCAACCTTGGTTTATCAGTAAAACGATCCAAACAACTGGGTTATCCAGCCAAGACTCATGTGGTTTTAATTTTTATCTCTCTGATGATTAGTGATGTTGAGCATTTTTTATATTAGCCTCTGTATTTCTTCTTTGGAGAAATGTCTATTCAGGTCCTTTGCCCATATTTTAGATGGATTGTTTGTCATCCTAGTTTTGAATTACATAAGTTCTTTATATATTTTGGAAATTAACCCCTTATCAGCTGTATCATTGGAAAATATGTCCACCCATTTAGTGGGTTCTTTTTCCATTTTGTTGATGGCTTCTTTGGCTGTGCAAAAATCTTTTTAGTTTGATGTAGTCCCATTTCTTTATTTTTTTCCTACTTCCCATACCCTAGGAGATAACTCAGTAAAAATATTGCTACAAGAAATGTCTGAGATTTTACTGCCTATGTTTTCTTCTAGGATTTTTTATAGTTTCACAACTTGTATTTTAGACTTTTATCAGATTTGAGTTTATTCTTGTGTATAGTGTAAGTTGGTGGTCTAGTTTTGTTTTTTTGCAATAGTAAATGAAATTGTTGGGTTTTTTTTATAAACCCCATTTTAAAAATCTTTATTGTTGAGAATATTACAGATGTCCTACTTTATTCCCTCATTGCCCCCTCCACCTAGTTCCCACTCCACCGTAGACCTTTACCGCTTTATTGTCTGTCCATAGGTAATGCATATATGCATATAAGATCTTTGGTTAATCTCTTCCCAATCCTCACTCCCCTTCCCTCTGAAATTCATCAGTCTATTCCATGTATCCAAGCCTCTGATTCTATTTTATTGCCCAGTTTATTTCATCCGTTAGATTCCTTGTACATCTGTTTTTATATTCAACTAGAGGCCCAGTGCACAAAAACTTGTGCACTGGCCGGGGGCGGGGGGTGTCCCTCAGCCCCACATGTGCCCTCTCACAGTCTGGGACCCCTCTGGAGATAACGACCTGCTGGCTTAGGCCCACTCCCGGGTGGCAGAGGGCAGGCCCAATCCCTAGGTGCCTGCCCCGCAGCTCCTGGTCAGGCTCAGAGCAGGGCAGATTGGGGAGTTGTGGTGCCACCCCCTGTCATGCACAGAGCAGGGCGGATCAGGGGGTTGTGGTGCCACCCCTGTCACATACAGAGCCGGCTGATCAGGGGGTTGGGGTTCCGTACCCTGTCACACACAGAGCAGGGTCAATCAGGGGGTTGGGGAGCTCCTCCCATCATGCACAGAGCAGGGCAGATCAGGAGGTTGTGATGCCACCCTCAGTCACGCTCAGGGTAGGGCCGATTGGGGGGTTGGATCACTACCCCTTGTCACACTCAAGGCAGGGTCGATGGGGAGGTTGGGGCGCCGCCCCCTGTCACCCACAGAGCAGGGCTGATCAGGGGGTTGGGGCACTCCCCATTGTCACACTCAGGGCAGGGCCGATGGGGAGGTTGTGGCTCCACCCTGTCACACACAGAGCAGGGCCGATCAGGGGGTTGGGGAGCTCCCCCCTATCAGGCACTGAGCAGGGCCATTCAGGGGGTTGGGGCACCTTCCCCTGTCATGAACAGAGCAGGGCAGATAGGGAGGTTGTGGCCCCGCCCCATGTCACAAACAGAGCCGCAGGGCGAACAGGGGGTTTGGGCGCTGCCCCCTGTCACACTGCTCCAGGGGCCAGAAGGCCTCTCGGCTCCGCTGATCCCAGTTCTAGGAGGCCTCGCGGCTCCGCTGATCCTGGTGCTGGGAGGTCTCGCTGCTCCACTGATCTCGGTGCTGGGAGGCATATTACCCTTTTACTATATAGGATAGAGGCCTGATGCATGGGTGGGGGCTGGCTGGTTTGCCCTGAAGGGTGTCCTGGATCAGGGTGGGGGTCCCGCTTGGGTGCCTGGCCAGCCTGGGTGAGGGGACGATGGCTGTTTGCAGCTATTCACACCCCCTTCAGGGTGGGGGTCCCCACTGGGGTGCCTGGTCACTCTGGGTGAGGGGCTGAGGGCCGTTTTCAGGCTGGCGGGTGACTGAAGCTCCCAACCCCTCCTTTTTTCCTTTATTTTTTAATTCTTGGATTTATTTACTTTCTATGGCTGTCACTGGAGCTGAGAGCCAGCTTTAGCTGTGAGACCTCAGCTGCTGAAAGCAGGTTTCTGGGCTTTATTTACTTTCTGTATTTGAAACTGTTGCGACTCCAGCTCTGAGATCCCAGCTGGCTGAAAGCAGGTTTCTGGGGTTTTGTTTAGCTTCTATATTTGTAACAATGTTTCTTAGAGAGCAGCTCAGAGCCCAGCAGCGGCAGGCGGGGAACCTGGCTTCCTCCGTCACTGGAGCAATCAAGCCTCCTGTTCACGTCAGTAGCCTGGCTTCGGGCCGCCATCTTGGTTGGCAGTTAATTTGCATATCGCCCTGATTAGCCAATGGGAAGTGTAGCGAAGTTATGGCTAATTACCATGTTTCTCTTTTATTATATAGGATTGTTGATAGATATGTATTTATTGTCATTTTATTAGTCATATTTTTCTTCTTCGCTGTCTCCGTCTCCTTTATATTCTTCTTCCTCTTCTTAAAAAACGGCCTGCAATATTTCATACAATACTGGTTTGGTGGTGATGAACTCCTTTAGCTTTTCCTTATCTGTGAAGCTCTTTATCTGACCTTCAATTCTGAATGATAGTTTTGCTGGATAAAGTAATCTTGGTTGTAGGTTCTTGGTATTTATCACTTTGAATATTTCTTGCCACTCCCTTCTGGCCTGCAAAGTTTCTGTTGAGAAATCAGCTGACAGTGACATGGGCACACCCTCGTAGGTAATTACTGCTTATCTCTTGCTGCTTTTAAGATCCTTTCTTTGTCTTTTGCCCTTAGGTTTTTAATTATGATGTGTCTTGGTGTGGGCCTCTTTGGGTTCCTCTTGTTTGGGACTCTCTGTGCTTCCTGGACTTGTAAGTCTATTTCTTTCACCAGGTAGGGGAAGTTTTCTGTCATTATTTCTTCAAATAGGTTTTCAATATCTTGCTTGCTCTTTCTTCTCCTTCTGGCACCCCTATGTTGCAAATGTTAGTACATTTGAACTCCCAGAGGCTTCTTACTCTATCTTCATATTTGTGGATTCTTTTTTTCTTTTTGGTCTTATGCTGTGTGTTTTTGCTTCCTCATATTCCAAATCATTGATTTGATTATCAGAATCCTCTACTCTACTGTTGAATCCCTCTAAATTATTTATTTCAGTTAGTGTATGCTTAATTTCTGACTGGTCATTTTTCATGTTGTTAATGTTCTTATTAATTTCCTTTAAATTCTCATTAAGATCCTTGGAAGTCCCACTAAGTCCCTTTAAGTCTCACTAAGTCTCTCAGTAAGATCCTTGAGTAATCTTATAACCATTGTTTTGAACTCTGTATCCAATAGTTTTCTTGTTTCCATCTCTTCCATTTGTAACATGTTTCTTTGTCTCCCCATTTTGACTGCTTCCCTGTGTTTCTATGTATTAGGTAGAGTTGTTATGTCTCCTGAAATTGGTAGCATGGCCTTTTGTATTAGGTGTCTTTTAGGGCCCAGTGGCTCAGCATCCTCAGTCACCTGAGCTGGGCACTATAGGTGTGCTGCACCCCTTTGTGGGCTGTGTGCACAGTCTTGTTGTAGTTGAACCTTGATTGCTGTTGATGTTACTGGGAGGAATTTACCTTCAGGCCAATTGGTTGTGAGGAGCAGCTGCATCTACAATGGAAGAGCTGCAGTGCAGGAGACACCCTGTGTACCAGAAATTGCTTCAGTAGGGCTTTGGTGCTCATTAAGTCTCCCCTTTGAGTATGTAATTTGTGGATGTATAGAGTTGTAATCTAGGGCCACCCCGCAGGAGCTAAAGAGAGATCTGCAGATGGCTACTACTTGAATTGGACTGTGAAATGCCCAGACGAGGCCCAACTATGAAGCAAGGAAGGCTAGTCCTGGTGCTGATGCTAGTGCCAGGTCTTGGGCCTTTTATTGATATGTTTCTGGCATGCTGACTCTAGCTACTGCTTGTTTAGAAGATTTTAGCAAAGTGTGAAGCCTGAGCCAGGACAGCCCTTTCATATGGAAAAGTAGCGGCAAACAACTTCGGTGGCACTGCCAATTGGGTGGGGCAGGTTCTTAGGGAATCACCAGGGTGGAGCAAACAGTGTGGGCCATGCTGATAGGAACTCAAATATGGCTGCCAGCTATATCTGTTGTTGTATTGTAAATCACCGAGCTAAACAGAGGATGCCTTAATAAATCAATCAGTAAGCTTAATTTTGGAGCCTTTTTTACACTATCAGTCTCAGAGGAGTTGTCTCTCAAAGTCTGAGCCAAGCAACATGGAGGAAGTTTTCCCTTTAACCCCCCGAAGTCTGTTTGTGTCCTAAATATGGGTTTTCCGGGCCTTTTGCAGGCTTTACAAAGAACCCTATGTAGATATTTTGCAGGAATCTTATAACCTGAGCACAGTACAGCTTAGTAGCCTTGAGCATAGTACATTTCAGATAACTGGAGGGCACCTGGCATGGGAGTAGCTAGGGATGGCAGCGGAGTGGCTTACAAGGTTAGATAGTTGAGCTTATTTTCCCTATCATTTAAGCAAGTAAGTGTGTTTACAGAAACCAAGAATAGCAGGTTAAATTTTCAAACAGCAGTTTCTACAAGATAGAAATTACAGTAGCAAGATGGAGTGCCTATGCGTCACTGTGACAGGGGATGTCCCAGCACAGGAACAATGACCCCTGCAAGCATCTCTGTTTGGGAGAAAGCTGCCCCCAAGTTCCTGCCCTGATGCCAGATAGTCTAGCTCCTCCTCATGTGTCCCTGGATTTCTCCAAAGCTGCCACCTGGCACTGAAGATTGGAGGAAGGGGAACCTTGTAAGTTCATGTGTGGGCCCTTTAAGAGGAACACCTGGGACTCCAGCAGCTTCTATGTCACTCAGCCTCAATCCCCACTGATTTTTACAGTCCAAAGTTACTGGAAATTCTCATTTCATCTCTGGAAAGCTCAGCTGGGGGTCTGGTGTGGGACTGGGACCCCCTGTTTGTCATGGGAAACCTTGGAGATATCCCTCCTGATTAACGAAATGCCACACATGGATGTTGGACCAGTTCTATCCATACCTCTTCCCCTCCTAATATTCTCAATGTGGTTTCTTCTTTACTTCTCTAGTTGTACGATTTCCATTTAAGCAGATTTTAGGCAGTTCTGAATGATGGTTGATGTGTAGTTTAGTAGTAATTTTGATGTGGTTGTGGGAAGCATTGAGTACTGGCGTTTAACTATGCCACCACCTTGATTCCACCTGGAATTGTGTTTTCTTAATTTTTCTTTCTAATAATTTCTTATAAGTGTATAAAAATGCTACTGTGAGAAAGGAACATGGAAGCCAACAGGAAAACAGGGAGGGAGAGAGTGTGACAGAGGAAAGGAGTGAAAGGGATGTGATTGGATAGATGGGGTATGTGTGTGGGTGAGTAATGGACAGTTAGATATCTCAGGAGTCCTGGGGACAGGCAGGTTGAGCTCTCCTAGATGGGTAGCCCCAGCTGCCAAGATAGGCACCACCAGGCCAGCTCAACTGTAGAACAGAACCCACGCCATCCTGCAGAGGGGAGCACTGGGGGACAGGAGTGCTGCCACACCAACATCTAAACTGACCTTGGACACTACCCCCAGACCTGTGCAGGTAGCTCCTTGCCAGCCATAACCTGCATGGAACCACCACTATTCCCTAGCAGTGAGCAGTGCGGTGACACAACGCAGGTCCCAGACATCTGCAGTGAGTGCACACTGGACAGACCATCTGATCTGGGCCTCCTAGCAGGAGCCCAAACCCAGCTTTCAAGGATCCCACGCTTCATGTTCCCATGTTGTGAATGCAAGCCAAAGGTACCCTACACCTTACTCCATCCCTGGTCCCAGTACAGAGCCACAGCCCGGTGTGCACTATGCCCCCAACAGAGACAGAGCCTTTGGCTGACACACACTCTACACCAAGAACATACAGAGCCACAGCCCAGTGCCTGCCCCACCCCAGAACAGACAGAGCCTCTGGTCAATGTGCACCCTGCCCCTAGCACAGACAGAGCCTTTGGCCTGTGAGCACTCTGCACCCAGCACAAACGGAGCCTCTGGCCTGTGAGCACTCTGCACCTGGCAGAGACAGAGCCTTTTGCTGGTGCACACTAGGCCCCGGGCACAAACAGAGCTATCACCCAGTGCACAAACTACCCCTGGACCAGGTAAGAGCTCCTGTTGTGACCTGGTGAGCCCAGCCACAAGGGCATAGGACTACCCTGTAAGTGCACTTCCAGAGGGACCTAGGGCACCATCCTGCCTTGGTTGCTGGGATCACACATTGAATTGCATGGCAGAGGCCTCTGAGCATCACAAGGAGTCACACACTAGAGGAACTGTGCATGCACCCCTGCTGACCACAAGAAATGAACAACTGAGGGACCAGAACGGGGTACAACTCAGAGCAGAGATAGTAAAGTTGTGAAATTCAAGGCAGACCTAGGGATAGCAAGTCCCAAATCATTCTACTGCTAGGGACTTCAAACCCTCAGGCCTCAAGCCAGGAGCACAGGGCCAGAAAGAGACACCAAAAATGGGGGGACATAGAACCCCCAAAGGAGAGAAAAGGAGGAATCACCAGAAAAGCAAATAAAGAAAATGGAGGCAAGCAATATGTCAGAGAAAGAATTCAGAGTGAGGGTCAAAAGGTTCCTAAACTGGTTGGATGAGAAAATCAATAACATATGTAACAATGAACAGGAAATGAAAAAGATATAGTGACAATAATGAACAAAATTGAAGGTTTCAACAGAAGACTAGAAGAAGCAGAGGACCAAATCAGTGAGTTAGAATACAGGGTAGAAAAAAACACCTAATCTGACCAGCAATTGGAGAAAAAAATAGAAAGCAGGAAGAGAGCTTAAGGAATATTTGGAACAACATGAAACAAAGCAACATCCATATAATAGGGGTGCCAGAAGGACAAGAACAAGAGCAAGGATTAGAAAAATTGCTTGAAGAAATAATGACAGAAAACTTCCCTGGTTTGGGGAATAAAAACATCACACAAGCACAGAGAGTCCCAAACAAGAACAACTCAAAAAGAGCCACACCAAGACACATTGTGATTACAATGGCAAAAATTAACAACACAGAGAGACTCTTAAGGACTGCAATAGCGAGACAGAAAGTTACCTACAAGGGATCTCTCATTAGATTTCTCAACAGTAACACATCAGGCCAGAAGGGAATGGAATGAAGTGTACAAAGTGATTCAAAAGAAGGTACTGGATCCAAGAATAATCTATCCAATAAGGCTATCATTGAAAATTGAGTGGGAAATCAGGAGCTTTGCAGACAAAAAAGACTAAGGGAGATTATCATTACCAAGCCAGCAATGCAAGAAATGCTAAAGGAACTGTTGTATAAAGAAGAAATAGAAAGGGAAGAAGGAGCACAGGCATAAAGAATAAAAATGGCTACAAACAATTACTTATCCACAATAACCTTAAATGTAAATGTATTAAATGCACCAATCAAAAGACATTAGGTGGCTGAATGGATAAGAAAACATGTCCCATATATATGCTGTCCTCAAGAGAGCCATCTCCGAATAAGGGACTCACACAGACTGAAAGTAAAGGGATGGAAAATAATTTTTCAGACAAATGGAAATGAAAAAAATAAAAAAGCTGGGGAAGCAATACTTATATGTAACAAAATAGACCTAAAAGTGAAGGCCATAACAAGAGATAAGGAAGGTCACTTCATAATACTAAAGGGGTCCATTTAACAAGAGGATATTATTCAGGTAAACATATGTACACCAAATATAGGATGACCCAAATATATTTTTTAAAAAACCTCTGGGTGAGATCATGAGCAATACAATCATAGTAGGGGATTTTAATACCCTATTGACTTCACTGGATAAATCTTCTAGACAAAAAAAAAAATCAACAAAGAAAAAACAATCCTAAATGACACACTAGATCAACTGGAACTAATTGTTATCTTCGGAACATTTCGCCCCAAAGCTACAGAACAGACATTCTTCTCAAGTGCACATGGGACATTTTCAAACATAGACCACATAATATGACACAGGCAGAGTCTCTGCAAATTCAAGAAGATTGAAATCATATCAAGCATCTTCTTAGTTCACAATGGCATAAAATTAGAAATCAACTACAATAAAAATAATCAAAAAATTAAATACTTGGAGGATAAATAGCATGCTATTAAACAATGATTGGATTACCAAAGAGATCAAAGAAGAAATACAAAGAATCCTAGAAACAAATGACAATAAAAGCACAACAATCCAAAATCTATGGGACACAGTGAAAGCAGTCCTGAGAGGGAAGTTCATAGCATTATAGGCCTACCTCAAAAAAACAAGAAAAACTGGTAATAAATGATCTAACCTTACAACTTAAATAATTAGAATGAAAGCAACAAGAAAAGCCCAGCATAAGCAGAAGGAATGAAATAATAAAGATGAGAGCAGAAATAAATGACATAGAGACCAAAAATATATACAAAATATCAATGAAACCAAGAGCTAATTCTTTGAAAGGAAAAACAAGATTGATGAACCCTCACCAGACTCACCAAGAAGAACAGAGAGAGGGCCCAAATAAGAAAAATCAGAAATGAAAGAGGTGAAATAACAACTTATCCCACAGAAATGCAAAAGATTCTTTAAAAATTACTATGACCAACTCTATTCCAACAAACTGGACAACCTGGATGAAATGTTCATATTACCAGAAAAATACAATCTTCTAAAACTCAATCAGGAAGAATAAAAAAATCTGAATAGGCTGCTAACTATGGAAAAAATTGAAGCACTGTTCAAAGAACTTCCAGCAAACAAAAGCCCTGGGCCAAATGGCTTTATAGGGGAGTTTTACCAAACATTCAAAGAAGAACTAAATCCTACCCTTCTCAAATAATTCCAAAAAATTCAACAGAAAGGCATGCTTTCAAGCTCTTTCTATGAAGCTAGAATTACGTTAACCCCAAAACCAGAAAAAGACAATACAAAGAAAGAGAAGTACAGGCCCATATCCCTGATGAATATAGATGCCAAAATTCTAGCAAAGCATATCCAGCATTACATTAGAAAAATCATACACCATGACCAAGTGGGATTTATCCCAGGGATACAGGCTGGTAAAATATCTGCAAATCAATAAACATGATACATCACATAAACAAATTGAGAGACAAAAAGCACATAATCATATCAATTGATGCAGAAAATGCATTTGACAAAATCCAACACCCTTTCTTGATAAAACTCTCAGCAAAGTGGGAATAGGGAGATCATACCACATATGACAAACCTAGAGCCAACATCAAACTCAACGGGCAAAAAGTAAAACCATTTGCCTTAAGAATAGAAATTAGATAGGGATGCCCACTGTCACCACTCCTGTGAGACATGGTACTAGAAGTGCTAGCCACAGCAATTAGACAAGAAGAAGAAATAAAAGGCATCTAAATTGGAAAAGAAGAAGTAAAACCATCATTATTTGCAGATGACATGATATTGTACAAAGAAAACCCTAAAGGCTCCATCAAAAAACTACTAAATCTAATAAATGAATTCGCCAATGCAGCACAATTCAAAATTAACACTAGAAATCTATGGCATTTTTATACACTAATAGTGAACACACAGAAAGAAAAATTTAAAAAAAAAAATCCCATTCACCATTGCAACAAAAAATTAAGATACCTAGGAATAAAATTCACTACGGAGGTAAAGGACCTGCAGCAAAAAACTACAAGATATTTTTGCAAAAAACTACAAGATATTTTTAAAAAGAGATAGAGGAAGACATAAACATATGGAAGAACATACCATATTCATGGATTGGTAGAATCAAAATCATTAAAATGTCCATACCACCCAAAGTAATCTACAGATTCAATGCAATCCCCACTAAAATACCAATGGCATATTTCACAGACCTAGAACAAACTCTCCAAAAATTCATCTGGAATAAAAAAAGAACCCAGATAGCCACAGAAATCCTGAAAAAAAGAAGAACAAAGTTGTAGGGGTCACAATACCAGATATCAAGCTATATTATGAAGCCACGGTTCTTAAAACTGCCTGAAACTGGCACAAGAACAAACATATAGACCAATGAAACAGAAAAGAGCACCCAAAAATTGACCCAAGACATTAGGCTCAATTAATACTTGACAAAGGAGCAAGAGCATACAATGGAGTCAAGAAAGTCTCTTCAATAAATGATGCTGGGAAATTTGTTCAGATACATGCAAAAAAATGAAATTAGATCACCAACTTACACCATACACAAAAACAAACTCAAAATGGCTAAAGGACTTAAATGTAAGATGGGAAACCATAAAAATTCTACAAGACTACATAGGCAGCAAAATAGCAGACATGGTTGTAGCAATATCTTACCCGACACAACTCCTAGGCAATGGAGACTAAGGAGAAAATAAACAGAGGGGACTACATCAAAATGAAAAGCTGCTGTACAGCAAAAGAAACCATCAACAAAACAACAAGAAAGCCCCATGAAGGGAGAGCATACTTGCCAATGCTATTTCAGATAAGGGTTTAATCTCCAAAATTTACAGAGACCTTATACAACTTAACAAAAGGAAGATAAATGATACAATAAAAAAATGGGAAAAAGACCTAAATAGACACTTTTCAAAAGAGGACATACAGAAGGCCAAGAAACATATGAAATCATGTTCAAAGTCACTAATCATCCGAGAGATGAAAATCAAAACAACAATGAGATACCATTTCACACCTGTCAAAATGGATACCATCAACAAATCACAAGTGTTGTTGAGGATGTGGAGAAAAGGGGACCCTCATACACTGCTGGTGGGAATTCAGACTGGTGTATCCTCTGTGGAAAATAGTATGGCGTGTCCTCAAATAATTAAAAATGGAACTCCCATTTGACCCAGTGACCCCACTTCTAGGAATCTATCCCAAGAAATCAGAAACACCAATCAAAAAGAATACTAGCACCCTATGTTCATAGCAGCACAATTTACAATATCTAAGATTTGGGAACAGCCTAAGTTCCCAACAGCAGATGAGTGGATAAAAACAGTGGTACATCTACACAATGGAATACTATGCTGCTGTTAAAGAGAAAGAATTCTTACCATTTGCAACAGCATGGATGGACCTGGGAAGCATTATGTTAAGTGAAATAAGACAGTCAGAGAAAGACAATCATCACATGATCTCACTCATTTGTGGAATATAATGAACAAAATAAACTGATGAAGAAAAATAGATCCAGAGACGTAGAAGAATCAACAGACTGTCAAACCTCATAGGGAAGGCAGTGCGTGAAAGAGAACAACCAATGAACTTGTATGCATATAAGCATAACCAATGGACACAGACAATAGCAGTGTGAAGGTCTGGCCTGAGAGGCAGGGTCAGGGTGGAAGAGATCAATGGGGGGAAAAGGGAACATATGTAATACTTTCAACAATAAATTTTTTTTTCCTTTTTTTTTATTGCTTAAAGTATTACAAAGGGTATTACATACGTGTCCATTTTATCCCCCCGCCCTAGACAGTCCCCCTGCCTCCCCTATCCCCCAGTGTCTTATGTCCATTGGTTATGCTTATATGCATGCATACAAGTCCTTTAGTTGATCTCTTACCCCCCTACCTCCTGCCCCCCAACCTTCCCTGGCCTTCCCGCTGCAGTTTGACAATCTGTTTGAGGCAGATCTGCCTCTGTATCTATTACTGTTCAAAAGTTTATAATGGTCTCTATTATCCATGAATGAGTGAGATCATGTGGTATGTTTCCTTCATTGACTGGCTTATTTCACTTAGCATAATGCTCTCCAGTTCCATCCATGACGTTCCAAATGGTAAGAGTTCCTTCCTTTTTAGAGCAGCATAGTATTCCATTGTGTAGATGTACCACAGTTTTCTAATCCATTCATCTACTGATGGACACTTAGGCTGTTTCCAGATCTTAGCTATGGTGAATTGTGCTGCTATGAACATAGGGGTGCATATATCCTTTCTGATTGGTGTTTCTGGTTTCTTGGGATATATTCCTAGAAGTGGAATCACAGGGTCAAATGGGAGTTCCATTTTCAGTTTTTTAAGGAAACTCCATACTGTCTTCCATAGTGGCTGCACAAGTCTGCATTCCCACCAGCAGTGCACTAGTGTTCCTTTTTCTCCACATCCTCTCCAGCACTTGTCGTTTGTTGATTTGTTGATGACAGCCATTCTGACAGGTGTGAGATGGTACCTCATTGTTGTTTTGATTTGCATCTCTCGGATGATTAGTGACTTTGAGCATGTTTTCATATGTCTCTTGGCTTTCTGAATGTCCTCTTTTGAAAGGTGTCTATTTAGGTCCTTTGCCCATTTTTTTATTGGATTGTTTATTTTCCTTTTGTTAAGTTGTATGAGTTCCCTATAGATTTTGGAGATGAGGCCCTTATCAGATATGACATTGGCAAATATGTTTTCCCACACAGTGGGTTTTCTTGTTTTGTTGATGGTTTCTTTTGCTGTGCAGAAGCTTTTTATTTTGATGTAGTCCCATTTGTTCATTTTCTCTTTAGTTTCAAGTGCCCTAGGAGCTGTATCAGTGAAGAAATTGCTTCGGCATATGTCTGAGATTTTGTTGCCTTTGGATTCTTCTAGAATTTTTATGGTTTCCTGTCGTACATTTAAGTCCTTTATCCATTTTGAGTTTATTTTTGTGTATGGTGTAAGTTGGTGGTCTAGTTTCATTTTCTTGCATATATCTGTCCAATTTTCCCAACACCATTTATTGAAGAGACTATCTTGGCTCCATTGTATGTTCTTGCCTCCTTTGTCAAATATTAATTGAGCATATTGGTTCGGGCTGATTTCTGGCCTCTCTATTCTATTCCATTGATCTATATGCCTATTCTTGTGCCAGTACCAGGAAGTTTTGAGAACAGTGGCTTTGTAATACAACTTGATATCTGGTATTGAGATCCCACCTACTTTGTTCTTTTTCAGGATTGCTGCAGCTATTCGGGGTCTTTTATTATTCCAGATGAATTTTTGGAGAGTTCATTCTAGATCTCTGAAGTATGCCGTTGGTGTTTTAATGGGAAGTGCGTTGAATTTATAGATTGCTCTGAGTAGTATGGACATTTTAATGATGTTGATTCTACCAATCCAAGAACACAGTATGTTCCTCCATCTGTTTATGTCTTCCTCTATATCTTTTTTCAACGTCCTGTAGTTTTCTGAGTAGAGGTCTTTTACCTCTTTAGTTAAGATTATTCCTAGGTAGCTTAGTTTTTTTGGTGCGATGGTAAATGGGATTGTTTTTATAATCTCTCTTTCTGAAAGTTCACTATTGGTGTATAGAAATGCCTCAGATTTCTTGGGGTTAATTTTGTATCCTGCTACATTGCCAAATTTATGTATTAAGTCTAGTAGCTTTTTGATGGAGTCTCTAGGGCTTTGTATGTATAATATCATGTCGTCTGCAAATAAGGACAGTTTTACTTCCTCTTTTCCAATTTGGATGCCTTTTATTTTTTCTTCTCGTGTAATTGCAATGGCTAATACTTCCAGTACTAGGTTGAACAGGAATGGTGAGAGTAGGCATCCCTGTCTTGTTCCTGTTCTTAGGGGAAATGGTGTTAGTTTTTGTCCATTGAGTATGATGTTGGTTGTGGTTTTGTCATATATGGCTTTTATTATGTTGCGCTATGATCCTTCTATTCCCACCTTGCTGAGAGTTTTTATCAAAAATGGGTGTTGAATTTTGTCAAATGCTTTTTCTGCATCAATTGATATGACCATGTGGTTTTTTTCTTTCAATTTGTTTATGTGATGTATCACGTTTATTGATTTGCGGATATTGTACCATTCTTGCATCCCTGGGATAAATCATACTTGGTCATGGTGTATGATCTTTCTGATGTACTACTGAATCCGATTTGCTAAGATTTTGTTGAGGATTTTGGCATCTATGTTCATGAGGGATATTGGCCTGTAATTCTCTTTCATTGTGTTGTCTTTACCTGGCTTTGGTATTAGGGTGATGCTTGCTTCATAGAATGAGCTTGGAAGTGTTCCTTCCTCTTGAGTTTTTTGTAGTAGTCTGAGGAGGATAGGTTTTAGTTCTTCCTTGAATGTTTGGTAAAACTCCCCTATGAAGCCGTCTGATCCTGGGCTTTTGTTTGCTGCAAGCTTTTTGATGACTGCTTCAATTTCGTCCATAGTTATTGGCCTGTTGAGATTTTTAGATTCTTTCTGATTGAGTTTTTGAATGTTGTATTTTTCTAGGAATTTATCCATTTCCTCCAGGTTGTCTAGTTTGCTGGAGTAGAGCTGTCCATAGTATTTTTTAACAATCATTTGTATTTCTGTGTGGTCTGTTGTTATTTTGTCTCTATCGTTTATGATTTTGTTTATTTGGGTCCTCTCTCTTTGCTTCTTGGTGAGTCTGGCTAGAGGTTTGTCAATCTTGTTTATCCTTTCAAAGAACCAGCTCTTGGTTTCATTGATTTTCTGTATTATTTTTTTGGTCTCTATGTTATTTATTTCTGCTCTAATCTTTATTATCTCCTTCCTTCTGCTCACCCTGGGGTTTTCTTGTTGCTCTCTTTCTAATTCTTTGAGTTGTAGAGTTAGCTGATTTACTACCATTTTTTCTTGTTTTTTGAGATAGGCCTGTAGAGCTATAAACTTCCCTCTCAGGACTGCTTTCATTGTGTCCCATAGGTTTTGGATTGTTGTGTTTTCATTGTCATTAGTTTCCAGGATGTTTTGAATTTCTTCTTTGATTTCATTGGTAACCCAATTAATATTTAATAGCATGCTATTCAGCTTCCAGGTGTTTGAGTAATTTGGGTTGTTTTTATTGTAGTTTATTTCTAATATTATGCCATCGTGGTCTGCGAAGATGCTTTTTATGATTTCAATCTTCTTGAATTTGGGGATACTTTGCTTGTGACCCAGTATATGGTCTATTTTTGAATATGTGTCATGAGCACTTGAGTAGAATGTATATTCCGTGGCACTGGGGTGAAGTGTTCTGAAGATGTCTATTAAGTCCATCTGATCTAGTGAGTCATTTAGTATTGCTGTATCTTTGCTGATTGTTTGTCTAGAGGACTTATCCAGTGATGACAGTGGTGTATTAAGGTCCCCTACTATGATTGTATTGTTGTCGATCTCTCCTTTGATATCTTCCAGAAGATTTTTTATGTATTTGGGTGCTCCTGCATTGGGTGCATATATGTTTATCAGGGTTATATCTTCTTGTTGTATTGATCCTTTTAGTATTATGAAGTGGCCTTCTGTATCTCTTGTTATGGCCTTCACTTTGAGGTCTATTTTGTCCGATATAAGTATTGCTACCCCAGCTTTCTTTTCTTTTCCATTAGCCTGAAAGATATTTTTCCATCCCTTCACTTTCAGTCTGTGTGAGTCCTTTCTAATGAAGTGGGTCTCTTGTAGACAGCAAATGTATGGGTCATGATTTTTTATCCATTCAGCCACTTGATATCTTTTGGTTGGAGCATTTAGCCCGTTTACATTTAAAGTTATTATTGAAAGGTACTTGTTTTTAGCCATTTCTTTTTTTTTGTGTGGCTGTTTTCTTTCTTAGCTTTTTATTTCTTCTTCTTACACCAGTCCATTTAGCATTTCTTGCATTGCTGGCTTGGTGGTGATAAACTCCCTTAGCCTTTTATTTTGTCTGTGAAGCTTCTTATTTCCCCTTCAATTTTGAATGGGAAGCCTTGCTGGATAGAGTATTCTTGGATTCAGTCCTTTGCTTTGCATCACTTTGTAAATTTCCATCCATTCTTTTCTGGCCTGATGTGTTTCTGTTGAGCAATCATTTGATAATCTAATGGGAGATCCCTTGTATGTAACTTTCCGTCTCTCTCTTGCAGCCTGTAAGATTCTCTCTTTGTCCTGAATATTTGCCATGGTAATTATGATGTGTCTTGGTGTGGGTCTTTTCGGGTTCACCTTGCTTGGGACTCTCTGGGCTTGTGTGACTTTTTTCTTCCCCACCTCAGGGAAGTTTTCTGATATTATTTCTTCGAATAGGTTTTCTAATCCTTGTTCCTCTTTCTGTTGTTCTGGCACCCCTATTATTCGTATGTTGTTTCGTTTCATGTTGTCCCAAAGCTCCCTTAGGCTCTCCTCCTGTCTTTTAATTTTTTTCTCCAACTGAAGTACAGTTTGGGTGTGTTTTGCTTCCCTGTCTTCTAATTCACTAATTCGGTCTTCCGCTTCTCCTAGTCTACTGTTGATACTTTCAATGGTGTTCTTTATTGCCGCTATATCGCACTTCATTTCTTCTTGGGTCTTACTTAAGTTGTCGATTTTTTCATCTGTTTCTTCTTGCTTCTTGGATAAGTTGTCGATTTTTTCCTCCATCCGGTGTATGCACTCTAGGACCGTTATTCTGAATTCTTTTTCTGTCATGTTGTATGCCTCTGTATCACTTAGCTGCTTTTCTGGTGAATCCTCCTTTTCTTTCCTTTGGGTATTTCTTTGTCTACCCATGTTTGATCTCACTGACGTATATAGATATTGAGTCGTTCAGTGGCTGCTCCCTAGGTGGCAGTGGCTCCTCGGGCTGTGGTTGCTCCTTGGGCAGTTGTGGTAGCAGCTGCTCCTCTGTTGGTAGCGGGTCTTCTGATGGGTGCTGTTCACAGCTGTTGTGGCTCTTCTGGCTGGTGGAGGGAGGCTTCACCCACAGCAGCTGTTCCTCAGACTGAGCGTGTGGAGATCAGGAGGCCGCTGTTGCTTGGATCTTTCATGCTGTGTCAAGATCAGAGTTCAGTCACCCGGGCAGAAGGTCTTCGATCGCGCCGAGACGGGGCTTCGCCTATCCTCAGTGGCTACGGAGGTCACACCCTCGTCGGGGCTGGGCAGCCCAACAATAAATTTTTTAAAAAAAGAAAATAATAATACAGTCTCATTGTCTAAACAATGATATAGCAAATAGTAGCCCGGTGCACGAAATTCATGCACATTAAAAGAGAATTAATTAGCAGAGATATTTTAATATTACTATTTGCCCTTTCTCTATAATAGAAATGTGAGAGATGAAAAGAAATTAGTAAAATGTATATAAAATAATATATAAATTTATTAATAAATAAACAGTAACAAAAGGATATAACAACAACAGAGGCATGATATAAAAATGACAAAAACATGATATGAAGACAACAAAAGCGTGATATGAAAATAAAAAAACATAATATAAAAACAACAGTGATGCAAACAATGACTGATAAAGTGATTAAACTTATTCTCATATCTCCCTGTACACCACTTTAAGAGTGAAAACACTTTCAGAGTGCTTGACTAATTTCCCTTGTGATGAAGTATTTAGAAATTTAACTGTAACATCACATGCTCTTCAAACTCGAGAGAAAGCAACATATAACTGACCATGTGCGAAAACGGGTTCAGGTAGGAATATGCCTACTTTGTCTAGAGTTTGTCCTTGTGATTTATTAATAGTCATCACAAATGCTGGCATCACAGGAAACCGTCATCGAATCAATTTAAATGGGAAGCCAGTGTCAGATGGGGACAAATTAATTCTTGGAATCAGAACAACCTCTCCCTCTGCAGATTCTGTTAATACTTCAGCTTTAATAATGTTAGGTCGTAATCTTTTGATAATAAATGTGGTACCATTACAAAGACCCCATTTACTATTAAGATTTCTCAAGAGCATGATGATTGCAGCCACTTTCAATTTTAATTTATGACATGGCATTCCCGAAGGAGTAATACTATTAAGAAATTTGATGGCAAAATTTTCCTTTTCTGCATCGTCTGTGGAATCAATGGAATCATCACTCAAATATGTGTGAAAAATCTACATTGAGTATACAGAAAATTTCTTCATTTAATTTTTGAACATGCTCATTTTTTGGACAAAGAATTGCACGTTTAGAAATATTTTTAATATTATCTATAGATATACTATTTCCAAAGGTAACTTCAATAATAGATCCATTACAAATCATTTCACAGGGGATTTCAATAATATCCATTCCTAAATGAAAACTGCTATCAAGTTTGCCATCTCCGAGTTTTACTAATCATCCGCTATAAGCAGAATCCTCTGATCTCATATTTGATGTAAGAGACAACTTTCTGAAACATCCCCAAACATTGCAGTACTTTAAACTCATTTGTACGATGGCCGATCACAGAGCATGTGGTACAATACTGAGACATTGTTGAAAATCCCCTCCAAGGAGAACTTTCCCACCAAATACAACATTCAGATTCATAATTTCTCTTAGTAATCTGTCTATGGCATCTATAGCTTGACTGGTTGCCATGGTGCATTCATCAATAATGAGAAGTTGGGCCTTTTTAATGGTATTAGCAACTTCAATCTTTATATCGAGTCTAGAAATTGAAGTTTCATTTAATTGAATCAGTAATTTATATTGGGAATGAAAGGTGCTTCCACTGAGAAGTAAATTTGCAGCAATTCCTATAGACGCTGTGGGTAAAACAGTACCACCACAACCTGAATATAATGTATTAAAACTTTATACAGATATGCAGGTGAATAGGATTCCTAGCTGGCAGGCCCCTGATAGCAAGCTGGCCACCTGTCGATTCCGTGAGGAATAGGGCTCCCTTCTCCCTCCTGTCAGGGTCTGGGGTGCAGGTGAATGGGGTTCCTGGCTGGCAGGCCACTGACAGCAAGCTATCCAACAGCAGATTCTGTGAGGAATGGGGCTGCCTCCTCCTTACTGTCAGGTTCTGGTTTGAAGGCCGGCCACGCCCCTTGTTGGTCCAGACCCAGAGTTCTACCATGCTGTGGCCTCAGCCTCAGCAACCCAGGACTGACTGCTACTGGACACTCCTGGCACTCCGAGGGTGGGTTCTTTCCTCAGGCCTCACGGGAAACAGCTCAGGGAGGGCACAACCCTTGGCAAGGCAACCCAGGACTCAGTACTTCCACACTCCTCTCTGAGGGCGGGTTCCTGCCTGAAACCTCACCCTGAGGACGGGTTCCTGACTAAAACCTCGCCCTCCAGGAAACAGCTGAAGGAGGGCGCAGCCGTTTTCAAGACGACCGCTGCAGGACTGACTTCCTCCTGGCTCATTGGGCTTCGGGACGTGATGTTACACCCAGGGTTTTTATATAAGTAGATATATAAAAATGGTTATGACATTGTTAAATGAAAAAGGTAAAATTCAAAATTAGAACTGTCATATTTACAGTTATTCATATGTACATGAGCAAAAAGGAAGCACAAAAGATTAATTTAATTTAATTTGCTGAGTTTATAAACATATTAAAATTTTAAGTTTACCTTATTGTTATTCCTACTCTATCTTTTGGTATTTTGATATGAGTTCAATCCTCACCTGGCCAACTTTTGTTTTTATTGTTGTTTTAAAATGAGAAATTTAAATGTTCTTTCTATGTAACATAATATTTTTTTCCAGATCATTAAACTTTGTAGTTTGAAAAACAAGATAGCACAGAAATTACAAGCACAGACTCTAGTAACAGATTGCCAAGGTGAGCATCTTACTTGACATTGGAAAAGTTACTTAAATGTCTCCGTTTCTTCATCTTTAAAGTGGGAATAATAATAATCTATTAGTACTAGTGTGGTTTATGCAGGGATTATATGAGTTAATGCATATAGAGCACTTAGGGGAAGTACCTAGTGCTGGATAAAAATAATTTTTTTGTTTTATTCTGTTGTTTTTTATTTTCACTGATGAGAGTATTACAAATGCCCCTTACTATCCCCTAATTGTCCTATCCCCCTACCCCATTCCCACTCTGCCCCAGTATTTCACCACCCTAGTGTCTGAGTCCCTGGGAAATACATATATGCATATACACTAGAGGCCATATCTATAAAATTCATGCAAGAGTAGGCCTTCCTTCGCCTGGCTGCTGGCACCAGCTTCCCTCTGGAACCTGGGACCCCAGCTTCCCTCTCATCCCCGGCTTCTTCTGAAAGGTTGTCTAGAAGGACATCTGGTCTAAATAGCATATTATGCTTTTATTATAATAGATTCTTTGGTTAATCTATTCTGGCCCCTCAGCCCCTCTTCCCTCTGAAATTCTTCAGTCTGTTCCATGTTTCCATGTTTCTGGTTCTACTTTATTCATCAGTTTATTTTGTTCATTAGATACCACATATAAGTGAGATCATGTGATATTTACCTTTCTCTGACTGGTTTATTTCTCTTAGCATAATAATCTCCAGGACGCTCCATACTGACACAAAAGGTAAGAGATCTTTCTTTTTTAAAGCTACATAGTATCCCATCATGTGAATGTACCACAGCTTTTTTGTCCACTCATCTACTGATGGGCATGTGGGCTCTTTCCAGATCCCAGCTATCTATACTAATAAAAAGGAAATATGCTAATTAGACCAGATGTCTTCCAGATGTCCTTCTGGACAAAGCTATGGTGGTGGGGGCCAAAGCAGAGGTGGTTAGGGGCGATCAGGTCAGCAGGGAGAGCAGTTAGGCAGATCAGGCCGGCAGGGGAGAGCAGTTAGGGTCATCTGGCTGGCAGGGGGGAGCATTTAGGGGGATCAGGCCATCAAGGGAGAACAGTTAACAGCATCAGGCAGGCAGAGGTGGTCAGGGTGATAAAGCAGGCAGGAGAGCAGTTAGGGGCATCAGGCAAGCAGGTAGAGTGGTTAGGGGCAATCAGGCAGGCAGGCAGGTTAGGAGCCAGTGGTCCTGGATTGTGAGAGGATTGTTCAATTGCTTTATCTTGTTTGTGGGATCAGGCCTGAGCCGACAGTCAGACATCCCCTGAGGTGTACCGGATTGGAGAGGGTGCCGGCCAGTCTGAGGGACCCCACCTCCCCCTGTGCATGAATTTCATGCACTGGGCCTCTAGTTGTAAATAATGGTGCTAGGAACATAAGGATGTATATATTCTTTCTGCTTGGTGTGTTCAAATTCTTAAGATATATTTCTAGGAGTGGGATCACAGGGTCAAATGGCAGTTCCATATTTAATTTTTTGATGAAACTATTTTCCATAGTGGCTACACCAGTCTGCATTCCCACTAGCAGTGTACTAAGGTTCCCTTTTCTCCATATACTCACCAGCATTTGTTGTTTGTTGATTTATTGATGGTAGCCATTCTGGCATGGGGGAGGTGATACCTTATTGTTGATAATTTTCATATCCCTGATGTTTAGTAATGTAGAACATTTTTTCATATGTCTCTTGGCCATTTGTATGTCCATTTTATAGAAGTGTCTAGTCAGGTCCTCTGCCCATTTTTAAATTAGATTATTTGTTTTCCTTTTGTTAAATTGTATCAGTTCCTTATATATTTTAGAAATTACCTCTTACCAGATGTATCATTGGCAAAAGTGTTCTCCCATGCAGTGGACTCACTTTTCATTTTGTCGATGGCTTCTTTTGCTGTGCAGAAGCTTTTATAGTTTGATGTAGTCCCATTTGTTTCTTTTCTCCTTTGTTTCCTTTACCCTAGGACTGCGGTCAGCAGACTGCGGCTCGGGAGCCAAATGCGACTCTTTGGCCCCTTGAGTGTGGCTCTTCCACAAAATACCAGGTGCAGGCGCGCGTACAATGTGATTGAAACTTCGTGGCCCATGCGCAGAAGTCGGTTTTCAACCTGGGCGAGTCTATTTTGAAGAAGTACTGCTGATATTTGGCTCTGTTGACTAATGAGTTTGCCGACCACTGTCCTAGGAGATGTATCTGCAGAGATACTGCTCTGAGAAATGTCTGAGATTACTTCTGGGATTATTATGGTTTCATAACTTACATTTAAGTCTTTTATCCATTCTGAGTTTATTCTTGTGTATGGTGTTCTAGTTTCATTTTTTTCCATGCACCTGTCCAATTTTCCCACCAACATTTATTGAAGAGACTATATTTACTCTATTGTATACTCTTCCCTCCTTTGTCAAAAATTCATTGAGCATAATGGCTTTGGTCTATTTCTGGGTCCTCTTTTCTGTTTCATTGATATATATATATACTAGAGGCCGGGTGCACAAAAATTTGTGCACTCCAGGGGGAGGGGGGGTCCCTCAGCCCAGCCTGTGCCTTCTCGCAGTCTGGGACCCCTCAGGAGATAATGACCTGCTGGCTTAGGCCTACTTCCAGGTGGCAGAGGGCAGGCCCAATCCCTAGGTGCAGCCCCTGGTCAGGCTCAGAGCAGGGCTGATTGGGGAGTTGGGGCACCACCCCCTGTCACACTCAAGGCAGGGTTGATGGGGAGGTTGTGGCGCCACCCCCTGTCACGCACAGAGCAGGGCCCATCAGGGGTGTTGGGGCTCCATACCCTGTCATGCACAGAGCAGGGTCGATCAGGGGGTTGGGGAGCTCCCCCCTGTCACACACAGACCACGGCCCATCAGGAGGTTGGGGAGCTCCTTCCTGTCATGCACAGAGACGGCTGATCAGGGGGTTGGGGAGCTACCCCCTGTCACTCACAGAGTAGGGCTGATAGGGGAGTTTGGGCACAGCCCCCTGTCACACACAGAGCAGGGAGGATCAGGGGGTTGGGGCGCAGCACCCTGTCACACTCAGGGCAGGGCCGATGGGGAGGTTATGGCTCTACCCCATCACACACAGAGCAGGGCCCGTGGGGGGCGGAGTTGGGGCGCCGCACCCTGTCACACACAGAGCCGCAGGGCGATCAGGGGGTGGGGAGCTCCCCCCTATCAGGCACAGAGCAGGGCTGATCAGGGGGTTGGGGTGCCTTCCCCTGTCATGACAGAGCAGGGCAGATAGGGAGGTTGTGGCCCTGCCCCCTGTCACAACAGAGCCACAGGGTGATAAGGGGGCTTGGGCGCTGCTCCCTGTCATGCTTATCCGGTGCCAGGAGGCATCGCGGCTCCGTTGATCCCGGTGCTGGGAGGCATATTACCCTTTTACTATATAGGATAGAGGCCTGGTGCACGGGTGGGGGCCGGCTGGTTTGCCCTAAAGGGTGTCCTGGATCAGGGTGGGGGTCCACACTGGGGTGCCTGGCCAGCTGGATGAGGGGATGATGGCTGTTTGCAGCTGGTCACACACCCTTCAGGGTGGGGTCCCCACTGGGGTGCCTGGGCAGTCTGGGTGAGGGGCTGAGGGCCGTTTTCAGGCTGGCAGGTGACTGAAGCTCCCACCACTCCTTTTTTTCTTTTCTTTTTTATTCTGGGCCAGTTTTAGCTCTGAGTCTTGGCTCTAGCTCTTAGGCCTCCACTGCTGAAAGCAGATATCTGGTTTGTTTGGGTTCTATAATTGAAACACTGTTTCAACTCCAGGTCTGAGATCCTGGCTGGCTGAAAGCAGGTTTCTGGGGTTTTGTTTAGCTTCTATATTTGTAACAATGTTTCAAACTGCAAGCTCAGAGGCCAGCAGCGGCAGGCGGGGAACGTTGGAGTCCTCCATCACTGAAGCACGCAAGCCTCATGTTCGCTTCAAGCTCCCTGGCTGCCGGCCGCCATCTTGGCTGGCAGTTAATTTGCATATCTCCCTGATTAGCCAATGGGAAGGGTAGCAGAGATATGGCTAATTACCATGTTTCTCTTTTATTAGATAGGAGATTATATATATATATATATATATATATATATATATATATATATATATATGCCTGTTATTTTGCCAGTACCAAGCAGTTTTGAGTACATTGGCTTTGATGTTTGGGAGTGTGATCCATCCAACTTTGTTCTTCTTTCTCAAGATTGCTGCAGCTATTCAGGGTGTTTTTTGGTTCTATTTAGATTTTTGGAGTATTTGTTCTAGAACTGTAAAATATGCCATTGGTATTTTAATAGTAATTGCATTGAATCTATTGATTGCTTACAGTAGTATAGACACTTTAATGATGTTAATCTACCAATTTATAAGCATGGTATGTTCTTCCATTTGTTTGTATCTTCCTCTATCTCTTTTTTCAATGTCTTGTAGATTTCCAAGGACAGGTTTTTTTTAACTCTCTGGTTAAGTTGATTCCTCAATATCTAATTTTTTTGTTCTTGCAATGATGAAAGGGACTTTTTTAAAAGTTTCTCTTTCAATGAGATTATTATTGGTGTATGAAAATGTGATCAGTTTGTGGATAATAATTTTATATCCTGCTACTTTGCTGAATTCTTATATCAACTCTGGTGGTTCTTTGGTGGATTCTATAGGGTTTTTTATATACAATAGCATGTCAACTGAAAATTGTGACAGTTTTACTTCCTCCTTTCCCATTTGGATGGCTTTTATTTTTTCTTCTTGCCTGATCCAAAAGACGTTCAGTACTATGTTGAGTAAGAGTGGTGAAAGCAGACATCCCTGTCTTATTTCTGTTATTAAGGGAAAGGCTTTTAGTTTTTTCCCATTGAGTATGTATTGGCTTTAGGTTTGTCATATATGGCCTTTATTATTTTGAGATATGATCCCTCTGTTCCCATTTTGTAGAGATTTTATCAAAAATGGATGCTGGATTTTGTCTAATGCTTTTTATGTGATTTTTATCCTTCATTTTCTTAATGTGATTTATCACATTTATTGATTTGTGAACATTGTACCAGCTTTGCATCTCCAGAATAAGTCCATCTTGGTCATGCTGTATTATATTTCTAATGTATTGCTTAACTCAACTTGTTAATATTGTGTTGAGGATTTTAGCATCTATGTTCATCAGTGATATTGGCCTATATTTTTCTTTCTTTGTCATGTCTTTATCTGGTTTTGGAATTAGGATAATACTGGACTTGTAAAAATAACTTGGAAGTTTTCCTTTTGAAAAAAATTGAAATATCTTGAGAAGAATTGGTATTAGTTCTTCTTTTAATGTTAGGTAAAACTCCCCTGTGAAGCCCATGAAATTTTGTTGGCTGGGAGGTTTTTTATTACTGCCTCAATTTCATTAGATGTGATTGGTCTATCCAGGTATTCTTATTTCTCTTGATTTAGTGTGCAAAGATTGTATGTTTATAGCAATTTCTCGATTTGGCCAAGGTTGTCCAATTTATTATCATAGAATTATTCATAACATTTTTTTATAATCCTTTGTATTTCTGTGGTGTCAGTCATTACTTCACCTCTTTCATTGCAGATTTCAATTATTTGAGTCATCTCTTTGTTTCTTGTTGAATCTGGCTAAAGGTTCATCAATCTTGTTTATCTTTTCAAAGAACCAGCTCTTTTTTTAAAAAATTAAATCTTTATTGTTCAGATTATTACAGTTGTTCCTCTTTTTCCCCCCATTGCTCCCCTCCACCCTGTTCCCACCCCACCCTCTGCACTTACCCACCCTCACTGTCCCCATCCTTAGGTGTATGATTATTGTCCAGTCTCTTCCCACACCCCCCACACCCCTTTCCCCCTGAGAATTGTCAGTCCACTCCCTTTCTATTCCCCTGATTCTATTAAATTCACCAGTTTATTCTGTTCATCAGATTATTTATTTACTTGATTTTTAGATTCACTTGTTGATAGATGTGTATTTGTTGCTCATAATTTGTATCTTTACATTTTTCTTCTTTTTCCTCTTCTTAAAGGATACCTTTCACCATTTCATATAATACTGGTTTGGTGGTGATGAACTCCTTTAGCTTTTCCTTATCTGTGAAGCTCTTTATCTGACCTTCAATTCTGAATGATAGCTTTGCTGGGTAAAGTAATCTTGGTTGTAGGTTCTTGCTATTCATCACTTTGAATATTTCTTGCCACTCCCTTCTGGCCTGAGTAGTTTCTGTTAAGAAATCAGCTGACAGAGAAACCAAGATGGCGGCATAGGTAAACACCAGAGATTGCTGCCTCTCATAACCACTTCAAAAACACAACTAAAAGATGGAACGGACATCATCCAGAACCTCAGAAAGGCTGGCTGAGTGGAAATTCTACAACTAGAAGAAAAGAGAAAAGCATACCAAGACTCAGAGGAGGTGCAGTGCAGAAGTAAAATACAAAGGTGCGGAGGTGCATGCAGAGAGGGCTGGCAGCTGAGGTCACGATTGTCTTTTTCAATTTGGAGGGAGTCTCAAGCTCTGAGCTTCAGTTCCAGGCAAGTCTCTGGGGACCCAGACTCATACGGGAGAAGTGGGACTGTCTGGCATCTGTCCGAACTCGAGGGCAGCTTTCTCTCAGAAGCACACACAGTGATTGCCCGGGCCTCTGAGGACAGGGCTGAGAGCAGCCATACTGCTCACTCTGCCCACCCAGTTGATCCCAGGGGCTCTGCCCTGACCAAGCCATGAATGGAGGCTTTTGCATATGAAAGGCCTGCCCTTTGTAATCTGAAAATTACTTAACAAACTGAAGCTGCCCAAGGCCCCAGGGAAACTTGAATTGCTTTACAGCTGGCTTCTGCTGGGTAGCCTCAGGCAGAGGTGAGATTAGTACCACCTTAGATCCAAGAGCCAGTGTACCCAGTGGTCAGAGTGGGACCATCCAATTATAACTCCGCAGGTCCATAAGGGACACACTCAGGGGACAGACTCAGTGAGCACCAAAGCCCCACTGAAGCAAGTCTTGCCCCATAAGGGTGTCTTCAGCACAGAAGTTCTCCCACTGTAGACACAGCTGATTCTCACAGCCAACTGGCCTGGAGGTCAATTCCTCCCAGTGTTACCTACAACAATCAAGGCTTAACTACAACAAGACTGTGCACAGAGCCCACAAGGGGGTACACCAAGAGTGTCTACCTCAGGTAATTGGGGAGGCTGAGTCACTGGGCCCTATAGGACACTTAGCACAGAAAGCCACTCTATTGACACAGGAAAGCATAAAAAATGCCAAGACAAGACACAGGACACAAATGACAGAAATGGAGGAAAGCAAACTACTGGATATAGAGTTCAAAACCACACTTATAAGGTTTTTCAAGAACTTTCGAGAAACCAAGATGGCGGCATAGGTAAACACCAGAGATTGCTGCCTTGCACAACCACTTCAAAAATACAACTAAAAGACGGAACAGACATCAACCAGAACCTCAGGAAGGCTGGCTGAGTGGAAATTCTACAACTAGAAGAAAAGAGAAAAGCATACCAAGACTCAGAGGAGGTGCGGTGTGGAAGTAAAATACAAAGGTGCAGAGGTGCATGTGGAGTGGGCTGGCCGCTGAGGGCCCGGTTGTCTTTTTCAATTGGGAGGGAGTCTCAGGCTCTGGGCTCCAGTTCTAGGCGAGTCTCTGGGACCCAGACTCAAAAGGGAGAAGCAGGACTGTCTGGCAGCGGTCGGAACTCGAGGGCAGCTTTCTCTCCGAGGTTTGCAGCAGTTGGTGGGACTCTGAGAGGCAGAGCCTCGGGGGACAGGACTGAGAGCAGCCAAAACTGCTCGCTCCACCCGCCCTGTTGATCCCCTGGGACCCGCTCTGCCCAAGCCTTGCACAGAGGCATTGGCGGGATAGACTTAGGCAAAGGCTAGATTAGCACCTCCCTAGAGGACAGACGTTCTCCCACTGCAGACACAGCTGATTCTCACAACAAGTTGGCCTGGAGGTCAAATCGCCCCCCCCTCGCCCAGTATTACCTACAACAATCAAGGCTGAACTACAACAAGACTGAGCAAAAAGACCACAAGGGGGTGCACTAAGAAAGCATAAAAAATGCGGAGACAAAGAAACAGGACACAAATGACAGAAATGGAGGGTATAGAGTTCAAAATCACACTTTTAAGGTCTCTCAGGAACTGTCTAGAAGCCGCCAATAAACTTAGTAAGGCCTTCAAAAAGACTGGTGAGACCGCCGATAAATATAATGAGATCCTCAAGAAATCTAATGAGACACTCAATGTTGTGGTAAAGAACCAACGAGAAATTAAGCATACACTGACTGAAATAAAGAATATTATGCAGACTCCCAATAGCAGACTAGAGGAGCACAAGAATCAAGTCAAAAATTTGAAATGCGAAGAAGCAAAAAACACCCAACCAGAAAAGCAAATGAAAATGAAAAAAGAATCCGAAAATAGTGTAAGGAGCCTCTGGGACAGCTTCAAGCATACCAACATCTGAATTATAGGGGCGCCAGAAGACGAGAGAGAGTAACATATTGAAAACCTATTTGAAGAAATAATGACAGAAAACTTCCCCTACCTGGTGAAAGAAATAGACTTACAAGTCCAGGAAGCGCAGAGAACCCCAAACAAAAGGAATCCAAAGAGGACCACACCAAGACACATCATAATTAAAATGCCAAGAGCAAAAGAAAAAGAGAGAATCATAAAACCAGCAAAAGAAAGAAAGTCAGTTACCTACAAGGGAATACCCATACGAATGTCAGCTGATTTCTCAACAGAAACTTTGCAAGCCAGAAGGGAGTGGCAAGAAATATTCAAAGTGATGAATGCCAAGAACCTACAACCAAGATTACTTTATCCATCAAAGCTATCATTCAGAATTGAAGGTCAATAAAGAGCTTCACAGATAAGGAAAAGCTAAAGGAGTTCATCACCACCAAACCAGGATTATATGAAATGCTGAAAGGTATCCTTTAAGAAGAGGAAGAAGAAAAAAAATGTAAAGATACAAATTATGAACAACAAATACGCATCTATCAACAAGTGAATCTAAGAATCAAGTGAATAAATAATCTGATGAACAGAATGAACTGGTGATTATAATAGAATCAGGGACATAGAAAGGGAATGGACTCACTATTCTTGGGGGGTGGGGGGGAAGGGGTGTGCGAGATGCCGGAAGAGACTGGACAAAAATCGTGCACCTATGGATGAGGCAGTGGGGGGGGGGGCAGTGAGGGCAGAGGGTGGGGTGGGACCTGGAAGGAGGGGAGTTATGAGGGGGAAAAAGAGGAACAAATGTAATAATGTGAATAAAGATTTAATTTCCAAAAAAAAGAAATCAGCTGACAGTCGTATGGGTACTCCCTTGTAGGTAACTGACTGTTTTTCTCTTGCTGCTTTTAAGATTCTCTTTTTGTCTTTTGCTCTTGGCATTTTAATTATGACGTGTCTTGGTGTGGTCCTTTTTGGATTTCTTTTTTGGGGGATTCTCGGCGCTTCCTGGACTTGTAAGTCTATTTCTTTCTCCAGGTAGGGGAAGTTTTCTGTCATTATTTCTTTAAATAGGTATTCAATATCTTGCTCTCTCTCTTCTTCTGGCACCCCCATAATTTGGATGTTGGTATGCTTGAAGTTGTCCCAGAGACTCCTTACACTATTTTCACATTTTTGGATTCTTTTTTCGGTTGGGTGTTTTTCTGGTTGGGTTTTTTTTTGTTGTTGTTTCTTCGTATTTCAAATCTTTGACTTGATACTTGCGATTATCTAGTCTGCTGTTGGACTTCTGTATAATATTCTTTATTTCAGTCAGTGTATGCTTAATTTCTAGTTGGTCCTTTTTCATAACCTCGAGGGTCTCACTAGATTTCTTGAGGGTTTTACTAAATTTATCGGCGGTTTCTAGAAAATTCTTAAAAAAAACCTTATAAGTTTGGTTTTGAACTCTATATCCAGTAGTTTGCTATCCTCCACTTCTGTCATTTGTGACCAGTTTCTTTGTCTTCATGTTTTTTATGCTTCCCTGTGTTGACAGAGTGGCTTTCTGTGCTAGTTGTCCTATAGGGCCCAGTGGCTCAGCCTCCACAATTACCTGAGGTGGACACTCTTCATGCACCCCCTTGTGGGTTTTGTGCACAGTCTTATTGTAGTTAAGCCTTGACTGTTTTAGGTAACACTGGGAGGAATTGACCTCCAGGCCAATTGGCTGTGAGAATCAGCTGTGTCTGCAGTGGGAGAACTTCTGTGCTAAAGACACCCTTCTGGGGAAAGACTTGCTTCAATGGGGCTTTGGTGTCACTAAGTCTTCCCCCTGAGTGTGTCCCTATGGATCTGAGGAGTTGTAATCTGGATGGTCCCACTCTGACCACTGGGTACACTGGCTCTAGGATCTCCAAGGAGGTGCTAACTTAGCCTCTTCCTGAGGCTACCCAGCAGGAGCTATGGAGAGATCTGCAGATACCTCTTCTTTATTTGGGATTTGGAGATGCCCAGATGAGGCCCAGGTGTGAAGCAATGCAAGCTGCTGTGGAGCCTTGGGCCTTCTTTTGGAAGTTCTGGGTCTCTCTGACACAGCTGCAGTTTGTTAGGTAATTTTCAGATTGCAAAGGGCCAGGCCTTTCATATTCAAAAGCCTCTGCACACAGCTTTGGTGGGGCAGGGTCTCAGGGAATCAACAGGTCAGAGAAAACAGCTATGGCAGATCCTCAGTCCTACCCTAAGTGGTCCCGATTCTCAATGTCCTGGTAATCACTACAAGCACCTCTGAGAGAAAGCCGCCCTCAAGTTCCGACCAATGCTAGACAGTTCCGTTTCTCCCAGTATGAGTCTGGGTCCCTAGAGACTCGCCCAGAACTGGAGGTCAGAGCAGTTAAGAGTTTGAGGTTCCCTCCCGATTGAAAAAGACATCCGCGTCCTCAGGTGCCAGACCTTTCCATGTGCACCTCCGTACCTCTGCACTTTACTTCCGCACCTCCTCTGAGTCTCAGTGTGCTTTTTCTCTTTCCTTCTAGTTGTAGAATTTCCACTCAGCCAGCCTTCCTGTGGTTCTGCATGATGTCCATTTTGTCTTTTTGTTCTGTTTTTGAAGTGGTTGTGCTAGGCAGCAATCTCCGGTGTTTACCTATGCTGCCATCCTGGTTTCTCTCTTCTCTTGTCAAATGTTAATTGAGCATAATGGCTTGGGTCGATTTCTGAGTTATTTGTTCTGTTCCATTGATCTATATGCCTGTTCTTGTGCCAGTATCAGGATGTTTTGATTACAGTGGCTTTGTAGTATAATTTGATATCTGGTATTGTGATTCCTCACACTTTGTTTTTCTTTCTCAAGATTGCTATGGCTATTTGGGTTCTTTTTGATTCCACATAAATTTTTTGAGTTTTTGTTCTAGATCTCTGAAATATACTTGAGTGTTTTTATTGTAATTGATTTCTTCTTTCATGCCATTGTGATCTGAAAAGATACTTGATATTGTTTCAATCTTCTTGAATTTGTAGAGATTTATTTTGTGTCAATATGTGGTCTAAATTTGAGAATTTCCCATGTGCATTTGAGAAGAATATATATTTTGCAACTTTAGGGAAGTTTCCCATTGTTATTTTTTCTAACAGGTTCTCCATTCCTCGCTCACTTTCTTGTCTCTTTGTTACCCCTATGATATGGGTGTTGTTCTGTTTTATGTTGTCCCAAAGTTCCCTTAAGCTTTCCCCATGCTTTTTATGTATTTTTTTCTTTTTGCTGCTCTGATTGAGTGCTTTTCTTTTACCTTGTCTACTAATTCACTTATTTGATCATCTGTTTATTCAAGCCTGGTTTTAATCCCTTCCAGCATATTCTTGACATCAGATACAGGATTCTTCATTTCTGCCTCATTCTTATTCAAAATTACTCTATCATTTTTCAAGCTTATGCAGCTTCCACTAAGTTCCTTGTAGTTCCCATTAAGTTTCTTGTACTTCCCATTAAGTTCCTTGAGCATCTTTGTAATCATTACTCTGAAATCCACATCTGGTATCTTGCTTACCACCATCTCATCTATGTCATTTTATGGTGATTATTCCTTTTCTTTAATTTTGGAGTTGTTTCTTCATCTCCCCATTTTAGTTATCTCTTTGTGTTTGTATCTATATATTAGATATACTTGCTATGACTCCAGGTCTTGTGGGGTAGGGCTTTTGTGGCAAATTTCCTGTGGGACCCAGTGGTGCAATTTCCTTGTACTACTCTAGACATTACCCTTTTGTAGATTATTTGGACTCTCCTGTTGTAATTGGGTAATGTTTTAAAATACATTTGATTTCAGAGAGGAAGAGAGAGGGAGGGAGAGATAGAAACATCAATGCTGAGAATCATTGAATGGCTGTCCCCTGCACATCGCACACTGGGGATCAAACCTGCAGCCCAGAAATGTGCCCTGACCAGGAATTGAATCATGACCTCCTGGTTCATAAGTTGATGCTCAACCACTGAGCCATGCTGGCTGGGCTATAACTGGGTCTTAATTTTAATTGTATCATTTGTGGGAGGACTTTCCTCTCAGGCTTGCTATCTTTTAGGCTCAGCTACTACCATATCATGTGAGCTGTTGTACAGGTGATGACAGGGAAAAACATAGGAAAAAATCCACAGGAAACAAGAAGGAACATAGAAAATATCCTGACAATTAGAATGAAAACAATCCAGGAGAAAAAGGAATTATGAAAGAGAAAAGGCAAATATTAAACAAGAAAAGAAAGATAATATTGCTAATAATAAAAAATAAAAAGGATATGGAAGATAAAAGGGGCAGAAAAAAAGATTCTAAAAGTAAAGAAGAGAGAACAAAAAATAAGAATAGGGGATAGGAAAAGGGAAATGGCAAAATAAAACAAACAAAAAAAGACAAGTAGACAGAGAAAGAAAGGAAAAAGTTAGGCAAAGGAAACAAGAAGAAAGAGAAAGGTTCCCTTTTCTCCACATCCTCACCACACTTGTCATTTGTTAATTTAAAATTAAATTCAATGATGTAGAAATTCTGTTCTGTAGCCTTTTAGTCTTAAGAAGCATATCCTATATAATAAAGGCCTAATATGCTAAGTGTCCAGGCATCCAGTTGGCTGTTCAACCAATCAAAATGTAATATGCTAATGATATGCTAAGACTGCTCAACTGCTCACTAGGACATGCACTGACCATCAGGGAGCAGACACTCCAACTGGTAGGGAAGCTTGCTGCTGTGATCCCGCATAGGACTGAGCAAGACAGGTCAGACATACCCTGGAGCCCTCCTGTGGTCCGTCCCCAGCTAGCCAACCTCCTGAGTTCCTCACTGAGCCCAATCGTGCACAAGTGGGGTTCCTCAGCCTGGCCTGAGCCCTCTCGCAACCTGCGACCCCTTGGGGGATGTCAGAGAGCCGGTTTCATCCTGATCCCACATGCCAGGCCAAGGAATACACTGGTGAAAGAATTCGTGCACCGGGCCTCTAGTATTTTTATAATAGAACTACTGGCCCGGTGCATGAAATCCATGAACATCAGAAGGGAAAGACAGGGAAGCAAAACACACCCAAACTGAACTGCAATTGGAGAAAAAAATTAAAACACAGGAGGAGACCCTAAGGGAGCTTTGGGACAACATGAAACGAAACAACATACGAATAATAGGGGTGCCAGAACAACAGAAAGAGGAACAAGGATTAGAAAACCTATTCGAAGAAATAATATCAGAAAACTTCTCTGAGGTGGGGAAGAAAAAAGTCACACAAGCCCTGAGAGTCCCAAACAAGGTGAACCCGAAAAGACCCACACCAAGACACATCATAATTACCATGGCAAATGTTCAGGACAAAGAGAGAATCTTACAGGCTGCAAGAGAGAGACGGAAAGTTACATACAAGGGATCTCCCATTAGATTATCAAATGATTGCTCAACAGAAACACATCAGGCCAGAAAAGAATGGATGGAAATTTACAAAGTGATGCAAAGCAAAGGACTGAATCCAAGAATACTCTATCCAGCAAGGCTATCATTCAAAATTGAAGGGGAAATAAGAAGCTTCACAGACAAAAAAAGGCTAAGGGAGTTTATCACCACCAAGCCAGCAATGCAAGAAATGCTAAATGGACTGGTGTAAGAAGAAGAAATAAAAAGCTAAGAAAGAAAACAGACACAAAAAATAGAAATGGCTACAAACAAGTACCTTTCAATAATAACTTTAAACGTAAATGGACTAAATGGTCCAATCAAAAGACATCGAGTGGCTGAACGGATAAAAAACCATGACCCATATATTTGCTGTCTATGAGAGACCCACCTCAGAATAAAGGACTCACACAGACTGGAAGTGAAGGGATGGAAAAATATCTTTCAGGCAAATGGAAATGAAAAAAAAAGCTGGGGTAGCAATACTTATATCGGACAAAATAGACCTCAAAGTGAAGGCCATAACAAGAAATAAGGAAGGCCACTTCATAATACTAAAGGGATCAATACAACGAGAGGATATAACCCTGATAAACATACATGCACCCAATGCAGGAGCACCCACATACGTAAGAAAACTCCTAGAAGATATCAGGGGAGAGATCGACAACAATACAATCATAGTAGGGGACTTTAATACACCACTGACATCACTGGATAAATCCGCTAGACAAAAACTCAGCAAAGAAACAGCAATCCTAAATGACTCACTAGATCAGATGGACTTAATTGACGTCTTCAGAACACTTCACCCCAAAGCCACAAAATATACGTTCTTCTCAAGTGCTCATGGGACATCTTCAAAAATAGACCACATATTGGGTCACAAACAACGTCTCCCCAAATTCAAGAATTGAAATCATACCAAGCATCTTATCAGACCACTAGGGCATAATATTAGAAATAAATTACAATAAAAACAACTCAAGGGGAGCAACCAAGATGGCGGCTTAGGTAAACACTGGAGATTGCTGCCTTGCACAACCACTTCAAAAATACAACTAAAAGATGGAACGGACATCACCCAGAACCAAAGGAAGGCTGGCTGAGTGGAAATTCTACAGCTAGAAGGAAAGAGAAAAGCATACCGAGACTCAGAGGAGACGCAGTGCGGAACTCTATGGCAGCTTTCTCTCCGAGGGGCTGGCAGCGATTAGTGAGACATTGAGAAGCAAAGCCTCTGAGGGCAAGACTGAGAGCAGCCATAACTGCTAGCCGCGCCCTGTTGATCCCATGGGACCAGCCCTGCCCAAGCCCTGCAGAGATGCTTTTGCTGGATAGACTCAGGCAAAGGCTAGATTAGCACCTCCCTAGAGATCCAGGAGCCAGGAAGTCCAGAGGTCAGAGGGGGACCATCCAGTTTGCAGCTCCATGGAAACATAAAGGACACACTCAGGGGGCAGACTCAGTGAGCACCAAAGCCCCATTGAAGCAAGTCTAGCCCCAAAGGGGTGTCTCCAGCACAGAAGTTCTCCCACTGCAGACACAGCTTATTCTCACAGCCAATTGGCCTGGAGGTAAATTCCTCCCAGTGATACCTACAACAATCAAGGCTTAACTACAAGACTGTGCACAAAGACCACAAGGAGGTGCACCAAGAGTGTCCTCCTCGGGTAATTGGGGAGGCTGAACTACTGGGCCCTAGAGGACACTTAGCACAGAAAACCACTGTATCAACACAGAGAAGCATAAAAAATGCAGAGACAAAGAAAGGACACAAATGACAGAAATGGAGGAAAGCAAATGACTGGATGTAGAGTTCAAAACCACACTTTTAAGGTCTTTCAATAATTTTCTAGAAACTGCCGATAAACTTAATGAGATCTACAAGAAATCTATTAAGACCCTCAATGTTGTGGTAAAGAACCAACTAGAAATTAAGCATACACTGACTGAAATAAAGAATATTGTACAGACTCCCAATAGCAGACTAGAGGATAGCAAGAATCAAGTCAACAATTTGAAATACGAAGAATCAAAAAACACCCAACCTGAAAAGCAAAATGAAAAAAGAATCCAAAAATACGAAGATAGCGTAAGGAGCCTCTGGGACAGCTTCAAGCGTACCAACATCCGAATTATAAGGCTGCCAGAAGATGAGAGAGAGCAAGATATTGAAAAACTATTTGATGAAATAATGACAGAAAACTTCCCCTACCTGGTGAAAGAAATAGACTTACAAGTCCAGGAAGCGCAGAGAACCCCAAACAAAAGGAATCCAAAGAGGACCACACCAAGACACATCATAATTAAAATGCCAAGAGCAAAAGACAAAGAGAGAATCTTAAAAGCAGCAAGAGAAAGAAAGTCAGTCACCTACAAGGGAATACCCATACGATTGTCAGCTGTTTTCTCAACAGAAACTTTGCAGGACAGAAGGGAGTGGCAAGAAATAGTCAAAGTGATGAATACCAAGAACCTACAACCAAGATTACTTTATCCAGCAAGGCTTTCATTCAGAATTGAAGGCCAGATAAAGAGCTTCACAGATAAGGAAAAGCTAAAGGAGTTCATCACCACCAAATCAGTATTATAGGAAATTCTGAAAGGTATCCTTTAAGAAGAGGAAGAAGAAGAAAAAGGTAAAGATACAAATTTTGAACACCCAACACACATCTATCAACAAGTGAATCTGAAAATAAAGTGACGAATCTTATGAACAGAATGAACTGGTGATTATAACAGAATCAGGGGCATAGAAAGGGAGTGGACTGACTATTCTTGTGGGGGACAGGGATGTGGGGCATGTGGGAAGAGACTGGACAAAAATCGTGCACCTATGGATGAGGACAGTGGGTGGGGAGTGAGGGAGGAGGGTGGGGTGGGAACTGGGTGGAGGGGAGTTATGGAGGAAAAAGAGGAAAAAATGTAATAATCTGAACAATAAAGATTTAATTAAAAAAACCTCAAAATACTCAAACACTTGGAAGCTGAATAGCATGTTATTAAATATTGATTGGGTTACCAATGAGATCAAAGAAGAAATTAAAAACATCCTGGAAACTAATGACAATGAAAACACAACAATACAAAACCTATGGGACACAATGAAAGCAGTCCTGAGAGGGAAGTTTATAGCTCTACAGGCCTATCTCAAAAAACAAGAAAAAATGGTAGTAAATCATCTAACTCTACAACTCAACGAATTAGAAAGAGAGCAACAAGAAAACCCCAGGGTGAGCAGAAGGAAGGAGATAATAAAGATTAGAGCAGAAATAAATGACATAGAGACCCAAAAAACAATACAGAAAATCAATGAAACCAAGAGCTGCTTCTTTGAAAGGATAAAAAAGATTGATGAACCTCTAGCCAGGCTCACCAAGAAGCAAAGAGAGAGGACCCAAATAAACAAAATCAGAAATGATAGAGACAAAATAACAACAGACCACACAGAAATACAAATGATTGTTAAGAAATACTAAGGACAACTCTACTCCAACAAACTAGACAACCTGGAGGAAATGGACATATTCCTAGAAAATTACAACATTCCAAAACTGAATCAGGAAGAATCTAAAAATCTCAACAGGCCAATAACTATGGAAGAAATTGAAGCAGTCATCAAAAAGCTTCCAGCAAACAAAAGCCCAGGACCAATAGCTTCATAGGGGAGTTTTACCAAACATTCAAGGAAGAACTAAAACCTATCCTCCTCAGACTACTACAAAAAATTCAAGAGGAAGGAACACTTCCAAGCTCATTCTACAAAGCAAGCATCACCCTAATACCAAAACCAGACAAAGACAACACCATGAAAGAGAATTACAGGCCAGTATCCCTCATGAACATAGATGCCAAAATCCTCCAAAAAATCTTAGCAAATTGAATCCAGCAGCACATCAGAAAGATCATACACCATGACCAAGTAGGATTTATCCCAGGGATGCAAGGATGGTACAATATCTGCAAATCAATAAAGGTGATACATCACAGAAACAAATTGAAAGAAAAAACCACATAGTCATATCAATTGATGCAGACAAAGCATTTGGCAAAATTCAACACCCATTTTTGATAAAAAAAAACTCTCAGCAAGGTGGGAATAGAAGGATCATAGCGCAACATAATAAAAGCCATATATGACAAACCCACAACCAACATCATACTCAATGGACAAAAACTAACACCATTTCCCCTAAGAACAGGAACAAGACAGGGATGCCTACTCTCACCATTCCTGTTCAACCTAGTACTGGAAGTATTAGCCATTGCAATTACACGAGAAGAAGAAATAAAAGGCATCCAAATTGGAAAAGAAGAAGTAAAACTGTCTTTACTCACAGATGACATGATATCGTACATAAAAAACCCTAAAGACTCCAGCAAAAAACTATTAGACTTGATTAATGAATTTGGCAATGTAGCAGATACAAAATTAATGCCAAGAAATCTATGGCATTTCTATACACCAATAGTGAACTTACAGAAAGAGAGATTATAAAAACAATCCCATTTACCATCGCACCAAAAAAATTAAGCTACCTAGGAATAAACTTAACTAAGGAGGTAAAAGACCTCTACTCAGAAAACTACAGGACTTTGAAAAAAGAGATAAATGAAGACATAAACAGATGGAAGAACATACCGTGTTCTTGGATTGGTAGAATCAACATCATTAAAATGTCCATACTACCCAAAGCAATCTATAAATTCAATGCACTTCCCAATAAAATACCAATGGCATATTTCACAGGCCTAGAACGAACTCTCCAAAAATTCATCTGGAAAAAAAAAAAAAAACCCGAATATCTGCAGCAATCCTGAGAAAGAACGAAGTAGGTGGGAACTCAATACCAGATATCAAGCTGTATTACAAAGCCACTGTTCTCAAAACTGCCTGGTACTGGCACAAGAACAGACATATAGATCAATGGAATAGAATAGAGAGGCCAGAAATCAGCCCGAACCAATATGCTCAATTAATATTTGACAAAGGAGGCATGAACATACAATGGAGTCAAGACAGTCTCTTCAATAAATGGTGCTGGGAAATGTGGTCAGACACATGCAAAAAAATGAAACTAGATCACCAACTTAAACCATACACAAAAATAAACTCAAAATGGATAAAGGACTTAAATATATGACGGGAAACCATAAAAATACTAGAAGAATCCAAAGGCAACAAAATCTCAGACATATGCCGAAGCAATTTCTTTACCGATATAGCTCCTAGGGGCCTTGGAAATTAAAGAGGAAATAAACAAATGGAACTACATCAAAAAGAAAGCTTCTGCACAGCAAAAGAAACCACCAACAAAACAACTAGAAAGCCCACTCATGGGAGAACATATTTGCCAATGTTATCACCAGTAAGGGTTTAATCTCCAACATTTATAGGGAACTCATACTACTTAACAAAAGGAAGATAAACAATCCAATAAAAAAATGGGAAAAGGACCTAAATAGACACTTTTCAAAAGAGGACATTCAGAAAGCCAAGAGACATATGAAAACCTCCTCAAAGTCACTAATCATCCGAGAAATGCAAATCAAAACAACAATGAGGTACCATCTCACACCTGTCAGAATGGCTGTCATCAACAAATCAACAAACGACAAGTGCTGGAGAGGATGTGGAGAAAAAGGAACACTAGTGCACTGCTGTTGGGAATGCAGACTGGTGCAGCCACTATGGAAGACAGTATGGAGTTTCCTCAAAAAACTAAAAATGGAACTCCCATTTGACCCTGTGATCCCACTTCTAGGAATATATCCCAAGAAACCAGAAACACCAATCAGAAAGGATATATGCACCCCTATGTTCATAGCAGCACAATTCACCATAGCTAAGATCTGGAAACAGCCTAAGTGCCCATCAGTAGATGAGTGTATTAAAAAACTTTGGTACATCTACACGATGGAATACTATACTGCTCAAAAAAGCAGGAATTCTTACGATTTGCAACAGCATGGGTGGAACTGGAGAGCATTATGCTAAGTGAAATAAGCCAGTCAATGAAGGAAAAACACCACATGATCTCACTCACTCATGGATAATAAAGACCATTATAAACTTATGAACAAAAATAGATACAGAGGCAGAGCAGCCTCGAACAGACTGTCAAACTACAGTGGGAATGCCAGGGAGGGTTGTGGGGCTGGAGGGGAGGGTAAGAGATCAACTGAAAGACTTGTATGCATGCATATAAGCATAACCAATGGACATAAGACACTGGGGGGTAGGGAGGCCAGGGGATTGTCAAGGGCGGGGACAAAAGGAGACATATGTAATACTCCTTGTAATACTTTAAGCAATAAAACAAATTAAAAAATAAAGTGACATAAAAAAATAAAAATAAGGACAAAAAGTGAAGACCACATAGAGACTGGTAGGAAGCACAGAGGTGCAAGAGGGCTGACTGAGCTCCCACAGAACCCAGCTGAAAAAGTCTAGAGGAATATCTCAGCTCTAAGGAGTTACCACTGAGAACTCTGGGGTCTAAACTCCAAACCAGGATCCCCATCCAAGAACACCAGAACTAAGAGAAAGTGTGCTGTGAAAAGCAGTAGTGTTGCTGTCTGCCAGGGAGCGACAGCTAGAAAGGCAGGCACCCTCTTAAAGGGACAATGCACAAAATTTCATGTGCAGCCACACACCTTGGGCAGAGTCGACTAGAGCTGTGTGAGGAGACTCCAGGGTTGGTGGCTCTGGGAAGAGAGGTCAGAGGGCAGCCTCCTGGATTCCTGTACTGAGTCATTCCCCCATCATGCAGAGATCATAATTTTTCTGGCAGACCTTTACCAACAAGGCAATTTTAGCCTGGGGGAAGCAATTGCCCCAACCACTGGAAAAACCTCTTGTCCCACCCTGTGGAGTTTACATCTTGCTGTGGTCTACAGTGTGAGGCTCATTAAGAGACTGAGAATAATAATCAGACTGCAGGCAGAAGAAGATATCTGGGTTTATTGAGTCTTTGCCTGATCTGTTCTCGTCCCAAGGCTAGGAAAAGCTTACCTCTGTGCCAATCTTGGTCCTTTCCAAAATTACCTACCCCCAGCAGAGGGAGCCACAAGCTGTGAGTTGTTGATAGCCCAAACAGGGAATGCAGGGCCCATCAAGGTGTCTAACTTTGGCCTGCATCAGAGACCCACAAAAAGGCTGGGAGTCATAGCAGATCTACCTAATACATATAAGCAAACTCTAACAAGCAGCCAACATGGGGAGACAAAAAAACAAGCCCTGATCAGACGGCATGGCTCAATGGGTTGAGCATCAACCTATGAACCAGGAGGTCGCAGTTTGCTTCTGAGACAGCGCATATGCCCAGGTTGCAAACTAGATCCCAAGTATCAGGCAGGCAGGAGGCAGACAATCAATGACACTCTCATCATTGATGTTTCTATCTCTCTCCATGACCAATTAAGATTTATTCCAGGGATAGAAGGCTGGCACTATATTAGCCAATCAGTAAACATGATACATCACATAAACAATGGCACTATATTAGCCAATCAATAAACATGATACATCACATAAACAAATTGACAAAGATCACATAATCATGTCAATGGATACAAAAAAAGCATCAACAATATCCAGCACCCATTTTTGCTAAAAACTCTCAACAAAGTGGGAATAGAGAAATCATACCTCAAAATAATAAAGGCCATATATGGCAAATCTAAAGCCACCATCATACTCAATGGGCAAAAACTAAAAGCATTTCTCCTAAGAACAGAAACAGGAGAAGGATGTCCTTTTTCACCACGCATATTCAACATAGTACTGGAACTCCTAGTCATAGTGATCAGACGAGAAGAAAAGTAAAAGGCACCCCAATGGGAAAGGAGGAAAAAAATCTCTCATTCGCAGATGACATGATATTGTACATAGAAAACCCCAAAGACCCCACCAAACAACTACTAGATTTAATAAATGAATTTGGCAATGTAGCGGAATACAAAATTAACACCCAGAAATTGGTGGCATTTTTATACACCAGTAATGAATTCTCAGATAGAGAAACTTTAAAAAAAAAATCCCATTTACCATAGCAACAAAAAAATTAAGATACTTAGAATAAACTTAACCAAGAAGGTAAAAGACCTGTACTCAGGACACTACAGGATTTTGAAAAAAGTTATAGAGGAAGATATAAACAAGTAGAAGAATATACTGTGTTCATGTATTGGTAGAATTAATATCATTAAAATGTCTACACTAAGCAATCTATAGATTCAATGCAAGCCCTGACAAAATACCAATGACATATTTAACAGATCTAGAACAAATACTCCAAAACTCTAAATGGAACAACAATAACAAAAAACACCCCAAATAGCCACAGCAATCTTGAGAAAGAAGAACAAAGTGGAAGGGATCACAATACCAGATATCAATTTATACTACAAAGCCCCTGTAATCAAACAGCCTGGTACTGGCACAAGAACAGGCACTTAATCAGAAGTAGGCAAACTTTTTGACTCCAGGGCCACAGTGGGTTCTTAAACTGGACCGGAGGGCCGGAACTAAAGCATGGATGGAGTGTTTGTGTGAACTAATATAAATTCAAAGTAAACATCATTATATACAAGGGTACGGTCTTTTTTTTCAATAGTTTTATTCATTTCAAATGGGCCGGATCCGGCCCGTAGGCCGTAGTTTGCCCACGGCTGACTTAGATCAATGGAACAGAACAGAGAACCCAGAAATCGACTGAAGCCATTGTGCTCAATTAATATTTGACAAAGGATTCAAGAGCAGACAATGGACTCAAGAGAGTCTCTTTAATAAATGATGTTGGGAAAATTGGACAGCTACATGCAAAAAAATGAAACTGGACCACCAACTTACTCCATTCCCAAGAATAAACTCAAAATGGATAAAAGACTTAAATGTAAATTGTGAAACCATAATAATCCTAGAAGAAACTATGGGCAGCAAAACCTCAGATATTTCTCACAGTAGTATGTTTGTAGATACATCTTCTAGGGCAAGGGAAGCAAAGGAGAAAAGAAACAAATGGGACTACATCAAAATAAAAAGCTTCTACACAGCAAAAGAACCACCAACAGAATGAAAATGGAACCCACTGTATTGGAGAACATAATTGCCAATGATGTGATAAAGGGTCAATTTCAAAAATATGTAAAGAACTCATACAACTTAATGAAAGGAAGACAAACAATCCAATTAAAAAATGGGCAAAGGACCTAGACACTTCTCCAAAGTGGACATACAGATGACCAAGAGACATATGAAAAAATGCTCAGTCACTAATTATCAGAGAGATGCAAATTTAAATCACAATGAGGTATCACTTCACACTGGTCAGAATGGCTACCATCAACAAATCAACAAATTACAAGTGCTGGCAAGATGTAGAGAAAAGGGAACCCTAGTATCATGCTGGTGGGAATGCAGACTGGTATAGGCACTATGGAAAATAGTATGGAATTTCCCAAAAAATTTAAATATAGAATTCTATTTGACCCAGTGATCCAGTGATTCTACTTCTAGGAATATATCCTAAGAGACCCAAAGCACCAATCAGAAAGAATGTATGCATGCCTATGTTCATAGCATTGTTATTTACAATAGCTAAGATCTGGAAACAGCCCAAGTGCCCATCAGTAGATGAAAGGATAAAAAAGCTGTGGTACATTTATACCATGGAATACTATGTAGCAGTAAAAAAGAAGGATCTCTTACCCTTTTGGACAGCATGGAGGGAGCTATGGGTATTATGCTAAGCAAAATAAGCCAGTCAGAGTAAGACAAGTATCACATGATCTCACTCATGAATGGAATCTAATGAACAAAATAAACTGATGAATGGAGTGGATCCAGAGACACCGAAGCATGGAACAGAGTGAGAAATCTCAGAAGAAAGGCAGGGGAGGGTGAGTGGGTAGGATGTAATAAACCGAAAATTTTGTATGCATATATGCATAACCCATGGACACAGAAAATGGGGTTTATGAGGGCCTTGGGTAGGTGACAGTGATGGGCTGGAGGGGGTTAATGGGGGAATAAGGGGGTATATGTAATACTATCAACAATAGAGATTTTTTAAAAAGATGTTAAAAGGCCAAAAAAAAAAAAAAACCCACAATATTTTGAAAATAAAAATTCTGGTGAAGGACTCCTTTAACATAAGTTTTCCAAAATCAATAAAAATAAAGCATAACTTTTCACTGTTCTTAAGAGGAAAAATATGGGGTAAATGATAAAGGGTAAAATTAAAAGGATTCCTCTAAGACCACAAAAATAACTAAAGAAATTTAATAATAGAGTGTACAGGAATTCAGTAGTATCCACAAATGGAAATCTGGCCATCCCCAAATTGTAACATTTCTCATAGTCATCATGATCATGAGCTTCGATTTAAGCTACTAATAATTATTTTAATTACCTGAATGGGACTAAAAACCACAGATCCAGAATCCCTTATTCATAATTATGAATTCTTAAAGTCTGAAAACTAAAAGTTTTCTTTTTTAAAATTTTTTTAAATAAATCTTTATTGTTGAAAGTATTACGTATGTCCCCTTTTTTCCTCCATTGACCCCCTCTATTCCATCACTACCCCTGCACAGGCCTTCACTACCCTATTGTTTGTGTCCATGGGTTATGCATATCCTATCTAATAAAAGAGAAACATGGTAATTAGCATACGACCGCTACCCTTCCCAATGGCTAATCAGGGCGATATGCAAATTAACTGCCAGCCAAGATGGTGGCCGGCAGCCAGGCAGCTTAAAGCGAACATGAGGCTTGCTTGCTTCAGTGACGGAGGAAACCAACATTCCCCGCCTGCCGCTGCCAGCCTCTGAGCTGCAACTCTAAGCAACTATGTTACAAATATAGAAGCTAAACAAAACCCCAGAAACTGCTTTAGTCCGACGGGTTTCAGCCAGCAGGATCGCAACATTTTTTCAAATACAGAAGTTAAACAAAGGCCAGAAACCTGCTTTCAGCAGTGGAGGCCTAAGAGCTGGAGCCAAGACTCAGAGCTAAAGCTGGCCCAGAATAAAAAAGAAAAAAAAGGAAAAAAGGAGCGGTTGGGAGCTTCAGTCACCCGCCAGCCTGAAAACAGCCATCATCCCCTCACCCAGGCTGGCCAGGCACCCCAGTGGGGACACCCACCCTGATCCGGGACACCCTTCAGGGCAAACCAGCCGGCCCCCACCCGTGCACCAGGCCTCTATCCTATATAGTAAAAGGGTAATATGCCTCCCAGCACCAGGATCAGCGGAGCTGCGAGGCCTCCCGGCACCGGGATCAGCGTGAAAGGGGGCAGCACCCCAACCCCCTGATCGGCCCTGCTCTGTGTGTGACGGGGTAGAGCCATAACCTCCCCATCGGCCCTGCCCTGAGTGTGACAGTGGTGGTGCCCCAACTCCCTGATCTGCCCTGCTCTGTGTGTGATGGGGCAGTGCCCCAACTCCCCTATTGGCCCTACTCTGTGAATGACAGGGCAGAGCTCCTCAACCCCCTGATCGGCCCTGCTCTGTGTGTGACAGGGGGGAGCTCCCCAACCCCCTGATGGGGCCTGCTCTGTGCATGACAGGGGGCAGAGCCGCAATCCCCTGATTGGCCCTGCTCTGTGCTTGACAGGGGGTGGTGCCGCAACCTCCCCATCGACCCTGCCTTGAGTGTGACAGGAGGCAGTGCCCCAACCCCCAATCGGCCCTACCCTGAGCATGACTGAGGGTGGCATCACAACCTCCCAATCCGCCCTACTCTGTGCATGACACAGGGCGGCGCCCCAACTCCCCAATCGGCCCTGCTCTGAGCCCAACCAGGGGCTGCACCTAGGGATTGGGCCTGCCCTCTGCCACCCGGGAGCAGGCCTAAGCCAGCAGGGCATTATCTCCCGAGGGGTCCCAGACTGAGAGAGGGCACAGGCTGGGCTGAGGGACCCCCCCCCCTCCAGCCCGAGTGCACAAATTTTTGTGCACTGGCCTCTAGTATGTATATAAGGTCTTTGGTTGATTATCTCCCACCTGCCCATCCTCCCCCTCCTTCCCTCCAATATTCCACACTCTGTTCCATGCTTCCCTGTGTCTGGATCCACTCGTTCATCAGTTTATTTTGTTCATTAGATTCCACACATGAATGAGATACTTGTGTCTTTCTCTGACTTATTTCATTTAGCATGATACTCTCCAGGTCTCTCCATGCTGTCTCTAAGGGTAACAGATTCTTCTTTTTTACTATTGCATAGTATTCCATAGTATAAATGAAAGGTCCAGAGTGGGCTAGAGCCACGCACAATGACATGAGGCCATAATGTATCAAAAGAGATTTTATTCCTGACACCTGGGTTCAGGTGGGCTGAAACCGAAAAAGGCATCAGTGAAGAGAGCAGGGAGAGATAGGTTTTTATTAATTTTTGCTGGCTGCAAGCCGCTCTGCTGATGTAAGGGTCTGGTCCATCCTTGGTTCCTCCCATGCCAAGTGTCTTCTGGTTATCTGAGCTATGTTGTGCTCAAAGCTGCAAGATATCTGCTAAGTACAATAAATTTTTCTTTGCCCCATTTTATTCTCTTTAACCCTTTCAATAAATGTACCATAGCTTTTTTATCCACTCATCTACTGATGGGCACTTGGGCTGTTTCCAGACCTTAGCTATTATAAATTGTGCTGCTATGAACATAGAGGTGCATACATTCTTTCTGATTGGTGCATCAGGTCTCTTAGGATATATTCCTAGAAGTGGGATCACTGGGTCAAATGGCAGTTCCATATCTAATTTTTTGAGGAAACTCCATATTTTTTTCTATAACAGCTGCACCAGTCTGTATTCCCACCAGCAGTGTACTAGGATTCCCTTTTCTCCACACCCTCCCCACACTTGTCATTTGTTGATTTGTTGATGGTAGCCATTCTGACAAGTGTGAGGTGATACCTCGTTGTTTTAATTTGTGTCTCTCTCATGATCAGTGACTTTGAACTTTTTTCATAGGTCTCTTGGTCATCTGTATGTCCACTTTGGAGAAGTGTCTATTTGGGTCCTTTGTCCATTTTCAAATTGGATTGTTTGTCTTCCTTTGGTTAAGTTCTGTGTATATTTTGGATATTAACCCTTTATCAGATGTACTATTACCAAATATGTTCTCCTACACAGTGGGCTCCCTTTTCATTTTGTTGATGGTTTCTTTTGCTGTGCAGAAGCTTTTTATTTTGATGTAATCCGATTTGTCTATTTTCTCTTAGTTTCCTTTGGCCTACAGTGGTCGGCAAACTCATTCGTCAACAGAGCCAAGTATCAACAGTACAATTGAAATTTCTTTTGAGAGTCAAATTTTTTAAACTTAAACTATATAGGTAGGTACATTGATATTAACTTAATTAGGGTACTCCTAAGGCTTAGGAAGAGCCACACTCACGGGGCCAAAGAGCCGCAGTTTGCCGACCACGGCCCTAGGAGATGAATCCATAAACATATTGCCACAAGAGATGTCTGAGATTGTGCTTCCTATGGTTTCTTGTGGGATTTTTACGGTTTCCCAACTTAATTTAAGTCTTTTATCCATTTTGAGTTTATTCTTTGACATCTGAATGCTTTTAAATGAGTTGTAGCATTTGGTGACAAAAGCTGAGGCTACTTATAGCCTGTTTTAACCTCATTTAGTGTGATTATATTTTACTGCAAAATATTATTGTATTTAACTATGGGGTGCTGCATCATATTACTAGCATAAAATTATTAGATTTAAGATTATCAGATTTCTTGCATTTCATAAGTTCCCCTTCTCAGCCTTCCACAAGACAGCAATAAAATAGTCACTGATTTTAACAGGAAAAATACTTTGAAGGTTACTCACACTGATTGTACTAAGAATTGAATTTGACTATGAGGAAGGGACCCCATAAATAGTGCTTATCTCTCATGTAAAAAAAAAAGTCTGGATGGAATGTAGTCTCCACAGAAACTAGCTTCTGAATTCAAAATATCTTCCCTCACCTCACAGTTCTGAAAGGTAAAGATTTTTAAAATCTGTACTACCTTTAAATTTTTTTTAAAATAAAAACTGTACTACTTATCTGGTTCACAATTTGATTTTTTAAGAGATTCCTATTACTATCAAAGCTCACTCAAAGGGATTAAACACCATTGACTTGGTCTTGAAAGCTAATAAATTGAACACATTACTTCTGCCCATGTGTACATAAAATTTGGGTTTGCTAACAACCAGTTAGTAAATTAAAAAAGAATAACTAATTTTATTCCCATTAGTTAAATTTTACCTTTAATAATGCTTTACCACACTTGTTTAATAAAAAGTGTTTATTGAGCTTTGTTCTACTGATATAAAATATAAGGTTTTTTTTTTAATTTAAAAATACCAAAATCACTCTGGTCTGTGATTCAGTTGGTTGGAGTATCCTCCTGTATATCAAGAGATTGCAGGTGTGACTCCTGGTAGGGCACATATCCAGGCTGTGGGTTTGAACCCCAGTCAAGGTACATGTAGGAGGAAACCGATGTTTCTCTCTCACATTTATCTTTTTCCTCTCTCTCTCTTTCCCTTCCTCTCTCTCTAAAATCAATAAAAGCATATTCTCGAGGGTGGGGGGGGGGAGGGGGGGAGAGGATGTAAATACCAAAATCAACACTTCTACAGAGAAGCAGAAAACTGAAGCAATAGTTGTATGAGTTCTTTCCTTTCATTTTACTAGTAATATGTATAATGTTAGATATTTGTTTCTTATTCATATTTATTTATGAACTGAGTCATAACCAATGGCTGTAACATGCAGATGAAATGTTGATTTTAAAAAATACAATATCAAAACACTGTAATTGCCGAAACCGGTTTGGCTCAGTGGATAGAGCGTCGGCCTGCGGACTGAGAGGTCCCGGGTTCGATTCCGGTCAAGGGCATGTACCTGGGTTGCGGGCACTTCCCCAGTGGGGGATGTGCAGGAGGCAGCTGATCGATGTTTCTCTCTCATCGATGTTTCCAGCTCTCTATCTCTCTCCCTTCCTCTCTGTAAAAAAAATCAATAATAAAAAAAATATATTAAAACACTGTAATTGATTGAGCTATGTCAATTCAAAATTAGCTTCTCTGGATCTTCTCATCACTAAAAGCTCCCAGATCTTAAATTCCAACATGTTACTCTCTGAATACAATTTACTTGCTTAGGTATGGAACTCTTTTCTGTAACTTATCACTCTGCAGGATGAGACTACAATTCTGACTTTATCGAATGTCCCTTTCTCTCAAAATGCTATACAGACATTGGCCTCAATTTACTCCCTGGAGTGCCCCACACTTCATTCTGCCTTAGTGCCTTAGCACATATTGTAACTTTTTCCTGACCTGTTATCTCTCAAGTATTTTTCAAGTTAAATTCCTTCTCATTCTTCAAATCTAGTTCAATGTCACCTGCTTACAAACAACTTTCCTTACTCCCTTATCTATGTGTTTCCCTCCCTGTTATTCTTTAAGACTGCATTCTGTTTATTTCTTTAAATAGCATTTATCTTAACTGGCAATTATATATTATTTTGCTTGCTTGTTTCTCTGTCTTCCCACTAGACTAAACAATATCTCACGCTACATTTACCTTTACCAAAACAAAAGATGTTCAAATCATGTGTGATGAATATTGCCTCAAAATCTCTGAAGAAAATTATCCCACATAAAGAAGGTAGTTAGAAATATTCATATTGTAGAAAGTGTACAAAAGATTCTAATATATAGATAAGATAGATAAAAAACTATATATGTATATACATACATAAATTATATTTGTATAATATGTATGTATAGATACATATATAGATGTACATGGATATACAGGGGTGGGGGAAGGGATGGGAGAGAAAAGAGCAAGATGGAAAAACAAAAGTATTGAAGTATGGTAGTAACCATCTCATGTAGAAACTATAGTTTAACTCTAACACTGTTGTTTGGCTTAACAATAGAGAAGTTACTTTGATTTTCTGAATTGTATAAATCATCCCATTCGATTGAATGACTATCCCATTGATTGTTATCTTACTGGTTTTAGAGAGCACATTCTTCTGTACATGGGAAACAGGACAGCACAATTATCCTAAATTGTCTTAGTGGCCACAGATAATGCATTCCAGTTGACTCAGTGGTCCCAAGACCAGGACAGCGCAATTACTCTAAATTACCTCGATGGCTCTAAATTGTCCTGACAACTCAGTGGTCGGGAGACCCGAGGGCTCTAGATAATGTGTTTCTATCAACTCAGTGATCCGGAGACCCAAAACTGTAATTTAGATAACATGCCTAAGTTTAACCCAGGTTACCCAAGGGCTCTAGATAATGTATTTCTGTCAATTCAGTGACCCCGAGAGCTGAAACTGTAATTAACATGCTTAATTCTGCTTCTATAATCTGCTTTTTTTCGAGCCAGGTGCCTCATTCCAAACCTTGAGATGTAATCGATACCTTTGTGATCTTTGCCTATATAAGTCTGGTTTTGCCACCATCTTATTGCTATGAGGTTTGGGAATGGCCCCTCATAGTCCCGGATTGCAATAAATGTGACTCTTCAATTCGACTTCTTGAGGCGTCCTTCTGTGATTCGCGAGGTACATTACAACAGTATATAATAAAAATGGCACCTAGCAAATTTATTCTATTGGAAGTAACACCATTTAAAAATTTCTGAAGAATTTTAGTCTAATCTCTTCATTAGATGACTTCTTAAAAATGTTTTCCTAGTTTCAATCAAATATTAAAATTTACACTTAAGGCCACTATTAGTGAGACCACACCATAAGATGAAAACATAGATATTTTCCTCAGTATGGTTGTTCATAAGTACATCTGAATCTGAGTCTTTCGTTGTCTACTTCAGTTGATGGTAGAGCTAGGGCAGTAGGTATTATGCAGAGAAGGGATCTAGCTCAGGTTCTAGTTACATTGGCCAAGGACCCATGTCTGTAGGTGACCTGCCTAGCAAAAGTTCAAAGTCTCTCTGAATACATAGTGAGTTCTGCCTCCTCGTTTACCATGGGCAGTCCCTATTTATTCCAGTGGAACTATAGTTAGCAATATGCCCCTTTCACTCTAAAAAAAATGTCCTGGTTTAGACAATAAATTATATAGTCACCCCAGCTGTAGTTCTCTAAGTATGTTAGCTATTAAATGACAGGCAAGGATAGAAATACAAACTCTGTGTGTGTGTGCGTGCGTGTGCGTGCGTGTGTGTGTGTGTGTGTGTGTGTGTGTGTGTGTGTGTCTGGGGGAAGGGCTCCTAAAGAATGTAGGCAATCTCCACCCCTTCATCCATTTCCTTTAAACCCTGTTCTATCCTAAGCTCATTAGAAATTTAGCTGGCAAAGAATTTTATACTGATTATGTTCAGTTAAAACATATACTATGCAGTATTTGAAACATGTTTATATTTGCTGACTTTTGTGACTTTACATTTTCACTAATAGTGTAGCATGCATTTAACATTATTTTTTAAAGTTTTTAATTTTATTTTTATTTTAAAGCCCAGTTGCAACTACCAAGTACTTGACTCAGCTCACAACTAGAAACAGAACATCAAATTTCCCAGCCCACTTAATTTGAAAGCCTGCCAAGATAGGTGAAAGGCCTTATAAATATGTAAAGCAGGAAGTTCAAATTACAGTCAAGTAAATCTCTAGTGATTGATGTTCTTTTCAAAACAATTTTTAAAAAAAAATATATAAAAAAGCAGCACATTATAAGAGCCCCTTACCAAACGTTCCACCAGAATTCAGACTGAACAATGTACTTTGATTATTGTGTTTATTTTGGATTTTTACCACTTCTTGGAAGCCAGGAGGAGGCACGGTGGGAGGAAAAAAAAAAAAAAAGAAAAAAAAACTCAGTACCACAGCCATTTTGTTTGTAAGGCAGTGATAGAATTCTGTCAGCCAGCAAAGGTTTTTGAAACAGAATTTTTAAGGAGAAAAAAAAAAGTATGTCCACTGATTTTAACAATTTAAATCATTATTTTATTTTTATTCTTTGCAGAAATAGTAGTTATTATGGCTAATAAATTGTATATTTTCAAGGAATTAAAGCTTGACGAGCAAAAGGAGACATAAATTTACAAGGTACCTCAAATAAAAAACATTTTGATGTAAATAGCTTTCAAATGGTTATATTTGTATCATTATATACCGACTTTTGTGAAAAGAAAAGCAGTTTGCTTATGAAAAACATTATATTCGCGCCCCCCCCGCCCCCCCCCCCCTCGCCACACACACACAAAACCACATACAAGAAACAAGAGTGTTCCTTAAGACGTTAAAAAGGCATTTTCCTGAGCTAACAGGCAGTCGTGAATGCTATTGTTTTGCAGTGTCACTTAACAGCAAGCTTAGACTTTTGTGATTTGCATGGCTGTGCTTTTAAAAGCCCAGTGTAAAATGGCACACATACTGCATTTCCTTTCCGAGCTGCAGGAGGCGGGGGCACGGGGGATAGTGCAGACTGTAGGGACACTGCCCTCGCAGCCAATCAGAGCACGCCTGCTTGCCATCACAAAGTTGTTAACCCCAGTCTTCTGGCTGCGCTGCCTCCTCTGCTTTTAATCTTCCGTGGATATTTCTCCGATTTTCCCCCACACGCTCACAGATCCTGGAGGAAGCTACCCCATTCAGCCGCCGATCATGGAAGAAAGTATTACTTTTTATTTACCCAAAATCTTAAAGATGTTTCAAGCTCCATATGCTGCCTGGAGGCTGTTGTTTCTAGGGACACAAGTATCCAGCCTATATTGTTACAATTGTTTTTCAAGAACTGGCTTCTCCTTTGCCTGCAATAAAGGTAAGTTTGTAATTTAAAATATTTATGTCATTAAATCTTTGAAGGAGACACCAGTTAAAAAAGATTTTCATTGTATTTCTTCTAACAAAACCAATCTTTGTAATTTTTTTTTAGCTTTGATCTGCACATTTTATTTAATCTTGTCTTTTTCTTACCTAAAGAAAAATAATTTTTTTTCATTATTAAAGTGAAATATTCATAATGTAAATTATCCATTAATTACTGTGAACTACGAGGAACTAAGCTATTTCAAGATGGATTTGTTTTGTGCTAGCAATGTTGGTAGTGCCAAATATTTGCATATCCTCTTTATAAAAATTACATATTACCTAATTTGTCCAGGATTAAATTATTAGCAAGCAAACTGACGGATGTAGTTTGTTTGTTGTGTTCTTTAAGGCCTATTGTGGTTTTCTTCATGGATTACTTGGAAAGAAACTACAGAAAAGCTGCCCTTGGTATAATGAAGGTGGAGATAGACATAACCGGGTTTATATTAAGTTATGGCTGTTACTAAATTGTGGATCTTTTATTTGTTGATCAGATCTAAACTTGTGTTCCATGATATTTTTTGAAGCTCTTCATTAGATAATCTTTGTAGATCTATTTTATTTTTCTCCAAAAAGGTACACTTGGGAGACATTTTGTAATTTGGGGGCATTTTTCTAATTTTTTTTTTTCTTTTTGCACACGGTGGGAGATCTTTTTTGTTTTGCATTGATCTGTGTTTGGTGGCGCTGTAGTGCTCCTCACCAATTTGTCAGTTTCACTAAAGAAAAAAGGAGGAAAAGAGGTGGGGCAAGATTTGATCTATTATCTTATCCCTTTATTTCCTTAAAGAAAGTTCAATTTGGTCAGAAGAAATTATTCAGTTGTATGATTTAAATATTTTGTGTGAACTGTGAACTATGGATGAGAGCAAGGAGCATCAGAGACAGGCATGCAATGTGCAGTTGTGTATTATCTGATATGATTATCTCTAGGTCAGAAGTCCTTCACTAATAAAGCTGCCAGTTTACCCTCTCTTGCCTCAGTAACAGTTTGCTTTTTCCTTATAATACAATATCATACATACTAATGTCTTTTCAATTTAAGAAAATGTTTGAGTTTTAGTTAGCTGAACATTGTAAAAGTTGTATTTCATTTTGAACCTAGGGATTTCTTAAATAACTATTTTTTAAGTTTCTCCTGGGAATTATCTAGTAGTTTGACATATAAGAATGCCTTCATTATTATCTGGTTTATTTTGAAATGACACTTCAATTGAATTTATGTATATCTTTGTCTTTTAAAGGCTAATTTTTTAAAATGAAGTTTTATTGTTGAAAACATTAAAGGCTAATTTTTAAAGAACATATATACAACTGCTTTTAACATATCCAAATGCAGGATAAGTTTTTTCCATCTTTGTCCTTATTGAGCGTTATCTGCTTAAAGAATATTTAGGCCCAAAGCCTCACAAGAATAAAAATGTATAATATGATATGACATAGGTTTTACTAGCCTCTGTTAACATATTAGTTGTTTTTGAAGACAGTTAGTATGTCTTTCATTCAAAAAGAACATGGGAGGAATCGGTTGTTGTACTAAAATTATATTATTTTGCCAAATAATAAATGAAAAATATATTGAATAATCATGAAAAATAATCTTTACTTATTAAATATAGCATACAGAAAGTAAAACAACAAACAGTATCCTAGACCACCTTTTCATACAATAGATTATTTCTTGAGAGTAAAAATTTCTGAGTTATTGTGTTCTTACTCACTTTGACGTATGTAAGTGTTCATTTCACTAATCATTTAAAATTCTAAAGTAAAAGAATGTGTGAAAATGACTAAAAATGGTATTTCTGATATTTGTGTCTCTATAATTTACCTGTTTAAGATCCTTTCCTTGAACTTAAAAAATAATTATGTATTATGCCTATATTTCATTTATACTATGCTATAAAAACTTAAAAATGTTCACTGTAACATTTTATCTCTTTGTGAAATTGAAACGTCCCCATTAAGACTAGTTATTACATTATAGATTATTTATTGAATGATATACTGCAGGTATAAACTTATTATCTAACCCTCTGGATATGATGGAGAGTTTAGTTCCCTAAAGTTGATATACTGAAAACAATATACTTGCCAGTATTTTAAATGCTAAAATATTCTGTTATTCAGCTGGTGATATTTTAAATTTTAATTTGTGAAAACTAGAAATGTTTATGTAAGGTAGCCCCCTTATAAAAAACAAACTGAAGTCCATATGTAACTATGCAATGCTCTTTGTTCTCTCACACCATTGACTGTTACATCATTGATTATGAAGTAACCATTATAATTAAATCTTCACTTTAAAAAAATCATTCATAGATATTTATGTTAAAGGTATTTTCCTATCTGTGATTCTTAAATCACTATGTAAATAAGGAGGTTTAAATCTATGAGGCAAAAACAGTTCATTATTTTATATTTTTCATTTTTAAATGTACCTTGTGCTTCATTTTAGTCATTAATTCTTTGGATGTTGTCTTTTTTAATTGACAACATTTTTGTAGGCATTTAGTTCATGAGTTTGGTGTGAAAATGATTAGAATTATTATAATAAATGATGCTTTAATCATGAAAAATATTTGTTAAATGTAACATACAGAAAACTCAGGTTTTCATAGTAATAATTACTAGATTATGAACAAGTAATTATTTTTTTAAATTCCCATTTTAGTCAACAGTTACACACATTTCTTTCTTGCACACCAGAGAATTTAACAAATAGTAAAATTGACTATATTAAAATATCATATTTTTCATCCTGCCCATAATTCTGATGGAGGGAAGGGTCCATGAGTAGTGAAATGGCCAAAAAACAGGTTGCAGGAAGAAGAAATAAATGATGCCAAAGACATGGAGAATCTGTAAATCAAATTCTAAACCTCAGAAAAATGAACTTGAAATTATGAAGGTTGGTCAATAGCAAATAAACTGAGAATTTTATTTAGACTCAATGCAGTAAACCCACATAATTTTCTAATTTATCAATTTGTATTCATTAGTATTGCTAAAGGTTGAGAAAACTTTCAGGTTAACCAAACCTATTAGGAAAGATGAGTTAACAAGGAGAAGAAACATTTATAGAGATAATAAGATGACCTAACATAAAATGCTGAAAATATTAGCCAAGACCAATCTAATATATTTTGGAATGAACTCTTTTATAAGAACAAAAAATAGCTAAAAATTTTGCCCTCTGAAAACCAACTTTAATACAGGTCTGAAATTGTATGTTCTTAATTTTACCCACTTCTTGTGCATATTTTCTGTACAGATTCATTCACTACTATCCTTAGCATGGTTTTGCCAAGGAAGAGGAGGAAATTATAGACAAAAATGGATGTTTGTATTATGACTTTGTTTTTTCTTTCCAAAAATATTCTCAAATGGAGAATCTAAAGAGAAAGTAAAGCAAAAATGTGGTTTCTTCATGAAAAAGATTTTTTTTAAAAAAAGTGTACTTTATAGCTTTGTTTAACATTTATTTTTATTTGGGGGTTGGTTTGTTCTAGATTTTCCTCCTGACTGGTATGTGCTATTATGCAAAGATGCTATGATACAATATTAAGAAAAAAGGAAAAGATCTCTTATGGAGTTTATAGTCCAATATGGTTCAAAGGTCTAAGGATACATTAAATCTAAGGTCTTAGATGTGAGAGGTTCCTATCCTATATAATAACAGACTACTATGCAAATCGACCAAATGGTAAAACGACCGGTCGCTATGACACACACTGACCACCAGGAGGCAGACGCTCAATGCAGGAGCTGCCCCCTGGTGGTCAGTGTGCTCCCATAGGGGAAGCGCCGCTCAGCCAGAAGCACAGCAGCGGTGGCAGGAGCCTCTCCCACCTCTGCGGCAGTGCTAAGGACCCCTTGGCGGACACACCCTGAGGTGGTCCTGGACTGCGAGAGGGTGTAGGCAAGGCTGAAGGATGCCCCCCCTCCCCCCCCCCCCGCAAGTGCACGAATGTCATGCACTGGGCCTCTGGTTTGTAATAAAGGCCAAATAAGATCTCTAAAGTAAATTTTTTTTAACTTAAATCTGTTTAAACAGTATTTAACAAATATCCTTCTATTGAAGGACCATTATTTGGTTATCAGATATTCACATATTGAGGGGAAAATAGTTCTCAGATTCTAGATATGACCCAAATAAATGCTACATAAATAGATGGTCACCCAGTGCAAATTCCTATTGCAAAGTGAGAAATAAAACATTAACTTATTTGCTTGAGAAGAGAGACAAAGGGGGTGACTCTGGTAGTAAGAATTTTGGGCATGTCCTTTTTTTAAATGTGGCAGAGCCCCAGTTTGTACATTTTGCACTCATGTCATGAAATAAATGTCAATGTAAACATAAATTGTAAAATGAAGCAGGGAAATATAATTACAGTATTTAAGTATTATATCAGATTTAAAATATTTTTATTTTGAAATCTGTAATACTTTTAATAATATATAACAGTAATTTATAAATAAAAAATACTTTAATTTATGAAGATAATACAATTACATGTTTAGCTAATGATTAATTAAGCACATCAGTTATGGAGCAGGAAAGTGTATACAGATCAATTGGAGGAGAAGACACTATTCATTAGGATTCTCTGTATGTGGCTTAAGTTTTGTCATAGAGCCAATTAATTCTACTAAGCTAGAAGTAGTATATCATTTAGTTTGCTTTCATGCTAACATAGAAGTCTACTGATAGTAGCATAAAAAATAAGGATATTGATTATTTAAACTAAATTCATAATCAAGAAACAAGGCAATTCTAGTTTTAGTTCAGTAGCTCAACAGAGTTATCAAGTTCCTTGGTAGATTTCACTCTTTTACATTGCCATAATGTCAGCAATGTCTCCTCATAGTGACAAAATGGCTGCTGCAGCTCCAAACATCATATCTTGATATTACAATTTCCAGAGAGGAGAGTTTCTGTTATGCATCTATAATAATAAAAGTGTAATATGCTAATTTGACCAGACAGCCAAATGACCTTCTGAACGTCCTTCCAGACGAAGTCGCGGTGGCCGGGGCTGAGGCAGAGGTGGTTAGGGGTGATCAGGCAGGCAGGCAGTGGTTAGGGGCAATTAGGCAGGCAGGCAGGTGAGCAGTTAGGAAATATCGGTCCTAGATTTCGAGAGGCAGTTGGACATCCCCCAAGGGGTTCCAGACTGTGAGAAGGGTGCAGGCCAGGCTGAGGGACCGCCCAACACACACGCACTGTGCACGAATTGCATGCACTGAGCCTCTAGTCTTTTTATAAGTGAAGGAATTCTTTCCAGAGGCCCACAGCACACTGCTTTTAACAGCTCATTGGCCAGTTTGTAGAACATGGTCATACCTAAACCAGTCACTGACAGGGAAGTTGAAATTACTGTTATTGATTCCTAGGCTAGCCAAAGGGTGAACACCAGGCTGGGTATTCAATGCTCAATATACTTAGCTCCCATTTGCTTTGTATAAACTTTAACTGCTTTGTATAAACATTCTTGAGTGATAAAACATGAATATCTGTTTTTATAGAGACCATACTGGTCACAGATGCATCTAATTAAAAAAACAAACAAAACTAAATCCAAACTTTAATTAGAGCTTACTAGATTCCTGCCTCTAGGCTAAATGATACCTTTATTATTCCTTTAAATCCTCACACAAACTTTGAAGATAGAAAGAGTATTATACCCATTCTGTAGGTGAGGAAACTGAGGCTTAAAGTTTGGGCTCAGTTACCTAGTAAATGAAAAGCTGAGGCTTGGCCCAGCTTACACAGTATATAAAAAAGCTAGAGTTTAAAACTGGGAAACCCAGGTGGGCCTGGGTCAGTGGATGAGCATCGACGTATGAACCAGGAGGTCATGGTTCCTGATTCCTGGTCAGGGCACACGCCCAGGTTGTGGGTTTGATCCCCAGTGGGGGGCATGCAGGAGGCAGCTAATCAATGATTCTCTCTCATCATTGATGTTTCTATCTCTCTCTCCCTTCCTCTCTGAAATCAATCCTATATAATAAAAGCCTAATATGCAAATCAACTGAAAGGTGGAATGACTGGTTGCTATGATGTGCACTAACCACCAGGGGGCAGATGCTCAACGCAGGAGCTGCCCCCTGGTGGTCAGTGCCCTCCCACAGGGGCAACGCTGCTCAGCCAGAAGCCAGGCTCACAGCTGGCTGGCGAGCACAGCGGCAGGGGCAGGAGCCTCTCCTGCCTCCATGGCAGTGCTAAGGGGCAGCAAGCAGGCAGGTGGTAAGGCATGAGGGGTCCTGGACTGCAAGAAGGCAGTCGCACACCAGGCCTCTACTAAAAAATATTTATAAAAACAAAAACTGGGAAGACTGAAATCAAAGGCTGTCTACTTACCTGTCTTTCTATACTGACACATTAGATATTTGTAAATTTATTTTGTGTAAATTGACATTTTAAATGTAAGGTATGGAATCACTGTTTCATGAATCCCCTAGTAACTATTTGTGAATCTAATAACCTTCTCATAAAATGAGTAATTGCCCACCTAATTTATCAGTTGTATATATTTGAATATTTTACAATGGATTTGCTAAAGGCACACTCATACTGCATCTCATCTTTTCAGGAATCCTATCTAATAATAGACAAACATGGCAATTAACCATACCTCCGCTACACTTCCCATTGGCTAATCAGGGCGATATGCAAATTAACTGCCAACCAAGATGGAGGCCGGCAGCCAGACAGCTGAAGCGAACAGGAGGCTTGCTTGCTCCAGTAATGGAGGAAGCCAAGGTTCCCCGCCTGCCGCAGCTGGTCTCTGAGCCGCAATCTAAGCAACAATGTTGCAATTATAGAAGCTAAACAAACCCCAGAAACCTGCTCTCAGCCAGCAGGCCTCGGAGCTGGAGCTGCAACAAAGTTTCAATTACAGAAGGTAAATAAATCCCAGAATAAAAGAAAAAAAGGAGAGACTGTGCACTTCAGTTGCAGGCTTGGCCCGCCTGAAAACAGCCTAGAGCCCCTCATCCAGGCTGGCCAGGCACCCCAGTGGGGACCCCAATCCTGAAGGGGGTGCGGGCAGCCTGAAAACAGCCATCAGCCCCTCATCCAGGCTGGCCAGGGACCCCAGTGGGGACCCCCGCCCTGAAGGGGGTGCAGGCAGCCTGAAAACAGCCATCAGTCCCTCATCCAGGCTGGCCAGGCACCCCAGTGGGGACCCCCACCCTAAAGGGGGAGCGGGAAGCCTGAAAACAGACATCGGCCCCTCATCCAGGCTGGCCAGGGACCTCACTGGGGGCCCCCACCCTAAAGGGGGAGCAGGCAGCCTGAAAACAGCCATCAGCCCCTCAGCCAGGCTGTCCAGGCACCCCAGTGGGGACCCCCACGCTGAAGGGGGTGCGGGCAGCCTGAAAACAGCCATCAGCCCCTCACCTAGGCTGGCCAGGCACCCAAGCGGGACCCCCACCCTGATACGGGACACCCTTCAGGGTAAACCAGCCGGCCCCCACCAGTGCACCAGGCCTCTATCCTATATAATAAAAGGGCAATATGCAAACTGACCCTAACAGCAGGAAGACTGGGAATTACTGGTCACTATGACACACACTGACCACCAGGGGGTAGACGCTCAATGCAGGTGCGTCTCTGCCCTCTGGTGGTCAGTCAGCTCCCACATGGAGGAGCTCTGCTCAGCCACAAGCCAGGCTGATGGCTGCCAGTACAGCAGAGGTGGTGGGAGCCTCTCCTGCCTCCTCAGCAGCACTAAGGATGTCCGACTGCAGCTTAGGTCTGCTCCGCGCTGGCAAGTGGACATCCTCCAATGGCTGCCGGGCTGCCAGAGGGATGTCTGATTGCCAGCTTAGGCCCAATCCCCCAGGGAGCAGGCCTAAGCCAGCAGATGGTCACCCCCCGAGGGATCCCAGACTGTGAGAGGGCACAGGCCGGGCTGAGGGACACCCCGCTGAGTGCACAAATTTTTGTGCACCGGGCCTCTAGTATCTCATAAAATTTTTTCAGAAGTTGAATTTTAACAGGAAAAACAAAGATCAAAGACAACTTCTGAGAGGCTTTGTTGAAGTGGGTAAATTCATGATTCATAATACTAGGTGCAAATATTGGCTTCTGTTTCACAATGTACACAATGTTTCAATCTTTACCAACATGGAGATGTTTTCACCTCTGGGATATTCTGGGGGCATTAAACATACTCTAGATCAGCCGTGGGCAAACTATGGCCCGTGGGACGGATCCGGCCTGTTTGAAATGAATAAAACTAAAAAAAAAAAAGACCGTACCCTTTTATGTAATGATGTTTACTTTGAATTTATATTAGTTCACACAAACACTCCATCCATGCTTTTGTTCCAGCCCTCCGGTCCAGTTTCAGAACGCATTGTGGCCCTCGAGTCAAAAAGTTTTCCCACCCCTGCTCTAGATCAATGGATCTCAAACTTTAGCATGCACTGAAATCACCTAAAACAGATTGCTGGGCCTCACACCTACACTGATCTGGAGTAGAACCTAAGAAGTTGCATTTCCAGCAAGCTCATCAGATGATGCTGATAATGTGGTCCAGGGACCACTGTTCTGGAAAACCAGGTGGTACCTGCTGTGGTAAATATGTTGGCTTTGCAATATGACAAACTTTAAGGGGTGTTAACATTTGGCAACTATATGAATAAATATATATTGCAATATTAAATAGGGTGGTCAGGGTACCCTCATTGAAAACCTCTGGTACATTTACATAATGGAATACTACTCAGCTGTAAAAAAGGGAAATCTTACCCTTTGCAACTGCATGGATGGACCTGGAAAACATGCTGAGTGAAAGGAGTCAGTCAGAGAAAGACACAAAATAAAAACAGACTCATAGATACAGAGAACAGACTGACAGCTGTTAGGTGGGGGTAGGATTGGAGGACTGGTAAAAAAGATGATAGGATTAAACAACAACAACAACAACAAAACACCTCAGCCCTGACCAGTTTGGCTCAGTGGATAGAGCATTGGCCTGCGGACTGAAGGGTCTCAGGTTCGATTCCGGTCAAAGGCATGTACCCTGGTTGCGGGCACATCCCTAGTTGGGGGTGTGCAGGAAGCAGCTGATCGATGTTTCTCTCTCATCGGTGTTTCTAACTCTCTATCCCTCTCCCCTCCTCTCTAAAAATCAATAAAATATATTTAAAAAACAAAATATATTAAAAAAAAAACACACACCTCATAGACGCGGGTAATAGTATGATCATTACCAGAGGGAAAGGATATAAGGGAAGACAGAAGAGATAAATGATGAATAGAAAGAGACTTGACTTGGGGTGGTAAATATATGATATACAGATGATGTATTATAAAATTGTACACCTGAAACCTATATAATTTTATTAAGCAATGTCACCTCAATACATTCAATTGAAAAGAAAGCAAAGGGAAGAGTTCAGAAATGACTTGAAGGCCTCAGCATGAATATCATATTTGAGACTTATTTGCCAACAATTCATATATGTGTGTATTTTAACCTTTTTTTTTAAAAAAAAATAGCAATCCATAATTTATAAATTACTTTTAAAAGCAGTGAAAAATAGAATTTAGTTGTGCTCAATAGCAACTTACATCTGAAAAAAATGTCTGTATCTGTGGCATATTGTTGGTTTTTCTCAAGATTTTATCTTACCAACCACTAATGCTCCACATCCATTAATAATAAATGGTTTCAATGATACTAAAAAAGAGATGCTGCCATGCCAAAGACCTATATTTAGCTCTGAAACTCAGGCCAATGCTCCAATCCACTGGAAGGTCTCCATCCTCCAAGAAAGAGGTCAGAAACCCCATTTGACAAACATTATAATGTGCCAAGGAGTGAAGAGGACCTTTCCCAATAATTTAATTGCTTCACTGCTCTGAGACAAGAAATTTTTCATTCTTACAGCCTTTGCTCAGTTTCTATTAAAGTATAAAGCCCAAGAAACAAACTGCCAACATAAATAAGCAAAAAGCAATCAGAGAATTTAATGTCCTTAACATTTCCAGAAGCCTCTCCTTTCATACCATTAGGGAAGCTAGTCTAAAGAGGAGGTTTGTGCTGGTGTAGTCTAGTATCAAAGGCAGTCATTCAGCACCGATTTAATAATAGACTCAGATAATTTTAAATGGCTTAAAACTGCCAGAACTGTGCTGTCCAGTAAAGTAGTCCACTAGACACATGTGGCTATGAATATTTAAATTAATTAAAACTAAAAATTCAGTAGCTACACCTGGCCCCGGCTAGTTGGCTACTGTATTGGACAACAAATATATGGAACGATTTTGTCTTAGTCTGTTCAGGCTGCTTTAACATAATACCATAGACTGAGGAGCTTATAAACAACAGAAATTTCTCACATTTATGGAAGCTAGGAAGTCCAAAATCAAGGAGCCAGCAGATTGCGTGTCTGGTAAGGACCCACTCCCTGATTCATAGATGGCCATTTTAGTTTTTCTTTTTTTATATGTTTTTATTGATTTCAGAGAGGAAGGGAAAGGGAGAGAGAGACAGAAACATCAATGATGAGAGAGAATCAGAGATCAGTTGCCTCCTGCCGGCTCCTCCCTCCCCGACACTGGGAACCAAGCCTGCAACCCAGGCATGTGCCCTGACAGGGAAATGAATTGTTGACCTCCTGGTTCATAGGTCAATGCTCAACCACTGAGCCACACTGGCTGGGCTAGACTGCCATTTTCTCACTTTGTCCTCACATGGTAGAAAGTGGAGGGAGTGTTCTGGGTCCCTTTTATAAGAATAAAGAATTATGGAACTGTCAGACCAAATTCTGTGTGATGAAACATTAAGTTGACTGCTTAATGAACACCAAATTGAGCTGGAAGAAGACAGTAATAGCCACTCTTAAGTTATAAGTTACTTTATGTACTTGTATATTGAAAGAGTTAATTTGCTTTTTAGAACATATTATGAAATTTATTAAAGTATATATCCAAAAGTACTTATTATGTTTTTAAATTTAGTTTACATGTCTTATCTTATTTAGAAATTTAAAAATTTTAGAAATCCTGATTCTTTAAAATTTGGTTTCACTTATAGCACCATTTAATTAAACACCTCCAAACTTTTTATACTGCATTTATAAATTTACTGAATATCATTGCCTCCTTTTGGACTTAGTAAGCATTGTCAAAAAGTTAAGAAAGTCATATATATCTGATAAATTTAATTTCTAAATATGACTCTTAAGGTACCTTTAATATTTCCACACTTACATTTAACTTAGTAGAAGTTCTAATAGGCTTACGTCTTATTTGACTATGTCAAACATTCTTAAACAATAATTACCTATAGTAAAAAAACATTTCTGTACTTATTCTAAATCTTTCTAAAGTTAAAAGATTCTTACCTACTAGGAAAACAGTTATGTCCTAATAAACAATTTTGAGTATTGCCTTCCAAGTGAATATTTCAGTCTGCATTCTCAACTTATTGAGGTTTCTTGATGAGCAAAGATTTGGGTTGGAACACAACTAGATCCTTGTCTGAGACACTGATGTGACATGCTGAGCCAAAGCCTACATGCCTAAAATATTGTCATATCTTTCCTTTTTTTAAGCCAAGTTAGAGACTTTGGGCCCCACACAAGTGGCTACTTCACTTGACAAATGATTTGGGGTTTTTTTTTATGTCTTAAACTTCTAGAACAGTGGTTCTCAACCTTGGCTGCACATGAGAATCACCTGGGAATCTTTTTAAAATCCTGATTTCTGGGCCTCATCCTCTGGAAATTCTGTTTCTTTGTTATGGGGTGGGGCCACAACATTAGTAACAAAGAAACAGAATTTCCGGAGGATGAGGCCCAAAAATCAGGATTTTAAAAAGATTCCCAGGTGATTCTAATGTGCAGCCAAGGTTGAGAACCACTGTTCTAGAATATAAGATATAGAGGCCATTGAACTTGGCAGAATCCTACATTCCTTCACATTTTTTGTAAGACAATCAACTTCTTTTTTAATCCTCATCCCAGGATATGTTTACTGACTTAGAGAGAGAGGGAGAGAGAGAAAATGAGAAAGAAACACCGATCAGTTGCCTCCCGTATGCGCCCTAACCAAGATCAAACTGGCAACATAGGTATGCATGTAACCTGATTGGGAATTAAACCTGTAGCCTTCTTGTTGTATGGGACAACACTCCAACCAACTGAACCACCAGGCTGGGGCAAGACATTCAACACTTGAAGATATTAACAGATACTCAACACTGAATCTCTCTCACAGCTTTGTCTAACTATGTGATCACAATTTCCAGGCTTATTCCATAGACAAGTTTTGTGTTTTTTTTTAAACTTCTAGAATAGCCAAGTAGAAGCCTCTACATGCATATTTATATTAAAGCTATGAGAACACTTGAAGGGCACAGCTTTGACTGATCTGAGTTCCTAGCTTTGTCCTTTACTACATGTATAACCTGGAGCCAAATACTAATCTGTTGAATCCTCAGTTTCTTCTATGAAACAAGGTAGTATTACCAACCTCAGCTATCTTTTGTGAGACCACAATAAATTAATGCATTTAAAGCACCTAGTATAGTGCCTAACATGTCAGAAGCACTCAATGTAAGTTTAAGTTCATTTTTGCATAGACATCTTTGATTTCAGGGATCAAAATAGGCCTTACACAGTGTGATGGGAATTAAAAAGATCACCCCATGCAGGAGCATTGATATTATAGTATTAGAGAGTCTCCCATTTTCCCCTCCAGGTACTCTATTGAACAAAGTCACCAAGTCAAATAGCTTTCCCAAGAATGAAGGTTTGTTATCTGCTCATTGCTCGTTAAATAAATCTTTAGTGGGTTTCAGCTGTACTCAAAACAAAACAAAACATTGTGCTGAGCCTTTGAGGATTAAAGAGAGACCAGAAGAGCAGCATTTGGGAATTGGGGTAAAGTTCATGGAGAAGGTAATTTTGACCAGAGCCTTGAAAAACAGGAAGGCATTGTGAGCACAGGTAAGAAGAATAATAAATGCATGGCATTTGGGAATACCAGCTAAAGGTTCAGTGTAGGTAGAGAGGAAGATGTAACATGTGGTGTAGAGCCTGGAAAAGATAAACCCATGATAGTATCTTGGAACCAGCATAATGACTGAATCTAGATGTCATTGTCCACAAAACACTAGTTCAAATGCTTGTAGTTGGAAAGAAAATGCTGATGGGAAAAATAGGAAGGAATGCCCAGCCAGTGTAGCTCAGTGGTTGAGTGTTAACCCATAAACAAGGAGGTCACAGTTCAATTCTTAGTCAGAGCACATGCCTGGGCTGTGCAGGAGGCAGCCGATCGCTGAGTCTCTCATCCATGTTTCTATCTCTCTTTGAAATCAATAAAAACATTTTTTTAAAAAAAATAGGAAGGAACTACCTCTTTCTTATATTAATCTGTTTATCCTTTGCCTGGTAGAGGAAAACTCCGTTGGTCTGGATCTCTGGCCTGGTAAGTTTTGATGGGGAGAGAAAAAAAAAAAACAGGAAAGGTTGAAAGTTTGGGACAATTTTCAGTGTAGACAAGGGGTCCTCAAACTTTTTAAACAGGGGGCCAGTTCACTGTCCCTCAGACCGTTTGGAGGGCCAGACTATAGTTTTAAAAAAAACTATGAACAAATTCCTATGCACACTGCACATATCTTATTTTGAAGTAAAAAAACAAAACTTCAAAAAAAAAAAAAAGGCCCTACTAACTGCAAAATAAAAAAAAATAGACCTTCTAACTTCAAAAAATAATAAATCCTAACTTGTTCTTACCTTGGTCCTCAGGCAGCAGCATGCTCTGCACAGGCAAGCTCGTGACTCGTCAGATCACAGCCAAGACTGAGAGGAGGAGGAGGAGGAGGAGGAGGAGGAGGAGGAGGAGGAGGAGGAGGAGGAGGAGGAGGAGAGAGAGATATCGGGCCCGGGACGAGTCGGCTGCTAAGCAACAGGCAGCGGTGGCAAAAACACCCGGCGGGCCGGATAAATATTTTCGGCGGGCCGCATGTGGCCCGCGGGCCGTAGTTTGAGGACCCCTGGTGTAGACACTGGGTAGCAGGGGGCAGCATGAAGGCACCTGAAAGTTGAAAGAATATGTAGAAGATTTGTTTCTGCAATGTTTCTTGTCAATTATAAGTTTATATCTATTAGGCTACTTATATTAATAAGAACTTAGTATTCTTTTTCCCAAAATGAAGAGAAATTAAAAAGAGCAAGAACATATATTTTAAAAAAGGGAAAGAAGATAAATAACAGATTGGCTAATGACAGGATGATGTTGCTATTTCAGAGCATAGAAATAAACAGTTGTCTAGGTATTATTTATTTTCAAATGAATAGGAATTCAAAGTTTATATAAATTTGAAAATATATAAATTCCAATTGGAAAACACACATTTAAATAACTAAAATTTTGTATTTTTTACAGTACTCTTGTTCAGCCCCACTATGTTAAAGAATTAGTAAAAATAAAAGTGGGAAAACTTTTGAAAATAAAATTTTACTTAAATAATGAATAAATGTTTAATATGCATTCTATTTTACATACCAAACATGGAATTGAAGTTTTCTTATGATTATGACATTTTTGAGCTTTTAAATGAAATTTTTTTCTTTGTATCTAGAATTCAAGACTATCTACACTGACTTTCATCAACCTTTTCTGTTGAAATTCATATTTTACCAACCCTTTTGGAAGTTTTGGTGATTATTGATGTTAAGAATGGAAAATTGCAAGTTTCTCTGTAGACTTTTTTAGCTCTGGAATTCGCCATTGTGAATGCTACATCTCACCCACCAGAAAATCTCTCTCTCAAGTGTATGAAGAAGATGGTATTTTCCTGCTTCATATACTCTACACTTAGGAAGAAACTTTCCCACTAATTCTCTCAGTATCCATCATACATGGTTAGGAGGTTGTGATCCCTGTGGAGGTCAACCTTCATGTGCTGCTTTTCATTTCCTCATTTTACCATATTGTGTATGTTCTTTCTAAAAAAATTTCATTTAAAAGCCCAAAAATTTCATAATCATAATACCTTATATCATACTTGTCACTTTAAACTGCAACATAAATTGATGGCTTACTTTTCCATAATTGCTGAACATTGATTTCCAACTTTATTAAGGAAAATCTACAATGATGAATAAACTTTTGGTTTATGTTATTTTACCTGAAAATTGGTTCTTAAATATCATAAGAAGAGGTAAAAAGAAAAAAAAATACTTTGTTTAAATTAATTAATTCCCTTCAGCTTTTATTTTGAAGTTTGTATCTTTCTTTTCACATTAATTCTTTTCATATTAATGAGATATTTGCAACTATGTGAATTTCTCAGGTCACATTTGACCATACTCATAACAAATATTGTCAGAAAATACCTAAAGGAATAGTTTCCATAGAAATCATATACCTCAAGTTAATTCTTTTAACGTTTTAGGACTAAAGTTTCATGTATCCCCATTTTTTCCTGCCAACTATAGAAAAGGGGTAATAATCATAAAAGTTAAGAGTTGAGAGGGATCATTAAATCTTAGTCCTTTTCAAAGTTGAGGAGACTGAGACCCAGGTTGATTAAGATCAAGATCATACAGCTAGTTGGTGGTAGAACCAAAATTAAAACCTACATCTTTTAAAATAAAATGCTCATAAATAACTATTTAATTAAGAGGATAGACAAGCATGAATTTTTTTAAATAGATTTCAGAGAGGAAGGAAGAGGGAGAAAGAGATAGAAACATCCATAATGAGAGAGAATCATGGATCAGTTGTCTCCTGCAAGTCCCCCACTGAAGATTGAACCCAAAACCCAGGCATGTGCCCTTGACTGGAATTTAACCTGGGACCCTTTAGTCCACAGGCTGACATTCTCTCCACTGAGCCAAACCAGCTAGGACTGTTCATTAGATTTCTTGTTCATTTATTTTGATTTTTAGATTCAATTGTTGATAGAAATGTATTTGTTGCCATTTTATTGTTGATATTTTTATCTCTTCTCCTCCTCCTCTCCTTCTCCTTCTTATCTTCTTAAAGAATTCCCTCCAACATTTCATGTAATACTGGTTTGATGGTGATGAATTCCTTTAGCTTTTTCTTATCTCTGAAGCTCTTCATCTGACCCTCAATTCTAAATGATAGCTTTGCTGCATAGAGTAATCTTGGTGGTAGGTTCTTGCTATTCATCACTTTGAATATTTCTTGCCACTCCCTTCTGGCCTGCATAGTTTCTGTTGAGAAATCAGCTGTCAGTTTATGATTGCTCCCTTGTAGGGAACTAACTACTTTTCTCTTGCTGCTTTTAAGATTCTTTGTCTTTAACCATTGGCATTTTACTTATGATGTGTGTTGGTGTGGGCCTTTTTGGGTTCCTCTTGTTTAGAACTCTGTGCTTCCTGGAATTGTAAGTCTATTTCTTTCTCCAGGTAGGGCAAGTTTTCTGTCATTATTTCTTCAGGTAGGTTTTCAATATATTGCTCCCTCTCCTCTCCTTCTGGCACCCCCATAATGCGAATGTTGGCATGCTTGAAGTTGCCCCAGAGGCTCCTTACACTATCTTCATATTTTTGGATTCTTTTTTTTTTCTTTTTGCTCTTCTGCTTGGGTGTTTTTTGCTTCCTCATATTCCAAATCATTGATTTGATTCTTAGAATCTTCTACTCAACTGTTGAATCCCCGTAAAATATTCTTTATTTCAGTTAGTGAGTGCTTAATTTCTGACTGGTCCTTTTTCATGTCTTTGACATTCTCACTAAAATCCTTGAAAGTCTCATGAAGATCTTTGAATAACCTTATAGCCATGGTTTTGAACTCTGTTTCCAGTAGTTTGCTTTCTTCCATTTCTTTCATTTATGACATATTTCTTTGTCTCCACATTTTGGCTGCTTCCCTGTTGTGTCTGTTTCTATGTATCAGGTAGAGCTGCTATGTCTCCTGAAATTGGTAGACCCAGTGGCTCAGTCTGCCCAGTCATCTGAGCTGGACACTCTAAATATGCTCCAGTGTGGGCTGTGTGCACAGTCTTGTAGTTGAACTTTGATTGCTGTTGGTGTCACTGAGAGGAGTTGACCTCTAGACCAGTGGTTCTCAACCTTCTGGCCCTTTAAATACGGTTCCTCATGTTGTGACCCAACTATAAAATTATTTCCGTTGCTACTTCATAACTGTAATGTTGCTACTGTTATGAATCGTAATGTAAGTATCTGATATGCAGGATGGTCTTAGGTGACCCCTGTGAAAGGGTCGTTTGACCGCCAAGGGGTCGCAACCCACAGGTTCAGAACCACTGCTCTAGACCAATTGGCTGTGAGGACCAGCTGCAACTACAGTGGGAGAGCTACTGTGCAGGAAACACTCCTATGGAGCAAGACTTGCTTCAATGGGGCTTTGGTGCTCATTGAGTTTGCCCCTTGAGTGTAACTTATGGATGGGTAGAGTTGTAATCTGCTATGGTCTGAAGCTGTTCACTGGGTGCACTGGCTCCAGGGCCTCCAGAGAGGTGCAAAGTCAGCCACTGCCTGGGGCCACCCAGCAGGAGCTACAGAGGGATCAGCACACAGCTGCTATTTGCTATTTGTATTGGGTTTGGAGGTGCCCAGGCAAGGCCCAGCTGTGAAGCATGGCAGGCTGGTGCTAGTGCTGGGTCTTGAGCCTTTTATTTATAGGTTTGGGGCATACTGTCACCAGCTGCAGCTTGTTTGTGAGATTTTATCTAAGTCTGAAGCCTAAATCAGGACAGGCCATTCATATGGAAAAGCTGCTGCAAACGTCTTGGATGGGGCAGCAAATTGAATGGGGTAGGATCTCAGGGAATCCCCAGAGCAGAGCAAACCGTGTGAGCCAGGCTGATGGAGACTCAGATATGGCTGCCAGCCAGCTCTGCAACAGGTAGAGGTCCCAGCACAGGTACAATGACCCATGAAAGTATCTCCAGTCTGGAAGAAAGCCACCCCTGAGTTCCTGCCTCAATGCCAAACAATCTAGTTCCTCCCCATCTGTTTGGGTCCCCCGGTGCTGGAGCTCAGAAGAAGAGGGACCATGTAAGTTTGTGCACCAGCCTTTTAAGAAGGACACTTGGGTCTCCAGCAGCCTGTGTCACTCAGCTATAATCCAGGCTGGTTTTTAAAGCCCATAGTTGTGGGGACTTCTCATTCCAGCTCTGAAACCCTGGGCTGGGGGGCTAGTGTGGGGCTGGGATCCCTTGCTCCTCACGGGCAGCCTCCACAGAGATGATCTCCCTGCCAATTAAAAAAACAGCACACATGAGTGTCAGACCAGCCTGTTCCTCACTTCCACCCCTCCTAGCAGTCTCAATGTGCTTTCTTCTTTACTTCTCTAGTTATAGGACTTCCATTCAGCCAGCTTTCAGGTGGTTCTGAATAATGATTGTTCTGTATTTTAATTGTAATTTTGATGTGGTTGTGGGAGGCTGTACTGCCATTTATCTATGCCGCTATCTTGGTTCTAAAAAATTTGTTTTTAAAAAATAGACTTAAAACTCCCACGATGGAGGCAATAGTATTACATATACAGTTAGACTCTTTTCTCCATATTTAAAATTGCTTTGTTTTTTATCCCACTGAGAATTAAGAAATGGGAGTTTTAAGATCATTTTGCAAAATATAGTTCAAAATTAATCCTGAAAAGTCATTACTTCTCAAGTAGACCATGAATTTTTGGTTATTTAAAAAGCACAGCCTAGCTGGTGTGGTTCAGTGATTGAGCATTGATCCATGAACCAAGAGACAGAGGTTCCATTCACTGTCAGGGCCATGCCAAGGTGGTGGGCTCAATCCCCAGTAGGGGGCATGCAGGAGGCAGCCGGTCAATGATGTTTCTCTCTCATTGATGTTTCTATCTCTCTCCTTTCCTCTCTCTATAAAATCAATAAAAACATTTTTTTTTAAATATTTGTAAAAGACAACCTTCCTTTAAAAATACAAAATACAAAAGCACAGGTTCTGGAACAGCTCATGAAAATGAAGGCAAAAAATATTCTGTTTAAAGAAGAACAGTTAGGTATAGGAGAGACACACTACAGTGTTTGTTCCCTGAACGCCTGATATAAAGATGTGTGTGTGTGTGTCTATACTATCATCTCTGTGCATAGAAGGGGAAAGAATAGGATTTGAAAACTTATTCGGGAAGGAACATATATTTTCTCTTTAAGGTTTGGGTTTTGAGTATTTTTGTTCCAAGGAAAGGACTGATCAGCTAGTGTAAACCCAGTTTAGCATTTATGGTAAAATGAAGGTAATGAGGACATCATTCGGCTTACTCTGGGGCAACCATCTTTCCACCCTACACTGGAAACTTTCTCTAAGAAAAAAGCTCAGCTTTTTTTTTGAAATAATATCTAATTCTTGTTGAAATCTTACAGGCACTGTAAGCTAGCCTGTCATATTTTGACAGGTACTGAAGCTATTTTGAAGAGATTAAATAAGAGAATGCAAATTTTAATGCGTTCAGCCCAAAGTGAGAGCTCAGTAAATTTGGTTACATGGATTATTTATGTACTCCATGGGAAAGGAAGGAAGGTGATGCTCATAGAAATTAAGGATTTATTCAAGTTTACAGAGCTAGGATAGATCATAGTTGAGATTCAAACTCAAATTGTGTTGGGCTCTAACAGCTAGCACTTTTAATCCCTACATTGCACTCTTTTATCTTTTATCAATTTGTTTTCTTAAAGCTCTTCTGTTAGAAACCTTGAATACTGCTTTTTAAATGAAGGAAATTAGTTAAAACATCTGTACTGATTTTTCTGTTCTAAATGGGGTGATTTGAGAAAATTATATTAAACATAAAAATTTATAATTGTAAAAGTTATATAACACAGGAATTTCTTATCTTAAAATAATTCAAACTTATAATAGCTTTCCTAATTTTTAAAAGGAAGATAAATTAAAAGGGGTAAAAAATAAAACAGGTGAATTTCTGTGTTGTCTTAAAGATTTCCTATTTAAGGAAATCTCCAAAAGATCCTAGTCTAGCAATTAAATCTTCTGTGGCCAACTTTATGATTTGAATAGGTCATAGATTTTCTGTTCCAATGTGTTTTGGGGGGGCATGTATATATATGCCTTCCTAACTACTATGGTGAAATTAAAATAAAATAATGTATTCTTCCTTATATTTTTATAGTACCTTGTAATTTCAAAGACTTTTCACTATATTATCTCATTTGTTCTTCACAATGGCCTAAGAGTGAGGAGAACAAGTGTTCTTTAGACAAAGCATATGAGATACTTAAGACTCAGAATGAAATAATTTCTATAGGGTCATATTACTGGTAAATGGTAGATATTAGATTAGGATCCAGATCTTCAAACATGGAAACCAGTTATTCCTTCTAGTATATAACCCTTGTCTCACTGCATGATGTTGCTACTTTGAATGAAAAATGTTACTTATGATTTGACTGTTTTTACACAAAGCACTCACCCTATGCAGAGAGGCCCTAACAGTTGGAACCTGTGCAGAGAGGCCCTAACTCCCTGGGAGTTTACCTGATCAGATTTGGAGATTGAGCAGTCACTGGACAATCACCTGATAATTATTTGGCAATGGAGGTGAAAGATGTAGCAGAGCTCCTTATAGATTTAAACATAGGGATGTTACAAAACTATCAAATGGAAACAATACGAAAAGATTCCAGAGGATGAGTATAATATTGTGTACAAATTAGTTTTATATATACCTAGTTGGTTTATGGTTTCATTTGAGGATTTCTTAGCTTTGTTTTGTTTCCTTAGCTAAAGAGGTTTAAAGGGTTTACAACCAATATTATGTTTTACTAGAGGCCCAATGCATGAAATTCGTGCAAGAGTAGGCCTTCCTTCCCTGGCTGCTGGCACCGGCTTCCCTCTGGCACCGGGATCCAGGCTTCCCTCAAAGCTCTGGCTTCGTCTGGAAGGACATCTGGTCTAATTAGCATATTTTGCTTTTATTATTATAGATACTGTACATGCAAAAAAATAAAGCCCAGAAAAGTAAAATGATTTAGTCAAAGGAGTAAAATAAAAATATCATTAAAAATAGCTCATGTTTCCCTGGCCGGCATGGATCAGTCAGTGGTTGAGCATTGACCTATGAACCAGGAGGTCATGATTTGATTTGCAGTCAGGGCACATGCCCAGGTTGTGGGCTTAGGAGGCAGCCAATCAATGATTCTCTCTCATCATTTATGTTTCTCTCTCTTTCCCTTTGCCTTTATCTCTAAAGTCAATAAAAACATATTTTTAAAAATAGCTCATGTTTATTGAGCATGACTTTTGTTTCAGTTCCATGCTAATCTCTGCTTTAATGACTACATTGAATCAATATAACAACTTAGCTGATAGATTCTGTTATGGCTCCTATTTACCAAGAGCTTAAGTTATAGTAAAAATCTTTGAATGAAAATTCAACTTGTTCTTTTTAGTAGTGACACTTTGAGAAACAAATGTAGTTAAACATTCTAGTGAATTTGGTGTAAGACACCAAATATATTGCCAAAGTTTAGCAATTTGGTCAATTCTGGTGCCTGTTAGAATTCTGTCCCAGTTTTATACTCAAATGCCTTACCTTGTACTGTTTTTAGCAGGATAAAAATCTTAAGAATTAATAAAAATAATACTTTATATTTATAAGATACTTATGCCTTTTCAAATTATACATATCAGACGTTTTTAAATAATTAAATGGATAGCCCTAGCTGGTGTGGCTCAGTTGGTTGAGTGCCAATAGACCTTTGTCTCTCATCGATGTTTCTCTCTCTCTTCCTCTACCTTCCTCTTTCTCTAAAAAAAGAAAAAAAGAAATAAAGTCATATTTTTTAAAAAAATGGATAACTTGTTCAGAAAAACTCATTTCCTTGAACTGCCTAGATTAGAATTCCCAAAGTATGCTTTTTATAGAACTAATGGTAATAATTGATAGTATATAGTCAGATAAATTTGGAAAATACCATGCTAAGTATTAGTAAGTAAATTTCTTTGCTGCAGGACTTTTCTGAGCTTATACATATTTTGAAGAGAAAGCAATAATAGGCAGTATTTCTCTAACATATTGTTTTTATATGAAACTCATTTCAGAATGTAACATCTGAATTAGTGTTTTATGGAACACTAGAGGCCTGGTGCACAAAAATGTGTGCACTCAGGGAGGTCTCTCAGCCTGACCTGTGCCCTCTCCCAGTCTGGGACCCCTCGGGGGATGACCACCTGCTGGCTTAGGCCTGCTCCCTGGAGGATTGGGTCTAAGCTGGCAGTCAGACATCCCTCTGGCAGCCCGGGAGCCCTCAGAGAATGTCCACTTGCCAGCGGGGAGCAGGCCTAAGCTGCAGTTGGACATCCTTAGCGCTGCTGAGGAGGCGGGAGAGGCTCCCACCACCACCGCTGTACTGGCAGCCATCAGCCTGGCTAGTGGCTGAGCAGAGCTCCCCCTATGGGAGCGCACTGACCACCAGAGGGCAGCTCCTGCATTGAGCATCTGTCCCCTGGTGGTCAGTGTGTGTCATAGTGACCAGTCATTCCCAGTCATTCTGCTGTTAGGGTCAATTTGCATATTACCCTTTTATTACATAGGAGTGCCTGGCCAGCCTAGGTGAGGAGCTGATGGCTGTTTGCAGGCTGGCCACAGCCCTTTCAGTGTGGTGGTCCCCACTGGGGTGCCTGGCCAGCCTGGGTGAGGGGCTGAGGGCCGTTTTCAGGCTGGCAACACCTCCTTCAGAGTGGGGGGGTCCTGCTGGGGTGCCTGGCCAGCCTGGGTGAGTGGCTGATGGCAGTGTTCAGGCTGGCCACAGCCCCTTCAGGGTAGGGGTCCCCCCTGGGGTGCCTGGCCAGCCTGGGTGAGGGGCTGATGACTGTCTGCAGGCTGGCCACAGCATCTTCAGTGTGGGAGTCCCCACTGGGTGCCTGGCCAGCCTGGGTGAGGGGCTAAGAGCCGTTTGCAGACTGGCCACAGCCCCTTCAGGGTGGGGGGGGTCCTGCTGGGGTGCCTGGCCAGCCTGGGTGAGGGGCTGAGGGCCATTTTCAGGCTGGCTAAGTCCCCCAGCAGGGACCCTCACCCCATGAGGGTGTGGCCAGCCTGGGTGAGGGGCTGATGGCTGTTTGCAGGCTGGCCACAACCCCCAGCCACCCAAGCTCCCAGTGGAAGCAGGTATCTGGGATTTATTTGTCTTCCATAATTGAAACTTTGTTGCCATGAGCGGAGGCCACAGCTGCCTCAGGGCAGGCGGGAAGCTTGGCTTCCTCCATTGCCCGGGCAACCAAGCCTGCTGCTTGCTCCAGCTCTGTGGCTGCTGGACGCCAATTTGGTTGGATTAATTTGCATATAGTCACTCTGATTGGCTGGTGGGAGTGGCTTAGGGTGTAGTGAAGGTACAGTCAATTAGCATCTTTGTCTTTTATTAGTGTAGATAATTTTAAGATTCTAAGTTCATATCTGGGAAGAAATATTGACATTTAAGACTTGGATTCTTGCGATCAGCTCAAATTGACAATGAAATTGCTAACCTTCATTTGTGTAGATTTGGCTTTATTGTTATTCAAAGAACAACAGAAATTTGTTCTGTGCCTTAAACCATGAAAAATTAAACCCATTTTTATTTCAAGTATTCTATGAGAATTATATATGCTCTTTATAATAAACAAAAGTCAGTAAGTTCTAAATGCTCCTTTAGAGAGTGAAGATTAAGTATATTATGCTATATAGATAGGATAAGTATCTCTGTCAAAAATAATCTTATAAGAATATTAATTAGGTGGGAACATTATCAAATTATATAAAGGCCCAACTGGCATGGCTTAGTAGTTGAGCATCGATCTATGAACCATGAGGTCATGGTTTGATACCCAGTCAAGGCACATGTCTGGGTTGTGGTTTGATCCCCAGTGGGGGATGTGCAGGAGGCAGCCAATCAATGAATCTCTCTCATCATGAATGTTTATCTCTCTCTCTCCCTCCCCTTTCTCTCTGAAGTCAATAAAAATATATTTTAAAAAATTATATGAAGAAGTGAGGACCACAAAACAATATACAGTATTATTCTAATATTATAAAACAGGCAAATGAAAAACAAAACCAGAACACTGGAAGAAATAAAAACACCAAATGTTAACCTGATTATGAGTAAATCCGTTAAAACCAAAATATATATCCAAATATATGTGCTACCACAGGGTACTTGCATTTTTTTTTTTTTGGCTTAAATTCTAGTATTTGGGAAACCAATTCAAAAGAAATCTTAAGCTCTAGATATGGTTTATAACCTTGCCAGTTAAATAGGTCATGTTAGCCTTTTTTTTACCAGTTTCTGCAACTTTAAAGATGGAAGATAAGTTTTATTTCTTCCTATCAACAAGATTTTGTAAAGATTTGTGAAATAATAAAATGTATTTTCTTCTGATATTCAGTGTAGGAGGTACTGATGATGTTAGCTATTCTGTGTCCCTGGCTGTGTCCCTAAGCTAAGCTGATTTTGAACCTCAAGGTGCTCTCACTCCTGTGAGCAAATACCTAGAAAAGTACATGGGAGGACCCTGGGAAATCACTTCCAAATCCTACATCGTTCTGGCTTACCTGCTAAATGATTAACATGCTTCAGGCACCACTCAGCCTGAGACTCCTCCAATTCACATTTCAACTCAACAGAGCATACTTTCTTCCCACAGCATCCTATAGAAATTGTACTTGCCATGATCTCCAGTGACCTCAGTCTTTTTGACTCTTCTCATTGATCACCTCCTTGAAATATTGACCTCATCTGGCTTCTCTCCTCCTCTGCTCTCTTCCTGGCTATTCTCCTTCTGCTACCTCCTAATTGTTGATGTTCTCTGGGGCTCCATTCTCCATGCCCCTTTCATTCCATTAATCATCTTTCACACCCAAGACACATTCCTCAGGTCAGAAATCACTTTCCCTTCCCTCCTCTGAAAGAGAGGAAGAACCAGATTCAGAGAGCAATTGGCAGACACAATGATACTCCAAGTATCATAAAAAGGAATAAATAGCCGGTTTGGCTCAGTGGACAGAGTGTCAGACTGCGGACCAAAGGGTTCTAGGTTTGATTCCGGTCGAGGGCACTTACCTCAGTTGCAGGCTCCTCCCAGCCCAAGCCCTGGTCAGGGACCAGCAGGAAGAAAACAATCTCTTACACTGTTATTTCTCTCTGTCTTTCCCTCTTTCTTCCACTCTCTCTGAAAATCAATGGAAAAATGTCCTCGGGTAAGGCTAAAAAAACACACATATAAAAGTAAAACTTTTATTTCACTATTAGCTTGTTAGATAGTTAATAATAATAGAAATCGTTTCCTTCCTTGGGTCATAGAAGTAATATCAATTCACAATAGTCCTGCTCTTGAATACTCTGTTCCCTGTCAATATTTCTTTGTCCATCACTTAGTGATATATTTGGTTTATACCTTTCAACATAGATTTCTATTTCATTAACAGTTTTTTCTTGTTTTTCTAAGTTTCTTTCTTCACCTCTTATATGTCATTCATACCATACTGATCTGCCTATGTTTGCTTAGTAAAATTAATGCTCAAGTTTCATGTGCTCAAGATTGTAAGGCACCTAAAGGTTGCTACCTTTCTTCCCTCTTCCTCCCCTTTCCTCCTGGTCAGCCTTCTCTTCCCACTCTCTCACTTTATCCTTCTGCCCCTTACAACCTCAGACTAACACTGGACTATACACAATAGTCTGTCAGTGAGTGCCAGTAATTAAACAAAATACAGTTTAGATAAAAATACCAAAATTTTTTTAAATACATATGGTTGAATACTTCAATATTTATTTTCAAGATGGACCTTTCTTCTTCTGGCAAATTAATTGGAATGGATAACATTCTTTAAATACTACATTGTTATAGGTCAAGTTCCAAATGACTTCCTGTTTATGCCTCCCTCCACTTCTCCAGCTCCCTTTAGTAGTATCCTCATTAAAATGTTGCCAGAGAGGTCTCATCAACTGCCTGCAGGATAGTGGGAGAAAGACCAGATGATTTCTAGAACTGGAAATTAAGGAAGGCAAATCATAAAAATGGTTAAACTTACCCAATCATCTTTCTTTTGGAAGGTGGGCATGTCTAAAGTTTGGCAAAATTCTTGCTGTGCTCAGAGTGGATTTTCTATAAATTTAGGATTTTACATTACACAATAAGATGTATTACATTTCATAATTTTTTTTTAGTTTCAATAGTGCTAGAACCATTTCGTGAATTTTTAAAAATTCAAATTCCTTCTTAGACAGGCGCAATTTGTTTTAGTTGTGTATATTGGACATACAGTTAAACTGAACTGCTTTAAGTCTATCCTGTTACAGTTTGCTAAGATTCAAAATTTGTCCTTTGTTCTTTAAGGAAGTGATAGACTGTCTGGAAATATTCTAAACTATTTTATTTTATATCAAACATAATTCTTAAATATTATGTATAGAATCCCATGCATAAATCATCTCTGTAAAAAAAAATCAGTTCAGTATTGTTACTGTAAAACCCTATGAAATATATTGCAATGAATTTTGCAGTATCTTATTCCCAACATTTCCTAAATGAAAAAAAGCAACACATCATAAAAAGCTTCCAGTTTTTACTTTCCTAAAAGTTAGGTTGTAAGAATTATTTTTTGTTTAAATATATTTTTATTGATTTCAGAGAGGAAGGAAGAGGGAGCGAGAGATAGAAACCTCAATGATGAGAGAGAATCATTGACTGGCTGCCTCCTGCATGTTCCACACTGGGGATTGAGCCCACAACCTGGGCATATGTCCTTACCTGGAATCGAACCATGACCTCCTGGTTCATAGGTCGACACTCAACCACTGAGCCATGCCAGCCGGGCAGAATAATTATTTCTTTATATAACTCAGTATGGGGACCAAAAGCAGAAAGTTAAGAAAAAATGGTCACTTCTAGTGCAAATATATTAATTCAGTATTTAGTACTTTTGTACAATGCTTTCAATCATAGCACTGTATTACATTTTAATGTTGAGATCGTTGTGCATTCACACATTTTAAAGAAGTTAATTCCACATTTTCCCAATTAAATACAAATGCAATATCTCACTTTATTATTAGCTTTGTGAGCTATAGGGATTGTGCTTTGCCTAGCTATTGGTAAATATCCAATAAACATTTGTTTAATGCTTGAAGGAATGAAGAATCTAGACTCCTGCTACCACAACTGATATCATGATTCTTATTTATTTTTATCTTATTGTCACATCAAAAAGAATTTAACTTCTTTGGATCACTATCCATTTTTGCCCTCCTTCCTGCCTGCCTCTGAGAAAGATGGTCCTAAAGTTAATCCACTTACAGGATTCAGCATACAAACATGCCAACATCTTTCCTACCTTCAAAAACAACAAAATTAAGACCTGACCAGCTACCCATCTGTCCTCTCCCCTCATAGCCAAGCTTCTTGAAAAAAGCATATCTCTTTACTCACTTTTAGTTCACTCATTTCACTTCATAATTCAGTTTCTGGGACTCCACTCTGGCATCAGACACCAGGCATTTCAATCTCAGCATTGCCTTTTGCCAGCTTTGTGACCACAGGCAGGTCTTACAACCTCTAACAGGACAGACCTCATAAGCTGTCACAAAAATTGAGGTAATATATTTTAAATGGACTTCTGTATTGACTGGCACATAGTAAATGTTCATAAATTGTCACATAGAAAGAGAATTTAACTTCTTTTGGAAATTAAATAATAGTTATTTTTACTGATTAAAAGTATACTAGGAGTTCAGAGATGAAAACATTGGTATGGGCTTAAGAAATTTTACTTTACCTAACATTCTTTAGTTTAGGAAATTAGACTCAGAGAGGTTAAGCAGTCAAAGAAAGTTTCATGAAGGAGGTAACATTTGAGTTGGATTTTAAAGGATAACAGTAATTTACATCTATTGAATACTTACTGTGAGCCAGAGACTACTGTAAATGCTTTTCATGTTTACTTTACTTAATCCTCAAAACATTCCTCAAAAATGTGAGGTAGCATTTTAATAGAAATAGATGATCTGAAGCCAGACAGAGAGAATAGAGGGAGGAATGAATGAAAGCCTGGAGACAGGAAAGACATTCTGATTTCTACAGATGTTGAGATGAGATAATGAAGAGCTTGTTTTAGGCAGTAATGAGAATCAATATTGGACAGAGCACAGGAAAATTATGAGGCCTTCATAGCCATGCCACACACACATATAAAAAGAAAATGAAAGGCTTTATGGGATGGAAAAATAAAAAGCAGTTATAAATAAATGATTTTGGGAAAGGGGGGTTGGGCACTTTGATTTGGTGACATGCACTATGAAGCCCTGAAGAGCAGATTGAACTGGATTCTTCACATCCCCAGAGTCCCATAACCTCTACCAGCCATGATGAGTCCTTACTAGCCACTATTAGAATACCAGCACAGTGTCCTATGTAGTAATGAAGTAATCAAAACTGAATTGGGCCCAGACAGTGTTGCTCAGTGGTTGAGCATCAACCCATGAACCAAGAGGTCACTGGTTTGATTCCTGGTCAGAGCACATGCTCAGGTTGTGGGCTCAATCCCCAGTGTGTGGTGTGCAGGAGGCACCTAATTAGTGTTTCTCTCTCCTTCTCCCTTCCTCTCTCTAAAATCAATAAAAACATTTTTTTAATGAATTGGATTGGAGGTTGTTTCTAGGTGGGACTATGGTTACAATAGTAATGGAAATAATGAGGCAAATGCCAGAAACAATTTCAAAGGAGAACTAAGAGGAATTGGGCACGTATTAGACATTAGCTAATATTAGATCTATATTTCATGTTTATTATATAATAGAGGCCCGGTGCACAAAATTTGTGCACCGGGGGAGGGGGTCCCTCGGCCCGGCCTGTGCCCTCTCACAGTCTGGGACCCCTCGGGAATAATGACCTACTGGCTTAGACCTACTCCCGGGTGGCAGAGGGCAGGCCCAATCCCTAGGTGCAGCCCCTGGTCGGGCTCAGAGCAGGGCTGACTGGGGAGTTGGGGCGCCGCCCCCTGTCATGCACAGAGCAGGGTGGATCGGGAGGTTGCGATGCCACCCTCAGTCACATTCAGGGTAGGGCCGATTGGGGGGTTGGGGCACCTCCCCCTGTCACACTCAAGGCAGGGTCGATGGGGAGGTTGCGGTGCCACCCCATGTCATGCACAGAGCAGGGCCAATCAGGGGGGTTGGGGCTCTGTACCCTGTCACGCACAGAGCAGGGCCGATCAGGGTGTTGAGGAACTCCCCCCTATAAAGTTAATCCACTCCGCTGATCCTGGTGCTGGGAGGCATATTACCCTTTTATTATATAGGATAGAGGCCTGGTACACGGGTGGGGGCCGGCTGGTTTGCCCTGAGGGGTGTCCTGGATCAGGGTGGGGGTCCCCACTGGGGTGCCTGGCCAGCCTGGGTGAGGGGATGATGGCTCTTTGCAGCTGGTCACACACCCTTCAGGGTGGGGGTCCCCACTGGGGTACCTGGCCAGTCTGGGTGAGGGGCTGAGGGCTGTTTTCAGGCTGGTGGGTGACTGAAGCTCCCAACCGCTTTTATCTTTTTTTTTTTTTTATTCTGGGCCAGCTTTAGCTCTAAGGCTTGGCTCCAGCTCTTAGGCCTCCACTGTTGAAAGCAGGTATCTGGTTTGTTTGGGTTCTATAATCAAAACACTGTTTCAACTCCAGCTCTGAGATCCCGACTGGCTGAAAGCAGGTTTCTGGGGTTTTGTTTAGCTTCTATACTTGTAACAATGTTTCAAACTGCAAGTTCAGAGGCCAGCAGCCACAGGCGGGAAATGTTGGAGTCCTCCATCACAGAAGCAAGTAAGCCTCATGTTCGCTTCAAGCTTCCTGGCTGCCGGCCGCCATCTTGGCTGGCAGTTAATTCGCATATCGCCCTGATTAGCCAATGGGAAGGGTAATGGAGTGACACCAATTTGCATGTTTCTCTTTTATTAGTGTAGATAGCAACCAGTGTTGGAGCAGTTGCATTTAACACATTTTAGTTTGTTGTTGCTGTATTTGAAATGAAATGAATCACATTTCAGGGTAATGATACTATAAGTAATTATTTTTACCACTAAAATTTGTCTCTTTACTTTCTACTCCTACTCCCTTGATCCAAGTTCTTCTCAGTTTCCCCTGGATTGTTGTTGGAGTTTCCTCTGAACTCTGGTCAAATAAACCTTCTCATCTTCAAGCATATCTCCCACCCTTTTGTTCATATAGTTCCATCGCCCATGAATACCCTTTCTTCTACCATTTCATTCCCACTACCAACTGGAATCCTTGTCATCCTTCAGAACCAAATCACCTGCTGTCTTCTCCATGATTCTGATCATCCCAGCTAGGACTGACAGCTTTTCTTTCTGAACTCCCACAGCACTGCATCTGGTCAGTTGGTTAACTGGGTATCCCTTTATCAGCATTTTATTTGTATCCCAATGATGATGGTACTGTGTGTTACCTATTCAATAAATGTTTATGACATGAATTAAAAGTATTTTAAAAACTGCAAATCCCTTTCCAAAAAAGTTTTCCTTTGAGGTAATTTAATAGTCAGCTTTACATTAGTATGTATCTTTTGTAATATTGAAAATGTCACATCACCATTGTTGGGGATACTTAGACAAAGAGGGGACTTTATGTTGGGAATAGAAAAAGTTAAAGACTGTGCAGGATTAGCCATTTTTGCAAGGAACCTTTTGGTTGGATAAAGGCTGAAGAAAAAAGCCTGAACCTGAACCTTTATTGCTGTACTCCTGTACCTTAGGAGGGAGGAGAGTGAACTGAATATAAGGACTTCAGCCTAGCTAGTGTGTCTCAATGTATGAATGGTTTGATTCCCAGTGAGGGCACATGCCTGGTTTGAGGGTTCAATTCCTAGTAGGAGACATGCAGGAGGCAGTTGATCAATGATTCTCATCGTTGATGTTTCTATATCTCCCCCCTCTCTAAAATCAATAAAAACATATTTTAAAAGAAAAGAAGGATTTCAGCCTTTGGGTTCTTGGAAACCCAGGGCATTGGCTTGGATGGGGAACTGATACAGAAAGAAAATGTCTCTTAGCAGGCATATTATCTGCAAAAGGTCAAGCTCAATTTTAAGCATCTCTTTCAACCTGTTTGGGAGGTGATTCTACAATTTCTAGGGAACAAGAAACTTAGTTGTATGATGCCCATTTTTACTAGTATAGGATGTGGAAAATGTTATCCATAGGCTGTTATTTTTAATGAAGGTTAAAAATATATGTTTCCTTGGTGGTTCATTCATGACTTACTACTCATTTTGCTCTATAAAGTCTTGGGTTCTTCAATCAACCAAATTCTACTAGGATTTTACATGTAGTCTGGAGAGGACTACTATACTAATATTCAGCCAATGTTTTCAGAACTATGAAACCTGCCTAAATAGATGCCATATTCCACAGTGCAATTGGCAATTCTTGAGGATCCTAGATTGTGACATGCACTCTTGTGGCTCTGAGTCTTTACCCATGCTGCTTCCCTTGACTAAAATACCTTTCTTCTTTTTTTTGCAATGTTAACCCATACTTATCCTACATAATTTTTACTCAGATATCATCCCCTCCAAAAAGCCTTCCCTGAATGCTTTCATTAGAGCCACTTTCCATGATTGGGTGCCACTCCTGCCTGTTTCCATGGTAGCCTGGGCTTTCATCAAAATACTCACCTCTGGTGTGGCAGTTGCCATCCACAGATCCTCCTCCCACTGTGTAAACTCCTCTAGGAGCCTTGTAGGTGCTAAGTAATCAGCAGCATAATTCCAAGGCCCGGAGGCTTCAATAACTGTTCATTGAATGAATAAATGCAGTCTTAGAGGAAATGTAATGGAAATCCCTCTACACGGCAGATGTGAGTTGTCAATATTAGTTGTCGGATAATTTTGGAGAACTGTCACTATGTTCTCCCTATCTTCTCCCCACCTGGTAACTAGTAGATAAAACAGCCTGAAAGGGTCTTATCCAACTCACTATTTAAGAATAGTGATTATTTTTACTATGTAGATCTCCAGGAGAAGAACAGATTTAAACATTTTTGTGTCTCAGTGAACATTTGAAGTTTTGCTGCCAAACTAATTAAACCCACCTCAACAGTCTTTCTGATTTTTAAAATAGTCCACTGGAAAGAGCTCTCTGGGGATACCCATTTTCATTTGTAATATAAATCAAGTGTTAATCTATCACATACACCTAGATCTCGTCTAATAATTCAGCTTTTCCTGTTTTTTGTTTTTTTCTAGATTTGGCAGGAGTGCTACAGGTATTTATGATTCAATTGTATAGTTTTTCACAGAACAAATGATAAGAATAAGTGTGACCCCATAATTATGTTGAAGCAGCATTTCCTTTCAGGACAATCATGAGCTACCTATAAAGAATTGGCTCTAAAATCTTGAAAATAGGTCTTGCTTTAAATTTTCCCCTGAAGGTTCTAGTGGCTGATAATTATTCCCTTTGCTTCAATTATAATAAAAGGGCGAGAATGGTTTGATAAAATGTAGAATTAAAAAAAAACAAACAGCAAAAACCCTATTTTGGGTCAGAGTAGGATGACAGCCCTTAGTCCTGGGCCGGTGGGTGGCACTAACCAGTGATGGGATGCGATGCCTGTGAACTGTTGTAATCCAGAGTTTCATAACATAAAAACAACTGCTGACGAAAGTTCACCTGAAGTAGCATTTTGCCCCTAATTTCGTTTGCATATTTTTGTTTTAAAGACCTAATGCGTAACGATAACGACGCCTCACCCACCACCCCGCGAGCGCCGCTCCTGACCCGCCGCCCCCGGCCGCGGTCCACGTTCGCCCGCCCCTCGCGCCGGCCGGGCGGGGGGCACAGGTGCCCGAGCGCGGCGACCGGGCCGCAGCGCCGCCCCGCGCTTCTCCCGCCGCGGCCTTTCGGGAGTCCCGGGGCGCGGGGACTGGCCCTGTGCCTTCGCCCGTCAGCCTACGGCGCCGCGAGGGAGCGAGCGTGAGAACGTGAGCGTGTACGGAGAGCGAGCGGCGGCCCGGGGTGTGGGCCCGGCGTCCGGGAGCCCGGACCCCGGCCGGTCCTGCCGCCTCCGCGCCGCGAGGGCGGGGGCCGCGAGCACTAGGCGCGGCCGGCGGGAGCCGGGGGTTGACAGGACGCGCGCTCCGGGCCGGCGCCCGTTCGAGCCCGCGCGCCCCCCCCCCCGCGTGCCCGCGCCGCTGCGCGATGCAGTGTGGGGAATGGCTGGGGTTGGCTGAAGAGCGCACAGTGGAGTTTTAATGTCCGCCATGTTGGCCATGGCGTATTGAAGAGAGCGAGCGAGAGAGGCGCGGAGCGGCACAGCCTCCCACCCTCCCGGCTGCTGTTAAGGCCCGGACGGCGAGCTCTGCGCTCCGCCCCTCAAGTCCCCGGCAGCGGCAGACGAGTGGGGACCGATCCCCCGGTTCTCCATGATCCCGCTGGCCGGGGCCGTTTCCCCAGAGCAGAGAGGTATCTGCTGCGCCTGAGATGAGTAAACTGTCGTTTCGGGCGCGGGCGCTAGACGCCTCGAAGCCGCTGCCGGTTTTCCGCTGTGAGGATCTGCCCGACCTGCACGAATACGCCTCGATAAACCGAGCCGTGCCGCAGATGCCCACCGGAATGGAGAAGGAAGAGGAGTCGGTACGTGTTAACTCCCCTGTCCGACCCACCGCCAGGCCCCGCTCCCTCCGCTGCCGGCGGCGGCGGCGGAGCACCAAACCCACACAAAATGGCCGCCATCTTCTCTCTGCCGCCGACTCTCAGTCGTTGCCGGCCCTTTACCCCGCTTCCCCTAGCCTCGAATCCCGGCCGCCGCGGCTAGGCGGGACCTCCTCTGAGGCCTCCCGCCGACTCTGGCTACTTGTACCCGGGTCCTACGGAGTTCGGGACCCCGAAAGGCACAAAGGGGTCACGTGACGAAGCTGCCGGCAGCCATTTTGTGGTCTCTGGTCGGGTTGGGCCTTGTGCTTCTGGGGACGGGAACGGTCTCGGTCGCGGTGGGGGTGCGGCGCGCCGGGTGTGAGGAGGACCCGCCTGCAGGCCGCTTCGCGGGCCACTGGGTGGCGCTCTAGGGCCGCCTCGGCTTTCGCGCGCCTCTGGTGCCTGTGAGCTCAGGTTCTGAGCACCGAGGGGGCGTTTCACTTCCTGGTGGCCTGGGAATGTGGGGCCCCATGTGGAGCCTACGGAGGCTTCAATGTTGCTTGCAGGTCTTTGAGACTTTATCGCCCCTCCCTGCAACCAAGTGTTGAAGGGACTGCCTGTTTGCCCCGACGACTCTTTCAAAGCAGATTTTCTGTATACTTAGCACTTCTGCATCCATTCCCCCCCAGTTCTAGGTAGTGGAAGGATGATAAACTACTGTCTCTGAGTTTTTCTCTGATCCTTGAGAATATGTTGCAGATGATTGCAGATATTTTTATTAGTACGTGGCTCGTCTAAAACCTGTAATTTTATTATCAGGTTTCGTTTTGTGTGTTTTTTAAATAAAGTTTTAAGTTCGCGTGCTAATTTCTCATCACGGGGGAGAAAACACCCACTTTCAAGTAGATAGTACAGATCTAATTTTCAAAACGGACCCTTTCTTATCCGTAGCCTTGCTAAAGAAACCTTAATGTTAAGATGTCTAATTAGGATGGGTTTCAGTATTTAAGTATTTACAGCTAATAGACATTGCATCATAGCTGTGGCTTTACCTTGTCGTGAAGTTGGGTTCACACACAAGGATAATAGAGTCTTCCTCTCATTTCCCCCAGACCCTTGACAGTATAACTTGATGACTTCTAATCCTAAGGAATTGCATACCTTGGTTTTCAGGTACAGCCGTTTAAACAGGGTGCAGTGTATTGGCAGTTCAAGGAAGTCGAGGAATCGCTGGATTTGTGCCCTACAATTTTGTTGTGGAAAATTGTACTGTAATACCTCTATTTGGTACTGTAAGAATTTTAAATATAGAAATTATACTCTGTAATGTTGATTTTGAAAATAAAGCTGTTTAAACTGGGTTGTTTAACCTTTTAAAGTAAAACAGTTGTGACAGTCGAATGTTACTTTTCAGAGTAGTGTCTTACATATCACTTTACAGGTAAGCTAAATAATAACTGTATGTAGTAGTGGAGATTGTCAGTACATTATGAGATAGAACCTTTTATTTTACTTGTATCATCTTTAGTGTAGAATGGTGCCATTTGTTTATTTTTAAATAAGTGATTTGTTTTTAAAAATTAAAGTACTTGTGACTGCAGAATCTTGTCTTTTGGTTTTATTTTTGTTTCTGTTTATAAGTTTTACAGGTAATACTTTAAATTTGGGGTGTTGCAGTTACTCTGCCCTGGAAATTAATTTGTAGTTCTTGTTCTGCAGCCAAGGAAGGGAAGAGCTTTGATAAAAGCAATATAGCACTGTAGTACACTTAGAAATTTAGTTAAGTCGAGCTTTAGTTAAAAGTCTTCGGCAATCCCAAGAGCAACAGCCTGAAATCAGAGTTGACTTCAGCTGAAGTATCAATATGCTTTTTAAATTTTACAGATAATTCTTGTGCACTGAAATAATTCTGAATTTTATAGTGCAATAGGTATCATTAGTTTGTAGCATGTGGAGACCCTATTTTTGAGGGACATGAGGGGTGTTTTTTTTCACACAACCTTTTTCTGTCATCTGTTTAGAATTTATTTCACTTCACATCCAACTAAAACTCTGATCTGTGAAGCATAGACCTCAAGAATAGATAATGAACTTAATAGAAGAATGTGAACCAGTACCAAGTAAACAGCTGCTTTCCAATCCTGTGGTTCATGCTGGTAGTTAATGGCTGTATAAATCACAATAATGAAAGTAGCATGTTACACAATTATGAAAATGTATACTAAGAATAAAGGTCATTGAATTGAGTCAACCTTAGAAAAAAACTTTGATAATTTGCTGATACAATGATATACTTCTTTATAAAAACAAAGGATTAAAACAAACTTTTGCCTTTGATTGACACATTGGTTATGGTGTCTTTTAGGTAGGAGAGACCAAGAACCTGAATCGAATGTCCCATAATCCAATGTTGATCAAAGGTGACAGATTTAGATGAGGAAAGTTTTGTGTACACCACCTCATTAAGAAAGCATTTCATGATCAAAATGTATCTGCAAAATTGTCAAGTGAGCTATACCTAAAATATGGTAATTGCTACCATATTTTGTTTCTATGGTAAACTTACAGAAATTCTACATTTTAACACTGGGAAAATAATGTACTCCCATTAACCAATTTTTATAATACAAGCTTAATACACTGACATAATGAGGCATGCCTCTTAATTTTTTAAAATATATTTTATTGATTTTAGAGAGGGAGAGGGAGAGAGAGATAGAAACATCAATGATGAGAGAGAATCATTGATTGGCTGCCTCCTGCACGCCCCCTACTGGGAATCAAGCCCGCAACCCAGGCATGTGCCCTTGGCTGGAATTGAACCTGAGACCCTTCAGTCCGCAGGCTGACGCTCTATCCATTGAACCAAACCAGCTAGGGCATGCTTCTTAATTTTTAAGAAACTAAGTAGAATTCTCCTCTTCCCCCTAAATGAATTTTTCTCAACTTTGGAATTTAGTTATTAATGTTTTGTTGTTGTTGTAGAATTGAAAACTAATTTCAGATTATAATAGAGGGACTTGATCGAGATCATAGCTGATAGGGATTAAATGTTTGAATTGATGTAATGTGTTGTAACTTGGTAAATCAAAAAGTAACAGTTGAAGGTTTTAATTTAATGGGTTAACAGGAGTAATTTTCAAATCATAGGAAGTCAGTAGACTCAGCTGTCAATATGAGATAAATGAGTCCCTTTAGGGGTGAAAAGGACAGAAGTTAAAGCATTTGGGGAGGGGGCAAATGTTGCACCATTATAATATTTTTCCCCGTTATAATATTTTAATTTTTTAAAAAATATTATAATCTTAACTTTAAGGTTTTAACTTTAAAATTAGAAGTGTTAAAATAATGTTTAGTGCCACAGTTTTACCTTTAATTGAAAGGAAACTTTTCTAAGATGTCAGTAGTATTAACTTTTAAAAAATTATTCTGAAAATGTTGGCTTTAAAGTGATGTTTAACAAATTACCCGGTTCCTAGAGTGGTTTAACTTATTTCAGTGGGATGAATGCAGGCTGTGTGGCTGCATTTATTATAAGGGACAGAGAAGAACCGTTCTTGTCCTTGCTTAGATGGGGTTGGGTAGGCTATGTGATGTAATTAAGATGTTGATGGTATCAAATTGATATTACCCTACACAGCCACCTTAGAATTGGGGTCTAGCCGTCGAAGACCAACACCTAGTTTAAATTTGGTTCTAATTAGATGGAATAGTGTCATACGCTATGCTTTCTCTCCTCTTAAAACTATAGTCTTCATTACTGGCCCAGTATACAATCTTATTAAACCCAAGTTAAGGACCGTTTACAAAGCAGATAGGTGGTTTTTGTTTTAATTAGGAGGAAATTGAAAATATGTACATATCTCTGACACGAGAAAAAATGGTTAAGCACTACATTTTCAAAACAACAAAAATCTAGTTTTTTTGTTTTTTATAAAAATAAGTTTAAGTTACTTTAAGTTATAAGTTTAAAAGTTTGATTTCTCACTTTCGAAAGAAATTAATATATTTCCTTTAAAATTTTGTAAACCAAGGTTTTTTAATCCAGATAAAATCACAAGTAATTGAGAAACAATGATAAAATCTAATTTCAACTTTTACCCTGCCCGAGATATTTTTGAATAGAAGTTTCTAAGTTGGGGTTTTGAAATGATTACCATAATATGTATATAAAATTTTTGATGGTATATTTTTCTAGGGAGAAAGTTCATATTTGTCAGCAATTTCTCAAAGTGTTGGAAAATTGGTGGGTGGGGCTGGAGGCATGGAGAAAGCTCAAAGATCTATGCTGTAGAAGTTTCAAATGGAGTTACTTTGGTTTTATCAGAATGGCAGTTATTACATGGACTTAATTAGGAGAAGATAATTGAAAAATTAAAGGCTCAAGAAGAGACAAAAGGAACCTCTCGAAAACTATCGTACTTGGGTGCCTAAAGTATTAATATTAGCTCCTGTTTCAGTGTTCTATTTGATATTTAAAAATTTGGATTAGTACCATTTGTACTTTCATTTTCTTATAAAATAATAATAATGAAAACTAATGGGCTTATATATAGCTAATGGTGTTTGTGGGTGCTTTGTGGTATTTAATGGAATTTGTGCTGAACTATCTTTTCTCTGTTAATCAACAGGACTTAATTAAAAGTACCATCTAAATATAGGGTAGCTTAAATCTGTAAACAAGGAATAATAATCTGTGCTTACAAATTCATGAATTTGTGGCTAGGATTAAATATTAAACCAGCCACTCCTACTATGGACTCGGTTTCAGTTTTATCTTTTTCATTCTACCACATCATGGTATGTAGTAGTCATTGTAAAGAAATATGTGTATGTATATGCATATATAACGGCAGGAGTTTTTGTTGGTATATATAAATGTGTGGTTCTGATTGTATGGGTTCAGTTTTCCTAAAAAGTTAAGGGGACTTGTTATCAGCAATTGGTAATTGGTTAAAACAGTAATGGAAAGCAGAAGGTAGGATTTTACAAAGGGCAATCATGCCATGAAATAATGGTATAGTTTGTGATTTTACTTCTTAAAAGAAGTCAACTCACAGCTCCGGCTGGTGTGGCTTGATTGGTCATCGTGCTGTGCACTGAAGGTTTGACAGTTCCATTACAGGCCAGGGCACATGTCCAGGTTTCAGGCTTGATCCCTGGTGGGCAGCTGAAGAATGTTCCCCTCTGACATCAGTGTTTCTCTCTCTCTCCCTCTTTCCCTCCCTATCTACCTCTCTAAAAATCAATTGAATATCTTTTAAATTTTGAGAAAAAAAGATTTGGGAATCAAACGAACTATGAGTCTTTTAAGTGCATAAGTGGCATAAAACACAGAAACAAAACTAGACAGAATATGTCTTATTTCTAAAGTAAACTCCCGAACTCTTAAAGTGTGACTTAACAATATAGTAACTTTTCTGTAAGAATAAATTTATGGGGAAATCAATGAGTAAAGTGATTCAAATGTTTTAAGCAACTTGCTAGAACGACTTTTTGAAGCTATGTTATCTTCAGTACATTTATAAATTGTGGCAGATCTAAGAAGTGAATTTCATCCATCAGCCCCACTGTAGTAGGTAGATGAAAAACAAAAGTTGTGTAGTTAATAAATCTAATATGACCCATTGTCTGGAATTGTAGCTTTGATGAATGGGGATACAATCACTTCTTTAAAAGATAAAAGCCCTTCCTTAGTTATTTGTTATGAAGGTTATCTTTAATAAGTTTGGTTCAATTTTGAATATGCATGTGACATAGTTTGCTGAATCTTGCAACAGATTATTAAAGCAAATGAGTTTGATTTAATTTCCTTCAGTAGAGCAAGTTCTGGCTGATGAAATAGGATGTGGCCTTGCAGTGAATCCAAGGCAAAGATTATCTGAAGTTTAAATATCCTGTGAATGATTTAATATAGGTTCAAGTGTTTTCATATATTGGGATGAATTATTTTGGAGTTCATTTTTTAATTTTGAAATCATAATCAGCTCGGCCAGTATGGCTCAGTGGTTGAACATCAGACCATGCACCAAGAGGTCACCAGTTCGATTCCTGGTCAGGACACATGCCCGGGTTGTGGGCTCAATTCCCAATAGGGGCTGTGCAGGAAGCAGCCTATCAATGTTTATGCTTCCCTCTCATTGATGTTTCTATTTCTCACTACCTCTCCCTTCTTCTCTCTCTAAAATCAATAAAAACATTTTATATATACATATCCTCTGAGAAAATGTACTTTTACTTTTTGAGGCCTTAGACAAGTCAGTTACTCTTACTAAATGAACTTCAGTATAAGGCAGTATATGTAAATATGCGGTACTGATGAATTTCATTATCAAATACTAATAGAATGTTTAGAATGGCCTTTTTTGTTGTTGATTCTCAAAAACTACTTGATTTTATTCAGTCCCTTGTATTTGGGATCATCAGATATAAACATGTTAGATGTGTTCTCTGTCCCTAAAGAGTTGTATTGCTATAGTCATAAAAAATTGTCTTTAAGTTTAGGTAACTTTTAATTGGGAAAAGAATCAAACTGGGAGTTACTAGACTTAACTCATCCTGCTTCCAAAACTTTGTGCATACATGCTCCCACTCATCCAGGTTTTGTTAACTGCAAAATGAAGTAGAACTATGATCGTTTCCTGTTTTGGGTATATTGTGTTACCAGTATATTTGTTTCCAAATGTGTATTATGTGTTTATAATCATTAATCTTGAATTAGTTAATGACTTCTGCATATTATATGAACATAATTTACAAAGAAGTAGTCTGAGTGCGTGGATAGCTGGTTTCCGTTTTATAAATTGTGGCAGATATAAAAAGTGAATTTCGTCCACCAGTCCCACTGTATGTAGTAGGTAGATCAAAAATAAAGTTGTGTAGTTAATAAATCTAATATGACCCATTGTGACTAAATCCTCTTCTAGAGGATTTAATGAATATAAATGGGTGCAGTAGTCACAGAATGCTTTTAGTGTTATGAGAATTTTAAATGAGAGCCAGAATTTTGTAGTGATGGTTGCAAATTTCTCCTTTACCCATAAGATAATATAATCTGAAGGGGAAACAATATAAATATGACTATTTTGAGATCTAAAAGAATAATTTGATCATTCTAAAAGTTCAGTGGGGATGTTTGAGGTAAGGTATGTTGTACAAAGGCTGAGAAAATACAGACAAATAATTTTCATTCACTTTTGTAGCAAATAGTTGTTGTGTATTTGCTATGAGCCAAAGACTGTTAAATAAAGGCCTTATGGATACAGTAGTGAATAAACAAGGTTCCTTTTTTCATAGGTCTTACATTCTAGAACATAGGCTCTATGAGGGCAAGAATTTTGCCTGTTTTATTCACAATGTGTTTTCAGCACTTGAATTAGTGCCTGGCACATGTTAAGTGTTCAGTGTTTGTTTACTGAGTGACCAAATTCCAATGGGAAAATATAGACAAAAGGCAAATGAATAAAAGTAAAAAATATATATAACACAACTCTTATGTGGCTTTGGAACAAGATAATACAGAATTTCAGGTGGAAGGAGGAGAGTATAGTTTCCTTTGCATATGGTCAAGGAACATTTCACCTGAACTTTGAATGGTGTGAATGAGCCAGCCTGTGAAGACCTGGATGAAGAACATTACAGGCAGAGAGACTTCCACATGCAGAGAGACTGAGGTAGGCACAGAAAGCTGGTATGAATAGAGCAAAGTGAAAAAAGGGTTGAATAATATGAGGTGAGGACCCAAAGGTAGTCAGGGGGTCCATGTCTGTAGACAAATACAGGGAGTTTTGATTATTTTGAAATAAGCCATTAGAGAGTTTCAGGCAAGGGGAGTGACATGATCTGAATTATGTTTTTTAAGATTATTCTCCTTATCATGTGGACAATGAGTCATATTGGGCAAGAGTGAAAGTTGCTGGTTTTAATTTAGTGTGGAGATGAAGAGATAATGGGTAAATTTGAGATGTATTTTGAAGGTAGAGCCAAAAGAACTTGTTGAGCAATTTGAGTGTACTAGATGGGGAAAAGAATCAAAGATTAACGATTTTTACCTTGAACAGCTGGATGGATAAGTGATTGGGCCACATACTGAGATAGGGAAAATTAGTGGAGGGAGGATATAGAAAGGATGGACTGTTAGTCATCCATATCCTATCTAATATAAGAGTAATATGCAAATTAACCATCACTTCATGATAAAGATGGCAGCACCCACAGCCAATGAGGGACTATGCAAATTGATGTGACAAAGATGGAGGCGCCGGCCGGAGCCACGGAGCCAGCCAGAGTGGGTGGGAGGCAGGGGCTTGGGTTCCTTGGTTGCCCCAGCCAGCTCCATGGCTGCCACCCAGACAAAGCCATAGTGGCAGGGCTGAGGTAGAGCCAGTTAGGGGTGATCAGGCCAGGAGCAGAGGGCAGTTGGGGGTGATCAGGGGGTGGGGGAAATTGGGGGCAAGCAGGCCGCCAGGGGGGGCCAGATGGGGGTGAGCAAGCCTGTAGAGGGGGTGCAGTTGGGGCCGAGCAGGCCGGCGGAGGGGGTGCAGTAGGGAGCGAGCAGGCCGGTGGGGTGGGGGGGGGGGTAGTAGGTGGCGAGCAGGCCGTCATGGGGGACAGTTGGGGGGTGATCAGGCCACTAGGGAGGTGCAGTTGGGTGCAAGTAGGCTGGCAGGGGGCAGGTGGGTGTGATCAGGTTGTGGGGGTGGGGGATTGGGGCAAGCAGGCTGGCGGGGGGCAGTTGGGTGTGATCAGGTTGGTGGGGGGGCAGTTGGGGGCAATCAGGCCAGCAAAGGGGGGCAGTTGGAGTGAGAAGGCTGGAAGGGGGGGCAGTTGGGGACAAGTAGGCTGGCAGGCAGAGTGGTTAGGGGCGATCAGGCAGGCAGGCAGGTGAGCGGTTAGGAGTCAGCGGTTTGGGATTGATTGCGAGAGGGATGTCCCAGATTGGAGAGGGTGCAGGCCGCGTGAATTTCATGCACCAGGCCACTAGTTTAATTAGAATATGCAAGAATGTACTGCATTAAAGCAGTTTGCACAAGAGGTGTATAATCCGAAAGTCTTTAGTGTATAAATGACTTTTAAAGCTGTGCCCTGGTGTTCAGGTAGAAGAGGAGCTATTAGTGAAGTAGGAAGAAAATGAGGATAAATGTTTCAAGGAGGGGAAGAATATTGACTATGTCCCCTGGAAAGATGAGTAAGGGAAAGTGACTGTTGACTTTGTTTAAGTGGTGGGAAGAAAAGTCCAATTTGAATAATAGAAAAGAATGAATGGTGCATAAAGGGGTCACAGCAAATAGAGATGACTCTCTGGAATAGTTCTGCTATGAAAAGGAGTAGAAAGAAAATCAGGTGGGAACTGGAGCATCAACAAATGGTTTCTTTTAAAAATTACAAAGTTCTAAAACAAGGGGTGGGAAGCAAAGCTGAGCCTTCAAATTTTGTAGTTACTATCTAGAAAATTTCCAGTCTGCAAGTATAAGTAAGGGAGGTTAAAGTGGCTTCAGAGTACGGCACAAGAGATACACAGAGAGATCCCCTTAAGTCTCAGCTGAAAGTTGATCTGTGAGGAAACTCCTGAGGCTGGGGGGAAAGCAACTGGAAGGGAGGAGGAGGAACAGTCCTCGGAGCTCACAAAAGACTGGAAATACTGTATGTTGTATACTCACAGCTGGAGTGGAAAGCCCTCCTAACATAATGAGCATCAGATAAGAGTTCTCAGAAGGATTATTTCCTTAGTAGTAGAGTCAACTTAGCTTTAGACTAAAGACTGTTCTGTACTCCCCTAACAAAGATTAAACTCTAGCCTCAGAAGGATAACATTAATTTCAAGTAATTTAACTGTGTCCCAGAATAAAGCCCAACAATGTTTAAAGGAGTACTAAAAGTTTTTACAACAAAGTTTAATGTTTGGGACCCAATTTAAAAATTAGCAGGCATGCAAAGAAACTGGAGAATATAATGGGTAATTAAGGAGAAATTAATAAAAAGACATAGATATAACCCAGGTAATAGAATTAGTAGATAAAAATGTTAAAATAGCTATTATAAATAAAAATGTTATTAAAACTATATAATAGAATGAAATCATTAAAAAGGATAAAATTGTCCTATCCCTTCTCCTCCTACTCCAGGACTTTGCTCCTAAAAACTATTTTCTGTTTCTCTCCTGGATCAGCTAATTAGAGCAATTAGTTGATAAAGTTGGCAGTGGAAGGATGAGGTAGTTTATCCTATGATTCTATTTTCTCTATGAAGTATGAGATTAGGTCATCACCTCAGAGTGAGGGGACCTTGAGAGAGACAAAGGTAAGTGTGGGAAAGCTAACCTACTGGAGAAATGTGGTAGTATTGGTGAATTAGCTGAGGGGTATTTGTGATCATTTAAAGTGAGACCAGTTAGCCCTGGTCAGTGTGGCTCAGTTGGTTGGAGCTTCATTGCATGCGTCAAAAAGTCGCTGATTAGATTCTTGGTTCAGGACACATGACCAGGTTGCAGTCCTGGACCATACAGGAGGCAGCCAATCTCTCTCTCTCTCTCTCTCTCTCTCTCTCTCTCTCTCCTCCTTCCCTCCCTCTCCCTACCCTTTACCCTCTACCCTTTACCCTCCTCTCTCTTTAAAATCAATGAAAACATAAAAAAAAAAATAAAGTGAGACCAGTTAGCTCATTTGGACAATTGAATGTAAGTATTGAACTTGATTGAGTTCAAACACAAAATAGGTATTCTATCTAATAATAGGCAAGCATGGTAATTGACCGAACCTTCGCTCAATGCCTCCCATTGGCTAATCAGCGAGATACGCAAATTAACCCAACCAAGATGGCGGCTGGAAGCCACGCAGCTGAAGCGAGCAGGCGGCTTGCTTGCTCCAGTGATGGAGGAAGCCAAGGTTCCCCGCCTGCTGCGGCCCGGCTCTGAGCTCCGAAAGCAACAAAGTTTCAATTATAGAAGGTAAATAAATCCCAGAATAAAAATTTTAAAAAAGAAAAAAAGGAGAGGCTGGGAGCTTCAGTAGCCGGCCAGCCTGAAAACGGCCCTCAATCCCTCACCCAGACTTGCCAGGCACCCCAGTGGGGACCCCCACCCTGAAGGGGGTGTGACCAGCTGCAAACAGCCATCAGTCCCTCACCCAGGCTGGCCAGGCACCCCAGCGGGACCTCCACCCTGATCCAGGACACCCTTCAGGGTAAACCAGCCGGCCCCCACCCATGCACCAGGCCTCTATCCTATATAGTAAAAGGGTAATATGCAAACTGACCCTAACAGCAGAAAGACTGGGAATGACTGGTCACTATGACACACACTGACCACCAGGGGGCAGATGCTCAATGCAGGAGCTGCCCTCTGGTGGTCAGTGCGCTCCCACATGGGGGAGCTCTGCTCAGCCACAAGCCGAGCTGATGGCTGCCAGTACAGCGTTGGTGGTGGGAGCCTCTCCTGCCTCAGCAGCGCTAAGGATGTCCGACTGCAGCTTAGGTCTGCTCCCCGCTTTCAAGTGGACATCCCCCGAGAGCTGCTGGGCTGCCAGAGGGATGTCTGATTGCCAGCTTAAGCCCAGTCCCCCGGGGAGCAGGCCTAAGCCAGCAGGCAGTCCTCCCCTGAGGAATCCCAGACTGCGAGAGGGCACAGGCCAGGCTGAGGGACCCCACCCCACTGAGTGCACAAATTTTTGTTCACTGGACCTCTAGTATAATAATGTTTTTCTAGGGTTACTCAGAAAATATGAAGGAAGAGAAGATTGAGGTAGATTATCATGATAATAGAACTTGGGATCTAAACGGGCTAAGCAGGGGAAAAAAGACAACAGGTAGCTGATGAAAAGTTGGGAAGTGGTAGAACTCAGTGGAACAGAGAACTCTATGAAATAGCTTTGTTGGACTAGGTGAAACTAAATGGGAAGGGTAGTTGTTAATGAATGAGATGTTTGAATTTAGATTTTAGAGGTGGCACAATTAGTAGTGAAAACAAGATCTAGAGTATAAACACAGGAGTGGTGACTGAGGTAGAGAAATGAGAAAAGATTAGTGTGGGTGAGAAGGTCATGGTACTAGATGTATGTATCATTCATACAGATATTGTCACTAAGAATGATACCAGAAATGTAGTAGTAGTTGAAAAGACTGTGAGCTCTGTGACCAAGAGAGTGTATATGACAACTTTAGGGGGGTTATGATTTTTGAAAGGACAACAATAAAAGGACTAGCAATGGAAAGGGAAGCAAGAGGATAAACACTTAACCCATCTGTTAGTATGTGAGACATGGGAAAATAAATGGTTTCTGCTCAAAAGGGCTATTGTATAGGGAGTACTGTTTTTAGAAGACACTGACAGGCTTCAGGTCAGGCAAGAAAATGAGGGAATATTAAAAGAAGTTGAGAGGGAAACCAAGATGGCAGTGTAGGTAAACGCTGGTACTCGCTGCCTCCCACAATCACATCAAAATTACAATTAAAATACAGAACAGCCATCATTCAGAACCACCTGAAAGCTGGCTAAATGGATGTCCTACAACTAAGAAGTAAAGAAGAAAGCACATTGAGACTGATAGGAGGGGCAGAAGCATGGAATGGGCTGGGCTGGCACCCACATGAGCTATTTTTTTAAATCTAGAGGGAGATTATTCCTACTGAGGCCACTGGAGGGTGCAAGGAGTCCCAGCTCCACACCTAATTCCCCACCCAGGGCCCCAGAGCTGGGAAGAGAAGTCCCTGTAACTTTGGGCTATAAAAACCAGTGGGGATTGTGGCTAAAGGACAGAGAAGCTGCTGGAGACTCGAGTGTTCCTCTTACAGGACCGGGCACAAATTTATTCGGACTCACTTCCTCTGAGCTCCAGCGAGCCAAGAGGCATTGGGGGCCCAGACACATCTGGGAGAAACTAGCTTGTCTGGCATTAGGGCAGGAACTTGGGGGCCCCTTTTTACCAGACAGAGGTGCTTGCAGGGGTCATTATTCCTAGGCTGAGACCTCCCCTGTCCCAGGGCTGACTGGCAACCATATCTCAGTCCCCATCAACCTGGAGCACACTGTTCCACCCTGGTGATTCCCTGAGACCCCGATCCATCCAGTTTGCAGCACTACCCAAGTAGCAGCTTTTCCATATGAATGGCCTGTCCTTACTCAGGCTTCAGACTTGGCTAAAATTCTCTCAAAGAAGCTGCAGCTGGTGACAGTGTGTCCCAAACCTATCAAAGGCCCAAGACTCAGCACTAGCACCAGCCTGCCTTGCTTCACAGCTGGGCCTTGCCTGGGCACTTTCAAACCCGATACAAATAGGAGGAAGCTGCAGATCTCTGTAGCTCCTGCCGAGTGGCACTATGCAGTGGCTGACTTTGCACCTCCCTGGAAAACCAAAAGCCATGCTCCTGGTGGACAGCTTCAGACCATAGCAGATTACAACTCTACACATCCACAAGCAACACACTCAAGGGGCAGACTCAGAGAGCACCATAGCCCTACTGAAGCAAGTCCTGCTCCATAGGGGTGTCTCCTGCATAGCAGCTCTCCCACTGTAGTCACAGATGGTCCTCACAGCCAGTTGGCCTGGATGTCAATTCCTCCCAGTGACACTAACAGCAATCAAGCCTTAATTACACGACTGTGCACACAGCCCACAGAGGCACATACCTAGAGTGCCCAGCTCAGGTGACTGGGGAGACTGAACCACTGGGCCCTACAGGACACGTGCTACACGAGGCCACTGTACCAACTCCAGGAGACAGTACATAGAAACAAACACAGGGAAGCAGCCAAAATGTGGAGACAAACATATCACAAATGGAAGAAAGCAAATTAATTGACACAGTTCAAAACCACATCTATACATTTACTTAAGGGTCTTCATGAGACCTTCAAGAGACTTAGTGAGACTTTAAAGGATATTAGTGAGAATGTCAAAGACATGAAAAAGGACCAGTCAGAAATTAAGCATACACTAACTGAAATGAATAATTTACAGGGATTCAACAGAAGATTCCAAGAATCAAATAAATGATTTGTAATATGAGGAAGCAAAAGACACCCAAGCAGAAGAGCAAAAAGAATCCAAAAATATGAAGATAGTATAATGAGCCTCTGGGAGAACTTCAAGTATACCAATGTTCACATTATGGGGATAACAGAAGGAGAAGAAATAGAGCAAGATACTGGATACCTATTTGAAGAAATGTCAGAAAACTTACCCTGCTTGGTGAAAGAAACACAGAGAGTCCCAAACAAGAGGAACCCAAAGAGGCCCACACCAAGACACATCACAATCAAAATGCCAACGGCTAAAGACAAAGACAGACTCTTAAAAGCAGTTAACTACCTACAAAGGATTGCCCATACAACTGCCAGCTGATTTCTCAACAGAAACTATGCAGGCCAGGAGGGAGTGGCAAGAAATATTCTAAGTGATGAATAGCAAGGATTTGACAAGATTACCCAGCAAAGCTATCATTTAGAATTAAAGGTCAGATAAAGAACTTCACAGACAAGAAAAAGCTAAAGGTTCATCACCAACAAACCAGTATTACATGAAAAGTTGAAGGGTATTCTTTAAGAAGAGGAGGAAGAAGAACAAAAATAGGAACAATAAAATTGCAATAAATACATACCTATCAACAATTGAATCTAAAAACCAAAATAAACTGTTAAGAAATCTAATAAACAGAATAAACTGGTGAATAAAATAGAATCAGAGGTATGGAAATGGAACATACTTACAATTCTCAGAGGGAAGTGGGGGGGAGGGGAGGGCGGGAAGAGATTAAGCAAAGATCTTATATGCATACCTATACAGTACTACCTATGAGTACAGACAATATATAGGGTGGTGAAGACCTGGGGCAGGGAAGGAACTGGGTAGAGGGTAGGAACTGGAGGGGGAAAAAGAGGGACATCTGTAATACTCTCAACAATAAAGACTTTTAAATAAAATAGAATAAAAAAAAGAATGCAATAACATATCTAGAAAAAAGAGAAAAGTTGAGACCATAAAGAGGAGTTTACTTATCATATCTTTATTCTAGAGAACAGAATGGAAGAGTTTGGGAAGGTGAGGAAAGAGAAAAATGGATCAGACTGGGAATATTGAGATGAGAATGGTGATAAGAGCCAGGGTAATGCAGTTAAGTCTTGAACTTTATTGGTAATGGATAATAAGAATGATGGGGTTTATCCAGCCAAACTCAGATGCACAGACAGTTCAAGATACCTTTCTACCAGATATTCTGAACTGTACTGGACCACTCCTGCAGCTAGAGATATATTACCTGTAGGAAGTTCAACCCCACTAGATAGAAACTCGTGGCTCAGTGAACTCCAAGGAGTATCACTTCTGCTGCACAGTTGTATAAATGCCTTTACAAAGAAGGATCTTTATACAGCATACTTGTTTCAGAACCTTTGGGGTTGCTATTGAATCTCTGCGAACTCTCCCTCCTCTAATGTAGTTCTCAACAGGAACAGAGACTATACCATTGTATACTGGGTATGTGAGGGGAGATGGGCAGATATCTCTCTTTAGGTTCTTAGGTTAAGAGTAATTTGTATTTGAGAAGCTGTACTTACAGAACTACATCTGAGAAGGCTCAATGTACTTGAATCCAATGTCACTCTCAGGACATTCTGGAAACTTTGAGGATGCTTTTAATTGTCACAATTTAGGGAAGACACTGTTGGGGCCAGGAACGGTGTAAGTTCCACCATGAAAAGGATTGTCCTGCAAAAACAAAGAATCACCCACATAACTTTTGACTATCCCATAGAATATCCCAGTAGGTGAAATTTGATGTAAATCAAGGCATTTGGATCTATGAATTCCTGTTAAAAGATTAGGATGTCCTCTTTATTCTGAAATGTTTATAGTTTCTTCTTAACTGGTCTCCCCACTCCATAGTTTTCAGATTTCTAAACCCTTCAAAGTTATCAGGGTGTTATTTTAAATATGTGAGTCTGGTTATTACTTTGATATCTAAAAATTCTTAAATTATTTATTTTTGTGGGAGAATAAAATGCAAAAACTTCTTAATGGGCTTTAATGTCCTTGGCCTTCATATCCCAACTTTCCCTTGATTTTCCTTAAGCCCTGTATTACCTATTTATTGCTACATAACAAATTACTCTCAAATTTAGCAGTTTAAGACAAAAAACACTTTCTTGTGTCACACAGTTTCTGAGGTCTAGGAGTCTCAGAGCAGCTTATCTGGATTAGAGTGGCCCAGGTTCCTTCACAAAGTATTAAGGGCTGTGGTCTTCTAAAGGCTTGAGCTCAATCACATAATTGCTAGCAACTTCAATTCCTTTTTGACTGGAGGCCTTTCTTCATGAGCTTCTCCATTATTGTATCAGTGTTATCACAGCATAGCAGCAGGCTTCACCCTAAGGTAGTAATACAGAAGACAAGAGAGGGCACTTAGGACAGAAACTACCGTCTTTTATGACCTAACTAGAGGCCTGGTGTACGAAATTCGTGCACTCGAGGGGGTCCCTCAGCCTGACCAGCACCCTCTTGCAGTCCAGGGAGTGGGCCTAAGCCGTCCGTAGGACATCCTTAGCGCTGCTGTGGAGGCAGGAGAGGCTTCAGCCACCGCCACTGCCACTGCACTCGCCAGCTGTGAGCCTGGCTTCTGGCTGAGCAGCGCTCCCTCTATGGGAGCACACTGACCATCAGGGGGCAGCTCCTGCTTTGAGCGTCTGCCCCCTGGTGGTCAGTGCGTGTCATAGCTACCTGTTGTTCCACCGTTTGGTCATTTGCATATTAACCTTTTATATAGGATTTTGTAATCTACATACCTTCACTTCTGTCATATGCTATTGGTCATATAAACCAACCCTGGTAAAAATGTAGGAGGGAACTACACAGGCAGTGAATGCCTTGAGTTAGGGATCATTGGAGGCTGGCCACCACGATCTCCACATGCAGAATATTTTCATGTGGAAATATGAAAATATTTCCTCCCTAAACCCACCAAAGTCTCATCCCATTACAGTATCAGGTCACAGTCTAGAACAGCCGTGAGCAAACTACGGCCCGCGGGCCGGGCCGAATCCTGCCCTTTTGAAATGAATAAAACTAAAAAAAAAAAAAAGACCGTACCCTTTTATGTTATGATGTTTACTTTGAATTTATATTAGTTCACACAAACACTCCATCCATGCTTTTGTTCCGGCTCTCCGGTCCAGTTTAAGAACCCATTGTGGCCCTCCAGTCAAAAAGTTTGCCCACCCCTCGTCTAGAATATCCAAATTGTGTTCAGGTACAATGAGGCTTCTCAGATGTAGTTCAGTAAGTACAGCTTCTTAAATATAAATTCCTCTCAATCTAAGAACCCAAAGAGAGGTATCTGCCCATCTCCCCTCACATACTCAGTATATATATTAGGTTAGGCTTAGGATAATTATTTTTTTTTTGTTTTAATTGTTTTATTGCTTAAAGTATTACAAAAAGTATTACATATGTCTCCTTCCCCCCCCCCCCCCCCACCGCCCTTGACAATCCCCTGGCCTCCCGTACCCCCCAGTGTCTTATGTCCATTGATTATGCTTATATGCATGCATACAAGTCCTTCAGTTGATCTCTTACCCACCCCCCTCCTGCCCCCCAACCCTTCCCGGCCTTCCCGCTGTAGTTTGATAGTCTGTTCAAGGCTGTTCTACCTCTGTATCTATTTTTGTTCATAAGTTTATAATGGTCTTTATTATCCATGAGTGAGTGAGATCATGTGGTGTTTTTCCTTCATTGACTGGCTTATTTCACTCAGCATAATGCTTTCCAGTTCCATCCATGCTGTCACAAATGGTAAGAATTCCTTCTTTTTTACAGCAGCATAATATTCATCATATAGATGTACCACAGTTTTCTAATCCATTCATCTGCTGATAGGCACCTAGGCTGTTTCCAGTCTTAGCTATGGTGAATTGTGCTGCGATGAACATAGGGGTGCATATATCCTTTCTGATTGGTGTTTCTGTTTTCTTGAGATATATTCCTAGAAGTGGGATCACTGGGTCAAATGGGAGTTCCATTTGTAGTTCTTTGAGGAAACTCCATACTGTCTTCCATAGTGGCTGCACCAGTCTGCATTCCCACCAGCAGTGCACAAGTGTTCCTTTTTCTCCACATCCTCTCCAGCACTTGTCGTTTGTTGATTTGTTGATGACAGCCATTCTGACAGGTGTGAGATGGTACCTCATTGTTGTTTTGATTTGCATCTCTTGGATGATTAGTGACTTTGAGCATGTTTTCATATGTCTCTTGGCTTTCTGAATGTCCCCTTTTGAAAAGTGTCCTTTGCCCATTTTTTGATTGGATTGTTTATCTTTTGTTAAGTTGTATGAGTTCCCTATAAATGTTGGAGATTAAACCCTTATCGGTGATAACATTGGCAAATATGTTTTCTCCCATGCAGTGGGCTTTCTTGTTGTTTCGTTGGTTTCTTTTGCTGTGCAGAAGCTTTTTATTTTGATGTAGTCCCATTTGTTTATTTTCTCTTTAGTTTCCAATGCCCTAGGAGCTGTATCGGTGAAAGAATAATTGTTATAAAAACATTCCTATTCAAAGGAAGACAGAAGGTAGGGGGGCAGGAGGCACAAGGGTACTGTTCCTGCTGTTATATAGCATTTCTGAAATCCAGTCAGGCAAATGATGGTAGTTTCTTGGTTAAGCATCATTTCCTGGAGATAATTCACCAAAGGCTCTCAGCTTTGCCCTTTGTGCATTTGGTTCTACCTTCTATTCACCTTTTCCTTTTCCATTAAAGGTAGAACATGTTTGTTACTGAGTTTTCTTAGCTTACTTCCTGCCAAAATTTTTAGACTCTGAAGGCCTCTTTTTATTTTGTATCATCTCTGGTCTCTCAGTTCAAGCTGGCAGTGTTCCTGAATATATAATTCTTTTAAAAAACTTTGTGGATTTTATTGAGATCTATTCCATTAGTTGGAAAGCCATACCCATAAGTGCCTTTGAGTTAAACCTTTCACTGCCTTGAGCTTTTGCTGGAGACAACACTCTTAAGCTTTCTAAAATTTAGCTTCATTGTTTGATTGAGAAAATCTTTGATGCACATAATCCTCTTCAGCAGGCCTTTTGTCTGCTGAAGCACCATCTCTGATCTTTCTGAAATCTTAGAAGATTTTTAGTTACTCCCTTGCTTAGTTTTTTAGACCATGTTTTTTTGTCAGTACCCTCCATTTGATCGTGGCTCAGAATCCATTGCTAAATTTTAGCATTGTTTGCAATCGAGAGAGACTACAAATTTTCAAAATCAAGTCCTGGGTCCTCATTTTTACAATATATATCACATAAACAAGGCAGTGCTTTCAAGTTTCTGGATGAAAATCACCTTAGCCAGATAACACAATTCATTAGGTAAATTTCTACTTTTCACATAACTACTAAAGGTAACAGTGTTATTAATTTTCTGCCCTCACCTGTAGCTTTATAAAATACCTTAAGGCTTTCATTAATTGCTTCTTCACTAATACTGTCCTCAAAGGCCATGATCTAGTTCCAAAGCCATCCCAACAATTGAGATTTGTGACAAAGTGAGGACTCTCAGTACCAACTTATGTGTTAGTAATATATTGCTGCATAACTACTTATCTCTAATTTACCAGCTTAAACACATCAATCTCAGAGTTTCTGAGGATCAGGAATCTGAGTGGTTCTGCTCAATAAACTATTGTACTTAATGTCTTAGTTCCTCACTTCTGCCTTTGCTTACACTGCCCCTCTTTACCCCAAATGTCTTTCCTGTATTCACTCAACACACTTCTGTTTGCTTTCAACTTTTATGAACACTTTCTTGGCTTGCCCTTTTTAAGCCCTATGACAGCATCCACACTTTAAGAAAATTTATGTTGCTATGAAAAAAGCTCATAGATTTATTGAATTTTGAGTCCCTCCTACAGTTGCCTTGGCAGTGCCAGATCAAATGATTTCACAGGCTGGATACTCCCCACCCTTGCTTTATATGATGATTTCTTACAAGACCTGTCAAAGCAGAAACAATGTTGTAACTTAAAAGATAATACTGTTCTGGTACAAATGTTTCTTTAATAAATGTTTAAGTAGTTTTGGAAAATATAGGTACTTTATGATTATTTGGGTTTGAAAAATGAGAATCAGATACCTGTTTGAACATTTGGAACAAGGCTAATAAAGTAAGATTTAAGCTGTGCTTTCTGTAAGATTGGGAAGGATGTGACATTCTAATAATTTAAGCCAGAAAAAATTTCATGGCTTTCCCAAAATAATGTTTTGTGAAACACTGTGCTAAAAGTATGTATATTGTGTTAACAAACATTTATAAACTTATGAAGTATAATGCTAAAGAGTATATAATGGAGTTCACAGATATCTTGTCCTTCAAGGGGCTTATACTTCATATGGTAAGTAGACCATGATCTGGGACAATCCTTTTAAGTCCAAAGGGACTTAAAAGGTAGATTAGAAATATCTATTTTTACTTTGGGTAGTTTATGTAATCAATAAAAGTAAAATCATGTAAAACCAAAATTAGTTAATTTTACTCTAACGTTCTTATATTAAAATTCCTTTTTTCTGATCTGAAAGTGTTAATGAAAATCAAGATTTTGGTTGCAGTTACCTTTTTATTACCTTGAAGTTTTCTTTTCATCTATTGTGACATCTTTACACTTTATATGAGAATCGTATATGAATTCTCCCCCATAGTAAGTTTTTCCTTTATAATGTAATTTCAATAAAAGAAAAGCAATCTTTTTTTCTGTATACCAGGAAATGTCATAGAATCAACTCTATAAAAATATATTCCTAGATTCCTTTGTATTGTGTTTTTTTTAATTAAATCTTTATTGTTCAGATTATTACATTTGTTCCTCTTTTTTCCCCCCCATAACTCCCCTCCTCCCAGTTCCCGCCCCACCCTCCGCCCTCACTCCCCACCCACTGTCCTCATCCATAGGTGCACGATTTTTGTCCAGTCTCTTCCCGCATCTCCCACACTCCTTTGCCCCCCAAGAATAGTCAGTCCATTCCCTTTCTATGTCCCTGATTCTGTTATAATCACCAGTTCATTCTGTTCATCAGATTATTTATTCACTTGATTCTTAGATTCACTTGTTGATAGATGCGTATTTGTTGTTCATAATTTGTATCTTTACCTTTTTCTTCCTCTTCCTCTTCTTAAAGGATACCTTTCAGCATTTCATATAATCCTGGTTTGGTGGTGATGAACTCCTTTAGCTTTTCCTTATCTGTGAAGCTCTTTATCTGACCTTCAATTCTGAATGATAGCTTTGCTGGATAAAGTAATCTTGGTTGTAGGTTCTTGGCATTCATCACTTTGAATATTTCTTGCCACTCCCTTCTGGCCTGCAAAGTTTCTGTTGAGAAATCAGCTGACAGTCGTATGGGTATTCCCTTGTAGGTAACTGAGTTTCTTTCTCTTGCTGTTTTTAAGATTCTCTCTTTATCTTTTGCTCTTGGCATTTTATTTATGATGTGTCTTGGTGTGGTCCTCTTTGGATTCCTTTTGTTTGGGGTTCTCCGAGCTTCTTGGACCTGTAAGTCCATTTCTTTCACCAGGTGGGGGAAGTTTTCTGTCATTATTTCTTCAAATAGGTTTTCAATATCTTGCTCTCTCTCATCTTCTGGCACCCCTATAATTCTGATGTTGGTACGCTTGAAGCTGTCCCAGAGACTCCTTACACTATCCTCGCATTTTTGGATTCTTTTTTCATTTTGCTTTTCCGGTTGGGTGTTTTTTGCTTCCTCGCATTTCAAATCATTGACTTGATTCTTGCGCTCCTCTGGTCTGCTGTCGGGAGTCTGTATAATATTCGTTATTTCAGTCCGTGTATGCTTAATTTCTAGTTGGTTCCCCAATATAAGATCGAGGGTCTCATTAGTTTTCTTGTAGATCTCATTAAGTTTATCGGCGGCTTCTAAACAGTTCTTGAGAGACCTTAAAAGTGTGGTTCTGAACTCTATATCTTCCATTGACAATTTTGTCCTGTTTCTTTGTCTCTGCATTTTGTTATGCTTCCTTGGTGCACCCCCTAGTGGTCTTTGTTCGCAGTCTTATAGTTAAATCTTGATTGTTGTAGCTAATACCAGCTAGGGTTTGACCTCCAGGCCAAGTGGCTATGAGAATCAGCTGTGTCAGCAGTGAGAGAACTTCTGTCCTCTAGGGAGGTGCTAATCTAGCCTTTGCCTGAGGCTATCCGGCAAATGCCTCTGTGCAGGGCTTGGGCGGGGCGGGTCGCACAGGATCAATAGGGTGGGCCGGAGAGAGCAGTTATGGCGGCTCTCAGTCCTGTCCCCAGGGGCTCTGCCTCTCTGAGTCCCAGCACCCGCTGCAAAGCTCGGAGAGAAAGCTGCACTCGCTCTGACGGAAGCCACACAGTCCCGCTTCTCCCGTTTGAGTCTGGGTCCCTAAAGACTCGCCCGTATCTGGAGCTCAGAGTTTGCGACTCCCTCCCGATTGAAAACGCCAACCGGGCCTTCCGCCGCCAGCCCGCTCCGCGCACTCCGCACCTCAGAATTTGACTTCAGCACTGTGCCTCCTCTGAGTGTCCGTATGCGTTTCTCTTTCCTCCTAGTTGTAGGACTTCCACTCAGCCAGCGTTCCAGTGGTTCTGGGTGATGTCCCTTCCGTTTTTTTGGTTTCACTTTTGAAGTAGTTGTTCAAAGCAGCAAACTCCGGCGTTAACCTATGCCGCCATCTTGGTTTCTCTGTATTGTGTTTTTAAACACACTATTTAAAAACATCTTGTTGAACTCTTATCTTTTATCTCAACTTCTATGCTATGATTTTGTAGCATACACTTCAGAAATTTCTGCTAACTTTTGTAGTGATGAGAAATGTTTTGTTTTTCTTGGGATGGGGCAGAATAAGAAATGCTTATGATAGAATTAACATTTTTCCTGGTCTTTATATTTTTAGGTTTGGATTTTTCATATAAAATTCTTAATTCTTATTTATATCTAAAACTCATTTTTCATGGATGCCTAATACTTTGTATCACTAACAAGAAATCAATTAAGTAACTATAATGTTTCTTTATTTCTGGCTCAGCTAAATTAAATCCTCTCTGGAATAAAACTTAAATTTGGATTTAAAAACATCTGCAATTTCTAAGATTCAGATCTAGAAAATTTTTACCAGTTAGCCTGCCTTATCATTTGAAAAATAATGGAATATAATCTAATGTTTACTGTATGAAGTGACATGAAACAAGATGACCAATATTCCTAATATATGTGTATTTTCTAAAAGCATTACTGGGGCCTGTTAAGAGTCATTCTTGTGGTATAAATATGTAGCATATTGGTGTTATGCTGTCAAAGTGTCATATACTAGACCTTACTATATATTCTGGCCATACCTCTTTTTTTTTTTTTTAACGGTAACTAACATTTAAAATTTTATTTATCATTAGTAAAATTTAATGATTAGTAAAAGCAGTGTTTGACTATTTTTTTTCAAGAAAAACGATCTTAATTAAAATAATGTTACATGCAGTAAACATTAATATCTCAAGAAATGATTTTAAATATAATGTTACATGCAATAAACACCAACTATTCGAGAAAAATGACCTTACATATAATATTACATGCAATAAACATTAATATTTCAAGAATAAAAGTATTTTAAGTGTAATAATATTACCAAAACTGTGCTAACATAGTATGATATCACAAAAGTTGTAGGAAATACTGAAAATCTGCAAATAACAGGATTATTTCTATTATTTTCTAGCATATTCCCTCCCTCCCTTGCTCTGTTTTTGTTCATCAGTTTCCATTGTTCATTATATTCCACAAATGAGTGAGGTCATATGATATTTATATTTCTCTGACTGGGTTATTTTGCTTAGCATGATGCTTTTAAAGTCTATTTTGTCAGATATGAATATTGCTACTCCACCTTTTTTTTTCTTTTCTGTTTGCATGGATAATTTTTTCCCCTCCCTTCACTTTCATCCTGTGTGTGTCTTTTGTTTTCAGGGGGGTCTCTTGTAGACAGCATATAGTTGGGTCGTTTTTTGTATCCATTCAGCTACACTACACCTTTTGATTGGAGAATTTAATCCATTTACATTTAGGATTATTATTGAGAGGTATTATTTATAGCCATTTTAATTCTGTATGGCTAGGTTTCTCTCTCTGTTTCTTCTCCTCAGCAATCCCTTAGAGCAGTCCCTTTAGCATTTCTTGTAATGCTGGCTTGGTGGTGATGAACTCCTTTAGCCTTGTTTTGTGTGGGAAGCTCTTTATTTGACTGTCTATTTTGAATGATAGCCTTGCTGGACATAGTAATCTTGGTCTCAGATCCTTGCTTCCCATTACCTTGAATATTTCATGGCATTCCTTTCTGGCCTTTAGAGTTCCTGATGAGAAATGAGGTGTCAGCCTTATGGGAACTCCTTTGTAGATAAGTTTTCTCTTGCTGTCTTTAAGATTTTCTCTTAGTCTTTAATTTTTGGCATTTTAATTACGATGTGTCTGGGTGGAGGTCTGTTTGGGTTATTCTTATTTGGGGATCTCTGTGCCTCCTGAACTTGTGTTACTTTTTCCTTTACCAGATTGGGGAAGTTTTCTGCCATTATTTCTTCAAACACCTTCTCTATCCCTTTCTCCCTTTTTGCTTCTTCTGGCACACCTACTATTCTAATATTGTTATGTTTCACATTGTCCCACAGCTCCCTTAAGCTGTCCTCCTGTTTTTTAATTGTTTTTTCTTTTTGGTTTTCTGATTGAGTGATATTTTCAACTCTGTCTTCTAATTCACTGATTCAATCCTCAGCTTCCCCTAATCTGCTGTGTTTTCCTTACAATGTGTTCTTTATTTGTGTTATGTCAATCTTTATCTCAGACTGTTCTGTTTTCATAGTTACTCTTTTTATTTTTATTGCTTAAAGTATTACAAAAAGTATTACATATGTCTCCTTCCCCCCCCCCCCCCGCCCTTGACAATCCCCTGGCCTCCCCTACCCCCCAGTGTCTTATGTCCATTGGTTATGCTTATATGCATGCATACAAGTCCTTTGCTTGATCTCTTACCCACCCCCCTCCGGCCCCCCACCCTCCCCGGCCTTCCTGCTGTACTTGGACAGTCTGTTCGAGCAGCTCTGCCTCTGTATCTATTTTTGTTCATAAGCTTATAATGGTCTTTATTATCCAGAAATGAGTGAGATCATGTGGTATTTTTCCTTCATTGACTGGCTTATTTCACTTAGCATAATGCTCTCCAGTTCCATCCATGCTGTTGCAAATGGTAAGAATTCCTTCTTTTTTATAGCAGCATAGTATTCCATCGTGTAGATGTACCACAGTTTTCTAACCCATTCATCTACAGATGGGCACTTAGGCTGTTTCCAGATCTTAGCTATGGTGAATTGTGCTGCTATGAACATAGGGGTGCATATATCCTTTCTGATTGGTGTTTCTGGTTTCTTGGGATATATTCCTAGAAGTGGGATCACAGGGTCAAATGGGAGTTCCATTTGTAGTTCTTTGAGGAAACTCCATACTGTCTTCCATAGTGGCTGCACCAGTCTGCATTCCCACCAGCAGTGCACAAGTGTTCCTTTTTCTCCACATCCTCTCCAGCACTTGTCGTTTGTTGATTTGTTGATGACAGCCATTCTGACAGGTGTGAGATGGTACCTCATTGTTGTTTTGATTTGCATCTCTTGGATGATTAGTGACTTTGAGCATGTTTTCATATGTCTCTTGGCTTTCTGAATGTCCCCTTTTGAAAAGTGTCCTTTGCCCATTTTTTGATTGGGTTGTTTATCTTCCTTTTGTTAAGTTGTATGAGTTCCCTATAAATTTTGGAGATGAGGCCCTTATCAGATATGACATTGGCAAATATGTTTTCCCACACAGTGGGTTTTCTCGTTGTTTTGTTGATGGTTTCTTTTGCTGTGCAGAAGCTTTTTATTTTGATGTAGTCCCATTTGTTTATTTTCTCTTTGGTTTCCAATGCCCTAGGAGCTGTATCGGTGAAGAAATTGCTTCAGCATATGTCTGAGATTTTGTTACCTTGGGATTTTTCTAGTATTTGTATGGTTTCCCGTCGTATATTTAAGTCCTTTATCCATTTTGAGTTTATTTTTGTGTATGGTGAAAGTTGGTGGTCTAGTTTCATTTTCTTGCATGTATCTGTCCAATTTTCCCAACACCATTTATTGAATAGACTATCTTGACTCCATGCTATGCTCTTGCCTCCTTTGTCAAATATTAATTGAGCGTATTGGTTTGGGCTGATTTCTGGGCTCTCTATTCTATTCCATTGATCTATATGTCTGTTCTTGTTCCAGTACCAGGCAGTTTTGAGAACAGTGGCTTTGTAATACAGCTTGATATCTGGTATTGAGATCCCACCTACTTTGTTCTTTCTCAGGATTGCTGCAGCTATTCGGGTCTTTTTTTATTCCAGGTGAATTTTTGGAGAGTACGTTCTAGGTCTGTGAAATATGCCATTGGTTTTTTAATGGGAAGTGCGTTGAATTTATAGATTGCTTTGGGTAGTATGGACATTTTAATGATGTTGATTCTACCAATCCAAAAACATGGTATGTTCTTCCATCTCTTTATGTCTTCCTCTATCTCTTTTTTCAATGTCCTGTAGTTTTCTGAGAAGAGGTCTTTTACCTCTTTAGTTAAGTTTATTCCTAGGTAGCTTAATTTTTTTGGTGCGATGGTAAATGGAATTGCTTTTTTAGTCTCTCTTCCTGCACATTCACTATTGGTGTATAGAAATGCCATAGATTTATTGGCATTAATTTTGTATCCTGCTACATTGCCGAATTCTTTTATTAAGTCTAATAGTTTATTGATGGAGTCTTTGGGGTTTTTAAGTATAATATCATGTCATCTGCAAATAAGGACAGTTTTACTTCTTTTTTTCCAATTTGGATGCCTTTTATTTCTTCTTCTTGTCTAATTGCAGTGGCTAATACTTCCAGTACTATGTCGAACAGGAGTGGTGAGAGTGGGCATCCCTGTCTTGTTCCTGTTCTTAGGGGAAATGGTGTTAATTTTTGTCCATTGAGTATGATCTTGGCTGTGGGTTTGTCATATATGGCTTTTATTACGTTGAGGTATGATCCTTCAATTCCCACCTTGCTGAGAGTTTTTATCAAAAATGGGTGTTGAATTTTGTCAAACGCTTTTTTTGCATCAATTGAAATGACTGTGTGTTTTTTTCTTTCAATCTGTTTATGTGATATATCACGTTTATTGATTTGCGGATATTGTACCATCCTTGCATCCCTGGGATAAATCCTACTTGGTCGTGGTGTATGATCTTTCTGATGTACTGCTGGATCCGATTTGCTAAGATTTTGTTGAGGATTTTGGCATCTATGTTCATGAGGTATATTGGCCTGTAATTCTCTTTCATTGTGTTGTCTTTACCTGGTTTTGGTATTAGGGTGATGCTGGCTTCATAGAATGAGCTTGGAAGTGTTCCTTCCTCTTGGATTTTTTGTAGTAGTCTGAGGAGGATAGGTTTTAGTTCTTCCTTGAATGTTTGGTAAAACTCCCCTGTGAAGCCGTCTGGTCCTGGGCTTTTGTTTGCTGGAAGCTTTTTGATGACTGCTTCAATTTCTTCCATAGTTATTGGCCTATTGAGATTCTTAGATTCTTCCTGATCAAGTGTTGGAATGTTGTATTTTTCTAAGAATATGTCCATTTCCTCCAGGTTGTCCAGTTTGTTAGAGTAGAGTTTTCCATAGTATTTATTAACAATCATTTGTATTTCTGTGGGGTCTGTTGTTATTTCGCCTCTATCATTTCTGATTTTGTTGATTTGGGTCCTTTCTCTTTGCTTCTTGGTGAGCCTGGCTAGAGGTTTGTCAATCTTGTTTATCCTTTCAAAGAAGCAGCTCTTGGTTTCATTGATTTTCTGTATTGTTTTTTTGGTCTCTATGTCATTTATTTCTGCTCTAATCTTTATTATCTCCTTTCTTCTGCTCACTCTGGGCTTTTCTTGTTGCTCTCTAATTCTTTGAGCTGTAGAGTTAGATGATTTACTACCATTTTTTCTTGTTTTATGAGATAGGCCTGTAGAGCTATAAACTTTCCTCTCAGGACTGCTTTCATTGCGTCCCAAAGGTTTTGTATTGTTGTGTTTTCATTGTCATTAGTTTCCAGGATGTTTTTAATTTCTTCTTTGATCTCATTGGTAACCCAATCAATATTTAATAACGTGCTATTCAGCATCCAAGTGTTTGAGTATTTTGAGTTGTTTTTGTTGTAGTTTATTTCTAATATTATGGCCTTGTGGTCTGAGAAGATGCTTGGTATGATTTCAGTCTTCTTGAATTTGGGGAGACTTTGTTTGTGACCCAATATGTGGTCTATTTTTGAAGATGTCCCATGAGCACTTGAGAAGAATGTGTATTTTGTGGCTTTGGGGTGAAGTGTTCTGAAGATGTCAATTAAGTCCATCTGATCTAGTGAGTCATTTAGGATTGCTGTTTCTTTGCTGAGTTTTTGTCTAGCGGATTTATTCAGTGATGTCAGTGGTGTATTAAAGTCCCCTACTATGATTGTATTGTTGTCGATCTCGCCCCTGATATCTTCTAGGAGTTTTCTTACGTATTTGGTTGCTCCTGCATTGGATGCATATATGTTTATCAGGGTTATATCCTCTTGTTGTATTGATCCCTTTAGTGTTATGAAGTGGCCTTTCTTATCTCTTATTATGGGCTTCACTTTGAGTTCTATTTTGTCTGATATAAGTATTGCTACTCCAGCTTTTTTTTCATTTCCATTTGCCTGAAAGATATTTTTCCACCCCTTCACTTTCAGTCTGTGTGAGTCCCTTTTAATGAGGTGGGTCTCTTGTAGACAGCAAATACATGGGTCATGTTTTTTTATCCATTCAGCCACTCGATGTCTTTTGATTGGACCATTTAGTCCATTTACGTTTAAAGTTATTATTGAAAGGTACTTGTTTGTAGCCATTTCTATTTTTTTTGTGTGGCTGTTTTCTTTCTGGGCTTTTTAGTTCTTCTTTTTACACCAGTCCCTTTAGCATTTCTTGCATTGCTGGCTTGGTGGTGATAAACTCCCTTAGCCTTTTTTTGTCTGTGAAACTTCTTATTTCCCCTTCAATTTTGAATGGTAGCCTTGCTGGATAGAGTATTCTTGGATTCAGTCCTTTGCTTTGCATCACTTTGTAAATTTCTGTCCATTCTTTTCTGGCCTGATGTGTTTCTGTTGAAAAATCATTTGATAATCTGATGGGGGATCCTTTGTAGGTAACTCTCTGTTTCTCTCTTGCAGCCTTTAAGATTCTGTCTTTGTCTTGTACATTTGCCATCGTTATTATGTCTTGTCTTGGTGTGCGTCTTTTGGGGTTCACCTTGCCTGGGACTCTCTGTACTTATGTAACTTTTTTCTTCCCCATATCTGGGAAGTTTTCTGACATTATTTCTTCAAATAGATTTTCTAATCCTTGCTGCTCTTCTTGTCCTTCTTGCAGCCCTGTTATGCGTATGTTACTTCGTTTCATGTTGTCCCGAAGCTCCCTTAGGCTCTCCTCCTGCTTTTTAATTTTTTTCTCCAGTTGCTGTTCAGATTGAGCTTGTTTCTCTGCCTTATCTTCTAACTCACTAATTCGGTCCTCTGCTTCTTCTAGTCTGCTGTTGAAAGTTTCCATGGTGCTTTTGATTGTAGCTATATCACTTTTCATTTCTTCCTGATTCTTGCATAGGTTGTTGATTTTCTCCTCCATCCGATGAATGAATTGTACAACCATTATTCTGTATTCTTTTTCTGTCATGTTGCATGCTTCACCTTCATTAATGTCCTTTCTTGGTGACTCCTCATTGTCTTTCCTCTGGGTGTTGTTTCGTCTCTTCATTCTGATTATCTCCCGATGGTTCAAACGTCGAGTTGCTTGGGCCTGGGTCGTGTGCAGTGGGAGCCTCCCACCACCCTAGTGTCACTGAAGAGCTCTGACACTAAGATGTGTGGTTGTTGTGGGTTGGTGCGAACCAGGCTTGCTCAGAGTCAGTGTTGTCAGCGCTCAATGTGGCCTCGTACGCGCCCTTAGAATCAGGGACCCTGCCTGCACCGTGCTGAAACAGACACCCCCTGAAGCACGTTGAAAACCAGAGCCTCCTAGCGTGTTTCAGGAGTCAGAGTTCCCCAGAATCCAGTGTCAGAGTCTCTGTTGCTTCGCGTGACCTTGCCTTGAGAATCAGGGTCCCTGTGTGCCCTTGCACCAGGAATTGGAGTCACTGGCTCTTAGTATGAATGCATAGGAAATCAGGATCTCAGGCGCAGGTGAAAAGAAACACAGTCAAGTCACTGGTGCTTGGTGTTGCTACCTGCCCAGAGAATCAGGGTCCCTGGGCCTGTGATATGTGGGACAAATTCCTGGTGTTTGCGCGATTGCTCCCAGCCCATGGCTCCGAAGCCAGCAGTGCGCCTAGGCTCAGTTCCTGGGGTTCGCGCGTTTGCTCCCAGCCCAGGGCTCAGAAGCCGGCAGTGCGACTAGGCTCAGTTCCTGGGGTTCGCGCGTTTGCTTCCAGCCCAGGGCTCAGAAGCTGGCAGTGCGCGTAGGATCAGTTCCAAGGTGCTCCCGCACTTCCAGGCTAAAGTTCCTGGAGCGCTGAGGCCCCGGCAAGGGGTGCGTCTATCAGTTAGTCTGGCGCTGCCCGCAAGCCTGCGGGAAGGGGGGATGGGCTCTGTTACTCACGGATCTGCCCCGGGGATTTCTGAACTTTTGCTGTCCGCAGGTCTGTAGCTGTGGTCACCTCTGTCCGCAGTGGCTGCAGGGTCCTGGTACGCATCTGAGATCAGACTGGGTGGTGCTGAGGCCAGGATCCTAGTCTCAAGCAGCTCTGTTTCCCAAGATGGCGTGATCGCCGTGCCTGTGCTGGCCGCCCAGGAGTGTCCGTGCAGGGAGCGGGACTCCGCTGCCTAAGACTGCCTGGATTAGCAGCCCCTTAGAAGACCTGCAGAATCTAACTGTCCCTAGCTCATACACACACACACCACACACGTCCACACACTCCTCTATCACTTGCTTGCGCTCTCACACTCCCTCCCTCCCTACCTTCCTGCTGGTCGCCATTTTGGAAGTCCGTTACTATATCTTTTTTCATACTGTTGAGCATTTTTACCATCATTACTCTGAACTCTGTTTCAGATAAATTTCTTATACCTGCTTCATTTACTTCTTCTGGAGAATTCTCTAGTTCTTTCATTTGGGGGTTGTTTCTTTGTCTCCTCATTTTGGTTGTCAGTTTGGATTTGTGGCTATGTTTTCAGTATATCCTCTGTACCTCTCAATCTCTAGTGCAGGGCAGTGTTAAAGGCTGTTTCTGACTAAGTGGATCAAGTAGAAGTCTCAAAGCCTCCAGAGACCGCCTCTGTCTACAGTCTAATAGATTTCTGACTTGAGTTGCCCCCAGGCAATCATCCTCAGGTGTGGCAAGAGTTTTTTTTCAACAGAGTGGGGCAGTTGCTTCTGCCTGGAGACTGTTACTTTTAATATCTTAAGTGGCCTCAGGCCAAGGTGTTTTCCAATAGGGTGTGTCCACTGTCTTTTCTCCAGGCAAGGCAGATGTCTATGTGGGAAAGATGTCCTTTGCTATGTGAGGGAATGACTGAGGCCAGGAAACATGGAGTGTCTGCCTTCTGAGCTCTATCTCCTGAGTCCCTAGTCCTGGGTTCTGCTCTCACAGCTCCAGTCCACTTTACCCTCCCTCTGCCAGAGCACAAGGTGGGTGGCTCCACAGGGCATTTTTGTGCGTTGGCCCTTTAAGAGGGTGCCTGAACTTTCAGCTGCCACTCCCTGGCAGACAGCACCCCACTGCTTTTCACAGCTAGATGTTATGTGGGTACCCTCCTCAGTTTGGTGCTCTCTGCTGGGGAGCCTAGCTTTGGGATTAGATACCAGAGTTCTCAGTGGCACCCCTTCCCCTCCTCCCCTCCCCCCCCCCCCCCCCCCAGCTGAGATATCTCTCTGGGACTTAAGTTGTTGTCTGTGGGTGCCCAGCCAGCCCTTTCATGCCTCTGCCCCTCCTACCAGTCTCTACATGGTCTCCACCTTTGGTCCTTGGGTATCAGGGTTCTCTCCTGTGAGTTTCCCATTGACTATTCAGGAAGCCTTTCTGTATTTCAGTCCTAATTCCAGCTTGTTCCTGGGAGCATGTCCATGTAGCATCATCCTACTCTGCCACCGCCTATACCTCCTTTTGATTGGTCCAATTCCTTCCAAGTTTTCTCCAACCACGGGATTATTTCTTGTTTATTCCTATGTACTAAAATATTCCTCTACAAGTTGGTTTAGTAACCTCTTTCTGATCCCTTAGATCTCAGTTCAAGATATCTACCCATTAGGATAAGTCTGTGACATGCTCCAATAATAATCATATCTTAGCAATTACTGTTTAAACTTCCTTTTTATTTATGTGGTTATTTGCTTAGTCTTTACCATCTGACTCTAAACTCCAAGTACCTTTAGCTTCAGAACTTAATGTTTCCATTATTTGTTGAATGAATGACTAGATTTGCCTGTTAATTTATTCATATGAAATTTTTTTTTCTAAAGATGGGCAAAATAAGAAATGCTTATGATAGCATTAACATTCTTTTTTTTTTAATATATGTTATTGGTTTTTTACAGAGAGGAAGGGAGAGGGATAGAGAATCAGAAACATCGATGAGAGAGAAACATCGACCAGCTGCCTCCTGCACACCCCCAACTAGGGATGTGCCCGCAACCACGGTACATACCCTTGACCAGAATCGAACCTGGGACCTTTCAGTTCACAGGCCGATACTCTATCCACTGAGCCAAACCGACTAGAGCAGAATTAACATTCTTAATGATAGACTAGGCTTACCTGTTAATCTATTCATAAATAATGCTTATGATAGAATTAACAGCTTAATCTGTCCCAGAGCTGTGTTTAAAGATTAGGAGCATAATTCCCACTGTAATTTAGTGGAACAATGATTATTCCATTAAATTCTTTTACCATGTTATTTCTATGTGATTAGACACATTACTTAACTGCTAGATCTTAGTTTTATCATTTGTAGAATGAACTTGGAACTACTTGATCTATAAGCTTTTTCTGACTCAAATGTTCAGTGACGTTCAGGGTTTCTCTAATTATGAGACAGTATAGGTAAGGCTGTGCTATAAATATACAATCCTAAAATATTAGTTCCTTTATGACAAATTAATTCCTAACACTGCATTGCCCATAGAGTTAATTTGGGGGTTCTGTTCTACATGACTTCACTCCAAATCCAGCTGACAGAGCATCCTCCATCCTGAACATTGTTGGACACTGTAATAGAGGAAAGAGTCTGGAATTTTTCATATCTTGTATCAGTTATTCAAATTATCTGTTCAGAAGTTACCTATCACTTCAGCTTAAAACTCAATGGCCAAAACAAGTCTTATAGCTCCACCTAACAACAATGGAACCAGGAAGTATAATCTATCCTAATATATAAAAACCCTGGGACCGTCACATCCGCAATGACCAGGAGGCTTGACCAACCGGAAGTCAGTTCTGCAGTTAGTGCTGGGTTGCCGTGGCGACCCAGCGCTGACTGCTATGGCTTCAGGCACTGTGACCCAGCACTGACTGCTGAGGGGTCTGCAAATCAGGCCCTGAGAAAGGCCTAAAGAGAGAAGCAGGGTCTCATTCGTAGCCTTGATGGCAGCTGCTGATGAGCACTTGCCTCTCTCTTTAGCTCCAGGCCTGGTCAGTAGCCGCACCTCTATTTCTCTCCAGGCCTTTACCGGTGCTGCTGATCAGCCGCGCCTTTCTGATCAGGCCCTGTGGATAGGCCCAGAGACACTGACTGGCATAGAAACCGACCAATCAGAACCAACTCTGGGTCAACTGTGAGGAGCCAATGGCTGCCTAAGAGGCAGGGCTTTTGACACTGACTAGCATAGAAACTGACCAATCAGAACCAAATTGGCCAGCAGAGGAGGGCAGTTGGGGCGAGACCAGGCCAGCAGAGGAGGGCAGTTGGGGGCGATCAGGCTGGCAGGGGAGAGCAGTTGGGGGGCGAGATCAGGCCGGCAGGGGAGGGCAGTTGGGGGCAACCAGGCCGGCAGGGGAGGGCAGTTGGGGGTGATCGAGCCAGCAGGGGAGCAGTTAGGTGTTAATCAGGCTGGCAAGGGAGCAGTTACAAGGTGATCAGGCTGGCAGGCAGAAGTGGTTAGGGGCAATCGAGCAGGCAGGCAGGCAAGCGGTTAGGACCTAGCAGTTTTGGATTATGAGAAGGATGTCCAACTGCCGGTTTTGGCCCGAACCCTGGGATCGGGCCGAAACCGGCAGTTGGACATTCCCTGAGGGGTCCCAGATTGGAGAGGATGCAGGCTGGGCTGAGGATACCTGTGCCCAGTGCATAAATTTTGTGCATGGGTCCTCTAATCCTATCTAATAGAAGAGAAACATGGTAATTGGCGTATGACCGCTACCCTTCCCATTGGCTAATCAGGGTGATATGCAAATTAACTGCCAGCCAAGATGGTGGCCGGCAGCCAGGCAGCTTGAAACTAACATGAGGCTTGCTTGCTTCAGTGACGGAGGACTCCAATGTTCCCCGCCTGCCACTGAAGGCCTCTGAGCTGGCAGTTTGAAACACAGTTACAAAAATAGAAGCTAAACAAAACCCCAGAAACCAGCTTTCAGCTAGCCGGGATCTCAGACCTGGAATTGATACAGAGTTTCGATTGTAGAACCTAAACAAACCAGATACCTGCTTTCAGGAGCGGAGGCCTAAGAGCTGGAGCCTCAGAGCTAAAGCTGGCTCAGAATTTAAAAAAAAAAAAAAAAAAAAAAAAGAAAGGAAAAAAGGAGCAGTTGGGAGCTTCAGTCCCAGCCTGAAAACAGCCCTCAGCCCCTCACCCAGACTGCCCAGGCACCCCAGTGGGGACCCCCACCCTGAAGGGTGTGTGACCAGCTGCAAACAGCCATCATCCCCTCATTCAGGCTGGCCAGGCACCCCAGTGGGGACCCCCACCCTGATCCGGGACACCCTTCAGGGCAAACCAGCTGGCCCCACCGATGCACCAGGCCTCTATCCTATATAGTAAAAGGGTAATATGCCTCCCAGCACTGGGATCAGTGGAGCTGTGAGGTCTCCTGGCACCGGGATCAGCATGACAGGGGGCAGCGCCCAAACCCCCTTATCGCCCTGTGGCTCTGTGTGTGACAGGGGGCGGGGCCACAACCTCCCTATAGGCCCTGCTCTGTTCCTGACAGGGGAAGGCGCCCCAACCCCCCCACCCCACGGGCCCTGCTCTGTGTGTGACGGGGTAGAGCCATAACCTCCCCATCGGCCCTGCCCTGAGTGTGAGAGTGGCGGCGCCCCAACCCCCTGATCGGCCCTGCTCTGTGGGTGATAGAGGACGGCACCCCAACCCCCCCACCCCACAGGCCCTGCTCTGTGTGTGATGGGGTAGAGCCATAACCTCCCCATCAGCCCTGCCCTGAGTGTAACAGTGGCGGCAACCCAACCCCCTGATCCGCCCTGCTCTGTGCGTGACAGGGGGGAGCTCCCCAACCCCCTGATGGGCCCTGCTCAGTGCGTGACGGGGGGGGAGCTCCCCAACCCCCTGATCGGCCCTGCTCTGTGGGTGACAGGGGGTGGCGCCACAACCTCCCTATCGACCCTACCTTGAGTGTGACAGGGAGCGGTGCCCCACTCCCCCAATCGGCCCTACCCTGAGCGTGACTGAGGGTGGCATCGCAACCTCCCAATCTGCCCTGCTCTGTGCATGACAGGGGAAGGCGCCCCAATTCCCCAATTGGCCCTGCTCTGAGCCCGACCAGGGGCTGCACCTAGGGATTAGGCCTGCCCTCTGCCACCCGGGAGCAGGCCTAAGCCAGCAGGTCGTTATCTCCTGAGGGGTCCCAGACTGCGAGAGGGCACAGGCCGGGCTGAGGGACCCCCCCCCCCGGTGCAAATTTTTGTGCACCGGGCCTCTAGTATATATATAAAGCCAGTGTCGTGATGACCAGTACGACCAAACGACCGGTCACCATGAGATGCTTTGAGCACCTCTCGGTCCCTCCTCCATGGCCCACAGGCTCCGATCGCAGCAAGGTAGGCGGCAGGTGGGCAGGGCTGCGAACAGCGATAGATTACTTCGCGTGATATCACGCGCTGGGCCTCTAGTTCTACCATATGACCAAAAGGCAAAGAACAAAAATTTTTGGCAAACAGCACAATGACAGATCTGCCCTCTGGTCAACCAAAAGTTTGGATCATTTTCTTTCCCACAGACAAAATTGTCTCATCTCCTCCCCAGTGAATCCAGCATAGAAATACCAGTTAAATAATATCAAACTTCCTCAAAGTTGATTGCTCTTTTCTTAGTCAAAGACCTTGATTTTTTTAAGTCTCATGCTCTACCGACTGAGCTAGCCGGGCACCTAAGACCTTGATTTTTTAATTTATGGCTTGGATTGAGCAGCAGTCTTCAAATAACTATAAGTCCACAAATTTTTGGATTCTTCCTTTTCATTCCTGCTTACTAACGGGTCAGTTTTCAAAATTTTTTATTTATTGTGGAGCAGCTATCACACTATTTTAATGTTCAGGGTGTTTTTTTTAACTTCGTCTAGAGCTTGAGATTTGTTACATGCATTATCTCCTTTTCAAGTCATCATAACTGACTTTTACCAATATTTTGTGCTGCCTAATATGAATTGCGATCCTTCCAGCTTTGGAGGATTTTCCTTGCTTCCTGGCCCCCAAACTAATGGTATATATTTTAGTCTTTGTGTTATAAAAGTATCCCATTTCTGGCACCAATTTATGTCAGTCAGGACAAACTAGGTTATGATATAATAACAAACAACTTCAAAAGTTTATTCCATATATATATATATATATATATATATATATATATATATATATTTTATTGACTTCCCACAGAGAGGAGGGAGAGGGACAGAGAGCCAGAAACATCAATGAGAGAGAAACATCAATCAGCTGCCCCCTGCACACCCCCCAACCAAGGCACATGCCCTCGACCGGAACCGAACCCGGGACCCCTCAGTCTGCAGGCCAACGCTCCATCCACTGAGCCAAACCCCCAGGGCCAAAAGTTTATTTCTTGTTAATGTCATATTTTTTTCATGGGTTAGCTGGGAAACCAGGCTGATGCAGCTGTCAATATCTCAAACATGGTGACAGGTGGAAGGAGCATTTTGAAGGATTGCACATAATTTACCAGCAATTAAATACTCTGGTCCAGAAGTAACATAAGAAGCTTTCACAGCTCATTGGCCAGAAATAGTCACCTGTGCCACCAGCCAGCCACAGGAGGGCCAGAAAAAGCACAGTTGTAATGTGTACCTGACCAAATCAGAAATAATTGGATGAACAGAATTAAAGACTACCTACTAGACTTTCAGTATTCATCTTTGTGTATTGGGGAAAGAAGATGAAGAAAAGAGGATAGATAATTATTGTAGATTCAATCCTACAATTCCTTGCATTTGGACAATGTGCTAACTGTCCTCTCTTTTTTAGAGGACATTTGTGAAGACATAACTTCAATAGGCCATGTTTTATCTCTCCTGAGCTTAAGGTCTTTAATCTGTCCTTCACTATTAAAAAGTAAGTTTTTCATTCTGACCATGGATTGTTCAGATTATAATAGAAATGTAAATAATCTCAATTTCTTAGTAGCAGGCATATTTTGGTTGTCATGATCAGATTGACAGCCATTTATTACTAGAAAGTTAATTTGCCTTTATAGAGTTAAAAAAAAGAATAGAATGTCAGCATCTGTCAGAGTTTGCTGCTTTGAAATGAGATTTTTATTAAGTACATTACTTGTTCTTATTTAGGTATAGAAGAATCATCCTTCCATTCTGAACCAATTTAATGCAACTCTTGAGATGATACAAACTTTTAGCATAGTTTACTTAACACTTTTTTTAAAATATATTTTATTGATTTTTTACAGAGAGAAAGGGAGAGAGATAGAGAGTCAGAAACATCGATGAGAGAGAAACATCGATCAGCCGCCTCCTGCACATCTCCCACTGGGGATGCGCCCGGAACCCAGGCACATGCCCCTGACCGGAATCGAACCCGGGACCTCTCAGTCCGCAGGCCGACGCTCCATCCACTGAGCCAAACGGTCTCGGCAACTTAACATTTTTTAAGAAACTTAAATATTATCTGGCGGACTCCAGACAATAAATAGGCTATCATATAAGAGTGTTTGTATGAGCCTAAAGACCTTTGCAAGAAGGAATATAATTTACTTTCTAAGTTTATAAATACCAGCTAAAGTGTGTTAGGATTAGACCTGAAACTGCTATAGGTATATTTTTCAAGTTTTGCAACCATTTGCCCTTTCTTCCCAAATAAAAGTTAGGCATTTTTCTTTCTTTTGCCAGACCTAGTTTAGGTAGCTTTAAAAGTTTAAAATTTTTCTGGTGAGTTATCACTACCCATTGGGATGAAGTGTGTGATATCAAATAATCTTTTAAATGAATTATTGCCACTGATTTAACTTGATCAGGAAAGCTGGGAGAACAAGGCTTCTTTATGACTGTATTGCATTTTTGCTTGTACTTTTAAAGTGTGTAGAAAGTTCTCATTCTCTCGTAAAAGCTGAAAAAGTGACTGACCATAGTATGAATTTGTCATATATACTTCTTGAGTTCTATAGTGAGATTTGATCATCTTCAGAGGTTAGGATTATTTTGTTAACAGTGTCGGTCTGCCAGTAAAAATGAATTGGAGATTTAAAATGTGTTCTTTTGTAAGATTAATAGGAGAAATGATTTATTTAAGAAAACACAGGATAAATTTGGAATTAGTTTTATTATTGATTTGTTGGTTCATATATAGCTACAGTAAAGTAGTTTATATTAATGCACCTTGGTATAACTTCACTTTTCCTCAATGCAGCCTTATAACTTAGGAAAGCATTTTCTACCCATTACTAATAAGGAAAAATGGCTTAATTGGTTTCATTATTTTCATATGAAGAACTAATAAGTATGTACTAGGTACTGTGCTAAGAGGTGTACCTGCATTTCTTATCTCATTTTATCCCTATAATGGCAGTTACCTCATTTTACTAATAAGAATATTGATGTTTAGAGAATCTAAATTGCAATTAGTAAACGGCAGAATTGGGATTCAGTCTGGGTTTCTGGCATTAGAATGTGTATTGTTAAATAGTATACCTTGTATATGTCTTCCTATTGAATACAGAGTATTCTAATAAAGTCAGATTTTATTTGTGTACGGTATGTTTTATATACAAGAAAATTTGTAGTACCAAATAACATTAAATTAATTAAAATAATTTGAAATTATGAAATATGATTTATTTTCATTCACCACTGTGTTAGTTACTTTAAATAAAAGGAGACTGAATTTGAGTAAGTGGGGGAAACAAATATATAATTAAGAACATATTGAGACTATGAGAACGCTTTTTATTTTTTAGCCACTATACAATAACATACCTTCAGAAATTGCATGGGAAGTTTTATGGTTTTGATAAAACCAAGGGACTTGGTATTAGTTAAGAAAAGAAAGAAAATTTTGTAAGGTTATTTTTAGGTTTAGTCTGAAATGAATAATAAGAATATTGTATAAACTAGCACTTTTTCCTGCACCAGCCATGTATAGTATTTTCCAAAGGTACCTTAAATGTATAAATCTTAGCATTCAGACAAATCCTAAAGGTTTATATTTTTGATGGGTAAAACAAAATATTATTAATAAAAGCAGTGTAATAATAGCTAAGTCTTGATTGCTGCAATGACTGGCAAACATAATAGGAAAACATAACAGAAAAATCTGTAATTTTTGTAGAACCAGGGGATGGTCAAATTTAGTCTGACTTGAGACTTTGTTTCAACCTTCTTAGTTCATCACATAGGCCCTTATTCTCTGAGGTGGTAAATCAGTATCTTCTGACTTCTTTTATAGTAGAATATATATTAATTAAAAGCATATTTCCTTCTTAGAGGATGTTACTAATTATTTCTGTAAAAAGATCATTTTGTTCCCACATTTGATAAATGTGGTGTTAAAAATACAAGTGTTGGAAGTCCAGGGAAAGAAGTAACAAATTTTAATATTTTTCTATTGTCCACTCAGCAAGATGAAATAATATTTATTAAAGAAAAGCATACTTTACCCTTTACTGAGAACCTCTGTACATGTGGGGATAATAGGCAATTAAGAGTATTTAGTTTATACAGGGAAGCATATGTACCCGTGTAACTTGGCTTTCGTGTGGTACTTAATATTCCTCAGCTTCATCCTTCATATCCAGGATGCCTAGGTATCACCAGCAGGTTTATGAGCTCTAATCTAGTAAAGCACTCTAATGAGAATTCTGTTTAAAAAAAAAAAAAAGAAAAGAAAGGAAATCTGCTGTTACTTTCTAGATTTATCTGGTTGTATCTTCCCAGAGATCACTGTAACCATGATGCTGTTGCTCATCTCTTAGCTGTTTAAAACTCCCTTATGCTTTTCTCTTAGTATTCTTAGTCCTCCTCTGAGTACCAACCAGAACTCAGCCATATATAAGGAAAGCAAAAGAAGATAAGGAAGAGGAATTAAGCAACAGTAAAAAGACCATGAGGAGTCAGACCTCAATCCAAATCCTACTTAGGGCAAGTGACTTAAACTTACTGAGCTTCACTTTCCCTATAAAATAGACATTATAATATATCTTTAGAATGTAGATTGTGTCTGGTAGAGTGTGAGCAGAGTGATTAAAACTTGTACTAAATAACTTAACTCCCCTCTTCTCTCTGTCATTTCTGCCATGTAAATAGTAGAGCATGCTTTAGTGTCTGTCAAAGGTCCACCTTACCACAACCAGACTGCTGAGTCCCAAAAATTAAATAGCATAAATAACTATATATCAAGAGTGTAAACGTTTTGTAAAGAGACAGTAAATATTTCGGGCTTTGCAGGCTTTACAGTCTCTGTCACAACTATTCAACTCTGCTGTTATAGGGCATAAGCATCTATGGACAATATGTAAATGAATTAGTGTAACTATGCTAATAAAATTATTTACAAAAGCAGGTAGTAGGTGGAATTTGCCCCCAAGACTATGGTTTTCCAAGCCCTAATTGGTATTATCTTTGCACAGAGATTTCGTAGTTTAAATGCAATTTTCCTTTTTTAAAATGAACTTAGTGAAAGATACCTCAGTATGAGTTGAACAGTAGAGTCACAAAGTTGTTTTCCAAAATTAATAAACTATTATTGTAGAAGATAATGAATTTTGTATACCACAGTTTAACATTACAACTTTGCTTTAATGCTTACCGTACTTTTAAAATATATATATATTTTATTGATTTTTACAGAGAGGAAGGGAGAGGGATAGAGAGTTAGAAACATCAATGAGAGAGAAATATCAATCAGCTGCCTCCTGCACACCCCTACTGGGGATGTGCCCGCAACCAAGATATATGCCCTTGACCGGAATCGAACCTGGGACCCTTCAGTCCGCAGGCCTACACTCTATCCACTGAGCCTAACCAGTTAGGGCAGTGGTTGGCAAACCGCGGCTCGCAAGCCACCTGCGGCTCTTTGGCCCCTTGAGTGTGGCTCTTCCACAAAATACCACGTGCAGGCGCACACATACAGTGCGATTGAAATTTCGTGGCCCATGTGCAGAAGTCAGTTTTCAACCTGGGTGAGTCTATTTTGAAGAAGTGGCGTTAGAAGAAGTGGGGGGTGTCGTTCGGGCGACAGGAGACCCAGCGCAGGCGGGCCGCGGGATACACAGTGCGGGGAGGTGCGCACGATTCATGCATGAGATGAGTGAGCCAATCAGTCTCAGCAGTCTCATTGTGCAGTGGTTAGTGCTAGTCGCGTCCACAAATCGAGCACAGGTGACAAAAGATAGACAAAACAAGTATACAAGACGAGTGTGGATGGGAGAGTTGGAAGGGGTCGACCTCGGCGAATGTACCTCAGTCAGATTGAGGACGTTTTTAGCAAAGGCCAGCTTAGGAGTACCCTAATTAAGTTAATAACAATGTACCTACCTATATAGTTTAAGTTTAAAAAATTTGGCTCTCAAAAGAAATTTCAATCATTGTACTGTTGATATTTGGCTCTGTTGACTAATGACTTTGCTGGCCACTCGGTTAGGGCATGCTTACCATACTTTTTAATACTAAACAGTAAAGACTTGGTCTCACCAAAAATTTAGGTAAGTCATACTGACAATGGTCAATGAATAGTAACAAAAGATTGACTTTTGTATTCTCGTTTGGAAAACCGTGGTGTGTTTTGGCTATGTAAAATTTATGAGGATTGCTCTGTAAAGAAACTACTCAATATTATTTATCCCTGTATGTGTATTTCCCAAAATTATTTAATCACAGAATTCCTTTCATAACACCTAATGATATCCCTGTAACTACTATTCAGAGGACAGTAGTCTGAGACTATCTAGTTAAGATTGGGAAATTAAGAGCTGGAAACTTTGACTTATGAAAGATCATGCAGTTTCTTGGCAGCAATTCTGGAAAAGGTACTTGCATCTTTTCCTCATGCTTATAGAGAGTCTACTTTTTCTTAAGTTTCCTTTTGCTCTTAGCTTTTAAAAAAGCTATTATTTGAGCCCAAGCTGGTTTTGCTTAGTGGGTAGAGATTCGGCCTGTGGACTGAAGGGTCCCTGGTTGGATTCCCATCAAGGGCACTAACCTTGGTGTGCGGGAGGCAACTAATCAATGTGTCAGTCTCATATCAATCAATGTTTCTCTCTGTCTCTTCTCCTTCCTTCAATGGAAAAATATCCTCAGGTGAAGATTAACAACAACAATAAAAAAGCTATTGTTTGAAATTAATTTCAAACTTACAGAAAAGAAAAGGAGTATTACACCCATATTTACCTATTATTAGCATTTTGCCCCACTGCCTTTGTGATTTTTTTTTCACACACTTTCTGTCATTCCTGCACACACGTATTTTTTTTTCAAGCCATTTGAGAGTAAGTTGCCTATATCATGAACTTAAATATTTCACTGGTGGGGGAGGGGTAATCTTTTTATGATGATGACATTTCTTAAGATCACAGTTCCTTTGATTTTTTTTTTAAATGGATATCATTTGGGGTTTGTCTGATGTTTCCTCAGTTAGATTTAGGTTTTGCATTCCTACCTAGAATATTACAGAAAAGATGCCGTACTCTCATGGCATCACATCTGAAGGCACATATATCTATGTGTCCCTCAATAATAATGTTAATTTTGATCACCCAGTCAAGGTGTGGTCCAGTTTTCTCCACTGTATAGTTACTCGTTTTCCCTTGCAACTAATGAACAATCTATGGGGAATATACATATTTTGAGAGTCAATATAAATATAGTGAAGTTGTTTAGAGTTCATACAGCTGGGTTTGAATTCAGCTATGAATGAACCTAGGCAAGTTTACTGATAGATGAAATAGAGAGGGTGTTGCCACCTCTTTTTCTAGATGGGTGTGTAATAGTATTGTTTTAAGCTTTAAATGAAGCAAGATTTGTGAAACTCAAGCCTGGCATGTGATAAATGCTCAGTACATGTTAGCTTTTATTATTTTAATTCTAGAAAGATGAATTAATAGGCATTAATAAAGCCTAAGTGAAATTATTAAAGCTTTATAACCCAAAGCTAAAAAGGACTTCCAAAGTCATTTCTTCAAAGTATATTAAAATTTTATCCAAGATAAATGCCTTTTTAAAACAATTATTGAGGTTTTTCTTACGTTTGATGTTCTTCCCTACCTGTAGTGTCCTGCCCCTTCTGATATGTATGAGAAGGGTAGTTTAGGAGTGAAAACCCTGTCAGGAATTTTTTTTTTTTATTCTGGCTTGCTCAGTTTTCAATTTTATAAGGATTTTAATTGGGTCTTTATGAAATAGACATTTTAAAAATTACCCCTACTTGTTTTCTATGTTACCATTGTGGTAGTATTACAAAATAGTTGTGAAAGACTTTCTAAAAGAGGGGTGACATCTTAGTAGAATTATAAAGAACACAGAGATTTGTATGATTAAAGACAGGAAACATCACCAATGGGTGTTATAGAAAGTTATATGGCCAGAGTGTGAAATTCAGGGTGGGAAGTGGTAAGGTGTTGGACTGGAAGGATTAGGTAAAGCTAATCATGAAAGACCTTGTTTGCCATGCCAAGAAGTTTGAATTTTATCACAAAAGCAACAGAGAGCCAAGGATTAAGCATGACAGTGGCATGATCAAATTCTTTTAGACCACTGGCAGTAACTGTAGAAGGGAATTTGAGAATAGTATGCTTAGGTAAGAAGACTAGTTGCTGTCTGAACTATGAAAAAAATGAATGAAATCTAGAGGATCTGATGCCTAATTTAGAAATGGGGAAGTAGGAAGAAGGAGGTGGAAAAATTAAGGCTTTTAGCTTGGATGACTGGATATATGATGGTTCAATTAATTGTAATAGGTTAACAGGAGGAGGAACAGACTTGCAGAATCACCAGATGGGAATGTTGATGTTCTGAGAGATATATCTTTGGAACATATAATAAGAGATATTTTATACATGTGCCTAGAGTTTAGCAAAAATCTGGGCTAGAAATTAAGATTTCTTTATCTGGTCATCAGCATACAGGTGGTAATTAAAGCCATGATAGTGGATGAAATTACAAGAGTGAATATGTACAAGGGCTAAGGACTCAAGTCGTTTTACAGTTTTCATTTGTATTAGATATCTAAAAGCTAGAGGCCCGGTGCACGAAATTTGTGCACTCAGGGGAGGGAGGTCCCTCAGCCCAGCCTGAGCCCTCTCGCAGTCTGGAAGCCCTCGGGGGTTGTCTGACTGGCAGCTTACATCCGCTCCCCCTAAGCCATCAGTTGGACATCCTTAGGGCTGCCGCGGAGGTGGGAGAGGCTCCCACCACCTCCACTGTGCTCACCAGCTGTGAGCCTGGCTCAGGGCTTCTGGCTGAGTGGTGCTCCCCCTGTGGGAGCGCACTGACCATGAGCAACTCCTGCGATGAGCGTCTGTCCCCTGGTGGTCAGTGCACGTCTTATCTACCTATTGTTCTGCCATTTGGTTGATTTGCATATTAGCCTTTTATTATATAGGATCTTTTATTTCTAGAAGTTTCACTTTGCTCTTTTTTCTTTTATATATATTTTAATTTATTTCAGAGAGAAAGGGAAAGAGAAGCATCAATGATGATGATGAGAGAGGATCATTAATTGGCTGCCACCTGAATGCCCCCCACTGGGGATCAAGCCAGCAACCCAGGCATATGCCTTTGACTGGAATCAAACCCGGGACCCTTCAGTCCACGGGCTGACACTTTATCCACTGAGCCAAACCAGCTAGGGCACACTTTGCTCTTTTCTATATCTTCTATTTATGTCCTTATTATGTTCATGCTTTCATTTAAGTTCCTTAACATATTTATAATAACTGTCTAAAATTCTTGTCTGCTTTCAATCATTATTGGGGTTTTTTTAGTCTATTTATATTTCCCTACTTTGATTCCCACTTTCCTGCTTCTTCCTAGTAATTGCTAAGTGTCTAAATTTTTTCTTCTTCTTTTAAAGAGCACCTTTACTTGGAAGACAGTTAAATTGCCTGCAGATTAGCTTTCAAGACTTGAATGTAAGCTCTGTTGGTATGGACTTACGGTGGCCTTTAATCTAGGATTATTTAGCCTTAATATCAAGGCATGGCCCTTCTGGGGTCTCTATTAACTGTACCAGATGTTCAAAAAGGTCTCATTACTGTGAGGGATCAGAACTCTACCATCTCTCAATTCTTTGTTAGTGCTGGGACTTAATTAGCCTATTGCTTCCTAGTAGTTTGTTCTGTACTCAGTAATTGTTCTTGGACCAACCACTTGAAATTTCATTCTAAGTATGCAGGGCACAGTATGCAGCTAAAGACTCAGTGAGACCCCATGCACATGTTTGGGGCTCTTTATCTGGGCAATGCCCTTCTGTTTGATACACTGGCCCACAAAGTCGAGCCATTGCAGCCTCCCTGATCCCTGATCTGTTTCCCCAACTCAGTGAGACCACCATGCTCTGTTTAGAATCCCCTTCCATTTACTATATATGATCCAGAAAGTTTCTCCAGGCAGAAAATCAGGGACATACATATTAGGGCTCTCTCCCTTTGTTTCCCTTCTCTCAGTGATCAAAATTCTGCATTGCCAGTTGTCCAATGTTTGCAAACAGATGTTTCATAGATTTTGTCCAGTTCTTCCTTTATTTACAATGAAGAAAGGCACCTGGGACCAGGGCTTTGCTCCGGCAGCCAGCAGGCACCTAGGACTTGGGGTCCCTCACAGCCCTGGCTTCGTCCAGAAGGACGTCCGATCTAATTAGCATATTATGCTTTTATTATTATAGACTAGTGCCCCGGTGCACAAAATTTGTGCACATTAAAGGGGAAATAGAGGAAATATTTTAATATTGCTATTTGCCCTTTCTCTGTAATAGAAGTGTCAGAGATGAAAGAAAATTAGTAAAATGTATATGAAAATCTTCCTCCTGTCAGAGTCTGGGGTGCGCCGCTTGACCCAGAGTCAAGTCCCAGCCCACCCGGCCAGCCCCACCCCCCATATTGGGCAAGATCCAGACCAGGCCAGCCCCACCCCTGTCAAGCCCCACTGGGCAGGGTGTGCAGCTTCAGGTCCCCCGGCGCATGGCGGGCAGGGGGTGCAGCCTCAGGTTGCCTGGCCTGGCGCCAGGGCAGGGGACATGGCCTGAGGTCCCCTGTCAAGCCCTGCCAGGTGGGGGGCTCAGCCTCACGTGCCCCGGGGCTGGGTGCGTGGTCTGAGATCCCCCAGGCCGGTGCAGGGGGAACGCCTTGAGGTCCCTATCAAGCTCTGTCAGGTGGGGCATGCGGCCTGAGTTCCCCCATCAAGCCCTGCTGGCAGGGGGCGTGGCCTGAGATCCCCCAGCCTGGCGCTGGGGCAGGGGGCACAGCCTGAGGTTCCCCGTCAAGCCCTGCCAGGTGGGGGGCACAGCCTGAGGTCACCTTTCGAGCTCTGTCAGGCGGGGCACGTGGCCTGAGGTCCCCCATCAAGCCCCACCAGGTTGGGGGCACAGCCTCAGGTCTCCTGCCCTGGCCCAGCGGCACGCAGGCTCAGGTCCCTGATGATTGCAGCCATTCTTGTGTTATGCAATCCCTGCTTCCGCTGTAGGCACAGCCATCTTGACTGTTAGATGGTCAATTTGCATATTCCCTCTTTATTATATATTAGAGGCCCGGTGCACAAAAATTTGTGCACTCGGGAGGGTCTCTCAGCCTGTCCTGTGCCCTCTCGCAGTCTGGGACCCCTCGGGGGATGACCACCTGCTGACTTAGGCCCACTCCCTGGGGGGGGATTGGACCTAAGCTGGCAGTCAGACATCACTCTGGCAGCCCGGGAGCCCTCGGGGGATGTCCACTTGCCAGCAGGTAGCAGGCCTAAGCTGCAGTCGGACATCGTTAGCGCTGCTGAGGAGGCAGGAGAGGCTCCCACCACCACCGCTGTACTGGCAGCCGCCAGCCTTGCTTGTGGCTGAGCAGAGCTCCGCCTGTGGGAGCACACTGACCACCAGAAGCAGCTCCTGCATTGAGCATCTGCCCACTGGTGGTCAGTGTGTGTCATGGTGACCAGTCTTTGCCAGTTGTTCTGCTGTTAGGGTCAATTTGCATATTACCCTTTTATTATATAGGAGTGCCTGGCCAGCCTGGGTGAGGGGCTAATGGCTGTTTGCAGGCTGGCCACAGCCCCTTCAGTGTGGGGGTCCCCATTGGGGTGCGTGGCCAGCCTGGGTGAGTGGTTGATGGCTGTTTACAGGCTGGCTACAGCCCTTTCAGGGTGGGGGTCCCTGCTGGGGTGCCTGGCCAGCCTGGGTGAGGGGCTGATGGCTGTTTGCAGGCTGGTCAAGCCCCCCAATGGGGACCCTCACCCCATGAGGATGTGGCCAGCCTGGGTGAGGGGCTGCGGGAGGTGACTGCACCCATCCGGGGAAGGCACCTCCCCCGTCACCCACCACTGCTGATGCTGCCAGCCACCATGGCCACCTGCCCTCGGCCCTTGCAGCCACTGCAGCTTTGTCCGGAAGGACATTCAGGAGACGTCCGGTCTATCTGGTCTAATCAGCATATTACCCTTTTATTAGTATACTAGAGGCCCGGTGCACGATGCACTGGGGGGTGGGGTTCCCTCAGCCCAGTCTGCCCCTCTCACGGTCTGGGAGCCCTCAGTGGATGTCTACTGATGGCCACAGTCTAGCAGCAGAAGCTTGGAGCAGGCGTCCCGTGTGTATGTGTGTGTGTATGTGTCTGCTGGGGCCTGCCCCCAGCCGCACCACGTAGGCTCGGAGCAGTTGGCTGTGTGTGTGTGTGTGTCTGCTGGGGGCCTGCCCCCAGCCACACCGTGGAGGCTTGGAGCAGGCACCCCTCTGTGTTGATCTCTCAGGCTCCTGGCCTCCACTGCGTGTTGTACTCTCCCTTGAGCTGTGGACATGGTGGGGTGGTGCCTGCAGGCTGCACTTTCCTGCTCACAGATCGCCAGATTGCCGCGGAGACCTGGGGGCAGGCCCTCCTGGGTGCTGCCTAAAGCCGCACTTTCCTGCTCTCAGATTGCCATGGGGTCCCGGCTGGGTGCGGGGCTTAGGCGGCACACGGGGGTCCTGGCTGGGCGCAGGGTTTAGGGGGCACATTGGAGTCCCGGCTGGGGGGCGGGGCTTAGGCGGGGCTGGGCTTAGGCAGCGCAGGGCTTAGGCGGCACATGGAGGTCCTGGCTGGGGGCGGGGCTTAGGCAGCACACGGGGGTCCCGGCTGGGGGCGACGCAGAGCTTAGGTGGCACACGGGGGTCCTGGCTGGGGGCAGGGCTTAGGCGGCACATGGGGGACCCAACTGGGGGCAGGGCTTAGGCGGCACACGGGGCCCAGATGGTGGCTCCCGCTGTTCCGCCCTGCCTGCAGTATGCAAATTAGCTGCCATCTTTGTTGGCAGCTAATTTGCATATCATGCTGATTAGCCAATGGGAGGCATAGCAAAGGTCCGGTCAATTACCATCTTTGTCTATCTTTAACAGAGGCTACTTATGAGGACTGGATTTTTTGTTTTCATACTGTTGGAATGTTTTTCATCCTTGAACTTTTATTTTATATACTTAAGAAAACAGTTAAAATTTAATAAAATGTTTACTAAAATTCAGTGATTATAAGGCTATATGAGAGCTTCGTATTTTGATGGCAGTTGGTAGTATCACAAACTGGCAAAATCATCCTTCATGGTGACTAAATCAGAGCTTATTTTGAGTAACTGTTATATGACACACATCATATTAACCATTTTATATATACTTACCTTATTTAAATCTCTAACCAAGCCTATCACGTAGATTCTATTTCTCACTTACTGGAGGAAATAGATTTAGAAGACTGAAGTATCTTGTCAAGAGACATAAAACTCCAGAGCCTATGCTTTCAATCCCTATACTTTAGTATTGTTCAAAAGGGGTCTGAAAATTAGTTTTTTGGTTTTTTAAGGTTATTATCCCAGACAAAAGACCAGGTTTGAATCTGTATCCATTTCGTCAAGTAAAAATAGTGTATTCACTATACTTCTTTGAAAATATCATATTTGTATGGAAGTGAGTAGGCGATTAGAATCAAAATATTTTTTAGCCATAGCCTGCTCTGTTCATACAAGTTTAATGTTTTAACCCTTTTGTTTTGAATTTCCTCTGTAAAACGCAAACTTGAAATAACAGTTTTAGTCAGCTTTTGCAATTTTGTGTAATTTAACTGTTAATTTCAATGGAATACTTTTTTTTAATTTGAAGAAATGTACAGTGTGTCGAAAAAAATCTTTCTACCTAAAATACTTGTACTACTAACTCTATTGTTATCAACATCCTTTCAAGACTACTAAAGTCCCTCTATTTTAGAAACAAATGAACAAAAGTCTCTTTATAATGCTATATATTCTGTTTGCTTTTTAAAAAAATACATAAACTTACCTATTTCCCCCTCTTTTTAGGAACACCATCTTCAACGGGCTATTTCAGCACAGCAAGTGTATGGCGAGAAGAGGGATAATATGGTTATACCTGTCCCAGAGGCAGAAAGTAATATTGCTTACTATGAGTCTATATATCCTGGGGAATTTAAGATGCCAAAGCAGCTCATTCACATACAGCGTAAGTATCTACTCTCTTAATAATTATCCTATATAATAAAAGGGTAATATGCAAGTTGACCCTAATGGCGGAATGACCAGACTGACTGCTCAACCAAGCACTGTGAGGCGCGCTGACCACCTCTCAGTCCCATTCTGGCTGTCAGCCTCCCATTGCCCGATGGGAAATGGGGAACCACCCAGCAGCAGTGGGTGGGGCCAACTGCAGGCAGCCGGGGAAAGATGGCCCTAATCACAAGCCAGGCCTTGGGACCATATCTGCACATGAATTTCATGCACCAGGCCTCTAGTATTTTCTATATTTATCTTCCAATGTAACTCTTGACAGATTTTTATCTGTTCAAGGCCATTTTCAGTACCCATTTCATTGACCAGCATTAATGAAATGAGCATTATTAAAGCCCCTTTTCAACTTTTAAAATTGTGTTTGAGAATTCTGCCTGACAAAACTGATACCATTTTTATCCTAGATTTTTAGTTCCATCTCAACATGGGATTTTATGCTACTTTACACAAATGGTATAAATGATATGCCTCAGATATAGAAATGGTTTTCTTACTGTTCAGAAACTGTAATGTTAATAGTCTTAAAGAACATCTTAATGTCAGTCAGGAGTTGGCAAACTTTCTGTAAAGGTTCAAATAGTAAATGTTTTAGGCTTTCTTTTCTGTCATTTGTTACATGTATTCAACTCTGCTGTATTTTGTAAGGCAACATCAGCAATAAACAATACATAAACAAATGGACATGGTTGTGTTCCCATACAACTTTATTGACAAAAAAAAAGATGGCAACCCAGTATTGGCCCGTAGGCCATATTTGCCAGTCCTTGATCTGCGTTTCTAATTTTTTTTTTAATTTAGTGTTCTAATTGTTTTACTTGGTAGTGATAGGTTCTTCATTAGAAATTATCTTTCTTTTTTAATGATTTTATTGATTTCAGAGAGAGGAAGGGAGAGGGATAGAAACATCAATGATGAGAGAGAATCATTGATTGGCTGCCTCCTGCACACCTCTTACTGGGAATTGAGTCCATAACCCAGGCATGTGCCCTGACCGGAAATCGAACTGTGACCTCATTGTTCGTGGATCAATGCTCAACCACTGAGCAACACTGACTGAGCTAGAAATGATTTTTCAATAGCTATCACAGATGATGCTAAATAGCTGAGAGCTTGTAGATTTAAAGGAATATGTACTGTATATTTCATTCTCTTAATCCCCAAGTAGTTGACAACTTAAAACATAATTGATCGGTACTAAGGTAAAATTGCAACAGCTTTCATTGTTGTCTTGCTGACCTTTATAATCAAGAGGTTTTTCCAGGGGGCTTTCTAAACTTTATTCAGGACAATATAAATCTATTTTGTTTTTATTATTCTTTCTAAGGACACAGAGAAACTAGTTTTTATCTCATTAACTACTTTTCTAACTCATTTAACTTTTTCTCCACATGATCTAGTTTTTGTCGTGAGTTTTAAACGTTTATTTTATTATTTCTTAAATATAAAAACCAAAAGTAAACATAGTGGCCATATTGGTTATCAGTACTATACTGGCAGTTGATTTGATTTAAAGTTTATTAATCCTCTCATGGAAAATCTGTACAATCACCACAGATAAAGTCACTGAAGAATCTTTACTCCTTTTTACAGCACCAGCATTGACCTTTGCAGTCCCCCTGCCTTTCTTCATTCTGTTCTTATGTTCCTTTTGATGTTTTCTTGAGGTCTTCTTTTCAAACAGGCCATGTCTTGTAAGTCTATGTTTGGGTTCATTTTTCTTTGTATAATCTAGGGAATCAAATTATGCCAAAGCCAGTTGTCTTACACTCACTACCAAAATGGATTCTGAATCCAAATATAAAGATGGCATCTGTTGTGGTCTTGTACATTTTGGCTAGTTTTTTTCAAACTTTTGTGTTAAGTACTATTGCCTTCCCTTGGCAAAGGACATCAATGACCATGTGTTTCTGCTGAAATAGTTTGTTGGTCAGGAACTTCCTGGTCTGGATAGTTATGTTGTTCACGATGGCAGCCCATCTTCGAGTAGCCAGGGAGGAAAAGAGCTGGCTCATGTCTACTTCATTATGTTGAACACCTGAAACTGTCATAGCCAGAGTGACTTTAAATTCCTGAATCCATTTTTGAGTCCAGAGTGCCTTTTGTTTCACAAAATCTTGACCCATAATATTTCAGGCCCTAGCTATTCCCTCAGAGATATTTCTAGAGGCTGCAATTCCAAGATCGGGATGCCAGCATGGCAGGTGTGGTCTCTCTTTCAGACCACAGACTTCTTGTTATGTCCTCGCATGGTGCAAAGGGGCATTTGATATTTTTAACTTGAGATATTTTTTCATCTTTAACTCTAATTGGCACCTAACCATATTGATTTCCTTTAGAAAAAAATAATAATTTCACTTAAAGGTTACTTTGAAATGAACCAAATAAGTGTCATGTATTTTCTTGCCCACTCACATAATTAATTACACATAAGGCACAGACACGGACATTTTAAACAAATTTGTTCAATATTAGAACCTAAAAGTTAGTTCTCTGGAAAATCACCTCTATCTGTAAGTTATAAATCTGATCTTCTATATAGATTTACTAGAGCCACATTGTATTCCACAGCCACAGACTATATTATCTTACAAATGCATGCTTTTAGGTTAAAACAGGATTGAGTAAGATAAAATTACATTAATCAATTTACATTACCAAAAAAAATTTGCATGTTTTACAAATACACTGCTTATTGATGACTAAAATCCACAAAACATTTTGCAGGTACTGAATGAATTAAATTCTGGTTAGAAAAGTCAAAAGCTATATTTAAAAAGAAATTGACTTTGCTGACTTTGGAAAATCTCAAATCTATTCTTATCTTCAGTTGGCTTAGGAAAGAGATCTTAATTTACTCTCTCATATCTAGTCAGAGCTTAAAAGCAAGAAACCCATAAAAAAATCATTATTCCCTTCTTTAGTTTCATCCTGTGGGTACCTTCTAATCTAATTCACTGAGTACTGCTCAGCATTCCTTGATCCAAGGAGTATTAAAATGTTTCTCTTTTGATTGGTGACCTGTAAAACTTCTAGATTACACAGTTAGGACTTCTCCTTTCCTATTTATACTGGAAGAAAGGACAAAACAGTTCTGACCTGAAGACAGAAACAATTCTCTCTCTCCCTTTCCCATGCACTTGGGTTTCAAAGCTCTGCTGTTAATCCTCAAAGGAAACATTTTCTAAAAGATCTTAATAGAGGAGAAGCAAGATGGTGGCATAAGTAAACACCTATACTTGCTGCCTCTCACAACCACATCAAAATTACAACTAAAAGGCAGAACAGCGACCACCCAGAACTGCGGTAAAGCTGGCCGAGTGGAAGTTCCACAACTGGAGAGGTGAAGAAAGCACATTAAGACTGGTAAGAGGTGCAGAGGCACAGAAAATGCTGGCACCTGAATGTGCTGCTCTTTTAATTGGGAGGAAGATACAAGCTCCTGCTTGCTCTGAAATCCAGTTCCAGACAAGTCTCTGGGGGACCCAGACACATAAGGGGAGAAACTGGACTGTCTGGCATCAGGACAGGAACGCAAGGGCAGCTTTCTCACAGAAGTGCTTGCAGCGATCATTGTTCCTGTATGGGGGTACGGGATGCGGAGACCTGGGGACCTCTCCAGTGCAGGGCTGACTGGCAGCCATTACTGTTTGCTCCGCCCAGGTGATTCCCAGAGACCTGCCCCACCCAATTTAAAACCCCACCCAAGCTGTGCGCATCGGCGTTTGCATATGAATGGCCTGTCCTTTCTTCACTTAAAACCTGTCAAACTACAGCTGGGTAAGAGAACCCCAGAGCTTCCAAAAGAAGGCGCAGCAGCAGCCTGCTTTGCATCACTGCTGGGCCTCATCTGGGCACTTCCAAACCCCATACAGAAAGGAGGAATGTGCAAATCTCTCTGTAGCTCTTGCTGGGCAGCCCCAGACAGAGGCTGACCTTGCACCTCCTTGGAGGTCCAAGAGCCAGTGTACCCAGTGGTCAGAGTGAGACCATACCGGATTACAACTCTTCACATCCATAAGAGACACACTGAAGGGACAGACTCAGTGAGCACCAAAGCCCCACTAAAGCAAGTCCTGCTCCATAAGGGTATGTCCTGCACAACAAATCTTCCATTACAGACACAGCTGGTCATCACAGCCAATTGACCTGGAGGTCAATTCCTCCCAGTGATACCAACAGCAGTCAAGGTTAACTACAACAAGACTGTGCAAACAGCCCACAAAGGGGTGCACCAAGAGCATCCATCTCAGGTGACTGGGGAGGCTGAGCCACTGGGCCCTATAGGACACCTACCACACAAGGCCACTCTCTCAACTCAAGGAGACTTAGCAGCTACCCAGTACATAGAAACAAACACAGGGAAGCAGCCAAAATGTGGAGACAGAGAAACGTGTCACAAATGAAAGAAATGGAGGAAAGCAAACTACTGGATATAGAGTTCAAAATCACGGTTATAAGGTTACTCAAGAATCTTCTAGAAACCTCCGAGGAACTTAGTGCAACTTTCAAGGATCTTAATAAGAATGCCAAAAAAAAAATGGAAAATGACCAGTTAAGAAATAGAACATACCCTGAGTGAAATAAATAATATACAGAGATCCAACAGCAGACTAGAGGATCCCAAGAATCAAGTCAAAGATTTGGAATACAAAGAAGCTAAAAACACCCAACCAGAAAAGCAAAAAGAAAAAGAATCGAAAAATATGAAGATAGTGCAAGGAGCCTCTGGGACAACTTCAAGCCTACCAACATCCCAATTATGGGGTTCCAGAAGAAGAGAGAGCAAGATATTGAAAACCTATTTGAAGAAATAATGACAGTAAACTTCCCCTACCTGGTGAAAAAAAGAGACTTACAATTCCAGAAAGCACAGAGAACCCCAAACAAAAGGAACCCAAAGAGATCACGCCCAGACACATCATAATTAAAATGCCAACAGTTAAAGACAAAGAGAGAATCTTAAAAGCAGCAAGAGAGAAACAGTTACCTACAAGGGAGTACCCATAGTACTGTTAGCTGATTTCTCAACAGAAGCTATGCAGGCCTGAAGGGAGTGGCAAGAAATATACAAAGTGATAAATAGCAAGAACCTACAACCAAGATTACCCAGCAAAGCTATCATTTAGAATTGAACATTAGATAAAGAGCTTCACAGACAAGAAGAAGCTAAAGGAGTTCATCACCACCAAACCAGTATTATTTGAAATGCTGAAAGGTATTCTCTCAGAACAGGAAGAAGAAGAAAAAGGTGAAGATAAAAAGTTATGAATAACAAAGTGACAACAAATACATATCTATCAACAAGTGAACCTAAAACCCAAAATGAATAAAAAACCTGATTAACAGAACAGACTGGTGAATGTAATAGAATCAGGGGCATGGACGGGGAGCAGACTTACAATTCTTGGGGGAAAGGGGCTGTGGGGGGTGTGGGAAGAGATGGGACAAAGAGCTTACACCTATGGTTGAGTTCAGTGTGTGGAGGAGGCCCGGAGTGGGATGGGAACTGGGTGGAGGGGAGCTATGGGGAGAAAAAAGAGGAACATCTGTAATAATCTGAACAATAAACATTTATGAAACAAATAAAAGGTCTTGATATGTTTGTGTGTGTGTGTGTAGATATAGACATGCATTTCTAGTTCCACTAGAAGAGCAAGAAGCAAAGAATATTCAGTAGCAATGAGCACACCTAGCACTTAATTTTTAATCTCTTCCCTACTAAATGGAACCAAGAATCTATGGTGAAGTGGCTGATGTCAGTGACTGGGACAGGGTAGGCACAAGATGAATCTAGAACATCTTTTCATGCCAGAAATTAAGTACACAGGAGTTTCCACTAATTCTGGCACAATATAAGTGGAAGATTTTAAGTACAGCAGTGAATTATAATTGAAAAACTAGGAATTCATGAGGCCAACATGATGACAAATAGATGAGTGGTGGATAAGAGTACCTCTCATGCTTTTACTGTGGAATGCCAAGAGCTGAATGGTACATGTGAAGAGAGTGCTGGATTTGGGAAATTATTTTCACAATTAACATGGTCAAGATTGAATCACATAAAAATCATCAATATGTGCTCAATATAAAAGGAAATTTTGAGGTGCAGGATATTTGCATGGTATTAAGTTCTCAAACTGCTTATTAGTTACAAGGATGGAAAAAATACAGTGGAGTAATCAGGCAGTTTCTTGAATGTGATCAAAATTATCATCACTCACGAACAACAGATGAACATTGTGTGCCTTTAGATGTATCCTGAGGAATATTAAAAATTGAGTATGCAATATGCCAGCCAATACTACATAATCTAATCACAGTGAGGGAGAAAAATCAGACAAGGTGAGAAATGTGATGATAATAGATAATAATAAAATAATATCCTGGGAAGAGGATATTTTTTCTTCAAAAAATATCAATGTCTTTTTTTTTTTTACTTTTTTTTAATATATTTTTTATTGATTAAGATATTACATATGTGTCCGTGTCCCCACATTACCCTCTACCCCCCCGCCCCCCCAACTCATGCCCTCACCCCCCCTGCCCCCCCCCCCCCCCCCCGTTGTCCGTGTCCATTGGTTAGGCCTATATGCTTGCATAGAAGTCCTTTGGTTGATCTTTCCCCCTTATACCCACCCTCCCCTACCTTCCCTCCAAGGCCCGACAGTTCAATCAGTGCCTCTCCGTCTCTGGATCAGTCCTTGTTCATCAGTTTATGTTGTTCATTATATTCCACAAATGAGTGAGATCATGTGGTATTTATCCGCTCTCCAGTTCCATCGATGCTGTGGCAAATGGTAAGAGTTCCTTTTTCTTCTTCCTCTTCTTAAAGAATACCTTTCAGCATTTCATATAATGCTGGTTTGGTGGTGATGAACTCCTTTAGCTTTTTCTTATCCGTGAAGCTCTTTATCTGACCTTCTATTCTGAATGATAGCTTTGCTGGTTAAAGTAATCTTGGTTGTAGGTTCTTGCTATTCATCACTTTGAATATTTCTTGCCACTCTCTTCTGGCCTGCATGGTTTCTATTGAGAAATCAGCTGACAGTCGTATGGGTACTACCTTCTAGGTAACTGACTGTCTTTCTCTTGCTGCTTTTAAGATTCTCTCCTTGTCTTTTGCCCTTGGCATTTTCATTATGATGTGTCTTGGTGTGGTCCTCTTTGGATTCCTTTTGTTTGGGGTTCTCTGTGCTTCCTGGACTTGTAAGTCTATTTCTTTCACCAGGTAGGGGAAGTTTTCTGTCATTATTTCTTCGAATAGGTTTTCAATATCTTGCCCTCTCTCTTCTTCTGGTACCCCTATAATTCTGATGTTGGTACACTTGAAGTTGTCCCAGAGGCTCCTTACACTATCTTCATATTTTTGGAATCTTTTTTCTTTTTCGGTTGGGTATTTTTTGTTTCTTTTTATTTCAAATCTTTGACTTGATTCTTGGGATCCTCTTGTCTGCTGTTGGATCTCTGTAAATTATTCTTTATTTCAGTCAGTGTATGCTTAATTTCTAGTTGGTCCTTTTTCATGTCCTCCAGGGTCTCACTATACTTATTGAGGGACTCACTAAATTTATCGGCGGTTTCCATAAAATTCTTGAAAAACCTTATAAATGTGGCCTTGAACTCTATATCCACTCGTTTGCTTTCCTCCATTTCTGCCATTTGTGACCTGTTTCTTTGTCTCCGCATTTTGGTTGCTTCCCTGTGTTGATAGAGTGGCTTTGTGTGCTAGGTGTCCTGTAGGGCCCAGTGTCTCAGCCTCCCCAGTTACCTGAGGTGGACACTCTTGGTGCACCCCCTTGTGGGCTTTGTGCACAGTCTTGTTGTAGTTATGCCTTGGTTGTTGTAGGATCACTGGGAGGAATTGACCTCGAGGCCCATTGGCAGTGAGAATCAGCTGTGTCTGCAGTGGGAGAACTTCTGTGCTGGAGACACCCTTCAGGGGCAAGACTTGCTTCAGTGGGGCTTTGGTGCTCACTGAGACTGCACCCTGAGTGTGTCCCTTATGGATCTGAGGAGTTGTGATCTGGATGGTCCCCCTCTGACCACTGGGTACAGTGGCTCTTGGATCTAAGGAGGTGCTAATTTAGCCTCTGCCTGAGGTTACACAGCAGGAGCTACGAAGAGAACTGCAGAGTCCCCTTCCTTTTTTGGAGTTTGGAGGTGCCCAGATGAGGCCCAGCTGTGAAGCGATGCAAGCTGCTGTGGGGCCTTGGGCCTTCTCTTGGAAGTTCTGGGTCTGTCTGGCCTGGCTGCAATTAGGTAATTATCAGGTTGAAAAGGGCCGGGGCATTCATATGCAAAATCCTCTGCCGCAGCCTGGGTGGGGCGGGGTCTCAAGGAATCAAAGGGCGGAGCAAGCAGCTATGGCGGATCCTTAGCCCTGCCCTAAGGAGTCGCGCGTCTCAGTGTCCCAGTATCAGCTGCAAGCACCTCTGAGGGAAAGCCGCCCTCAAGTTCGCCGGCTGCCAGACAGTCCATTTTCTCCCCGTATGAGTCCTGGGTCCCCAGAGACTTCCCGGAACCGGAGTTCAGAGCCGTCGGGAGCTTGTGACTCCCTCCGAATTCAAAAAGACAGCCGCGTCCTCAGGTGCCAGCCCCTTTCCGTGCGCGCGAGCCCCCCTACCTCTGCACTTTACTTCCGCAGCTCCTCTGGCTCTCAGTCTTTCCTTCTAGTTGTAGAATTTACACTCAAGCCAGGCTTCCTGTAGTTCTGGATGATGTCCGTTTTGTGTTTTTGTTGTATTTTTCAATTGTTGTGGGAGGCAGCAATTTCCCAGTGTTTATCTATGTCGCCATCTTAGTTTCTCTCCAAAATATCACCCAAGCTGTGCTCAGTGGCTTTTGCATATGAATGGTCTTTCCTTTCTCATGCTAAAACTGTCTAGCTGCAGCTGGTTCAGGGAGCCCCAAATCTATCAATAAAAGGCCCAAGGCCACACCAGCACCAGCCTACCTTGTTTCACGGTTGGGCCTCGTCTGGGCACCTCCAAACCCCATACAAAGAAGTGGAATCTGCAGATTTCTCTGTAGCTCCTGCTGGGCAGCCCCAGGCAGTGGCAACTTTGCACCTCCCTGGAGAACCAAGAGCCAGTGTACCCAGTGGTCAGTGTGAGACCATACCAGATTACAACTCTTCACATCTATAAGTGACACACTTAAGGGCCAGACACAGTGAGCACCAAAGCCCCACTGAAGCAAGTCCTGCTCCATAAGGGTGTCTCCTGCACAGCAGTTCTCTACTGTAGTTGCAGCTGGTCTCCATAGCCAATTGGCCTGGAGGTCAATTCCTCCCAGTAACACCAACAGCAATCAAGGCTCAACTACAACAAAACTGTACCCAAAGCCCAGAGTGTCCACTTCAGGTAACTTGGGAGGCTGAGCCCCTGGCCGCTATAGGACACCTACTACACAAGGCCACTCTATCAACTCAAGGAGACTTAGCAGCTACCCAATACATAGAAACAAACACAGGGAAGCAGCCAAAATGTGGAGACAGAGAAACATGTCACAAATGAAAGAAATGGAGGAAAGCAAACTACTGGATATAGAGTTCAAAACCACAGTTATAAGGCTACTCAAGAATCTTCTAGAAACCTCTGAGGAACTTAGTGCGACTTTCAAGGATCTTAATAAGATTGCCAAAAAATGGAAATGGACCAGTCAGAAATTAAACATACACTAACTCAAATAAAAAATAATATATAGAGATCCAACAGCACACTAGAGGATCCCAAGAATCAAGTCAAAGATTTGGAATACGAAGAAGCAAAAAACACCCAACCAGAAAAGCAAAAGGAAAAAAGAATACAAAAATATGAAGATAGTGCAAGGAGCCTCTGGGACAACTTCAAGCCTACCAATATCCGTATTATGGGGTTCCAGAAGAAGAGAGAGAGCAAGATATTGAAAACCTATTTGAAGAAATAATGACAGGAAACTTCCCCTACCTGGTGAAAGAAGTAGACTTAAAAGTCCAGGATGTGCAGAGAACCCCAAACAAGAGTAATCCAAAGAGGACCACACCAAGACACATCATAAATAAAATGCCAAGAGCAAAAGACAAAGAGAGAATCTTAAAAGCAGCAAGTGAAAAACAGTTAGTTACCTACAAGGGAGTGCCCATACTACTGTCAGCTGATTTCTCAATAGAAACTATGCAGGCCAGAAGGGAGTAGCAAGAAATATTCCAAGTGATGAATACCAAGAACCTACAACCAAGTTTACCTAGCAAAGTTATCATTTAGAATTGAAGGTCAGATAAAGAGCTTCACAGATAAGAAAAAGCTAAAGGAGTTCATCACCACCAAACCAGTATTATGAAATGCTGAAGGGTATTCTTTAAGAAGAGGAAGAAGAAGAAAAAGATAAAGATAAAAAATATGAATAACAAAGTGACAACAAATACATATCTATCAACAATTGATTCTAAAAATCAAATGAATAAATAATCTGATAAGCAGAATAGACTGGTGGTTGGAATAGAATCGGGCATGGAAATGGAACAGACTGACGATTCTCAGAGGGAAGAGGGTGTGGGCGGGGGTGTGGGAAGAGATTAGCAAAGATCTTATATGTATGTATGCAGTACCTATGGACACAGACAATACGGTGGCAAGGGTCTGGGTTGGGGTGTGAACCAGGTGGAGAGGAGCTACAGGGGGGAAAAAAGAGGGACATCTGTAATAATCTCAACAATAAGATTAATAAACAAAAAAAAAGAAAAAAATAAGAGTGCAAAGGTGTTAACAGATTTTTATAAAGGAGTCTTAATATTTATTTACTTTAATTAGGAAATTGGGAATGCCATAGAAGTGTGATACAGGTCAGGTCAAAATAGAAAATGAAACAAAATAGTATATTTGATTTTTATTTTATTATAGTTGACATTCAATATTTATTTTCTATTAGTTTCAGGTGTACAGTATAGTGGTTAGACATTTACACAAGTTACACAGCAATCCTACAATACCATACATAGGTAGATATTACAGTACAGGGGATGGCAAAGGTAGGTTTACAGTTTGTATGGGTAAACATACAATAATTAATAATACAAGAGTAAACTGTTTCAGGTACTCACAACTGTAAACCTACTCTTGCCCCACTTTGTATTATTGACTTTATTCCCTGTGCTATACTTGACAGGAGTTGATGTCAGGTTGAGTTTTAAAACGAATAAATAGTCATTTGCTAGGTGAACAGGCAAGAAATGGTTAATGTAAAAGACTGAAGACATGAAATAACTTGCTGTATGAAATATGAATTTTTATATTGCTAGGTCATAAAGTACAGATGAGACTGGACAGAGTAGATAAGAAGGGCCTTATATATGTAATTATAAGGATTTGGATTCTAACGTGATGGGAAGTTAGTTAAGAGGAATTGGGCAAGGAAAAGCTGTGAGAAATTACAGTGTCAAGCTACTTACTATTTTAGTTTTATTATGGTCAACCTTGCCTCATTTTGATAAGTAGTTAAATGACATTTGATAATACAGAGCCGTGGTGCTTGCCTCTTTTTTTCAAATCTTGACAAATACAAGAAACACCTAACATTTCTATCACCATGACAGTGAGTCTCATGAGGGAACAAACCTCCTTAGCCAGGAATTCACTCACTGAGTGATAACTATTGTTGGCAGTGTCTTCTCACACTTCAGCTTTAAATACCACACCCTAAACTTTTGGTAAAGAAGTTAAATAATATATAAATTAGGACTTAAATATTCTAGAAACAAACTTATATAAAGATATCTTTCCCCGAAACCGGTTTGGCTCAGTGGATAGAGCATCAGCCTGCAGACTGAGAGGTCCCAGGTTCGATTCCGGTCAAGGGCATGTACCTGGGTTGCGGGCACATCCCCGGTGGGGGATGTGCAGGAGGCGGCTGGTCAATGTTTCTCTCTCATCGATGTTTCTAACTCTCTCTATCTCCCTTCCTCTCTGTAAAAAAATCAATAAAATATAAAAAAAAAGATTTTTCTATGTTATGTCAAACCATATGAAATCGCTATTTTATGAGCTACAAAACTTTTTATATAGTCTAACCAATACATTTAATAATCTATGTTTTTAATAATGGCTTCCTAGTTTATTTGCTTTTGAGGGTGGAGTAACATCTATTGTCTTTTATAATGTATATTAACAGTAAATATAATTTCATTTCTTAAACTTTAAGTGTAGGAAACATCTATAAATTTAGATTGAGTGTCTGAAAACAAAATTTGAAAGAAAACCTTATTTCTTTAGAAAGTATAGGTCTTGTTTTTGTCTAGACTATGAGAGGGTTTGTCAAGTGAAGGCACACAGTAAATGATTGCTTATGGCTTCTTCTGTCAGCTTTTAGTTTGGATGCTGAACAGCCTGACTATGATTTGGATTCTGAAGATGAAGTATTCGTGAATAAACTGAAAAAGAAAATGGACATCTGCCCATTGCAGTTTGAGGAGATGATTGACCGTCTAGAAAAAGGGAGTGGTCAGCAGGTACAACTTCCTTAAATATATAATAAGTGTGTGTGTGTGTGTGTGTGTGTGTATTTATATGACTATCTACATTGATATGGCAATAGTATAATGTTGGGGAGAGCTAAGTGAGCAGGCTCTGGAGTTAGTAAGCATGAAGTCATATCCTATCTCTGCCTACTATAACCTGTATAGTTTTGAGCAGTATGTTATATTTCTCTGTGCCTCAATTTTCTCATCTGTAAAGTAGATATGATAAATATCATGGGATTGTTGTGAAAATTAAATAAAATAATGTGTATAAAACGTCTACCTCAATGACTAGCATGTAAGGTACTCTGTGTTTGCTATTATAAATACTGTTGTTATTTTTATTGTTGTCATTTAAATTTGAAATTACCTTTGAACCTTATATATGTATATTATATGAAAATGACATAATAATTTTACATTTAGCCAGTCAGTCTGCAGGAAGCCAAATTACTGCTAAAAGAAGATGATGAATTAATTAAAGAAGTTTATGAATACTGGATTAAAAAGAGAAAAAACTGTCGAGGGCCATCTCTTATCCCATCAGTAAAACAAGAAAAGCGAGATGGTTCTAGCACAAATGATCCTTATGTGGCTTTTAGAAGACGCACTGAAAAAATGCAGACTCGAAAAGTAAGTGAATTTGAGAAATTTTGTACATGTTTTTGATGTAAGAAAAACTATTTATAGTTATGAATGTCTCAGTATCTGGAGGTTGTGTTTTAATAGACTTTATATACAATATAATGAAAAATACTAATTTAAAATAACTTGGCCTTAAGACTCATTATGGAGCTGTTGGTATATTTTAATCTTCATCCGTTTAAAATCGTTTACAAACTTGGATTTCCTGGAGATCCATGCCCCCTTTCAATGTTTTAAAATTCTCTCTTAACCCTTCAAAAACATATATATGCTAGAGACCTGGCACTGGGGGTAGGGCAGTGGTCCCTCAGCCCAGCCTGCACCCTCTCCAATCTGGGACCCCTTAGGGGATGTCCTAAACCGGCAGTCGGATGTCCCTCTCACAATCCAGGACTGCTGGCTCCCAACTGCTCGCCTGCCTGCCTGCCTGATTGCCCCTAACAGCTCCTCTGCCTGCCTGATCGACGCCTAACTGCTCCCCTCCCAGCCCAATTGCCACTGACTGCCCTCCCCTGCAGGCCTGGTCGCCCCCAACTGCCCTCCCCTGCAGGCCTGGTCCCCCCCCAACTTCCCTCTCCTGTAGGCCTGGTCCCCCCAACTGCCCTCTCCTGTAGGCCTGGTCCCCCCAGTTGCCCTCCCCTGCCGGCCTGGTCGCCCCCAACAGCCCTCCCCTGCAGGCCTGATCGCCCCCAACTGCCCTCCCCTGCTGGCTATCTTGTGGAGGCCATCTTGTGTCCACATGGGGATGGCCATCTTGTGCAAGGGCGTGGTGGTCAATTTGCATATTACCTCTTTATTACATAGGATCAGTAGCTATGTTCAGAATGCCACTAGCTAGAAGTGCTTATTGACATTAAATAAGGACCTTTATTTTTGCAGAATCGCAAAAACGATGAAGCCTCTTACGAAAAAATGCTTAAGCTGCGTCGAGATCTAAGTCGGGCTGTTACTATTCTAGAGATGATAAAAAGAAGAGAAAAGAGTAAAAGGGAGCTATTGCACTTAACACTGGAAATTATGGAAAAGAGGTAAAGTATATTTTAATAGCAGTAGGAAGTATGGTACTATAAGCAAATTGTATACTGACTTAATTTATTTCCTAAGCAATTATCTGTTAGTCCAGAGATATCTTCTTTTAATAATAAATAGAGACTATTTAAATGTGTGCTATAATATCCTTTGTATAATTTTACATATATTCCTTTCTTTATTTTCTTTAAAAGTTATTGTATTCAGTAAAATTAAAATGTGCCAGGTATTTCCATTTTGAAATCTTTTTTTTTTTTGTCCTTATGTGAGTGGGTACATGGCTATAAGAGAGATAATTTGTCATTTTAAACTTTTTATGTTATTTACTAGAATGTACTGATTTCAAAAAACATAAAGGAGAAAGGAAAAGGCCATAATCCTAACTCTCAAATAACCATTCAGCAAGATACACAGTGAAAACTTTAAGCCTTACTCACCTGTTTCCTAGTGTCAATCCCCAAAGAAAACCGCTGTTGAATTTCTTGTGATTCAGTTCAGAAAAATTAGTTTTGTATATAACACAGGCAATTTAAATTAGCAGAAAGCTCTTAATCTTAGGCATTAACTTCAACATCTCTACCAAATCTTTTTTTTTCTTTTTTAATTAAATCTTTATTGTTCAGATTATTACAGTTGTTCCTCTTTTTTCCCCCCATAGCTCCCATCCACCTGGTACCCACCCCACCCTCCGCCCTCACCTCCTCCCCCCCCATCCTCATCCATAGGTGCACGATTTTTGTCCAGTCTCTTCCCACATCCCCCACACCCCTTCCCCCCCCAAGAATAGTCAGTCCACTCCCTTTCTATGCCCCTGATTCTATTATAATCACCAGTTTATTCTGTTCATCAGATTATTTATTCACTTGATTCTTAGATTCACTTGTTGATAGATGTGTATTTGTTGTTCATAGTTTGTATCTTTACGTTTTTCTTCTTCTTCCTCTTCTTAAAGGATACCTTTCAGCATTTCATGTAATACTGGTTTGATGGTGATGAACTCCTTTAGCTTTTCCTTATCTGTGAAGCTCTTTATCTGACTTTCAATTCTGAAATAGCTTTGCTGGATAAAGTAATCTTGGTTGTAGGTTCTTGGCATTCATTACTTTGAATATTTCTTTCCACTCCCTTCTGGCCTGCAAAGTTTCTGTTGAGAAATCAGCTGACAGTCGTATGGGTATTCCCTTGTAGGTAACTGAGTTTCTTTCTCTTGCTGCTTTTAAGATTCTCTCCTTGTCTTTTGCTCTTGGCATTTTAATGATGATGTGTCTTGGTGTGGTCCTCTTTGGATTCCTTTTGTTTGGGGTTCTCTGCTCTTCCTGGACCTGTAAGTCTATTTCTTTCACCAGGTGGGGGAAGTTTCCTGTCATTATTTCTTTTTTTTTTTTTTAATATATTTTATTGATTTTTTTTACAGAGAGGAAGGGAGAGAGATAGTCAGAAACATCGATGAGAGAGAAACATTGACCAGCCGCCTCCTGCACATCCCCCACCGGGGATGTGCCCGCAACCCAGGTACATGCCCTTGACCGGAATCGAACCTGGGACCTTTCAGTCCGCAGGCCGACGCTCTATCCACTGAGCCAAACCGGTTTCGGCCTGTCATTATTTCTTCAAATAGGTTTTCAGTATCTTGCTATCTCTCTTCTTCTGGTACCCCTATAATTTGGATGTTGGTACGCTTGAAGCTGTCCCAGAGGCTCCTTACACTATCTTCACATTTTTGGATTCTTTTTTCATTTTGCTTTTCAGGTTGGGTGTTTTTTGCTTCTTCGTATTTCAAATCTTTGACTTGATTCTTGCGATCCTCTAGTCTGCTGTTGGAACTCTGCATAATATCCTTTATTTCAGTCAGTGTATGCTTAATTTCTAGTTGGTCCTTTTTCATAACCTTGAGGGTCTCACTAGATTTCTTGAGGGTCTCACTACAGTTATCGGCAGCCTCACCAGTCTTTTTGAGGGTCTTACTAAATTTATCGGTGGTTTCTAGAACGTTCTTGAAAAACCTTAAAAGTGTGGTTTTGAACTCTATATCCAGTCGTTTGCTTTCCTCCATTTCTGTCATTTGTGACCTGTTTCTTTGTCTCCTCATTTTTTATGCTTCCCTGTGTTGGTATAGTGGCTTTGTGTGCTAGGTGTCCTATAGGGCCCAGTGGCTCAGCCTCCCCAATTACCTGAGGTGGACACTCTTGGTGCACCCCTTTGTGGGCTGTGTGCACAGTCTTGTTGTAGTTAAGCCTTGATTGTTGTAGGTATCACTAGGAGGAATTGACCTCCAGGCCAGTTGGCTGTGAGAGTCAGCTGTGTCTACGGTGGGAGAACTTCTGTGCTGAAGGCACCCTTATGAGGCTAGACTTGCTTCAGTGGGGCTTTGGTGCTCACTGAGTCTGCCCCCTGAGAGTGTCCCTTATGGATCTGAGGAGTTGTAATTGGATGGTCCCACTCTGACCACTGGGTACACTGGCTCTTGGATCTAAGGAGGTGCTAATTTAGTCTCTGCCTGAGGCTACCCAGCAGGAGCTACGAGGAGATCTGCAGATTCCCCTTCCTTGTTTGGGGTTTAGAGGTGCCCAAAGGAGGCCCAGCTGTGAAACAGTGCAAGCTGCTGTGGGGCCTTGAGCCTTCTCTTGGAAGTTTTGGGTCTGTCTGGCCCAGCTGCAGTTTGTTAGGTAATTTTCAGATTGCAGAGGGCCTGGGCATTCATATGCAAAAGCCTCTGCTGCAACTTGGGAGGGGCAGGGTCTCAGGGAATCAACAGGGTGGAGCAAGCAGCTATGGCTGACCCTCAGTCCTGCCCTAAGGAGTCCCCTGTCTCAGTGTCGCGGTAATCGCTGCAAGCACCTTTGAGAGAAAGCCGCCCTCGAGTTCCGAGTTCTGCCTGCTGCCAGACAGTCCAGTTTCTCCCCGTATGAATCTGGGTCCCTAGAGACTCACCTGGAACTGGAGTTCAGAGCAGTCGGGGGCTTGTGACTCCCAATTCAAAAAGACAGCCGCGTCCTCAGTTGCCAGCCCTTGCGCGTGCGCCTCCGTACCTCTGCACTTCCGCACCTCCTCTGAGTCTCAGTGTGCTTTTCTCTTTCCTTCTAGTTTATAGAATTTCCACTCAGCCAGCTTTCCTGTGGTTCTGGATGATGTCCATTTTGTCTTTTAGTTGTATTTTTAAATTTGTTGTGGGAGGCAGCAATTTCCGGTGTTTACCTATGCCACCATCTTGGTTTCTCAAACACTTCTACCAAATCTTTCACCAAAACTACTAAGTTAAAATTTGAACCTTTGTGCCCTGACCGGGTTGCTCAGTTAGTTGCAGCAGCATCCTGATATGACAGGGTTGCAGATTCGATCCCTGGGCACATACAAGAATCAATCAATGAATGCATAAGTAAGTGGAACAACCAATAGATATTTCTTTTTCTCTCTCTCTCTTTCTCTCCCCGCCCCCTTTCTTCCTTTCTCTCTTAAATCAATAAATAAAAATTTTAAAAAAATTTTGAGCTTTTGTTTTTTTTTACCCACAGTCTTCTATTTATGGTCCTAAGATAAAGTTATAAGCCAAAAAGTAAAAGGAAGAAACAAAGGAATTATATAATCTCCCATGTTAATGAACATTCAGCAAATAAATCGAAGTTTAACTAATTTTACCAAGTCTCATCAATATTTATAATTATATCTCAGTTATTAATAGTCAGAATAATTACTACAGAACTAACTTTTTAAACTTTATTTTTTATAATTTCAGGTATAATTTGGGTGACTACAATGGAGAGATTATGTCTGAGGTTATGGCACAGAGACAGCCAGTGAAACCTACTTATGCCATCCCCATCATCCCTATTACTAATAGCAGTCAATTTAAACACCAAGAAGCAGTGGATGTGAAGGAGTTTAAAGTTAATAAGGTGACACAAAGTTTTGTGCTTATAGTAGCTGATAATGGAGTGGTATTTTATCATTAAAATCAGAATGAAAAAGAAAACTGTATCCTACCATGAAATATGCTGCAAAGCCAACTTTTCATTCAAGACTGGCCTGTTGATAAAGCAGTAGAGCTTGTAAATAATAATTAACTTTTTCCTAGAAACCATAATACTCTAAACTGCATAAAACTTGACAAATATTTAGCATATTTGCATAACCATGGTACTTGCCATGATTTTTCTTGGCAACAAATGCCATTTTTTGCCTATAATCTTTCTGTCCTTTTCCTGCACATCAAATTCATGCCTCTCCCAGTCTGCCGTCCCTGCCATACATATTCCTAACATGCCCTTTGTTCATCAGCTCAGTCACTCTACCTGTGTATTTTACCCTGTGTTTCCCCTGTTTAATAATTTCATATCTTTATCCTTTAAAACTGCTCAAAATTCACCACTCCAGACTGACTTCATTATTTAGCTGGTAGTAATTCTTTACTACTCTTTATTTTCCTAACACCTTAGTATTATGGCTTTATTTTCCACTATGTTAACAGTAATCTGAAGTCTGCTCTGTGTATATGTAAATTTTTTTCATTATATTTTCCCCATATTGATTTGTTAATTTTTTAGAATAAAAACTAGATATCCCCCCCTTTTTTAATTATCTTCTAGTATTTTTATAGGAAATTAAGAAAAAGAAACAGGAGCCAGCAGTAAATGCTAATTGCAGTTACAGGGTTTTAGAAGCTGGAGCGTTTTTATTCTTTTTCTTACTTTAATTGGAACAAAATACTTTATCAGATTGTGTTGTAGGAACATATTCATGTTTTCACAGAGATCAACCAAATTCTAAGACTTTACAATGTAAGATGACAAAACATAAGAGTCTTGTATCTTCCTGTGATTACGAATGCCTTCATTATAGTAGTAAACTTCTTTTAAAAACTTCCCCAAAACTGCGGGTTTGTTGAACATGGTTTTCTGTTGTTTGATTAACTCATAACTTTATTGCAGCAAGATAAAGCCGATCTTATCCGACCTAAACGTAAATATGAAAAGAAGCCCAAAGTCTTACCATCATCTGCTGCTGCTGCTCCTCAACAGACGAGTCCTGCTGCACTGCCAGTCTTTAATGCTAAAGATTTAAATCAGTATGATTTCCCCAGCTCAGATGAAGAACCTCTCTCCCAGGTAGATTTAAGAATTTTTCTATTAATATAGAGGAGAAATGTAGGAAATCACGTGTTTTTGACTCATTGCATTTTACTTAAAGGTTTTGTCTGGTTCTTCGGAAGCTGAGGAAGAGAATGATCCTGATGGTCCATTTGCTTTCCATAGGAAAGCAGGCTGTCAGTACTATGCTGTAAGTTTCAGGCTTTCTTTTTAAATAACAAACTGTTTACCTTTAACTGACCAAATAAGAATTTTTTTTTTTTTTTTAAGCCTCACTTAGACCAGACTGGCAACTGGCCTTGGACTAGTCCTAAGGATGGAGGATTAGGAGATGTGCGATACAGATACTGTTTAACTACCCTCACCGTACCCCAAAGGTGTATTGGATTTGCACGAAGACGGGTTGGGCGCGGTGGAAGGTAAGGTATTTTGGTATTGTAAGCATAGAGACATTTTAGAAAGTAGGGTAGTTGAATTTAAAATTTCAAGTGAAGGTTAGGGTAGCTCATTTGTTCCCATTTGCTATTCTTGACTGATTTTTTGTTTGAAATACTTTGCCTTACTTCCTGGTTCTTATATAGCTTTTAATGCATGATACAATTCTGACAAAAGGTACCAGATAAAGGCAAGTGTAAGTTATGATTGCATAAATTGTATTAAGTTAAAGAAACTACAAACATTTCAGGAATTCTGGAAAATAATGAAAAAAAAGGTTAAATAGACTAAGAAGTGTCATATATAGTGTACAGAGTTGTTTAACTTGTCAGTGAAAAGGCTCCAGGTTTCATGTATGACCTGATCTTGACATCCGAGATTGTCAGGATCTAATTGCTTTCCTTTCTTTGTTTAAACCTGATAGAATTCCAACATACTCTATGCCTTTGTATGAGAAGTTGTATGGGGGAAGGGAAGGAATTGCAGAATGCATAAAAGCAAAGAAAAAGAAAGCTTTCAAGTAAAATATGAAAAAAATTAAAAGGCACAATAGATAAGATACTTTCAAGAAGAAGTTTAAGGATATGATTTATGTTAAATTAATGGCTTAGACATATGTTTATTTTATTTTTTTAGTTTTAGTTTGAAGTTCTTATCACTTAAACATTACTTTAGAATTATCCAGGCATCAAAACACATATTTTTTAATTTTATTAAAGCTATTGGGGTGACAATGTTAATAAATTATATTGGTTTCAAGTGTACAGTTCTATCATACATCATGCTTTGTGTTTTCACCAACCAAAATTAAATCTCCTTCCATCTCCAAAATACATTTTATGTAGTACTTTTTCCCATATCATTACGTTGACATCAGTAGTTGTGAGAATTCTCTATTTTGGCTATATTTTATTCTATACTAGTATTGATTTGTGTTAACATTTTATGATAAGGTCGTTTATAAAGTTTATATTAGTAACATATCAAATATTTTATCCATTAAAAATTTTAATAGTATAACATATCCCAAAGATCACATATCCTTTAATGCTTTTCTCCTACCTCCTCTTCCCCCCTCCCCCCCCCCCAAAAAAGGAATCTTTACTTAAATATGAGCACAAATATGTTAGCAACATTTTACAAAGTGTTCTGGTGCTTTGTAATGGAAGTGAAAATCTTTGGTTTAAAAGTAATTTGAAAAGAAAGGTATTTTCATATTTTACAAGTAACTTAAACTGATCAACCAACCCTTAGAACTGTTACAACTCTTACTGTTATAAAATATTCACCATATTCTTTGAGGTGGAGTACTCTTTTATTTAATCAGATCATTGCAATGTAAAAGAAAGAACCTTTATTAGATACTGAAATTATAGCCAAATATTGCAATAATCAAATTTAAATATTCAGTAGGAAATGGCTTTTTGGAGTTGGGGGAGAGAAAGAAAAACAATTTTTAAACAAACTTTGAATAGCTATTTTACATACATGTTTTCTGCCTTATTTTTAATAGGGTCTTACTGGACAGAGCTCACTCAGACTATGATAGTATGTTTCGTCATCTGGATTTGGAAATGCTTTCCTCACCACAACATTCTCCACTCAATCAGTCTGCCATTACCTCAGAAACAAATACCTCGGACAAATCTTTCTCTAAAGACCTCAGTCAGATACTAGTCAATATCAAGTCATGTAGATGGCGGCATTTTAGGCCTCGGACACCATTCCTACATGACAGTGACAATGATGAACTCTTCTGTAGAAAATTATATAGGAGTATAACTCGAACAGGAACAGCACAACCTGGGACCCAGACATGCAGTACCTCTACGCAAAGTAAAAGTAGCAGTGGTTCAGCACACTTTGGTATGTTTATTTGTTATAATGTCATTTCTGTGGAAATGTCAGGCTTATCAATTTTTTGAATATGTGGCTTATTATATTACTGACTAAAAGTCCTTTTCTCAAAGTAGTTAAGAAAAAGAAAGACCTAGGTTTAAGTATTTATTTGAATCCTGTTTGTACAAATGGTTTCATTTAAACAAAACCACATACAAAGGGGTGGTTTATTATTACAGGGTGGGACAAAAGTAGGTTTACAGTTGTTCATATGGAAAATAATATAATAATTAAATAATAATACATGGATAAACAAGTGTTTTGCATACCCACAACTGTACAGCTATTTTTCCCCCATCCTGTATTTAATGTATAAAATTTGTTTTCCTGGGAACCACAAAATTGAGCAATTATATTTTCAAAATAATATGAAAAAAAAATGGACCATAAATTATTGTTCATTTCTTTAGTCTTTCACTTAGACTGCTTAAAAATAGACCAGCAAATTAAATTGATAGACATGCAAAGTTTTATTTGTCACAGTAATTAAGAGTAATTTGTAAAAGAAAAAGTAATTTTCACAGAACAATATTTAAAAGATTATTTTAATAATTTCAGAAACATTTTTAGATATTTACTGTAGCATTATGGCTACTTTGTGGAATGTGTCTAAAATAAATGCTGTCTACTTAAAATATTTCTAAAAGTTTAGCTTTCTATTTGAAAGCAATAAATGTGTTTTTTGAGGCATGTAGATCATAGAAATCCACTGTTAACCTATTGTACGCCATAAGCGTCTGTAGACACAAGCAGGGGGACTGCCACACACGCCAGGCGCGTCTATAAAAAAAAATGTTTTCCCTAAATGGCAGCCCTGACCAACTTTAAAATCATTTTTCGTGAGAATTTTCAGCTGAAAATATTCAAGAACACCAGAATTGTGAGTAATATATTTATTTTTATAATATTCATTGCAAATTGATTTTTTAAATTAAATTTAAAATATCGTGGCGTGTGGGGATGGTTTCCATTTTGGATGTGTGGTAGTTAACTGGTTAAAATTATATAATTATATTACTCCAGATTTTTGTGAAGATAACGTAAATACAGTTTTAGAAAGGACTATAAAGATATTTATTCTGTTCCCCTAATTATGTGGTAAGGCTACAGTAAAACCTTCTAATAAATATGAAAATGTGTTTATTCTTAAAGACCTCCAGAAAAGATTTCATAAATAATTTACTTTGTGGTTGGAAAAAAAGTAGTTCTATGAAGTGGAAGTCTTTTCAGCTCATAAGAAAAATAATCTTTTCAGAAATTAACTAGAAGATAATCAAAATTTTCTGAGGTTTAACAGATTATATATAATCCCATTCATTTCAGTCTATATTATGAAGAGTCAGTTTCTGCTTTTATAGTCTTAAACAGAATGGAGGACTTGTTTATACTGTGGGTGTAGAGATTCTAAATGTATAATAAACTTGTAATATGTTTCCCCTGATAAAGATTTTTAAGCTATGTAAAATTCTTTGACAGTTCTCATTGAAAATTGGCATATTCCATCAATCCCCATCTTTTCCACCTCTTAGAATAGAGAAGTTGAATTGTGTAACCATCCTTAGGTTCTTGTAGTGATCTTTTTAATGTAAATTGTTTTGCTATACAACTTAAGTAAGCATTGGTACTGTAAAACTTACTTGATTTGTGTTGGCCAAAGAATATTAAAAGGTGAACATTGAGCAGAAGTATTACCAAAAGTTTAGGTGAAAAAAATCTTCAGTAAATTCTAATTTTCTTTTTAATTATTTCCTTCCTTTATATATGTGATATGCCTTTTTTTAAATGGGTTTATCAGTTTTTTTCTGTTGCACATAATTATTTTTAGTTTTCCCTTCATTTTTACTAGAACTTCCTTATGCTTGGAGAATAGATGCCTACAGATTGCTGTAGAGTATCACTTTTTTCTTTCATATATGTGAATATTCCAGAAACCTAAAGCTTTTCTCTTTATGCTCTGTAAAGTGAATTACAGTGGAGTTCCATCAAACATACTTTTAAGTGAATTCAACTATAGGCCCCTGGAGAAAAAAAAAATAGCAGTTCAAATGTTATACAGGATTCTGAATATAATTCTACTAAAAGAATGTATTTGCTGAAGTGGCCACTATGGGAATGGGAGAAGTGAATCTTTATTTTCTCCTGATAGCATCAGTGCCTGCATTGATGCTTCATTCATGGGTTAGTTATCTCACTTAAAGCAGTGTAATTATAGTTTTAAAGTTTTGTGGGGGGTTTTTTATATAACATGGCCCACAGATGCTACTTCATCTGATACTCAACCATAGAAACTCAGATCTAGTCTGATGTCAGAAGAATAACTGGCTGTGTTAGGCTTATTGAAAGAAATGGGTCTGGATCACATGATGCACTCTCGAGGATTTCGTATGAGTTAACTTTTTACTTTACCATTTTCAAACTTACCATTATATGAGATATGAGTCAGTTGATACACTTAGCCTGCTGTTCAACCCAAATTGGTGGATTTTGATTTAGACATTTTTTATTATTCTGTCATTGTTTTTAAATGTTAACTAATGTGTGCTGTGGTATAGTGATGCCCTCTGGACTGATTTTCCCTTTTCTAAATAATCATCTATAAGGGCTTAATTATTCTTGTTTTCAAATAGGAAATTCTAAATGAGGATATCAGGAGCCCATTATTTTTAGTAAAGGGAATGAGGTTTAGCACACTAACTTTTATAGTCTCTCTTTTAGTTACTCAGAATCTTTTTTGCTTCCCAATCTTGACCTTCTTGCATAGTTGTGTGTCCAAATGGGTAATCTGGTTAGTCAGATGCTACAGTGCTTTGTCCTTTGGATACTATACAGCAGAATGACATAATGTTGAGGGACTTAGGAAGGCTTACTATATGTGTATTTATAATTTTCAAGACTAGATTTTAGCACTTACAGATAAATTGCATTTTTAATAATCTTAATATGTGGTTTGAACGGTTTTCAGTTGTTTTTTTTTAACTGATAAAAGCAACTTTGAAATGTAGTCTTTGTTCAGTGACTAAGTATTATTTGTATGTATTTGATTTTGGGAGATACCACATGTCAGTTAACACCTTTTATCATAACTAGAAAGGACTCTATATAATTCAAAAAGACTAAAAACAGAAAAGTGATTTTTAAACCACCATTTTATGTTCAGGATTTGAATTCGTAGCTCCCAGTGAAATTTCATCAGCAAACTAAATCAAGGTTTTCTAAGCTCACATTTCTGCACTAAAGACTTTATTTTCAAAAGTGAACAGGAAATTTGTAGCTAGAATATTATATTCTAAGTCTCAATATCTATAGTTTACTTAATGCAATTTACTTGAGTTTGTAACATAAAATTTTAATTTTACTATAGAAAAGGAACTCTAGATTTGAGCACTGAATATTTTCTTGTTGGATTTTGTAAATCTACAAGACTTTAATCCTTATCTAAATGTGTTTCAAAATTCAGAATTGCATCCTCAACAATCTCAACTAGAACCCCTAGTAAAATATATTAACAGATGATCTACAGTTTTACAGATACACACAAGAGTAGTCATACTAAGCAGAATGTCTGACCATAAATAATTTCATGTTCAAGTCATTTGCAGCCAAATTCAGGTTCAGTAATGTTTTGCCATTAAATGAGTTACCAAATTTCTGTTTTCAAATTGGATTTCTCTGTGGCTGATAAATGTTATAAACCTCAATCTAAACTTTATCAATTCAAGCTTACTGATTAGATGTTCATACTTTAATACTGTTTGGAGTCATTTCATTTTACATTTATTTCTTCAAAGTTAACTTTTTTCTTATATTAAACTTCTTGCCTGTATGCTGCTCAAAGAAAGTGTAATTGAGGGATATCTTTTAAAATAGGTGTTTGGGTTTGTTAAGGATTTTTGTTGTTGTTGTTGTTGTTGTTGTTGGTTTTTAACAAAATACACATTTTGGTAATCTAGACTCCATTTTCTCAAACTGAATTTTTAAATTGTTTATTTTTTTCCTAAGTACCTGTCACCCTCCCCACCTGCACTTAGATCATTTTAGTTGATCTGCTCCAGCTAGAGGAATGTGACCTAAAGGGCAGAACCCTGAGCTACCAGTTATTTCCTTGTATAAGAATTGGACTCGTAAAATCTGAGATTATTTCATCTAAATTCCTACCCCCAGACAGTTTCTGACCTCTGCCTCTAGTGAGGGCAAATTCAACAGCTTACTTAGTCAGGTTATTGTACACTTGGGTGTCTTGCTTAGAAGTTTGTCCATATATTGAACAAAAGCTACCTCCTTAAATTTAAATATTCTGGTTCCTGTTTTGCCTTTGGAAGCACATGAATATGTTTTCTTGATCTCCAGCATCAAAGTGTCCTTCAAATATTTGAAGTCTTTTTGTGCCCCTTTATAATTCTCAGCTTTTAATTGTGTCCCTCACATCACTCTTCTTCACTGCCTAGACTCCTGTTTATTAGGTGCTAAATATACAAGATTTTTTAAATACTTGATTCACACTATCAGTACATAAAATTTGATTCTCTCATATAAATAATACTAAATCTAAAACAAACTTGCCTATATCTTATCATATTGAAAATCTCATTGGTTTGGGGGTGGGTTTTTTCCCTGTCATCTAGTAAATATCTTTGTGACCTAGGATGAAAATCTCTTCATCTCTATTAGGAGGTTGTAGGAGTAAATCACTATAAGGATCCCTCCTAATTTAAAAATTTTTGGTTCTGTGAAATGATTTTGATGCTATCTACAAAAGCATCTTGTCCATCTTTGTTTGAATTGCAAACTTTACCACACCATAATATTTGGAGGTTAGACATAAAACCTAAAAACTTTCTACCTTGATAGAGATTTAGGGAAATGTGGTTATTTTTATTTATTTCCACTTAGCATTTGCTTGCACTTTGAATTATAATGACATCCAGGTGTTCTCGGTTTTCTATATAAATAATAATGTAAAACCCAGTTCAGATTGTACTTGGCCCAGTTTACTACCTTACCAAGCTTTTATTTACACAGCCTTTTGGATTGGAATTTTATGTCTCAGAAGAAATTTAAAATCTTAGCATTTCATGCCTAAAAAGGACTACAATCATCACCTATTTAATCTCTTCCATATTTTAGATGAACATACTGAGTCCCAAAAGGTTAAGTAACCTGCCTAGGTATACTCTACTAGTTATGATAGACCTGAGAACTAAAATAACAATCAAGATGTCTTGGCCCCCAGACTCATGGTTTTTACTACCATTGCTTCCAGCTCATACATTTTCTGTACAGTTTATCAAGATCATTTATCATAAATATCCAGAGAAAATTTTAGAACTAAACTCTAGAATATAGAGATATCTAAGAAATGGGCTAACAGTGATCTAAAATGTCAGGTGCGTTGTTATTTCTAAATCTGTTCTCAGGAGGAAGTTAACAGTTGTTAAAAACTGAAAGTCACGAAACCCTCAGAGACCAAGCATTAAAATGTTGATTTAAATAGGGCAAAAATATTTGGAACCTTTATTCAAATCAACTTCCAATTATTGCTAAATTTTTTATTAAACCACACACAAACAGATATATGTCTGTCTACTATACTGAACACTTGACATTAATAAAGATGAGAAAAAAAATAGAGATTGAACTAAGGAAAAACACATACACAAATACTAGCAAAGATCAACAACAGAAAATTTCCATTTATATAAATGGAGTTTTGTATATATAGGTTTTTAGTGAATGCTAAAGTATTGATTTTCTAAATCTGTGCTGACCTGACCTTCCAGAATGGTTCCTTTTTTAAAAAACTTACTGAGCATCCCATGCTAAGGAAATTCAAGACTTATGCAATTCCTCAAATTTAGGAAATTAAAGTATAAATCTCAAGAACATATTAGCAAAACTAATAATATTATATTAATTATAAACCAGAATAAATTTTTGTAGATTTTCTTCAAGTTCTGATTCAACACATTTCTGTTATATGAAAATGGTCGTGCTGACAGAAAGTTACTTTTTTATGTCAATATTCAGGGATTATCCTATTAGTAATAAAAATCTTCCCTGTAGGAATCAGATCTGAGGATTTCAAACACAGAAAAACTCATCAAAGAACAGATATCAATTAAATAGATTTATAACACAGAATTTAAAAATCAAAAGAAATTATTTTTTTGTTCTTGTTGCCCAAAAACTTAGTTCAACTTAAGTTTAATAGCTGGTGTAGATACTACTTCTTTCATGATTTTCTGATCCATTCAAAATATGGTAGAATTTCTACCTAAGCATGTTGTAGTTGTACAAGGTGGACACTGTATACTGGTAGATAAAGATTCTTCATGAGTTATGTGAAAACTACAAAACTTGATGAAGTGATAATCTAGATAAATCATCAAAACAACAACAAATTAGGTGGCAGTATTTTGAAAACATTCAACTTGAGATTGAGGAAATTTGCATGATTTATTATAGATTCCCTGATACCCAGGGATGCATGATAACCCTTTTTTTGTTTTGTTTTGAAATAATTCTTACCTAAACATTGCAGGCTTCTTAAAGAAGCCTTTAAGGTCAGATGTTGTGATTGTATGTGCCTTTTTTTTTTCCTTTTTTAATTGGCGAAATCAAAAAAAGATAAAAGGTTTCCTTTTTAAAAACTGAACACACTTTTTGGGGGGTAATAAATGAACATTTTTTTGTTTGTTTTTTTTAGAACTGAGCTCTCCATAGACAAACATAAGTAGCATAACACAGTGTCTTTCCTCAGACATCATTCTGTACAGTAAATCAACATAAACAACTCCGTTCTTATTGACTGGATTTTTTCCAGGTGGGTTATTTGAGTGGGGAAAATTAATTAACATATGGAGCCTCTTTTTTTCCTGTGTTAAACTTAAAGAATGGGTTCTTTAAAATAAAAAAGAAAGGTAATAAATCAACAACAACCTTATGTTTTATATAGAGGAAATATTTGTAATAACTAAAATTAGAAAATATGTAGAACAGTTATGTTAGGGATTGCTATCTGAATGCATTGGAACAGTAATATGAGTAAATTAGAAACCTAATGGTAATTATCAGATTTCTTCTCAAGCTCAGTGCAAAGTTGAATTTCAGATATGTGGATTTTTAAAAAAGCTGGTATTCCCATTTTACTCGAGTGTGGCAGCTTACAGAAATAATGGTTCTGCAACTTGGGAAGTGAGCAGTTCTCTTTCCTATGTTTAACTCAGGAAGTTTAATTTTGTTTTTCTTTAGATTCAACCCACTCTTGTGAAATGTGGTTGTAAGCTTAAATTTTCATTTGAAAGTCATCTTTAGCAGGACCATGAGCTTTTATCAAATGCTTTAATTTTGCACAAACTTTTTTTAATGCTGAAATTTTACTATTGTCAAAAGTGTATGGTATTGTGCATTTTTATAAAGTGTTTCCTCATTTTATGTTCAGCATTTACAGCCGAACAATACCAGCAACATCAACAGCAACTGGCACTAATGCAGAAACAGCAGCTTGCACAAATTCAGCAACAGCAAGCAAATAGTAATTCCTCCACCAACACTTCACAGGTGAGGGATTTGTCTGTCTTATGATTATCCCTCATTGTTTCCCACCAGAGTTCATCTCTAATTACCAACTGTTGTCATAGAACCTTGCATCTAACCAGCAGAAAAGTGGCTTTCACCTGAATCTACATCATAGCCATTCTATACAGGGTTTAGAAAGAACATTACAGGTGAGTATAGAAGCTGTTGTTTCTGCTCCCTATTTTAAAAAGTAAAACTAAAAAGCATAGTTATATGAGATGGAGACCCTGTCTTTAAATCTGACCTGTAGTCTGATATACATCTTTAATATATAATCCCACTGACACCTAATTCATTATCTTGTTATTTTAATTATTATTACAATTTATTAAAAATTATTATACTTCTTTTAGAAGAAATAACTTTTAAACCTAAAGCCATTTGAACACATTTAAGGCTTAAAGGCTGAGATTTAAGTCTCTATGCATCTTGGAAGAAAAATTCATGTAAAAAATTCAAGGACCTCTTAATTTCTAGGCTAAATTCTGATATGATATTTTGTTACTTCCATTCTAAAGGGATAGTTACCTTACTATCCCAAAGGTGTGTATATGTGTGTATATATGGTAAGTTAGGTGAAAGAAGTTTACCTACATTTATTCATTGTATGTACTTGCAGATCACTGAAATGGTTTACTAGCTTATTTCTTGTGCAACACTTTGTGTTGGAGGTTTATTTCCACATTATAGGGGGATGATTTTGGTAATTGACATGTCCATGTTGTATATTGTCACATATAAAGATTAAAATTCATAATCCTTGAGTTATAAAATTACTAGAACATTCCTCAAATTTGACTGTCAAGGGAGAGAAAGATATTCGAGTGGTTTTCCACTTTTGTTTATATTCATACTGATTTTGCTATACCGGTGTAGCTTTAATATTAATTTGTAACTAAGTGATGCTGATTAGATTTGTTTTTTATTTTCTTTTTAGGGTTTTGTCTCCAAGACTTTGGATTCTGCTAGTGCTCAATTTGCTGCTTCTGCTTTGGTGACATCAGAACAGCTGATGGGATTCAAGATGAAGGATGATGTGGTGCTTGGGATTGGGGTGAATGGCGTCCTTCCAGCCTCAGGTAAGGATAATGACATTTAAATGGTTTTGATAAGATTTGTAACACATACCTATAATAAACAGCCAAATTGCACATTGTTTAGATGCTTCTTTCTTTTTCTCTAGGAGTATACAAGGGCTTACACCTCAGTAGTACTACACCAACAGCACCAGTACATATAAGTTCGTCAGCAGCAGGTTCAACTTTGTTACAGCCTTCAAACATTACACAGACTTCAAGTTCCCACAGTGCACTGAGTCATCCAGTAACTGCTGCCAATTCTGCAACAACTCAGGTTCTGATTGGGAACAACATTCGATTAACTGTACCTTCATCAGTTGCCACTGTAAACTCTATTGCCCCCATAAATGCACGACACATACCTAGGACTTTAAGTGCTGTTCCATCGTCTGCCTTAAAGCTGGCTGCCGCAGCAAACTGTCAAGTTTCCAAGGTCCCATCTTCATCCTCTGTAGATTCAGCCCCAAGGTGAGTAGTTATTTTAAGACTAAAGGATCTAACTTAAATTCTTAGGCATTGCTTTCTACTTATTTGTGGCTTTTGCTCTTTTCTTTATATACTTTAAAAATATGTAAATTAGAATTCCTTATTTATTCTAGAACTAAACAGATAAATGTAATTCAGTATTGTTGAAAATTTGTGCCAAATGGTACAGTGAATATTGCATTTGGCATTTGGGCATCATTTTCTTAGTATGATAACGGCTTATAATGTTCTCACTCTTCTACCTCTGGATGGATGGGGTCCTCTTTTGAATGCTTCTTTGTCTATGATTTCTCCCACAGTTTTTTGTGTAGACAGAACTGATAAAACTCACATGGCTAGAGTGCTAAGCTGCTCTTAATAATGTAAATAAAGCTTACAGTATTCATGCCAGGTCAACTTTTAATGAAACCATCATTTTCTATGCTAACTTGTCTTCTTGGGTTTTCAATAGACAGGTTAGAATGTTTGCTCAAGCTCTGTTCTGCTTTAAATATTAATGGTAACGTCCTGCCTTGTACAACGTACTGTGGAAAAACAAAAAGACAAGAAGTTTTCAGTTTAGGTGGAAGACAAGCATAAAAGTGTGAAAAGTTAAACAGTGTTGATTGTAAATAAGATGAAAATCATTCTAGAGGTATCACAAAGCATTATATGCTTATCAGATTAAATGTATAGATTATGGCTATAATTTCAATATTAGGAGACATCTTTTCACACCAGGAGTGTTCTGGGAATGTTCAACAAAATAAGATTAGATTTGATCTTGGTTAGTCAGAGAAAAGGAAGACAAGAGAGTTGGGGAAATATAAATGTGTTGATAGGTTAACAAGTAAACTAGTTTGTGGTTTGGGGAAGGTTAGTAGTTGAAGTCGGAGTGGTAGAAAAAGTTCAGACTGATTGTAGACTTTCTCAGCTGGCAGTGGCCTAGAAGGAGGATCAGGATTTGTAGCAACAAACTGTAGCCTTGAGTTTCCAAATCTATGCATCCCTGTCTGCGTCTGAATTTAATAGTCCTTGTCTGCTCGATACTAATCTATTATTAGTATTCTGGGTCTAGTCACAGTTAATCAATTTAATTCTTAAATATGTAATACATGGTTTTCATCAGTTTAGAATTGTATAGCCATGTAATATTCAAAGTATATGGAAACCATATTTTTTTAAATCCTCACCCAAGATATGTTTTTATTGATTTTAGAGAGAGAGGAAAAGAGAGAAATATCAATCAGTCGCCTCCCATACATGCCCCAACCAGGGATCAAACCTGAAGCCTAGGTGTGTGCCCTGACCAGGAATCAAATCCACAACCTTTTGTTGCACTGGACAACACTTCAACCAACTAAGCCACCCGGCCAGAGGTGGAAAACTTTTTATAAAACTTATTTTAGTCCCTTTGTTTTGAAGATGAGGAAACTGAGATACAGAGACTTCTCTAGGCTCACTCAGCAGTCTAGGTGCTAGAACAACTATGGCCCTGCTCTTCGGATGCCTCATTTAGTAGCTATCCTGCTCTACTCCATATGTAAAATCTTATGTAAAGTCCTAACATGAATGAACGTCAGCCACATATATATGTTCCTTATTTTAAAATTACAAAAGGTTCACTAAAGGTGGAAATTGAAACAAAAAACTAAAACTTGGCAATTCTTTGTGTTTTTAAATCTAGGTTGGCTACTACAATTCTGTTGGTAATATCATGGAATTTATAAGCCTGACTTCTGGTTGTGTATTTCTGATAATAAGCTATAAAGGTTCCTATTCCTCTACTTGGCTATCTTTCCCAGGAGTCAAATTTCTTTCTATTATTAAAAATATTTGAACTTTTTATTGGGAAATAGTTTTGGTTTGTTCAATTTATATTTGCTAAATTTGTTGCAGAAAAGTAATTTATTGAACTTTATTTCAACAGGGAAAATCATGAATCAGAAAAGCCAGCGCTAAACAGCATAGCAGACAATACAGTAGCGATGGAGGTGACGTAGCTTTCTCAGGAGTGGGACTGCAACCTGGGGACTTGATTAGGTGCTATGCATCAGTAGCATTTTGAATGCAGGGGATGATGGAATGCCACACATGCATTTCTGTGGCAGCTGTGGGGACTTTACAGCAGTGCTCATCTCTCATGCTTCAATTTTTCTTTCCTTACTGTTAATAGGAAAAATCAACATCTGTAAATTAAGAATACAGCAATTATCTGTACAGTACTGCATATTTGTAATACCCTTGTATATATGTTACTTGAATACAGAAATGTTCATTTGTGATGCTTTGCACTTGGGGTGGGAGGGTGGGAGGGAAATAAATTGCAACAAAGAGTGTGAGATGTGAGATTGTATAGAGATGAAGTGTCATCACATCATGTGCATGGTGCGGAACCTGCTGTTTTATCTATTTATTGTGCCGTGTTTACAGTTTTTTTGTACACTGTACCTTCATTGGTTCCTGTGCTGTAGTAAATGTGTTAGGTAGCTGTGGACTCCTTGGTATTTTGTAAATGGTATAACATAACTTGGTTCCCCGCTGGGTCCCTGAGTTTTTTCTGTATCATGTGAAAAAAAAATGGTGACATACATACAGAATTTTACAAAAATAAAAAACGCATCAGTTTAAAAAAGGGGGGGGTGGATTTTAAATGGGGATCTTCCTGGTCTATCATTAGGATAAGTAACAAGCTAAAAATGAAGTCTCTTGAATCTTCCCATCCCCTCTTGCCCACAAAGCTGTGGGTAGTTTCTGGTACTTAAAGCACTAACGTTATGTTGCTGCTCTACAAACAGCCCAGTAGTCCCATTTCCTTCCACACCAAAAAGTGTTAAATCAGGTATGCAAATGGAGTCCTTACAACTGGAGTTTATGTTGTCTTGCCCTTTTTTTTTTTTAGCACAAAAGAAATTGTACTTTTTTATTGTCAAATTGTTTAAAAGACTTCATTCTTTACTTGTTCTTACAAAAAGGATATAAGGGAGAAGAATGCAGTAATTAATATACGTGTATCATCATTCCAGTTTCTAAAAACAGCCAGCCAGCTTTTTTCCTTTCAAGTTTCTCCAGAAGGCTGCAAGGCCAGAACCACAAATATTGGGTGCCTTCCTTTGGAAATATTTGACCTCTCTTCTGTGAAGAGAATGGTACTTAACAGACTACTACCAGTGCTTTGTCAGTACCGAAGTCTGAATGCCCAGTCCAATGGCATATAATATCTTAAAGGTTTTTAATCCCACCTGGAAAAATTGTGATAGAATTCTCACAAAATAAACCCAGGGCATTACATGTTGACAAACTAATGTGAAGTGGTCTTTTGCTTTTATTTTCACCCCAAGAACTTTTGTGTGACTTTAATTAAAATCATTCAGTAAAGAGGGACATGGGAATGGGAGTGATGACTTAAGTTCATTTTTTCAACAATTATATACTGAGTGATTACTCTGGGGTTATTTTCAGTTCAACAACAGTGAAAAATTCTTGCCCTCATGGAGTAGTTTATAATCTCATTAGGTGATTAAAAACAGTAAGAAAGATTTAAATGGTATTACGGTAAGTATTAGAGGGGAAGTAATGCAAGGAAGGTAGGAGAAGCTGTGCCAGGATGGTGTGTATGATGGGCAAGGAAGGTGGTTCCATTTGATCATAGACTTGAAGTTGGGAGGAAAGCATTGTAGGCAGAAAGAATAAGTACAAAGATTCTGAGATGGGAGTGCATGGTTTGCTAAAGGAATAGCAAGCAGTGTGGCTATTGCAGCAGTAAAGAGTAGACAGGTCAGGGAGTAACCGGGAGCCTGCTTGTGGAGGGCTTGGTCAGGGATCTTAAGGACTTTGACTTTTCCTCCACTTCAGAAAGGAGTTTGGAGCAGAGGAGTGATGTGAACAGGCTCATTCTGGCTTTGGTATACAGAATAGACTGCAGGGAAGACTAGTTAGGAAGCAAATTGTAATAATCCAAGTGAGAGATAATAGTGACAAGGATGGTAGTGAAAAGTAGTTGGATTTTGTTTATATTTTAAAGGTTGACCCAGTAAACTTTTCTAAGAAACTGAATAGATGTGAGGAACATGAGAAAAAGAAGATTTAAGGATGATTGCATGGTATTTGGCCTGAGCAACTGGCCACAGTTGGAAAGCACTGTGGGAGGAGTGGGTTTGAGGGAAACTCAGTTTTGGGCTATCTGAAGTCTCCATTAGACATCTAACTAGAGATGTCATGTAGGCAGTTGCATATAAAAGTCTGGTATTTAAAGGGAGAGGTCTGAGCTGGAATTCAAAACGTGAGTCATCTTCTTAGATGATATTAAAAGTCATGAATCTGGGTGAGATCAAGAGTGGGATTAAATCTTGGTGTAATAAATATAGCTGTCATTGATCGGGAAATCCCTGTCTCAAAGGGACAGACTTACAATTTGGGTAACTACTTTTGTTTATTCTGTTCTGTGTTCTTTAAGGAGAATATAGTGACTGATCAGTGTGACTAAAAATTTAAACTGCTGGTTTAAAGGTATTTAAAATAATACCTTTATTTATTTTATTTAATTTACTTAATTTATTTAATTTTAGAATTAAAATTTCTAAATGAAATCTAGCAGATAGAATGAGGCCTGGGCCCACAAAGTGCCTGTATGCCTATGGATTAGGGAACAAGAAAATGAGTGCTCATCAAGCATACCCAGTCAGGAATTTGCAGAGTTGCATGGGTAGGGGTAGAAAAGTGGCAGATAGGCAAGTGATCAACATCCATGTAGCACTTACTCTCTTATTTGACCATACCAACTCCGAGATGCAGACAATACAAATGGCATCTTTCACATTTTAAAATAAGGAAATATACTCAAAACTGCATCTTTGGCTTCTAAATCCTTTGCTATTTTTCTATATATTCTACTACCAGTGTTGTAATAGCCTGAAGTGAAGGGCTTAATGCAAACATGCAATTTAAACACTAAACTATTAGGGAAAGGGACAAAGGTTATCAAAGGAACTTTGACATCTCATCTAGTTAATAACTACCACTTACTGTGTATTTACAATGTAATATATGCATAGTAATTATCTTGTTTAATCCTCACGATTACCCTTTTAAGCAGATATTAGGATTATCACCATATTGTAGGTGAGATTCACTCAAGGTTGGTTACAGTTATTGACAGTCCAGGATTTGAACTCATCAAATTCCAAAGCTATAGCCATTTGTATCCCCTACTTAGTGGGTAAGGTAGGTAAACCAGGAAACAGATTTCTAATATAACTTCTTAGTAACCTTTGTTCCTATTTTGTTCCTAAAGAAATTGGTACTGTTGAGTCTCTTACTCTGCCATTATTACGCTTTCGTTCATTTCATAAGTAGAAGCCCAAAAACCAATCAAACTAAACTTTACCCTAGGTAAATTTTGTTTTCCCAAAAGGATAGTGTTTTCTAAACTCCAAATTTAGGAGCTGTGTTTTCACGAGTATTATAAGAATGTAGAATATGGTGCAATTTTAATGTGTAATAAGTTACAGATGGGTAAGCAGGATTTCACATTCTTCACTAATATACTTACTAGAGCAGATCTGCTTTTGTCTATTTTACATAATGATGTTCTACATGAATTATTTCCCCCAAAAAATGCTATTTTAATATTTGAAAGTAACAGCAAAAGGAATTAATAGACAAATCACACTGATTCAAAAAAATATTAACTATGCCAGGCACTGTTGTAGGTGTTGGAGACACAGCACAAACATTAAAATTAGAATTAACATTAAATGCCTAATGGAGTCATCTTGAGACTTTTACAATAAATGTAACATCCAGCTTTGGAAATTAACTGGAATATGTTATTGCAAGAGCCAGACAAAAAAATTCTGTATTTTTCCCACAAGAATATATTATGAACAAATTAGGTACAAAAGCCTCAAAAAAAAAAGTTTCATATAGGCAAAATGTAAAACCATGCATTTTGCAAGAGAATCCAGTCTTAGAAAATGATCTGCCCTACTATAAAACAAAAGGGTTGGTCTGTAGATTATCAGTATTGTAGAGCATGAGTCTTTACCGAATACTTTCTGTCCACTTGTATTAGTTTACTATGGCTGTACTAATAAATTACCACAAATGATGGCTTAAAACAACAGAAATTTATTTTCTCTCAGTTCTGAAGTTCAAAATAACTTTTAATGAGTTTCAATCAAGGTGTCAGCAGATCATGCTCTCATTGGAGGCTCTAGGGGGAGAATCTGTTTCTTATTTTTATTGCTAAAGTTTTACATAATGTCTCCTTTTTCCACCAATTGACCACCACCCCCGCAGCCATTCCCACCCCGGGTAAGTCCCCACCACCCCAGTGTCTGTGTCCATTGGTTATGCTAATGTGCATGCATACAAGTCCTTTGGTTTCTCTCTAACCACCCCCTGCCCTCCCATTTGCCTCTGGATCTATTCTCTTTTTTTTTTTTTTTTAAATATATTTTATTGATTTTTTACAGAGAGGGAGAGAGAGAGTTAGAAACATCGAAAATGTTTTTTAAAAATATTTTTAAACTACAACAAAAGACTACAGACCAGTGTGCCTCATTGATGAACATCAATAAATTTAAAAAACCTTTTTAAGTTTTTTTAGCAAATCAATTGCAATTAAATATATGAAGAGTCCTACATATGACCAAGTAGAAATCACCCCAAAAGTAACTGTGGCATATCTGGGTGACTAATGCCTTAGTGACATTGTAGGGCACTGTACCCCATGCTTTTAAGAGGATGTCAACAGAGCTCAGATTGAGCCAGAGCTGTAGGGACTGCATTAGATGAGGAACACAGTTATGTATAAACACCAAGGATCAAATGGGGCAATGTATACCCTAGTATGTGCCAATGTGTGATTAGGTAACAATTGAAGCCCAGGAAGCTCTGGTTCAAATTCTGGCTATACCACTAACTAGCTTTTATACTTTTTTAATGAATTACTTAACCTCTCTAAACTTTAGTGCCTTTATTTGTAAAGTGAGGAAAATAATAGACCTGCATTGTTGGGAGAATTAAATGAGATCATGCAAGTACAGTAGTCACTCAGGCCAATGTTAAAAAATAAAAAAAGAGAAAGACTACCTTATAGTGCTTTCCTGAAAAAGGACTGAATTTTGTACTGTCAAGATAATGCAGTCAGGTGGGGACCAGGAAAATAATGTACTACTTAATACTTGTTCTGGTTTTTTGTTTGTCAAATAAGTGGACATACTCATTTCTTGCTCTTCCTATTATGAGAAACTAAGCAAGTTTCTCATTCACTGTGGCCCAATTGCAAAAGGAAAAGACACATGAAAAATCTGGCCAGTAATATGCTGGAGCCAGCTCACATTGAATCATGAGAATCAGTTGTTAAATTTTCAGGAATTGTCTGAACTGTTTGTTAAAGAGCCAATATTAAGAAGTAAATTACATGCCCTAGTCTGTTTGGTTCAGTGGATAGAGCATCGGTCTGCAGACTTGAAGAGTCCCAGGTTCAATTCCAGTCAAGGGCACATACCTCGGTTGCAAGCTGGATCCCTGGCCCTGGTCGGCATGTGTGCAGGAGGCAGCCAATTGATGTGTCTCTCACATCAATGTTTCTCTCTGTCTCTCCCTTCCACTCTCTAAATATCAATGGAAAAATATCCTTGGGTGAGGATTTTTTTAAAGAAGTAAAATTACATAAACATACAAGTAAATAAATTACGTAACAATGAAGTAATCTAAAAAAGAAAACTAGCCCTGATGAATGTTAATGCAAAATCTTCAACAAAATACTAGCAAACAGAATTCAACAGCATATTAAAAGAATTACTATGATCAAGTGGGATTTATTTCTGGAATGCAATGGTGCAACACAAAAAAATAATATACCACATTAACAGAATGATGTGGCGGGGGGAGGCACATATTCATCTCAATTGATGTAGAAGGAGCATTTGACAAAATGTAACACCTTTTCATGATTAAGAAAAAACACTCAACAAACTAGAAATAGAAGGAAACTATCTCAACATGATAAAGGCCTATATGACTACCTCACAACTAACATCTTACACAATATAAGACTGAAAGATTTGCTCTAAAGATCAAACAAAATAAGGATGCTCACTTTCACCAGTTCTACTCAACTTAGTATTGAAAGTCATAGAGTAATTGGGTAAGAAAAAAATAAATAAAAGGCATGCAAATTGGGCCTAAACCGGCAGTCAGACATCCCTCTCACAATCCTGGACCACTGGCTCCTAATTGCTCACCTGCCTGTCTGCCTGGTCATCCCTTACTGCACCCCTTATCTGCCTGGTCACCCCTTAGTGCCCCCACTGCCGGCCTGGTTGCCTCCAACTGCCCCCCTCTGCTGGCCTGGTTGCCCCTAACTGCCCCCCCTGCTGGCCTGGTTGCCCCCCCCACCAGCCTAGTCACCCCTTGCCATCCCCCTCAGCCAGCCTAGTGGTCCCCAACTTTCCCCCCTGCTGGCTGGTCACCCCCAACTGCACCCCCTCCCCCTGCTGACCTGGTCACCCCTAACTGTCCCCCTGCTGGCCTGGTCCCCTTTTACTTCCCCCCTGCCATCCTGGTCACCCCCAATTACCCCCCCACCCCACTGGCCTGGTCACTCCCAACTGCCCCCCCAGCTGGCCTGGTCGCCCCATGCAGCCTGTTGTTCAGTCATTTGGTCATCCCTCACTAACCTCCCCTGCCAGCCTGGTCATAGGCAGCCATCTTGTGAGGGTGTGAGGGTTAATTTGCATATTACCTCTTTATTATATAGGATATGTAGAAAACCCTAAAGATTCCTCAAAAGAACCGTAAGAAACATTAAATTCAGCAAAGTTGCAGGATGTAAAATCAACAAAAATAGTGTTTCTATGAGTAGTTTTTCAACAATGAACAATCTGGAAAAGATATTTAAAACATAATTCCATTTATAATAGCATGAAAAATAAATACTTAGAAACAAAGTTAACCAAGGAGATGAAAGACTTATACATTGAAAACTACAAAATATTTCTGAAAGAAGAACCCAATGTACAGTTTAGGGAATATACTCAATAATATCATAATAGCCTGTACAATAACAGATGGTTACTTGACTTAGCATAGTGATCACTTCATTAGGTATATCCATGTTGAAAAACTATTGTATACCTGAAACTAATGTAATGTTACATATTAACTATATTTTTTAACTATATTTTAATAAAAATATTTTTTAAATGAAAACACACTTCCTGACTTACAAACTTAATACAAAGCTATAGTAACCTACACTGTGGTACTGACATAAGAACAGACATAAAGACTAATCTATATAATAAAAGGCTAATATGCAAATTATCTCTGGGGGTTCTTCCAAACAGGAGTTCAACTGCTCGCTATGATGTGTGCTGACCACCAGGGGGTGGCACGGAACAAAGGAAGGCCCTGGCCAGCAGCCAGAAAACCCTGATTGGCCCTGATCACCAGCCAGGCCTAGGGACCCTACCCATGCATGAATTTTGTGCACCAGGCCTCTAGTGGAATAGAATAGAGAATCCAGAAATAAACACTTGTTTCTATGGCCAAATGATCTTTGACAAGAGTGCTAAAACCATTTGAGAGAGAAAGAATAGTCTCTTCAACAACTGCTGTTGGGACCTTACACCATATATAAAAACTAACTCAAAAATTTATCAAAGACCTAAATATAACATTTAAATCTATAAAACTCTTAGAAAAAAAACATAAGAGAAAAGCTTCATGATATTGGATTTAGCAATGATTTATTGAATATGACACCTAAAGCACAGGCAACAAAAGTAAAAAATAGATATATTGAACTACATCACAACTAAAAACTTATAGAGGAAAAAATGACAGCCGAATTAGCAGACCTGTTGTGCACCTAGTCCCAGGGCCAAACAGAAAATACAACCAAATTGGAGAACATTCACCAGGAATTACCAACTGAGGTCCAGCTGAGGAGGATACTTATATCAAGGAAGGACAGAAAACACCTAGAGACCCATAGGAAGGGTGAGGTCATGAGAGGAACTGACACAGTTCCCAGGGGCAGCAGGTCAAGAGAGGAAGGAGCGCTGGACTATGGGAGTGTCTGTTCTCTCAGAAGATAGAGGCCTAGACCACAAGCAGGCTGCACAGCCCAGAGCACCAGAGCCTAGACCCGAGGCTCATGTAACATCCAGCTGTGAAAGCTGGTAGGGTCACTGGCCGTGGCGGAGTCTGGAGCCAGAGACAGTCAGTTGAAGAGAAAGCCGAAGTTTTGTATCTTTTTTGTTTTGTTTTTAACCCAGAGCACAGAAGTTTTCATTTGCAGGTACTTACCTGAGCTTTTGGTGCAAGGAAGGAGACAAGTGAAAGGAAAACTAAGGACAAAATAGGCAGGTTTAGGGAGTCTTAGGAATAAAGAGGGTTCATGAGGGCTTAGAGATGCCAGAAGGCATACATTCACTGAGAAAAGTGCCACGGGATAAAGGGAGAGGAAGGCATACATTCACAGAGGATCAAGAAAAGTCACAGAGTATGTAGAAGAAGGAAACATACTTTCACAGAGCATAGAGAAATGTCAACAAATGCTGGAAAGAGGGAAACATGTGTTCACAGGAGACAGAGGAATGTTGCAAGATAAGGGGGGGAGAGGGGGGCGCACCACGTGGGTTTTTGACTTTGAAGGTGATAAAATGGGGAAAGGGTCCAATTAGAAAGGAGCATGATCAATGAGCCTGAAGATGGCGGCATAGGTAAACACCGGAGATTGCTGCCTCGCACAACCACTTCAAAAATACAACTAAAAGACAGAATGGACATCACCCAGAACCACAAGAAGGCTGGCTGAGGGGAAATTCTACAACTAGAAGGAAAGAGAAAAGCATACCGAGACTCAGAGGAGGCGCAGTGCGGAAGTAAAATACTAAGGTGCGGAGCGGGCTGGCGGCTGAGGGTGAGGTTGTCTGTTTCAATCCAGAGGGAGTCTCAGGCTCTGAGCTCCAGTTCCGGGCGAGTCTCTGGGGACCCAGACTCAAATGGAAGAAGCGGGACTGTCTGGCATCAATCGGAACTCGAGAGCAGCTTTCTCTCCAAGGTTTGCTGCAGTTGCTGGGACACTGAGAGGCAGAGCCCCTGGGGACAGAACTGAGAGCACCCATAACTGCTCGCTCCGCCTGCCCTGTTGATTCCCTGGGACCCGCCCTGCCCAAGCCTTGCACAGAGGCATTTGCGGGATAGCCTCAGGCAAAGGCTAGATTAGCACCTCCCTAGAGGACAGAAGTTCTCCCACTGCAGACACAGCTGATTCTCACAGCCAGTTGGCCTGGAGGTCAAATCCCCCCCCTCCCCCCGCCAATGTTACCTACAAGAATCAAGGATTAACTACAACAAGACTGCACACAAAGACCCCTAGGGGGTGCACCAAGAAAGCATAAAAAATGCAGAGACAAAGAAACAGGACAGAAATGGAGGAAAGCAGAATGCTGGATACAGAGTTCAATACCACACTTTTAAGGTCTCTCAAGAACTGCCTAGAAGCCACCGATAAATTTAGTAAGGCCCTCCAAAAGACTGGTGAGACCTCCAATAAATATAGTGAGATCCTCAAGAAATCTAATGAGACCCTCGATGTTGTGATAAAGAAACAACTAGAAATTAAGCATACACTGACTGAAATAAGGAATATTATACAGACTCCCAACAGCAGACCAGAGGAGCGCAAGAATCAAGGCAAAGATTTGAAATGCGAAGAAGCAAAAAACACCCAACCTGAAAAGCAAAATGAAAAAAGAATTTGAAAATACGAAGATAGTGTAAGGTGCCTCTGGGACAGCTTCAAGCGTACCAACATCAGAATTATAGGGGTACCAGAAGATGAGAGAGAGCAAGATTTTGAAAACCTGTTTGAAGAAATAATGACAGAAAGCTTCCCCTACCTGGTGAAAGAAATAGACTTACAGGTCCAGGAAGCGCAGAGAACCCCAAACAAAAGGAATCCAAAGAGGACCACACCAAGACACATCATCATTAAAATGCCAAGAGCAAAAGACAAGGAGAGAATCTTAAAAGCAGCAAGAGAAAGAAACTCAGTTACCTACAAGGGAATACCCATACGACTGTCAGCTGATTTCTCAACAGAAACTTTGCAGGCCAGAGGGAGTGGCAAGAAATATTCAAAGTGATGAATGCCAAGAACCTACAACCAAGATTACTTTATCCAGAAAAGCTATCATTCAGAATTGAAGGTCAGATAAAGAGCTTCACAGATAAGGAAAAGCTAAAGGAGTTCATCACCACCAAACCAATATTACATGAAATGCTGAAAGGTATCCTTTAAGAAGAGGAAGAAGAAGAAAAAGGTAAAGATACAAATTATGAACAGCAAATACGCATCTATCAACAAGTGAATCTAAGAATCAAGTGAATAAATAATCTGTTGAACAGAATGAACTGGTGATTATAATAGAATCAGGGACATAGAAAGGGAATGGACTGACTATTCTTGGGGGGGAAAGGGGTGTGGGAGATGTTGGAAGAGACTGGACAAAAATCGTGCACCTATGGATGAGGACAGTGGATGGGGAGTGAGGGCGGAGGGTGGGGTGGAAACTGGGAGGAGGGGAGTTATGGGGGGGAAAAAGAGGAACAAATGTAATATGAACAATAAAGATTTAATTTAAAAAAAACACACAAAAAGAAAGGAGCATGAAGAGACAAAGAACTACAGTCTTTATAAACCTTAGAAAAAGGTGCTTAGTTGGTTAACCCCTTGAGAACCCATCCCTACGTGGGAGTCTGTATTTGCTTCAAATAAATGTCCACCCTTTTACTAACAAGTCCTTTTATTCCACCAATTTTATTCTTCAAACTTTATGATGCAAGAGCCCACAAGTGGGAGATCCACTCTCCAAACCCCACATTTCAGATTTGGTGGCTGGTACGGGGCAAATTTGTGCAGTCATCTCTCCACATCAAATGGTGAGTACAGTGGACTCTGTCACCTTTTCACTATCCCTTATAATATTGGAGACGCTACTGTGTATCCACCAGCTACCTAACTTGGCTGCCATCTCAAAGTGGGCATTTCTCTCTCACTATTTTCCCAAATGCATCCATAGGCCATTTATAAGAGCCATAAGGGTGACTGCCACATAAAAAGTCTCCCGTCTGAGTACTGGGTTAGAGAGAGCAAATAGGCTCCCTGCCAGCCACAAGACAAAGTCTGACCAACAACAAAATGAGTGCTTGGGTCCCTGCCCAGCTCCGAAGAACAAAGAGGCAATTCCTCCCTCTCTGGTCTGAGACTCTTGGATATCCCTACGCGAGTAGGGGCCTAGCAGGGGCCTAGGGTCAATCCCTAAGGCAAGCAGGTGGCCTCAAAGGGGCTCTAGCACAAATGAAATTAAAACTGACCCATCCGGGGAGTGGATATAAGGGCTGGTCACTCAGCATTCTGGGTCCATCCAGCTGTTCTAGACAGCCAGGAAGAAAACAAGAGACATACTAGTATGTGAAACCAGCACACTATGACCCACAATACAAAATCCAACCCTGGCCCAGTTTCCAGTCAGGTTTAACTTGGAGATGCATCTTTTTCTTCTCTACTCTGTATTGCAGAACTCCCCCAGGGGTCCCTCGGTGCTTAGCCCTGCCCCTCTGTGCCCTGCACAGACCACTGTCTCCATGGTCCAGACCCCAGATCCTGTGTAAGAGGTTCTTTAGTCAGCAGGGGCAGGAACAAGAGTAGGGGTGAGCAGAGTATGAAAGCTTGATGAAGCTCCCTCCCTGTGGCCCCGACTTCACACAGGATGAGGTGGGAGGAGGAAAGAGAGAGAGGCCATCCAGCGGACCCTACAACTGCCCTTGCCCCATATGGCAGCATTCCCAGGGCTCCCCACCCCTTGCATCTGTAAGAAATAAGGCGAGCCCCCAAATTCAGGGGTCCTGGTAGAACACAAAGCATACTTAGAAGCCAGGCAGCACGGCAAATATCTTTACTTCTGCAGAAGGGTGCACACACACATGGTCTGGGAGCACACACTCACTGAGCAGGTGGTCAGCTCAGGTTTTTAATCCTGATGCATGTGACCTGTCCCTCTTGATTGGAGCTCAGGCTCACAGTCTTTTGCAATTGGCTAATTCAAAGCGAAGGGTTGGCCTTTGCCATTTCAAGATGGCAGCCCCCAGGGGAGCTGCAAGTCATGCGGCCAACATGGTGGCTGCCAAGTCACACAGTCGAAAATAGTGGCTTTCTAAACTGTTCTTTGACAAAAAGGATTACTTGTTTATTCTCACACACCCCAAAACACCCCATAATCTGGGACAGCACTGCCCGCTGCAGCAGCAGGCATTGCAGAGCCACAGGGGTGCACAACCCAGACTCTGCACCTGGCGGGGTGAGAGGAGGAAGAGGGAGATACCATCCCAAGGGCCCTGCAACCCCCACTCGACAGGTGCCAGGGATATGAGTGCTTCCTAAGCCACAATCAGGTGCTCCCAGAGCTTGGGGGACATACACTGCTGTGAGCAGGGCTGCCAGTGTGAGCACTCACTCCAGATAGCTCATCCACAGTGGCCGGACACCCGGCGACCTACAAGGGCAGGGACTCCCCCTCCTCTGCCCCACAAGGGGGAGATCCACTCCCATATCCCATGTTTCACAAATACTCAAGGTGCCTAAGGAGAGGCTGGGGTGGGAAGAATTTGGGGGAGACTTGGTGGAATAGCAGCCAGGAGTATTAGGTCATAGGCCCCAAAACCAAAATGGCCATTTTTCCTGAGAGGAGCTAGTCACTCCCAGTAGCCACAGGGCAGGTAAAAGAAAAAAGAAAACCCTGTATACATCCTGCTCCATCCTCAGGAGCTCTGCAAGCTTCACCTGCATTTTGACCTGCATTTTTTTAAAAATACATTTTATTGATTTTTCACAGAGAGGAAGGGAAAGAGATAGAGAGTTAGAAACATCGATGAGAGAGAAACATTGATCAGCTGCCTCCTGCACACCCCCAACTGGGGATGTGACCGCAACCAAGGTACATGCCTTTGACCAGAATCGAACCTGGGACCTTTCAGTCCGCAGGCCGATGCTCTATCCACTGAGCCAAACCGGTTAGGGCTTGACCTGCATTTTGAGAAAACAAAAGCAGAGGCTAGGCCTACAGGTTAAAAGAGTCTCATGATCCCTCAGTGACTGGATTGGGGAGGGGTCCTCTACCCAGCTATCCTGGAACCATACTGGTACTTTCTTCCCACGGGAGAACTAATAAAAAACTCCAGGTTTCAGCCGACCCCATTGGTCTCCATACAAGCATCTCTGTCCAGACAAGGGCAGAGTAATATTTTGGACCATTTGCAGAGGAGTAGCTCTGAAACAGGGAAACACACCCACCATATTCCCTGAAAACTAAACAGCACCTCCCCTGCCTAAAGTTCTTTCAGGAAAAGACTTTTGAGAGAATCAGATTGACAGCTGGCTAGCAGATAAAGATGGGCAAAGGTGGAGCCTGGGGAACCAGGGGAAGTTGGCCGGACACTATGCTGCTAATAAACCTACATTAGAAGGCAGATTGGCCGCTCCTGCTTGCAGCAAAGGCCTGTGGAGACAGATGCAGATCCCTTGGAGATTCAAGCAGGCCACTGAAAACCAAAGGACGGTTCCTGGCAGTGGTTAGTTAGTACCTAAGTACCTAACAGAAAGATCAGAACTGGCAAACAGAGGAGTGGAATTCAAAGTGATCTCCCAGGGGGCACTAAATTCTGCTGAAACAAATGCCACATCACTTTTTTTTTAAAAAAACTTTTTTTCCCGCCGAAACCGGTTTGGCTCAGTGGATAGAGCGTCGGCCTGCGGACTGAAATGTCCCAGGTTCGATTCCGGTCAAGGGCATGTACTTGGGTTGTGGGCACATCCCCAGTGGGAGATGTGCAGGAGGCAGCTGATCGATGTTTCTCTCTCATCGATGTTTCTAACTTTCTATCTCTCTCCCTTCCTCTCTGTGAAAAATCAATAAAATATATTTAAAAAAAAAAAAAAAGAAAAGAAATTTACCCATTTCCAATAAAATTTAACGTTTAAAAAAAAAAAAAGAAAAACTTTTTTTTCCCTCTTTTATTTTTTCTCTTTCCTTTTTTTCCTTTTAAAATTTATTGATTTGTATTTATTCTAGTCCCTGTTGTTTCATTCATATATCAAATTTTCCTCTTCAATTTTTTTTTCTTTTTTTCCACTACTCTATTTTTCCCCCTCTCATTTCTTTTTCTACTGCTTTCTCATCTTTTCCCTTTTTCTTATTTTAGATCTATCTGCTTTCTCCTCTATTTTCCTTTTCAAATTTTTTTCTTATCATTTCATTTCTTTTCTCCCTCCTTTATTTTAAACCATTTTCCTTCCTTACTCCTCTAATTCTTGATTCTTATTTTATTTCAGTTCTGCATCTACATATCCTACCCCCCTTTTATTGTTTTTTTTTTGTTTGTGCTTTTTTATGTTTATTTTGTTTTCTTCTCATATTTTTTTCTTAATTCCATTTTATTTTAATGCATTTACATTGAAATAGTCAAATGTGGCTAGTAACTACCTATTAGATGGCACAGGTGAAGACTAATTTGGGTGAGTCAAAAACTGTGATGCATCAGACATTAAATATAATGGATAGCTATTTGAAACTAGGCTTCAGAAGAATGTAATTAAGTACTGATGCAGTCCTTCTCAGCACCTTCTTCACCCTGTACTGTTTTTAATTCATTCTCATAATTTTGAGGAAGAAAGCATGCCATTTGGTCAGAGTAATTAAAGAGGCCTTCCAGATGAAGTGGGATTTTGTAGAAGCAACCGTATTAGTTAGCCAGGCAAAGCCTTCAGAGCACTGTTGGCAGGTGGGGCTTGGGGATGGCAGGTCACAGGTCAGGTTTCAGACACTAGATTTACTCTATTAATCTCAAACATAAGCCCTAGGAGGACGCAGAGCACCAGGCAGAAGCCAATGTCTGCATGGTTGTGGGTGACGAACTCCTAGCTGAAGAGAGGGTAACTTTTTGTCCTCCTGCAGAAAGCCATGGCAGCGGGCATGCAGGCCCAACACCCTGCGCTCACAAGCCACCATGCAAACTTGCCCAGTCCCCGTCCAGTCCACCGGCTGGCCCACAGCCCGTTTGTCCTCCCACTAGCCAGCCTACTGCCCAACAAATTCTCTTCTCGTATTTTTTTTTCTTTCTTTTTTTCTATCATTCTTGCATTCTTTTCTCTTTTCTAACTCTGTCTTATTTGGTGGTTGCTTTTGTTGGTGCTATAGCTGTCTTGTGTACCTTTTTGTTTTGTTTCTTCTGTTTCATGTTTTGTTGTGTTGCATTTTGTTCTCTTCAGTCAGCACCTCCACAACAGCTCACATGACATGGTCGGGTGTGAGCCACATAGCCCGCCAGCCTGAGAGGAGACTCCATCCATGAACAAGACAATAACATTCAAGACACAACTACAACAGGAAAACCTAAATAATTCAAGCAAGGGGCTTTCTTAGAGCACCCAGTTCAGGCAATCTAAGAGATCTAAGAGACTGCACATCTGGGTCTCACAAAACACCTACTACATAAGACCACCCCAAAACATCTGGAAGGCAGAACATTTTGATCTAATATATAGAAACAAAAACAAAGGGACAGAAAAAAATGGGGAGACAAAAAAAACAAAAAACAATCCCCAAATGAAAAAGAGGAATCAGCCCTGACCGGTTTGGCTCAGTGGATGGAGCGTCGGCCTGCGGACTGGAGGGTCCCGGGTTCGATTCCGGTCAAGGGCATGTGCCTTGGTTGCAGGCACGTCCCCAGTAGAGGGTGTGCAGGAGGCAGCTGATCGATGTTTCTAACTCTCTATCCCTTTCCCTTCCTCTCTGTAAAAAATCAATAAATATATATATATATAAAAAAGAGGAATCACCAGAAAATGAACTGAATGAAATGGAGATAAACAATTTTTCAGTTAAAGAATTCAGTCATGGTAATAAGGGTGTTCAAACAATTCTGTGAAAACTACAAGCAACTTCATGAGAATTATAAGGGTCTTTATGAGAGCTAAAGCACCATAGAAAGGGAGCTTATAACAAAGAAGAATCAACTGGAGAGATTATAGAAAATGGTGGCCATATAGGCAGATGTGTCATGCACCTCGTCCCACGGCCAGGCTGGAAAGCAACTAAATCAGAGAACCTGGAATTAATAAATTAGACACAGATGAGGAGACAATTTATAACAAGGAAGAGCAGAGGACACCTGGAGAATGGTAGGAACAGAAATCTGGGCTTGAGAAGGACAGCTGCCCAGTGGGCTGAAAGGGTGAGGAGGAAGCTGTGTTGCACCAAAGCCGCATCCCTTGGCAAAAGGCATAACATCCAACTGTGGAAAGGAAGAACCACAGGTCTGCTGGTGGCAGGAGAATCTGGACTTAAAGCCACAGCTTCGAAAGGCTGCCCTGCAAAAGGCAGCTGAAAGGCAGACTGAACAGTGCAGTGCTGGGGGAGGGGGGGTGGGGGAGAAACCCACAGTTTCATGGTTGTTTTGGTTTTGTTTTGTCTTTGCTTTTATTCGCTAAACCCGGAACACAGAACTTTTCAATTGCAAACACTCACCTGAGGCTTTGATGCATGGAGAGAGGCACAAACTTGAGGTGCCTGAGGAGAAGCTGGGGAGGGAAAGTGGGTGGGGAAATGTGGCCAGGACTCCTGCACTGGGACATTTTTAAGCTTCCAAACCTTAGTGGCCATTTCTCCCCTGAAGAGCTAGCCCTTCCCAGTAGCCTCAAGGCGGTAACACAGTCTACCACACCCTGCCTGCATTTTGAGCTATACAAAGTAAACAAAGGCAGAGGCCAAGTATAGGGGTCTGAATAGGCCCAAAGAACCTTCAGTGACTGGCTTGGAAGAGTGGCGGGTCCACCCCACTATTCTGGGAACCAGACTGATAAAAACTCCAGGTTTCCAGAACCACTCCAGTGGTCTCCATATGAGGATCTCTGACCAACCAAGGCCAGAGTAATATTTTGGGCCACTCATGGAGGAGTAGCTCGGAGTCAGAAAAACAAACAAACACCCATCTTACTACCTGAAGGTGAAACAGTACCAGCCCCACCTAAAGTCCTATCAGAAACAGATGCTTGTGTGATTAAGATTGACAGCTGGCAGACAGGCAAAGAGGGAAGATTGGCTCCATCAACTAACAGCTAAGGCCCGTGGAGACAGACACAAGCAGAGGACCTGTAGATCACTTGGAGCTTCAAACTAAAAGTGAAAAGACAGTACCTGTCAGTGGTCAACACCTAAGTACCTAACTGGAAACTCAGAATTAGCAGACAGAACAGAAGAGTGGGGTGCTAAACCAGCATTCATGGGACATTAAAACTTGGCTGAAGCGAACAACACTTTACTTTGTTATTTTTTTTATTTTTATTATTTAAAAATTTATTATTTTTATTTTTCATGTTATTTTATTTTTATTTTTTACATTTTATGCACCTTTTTCTTTCTCACTTCTCTTTCCTCATGTTTTTCTTCTCCTTTTCCTGTTTTAGTTTTTCTATTTCTTTCTTTTTTCACCTTTTTAAAAATGGATCTACTTTATTGATGTATTTTCATTTTAGTCTCTGTTGGTTTATTCATATATCTAATTTCCTGTTTCCTGCTTCTACCCCCAAGAAATGCTAAAGGGACTGTTGTAAAAGGGGAAGAAAAAACACAGGCATCTCTCTCTCTCTCTCTCTCTCTCTCTCTCTCTTTCTCTCTCTCTCTCTCTCTCTCTCTCTCTCTCTCTATATATATATATATATATATATTAGAGGCCCGGTGCACAAAAATATGTGCACTCAGGGGGGAGGGGGGACCCTCAGCCCGGCCTGTGCCCTTGGGAGATAACGACCTGCTGGCTTAGGCCTGCTCCCGGGTGGCAGAGGGCAGGCCCAATCCCTAGGTGCAGCCCCTGGTGGGGCTCAGAGCAGGGCCGATTGGGGAGTTGGGGTGCCGCCCCCTGTCATACACAGAGCAGGGCGATCAGGAGGTTGTGATTCCACCCTCAGTCACGCTCAGGGTAGGGCCGATTGGGGGGTTGGGGCACCATCCCCTGTCACACTCAAGGCAGGGTTGATGGGGAGGCTGCGGCACCACCCCCTGTCATGCACAGAGCAGGGCCAATCAGGGGGTTGGGGCATGTCCCCCTGTCACACAGAGCAGGGCCCATCAGGGGGGTTGGGGCTCTATACCCTGTCACGCACAGAGCAGGGTCCATCAGGGGGTTGGGGCGCCGCCCTCTATCACCCACAGAGCAGGGCCGATCAGGGGGTTGGGGTGCTACCACTCTCACACTCAGGGCAGGGCCGATGGGGAGGTTATGGCTCTACCCCATCACACACAGAGCAGGGCCCGTGGGGGGCGGGGGGGTTGGGGCGCCGCACCCTGTCACACACAGAGCAGGGCTGATCAGGGGGTTGGGGCGCCACACCCTGTCACACACAGAGCCTCAGGATGATCAGGGGGTTGGGGTGCTACCACTCTCACACTCAGGGCAGGGCCGATGGGGAGGTTATGGCTCTACCCCGTCACACACAGAGCAGGGCCCGTGGGGGGGGGGGGCGGGTTGGGGCGCCGCACCCTGTCACACACAGAGCGGGGCTGATCAGGGGGTTGGGGCGCCACACCCTGTCACACACAGAGCCTCAGAGCCTCAGGGTGATCAGGGGGTTTGGGTGCTGCCCCCTGTCACGCTGATCCCGGTGCTGGGAGGCATATTACCCTTTTACTATATAGGCCTGTAGAGGCCTGGTGCATGGGTGGGTGTTGGCTGGTTTGCCCTGAAGGGTGTCCTGGATCAGGGTGGGGGTCCCCACTGGGGTGCCTGGCCAGCCTGGGTGAGGGGATAATGGCTGTTTGCAGCTGGTCACACACCCTTCAGGGTGGGGGTCCCCACAGGGGTGCCTGGCCAGTCTGGGTGAGGAGCTGAGGGCTGTTTTCAGGCTGGGGGTGACTGAAGCTCCCAACTGCTCCTTTTTTCTTTTTCTTTTTTTAATTCTGGGCCAGCTTTAGCTTTGAGGCTTGGCTCCAGCTCTTAGGCCTCCGCTGCTGAAAGTAGGTTTCTGGCCTTTGCTTACAATGCTGCAATCCTGCTGGCTGAAGCCCGGCAGGTTTCTGGGTTTTTGTTTAGCTTCTATGTTTGTTACATAGTTGCTTGCAGCTCAGAGGCCTGCAGCGGCAGGCGGGGAACGTTGCAGTCCTCCGTCACTGAAGCAAGCAAGCCTCATGTTAGTTTCAAGCTGCCTGGCTGCCGGCCGCCATCTTGGCTGACAGTTAATTTGCATATCTCGCTGATTAGCCAATGGGAAGGGTAGCGGTCGTACGCCAATTACCATGTTTCTCTTTTATTAGATAGGATATGAAGAGCCAGGGTCCATCACATCCTAAATGACTGGACAGATGACCAAACAGCAGGCTCCATTGATCAGGGGAAGGCTAACGGGGGAACCGGGGTCTCTCAGACACTGATGAATACCTGGCAGCAGAGACTGGTGAAGTGAGTGGGCGGGTGGAAGGCAGACCTCTTGGTCCCTCCTCCCGGCCCTCAAACTCCAATCAATTGGTGGCGGAAGCAGGGTGGAACTGGGGACTGGCTCCTTTAGTCGTCCTGCAAGGTCAATCTCCAGAGGACAGGACAGGCACCAATGGACCAGCACTGCTGGCAAAATCTTGACAGCGCTGTCAGCCTCCTGGAACTCAGCCTCGGGCACTGCAGCCACTTCCCCTCCCTAGACACTCCACAAGGAAGAAAGAATATCGCCAGCAGCACCAGGGGCAACTAGCAGTTACTGATCTCCCCATGCTTCCTCCAGGTTGCCCGCCCTGCTCCAGATGAAGTGTAAGCACTGCACACGGAAGGAGATGTGAGTAGGTAGCACACAGGCAATTAATTTCAAAAGACTTTGGACCAATTGTTTCCCTCATTGGCCTGTTGGTTTGTTCCTCTCTATATATTTCCTTAACAACCTCACAAAAAGAGCAGATACTAATAGGAATAGTCCATTAAGGCTAATTAAAGCCATTAAAATTAATTTTGTTTAGAGATTTATTGGGAAATTTGGGACACCCATTGAGACAATTGATGCACCCTGGGAGTCACCCAGTGGAGCCCCTGAAAGGACTGCTGCTGGGGCTGTGATGCAGTGGTTGCCTCCCCGCCCCCTGCCCTGCAGGCCTGGCACTGACTCTGAGGGGCTCTAACGTTCTCACTGCTCAGTCATCACAGCTGCACCTCCAACCCCTTCAGGGTGTGAGAGGAGAATAAGAAACTGGGAGACATTTTCACAAGAAGGCAGACCCAGCTGTCATTTTTATGATGTGGTTTGTGAACCATTAAATGTCCCTCCTTAACATATATCTTCAGGGTATGCCCAGTGCCAGGGAGCCCGCAGGGAGCAGAGTCCTTAGATGTGAGCATTCTGTGCATTTCAGGGTCTCCTGAGGGTGTATGTCCCCTAGAAGGTGAACCCCAGGCTACAGGGAGGCCTCAGACCATTGTTTGAACTTACAGCTCTCACAATGTGTGAAGGCAGGAAAAACAGCCATGAAATTTGCATTCTGTCCCCAAGTGTTACAGGGCGACTTGCAAAGCTAAACAGGTGGAATTGCAATGGCGCCTCAGCTGACTGAGGCAGGAGAGTGCCCTGAATCCCTGGGCCTCTGTGATCGCGGGAGTCCTCGCACGGGGCTGAGGGAGGCAAAAGGAGGACCTGAGGAAGTGTGAGGGGCTCAGCTGTTATTGCTGAAGGAAGAGGCTGGATGTGGAGCCAGTGGTTCTCCTGAGCCCCTGGGCAGAGACGTGTCTGCCACACCCAGTGACTGCTGTGTCCTCACCGACAGAACTGCAAGTCCATCAGCATGCACTGCTGTCAGCCCATGGGTGTGGTTCTTCATTACAGGAGGATGGAAACTGGGGATGGGGTCAGAGGCTCTGTGGCCAATGAGCAAGCAAGTGGAGAGTAAGTGGTGGGGAGGGTGAGGACAGCACTTCAGAAAGCGAGGTCCACCCAGGAATACATGGGGGGACACTAAGTGGTTCAGGGACACAGGAGCTGGGCAGGCAGACAGCGGTGCTGCATGAGAGGGGAAGTGGTGGCAGAGGGCAGTGGGGACAGTAAAACCCCCGTGGACTCAGCCAACAGCAGGACAGGTCTCACAGGTCCTGTGGTCAGAGTGGGGCAGCTTAGCGGACCCTATGCTCTAGCTCTCACATGCTGTGCAAGACTGTGGCGAGCAGGGAGCCTTCTGGCCCATGCTCATCAGGACGCTGGCAGGATCCGTCCTGGGGACTGCCTGACTAGAGGCCCAGCTGCGTGCTGGCTGTGGACAGAGACCCCCTGAGGTCCTAGAGGCCACCCCGGCTCCTTGCCACGGCTTCTCCAGTCCCCAAGAGGGCCTCCCCCCGCGGCTGCCACAACCAAGCAGGACAGGCCCCAGGGAGCTGCAGGAGTCATATCCCAGCTCCCTGGCTGGGCTGTTAGGAGCAGCCATGGCCTCTCTCACGCTTGAGAGAAAACGTTCACATGAGGCAGGACACCGAGACCACTGGGGTCTGCCCACCACGGACACCAGTCACCCTGGACCCCTTCACAGTGTTGCCAGGATCCTAAATGTTGGGAAACATGTGACTCCTGCCAACTGTTTATCTGAGGAGATGACGGGTCCATCCTCCATGGTCCCCATGGGCAGTTGTCAGATCTCCCAGGAGGCCTTGCAAAGGTCATCATGTTTGGGGGCCTAGAGACTCAGATATTTTTGTCAATGTGAATAAGTCCAAGTCTAGCATGTCAGACACAGATTCCACTGTAAGAAATGTACAAATGAACAAAACAAAACAAACCTGAGAGTCAGAAAAGGCAGTGTGGTGTCTGTCGGCAGTGTCTCCTTGGAGGGGCCCTCAGGGGTCATTGCTAGAAATTCCATCACCAGGGAACCCACAGAAAGACTGCTCAGGGCTAGAGAAAGCACTGGAGATGTTTGCTGGATGAGTGTGTGACAATATGGTCCCCGATTTCTTTAATAGAGGGGACGTCTTAGACCTTACCACGCAGCCTCTGTTATGATGTATTTACATCACCCTATATAATAAAAGCCTAATATGTTAAGTGTCCGGTCATCCGGTCAGCCATTCAACCAATCAAAGCATAATATGCTAATGATATGCTAAGACCGCACAACTGTTTACTATGACATGCACTGACCACCAGGGGACAGATGCTCTGACCAGTAGGTTAGCTGGCTGCTGGGGTCCGGTCAATTGGGACTGAGCAAGATGGGCTGGACACACCCTGCAGCCCTCCCACCATCCCTCCCCAGCTGGCCAATCTCTTGCATCCCTCCCTGGCCCTGATCGTGCACCAGTGGGGTCTCTTGGCCTGGCCTGTGCCCTCTCGCAATCCAGGCCCCCTCGGGGGATGTTGGAGAGCCAGTTTCAGCATGACAGCGGAACGACCAGTCACTACGACATGCACTGACCACCAGGGGGTAGGTGGTCAGCGCAGGATCTGCCCCCTGGTGGTAAATGCACTCCCACAGGGGGAGCACTGTTCAGCCAGAAGCTGGGCTCACAGCTGGCAAGTGCAGTGGCAGTAGTGGGAACCTCTCCTGCCTCCGTGGCAATGCTAAGTATATCTGACTGACTGCTTTGGCCCGCTTCCCATGGTGGGGGGAGCGGGCCTAAGCTGTCAGTCGAACATCCGCTGAGGGCTCCCAGACTGCAAGAGGGTGCAGGGTGGGCTGAGGGACCACCCCCCAGTGCACAAATTTTGTGCACCGGGCCTCTAGTAAAAAATAAAAATGGCAACAAACAAATATCTATCAACAATAACCTTAAACATAAATGGATTAAATGCTCCAATCAAAAGACATAGGATAGCTGAATAAATAAGAAAACATTAGACCCACCTGAGAACAAAGAACTCACACAGACTGAAAGTGAAGGGATGGAAAACACTTTTCAGGTAAATGGAAATGAAAAAAAAGCTGGGGTAGCAGTACTTATATCTGACAAAATTGACTTCAAAATGAAGGCCATAACAAGAGATAAGGATGTTTTTAGCTCTCTATCCCTCTCCCTTCCTCTCTGTAAAAAAATCAATAAAATATATTTTAAAAAATAAATAAATAAAATAGATTCAGAGACATAGAAGCATCGAACAGACAGTTGAGTCTCAGAGGGAAGGCCTGGGAGCGGGTTAAGAGATCAAGCAAAGCACTTGTATGCATGCATATAAGCATAACCAATGGACAGAGACAGTAGGGGGGTGGAGATGTGCTGAGTGGGGGAACGGATGGGGAGAGGTCAATGGTAGAAATGGGAAACATATGTAATATTTTCAAAAATAAAGAATTTAAATTAAAAGAAAAAAGGTTCTATGAAAAGTAACCTCACAGAGTGATCAGATCATAAATTCCTAGCCAGGCACGACATCATGGTGGATAGTCATGCCCCAGGCATATAACTTCTTTACTAAAAGGCTTCTCTTTGCCTTAAGTAAGCCCTGTCCCTTGTTTCTGTGCATTTAGGTTAATGCAGCTTTGAAATGTCCCCTTTCAAACTCCTATTTCTAATACCCCCTGTAGACCCTGTCTAAAGCAAGCAAGAGAGCACATAACCTTAGCTATCCTGTAATCTGAGCACTACCTTGCTTTCTCCCACTTTCATGTTATCTTTCTTACAATTTCCTCCTCAATTTCAAATGCAAAAAAAGCATATGCCATCATATTGCTCTTGACAGAGAAATTTATCAAATTTCTCTGCAGGTTTGGATGTTTCTTATGTCAACAAATAAATGAGGAGTTCAGATACCCTGCACAATCTCTTTCAGCTCCAGCATCCAGTTCAGTTAACTTCTGGTCACCTTTATCCTAGCCCCACAACTCATTGGGTGGGGGAGAGTATCTGAATCATCAAAGTATCTTTTTAAATGACATACTTTTTTGGAACAATAATTCTCACAGCTAGTTTGCCTAAAAGTCAAATGGGGTGACTTTAGTAGGTCTTGGGCAGGACCAAGGAATATGCATTTGTAATTAATGTTCTGAGGCAATTTGGCTGAGGGTGGTCTAAAGACTACCTCCTGAGAAATGGACCCTATAGCAGTGCTTCTCAAATTTCATCTCCATTCCTAGGGATTTTGTCAAAATGTAGGTTCTGACTCAGTAGATCTGACATGGGGGTTGAATATCCTACATTTCTAACAAGTTCTGAGAATATGCTAATGTTGCTAATCAGAGAACCAGCTCAGAGCAGCCGGATTCTATAGTGTAAAGTCTTTTTCTAGTAGACCTTGATCCTGGTGTTCTCTAATAATATGTGCTTTGCTCTGTTTTAATCTTCCTGAGTTAACAAAACTACAACTCAATTTAGGAAACATATGGCAGTAATTTTGTATATTCTTCCCCCTGCTAAAAAATAAATAAAATATTGTGTGATTGCTTGAGCTTAGATAAAATTGTGTTACACAACCAAACATAACTAAATATTGACACTCAGCTAAGAATCAGTCTAGTTTTGAGAGCCATATAAAATGCAATAGGAAGTCTGCTGCGACCAGGCATTTTCTGGTCTTTAGAGATAAAACTACTAATTCAAGCTCCAACTGCAAACACTTTTTTCTTCTCAATTTTTCTTTCCCTCTTGGGAAAAAGACTTACTAGTAGATTAAGTGACAGCAGAGCTCTGGAGCACATTTAGAGGGAACTTAAAATGTTATCTATTGAATTGTTATCTGTTGAATTGTATGTGTTCCAAAGGCTCTAGTGGAAGGACATCATCGGGTGATAATGTCTTGGGAGGAGTAGCAATTTGGCCTGGGAGGATCATGCAGAATCAGGATTTCAGAAAGGCCATAAGATGTCCCTTAACTTTTGTTGTTATTGGAGTTTTTCCTCCTTTTTAAAAAATATTTTATTTTTTAATTGATTTTAGAGAGAGGAAGAGAGGGAGGGGGACAGAGATAGAGATAAAGAGAGAGAGAGAGAGAGAGAGAGAGAGAGAGAGAGAGAGAGAGAGAGAGAAATCAATCAGTTGCCTCCTGCACACTCCCAACAGGGAATCAAACCTGCAACCTAGGTATGTGCCCTGAGTGGGAATTGAACCCACCACTTTTTGGTACAGGGAATGACGCTTTAACAGACCAAATCCCATCAGCCTGGGGGCGGGGGGGGGGGGAGGGAGGGAGTGGGGTTTTTTTAATTTTGGTAAATAATAACATAAAATTTACCAGTTTAGCCATTTTTAAGTGCACAGTTTAGCAGCATTAAGTACATTCACATTGCTGTGTAACCATCACCTCCATCCAGCTCTAGAGCTTTTTCAACTATTCTAAACTGACACTCTGTACTCATCAAAAAACAACTCATTCCCCCTTCCCCACAGCCCCTGATAACCAGTTCTACTTTCTCTATCTATGAATTTGACTACTCTAGGTACCTCACAAATCTTAGTCAGCTCAGGCTGCCATAACAAAATACCACAGGCTGGTGGCTTACACAAGATGTTTACTTTCTCACAGTTCTTGAGGCTGAAGTCTGAGATAAGGGTGCCAGCATGATCATGGTGAGAGCTTCTTCCTGGCTTATAGATGGGTACCTTTTCACTGTGTCCTCATATTGCAGGAGGGCAAAGAATGAGAATGAGGGAGACAGGAGGGACTGAGAGGGTGGGGAGAGAGCACTCTCTGGTGTCTCTTCTTATGAGGACTCTAGTCCCATTGGATCAGAGCCTCACCCTTATGGCCTTAACTACCTTCTTAAAGGTCCTACCTTTAAATATAGTCACATTGGGAGTTGGAGCTTCAACATGTAAATTTGAGAACACACTTCCATCCACAGCAGCATATAAGAGGAACCCTATATTTATCCTTTAGTGTCTGGCTTATTTCACTTAGCATAATGTCCTCAAATTTCATTCTTGTTACAGCATATATCAGAATTTCATTCCTTTTAAAGCCCAAATAACATTCCATTGTATGAATAAACCACATTTTATTTATTTATTCATCCATTGATGAATTGTTTTTCCCCACCTTTGGGCTATTGTGAATAATGCTGCTGTGAACATTGGTGTACAGGTGTCTGTGTGAGTCCCTTTCATTCTCTTATCTATATACCCAGAAGTGGAATTGCTGGATCAAATGGTAATTCTATATTTAATCTTTTGAGAAACTGTTAGATTGTCCCGTAGGCTCTTGAGCCATGTGCACATTAACATCTGATCCCAAGGCCCCATCACATGCCCTCAATCCAGGACTGACCCTGACAGAATCATACAGGGAGAATTTTATTCTTTTTCTGAATTGTGTTTAGCATCTCTAGTCCTTCCTCTATGCTGTTGTTCACTGATTGGCCCCTAACCCTCCAGATGTGCCCATGATGAGCTTATTACAAAGGCAGAGATTATCACATTAGATTTTTTAAAAAATCAAAGGCCAACAATATTGTGTCTATAAGAAAGTGATGTTAAATATAAAGGCACAGATAATTAAATGTAAAAGGATAAAGATATACCAAGCAAAAAACAATTGAAAAAAAGCTGGAGTAGCTACATTAACATCACACAAAGTAGAAGAGAGAATAAGAACTGTTACTATGAATAAAGTGGCACATTTCATAATGATAAAAGGCATAATCCTATATAATAAAGAGCTAATATGCTAATTAGACTGGACAGCAGAATGACCTTCCAGAGCGACCTTCCAGAATGACCAGTGGGCGGGGCCGAGAGGCAGCTGGGGCTTTAAGGGCCAAGCCCCTTGCATGAATTTTGTGTATCAGGCCTCTAGTTTATCAATAACACAACAGTCTTAAATTGTAGGCACCTAATAATAGAGTTTCAAAATATGTGAAGCAAAAACTGATAGAACTAAAAGATAAATGGGCATATTCTCCTTAATTGTTGGAGTTTTCAATATTTTTCTCTATAAACAGAACCAAGATGGCAGCATAGGTAAACACCTGAACTTGCTGCCATGCACATTAAAACTACAACTAAAAGGCAAAACGAATATCATCCAGAACCACAGGAAGGCTGGCTGAGTGGAAATTCTACAACTAGAAGGAAAGAGAAAAGCACATTGAGTTCGGTAGGAGGCGCAGAGGTGTGGAAGTGTGGAGGTATGGAAGTGAACATGAAAGGGACTGGCAACTGGGTACGCGGTTGTCTTTTTCAATTGGGAGGGAGATACAAGCTCCTGACTGCTCTGAACTCTAGTTCTGGTCGAGAATCTGGGGACCCAGACTCATATGGATAGAAACTGGACTGTCTGGCATCGGGCCAGAACGTGAGGGTGGCTTTCTTGCAGAGGTGCTTGCAGCGGTCATTGTTCCTGCATGGGGGCGCGGAACACAGAGACCCAGGAACCTCTCCAGGGCAGGGCTGACTGGCAGCTATTGCTGTTTGTTCTACCCTGATGATTCCCTGAGACCCTACACCACACAATTTATGACCATCCCCCCACCCCCCGAGCTGTGTGCAGAGGCTTTTGCATAGAATGGCCTGGCCTTTCTCCACCTAAAATCCTGCCAAACTGAAGCTGGGTCCGAGAACCCCAGAGATTCCAAAAGAAGCCCTAAGGCTCATCAGCAGCCTGCATTGCTACACAGCTGCACCTCATCTGGGCACCTCCAAACTCCAAACAAAGAGAAGGAATCTGCAGATCTCTCTGTAGTTCCTGCTGGGTGGCCTCCAGCAGTGGCTGACTCTGCACCTCCTTGGAGATCCAAGAGCAAGTCTACCCAGTGGTAAGAGTAATACCATCAAGATTACAACTCTTCACATCCATAAGAGACACACTCAGGGGGCCGACTCAGTGAGTGCCAAAACCCCACTGAAGCAAGTCCTGCCCCATAAGGGTGTCTCCAGCACAGAAGTTCTCCCATTGTAGACACAACTGGTCCTCACAGCCAATTGGCCTGGAGGTCAATTCCTCCTAGTGATACCAACAGCAATCAAGGTTTAACTACAACAAGACTGTGCACACAGTCCACAAAGGGGTGTACCAAGAGTATCCACCTCAGGTAACTAGGGAGGCTGAGCCACTGGGCCCTATAGGACACCTAGCACACAAAGCCACTCTATCAACACAGGGAAACAGTGAAATGTGGAGAGAAAGAAACAGATCACAAATGAAAGAAATGGAGGAAAGCAAACTACTGGATATAGAGTTCAAAACCATGGTTATAAGGTTACTCAAGAATCTTCTAGAAACCTGTGAGAAATATAGTGAGACCCTCAAGGATATGAAAAAGCACCAATTAGAAATTAAGCATACACTGACTGAAATAAAGAATAATATACAGAGATCCAACAGCAGAATAGAGGATCCCAAGAATCAAGTCAAAGATTTGAAATACAAAGAAGCAAAAAACACCCAACCAGAAAAGCAAAAGGAAAAAAGAATACAAAAATATGAAGATAGTGCAAGGAGCCTCTAGGACAATTTCAAGTGTACCAACAGCCGAATTATAGGGGTGCCAGAAGAAGAGAGAGAGCAAGATACTGAAAACCTATTTGAAGAAATAATGACAGAAAACTTCCCCTACCTGGTGAAAGGAATAGACTTACAAGTCCCAGGAAGTGCAAAGAACCTCAAACAAGAGGAATCCAAAGAGGACCACACCAAGACACATCATAATTAAAATGCCAAGGGCAAAAGACAAAGAGAGAATATTAAAAGCAGCAAGAGAAAAACAGTTAGTTACCTATAAGGGAGTACCCATACAACTGTCAGCTGATTTCTCAACAGAAACTATGCAGGCCAGAAGGGAGTGGCAGGAAATATTCAAAGTGGTAAATAGCAAGAACCTACAACCAAGATTACTTTACCCAGCAAATTATCATTTAGAATTGAAGGTCAGATAAAGAGCTTCACAGATAAGAAAAAGCTGAAGGAGTTTATCACCACCAAGCCAGTATTATATGAAACTGGAGGCCTGGTGCACAAAATTTGTGCATGGGGTAGGGGTGTCTTTCAGCCCAGCTTGCACCCTCTCCAATCTTGGACCCCACAGGTATCTGGCCTAAATGGGCAGTCAGACATCCCTCTCACAATCCATGACTTCTGGCTCCCAACAGCTCACTTGCCTGCCTGCTTGATTGCCCCTAACTGTTTTTGCCTGACAGCCTGATCACCCCCTATCCATTCCCCTGCCAGCCTGATCAACACCTAACTGCTCCCCTCCCGACCCGATTGCCCCTAACTTCCCTCCCCTGCCGGCCTGGTCACTCCTACCTGCCCTCCCCTGCTGGTCTGGTCACCCCCAACTGTCCTCCTCTGCAGGCCTGGTCACCTTCAACTGCCCTCCCCTGCTGGCCCGGTCACCCATAACTTCCCTCCCCTGCTGGCCTGGTTGCCCCTAACTGCCCTCCCCTGCTGGCCTGGTCACCCCTAACTGCCCTCCCCTGCTGGCCTGGTCACCCTCAACTGTCCTTTCCTGCAGTCCTGGTCACCCCGAACTGCCTGCCCCTTCCAGCCTGGTCACCCCTTACTGTCCTCCCTGCCAGCCTGGTCGCCTCCTACTGTACTCCCTTGCAGTCCTGGTCACCCCTAACTGCCCTCCCCTGCCAGCCTGGTCTCCTCTAACTGTCCTCCCCTGTAGGCCTGGTCGCTCCCAACTGCCCTCCCCTGCTGGCCTGGTCGCCCCCAACTGCCCGCCCCCCTGCTGGCCTGGTCACCCCCAACTGCCCTCCCCTGCTGGCCATCTTATGGTGGCCACCTTGTGTTCACATGGGGGCGGCCATCTTGTGTGTTGGAGTGATGGTCAATTTGCATATTATCTCTTTATTATATAGGATGCTGAAGGGTATTCTTTGAGAAGAAGAAGAAGAAAAAGGTAAAGATAAAAATTATGAACAACAAAGTGACTGCTGGGGTCCAACCCCAGCAGGTCCAGGGGTCCCCAAAGGTGTGGACGGAGTCGGCAAAGAAGGAATGACACGGAGACAGCGTTCAGTTGATCAGCAGCCTAGCCAGGATCTCCAGCCAAGTTCTGGTCTGGATCTCCAGTGAAGTTCTGGTTAGGATCTCTAGCCAGGTTCTGTGTCCATGTTCTCTTGCTAGGTTCTCCAGCCAGGTTCTCCAGGTTCTCCAGCCAGGTTCTGTAGCCATGTTCCCTCACTAGGTTCTCCAGCCAGGTTCTGTCCAGGTTCTCCAGCCAGGTTCAGTCACCAGGTTCTAGTCAGGTTCTCTTGTCAATTTCTGTAGTCAGGTTCAGTCCAGGATCTTTTGCCATGTTCTCTCCAGCGAAGTTCTTCTGTCTCTAGAGAACGTTCTGTGTAGGTTCTGTGCCTAGGTTCTGTCTCTCTCTCTGTCTCTTGCTGTCTTGTTACATCTGTATTTATACCAGTTAATTCAATCCTATCAATCTCTATTACAAAGGTTAGGGCGTTTCTTATCTCCATTCCAGGGAGTAAAGATTATGTAGCTTAAGCATGATTGTTCATAGTTAAAGTGATTAATTACCCGCCTGGCACTTATTTAAGAGGTTTTATTCCCTCCCTAACTTCAGGGGAAAATCCCTACCTGGGGAAACAACCTTTCTCAGAGACCTTGGTTAAAACACATAGTGCCAAAAAGGTGAGCAAACATATTAAGAACAGTATGCCATATATGCCAGGTCCCTTGAAACAGCAAGCATGGACCGGCTCCCGGCAAGTGACAACAAATACATATCTATCGAGTGAATCTAAAAATCAAGTGAATAAAAAGTCTGATGAACAGAATAAACTGGTGAATATAATAGAATCAGGGGCATAGAAAGGGAGTGGACTGATTATTCTCAGGGGGAAAGGGGTGTGGGGGGGTTCGGGAAGAGATTGGACAAAAATCCTACACCTATGGATGAGGACGGGGGGAGGTAAGGGCATGGGGTGAGGTGGGAACTGGGTGGAGGGGAGCTATAGGGGGGGGAAAAAGAGGAACAACTGTAATAATCTGAACAATAAAGATTTATTTTTTTAAAAAAGAACAGACAACTCAATGAAATCAGGAAAACAATACATGAAGAAAGAAGTTCAACAAATAAATATAAATTATAAAAAAGAACCAGAGAAATTCTGGAGCTGAAAAATAAAATGAATGAAATGTGAAAAAGGAACATCCAGCCTAAGAAAAAATCTCCTGAGAGTTTGTGCCAAACTGACAACAATTGCTGGGAAGCTAAATATTAACAGATTGAGAAAACACTCCAGAGAATGGCATTTTTGCAGCCTATTTTATACATTAGAATCAAAGGAGGAGATAAAGAAGGCTCACATGAAGTCCATTGGTGGTAGATTAGGGAAGCAGGAGAAAGCAAAGCAGGGAAATCTCTGAGGTTGGATAGAAAGCAAAAGGAAGAGACTCATACTTTTACATTGGTAAGTACAGGATAGTTAACAATATGTGGGCTACAATATAACAATGTGGTTTCTCAGTTGTGCCTTTGAGAGGTCTGGAAAAGAAAATTACTCTGACATTTCAAAGGAATGTTATCTTAGATGCCCAAAAACAATCAATAGACATGCTCACTTAAGGTAAAGATTGCTCTTTGTCAAGGAAGCTACAGGCCTAGGACATGACTACCCAACATGACCCACTTTTAATTAGTAATTTTTATGTTCAGACCATCTTATGTGTCTGGAATCGTAAGGCCTCCCCTTACAAATGCAGACCTCACCTGTGCTTGTCAGGTTTAGTATGTGGCTTTCATCCACAAATTTTAAAAGAATGAGATAGAGATGGCATTAACAGCAGACTTGATCAATCTTCTTGATCAAAAAGGAAGAATCTTTGAACTCAAAGACAGGTGAAAATGTTTTTTATTAACTGGGTCAAATCATGTTAACCAAATATTTTTACTCAGGCCTTTTCAGAGTCTTTAATAAGACAATGTTGTTTGAGAATTGGCAGTATAGAATGCAGCCTTTTAAAATTTTTCTAAAATTTCCTAAATTTTTGGATTATGGAATGCTTCTTCATGGGATAGTGTCTGGCAGAGCCTGAGCTTGAGAAATGCTAGCCTAGCACAATAGTGTGGGGATGGAATGATATTATGATGGTATTTGTCTGGGAACCCCAGGAACCTGAACACCTGTCTAATCATGTCCTTGACAAGCCACCCCTCTCTAAAAGGTCTCATAAAGGAAATACATGTCCAGAGGACAATGATAGGTAAATTGGCACTTGTTGTTATTGAGATTTTACTCCTATCCAAACATGGTGAAAGAAAATGAACCATGTAAAGAATGCCTTGTGTGTAGATTAAATCAAGTCTAGAATTACAGAAAGTTAAAGGGTATCCTCTATTCTTTGCCTACATCTTTGATCTTCCCACCATGAATATAAAAAAAATGTTGAGGCAAAGAGCATTAGAAAAGGAAAAAACAAGAAAGTGAATTCGTTTTTTACAAATTCTTTATTGTTGAAGATGTTACATATGTCTCCTTTTTCTCCTGATTTACCTCTTTCAGCCTGTTCCCACCCCCCAGCACAGGCCCTCATCCCCCTATTGTCTGTGTCCATTGGTTATGCTTATATGCATGCATACAAGTCTTTTGATTGATCTCATATTCCCCTCCCCCTTTCCTTCCTTCTGAGGTTTGACAGTCTGTTCGATACTTTTATGTCTCTGGATCTATTTTTGTTCATCAGTTTATTTTGTTCATTATATTCCACAAATGATAAGATCATGTGATACTTATCTTTCTCCAGCTGGCTTATTTTGCTTAGCATAATGCTTTCCAGGTTGGAAAGATAATTCTTGCCCTACTCAAGGCTCTCTCAAAGTATTGGTAGTTGCAATATGTAAGTGCATCCTTGGTCCTTCTGGTCTCACTTGCCAAGGCAGTCCAAAGAAACAATGTAGAAGAGTACCAGAGAAAGAAAGAGGCTTGTGAAGGGAGAAACCAAGATGGCGGCATAGGTAATCAGCTATACTTGCTGCCTCTCACAACCACATCAAAATTACAACTAAACGGCAGAACAACTACCACCCAGAACTGTGGGAAAGCTGGCTGAGTGGAAATTCTACAACTAGAGGGGTGAAGAAGGCACATTGAGACTGGTAAGAGGTGGGGAGGCACGGAAAGTGCTGGCACCTGGATGTGCTGTTCTTTAAACCGGGAGGAATATACAAACTCCTACTTGCTCTGAATTCCAGTTATGGATGAGACTTTGGTGGACCCAGATGCATACAGGGAGAAACTGGACCGTCTGGCATTGGGAGAGAAACATGAGGGTGGCTTACTCTTAGAGGTGCTCGCAGCAATTATTGATGCTGCACGGGGGGTGTGGGATGTGGAGAACCAGGGACTTCTCTGGTTGAGGGAAGCCATTGCTGTTTGCTCTGCCCTGGTAATTCCCAGAGACCCTGCCCCACCCAATTGACAACCCAACCCAAGCTGTGTGCATTGACTTTTGCATATGAATGGCCTGTCCTTTCGCCTAAAATAAACTGCAGCTAGGTCAGAGAGCCCCAGAGATTCCAAAAGAAGGCCCACTACCTGGCAGCAGCAGAGGCTTTGCTTCACAGCTGGGCCTTGTCTGGGCACTTTCAAACCCCATACAAAGAGCAGGAATCTGAAGATGTCCCTGTAGCTCCTGCTGGGTGGCCCCAGACAGTGGCTGACCTTGCACCTTCTTGGAGAAGATAATGGAGTACAACTCTTCACATCCATAAGAGACACACTCAAGGGGCAGACTCAGTGAGCACCAAAGCCCTACTGAAGCAAGTCCTGCCCCATAAGGGTGTCTCCTATGCAACAGATATTCCAGTGTAGACACAGCTGGTCATCACAGCAATTGGCCTGGAGGTCAATTCCTCCCAGTGATACCAACAGCAATCAAGACTTAACTACAACAAGACTGTGCAAACATCCCACAAATGGGTGCACCAAGAGCGTCCACCTCAGGTGACTGGGGAGGCAGAGCCAATGGGCCCTATAGGACACCTGTTGGGGTCCAGCCCCAGCAGGTCCAGGGGTTCCCAAAGGTGTGGACGGAGTCAGCAAAGACGGAATGACACGGAGAGAGCATTCAGTTGATCAGCAGCCTAGCCAGGTTCTCCAGCCAGGTTCTAGCCAGGTTCTCCAACCAGGTTCTGTCTTTATTCTCCAGCTACATCTGTATTTATACCAGTTGATTTTAATCCTATCCATTCTATATTCCAAGGTTAGGGCATTTGTTATCTCCATTCCAAGGTCACTACTCTATTGTTCTGTTAAACTACAAGGAAGTAACTGAAGGAGATTATCCTAAGTAAAGATTATGTAGCTTAAGTGTGATTGTTCGTAGTTAAAGTGATTAATTACCCGCCTGGCACTTAGTTAAGGGGTTTTATTCCCTTCCTTAGTCTTGTTAATCCCTAACTCCAGGGAAAAATTCCCACCTGGGGAAACAACCTTTCTCAGAGAGGTGACCTTGGTTAAAACACATAGCACTAAGAAGGGGAGCAAACATATTAAGAACAGTATGCCATATATGCCAGGTCCCTTGAAACATATGCTGTGCAGATGTTTCTTCCCTGCAGCAACTGTGTCAAGCAGCAAGGATGGACAGGCTTCCGGCAGACACATACCACACAAGGCCACTCCATCAACTCAAGAAGACTTAGCAGCTACCCAGAACATAGAAACAAACACAGGGAAGCAGCCAAAATGTGGAGACAAAGAAACAAGTCACAAATGAAAGAAAAGGAAGAAAGCAAACTACTGGATATAGAGTTCAAAACCATGGTTATAAGGTTACTCAAGAATCTTCTAGAAACCTGCGAGAAATATAGTGAGACCCTCAAGGATATGAAAAAACACCATTAGAAATTAAGCATACACTGACTGAAATAAAGAATAATATACAGAGATCCAACAGCAGACTAGAGGATCCCAAGAATCAAGTCAAAGATTTGAAATAAAAAGAAACAAAAAATACCCAACCGAAAAAGAAAAAAGATTCCAAAAATATGAAGATAGTGTAAGGAGCCTCTAGGACAACTTCAAGTGTACCAACAGCCGAATTATAGGGGTGCCAGAAGAAGAGAGAGAGCAAGATATTGAAAACCTATTTGAAGAAATAATGACAGAAAATTTCCCCTACCTGGTGAAAGAAATAGACTTACAAGTCCAGGAAGCACAAAGAACCCCAAACAAGAGGAATCCAAAGAGGACCACACCAAGACACATCATAATTAAAATGCCAAGGACAAAAGACAAAAAGAGAATATTAAAAGCAGCAAGAGAAAAACAGTTAGTTACCTACAAGGGAGTACCCATACGACTGTCAGCTGATTTCTCAACAGAAACTATGCAGGCCAGAAGGGAGTGGCAAGAAAGATTCAAAGTGATGAATAGCAAGAATTTACTCTACCCAGCAAAGCTATCATTCAGAATTGAAGGTCAGATAAAGATATTCACAGATAAGAAAAAGCTAAATGAGTTCATCACCGCCAAACCAGTATTATATGAAATGCTGAAGGGTATTCTCTAAGAAGAGGAAGAAAAAGGTAAAGATAAAATCATAAACAACAAAGTGACAACAAATACATATCTATCAAGTTAATCTAAAAATCAAGTGAATAAAAAATCTTAAGAACAGAATAAACTGGTGAATATAATAGAATTAAGGTCATAGAAAGGGAGTGGACTGACAATTCTTGGTGCGGGGAAGTGGGTGTGGGTATACAGGAAGAGATTGGACAAAAATCTTATACCTATGGATGAGACAATAGGGGGTGGGTAAGGGCATTGGGTGGAGTGGGAACCGGGTGAAGGGGAGCAATGGGGGGGGAAAAGAGGAGCAACTGTAATAATCTGAACAATAAAGATTTATTCAAAAGAAAGAGAGTTGTTACCTAACCTGCCTCATGGATGTTGAGCATTCTAAGGGTTGGGCTTTGAGAAGGGAAGTATATCACCAATGCACCCATTAATTAGTTCTATCATTAATTTGTGTGGAGCTCCAGGTGTGCAGAATACCACAGTCTCTATATTCAGGAGCATATTTGAATACCACAGTCTCTATATTCAGGAGCATATTTGCTTCTGGCAGGTATTGAAGGGGAGACATAAAACTGATTAAATCAATGTGTGTGTGTGTGTGTGTGTGTGTGTGTTTCAAAATTTCCTTTCTTTTTCTTTAGACACATTGGTAAATTTGGCTTTTTGGTTTCCTTCCAGATAGCTGAGATCTATCTCAGTCTATACCTGTTTTCTCATTTTCCACTCCCTCTTTCCCACTTGTTCCAGCTGCTCAACAAATTACCCCCAAACCAAGCAGTTTTGATTATGCTGATGGATTTTATGAGACTTAGTAGGATGGCTTGCCTCTGCTCCACAGTATCTGGGGTCTCAGCTTGGAGCTGGAATCATCCAAAGGCTCCTCTACTCACATCTGTGGTGCCAGGGCTGGGACAATTGGAAGATTAAGACTGCTGGCTGGAGTTCCTACACATGGCCTCTGCATATGGCTTGGGCTTCCTTACAGTGTGGAACCTCAGAGTAGTCAGACTTCTTACATGATGGTTCAGGGATCCAAGCACAAGGGTTGCATCAGCTTTTCTGGCCCAACCTTGGAAGTCACAGATTATCACTTCTGCATACTGTATCATTCAAAGGAGTCATAGTTCACCCAGGTTCAAGCAGAGGGGGCGTATATTTTATCTTTTAAGGAGGAGATGTGGCAACATCACAACTGCAGAGGAATATATAGGATGGAGAAACTGTTGTGGGTGTCTTTGGGAAATACACTCTGTCATACACTCCTTATCACCCTCAGCTCACTAATAATCTGCATCTGGCAGTTTGTCCTTTGAATGGGTACTGAATTTGTCAAAAACTTTTTTGTGCTTATATTATAAAATTATATAATTTTCCTTTCTTATTCTCTTAGTACAGAAAGTTACTTTTTTCCATTAATCCTTACCCAAGGATATTTTTCCATTGATTTTAGGTAGAGTGGAAAGGAGGGGTATGGTGTGGGGGGAGAGAGAAACAGTGGAAGGGAGTGAGAGAGAAGCATCCAGACCCTGTCCCAACCCTGCCCTGACTCCACCCCAGGATCAAATCTGCAATCCAGGTAGGCATTCTTGACCAGGAGTCAAACCCAGGACCCTTCGGTGCACAGGCTGACGTTCTAACCACAGAGCAACAGCCAGAGAGTTACTTTTTCATTTTAAAATATATTTTTATTGATTTCTGAGAGGAATGGAGGAGAGATAGAAACATCAATGATGAAAGAGAATCATAAATCTGCTGCCTCCTGCACACCTCACACTGGGGATTGAGCCTGAAACCCAGGCATATGCCCTGACCAGGAATTCAGCTGTGACCTCCTGGTTCATGGTTGGACGCTCAACCACTGAGTCATGCTGACCAGGCCAGAAAGTTACTTTTAATGTATGGATTTGTCTGAGTAGTTTTTAGGCCAAAGTCTGCCATCTTGTGGCATGAATGATTAGTGCAGACATAGTCGAACAGCTTCTAAGGAAAAAAAGAGGGCTAATATTTATTAAGAACCTACTGTGTGCCAATCATTGAAATAGGTATTTTATTTCTTTACATCTTTCAGTTCCATCCAGTCTTCTTTGTCACGAGCATATGATGGAAAACAGTAGAGAAATATCTCCTAAAGTTACATGCGGTAGAATAGGGGAAAAAAGGCAGGAGAGAGAGGGAGTTCAAACACTCACATATGTGAACACCTTTTTCCATGACCATGTACATTATTAAATGAATCAACAGATATAAACACTGCCTGGGACATAAGAACTCCATAAAGGGTAGCTATAATGATGATGATTATATTATAAGCTTCTTGAGGACAGATCATATCATATATAATTGTATCCTCTGTAGCCCCTTGCAAAAGTACACATGCAATGTATATGAACTGGTTGATTGATGAAGCCACCCTCCAAGAACAAATGTAGTAAATTGGGGCAGGGATAATTAATTAGGACACGCTCTTCTCCTACTGTTCCAAAGTTTCACTGTAGGATTTGAGATGAAGGATGACATGGCATTTCTGGGTAGGAGTTCTAGAAAAGAACTATATATGAACATCTTCTAGAAGAGCATTCTACCCAATCATGACATTTGGAAGGTGAGTTTTAAATGAGATAAGAATATTTTTGGTGTATCAGTTAGGATTATTTACTTCTGCCTTTACTCATGAAGAAAATCTGTGTCTGCCCAGAGCAATTCCTTACCTCTATATGAAGACCTCCATCCAAGGCAGAACTTCCTGCAACAACCTGTTCCATCCTATGATTCATGATTTTGGATTGATTATTTTCTCATAGAGAGAAATAAACAGTCAAAGCAGAAGGCAAATTAGTTACCTCAAATATTTTCCATCTACCTTTTCCATGCTAGAAATTGTAGTGGACACTTTTGATTTATAGAAGCAGCATGATCCCAAATCTGGAGGAAATTGCAGTCTATCTGAGGGCCAGACATGAAAACATACACTTTTCGGAGAACCAAGATGGCGGCATAGGTAAACACCAGAGATTGCTGCCTCGCACAACCACTTCAAAAATACAACTAAAAGACGAAATGGACATCACCCAGAACCACAGGAAGGCTGGCCGAGGGGAAGTTCTACAACTAGAAGGAAAGAGAAAAGCATACCGAGACTCAGAGGAGGCGCAGTGTGGAAGTCAAATACTAAGGTGCGGAGGTGCGCACGGAGCGGGCTGGCGGCGGAGGGCGAGGTTGTCTGTTTCAATCAGGAGGGAGTTTCAGACTCTGAGCTCCAGATGCAGGCGAGTCTCTAGGGACCCAGATTCAAACGGGAGAAGCGGGACTGTCTGGCATTGATCGGAACTCAAGGGCAGCTTTCTCTCCAAGGTTTGCAGCGGTTTCTGGGACTCTGAGAGGCAGAGCCCCTGGGGACGGGACTGAGAGCAGCCATAACTGCTCGCTCTGGCCGCCCTGTAGATCCCCTGGGACCCGCCCCGCCCAAGCCCTGCACAGAGGCATTTGCAGGATAGCCTCAGGCAAAGGCTAGATTAGCACCTCCCTAGAGGACAGAAGTTCTCCCACTGCAGACACAGCTGATTCTCACAGCCAGTTGGCCTGGAGGTCAAATCCCCCCCAGTATCACTACAACAGTCAAGGATTAACTACAACAAGACTGTGCACAAAGACCACTAGGGGGTGCACCAAGAAAGCATAAAAAATGTGGAGACAAAGAAACAGGACACAAATGTCAGAATTGGAGGATATAGAGTTCAAAACCACACTTTTAGGTCTTTCAATAATTTTCTAGAAACTGCCGATAAACTTAATGAGGTCTACAAGAAATCTATGAGACCCTCGATGTTGTGACAAAAAACAACTAGAAATTAAGCATACACTGACTGAAATAAAGAATATTATACAGACTCCCAACAGCAGACCAGAGGAGCGCAAGAATCAAGGCAAAGATTTGAAATGCGAAGAAGCAAAAAACACCCAACCAGAAAAGCAAAATGAAAAAAGAATCCGAAAATACGAAGATAGTGTAAGGAGCCTCTGGGACAGCTTCAAGCATACCAACATCAGAATTATAGGGGTGCCAGAAGATGAGAGAGAGCAAGATATTGAAAACCTGTTTGAAGAAATAATGACAGAAAGCTTCCCCTACCTGGTGAAAGAAATAGACTTACAGGTCCAGGAAGCGCAGAGAACCCCAAACAAAAGGAATCCAAAGAGGACCACACCAAGACACATCATCATTAAAATGCCAAGAGCAAAAGACAAGGAGAGAATCTTAAAAGCAGCAAGAGAAAGAAACTCAGTTACCTACAAGGGAATACCCATACGACTGTCAGCTGATTTCTCAACAGAAACTTTGCAGGCCAGAGGGAGTGGCAAGAAATATTCAAAGTGATGAATGCCAAGAACCTACAACCAAGATTATTTTATCCAGCAAAGCTATCATTCAGAATTGAAGGTCAGATAAAGAGCTTCACAGATAAGGAAAAGCTAAAGGAGTTCATCACCATCAAACCAGTATTTATGAAATGCTGAAAGGTATCCTTTAAGAAGAGGAAGAAGAAGAAAAAGGTAACGATACAAATTATGAATAACAAACATGCATCTATCAACAAGTGAATCTAAGAATCAAGTGAATAAATAATCTGGTGATCATAATAAAATCAGGGACATAGAAAGGGAATGGACTGACTATTCTTGGGGGGGAAAGGGGTGTGGGAGATGCGGGAAGAGACTAGACAAAAATCGTGCACCTATGGATGAGGACAGTGGGTGGGGAGTGAGGGCAGAGGGTGGGGCAGGAACTGGGAGGAGGGGAGTTATGGGGGGAAAAAAGAGGAACAAATGTAATAATCTGAATAATAAAGATTTAATAAAATAAATAAATAAATAAATAAATATTAAAAAAAAGAAATATTCAAAGTGATGAATACCAAGAACCTACAACCAAGATTACTTTATCCAGCAAAGCTATCATTCAGAATTGAAGGTCAGATAAAGAGCTTCACAGATAAGGAAAAGCTAAAGGAGTTCATCACCACCAAACCAGGATTACATGAAATGCTGAAAGGTGTCCTTTAAGAAGAGGAAGAAGAAGAAAAAGGTAAAGATACAAATTATGAACAACAAACATGCATCTATCAACAAGTGAATCTAAGAATCAAGTGAATAAATAATCTGATGAACAGAATGAACTGGTGATTATAATAGAATCAGGGACATAGAAAGGGAATGGACTGACTATTCTTGGGGGGGAAAGGGGTGTGGGAGATGTGGGAAGAGACTGGACAAAAATCGTGCACCTATGGATGAGGACAGTGGGTGGGGAGTGAGGGCAGAGGGTGGGGCGGGAACTGGGAGGAGGGGAGTTATGGGGGGGAAAAAGAGGAACAAATGTAATAATCTGAACAATAAAGATTTAATTTAACAAAAAGAAAACATGCACTTTTAATATAATTTAGCAAAAATAATCTATATATTAAAAAGGCTAATATGCAAATTATCCCATTGGGAGTTCAACTGGAAGACCGGGAGTTCGATCACTTGCTATGACGTACGTTGACCACCAGGGGGTGGCATGGAATGAAGGAAGGCCCCTGTCGGCAGCCAGAAGGCCCCAATTGCCCCTGATTGCCGGCCAGGCCTAGGGACTCTACCTGTGTACGAATTTTGTGCACCAGGCCTCTAGCGTTAGTATAGTGTGTTGTGAGGCCTCAGTTCACAGGCGGTAAGCTCCATGGAGAGTGCCCAGGAAGGCTTCCTGGAGAGTCCAGTCTGGGACTTTAAGGATGACCGCACGAGGAATAGCATCCTGAGAGGTCAGCATGAAAAAAAGGTAATGACAATATTCTCTATGACTTTATAATGGTGAACACATTTGTCCACACTCATAGGATGTAAAACACTGAGAGTGAAACCTAATATAAAGCATGAACTTTGGGTGATTATGATGGGGGTATGTAGGTTCACTGATTATAACAAATGTACCACTCTGGTGGAGGAGGTTGGTGGTGGGGGAAACCGTAAGGGTGGGGACAAGGGGTTTGTGGGAACTCTCTGTACTTTCCACTCAATTTTGCTATGAACCTAAAACTTCTCTAAAAATAAAGTCTGTTAAAAATACAAGGTGCCCTAGCTTGTTTGGCTTAGTGAATACAGCGTCAGCCTGCAGACCTAAGAGTCCTGGGTTTGATTTTGGTCAAGGGCATGTACCTGGGTTGTAGGCTCCTCCTAGGCCCAGGTCCTCGTCAGGGCGTGTGCAGGAGGCAACCAATCAATGTATTTCTCTCACATCAATATTTCTCTTAGTCTTTCCCTTTCTCTTACACTCTCTCTAAAAATCAATGGAAAAATATCCTCAGTTGAGGATTTAAAAAAAAAAAAATACAAGGCACTGGGACACTTGGACTCTTGAGAGAAGGAAGTTCCCTAAGTGGGGTGGGAGGCGCCCAGTGGTGTGCCTAGGCAATGGACAATTTGCTTGCATCATTTGGAGAGGCCCTGGGCCTTAAGGCTGTGTTGAAGTTCGAGATGGGGCCCCTATGGAGATGTTCTCCAACCTGCGTTTGACTGCAGCTTTCCTCTCTGGCTCTTGTGTACTCACCAGGCACAGCAATATAGCTGCTGAATACATCCCTGATGACAACAGTGGATTTGCCTCTGCTCATGACCTAGATTATCTCTAACCTGGGAAAGAGCCCTGTCTCTTCTCCCAACATGTCTCTCCTTCATCCATTTTACTGACAATGAAAGCTTAAGGCATTTCATTACATAACTGGAAATGACATTTAAAATACCAGCAAGACCATCCTAGTTACATGTTCAAACTAATACTACATTGCTAATGACTGAGTACAGATGAAACCAAGGGTCCTTATGACTATGGTCACACCATATGCACCTCTGGCAAACTAAAGGTAACATCTTGACCGATGTTATGTTTCAACTCTTGAGCCCTAAGGTGGAATGACCCACTGGCTACTTTCCCATGAGACTGGGCAGAAGGACACCAGAAAAGACCTCAGAGCTGTGCTCAAGACCCGAAGAAATGATTTATTGTTCTTGCCTCACCTCAGGCCAGTCATACCCAGTGTGACCCTGAACTCATAATACACGATGACTTTTGATTTTGCCCTATATAATCTGTAACCTACATGCCAACCTTTGGAGCATTATCTTCCTGTTCTCCTGGGTGACATCATTCATAATAAAATAGCCAGTCTTTCTCCATTGAAGTTCTTCATGTCTAGTGTTTGGCTCTGCTAGTGCCAGGTGGACCAACTCTTTCTGTTTTGTAACACAGACAAGGAATGGGCAAGGCGTCTGGGTACCTGATCTAATCTTTGCCAACCTTGTTGAAAGCAGCATATGGCTGTAGTGTTTTCTGGCTGTGCTTAGCAAGGGTATAATTGAATAAGCAAAGGATTCAGAATGAAGTGATTTAAAGGTTGGTTTGGGAAGCACCAAAATAACACCAAGAACCAACTCATGACAATTAAAGCAGGAGACGAGGGACCTTCCCTTCCTTAACATTTTCTTCCACAGTTGTGCTTTTTCCTCAGTACCTATCCCGCTGATTTTTCTCTTCCTCTGTGTTAGGTCTGATCAAATAATTGAATTAATACCCCTTCCCTGGGAACTGACCTTTAGGCCACTTCACAACAAACATTCCCTTTTGTTTAGACCACATTCCACTTGCTAAGACCACTATCTTTCCCTGCCAGACCTTCCCAGGATCTGGACCTGCAGAGAGAATTCTCTGCCCAGAAAAAGCCCACCTAGAGTCCTTTAAAATCTCTGACTCCCCATCTCTGGGTGCTGGCACCATTTGGGGGGCTCATCCCATCTGGTTTCCAGATGACCTAATACATTTATAATCCCTTACCACTTGGCCTCGTGCATTCCTCCTTTGGTGACCCTAACATTTAGTGCTGAAACCCGGGAGGGTTCCATGTGGAAAGGGAGCCATCTCCCTGGCTTTGGTCACCCCAAGTTTGCTACTCAGAGAGCAGTAGGCAGCAGCAGCTCGTCCTGGGACTACCTCCAAATCCAACTCAGGTGACATGATGGCCAGCTTCAATTAGGCCTCCCTCCCTTATGGACCCTCCTGAACCAGCCAAGAAGGATGCCAGATTAGGAATCTCTCCTTCTCCATTGCTGACCCTTCATCCTACACTGGCCAATCTTCTCTAGGTGAGTGACATTCCACAATGCCCTTCATCTTGAGTCTTCTGCCCACCCTTTCTCACTGACTTCTCGAAAGCCTTTTGTCTCGATAGTCCCAGTGCCTGACCAGAAGACTTCTCAGCCATTCATCTTTGGGTCCTTCTGCATTGGGGACACCTAGTCTGGAGGGTCACCCCCTTGTTTCTCATGGTGATTTGTTTAGCAGTGGGGACGCCTGTTCTAAACAGTCACCTTTGGATTTGTTGTCTGTCACTCACCCTTCCTCTCGCATGGGCCACGCTATACTCCCTCTGCACACTCATGAGGGAAATCATGCCCGAGTGCCTCATTTACTTTTGTAACACTGTTTGGCCAGAATATAAACTATATAATAAGTCTCAATGGCCTGCAAATGACACTTTCAATTTTAACACATTGTGCAATTTAGATAATTGCTGTCACCACAATGGAAAATGGTCAGATTCCCTATGTCCAGGCCTTTTCACACTCCAGTCTCAACCCTCTCTTTGTTTGTCCTGCTCTTCCATTAGATCCTCCTCCTTCACACAAAACATCATACCCCTAACACTTCTGATTCTGAATCTACTTTTGACCCAGCAGACCACCGACCTCCACCCCCTTATGTGTCCCCTCCCTCATTTGCAGTAGATTCTCAAAACCCAGATCCTTCTAATCACAACCACCTTCTCTCCTGGCCCCTGAAAGCCCAAATCCCAGGAACTCAAGTTCCAAAACAGCCTTTTCCCACCTAACACTCCCTCTCAGGCCACCCAAAGACCACCTTCCTCAGCAGCTACTTCTATCCTCACGTCCATTCTATCCCTGAGGGAGGTAGCAGGAACTGAGGGTATTGTCTGGGTACACATCCCATTTTCCATGTCCGACTTCACACAGATTGAGAGGCATCTCAGGTCTTTTTCCACTGACCCCACGACTTTTACTAAGGAATTTGAGTACCTGACCCAGTCCTATGACCTGACCTGGCATGATATCTACTGGTATGTTATCTTGTCCTCCTCTCTAACTCCAGAGGAGAAGAAAAACATCAAGCTAGCAGTTCAGGACAATGCCAAAGCCCTCCATAGACAGGATGCTGCAGCCAACCTTGTTGGCTCTAATGCAGTCCCTTGAACTGACCGAGATGGGACTATCAGGTTAATTCTCCAGGGAGCCAGCTCTGTAGACATATAACCACCTGTCTCATTGCCAGACTCAAAAAGGCTGTCCATAAGGGGGTCAACTATGACAAACTCAATAAGATCACTCAAGGCCCTGACAAAAACACAGCTTTCTTCCTCTCCCACCTCACAGACGCCTTACAGAAATTTACCATCTTCGACACCACTTCCCTAGAGGAAACACTTGCTATGAACACCCATTTTATATCCCAACTAGTGGCCCAGTGCAAAAATTTCATGCAGGGGGATTTCCCTCAGCCCAGCCTGCACCCTCTCCAATCAGGGACCCCTTGGGGAATGTCCGATTGACCCTGTGGGATTGGATCTAAACCAGCAGTTGGACATCCCTCTCGCAATCTGGGACCGCTGGCTCCTAACCACTCACCTGCCTGCCTGCCTGCCTGATTGCCCTTAATCCTTCTGCCTGCCTGCCTGATCACCCCTAACCTCTCTGCCTGCCTGCCTGATCGCCCCTAACTGCCCTCCCCTGCCGGCCTGATCTCACCCCCAACTGCCCTCCCCTGCTGACCTGATTGCCCCTAACTGCTTCTGCCTCAGCCCCCCACCACCATGGTTTTGTCCAGAAGGAAGTCGGACATCTGGAAGATGGCCGGTCAATCCGGTCTAATTAGCATATTACCCTTTTAATAATATAGATAGATTATATAGGATAGGATTGCTTAAATGGGGTGAGGGGAGCCTTTTTCAGCAGGAGGAGATGCTCTTGGCAGACAAAAATACGTAATCCCTATATCTGGACTGATAGCCAGCCATATGTACTATACTGCCAAACCAGTCATTAAAAAATTGAACCGCTTTCTTACACCTTACACCAAACAGCCATTGCCCTTAAAACTCCTCCTCAGCCCCCACCATAGGTTCTGCCTTTGCAGTTCACCCAGATTAGGTTCTGATTGGTCAGTTTCTATGCCAGTTAGCAGCAGAAGCTTCACCTCCTAAGCAGCCATTGGCTCCTCGCAGTTCACCCAGATTTGGTTCTTATTGGTTGGTTTTCATGCTAGTCAGCATCTCCGGGCCTATCTCTGGGCCTGATCAGCAGCCCCTGCGGAGGCCCAGAGAGAAAGAGAGAGGTAAGGGCTGATTGAAAGCTGCCACCGAGGCTATGAATCAGACCCTGCTTCTTTCTCCAGGCCTCTCTCTGGGCCTGATCCACATCCCCCTTCGCAGTCAGTGCTGGGTCGCCATGGAAACCCAGCACTGACTGCAGGACTGACTTCCGGTCAGTGGAGCCTTCTGTCATTTTGGACATTATGGACCCTGGGCTTTTATATATTAGGTCAGCCCCCAAGATACACTACAAACTTTGAAAAATAGACACAGGTCCACAAACCCCTCAAAAGGACCTCGTTAACCTGGCCTTTAAGGTCTTTAATAATAGAGATGAGGAGATCCAAATCCAAAAACAAAGATGAGATCAGGCCAAGGCTGAGGCCCAGAAGGAGGCCTTTCAGCTTCTAGCCATCACTCCCACAATCCCCAAACAAAGTGCCAGTCCTTCAACAAAGGTAAGTCAGGGCTAAGCCTCCTCTAGGCCCATGCTTCTGATGCAACAAGGAAGGACACTGAGCCAAATCCTGCCCAAACCTGAGACTCCCCCTGGGCCCTGCCCAAGGTGTGGAAATCAGACTTTAGTCTGGCCCCTCCAGGTCGGACATCAGCCAGTCCAGCAAGGTTGTTCCTAGACCCCCGAAGACTGAAGCTTCCCAGGCCCTGACAGGGCCCCACAGACTTATATCACCAGGATAGAGCCTCAGGTAATGATTTATGTGGCAGGTAAGCCAATCTCCATTTAATTAACACTATGGCCACTTATTCTGCCCTCTCTGAATTTGCTGGGATTCTTGTGCCCTCATTAGTTTCTATTATGGGGGTTGATGTACTAGCCTCATAGCCATTAGCCACCTCACCTCTATACAGTATCTTATTAGACACCTCCTTTATCCTCTCGTTTCTCATTCTACCTCAGTGCCCAGCCAAAGCTACGGTGCATCCCCTCATAAAGCCCAGTTGTCCTGAACCATAGCCACCTACTTTGGTTTCACTTTCACTCCACAAAATTGAGCCATTACCTTAGACCATAAATGCCTTACCTCATCCATGACTGTCCCCTCCTCTAGATAGAAATACTCTCCTTCCTCAGGCTTGCTGGTGCTCTTGCCTCTGGGTCCCAACTTTAGTCTTCTTGCCTAGCACCTCTATAATGAAAGAAGGGATACCTTCACTAAGCCTTTAGATTGCAAGGCAAGAATTCTCACCCTTTTTAATGCCCTGAAAACTGCACTCACCTCACCCCCCCACCCCCACCCCCACCCCCCGTTTCCAAAGAACAATGTTCTTTACTGCAAAACTGCAAGTGCTAACTTAACAGTCCAGCTACTATCAGAAGCTGAATTCATTATCACCCAAATCTTAGCATGTTATCTCATGGTTAGAGGCCTGGGAACAGGCTGCAGGACCTGCTCCCTCCTCCCCCTGACTCTCCTCCAGCCTCATGGGCCTATACATAATTTTCCAAAGTCTTTGATAACTTAAAGGCTTTGGAGCATTGCTGGGTTAAATGATAAACATCTAAATATTTTTAAATTACATAAAATACTGAAACATTGGTTGATAGACAAGTTTTAATTCACCTGCTCTTTGCTTTTATTACAGAAGGTCTCTTGTACTTTGTTGAAGGTATACTTTCTTGAAAGTAAAAGTGTGTTCATAAATGTAAATACTGGTTGTTTACTTTTTGGCTAAAGCTGGTTATTTGTGAATGGGTAGAAGGTTTGTGAAAATTATAGAAAAGTTTATCCAGTGAGTCAGGACATGATCACCCCTAATGTCTGAAGGGACCTCTTCTTTCCTAGTAAGCTAAAGTAACCCCACCCAGGCTCTCTCCTGTTACTTATGTTCTTACATTGGAGCCTAAGCTGTCTTTATTTCCACTGCTCATGCACAGTCCTTGACTATCATTGAAAGCCTCAACAGGTCTTCCTGCTTGGTATTTAGGAACTTCTCTACCCTTTTCTAGCCTTCTTAAAAGTCATACACTGAAAATGACACCAAGTAGGGAATAATTCCATAACACAGGGAAATAACAAAGCAGACAAGGAAGCCAAGGCAGTGGCTCAGAGAAAGCCTCCATCTCCCCAACTCTTAGCTATACCTCATCTAACACCCTAATACATTCTGAGGAACTTCAGTACCTATTAGCTCTTGGGGTCACTCAGGAAGATCCCTGGTTAAAATTTCAGGGAAAATATATCCTTCCTCTGAACAGGCCCATGATATCTCATGGGCTATTCACAATTTCCTACATATAAGATACAGACTGCTTTTACAACTCCTAGAACCCCTCATCACATGCCCTAGCCTAGCCTCCCTACTGCAAAGTATCACCAAAACCTGTTCTACTTGTTACTCAGTATATCCCCAAAGGACAGGTTGGATTAAACCTCCTTCTTTCCCCACTCATCAGGCAAGAGCCACATCCTTGGACAAAACTTGAAAATTGACTTCACTCACATGCCCCCAATTAAAAGAACCATATATCTCTTAACTCTCATAGATACCTTCTCAGACTGGATAGAAGCATACCTCTGAAAAGTCCTCTGAAGTCACTCAAACTGTCATTCAGCATATCATTTCCAAATTTGGCCTGCCCATTTCATTACAATCAGATAATGGGCCTGCTTTCATATCTCAAGTCTCCTCTACTCTGAACATCCAGTGGAACTTATACTCCCCTCCAGCCACAATCTTCAGGCAAGGTAGAAAAGGTGAATTCCTTAATTAAGTCTCACTTAACTAAATTAACTCTTGATACTAAAGAACCTTGGACTACTTTCCTACCTCTAGCCCTTATGTGCATCAGGGCAATGCCCCACACCCCCTCCTTTCTTAGTCTCTTTAAACTCATGTATGGAAGACCATTCTTATTAGGAAAATTCCCTTCCACAGAGACCCCTCCAGGGGGCTATGTCCCTATTTTAAATCTCGTCCAACAATACTGAGAAAACATGTTAATCAGGTCCTTCCTTGACTTTTTACAGGAGACATACACCTACCTACTCTTCTATAGCCAGGGAACTGGATCCTCCTAAAAGAACTCCATCCATCAAATAATTTCCAGATTAAAACCCATCCCTGGAACACCACAATTGAGTGAGCTAGAGTTGCCTAAGTTGGGACCACCAGACTCTGCACCTTACCCCCATCCCAGAAGAAGAGGACAAATGAGTGAGCATCCCTACACATGTGTGCCCGCTATGTACTGACCCTACCAATACTGACTTCCCTGAAATCCCACCTCCTCTCCCAATACAAATCCTACAGATCTTAGCTACTGCCCCCCTCTCCTTTTGCATCATGATTCTCACCTTTCTTGGGACTCCCTTATATTAGAGGACTTCAATTACCCTTAGGAAGAGATTTCTTTCTTTCTAGATCCCAAATATACCTTTTCCCTCCATTGGGATAATCCCAACCCTGGAAGTGGGGCTTAGTTATCCTTCTCATCCTATTCCAACCCTCCTCTCCTACACCCATAGGGAACTTTCTTACCTCCATTCATCTCAAACGAACACTTAACCTTACTTAACCTTACCCATTCTCTCTTGAGCCAGACCAATCCTGCCTTAGCCAGGAATTGCTGGCTCTGCTTTTCCCTCTCCTCTTCAGTGTATACCACCATCCCTACACCAATCAAGAGATGGAATCAGGCAAAAATCACTCTAGCTTATAAAAAAGGAGAATGGAACTATATTTATTGAAAAGGCAAACACCCTTCTAGCTAATTATTCTACAGCCCAGGCAAATCAAGCCTCCCTTCTTTCCATACTTACATTCAAACTTTTGCTAAGGTCATTCCTTCCTCCATCCCGGTCACAGGTCCTATCACTCTGCACACCCCACTAATCACCCAAGCCCCTTTATACTTTATAAGGTCACAGGGCAGTATAACAATAGGCCATCCCATCTCCCATAATTAGCTTGTAACAACACAGTCAACCTAGAACTACAGAACAGCCAAAGGTCCCAACCAGTTGACTACCAGGTCTTCCTGGAAGCCAATAGTTATTTCCTACAGCCAGTCAGTTTTACTTCTTATCCAACCATTCAGACATGAGGCTTCAACTGCTCCTTTCCTTCCCTTTCTCTTTTCCCTTGGATAACAGCCTATACTAGCATTCCCACTCACTTTCACTACAATAAAATCTCAACCACTCACTGTCACCCTTTATTGGTAGTGCCATGGTGACTATACTCTCAGCTTGGAGCATGAAACTGGGAAAAGGAACCTCATACCTTTTAGTCCACCACTTCTCCCTACACCTTTCAGCTTGTCTCTATGATCAGGGATTTTTCTTCTTCTGTGGGGAAAATACATACATCTGCCTCCCAACCAACTGGACAGGAACCTGTACCCTTGTCTATCTCTCACCCAATGTAGATATAGCCACCAATAATCAGTCTTTACCTGTCCCCATAACCCATTATATCTAACTCAAAAGGGCAGTCCAGATAATTCCTCTTCTCATAACCTTTGGCATCACAACAGGGGTTGGAACTGGCCTAGGGGACTCAACCACTACTCCATCAAATTTTGAAATCCTGTCTCAGGACCTACAAGAAAGCTCTGGATGCCTAGCAAGGGGAAAAACTGGGAAAACAGGAACCTCACCCCCCAGGGTAATCTATCCTTCCCTTTCATATCACTAGTCAGGCAACTTAGACCCCTGATCTTTTCTTTCCTACAGATAACATCTAGGCCTCAGTTATATTTCAGCTCCAGGTCCAGAAAATCAGCAAAACCAGACAAGCAACACTGTGATAGCCTCAGGACCAGCATTTATCTCCCAAGTCACTCAATAAGACCACTGTCAAACCTTCATCAACCAGTCTTTCAGGGAAATCATGTTGCTGTGACCCCTTGCTCAAACCATGAGGTTATCTATACAGTGTTCCAGAGGACTACAATCAAAGTCCGGCCCCCTGTGATCTTATGTCCCTCCTCAGCAGGAAGTAACTGGAAGATATGGTCTTCGTACCTATTCCATAAAACAAAAGAGCTAGAATGTTAGGTTTGATCAAATAATTGAATCGGCCCTAACTGGTTCGGCTCAGTGGATAGGGCGTCGGCCTGCGGACTCAAGGGTCCCAGGTTCAATTACGGTGAAGGGCATGTACCTTGGTTGTGGGCACATAACCAGTAGGGAGTGTGCAGGAGGCAGGAGGCAGCTGGTCGAGGTTTCTCTCTCATCAATGTTTCTAACTCTCTATCCCTCTCCCTTCCTCTCTGTAAAAAGATCAATAAAATATATTTAAAAAAAATAAACAAAAAAACCAAATAATTGAATCGATGCCCCTCCCTTGGGAACTAACCTTTAGGCCACTTCACAATGGACTTTCTCTTTCACTTACACCACACTCCACTTGCTAAGACCATTATCTCTTTCCTTTGGACCTTCCCAGGGTCCGGACCTGCACAGAGAGTTCTCCACCCAGACAAATCCCACCTAGGGTCCTTTAAAATCTCTGACTCATTGACTGTCTGGTTACAAAAAGAGTTGAAAACAGTACATAACTCATTCATTTTTTGGGAGGATTAAATTAAATAATCCATTTACAGTGCTTGGCACAATTCCTAGCACATAGTAAGCATACAAAATATCTTGGTAATCATATTATTTAGTTAAGTAGGTTGACCCACATTTTTCTCTTTAAATTTCATGAAACTGTATTTATTCTACCACCCCTCTACCCATCCAAGCCCCTGGCCCCACCACAAAAACTCAGGAATTGCTTTAAGCTCAACTAAGTTTCTTTGACCTCCTTGCATATCACAGAAGTGTGATATGGAACTGTTTTTGAAATTTTGTTCCAGTTTCTGCATAGATGACCATGCACAGGCAGCTTCACTTTCTCTACCAACAGGCCATGGAGCTAGTGTTGCAGTTATGGGTTAGGTTCTTGGGGTAGGAGTGACAGGTGGGGATAGAGAGTGGAGGGCATGGTGCTTGCTGTAGCATTCTGCTCTTTTCCAGGAGGTTCCCTCAGGGACTCTGTTGGAGTGTGGACAGGTCTTGAAGAAACATTTTTGAGACTGTTTATGATGTGGTCTACCTAAGCCAATTTGGTCATTCACATTATTAGGCTCTTTTAAGGATTAATGGATATGGGTCACCATAAAAAGACAGATTCAGTTACCATTAGCTGCCTTTGTTATTCATGGCTTTTCAGATTAGCCACTTCAAGTGGTGGCTATTCATTCAGGAGGATCTGGGGCAGTGGTTCTCATACTTTGTTCAGTTAGAATCGCCTAGGGTACTTATTTGTAATACAGATTCCAGTCCCGTGTCCAGAGGTTCTCTTTCTGAAGGTTTGGGGTAGGACCCAGAAATTTGCTTTTTTATGAAGTACCTGGGCAATTCTCTCACATTGACCCATATGTAGGACTGCTCTAAGTTTAGTGTATTTTTTTTCTATCACAAGGAAAAGCTTTATTAGTTATTCAAATACCACATATTCAATATAAATTTGAACAATTCATGAATGTAAAGAAAAAATATCTAGCTGAAATCCTACCACCTGAGGTATTCAATTATCTTATTAACATTTTATAAACTATGACTTCCGGAAATGTTTAGGCATAAATACATGTGTATACATTTGCATAAGTGAAATAATACATATTTGGGGTTCTTAAGTACACTCTTTTCTTTATTTTTCTCTTTGGTTACCTTCCCCCCACTCCTGCTTTCATTGCTGTCAGCTTCTCCACCACTTATGGGTATGTGTTCTAGCATATTTTTCTCCCTGCTCGCATAATCATACAAGAATATGTGCATGGGATTTTGTTATTGTTTGACAAGAATGTGGGGTTTTTTGCTTATATTTTATATACATAAAATATCTGATGATGGGTACAGATCTAACAGTTCCTTTACTGACTGAATGATATTCCATGGTGTAGGAAGTGGGCCTCTGTGATCCATTTTCAGCATAACCAACTTTTAATGGAAGTGGTTAATGAATTTCCCCAGGGAAAACAGAATGTAGGGAGGAGGTAAGAGGATATAAGGACAAAGAACTGTGGATGTGAGACAGCATCATGGTGCCCACCTCAACTAGACAGGGGGAGGTGGAGACAACGAGGAAAGGTCTCAGCCCAATTTTTTTAAATGGCTCAATGGAAGACAGTAAGACCTAGGCGACATATCAGGCACACCTGGGGGGATATATAGGCTGTGATTGCTACTCCATGTATGCCTGTATAACCAGATGGATTCTCAACTCATTTTCACCATACTTCTGTCTCCGAGTCTGTTATTTGAATTCGAACAGGTGAGCATTTCTCACAACGGTATCATACAACAGAAGCATTCACTCTGTTTCTAGTATTTTCCCACCACAAACAGTGCTGAAAGCAATATGACTTGTCCTCAAAGAGTTTATAATATTTTAGGCTAAACTGTTGTATTTGGATGTGGAGCACCAGATTTCATTGTATTATAAGCCACACCAAACTTAGTGGCTTCAACCAATAATCATTTGATTTTGAACCAGGTTAGCTGGGTGGTTCTCCTGTCCTGCGCTGATTCATCTGAGTTCTACTGGGCTACCTCTGCTTTTTTGCTCAGCTGACAGTCTGGCTGACAGCTGGATGGCCTTACTCACAGGTCCAGGGGTTGGCAGGCTAGTTAGCCAGATGGCAAGAGCATCTCAATTGGGATGTCTTATCCCTGCTCTGGAATAGACTGTCCCTGGCTTTTTCACATGGTGTTCCCTGGGTTCCAAAGCGCAGCGAGAGAGGGCAAGGCCTAATATTCAGGCCCTTTCTGGGTCTCTGCTTGTATTATGTTTGCTTTTTTCCTACTGGCTAAGGCAAGCCACATGGCCAAACACAGAGGCAGTATGAGAAATGACTACTGAAGGGGAGCAGAATTTGCTATTTTAACATAAGAACTATTTTGAGCTCAAGGCAAATAGAACCAAACACAAGAAAAGCTCTCTGCCCTCTCCCCTATTTGCCTAAAAGCAGAACATAAATTTATCCAAAAGCTAAATACTGACAACCCTAGATCCTTAGCCCAGAGAGGGCCTCAGATGACTCTACATAATAGATTTTACTGATTAGCCTTTATCTTCCATTAATCCACCATAGATTTATAGTCCTATAATTTGCTGCTCACAGCCCCTTTCCTTGGTCCTGTCACTCTTCTGAAAAAAAATTTTTTTTGAGAATAGTTTTTATTGATTTTTATTTTCGAAAGAGAAAGGGAGAGGGAAAGAGAAACATCAATGTGGGAGAAACTAAGATGGCGGCATAGATAAACACCGGGAAATAGTCGCCTCCCACAACAATTGATAAATATCCCAAAGGACGGAGCAAACATCGTCCAGAACAACAGGAAGGCTGGCTGAGTGTAATTTCTACAACTAGAAGAAAAGAAAAGCACGCTGAGAGCCAGAGGAGCTGCGGAGGCTGAGTGCAGAGGTACGGCGGCGGCTCGCGCGCGCGGAAAGGGGGTGGCACCTGAGGACGCGGCTGTCTTTTTGAATCACAAGCTCCCGACTGCTCTGAACTCCGGTTCTGGGAAGTCTCTGGGGACCCAGGACTCATACGGGGAGAGGCTGCTCTGTCAGGCGGCAGCGGGCGAACTTGAGGGCGGATTTCCCTCAGAGGTGCTTGCAGCTGTTACCGGGACACTGAGACGCGCGACTCCGGGCGCGGAGAATCAGCCATAGCTTCTTTCTCCTCCCTTTTGACTCCCTGAGACCCCGCCCCACCCAGGCTGTGGCAGAGGCTTTTGCATGTGAATGTACCTAACTACAGCCCAGCCAAGCAGACCCGGAACTTCCAAGAGAAGGCCCAAGGCCCCGCAGCGGCTTGCATTGCTTCACAGCTAAGCCTCTCCGTGGCTCCGGCTGTGTGGCCTCAGGCAGGGGCTGAATTAGCACCTCCTTAGATCCAGGAGCCACTGTACCCAGTGGTCAGAGGGGGACCATTCTCCCACTTCAGACACAGCTGCTTCCCACAGCCAATTGGCCTGGAGGTCAATTCCTCCCAGTGATCCTACAACAACCAAGGCACCAAGAGTGCACCAAGAGTGTCCACCCCAGGTAACTGGGGAGGCTGAGCCACTGGGCCCTACAGGACACCTGGCGCGCAGGGCCACTCTATCAACACAGGGAAGCAGCCAAAATGCGGAGACAAAGAAACAGGTCACAATTGGCAGAAACGGAGGAGGGCAGATGACTGGATATAGAGTTCAAGGCCACGTTTATAAGGTTTGTCAAGAATTTTATGGAAACCGCCGATAAATTTAATGAATCCCTCAAGGAGTATAGTGAGACCATGGAGGACATGAAAAAGGACCAACTAGAAATTAAGCATACACTGACTGAAATAAAGAATAATTTACAGAGATCCAACAGCAGACAAGAGGATCCCAAGAATCAAGTCAAAGATTTGAAATACAAAGAAACAAAAAATACCCAACCGAAAAAGAAAAAAGAAAAGAGATTCAAAAAATATGAAGATAGTGTAAGGAACCTCTGGGACAACTTCAAGCGTACCAACATCAGAATTATAGGGGTACCAGAAGGAGAGAGAGGGCAAGATATTGAAAACCTTTTTGAAGAAATAATGACAGAAAACTTCCCCCACCTGGTAAAAGAAATGGACCTACAAGTCCAGGAAGCGCAGAGAACCCCAAACAAAAGGAATCCAAAGAGGACCACACCAAGACACATCATAATTAAAATGCCAAGAGCAAAAGATAAAGAGAGAATCTTAAAAGCAGCAAGAGAAAGACAGTCAGTTACCTACAAGGGAATACCCATATGACTGTCAGCTGATTTCTCAACAGAAACCATGCAGGCCAGAAGAGAGTGGCAAGAAATGTTCAAAGAGATGAATAGCAAGAACCTGCAACCAAGATTACTTTATCCAGCAAAGCTATCATTCAGAATGGAAGGTCAGATAAAGAGCTTCACGGATAAGAAAAAGCTAAAGGAGTTCATCACCACCAAACCAGCATTATATGAAATGCTGAAAGGTATTCTTTAAGAAGAGGAAGAAGAAAAAGGAACTCTTACCATTTGCCACAGCATCGATGGAACTGGAGAGCGGATAAATACCACAAGATCTCACTTATTTGTGGAATATAATGAACAACATAAACTGATGAACAAGGACTGATCCAGAGACGGAGAGGCTTTGATTGGACTGTCAGGCCTTGGAGGGAAGGTAGGGGAGGGTGGGGGCAAGGGGGAAGGATCAACCAAAGGACTTATATGCAAGCATATAGGCCTAACCAATGGACACGGACAATGGGGGGGTGAGGGGATGAGCGGGGGGGGGGGGGGGTAGAGGGTACACATATGTAATATCTTAATCAATAAAAAAATAAAAAAATAAAAAATAAAAAAAGAGAAACATCAATGTGAGAGTGCAACATTGATTGGCTGCTTCCTGCATGCACCCTACAAGGGATAAAGCCTGCACTGGGCATGTACCCTTGACGGGGAATAGTGCCAACAACCACCTGGTGCACCGGGTGATGTCCAATCAACTGAGCCACACCAACCAGAGCTAAAATACATTTTTTTTTAAAGATGCTATATAAGCCTAAGTTCTAGACACCCTCTCACTCCTACTCTCAAGAAACTAAACCCAACTGCAACACTAGCTCCTTAAACTATTGGGAAGAAAAGTGAAGCTGCCTGTGCATGGTCATCTGTGCAGAAACTGAAACAAAATTTCAAAAAGAGTTATTCATGCCTGATTTGCTCATATGTATATGAGTTATCCATGTTAATAAACTTCGTTTCCATTTTTGTTTTTTGGTTCTTTTTGTGTTAATCAGTCTTTTATTATACCCCACTGAGAACCTGGAAAGGAAGAAAGGAAAAGATTTTTTTCTTCCCGAGAGCATAAATAAGGGTATGGGAATTATGCTTGCCATTCTTGTAAACAATTTACTGTAGGAAATATCTGCTTAGAGGTTCTAAATATTTAATAGGAAACCAAAAATTTGTTGAAATTTGTGAATTAGAAAAAAAAACCCTGCGTAAAGATTGGTTCCAATAATGTGACAAAGTCAGCACATTTTAAAAAAATTAAATCTTTATTGTTGACAGTATTATATATGTCACCCTTTATCCACCATTGACCCCTTCTAGTCTGCCCCCAGACTCACCCTAGGCTTTCATCACCCTATTGTCTGTGTGCATGGGTTATGCATATATGCATACAAGTTCTTTAGTTAATCTCTTCTCACCCATCCTCCCCTGCCGTCCCTCTGAGATTCTTCAACCTGTTCTATGCTTCTATGTCTCTGGATATATTTTATTCATGAGTTTATTTTGTTCATCAGATTCTACATATGAGTGAGAGCATGAGATACTTGTCTTCCTCTCACTTATTTTGCTTAGCATGATGCTCTCCATGTCCCTCCACACTGTCTCAAAGGGTAAGAGATCCTTCTTTTTTACTGCTGCATAGTATTCCATGGTATACATGTACCACAGCTTTTGTATCCACTCATCTACTGATGGGCACTTGGATTATTTCCAGATAATAGCTATTGTAAATTGTGCTGCTATGAACATAGGGGTGCATACATTCTTTCTGATTAGTATTTTGGGTTTCTTAGGATATATTCCTAGAAGTGGGATCACTTTGTCAAATGGCAGTCCCATATTTAATTTTTTGAGGAAACTCCATATTGTTTTCCATAATGACTGCATTCATCAGCAGTGTGTTAGGATTCCCTTTTCTCCACATCTTTGCCAGCACTTGTCATTTGTTGATTTGTTGATGGTAGTCATTCTGACAGTTGTGTGGTGATACCTCATTGTCATTTCAATTTTCATCTCTCTGATAACTAGTGACTTTGAGCATTTACTAATATGTCTCTTAGCCTCTGTATGTCTTCTTTGGAGAACCGTCTATTTAGGTCCTGTGCCCATTTTTTAATTGGATTGTTTGTCTTCCTTTTGTTAAGTTGTATGCATTCCTTACATATTTTGGATGTTAACTTTTTACCAGATATATCATTACCAAATATGTTCTCCCATACAGTGTGCTCCATTTTTATTTTGTTGGTGATTTTTTTGTTTTTGCTTGTGCTGTGCAGAAGCTTTTTATTTTGATGTAGTCCCACTTGTTTATTTTCTCCTTAGTTTCTTTTGCCCTAGGAGATGTATTGGTAAAGATATTGCTATGGGAGATTTTGCTGCCTATAGTTTCTTCTAGGAGTTTTATGGTTTCATGACTTACATTTAAGTCTTTTATCCATTTTGAGTTTATTCTTGTGTATGCTGTAAGTTGGTGGTCTAGTTTCATTTTTTTGCATGTATCTGTCCAACTTTCCCAAGACCATTTATTGAAGAGACTGTCTTGACTCCATTGTATGCTCTTGCCTCCTTTGTCAAATATTAATTCAGGGTAATGGCTTGGGTTCATTTGTGGGGTCTTTGTTTTGTTCCATTGATTTACATGCCTGTTCTTGTGCTAGTACCAGGCTGTTTTGATTACAATGATTTTGTAGTATAACTTGATATCTGGTAATGTGATCCCTCCCACTTTGTGCTTCTTTCTCAGAACTGCTGCAGCTATTAGGTGTCTTTTTTTGGTTCCATAGAAATATTCGGAGTATTTCTTCTAGATCTGTGAAATATGCCATTGGTATTTTAATAGGAGTTGCATTGAATCTATAGATTGCTTTGGGTAATATGGACATTTTAATGATGTTAATTCTACCAATTCATGAACATGGTATATTCTTCCACTTGTTTATATTTTCCTCTACATTTTTTTCAACACCCTGTAGTTTTCTGAATGCAGGTCTTTGCCTCCTTGATTAAGTTTATTCCTAAGTCTCTTAATTTGTTGCAATGGTAAATGGGATTGTTTTTTAGTTCTCTTTTTGAGAATTCATTATTGGTGTAAAAAAAGCCATCAATTTTTGGATGTTGATGTTGTGTCCTGTTACATTGCCTAATTCATTTATTAAATCTAGTAGTTTTTTGGTGGAGTCTTTAGGGTTTTCTATATATAATATCATGTCATCTGCAAATAATGAGATTTTACTTCCTTTTTTCCAATTTGGATGCCTTTTATTTCTTCTTCTTGTCTGATAACTGTGGAAGGACTTCCAGTACTATGTTGAATAAGAGTGAAGAAAGCAGACATCCCTGTGTTATTCCTATTTTTAGAGGAAATGTTTCCAGTTTTTTCCCATTGAGTATGATGTTCACTATAGGTTTGTCATATTTGGCCTTTGCTGTTTTGAGATAGGATCCCTCTATTCTCATTTTGCTGAGAGTTTTTATTAAAAATGGTGTTGGATTTTGTCAAATGTTTTTACTACATCTATTGATATAATCATGTGATTTTTGTCTTTCAATCTGTTTATGTGATGTGTCATGTATTTTGATTTGCAAATATTGTGCCAACCTTGCATCTGTGGAATAAGTCCCACTTGGTCATAGCATATGCTCTTTTTACTATATTTCTGGATCCTATTTACTAATAATTTGCTAATAATTTGTTGAAGATTTTTTTTAGCATCTATGTTCATCAGGGATATTGGCTTGTAAGTCTCTTTCTTTGCAGTGTCTTTATCTGTTTTTGGAATTAGGATAATTCTGCCCTCATAAAAATAGCTTGGAAGTGTTCCCTTTTTTTGGATTTTTTGGGATAGTTTGAGGGGTATAGTTCTTCTTTGAAGGTTTGGTAAAACTCCCCTGTGAAACTGGCCAGATCAGGGCTTTTGTTTGCTGGGAGTTTTTTGATTACTGCTTTTATTGCCTGAGTTGTTATTGGCCTATTTTAGGTGTTCTGATTCTTCCTGATTCAGTATTGGGAGATTGTATTTTTTTAGGAAGTTGTCCATTTCATCCACATTGTCCAGTTTGTTGGCATATACTAGTAGTTATTCATAGTATTTTCTTATAGTCTTTTGTATTTCTGTGGTGTGAGTTGTGACTTCACTGCTTTCATTTCTGATTTTATTTATTTGGGTCCTCTCTCTTTGTTTATCTCTTCAAAGAACCAGCTCTTGGCATCATTTATTTCTGTATATACTTTTTACTGTCTATGTCATTTATTTCTGCTGTAATCTTTATTATTTCACTAAAGGCCCGGTGCACGAAATTTGTGCATGGGGTGTGTGTGTTTGTGTGTCCCTCAGCCCAGACTGCACCCTCTCCAATCTGGGACTCCTCAAGGGATGTCTGACTGCCCATTTAGGCCCAATCCCACTGGGCAGTTGGACATCCCTCTCACAATCCAGGACTGCTGGCTCCCAACCACTAGCCTGGCTGCCTGCCTGCCAGCCTGATCACCCCCTGCCAGCCTAATCAACACCTAACTGCTCCCCTGCTGGCCTGATTGCCCCTAACTGTCCTCCCCTGCAGGTGTGGTCACTACCAACTGCCTTCCCCCGCAGGCTTAGTCACTCCCAACTGCCCTCCTCTGCAGGCCTGGTGCCCCCCTCCCCCCGCCCCAACTGCCCTCCCTTTCAGGCCTGGTCTCTCCCAACTGCCCTCCCCTGCAGGCCTGGGTCCCCCACAACTGTCTTCCCCTGCCAGCCTGATGGCCCCCAACTGCCCTCCCTTTCAGGCCTGGTCCCTCCCAACTGCCCTCCCCTGCTGGCCTGATCACCCACAACTGCCCTCCCCTGTTGGCCATCTTGTGGTGGCCATCTTGTGTCCACAGGGGGTGGCCATCTTTGACCACATGGGGGAGGCCATCTTGTGCAAAGGTGTGATGGTCAATTTGCATATTCTTTATTAGATAGGAATCCTTCTACTTACTCTGGGCTTTCTTGGTATTCTTTTTCTAATTCTCCAAGATGTAGGGTTAAATAGTTTATTATTAATTTTTTTTTTGAGGTAGGCCTGTAGTGCTATGAACTTCCCTCTCAGGACTGCTTTCACTGTGTCCCAAGGATTTGGGATTGTTGTGTGTTCATTTTCATTTGTTTCCAGAAAGTCTTTTTTGAGCTCATTGGTAAATCCATTCATTGTTTAATAATTGAGTGTTTTTACTGTAGTTGATTTCTAATTTCATTCTATTGTGTTGAGCGATGCTTGATATGATTTCCTTTTTTTTTTAAAAAAAGAAAACTACAACATTCTTATTTTTTTAAATATTTTATTGATTTCAGAGAAGAAAAGGGAGGAAGAGACATAGAAACATCAATGACGAGAGAGAACCATTAATTGGTTGCCTCCTGCATGCCCCACATTGGGTTTCCAGCCCACAACTGGGCATATGGCCTGAATGGGAATCAACTGTGACCTCTTGGTTCATAGGTTAATGCTCAACCACTGAGCCATGCCAGCCAGGCCTTGATATGATTTCAATCTTCTTAAACTTGTAGAGACTTGTATTGTGTACTAACATGTGGTCTTTCTTTGTGAATGACCCTTATGCACTTGAGCAGAATGTATATTCTATAGCTTTGAGGTGAAATGTCCTATAAATATCAATTAAATCCATATAATCCAGTGTGTCCTTTAGAGTCACTGTTTTTTTGTTAGTTTTTTTTTTGTCAAAAAGATCTATCTAGTGAAGTCAGCGGGGTCTTAAAGTCCCCTACTGTGACTGTATTGTTGTCAATATCTCCCTTAAAGTTTTCTAAAAGATTTTTTAAAATATATTTTATTGATTCTTTACAGAGAGGAAGGGAGAGGGATAGAGAGCTAGAAACATCGTTGAGAGAGAAACATTGATCAGCTGCCTCCTGCACACTCCCCACTGGGTATGTGCCTGCAACCAAGGTATATGCCCTTGACCAGAATCGAACCTGGGACCCCTGAGTCCAAAGGCCGATGCTCTATCCACTGAGCCAAACCAGTTAGGGCTAGAAGATTTTTAATATATTTAGGTGCTTCTATATTGGGTGCATATATGTTTAGCAGGGTATATCCTCTTGTTGGATTGATCACTTTAGTATTATGTAGTGACCTTCGTTGTGTCTTAAAGTCTATTTTGACAGCCCTGAGTGTTGCTACCCCAACTTTTTTTTTGTTTGTTTCTATTTACATAGAATTTTTTTCCCATCCCTTCACTCTCATCCTGTGTGAGTCTTTTGTTCTGAGGTGTGTCTCTTGTGGACAGCATATAATTGGGTCATGTTTTTATGTCCATTCAGCTCTCTATTTCCTTTGATTGGAGCATTTAATCCATTTATTTAAGGTTATTATTGATAGGTACTTACTTATTGCCATTTTAATTCTGTATGCTATGTTTCTCTTTTTCATCCTATTAAAGCTGTCCCTTTAGCATTTCTTGTAGTGCTGGTTTGGTGGTGATAAACTACTTTAGCCTTTTTTTTTTTTTTTTTGTCTGGGAAGCTCTTTATTTTACCATCTATTTTAAATGATAGCCTTGCTGGATATAGTAATCTTGGTTTCAGATCCTTGCTTTTCATTACCTTGAATACTTCATCACATTTCCTTCTGGCCCGTAGAGTTTTTCATGAAAAATCAGGGGTCAACCTTATGGGAGTTCCTTTGTAGATAACAGTTTTCTTTTCTCTTGCTGCCTTTAAGATTCTCTCTTTGTCTTTCATTTTTGGTATTTTAATTATGTTGTGTCTGAGCATGGGCTTGTTTAGGTTCTTCTTGCTTGGAACTCTCTGTGCCTCCTGAACTTGTGTGACCTTTTCCTTCACCAGGTTAAGGAAGTTTTCTGCCATTATTTCTTCAAACACATTCTCTCCCTTCCTCCTTTTCTTCCCCTTCTGGTACACCTATTATGCAAATATTATTACTTTCATGTTCCACAGCTCTCGTTAGCTAGCCTCTTTTTTAATTGTTTTTTCTTTTTGGTTCTCTGATTGAGTGATTTTTTTCTACCTTGTCTTCTAATTCATTGATCTGATCCTTGGCCTCCCCTAATCTGCTGTGTATTCCTTCAACTGTGTTCTTTATTAGTGTTATATCATCCTTTATTTCAAACTGTTCTTTGATCATAATTACCATATCTTTTCTCATGTTGTTGAGTATCTTTTCATCCTTATTCTGAACTCTATATCAGATAAATTTCTTATCTCCATTTCATTTATCTCTTCTGGAGAAATATCTTGCTCTTTCATTTGAGGGTTGTTTTTTTGTCTCCTCATTTTGTCTGCCTGTTTGGGTTTGTGTATATGTATTAAGTAGATTTGCTCTGACTCCCAATCTCTAGTGCAGGACAATGTGAGACACTATTTCTGACTCACCCTTATTACCCTGTTTGGTGCTATCAGCAATCTCACAGCTTGTGGCTCCCTCTGCTGGTGCTGGGTGCCTTTGGAAAGTACCAAGATGTGTACCCAGGTCTGCTTTTCCTAACCCCAGGCTCAGAAGGATATTAAACAAAGGCTCAAACCTCCAGAGATCCATCTGTGCCTGCAGTCTGATTGTTATCAGTCTTGATTAGCCTCAGGCTATCAACCACAGAGTTGGGTGAGAGGTCTTCCAATGGGGTGTGTGTAAAAACTGCCTGAATAGCAAAAATGCATTAGGATAGATGTCATCCCCATTGTGAGCGAATGACTCAGCACAGGAAACCAGGGCAACTTCCCTCCAACCTCCAACCCTAGAGCCCCAAACCCTGGACTATCCTCACACAACCCCAGTCCACTCTGCCCTCCCTCTGCCAGAGACCAAGGTAAGTGGCTGCACACTAAATTTTGGGGGTTGGTCCTTCAAGAGGGTGCTTACATTTCCTGCCATCTCTTCCTGGCAGACAGCAACCCTGATGCTTTTCACAGCCTGATGTTATGTAGGCATCTTTTTTAGTTCTAGTGCTCTGGGCTAAGGAGCCCTGCTTGAGGTTTAGACCCGAAGAGTTTTCAGTGGGAGCCTGCCACAGCTGAGATATCCCTCTGGGCTTTTAGCTTCTGTCTGTGAAAGCCCAGCCACCCCTTTCACATCTCTGCACTTCCTACCAGTCTCTATGCAGTCTCCACTTTCTGTCCTTGGTTAACAGGGTTATCTCCAGCTAATCTTTACTTTATTTTCCTGGGTGGTTTTACTGTATTTTAGTTGTATGTCCAGTTTGGTCCTGGGAGAGTGTTAATGTAACTTCCACTTATACCGCTGCCATTTTTCTCAGCACATTTTTAATAATCCAAGTATTGCAGTATTTCTTGCTCCAGAACTCATGGAACATGGCGTCTGGAAGGGCTAACTCCACTTGGTCTGGTCTCCGGCCCTCCACAAATGCTCCCAATGGAGAGCTCCCCCACAGTTACTTTCTGAACCTACTACTCTGAGGCCCCAGGAAAGCTTCTTTTTCCTTGAGTCTCATGTCAGAATGGCTATCATCAACAAATCAACAAATGATAAGTGCTGGTGAGGATGTGGAGAAAAAACCCTCGTACATTGTTGGTGGAAATGCAGACTGGTGCAGCCACTGTAGAAAACAGTATGGAGTTTCCTCAAAAAATTAAAAATGAAACTCACATTTGACCCAGCAATCCCACTAATAGGAATATATCCCAAGAAATCAGAAACACCAGTCAGAAAGAATATATGCACCTCTATGTTCATAGCAGCACAATTTACAATAGCTAAGATTTGGAAACAGCGTGAGTGCCCATCAGCAGATGAGTGGATTAGAAAACTGTGGTACATCTACACAATGGAATACTATGCTGCTGTAAAAAAGAAAGAACTCTTACCATTTGCAACAGCGTGTGTGGACCTGTGGAGCATTATGCTAAGTAAAATAAGCCAGTCAGAGAAAGATAAGTATCACATGATCTCACTCATTTGTGGAACATATTGAACAACATAAACTGATTAACAAAAATAGGTCCAGAGACATGGAAGCATCAAACAGACTGTCAAACCTCAGAGGGAAGGTAGGGGAGGGTGGGGGAGGTGGTAAGAGATCAACCAAAAGACTTGTATGCATGCATATATGCATAACAAATGGGCACAGACAATAGTGGGGTGAGGGCCTGTGCTGGGAAGTCAGAGTGGGCTGGGAGAGGTCAATGGGTGGAAAAGAAGGCATATATAATACTTTAAACAATAAAGAATTAAAAATAAAATAAATGGAATTACACAATTTAAAAAAACCCCTATGGAAAAATATCCTCGGGTGAGGATTAAAATAATAAATGTGTGTGCCTGTGCCTAACCAGTGATTGAGCAGTGGTTGAGCATTGACCTGTGAACCAGGAGGCCATGGTTCGTTTCCCATTCAGGGCACATGTCCCGGGGTTGGCAACTTGATCTCCAGTGGGGGGCGTGCAAGGGGCAGCCAATTGCTGATTCTCTCTCATCATTGATGTTTCTCTCTCTCTAGCTCTCTCCCTTCTTCTCTGAAATCAATAAAAATACATTTTTTTGAATGTGTATGCCTGCCCTGGCCAGTTTTTCTCAGTAGTTAGAGCGTTGGCCAGTGGACCGAAGGATTGTGGGTTTGATTCCCAGTCAAGAGCACATACTTTGGTTGCAGGTTTAATCCCTGGCCCTGATCAGAGCACATGTATCTCTCTGACACCGATGGCGTGTGCCTATAAGTAAATAATGAGACTTTGTTGGGTCTGCTTTCCACATTTACAGTCTCCATCCTGAAACATGTATGTGGGATGCTCTGGTTTTGCCATCTGCCTGGTGACATTGTAGAAGATACAGCAAGTTGTAGTTGTGCCACAAACATCAAACTGTAGCTGCTTTTAGTTCTAATAACCACAGAAAATGTTACAAGAACTTTTACGTTTACCATTACATAATCATTCTCTTTCCTCTTCTCACAACCATGACGAAGAGTACCAAGATCTCACACAAATATTATGGAATCTCACTCATGGAGGCTTTGGGAAGCCATTTCTGTTTATTGTCTATTTTAACACATACATATTAAGAATGATAATTTAAATATTTACCAGAAGAAAAATGAAACGGGTATATTCTTGATAAGAAATTGGCCTATACATGACGTTAAAAATTCCTTTTAGGATTGAATTTTGCAGGACTTTTTTGTAACCTAAATGTTCTATATCCCACAGCCTGTGACTATAAATAGGGGCCAAATTCTATCCTGGCACTCAACTTCAGACATCACAATTCCCTACTGTCTTGATCATAGGAAATGATTTTATCTCAGATTCATTATTCTTCCTTCCCAGGGATTTTTAGGGATCAAGGTGCTTCCCACGTGTCCAAAACATCCTGTTAGCTGTAGGCACCACAGAGCATTTCCTCTGTCCTTCCTCTCCTGGTTCCCGTAGGCCCACAGCTGCTGCCCACACTGCTTCCAGGAGAAGCCTTATCACTACCACTGTCCTAAAAAAGCCATGAGCCATTCTCAGCATGCTATCTTTAGGTGCTACCCAATTTGCAATAGTTGGTATTACTATTTTTATATATATATATTTTATTGATTTTTTACAGAGAGGAAGGGAGAGAGATAGAGAGTTAGAAACATCGATGAGAGAGAAACATCGATCAGCCGCCTCCTGCACATCTCCTACTGGGGATGTGCCCGCAACCCAGGTACATGCCCTTGACCGGAATCGAACCTAGGACCTTTCAGTCCGCAGGCCGACGCTCTATCCACTGAGCCAAACCGGTTTCGGCTGGTATTACTATTAGATTTGACTTGGATTTCATGCAGAGATGAGGTAAATGCCTTCCTCCCTATCCTGGATCACATTTTTCATGGCACAACTGCTGTTTGGAAGCACCAAGAGCTTCTTCCCACAACTGGAGGTATCTTACCATGTTGAAGCTGGAAAATTGCTCTATGAGAAATGGTAACCAGTTTTTGCTTTCTAGGTTGGAAGCTTTTTCTTATACTTCAGGGAGGCCTTCCTTTTGTTTTGAATAAGAATCACTTTTGTTCTATGGAAGTAAATCAAACTGAGATGTTAAAAATATTTCTCAAAACTAAAATAATAAAAATTGTATATATTTTTCAATTATGGAAATTGGGTGTATTTTTAGCAGCACTGTAATTTTTTTTTTCAGATATTTTTGTAAAGGATGTATTTTGATTAAACTGTCCCTGAAAATTTGGGGGATATTTTTTTAGGGTATGTGTGTACTTTTTTTCTCAAGTACTTGCTTTAAAAAAGTCATAAGATAAGGCCTCACCTGGAACATTTTTCACCTCATCTCAATTGGAGGAAAGAAAAAGGAAGAACATGCAAAGAGACTGTACTGGGCTTAGGGCCAAGCTGCCTACACTGGACTGTTGGAATCCCACACATAATGCTACTTGGGACTAATAACTCATACTGGGAGAAACATATTATCAGTTCTTATATTTGCCTTACCTGAGCTCCATGAACCATCTGAAAACCTGTGCTGAGGGTGGGGTATTTCCCCACTTTTAATGCCTTGGCAGTGGAAAAAGAGGTCATCCTGGGAGGGATGGAAAGTGACTTCCAGTTCTGTAGCAGGGGCTTACACTCTGGAAAAAGTGATGCTGTGGACTCCAGAAGGCTGGAGGCTAAGGAAAGTAGCAGCCAATAGGAAATTTCCTGTGAGAAAGCATGTCCAATAGCTATTGCTCGAGGAGCAGTGGTATCTGATACTGATTATGAGCATTTTTTGCATTGCAATGACTTTTAGTTTCAAGCCTTCAGAGAAGTTGTGTTATGTCAGCATGGAGTTAGCTATAGTTTGAAATCGTGCCTGTCCAATTGAGAGTGTGATGACCGTATGTTACAAGTTGGCAAAGGGCAGCAACAGAGGAGCAGGAAGGAGGGCTCCAGGGAGGAAGCAAGAACCAAAAAGGAATGTGAGCAACACCACCTAGTAGATTCTCAGAAATATTGGGAGAAGGGCCTATCCTGGCTAGAGTTTCTGGGGTGAGGAAAATGGGGAACTGAGCTAGTTGGGAGGGAAGGTTGACCACCCTCCCCCACCCTATCACACAAGCTGGAGAACTTGACCTCATCAGCTACCTTTGTTTTTTTCTTGAGTTCAAAAACGGCTCTGATTCTGTTTAGAGATTAATTATAATTTCATCATCTTCTGGTCACTGACATTTACCCTGAATCTCACAAAAAATAATTCCATCCAATTCTAACCCCCTGAGCACAGTCCAAGGTGCCAAAAATGGAATGACCACAATACCTGTCTCCTCTGCCTTGTACAACCCCTGGGCACACTCCTCCTTCCTCTCATAGCTACAAAAGTTCTTGAGTTCAGTACTATATTCACCCAGGAGCAGCTGTGCTGTAGCTCAGCCAGCTCAAATTTTTCCGTTATATTTCTCACTGGCTCTCAAATGTACTCTTCTTGATGTCATCAAAGGGCAGCTTCATCACCCTTTCACATAAAGTAAACATTTCTGCCTGGGGTATGTGTAAAAAGAGAAGGCTCTTGTGTGGCATTTTAAAGGTATGTCTCAGGGATCCATCCCAACAACCACCTGCCCTAGGATTGAAATCACTTTGTCAGTCACTCCTCGCTAAGCACCAGGCAGCCATTTCCCAACGTATTCCAGCCTCCCCACCATTGTGGTACAACCTCCACTGCTGTAGAATCATGAGACCTGTCAATATTACCATGCCTTTCACCATCTGATCTTTGGCCACCACCTCAGATGCAATCCTCTGTCACCTCTCATCCTCATTTTGCTCTGGATTTCCCCCCAATTATTCTTACCTTTCCCTTGTTTCTTCTAGAAATCCTATTCCCTCATAAACAAACTCTCTCACATTCTTAACTATTAGCCCACTTATTCAGGTCGATATATACCCTGGATGCCTCAGCTGGCCCTCACAGCCCTGGCTGCCTAAGCTGGCCCTTGCAGCCTCGGCTGGCCCTCGCAGCTCCGGCTTCATCCATAAGGTCATCCGGAAGGACATCTGGAAGGTCATTTGGCTGTTCAGTCTAATTAGCATATTAGCTCTTTATTATACAGGATATATCCTATATAATAAAAAGCTAATATGCAAATCAACCGAACGGCGGAACTACTGGTCACTATGACGCACACTGACCACCAGGGGACAGACGTTCAATGCAGGAACTGCCTCCTGGTGGTCAGTGCACTCCCACAGGGGAAGCGCCGCTCAGCCAGAAGCCCTGACCAGGCTCACGGCTCGTGAGCGCAGCAGCAGTGGTAGGAGCCTCTCCCGCCTCCGCGGCAGTGCTAAGGATGTCTGATTGATGGCTTAGGCCTGCTCCCTGGGCCTAAGCTATCAGTTGGACATTGCCCAAGGGCTTCTAGACTGTGAAAGGGTGCAGGCTGAGCTGAGGGCTGCCCCCCCCCACCAGTGCATGAATTTCGTGCACTGGGCCTCTAATATATCTATATCTATATCTATATCTATATCTATATCTATATCTATATCTATATCTATATCTATATCTCTCTCTCTCTACACACACACACACACACTGAGTGGCCAGATTATTATGACCACCTGATGTTTGTAGGCAAATTAGCTATAATTTCACACTGAAGTTGCTAGAGGGCCAGACCATTATAAATAGGGTAGCAGGTTGTTTACCACGACAGTACAAGTGATTTTTTTCTAAAGATATGGGTAAACAATCGATTTAACAGCCTTTGAACGTGGGATGATTGTTGGCGCTCAGAGCCATGGAGCGAGTATCAGCAAAACAGCCGAAGGCTTGTTTGAACACCTTTGCTGTCTGCAGTTACCAAGATAAAACGTCTCCAATTTGCACAGGAACACAAGGATTGGACAGTCGAGCATTCGGAAAAAGTCATAAAGTCATGTGGTCCGTTGAATCACGTTTCCAGTTGCATCGTGCAGATGGCAGAGTGAGAATTTGGTGGCAACAGCATGAAAGCATGCACCCCACATGCATGAGTACAACCCTTCAAGCTGGTGGAGGCAGTGTTATGGTTTGGGGCATGTTTTCCTGGCATGATTTGGACCCTTTAATTTGTGTGGAACAACGTCTGAATAGCACAACATATCTAAGTATCATTGCTGATCAAGTTGATCCTAACATGTTGATGGGGTATCCCAATGGAGATGGCTTCTTCCAACAAGACAATGCGCCAAGCCACGGTGCTCGTATTGTGCAGGAGTGGTTTCAAGAATATGAGGGAGACTTTACCTTGCTTAGGTGGCCCCCACAATCACCATATCTCAATCCAATTGAGCATTTGTGGGACGAAGTTAAAAGAACCATCAGGCAGCTGGTTCCACCAACCATCAAATCTCACAGAACTGGACAGTGCTATTCATCAAGCATGGTGTCAGATTCCTCGCATCACCTTTCAATTACCTTGGCATCTCATGGAGTCAGTGCCAAGAAGAATCGCCGCAATATTGAAGGCAAAAGGTGGCCCAACTGAGTACTGATGGGGTGGTCATAATAATCTGGCCACTCAGTATTGTTTTTTGTTAATCCTCACTCAAGGATATTCTTTCATTGAGTTTTAGAGACAGTGGAAGGGGAGGGGCGAGACAGAGGGAGAGAAACATCCCTGTGAGAGAGACATATCAATTGGTTGCCTCCTGCACATACACCAACCAGCACTGAGAATACAGCCTGCAACCAAAGATGTGCCCTTGATTGGAATCGAACCCGTGGCCCTTCAGTCCTCAGGCCAATGCTCTATCCACTGAGCCAGACTGGCTAGGACCAGACAACAATATTTTTTTAAAAAGAGTTCACAATGTGCCAGGCATTGTTCTATGTGTTGAAAATACAATGATGAATAAGATAAACAGGTGTCTGCTCATGGTACTTACACTTCAATGGGAGACAAATAAAATAAATGAGTAAGCAAGCATGTAAATAAATAGGTAGTGGTAAGTATTTTTGATGATGGAATAGTGTGATCAGAGGTACAGAAAGGGTGCTTCTTTAGATAACATGATTGAAGAAATTCTCTCTGAGAATGTGATATCTGAGAAAGGCCTAAATGTTGGGAAGGACTCAGCTGGAGGGCAGTTTCAGGTCAAAGTTCCAACTCTATTAATTGGCAATACTATATCAATTTATGATCTCCAACATTGTATGTGCCCTTAGAACATTCTAGAATTTTTTTTTTTTAATGGATGCTGGCCAGCTTTCTTACCTGCATTGTTCATTAGAGATTCAAAATTTTGTCACCTTCAAGATCGTACCCCATCCTGCCTTGTGTCTCAACAACTGAGTTTGCCTTTTACTTCACAGAGAAAGCTGAGTGTGTCAAGGGATATCTTCCTCAACTTGCTGCCTCCTGTACCTGCAGCTACTGTTTTTCTGAAGCCATATTTTTCTCCTTCCTTCCCACCTCAAAATATGTGTCCCTCCCTCTCTACATTGATATGTTCTGGATTCCATCTCTTCCCATCTCCTCAAGGCTGTCATCAGCCTTCAATTATAATTTCAACTTCTCCCTCTATACTAGTCTCTTACACTCAGCCTAAAAGGAAATGCTCACATCACTCCCTTCTTAGCACAAATACTACTTTCTTCACTTTCATAAACTGTTTATGGCCATGTAAGTTTATTAAAATAAAAATAACAATAATAAAAAATTCAACAACCATTTTGAAATACATTGCAAAAGCCTTAGATATTTCACATAAATTTTGATTTAGTAATTCCAGTTCTAGAATTTATCATGGATGTGCTTGCTCAAAGACATCATAACTAAGAAAATCACTTTAGTGTTATTTATAACATTGAAAAATTGTAAAGCTATAATGTCCACTAATAGGAAAAATTGCTTAAATAAGGTTTGATATAGATATATAATGGAACACTAGCTGCTGCCTTTAAAGATGATGTAGGAGCCCTAGCTGGTTTGGCTCAGTGAATAAAGCAGACCGAAGGGTCCTGGGTTCGATTCAATTCTAGTCAAAGGCACATGCCTGGGTTGTGGGCTTGATTCCCAGTGTGGGGTATGCAGGAGGCAGCCAATCAATGATTCTCTAGCTCTCTCTCCCTCTCCCTTCCTCTCAGAAATCAATAAAAGTATATTTTTTTAAATAATAAAGACGATGTAGAAAAAAAATAGTTAGAACATGGAAAATTATTCATGACATATAGAAATACAAAAATATAGTCTACAAAAATGATATGAAAATAATAATATTTAAAAAGTATATTTCTGATTTTAAAGACTATAAATATATTATATACACCAAAATGTTAATGATTATCTAAGGGAGAAAATATTCTATTAGATAGTTTATACTTTGCACACTCTAACTTTTCTATACTAAGAATATATGTGGTTTAGCAATGAAAGAAATTATTTTTACATTCCTCCTTTGTTCCTACATATCACTCAAACACTTTTCTTCTTTTCAGAGTAGACTTTCCCTCCTGTGTCCATCTCCTCTTCTTCCTGTTTCTTTTCGATCCATTGCAACCTGCCTTCTGACTCCATCTCCTCCCTGACACTCCAGGGGCAAATTCAATATTCCTTTGCTATCCACATCTTCTTTTGCTTCTCTGCAGCATCAATAACTTAACTATTATCTCCTTGAAATTCTAGCCTGCCTGGATTCTGTGACACTCTGGTTCTGGTCCTTTTTATCTGGCCATTGCTTCTTAGTCTCTTTTTAAGGTTTCTCTTAAATGTTACTGTTTCCCATAGTTCTGTCTTTTGTCTTCTATTATCATTTAACACATTCTCCTGGGTAATTTCAAGGCTTATTCAGCTTACAGTTCCAACCATGTGCTTCCAGGTGATGGCACCAGACTAGTATACACAACTGCCCACTAGACAGCTTCACATGGAGGTTCTGCATATTCCTCAAAATCAGCATGTCCTCAGTTGAAACCACTACCTTTCCCCAAAAGTTTGTTTTTCCCATATTCACTATATCCAGTGAAACAATCCTTCAGGAATGAAAAGAAATCAAGACATCTGCAGATGAAGGAAAACTAAGAGAATTTGTAACTAGCAGACCTGATCTGAAATGATGGCTAAAGAACATTCTCTAAACAGAAAGAAAGTGATAAAAGAAAGAATATTGGAACATCAAGAAAGACAAAGAACACAAAGAATAAAATTATGGGTAAATACAACAGGCTTTCCTTCCCTGGAATTTTCTAAATTATATTTGACAGTTGAAGAAAAAATTATAATACCATCTGATATGGTTCTCAATATATGTAGAAGGAATATTTTAGATAGTCTATACTAATAAAAGGGTAATATGCTAATTAGACTGGACATCCTTCCATATGTCCTTCCAGACAAAGCCACAGTGGTGGTGGCTGAGGCAGAGGCGGTTAGGAGTGAGCAGGCAGGCAGGCAGGTGAGCAGTTAGGAGGCAGCAGACCAGGATTGCAAGAGGGATGTCTGATGGCCAGTTTAGGCCCAATCCTGCAGGCATATATATACTAATAAAAGGGTAATATGCTAATTAGAGCAGACGTCTTCCCAACATCCTTCCAGACATCCTTCTGGACAAAGCCACGGTGGCGGGGCCGAGGCAGAGGTGGTTAGGAGCGATCAGGCAGACAGGCGAGCAGTTAGGGGTGAGCAGGCCGGCAGGGGAGGGCAGTTAGGGGCAACTAGGCAGGCAGGCAGGTGAGAGGTTAGGAGGCAGCGGACCCAGATTGTGGGATCAGGCCTAAACTGGCTGTCAGACATCCCCCAAGGGGTCCTGGAATGGAGAGGGTGCAGGCCGGACTGAGGGGACCCCCCCCTCCGTGCACAAATTTCATGCACTGGGCCTCTAGTCTATATATATAAAAGGCTAAGCGACCGACTGACTGTCCGTCTGTCCAACCATCCAACAGACCAGCTGGTACATACGACGTACACTGGTAATTTAAAAATAAACGTTGACTCATGCATGCATGATACATATAAAGCTCTCAGAATGAATATTATTGAAATCCCCTGTGAAATGATTTATAACAAATCTATTATTGAAGCTACATTTGGAAATAGTATAGCTATAGATAATATTAAAAATATATCTAAATGTGTGATTTTTTTGTCCTAAAAATGAGCACGTTCATAAATTAAATGAAGAAATTTTGGATATACTCAATGGAAATTTTCACACCTATTTGAGTGATGATTCAATCAATTCAATAGATGATGCCAAAAAGGAAAATTTTTCCATCGAATTTCTTAATAGTATTACTCCTTTGGGAATGCCATGTCATAAACTAAAATTAAAAGTAGGTACAATCATCATGCTACTGATTCCAAGAATTGATTTGTCTCCAAATCAATTGGCCTCCTATTTAAACTAATTCGAAGACAGTTTCCCATGATACCAGCATTTGCAATGACTATTAATAAATCATAAGGACAAATTCTAGACAGAATAGGAATATCCCTACCTGAACCCGTTTTTGGACATGGTCAGTTATATGTTGCTTTCTCTAGAGTTCGAAGACCATGTGATGTTAAAGTTAAAATTGTAAATACTGCATCACAAGGAAAATTAGTCAAGCATCTGAAAGTGTTTTTACTCTTAATGTGGTATACAGGGAGATATTAGAATAACTTTAATTAATTTATCAGTCATTGTTTTTATCAATGTTGTTTTTTAACCATGTGTTTGTTTTTATATCATGTCTTTGTTGTTGTTATATCATCTTGTTATTGTTTATTTATTAATCAATTTATATATTATTTTCATATACATTTTACTAATTTTCTTTTATCTATGACACTTCTATTATAGAGAAAGGGCAAATAGCGATATTAAAATAGTTCTTCTAATTAATTTACTTTCAATGTGCACAAATCTGTGCACTGGGCCACTAGTTATTCTATAATGGGGAAAGAGTAAAGAGATATAAAAGGAGTTTAGGTTTGTGCTTCACTCAAACTGTTAAAATTTTAACAATAGTAGCCTGTGATGTTATGCACAATAAAGGGTTGGCACAAGAAACATTTTTGTAGTGATGGGATAGTTCTATATTTTGATTGCAGTGATAGGTACATGAATCTATGCATGTGGTAAAATGACATAGGACTAAACACACAACCTTGTAACAATATAAATTTCCTGTTTTCAATATTGTACTATAGCTACAGAAGATGCAATCATTGAGAGAAACTGGGTGAAGGATACACAGACTTTCCTATACTATCTTTACAACTTCCTGTGAATTTATAACTATTTCAAAATAAAAGTTTTAAATAACTATAGGACATCATGATAACACATGAAAGAGTGGTGGTACATGTTTGTAACAATTAAAAAGGTTATATCTCAATCAGGATGTTTTGATTGCAAGGAACAGAAACCTGAATCCAACCAGTTTAAGCAAACCAAGAAGTTATTAGCTCATGTAATTTCATCTCTTACTTCTGCTTCTACCTATGGATTGGCTATTCTACCGTATCCAAACCTACTTTAGAAGCATGACTAAGTAGTAACAAAGTTAGAGCTCAAGATTCAGGTAGCACAGGAGTCTAGTCCCTCTCCTGGTATCCAAATGTAACACTGCATGGAAGGACACTGATTTGTCTGCCTTGGTCACATACCCGTCCCTGTGGCTAGGAGGTGGGGTCTTGTGACTGAAAGACCGCCTGTCTCTCTCCCCACTCACTCAATGGATTTGGGAAGAAAATGCTTTTAACAGAAGAAGAAAGAGATGCTGGGTGGGAAATACTTTAGATGTCTACTACAGAACATCTAGCTGTCCTAGGGATTATGGATGTGAGAGAATGATAGGATTATAAAAAAAAGAGAAACACCACAAAAGAACATAAAACACTGTATTAAAGATGTAGGAGAGTATATATCAGAAATGAGAAAGTAAACAGCTGGGCTGGCCAATCATGGCTCTTGGCCAAAGCTACTTCAAGGTCCAACAGGTGAACTTATTTAGCTTTCAGGGATGTATTTAAAATAAGAATCAAAGACTTTCTTGGAACTTAGAAAAACTTTTGTGAAAATTCAGATTCCCTTTTTAAATTCAGAAACCCTGCCTAGCAAGGTTTAGTGAGATGATAAACATGACTGCTTTAATTTCTAGTTGAAGAAAAACAAGGTGATAACCATAGGAAACTGTCCTTGCTTTATGAACCAATTTCCAAATAACACAAAGCTGAATGAAAGAGCCAACTCCGAACCCAGATAGATAAAGAGGCAGAAAAATGACAACAAAGGGGAGAAACTGAATGGGGAGTTCTGGTATAATGCAAACCTTCATCATTGAAGAAAACATTTCGAAGGCCATCTGGTATTAGTTCAAGTTTAGTTCTTGTTTAATTTCTTGTTTAGTTAGTTCAAGTTTAATTCTTTGGTCTCACAGTACTTGTATCAGAGAAAGAAAATGTTCTTGGGATCATAGATCCCATCATACCCTGTGAGGAGGCTGGGTGGGCTGTTTCTAGGCAGCAGCACTCCTGTAACAGGACTTGGCAGCAGAGCTCACACGCTTTTTCAAACCTCCCAGATGTGCAGGGTTTAATATTAACACCACCCCTACAGCAAGTAGTAACCAGCAGGATCAGTGACTTCCACTTTTTTTGTTGTTGTTCTGAACTATGAGTTTTCAAACACAAGCATAAATGACAATTGCCTGCCTTTGCTGCGTACCTATTGTGCTAGAAATTTTTATCACATTAAATCACTAACACAATTCTATGAAGCAGGTAATGTGGGTAATATTATCATTGCCACCTACAAGGGAGGGCATGGGAGTTTTGAGTCAGTATCCAATCATGAGTCTGACTGCAGAGGCTTTATTCTTAATTTCTTACCCAAGGCCTTTTGCTGAAGAGGAATTCTAGCTATTTCCCCCAAATCCAAGAGAACCTGCTTTTTCACCTGTATATAGTTGGCACTTTTTTGAGGCCGGAGGTAAATTAAGAATATATTTGTAATACATTATAATATGTTTATAACAAATATAAGCCAAAGTTTCAATGACTGGCTCTTGGTTATCAAAATAGCCATCAACATTTTGAGTAATTGAATAATTTATCTCAAATTTGGCTTCAGCATCCATTACTAAGTTATTTCAAAAGTGGGCCAAAGACATGGGAATGGCTTGAGTGATGTCATGATTAGGCAACATGATTCCCACCTTGGGAGGCTGAGACCTGGATTCAAGCTTGGTGTTTGCCTCCTCTCTCTCTCTCTCTCTCTCTCTCTCTCTCTCTCTCTCTCTCTCACACACACACACAAACACACACACACACACACACACACACACACACACACACACACACACTGAGTTCAGATCAAGCTAGTTGCTCTCCATTTTGTGGTTTTTATCTCCTGGCCATGCAACTTCCTGATACACTCTCATCTTTCAGGCTGAGCTGCCAAGTTTCTATTCTGGGCTCCAGAATTAGGACAATGTCCTCCAAAATGATGCCAAAGCTTTTATTTATTTTTTCTTCCTTTTGGCATCATTGTTTTTAATGGAAATCTGACTCAGTTGTCACACACACACACACACACACACACACACACACACACACACACACACACACAAAACCACAGAGTGCTACACCAGAAGAGTGGCTGAAAAGAGGGCTTCACAGAAAGGCAGCTCCTTCTTTGAGACCCCAGGAGACCATTCTTGAACAGGTGTCCTCACACGTGAGAGTGCCAAATGGTGTCAGTCCTGGGAGGTTCCCTGGCTCTAGAATGAAATGGCCATAATTTAATCACATCAAATATAACAATCTTAAGATTCAAAATGCTTTGAATAACTCAATACTACCTTATTGTTTGTTCTCAGAGGTAGGCTCCACCCCTTACTAGCTACTGGTCAAACTGTCAAATAGGAATGATTATAGGAATCTTCCTCTCATGGGATTGTTGTGAGGGTTAAATGAGATGAGTGGCATAGATCAGAGACTGGGCATACAGATAGCAGTAGAGTGAGATAGTTTATAGTAGGGATTTTGGGTCCAATTACCTGAACCTGTTACTAACATTTATCAGCCAGGTGAACCAGAGTAAGTGATTTGCCTTTTCAGAGGCTCCATTTCCTCATCTGAAAAGGGGATAGAAATGATAATAGTGATAATAGTGTCTCCTCATAGGGCTATTGTTGGTGTTCAATGAGTGAATATATGTAAATCATCTAGAACGATCCTTAACATACAATAAATATGTCCTATATAAGTGTGTTTTACCATTATTATAGGAAGTGTCCAATAATGAGTTTGTATTGATGTATCATTAGTGCACAACTATCCCTTTAATATAATTCTATATATAGTCTTTCCTTCTTTAGCCCTATGGTCTAGCATTTAGGTGTGTATGGATTGCCTTAGATAGACATGGTCTGTCTTCACTGGTACTCAGAATAAGCATGTGGCTACTATGTCTGCAGTCAGGAAGAAAAAGATAAATATTTACTGAACATCTAGTATGTGCCAGATACTTTACATGTATAGACTCATTTGATCTTCACAGAAAACTTAAAGATAAATGTAGGTGAGAATTGATGTGCTAAGGAATATTAATTTATTCCAACTCACAAAGGAGGGAAGAGCAAAGCCAGGATCTAAAGACAGGTCTGACACTAAAAGTGCACATCTTGCCCCTTTCTCCTACCTTGGGAAGGAACTCAGCCTAGGGATCTATCGCCCCACCTGCTCAGGAAAACCCAATTTTACTTTTAACAGAAGGCAAGGTCTTTTATTCCACATTATAAGTTCCAAGATGTACACACCCCCTACTGACAAAAACTCGCACTGAAGTGTAAGCACCTAACATAAGGTCCTTCCTTTCCTGATATCAGATTTAGTTGTGGTAGGAATAAGAGGGCACTATTCCCAGAAAAGGGAGGCCAGATCAAGTTGAGGTCACGACTTATTCCTTTCTGGTCAGTCTTATTTGCTCCAGAAAACTCTAATTTTGAATGTCTGCTCCTTTTAGGGTTGGCAGATTTTAAAATATTTGTGTCTCTATTTTTTTAGTATAGGTATGTCCCGTGATATATTTGGGATGTATTAAGAAACTATTTTATTGATTCATTGACTGACTGATTGCAAGGCAAATATCTTTACTTCTTCAGGAGGGTGTGTGCACATTGAGCAGGTGGTCTGCTCGGCTTTTTAATCCTGACACACGTGTCCTGTCCTCACTCTTGATTGGAGCTGCAAGTCACACGAGCCAAAATGGTGGCTGCCTAAACTCTGTTCTTTGACAGAAAAGATGACTTGTATATTCTCACAATTCCCCCCTTTTCTTATTTAACTCTTTTCTTCAAACTCGGCTAATATTCTCTGACTTTCATGCTTTGCAGTGTCTAGGAGAAGGAGATTATTTTGCTGTTTGGTCAATGTAGTTTCAATTAACCTTTGGATAAGACCGCTCCTACATGGGATGATATAACATCCCATGACTGTGACTCCTAACCCGATTATCAAAGTGGTGAATATGAATACCATCATTTCCTTCCACTTTCCAAACCATTGCTCTAGTGAATCAGAGAAAGGACCCTCGATCTCAGGTTCCAGCTCACTCATCAGCTAAAGCTGCCAATGCCTGTGGGGCCTCAGTGATGGTCCATCTGGCTGTGTTGTCAGGGGTGAATGTACAACACTGGTCCCCCAACATTACACAAACTCCTCCTTTTTCTGCCAGAATCCTTTTCAAGACCAACCTGTTCTTCCATGTAAGAAATTATCTTTTATCTGAAATTCGATTTATCAGGGTATCCTGCATTTTACCTGGCAGCCTTAGTTCTTTGATCTGAAAGCTTTCCACTGGGCATGTCACAGATAGACAGAGATAAAGATATCATCACTGAATATCCTGACATCAGAGAAATAGTCCCAATACCTTTCTAACTCACAAGCTTAAAATGAACTTTGAATTATGAATGTCTGGACTAGGCTTAGCAACAGCATTGTCCACAGAGAACCAAAAAGAACAGATTGACTAAGGGAATAGTTGCCAGCTCTGAGAGTAGTAGTGATGGGATGAGGAAGAAGAGTGGGCAGGATGAGTCTTCATGCTGTGCTTCTCAACCCATGCATTAGATTACTACTGCTGCTATAACAAATTACCAGAAATTTGGTGGCTTAACACAACATCCATTTATTATCTCACATTTTTTGTACATCACATGTCCAGGTGGGCTTAACCACATATTTAAATAGGGTCTCATGGAGCTAAAATCAATGGGTTAGCTAGTGTAGATGCTTATCTGGAGGCTCTAGTAGAGAATTTGCTTCCAGGCTCATTAAGATTTTGAGCAGAATTTAGTATTTTCTCACACACTTGTAGGACTGATGTCCCTATGTATTTGTTGGCTGTTAGCCAGGGGTCATTCCCAGCTTCCTGAGACCACCCATTCCATTGGCTTCTCACCTCTCCTCTTCAAAGCAGCACTAGTGCATCAAATCCTTGTCAAGCTTCCTTCTGCTGCATTTCTCTGGCTTTCTACTTTGCTCTTATGCTAAAAGCTCATGGGAATACATTGGGCCCACCAACAAACAACTTTGGAAGTTGACAACTGGGCTGGACAACCTCTCAAAGCAGAAGAGCAACTTTCTGTAATATGAGAGGCTGTAAGTGTTCACTTACCCACTTCCAGTCCAGTGTGAAATAATCATTGTAGAACCAATTCTGTTCTGATCCCAATCCTGCACTTACCAAACCAAGTGAACTTAGACAAGCCATTTAAAGTCTCTGGGCCTCCGGCTACCTTACCTGTCAGATGTAACATACTGGATGAAAACTCTAGCTTTTGGACGAACATTTACTGTGACTTTTAGGCCTGACCATAGGGTTTACCTGCCAGGCCTCACACCAGACTTGGCACGCAGCCAGTGCACTGCAGTCTCATCAGAGAGTGGCAATCAAGGACTCAGGACCCTCTGGCCAGCCTTGCTTTCACATAGATCTGTATTCCTCACCCAGGCACCTCTATTTGAAGGCCTCTTTAGTGAGGTACTTTACTCAGGAGACTCTTCCAAGACCTCCTTATGGAGAAGGGGTCGAGGAACCTTGAAGATACTTTTTACCTAAGCTAACTTACTATTCAGTACTTCTCAACTCTGAGTCCTCCTCCCCTCTGTTCCCTGACCCCTGTACCAGCCCTGTGTCCATAAAACTGCAGGAGCCTTTTGCTCAGAGCTCCCTTAGTAGTGAGATGATTCACCAGTCTGTGTTGATCCATCTGACCCTTTCTTGGTGCTGTTCCTTGGAGAAAATGAAACAGGAAGCACCTGCATGCTCTCCAATCTAGCCTCTTGCTTGCACTATAGCAGTAGTGATTAAAGGCTTGACTCTTACTTTCATTTGGGTTTGTTGTCTTAATTGGTTACTCTGACACCTGTCAGTCTGCTGCAGAACAGAAAGAGTTCATCCTCCCGTCCATCCGGCACTACCAGAGCCAAGCACTAGGTACCAAGAATTGCAGAGGAGAAAGATTGGTTATTTTCTTATTAAGGGTGCCACCCAAAAGAATGGAAGGTTCTTGCTCAAAAGCCCCACTTCCCCAATCCAGGGGTCAGGGTGGGTTTTGTTTGTTTGTTTTATAATATGTTTTTATTGATTTCAGAGAGGAAGGAGGAGAGAGTGAGAGATAGAAGCATCAATGATGAGAGAATCATCGATGGAATGCCTCCTACTGGATATCGAGCCCAAAACCCAAGCATGTGCTCTGACTGGGAATCATCCTGTGGCCTCCTGATTCATAGTCCATGCTCAACCATTGAGACACATCAGCCAAGCAGGGGTTTTTTGTTTGTTTGCTTTTGTTAATCCTCACCTGAGGATATTTTTTCCATTGACTTTTAGAGAGAGTAGAAGGGAGGCAGGGGAGAGAGAGACACAGAGCGAGAGAGAGATGTGAGAGAGATGCATCGATTGGTTGCCTTCCGCACGGGCCCTGATGGGGTCAGGAATCAAATCTGCAACCCAGGTACGTACCCTTAACTGAGAATTGAATATATATATATATATATTTTTTTTTTGCTTAATCCCTTCACCTTCTTGCATCCAGTCTCCCAACCCCCAACCCCTCTGACAGCTGTCAGTCTGTCCATGTATCTAAGCCTCTGTTTCTAATTTGTTTGTCATTAGATTTTTTGTTCATTAGATCCTACATATAAGTGAGATCATATAGTATTTGTTGTTTGCTGACTGGCTTATTTCACTTTGCATAATAATCTCTGTGTCCTTCCAGGATGTTGCAAAAAGTAAGATTTCTATTTTTATGGCTGAGTCGTATTCCTCTGTGTAAATGTACCATTGCTTTTTTTATCCACACATCTACTGATGGACACTTGGGTTGTTTCCAAATCTTGTCTATTGTAAATAACGCACCAATGAACATAGGGGTGCACATATTCTTTCAATTTAGTATTTTAGGTTTCTTTGGATGTATTCCCAGAGGTGGGATTGCTGGGTCTAAAGGTAGTTTCATTATTAATTTTTTGAGGAAACTCCATACTGTTTTCCATAGTGGTTGCATTTTTGCCAGCAATGCATGAGGGTTCCCTTTTCTTCACATTTTTGCCAGCACCTGTTAATTGTTGATTTATTGATGGTAGACATTCTGGCAGATGTGAGGTGATATTTCGTTGTGGTTTTATTTGTATCTCTCTGATGATTAGTGATGTTGAGCATTTTTTCATATGTCTTTTGGCAATCTATAAATATCTCTTTGGAGAAGTGCCTATTCAAATCCTTTGCCCAATTTTTCATTGGGTTGTTTGTCTTCTTGGTGTTGAGTTGCATAAGTTCTTTATATATTTTGGAAATTAACCCCTTATCACATGTATAATTGGCAAATGTGCTAGCCCATTCAGTGGGTTCCCTTTTCATTTTGTTGATGGTTTGTGTGTGGGTTTTTTGTTTTGTTTTGTTTGTTTGTTTTTTGCTGTGTAAAAGCTTTTTAGTTTGATGTAGTCCCATTTAATTATTTTTTCTTTTGTTTCCCTTGTCACAGGGGATACACCAGTAAAAATATTGCTATGAGAAATGTCTGAAATTTTACTGCCTATGTTTTCTTCTAGGATTTTTTATGGTTTCATGACTTGCACTTTTTACAATTTTAGTTATTGATTTGAGAGAGAGAAACATCAATTTGTTATTCCATGTATTTATGTATTCATTGGTTGATTCTTGTATGTGCCCTGACCAGGCATCAAACACAACCTTGGAATTTGGCATATTGGGACAATGCCCTAACCAACTGAGCTACCCAGCCTGGGCTTGCAACTTAAATATTTAAGTCTTTAATCATTTTTAGTTTATTCCTGTGTATAGTGTAAGTTGGTGGTCTAGTTTCATTTTTTTTGCATGTATCTGTCCAGTTTTCCCAACACCATTTATTGAAGAGAAGGTCTTCACCCCATTGTATGTTCTTGCCTCCATCCTATATAATAAAGAGGAAAGACGCTAATTTGTCCATGATGGACGCAGGCACAAGAGCTGGGGGGCGGGGGCAGGGGCCGGGACTTCCGCTCCCAGTAGAGGCACTCTCAGGCCTGCCCAGCGCTGAGGTCCCGCCCAGCGCTGAGGTGAACCTGCCTGCCTGCATCTCTGGTGGGCGAGGACTCGGCGGCCAGCCAAGCCTGAGTCCGGCTTTGGCGGGACGGCAGGAGCCCGAGGCCACCCCTGTCCCCGCAGGTCCCCGGGCTGGACTGTGCACAGCGACTGGGGGCAGCTGCGAGGGGCATGGGGCCTCGCCGCGGACTGCTGAGCTACTGCTGCCACCGCTCCTCTGCAGGTGCCCAGCGGCCTGGAGCCGGAGTGGGTGTGCACAGACTGCCCAGCCTGCCAGCGCTGCGTGCCTGGCTGGAAGGGACCGGAGCATCGTGGGCGAGCTGCTCCCGCCCCCGGTGGTGGAACAGGGAGGAGGGTGCTGGGTGCAGGGAAGGGACCTCAGCAGGGGATCATCCCAGCGCAGGGAAGGGGCCCGGCCTGGGCCCGGTGGGGAGCCTAGGAAGTCTGAGCAGGCTCCGGTTCATACCAACTGTTACTCTGCCACCTTCCTCCAGCTCTCCAAGCTAGCGCCCCTGCCCCACCTGCCCAGGGGAATAGGGTCCAGGCGACCTCCCTGAGCGCAGACTGTGGGCCCGGAGACTCCAGGAAGAGTGCCTGGCGGGGCCTGGGCGGGGGCCAGCGCAGAACTACCAGGGCAGAGCTGCTTCAGTGTCTTGGTGAACTTTGCAACCAACCCAAGGAGGAAACCGAGAGGGGAGAGGCCAGGAGCTGTGGATTCCCAGTACTTTAGTCACTTGAAAACAGCCCTGCTTGGAATGCAAGACGGCTGTCCCCTCAGCTGAGAAGTGAGGGGACTGAACACCACCGTCTCTGGGCTCCAGTCGGTCTGAGGCCCAAGTGTCCACCACCAGAAGGAAAAAATGCAGGGAGGGGCCCTGAGGAAGGGAGGACAATCGAAGGAAACGTATCTAGACTTTCCCCAGCCCTCTCCCTCTTTCTGCTGCCTACAAAAGCCCCAGGCCTGGCCACAGATCTGTCTCCACCTTTTAGTCCCCTGTTCTCCAACCACAGAGGAAAGAAATAAGGAAGGAGTCCGTGCTGCCTCCAGAAAGTATCTATATATTTGATCAGCTGGTCGCCTCCCACAGAGGGAGGCCAGCCCTCAGTAGGACATCCTATGAGGGCTCACGGACTGTGAGGGGGGGCAGGCAGGCTGAAAGATGACCCCCCCTCAACCCCCCGGTGTACAAATTTCATGCACCTGGCATCTAGTTGTTAAATATTAGGTGAACTCAGAGGCTGGCCATTTATGGTAAGGACATCAACATAGGATCTTCCTGGACAATGGATCCTCTGCTTCTGAAATGGTTCTGGTGTTCAAGTTCTGATAATGTCTTTGTCCTTTAGTTCCTAAGGGGCTGAGGGAGACTTTGGTTCTAGGAGAAGCTAGAAATCAAATTTCTCTCATCTGTGCATGCTTCAGCTCTGGTTCCACTTACCTCCCGAAAAGGCTGCACAGTTCAAATTTGCTGTGACCTACTTTGAGGGGATGGCTTGGCATCACGCTTCCTTCCTATTTGTTTAATTTAGCTCATTTTATTGCTCAGATCTCTTTGCCCAAATCTCCAGGAAGCACCCAAGAAAGAGAGAGAGCTGCAGTTAAAATTCATGCCCAAATCCTAGTGCAACCCTGCCCACCTGGGGAGTGCAGCCCCACCTAGAACAGCAACAAAAGAATCAGCTGTTTCCTGCCCAACCTAAGTGGCTCAGGGTGAGTCACTACTTTCCTGGCCTCAACTAAGGCTGACTCCTCCAATTCCTTACAAAATGCTTCTGCCCCAAAATGCTCAGGCCAGCCTGTTAAGGCTGGAGAGTTAATGATTTCAGTCTCCTTTGAATTTCATGAATTAACAATGACTGCAGTTAATGCTGCCAAGTGCCCACTAACTGACTTGAAATTAACTCTGTTGACTTTTGGCAAACATCAATCTACCCACATGCATTAAGCCCAATAAGGGCTCTGAGGGCTTGGCAGGGCCTTGCTTCCTCCATGGTCTAAAGAGGCACATGAGTGTCAGCATCAGCCTTGGTTTGTTAATCAAAGTATCAAATTTTGTGACACATTGCTAAGAACCAGCGTGAAACACCACCAAGGACACCTTTCAGTTCCTCCTCTTCTGTGCTATATTTGTGTTAATAGTAAATGCTAAATTCTGGAATGACAGAGATTTCTCTGTACATTCCTGGTTGTCCAACAGAGGACTCTGCATACAGTGGTTGTTCAATATATGCTTATTTAGAGGAAAAGTGAAAATCAATGGGGATTCCAACTATTGCTATTTCTGCTGTACTCAGTAGCAAAAAGACCAACATTTCTCTAGGATTCTTCTCCAATACACTTATTTGATAACTGGGAAAACTGAAGTTGGGTGAAGTTATGATTTGGCTATCACCAAACCTGGCTGGCTAAAATTCAATCTTCCTTTTTTACACCTTGAAGCTCTATCTTCTAGGAGGAACTGAGAAAAAAGAGTGTCATAACCAGTTACTGGGTCCATCTGAGGGTAACCTGGGACAAGAAAATTTGATTTGTTCTGTGGTAGTGGAATGCTTCAGGGTGAGAAAGAGTATGTGGCAAAACCGCTGTAACCAGTAAGGATTACAACATCTATCAGAGAGATAGTAAGACCAACCCCCAACAGATTTATGGCTCAGAACCAGCAGATCAGTTTGATCCAATATGGCAAGTAAGCTCACCCTATGGTAACTCTTAGCTTTATTATTCATTCATTATAATACATTAGCATACTAAAGGACACACCTTGTGCTGTAGAGAAACAGAAAGCCCATATAAGGATACAACATGGTGATGAGGCTCTTCCAAGAAGTCTCCACCCATTTCCCCTGGAAAATCCTTAATATTCTTCCCCCTTCTTGAATGTCCTAACCCTCCATTAAGTAAGCCTCATTAAGGAAATAAATCCCACTAGGGAGGGGCTGCTCTGTCTGTAGAGTAGCCACTCTCTGTCCCACTGCTTCATTAATAAACTTTCACTTTAAACTTTATGCTGACTGATCATAGACTTCTTTCCTGCATTGAGTTAAGAACCCATAGTTGGTTGTGGACACTCAGACCACTGGAATACTTGCATCAAGGGGGCAGATACAAAGCCAAGGGATAGGGCGTCTGGGATCTGTATGGACTGTTTTTCATGAGGCACCTGGGAGGAAAGAAAGACTGGCAAGTGGGGGTGGAATAAACACATGAGAATAAGAAGCTGCCTTTCAGAGTGGTGCATACCAGGATGGGGCTCCATGCCATTCATCTCTGTTTGGACACATAGCTCTAGAGCACCAGTGACTGGATCTTGACAAGAGCACTTATCTTAAATATTTGCCAAAGACTTCACACTCATGGACACTGAAAGAAAATATTTTAGGGAGGAGACGATTACATCATGCTCACTTTTGCTCTCCTCCTGGCTCTGAGTGCTGCACCCTTTATTGTTACCCAGCGTTCTGGAAACGCCCACATTTGGTTTATTCCTTCAAGCCAGTGAGATGGAATAAAAGGATTCCTTTATGTCCAAATAGGACTCTGATCCTTAAATGGCTTCATTAAAGAAACAGCGTTTTTTGAGAGTCATTGTGTTTAATGGGTCAGACTTTCCAAAACCCTCCTGGAGAAGGCCATCTGCACTTCTGTCTTGAATGTCTGTGTCATCAGTACAGGCTCAGCAGAACTCACTGTGAATGCTGCCTTTGCATTATAGCTTACAGATGAATTGGAACTTTGATTAAAAGTAGTAAGAGTGACCCAGCTGGCGTAGCTCAGTAGTTGAGCCTAAACCTATGAGCCAGGAGGTCATGGTTTAATTTCTGGTTAGGGCACATGCCTGGGTTGTGGGCTTGATCCCCAGTGGGGGGTGTGCAGGAGGTAGCTGATCAATGATTCCCTCTCATCATTGATGTTTATTATAACTCTCCCTTTCCCTTCCTCTCTGAAATGAATAAAAAAATATTTTTAAAAAGTAGTAAGAGTGTAAATCATGATGATACTAACAGTAACCATCATACATAGCACTTTGCTTTATCAAAGTCCTCAGGCATGACAGCATTCTTCTTCTTTAACCCCAAGAAGAATCATTTCCATCCTCTGTGTTCTTACAGAATTTATCTCTAACTAGGATGAAGGAGAGAGAGCACTGAATTTTTTTTTCTTTACTTTTCATTTCTTTATTTTTTTTTAATTGGTCTCAGAGAGTGCAAGGGAGGGAGGGAGGGAGAGAGAGAGAGAGAGAGAGAGAGAGAGAGAGAGAGAGAGAGAGAGATGTTGAGGAGGAAACTGGTCTTGCAAGGCGTGTCAGGCCATAAAAACTGTGAACAATGCACTGCCCTGGGGTGGGGGGGAGGTCATTATCACTGGCCCCAGGACAGATCATTGGATATGGCCTGGGAACCCCCAACACCTGGGGGCCTTCCTGTAAGCCCATGAAAGGGGTTGGAACCATATCTGCAAGACAAAGACCCCAGAAGGTTATAAAAAGTGAAGCCCTCTGGGTGTTACTCACTCTGAAAATGTTGGGTTAAAATATTAAGATTTAAAAATTTTAGCACTTGGACTTAGGACCCAGAAAGTATATGCATCATGGGAATTTTAGGAGAAGACCCCTGTGCTCGGCTACACTCACTACTATATTCCAAAAGGGTGCTCTGGGTTACCACAGCATCTTCCCTGCAGGTATAAACCACTGCTTCATATTTCAAAAGAAGCAATATGGTCATTCACATAGAGGGGTTTACAAATAAGTTTCTTCTCACTCAAAATGAAAATATGATCTCCATCAATTTACACAGAAATCTTATCGAAACATCAATCAGCTAGAGATTTTTAGATTCACTTGTTGATAGATATGTATTTGTTGTCACTTGGTTGTTCATAATTTTTATCTTTACCTTTTTCTTCCTCTTCCTCCTCTTAAAGAATACCCTTCAGCATTTCATATAACACTGATTTGGTGGTTATGACCTCCTTTAGCTTTTTCTTGTCTGTGAAGCTATTTATCTGACCTTCAATTCTAAATGATAGCTTTGCTTGGTAGAGTAATCTTGGTTGTAGGTCCTTGCTTTTCATCACTTTGAATATTTCTTGCCACTCCCTTCTGGCCTGAAAAGTTTCTGTTGAGAAATCAGCTGACAGTCGTATGGGTACTCCCTTGTGGGTAACTAACTGTGTTTCTCTTGCTGCTTTTAAGATTCTCTCTTTGTCTTTAACTGTTGGCATTTTAATAATGAATAAAAAATCTGATGAACAGAATAGACTGGTGAATATAATAGAATCAGGGGCATAGAAAGGGAGTGGACTGACAATTCTCAGGGGGAAGAGGGTGGTGGGGGGGGGCGTGCAGGAAGAGACTGGACAAAAATCATACACCTATGGATGAGGACAAATGTTGAAGGGTATTCCTGCCCTAACCAGTTTTGCTCAGTGGATAGAGCATCAGCCCATGGACTGAAGGGTCCCGGGTTTGATTCTGGTCAAGGGCATGTACCTTGGTTGTGTGGATGATCCCCAGTAGGGGGTGTGCAGGAGGCAGCTGATCAGTGTTTCTCATCGAAGTTTCTAACTCTCTATCCCTCTCCCTTCCTCTCTAAAAAATCAATAAAAATATATTTTAAAATGTTGAAGGGTATTCTTTTAAAAAAAGGAAGAAGAAGAAGAGGAAAAAGATAAAAAAGATGAATAATAAAATGTCAATAAATACAACAATTGAATCTAAAAATCAAAATAAACGAATAAGAAATCTAATGAACAGAATAAACTGGTGAGTAAAATGGAATCAGAGGCATGGAAATGGAATAGACTGGCAATTCTCAGAGGGAAAGGGTTAGGATGACAGGAAGAGATTTAAAAAAAAAGATCTTATATGCATATATGCATTACCTATGGACATAAACAATAGGGTGGCAAAGGCCTGCGGCAGGGTAGGAACTGGGTGAAGGGGGGCAATGGGGGGGAGAAGAGGAACATCTGTAATACTCTCAACAATAAAGATTTAAAAAATAAAATAAAAATAAAATTGCTATGAAGAGGAAGACAGCCCTGAACATTTTCTTCCAAATGCCTAATATGCCAAGGAACCCCTACGTTGGGACCTCATTGGTCCTCCTCAGTGTCATTAGAACCCATGATGTTCATGTTTATTTATTTGTTTCAAATTTCTTTTATACTGATTTTTAAATATATGAACAATATGTGCTCATTAAAGAAAAAATTAGAAAATACAGGCAAGAAAACTAAAAATCACCTATAAGCCCAGACAGATGAGGTGGTGCATTCTTCATTTATATAAATAGTGAGTTTTGTTTGCTTATTTTCTTGAATGAAGGTGTCAGATACCTGCTGCATAGAGAAAGACAGAAATTCACCTTAAAGCAGATCTTTTTTGTCATGTGAAGAATTACTTCAGTGGCCCTTTTAGTTTTTGCACTAGTAAGGTTAGGTAGGAACTCTTTGTCCTGAGTTCAGAGTATAAGGGAATCTCTTTTGATCTAGCAAAATTGACACTCCCTCCTAAACTGCTCTCCCGTGATAGCAGTATGTAGAGTTTCAGGGAATGTGGGAGACCAATTGAGGAGCCTGGTTCTTGGGTTTGGAATGGCAATTCATTCACTGCTCCTTAAAGGTCAATTTTAGAAAGATTGGTTTGAGTGGATCAAGGTGCTCTCAAACAAGAACCAGGAGTAAGAGCAAGGAGATTCCTTAAATAAACTTGAGTAGGATGTAAGTCCATATTAGAAATGCTAGCTCAGCGTGTGAGAATAGTGGGGAAACCATATGCTACCCAGTATGTGGTTTCTATTGGAAGCAACTCCAGGGCTAGTCACATCAGCAAAATGGGTGTGCTTTGAGAAGCAATGGCTGAGTAAAAGAGTGTTTGTTAAGAAGAGTTGTTAGCATACAGTGTGGGGTACATCTGATGCATGAGTCAAAATCTAGACTAATGGAGTCATCCTAATGATGGTAGATAACCATTTTCTGCTAAACTATAGTAGGTGGGCCTTCAACTATGACATGATGAAGCTGCAGGGGTTAGGGTGGGCGAGGGACTGTTGAGTCTCTAATTCCCCCTCTTCCTGTTTCCTGGAAGCAACCGCGCGCGCGTGTGTGTGTGTGTGTGTGTGTGTGTGTGTGTGTGTGTGTAGGGGGATGCTTGCTACTGAATACTTTGGGGAATTTGAACATTTGGTGGTGAGCAGAGTCCTTAAGAAGTTATTAGTTTCCCTGTAAATGAAGCATGTAGGTGTTGATACAATCAACTGTACAAACGTGACATGATATGTGTGACCCAAAGAGGAGAAGCAACTTATACCATGGATTATTTTTCCTGTATATGTGTGTGTAATTTTTATCGAGGGCAAAGTATTAATTGGTGTTCACTGCTTTAGTTCAGGGAACTTTAGGCATGGGTAACAGAGCAAAAAAAAGGATTTTTTTTTTTTTAGGTGAAATGGCATTTCTGACCCGCCTCTTAAATATCCAAACTATTTCACTGTCATGTCAGGCAAGTTTCACCCCATCTCATAATTGGTTGGATGGAATAAGAAGAATGGCCTACAAAAAAATCTGGGAAGCAGGCTCCCTCTCAGGAGCAAGCCTGTGTCTTTCCCTTTCCTTTTACCCTCCTTCTTCCTCCCCTGCCACCAGGCATGTTACCATAAGCTTCCTCACCCCCAAGCTCTTCTTTTATCTCTATACCTTGTTTCCTTAGCCCATTTTCTCTATGAATTACTTTTTCAACCTCTGTAATTCACCCAATAAATGTTCTGTTAAAAAAAAATCTGGGAAGAAGCAAGGAGAATTACGGAGAAAAAGGAATTCCTAGAGTCAGGTAATCACTGAAGGTTCCCAAAGACCCAAAGTCTTTGCAACTCAACTCCCACCCTCTGCCATATGCCGTTGGCCTGGTGACAACTACAACCTTTTCTTAGTCACAAGTTTTTGTTTTTAGTTTTTCATTTTTGCTAAAATTTAAAAAGTTTTAAAATAACAATTTCAAAGATAAACAAAAGTAGACAGAATAGTATAATTAACTCCCAAGTACCCATTACTGAGTCTTAAGAATTATCAATGTTATTTCATCTCTATCCCCATCTATCCTACAGTGATGGGCATCCCAGACATCACATCATTTAAACAGATGCTAGATAAATGCTAGATAGAGAGACAGACAGAGAGATAGCTAATAGAAAGATATACAAATATATCTTAAAAAACAAGATATATTAGTTTGCTTGGGCTGCCATACAGAATACTATAGATTGAATGTCTTAAACAACATAAATTTATTGTCATATAACTCTGGAGGCTGAAAGTCCAGGGTCAAGATACCATCAGGATTGGTTTCTGGTGAAACCTTTCTTCCTGACTTATAGATGGCTGCCCTCTCACTGTGTTCTCACATGGCCTTCCTTCTGTGCTTCTGCCTTCCTGATGTCTCTTCCTCCTCTTATAAGTGTTATTGGTGGAGAGCATGCCTCATCTTCCTCTGTTGCTGCTGGGGGTGGGCTTCTTGGGACACTACTAGAATAAGCATTCCAGAGGCCCCCACAGGAGGATGAGAAAGCTTTAATTCCACTATACCCCTGGGTTTCCAAAGTCCCATTTCCCCGCTACAGGCCATTAGTCTATTGCGTGTGAGGTTCTCATGGCCACAGACTATGGGTGAATGTAAGAGAGCAAAAGAGCCCCACAAGCCAAGAATGAGTGCAATAAGAGTACAAGAGTCCCAAGAGAGCCAAGAGCCCAAGAAAGCGATATTATTTATTTAAGGGATTATGTATTCCCAAAAGGCGTGTTTGCAGTGGCCACACCCATTCTGGCCAGTCATCTCTGTCCCCAGGCATGATTGACAGACAAGTACCTTCCCTATGTCACCCCAACTTTACTGGGCATGTGTCTATCTTCCCTTTGTTGGACCCTTTCCCCACTGGGGAGTGCAAAGTTGTAGCTTCCTGATGACACTGCCTATAATGACATGCCTATAATATCTAACTTCCCCCTTATCTCCTTTCCTGTTATTAATAACTAGTTAATTACAACAGTATCATAAGGTTGTGGTGGCTAAACATTTTAATACTCTTCCTTCCACTTTCTAAGTTCTGGCAGAGCTAATAATAAAATTAACAGGAGAAAATCCAAGTTTAATACATGCACATAGGAAATTCAATTGACATGATAAATCCATGAAAAGATCCAAAGACATTGAAATATTTAAGACATTTTGGACAAAGGAGAAAGGGGAAGGGTTGTAGTGGAATATTAGATTTCAGAAGTGAGAATGGGTGATTTATAGATAGTTGAGGAAGAGCAGAACACATATGGCAGGAAAATCCTTGCTAGGTGACTCAAACAATGGTACACAGTGGGTATTTAGCTAACAAGTATGTGCCTGAAGCCCTCCAGTGGTGCCACAATTAATTCAAATTAATCTAAGGCAGCAGCATCCTAAGATTTCCTTCCTGAAACAGGTTTCTCTGAATTTAAGTCCTCTGTTTCTTAATAAATGGCTTAAAATTAATATCCCCCAAGCCCTAGCTGGTTTGGCTCCATGGATAGAGCATTGGCCTACAGACTGAAGGGTCCCAGGTTGGATTGCAGTCAAGGGCACATGCCTGGGCTGTGGGCTCGATCCCCAGTGGGGGTGTGCAGGAGGTAGCCAATCAATGGTTCTCTCTCATCATTGATGTCTCTCTCTCTCTCTCTTCCTCCTCCCTGAAATCAATACAAATACATATATATATATTAAAATTAATATCCCCCAAAGTAGCTTCAGAATGGCAGGATTTGGTCCCTTTAAGGACAACAATTGGATTAGGACCACAATGCTATAACTTTACTTAATCTTAATGACCTCCTTAAAGACCCAATCTGAAAAACTTCAACATTTGTATTTTAGGGGGAAACAATTCAGTCCAAAATACAAAAATTTTCAAAAACATAAACATAATATCATTATCACACCTAAATTTAGTAACAATAATATCTTAATATCAAATATTTAGTCCAAGTTCAACTTTGCCAGGTTGTCATATCCTATATAATAAAACCCTAATATGCAAATCGACCAGACAGTGGAATGACTGGTCACTATGATGCACACTGACCACCAGGAGGCAGACACTCAATACAGGAGCTACCCCCTGGTGGTCAGTGCGCTCCCACACGGGGAATGCCACTCAGCCAGAAGCCGGGCTCATGGCTGGTGAGCACAGCGGCAGTGATGGGAGCCTCCTGCCTCCGCTACAGGCGGGCAGTAAGGAGCAAGGAGTCCTGGACTGCAAGAGGGATGTCTGATTGCCAGCTTAGGTCTGATCCCCCAGGGAGCGGGCCTAAGCCAGCAGGTAGACATCCTCCAAGGGGTCCCAGATTGTGAGAGGGTGCGGGCCAGGCTGAGGTACCCCTTCCAGTGCACGAATTTCATGCACTGGGCTGCTAGCATTTTTATAATAGCTTCAAATTTTAATCTTTTTGATAATATAAGAGAATATCTTGTTTTTATCTTTAAAATCCATCAACAGCCCAGCCAGTGTGGCTCAGTGGTTGAGCGTCAACCCATGGACCAAAAAAGGTCATGGGTACCGCTGAAATAAACATCCCCAGTCAGGACACATGCCTGAGTTGTGGGCTTGATCCCCAGTAGGAGGCATGCAGAAGGCAGCCGATTGACGATGTTTCACTCTCATCAATGTTTCTATCTTTCTTTCTCCCTCTCCCTTCCTCTCTCTCTCTCTAAAACAAATGAAAAATAAATCAATAAAAATATTTTTTTAAAAAAATCTTTATTGTTGATAGTATTACATATGTCCCCCTTTTTTCCCATTGACCCCTTCTAGCTTGCCCCCACCCTCCACCCCAGGCCTTCATCACACTTTTGTCTGTGTCCATGGTTTATGCACAAATGCATACAAGTTCTTTGGTTGATCACTTCCCACCCACTCACCCTCTATCACCTTCCCTCTGAAATTCTGCAGCCTAATTTATGTTTCTATGTCTCTGGATCTATTTTGTTCATCAGTTTATTTTGTTCATTAGATTCCACATATGAGTGAGATTATATGATACTTGTCTTTCTCTGATTGGCTGATTTTGCTTAGCATAATATTCTCTATGTCCCTCCATGCTGTCTCAAAGGGTAAGAGATCCTTTTTTACTGCTGCATAGTATTCCATGGTATAAAGGTACCACAGCTTTTTTATCCACTCATTTACCGATGGGCAGCAGATCATGAAGGCTCCAAAGGATTAAGCTTTAATATGAAGCAGAAACTCTGGACACTGGCTTTTGTTTTGGCCTTGCTTAAGACACCATTGGACTTTTTTCATGGCAAGACAGATGGAGATAGGACACTGGAAACCCAGGGTTCTGCTTCCAACCAAATAATCCTTGCCACAACACAATTTCCCATGGGTTGCTCCCTGAAATGCTTTTCTAGAGATCTTGGGGAAATACCTGATTTCCACCAACACATAAAGATTATATTTAGTTTACAGAAACTTGCCTTTATAGTCAACTGATTTAATACAGATATTCTGCAAAGCAATATACATAACTATATTTCTATATATAATTATATTTCCATACATAACTATATTTCAGTACTAAAAAAGAGATTTTAATTAAAAGTTTTAAAATGGAAAAATTACCATATGCATAATATAAACAATAGTATTCATGATGGCTGAGAGAGATACAGTGAAAGAAATTTAACTTTGTAAATTTAAAAATAAGTTTTTCTGACATTTTCTAAAGATCATTGTAAGTTTTAAAATTATGTCTTAACCAATATTATAAGAGCTAAGTATACAGACAAATGCTATACAGTATAAAGGAAATTTAACTCTAGTTATTTTTAGCTAAGTGGATTATAAAATAAATCTAAGACCTCATTGGAGGCCAAGTTTTTGCAAAGATATAAATATTGAGCTATGGTTGGCAGGGACATATGTGATAGAATTTTGAGGAACAATTCTAATCTATGAGTCAGTACCTCTAGAATTCTGGAGAATAAAGAATGGCAGTAATCAATGCAAGATGACACAAAGGCATGTCCTCTGTGAGCTGTTCCAAGTCTATTTTAGTATGTGCACATGTCTCCAAAATGAAAGATGCTTTCCAAATAGTCAAATGGCATCTGGATCATATAGGGTCTTTAAAAAGCCTTTTCATATCATCTCACATCTAACTAGACTCTCCAAAATCTTTAGTAAAAGAAATAATCTTTAAAATTTAGAAAGGAATTTAAGTTAAAGGCTATATTGGGACTAGAGTTTTTCATATACATATTGGCATCATCTGTATTTAGTATTATTATTTGAGAATATTCCATAAGAATACATGATTAATAAAAAAGAAGAGAAAACAGACTGACTACATCTGAAGTTAGATTTTGTTTGGTAATTTCCCAGAAGGATTCAAAAACTCAATGGCAAGTTATACTCATGCCTAAAATTTATTACGGCAAAGGATATTGAGCAGAGGCAGCAGGAAATAGATGTGCATTAGTGAAGTACAGAGAGGTTTAGTACAGGCTTTTGATGACCTTCTTCATCTCAGGCTACACAGAAACACTTTCTCTCTGATTATACTGTATGTGGAATGTCTCTAAACAGGGAAATCCATTTGAGTCTTTATAGGGGGCAGGTCGCATGGGTTCATTTTGCTACACAACCAGCCATGACAACCAAAATGAAGTCTGCACAATAAACAAAGGTGCATGTAATCACTCTGAGATTTGTGCAAACCAATTTGACAAGCCAGGATAGCATGGACCATTCCTTTAATTGTATATAACAAAATGATCAATCGCTAACATAAAGATTCAAGGGACCACATTCTTAGGTGCTGGCCAAGGGTCAATCAGAGTTCCTTCAGAGGCATGTAAGGAATAAGCATACAGAACTGCAGTGATAATTCTTTCATCTTTTCATCAAGATATTTTTTCTTTTTTATGTGTATTTTTTTAATTTTTAAAAAATAAATCTTTATTGTTCAGATTATTACAGTTGTTCCTCTTTTTCCCCCCATAGCTCCCTTCCACCCGGTTCCCACCCCACCCACTGCCCTTACCGCTCCCCCCCCATTATCCTCGTCCATAGGTGTAAGATTTTTGTTCAGTCTCTTCCCACCCCCCCCACAACATCATCCCCCTGAAAATTGTCAGACCACTCCCTTTCTATGCCCCTGATTCTATTCTATTAACCAGTTTATTCTGTTCACCCGATTTTTTATGCACTTGATTTTTAGATTCACTTGTTGATAGATAAGTATTTGTTGTCACTTTGTTGTACATAATTTTTATCTTTACCTTTTTCTTCTTCTTCCACTTCTTAAAGAATACCCTCAGCATTTCATATAATACTGGTTTGGCGGTGATGAACTCCTTTAGCTTTTTCTGCTCTGTGAAGCTCTTTATATGACCATCAATTCTAAATGATAGCTTTGCTGGGTAGAGTAATCTTGGTTGTAGGTTCTTGGTATTCATCACTTCAAATATTCCTTGCCACTCCTTTCTGGCCTACATAGTTTCTGTTGAGAAATCAGCTGACAGTTGTATGGGTACTCCCTTATAGGTAACTGACTGTTTTTCTCTTGCTGCCTTTAATATTCTCTCTTTGTCTTTTGCCCTTGGCATTTTAATTATGATGTGTCTTGGTATGGTCCTCTTTGGATTCCTTTTGTTTTGGGTTTTCTGAGCTTCCTGGACTTTTAAGTCTATTTCTTTCACCAGGTAGGGGAAGTTTTCTATCATTATTTCTTCAAATACGTTTTTAATATCTTGCTCTCTCTCTTCTTCTGGCACCCCTATAATTCGGATGCTGGTACGCTTGAAGTTGTCCCAGAGGCTCCTTGCACTATCTTCATATTTTTTATATTCTTTTTTCCTTTTGCTTTTCTGATTGGGTGTTTTTTGCTCCTTTGTATTTCAAATCTTTGACTTGATTCTTGGGATCCTCTATTCTGCTGTTGGATCTCTGTATATTATTCTTTATTTCAGTCAGTATATGCTTAATTTATAATTGGTGCTTTTTCATATCCTTGAAAGTCTTACCATATTACTCAGAGGTTTCTAGAAGATTCTTGAGTAACCTTATAACCATGGTTTTGAACTCTATATCCAGTAGTTTGCTTTTCTCCATTTCCTTCATTTGTGACCTGTTTCTTTGTCGCTGCATTTTGGCTGCTTCCTTGTGTTGACAGAGTGGCTTTGTGTGCTAGGTGTCCTATAAGGCCCAGTGGCTCAGCCTCCCTAATTACCTGAGGTGGACACTCTTGGTGCACCCCTTTGTGGGCTGTGTGCACAGTCTTGTTGTAGTTAAGCCTTGATTGCTGTTGGTATCACTGGGAGGAATTGACCTCCAGGCCAATTGGCTGTGAGGACCAGTTGTGTCTACAATGGGAGAACTTCTGTGCTGGAGACACCCTTATAGGGCAGGACTTGCTTCAGTGGGGCTTTGGGGCTCACTGAGTCTGCCCCCTGAGTGTGTCTCTTATGGATGTGAGGAGCTGTAATCTGGATGGTCTCACTCTGACCACTGGGTACACTGGCTCTTGAATCTCCAAGGAGGTACAAAGTCAGCCACTGCTGGAGACCACCCAGCAGGAGCTACAGAGAGATCTACAGATTCCTCCTCTTTGTTTGTGGTTTGGAGGTGGCCAGATGAGTCACAGCTGTGAAGCAATGCAGGCTGCTGACGAGCCTTAGGTCTTCTTTTGGAAGCTCTGGGGTTCTCTGACCCAGCTTCAGTTTGACAGGTTTTTAGGCGGACAAAATGCCAAACCATTCGTATGCAAAAGCCTCTGTGCACAGCTTGGGTGGGGTTGTAAATTGGGTGGGGTGGGGTCTCAGGGAATCATCAAGGCTGAGCAAACAGCTGAGGCTGCCAGTCGTCCCTGCATTGGAGAGGTCCCCGCGTCTCTATGTTCCGCGCCCCCATGCAGGAACAATGACCGCTGCAAGCACCTCTGCAAGAAAGCCAACCTCATGTTCTGGCCTGATGCCAGTCAGTCCAGTTTCTCTCTGTATGAGTCTGGGTCCCCAGATTCTCGCCCGGAACTGCAGTTCAGAGCAGTTGGGAGCTTGTATCTCCCTCCCAATTGAAAAAGACAACAGTGTACCCAGTTGCCAGCACCTTTCACATGCACCTCCGTACCTCCACACTTCCACACCTCTGCACCTCCTACCAGACTCACTGCACTTTTCTTTTTCCTTCTGGTTGTAGAATTTCCACTCAGCCAGCCTTCCCATGGTTCTGGATGATATTCGTTTTGTCTTTTAGTTGTCGTTTTAATGTGGTTGTGCACGGCAGCAAGTTCAGGTGTTTACCTATGCCACCATCTTGGTTGTCCAAGGATATTGTTTAATGAGCAAAGGGAGCAAGCTTGCAAGATGGTATTACTCCTGAGAGTATGCCTGGCTTGCTCCACAATTCTGCCTTTCCCAAAGTTTCTCCCCCAGAAAGACTGTCCTCCACTTCCCTTCCTCTCCTCATTTCCAAATACCACATGCCCTTCAAACTCCCAAGGTATTGGCCGATTACCCAGGGACCCATGTCCAGCTGGTAGCCATCGTTTGGGCAGTTAGGACCAGCTACATAATATATAGTGTCTAGTGAAAAAAAGAAAATACTGGGGGGCCTCCTTGTTCAAAATTTAAGAATTTTAAGGTACTGACAACAAAGCAGTAAAGCAAGAGTAAGGCATAGCACATAGCCCTGTGAAACTACATTGGTTACAGATCCATGAAGTTAGTCCTGTGTGCAATGATTATCTTCTGCAGGTTTGCCTCTCCCAAGACACCAAACTATTGATCAAAAGATGACTTGGTGCCCTAGCCAATTTGGCACAGTGGATAGAGCATTGGCCTGTGGTCTGAAGAGACCTTGTTCAATTCTGGTCAAGGGCACATACCTCGGTGGCAGGCTCAATCCCTGGCCCCTGGTCAGGGTGTGTGCAGGAGGCAACCAATCAATGTGTCTCTCTCATCAATGTTTCTCTCTCTGTCTCTCCCCCTCCCTCTCATCCTCTCTAAAAAAAAATGTCCTCGGGTGAAGATTAAAAGAAAAAGTTGACTTGGTGAGCATAGAGTCAGATGAAGGCAATCGGGTGTTTCTGAGAAGCTGTTTGTGCCCAGTTAACTTAGTGTCATGGGTTTTCTACTGGTGCCTGTTAGATAGCTAAGGGTCAGTGAAAACTATGCTCACCTTAGAGTCAGATCACTCCTAGTTCTGCCCCTCACTGCTAGTGTGTCCTTGGAAAGTCACTTGGCCTCTCAGACTCCATTATCTTTTCAATAAAACAGGAGTGATAATCATACTGAGTTTATGGGACAATTGTGAATATTGAAAGAGACAATATATTTGAAGGCACTTTGAAAATTAAAGTATTATGCAAATGTTATTAGCCTTCTCTCTAGTGATATTTTCATCTAGAAAATGAATATTGGTCTATTATTTCCTCTTTCATGGATAGTACTAGAGACACCCTGACAAATACTTTTCCAACTTTGTCTAAGACACTAATGCTTCTGTCATTATGGCATTATATGTAAATAACCTCACATCATGTTTCCCCAACTCACAAAATACAGTTACAGCTAATGTTTCAGGAGAGACTGATATACTTAAATCATCCAGGTTGAGTAACTTATACAGATGGCTAATCTTACATGCTTTATGTTTTGTTTCAATTAAGTTCAAATTCAGAGAGTGGCACTTGAAAAACTTATTCCTAAATTGTGGGTCTGTCACAGTATATAATACCTGCAGTCCCCTATGTACAAAATATACTTTGCTTTGTTAGTCTCTTGGCTTCTTAACTACTGCTATGTGTACATAAAGATCTTGATAAATATTTTCTAAATGAATGAATTACTGAATGAATAAATGAAAAGAGCAGAAGATCATAGTCCAGAGATACCAATGCTGAAACTTGTTTATAATCTTTGATGTCAGAAATAATGGTTCTGCTGGGCTAGTGTGACCAGTGGTTGAGCATGGAACTATGAACCAGGAGGTCACGGTTGAATTACCAGTCAGGGCATATGCCCAGGTTGTGGGCTTGATCCCCAGTAGAGGGCATGCAGGAGACAGCCAATCAATGATTCTCTCTCATCATTGATGTTTCTATCTCTCTCTCCTTTTCCCTTCCTTCCTGAATAATTATATATATATATATATATATATATATATATATATATATATATATATATATATAATGGTTCTCCTAGTTGCTCCCTAAAGATTTCAAGCGCAACAAAATGTATCTAGGTAGTTGCAAAACTTCTCCCAGGAAAATGAATTGTAGTAACAGCAGCTGCCAGGGCTGATGAGGAAAAGAATGGAATGACAGGAACCACTGATCAGCCTACACACATAAGCCTGTCCTGGATGGGAAAAGAGCTTCAACCTTGGGGTTCTGAATCTGTTTCAAAGTGGTCAAATAGCATTCTGGGGCCAGATCTGGGTGCAAGACCAACCCAGACAGGGCCAGTCTAAAATGGGTCTTTTCACTTCCTGACTTTCCTCCTTACATGCTATCTCCCCCTATTCTTCCCTCTACTCTACAGCAACCACATAATTATGGCTTGGCTACTATTAATCTCTCCAAAGCCAGATCCAAATCATGAGTCATCTCTAAAACTGTCCTAATTCCCTTGGAAATGAGGAGTTGAACTGGTCCTCTTAGAGGAAGTAGATCATGGCTCTGAAAGACTAAGCTAGCTTTTGGAGATGGATTAAAGGAAAGAAATAAACAGTTTACATTTCCAAACTTCTGTTTCCTATATATATTTGGGCCAGGTATGTAATAAAGATAATAAATGTGGGTTGACAAGTTGAATTGAGCTCCCACTCTGGTCAACTCACAGAAATTGAGTTCAGAATGTGACTGTGCTCTTCTATATAAGTGACTTCATCTAGATATTGGATTCAACCCAAGAAATTTGAATAAAAGTAATTGCTTGCTCTAAAAATGGAAGTATTCAATTTTTAATGTTATGAAAGAAATAAGTGAATGACTTTGAGCATTCAGCCTTTAGGATGATTGAGAAACACAAAATTATTGTGACACTAATCCCTTAAATGAGAATTAAGAATCCTCTGTAAAACCTTTGAGCAAATTAAAATCTTTATTGCTTGTGCTCCCTAGGTCCCTAGAAATCAGAGTGAATATAATTAAAGCACAGTTTTTGCAACTCTGACAGCACTCTGATTTTGGAGGTGATCTTCAGCTCCAGAGAGTTCAGAATGTTCCAGTTATGTACTGATTTAATTAAATAATTAAATAAGTCAAAACATGTCATTTGGAGGAGCTAATGTTTATTGGGAGTGAATTTGATGAACTGAATTTTCAGCAGTTAGAATGAGATGTTTCTTCTTGTTGTAAGGAGTGTCTTTTCTCATGTAGACAATGATGGCACTCGTACTATAAGAAAGTAGAATGTAGTAACTTGGTATGTTAAAATGAAAAAATTAGTTTGAACTTTTCACTTTAAAAAAGACATATTTTAGCTATATCACCATTAAGTTTGGTCCCACAGCAACAGAAAAGATTTACTTATTACATCTTTTGCTCCCTGACACTATTCTCCATCAATAGGAGAAAGGACTTCTGGAGGGTACCTGATTCCATGTCTTAGTGCCAGAAAAATCAGGATGGTTTTGGAACATCATGTCTTCAAAAAAGCAAGAATACCTTGCCAATGTTATCATGGGTAAGGGTTTAATCTCCAAGATTTTCAGGGGACTTATACAACTTAACAAAAAGAAGATAAACAACCCAATCAAAAAATGGGCAACGGACCTAAATAGATACTTTTTGAAAGAGGACATAAGGAAGGCCAAGAGACATATGAAAACATGCACGAAGTCACTAATCATCCAAGAGATGCAAATCAAAATGACAATGTGGTACCGTCTCACACCTGTCAGATGGCTATCATCAACAAATCAGCAAATGACAAGTGCTGTTGGGGATGCAAAGAAAAAGGAACCCTCATTCACTGCTGGTGGGAATGCAGACTGGTGCAGCCACTGTGGAGAACAGTATGCAGTTTCCTCAAAAAACTAAAAATGGAACTCCCATTTGACCCAGTGATCCCATTTCTAGGAATATATCCCAAGAAATCAGAAACAACAATCAGAAAGGATATATGCATCCCTTTGTTTATAGCAGCACAATTCACCATAGCTAAGATTTGGAAACAGCCTAAGTGCCCATCAGCAGATGAGTGGATTAAAAAACGGTGGTACATCTACACAATGGAATACTTTGCTGCTGTAAAAAAGAAGGAATTCTTACTATTTGTAACAGCATGGATGGAAATGGAGAGCATTATGCTAAGCAAAATAAGCCAGTCAGAGAAAGATTAATATTACATTATCTCACTCATTTGTGGAATATAATGAACAATATAAACTGATGAACAAAAACAGATCCAGAGACAGAGAAGCATCGATCAAACCGTCAAACCTCAGAGGGAAGGTAGGGGAGGGTGGGGTAAGGGGGAGAGATCAACCAAAGGACTTGTATGCATGCATATAAACCTAACCAATGGACACAGATACCGGCGGGGGAGGGGGGTGGTGGTGAGGGCATGAGAGGGATTGGGGGGGCAATGGGGGGATAAGGACACATATGTAATACCTTAATCAATAAAGGAAAAAAAAGCAAGAATGCTTTTAAGGATGCCAGAAGCAAGGCTAAAGGGCAAAGTAATGTGCTTAAACAGTTTCCCACTGTGGATGAGAGCCTCAGTAAACAATAAATGCTATTATGAATGTAATCAGGGCAAGTTGAATCTATGAGAGACCATAAGACCAAAGGAAATAGTAACATAAACTATACAAAATGCAATTGTAGTCCAAAAATGAGTAACTATAAAAGGATATGTTTTATTTGTATTGATTTTAATAAATAAAAGAGAGAATGGTATGTATTTTCTTTCTTTCATTGAGTTTATGTCTGTTAATAAAGTATGGATATATACATGCTTCTGTGGGAGTAGAAATAGTGAATACAAGATACTATAAAAAGTCCAAGAAATTGTAGAGACTATATATAAAGGACAAGTGGGATCACTCATTCCTAGTGGTTACACATAACATTTAATCGCTACAGGTAGTCACACTCAAGATGCACACAAAAAAAGGGTGTGGAGGTTCAGCAGAGATAAATGAACCAAATGTCCTAAAGAGGAAAGCTAAGTATGCATCTCCTAGGTAATGAAGCCTCTTGATTGTCCTACTAGTTATAAGGAAATACCAATAAAGAATAAATACAGTTTTAATAATGGTAACAGATGAGGCAAATATATCTTAATAGAAAAACATATTATCTAACACTAGCCAAGCAGGACTTTAAAAGTAAACCACCTTGAAATAGTATACCAAGCTGCAAAAAAATCAGTGATCTTGAAAACTTTTACTGAACTGGTAAGTGGAGCTTGACTATAGTAAGAAGCTCAGTCTGGATGCCCAAGGGCTCAGGTTTAACTCAACAAATGTTCCATTTGTTGAGTTAAAGGAGCAAGTTACTAGTAGTAAGTTATTTTTGCATTAACTTTAGGAAGCAATAGCCATGATGGAAAACAAAAATGCAACTAAATCATGGTGATAAATGAATAATCTTTTAGTGCAATATAATATCTTTCCTCATAAGAGGAGAGAAATATAAAATATATAGGTCTAGTGATATCCTGTACCTAATGTAGAACTTTGCAGTGGTCCCAAAGCTATCATGACATTGGCTGGAAATTGTGCAGTCTAGGTCACCTTCTAGGCCATTGTCAACACTGGTAATTCTGTGTTACTAAGAGCCACTTAAAATGGGTTCTTCCATAGCAGTCTTCAGAGGGAAACTCTGTCTAGAAGGTGTTGGCAAGGCTCATGTATAAATCAAGAACTCAAAATCTCTGTGGTACATTTACACAATGGAATACTACTTGTCAGTAAAAAAGAAGGGAACCTTACCCTTTGTGGTAGCATGGATGAATCTGGAGAGTACTCTGCTAAGTGAGCCAGTGAGAGAAAGACAAGTACCATGTGATTTCACTCACATGTGGAATCTATTGAACAAAATAAACTAACAAACAAAATAGAAAGAGACTCATAGATGTAAAAAACACGTACAGCTGTCAGAGGGTTCAGGGGTTGGGGAGCTGGGTGAAAAAGGTGAAGGGATTAAGAAAACACAACAACTCTTAGACAGAGACAACAGTACGGTGATGACCAGAGGCAATAGGAGGGTGAAAAAAGGTAGAAAAATATAAAAAGGGGATAAACGATAATGGAAGGAGACGACATGGGGTGGTGAACACACAATATAACATATAGATGATGTATTATAGAATTGTCTTCCTGAAACCTATATAATTTTATTTATCAATGTAGCCCTGGTAAATTCAATTTAAAAATTTAAACCATAGCGATTAGACAAGAAAAAGAAATAAAAGGCATTCAAATTGGAAAAGAAGAAATAAATCTGTCATTATTCACAGGTGACAAGATATTGTACATAGAAAACCCTAAAGATTCCATCAAAAAACTATTATACTTGATAAATGAATTCAGCAATGTAGCAGGATACAAAAATAACAGCCAGAAATCAATGGCTTTTTTATACAACAATAATGAACTTATAGAAGAGAATTTTTTTTTTAAAAAAATCCCATTTACCATTACACCAAAAACATTAAGATACCTAGGAATAAACTTAACTAAGGAGGTAAAAGACCTGTACTCAGAAAACTACAGGACATTGAAAAAAGAGAGAGAGGAAAACATAAACAAATGGAAAAATATACCATGTTCATAGATTGGTAGAATCAACATCATTAAAATGTCCATATTACCCAAAGCAATCTATAGTTTTAATGCAATCCCCATTAAAATACCAACAGCATATTTCCAGACCTAGAACAAACCCTTCAAAATTCATATGGAATCAAAAAAGACCCAGAATAGCCACAGCAATCCTGAGAAAGAAGAACAATGTTGACGGGGTCACAATACCAGATATCAAGCTATATTACAAAGCCACCGTCCTCAAAACTGCCTGGTACTGGCACAGAAACAGACATATAGACCAATGAAACAGAACAGAGAACCCAGAAATCGACCCAAGCCATTATGCTCAATTAATATTTGACAAAGGAGGCAAGAGCATACAATGGAGTCAAGATAGTCTCTTTAATAAATGGTGTTGGGAAAGTTGGACAGATTCATGAAAATAGACCACCAACTTACACCATACACAAAAATAAACTCAAAATGGATAAAAGACTTAAATGTAAGATGGAAAACCATAAGAATCTTAGAAGAAACCACAGGCAGCAAAATATCAGACATATGTCATAGCAATATCTTTACCGATACAGCTCCTAGGACAATGGAAATTAGGGGAAAAAATAAATAAATGGGACTATATCAAAATAAAAAGCTTCTGCACAGCAAAAGAAACCATCAACAAAAGAACAAGAAAGCCCACTGCATGGGAGAACATATATGCCAAAGTTATCTCCAATAAGGGTTTAATCTCCAACATTTACAGGGAACTCATACAACTGAACAAAAAGAAAATAAGTAATCCAATAAAAAATGGGCAAAGGATCTATGTCAAGAGACATATGAAAATATGCTCAAAGTCACTAATCATCTGAGAGATGGAAATCAAAACAATGAGATACCATCTAACACCTGTCAGAATGGCTATCACCAACAAATCAACAAACAAGTGCTGGCGAGGATGTGGAGAAAAAGCAACCTTCCTTCACTGCTGGTGAGCATGCAGGCTGGTGTAGCCACTGTGGAAAACAGTATGGAGTTTCCTCAGAAAACTAAAAATGGAACTCCCATTTGACCCAGTGATCCCACTTCTAGGAATATATCCCAAGAAATCAGAAACAACAATCAGAAAGGATATATGCACAAAATGAATTGACCATCAAAATAAGACCTGAAGCATGGAGGCATGGAACAGACTGAAATACCTCAATGAGGGGTTAAGGGGACGAGAAGAGATAAACCAAAGAACTTGTATACTTATATACATAGCCCATGGACATGAGCAATAGGGTAGTAAAGACCTGAGGGGAGGTATGGGCTGGCAGGAAGAGGGTAAAGGGGGAAAATGGAAGGTATTTATAAATCTATCATCAATAAAAACATTTTTTTAAAGTTATGGGGGTTATGTAACATAATTAAAAAATCAGTGGATTGAGATGTTGGGAGAGGGCACTCCACATGGAAGATGCAGAAGTACAAAGATGGTAAGCCATGGAACATTTGGAAACATAAAGTGGGTCAAATGAAGTACTTACAGGGGAACTGTAAAGATCATTGAGAATGTATTACAGGGAGTGTACAGTACCACACTGAGGAATTTGTGCTTGACCTAAAGCAACAAGAAAATGTAGAAGGTGGTTGAGTTGAGGAGTGTCATAACTAGAGATTTGCTTAAGAAAGGATATACTGGTAGTAATGCTATCAATGATGTTTCCTATCTAAAAGGGACCAAGCCATTGTGAATTACTAACAAACAAACAAAAAACAAAACAAAAAACACCTCACAAATACACTGAGTGAGAATTGTACTCCTCATTGAAAGACCAAATTATTGTTAGAGTTCACTTTCAAGAAAAGGAACTATGTGCTATATTTGAGTAACCTAAAAGCTTTTGAATTTAGGAATATTTGTGTATAGAATATGCATTTTCTCAAGTCAGAAGGAAAATTGTTGCTCCTATTTACTTAGTTGGTGATTCTTCCATCCCTCCTACTCAAGGACAATCTTTGGTCTGGAGGCCTTCCCATTTATCTACCCAGATCTAACAGTCAACACAGAAACTGGCTGGAACTCATTTCCTCCACTCCACTTCTATCAAGACCCCAAGTATAGTAATCATTGTGAAAGAGATATGCAAGGTGGGCCAATTTCCAGAACTTAGAGTAACCATTTCTCTAGAAAGTGACATGTCTGCCCTAACTGGTTTGGCTCAGTGGAGAGAACGTCAGCCTGAGGACTCAAGGGTCCCAGGTTCGATTCCGGTCAAGGGCATGTACCTTGGTTGCGGGCACATCCCCAGTAGGGGATGTGCAGGAGGCAGCTGATCAATGTTTCTCATTGATGTTTCTAACTCTCTATCCCTCTCCCTACCTCTCTGTAAAAAAATCAATAAAATATATTTTTAAAAAAAGAAAGTGACATGTCAAAGTAAAACATCAGTGGTTAGCATCAACTATTTGAAAATATGTGCACATGAGCCTCACCTTAGGAAAGTCTGAGGTAAAACCTACAAACATGAAGACACAGCTAAACAAGGTTGTGGTTCTTCATCTTCATTTACTTTTGCATTTAAGACAATTAGGTATATACATAACTTTTCTGGAACAAATGATTCATGTAAAACCAAGTTTTTCTGTACATCAGATGTCTTAAAGATCTCAGGTTCCAAAGAATCAAATAACACAAGTGTAGGAAAGTCAAAACTGTAAGAAGAAGGGGGGGAAACTAGTTAGAAGTTTTTAAATTATTATTACAGCTAGGAAAACAACTTCTGGAGCAACAGGGCAGTGATGTTCAATAATTCTCAAACTTTGGTGTAAATTAGAATCATGAAAATATTTTGTAAAAAGTGCATATGCCTGGCTCTGGCCAGTGTGGCTGAGTTGGTTGAGCATTGTCCTGTGCACCAACGGGTCTTGGGTTTGTCTCCCAGTCAGGTTGTGGAGGCAACTGATTGATGTTGATCTCTCTCTCTCTCTCTCTCTCTCTCTCTCTCTCTCTCTCTCTCTCTTTCTCCCCCTCTTCCTTCCTCTCTCTAAAAAAATGAATAAAAATATTTTTTTAAAGTGCATATGTTTGGACTCCATCTCTGGATATTGTTTCCGTAGGTCTTGGAGAGAGAACTCAGTTATTTTCATTAAACACACACACACATGCATGCATACACACATGTGCATGTTTGTGCACACCAATAAAGTTTAGGAACCACCAAAATTTCTTTTTAAAAAAATACATATTTTATTGATTTTTTACAGAGAGGAAGGGAGGGGGATAGAGAGTTAGAAACATCGATGAGAGAGAAACATCGATCAACTGCCTCCTGCACGCCCTCTACTGGGGATGTGCCCACAACCAAGGTACATGCCCTTGACCAGAATCGAACCGGGGACCCTTTAGTCCACAGGCAGACGCTCTATCCACTGAGCCAAACCGGTTAGGGCAGGAACCACTAAAATTTCAATACGAACAAAGTTTGGGAACCACTTAAAAAGAGACTACTCAACCCTATGTCTCCCAAATCTTTTTATGTTTGTATAATATTTTCTAATGGAAATACTTGCTTTTGCTTTCTTCATGGTTAGAGTGAAACTCTCTTGGCTGAAATCTCATTATCTTCAAATTTTTAAAAATATTTTTTAATTGAGTTTTTTAGAGAGAGGAAGAGGGAGAGAGAGAGAAACATTGATTGGTTTCCTCCTGCAGGCTCTGGACTGGGGACCAAACCCACAACCTGGGAGTGTGCCCTGACTGGGAATTAAATCAGAGACCTTTTGATGCACAGGGTGGCACTCAACCAACTGAGCCACACCGGCCAGAGTTATCTTCACATTCTTTCTGTCTATTCTAATGGCCTGACATAGCATAGACCCATGGCAAAGAGAATAGAAATAGAAATACCATTGAAAGATGTGTTAGTCCAGGTGCCAAGATGGGATTAAATGTGCAATGATTTTATTAAGGGAAAGGACTAAATGAGGGAAAGGAGGGAGGGAGGCAAGGGAATCTGGGAGAGCACTCCACTGATGAGCAAATCTGACCCAGAGTGAAGGGAAGAGAGAATGTTGGGTGGAGGCATTTAGATCACTGCATATTGTAAGGAAGTCTCAGCTAAGCTGTCAAGGAATCCTCAAGCTAAAATAGGTCTTTCTTTAAAAAAAGAGAGAATTGAGATTTTATTTATAGATTCTTCCTACTTATGTGGTGATAATCAGAATTTCCATAGAAACTGATGTTGATAAATAAGTGTCTTTGAAGTTAATTCTATCTTCTAAAGAGATTCTACCAATTATCTCTGAGATCTTGGAGTATTTTTTCTGTAGTTGATAATTAAAATTTCACCCCTGGAGAAGGAAGAGTGAGAATGATTCCAATGGAGATGCTATATCACTCATTCATCATTAACAGAAAGAAATTGAGATTCCAGAAACAGTTCCTTAAATACAGAGTGCTTTTATATCTATTAACATCTTGGAGATTCCTGTATATGTTACATATAGTCATTTATTTTCAGGCAGATTCTGGAAGGACAGACAGTGTCAATAACAATAATTACTAGTAACAGTTCCAGAGAACAGATCTTTATTGTTGTTTCAATTGTTTCCTGAACATTCAGCAATATATTAGAAGCTGTCTAATCCCTGCCAATTTAGAGCTTTCTTTCCACATGGCCTCTATTTGCCCTCCAATGATCTAATGCTTACATTTCAACCTGAAGTTTCCAAACCTTTTCTGAAAGAAATGGTTTATTGAGCCATATGCTAGCACAAAGTCCTGGAGCATGCAGTCTAAAACACCAGCAACAGAGCTAGGTGGAAAAGACAAACATGTCTGCAATCTTAGGGCTGAGGGAACTTTCTTATACAAGGGATTTGGGAAAGAAAAAATGTAAGTTGTTTTGAAAGAATTTACATTAGCTATAGATAAGGGGCAGGAAAAAGTGAAGCAGAGACAGTTCTGGGAAAGGTGCATAGTCTGTAAAGAGAAAGTGTTTGCGGCTTTTGGATTGGCTGTGGACAACAATCCAGAAAGTTCATGTGCAAGATATGGTGGCTTTTGATATTTGGCTACTCCCTTTAGATAAAAGCTGAAATTGCCACTTAGAAGTTGATTCAAAGGTTCAACATATATTCAGGAATTTAAGGAAACTTTTGTTTCTGCCAATAGAGGTTACCTGTTTAGCCCTTGTCTTTCTCCCCCATTTTCTTGCCTGCTATAATTAAATTTAAGACAGCTCACAACTTTTCTCTTAATAGGCAAATGATGCCAGTCCTCCAATAACATGGTTCAAATTTCAGTTACCATATCTTACAATATGAAGTAATTGCATCAAATAATTGCTGTTAAGTCTTAGGTTCACAAATCCCTACGTAATAGACGTACACTATGATCAGTGATCATTACATGATTTCTTCCAAATATGACAGTTATTGGTCAATGCACATGGGTTATTCATTCATGTAAAGATAGCCAAGGGTAGAATTGTGTAGCCTTAGTCTCCCAGTGATAAACTCAAATGACATTTTACAAAAATGAGTAATAGAAAGAGGAAATAGGCAAACAAAGATGAAAGTGCATCAAAAGAACAAAAAGTTATAATGCTAGAAGCAAAATTTGAATAGAGCACATATGAGTTCTAGGAGAAATAGCTAACTGTGTGAATAGTAACCCTGCTCTTATTAATGCCTATAATGCGAGTAAAGTGGTGGTGACAAAAAAGATGAAGATGGATAGAAACATCAGTGGAGGAGAGGAAGATGGCAACCGGCAAGAAGGCAGGGAGGGAGAATGTGTGAGAGAGTGAGGGAGCAATAGAGGAGTGTGTGGACATGTGGTGTGTGTGTGTGTGTGTGTGTGTGTGTGTGTGTGTGTGTGAGCTAGGGACAGTTAGATCCTGCGGGTCTTCCGGGGGGCTGCAAGACTGGGCAGTCTTGAACTGGAAACCCCACTGCCACCGTGGACACTCCCGGTCGGCCCGCGTGGGCACAAAGATCATGCCATCTTGAAGAACAAGACTGCTTGAGACTAGGACCCTAGTCTCAGACCACCCAATCTGGTCTCAGACACAAGCTGAGATCCTACAACCACTTGGGACAAAGACCTGCAGACCCATGGACACAAAGACTCCAGACATCCTGGCCACAGATTACTCTGAGTCACGGAGCCCATCCCCCTGCCTGCTGGCCCACTGTGCCTGCCAGGCCCACTTCATGCGAGCAGGCTTCCTGCTAACTCAGGGCAGCTGCGCTGCCTGACGTTCACTCTGGGTGGAGTGGGCCTCCCACTGACACAGGGTGCCTGTGCAACTGGCCAACTAAGCAGACTGGGGACCCTGATTCTCTGCATGAGAGACAGCACGGAGCACCAGTGACTTGACTCTCAGTGCACACACATGGGGACTGTTACTTGTCATGTGCACATGGGATCCCTGATTCTCAGTGCATGCACAGAGAGTGCCTGTGACTCCAATTCTCAGCACACGTGCACACAGGGACCCTGATTCACGGCAGGAGGCCGCACCAAGAAACAGAGACTCTGATACTTGATTCTCGGCGCATGCACACAGGGACTCTGTCTCCTGGTTCACAATAGGGGACTCTGATTTTCAGCATACACTTGCAGGGATGTTTTTCGGTGGAGTGAATGCGGGGTCCCTGATTCTAGGTGCATGCACGAGGCCGCACTGAGCACTAGTGACTCTGATTCTTAGCGTGTGTGACTCCCATCAACCCACAGCAACCACACGTCTCGGAGTTGGAGCTCTTCAGTGATATTAGGGTGGTGCGATGCTCCCAATGCACATGGCTCAGACTCTCACAACTCGGAGTTTGGACCTTCTGGTGTTAGTTAGAATGGGGAGACAATGAAACAATCCCCAAAGGAAAGAAAAAGAGGAATTTCCAAGAAAAGAAATAAGTGAAACTGGGGCATGCACTCACTATGACAGGAAAAAAATTCAGAGTAATGGTCATACAGTTCATAAACTGGATGGACAAGAAAATTAACAACCTATGCAAAAATCAGGAAGAAATCAAAAGTGATATAGTTATAATAAAAAATGCTATGGAAGGTTTCAACAGTAGACTAGAAGAAGAGGAGGGCCGAATTAGTGAGTTAGAAGATAAGGTAGAGAAACAAGCTCAATCTGAACACCAACTGGAGAAAAAAATTAAAAAGCAGGAGGAGAGCTTAAGGGAGCTTTGGGACAACAAGAAATGAAGAAACATACATGTAATAGGGGTGCCAGGAGGACAAGAAGAGCAGCAAGGATTAGAGAATCTATTTGAAGAAGTAATGACAGAAAACTTCCCTGATATGGGGAAGAAAAAAGTCACACAAGTACAGAGTGTCCCAAACAAGAAGAATCCCAAAAGACCCACATGAAGACATGTCATAATTACAATGGCAAATGTTAACGACAAAGAGAGAATCTTAAAAGCTGCAAGAGAGAGATAGTTACCTATAAAGGATCCCCATCAGATTATCAAATGATTTCTCAACAGAAACACAGCAGCTAGAAGGGAATTGAATGAAGTATACAAAGTGATGCAAAGGACTGAATCCAAGAATACTCTATCCAGCAAGACTATCAACCAAAATTGAAGGGGAAATCAGGAGCTTTACAGACAAAAAAAAAAAAAAAAAAAAAAAAAAAAAAAATGCTGAGGGAGTTTATCAATACCAAGCCAACAATGCAAGATATGCTAAAGAGAATTTTGAAAAAAAAAAAGAAAAAAAAAAACAGAAATAGAAAGGGAGGAAGGAACACAGGCATAAAGCACAGAAATGCCTACAAACAAGTACTCATCAATAATAACATTAAACATAAATGGATTAAATGCTCCAATCAAAAGACGTCGAGTGAGTGAATGGATAAGAAAACATGACCCATATATATGCTGTCTACAGGAGACCCACCTCAGAATAAGGGGCTTGCACAGACTAAAAGTGAAGGGATGGAAAAATATCTATCAGGCAAATTGAAATGAAAAGAAAAGCTGGGGTAGCAATATTTATATCTGGCAAAATAGACCTCAAAGTGAAGACCATAATAAGAAACAAGGAAGGCCACTTCATAATTCTAAAGGGATCAATATAACAAGAAGTTATAACTCTGGTAAATATAGATGCACCCAATGCAGGAGCACCCAAATACATAAAAAAAATACTTCTGGAAGAAGGGGAGAGATTGACAGCAATACAATCATAGTAGGAGACTTTAATACCCCGTTAACATCACTGGATAAATCCTCTTGACAAAAAAATTAGCAAAGAAATAGCAATCCTAAATGACTCACTAGATCAGATTAACTTTATGATATCTTTAGAACATTCCACCCCAAAACTACAGAATATACATTATTCTCAAGTGCACATGGGACATTCTCAAAGATAGACCACATATTGGGACACAGGCAAAGTCTCTCCAAATTCAGGAAGATTGAAATCATATCAAGCATCTTCTCAGATCACAATGGCATAAAATCAGAAATCAACTACAAATAAAAACAATCACAAAAATCCAAACACTTGGAGGCTAACTAGCATGCTATTAAACAATGAGTGGGTTACCAAAGAGATCAAAGAAGAAATAAAAAACATCCTGGAAACAAACAACAATAAAAACACAACAATCCAAAATCTATGGGACACAATGAAAGCAGTCCTGAGAGGGAAGTTCATAACATTACAGGCCTACCTCAAAAAAACAAGAAAAACTGGTAATAAACCATATAAATCTGCAACTTGAAGAATTAGAAAGAGATCAATAAGAAAAGAGTGAGTGAGTAGAAGGAAGGAAATAATAAAGATCAGAGTGGAAATAAATGACATAGGGACCAATATAAATAAATACATACATAAACAAACAAACAAAAGATTAATGAAAACAAGAGCTGGTTCTTTGAAAGGATAAACAAGATTGATGAACCGCTAGCCAGGCTCACCAAGAAGCAAAGAGAGAGGACCCAAATAAACAAAATCAGAAGCGAAAGAGGGAAAATAACAAGAGACCCCTCAGAAATTGCCGGGAGCCGGTCCATCCTTGCTGTTTCAAGGGACCTGGCATATATGGCATACTGTTCTTAATATGTTTGCTCACCTTCTTGGCACTATGTGTTTTAACCAAGGTCTCTGAGAAAGGTTGTTTCCCCAGGTAGGGATTTTCCCCTGAAGTTAGGGAGGGAATAAAACCTCTTAACTAAGTGCCAGGTGGGTAATTAATCACTTTAACTACGAACAATCATGCTTAAGCTACATAATCTTTACTCCCTGGAATGGAGATAAGAAACGCCCTAACCTTTGTAATAGAGATTGATAGGATTGAATCAACTGGTATAAATACAGATGTAACAAGAGAGAGAGAGACAGAACCTAGGCACAGAACCTACACAGAACGTTCTCTAGAGACAGAAGAACTTCGCTGGAGAGAACATGGCAAAAGATCCTGGACAGAAACTGGCCTCAGAACCTAGAGACAGAACCTAGTGAGAGAACATGGCAAAAGATCCTGGACTGAACCTGACTACAGAAATTGGCAAGAGAACCTGACTAGAACCTAGTGACTGAACCTGGCTGGAGAACCTAGTGAGGGAACATGGCTACAGAACCTGGCTGGAGAATCTGGAGAACCTAGCAAGAGAACATGGACACAGAACCTGGCTGGAGATCCTAAGTAGAACCTCTCTGGAGATCCAGACCAGAACTTGGCTGGAGATCCTGGCTAGAGATACTGGCTAGGCTGCTGATCAACTGAACTCTGTCTCCGTGTCATTCCTTCTTCGCCGACTCCATCCACACCTTTGGGGACCCCTGGACCTGCTGGGGTTGGACCCCGGCAAGAAATATGAAGAATTGTAAAAAAAAATACTATGAGCAACTCTATTCGAACAAACTGGTCAACTTAGAAGAAATGGACATATTCCTAAAAAAATATAACCTTCCAAAACTCAACCAGGAGGAATCAAAAAAATCTGAATAGGTCTATATCTATGGAGGAAATTGAAGCAGTAATAAAAAATCTTACAACAACAACAAAAAAAGCCCTGGACCAGATGGCTTCAAAGCAGAGTTTTATCAAGCATTAAAAGAAAAAATAAAACCTATCTTCCTCAGAATATTCCAAAAAATTCAAGAGGAAGGAACACTTACAAGCTCTTTCTATGAAGCCAACATTACCCTAATACCAAAACCAGATAGAGACACTACAAAGAAAGAGAATTACAGGCCAATATCCCTAATAAACATAGATTCCAAAATTCTCAACAAAATTCTAGCAAGTTGAATCCAGCATTACATTACAAAGGTCATACACCATGACCAAGTGGAATTTATTCTGGGGATGCAAGGATGGTACAATATTCACAAATCAATAAATGTGATACATCACAAAAACAAACTGAGAGACAAAAATCACATAATCATATCAATTGAAGCAGAAAAAGCATTTGACAAATTCCAACACACTTTCTTGATAAAAACTCTCAGCAAAGTGGGAATAGAAGGACCATACCTCAACAAACAAAAGCCATAGATGATAAACCCACAACCAACATCATACTCAATGGACAAAAACTAATACCATTTCCCCTGAGAACAGGAACAAGACAGGGATGCCCACTCTCACCACTCCTGTTTGACATCATACTGGAAGTACTAGCCACTGCGATCAGACAAGAAGAAGAAATTAAGGGCATCCAAATTGGAAAAGGACAGGTAAAACTGTCCTTATTCGTAGATGACATGATATTGTACATAGAAAACCCCAAAGACTCCATCAAAAAACTATTAGACTTAATAAATGGATTCAGCAATGTAGCAGGATACAAAATTAACACCCAGAAGTCTATGGCTTTTTTATACACCAATAATGAACTCACAGAAAGAGAGACTAAAAAAGCAATCCTATTTACCATTGCACCAAAAAAATTAAGATACCAAGGAATAAATTTAACTAAGGAGGTAAAAGACCTATACGTGGAAAACTAGAGGACACTGAAAAAAAGAGATAGAGGAAGACATAAACAGATGGAAGAACATACTGTGTTGACGAATTGGTAGAATCAACATCATCAAAATGTTCATACTACCCAAAGCAATCTATAGATTCAATGCGATCCCCATTAAAATACCAATTATACCATAAACTCAGTATGATTATCACTCCTGTTTTATTGAAAAGATAATGGAGTATGAGAGGACAAGTGACTTTCCAGGGTCACACTAGCATTGAGGGGCAGAACTAGGAGTGATCTGACTCTAAGGTGAGCATAGTTTTCACTGACCCTTAGCTATCTAACAGGCACCAGTAGAAAACCCATGACACTAAGTTAACAGGGCACAAACAACTTCTCAGAAACACCCGATTGCCTTCATCTGACTCTATGCTCACCAAGTCAACTTTTTCTTTTAATCTTCACCCGAGGACATTTTTTTTTTAAAAGGATGAAAGGGAGAGGGAGAGACAGAGAGAGAAACATTGATGAGAGAGACACATTGATTGGTTGCCTCCTGCACACACCCTGACCAGGGGCCAGGGATTGAGCCTGCCACCGAGGTATGTGCCCTTGACCAGAATTGAACAAGGTCTCTTCAGACCACAGGCCAATGCTCTATCCACTGTGCCAAATTGGCTAGGGCACCAAGTCATCTTTTGATCAATAGTTTGGTGTCTTGGGAGAGGCAAACCTGCAGAAGATAATCATTGCACACAGGACTAACTTCATGGATCTGTAACCAATGTAGTTTCACAGGGCTATGTGCTATGCCTTACTCTTGCTTTACTGCTTTGTTGTCAGTACCTTAAAATTCTTAAATTTTGAACAAGGAGGCCCCCCAGTATTTTCTTTTTTTCACTAGACACTACATATTATGTAGCTGGTCCTAACTGCCCAAACGATGGCTACCAGCTGGACATGGGTCCCTGGGTAATCGGCCAATACCTTGGGAGTTTGAAGGGAAAGTGGTATTTGGAAATGAGGAGAGGAAGGGAAGTGGAGGACAGTCTTTCTGGGGGAGAAACTTTGGGAAAGGCAGAATTGTGGAGCAAGCCAGGCATACTCTCAGGAGTAATACCATCTTGCAAGCTTGCTCCCTTTGCTCATTAAACAATATCCTTGGACAACCAAGATGGTGGCATAGGTAAACACCTGAACTTGCTGCCGTGCACAACCACATTAAAACGACAACTAAAAGACAAAACGAATATCATCCAGAACCATGGGAAGGCTGGCTGAGTGGAAATTCTACAACTAGAAGGAAAAAGAAAAGTGCAGTGAGTCTGGTAGGAGGTGCAGAGGTGTGGAAGTGTGGAGGTACGGAGGTGCATGTGAAAGGTGCTGGCAACTGGGTACACTGTTGTCTTTTTCAATTGGGAGGGAGATACAAGCTCCCAACTGCTCTGAACTGCAGTTCCGGGTGAGAATCTGGGGACCCAGACTCATACAGAGAGAAACTGGACTGACTGGCATCAGGCCAGAACATGAGGGTGGCTTTCTTGCAGAGGTGCTTGCAGCGGTCATTGTTCCTGCATGGGGGCGCGGAACATAGAGACGCGGGGATCTCTCCAATGCAGGGACAACTGGCAGCCACTGCTGTTTGCTCAGCCTTGATGATTCCCTGAGACCCCACCCCACCCAATTTACAACCCCACCCAAGCTGTGCACAGAGGCTTTTGCATACGAATGGTTTGGCATTTTGTCCGCCTAAAAACCTGTCAAACTGAAGCTGGGTCAGAGAACCCCAGAGCTTCCAAAAGAAGGCCTAAGGCTCATCAGCAGCCTGCATTGCTTCACAGCTGTGACTCATCTGGCCACCTCCAAACCACAAACAAAGAGGAGGAATCTGTAGATCTCTCTGTAGCTCCTGCTGGGTGGTCTCCAGCAGTGGCTGACTTTGTACCTCCTTGGAGATCCAAGAGCCAGTGTACCCAGTGATCAGAGTGAGACCATCCAGATTACAGCTCTTCACATCCATAAGAGACACATTCAGGAGGCAGGCTCAGTGAGCACCAAAGCCCCACTGAACCAAGTCCTGCCCTATAAGGGTGTCTCCAGCACAGAAGTTCTCCCATTGTAGACACAACTGGTCCTCACAGCCAATTGGCCTGGAGGTCAATTCCTCCCAGTGATACCAACAGCAATCAAGGCTTAACTACAACAAGACTGTGCACACAGCCCACAAAGGGGTGCACCAAGAGTGTCCACCTCAGGTAATTAGGGAGGCTGAGCCACTGGGCCTTATAGGACACCTAGCACACAAAGCCACTCTGTCAACACAAGGAAGCAGCCAAAATGCAGCGACAAAGAAACAGGTCACAAATGAAGGAAATGGAGAAAAGCAAACTACTGGATATAGAGTTCAAAACCATGGTTATAAGGTTACTCAAGAATCTTCTAGAAACCTCTGAGTAATATGGTAAGACTTTCAAGGATATGAAAAAGCACCAATTATAAATTAAGCATATACTGACTGAAATAAAGAATAATATACAGAGATCCAACAGCAGAATAGAGGATCCCAAGAATCAAGTCAAAGATTTGAAATACAAAGAAGCAAAAAACACCCAACCAGAAAAGCAAAAGGAAAAAAGAATACAAAAATATGAAGACAATGCAAGGAGCCTCTGGGACAACTTCAAGCGTACCAACATCCAAATTATAGGGGTGCCAGAAGAAGAGAGAGCACAAGATATTGAAAACCTATTTGAAGAAATAATGACAGAAAATTTCCCCTACCTGGTGAAAGAAATAGACTTACAAGTCCAGGAAGCGCAGAGAACCCCAAACAAAAGGAACCCAAAGAGGACCACACCAAGACACATCATAATTAAAATGCCAAGGGCAAAAGACAAAGAGAGAATCTTAAAAGCAGCAAGAGAAAGACAGTCAGTTACCTACAAGGGAGTACCCACACAACTGTCAGCTGATTTCTCAACAGAAACTATGCAGGCCAGAAGAGAGTGGCAAGAAATATACAAAGTGATGAATGCCAAGAACCTACAACCAAGATTACTCTACCCAGCAAACCTATCATTTAGAATTGAAGGTCAGACAAAGTGCTTCACAGAGAAGCAAAAGCTAAAGGAGTTCATCACCGCCAAACCAATATTATATGAAATGCTGAGGGTATTCTCTAAGAGGAAGAAGAAAAAGGTAAAGATTACAATTATGAACAGCAAAATGACAAGAAATACTTATCTATTAAGAAGTTATTCTAAAAATCAAGTGAATAAAAAATCTGATGAACAGAATAAACTGATAAATATAATAGAATTAGGGGTATAGAGAGGGATTGGACTGACAATTCTCAGGGGGAAGGGGGTCTCGGGGTGCGGGAAGAGTCTGGACAAAAATATTACATCTATGGATAAGGAGAGTGGGTGAGGCTAAGGACATGGAGTGGGACACAGCTCACAGGTGAAGGGGAGCTATTGGGGGAAAAATGAGGAACAACTGTAATAATCTGAACAATAAATATATATTGAAAAAAAAGAACTGTGGGAAGAGAATCAGTGGAGCAACAAGAATAGGTGGTCAAAAAAAAAGTAAAATACCACATGATCTCATTCATTTGTGGAATATAAAAAACATTATAAACGGATGAACAAAAATAAATACAGAGGCAAAGAAGCATCGAATAGACTGTCAAACTACAGCAGGAAGGCTGGGGAGAATTTGTGGGGGGAGAGGTAAGAGATCATCGAAGGACTTGTGTGCATGCATATAAGCATAACCAGTGTACGCAAGACACTGGGGGTTGGGGGTGAGGGCATGTGCCAGGGAATAGGGGAGGCTGGGGAAGGTCAATGGGGAAAAAAAGAAGGCATATGTACTACTATTTTTAATACTTTAAGTAATAAAATAAAATTTTTTTAAAAAAGATGAAGATGTCCTAAAGTAAGTGAGGCTGGCAAAAATTTCACACTAAAAAAACTCACAGAGACACCGCACAATACTGAAAACACAAAGGATAAAAATATGGAACCTGACTGAGACTTAGAAGCGAATGTGACAATTCACCAAGGCATAGAAAGTTGCTTGTTCCATATTGCAAGTTATATGAAGAAGGCAAGCACTATCCAGACTATTCTTGATAAGTTTTTTACAAAGAAATAAAACACTTTAGTTTTTATTTTGTTAAATTGTAATATACTACTTTAGTATTATACTACACTAAAGTAGTTAGTTCCACTACTTTTCCATTAGTTAGTTTCACTGCACACCCTGAGTGTGAGGATGGCACTCCCAGCTATAGGAGGTCTTTATGCTTAGACCTTGTTCCCTTTGGAGCACCAGAGCAGAGACCAGCGTCCCATGTAACATCCAGCTGTTAAAAGTGGGAGGGCTGCTGGCCAAGGTGGAGTCTCTCAAACAGGAGCCAGTCTGAGAGAAAGCCACAGATTCGTGTTTTGTTTTGTTTTTTTAACCCAGAGCACAGAAGTTTTCATTTGCAACCACTCATCCGAAGCTTTGGTGCAGAGGGGAAGACGAAGACTCAAGGTGCCAAAGGAGAAGATGGGGTAGGAAGCATTTTGGGGTGATGTGGAAAAGGAGCATCCAGGAGTATTAGGTTGTAAGCCCCAAAACCAAAACAGCCATTTTTCTTGAAAGAGCTAGTCACTCCCAGTAGCTGCAGGACATGAAATGAAAAAAAAAAGAAAAAACCACCCTAGGTCAGTGGTTGGCAAACCCATTAGTCAACAGAGCCAAATATCAACAGTACAACGATTGAAATTTCTTTTGAGAGCCAAATTTTTTAAACTTAAACTATATAGGTAGGTACATTGTTATTAACTTAATCAGGGTACTCCTAAGCTGGCCTTTGCTAAAAATGTCTTCAATCTGAATGAGGTACGTTCACTAAGGTTAGACCCCTTCCAACTCTCCCATCCACACTCGTCTTGTATACTTGTTTCGTCTATCTCAGTGGTTGGCAAACTCATTAGTCAAGAGACCCAAATATCAACAGTACTTCTTCAAAATAGACTCGCCCAGGCCGAAAACCAACTTCTGCGCATGGGCCACAAACTTTCAATCGCACTGTATGTGCGCGCCCACACGTGGTATTTAGTGGAAAAGCCACACTCAAGGGGCCAAAGAGCTGCATGTGGCTCGCGAGTTGCAATTTGCCAACAACTGCCCTAGGTGATATAGCCTGTCCCATTCTCAAGAGTCCTGCCTGCACACCCTGCATTTTTACCTCTTCAGAGGAAACAAAAGCAGAGGCCAACCTACAGGTTTGAACCATCTCAGGAGCATCAGTGACTAGATTGAGAGAGAAGCCATCTGCCCCTCCATCCTGGGAACCAGGCTGGCACTTTCTCCACACAGGAGAACTGATAAAATCTCCAGGACTGCAGCCAACCCTGCTGGTCTCCATACAAGGATCTCTGTCCAGCAAGGGCAGAGTAATATTTTGGGCCACTCACGGGGGAGTAGCTCTGGGACAGGGAAGCACACCCACCACATTCCCTAAAAGCTAAGCATAAAGACCTTTCAGAAACAGACTTTTGAGGAATTAAGATTGACAGTTGCCTAGCAGGCAAGGCGGAAAATTTTCTGGATACCATGCTGCTAACAAATCAAGTTAGAGGGCAGATTGTCCCCTCCTAATTGTAGCCAAGGCATGTGGAGATAGACACAAATGTCAGATCAGTGGATCCCTTGGAGCTTCAAGCAGGTTGCTGAAAGCCAAAGGAAGACAGTTCCTAACAATGGTTAACACCTAAGTACCTCACAGGAACCCCAGAATTTGCAGACAGAAGAGTAGGATCCAAAGGGGGCTCCCATGGGACACTAAATTCTGCTAAAAGAAATACCACTTCACCTTTTCTGTCCTTTTTTTCTCTTCTCTCTTTTTTCTTCCTTTTCCTTCTCTTTTGTTTTTATCTTTCTTTTTTCTTTTGAAATGTATCTTCTTTATTTATTTGCTTTATTGATTTGTTATTATTCTAGTCTCTGGTTTTTTATTCATATATCTAATTTTCCTCTTCTCTTTTCCTACTCAATTTTTTCTTTTTTTTTTTTACTACTCAATTTTTTTCTTTTTCTTTTCTTTCTTTCTTTTTTTTCTACTGCTTTTTCATCTTTTCTTTCGTATTTTAGGTCTATCTACTTTCTCCTCTATTTTCCTTTTTAAAGTTTTCCTTCTTTTCTTTTCGTCCTCCTTTATTTTAAATAGTTTTCCCTCCCTTATTCCTCTAAATCTTTATTCTTATTTTCTTTATTTCAGCTCTGTATCTCCCTATTCCTTCCGTCACCCCTTTTTTTATTGTTTCTTTGTGATTTTTTGTTTGTTTGTTTTGTCCTCATTTTTTCTTTCTTTCTTTTTTTCTATCATTCTTGCTCTGTTTTCTCTTTCCTAATTCTCTCTTCTCTGGTGGTTACTTTTGTTGGTGCTGTAGGGGTCTTGTGTATATTTTTGTTTTATTTATTTTGTTTTGTGTTTTTTTTTTCCTTTATATACTTGCTGGTATTTATTCAAGGAGACCTTTTATGTTTTCATCTCCTCATAATGCCCATTTCTTAAGCATTTTTCATAGAGGGGATACACATTATTAAGGGTCTTCTTCTGGAAGACCCTGGGCATCACTTGTGGAAGACGAACACTCCAGCACTTTTTCTTCTTCGTTTGTTGGCTTGTTGACTGGAGGTTTTTGCCCCTTCCTGTTGTAAAATACAATTATCTGATTCTTTCTGTCTTTCTCCTTCTTGTCTTCATTCACTTAAGGAACGAATTTACCATCGCCATTATCTTGGTTATCAAGTCAGAAAACAAGTTAAACACAGAAAGACATTGGTTGTGAGGAGGAAATTGGGAAATAGGTGGGAAAAGGACTTGTAATTGAATGACAATGGATTGAACGAGGAAGTGTCTGTGGCCAAAAAGGGCAAGGCCAGAAGCTTGGGTGAGGAATTATTGGGGAAGGGGAAGCATATGAGTAGGGTTGTCTGACCTTATCCATTTCTTGGTCATGGAGTTGAGAAACTGACTTCCAATTCACTTTAGTTTGAAGTTTCTTCATCCATACTTGTGGTTGGAGTCTGATTCATTCTCTCAACTAGTCTATGGTATCTTTCTTGTAAGTTTGGCTTTCTTGAGGCAACAGACTGTTTTGTGTTTTTCTGTGTTGTATTTTTGTCTATTCAGTCAGCACCTCCATAAAAGCTCACACAACGTGGTCATGGGTGAGCCACATAGTCAGCCAGCCTGAGAAGAGGCTCAATCCATGAATGGGAGAGTAACATTCAAGACTCAACTACAACAGGAGATCCCAAATAAGTCAAGTAAGGGGCTTTCCTAGAGTACCCAGCTCAGGAGATCTAAGAGACTGCACCATTGGGTCCCACAAAACTCCTGCTACATAAGACCACAAAATCTGGGAGACATAGCAGTTTGATCTAGTACATAGAAACCAAAACAAAGGGACAGCAAAAATGGGGAGATAAAGAAACAACCCACAAATGAAAGAAAAGGAGGAGTTGCCAAAAGGAGGCAAGCAATTTGTCAGATAAAGAATTCAGAGTAATGGTAATAAGGGTGCTCAAACAATTCAGTAAGAACTACAAGCAACTTAAAGAGAATTATAAGGAAGTTAATGAGAATTATAAGGGACTTAATGGGAGTTACCCCTACTTGAAAAGAGAGATTGAAACATTAAATAAGAATCAATTGGAAATGAGGAATGACATAGCTGAAATAAAGAACATCCTAGAAGGATGTTCAATAGACTAGTAGAAGCTGAGGACTGAATCAGTGAATTAGAAGACAAGGTAGAAAAAAAATACCTTTTTAGAGCAGCAAATGGGGGGAAAAAATGTTAAAGCGGGAGGAGAGTCTAAGACAGCTTTGGGAAAACATGAAATGTAACATTTGCATTATAGGAGTCCCAGAAGGAGCAGATATGTGAATGGAAAATAGAATCTGTTTGACAAAATGGTGGTAGAAAAATGTCCTTAACATGGTGAAGGAAAAAGTCACTCAAGTTCAGGAAACACAGAGAATCCCAATCAAGATGAACCCCAAAAGAATCACACCTAGACACATATTAATTAAAATAGTAAACATTAAAAACAAAGAAAGAATCTTAAAGGCTGCATGAGAGAGACAGAAAGTTACCTACAAGGGAGCTCCCATTTGACTGTCAGCTGACTTCTCCCAGAAAGGAGTGGTCTGAAGTATGCAAGGTAATGAAAACCAAGGAACTGAATCCAAAACTACTCTATCCAGCAAAGCTATATCATTCAAAACTGAAGGTGAAATAAAGAAAACATTTACTTAAAAAAGTTATAGGGAGATTCCAAAATGACTGCAGAGTAAGTGGAAACTACACTGAAACTCTCCCAGGATGAAACTGGAAATACAACTAAAATACAGAAGCACAACCCTGAAAATTCAACTAAAGGCCATCTGGAGAGAACCCTGATATCCAAGGACAGAAATTAGAGACCACATAGAGACTGGTAGGAAGTCTGGAGGTATGAGAGGGCTGGCCTGATTTCCATAGATAGCAACTGAAGTCCTGGAGAGATATCTCAGCTGGGGTAGGGGTGAGGAGTTCCCATTGAGAACTCTAGGGTCTTAAAATACAAGCTTGGCTCCCCAGCCCAGAGCACCAGAACTGAGAAAGATGCCCACATAACATCTGTCTGTGAAAAGCAACAGGGTGATTGTCTGACAGAGAGAGATGGCTGGAAAAGCAGGCCTGCTCTTAAAGGGACAATACATAAAATATTATGTGCAGCCACTTACCTTGGTCTCCGGCATAGGGAGGGCAGAGTAAACTGGAGCTGTGTGAGCAAAATCCAGATTTGGGGGCTCTGGGTTTTGAGCTTGGCAGGCAGCCACCCTCGTATCCTGTGCTGAGACATTCCCTCACATTGCAGAGGACATCTTTCTCCAATGGACATTTGCTATCCAGGTGGTTTTTGCCTGGGGGAAAGGCAGTAGCCACACCCAGTTAGAAGACCTCTAGCCTTACCCTGTGGTTGATAGCCTAAGGCTAATCAAGGCTGATAACAATCAGACTGCAGCAGAGGCAGATCTCTGGAGCCTTTGAGTCTTTATATATCTTTCTTGACCCAGGGCTGGGAATAGAAGACCCTGGTACACATCTTGGTTATTTCTAAAGGCAACTAGTTTCAGCAGAGGGAGCCACCAGCAGTGGATTGCTGCTAGCTTTAAACAGGGTATGCAGGGTCAGTCAGAAACAGCATCTGACATTGTCCTGCATTAGAGATTGGGAGGCATAACAGACCTATCTAATGCGTAGACACAAACCCAAACAGGCAGCCAAAATGGGAAGACAAAAATGCAAGCTCAAAACAAAATAACAAGAGAACTCTCCAGAAGAAGAATGAAGTGAAATGGAGATGGGAAATTTATCAGACATAGAGTTCAGAGTACTGACGGTAAAGAGGCTCAGCAGCATAAGCAAAGATATATTAATTATGAAGAATGATATAGCACTAATAAAGAACACATTGGAGGGGGGAGAGAAAATGGCGGAGGTTTAGACAGACGTGTCGGTGCCTTGTCCCGGAGCAGATAAGGGCGGGCAGCTGAAACGGGTAGCATACAGCCCGAATAAGCAGAGGAGATTCAGCTGAGACAGTCTGCAGCCAGGAAAGACAGAGAAATCCTAGATAAAGGGAACGGTTAGAGGCTGAGGCTGAAACCTCTCCAGGTGCGCCGGCACAGCCGCGGAGACCGTGCCATCTTGGGTGACTGTCGCCGGCATCCAGAGACCAGCTACTAACCCGGCAACAACGGCTCTCAAGCAGCGCGACTACGTGAACTCAGAGGAACTCGGCTTCTCCCCACAGAAAGCAGATCCAAGCAACAGCGGCCTCCTGATCTCCACACGCTCTGTCTGAGGAACAGCTGCTGTGGGTGAAGCCTCCCTCCACCAGCCAGAAGAGCCACAACAGCTGTGAACAGCACCCATCAGAAGACCCGCTAACAACAGAGGAGCAGCTGCTACCACAACCGCCCAAGGAGCAACCACAGCCCGAGGAGCCACTGCCACCTAGGGAGCAGCCACTGAACGACTCAATATCTATATACGTCAGTGAGATCAAACATGGGTAGACAAAGAAATCCCCAAAGGAAAGAAAAGGAGGACTCACCAGAAAAGCAGCTAAGTGATACAGAGGCATACAACATGACAGAAAAAGAATTCAGAATAAGGGTCCTAGAGTGCATACACCGGATGGAGGAAAAAATCGACAACTTATCCAAGAAGCAAGAAGAAACAGATGAAAAAATCGACAACTTAACTAAGACCCAAGAAGAAATGAAGTGCGATATAGCTGCAATAAAGAACACCATTGAAAGTATCAACAGTAGACTAGGAGAAGCGGAAAACCGAATTAGTGAATTAGAAGACAGGGAAGCAAAACACACCCAAACTGTACTTCAGTTGGAGAAAAAAATTAAAAGACAGGAGGAGAGCCTAAGGGAGCTTTGGGACAACATGAAACGAAACAACATACGAATAATAGGGGTGCCAGAACAACAGAAAGAGGAACAAGGATTAGAAAACCTACTGGAAGAAATAATATCAGAAAACTTCCCTGAGGTGGGGAAGAAAAAAGTCACACAAGCCCAGAGAGTCCCAAGCAAGGTGAACCCGAAAAGACCCACACCAAGACACATCATAATTACCATGGCAAATGTTCAGGACAAAGAGAGAATCTTACAGGCTGCAAGAGAGAGACGGAAAGTTACATACAAGGGATCTCCCATTAGATTATCAAATGATTTCTCAACAGAAACACATCAGGCCAGAAAAGAATGGACGGAAATTTACAAAGTGATGCAAAGCAAAGGACTGAATCCAAGAATACTCTATCCAGCAAGGCTATCATTCAAAATTGAAGGGGAAATAAGAAGCTTCACAGACAAAAAAAGGCTAAGGGAGTTTATCACCACCAAGCCAGCAATGCAAGAAATGCTAAAGGGACTGGTGTAAAAAGAAGAAATAAAAATCCCAGAAAGAAAACAGCCACACACACAAAAAAAGAAATGGCTACAAACAAGTACCTTTCAATAATAACTTTAAATGTAAACGGGCTAAATGCTCCAACCAAAAGATATCGAGTGGCTGAATGGATAAAAAATCATGACCCATACATTTGCTGTCTACAAGAGACCCACCTCATTAGAAAGGACTCACACAGACTGAAAGTGAAGGGATGGAAAACTATCTTTCAGGCTAATGGAAAAGAAAAGAAAGCTGGGGTAGCAATACTTATATCGGACAAAATAGACCTCAAAGTGAAGGCCATAACAAGAGATACGGAAGGCCACTTCATAATACTAAAAGGATCAATACAACAAGAAGATATAACCCTGATAAACATATATGCACCCAATGCAGGAGCACCCAAATACATAAAAAATCTTCTGGAAGATATCAAAGGAGAGATCGACAACAATACAATCATAGTAGGGGACTTTAATACACCACTGTCATCACTGGATAAGTCCTCTAGACAAACAATCAGCAAAGATACAGCAATACTAAATGACTCACTAGATCAGATGGACTTAATAGACATCTTCAGAACACTTCACCCCAGTGCCACGGAATATACATTCTACTCAAGTGCTCATGACACATATTCAAAAATAGACCATATATTGGGTCACAAGCAAAGTATCCCCAAATTCAAGAAGATTGAAATCATAAAAAGCGTCTTCGCAGACCACGATGGCATAATATTAGAAATAAACTGCAATAAAAACAACCCAAAATACTCAAACACCTGGAAGCTGAATAGCATGCTATTAAATATTGATTGGGTTACCAATGAAATCAAAGAAGAAATTCAAAACATCCTGGAAACTAATGACAATGAAAACACAACAATCCAAAACCTATGGGACACAATGAAAGCAGTCCTGAGAGGGAAGTTTATAGCTCTACAGGCCTATCTCAAAAAACAAGAAAAAATGGTAGTAAATCAGCTAACTCTACAACTCAAAGAATTAGAAAGAGAGCAACAAGAAAACCCCAGAGTGAGCAGAAGGAAGGAGATAATAAAGATTAGAGCAGAAATAAATAACATAGAGACCAAAAAAATAATACGGAAAATCAATGAAACCAAGAGCTGGTTCTTCGAAAGGATAAACAAGATTGACAAACCTCTAGCCAGACTCACCAAGAAGCAAAGAGAGAGGACCCAAATAAACAAAATCAGAAATGAAAGAGGTGAAATAACAACAGACCCCACAGAAATACAAATGATTGTTAAAAAATACTATGGACAGCTCTACTCCAACAAACTAGACAACCTGGAGGAAATGGACAAATTCCTAGAAAAATACAACATTCCAAAACTCAATCAGGAAGAATCTAAAAATCTCAACAGGCCAATAACTATGGAAGAAATTGAAGCAGTCATCAAAAAGCTTCCAGCAAACAAAAGCCCAGGACCAGACGGCTTCACAGGGGAGTTTTACCAAACATTCAAGGAAGAACTAAAACCTATCCTCCTCAGACTACTACAAAAAATTCAAGAGGAAGGAACACTTCCAAGCTCATTCTATGAAGCCAGCATCACCCTAATACCAAAACCAGGTAAAGACAACACAATGAAAGAGAATTACAGGCCAATATCCCTCATGAACATAGATGCCAAAATCCTCAACAAAATCTTAGCAAATCGGATCCAGCAGTACATCAGAAAGATCATACACCATGACCAAGTAGGATTTATCCCAGGGATGCAAGGATGGTACAATATCCGCAAATCAATAAACGTGATACATCACATAAACAAATTGAAAGAAAAAAACCACATGGTCATATCAATTGATGCAGAAAAAGCATTTGACAAAATTCAACACCCATTTTTGATAAAAACTCTCAGCAAGGTGGGAGTAGGAGGATCATACCTCAACATAATAAAAGCCATATATGACAGGCCCACAGCCAACATCATTCTCAATGGACAAAAACTTACACCATTTCCCCTAAGAACAGGAACAAGACAGGGATGCCCCCTCTCACCACTCCTGTTCAACATAGTACTGGAAGTGTTAGCCATTGCAATTCGGCAAGAAGAAGAAATAAAAGGCATTCAAATTGGAAAAGAGGAAGTAAAACTGTCCTTATTTGCAGACGACATGATATTATACATACAAAACCCTAGAGACTCCATCAAAAAGCTACTAGACTTAATACATGAATTTGGCAATGTAGCAGGATACAAAATTAATGCCAAGAAATCTGAGGCATTTCTATACACCAATAGTGAACTTTCAGAAAGAGAGATTATAAAAACAATCCCGTTTACCATCGCACCAAAAAAACTAAGCTACCTAGGAATAATCTTAACTAAAGAGGTAAAAGACCTCTACTCAGAAAACTACAGGACGTTGAAAAAAGATATAGAGGAAGACATAAACAGATGGAAGAACATACCGTGTTCATGGATTGGTAGAATCAACATCATTAAAATGTCCATACTACCCAAAGCAATCTATAAATTCAATGCACTTCCCATTAAAATACCAACGGCATACTTCAGAGATCTAGAACGAACTCTCCAAAAATTCATCTGGAATAAAAAAAGACCCCGAATAGCTGCAGCAATCCTGAAAAAGAACAAAGTAGGTGGGATCTCAATACCAGATATCAAGTTGTATTACAAAGCCACTGTTCTCAAAACTGCCTGGTACTGGCACAAGAATAGGCATATAGATCAATGGAATAGAATAGAGAGCCCAGAAATCGGCCCGAACCAATATGCTCAATTAATATTTGACAAAGGAGGCAAGAACATACAATGGAGCCAAGATAGTCTCTTCAATAAATGGTGTTGGGAAAATTGGACAGATATATGCAAGAAAATGAAACTAGACCACCAACTTACACCATACACAAAAATAAACTCAAAATGGATAAAGGACTTAAATGTACGACAGGAAACCATAAAAATTCTAGAAGAATCCAAAGGCAACAAAATCTCAGACATATGCCGAAGCAATTTCTTCACTGATACAGCTCCTAGGGCACTTGAAACTAAAGAGAAAATGAACAAATGGGACTACATCAAAATAAAAAGCTTCTGCACAGCAAAAGAAACCATCAACAAAACAACGAGAAAACCCACTGTGTGGGAAAACATATTTGCCAATGTCATATCTGATAAGGGCCTAATCTCCAAAATCTATAGGGAACTCATACAACTTAACAAAAGGAAGATAAACAATCCAATCAAAAAATGGGCAAAGGACCTAAATAGACACCTTTCAAAAGAGGACATTCAGAAAGCCAAGAGACATATGAAAACATGCTCAAAGTCACTAATCATCCGAGAGATGCAAATCAAAACAACAATGAGGTACCATCTCACACCTGTCAGACTGGCTATCATCAACAAATCAGCAAACGACAAGTGCTGGAGAGGATGTGGAGAAAAAGGAACACTTGTGCACTGCTGGTGGGAATGCAGACTGGTGCAGCCACTATGGAAGACAGTATGGAGTTTCCTTAAAAAACTGAAAATGGAACTCCCATTTGACCCTGTGATCCCACTTCTAGGAATATATCCCAAGAAACCAGAAACACCAATCAGAAAAGATATATGCACCCCTATGTTCATAGCAGCACAATTCACCATAGCTAAGATTTGGAAACAGCCTAAGTGCCCATCAGTAGATGAATGGATTAGAAAACTGTGGTACATCTACACGATGGAATACTATGCTGCTCTAAAAAGGAAGGAACTCTTACCATTTGCAACGTCATGGATGGAACTGGAGAGCATTATGCTAAGTGAAATAAGCCTGTCAATGAAGGAAAAATACCACATGATCTCACTCATTCATGGATAATAGAGACCATTATAAACTTTTGAACAATAATAGATTCAGAGGCAGAGCTGCCTCAAACAGATTGTCAAACTGCAGTGGGAAGGCCGGGGAGGGTTGGGGGGCAGGAGGTAGGGGGGTAAGAGATCAACTAAAGGACTTGTATGCATGCGTATAAGCATAACCAATGGACATAAGACACTGGGGGATAGGGGAGGCTGGGGGACTGTCTAGGGCGGGGGGATAAAATGGACACATATGTAATACCCTTTGTAATACTTTAAGCAATAAAAAAATTAAAAAAAAAAAAAAAAAAAAAAAAAAAAAAAAAGAACACATTGGAAGGACTACACAGCAGATTAGGGGAAGCTGAGGATTGAATCAATGAATTAGAAGGCAGGGTAGAAAAAAATCACTTAATCAGATAACCAAAAAGAAAAACAAATAAAAAACCAGGATAGCTTAAGGGAGCTGTGGGACAACGTGAAATGTAATGCTATTTGCATAATAGGTGTGACAGAAGGAGAAGAAAGTGAGCAAGGGATAGGGAACATGTTTGAAGAAATAATGGCAGAAAACTTTCCTAACTTGGTGAAGGGAAAAGTCACACAAATTCAGGGTACACAAAGAGTCCCAACCAAGAAGAAACCAAAACAGCCCCACACACAGACACATCAGAATTAAAATGCCAAAAATGAAAGACAAAGAGAGAATCTTAAAGGAAGCAAGAGAAAAGCTTTTTTTTTTTTTTACCTACAAAGGAGTTCCCATAAGGCTGTCACCTGATTTGCCATAAAAAAACTCTATAGGCAAGAAGGGAATAGGATGAAGTATTCAAGGTAATGAAAAGAAGGCTATAAAAAGGAAGGGTATATCCAACAAGGCTATCATCCAAAATAGATAGTGAAATAAAGAGCTTCCTAGCCCTAGCTGGTTTGGCTCACTGGATAGAGCGTCGGCCTGGGGACTGAATGGTCCCAGGTTCAATTCCAGTCAAGGGCATGTACCTTGGTTGCAGGCACATCCCCAGCAGGGGGTGTGCAAGAGGCAGCTGATCGATGCTTCTCTCTCATCGATGTTTCTAACTCTCTATCCCTCTCCCTTCCTCTCTGTAAAAAATCAATAAAAAATTATTATTTTTTTTTTTAAAAAAGGAGCTTCCTAGACAAAAAAAAAAAAAAAAAAAAGACTAAAGGAATTTATTACCATCAAACCAGAACTGCAAGAAATGCTAAAAGAGCTGCTGGAATAATAAGAAGAAATAGAGAGAAACATAGGCATAAAATATTATAATGGCAATAAATAACTATGAATCAATAGTAACCTTGCTTGTTCCATATTGCCCTGGCTGGTTTGGCTCAGTGAATAGAGCATTGGTCTGTGGACCGAAGGGTCCCAGGTTCAATTCCAGTCAAGGGCACATGCCTGGGTTGCAGGCTCGGTCCAACGTGCAGGAGGCCGCCAATCAATGATTCCCTAGCATCATTGATGTTTCTATCTCTCTCTTCCTCTCCCTTCCTGTCTGAAATCAATAAAAATATTAAAAATAAGTAAATAAATAAATAAATAAATAAATACCTTAAATGTAAATGGATTAAATGCTCTAATCAAAAGATTTAGGGTGGCTGAATGGGCATGAAAACATAACCTAACTACTGGTATATGCTGTCTACAAGAGACCCATCTCACAACAAAAGACTGACACAAGATGAGAGTGAAGGGATGGAAAAAAATTTCCATGCAAATGGAAATGAAAAAAAAAAGCTGGGGTCGCAATATTAACATCTGACAAAATAGACTTCAAAATGAAGGCCATCACAAGAAACAACAAAGGTCACTACATAATATTAAAGGGATGGATTCAACAAGAGGATATAACCCTGGTAAACATATATGCACCCAATATAGGAGCATCTAAATACATTAAAAAAACAAAAAACTTCTCCCTTAAAGAGGACTTTAAGGGAGAAATCAACAGCAATGCAGTCATAATAGGGGATTTTAACACCCCATTGGCTTCACTGGATAGATCTTCCAGACAAATAATTAACAAGGAAACAGAGTCTCTAAATGACACATTAGACAGATGGACTTAATTGAGATTTACTAGTATAGAACATTTCATTCCAAAGCTGAAGAATATACATTCTTTTCAAGTGCACATGGGTCATTCTCAAAGACTGACTTACATGTTATGACACAAAACAAGTCTCTACAAGTTTAAGTAAATTGAATCATATCAAGCAACTTCTCAGATCATAATGGAATGAAATAAGAAATCAACTACAGTAAAAACACTCAAAACATTCAATCACATGAAGGATAAATACCATGTTATTAAACAATGAGCGGGTTACCAGCAACATCAAGAAAGAAATAAAAAACTTCCTGGGAACAAATGAAAATGAATACACCACAACCCCAAAGCTATGGGATACATACAGCTAAAGCAGTCCTGAGGGGGAAGTTCTTAGCACTACAGGCATACCTCAAAAAACAAGAAAAATTAATAATAAACTTTTTCGCACTACAACTTAAAGAATTATAAAGAGAATAACAAGAAAAGCCTAGAGTAAGTAAAAGGAAATAAATAATAAAGATTAGAGAAGAAATAAATGACATGGAGGTTAAAAACCAAAACAGGGGATTTGGGAAGATGGCTGCTAACGGAAAGGCAGACTGCAAGATAGTGTGTGAGTGATAGAGCGAAAGGAGAATGTGTAGTCGCAAAGGGAGTGTATATTTGTGGGTGAGAGACACCTATACTCCAAGGGACTGTCGGGGATTGCTGGACCAGGATCCCCTGATTGGGCAGCCTCCACTGCTGCTGAAATCTCTCTGGAGCAACCGGCTCTGACACAGAGAACACGCCATCTTGAAGGGGAGAGTGGCTGTTATTGGAAACCTATACATCCTGGGAATCTACAACACCACCACCCAGGGGATAGCTATGAATGCAGGAACATCAGATCTCAAGTAGCGCAAATACACGGACTCGGGGGAGCTCTCCACCATCTCACAGGGAGGTCAGATTTTACCTAGGAAAAGGAGAGAGAGAGCTACATAACCAGATACCCAGAGAAGAGAGATCGTGGGGAGACAAAGAAACAGCCCACATATGAAAGAAAAGGAGGCATCACCAGAAAAGGAAGTAAACGAAATGGAGGCAAGCAATATGTCAGAGAAAGAATTCAGAGAAATGATCATAAGGTTGCTGAAAAGAATGCAAGTCAAATTCAATAATATGTGTAAGAACCAAGAGGAGATGAAGAAGAACCAAGAAGATATGAAAAATGACATTGCTGCTATAAAGAACTCAATAGAAAGCATCAACAGTAGAATAGATGAAGCAGAGTACCGCAATAGTGAGCTAGAAGACAAGGTAGTAAAAAATACCCAAATAGAGCAGCATCTAGAAAAGAAACTTAAAAAACAGAGGAGAGCCTAAGGGAACTTTGGGACAACATGAAAAGAAACAGCATCCACATAATAGGGGTCCCAGAAGGAGAGGAAACTGAGCAAGGAATAGAAAACATGTTTGAAGAAATAATGACAGAAAACTTCCCTGATATAGGGAAGAAAAAGCCCACACAAATCCAAGAAGCTCACAGAGTCCCAAACAAAATGAACCCCAAAAGACCAACGCCAAGGCACACTATAATTAAATTGGCAAACACCAACGACAAAGTAAGAATATTAAAAGTGGCCAGAGAGAAACAGAAAGTTACCTACAAAGGATCCCCCATCAGACTAGCAACTGATTTCTCAAAAGAAACACATCCGGCCAGAAGGGAATGAAATGAAATATACAAAGTCATGCAAAGGAAGGTCTGAATCCAAGAATACTGTACCCAGCAAGGCTATCAATCAAAATTGAGGGGGAAATAAGGAGCTTGCAAAGAAGGAACACAGGCATAAAGAAAAAAATGGCAACAAACAAGTACCTATCAATAATAACTTTAAATGTAAATGGATTAAATGCCCCAATTGAAAGACATAGGATAGCTGAGTGGATAAGAAAACATGATCCATATATCTGCTGTCTACAGGAAACCCACCTCAGAAAAAAGGACACACACAGACTGATGGTGAAGGGATGGAAAAAGGTTTTTCAGGCAAATGGAAATGAAAAAAAAAACTGGGGTAGCAACACTTACATCTAAAAAATTAGATCTCAAAGTGAAGGACATCTCAAGAGATAAGGAAGGCCACTATATAGTACTAAAGGGAGAAATCCAACAAGAAATAACTCTGGTAAACATATACGCACCCAATACAGGAGCACCCAAATACATAAAAAAAACTTCTGGAGGATATCAAGGGAGAGATTGACAGCAATACAGTCATAGTAGCAGACTTTAATACCACACTATCACCATCGGACAAATCCTCTAAACAAAAAATCAGCAAAGGAACATCAATACTAAATGACTCACTAGATCAGATGGAATGACTTGACATCTTCAGAACATTTCACCCCAAAGCCACAGAAAATACATTCTTCTCAAGTGCACATTTGTCATTTTCAAAGATAGACCATATATTGGGTCACAGACAAAGTCTCTTCAAATTCAAGAAGATAGAAATCATATCAATCATCTTCTCAGATCACAATGGCATAGAACTAGAAATCAACTACAATAAAAACAGTCAAAAAATCAAACACCTGGAGACTAAATAGCATGCTATTAAACAATGACTGGGTTACCAGAGATATTAAAGAAGAAATAAAAAGCATCATGGTAACAATAGACAATGAAAACACAACAATCCAAAATCTATGGGACACAACGAAAGCAGTCTTGAGAGAGAAGTTCATAGCTCTACAAGTCTACAGCAAAAAAGAAGAAACAATGGTAATAAATTACCTAACCCTACAACTCAAAGAGTTAGAAAGAGAACAACAAGAAAAGTCCAGCATAAGCAGAAGGAAGGAAATAATAAAGATCAGAGCAGAAATAAATGAAATAGAGACCAAAAAACCAATACAAAATATCAACAAAACAAAGGGCTGGTTCTTTGAAAGGATAAACAAGATTGATGAACCTATAGCCAGGCTCACCAAGAAGCAAAGAGAGAGGACCCAAATAAACAAAATCAGAAATGAAAGAGGTGAAATAATAACCGATCCCACAGAGGTACAAATGATTATGAAAAAATACTATGAACAACTCTATTCCAACAAAATGGACAAACTAGATAAAATGGACATATTCATAGAAAAATACAAGCTCCCAAAATTCAATCAAGAAGAATCAAAAAACCAGAATAGGCTGATAATTACCGAAGAAATTGAAACAGCAATCAAAAATCTTCCAGCAAACAAAAGTCCTGGTCCAAGACTTTTACGGGGGAGTTCTACCAAGCATTCAAAGAAAAACTAAAACCTATCCTCCTCACACTATTCCCAAAAAATCAAGAGGAAAGCACACTTCCAAGCTCTTTCTATGAAGCCAGCATTACCCTAACCCCAAAATCAGATAAAGACACCACAAAAAAAGAGAACTACAGGCCAATATCCTTGATGAGCATAGATGCTAAAATCCTCAACAAAATTCTAACAAATTGGATTCAGCAATACATTAGAAAGATCATATACCACGACCAAGTGGGATTTATTCCAGGGATGCAAGGATGGTACAATATCCCCAAATCAATAAATGTGATACATCACATAAACAAACTGAGAGACAAAAATCACATAATCATATCAATTGATGCAGAAAAAGCATTTGACAAATTCCAACACCCATTTTGATAAAAACTCTCAGCAAAGTGTGAATAGATGGATCATACTGCAACATAATAATAAAATCCCTATATGACAAACCTATAGCCAACATCATACTCAATGGGCAAAAAATAAATTCATTTCCCCTAAGAACAGGAACAAGACAGGGATGCCCACTTTCACCACTCCTGTTTGACATAGTATTAGAAGTACTAGCCACAGCAATCAGACAAGAAGAAATTAAAGGCATCCAAATTGGATAAGGAGAGGTAAAACTGTCCTTATTTACAGATGACATGATACTATACATAGTAAACCCCAAAGACTCCATCAAAAACTACTAGGCCTAATAAATGAATTTGGCAATGTAGCAGGATACAAAATTAAAGCCCAGAAATCTATAGCATTTTTATGCACCAATAATGAACTCACAGAAAGAGAAATGGATAAAAAACAACCCCATTTACCGTTGCACCAAAAAAAAATTAAGATACCTAGGAATAAACGTAACCAAGGACATAAAAGACCTGTACTTGGAAAACTACAGGACATTGAAAAAAGAGATAGAGGAAGACATAAACAAATGGAAGAACATACCATGTTCATGAATTGGTGTAATCAATATCATTAAAATGTCCATACTACCTAAATCAATCTATAGATTCAATGCAATATCTATTAAAATACCAATGGCATATTTTAAAGATCTAGAACAAACTCTACAAAAATTCATCTGGAATAATAAAAAAAAAAAAGACCCCAAATAGCCACAGCTGTCCTGAGAAAGAAGAACAAAGTTGGAGGGATCACAATACCAGACATCAAACCATATTACCAAGCCATGGTTCTCAAAACTGCCTGGTACTGGCACAGGACAGATATATAGACCAATGGAACAGAACAGAGGACCCAGAAATTGACCCAAGCCATTATGTTCAATTAATATTCGACAAAGGGCAAGAGCATACAATGGAGTCAAAACAGCCTCTTTAATAAATGGTGCTGGGAAATTTGGTCAGATACATGCAAAAAAAATGAAACCAGATCACAAACTTACATCTTACACAAAAACAAACTCAAAGTGGATAAAGGACTTGAACATAAGACGGGAAACCATAAAAGTCCCACAAGGCTCCATGGACAGCAAAATTGCAGACATATGTCATAGCAATATCTCTATAGACACAGATCCTAGAGCAAGAGATACTAAAGAGAAAATAAACAAATTGGACTACAACAAAATAAAAAGCTTCTGCACAGCAAGAGAAACCATCAACAAAACAACAAGAAAGCCCACTGCATGGAGAACATATTTGCCAATGATATCACCGATAAGGGTTTAATCTCCAACATTTACAGGGAACTCATACGACTTAACAATAGGAAGATAAACAACCCAATCCAAAAATGGGCAAAGGACCTAAATAGACACTTTTCAAAAGAGGACATTGAGAAAGCCAAGAGACACATGAAAACATGCTCAAAGTCACTAATCATCCAAGAAATGCAAATCAAAACAACAATGAGATACCACCTCATAACTGTCAGAATGGCTATCATCAACAAATCAACAAATGACAAGTGCTGGAGAAGATGTAGAGAAAAAGGAACCCTTCTTCACTGCTGGTGGGAATGCAGACTGGTGCAGCCATTGTGGAAAGCAGTATGGCATTTTCTCAAAATTTTAAAAATGGAACTTCCATTTGACCCAGTGATCCCACTTCTAGGAATATATCCCAAGAAAACAGAAACACCAATCAGAAAGGATATATGCACCCCTATGTTCATAGCAGCACAATTTACAGCAGCTAAGATCTGGAAACAGCATAAATGCCCATCAGCAGATGAGTGGATTAGAAAACTGTGGTACATCTACACAATGGAATACTACACTGCTATGAAAAAGAAGGAATTCTTACCATTTGCAGTAGCATGGATGGAACTAGAGAGCATTATGCTAAGTGAAATAAGCCAGGCAGTAAAAAAAAACAACCACCACATGATCTCACTCATTTATGGATAATAAAGAACATTATAACCTGATGAACAAAAAGATAGATACAGAGGCAGAAAAGCATCGAACAGACTGTCAAATTACAGCGGGAAGGCTAGGAAGTCTGGGGGTGGGGGGAGGCAGGTAAGAGATCAACCGAAGGACTTGTATGCATGCATATAAGCATAACCAATGGACACAAGACACATTGGAGGATGGGGTGAGGGTATGTGGCGGGGGTAGGGAGGACCAGGAGAAGGTCAATGGGGAAAAAATGGAGACATATGTACTACTATTTGTAATATTTTAAACAATAAAAAAAGATAATAAAATTAAAAAAAATAATAAACACTACAAAGATCAATAAAACCAGAGCTGGTTCTTTGAAAAGGTAAACAAGATTGATGAACCATTAGTCTGACTCATCAAGAAACAAAGAGAGAGGACCCAAATAAACAAAACCAGAAATAAAAGCGGTGAAGTAACAACTGGTACCACAGAAATACAAAGGATTGTAAGAAAATATTATGAGCAAGTATTGCTAACAACCTGGACAATGTGGTTGAAATGGAAAAATTAATAGAAAAATACACTCTCCCAAAACTTAATCAGGTAGAATCATAAAACCTAAAATAAGCCAATAACAAATGAAGAAGTAGAAGCAGTAATTGAAAAACTCCCAGCAAACAAAACTCCTGGTTTGGATGGCCTCACAGGGGAGTTTTACCAAACATTCAAAAAAGAACTAACACTGATACTCCTCAAACTATTCCAAAATACCCAAGAGGAATTAACACTTCCAATCTCTTTCTATGAGGCCAGCATTATCCTAACTCTGAAACCAGAAAAAGACACTACAAAGAAAGAGAACTACAGAACAATATCCCTGATGAACATGGATGCCAAAATCCTCAGCAAAATATTAGCAAATTGGATCCAGCAATATATTAAAAGGATCATACACCTTGATCAAGTGTGATTCACTCCAGAGATGCAAAACTAGTACAATATTCACAAATCAATAAACATGATACATCACATAAACAAATTGAAGACAAAACACACACAATCATATCAATAGATGCAGAAAAAGCATTTGACAAAATCCAACACCCATTTTTTATAAAAACTCTCAGCAAAGTGGCAATAGAGGAAGCACATCTCAACATAATAAAGGCCATATATGGCAAGCCTAAAGCCAACGTCATACTCAATAGGTAAAAACTAAAGCCATTTCCCCTAAGAACAGGAACTAGACAGGGACATCTGGTTTCACCACTCTTATTCAACATAGTACTGGAAGTTCTTACCACAGTTATTAGACAAGAATTAGAAATAAAAGGCATCCAAATTGGAAAGGAGGAAGTAAAACTCTTATTATTTGCAGATGACATGATAGCATACATAGAAAATCCTAAAGACTCTACCCAAAACTACTAGATTTAATAAAAGAATTTGGCAATTATAGCAGGATAAAAAATTAACACCCAGAAACCAATGGTATTTTTATACATCAATAATGAATTCTCAAAAAGAGAAACTATACAAACATTCCCATTTTTGCAGCAAAAAATAAAAATAAAAAACAAGATACTTAGGAATAAAGTTCAGCAAGGATATAGTAAAAGACTTGCACTTGGAAAACTACTGGACATTGAAAAAAGAGATAGAGGAAGATATACATAAGTGGAAGAATATGCTATGTTCATGGATTGGTATATTAATGTAATTAAAATGTCTTTACTACTCAAAGCAATTTACAGATTCAATCCCTATTAAAATACCCACAACATATTACACAGATTCTGAAGAAATACTCCAAAAATTTATGTGGAACCAAAAAAGATCTCAAACAGCTGCAGCAATATTGAGAAAGAAGAACAAAGTTGGAGGGATCACAATACCAGATATTAAGTTATACTACAAAGTCACTGTAATCAATAGTCTGGTACTGGTACATGAATTGGCATATAGATCAATGGAACAGAACAAAGACCCAAGAAATCGATTGAAGCTACTGTGCTCAATTAATATTTGAAAAAGTAGGCAAGAACATACAATGGAGACAAATTCTAATAAATGGTGCTGGAAAATTAGACATGCAAAAACATGAAACTGGACACCATTGTGGGAACCGTGTCAGGTCCTCAGGTAGTCAAGGCTGGTGGGAGCACAGAGGCCTTGTTATCAGTACACCAGAATGGCCAAAGGCTGCTCTGGGCATGTGTCTAAACATGATGTTCAAGGACTCTAAGCCTGGGAATCCAAATCAGGCCAAGAAACCATGAGTGGGTGCAAGGACACACGGTACACTGTGCCCTTCAGTAACCAGTATGATTGATGTCACTATTGGCAGGAAGCCTTCTTTGTCTAAGTAGGGTAAAAGTAGGTTACTGACCAGCTAGTTTACTCAAGTATGAAGAGAGAGCAGCTAGGATGGAGTGTGGGAAGAAGTCTGCTAGAGAGAGCAGCTGGGCAGGAAAGACAGGAGAAGCTGCTGAGCTGGAGAGCTCAGGTATCACCAGGATATGAGGCAGTGAGTCTAGGAGGCAGCATGTGGCTGCTCAGATAATAGATGTGGGTACGGAGACTAATGCTGCTTTATGGGAAAGATATGTATTTACCAGCCGGTGTCCAGCTGCCTCTTTTATGGACTTTGCTGTAAGGACTATTCTTGTCTGATGACTACGTGGCCACTGGCTTCAGCAATAGACTCATTCTTATACACCCACAACTTCCCAAGGCTTCTCTGTCTCCTAAGACCCTTTGACAAGCTCTGCCCAGACTTAGAGCTACTCAGAGCACTAGAGCTCGTGCAGGAGTCTGGCTGTGCTCTGATAACCATACACAAAAATAAACCAAAATGGATAAAAGACTTAAATGTAAGTTGTGAAACCATAAACATCCTAGAAGAAACCATAGGCAGCAAAATCTCAGACATCTCTCCTAGCAATATATTTATGGATACATCTCATAGGGCAAAGGAACCTAAGGAGAAAAGAAACAAATGAGACCACATCAAAATAAAAAGCTTCTGCACAGTGAAAGAAACCATCATCCAAATGAAAAGGGAGCCCACTGTATGAGAGAACATATTTTGCAATGATACATCTGATAAAGGGTTAATATCCAAAATATATAAGGAACTCATACAATTTAACAAAAAGAAGACAAATAATCCTATTAAAAATGGGCAAAGGACCTAAATAGACACTTTGGATACAAAAGTTGTACATTCACACCATGGAATACTAGGCAGCAGTAAAAAAGAAGGATATCTCTCTTTTGATATGGAGGGACCTGGAGAGTATTATACTAAGTGAAATAAGGCAGTCAGATCACATGATCTCACTCATATGTGGAATCTAATGAAAAAAATAAACTGTTGAACAAAATAGATCCAGAGATATAAAAGCATGGAACAGACTGTGTACTTTCAGAGGGAAGGCAGGGGTGGGTGGGTGGGTGGAAAGAGGTCAAGCAAAAAACTTGTACGCATTTATGCGTATCCCATGGACACAGACAACAGGGTGATGGAGGCCTGAGGCAGGGTAGAAGGCAGGCAATAAGGGATCAATGGGATATATATATATATATATATATATATATATATATATATATATATATTTTCAACAATAAATACTTTAAAAATAAGTAAATAAATAAATTAAATTAAATGCCTATGTACTTCTCTTTATCTTCATGCATTTGAGGGTTCCTCTCTGTGTTTCTTTTTTTTTAAGATTTTAAAAAATTATTAAATTTATTGAGGTGACATTGGTTAATAGGATCATATAGGTTTCAGGTGTAAATTTCTATGTTACAAGATCTGTATATTGCACTGTGTGCCCACCACCCAAAATTAAATCATCTTCCATCACCATATATTAGGCCCCCTTTACCTCAAACTCCCCACTCTTTTGTTACTAATAGTGTATAGATTTGATTTTATTTTATCTTTTTTTATTGATTTTTTTTTTTTAAGAGATTCAGGAAGGGAGAGGGAGAGTGAGATAGAAGCATCAATGACGGAAGAGAATCATTGATTGGCTGTCTCCTGCACGCCTCCCTCCCCCCAAACCCTCAACCCTGTGGGGGTCGAGTCTGAAACCCAGGCATGTGCCCTTGACTGAAATCGAACCTAGGACCCTTCAGTTTGCAGGCCAATGCTCTAATCCACTGAGTCAAACCAGCTAGGGCAGTGGTTTATAGATTTTAGATTTTACTTCTGTAATGATAGCTTGAATATATGGAACAAATCCTCTTGGATTTAACCCTATCTGGGTGGATGTGTGGTCATCTAAATAACAATTCACTGTTATACTCTTATACTTGTAAAGAATTATTGTCGAGTAAGACTCCCTCCACGTTCTGCGTGGAGTAGGGTTCGGTATCTGAAAGAGGAGCCGCACAACAAATGAGAGAAAAAGACACGAGATAATTTTGCAATATTGGGGGACCAGGCGGGCAAGTCCCGAAGGACTTCCTCCACTGCTCAGGCTGCTCCAATCTTTTATTGATCTGGAGTAGCCCTTAGGGTAAGGAGGTTTCAATGACACACAGATCAGCAGACAATTTCCAGGAATAGACAAAGTATCTGATTAGCTCATCAATAGATTTCCGGGAGTAGGCAGAGTATCTGGTTAACAATAATCAACAAGGATCTACACAAGTATCTAAGGAATTAAGGGAACTAAGGTGGGGATGCTTCAGCTATTATTACCTAAATTAACGGGGTGGTGCACAGTTCTGACCTTTGCTAGGACTTCAAAGGTTACTAGCTTTTGGGGGGGTCTCTGTCTAAACTCAGCTAGTGAAGACAATGAATGGACTCCGGCAAATTATGGCAAGAGATTTAGTTATTAAAGGTTTAAACTGTACCATGTGGTGGAATCTCAGGGGGAAGTTGGAGGTGGGTGGGTGGTTTGAAAAAGATCAACCAAAGAACTTTATGCATACATGCATAACACATGGATACAGACAATAGAGTGGTGAAGGCCTGGGGCAGGGGAAGAGGGTGGACGGATTAGAAAGGGTCAATGGAGGAGAAAAGGGTACATATGTAATACTTTCAACAATAAAGATTTAATTTTAAAAAAAGAAGTTACAAGCCTAGGGCATGACTACCCACCATGATCAGCTAGGAATTTATGATCAGATCACACAGGGAGTTTACTTGTGTAAAACTCCTTTTTTTCATCCATAGGTAGAACATTATAAATAAGGTGGCCTATAAGCTGCTGGATTGATGGAAATGCCACACAAGTGAAAAGTTCAGAGTTGTAGATGAGGGATTCCAGCAATTATTGAAGAACTGAGTTCAAAGAGAAAAGAGTATAGGGCTGAGGGCAGAACCTTCATGAGATCCTGCTGCAAAGGTGGAAAAGAGGTGGCATACCGGCCACAACCTCCTTCTTTGAGTGACTATTGCTTCCTTACACACTGAAAATGTTGTTCACTAAAACATAGATTATTACAAACAGTTTGAAATTACATCAGTAGGAAGAAACTGAAAGGGCGAGTCATCGTGGGGCTTACGTGGGCCGGCCGCCGGGCCCCATGAGGCACAGCCTGACCACACTGCTGGCGGCCTCGGGCACCGACTCCTCAGCCCACGGCGGGAGCCTGGCGCAAGCCACCCACCCACCGCCCCCGGACCGGACCCACGCGGCGGCGGCAGGGCGGGGCGCGTGCCCTCGCCCGAGGAGATGGAGGAGGAGGCGATCACCGGCGCCCCCGGGAATGAGACGGAGGACGTGGACTTCCTGTCTGGGCTGGAACTGGTCGATCTGCTGGACCGCCGGCAACCGGACTGGCCCCTGGAGCCCGGGCTAAGCTCGCCCTTGGGGGGGGGGCGAGGACTGCACTCTCCATCTTGCCCTGGGTCCTCCATTTTTGGGCAGAGCCATGTGCTTGGTGGGGGCTTCTTCCCAGAGGCCCAGGCCTCTGCTGGGCACACCCAGGATTTCTCTGGACTAACCAATGATAATCAAGGGAAGTGCATGCCATCAATATGACCACATCCTGTGTAACAAGACCCAACTCGTGCCTGGCCAATCAGCGGGGCCCACAGTCCCCTCCCCTGCCCTAACTATAAAACCCACAATCCCATCAGGCCTCACTCTCTTTCGGCCACTGGGCTTACCGTTGTTGTATCGGTGAGTGTGGTCGGGGAACTGAACTAGTTCGAAATGAAGGACTCTTTGCTTTTGCATCGGACTCGCTGGCTCCCTGATGGGCTTTTTGGGAACCTTGAAATCTGGGCACAACAGAAACCTTCCCACAGTTGCCTGAAGGATATAAGTCATATAGATTTTTAAGCCAAGTTAGAGCTTCGGGATAGCGGTTTTTAAAGACAACATTTCACATCTACCTTAACTTTGTAGTTCCCAAGGAAACAGAGCCCTGGGTCCATTTGTAGTTTAGACCTGATGTCACAGGTCTGTTTTATTTGGAGTCCACTGCTAACAACAACAACAAAAAAATTAAACTAAGTAAATTCAAATATCTAATTGGCTTTATTAAGATATTCATGTATCAGGGAGCATTCTATTGAGCAACTAGAAGGGGACTCTGAGGAATTGTACAAAATGGAAGGATTTTATAGGAAGAACAGTGGGGCAAAGGAGTTATTATCAAAAGGAAACTAAGGATTATTTTTGGACCAATACATCTTTTCTTAGAGGGAAGAGAAGGGGAAGAATTTTTATTGTGTAGATTGCCTCTTATTTTTATGAGGAATGGAGAAGGGCTATGTGACATTACCTTACTGGTCCTTGATCAGAAAATTTCATATTGGTTGATTAAGATTATGTTTCTGGAAGAGATTGAAACTACAATTAAATCAGGTATTAAACTAAGTTTGGTATCCTGGGCTTTTAACACCAGTGAAGCTATTTGCGGCCTCTGCTTTCAAGCAACAGCTCACCGCCCAAGTTGCATAGAAACCAATACTGCGGCCCCAGATTTTGAGGGGGGGAAAAAGGTCCACCAGCAAGGAAACAAGAGGCAAAGCTCAAATCTGTTTCCCCATCCCTGGTCCAGAGTGAGATTTTTTTTTTTTTTTAAAGGGAGGGGAATCTATTTCCTTATTTTTATTCTTCTTCCTTTTTTAACATTTTTTTTTCTTTTTTAAGCCTCACTCAAGGATATTTTTTCCATTGATTTTTAAACAGAGTGGAAGGGAGGGAGAGAGACACAGAGATAGAAAAATTGAAGTGAGAGAGACACATCCATTAGTTGCCTCCTGCACATGACTGAGCCTGCAACTGGCTTACCAGGTACATGCCCTTGACCAGAATCAAACCCAGGAATCCTGAGTCCACAGGCCTACACTCTATCCTCTGAGCAAAACCGGCTAGGGTAAGAGTGAGATTTAAGAGGTTGAGGGAAACAGGCTGGTTTGCAGAAGCGCTGGCAGGGCAAGTTTCAATGGGAGAACTTTGGAACTTGGGCATTTATGGTAAGATATGGTAACGGACTTTATTATTGGATCTTCCTGGAAAACAGATTCTTAGCTTCTGAAAGGGGTTCTTTAGTTCCTTGAGGGGGGAGAGGGGAGAAAGGTTGAAACTTTGGTTCCAGGTGTTATTGGAGGTCAAAATTCCATCCTCTACGTAAGCTTGTCCTATTGTCTCTGAAAAACAACTCAGTATCTTGTTAGGAACAGAATAAGACCAGTTTGAACTGATTCTGCAGTTACACCTGTGGTTCTCTTTTTCTTTAACACTATTAAAATACAGCTTCATTTAAAATTTTTAAAATCTATTTTTATTAATTTCAGAAAGGAAGGGAGAGGGAGAGATAGAAACATCAATGACAAGAGAGAATCCTTGATCAGCTGCCCCCTGCACACCCCATTGGGGATTAAGCCCACAACCTGGGCATGTGCCCTTGACTGGAATCCAACCTGGGACCCTTCAGTCCTCAGGCCACTGCTCTATTTACTGAGCGAAACCAGCCAGGGCTTAAATTTTATGTGAACTCCACACTTTCCCCCCAAACCCTGTAACAACTCCACCTTTTCCTTTGTGAACCCTGAGGACTAAGACGGGTTACTGGTGGCTAACTTGGCAAAAAAAAGAAAAGAGCCCTAACCGGTTTGGCTCAATGGATAGAGCGTCGGCCTGCGGACTGAAGGGTCCCAGGTTCAATTCCAGTCGAGGGTATGTACCTTGGTTGCGGGCACATCCCCAGTGGGGAGCATGCAGGAGGCAGCTGATCGATGTTTCTAACTCTCTATCCCTCTCCCTTCCTCTCTGTAAAAAAATCAATAAAATATTTTTTTAAAAAAAAAGAAAGAAAAGAGAAAAGGAAAGAAGAGAAAAGAAAGAAAAAAGAAAAGAAAGAAGCAAAGCCTAGCAGTCATTTCTGCACATGGGTCTTCTCAGCAAACTGCACTTTGCAGAGAAGCCTCTACACTAGGCTGCCTCTGTGCTACTAAACTGTTTGCCTGAACTGGGTTTCTGAGCCAGCCTTATAAAGGAGTTTCTAGAGTCCTAGTTCAACTATAAGACTGAAGCTTTCCCCATCCAATCAGAGCTGTGCAACTCTGACAATCAGGGGAGCTCTATTCTGACCAATCAGGGATCAGGGGCCAGGACTTCTATCTATATAAGTCAGCTCCTTGCTGGTTTAGAACCAGCTCCAGGCTGGAGCTGGAGTGCCTACTGAGAAACTTGAAGTGGGCCACACAGACAGACAAGCAGGTAGGGGTGGGCAGAGCAGAGCAGAGCTGCCTAGCTGAAGAGGGGCCTGGCCACAGGGCCCCCTGGCTTGTGCTGTAACATTGCAGAGTATGACAAAAATGGGTTTACAAGTGTGAATATGTGGATACAGATGTTTTTCTTTTTTCTTATTAAAATTGGTTCTAATGGTCACAAAATTCTGTGACAGATTTTGGTCAAATTGTTTCCATTAAAACAGTGGTTCTCAACCTTGGCTGCACATTAGAATCACCTGGGAATCTTTTTAAAATCCTGATTTCTGGGCCTCATCCTCTGGAAATTCTGTTTCTTTGTTACTAATGTTGTGGCCCCACCCCATAACAAAAAAACAAAAACAAAAAAAACCCACCAGAATTTCTGGAGGGTGAGGCCCAGAAATCAGGATTTTAAAAAGATTCCCAGGTGATTCTAATGTGCAGCCAAGGTTGAGAACCACTGCCTTAAAAGGTACTGATTTTAAAAACTAACACCTTAAAAACTGCCCCCCCCCACAAAAAACACAAATGGTCCACAAAACATTCTCTTTTCCTTCTGAAGGTTTTATGATGCATTGTAATCAATAACCAGCCTTTTACTATTAACGTTAAATGCCAATTGAGACAAACATTTCTGAGGCCATTCTTCCACCATGATTAAGACTGGGGTGGCAGGTATTGGGGATAATATTCATTTAGCCTTCTGAGCTTTCTGGGCAGACGTGGTGACTTTGCCAGCTCTAGCTGCCTTCTTGTCCACGGCTTTGATGACACCAATAGCAACTGTCGCATGTCACGAACAGCAGAACAGCCCAGAGGAGGATAGTCAGAGAAGCTCTCAACACACATGGGCTTGCTAGGAGCCATATATATATAGATGATGGCAGCATCACCAAATTCAAAAACCTAGGGCCATCTTCCAGCTTTTTCCCAGAATGACAACCAATCTTCTCTTTCAGCTCAGCAAATTTGCAAGCTATATGAGTGGTGTGACAATCCAGCACAGGTGGATAGCCAGCACTGATTTGGCCTGGATGGTTCAGGATAATCACCTGAGCTATGAAGCCAGCTGCTTCCATAGGTGGGTCATTTTTGCTGTCACCAGCCACACTGCCATGACAAGCATCTTTGACAGACATGTTCTTGTCACTGTCCCCAGGAAGAGCTTCACGCAAAGCTTCATGGTGCATTTCAATAGGCTTCACTTCAGTTGTAACGTTGACTAGAGCAAAGGTAACCACCATGCTGGTTTGAGAACACCAGTTTCCATTAGGCCCACAGGAACAGTAGGCATATCACCAGTTTTATAGACATCCTGGAAAGGCAGATTCAGGGGCTTGTCAGTTGGACGAGTTGGTGGCAGGATACAATCTAGATCTTCAAGTAGTGTGGTTCCACTGGCATTGCTATCTTTACCGGTGACTTTCCATCCCTTGAACCAAGGCATATTAGCACTTGGCTCCAGAAATTGGCACAAATGGTACTGTGTCAAGATTGTAGCCAATTTTTTGCTGACATCTTTAACAATTTTCTCGTAGCTTTTCTGGCTATAGGGTGGCTCAATAGAATCCATTTTGTTAACACCAACAATCAGTTTCACACCCAGTGTGTAAGCCAGAAGGGCATGCTCCTGGGTCTGCCCATTCTTGGAGACACCAACAGCAACAATCAGGACAGCACAGTCTGCCTGGTATATGCCTGTAATCATGTTTTTGATGAAGTCTCTGTGTCCTGGGGCATCAATGATGGTCACATAATACTGGCTGGTCTCAAATTTCCATGGGAAGATATCAATGGTGATATTCAGCTTTCAGTTTATTCAAGACCCAGGCATATTTGAAGGAGTCCTTCCCCATCTCCGCAGCCTCCTTCTCAAATTTTTCAATGGTTTTTTTGTAAATCCCACTCTGATTTATAGATCAGATAGCCAGCAGTGGTAGACTTTCTAGAATCTACACCTGTCCAATGATGAAGATGTTTATATGAATCTTTTCCTTTCCTATTTTGGGTTTAATTTAGTGGTAGTTTTCACAACATCTGTGTTCTGGCAGCAAACCCTTTGCAAAAAAGCCACAGTTTATTCTTGTATTTTGTTTATAATTTACTGCATTATGTCCCCTACAAACAACTGTAAACATACTTTTGCCTCAATCTGCATTGAGTTGTTCCATAGCAGTGTTGTTTTCACAGCTATACTGTATTACTGTTGAGCTGTGGCACTAAATAAAGTTTTCTTCTTCACTGCATCCCAAATTGGGAGGTCCCATTGCATTGGCACCAACATCGGTGGACACCTTTGTTTGGGTAGATACTCCACAGATCCCCTGGTGTGACATTTCCCTCATTGCAGTGGATCCAACCTGAATCTGTTGAACAATGGTTTTATTTTTGGAGGTATTAGGACGATTGGGCAAGGGCAGTGAGCATTGAAGGTTTTCATAGTTCGAGCCTACACACAAAGTCAAAACCAGAGGAAGGGTTTCCAATTATCTTTCGCTGTTCTTTCATAGCACTGCAGAGCCACTTCCATGGGAGAGCCATTATGGCATCTTTCTAAAAACAGAAGGCAAAATCAACTGTGGAGTGGTTTTCTTTAGATATGTAACCCACAAATTTATCCCGGCCCTTTGAAGCTATCTTCACACTCCAGGGTCCTCATTCCTCCAGTGTTGAAACTGTAAGTTCCTTTTTGTTCATTATGGAGGAGGAAGGACCTCTGATTGATTGACAGCCTTCTCCCACCTCATACTATTTATTCTTCCACATTTCTCCTCAGAAGAAATTTTTTTCTTTTCTTTCTCCTGTCTTCTGAAACCACTCTCTCAGGAAAGAACAACTATTAAACTAGAGAGCATGTCCCACCCTTCATTCAAATCTTCCCTTTTCTGGTCAAGGCTGGCTACGAATCCATTTTATCTCCAGACGAAAGAGAAAGCAAACATTCCTTATTGGAATATAGTATTTTACTTAAACAAATGAAAAAAAAAATGACAACGTGGTTTTTAACAAATCCATTGTTCCCTAGAGAAAGCTAAGTGCGTCCGTCTGCCTCAGCTCGGGATTGCTGCCGCCTGGCGCCAGCGGGAGCCGAGGCCGGGTGACTAGACCTGGAGCGAGCTGCCAGCAAAACTTGAATCCGCGACCGCCGGGCGAAAAGCGACGGCGCGGCCCAGCGCGGGCAACGATTGGTCGCCGGACCGAGCCTCCGCGACTGCGCAGTGATCCTCGCGCGCCGCCCCTCCCGCCGCCGCGTCGCGGGTCTGTGGCTCTAGAAGTGACTGGGGTCAGCCGTCAAGCAGACAGCCGAGCGAGGAGGCGGTGGGCCATCCTGCTCCCTCCAAGGAAGGAGGGGACCGCTTTCCTGTCTCCCAGAACCTGCAGTCTGCCCAGGCCGGTGAGGGGGAAGCTGAGGAGCTGCGCCGTGGACGCTCCACCCGGTGCCGCCACCGCCACCGCCACGGCTGCCATGATGGATCGGAAGTGAGCCTCTGGGCGAGGTTGTCAGCGCTTCCAGTCTCCGTCCTCCTCCGCCTCCTCCGGGGAAAGTGCGACCCCGGGGACTGATTCTCTCGACCTTCGCGACCCTAGACCCTCAGCCCGGGCCTGCTTCCTCCCGGACTGAGCGGCAGGGAGTGGCTCCCGGCCTCCGGCCCCGGCAGCGAGGAAGATGGCGGACCCGGCAGAGTGCAACATCAAAGTGATGTGTCGCTTCAGACCTCTCAACGAGTCTGAAGTGAACCGCGGCGATAAGTACATCGCCAAGTTTCAGGGAGAAGACACGGTCATGATCGCGGTGAGTTGCCGCCGTCCCGCTGCTTCGGGCCTGGCTGGGCCTGGAAGTTCCGGGGAGTGGTAGGGTGCAGAATGTAGAGGGAGCTGTCGTGTCCCCGACTGTCCCCGGTGTTTTCCGGGTCAGATAACCCGGCACCGGGAGACTGCGCAGCTCCGCAGGTGTTCCCGGGGCGCCCCCACCCCGGGCTTCCGTGCAGGGTGATGGGAGGCGCCTGGTCTCAGTCCGGGACACTCCCTCACCTGGGGCGCTGGAGGAACTGTTTCGGGAGCAAGTTTAGTGTGTGTTTACTGTTGCTGATGGCTGTTGGGGTTTTGGACTTCCCCCAATTTACCATATATAAAATATCTAAGATTAAAATTCAGCTAGTAACGTGGCGGTATCTTAAAATATTAAAGACAGTTTTATAGAAACTGTGTTGAACCCTATTGTTTTCCCCGCGGGAGGAGGAAAAACTACCAAAAAACTACAAATAATACCTTTACCTCAAAATGTTTACCTGCCCACCTTTTGTTAACAATTGAGAAAGACTAAGAGGAACTAGTATATAAAAAGAAATAGTGCGTTTTCTTTTAAAATCGGAGTGATCAAGTTTGTTGCAAATGTGGTTACTTCAGGTTGGGTCAAGCAAGTGCTCAGAAAGACCCATAATCTCATCCTTGCTGGGTTTTATTTGGTAACGGTGTAGGTGAGAGTGTTAACTTTTTGTGTGTATATCAGAGTAATGTAAAAGGAAGGTTTTTGTTTTGTTTTTTAAAATATATTTTTATTGATTTCAGAGAGAGAGGGAGGAGATAGAAACATTAGTGATGAGAGAGAATCATTGATTGGCTGCCTCCTGCAGGGTGCCTTGAGCCTGCAACCCAGACAAGTGCCTTTGAGCAGAATCAAACCTGGACCCTTCAGTCCGCAGGCTGACGCTCTACCCATGGGGCTAAACCAACTAGGGCTAAAAAGAAAATTTTTTTAAACGATAAAATTTGACCAGTAAATTAGATTTCGTGTTGGTATTAGATTCCTACTTCTGTAATTAATATCTACCCTCAAGAAAGTTGAGCCCTAGCCGGTTTGGCTCAGTGGATAGAGCATGGGCCTGCAGACCGAAGGGTCCCAGGTTCGATTCAGGTCCTTCCTCCTCGGCCTGGCCTCTGTTTGGACGCTTGCAGGAGGCAACCATTCAATGTTTCTTTCACATCGATATGTCTCTTTGTCTTTCCCTCTCTCTTCCACTCTCTCTAAAAATCAATGGAAAAATATCCTCGGGTGAGGATTAAAAAAAATAAGTTGATTTTGATAATCCCAAGGATGGTGAGATATTGTTCCTTTGTAGTATAAAAAAATAACATAACCAAGGTTGGCTAATCATTGTTAGGGAGATGAGAATGTAAGGTTGATTCTTCTCCCCTCCCCTCCCCTCCCCCTTCCCCTCCCCTCCCCTCCCCTCCCCTCCCTCCCCTCCCCTCCCCTCCCCTCCCTCCCCTCCCCTCCCCCCTCCCCTCCCTTCCCCCCCTCCCCTCCCCTCCCCCCCCTCCCCTCCCCTCCCCTCCCCTCCCCTCCCCTCTCTCTCTGAGATCATCTCTGGTATTGACAAGTCTCAAATAGCACTCCCACTTCAAGGAGGTTAAAATGGAAACTAAGATACTGCATACAGAGCAGTGTAATTAAAAATTAAATCTTTCTTGGTTATGCCATATACCAGGACTTTTTTCTACATTGTTATCATGGCACAAAATTTTAATGTTAATTTTTCCTAATTGCATTTCGTATTTAATATATTATTTGCACAGTTTAATTTGGAAATAGGACAAAGGAGTCATGGGACAGTGATAATTAAAAGCGTTGGCATATTATACAAGACTGAAGTTTAAAGTTCTTTATAGTTTTTATGTGAAAGTTTAGGTCTAGTGAATGAATGTTGATTCATATTGCTTGTTAGGCATTTGACAAACAAGTCATTAGGTTAGTAACAACTGCCAGTTCTGTGTGTAGACTGCACGCTGGTTCTTCGTTAACAAAGTCCAGAAGAAAAACTCATTATAAATGACATCATAGTGAGGCCAAGAAGTTAAATACAATAGTAGTCACCCTTTTCCTTTAGAATGATGTATTTTACATGGAATCAAAAGGTTTACAAGGCCTGGATTGTTAGTTGGCAAACATGAGGCTACTAGTTTCTCGAGTTTGTGTGATTACTCAACCTTAACAGTGCTTGACATAAAGCTGTTTTCCTTTTTGACTTGTATTAGGAATGATTTTTAGTGTGTGCTTACACAAATCTATAAGTATAACCAAGTTGTTTTTTTTATATTAGAATTTAGGATTCACAAAATGTTTAAGATTAGGTTAAAAGGCAGCCCAAAAATGACAAAATCAAATAGTTAAAACAAGTGATTACCACAAGAAACACACATTTATGCTAAGTTGTTTCCTTTGGATAGTTATTTTAAGTGTCTTGCATGTTTACTTAATAAAGTAAAAAGTAAATAAATATCAATAGTAATATAAATAATGGATAGATGATAGAGCTGTGAAACAGTGAACAGTTAAGTTGGCCTTTAGGCAAGCATTTTAGTCCAGTTTTAAAATTTGTGTAAGCAGAAATATATTACAACTGAGTGACAAAGCCTTTAGAAATATAAAACAATGTGTTTAGTTCATTATTTTCAGGAACTAATATTTTGCACAGAATAATATGTCATTAATTACTCAGGTCTCATTTTTGTTCACTTTTTAAAATTATATTATTTTTTAAAGGTTGTTTGGGAATTTATAAGAGCTATTGGGGAAAGTAAATTAGCCTCTAAATAAAATCTTCTCGGTTTGTTTTGTTTGGATCTTGATCCTGATTCAAAATATATAGTTTAAGAAGGAATTGCTGCAATGCAGAATTTAAAACTAAAATATTCTATACATTTTAAAAGTTTTTTAAAACATTTATTTCTCTTGATTTGAGAGGGAAAGAGAAAGTGGGGGAGAGAGAGAAACATCAATGATGAGAGAGAATCATCAGTAGGCTGCCTCCACCCGAGTATGTGCCCTGACCCAGAATCGAACCATGACCTCCTGGCTCATAGGTCAATGCTCAACCACTGAGCCCCACTGGCCAGGCCATTTAAAAAGTTTTTACAGCCCTGACCGGTTTGGCTCAGTGGATAGAGCGTCGGCCTGCGGACTGAAGGGTCCCAGGTTAGATTCCGGTCAAGGGCACATACCTTGGTTGTGGGCACATCCCCAGGAGGGGTGTGTGCAGGAGGCAGCTGATCGATGTTTCTCTCTCATCGATGTTTCTAACTCTCTATCCCTCTCCCTTCCTCTCTGTAAAAAATCAATAAAATATATTAAAAAAATAAAAATAAAAAGTTTTTACAGTCTTTTAGTTGAATCAAATTTAAAGAATAAATATTTTGGTTTATAATGTTACTGAGTTATAAGTATGTTCAGTGCTCATGTAGAAAATCATTTTTAAGGATTCTGATTTTTATCTAAGTTTGTTTTCCAATATTTTGTCCAAATTTTTTCCTGTTATTCAAGTAATTTTTAATACTAGAGGCCCAGTGCATGGATTCGTGCACTGGTGGGGTCCCTCGGCCTGGCCTGCGGGGATCGGGCCGAAATCAGCTCTCTGACATCCCCCGAGGGGTCCCAAATTGTGAAAGGGAGGTTCTTGGGTGACTGCACCCTGGAATCGGGCTCTCCTCTCTGGTTCCGGGTGTGTCACCCGAGAACTGCAGCTCCCAAGTCACCGCAGCTCTGCAGCTCCTGTGTTGAGCGTCTGCCCCCTGGTGGTCAGTGCACATCATAGTTACTGGTTGGAGCATCTGCCCCCTGGTGGTTATAGCTAACGGTCAGACGGTCAGACAGTCACTTAGACTTTTATATATATAGATTATGTGACTGCATGGCAGGCAAATCTTGTAATCTTATCGTGTTTCCCTGTTGTGCCATTTTTCATACAGTTTTTTTTGTTTTTTAGTTTGCGAAGTTCTATAATTATCACATTGAATGAAGTAAGCGAATTTTTTTATGAAAACCTTTAAATGATACTAGAATATATTTGCTTTAAATGAAAAAAACTTGATAACTCACAAGGAGGATAGGGAAACTCCTTATGTAATTCTCATGAACCTGCTGAAAGCAGAAAAAAAATCCATTGAAAAAAATTATTCCTATATTTATGTGTTATAAAAGTGGAACATTCACACTTGTGTTAAGTGTCTTTACTAGTCATTGTTCTTTTTTTTTTAAATTTTTTTTTTTATTGATTTTTTACAGAGAGGAAGGGAGAGAGATAGAGAGCTAGAAACATCGATGAGAGAGAAACATCAATCAGCTGCCTCTTGCACATCTCCTACTGGGGATGTGCCCGCAACCCAGGTACATGCCCTTGACCGGAATCGAATCCGGGACCCTTCAGTCCGCAGGCCGACGCTCTATCCACTGAGCCAAACCGGTTTTGGCATCATTGTTCTTTATGTAATATACTGTATAGGCTGCCAGAACCAAAAAAAGGCTGTGGTACTTAGTTAATTGAAAGCAGAGAACAAACCTAATTAGATTATCTTGCCCAGTTCCTTGCCTTCAGTACAATAGGATTTCCCTTTTTAAGTGAATGATGATTTGGTGTTTGATCCTGTTTACCTTTTTTATATTTAAATTTATTGAATTTAGAGAGAGAGGTAGAGAGAGAGAGAAACATTAATTTGTTATTCCACTCATTTATGCATTCATTGGTTGATCCTTGTTGCCCTGACCAGGGCTCAAACCCGCAACCTTGGCAAATCAGGGGGACGCTCTACCCAACTGAGTTCCTTGGCCAGGGCTGCTCCTGTTTACCTTAACAGTGAAAATTTAAAGAGAATAAGGAGTCATTATCCCATACCTTTACAATTTGGGTTGTTAGCCCATAATCTGTGTCAAACTAAGGAAAATATAGTATCCTATAATCTCCTGTGATTACTACAGTGAGGCTTTGACTTATGAGTTTAATTCGTTCCGTGACGGAGCTCGTAACTCAAATTACTTGTATGTCAAATCAAAAAGTGAACGAATGAGACACATGATGCTGGGCTGATGTTGTGGTGTTCACTGTGACGTTCGCTGCGCCAACTAGCGGTGGGGTATCTGAAGCTGGCTCGTAACGAATTTTAGCTCGCAACTCAAAGCAAAAAATCGGCTGAGAGACGGCTCGTATCTCGAAAAACTCGTTAGTCGGGACACTCGTAAGTCAAGGCTCCACTGTATTCAGAAATCCAAAAGAGGTGTATCCATGCCAGAAGGGACTCCTTTGTAACCTAATTTGGTCTTTAGCCTAGTCCAGGAGTGGGCAACCCCTGGCATGCATGCCAAACATGGCACGCCAGTAACTTTTGCTGGCATGCGAAATCCTCTCTTATAATCTTCCATTTACAATTTTTGTGAACATTTGAATGACTTAAATGTGAAATTACAAGGAACTGGCAAGACACTTGATGTTATGTTTGCTTACATAAAGACTTGTGAAAAGAAACTGGAAGTCTTTAAGAGGGATGTGGATGGTGAGAGATTTAGATATTTCCCAAACTTCAAGAGGCACATCAAAGACCTCCCAAACGATGACAGAACAGACTGCCAAAGCCTTCAAAAGCTGTTTTTAAACATCATCGAGTCAACTGTTGAGCAGTTCTTCTCAAGATTTGCGAAATTCAGAGAATTGGAAGAGAAAGCAAAATTCATGAGGTTTCCATAGAGCATGAAACTGGAGGAACTAAACTTACAAATGTTTTCATGGATAGACATGGCTGACTTTGAAATGCAGTTGATTGAATTTCAGAGTCGCTCAATTTGGAAGCAGAAATTTATTGACCTTAGAGTTGACTTGGAAAACATTGAAGAAAAAAAAAAGCAATTCGAGACAGGAGTACCAGAGAAGAGTGTCGAAAATGAACTATTGAGGACTTGGAATGCCATTCCAGAAATTTTTTTCTGTTTGAAAAACTTTGCAACAGCGTTACTCTCCATGTTTTCATCCACATACGCTTGTGAATCTTTGTTTTCAGTGATGAATTTTGTTAAGTCTCGTAATAGGATGAAAGTAGTAGCTCGTGCATATCTCTGTAGGTCACGAAATATAAACCTGATGTGAAATCTCTGTCATCAGTGATGCAGCAGCAAAAGTCCCCCTGATAATATCAAACGGAGTCATAAAGTTTTCTGTCAGACTATCAGTGTACATGTATACATTAAAAAATAAATGTATTTTTCGTCACCATACACTGTGTTTTTGTCGCTCGAATGAATTTTATTATTTCTTCAAGGTTCTTTACATACCTACACCTTAAGAGATAACAAGTAGGAATAAACATTTCTATTTCATTTTGTCCCCTTGAAGTCTAAGTCACATGTCATTGAATCTTGTGACTTGGAGTGTCTTTGAAGATACGTAGAAATAGAGAGTATATTTCAATGCCAAGAAGCAGGTTTTAAAGTATAGATGTCAAAAAAAAAGTTTTAAGAAAAAAACCCATGTAATATACACATGTCCAGATATTGAGATTTCCTTTGTTTAAATTTATTTGAAAGATTATTAGTTTGGAAATGTGTCTTCTAGCCATTAGAAATAGATTTTATGTTTCACAAGTCTCTTTTCAGGGAGCCAGGGTCAGTTAGTAACTTTATGGCTAGATCTCTAATAAAAAATTTGCCTCGATAAAATTTTAATTTAGCCTCAAAATTTCTTTTTTTTTTTATATATGCACCACTTCTTCATTCATTTTTTTCTTTTTTTTTATTGCTTAAAGTAATACAAAGGGTATTACATATGTGTCCATTTTTCCCCCCGCCCTAGACAGTCCCCTAGCCTCCCCTACCCCCAGTGTCTTATGTCCATTGTTTATGCTTATATGCATGCATACAAGTCCTTTGGTTCATCTCTTACCCCCCTACCTCCTGTCCCCCAACCCTCCCCAGCCTTCCCGCAGCAGTTTGACAATCTGTTTGAGGCAGCTCTGCTTCTGTATCTATTATTGTTCAAAAGTTTATAATGGTCTCTATTATCCATGAATGAGTGAGATCATGTGGTATTTTTCCTTCATTGACTGGCTTATTTCACTTAGCATAATGCTCTCCAGTTCCATCCATGCCGTTGCAAATGGTAAGAGTTCCTTCCTTTTTAGAGCAGCATAGTATTCCATTGTGTAGATGTACCACAGTTTTCTAATCCATTCATCTACTGATGGGCACTTAGGCTGTTCCCAGAACTTAGCTATGGTGAATTTTGCTGCTATGAACATAGGGGTGCATATATCCTTTCTGATTGGTGTTTCTGGTTTCTTGTGATATATTCCTAGAAGTGGGATCACAGGGTCAAATGGGAGTTCCATTTTCAGTTTTTTGTTTTTTTGTTTTTGTTTTTAAATTTTTTTAAAAATATATTTTAGTGATTTTTTTTACAGAGAGGAAGGGAGAGAGATAGAGAGTCAGAAACATTGATGAGAGAGAAACATCGATCAGCTGCCAACTGCACATCTCCTACTGGGGATATGCCCGCAACCCAGGTACATGCCCTTGACCGGAATCGAACCTGGGACCTTTCAGTCCGCAGGCCGACGCTCTATCCACTGAGCCAAACCGGCTTCGGCCATTTTCAGTTTTTTGAGGAAACTCCATACTGTCTTCCATAGTGGCTGCACCAGTCTGCATTCCCACCAGCAGTGCACAAGTGTTCCTTTTTCTCCACATCCTCTCCAGCACTTGTCGTTTGTTGATTTGTTGATGATAGCCAGTCTGACAGGTGTGAGATGGTATCTCATTGTTGTTTTGATTTGCATCTCTCGGATGATTAGTGACTTTGAGCATATTTTCATATGTCTCTTGGCTTTCTGAATGTCCTCTTTTGAAAGGTGTCTATTTAGGTCCTTTGCCCATTTTTTGATTGGATTGTTTATCTTCCTTTTGTTAAGTTGTATGAGTTCCCTATAAATTTTGGAGATTAGGCCCTTATCAGATATGACATTGGCAAATATGTTTTCCCACACAGTGGGTTTTCTCGTTGTTTTGTTGATTGTCTCTTTTGCTGTGCAGAAGCTTTTTATTTTGATGTAGTCCCAGTTGTTCATTTTCTCTTTAGTTTCAAGTGCCCTAGGAGCTGTATCAGTGAAGAAATTGCTTCGGCATATGTCTGAGATTTTGTTGCCTTTGGATTCTTCTAGAATTTTTATGGTTTCCTGTCGTACATTTAAGTCCTTTATCCATTTTGAGTTTATTTTTGTGTATGGTGTAAGTTGGTGGTCTAGTTTCATTTTCTTGCATATATCTGTCCAATTTTCCCAACACCATTTATTGAAGAGACTATCTTGGCTCCATTGTATGTTCTTGCTTCCTTTGTCAAATATTAATTGAGCATATTGGTTCGGGCCGATTTCTGAGCTCTCTATTCTATTCCATTGATCTGTATGCCTATTCTTGTGCCAGTACCAGGCAGTTTTGAGAACAGTGGCTTTGTAATACATCTTGATATCTGGTATTGAGATCCCACCTACCTTGTTCTTTTTCAGGATTGCTGCAGCTATTCGGGGTCTTTTTTTATTCCAAATGAATTTTTGGAGAGTTCGTTCTAGATCTATGAAGTATGCCATTGGTATTTTAATGGGAAGTGCATTGAATTTATAGATTGCTTTGGGTAGTATGGACATTTTAATGATGTTGCTTCTACCAATCCATGAACACGGTATGTTCTTCCATCTGTTTATGTCTTCCTCTATATCTTTTTTCAACGTCCTGTAGTTTTCTGAGTAGAGGTCTTTTACCTCTTTAGTTAAGTTTATTCCTAGGTAGCTTAATTTTTTTGGTGCGATGGTAAACGGCGTTGTTTTTATAATCTCTCTTTCTGAAAGTTCACTATTGGTGTATAGAAATGCCTCAGATTTCTTGGGGTTAATTTTGTATCCTGCTACATTGCCAAATTCATATATTAAGTCTAGTAGCTTTTTGATGGAGTCTCTAGGGTTTTGTATGTATAATATCATGTCGTCTGCAAATAAGGACAGTTTTACTTCCTCTTTTCCAATTTGGATGCCTTTTATTTCTTCTTCTTGCCGAATTGCAATGGCTAACACTTCCAGTACTATGTTGAACATGAGTGGTGAGAGTGGGCATCCCTGTCTTGTTCCTGTTCTTAGGGGAAATGGTGTTAGTTTTTGTCCATTGAGTATGATGCTGGCTTTGGGCCTGTCATATATGGCTTTTATTATGTTGAGGTATGATCCTTCTACTCCCGCCTTACTGAGAGTTTTTATCAAAAATGGGTGTTGAATTCTGTCAAATGCTTTTTCTGCATCAATTGATATGACCATGTGGTTTTTTTCTTTCAATTTATTTATGTGATGTATCACGTTTATTGATTTGCGGATATTGTACCATCCTTGCATCCCTGGGATAAATCCTACTTGGTCATGGTGTATGATCTTTCTGATGTACCGCTGGATCCGATTTGCTAAGATTTTGTTGAGGATTTTGGCATCTATGTTCATGAGGGATATTGGCCTGTAATTCTCTTTCATTGTGTTGTCTTTACCTAGTTTTGGTATAAGGGTAATGCTGGCTTCGTAGAATGAGCTTGGAAGTGTTCCTTCCTCTTGAATTTTTTGTAGTAGTCTGAGGAGGATAGGTTTTAGTTCTTCCTTGAATGTTTGGTAAAACTCCCCTGTGACGCCGTCTGGTCCTGGGCTTTTGTTTGCTGGAAGCTTTTTGATGACTGCTTCAATTTCTTCCATAGTTATTGGTCTGTTGAGATTTTTAGATTCTTCCTGATTGAGTTTTGGAATGTTGTATTTTTCTAGGAATTTGTGCATTTCCTCCAGGTTGTCTAGTTTGTTGGAGTAGAGCTTATCATAGTATTTTTTAACAATCATTTGTATTTCTGTGGGGTCTGTTGTTATTTCGCCTCTATCGTTTCTGATTTTGTTTATTTGGGTCCTCTCTCTTTGCTTCTTGGTGAGTCTGGCTAGAGGTTTGTCAATCTTGTTTATCCTTTCAAAGAACCAGCTCTTGGTTTCATTGATTTTCTGTATTGTTTTTTTTGGTCTCTATGTCATTTATTTCTGCTCTAATCTTTATTATCTCCTTCCTTCTGCTCACTTTGGGGTTGTCTTGTTGCTCTCTTTCTAATTCTTTGAGTTGTAGATTTAGATGATTTACTACCATTTTTTCTTGTTTTTTTGAGATAGGCCTGTAGAGCTATAAACTTCCCTCTCAGGACTGCTTTCATTGTGTCCCATAGGTTTTGGATGGTTGTGTTTTCATTGTCATTAGTGTCCAGGATGTTTTTAATTTCTTCTTTGATCTCATTGGTAACCCAATCAGTATTTAATAGCATGCTATTCAGCTTCCAAATGTTTGAGTATTGTGGGTTGTTTTTATTGTAGTTTATTTCTAATATTATGCCATCGTGGTCTGCGAAGATGCTTTTTGTGATTTCAATCTTCTTGAATTTGGGGATACTTTGCTTGTGACCCAATATATGGTCTATTTTTGACTATGTCTTATGAGCATTTGAGTAGAATGTATATTCCCTGGCTTTGGGTAAAGTGTTCTGAAGATGTCTATTAAGTCCATCTGATCTAGTGAGTCATTTAGGATTGCTGTATCTTTGCTGATTGTTTGTCTAGAGGGCTTATTCAGTGCTGTCAGTGGTGTATTAAAGTCCCCTACTATGATTGTATTGTTGTCGATCTCTCTTTTGATATTTTCCAGGAGTTTTTTTATGAATTTGGGTGCTCCTTCATTGGGTGCATATATGTTTACCAGGGTTATATCTTCTTGTTGTATTGATCCCTTTAGTATTATGTAGTGGCCTTCCTTATCTTTTGTTATGGCCTTCACTTTGAGGTCAGTTTTGTCCGATATAAGTATTGCTACCCCAGCTTTCTTTTCTTTTCCATTTGCCTGAAAGATATTTTTCCATCCTTTCACTTTCAGTCTGTGTGAGTCCCTTCTAATGAGGTGGGTTTCTTATAGACAGTAGATGTATGGGTTATGTCTTTTTATCCATTCAGCCACTCGATGTTTTTTGTTTGGAGCATTTAGTCCGTTTACGTTTAAAGTTATTATTGAAAGGTACTTGTTTGTAGCCATTTCTTTTTTTGTGTGGCTGTTTTCTTTCTGAGCTTTTTATTTCTTCTTTTTATACCAGACCCTTTAGCATTCCTTGCATTGCTGGCTTGGTGGTGATAAACTTCCTTAGCCTTTATTTGTCTGTGAAGCTTCTTATTTCCCCTTCAAGTTTGAATGATAGCCTTGCTGGATAGAGTATTCTTGGATTTAGTCCTTTGCTTTGCATCACTTTGTAAATTTCCATCCATTCTTTTCTGGCCTGATGTGTTTCTGTTGAGAAATCATTTGATAATCTAATGGGAGATCCCTTGTATGTAACTTTCCATCTCTCTCTTGCAGCCTGTAAGATTCTCTCTTTGTCCTGAACATTTGCCATGGTAATTATGATGTGTCTTGGTGTGGGTGTTTTCGGGTTCACCTTGTTTGGGACTCTCTGGGCTTGTGTGACTTTTTTCTTCCCCACCTCAGGGAAGTTTTCTGATATTATTTCTTCGAATAGGTTTTCTAATCCTTTCCATCTTTCTGTAGTTCTGGCACCCCTATTATTCGTATGTTGTTTTGTTTCATGTTGTCCCAAAGCTCCCTGAGGCTCTCCTCCTGTCTTTTAATTTTTTTCTCCAATTGCAGTACATTTTGGGTGTGTTTTGCTTCCTTGTCTTCTAATTCACTAATTCGGTCCTCCGCTTCTCCTAGTCTACTGTTGATACTTTCAATGGTGTTTTTCATTGCAGCTATATCACTCTTCATTTCTTCTTGGGTCTTACTTAAGTTGTTGATTTTTTCATCTGTTTCTTCTAGCTTCTTGAAGAGGTCGTCGATTTTTTCCTCCATCCGGTTTATGCACTCCAGGACCCTTATTCTGAATTCTTTTTCTGTCATGTTGCATGCCTCTGTATTACTTAGCTGCTTTTCTGGAGAGTCCTCCTTCTCTTTCCTTTGGGGGTTTCTTTGTCTACCCATGTTTGATCTCACTGTCATATCTAGACGTTGAGTCGTTCAGTGGCTGCTCCCTGGGTGGCAGTGACTCCTTGGTCTGTGGTTGCTCTTCGGGTGGTTGCGGTGGCAGCTGCTCTTCAGTTGGCAGCAGCTCCTCTGGTGGGTGCTGTTCACAGCTGTGGTGGCTCTTCTGGCTGGTGGGGGGAGGCTTCACGTACAGCTGCTGTTCCTCAGCAGAGGGTGTGGTGCTCAGGAGGCTGCTGTTGCTTGGATCTGCTGCGTTAATTTAAAGGCACAAAATACAACACAACAAGGCACCACGTACCAGGCACTAAACACAAATATATTCACGATATTAATAACCCCAAATAAACGTGACCACCCGAATTAAGAGAGTTAGGGGATAAGGAAGAAGGAAGAGAAAAAGATAAAAGAGAAAAAAGAAAAGAAAAGTAGGGACCAAAAAAAGAAGTGCAAAAATGAAATTGGGAAAAAGGAGTGGGGGGAATAAAAGCGAGAAAAGAAAAGAATAAAAAAAGAGCGAAAAGAGAGAATGAAGTGGAAGAGGGGAAAAGACTTTTTATATGAGTGGAATATTCGTATAGAACTGCCACTAATCCCAACGAATTCCAGCAACAGCTCCCTGGAGATGGATGCAAACTAGAAACAACTAATACTATAATGATGAAAATAGAATGGAGGACACTAATCTCAAAATAAAATAAAGAAAAAATAAGATGGCACTTTAAAAAATGGTAAAATGGTATCAGTAATAATACTGGTTAAAAATAAGAAGGTAGTAATTAAAAGGGTAAAATCAGGTGATGGAAAAAGAAGAAAAAAAAAGAAAAAAAATTGGTTTCTTAGTTAAAAGGTGAAAAAAGAAAAAAAAATTTGCAGTAGTGAAGGTCCTTCGGTTCTTCTATTCTTCAGTCTGGCTCGCCATTAGTCCTGCCAGGCATTCAGGAGAGTGTTGAGTTTACCTGCGATACAGTGTTCCTCTGTGTTGTAAACCACAGTCCTTATTTTAAAGCAGGTCGTCTTTGTTTCCCAGACTGCCTTATTTTGTGTTTAGCAAAGAGTCAGTTTGTGGCTCAGCCTCTGGGTGGCAGTGTTCTGGGGTTGGCCTCTGAGGCTATACGGCTTCTCTATCGCATTTAAAACTGATTTGGAGAGGTCAACTATTCAGAGCTGGTTCCTTAATAGTTACCCACTCTGTGTTGTTGCTGGGATTGAAAATCCCTCTATAGGCCTGACCCTGTTAACTCCCAGGGACTGATCAGGTTATTTTAATCCTTGATCTCCTACAGGGTGGAATCTGGGTGTGGCTGTGCTCCTTGCCTGGGGGCTGGGGGGAGGTGTCTCACTCTCCAGAGAGAATGGCTGCCCCAGTCCTGGGCTCAGGGGTGTCTCAGCACTCAACTCGCTGCCACCTCTCCCGGCCCCCCTTCTCTCCTCAGTCTCTCCCCAGATTCCACTCCTCCGCACCCTCTCCGTCTCTTCAGCACAGGTGAGTGTCTGTATCCGAAATGTCCCATGAACAGGATTCAGTAAAAACAAACAAACAAACGCTGGTCGTGGAAACAGGGAAGGCTTGGTTTCTGTAAGCTCTTTTCTTACCGGCACTGCATGGTTTGGTCAGCTCTTCAGGCTGCCCCCTTTAGGCTCAGTCCTCCGTGATCACAGAACCCAGCTCTCAAATCCCAGGCGGCGCCAGGAATCCCGCCGATCTCCTTTCCCCAGTCAGGGGCTGTGCCTGTCCCAAGGGACGCGGCTGTCTGCCACGCGGTCTCCCTCCGACCCTCTGGGCTCAGAGGTCTGGCAAACTTTCCTGCCCAAATCCCTGGGTTTTTTTTTTTACCTTTCCAGGGGAGTTCTGCTCTTCCCGGCTGCAAACAGCCTCACCAGCTGAGCAATTTCGCCAATTCGGGGTGGGTGTTATTAGTTTCAGCTGCTCACTCCATTTGCTCCGGACACGACCTGGGTTGCATCTGCCTGTATCGCCGCCATCTTCAGAATCTCTTAAAATTTCTTGACTTGATGCTAAGCACAAAGTTTTTATTTAACGAGGATATAATTTCTAAGTGAATCACTAAACCCCAGCTTGATTATTTTTGTTTGCATATTCATAGTCCTGCTTTAAGAAGTTTGTATAGGTAGTTTGCACTTTTGCTATGTGGTGATTCCAGAGTAAGTAGCTACATAATGTATTTTTGAGGCGGGCTTTCCAATTACTTACTATTTTTAGCATATCTCTTTCTAAATGGTTTATAAGCACTCTTTTTTTAATTGTTATAAAAATGGAGATAAGGAGTTAAAGTTCAGTAGTGTTCATTCTGTTTTCTTAGATGTTTATTTTAATAAAATTTTGTTATTTTATTTATTTTGTAAGAATGCAGTTGTCTTCATGCTGTATGTTTTCTATTGACCTGTTATTAAATGTATATTTGGCTAGTAGCAATGTATTCTTGACGCCTTTCCAGGTTGTGAGTTCTTCAAAGCTAGAGACTGTCTCCATTTCAAGTCAGTTATCATTACTTGGTCACTTATATTAATTAGTATTCAAGACTATTATTGCCAAACCGGTTTGGCTCAGTGGATAGAGCGTTGACCTGTGGACTGAGAGGTCCCGGGTTCGATTCCGGTCAAGGGCATGTACCTTGGTTGCGGGCACATCCCCAGTGGGAGGTGTGCAGGAGGTGGCTGTTCGATGTTTCTCCCTCATCGATGTTTCTAGCTCTCTATTCCTTTCCCTTCCTCTTTGTAAAAAATCAATAAAATATATTTTAAAAAAAAGACTATTATTATTCTCTATTTTTTGAACACTACAGTCTGTACTAAAATATCATTTCTAAAATTGTTACTCATTTACAGTATCCATTGCCTTCTAGGTGGTAAATAAATATTTGCTGGATAAATGAAGAGGGGAAATTATTTTCTCTTTGCATAGGAAAAATAGCATGGTTTATCACTGGGTGATGATTGTTCTTTTGAATGTACTTGTGTTTGTTTCCAAAATTGTTTATTATGAATACATCTTGTACAATCAGTAAAATAGTAGATTGGCGCTTTTTTTTTTTTAGCCACACCTGTAGGTTTAAATGTTAATGTCTCAGTATCTTAGCAAAAGTACACGTTTATGTATGTCTTAGCCAAAGAGTAATCAGACATTGAGATGTCTTTTAATTGATGCCAGAGCTGATCACCCTTATATAATAGAGAGCTAATATGCAAATGGTCCTCACGCCCTCATGGCTCAGACAGTCAACACTGGGGAGAGAGGAATGGGGACCAGCCCGGCACAAATGAGCTTGCGAGAGAGGAATGGGGACCAACCAGGCTGTGACCCGGGAGAGGGACAAGCCACCTGCCCCGCGGTCCAGGGCGCCTGCGGCTGTGGCCTGGGTGAAGCCGCCTGCCCACGGTCCCCTGCAGCTGTGGCTGGCCCGGGTCCTGGGTGCCTGCGGCCAGATGAGGGAATCCTGGGTCCTAGGGGCAGGGTGAGGCAGAGGCGGTTAGGGCCGATCAGGCCAGCAGGGGAGCAGTTAGGGGCGATCAGGACGGTAGGGGAGCAGTTAGGGGTGATCAGGCAGGCAGGCAGAGGTGGTTAGGGGCGATCAGGCAGGCACAGGGGTTAGGGACAATCAGGCAGGCAGGCAGGCAAGCAGTTCGGAGTCAGCGGTCCCGGATTGTGAGAGGCAGTCAGACATCCACTGAGGGGTCCCAGATTGGAGAGGGTGCAGGCTGGGCTAATGGACTCTCTCCTCCTACCCTCCTCCTGTGCACGAATTTCATGCACTGGGCCTCTAGTCTTAGTATATTCATCAGGAATGCTTTCAGCTGTAGAGTGAAAACAAACAACAAAGAGAGGTTTAGTTAAGAGGTTAGTTCTCTCATAAAACGTTTAGAGATCCACCACCACCACCCCCCCCCCCCAAAAAAAAGTTTAGATAGGCTTTTGCTGCTAGTACTTATTTGATTCTTATCCTTTGTCTTCCTTAGATTGACTTTTCATCATTTTTGTCATATTTGAAAAATGGATGTTACAACTCCAGACATTTATTCCAGAAAAGAGAAAGGGCAATCTCAGCTGAGAATGGTTCTTTTCATCAGGAAAACAAGTCTTCTCCAAGACCTTCCAGCAAACCATCACTTACTTCATAGTATCCAGAACTGGGTCAAGTGGCCACTGGTTGCAAGAAAACTAGGCTAACAAGTGGTTAGCTTTTCAGACTTTCTAATGGGAATTGGGAATGGCTTCAGATAGCCTTTAGGAGTGTCTGCTTCATTCTTACTTTGAGGAGGGGGATTGTGGGATAAAAAGTAAGGTTTTGGGGTGTGTGTATGTGTGTGTTTTAAGATAAGACCCAGGAAGTATTCTATAATGTTAAGGATTTTTTCTGGAGTCATGATTACTTTGTATTTTAGGGTCCAACTCCCTTCTCTTTTCATCTATAGATGCTTACTTTCCTAGATCAGTTCTTTTGAGCATTAAAACTTCCTCAGGTCTTGCCCATCTTAAAAAATTATCTTAGATCCACAGCCAGATAGAAATCTACTTCATTACCTTCCATTCTTTTTTCAACCCATTACAATCTGATCTTTGTCTTTGGATACTTTTAGTTTTGTCTTGACCTCACAGCTATATTTGACATAAGCAGTCCCTCCTTGAAAGTTCCTCCTTGATTTGCATGGACATTATACGCTTGCTTTTTCATTCTATGTCTCTTGCTCCTCAGACTACATTAGAAGTTCTCTAAATGTGGTCCCCAAGGTGGAGTCCCCAAGATCCTTTCTGAGTGTCCACAAGGTCAAAACTATATTTGCCATTTTTACTGTGTTGGCATTTGCATTTGATCTTTGCTGCTTATACTTTAGGGGCCATGTGCACAAAACTCATGAACGGGTAGAGTCCCTAGGCCTGGCCGGTGATCAGGGCCGATCAGGTTCCTGGCCTCCCCACCGCCTCCTTACCTCGCTCCCTCAGCACCCCACTGCCACTGCTAGTTGCCCGCCATGTTCCACGCTTCCCCGTGGTGGTCAGCTCAAATCATACCAAGTGATCTAACTCCAGGTCGAATTCTTGAGGATGTTACTTCATTTGGTTTCTTTCTCTTTTTAAAAAAAATATATTTTTATTGATTTCAGAGAGGAGGAAGATGAAGAGGAAGAGAGCGAAACATCAATGATGTTTGCACACCCCACACTAGAGATTGAGCCCACTACCCAGGCATGTGCCCTGACCAAACCTCGGCCTCCTGGTTCATAGGTCACCGCTCAACCACTGAGCCACACCGGTTGGGCATCATTTGGTTTCTTGAATGCTACAAGCTCCTTTCTGCCCTAGGATCTTTAAGCATCCTATTGCCAATGCCTAGACTACTTACCCATACTCACTCTCTCATGAGAGATGGGCAATCGATCAGTAACCCATCTGTAGACTTCAAGAATAGTTTTCCCAAGTCCTTATAGCTGTTTCTGAATTTCTAAGTTCCCTATTTCCCTGAAATCTCCCTTTGGCTGAATTAAGGGAGGGGGTCTGCCATATAGAATTACAAATGGAGAACCCTACACTGGCTCTCGGAGCACAGTGCACCTGCAGGAGCAAAAGTGGTAAGATATCTGTCCAGGGTAATTTCACCTCCTGGCATAGCTTAGCCATAGTCTGCTTGAGAGTCCATTTCATGCGTTCTACTTTTCCTGAACTCTGGGGCCTGTAGGCTGTATTAAGTTCCACTTAATTCCTAAGGTCTTAGCTACCTGCTATACTACCTCAGCTATAAAGGCTGGGCCATTATCTGACCCTATGGCTAATGGCATTCCATACAGAGGAATTATGTCCTTCAATAACGCCTTAGTGACTTTTCTCACCTTCTCTGTGCGGTAGGATATGCCTCAACCCAGCCTGAAAAGATGCAGACAAAAACTAAAAGATACTTATTTCCTCTACTATGCCCTATTTCTGTCAAGTCTACCTCTAGATCTTCAAAAGAACCCTGCCTTGCATTGTTCTGTGCACAGAGGGGGCATTGCTGAGAGACTGAGGTGCATAAGGAGGGGAGATGGGCATTTAGATAGTATCTGCTTAACAAGGTTTCTAGAGCTGTCTTCTCTAAATGGATAAGTTCATGCTGTTGGAGGACTACTCTATGAGCTAACTGTTCTGGAACGTAGACCCTATGATCTGGGAATATCCACCAACCTTCCTTCATCCTTTTACCCCTTCTCATTGGGCCCATTCTTCTTCTTGAGGGGTGTATTTTGAAGGTTCAGGTAATTCAGGAACCAGCATGATCTGCGATGGCACTGCCCGCTCCTTAGCAGCTAGCCTTGCCACTGCATCTGCGTGAGGATTCCCTTCTGACACTGAGTCTTTTCCTTTTTGATGTCCTCTACAATGGATGACTGCTACTTCCTTGGGCTCCCAGACTGCTTCTAAGTAACTTCAAGATTTCATTCTGATTTTGTATTCCTTTTCCTCCGGCCATCAGGAACCCCTTTCCTTGTACATGGCCCCATGGATATGCAGGGTAGTGAAGGCATAGCGTGAGTCAGTGTAGACGTTGGCATGCTTATCCTTACTGAGATTTAAGGATCTGACTAGGGCCCAAAGTTCTGCCCTCTGCACTAACCATCCTTCAGGCAGGGCCTGTGCCTCTATTATCTCAAATTTTGATACCACCGCATACCCGGCTCGTCTTTTTCCTTCATCTAGGAAGCTACTGCTGTCCGTGAACAATATTAAGTCTGGATTCTGTAGAGGCCTATCTGTTAGATCTGGCCGGCTGGAGTAAACCTCCTCTAGGGCATCTAGACAATCATGCTCAGGGGTTCCCTCTCCAATGGGTAGGAAAGTGGCAGGATTAAGAGTTCTTACTGCCTGTAATCTTATTTGTAGATTTTCACATAGGCCCTTGGTATTGAGTCACCCGAGCATAAGTCAGCCAGTGTTGCCCCTTAGTTTCCATTAGGGCAGTGGTTCTCAACCTTCTGGCCCTTTAAATACAGTTCCTCATGTTGTGACCCAACCATAAAATTATTTTCATTGCTACTTCATAACTGTAATGTTGCTACTGTTATGAATCCTAATGTAAATATGTGATATGCAGGATGGTCTTAGGCGACCCCTGTGAAAGGGTCGTTTGACTGCCAAAGGGGTCGCAACCCACAGGTTGAGAACCACTGCATTAGGGTGACAACAGCATGAGGCACTTTAACATTTAAGTTCTGTCCCAGAGTGAACTTATCTGCCTCTTTGACTAATAAGGCTGTGGCTGCAAGGACCCTGAGGCATGGGGGCCACCCAGAGGCAACCGGGTCAGTCTGTTTGGAGAGGTAGGCTATTGGCCTCTGCCAGGGTTCCCAACTCCTGAGCCAGAACTCCTAGGGCTACCCCGTTGTTCTTGTGAAGGTAAAGGTCAAAGTCCCATGTCACATCTGGGAGCCCTAGGATCGGCACCTTGGTAAGCTTTGTCTTTATGGTCGTGAAGGCTTTTTCCTCTTCAGGACCTTAGTTAGTGGGTACCTTTTCCTCTCCTTTTAAGGCTTCATGAGGGGCTTAGCTAGATCTGAGAATCCTGGGATCCAAATTTGACAGAACCCTGCTGCCCCTAGGAATTCCCGAATCTGTCGCCGGGTGCTGGGGACTGGTATGGCACATACTGCCTGTTTTCTTTCAGTCCCTAGTCTTCATTTCTCTTGGGTAATTCAGAAACCTAGGTATTTGACTTCCCTCTGACAAATTTGAGCTTTCCTTTTGGACACCCAGTAACCTATTTCAGTTAAGAGTCTTAGAAGGGATTGTGTTCCTTCCCAACACTAAGTTCACGTGGAACCAGCCCGTAGGAGGTTGTCTACATATTGGAGTAGATTGCACCCCATGTCCTGTCCTGGAAATTTGGGCAAATCTGTTGCTAGTGCTCCACTAAAAAGAGCTGGGGAGTTCTTGAACCCCCGTGGTAGTCTGGTCCAGGTGAACTGTTCCTTATCCCTTTGGTTGGGTTTTCCCACTCAAAGGCAAACAGGGGCTGACTGGAGGGTGCCAGCTAAAGGCAGAAAAAGGAAGTTTACAGGCGGTGCCCCAGGCTTCAAGTCAGTTAGCACTGGGGTGTGGTTCTTAGCCAGGCCCCAGGGATTTCCTTCTGCCCATACCAGCGGGAATTCCTTCTCTAGTTCAGGATCTAATGGTGAGTCCTTTGACTGGGAGGTATAAAGTCTCCATTCTTCCTCCCTAGATACTGCTAAAGACAGGATCATTGGAGAGGTCTCCTCACCTAAGTGCAGTTGTGCTGAGCCGTCAGGGCAAAGGTGCTTTCTGCTCCCATTTTGGCTGAAAGGTTTCTGCCCATTACAGGGACTGGACAATCTGGCAAATACAGGAATTCATGAACCACCGGGCGGCCGCCTAACTGACATCGGCAGGGGCAGTAGAATGGTCTGCAGCTGTGGTTCCCGGTAGCTCCAATAATGGTGACTTTCTGTCCTGAGAGGGGAGCTGCTTTCCGAGTAATTACCAAGTTTTCTGCCCCTGTATCAACAATAGAGTTCATAGTCTGGTTCCCGATTTTCATTTCGACCAGGAGCTCATGGCGGCCCAGTTGGAAAGAGCCCAGTCTGTCCTAGTCAGAGTCAGCTGCTGCCAGTCCAATGAGGTCTGCCTCAGGCAGCTCTGGCCGATAGCGGCTGGGTGGTTTGGATGGCCTTGCCTGCTTCTTCTGGTGGCTCAGTCATTCATTCTTCCAGTGCCCTACTTCTTTACATTAGGCACACTGGTCCCATTTAAGATCCATCCTTTCTTTTCCTGACTTGGCTCCTTGCTGTCTCCCTTTTCTGGAAGTTAGGTTTTATAACAGCCGCAGCAATCAGCGTCACTTTCCTTTTTAGTTTCTCCTCAGCCTCTTTTTTTTAGCCCCATTGTCCCAATTAATGAAAACCTTGTTTACTATTTCTAGTAGCTCGGTTGCATTCTTTCCAGCAAATCCTTCAAGCTTCTGTAGCTTTCTCCTTATGTCTGACTGAGCCTGACTAATGAAGGCTGCATTGACCATAGTTTGATTCTCCAAGGCCTCTGGGTCAAAGGGAGTGTAAGCTCAATATGCTTCATAGTATCTCTCATAAAAGGCTGCCAGACTTTCATAAGGCCTCTGGAAAACCTCAGAGGTCTTGGCCATATTAGTGGGCTTCTTGGCCCCAGCCCAGAGCCCCTGGAGGAAGGCCAGCCGATATCTCTCTTATCTGGCCCTCCTATCCTCCGAATTCAGGTCCCATCTGGGTTCCACACCTGGGAGAGCCCCCCTGGCCCATCTGTCTGTGTCTAATGTCCCTGGCAGGGCCTGGGTCTAGAGCAGCCGTAGGCAAACTACGGCCCGCGGGCCGGATCCGACCCATTTGAAATGAATAAAACTAAAAAAAAAAAAAGACCGTACCCTTTTATGTAATGATGTTTACTTTGAATTTATATTAGTTCACACAAACACTCCATCCATGCTTTTGTTCCGGTCCTCCGGTACAGTTTAAGAACCCATTGTGGCCCTCGAGTCAAAAAGTTTGCCCACCCCTGGTCTAGAGCCATTTCCAAGCTTCTCTTATTATTTTTATGTGCTCTTCAGTGTTAAAGAGTGTGAGAAGGAGTTGCTTGCAGTCGATCCAAGTGGGCTTATGGGTCTGAAAGATTGGCTTGAGGTTTTTAAGAATAAATGGGAGTGTGATGCTTCCAATTTAAGATATCGGTCATAGTGAAAGGCTGGTAGTAAATGACCGATCCCTCCTCTTGTGGGGTCCTGTTTTCTCCAGTTTATGAGGACCCTGCATTTCTTGGAGAACCATCTGGAAAGCCGGGAGTGGTTTGGGTCCCTGATCAGCTGAGTGCAAATACCATCCAACTGGCTCTGGAGAGTCTGGTTGCGGGGAAACGGAAGGAGGTGGTGTATCTAGGCTTCCCTGGCTAGGCAAAGGGGCACTGGGTACCACTTGAGGCAAATATGGAGGTGGTAGAACTGGCAGGGCTTCTTCAGGGGGCTCCTGCAGGATAGGAGGCTTATTCCCCTTCTGAGGGTCCTGCTCTTTTTCCTTATATACACAAAACTGGATCCAAAACGGCTTAAGCTCTGCTATCTCTAGCCCTGGTCAATATATGGGAACTGGTTGGGATGACCTGGGTCTCCTGTGATAATTCTGTGAACATTCCTGATTGTGGGGAACATCCAATGTGCCCTCTGGTGGCCATCCTACTCCAGAAGATGGCCAGTCTATTTCACACATCCTTTTTAATTCCTAGGGGACTAGTTTTACTCGGTAGTCCCCAACAAACCCCTTCTTAAAATTCCTTAACATACATTCTAAGACAGAGTTTGAGGCGGAGCTATTACCCATGTTGCCAGGAGGGGCCAGATTGCCTCCTCTTTAATAAAAATAATAATAATAAAAAAACCTGAATAAAAGAACTAATCAAAATAAACCTTATTTTCTAACTTCATTTGTCCTTTGGTGTGGACAGCAAATGACACTAATCAGATTTCTATCAGTCTCCCTGAGTACATTGACATAAACTTTAACCTCTGGTTAGGGAGGCAAATGCAAGTGATTTACTCCCAAGTGTCCTTGGTTTAGGGAAGACAGGATTTCTGTTCAGTTTCCTTTTCTACTTGTCCCGGCTTACTGGCCTGTCATCCATTCAACTTTCTTTCAACATCTCTCTTTACCTTCCTCCATTACACCAAAGCTATACTTCCCAGTTAGAACTCAGCCTTAATTTTTAGGTGACATGTAAATAATTAACATTCCTCAGATTAGCAATGCATTCATATTTTTTAAAGAGACACAAACAAATTTCACTAGCTAAACAATTTTAAACAAACAACAAAGACATATACTATCTAATAAAAGAGAAACATGGTAATTAGCCATACCTCTGCTACCCTTCCCATTGGCTAATCAGGGCAATATGCAAATTAACTGCCAGCCAAGATGGCGGCCAGCAGCCAGGCAGCTTGAAGCGAACATGAGGCTTGCTTGCTTCAATGACGGAGGGCTCCAACGTTCCCCGCCTGCCGCTGCTGGCCTCTGAGCTTGCAGTTTAAGAAACATTGTTACAAATATAGAAGCTAAACAAAACCCCAGAAACCTGCTTTCAGCCAGCCGGGATCTCAGAGCTGGAGTTGAAACAGTGTTTTGATTATAGAACCCAAACAAACCAGATACCTGCTTTCAGCAGCGGAGGCCTGAGAGTTGGAGCCAAGCCTCAGAGCTAAAGCTGGCCCAGAATAAAAAGAAAAAAAGGAGTGGTTGGGAGCTTCAGTCACCCGCCAGCCTGAAAACAGCCCTCACCCCCTCACCCAGACTGGCCAGGCACCCTAGTGGGAACCCCCACCCTGAAGGGTGTGTGACCATCTGCAAACACCCATCATCCCCTCATCCAGGCTGGCCAGGCACCCCAGTGGGGACCCACACCCTGATCCAGGACACCCTTCAGGGCAAACCAGCCGGCCCCCACCCATGCACCAGGCCTCTACCCTATATAGTAAAAGGGTAATATGCCTCCCAGCACCGGGATCAGTGTGACGGGGCAGCGCCCAAACCCCCTGATCGCCCTGCGGCTCTGTGTGTGACAGGGGGCGGGGCCACAACCGCCCTATCCGCCCTGCTCTGTTCGTGACAGGGGAAGGCGCCTCAACCCCCTGATCGCCCTGCGGCTCTGTGTGTGACAGGGGGCGGTGCCCCAACCCCTCAATCGGCCCTACTCTGAGCATGACTGAGGGTGGCATCACAACCTCCCGATCCGCCCTGCTCTGTGCATGACAGGGGGCGGCGGCCCAACTCCCCAATCAGCCCTGCTCTGAGCCCGACCAGGGGCTGCACCTAGAGATTGGGACTGCCCTCTGCCACCCGGGAGCAGGCCTAAGCCAGGAGGGCATTATCTCCCGAGGGGTCCCAGACTGCGAGATGGCACAGGCCGGGCTGAGGGACCCCCCTCTAGTGCACAAATTTTTGTGCACCGGGCCTCTAGTTTAAATAATAAAGACAGATAACATTCCCCACTAAAAACTTTATAAAAACTTTGAATCACCACGGAAACTCGGAAGAGGTTTAGAAGGCTTTTTAAAAAACAAAACAGAAACATTAACAAAAACACTGTTACACCAGCACTTGCCACATTTACACCACAGAATACCACCAAATCAGTTTCAATTGCGCAGGGATACAGAACAAGTCCCCTGATCAGAGGCAGTAGAAAACTACCTAGGAACACTTCTCTTCTACCTTTTTTTTAAAAGACAGGCCAGACTCGAACCCTTAGCCACTCCGAGTTTTGACTTCCCTCCGGGAAGTCCTAAAGATGGTGAATAGAAACTGTTCCTCCAGATCAGTGGTCGGCAAACTGCAGCTCGCGAGCCACATGCGGCTCTGTGGCCCCTTGAGTGTGGCTCTTCCACAGAATACTGACTTCTGCGCATGGGCCACGAACTTTCAATCGCACTCCATGTGCGCGCCCACACATGGTATTTTGTGGAAGAGCCACACTCAAGGAGCCAAAGAGCCACATGTGGCTCGTGAGCCAAAGTTTGCCGACCACTGCTCCAGACGATCCGAGCTATCCTGAGGTAAATAAATAATTACCTAGGTAGGGGCGAGCTACCTCTTCTGTCCCATAGGACAGGCCAAAATGCGGACCCGTTTCCCCGGAGAAAAACTTACAGTTTCAGATGTCTGATTTTGACTTCTCTCCCGGGAAGTCCCAGAAAGGTGTTTTCTGCCTCTTTTGGGTCCACCAGAGCGTGGAGTTGCCGCAGTCTCTCCAGACCCTGTGAGTTCAGGAACCAGCGAATGTGCCGGTGGCGTGCCTTCCTTGGGTCCTGGAGCCTGAAGCAAGTGCCCCGAAGTCTGCTCTTGTCAGCAGTGACCTAAGAGCCAGCTCAACTGATGCTTCCCAGCCAACGCACCAAATGTTGTGGCAGAATGCACTGAAGAACAGTCAGCCAGCCCTCTGAAGGAGGAAAGTTTAATCTTTATTTGGCAGATCTGCTAGTCTAGGGGAATTCTGGATCCAAAGCCTGAACTGAACTCATGGGGAGGTTCTGACCTATATATCTCCTTCTGTGTTGGGCCCCTGAGGGTCCCTGCAGCTCCATCCAAGTCAGTCTTGGCGGGGTCTTGGGGGCATGCTCTGCAGCTCCGCCCAAGTCAGCTGTGGCTGGGCCCTGGGGTTAGGCTCTGCAGCTCCGCCCAAGTTTAGTCAGAGTGGGGAAGTAAGACTAGAGCTTTTAACCAGATACTGAACTAGGTTGCAAGCCTTCCCCCCCCACCCCCCCTTTTTCCTTTTCAATAATAGTATTTTTATAACATGTTGTTGCATGAGTCAGAATTCTAGTCAGTTAATTATTTGTCTGATGTTAATCCACTATTGATTATGTTCCACTAAAAGAGAGAGTGAATCTGTCTTGATTGTCATTCTCGCATGTCATTCTAGTATCAGAGGCATTCCATAAATGTTTTTTCAATGAATGAATGATTGAAAAGCTGTTGTGCAGTAAACTGTGGAGCTGAATGGATTAATGGAAAGATCCCTGAAATGAAAGACTAGAGATTTGGGTTTGAATTTTAATTTTTTTCCAATTTTTATATCTTTCAGGATTCGAATTTCTTTATCTGCAAAATTTTATTAGTATTTTTTTAACTTTTTTTTTTTTAGATACATTTTTATTTCAGAGAGAGGAAAGGAGAAGGAGGGATATAGAAACATCCATAATGAAAGAATCAATTGGCTGCCTCCCACAAACCCCTTAATGGGTGTTGAGCCCGCAACATGGGCATGTGCTCTGAAAGGGAAATCAAACTGTGACCTGGTTCATGGGTCAGTGCTCAACCACAGCCACATCAGCCACGCATGATATTAATAGTGAAAATACAGTCTCAACCACTGCCAGCATAGACACTCATCAAATCAGAATTCACTGGCAGTATTCAAGTGCCTACCATAATAGTGCTAATTATCATTAGTGTGTTAGGCCCTGGAAATATAACAAAGACTAAAGCAGACATTCTTATTTTTGTAGAGTTTATTTTAGTGGATCTGTTCTTGGTGATCCCTAAGGTTTGTGCCACAAAGTTTCTATGACATGAAACTTCACAATAGGTATTCTGTTGTGAAGGTTAAATATATGTTGATATCTTTAAAGAAGCTTAGAAATCCATTTAATTTATGTAGTTGAAACTTTTAATTTTGTTTTTCAGACCAAGCCTTATGCATTTGACCGGGTATTCCAGTCAAACACATCGCAAGAGCAAGTGTATAATGACTGTGCAAAGAAGATTGTTAAAGGTGAATATATTTAATCTGCTAAGTTGTCCTAGCAATAAGTAAAATTTTGTTCGCAATCTTGCCATTTACCCAACATTCTCTTTTTCATTTTAATGTCCTTTTTCTTATTTAAACAACTTTTTTTCAGCAATTAACTAGTAAAAAGGTCAAATGTAATTAGTATTTGCCTAAATTCCATGACTTAATTTATATACAGTGCTTAGTGCATGGTGTTGTTATAAGAATTATAGTATTATACTGTACTGTTATTGAAAGATGCATTTCTATTAGATATTCCCAGGTTAGTTTCTAAGGTAGCAATTTTAGAAATACAGCAGCATGAGAATGAAAATAAGATAGCTAGATGGGTTTCTAAAAAATAGTTGATAATGGCAGTCATTCTTCCATTTCGTCGTTATTCCTTCTGTAAAGACTTGTAGTCAGCAGGGAAATCTTTGAGTAATTAACCCGAGTCACCAGCGGTGAGAAAAGTATTCACATTCGAGGTAATACTGTTAACTTATACTAGGATATTTTTCAATTTCATATTTTCTAAAACCATAGAACTCTAGAGCTGAGTGGGTGTTAAGTGATTATCTGGACTTCTAGTGACATAAGTCCCTTTTCTCAAAGAGATCTTACAGTTAAGTAGCCATTATTTCATGACTTATTCCATTTTTTGGAAGTTCTAATTGTTAAAAAAGTTCTGCTTAAATTGGGGCAAAATGTATCTTTTTGTAGCATTCACCAGGGTAGCTAGGTTGGGATTCAGAGGTTAGGATTTAGTAGGAGCACAGACAGTAACAGGAGAGAAGGTAGAATTTGTTGATAGAAGTAGGTTCATAGATACGATGGAGGGAAAATGTAGATGTTTTCCTCATATTAATTTCATTTTGTCTATTATATAGGAAGCAAAGTCATCACAAAGTGAGGATGGGGGAGGAGGTTCCAGGTAAAGGTATGAAGTCAGCTGTCTGTCAGTATAGAAGTGAGTGCATTAGGAAAATACGGAAATATTGCCAGGTAGCATGAAGGGCTCACTTGAAGTTAGTTTCCAGAAGAGTTGACTTTACCCAGTTGGGGTTTTGCCAGGTGAGAACAAAAGGGGAAGAGAAGGACAAGAGAATTGAAGATGTTGTCAAGAGAGTGATGATAATGGTGAACCATGGCATCTAAGGTGGGTGAGAGGAAGGAGGACATAAGGGATGGACATATGAGGGAAAGGTGGTGTAATTGTCTCAGTAGAGTCAAAAATTTGTTGAAACCAGGGTCCAAGAAGGAATAATGGGAGGTAGATACTTGAAATTATGATTAGGGAGGCAGTACAGTTAGTAATGAAAAGGCCCTACATTGTGACCCTGTAGAGTTGGCATCTAAAGGAGTAAAGAATAAGATCATGGAAGGGGCGCGGAAAAAGATCATGGAGAAAATTGGATCAGGTATCTGAAAAGCCAGGGAATTTTAGTGGAATCATCTATATTGACATTGAAACCACCAAGAATTAAAATACAAATGTTATTGATGGGAGACAGTGTTCTGGATGTTGAAATCTTCATAAAAAGAGGGAGAATTAAGTTGTAATTCTGTAAATGATTGCAACAAAGGAACCAGCAGTGGCAGTTTTTGTTGTAATCATCAAATGGTTTTCCATGATGGAACACAATTATATTACATTCTTTGTGATAACATTTGTTATCAGTAAAACCTAAGATTATATTAGCTTTTCCTAATATTATAAAGTAAATGATTCAGATGAACTCCTGGACAATTTAAATGTTCAGGTCTTTTTTACATCTGTTGGAACCAACATGAAACCCCAATCCACACTTGAATATTGAAGTTTTCAATCTGAGTGCAGGTCTTTTAGGTGCAAGTTCCAGTTCATTTTAACTCTTGATGGTATTTTGAGTTTTGTTTTTATAATTATCTTTCTAGGGATCTAAGTCGGCTATCAGGATATTTGATAAGTCTATTATCGTGTCAAGGACATTGAAGGTTTTTTTAAAGTATGTTTTCATTGATTTGAGAGAGAGGGAGGATGAGATATATAGAAACATCAGTGATGAGAGAGAATCATCAATTGGCTGCCTCTTGTATTCCCCCGTGATGGAGCCTGCAAGCTGGGCATGTGCCCTTACTGGGAATTGAAACATGACCTCCTGGTTCATGGGTCGAACCTCAACCACTGGGCAACACCTGCTGGGTAAAGGTTGTTTTTATTTTAATAAGGTCTTTCTTTAAGGACATTGAAGCTTGAAAAATGTTACTCTAAAGTCATTTATAAAATGCTTAATGGACCATGGTCCTTAGCCAAATCTTCTAAAAACTCGACAAGATTATTGTCAGTTAAATAAATCATACTTTATATTCAACCACCTTCAGATTCTCTCCCCTATACAGTTATTTAGTTCTTAGCTCTCAACATATCCACAAGAATATGATGAAAAATTTGGATTCTTTTATGAAATTGTGGGACACGACTGGTATTTCTCCAAAGTACCAATTGAGTGACCCTATCCAAACAGGAAATGAGGTTAGTTCATCCATAGCTTTTCCTTGGTGGAATTTTGATATCTTGTCTGCAGTGCCTAGAATAATTTTCCCTTCTTTTAAAAGAAGTATAATGTCTATGGCTTCTAAAACTTATATACAGTAGCTGTAAAATTTTGGTCTATTTTCTTATAACTAAAAACTTTGATTCTCCCTGACCGGTTTGACTCAGTGGATAGAGCGTCAGCCTGCGGACTGAAGGGTCCCAGGTTCGATTCCAGTCAAGGGCATGTACCTTGGTTACAGGAGGCAGCTGATTGATGTTTTTCTCTCATCGATTTTCTAACTTTACCCCTTTCCCTTTCTTTCTATAAAAAAATCAATAAGATATATTAAAAAAAACAACAAACAAACTTTGATTCATTTAAAACTATTCTTTGACTGTCCTACCTCAACCTGAAAGTCTCTTGACAGTGTTTATCCTGTTCCACTTTCAGACATTGTTGGAGAAGATAGTAATAAAATAGGAATACCTCTTCTGTATTAGGTCATATATTAATATTTTGTCATCTTTTCTAGGTAATGCAAGTTTCATTCATTATTCTTTTTTTGCATATTTTGAAAGCTCTTTTTAGGGCCTTAATTTTTGTTTTGTTTTTGTAAGGTATAATTATAGTGGGTTTTTACCTTTCTTATACTATTTTATTGATTTTTATCTCTTTTGTATATGCTCAATTATATAGTCTTTTCATAATCTCATATGTAACTTTCTGAGAACTCTTTGAAATCTATTGTCCTGAAGTCTAGGGTACATGTTTCTACTCCTTTTGTTCTGTTTTATTACTATCTACAATTCTAAGGTGACATCATTTTTTTCCCCTGAATTTTTCTTCCTTTTCTCAAAATGTTGGTCTCTTTTACTTCATCAGCAAGTTCCTGCTTTCCTGTTTGGAATCAAGTTCTGAACAGTGGTTCTCTTTCTTTTACTTATTTAAACTTAACTTTTTTTTTAATTCTTTTTTAAATCTTTGTTGTTGAGAGTATTACAGATGTCCCCCTCTTTTCTCCCTATTGACCTCCTCCACCCAGTTCCCACCCACCCCAGGCCTTCACCACCTTATTGTCTGTGTCCATAGGTAATGCATGTATGCATATAAGATCTTTGGTTAATTTTTCCCAGCCCAACCCCTCTGAGATTCCTCAGTCTGTTCCATGTTTCCATGCCTGTGATTCTATTTTATTCATCACTTCATTTTGTTCATTCGATTTCTTGTTCATTTATTTTGATTTTTAGATTCAGTAGTTGCTAGATATGTATTTATCCCATTTTATTGTTCATATTTTTTATCTTCTTCTTCTTCTACCTCTTCTTAAAGAATACCCTTCAGCAATTCATGTAATACTGATTTGGTGGTGATGAACCCCTTTAGCTTTTTCTTATCTGTGAAGTTCTTTATCTGACCTTCAATTCTAAATGATAGCTTGACAGGGTAATCTTCCTTGTAGGCCCTTGCTTTTCATCACTTTGGATATTTCTTGACACTCCATTCTGGCCTACAAAGTTTCTGTTGAGAAATAAGCTGACCTTTGTATGGGTGCCCCCTTGTAGATGACTAATAACTGCTTTTCTCTCTCTGCTTTTAAGATTCTCTTTTGTCTTTAACCTTTCACATTTTAATTATGATTATCTTGGTTTGGGCCTCTTTGGTTAATCTTGTTTGGGACTCTGCTTTCTGGATTTGTAAGTCAATTTCTTTCACAAAGTAGGGGAAGTTTTCTGTCATTATTCAAATAGATTTTCAGTATCTTGCTCTCTCTTCTTGTGGCTCCCCCATGATGTGAATGTTGGTACCTGTGAAGTCCCAGGGCTCCTTACCCTGTCTTCATATTTTTGGATTCTTTTTTTCTTTTTGCTCTTCAGCTTGGGTGTTTTATGCTTCCTCATATTCCAAATCATTGATTTGATCCTCAGCATCCTCTACTCTACTGTTGAATCCCTTTAAATTATTCTTTATTTTAGTTAGTGTATGCTTAATTTCCAACTGGTCCTTTTTCATGTCTTTGACATTCTCACTAAGATCCTTGAAAGTCTCACTTAAGTCCCTTGCAGCTCTCATTAAGGCCATTGAATCTCTCATTGAAATCATTGTGTAACTTTATAACCATTGTTTTGAACTCTATATCAGATAGTTTTCTTGCTTCCATTTCTATCATTTGTAATATGTTTCTTTGTCTCCCCATTTTGACTGCTTCTCTGTGTTTGTGTATACTTACTAGGTAGAGCTGTTATGTCTCCTGGAATTGGTAGAGTGGCCTTGTGTATTAGGTGTCCTATAGGGCCCAGTGACTCAGGCCTCCCCAATCATCTGAGCTGGGCACTCTAGGTTCACTGCGCCCTGGTGTGGGCTATGTGCACAGTCTTGTTGTAATTGAGCCTTGATTGCTGTTGGTGTCACTCTAGGCCAGTGGTTCTCAACCTTGGCTGCACATTAGAATCACCTGGGAATCTTTTTAAAATCCTGATTTCTGGGCCTCATCCTCCAGAAATTCTGTTTCTTTGTTACTAATGTTGTGGCCTCACCTCATAACAAAGAAACAGAATTTCTGGAGGATGAGGCCCAGAAATCAGGATTTTAAAAAGATTCCCAGGTGATTCTAATGTGCAGCCAAGGTTGAGAACCACTGCTCTAGGCCAATTGGCTGTGAGGACCAGCTGTGTCTACAGTGGAAGAGCTGCTGTGCAGGAGACATGCCAAAGAGCTGGACTTGCTTCAGTTGGGTTTTCTTTGGTGCTCACTGAGTCTGCTCCTTGAGTTTGTCACTTGTGGATATGTAGAGTTGTAATCTGGTATGGTCTGAAGCTATCCACTGGGTGCACTGGCTCTCAGGCCTCCTGGGAGATGCAAAATCAGCCACTGCCTAGGGCCACCTGGCAGGAGCTACAGAGAGATCTGCAGATGACTGCTACTTGTATTACACTTAGAAGTGCCCATGTGAAGCTCAACTGTGAAACAAGGCAGGCTGTTGCTAGTGGTGGGTCTTGAGCCTTTTATTGATAGGTTTGCGGCATGCTGATTCCAACTGCTGCTTGTTTAAGGGATTTTAGCAAAGTCTGAAGTCTGAGCCAGAACTGGCCATTCATATGGAAAAGCAGCTACAAACAGCTTGGGTAGGGTTGCACACTGGATAGGGCAGGGTCTCAGGGAATCACCAGGATGGAGCAAACAATGTGGTCACACTGATGGAAACTCAGATATGACTGCCAATCAGCTCTGTGATAGGGGAGATCCAAGCACAGAACCAGTGACCCTTGCATGCACCTATGTCTGCGAGAAAGCTGACCCCAAGTTCTTGCCCCAATGCCAGACAGTCCCGTTCCTCCTCATACCTCCCTGGATTCCCTCAAAGCCACCACCTGGCACTGGAGCTCAGAGGAAGTGGGACCTTGTAAGTTCGTGTGTAGGCCCTTTATGAGGAATACCTGGGACTCCAGCAGCTTTCGTGTAATTCAGCCACAATCCCTACTGGTTTTTACAGGCCAAAGTTACTGGGACTTCTCTTCCCACTCTGAAACCCTGGGCTGGTGGTGTAGTGTGGGGCTGAGACTCTCTGCTTCTCACAGGAAGCCTTGGAGAAGATATTCCTCCCAATTAAGAAAACGCCCATGTGGATGTTATACCAGACTAGTGGCCCAGTGCACAAAATTCGTGCATGGCAAGGGGGGGGGGTTCCCTCAGCCCAGCCTGCACCCTATCCAATCGGGAACCCCTTGGGGATGTCTGACTACCGGTAAATCAGCAGTCGGACATCCCTCTCACAATTTGGGACCACTAGCTCCTAACAACTCACCTACCTGCCTGCCTGATCACCCCTAACTGCCTCTGCCTGCCTGTCTGATCGTCTCTAACTGCCCTCCCCTGCTGGCCTGATCTTGCCCTTAACTGCTCTCCCCTGCCGACCTGATCTCATCCCTAACTACTCTCCCCTGCCAGCCTGATCACCCCTAACTGCCTCTGCCTGCCTGCCTGATTGCTCCTAACCCCCTGCCGGCCTGATCTTGCCCCCAACTGCCCTCCCAGCGGGCCTGATTGCCCCTAACTGCTTCTGCCTCAGCCCCCCCACCACCATGGCTTTATCCAGAAGGAAGTCAGACGTCCGGAAGATGGCCGGTTGACCCAGTCTAGCATATTACCCTTTTGTTAGTATAGAGAGATTATATAGGATAGGATTGCTTAAATGGGGTGGGGGGAGCCTTTTTCAGCAGGAGGAGATGCTCTTGGCAGACAAAATACATAATCCCTATATCTGGACTGATAGCCAGCCATATGCACTATACTGCCAAATCGGTCATTAAAAAATTGAACCGCTTTCTTACATCTTACACCAAACAGCTGTTGCTCTTAGAACCCCTCCTCAGCCCCCACCTTAGGTTCTGCCTTCGCAGTTCACCCAGATTAGGTTCTGATTGGTCGGTTTCTATGCTAGTCAGTGTCTCTGGGCCTGATCAGAGAGGTGGGGCTGATCAGCCACCCCAGGCTGCTGGCAAGACCTGTCTCTCTCTCTCTCTCTCTCTCTCTCTCTCTCTCTCTCTCTCCCTCTCCCCCCCCCTCCCCCCTCCCCCCTTCCCCCGCCCCCCCCCTCCCCCCCAGATGTCAGCAGTTCAGCCTGCTCACCAGTCCCCTCCCATCCAAGCCTGATGTGCGCGCAGCTTGGCGTTTGGTCAAGCCTTTGGTTTTTTTGAACGTTATGGGCCCTGGCTCTTTATATATGTACTAGAGGCCCGGTGCACAAAAATTTGTGCACTCAGGGAGGGAAGGGGGTCCCTCAGCCCGGTTTGTGCCCTCTCACAGTCTGGGACCTCTCGGGAGATAACGACCTGCTGGCTTAAGCCTGCTCCCGGGTGGCAGAGGGCAGGCCCAATCCCTAGGTGCAGCCCCTGGTTGGGCTCAGAGCAGGGCCAATTGGGGAGTTGGGGCGCTGCCCCCTGTCATGCACAGAGCAGGGCGGATCGGGAGGTTGCGATGCCACCCTCAGTCACTCTCGGGGTAGGGCCGATTGGGGGTTGGGGCACCGCCCCCTGTCACACTCAAGGCAGGGTTGATGGGGAGGTTGCGGCGCCATCCCGTCACGCACAGAGCAGGGCCAATCGGGGTTGGGGCGCCACACCCTGTCACACAGAGCCACAGGGCGATCAGAGGGTTAGGGAGCTCCCCCCTATCAGGCACAGAGCAGGGCTGATCAGGGGGTTGGGGCGCCTTCCCCTGTCACGAACAGAGCGGGGTGGATAGGGAGGTTGTGGCCCCACCCCGTCACACACAGAGCCTCAGGGCGATCAGGGGGTTTGGGCGCTGCCCCCTGTCACGCTGATCCCAGTGCCGGGAGGCCTCGCGGCTCCGCTGATCCCGGTGCTGGGAGGCATATTACCCTTTTACTATATAGGATAGAGGCCTGGTACACAGGTGGGGGCCAGCTGGTTTGCCCTGAAGGGTGTCCTGGATTAGGGTGGGGGTCTCTCTTGGGTGCCTTGCCAGCCTGGGTGGGCGGCTGATGACTGTTTGCAGCTGGTCACACCCCCTTCAGGGTGGGGGTCCCCACTGGGGTGCCTGGCCAGTCTGGGTGAGGATATGAGGGCTGTTTTCAGTCTGGTGGGTGACTGAAGCTCCCAACCACTCCTTTTTTTCTTTTTTCTTTTTTTCTGGGCCAGCTTTAGCTCTGAGGCTTGGCTCCAGCTCTGAGGCCTCCGCTGCTGAAAGCAGGTATCTGGTTTGTTTGGGTTCTATAATTGAAACACTGTTTCAACTCCAGCTCTGAGATCCCGGCTGGCTGAAAGCAGGTTTCTGGGATTTTGTTTAGCTTATATTTGTAACAATGTTTCTTAAACTGCAAGCTCAGAGGCCAGCAGCAGCAGGCGGGGAACGTTGGAGTCCTCCGTCACTGAAGCAAGCAAGCCTCATGTTCACTTCAAGCTGCCTGGCTGCTGGCCGCCATCTTGCCTGGCAGTTAATTTGCATATCGCCCTGATTAGCCAATGGGAAGGGTAGTGGAGTCATGGCTAATTACCATGTTTCTCTTTTATTAGATAGGATAGATTGTTCTGTGCCTGCACCCCTCCTACCAGTCTCAGTGTGCTTTCTTCTTTACTTCTCTAGTTGTAGGACTTCCATTCAGCCGGATTTCAGGCAGTTCTTAATGATGTTCTGTATTTTAGTTCTAATTTTTATGTGGTTGTAGGCGGTGGCAAGTACTGGGGTTTACCTACGCCATCATCTTGCTTTTCTTACAGTTCTCTTCTTTGCACTATGGTTAAGCACAGACTTTGGAATCAGACAAACCTAGATTGAAGTCCAGGTTGGCCACTTTCTAGATGTGAGACTTTTAGCAACTTAATCTAACCTTTCTATGCCTTTCTAACTCTCCCTTTCCTCTTCTTCAAAATAAGGGAATTGTGGTAATTTGAAAAGATGATTCTGGAAAAGTACTTTACCCAGGGCAAAAGTAAGTGCACAACAGATGTATATTGCTACTTTGTATCCTCCATCTTCTGAGAAGGAAAATTATTTTTAATTTAATCAATCATAATAGTACTTAGGACAAAGCATAGCCTATGATGTTTTCACTCTATAAAATTAGACTTCAAGCATTTGTTACAATAGAAACTTTTTGTCACTGTCTTTATCCTGCTTCTTTGCCAGCTTTGTAATTTATACTAGAAAAGTATCACGTGGCTATGACTTTTGCCTTTTATCTTCACCCAAATGCTCTCGTTTATTTTGAAGGAGCCTAGATGTAGTGAATCTTGTCTTGGATAAGGATATGAATATGGTGGACTTACCAATTAAATGCATAGATATAAGGAGAGAGATGGGGTAGAGGTAGGTGGTGGGGGTCTGGTGAGGTGTGAGGAGAGTAAACCAATTAAATACATGGTAGTTTGAACTTGGGACAGCCTTTGGTGAACAGATCAGGTCAAAGGGCAAAGTTAGTAACTGTTGATAGGCAAGGATCAGCAAAATGATGGGCCCGCTGGTATTTCATCTGAGTTATGGATTTGATGAGCAAGTTACTGGGAATAACCTGAAAGCTGCTAGTACTCTCTGGGCCCCTGACAGTACACTGAGGTTGCGTTGTTTCATCATTTTCTGTATAAGTATGTAATTTTATGTAGATTCATTAGATAGATTTTTTTTTAACAAGGCTTACCAACTTGTATTCTCTTTTGAATTCAGAATCTGAGTGTTGTCTGCAAATTTGTTTCCCCTCTATTCAGTGCTTACTCTCTGCCAGGCATCATATCAGGCCATCATACATGCCGCAGTTTCTAACCATGGTTTCCTGACCTGGACTGTCTACCACTGAATTCACATTTAATTTTTTCAGATGTAGCTTGCCATATATTTATATAAGTTCTTTGTTACTAGATAACATATTCTAATGGTTTAAGAGTCTGTATGGGTTTACATCCCAGCTCTATCTTACTAGCTATGGAACTATAGGCAAGTTATTTAATCTCTTCATGCCTCAGTAAAATGTTACTAACTAAAAATATAAAATAATACCTTGCAGGGGCGTTGTAAGACTTAAATACATTGCAATATGAAAAATTATTTGAGTCTGGCACATTGTATACTCTAAATGTCAACATTAATAGTTTTATATAGTGACTTCTAATTCTTAATTTTCCCCTAAACATATATTTTGCTAATGAGGAAGGTAAAGTTCAGAGAGATTAAGCTACTTTTAGAAAGCGATACGCTGTTGTCTCACTTGGTAAATATGTTTTATTGTTTATAAAGTATGAAAGAAGTAATATATGTTCATAATTGCCCTCCTCTGTTTTTCACCAGAATGGCAAAAGTATATTTAAAAGGTGGAGGGAAGCTTTAGAAAGATGCTGTGTGTTAGTGATAATAATGATCACTCACCAAGCATTTGAGTTCCTACTAAGTGCCAGGCACTGTGCTAGGAATTAAACACACGCCAGCCTCAAGGACTTGACACTCTGTTGAGGAAGGCAGACAACTAAAGTGACAGTTGCCACAGACAGCAGTAAGTATTATAATTAAATCAGATACCATAAGAACACATAGGATGGGACTCTTACCTAGGTTTATTTGGGCGTGGTTATAGAGTTAGGTTGGAGGAAGGAGTAAAGTCTGAGTTAGTCTTTTTATCTATCTATTTTATTGAATTGATTGGGGTGACATCAGCCAACATGAACATAGAGGTTTCAGGTGTGGGTTTCTATGTTACAAAATCTGTATATTGCACCATTTGCCCACCACCCAAAGTAAAATCTTATCCTGTCACCTTGTATTAGTACTAGTTATCCGTAGTGCGAAATCGTGCGAGACCCGGGAACCTCCTCCCCCCTGCGCCATGGGACCTTACCCGAACGCTCTGAGCACAAACCCCTGCACTTGCCACTGGGATGAGGTTCATGTGGGCGGCCATCTTGGCTACCCCCCTTACGCTTTGCTACGCCCCTCATGCCTGTCACGTCATTTCACTTATTCACATTACGCCCCCCGTCCACCCAACAGCACCTTACTCCACACCCTGGCCATGCCCCCTAAGGGCACCTCAGCTTTGCTCAGAGCCTCTTCCATGGTCAAGTGCCTGCAAGCTAACTTGGCCCTGGCCCTTCCCTCCGCCTGGGTTCAAGCCTGCTTCTAGCAGGACTTTCTTTCCAACACCTATGAGGGCAGCAAAGCTACGCCCTACAGACCAGGCACACCCTCATGTTCAGAGCATGTCCTTGCATACACTACTCCATGGCCCCTACTCTCTGTTGGTGTTTACCCTCATTCTGCTGACTTCCCATCTGTCTCTTGTTCCCATGTCCCAGCTTTTAACTCTAGTAATTCCTGTGCCTGAGTTTACCCCTCCCACAATCTCTGGGCTAGGCCAAGGCCACACCCCTACCCATAGGGCCGGCGCCTGAGCTCCTTCCTATGGTTCCAAGCTCTGCCCCTCCTGTCTGAGTCCCAGAGTCCCGCCCTGCGTGGCCAGCATGCCACAGGACGGCCCCGAGTCCTGGAGTGCCACCCCGTTCCCTGCCTCCAGTTACATGGGGCCACGGAAACCCCTGCAGAAGCCGCACAAAGCGACCACCAGCCCCAGCCCCACTGTGTGCACCATCTTGTGATGGCATTACGGTGTGAGGGTTAATTTGCATATTACCTCTTTATTATATAGGATCCCCTTCTCCTCCAGACCCCTTCCCTCTGGCAATCACCAAATTGCTCTTTGTGTTCACGAGTTTGTTTTATATCCTACATATGAGTGAAATCATACAGTTTTTAACTTTTTCTGACTGACTTATTTCACTTAATCCTTTGAGTGCCAACCAATATCCTAGGAACTATGCTAAAATTGCCAAGGCATTTTTGCTGATTTTACAGCAGTTTAGGAAAAAAATTACGAATCGCAAGTAAATGAAGTTACATATTCAAAAACTTAAGGAAACCTTTACTACATTTGTTTTCTGCACTTAGGTGCCATCTGTCAATAAAGAGTGAACTACTAGCATGTAATAGTGACACTGTAGGAGGAGCGCGATAGCGCTCCCGGCACTTTTGGCGAAAGACAGGAGGAGCGCGATCGTGCTCCCTGGCACACTAGGGGTTAAAATAATGTTCTCAAGGTCCATCCATGTTGTTGCAAATGGCAGTATTTCATCCTTTGTTATGGCTGAGTAGTATTTCATTGTGTATAAGTACCACATCTTTTTTATTGAGTCCTCAGTCTTGGTACACTTTGGTTGTTTCCATATCTTGGCCACCATGAATAATGCTGCAATGAACATAGGGACGCATATATCTTTTTGAATACGTGAATTCGAGTTTTTCAGGAGAGGGATTGCTGAGTCATATGGTAGCTCTATTCTTAATTTTTTGAACATTTGCTAGAGTGGTTTCCATAGTGGTACAACCACTACATTCCCACCAGCAGTGACTGAGGTTTCCCTTTTTTCTATAACCTCTCCAACACTTGTTATTGCTTGTTTTGTTGATAATGGACACTCTAACAGGTGTGAGGTGGTATCTCATGGTAGTTTTGATTTACATTTCCCTAATTGCCAGTCAGGTTGAACATCTTTTCATATATCTCTTGGCTATTTGTATGGTGTATTTTCAGGTCCTCTGCCCACATTTTGATTGGATTGTTTGTTTCATGCTGAGTTTTACAAGTTCTTTATACATTTTGGAAATTAAACCTTTGTTAGAGCTATTGTTTAGGTCTGTGTGTAGTTCTATATATTTTGGAGCTCTCTGATTGGATATATGTGTGTGTGTGTGTGTGTGTATGTGCGCGTATATATATATATATATATAAGTTTCATGTATGTTTTCTTGATGTAGGATCCCGTTTATCATTATAAAGTATCCATCTTTGTCTCTTGTTGTCTTGCAATCTATTTTGTCAGATGTAAGTATGGCTATACCTGCTTTTCTGTGAATGTTATATGGAGAATTATTTTCCACCCTTTTACTTTGAATCTACTTTTGTCTTTGTAGCTTAGATGTGTCTCTTCTAGGTAACATATGCTTGGGGTCTTGTTTTGTTTGTTTGTTTTATTGTTTACAGTATTACAAATAGTAGTACATGGGTTTTGTTTTTTGACCACTCTGCTACTCTGTACTTCTTTATTGGTGAATTCAGACAATTTACATTTAGGGTAATTAATTAATGAATGAAGACTTAGCCATTTTATCTTTTGGTTTTCTGGTCTGTGCCTCCATTGGGTTTTTTTTTCCTTTATGTTTCTGTCTGTTGTTTTTATTTAGTAGTATTCAATATTTCTTTCCTCTGTTTCCTCTTTTGTTTTTTTGTTTTTTGAGCTATAAGTCCTGGTTTGGGGATTCTTGTCTGTGGTTCCCATGAGGTTTATAAAAAATGAAGCTGCATATACACTGAGTGGCCAGATTATTATGACCACCTGATGTTTGTAGGCAAATTAGCTATAATTTCGCGCTGAAGTTGCTAGAGGGCCAGACCATTATAAATAGGGTAGCAGGTTGTTTACCACACAGTACAAGTGATTTTTTTCTAAAGATGTGGGTAAACAATGCAATTTAACAGCCTTTGAACGTGGGATGATTGTTGGCACTCGGAGCCATGGAACGAATATCAGCAAAACAGCCAAAGGCCTGTCAAACACCTTTGCTGTCTGCAGTTACCAAGATAAAACATCTCCAATTCGCACAGGAACACAAGGATTGTTCAGTCGAGCATTGGAAAAGTCATGTGGTCCGCTGAATCACATTTCTAGTTGCATCATGCAGATGGCAGAGTGAGAATTTGGCGGAAACAGCATGAAAGCATGCACCCCACATGCATGAGTACAACCCTTCAAGCTGGTGGGGGCAGTGTTATAGTTTGGGGCATGTTTTCCTGGCATGATTTGGGCCCTTTAATTCGTGTGGAACAACGTTTGAATAGCACAACATACCTAAGTATCATTGCTGATCAAGTTCATCCTATCATGTTGAAGGCGTATCCCAGTGGAGATGGCTTCTTCCAACAAGACAATGCGCCATGCCACGGTGCTTGTATTGTGTAGGAGTGGTTTCAAGAACATGAGGGAGACTTTACCTTGCTTAGGTGGCCCCCACAATCACCAGATCTCAATCCAATTGAGCATTTGTGGGATGAAGTTAAAAGAGCCATCAGGCAGCTGGTTCCACAACCATCAAATCTCACAGGACTGGACAGTGCTATTCAGACATGGTGTCATATTCCTCACATCACCTTTCAACATCTTGTGGAGTCAATGCCAAGAAGAATTGCCGCAGTATTGAAGGCAAAAGGTGGCCCAACGAAGTACTGATGGGGTGGTCATAATAATCTGGCCACTCAGTGTGTATACCATAGTTGTTTTTTCTTTTGAGTGCATCTGATCTTCACCTTCCTTTGCCAGTTCAGAACTTTCCCCCTCTCCTTTTATGGTTTTGTTGTCACAAATTATCTTGTTTATGCTGTAAGTTTTTTGGTGATCTTATAGAGTTGTAATGTTATGTGCTTTGTTTCAGGTGGAATAACTCCCTTGGTATTTCCTGCAATGAAGGTTTTCTGGTGATAAAATCCCTCAACGTCTGGATGTCTGGGAACTTCTTTATTTCTCCTTTATATTTAAAACATAATTTGGCTGGATATATTATTCCTGGCTTGTAATTTCTATCAGACATTTCAATATTTGGTTTCACTCTCTTCTGGCTTGTAGAGTTTCAGCTGAGGAGCATTTAAGTCTTTTACCCATTTTGAATTTATTCTTGTGTGTGGTATAAGTTGATTGTCTAGTTTCATTTTTTTTGCATATACCTGTCCAGTTTTCTCATCATTTATTGAAGGGACTATCTTGACTCCGTTGTATGCTGTTCCCTCCTTTGTCAAGTATTAATTGAGCATAATGGGTTGGGCCTATTTCTTGGGTCTTTGTGTTGTTCCATTGATTTATATGTCTATTCTTGGGTTGATAACAGGCTGTTTTGATTACGGTGGCTTTGTAGTATAACTTGATATCTGGTATTGTGATCCCTCCAACTTTATTCTTCTTTCTCAAGATTGCTGTAGCTATTTCGGGTCCTTTTTTGGTTTCATATAAATTTTTGGAGTATTTGTTCTAGATCTATGATATATGCTGTTGGTAATTTAATAGGGATTGCATTTAATCTATAGATTGGTTTAGGTAATATGGACATTTTAATGATATTAATTCTTCCAATCCATAAACAGTATATATTTTTATATCCTCCTCTATATCTTTTTTCAACATCCTGTAGTTTTCCAAGTACAAGTCTCTTACCTTGTTGCTTAAGTTTATTCCTAGGTATCTTAATTTTTTTATTTCTATGGTAAATGAGATTGTTTTTTGTTTCACTTTCTGAGAATTTATTATTGGTTTATAAAAATGCCATAAATATCAGGGTGTTAAAATTGTATCCTGCTACATTGCCAAATTCTTTTATTAAATATAGTAATTGGTAGAGTCTTCAGGATTTTTTTGTACAATACCATGTCATGTGTGAATAATGAGAGTTTTTCTCCCTCCTTTCCAATTTGGATGGCTGTTGTGTTTTCTTCTTGTCTGATCTCTGTGGTAGAAATTCAAAGTATTATGTTGAATAAGAGTGATGAAAGTGGATATCCCTGTCTTGTTCCTGTTCTAAAGGGAAATAGTTTTAGTTTATGCCCATTGGGTATATAATGTTGGTGGTAGGTGTGTCATATATGGCCTATATTATGTTGAGGTATAATTACTGTTTTTCCACATTGCTGAGAGTTTTTATTAAGAAAGGGTGTTGGATTTTTTCAAATGCTTTTCCTGCATCTATTGATATGATCATGTGGTTTTTTAAAAATATATTTTATTGATTTTTACAGAGAGGAAGGGAGAGGAATAGAGAGCTAGAAACATCGATGAGAGAGAAACATCAGTTAGTTGCCTCCAGCACACCCCTTACTGGGGATGTGCCTGCAACCAAGGTACATGCCCTTGACTAGAATCGAACCCGGGACCCCTCAGTCCGCAAGCCGACGCTCCATCCACTGAGCCAAACCGGCCAGGGGCTGATCATACGATTTTTGTCTTTCATTTTGTGTATGTGATGTATCGCATTTATTGCTTTGCAGTATTGTACCAGCCTTGCATCCCTGGAATAAATCCCACTTGGTTGTGGTGTATGATCTTTTTAATATATTGTAGACCAGATTTGCTAATATTTTGTTGAAGATTTTAGCATCTATGTCCATCAGTTATTGTCCCATAGTTTTCATTCTTTGTAGTGTCTTTACCTGGTTTTGGAGTTAGGATAATGCTAGCCTCATAGAAAGAGATTGGAAGTATTTCTTCTTGGACTTTTTGTTTGAGGATAGGTATATAGGTATTAGTGGTTCTTTGAAGGTTTGGTAGAGCTCCTCTCTGAAACCATCCGGACCAGGGCTTTTGTTTGCTTGGAGTGTTTTTATTACTGCTTCTATTTCATCACTTGTTATTGGACTATTCAGGTTTTGTGATTTTTTTTTTCCTGATTCAGTTTTGTGAGGTTGTATTTTTCTAGGAATTTGTCCATTTCATCCACATTGTGCAGCTTGTTGGCATATACTTGCTCTTAGTATTTTCTTACAATCTTTTATATTTCTATGGAGTCAGTTATTACTTTACCTCTTTCCTTTCTGATTTTGTTTATTTATCCTCTTTTTTTTTTAACATTTTTTTTAAATATATTTTATTGATATTTTTTACAGAGAGGAAGGGAGAGAGATAGAGAGTTAGAAACCTCGATGAGAGAAAAACATCGATCTGCTGCCTCCTGCACATCCCCTACTGGGGATATGCCCGCAACCCAGGCACATGACCTTGACCGGAATCAAACCCGGGACCCCTCAGTCCGCAGGCCGACGCTCTATCCACTGAGCCAAACCGGTTTCGGCTTTCTTTGTTTCTTGAGGAGTCTGGCTAGAGCAGTGGTTCTCAGCCTTCCTAATGCCGTGATCCTTTAATACAGTTCTTCATTTGTGGTGACCCCCAATTTCATTGTTACAAATTGAACATAATTAAAGCATAGTGATTAATCACAAAAACAATATGTAATTATATATGTGTTTTCCGATGGTCTTAGGTGACCCCTGTGAAAGGGTTGTTCGACCCCCAAAGGGGCCGCGACCCACAGGTTGAGAACCGCTGGGCTAGAGGGTCATCAATCTTGTTTATCTTTTCAAAGAACCAGCTGTATGTTTTATTGAACTTTTGTATTGTTTCTTTTTATTTTTATTTTTTTATTCTCTATGCCATTTATTTCTGCTCTAATCTTTATTATTTCCGTCTACTTATTCTGGGCTCTTCTTGTTGCTCTCTTTCTAATTCTTTAAGTTGTAGGGTTAAATAGTTTATTAGTAATTTTTCTTGTGTTTTGAGATAGGCCTGTAGTGCTATAAACTTACCTCTCAGGATTACTTTTGCTGTATCCCATAGATTTTAGGTGGTTTTGTGATTGTGTCACTTGTTTTCAGGAAGTTTTTTACTTCTTTCTTAAAATAATTGGTAACCCATTCATTGTTTAATAACATGCTATATAGTCTCCATGTGTTGGAATGTTTTTGAGTATTTTTACTATACTTGGTTTGTAATTTCATTCTCTATTATCTGACAAGATGCTTGATATGATTTCATTCTTGAACTTGTAGAGATATGTTTTGTGTCCTAACATGTAGTCTGTCTTTGGGAATGACCCATGTGCACTTGAAGAATGTATATTCTGCACCTTGGGGTGAAATGTCTTATAATGGTCAATTAAATTCCTCTGATCCAGTGTGTCATTTAGAGTCACTGTTTCCTTGCTAATTTTTTGTCTGTAATATATATCCAGGGAAGTCAGGCATTTAAGTCCCCTACTATGAGTGTATTGCTGTCGATCTTTTCCTTAATGTCTTCCAGAAGGCTTTTTTTATATATATACTAGAGGCACAGTGCACAACATTCACGCATGGGTAGGGTCCCTAGGGGCTGCTGGCCTGGGCCTGCCTTCATTCCGTGCCTTGGTGGTCAGCACATGTCATAGCGACCAGTCAAACTCCCGGTCGGTCAAACTCCTGTGGGGACACTTTGCATGTTAGACTTTTATATAGAGAGATTTAGGTGTTCCTTTTACCAGGGTTATATCCTCTTGTTGGCTCAATCCCTTTTGTATTATCTAGTGACTTTTATTGTCTCTTGTGAAGGCCTTCATTTTGAAGTCTACTTTGTCAGATGTGAGTATTGCCATCCCAGGCTTTTGTTTCCATTTGCATAAAAAATTTTTTCCCATCCTTTCACTCATTCTGTGTGAGGTTTTGTTCTAAGGTGGGTTTCTTGTAGACAGCATATATTTGGGTCATGTTTTCATGTCCATCAGGTACCCAAAGTTGTTTGATTACAGCATTTAACCCATTTATACTTAAAGTTATTACTAATATGTACTTATTTATTGCCATTTTAATTCCTTAAACCTGTGTTTCCCTCTATATATTTCTTATTATTATTACAGCAGCCCCTTTAGCATTTCTTGCAGTTCTGGTTTGGTGGTGATAAGCTTCTTTAGCCTTTTTGGGTTTTGTCTAAGAAGCTCTTTATTTCATTAAATATATTTGGAATAGTATAGCCTTGCTGGATATAGTAATCTTGGTTTCATATCCTTCATTTTCATTACCTTGAATACTTCATCCCATTCCCTTCTGGCCTGTAGAGTTTCTGATGTGAAATCAGCCGACAGCCTTATGAGAACTCCTTTGTAGGTAAAAAATTGCTTTTCATCCTGACCGGTTTGGCTCAGTGGATAGAGCATAGGCCTCTGGACTGAAGGGTCCCAGGTTCGATTCCGGTCAAGGGCATGTACCTTGGTTGTGGGCACATCCCCAGTAAGAGGCGTGCACGAGGCAGCTGATCGATGTTTCTCTCTCATCGATGTTTCTAACTCTATTCCGCTCTCTGTAAAAAATCAATAAAATATATATTTTTAAAAAAATTGCTTTTCTCTTGCTGCCTTTAAAATTCTTTGTCTTTCATTTTTGGCATTTCAATTCTGATGTGTCTGTGTTGGGGGCTGTTTGGGTTCTCCTTGGTTGGGACTCTGTGCCTTCTGAACGTGGGTGACTTTTTCCTTCACCTGGTATGGATGTTTTTTGCCATCATTTCTTCAGACATGTTCTCTATGCCTTGCTTACTTTCTTCCCTTTCTGTCACTCATATTATGAGAATAGTTGTACATTTTCTGTTGTCCCACAGTTCCCTTAAGCCAGGGGTCCTCAAACTTTTTAAACAGGGGGCCAGTTCACTGTCCCTCAGACCGTTGGAGGGCCGGACTATAGTTTAAAAAAAAACTAGTCGGCTGCTAAGCAACAGGCCGCATGTGGCCTGCGGGTCGTAGTTTGAGGACCCCTGCCTTAAGCTACCCTTTTGTTTGTTTTTATTTTTGGTTCTCTGATTGATTGATTTTTTTTCTACTCTGTCTTCTAATTCACTGATCCAACCTCGGCTTTCCCTAGTCTGCTGTTTATTTGTTCCATTGTGTTCTTAGTGCTGTGTCATTCTCTGTTTCATATCTTTACCGTCATTATGCTGAACTCTATGTCTTATCATTTCTTTTTTTTTTAAATATATTTTATTGATTTTTTACAGAGAGGAAGGGAGAGGGATAGAGAGTTAGAAACACTGATGAGAGAGAAACATCGATCAGCTGCCTCCTGCACACCATGTGCTCACAACCAAGGTACATGCCCTTGGCCGGAATCCAACCTGGGACCCTTCAGTCCCCAGGCCGACGCTCTATCCACTGAGCCAAACTGGTTGGGGCTGTCTTATCATTTCTTATCTCCATTTCATTTGGCTCTTCCTCTGAAGAATTCTCTTGTTCTTTCAGTAGGTGCTTTTTTTCTTCCCATTTTGGTTGCTTGTTTGCATTTGTGGCTGTGTATTAGGTAGATGTGCTATGTTTCCCAAGCTCTAGTGCAGAACAGTTTCAGATGCTGTTTCTCACTGGCCCTGTGTATTCTGTTTAGAGTTATCATCAACCTTGATTCCTCTGCTGGGGCTGAGTTCCTTTGGAAAGGACCATGATGTGCATCAAGGTGTGCTTTTCCCAGCCCAGGGCCCCAAATTAGATCTGGCAAATCCTGCTGACTGATTGTTATCAGTCTTGATCATCCTGTGGCTATCAACCACAGGGTGGGTTGAACTGTTTCCCAAAAGGGTGGGGCAATTGCTTCTGCTTGCAGGCTGATTATTATTCTCAGTCTCTTAATGGGCCTCAGAAACTCCACAGGATCTTGTACGGGGTCTTTCAGAGCATGGGGTAACTGCTTTCCCCCCAGGCGAAACCACCTGAATAGCAAACACCTGCTGGAGAAAGATGTTCTCCTCAGTGTGAGAGAATATCTCAGCACGGGAAACTGGGGTGCCTGCCTTCTGAGGTCTAACTAAAGAGCCCCCAACCCTGCCTTCTGCTCACACAGCTGGAGTCCACAGTCCTCCCTTTGCTGAAGCCCAAAGTGAGTGCTGTACCTGAAATTTCATGCATTGGCTCTTTAAGAGGGTGCCTGCATTTCCAGTCATCTCTCCCTGACAGATAGCAACCCTGCTGCTTTTCACGGCCAGATGTTATATGGGCACATTTCTCAGTTGTGGTGTTCTGGGCTGGATAGAGCAACTTGGGTTTTCACAGCTAAGATATCCCTCCAGAACTTTACCTGCTGCCTTTGGAAGCCTGCCCAGCCCTTTCACTTCCTATCAGTTTCTATGTGGTCTCTGCTTTCCATCTTTGGTTATCAGGGTTCTCTCCAGCTAGTCTTCAGTTGATTATTTAGGTTGGTTTTTCTTTTATTTTGTTTCTCCAGTTTGATCCTGGGAGTGTGTCAATGTGGCATCCACTTACTCCAGTGCCACATTGGATTCCCACTATTATTCCCATTAATAGACTCTCCATCTCATGTTTCTTTTCTCTTCTGCAATGCCTATAGTTCTAATATTGCTTTTTGTGATGGATTCAGATAGGTCTTGTAGAGCTCTTTTTAAAAATATATATATATTTTTATTGCTTTCAGAGAGGAAGGGGTAGGGAGAGAGAAATAGAAACATCAATAATAAGAGAACCGTTAATCAGCTGCCTCCTGCACAACCCCTACAACCTGGGCATGTGCCCTTTATTGGAATCGAACCCAGAACCCTTCATTCCACAGGCCTACTATCCACTGAGCCAAACCAGCTAGGGCGAGCTCTTTATTTTTCTTTATGCTCAGGTGTATTTTTTCCTCTGTGTCATTTCTTGATTCCTATCTTCAGTATCTCTAAATCTTTCCTCCATCAGTTTGGTTCTGTTTTCTATGCTCAGTTCACTCTTAATCTCATGCTTTATTTCCAAGATTTCTGATTGGCTCTTTATTAAAGTTTCATCCTCTTTGGTAAACTACTTTTGTTCGTTGATTTATTTTCTGAGTGCACTGAATTTCCTGTCAGTATTTTCTTACATCTTGTAGAGTATATTTAGAACTGCAGTCTTGAAATTTGTCATTTATATTACATATTTCCATGTGTTTGAGCTTACTTTCTAGCGATTTTTCATTTCCTTCTGGTCATCCTTATTACTGTGGTTTTTCATGGTGTATGCTGGTCTCCTTTGATTATGCGTTTATCTCTTGAGTTCTTTCTACTACTTTGAAATATATGGTGCTGAATCTCAAGACTTTTTACTTCTGTGATCTCCTAGTCTTGCACCTCCACTGCTTCCATAAGACAATACAGCTGCACTACTTGTGGTGGGGTTTGTTTTGCTATCACCATAATGGCGATTCCTGACTTCTGTCTTGTTCCCCTCCAAGCACCCCTTCAGGAGATCAGTCACAGAAGGAAACAGTGTTCCTACTAAAATAACTCTTTGTTTAAAGTTAATATGGTCTTGGTCCCGACACCTAGGGCAACAGGAGGCAAGTTTTGGGAGTTTAAGTGGCAGCAGGACTCTGTTGTTCCATTTCTTTGTCTAAAACACTACTGCCAGCCGGATAGTAGAGAGCTGCATGGTAGAATCCAGTGCTCTGTCAGGTATTTGCTGACTCTGACACTGTTTGCATCCTTGCCACTGGGCTGCCCTCCTGCAGCTCTGTTCCTCCTAACCGAAGGAAGAGCCTGCTACCTTGGCTTTTTCCCCCTCTCGCCGCCAACCAAGCCACGAGCTCCCAGTTCAGGGTTGCATTTGCTGGTGGTCTCTGGTGGTCTGCACTTTTCTCCCTTCTCATCTCCCGTTTATTCCCGGTTGTCCACCTTTAGATGTTTCAATGAGCGGGTCTCTCAGGCATGTGTCTGTGTTGAGCAGGGATTTCTTTGTTGAATTATGGTTGGTTAACTTGTTGAAATTTCAGGGATAGAGGACAAGCTGTGCTCTCATACCTCCATTCCTCTGACATCACTTCTCAAGAATCCTGAGCCTAGTCTTAAAGATACGTAAAGAGTAGGGACTGAGAGGTTTAGGTTTGCCTTCCATGCAGAGAGAGGGGTCACATGGATTAATGCATACCCATATGAGAAGGTTATCGCCTTTGGGGGGGAACAACATACATTATGGTGTGACTGTGAAGTTGAACCATATGAAATTGTCAGATTTGTCCATTATCAACAAAAATAGTAATGTGAGGGAAAGGGTGGTGAGATGGAGCTGAAAAAGAGCCAGGTCACAAAGTGCCTAATTTTATCTGATTATAGATATGTACTCCTTTAGAGTAGATAATTATTTTTTAAAGATCTATACTCAAAATAATGTGCCCTTCATTGTATGTAAATTTTGTAAAATGTACTTTTATTGATTTCAGAGAGGAAGGGAGAGGGAGAGAGAGAGATAGAAACATCAATGATGAGAATCATTGATTAGCTGCCTCCTGCATGTCCCACACTGGGGATCAATCCCACAACCTGGAATGTGCCCTTACCAGGAATCAAACCATGATCCTGGTTCATAGATTGATGCTCAACCACTGAGCCACGCTGGTCGGGTTCATTGTATGTAAATTTTACCTCAGAGGAATGAAACTGTAAAATATTGAATTCTAGTTAATAGTATATGCAAAGCAAAGTATATAGGTGGAAGTCTGCATTTTACTTTGAGATACATTAAAAAATAAAATGGAAGGCCAGGTACGTGGTGAAAGCAAACAGTAAAATAATAAAATGTTAATGGTAGAATCTTGATGATTAAATACCAATGTTCACTGTAAAATTCATTCAATTTTTTAGAGATAGATACTAAGTTAGACAAAAAGGGATTATTTTTCTAATTGATACAAATCTTATTACTTTGGGTGACAAGTGACATATTTAGAAATCACCTAATCAGTCCCTGTTAAATCCCCTGCACCCAGAGCAGAGCCTAGATCAGTGATGGCGAACCTATGACACGCGTGTCAGAAGTGACACACGAACTCATTTTTTTGGTTGATTTTTCTTTGTTAAATGGCATTTAAATATATAAAATAAATATCAAAAATATAAATCTTTGTTTTACTATGGTTGCAAATATCAAGAAATTTCTATATGTGACACGGCAGCAGAGTTAAGTTAGGGTTTTTCAAAATGCTGACACGCTGAGCTCAAAAGGTTCGCATCACTGGTCTAGATCGTAGCAGGTGCTCAGTAAATATTTGAATGTTGAATATTCCCTAATCACTATAATCATAAAATTCTTGAAGTTGTATTTGAAGTCCCAAATACAATGTGCTGCATACATTTATTATCCTAGAAGGCCTCAGATAATACAGTTTCACGTAATACAAATGTACTATCTATTTCTATATATAAAAGTCTAAACGACCGTTCCACCAGTAGCTGTGACGCACACTGATCACCAAGCGGCAGACGCTCAATGCACAGGCATGGAAACATGGAACAGACTGATTAATCTCAGAGGGAAGAGGAGAGGGGGAAGGGTGGGAATAGATTAACCAAAGATCTTATATGCATACTAGAGGCCCAATCCATGCACCGGTGGGGTCCCTCGGCGTTCCACCAGTAGCTGTGACGCACACTGATCACCAAGCGGCAGACGCTCAATGCACAGGCATGGAAACATGGAACAGACTGATTAATCTCAGAGGGAAGAGGAGAGGGGGAAGGGTGGGAATAGATTAACCAAAGATCTTATATGCATACTAGAGGCCCAATCCATGCACCGGTGGGGTCCCTCGGCGTGACCTGTGGGGACCTGGCCAAAACCGGCAGTCCGACATCCCCTGAGAGTCCCGGATTGCAAGAGGGCAATCTCTTACCTTGTTAGTTGTGTCCAACGTTGGAACAACTTTTACCCCTTTAAAAAAAAAAATCAGTTGAAAAAACAAGGATTGGCTTGTTGACAAATTTACTTTTCACTGTTACCATCTCCTATTTACAACAGAGGCTTCTCTTTACTTAGGCTTCCTTTAGAGTAGAATATAATTTCATAATATTTTCCTTGTCACCAAGACAGAACAAACTGAATCCCTGAAAACAAAATCAAAAGTTCACCTTCTTATTTACTCTATCCTTCCTTGCCCCCCTTCATCCTATTGGAGGAAAATACTTAGATGTTAATAGATTTGGGATAAACAAAGAGCTAGAAAGTATGTTTTTAATTTCACAGGAAACTTTCTAATAACTGATTTTGAGGGTAGGACTGGGCTTGTTATACTTTGTATATGAGGAATGTATAGGTTTGTGAGATTTAACCACCAATCATTAATCCTATTTCTAAAACTCATTCATATCTGCATTGTAAATAGAACATTATTTTTCTTTTAGGTCATATAAAGCTTTAGCATACAGATGTCATGACAAGAACAAAGACTTCCTACATTTGAGATGTACACTGACATAAATGATTATAAGCAACAGAATATAACATTTGTTTCTTGTGCCGTGGCTGGTTTGGCTCAGTGGCTGGAGCATCAGCCTGTGGACTGAAGGGTCCCAGGTTTGATTCCGGTCAAGGGCATGTACCTTGGTTGCGGGCACATTCCTAGTAGGGGGTGTGCAGGAGGCAGCTGGTCGATCTTTCTCTCTCATCGATGTTTCTAACTCTCTATCCCTCTCCCTTCCTCTCTGTAAAAAATCAATAAAATATATATTTTTAAAAAATTTGTTTCTTGTTAACCACAGGAAGTAATCTGGGCTGGAGAGAAAGTAATTGCTTAGATTGGTCATCACTAAGAAAGTTACTATTAAATATATTATTTATTTTCTTTAATGTCTTTATAAATCTTTCATGTACTAAATTTTTACTTTCATATTAGCATAAAGAAAATCCGAAATCTTCCTTACCATTCTTCCCATGAATATTTTATTATGTTTATGCATGGATAAGGAATAGGTTTAATGTGTGTGTGTGCATTTTTAAAGAATATTTCCTAACATTAAGTAATTTCTTAAGAATTTTACTTAAGGAAAAGAACTCCCTAAAGTATAAAATCTCTTACTATCTTATAGATGTACTTGAGGGATACAACGGAACAATATTTGCATATGGACAGACATCGTCTGGGAAGACACACACAATGGAGGTAACATTTTGTAGTGTGTACTTGGATATAGTTTGCAGTACAGACAGAACATTCAGTCATTATTTGTGAAATAACTTAGCCATGCTTAAACAGTTTATTTATTCTCCTTATTTATTCTTTGCTTTCTCTCACATGGTAGTACATGAATAACTTCATTGATAGAATCTGGTTCTTTCTTGAGTTTGAATAGTGATGTTATATATTTTAAATCATATCTAGTTTTCTTTTATCAATTAGCATAACCATGAAATTATGAACATTTTAGAATTAAACAAGAATTTTCCATTATTTCATAATGGGAAAATTTGAATGTTTGTGTGTTTTCAATTCTACTCAGGTAATTTAATTGACCAGGTAATTTAATTCCCTTTCTTACTTCTCTCCTTGGTCCCTTCCTCCCCCTATAACTGCCATTCTTTTCTGATAAGAACGTTTCCATAATTATCATTGCTGTTATTAGTAGATGTAGACATGTTTGAGCTTTGCTTCTAGAAGACTTTTACCACCGTTACAGAGCTTTTGCTGCTGCTACAGAGCATCTGCTTTTATCATTTATTTATTTATTTATTTATTTTTTTTATTTTATTTTTTTTGCTTTTATCATTTATCTGAGCTTACTGTATAAAGTTAAGTGACAGCTTATTTAATTCTGTTAGCTCATTTTCATAAAGTCTGAGGACAAGGACATTTAGCATATCCAGGAAGTTGACTTGAAGTAGAAGGAACAGTGCAAATATATAAAGAAGCTAGAAACTTTTCATAGAAGATGATCATTTACAAATGTGGATAACCTAAATCTAAGGATTAAATAAAAGGCTAAGATTAATTGGTAACCCATGTGGTTATACAGTTCTATATGTAACTTACCTAAGTTTGTATATGTATTTACATACAATATTTATATGTAACTTACAAAAATATGTAAATTGTAGAATTGGGTTTTTTAGATCCTTATAGAGCCATTTTCACCAAAAACTGACAATCATTAGAATTCCTGGTCTCTATTGACTATAATTATACATTGAAATTTTGAATTTTAATTCATACTTTACAATTTATTGAAGAGATCTAATCTTGTTTTCTGTTTAGGGAAAACTTCATGATCCAGAAGGCATGGGAATTATTCCAAGAATAGTGCAAGATATTTTTAATTATATTTATTCCATGGATGAAAATTTGGAATTTCATATTAAGGTAAAATCCTTGGGGAATGGATGTATTTTATTTTATACCTAGAATAATTCTGTTCTAAAAAGTAATAAATGCTAATTTTATTTTTAAAACATTTTAAAGTAGTTGAGAATTATTTTATGAACAGATATAGTTAATTCATTTGTCATTAGATAACCTTAAACAAGTTAGCCAAGTCTCTTTTGCCTTATTTTCCTTCTCTGTAAAATAAAGGAATTTGTTTTACTATGGAACTTAAAGGTTCTTACTTCTCTAATCTAGTTCATATTAGATGAAGATACATAATGGAAATTGCTTTTAAGTTATATAAGCAGGTTAGTGAAATTAGGTCTTCTGATTAGAATATGAACTATGGCTGAGTTGTTATTGATAACTCTGTCCCCTTAGTTTACGTCTGGCACTCACTCTTCAATATTAATGAGTAAGTGAATAAATTATTTTATAACTTTAATTGGTTGATCTTCTTTCCTTTATTTATTTGCCTTTTAGGTTTCATATTTTGAAATTTATTTGGATAAGATAAGGGACCTATTAGATGGTAAGTTAGCTTCTTACCCTTTATTTATTTTAAAATAGCATGTGTTCTTTTTGTTTGTTGGTTTGGTTTGGTTTGTTAATCTTCACCTGAGGATATTTTTTCCATTGATTTTTAGAGAAAGTGGCGGGGGTTTGGGGAAGGGCAGAAATATCAATGTAAGGGAGATTCATTGATTGGTTGCCTCCTGCACTTGCCCAGACCGGGGCCAGGGATCAAACCTGCAACCCAGGTAAGTGCCCTTGACTGGGAATTGAACCCAGGACCCTTCAGTGTGTGGACTGACGCTCTAACCACTAAGAAACATCGGCCAGGGCTATTATTTTTTTTTTTAATAGGAGATGTGAGACCATTTTTAAGCTAATCTATATGAAATTGACTTAAGTTATAGGAAACAGACATTTAATATTTTTTCTTTTAAAGTTTTAACTAAATGTCATTTGACACATGGGAGTAACTTATTTAAAGCAGCTCTTTATCGATGCTTCTTAAGTACTAATTAGAGCATTGAACTCGAGTTAGAGATCCTGAGATCTGGTTTTCCATCAGCTGTCAATTAGTTTGATACACTAGAGTCCCAGTGCACAAAAATTCATGCACGGGTGCAGTCCCTAGGCCTGGCCGGTGATCGAAGCGCAAGTGTCTGGAGTGGAAGGGCAGGTCTCAGCTGACCTCTGGGCCCCCAAGCTCCCCTCCCGGCTCCCTCAGCGCCTGGGAGCTGCCGCCACCACTGGTAGCTGTCTGCGGGGCGATTGGGCCTCGCTCGCATCTGCTGTGGCCTGGCACCACCTACTCACCTGCTTCACCATCCCACCGTAGTCCCACTCTCATCGGGGCCAGCAGCACCTCTATTGCCGCCCACTGCCAGCACAGCATCGCCAATGCCAGCCATGTTCCATTCCTCCCACCCCCCCACCCCTCTGTGGTCAGCACGCATCATATCGAGCAAACTCCTGGTCAAGGGGACAATTTGCATATTAGGCTTTTATTATATAGGATTAGAGGCCTGATGCATGAAATTTGTGTAAGAGTAGGCCTTCCCCCAGCTGCTGGCACCAGCTTCCCTCTGGCACCCGGGACCCAGGTGTCCCTCTGGCTGCCGGCAGGCACCTGGGACCTGGCTTCCCTCCCAGCCTTGGCTTTGTCTGGAAGGACATCTGGTCCAATTAGCATATTTCGCTTTTATTATTATAGACTAGGGGCCCAGTGCACGAATTCATGCACCTTGAAAGGAACTGTGGGCCTTGAGGCTGTGGTGGGCACAGGGGCGTGTCTCAGCCCATCCTCCACGCCCCCACTCGGCCCTTCCCACATAGTCCCGGTCCCCTGTCTGCCAGCAGTCCCACTCTTGCCACCACCATTGTTTTGGGGCAAACCATTGAATCACTCTGGCTTAATGTTTTCATTTTCAACATGTGGGTGGTAGGTAGAGGTTGGACTGGACCTAAAATTCTATATTGCTGCATTGGTTTCTATATAAATCTCCTGTTTCTATATGGTCTTATTTTAATAGTGACCTTTTCATATTTTTAAAGTTAACCTATTATTATCAAGCTGATTTGGGAAGGAGACAATTGAATTTCATAGCCAGTGTTAGAGTTTAGGAAAGTGTTGCTAATATTATTTCTTTTTTTCAGTTTCAAAGACCAACCTTTCAGTTCATGAAGATAAAAACCGTGTTCCCTATGTAAAGGTACTGTTAAAATAATATAGAATGATTATTTAGGAAAGCACTGAAATAAAAATTTGTAAGGATATCAACATACTTAAAATTATTTTACAGGGTTGCACAGAGCGTTTTGTATGTAGTCCAGATGAAGTTATGGATACCATAGATGAAGGAAAATCCAACAGACATGTAGCAGTTACAAGTAAGTCAAATACTTATTAACACTAGTTAAGGTATAAAACTGCCTTAAATTATCTTTATCAAGCTGATTAGTTGTGAGATTTTTATGTTAATGCTTTAGAAATTATTGGTAAAGGAAAGCCATGTTTATTTATAGTTGTGTAATTTCATTGCAGATATGAATGAACATAGCTCTAGAAGTCACAGTATATTTCTTATTAATGTAAAACAAGAGAACACACAAACGGAGCAAAAGCTGAGTGGAAAACTTTATCTGGTTGATTTAGCGGGTAGTGAAAAGGTAAATGTTTTTACATATCTAAGCATTTTTGAGAGTTGCAAGCATCGATGTCGATACTTTATGATTACATAAACTAAATAATCAGTTCAAATCACTGTTATTTGGACTATAGTCCAGTTCAACCAGTAAGTGTTACCTTTGACTTAAGATGTATGTTTTTATTAAGGATTTGTTTAGCTATGTCATTATGAATTTTATTAGGTATCCTCCTTATTTTTGGTTTTCTTTTCATCCATATTGGCAAAGGGCTCCCTGTGAAAACTGGTAACTATCCTTTAGTCCTTTCTACTTTGGGTGTACTTATTTCTTTCCTTTGGATGATTATTTTTCTTTTTTTTTTTAAATTCTCATTCAGGAGTGAGGACATTTTTTCTATTGATTTTTAGAGAGAGTAGAAAGGAGAAGGGAGGGGTGGATGGGGGGGGGGGGAGAGAGAGAGAGAGAGAGAGAGAGAGAGAGAGAGAGAGAGAGAGAGAGAGACTGACTCACTCGAGAGAGACACATTAATTTGTTGCCTCCTACTCGAGCCCTGACCAGGGACAGGAATTTAACCTGCAACTGAGGTACATGCCCTTGACCAGAAAACAAACCCACAGCCCTTTGGTCTGCAGGCCGATGCTCTAACCACTGAACACTCGCCAGGGCTGATTATTTCATTTTTACAGTTCTATATAATCTCACTTTAGTTTATTTCAAAATAAGTTCAAATGTTTTAATATTGACCTCTATGACCATTTTTGCTATTTCACTAATTTTGTTTCTTCTGATTAGAATAATGTACCTATTTGCTACTACTCAAAAGTCTTACATCCATCCTTTTAAGCCTTTCTCCAGTTTGCATATTCTGAGAGGCCATTTCTTCTACCAACATTGCAACATATTATACTATCCTATACTTAATATATGTATTTTACATTTTTAAAAAAGAAGCAAGTTTGCTTATATATTTAAATTCAGTCTCTGTTTTCTAACAGTTCCATCAACAACAAACATTATGCTCTAACAAATTTTAAAAGGTTCCTCTTTTCTGATGTAGCAAAGGGTACTAACAAATTAGTAAAATATAAATACACATGTAAATTGGTTATTTTGAAGAGCGCAAACTAAAAATAAAATTTGGTGTCTCTTTTAATTACGTTCTTGTTATGCAAATAGTTATTTAACCAAGTTCTCAAAAAATAATACTTGAGAAATAGTGGTATCTGAGAGTAAACACTTGGCAAATAAAGTCATGAAGCTTTTCTTTTCTTTCTTTTTTGCTGATTATTGATGACTTCTGAACTTCATAGAAAATTCAAAAATTCATTTTAAACTTAAAAAATTTTTTTTAATCTTATGGATAGGTTAGTAAAACTGGAGCTGAAGGTGCTGTGCTGGATGAAGCTAAGAACATCAACAAGTCACTTTCTGCTCTTGGAAATGTTATTTCTGCTTTGGCTGAGGGTAGTGTAAGTATGTCTTCTATTTCCCTGTTCTTATGGGGAATTGCTGAATTACTTAAGAGTGAGTGTGTAATTCACTGTATTTGAATCTGTGTGTGAATTCCTTGTCTCTTAGAAATTTATTTTATAGTATTAGTATGTATATCCTCGTTCTCAATAATAAACAAACTAGGGGCTCAGTGCACAAATTCACGCACCTTGAAAGGAACTGTGGGCTGTGAGGCTGCGGTAGGCACAGGTGTGAGTCTCAGCCCATCCTCCCTGGACCCGCCTGGCCCCTCCCACCACAGCCCCCAGTCTCTTGTCTGCTGGCAGCCTCACTCCCACACGCTGACCGCACTGGCCCGGCTCACACCCGCTGAAGGCACGGAGCGATTGAGTCCAGTGCCAGCAGCAGGTGCAAGCAGGGCTGGCACTGTCAGTGGGTGTGAGCAGCAGCTGCTGCCCTGATCACCCCTCAGGAGCAGGGGGAAGTGGAGAAGCCCTCAGGGGTGATAACAGCTGGCAGCCGCCACTCACACCCACTGATAGCGCTGAGCGATTGGGACTGGCGCCAGGCAGCGGGTGCGAGTGGCGTTGCCGGCTCCAATCTCCCCTCAGGAGCAGGGGGAGATGGAGAAGCCCTGAGGGGAGATTGGGGCCGGCAACCACCACTCGCACCAGCTGACATCGCCAAGTGATCGGCGCCGACAGTGGGTGTGAACGGTGGGGCCAGTGCCACCAGCAGGTGCAAGTGCCAGGCAGGACCGCCACGGGCAGGAGCAAAGAATTTTCAATAACTACCAGAGACTCACCCCGATGACATCGACCGGCACCCTGCCTTTGTCTGGTGCCCCCGCACACCTTCTCCACCATCCCACTGTGGCCAACACTGTGGTCAGCGCACTTCTTAGCAACCGGTTGTTCGGTCTGTTTGCATATTAGCCTTTTATTATATAGGACTAGCGGCCCGGTGCATGAAATTCATGTATCGGGTGGGGTCCCTTCAGCCCAGCCTGCACCCTCTCCAATCCAGGACCCCTCGGGGGATGTCCAACTGCCAGTTTAACATCCGACGGCAGTCAAACATCCCTCTCACAATCCTGGACCACTGGCTCTTGATCACTCGCCTGCCTGCCTGGTTGCCCCTGACTGCCCCCCCCCCCCCCATCAACCTGGTCTCCCCTCACTGCCCCCCTCCCGCTCCCACCAGCCTGATGGCCCCCAACTGTCCCCCATGCCGGCCTGGTCACCCCATGCAGCCTGCTTGTTCATTCATTTGGTCATCCATCACTAACTCCCCTGCTGATTTTGTCGCCCCACGCAGGCTGCTGTTCAGTCGTTTGGTTGTCCCTCACTAACCCCCCTGCCGGCCTGGTTGCCCCACGCAGCCTGCTTGTTCAGTCATTTGGTCATCCCTCACTAACCCCCCTGCCGGCCTCGTTGTAGGCAGCCATCCTGTGAGGGTGTGAGGCTTAATTTGCATATTACCACTTTATTATATATGATTTGTGGCCCGGTGCACGAAATTCATGCATGTGGGGGGGTTTCCCTCAGCCCGGCCTGCACCCTCTCCAATCTGGGACCCCTCGGAGTATGTCCAACTGCCAGTTTAGGCCTGATCCCACAGGCATCGGGCCTAAACTGGCAGTCGGACATCCCTCTTGCAATCCAGGACTGCTGGCTCCTAATTGCTCACCTGCCTGATCACCCCTAACCACTCTCCCTGCTGGCCTGATCACCCCCAACTGCCCCCTCTTCTGGCCTGATCACCCCCAACTGTCCCCCCCTGCGGGTCAACTTGCCTGAACTGCCTCCCCCTGCCAACTTAATTGCCCCCAACTGCCCCTCCCTGCCGGCCTGCTCGCCTCCAACTGCCACCCCCTGCTGGCCTGCTCGCCCTCAATTGCCCCCCTTCCTGCCAGCTCCTCACCCCAACTGCCTCCCCCTGCCGGCCTGATCACCCCAAACCTGCCTCTACCTCAGCCCTGCCACCATGGCTTTGTCCAGAAGGTCTCCCAGAAGGTCTCCTGGTCTAATTAGCATATTACCCTTTTATTAGTATAGATAACTGAAGTCACTTTGTAGTTTTTTTAAAAATAGCATGTTTATGTAATATTATTGTAATAAATTTTATTATGTAGAAACCCATTGACATCTTATTTATTTTTTTTGTTTCTATATGTAGACGTATGTTCCATATCGAGATAGTAAAATGACAAGAATCCTTCAAGATTCATTAGGTGGGAACTGTAGAACCACTATTGTAATTTGCTGCTCTCCATCATCATACAATGAATCTGAAACAAAATCGACACTCCTTTTTGGCCAAAGGTTTGTTGTTAAGCAATTACAAAGTCTGAACATAGATAGGCCTTTTATTGTTTAAATCTAGGGAAATGTTAATAGATATTGTTCACATGAGTACAGGTCCATTTTTTAGACTGCCTGGATTTGAATTAAGTTTTAGCACACATTAAAGTAAAATGTAGTCAAATTTATGTAAGAAGCTGCAACTAAGCATAAAAAAAAATAAACATTTGAATCAGGTAATACAGTACAAAGCTGATATATATATATAATCCTGTGCTAAACCTGTTGGTATAAGTGACCGGATTCAAATAATCTGTATGATATGATTAGCCTAAGAAGATAATGATGGCTTTATCTTTAAACTTCAACAATTTCCTTTCTTAAGTCAACCTTGCAAATAAATTGGAAAATATAGGCCCTCATGTTTTATCCTCATCAGGTTGCTGATTTTTCTTTTTAAGTTATTAACAGATGTTAGGGCTGATCCCAATTTAGTTGGGGTGTGAATAAGTACTATACTAATTATAGCTCCAAGAATAGTTAGGTTAACTGTACAAGGAAAGTTGTTACTTAGCTATATACATACATTACCTAGAGAGATTAGATGTCAATTGAAAATAATTTCAGTCACATTCTTTTTTTCCCCAATTACTTTTCTTAGGGCCAAAACAATTAAGAATACAGTTTGTGTCAATGTAGAATTAACTGCAGAACAGTGGAAAAAGAAGTATGAAAGAGAAAAAGAAAAAAATAAGACCCTCCGTAACACCATTCAGTGGCTTGAAAACGAACTCAACCGATGGCGAAATGGTAATAACTTAGGAAGCTGTCATTTTTAGTTGTTGGATAAAGATTTAGAGCTGCTTTATAAATTTGAGATTTAGGTATAATAAATAAAATAACAAAGCATATCCATTTTCACTTTTTAGGCATTAGGCATCATCAAATAAAAATGAATAAAGTTTTTACATTAAATTCTGATTTTACCAGAAATAATAAATAGAGGCACAAAGGCCAACTTGGAAGCTATAAAAGTCACAAGATGGCAAGGTGCCTAGATTAGGGTGGAAGTAATAAAGATTTGATGACTGGATTACAGGATGGGGAAATAAAGGTAATTACATCTTTTCAAATCTCAGGGACTGAGCAGATAAAGCTGGTTAGGAGCTGCTGAAATTGAATAAAATTGAAATTAGTTTTAGACAGGTGAATTTTATTAACTATTTTGTCTTATTTTAGGAGAGACAGTACCTATTGATGAGCAGTTTGACAAAGAGAAAGCCAACTTGGAAGCTTTCTCAGTGGATAAAGATATTGTTATTACCAATGATAAACCAGCAGCCACAATTGGAGTTACTGGAAACTTTACTGATGCTGAAAGAAGAAAGTGTGAAGAAGAAATTGCTAAATTGTACAAACAACTTGATGACAAGGTAGGTATTGTTCATGTTCTATTATGTTGTAGAATATTATCACTATAGGTATTTTTATTTTCTAATTTTATGTATATTGGTCCTCATGACTATATACATCTCTCTTGATATCTGTTAGCCTTTTGACAATCATTGTATTAAAAACAAATCACAATCTGTTTCTATGCAGAGATTGTATGAGACATGCTTCCCCACCCCCTCATTTTTAAGCTAAAATAACTTTCTAAAGGAATTTGGTATTGGATCATGGGAGAGACTTAATAAAATGGCCTCTTAGAATTGGGGATCTGAAGACTGATAAAAGATAATGTAAAAGATTAGATAGTGGAACATAACGGTAAAAATATCTTCCTGCATTGATTATATCAGTAGTGTGAAAAATAACAAATTACGAACAAATAGAGAGGAATGGAGGGAAAAGCAATAAGAGACTAGAAGAAAATAGTTCTAGTTTTGCTTTTTGTTCTTAGGTAGTATTATTTATATGTTTTAAGCAGAGATGGCAGGTTTCATGTAGCTTCATGGCCATTATTTTCAGTAATAACTTTGAACTTGTTAATTGCTTTTTGCATTTAAAATATTTAATGAATAGCTTTTTTTCTTATTGCATGATAAATGTTTATCTGCTTCTTTTCTTATTGCAAAAGAAGTGTTACAGTTATTGATAATTGAAAGAGATTAATATCTGTTTTTACATTTTCTTAAGAGATTGGAATAAAATATGGTTTTGAAATAATTTGGAGGGGTGATAGTTATCTTAATTTTGTGTTAGGAAACAATTACAACCAGCTTGTGAGTAACTTGTTATATTGAAATTCTAGGATGAGGAAATTAATCAACAGAGCCAGTTGGTAGAGAAATTGAAGACACAAATGTTGGATCAGGAAGAAGTAAGTTGAATACTTTTCATGTTGTTCTCAGAAGAACTTTATAATTTGTCATTGAAATTGAAGACACAAATGTTGGATCAGTAAGAGGTAGTTTGTATGCCTTTCATATTATTTCCAGAAAAAGACAAATCTACAGAGCTCAAAATATACTGAATACATTAAAAAAAATTTTAATATGGGAATGCTTCATTGTGAATATCCTGTAAGATTGATAGATCATGTGGTTGAAGCATAGAATGACTTTCTGTTAAAGTTTAATGTTGAATTCTAACTAGAGGGGAGAGGATAACTTTTTAAAAAATATACTCTAACATACATCTCCTGAATTTCTTTTTAACTGTCTTCTACTTTACTTGCTTAAGGTACAGTGCTGTTTTGTCTTCTTATTCTCCCCCAAACATTCTTATTGATCCTTGGAAAGACTTTTACAGTGAGCTATAACAACTTTAGACTCCCTTTCCCTTAATGAAAAGTACAGTGTTTACAGTGAAAATGAAGAAAAGAACATAAAAAAATGTTTTAGTCTCATACATTCACTTCAACACAGAGATATAGGTTAGGTCTAAAGGATAGGTCTAAATATTGATTTTTGAATCCCATTGACTTTGTCTTTAATAATTGCATAAGTTGGGGTATAACTCTAGGGGAATGAGAATGTCAATGAATAAAGTCATTTTTTACATCTTCACATTTCTACCCTCATCTAACCTCTTGTTCATTTCTTCCATCTTTACTTCAGAGTTTCTCCTCCATAGTTTGTCACCTAGCTTGGACCCTCATTTTATCTCACCTGCAAAGCAGGGGAATCATTTAAAAATGGTCCTTCATTTAAGGTTTGTTTTGGGGAAGGGTGGCAAAGACTGTACAGGTTCAATAAGAAAGAAATACCCACCATCAATCAGATGATCTTTATACTTATTTCAACTATAGCATTCTTTCTCAAAGGGCACTGGTCGAATTTGCCTTTTTTTTTTTTTTTTTTTTTTACATTTTTTTATTGTTTACACTATTACAGATGTCCTCTTCTCCCCCTACCCCCCCAACCCCCCCTTTCCTACCTCCACACAAACCCTTGCCTCCCTGCCCTCTTCCCTATGGCCATCTGCCTAATTCTTCATTATATTTTTCTGTCTGGTGCATTGTAGTATTTTTTAGCATCCCTGGATCCTGCTTCTAAGTGCCAGTAGCATTCTGCTCCATATATATATATATGCCTAATATGCAAATTGTCCTCACAGGAGTTCAACCAGGAGACCAGTTGCTTGCCATGACATGTGCTGATCACCAGAGGGTAGCACAGAATGAAGGAAGGCCCTGGCCAGCAGCTGGGGAAGGGAGGCCCCAGCTGGCAGCTGGGGAAGGGAGACCCTGGCTGGCAGCCAGAAGGCCCCAATCGGCCCTGATTGCTGGCCAGGCCTAGGGACCCTACCCGTGCATGAATTTCATGCACTGGACCTTTAGTTATTAATAATTCCCACGCATTTCCATATGTCCCTACTTAAAAACCATTGACTAACTGGATGATTACAGTGTCCTCCTAATTGCTAGTCTCTTGGCTTCTTTCCAGTTCAGATTTTATATACCAATACCAAGTTTTGCTGAGGGATAGCTCAGAAGCTACCCCAAAATCTACGTTTTAAAGCAAATTTTCTGAACATCTATTAATTCCATTCATTTCTATGCACACAAGTCATGAGGCTAGAATGCCTGTGTCTTTCTAGTACATTAATTTGCACTTGACTAAAATCTATCTATCCTTGGCACTTTTTCCATTCCTTCTGCTTTCCGTACAAAAAATATCCTCACCCCTTTTATTTACTACCAAGCTCTTTGTTTGTCGTCTCCTGTCCCTCATTTATGGCTCCTACATATCATCTTGTATTCCATTTATTATGTACATCTTCTCGTCTATATTCCTCAATGACAGAGTTTTTATTTTATTAGAGTTTTTAATGACAATGTTTTTATTTGATTTTCTTCCACAGTGTCTAGCACCATGCCTACACATAATAACATTTAGTAAATCTGTTGAATGAATTAATGTTGTTACCACACTTAATAGCATCCACAGTTCCTCCCCTTTGTGCTTAACAAATAGGTGTGTTTTTTTTTTATAACTGATATAGTACTTTGGTAACTTGACTCTTTCACGTAGCTTCTGGCATCTACCAGAAGGGATCAAGATAATATGCAAGCTGAACTGAATCGCCTTCAAGCAGAAAACGATGCCTCTAAAGAAGAAGTAAAGGAAGTTTTACAAGCCTTAGAGGAACTTGCTGTCAATTATGATCAGAAGTCTCAGGAAGTTGAAGACAAAACTAAGGAATATGAATTGCTTAGTGATGAACTGAATCAGAAATCAGTAAGATATAGTTTTTTTCTTTCTTAAGGCTTGATAAGTAGGTATACAGAAGGCAAAGAAAATATACCAACCATCTAGAAAATTGTTAGTTCCATTCTAACATTAATTTGCTCAGACTTATGGCAGTAAATGAAAATGGAATCTAATTAATTTGGAAGTTGGCCATTTCAAGGCAGAAAACATTACTCAATCTCTAGTTAAGTAATGCAGACTACTGTTCTTAATGGAGCACAGTATGGCAACTTTACATTGTTTATTAAGTCTAAAATATGTCTTAAGTTTTAACTGGGAGCTATTTCAGAACTAGATAGTTCAAGAAAATGAAAGCAAAAAAATAATATTTTTGAGAGTGTTAGACATGTCAATTGCCTGTTGATATTTGAATTGATCTTTCATTTAATAGATTAACTAACTTTTATTTTTGCCTATCTACTAGGCAACTTTAGCAAGTATAGATGCTGAGCTTCAGAAACTCAAGGAAATGACTAACCACCAGAAAAAACGAGCAGCTGAGATGATGGCATCTTTACTAAAAGACCTTGCAGAAATAGGAATTGCTGTAGGAAATAATGACGTAAAGGTAAATAATAATAACCAGACTGTAAGTGTAATTATCTGGATACAGCTCATTCTTTTGTTTATTTCTTATTACTTCTTATTTCTTTACAAAGTCCTTTTTCTAAAAATATTTTTTTTTTATTGATTTCAGAGAGGAAGGGATGAGAGAGAATCATTGATCAGATGCCTCTTGCATGCCCCTACTGGGAATCGAGTCCACAACCTAGGCGTATGCCCTGACCAGGAATTGAACTTGTGACCTCTTGGTTCCTGGGTTGACGCTCAACTGCTGAGCTACACCCGGCTGGGCCAAGTTCTTTTCTTACCCATTATCTCATCCTCATAATAGTCATGTGTAGTAGAGGGATGGTATTGTATTCATTTTAAATAGATGAGAAAAAAGAAAAAGGATGGGGTATTCAAGTAGATGAATATTCAGTAAGCATTTATTTGAACTACATGTTCTATATAAAGATTTTGCACTTAGAAATTATGCTAATAGATTACAATACATGACAGTATATAATTGGAACAATAGTGAAGATTAGCTCAGGGAATAAACTCATAAATGAATTGGCCCGTAGTTGCTTTACCATTTAAAAAGGAAAAGATGAGCACCGCTAATTAATTTTTTTCTTTAACTTTTATTATGAAAAATTTCAAACATATAATTGAGGAAAATACTGTGAACCTCAGAGTTATCGGTTGTCAAAATTTGGCCACACTTATTTTATCTATGCCTTTTCTTTTCTATTACATTTATTTTTGGATAATAATATTGGTATGTTATCACTAGGCATGTACTGAAAAAAAAATAAAAGTGAGTGACCTGGTAGATTATAAAACTTAGACCAATAGGTAAACTAAGACTCTTAACTGCAAAAACATATAGAGCATGATATATTTGTATGTTGCAGTAAGTATCTGTTTGGACTTCACCTTTTTCATTAAAGCCTACTTATAGTCACAAACAGAACAAATTTATAACTGGGCTTATAGTGAGAGCATACTAAAGGCCACATTTAGCAAGAATTGGAAATGAAGTAAAGGTTTTCAGTATGGAGCTTACATTCCTTCTATTGGTTGTTATTCAGAGCTGCTGTCTATTGATGGAGGCAAAGATTCTTACAACCTCTCTCCTCATATGTCATTTTTTAATGTCAGCTCAACCTCACTGAAAAAAAAGAAAAGTGTTATTGTTAAATACTGGTGACTTCACTTGATCTCTTCATCAGCAGTTTGAATATTCTGTCCTATCCTTTTCATGGTAAAGTAATGGGAGATGTTGGAGCTATGTGGGAATCTTTGGGGATGGAAAAGTAGATTTATTTTATATCATTGAACACTAGAAAGCTGTTGTTCAAAATTTGCTTTGTAGATTTTCAACTTCTTTTTAGAAAAATCTTTTTGTTTCATGTTAAAATAATCGTAATTTAAGTGAAAAAGTGGTAAAGACAGATAATAAAGAGTGGTAAAGACAGAAAATAAAGAGTCACAAAGTGATAGAATACAGGTTTCCTGACTCCTAGACTCCTTTTTCCCCCTACTATAATAGCATTTGAAAGCAGGTCATCCTTGCAGACAGTTCTTTAAAAAGAAATCTATGGATCCTCAGTATTTTTGTCATTTGCACGTAATTCTTTTCCTATTAACCCTGCTGAGTTCCACTTAACTTGTTCTGTGATTTTTACATTATGGTTCACTCTGTGTGTGTACAGTTCTAAGGATTTTGACAAATGCATAATATAGATTCACCATTACAGTATCATAGCATAGTTTTACCTCTTAACATCACCTATCATCTCCTTTGCTTTTTCTATTCATAACCCTCCCCTGAACCCCTAATAACCACTGATCTAAAAAAATTCTCAATAGTTTTGCCTTTTCCAAAATTTCATATAGTTGGAAGCATATAGTATGTAGCCTTTTTAAAAACTGGCTCTTTTCACTTAGAATTCATTTAAGGGTTCTTCCATATCTTTTTGTGGCTTGGTAGCTTATTTTTATCACTGAATAATAGCCTATGATATGGATATACCAGTTTGTTGAACCATTCACCTATTGAGGAACATCTCAGTTACTTTCAGTTTTTGGCAGTTATAAATAAAACTGCTGTAAACATTCATGTACAACTTTGTCTATGAACATAAGTTTTCAATTCAATTGGATAAAAATACCTAGGAGTATGATTGTTAGGTTGTTTGGTAAGACTATGTTAGCTGTGTAAGAAACTCCCAAAGTGACCATAACAGTTTCCATTCCCATCAGCAATGAGTAAGAGTTCCTGTTACTTCACATCTTCACCAGTATTTGATGTCATTACTTTTTGGTTTCGAGCCATTCTGATAGATGTCTAGGGGTATCTCATTGTTGCTTTAATTTGCATTTGAATTGCATATATTTCTACCAGCCTGTGGCTTATCTTTTTATTCTTATAACAGTATCTTTTACAAAGCAGAAATTTTAACAAAGTACAACATACCAATTTTTTCTTTTATGTTTCTGATGTTTCTGAAAACTCATCTCCAAATTCAAGGTCATCTAGATTTTCTCCTGTGTTATCTTCTAGAAGTTTTTTTTAGTATTGCATTTACGTTTATGTCTGTGATCTATTTGGAGTTAAATTTCCTGAAAGGTATGTCTGTCAGAACTCATTGTTTTACATGGGGATGACCACTTGCTCCAGCAAATTTATTGCAAAGACTATTCTTTCTCCATTGAATTGCCTTTGCCCCTTTGTCAGAGATCAACTGACTGTCTTTGCGTGCATCTATTCCTGGGCTATATTCTGTTCCAGAGATCTATTTGTTTATTCTTTTGCCAATATCACATCATTTTGATTACTGTAGCTTTATGGTAATTCTTGTTGTTGGGTAGCATTAGTCTTCCAACATTGCTCTTCTTTTTTTTTTTTTTTTTAATATATTTTACTGATTTTTTACAGAGAGGAAGGGAGAGGGATAGAGAGTTAGAAACATCGATGAGAGAGAAACATCGATCAGCTGCCTCCTGCACACTCCCCACTGGGGATGTGCCCACAACCAAGGTACATGCCCTTGACCAGAATCGAACCTGGGACCCTTGAGTCCACAGGCCGATGCTCTATCCACTGGGCCAAACCAGCTAGGGCAAACATTGCTCTTCTTTAAAATATTGTTGGCTGGTGCATCAAGGAAGCATAACAAAATGCGGAGACAAAGAAACAGGACAAAATTGTCAATGGAAGATATAGAGTTCAGAACCACACTTTTAAGGTCTCTCAAGAACTGTTTAGAAGCCGCCGATAAACTTAATGAGATCTACAAGAAAACTAATGAGACCCTCGATGTTATATTGGGGAACCAACTAGAAATTAAGCATACACTGACTGAAATAAAGAATATTATACAGACTCCCGACAGCAGAACAGAGGAGCGCAAGAATCAAGTCAATGATTTGAAATGCGAGGAAGCAAAAAACACCCAACCGGAAAAGCAAAATGAAAAAAGAATCCAAAAATGCGAGGATAGTGTAAGGAGCCTCTGGGACAGCTTCAAGCGTACCAACATCAGAATTATAGGGGTGCCAGAAGATGAGAGAGAGCAAGATATTGAAAACCTATTTGAAGAAATAATGACAGAAAACTTCCCCCACCTGGTGAAAGAAATGGACTTACAGGTCCAAGAAGCTCGGAGAACCCCAAACAAAAGGAATCCAAAGAGGACCACACCAAGACACATCATAAATAAAATGCCAAGAGCAAAAGATAAAGAGAGAATCTTAAAAACAGCAAGAGAAAGAAACTCAGTTACCTACAAGGGAATACCCATACGACTGTCAGCTGATTTCTCAACAGAAACTTTGCAGGCCAGAAGGGAGTGGCAAGAAATATTCAAAGTGATGAACACCAAGAACCTACAACCAAGATTACTTTATCCAGCAAAGCTATCATTCAGAATTGAAGGTCAGATAAAGAGCTTCACAGATAAGGAAAAGCTAAAGGAGTTCATCACCACCAAACCAGGATTATATGAAATGCTGAAAGGTATCCTTTAAGAAGAGGAAGAGGAAGAAAAAGGTAAAGATACAAATTATGAACAACAAATATGCATCTATCAACAAGTGAATCTAAGAATAAAGTGAATAAATAATCCGATGAACAGAAAAAAATAAAATAAAATAAAAAAAAATATTGTTGGCTGTTTAGGGTCTTTGCCTTTCCATATAAACTTTAGAATCTGTTTGTTGATATCCAGAAAATAACTTGCTGGGATTTTGATTGAGATTATATTAAATACACAGATCAACTTGGAAAGAACTGATATTTTACCAGTATTGTCTTCCTATCCATGAATGTGGAATATCTCCATCTATTTAGTTCTTTGATTTCTTTCATCAGTGTTTTATAATTTCATCATAGAGATCTTACATATATTACATTTATACCTAAGTGTTTCTTTTTTCTTTTTGGCACTAATGTAAATGGCACTGTGTTTTTCATTTCAAATTTTTGTTGTTTGTTGCTGTTAGAAAGGAAAGGAAAGGAAAGGAAAGGGAAAGGGAAAGGGCAAGGGGAAGGGGAAGGGAAGGAGAGGAGGAAAGGAAAGGAAAGTGATTGGCTTTTGTATGTTAACCTTGTATCCTGCGATGTTACCATAATGGCTTATTAGTGCCTGGAGTTTCTTTAATAATTACATCATCTGTGAACAAACACAGTTTTATTTGTTCCTTCTCAAGCTCCACTTAATTTTGACACTAAGTATTATACTGGAATTTTATAATGAAAGTATAGAAAGTACAGTGACCACAGTTCCTCTTTGGTGAACTTCAAAGTCGTCATTTCTATGCCACCTAAACATTCTTATCTATTAAGTTTTAAACTGGGAGTTACATGTGATTAACAATAAATTTACTGAAAAGAGCCTGGAAGAGGAAATCCAAATATTGAAAGAGGTAGAATTGATCAGGTTTTTTTTGTATGCTTGTTAGGTGTGTGTTTCTTTTTTCCGTGTAGACATATATTAGCATTAAGTTTAGAAAGGAAGGAAGGCAAAAATTAAGCTCTATTTTATTTGCCCTTTTTAAAAACAAATATATTTCATAAAAGAAAAACTCCAGACTTCCTATGAATATTGAATAATATTAAAATATAGTTAATTTTGTTCTAAGATTTTAGAGTCTAATTTGGTAATCGCACTGGATATTTTTCCTTTATTCATTTATTTTTTTTACTTCACTGTTTCCTCATAGCAGCCTGAGGGAACTGGCATGATAGATGAAGAGTTCACCGTTGCAAGGCTCTACATTAGCAAAATGAAGTCAGAAGTAAAAACAATGGTAAAACGTTGCAAACAGTTAGAAAGCACACAAACTGAGAGTAACCAAAAAATGGAAGAAAATGAAAAGGAGTTAGCAGCATGCCAGCTTCGTATCTCTCAAGTATGTATTAACAAAAAAAGTTTCTATTTTTAATAGTCACATATAAGTTTTATTTACTGTAAAAAATTTAAGAAAAACAAACTTCCATAGGTTATTTTGAGTAACAAAATAGGTTAATTTTATCAGTTTTTCCTAGTCTAGCTGCATTAATAATAACATGAATGATTTGACTGGGTTGTATTTGCTAACATGTATATGTTAAGTATATAGATTTACTAGAAAGATGTGATTGTTGAAGAATCTAGAGGAATTCTGGGGTAGACAAAACTGCAGGGCCAATTTTCTGGCTTTTCCAGTTTATTGAATGAGGCCAGTCACCAAGAATAGGAATTGTATATGGAGGGAAGAAGGTAATACCATATGGAGAAAACAATATATCTTTTTTTCAGCCTTTAGTGCCTTTGCTTAAAAGTGTTTTAAGCTATACAGATGACCATTTTATTGATTAAATTCTTTTTCACTGTAAAATTATGCCCTGAACATTTTAGGTTTGTGTCTTTGAGTGTATTATATATTAATACATCGATAAAACTTGCTTATTTTCAAATATTCTTAACAATAAAAAGCGTACGTGAGAATTTTTCCACTTCATATCATTACATTTTTCCCAAAAGCATGAAGCCAAAATTAAATCATTGACTGAATACCTTCAAAATGTGGAACAAAAGAAAAGACTGCTGGAGGAATCTGTTGATTCCCTTAGTGAAGAACTAGTCCAGCTTCGAGCACAAGGTATTAACTTCTAATTATTTGAGTTGTGTCTATATTAATTTATCCTTTAGTATAATTGTAAATTTATATTTGCACTGATAATGAATAGTAGGAATCGGGATAACTTGAAATAGAGAACAAATAATGTGTTTTAATATGGCTTTGAAACATTTTTGAAGTTGTGTTTGAATATGAAGTAGGCAATCTGGGAATTTCCCACAAAGTTACGAGGTCACACATACATATGAAATTTATACACATACATATCTTAACATAGGAACTTACAAAGCTGTCTCATTTCCCTACCGTGCCTTAGGTAACCATAGTATCAATCAACACAAAGGATCTAAGTCAGTATGTTGCTGAGCTTAGCAAGATTTACTGTGTGGCATTTGGATAGGTTAAAGTCAAGAACTGCTAAGGAACATGTCCCTCATAAAAGCCATTTTCTCCTTGGTTTATATGAAGAACTTTAAGGCTTATTTCCTCTCTTGTTTTCTCTCCCTGTCCAAACAGAGAAAATGCATGAAATGGAAAAAGAGCACTTAAATAAGGTTCAGACTGCAAATGAAGTTAAGGCAAGTTTAATGTAATTGGATTCTAATGGCTTTAATTCATCATTATTTATTCTCATTAGTCTGATTTAATATCCTTTCCCCGCAATAATTTTAGCAAGCTGTTGAACAGCAGATCCAAAGCCACAGAGAAACTCATCAGAAACAAATTAGTAGCTTGAGAGATGAAGTTGAGGCAAAAGAAAAACTTATTACTGATCTTCAAGAGTAAGTATATTTTCTTTCCTCTAAATATTAAAAACTAACTCAGAAAGATTGACTATTTAGGTAAAAGGAAATAATTGGTTACTGGTAGATGATATGTTCTATTAGATACCTGCATTTTTCATTGAAATTATGATATTTGACTTGAAAATAAATTTGTTCATTTCTAACTTCTAAGTTCCTGGGAAAAATATTTTTGGGGTCTTTTGATGTAACTATTCAGTAAAAAGAAAAAAACACACAAAACTTTAACCGTTATTGCAAATAGAAACCACAGTCTTTTTCAAATCATTTCATTCCTCTTAAAAAATATTCTTAACTGAAAAAACTATATTGGAAATTGTGGGCTTTAAATTTTTTAAAAAGTAGAAGTTGTCTTCATTTATCAAAAAGTCATTTTTCCCACTTTTGTAGCCATATGCATATAATATAGAATTTATGGAAATTGGAGGTTTGTACTTATGTCATGATTTGAGTAGGAGGAACCAAAGGAGCATAAGAAAAAATGAAGACAAAGTTTGGGATGTGTATCTTACTGTTGATAATACTTAATGGATTTAGGGACAAAGATTTGGGGAAATGAAAGATATAGACGGCTAAAATCATGGTTTTAAACCAAAATATGAAAAACATTAGTATTGCTGAATGTAGCCAGGTCCTCTTAACTCCACCTACAGGGAAGTGAAGGGGGACCACAGGAGGCATTGGTTGTTTGACTAGTGAGATTATAGAATTTAAGAGTTTGAAAGTCTTAATGACAACATTCAGAAAATGGTGATGTTGATTGATGATATAGCGGTTTTCTTTTCCTTTTGTCAGCCAAAACCAAAAAATGATGTTAGAACAGGAACGCCTGAGAGTAGAACATGAGAAGTTGAAAGCTACAGATCAGGAAAAGAGCAAAAAACTACATGAACTTACGTGAGTTAATGTTTTAATTCAAGTTTTAAATTTAAAACTAAGGGACTGTGGGTATTACTATCAGATATATTCAGTGGGTACAGTTTTTCATTTTGTGTTTTTCTTCATTGGTTTAATGTATACCTAAAAACTTGCAGTGTATCCTTATACTTAAGTAAATGCAAGGTCTTTTATTTCAGTGATGATCAAGATTTATGATTCCTATTTATCAACCTGCTTACTCTTTCTGTACCACCATTTTACTTCAAGATCTATCATAAAAACTGAATTTTTGTCAGAACTGATCTTGCATAAAAGGACATTATTATTTTAGCCTTGCCTCTTGAACAGAGGTTTTTTACTAATTACTTTTTCTAATTTACTAAGAGTATATTTAGTCAGTGCTCAGCTTTCTACAATCTGAGCAGATAGAAAACTCAGGATTATAATTTTCACATTCCTTGAATTTTTGAGAGATAACTTATAAATGAATTACTATTGTTAGAAAAGTAACAAGGTAACACCATCAACACCATCTCAGAGTTGATTTTATAAATACTCTGCTGAAACTTAGCCATAATTTATTGAGCATAATTTTAAATAAAATATGTAGAATATTTTAATATCAATAATTTATTTTAAATTTTTTTAAAAACTTATTGATATTCGAGAAAAACATCGATTTGCTGTTCCACTTATTTATGCATTCATTCATTCTTGTGTATGTGCCCTCACCAGGGATCAAACCCACAACCTTGGCTTATTGGGACGAGCTCTCACCAACTAAGCTAGGGTTACAGTAATTTATAATCTCCGTAATTACTAGTTAAATCAGAATTATCTTGAATAAAAGCAGTATGCTATATGTGACATATTCTAAAATAGAAAAAGAGCCATTTCTTATTCTTCGGATTCTGCTACATTTTATTTTATCTCTTCCATTGCTATATAGGAGAATTTTCTTCTAATAATGGATTTAGAAGGATTTATAAAGCATTATAAAAATTTCTTTGAAAGATACAACATGAGTAAACTTTTAAAAATGAGTGTCTTCATTTATTTGAATTTAAGAATTTCTTTCAGATAAATATTTGCATCAGTTCTTGTGCTAAATAAAACTAGAATTTTATGGACTCAAAGGTGAAAATATATGTGCATTCTTCCTCTGTCTAGGATTATGCAAGATAGACGAGAACAGGCAAGACAAGACTTGAAGGGTTTGGAAGAGACAGTGGTAAGAAAAACTTGAAAATAAATAGGATTGGGGGATGTTTAATGGTTTTTTTCCCCATTGGTTATATTAAATTTGAAGTCTGAACTCCAAAAATACTGCTGTTCTTAATTCAAGGCAAAAGAACTTCAGACTTTACACAACCTGCGGAAGCTCTTTGTTCAGGATCTAGCCACCAGAGTTAAAAAGGTAACAAAACTATACTGAGGTGTGGGCATTTGAATAAATGCTGTCTGTAGTGTGTAATTCTTTGCATGCATAAGCAAAATGTTTTATGTTGTTATAACAATTTTTGTTTAGTTAAGATTGGGTTTTTTAAAAATTTGTTCATTATTAATCAACCTTCTTTTCTTAAGAGTGCAGAGATCGATTCTGATGACACTGGAGGCAGTGCTGCTCAGAAGCAAAAAATCTCTTTTCTTGAAAATAATCTTGAACAACTCACTAAAGTCCATAAACAGGTAAAAAATATACATATTTTGTGATAATTGCAAGAATTGAGAAGTGGCAATTTTTTCATTGTTCATACTCGGAACCATTCCATTATTGCTAACAATTTATAGGGAAGTTAATATTTTTAACAGCCCTCTATCAAAAATCCAATGAAAACCTTTTTGGGATTTCAAATCTGTCAGTTTTCTTAATTTATTCAAGGTAATTAAAATACCTCTGGTAGATAAGTTTTTGCAGCTGAAATACAAAATTTTTTGGTTCTTTTGCATTTAATGCCCCTGGTTCATGAGGCAGTTCTATTTTTTTTAAAGAAACATATTTTTATTGATTTCAAAGAGGAAGGGAGATGGGATGAGAGAGAGGAACATCAATGATGACTAGGAATCATTGATTGTCTGCCTCCTGCATCCCCCCCCCCCCCCCCCCCCCCCACGGAGATCAAGCCCGCACCCCTGACATGTGCTCTGACCAAGAATTGAACCGTTATCTCCTGGTTCACAGGTTGATGCTCAACCATTGAGCCACACCGGCCAGGCCAGTTCATACTTTTTCAGAAGTACTGCTTACTATTTCTTATTTTTAATTATAGTTTGATACATGCTTTATTTACTTAAATTATTTCTTAGCACACTGAATTGTATATCTTTGCTGTTGTAAACTTGATGTTTACACTAGATGTTTGCACTAGAATAAGGTTAAAGAAATTTTAGCCTTTTTTGCTTTCAAAAATATTAAGGACTTGCTAAAGTTGTGTGTATTTGTGGGTCTAAAATTATATTCATTTCCACCAGATGAGTATCTTACTAAAGAAACCTAACAGTATGTTCTAGTTATTGTTATTGCCTAGGAGGAAATAACGATCCACTCACACCCTAATTTAAGTGAAATTAAATTTTTGTGAGAAATATATGTGTACGATATATACGAATATATGAATTCTTGCTTGTTGCCAAGCTAATTGGAAAACCTTAAGATTAAATTTCTAAAAAAATTCTCTTTTCTAAAGAGAAATTATGAACAGCATATTTTCTTCTTTTTTTTAAATCCTTATTGTTGAGAGTATTACAAATAGCCCTCTTTTCCCCCCCCCATTGCCCTTCTCCACCCAACCCCAGGTCTTCACCATCCTATTGTCTGTGTCCAAAGGTAATGCATGTATGCATATGAGATCTTTGTTTAATCTCTTCCCGCCCCCCTCACCCCTTTCCCTCTGAGAATCATCAGTCTGTATCATTTCCATGCCTCTGATTCTATTTTATTCACCAGTTTATGCTGTTCATTAGGTTTCTTACTCATTTTCATTTTTAGATTCAATTGTTGATAGGTATGTATTTATTGCCATTTTATTGTTCATATTTTTTATCTTTTTCTTTTTCTTCTTTTTAAAGAATACCCTTCAACATTTCATATAATACTGGTTTGGTGGTGATAAACTGTTTAGCTTTTTCTTGTTAGTGAAGCTCTTTAGTTCTAAATGATAGCTTTGCTGGGTAGAGTAATAATCTTGGTTGTAGGTCCTTGCTTTTCATCACTTTGAATATTTCTTGCCACTCCTTCTAGCCTGCATAGTTTCTGTAGAGAAATCAGCTGACAGTCCTATGGGCGCTCCCTTATAGGTAACTAACTGCTTTTCTCTTGCTTCTTTTAAGATTCTCTCTTTGTCTTTTGCCCTTGGCATTTTAATTGTGATGTGTCTTGGGTGGTCCTCTTTGGGTTCCCCTTGTTTGGGACTCTCTTTGCTTCCTGGACTTATAAGTCTATTTCTTTCACCAGGTAGGACAATTTTCTGTCATTATTTCTTCAAATAGGTTCTCATTATCTTGATCTCTCTCTTCTCCTTGTGGCACCCCATAATTTGATATGCTTGAAGTTGTCCCAGAAGCCCCTTACACTATCTTCATATTTTTTGGATTTTTTCTTTTTTTCTCTTCTGATTAGGTGTTTTTTGCTTCCTCATATTCTAAAACATAAATTTGATTCTTGGAATCCTCTGCTCTACTGTTGAATCCCTCAAATTATTCTTTATTTCAGGCAGTGTATGCTTAATTTCTGACTGGTCCTTTTCCATGTTTTTGGCATGCTCACTAATATCTTTGAAAGTCTTACTAAGTCCCTGGAAGGTCTCATGAAGATCCTTGAGTAATTTTATAACCGTGATTTTGAACTTTGTGTCCAGTAGTTTGCTTTCTTCCATTTCTTTCATTTGTGACATGATTCTTTGTCTCCTCATTTTGGCTACTTCCCTGTGTTTGTTTCTATATATTGGGTAGAGCAGCTATGTCATGTCTCCTGGAGTTAGTAGAGTGGCCTTGTGTAGTAAGTGTCCCATAGTGCCCAGCTGGTCCCTCTTGGAGTACTCCTGTGTGGACTGTGTGCTCATTCTTGTAATTGAGTACTGTTGGTATCACTGGGAGGAATTGACCTCCAGACCAATTGGCTGTGAGCACCAGCAGCAACTATAGTGAAAGAGCTGCTGTGCAGGAAACACCCCTATGGAGCAGGACTTGCTTCAGTAGGGCTATGGTGCTCACTGAGTCTGCCCTTTGAGTGTGTCACTTATGGATGTATAGAGTATGGTGTGAAGCTGTCCACTGGGTGCACTGGCTCTCGGGCCTCCTGGGAGATGCAAAGTCACCCACTGCCCAGTGCCACCTGGAAGAAACTACAGAGAGATCTGCAGATGACTGCTATTTGTATTGGGCTTGGAAGTGCCCAGGTGAGGCCCAGCTGTGTGAAGCAAGACAGACTGGTGCTGGTGCCAGGTCTTGGACCTTTTATTGATAAGTTTGGGGCACGCTGACACCAGCTGCAGCTTGTTTGAGAGATTTTAGCAAAGTCTGAAGCCTGAGCCAGGACAGGCCATTCATATTGAAAAGCTGCTGCAAAAAGCTTGGGTGGGCTGCAAATTGGATGGGGTGGGGTCTCAGAATCATAGGGTGGAGCAAATAGTGTGCTCTAGGTTGATGGGGACTCAGATATGTTTGCCAGTCAGCCCTGGGACAGGGTAAGTTTCAGCATAGGAACAGTGACCCCTATGAGCACTTCTGTCTGGTAGAAAGCTGGCCCCAAGTTCCTGTCCCAATGCCAGACAATCCAGGTCAACCCCGTATTTGTCTAGGTCCCCCAACGCCCTCTGACACTATAGCTCAGAGGAAGCAAGTCCGAGTATGTTTCTCTTGGGCCCTTTAAGAGGGATACATGGGTCTCCAGCAGTCTGCATGTCCCTCAGCCACAATCCTAGTGGTTTTTACAACCTGAAGTTATGGGGACTTCTTTTCCCAACTCTGAGACCTTGAACTGGGGTCTTGTGTGGGGCTGGGACCCATTGCTCCTCACAGTGGTCCTGCAGGGACAATATCCCCTTGGGTTAAAAAAAAACAAAAACAAAAAACAGCACACATGGGTGTCGGACCAACCCGTTCTTAGCCTCTGCCCCTCGAGTAGTCTCAACATGCTTTCTTTACTTCTCTAGTTGTAGGACTTCCATTCAGCCAGCTATCAGGCGGTTCTGAATGATGGTTCTGTATTTTAGTTATAATTTTGATGTGGTTGTGGGAGATGGCAAATACTGGCATTTACCTACACCGCCATCTTGGTTCTCCTGAACTGCTTATTTTCTTAATCTTCTTATAGCTAGATTCCTAATCTTATTTATGTACCTTTAGTTGGTACGTGATAATGCAGATCTTCGCTGTGAACTTCCTAAGTTGGAAAAGCGACTGAGAGCCACAGCTGAGAGAGTCAAAGCTCTGGAGTCAGCACTGAAAGAAGCCAAAGAAAATGCATCTCGTGATCGCAAACGTTATCAACAAGAAGTAGATCGTATAAAGGAAGCAGTCAGGTCAAAGAATATGGCCAGAAGAGGGCATTCTGCACAAATTGGTTAGTAGAACACATGAAAACGTTATGTGCTGTGATGGTGGTATTTGTCTGTTTTTATTTTCTAACTTTCCAAAGAGCAGCATTGTTAGGAAAGCAGCATAGAGTTGAGTAATAACCACATAAAGAGAACAAGAAGATAAATAAGAACTAGACATGCAAGCAAGAATGGTCAGGGGTAGGAAATAAACTATAGAGCAATGTTACTAAAGCAAAAGGAATGGCGAAAAATAAGTCATGCTCCCCTAAAACCTACCCTAAATGCCTAGCCTTTGAAACCCCATAAAATACAGGTTCCAGGGTATGCTCTCCTTCCTGAAAACTTTAGGGTGACCCTCATCCCCAGGGTGACCTTCCCCCTTCCCCAAAGACATGCATCTCCTAAACTCTAAGGGACCCCATGAGGCTTACAACCAGGACAGCAATAGGCAGTTCATCCCAGGCAAATTCCCTGAGCCTGCCCCCAAAGGCCCCCTTTCCTCTCACCTCTTAGTGAGCCAAAGCAGCCCAGCCTGGGCTCATACCTCTACCTAGTTCTTCTCCTGTTATCCTAGGCCCATGGTCAGTAAACTGCGGCTCGAGAGCCACATGCGGCTCTTTGGCCCCTTGTGGCTCTTCCTAAGCCTTAGGAGTACCCCAATTAAGTTAATAACAATGTACCTACCTATATAGTTTAAGTTTAAAAAATTTGGCTCTCAAAAGAAATTTCAATCGTTGTACTGTTGATATTTGGCTCTGTTGACTAATGAGTTTGCCGACCACTGTCCTAGGCCCTTCCTTGTTTCACTGTCCCTAGCTTTAATAAAAATACTCTAAAATGAAAAGTCATTGGCAATATTTCATGCTTTAGTATAACAATTGATGTGAGAAAAAGATGTAACTGAAAAGTGAGAGAGAGGAATTTAATGAGAGGGGAAAAAAGAGAAAAACAAAACACAAGAATTGTGGTAAGTAAAGAAAGACAAGAGACCTAAAAAATAGTTACAGGCATGTTTTAAGATTTATTCTAAAGCCAGTTTTTGGTTTTTATATTAGCTAAACCTATTCGTCCTGGGCAACATCCAGCAGCTTCTCCAACTCATCCAAGTGCAATTCGTGGAGGAGGTGCATTTACTCAGAACAGCCAGCCTGTGGTAATACGAGGTGGAGGAGGCAAACAAGTATAAGCATGACACATTACCTACAGGTTTGTAGTTTATATCTCGCTTTTGAATTATAACTGTAAATGGAAATGTTCAACCATTGATTGTTAAACATTTTTTTTAGATTCTCACATTATTCTCATGATTTATTTATTTTTATATGTTTTATTAATTTTGGAAGAAATAGAGGGAGAGAAACATCGATGTGAGCTTAAAACATCGATTAGCTGCCTCCTGCATACTGGCGGCTTCTCCCACCCCTTCCCCCCCCCCCCCCCCCAAACACACACACACCCACAACCCAGGCATGTGCCTTGACTGGGAATTAAACCGCAGCCTCCTGGTTCATAGGTCAACACTCAACCACTGAGCCATACCAGCTGGGCCAAATTTGTGTTCCTAACATAGCACTGGATCACTTAAAAAAGATATGGCTATTAACTGTTTTCTTTTATTATATATATAATTTAAGTGTGTTAATTTTTTCCATACTTGAAATTTTTCCAAAATTGAAATTTCTATATATGAAATTCAAAGTATGATTATCTTTTTTACACCACCTCATCTTTTAGATTATTTTCAGAAGATTCCCAAAAATAGAATTTTAAGAAAATGTGAACATTTTTTTTTTAAATATATTTTATTGATTTTTTACAGAGAGGAAGGTAGAGGGATATAGAGTTAGAAACATCGATGAGAGAGAAACATCGATCAGCTGCCTCCTGCATACCCCCCACTGGGGATGTGCCCGCAACCAAGGTACATGCCCTTGACCAGAATCGAACCTGGGACCCCTCAGTCCGCAGGCCGACGCTCTATCCACTGAGCCAAACCGGTTACGGCAAGAAAATGTGAACATTTTTAAGGCTCTTGAAAGATTATACCAAGTTGCATATAAGTCAGGAAACTGTCCATTTTGTTGCATCTTTGCAGGATTGAGTATTAATAATTTTTAAGCTTCTGATGTGATAAACCAACATAAGCATTTCATTGGTTGATTAATGAAGTTGGATTTTTTTCCTATATTTATTGCCCATTAGTATTTTCTGTCTTATGAGTTATTTCTGTGTCCTTTTCCATTTACCTATTGAAAGTGATTTTTCAAACAGATGTGTGAGTTCTTACACTTTTTTGTTTTTTTTTAACTATGTAAGTAATACTTGTTACTTGTAGGGGACTAAAGACTATTACAAAGTAGAAAGATAAATATCTCTAGAGATACCACCCAGTATATTGTGTTTATCTTTCTAGAGCTTTAAATTAAAAGGTTTAAATTGTTGATGAATATTTAATAACATACTATTCCTGTTCTACATATGCTACTTTGTAACCTACTTCTTTATCTTAGTAATATATTCTGAACATTTTTTTTTCTACAACTTGATTAGTTAATAGCTGCTTGATATTTCATCATATGGAGGGAACTCAGATTTTAATTCTTTAGGAAGTCCTGGATGTGTAGTTGTTTTGGAAACTAAAAGTACTAGATAATTATTAGGCTTAACTTGTTTCTAACGAATATTAAAATCTTTATTTTTATCTTGTTTATACTTTCACATTTTATGTAACATTGGTTCTCAATTTGAATGGAGAATTAAGCAAAATTCTGGAGGATTCACATTAAAATTTAATATAATTTTTTGTCCACACCGTATAGGATTTTTAAGATAGTGAAAAGAGCTTGGATGTTGAAGTTCTGAGTTTGAATCCTGACTTTTCAACTTACATGAACTTCAAGTTACTTTTTAAATAATTTCTTTCTCATTTTGACTCCTTTTAAAATTTGTTAACATAAAATAAATTATGCATTCATGACCTGTTTAATGTATCTTTAAATCATAACATTTTTCTTCATAGCCACAATATTATCACCAAAATATTATTAATCATCTAGCAACTAAAAATATTTTTAATATTATCTAACACCAATCTATATTCAGACACCTCAATTTTTTTAAAATTCTGTAGACAAACCAGTGATTTTCAACCTCTTTCATCCCATGGCACACATTAAACTAATTACTAAAATTCTTTGGCACACCAAAGAATCTATTTTTTGCCAATCTGATAAAAAAAAAATAGGTATAATTTTGATTCATTCACACCAGATGGCTATTGCTGTTTTGGTTGTTGTCACTTATTAGTTTGATAATGTAAGGGAAAAGAGTTCAGTGCCCCTGACTAAAGAGTGATTGCCTGCTTTAAAAATTGCCATGCAGGAGGCACGTGATCTATGTTTCTCTCTCATCAATGTTTCTACCTCTCTCCCTGCCTCTCTAAAAATCAATAAAAACATATTTTAAAAAACACAACAAGAGTTAAGTTCATATAGCATCTTAGCAACATTATAATGAAACAGTGTTGAAAAAATATTATTCAAGATCCTGCTATATTTGAGCTCCTTTATTAGTAAAATGGAAGTCATTCTTAAGAATTATACAAGTTAAAGTGTAATTACCTACAGGTACTTTTCTAGAAGTGGGAGGTGGGCAAGGAGCCTTTTAAAGCACAAATATAGATGAACGTTTATCCTTTTTTTGATACTGTGCTCAGATCAAAATTCATATGTAAACTTTGAACTCTTATCTCCTTAGCAGAGAAGATAGACCATGGCCTTTGTTAAATATAGCTAGGTTTTAGCTTGAAAGTAGAGTGCTAATAAGGCAGTTTAACATATGAGTGAGATAACTAATGTGAAGTAAATATAAAAGTATAAAGTTTACAGGCTTGTCTCATTGTTGGTCTAAAAATAATAGTTCTTACTTTTTTTTTTTTTTTTTTTAACTCTTAAACCATGATTGGGGCACATAGGATTTACTTAAGTGATAAATGACTGGGAAATTAAAAACTTTTGTAGAGAAATTTTTTAATGTTTTAATTATCAAGAAAAACATTTTAAAACACTGGATTTATTTTAGGGAATTATGGCAGTGTATTAATATTACTGATACCTTTACTACCCAATTATGTAATTATGCATCAGCTCACACATAGCTCTCTTAGGAAGAATAAAAACAAATGAAGGGTGGGGTGACCTCTTTTTAAACATTATACTGCTCATAAGTAGCTCTACTTTTGAAATAAAAGAGAAGAAATCAAATCATTTAAAGTTGCCATTTTTTAAAAATGTTGTGGAATGTGGTCATAGCTATTGGCCAAAGTGTTTTTAAACTATTCGTCTATTTTATCTACTTTGTTTCTTTCATGATTATCTCAAACACAAGTTTTATGCGAATGAAAATATTTCTTTTGTTTTCTCCCATTTTCAGGTGTTGTGAGTAATTGAAGTATGAAGAAGACATAATATCAAGCAGAGTCATTCAGTAACTATAAAATTTACCCCTGGGAATTATAGAATTACAGCAATTTTAAATGTATAAATTATACCTGGCGTGTACAGCTGTTTTCTGCCTACTTTTCTTGTAAACTCTGCTGCTTCCCAACAAAACTTAGAGTGCAATTTTGGCTTCTTAGGAGGGAAAAATGACAGTTTACAACTGTGGCCCTATTTATTACACAATTTGTCTTTTGTGTCTTGCATTTAGTCTTCACTGTGCCAATCTAACTGTATCATAAGATTATGCTTTTTGTATTTGTTTCTTTATGTGTGGTTTTAATCTGAAATTACTTAGCTGCTGTTACTTTTCTTTTTTTTCTTATTAAAGTGTCTTCCTTATTTTAGGGGAAAATGTAAACACATTTAGATTAAACTTCTTAAATTTTACCACTTACAACACTACATGCCCACACAATATATCAGGTCAATACTACAAATGATTTCAGAGTCAAATTTATTTGTATCTTTTCTGATGTTTGCTTCTAAAAACTGTTTGAGCACTGAAACCATAAAACTGTCTAAGTAGTCATTTGAGACTGAGTAAGGCTACTTAATTGTTATTTCATGAAATTCCTGTTGCTGAATTTTCTTGAATAGAAATATTTTACAATATCAAAAACAAATCTCAGTTTCCAAAAGAGTTTGGAGATGGAATTATATTTGCCTTTTTTTCAATTCTATAATCAACATAGCTTGATGGAATGAACATTTCCTGCTTCAGATTTTGGAGAATCCACAGAGTCTGGGGATCGGCCATGGCCCAACATGCTGAGGCCACAGACAAGTGCATGTGGCCCCACAGTTGCAGCCTAGCATCCCAGGATGTACAAGCCTGATGCTACCCAGCAAGCCTGAACCTGAGCCCCTTACAACTATCCCACTGACTTTGATGGGGCTCACCTGGCCCCACCACCATGATCTGACTCTCCTGGATGCACCGGCTGGCCATCATGACCCAGCATGCCTGACCTAGTGCCCCTTGGACAACCATCCTTACATCCTTGCACAAGGCCACACTGTCATTACTACCTGGCACCCCTGGAGGACCCAACCCTGCTGTGCCCCAACATCTCTGGTGGACCTGCTGCTGTGACCTAACATGCCTGATCTGGTGCACTAGAAGACTGGACCTACTAAATGGGGAGACAAAGAAATAATCCCCAAGAAAAGGAGGAATCAACACAAGGAACTAAATGAAATGGAGGCAATTTATCAGATACAGAGGTCAAGGTAATAGCCTGATGCTACCCAGCGAGCCTGAACCTGTGCCCCTGACAGCTATCCCACTGACTTTGATGGGGCTCACAAATTAAAACTTCAAGCAACTTAATGAGAACTATAAGGAACTCAGCAGGAAATTCATAAGCATGAAAAAGTATGTAGAAGCCATGAATAAGACTCAATTTGAAATGAACAGTGACGTAGCTAGAAGAAGGAATACCTGGGAAGAAACTGAGAACCAAATAGGCAAATTAGAGACAAGGTGGAAAAAATGTCCAGAGTAGCAATTAGAAAAAAATAAAAAGGATAATTTAAGGGAGCTTTGGGACAACATAATAATTCCGAGAGCTTTCTTATGAGACTTTGGAATTATCCCAGATAAAGACACTACAAAGAAAATTAGTTGATATCCTTGATGAAAAGATGCTAAAACCCTCAAGAAAATATTAGCAAATCAGATCCAGCAATATATTAAAAAGACCATACACCATGATCAAGTGAGACTTATTCCAGGGATGCAGTGCTGGTATAGTATTCACAAATCCATCAATGTGCTATCCTATATAATAAAAGCCTAATATGCAAATCAACTGAATGGCAGAATGACATGTGGAATGACCAGTCACTATGATGCGCACTGACCACCAGGGGACAGATGCTGCACGCATGAGCTGCCCACAGGCTCAGGCCAGCCAAGGTAGGGGTCTCCTATCGCCCCACAGATGGGTCCTGATCACTGGCCAGCCTAAGGACACCCCCCCCCCATCTGTGCACTAATTTCATGCACTGGACCTCTAGTATTACATGAATTGATAGACGAAAATCACATGACCATAGAATTAGATGCAAAAAAGCATTCCACAAAACCCAACACAATTTTTATTAAAATCAGCAAAGTGGGAATAGAAGGATCATATACCTCAACATAATAAAGGCCATATATAACAATCCTACAACGAACATCGTACTCAATGGGCAAAAATTAAAATTTCCCTTAAGAACAAAAACAAGACAGGGATGTCTGCTTTCACCACTCTTTCTCAACATAGAACTGGAAGTCTTAGCCACAGCAGTCACACAATAAGAAATAATTAAAAGCCATCCAAATTGGAAAGCAGGAAGTAAAACTCATTATTCACGGATGTTATGATATTGTTAATAGAAAACCCTAATGACTCCAACAAAAAACTCGATTTAATAGATAAATTTGGCAATGTAGCAGGATACAAAATTAACACCCAGAAATCCATGGCATTTCTTTATACACCAATAATGAACTCTCAGAAAGAGAAACTTTAAAAAAGAAAAAAAAACCCTCTTACCATTGCAACAAAAAAAAATTAAGGTACTTAAGAATAAATTTTACCAAGGAGGTAAAAGGCATATATTTGGTAAACTACAGCTTTTGCAAAAAGAGATAAGAAGATAGAAACAAATGTAAAAATATACTGTTCATAGATTGGTAGAATTGAAATGTCCATACTATCCTAAGCAATCTATAAATTCAATGCAATCTCTGTAAAAATATCAACAGCATATTTCACAGATCTAGAACAAGCACTCCAGAAATTTATACGGAACCCTGAATAGCCACAGCAGTCTTGAGAAAGAACAAATTTGGAGGTATCATAATACCAGATATCAAGTTGTACTACAAAGCCACCATAGTCAAAAGAGCCTTCTACTTACACAAGAATAGGCATATAGATAATTGAAAAACAAAGAACTCAGAAATTGACCAAGCCTTTATACTCAGATAATACTTGACAAAGGGAGCAAGAGTATACACTGGAGTAACAACAGTCTCTTCAATAAACAATGCTGGTAAAATTGGACAGGTACATGCAAAAAAATGAAACTAGTCCACCAACTTACACTACACACAAGAATAAACTCAAAATGCATAAAGGACTTAAATGTAAGTCGTGAAATCATAAAAATCCTAGAAGAAACCACTGGCAGCAAAACCTTGAACATCTCTCATAGCAATACATTTGCCAATACATCTCTTAGGGCAAGGGAAACAAGAAAATAAACAAATGGGACTACATCAAAATAAAAAGCTGTGCAGTAAAAGAAACCATCAAAAAAATGAAAAGGGATCCCACTGTATGGGAGAACATATTTGCCATTGATACATCTGATAAGGGGTTAATTTCCAAAATATATAAGGAACTCATAGAAAACAGTCCAATTAAAAAATGGGCCAAGGACCTAAGACACTTCTCCAAAGTGGCCACACAGCTGGCCACCAAACATGAATCAATGAGCAGTGCCACTAATGAGAGATGCAAATTAAAACTACAAAGATGTACCTTCTCACACCTGCCAGAATGGCTACCATCATTAAGTCAGTAACAAGAGCTGGTGAGGATGTGGAGGAAAATGAACCCCGGAACACTGCTGGTGGGAATGCAGACTGGTGCAGCCACTATTAAAAACTGTGCAGTTTCCTAAAGTTAAAAATGGAGCTACCGTTTGACCCAGTGATTCTAGGAGTATACTATGAATCCCAAAGCACCAGTCAAAAAGAATATGTGTGCCCTTATGTTCATAGCAGCGCAACTGACAACAGCCCAGGTGCCCATCAGACCAGTTGGAAAAAAGCTGTAGTACATTTACACAATGCAATACTATACAGTTGTAAAAAAAAAAAACACATCTGTATTACTGTTTGAGACAGCATGGAGGAACCTGAAGATGATTATGCTAAGTAGAAAAAGCCAGTCAGAGAAAGACAAGTACCATATGATCTCACTTATATGTGGAATTTAATGAACATAATAAACTGATGAATAAAAAACCAGAGGCATGTAAACAAGGAACAGACTAATGAATGTCATAGGGAAAATTGGAGGAGGGGGAGATGAACACCCTGCTTCATTTCAGTGAACTTAGTAGTTAATATGAGAAATGAACAAATATTAATTTGTCCACTTAATATACTGAAATGAATTGAGATATATAATTAAATTTTATATTATCTACTGTATTGGCTGATTTAAGTTTATAGACTGGAAGTTTAGAAAAAAAAAGTGGAAGAACCAGATAAATATATGGTAAGTTTATAAATATTTAGGTAATTTTTGGTCTCAAGTTCTTGAAGTACCTTTAATCTCCTTCACTAATTCATACACTATAATTTATATCTTACCCTGGAAATAGTAAATTGTTTGCAAGTCACTAACCTCAAATTATTTTGTTGGTTTTATCCCATAATTTTAAAATTAGTACTAAATGTACCTGTTTTGCCACCCTTTCCTAAGTTGATAAAACTAAGTCAACAGTTTATTTTAGGGAGCTATAAAAGTAACAGGGAAGGAGATTTCAATATTTGCTTCATCAATGAGGTGGTGACTTCCAACTGTTTTAGCAGAAATTTGCCTAGAATGGGGATATAATGGTTTCAGTCAGCAGAGAAACTTGGGAAGTTCTGTGTTAGGATCTGGCTGGCAGAATTTACTTTCTGAACAAGTTTTATATATAGATATTTGTAATAAATTTGGATCATAGTCAGAAAACTCAGATCATAATTGGCTTATTTTTCTATTTCCTTAACTATTGTAATTTCCACTTTTATATAATTTTGATTTAAAAGGTAAATTTATTTTTTTAATAGTAAAAAATTTTTGCTGTTGTAGTCTGCATCCTTTAAAATGATTGTGTTCCTTTTAGGATTGATCAGAAGAAACACTCCAAAAATTGACATGAAACATTGCAGCAAGATTAAAGTAATGCAGTTAACTTTATTTTGTTTTCAGATGAAAACTTGCTTCTTTGGCAATATTCATCAATGAAGCAGAATTTTTTTCCTCTTTGTCTGAATATGGGAATTTCATTCTTGTTACATGAATCACGGGTATTGGAGCTGTGTAACTGAATTGTAGCTAGCATGTGGTTCAGAATATACAATGTTAGGTTTTTAAAAATACCTGAATTTTTTATTTATAATTTCAAACTTTCACAGCAGTGTACAGAGAATTTCATAAATTTGTTTTCAGTGAACTGCTCTTTTTGCTATAGGTTATTAGACATAGTGTTTACTCTTATAAATGAAAATTTCTGATCATCTAAAACATTGACACTTCAATTTTCAGTGTTTTGTTCTGAATATATTAACGTTCCTCTGAATGGTATTGATAAATGGTTCAGAAGAGTAACTCAGTAAAGTAAAAGTAATATTTATTCATGATAAGCAATTAAATTATTTGCCTAACTTAAGAAAACTACTGTGCATAACTCAATTTGACACAAGGCGATAGAAGAGTCCGAGTTTACCTGTGGATTATATTGGTTTATTCTCAGTGATTGAAGATACATTTGAAGATAATTGATTTGGGAAGATGCCATATAATTTTCCTTTTTTTTTTTTTTAACCTGCATGCTGTAAATGTGTTTTATGTTTAAATAAAGAGGAAAAATTTTTTGAAATGTAATGACTTTTTTAAAACTTACTTGATGAAGTATTAGGTTGAGTTTGGCCTTCGGTCTTGACAGAATAATGACTAATATGTCACATTGGTATATTTTGCTTCCTAATGCATTGCATATTCTTTGGACAGCAAGCATTAAATAAGTATGCTGGAGAGCTAGAAATGAATTGAGAGCTAGAAATGAATTGACAGTCTCATTATATTACTTTATTGTAGTTTATTCTGTTCATCTGAACCTGACTTATTAACATCAGAAGCACTAAAGTCATTCTTCAATGCTCATTCATATCTAGCTGGAGAAAACTTTAAAACTTCCTAAATTCTAGCAGTGATTAGGACTTTTTTTATCTTTTAAAATTATTTACTATGGAAATTTTTAACCATATATGAAAGTGGACAGTAAATAATGAAGCTCCAAGTACCTATCACTCAGTTTCAACAATTATCAACTCATGGCCAATCTTGTTTAATTTTTAACCCCACTCTTGTACACACACCCCATATTATTTTGAACCAATCCCAGATATATGCTTTTATCCTATATAGTAAAGAGGTAATATGCAAATTAACCCTCACAAGGTGGCTGCCTCCAACCAGGCCGGCAGGGGGGTTAGTGAGGGACGACCAAACGACTGAACAGCAGGTTGCGTGGGAGGACCAAGCTGGCAGAGGAGCTGTGAGGGGCGACCAGGTCGGCAGGGGGGTGCGGGAGGGGGCAGGGGAGCAGTTGGGGGAAACCAGGCCAACGTGGGGGGGGGCAGTAAAGCGACCAGGCCGGGGAGGGGGGAGTGTGTGTGCAGTTGGGGGCAATCAGGCAGGGGAGCGATTAGGAGCCAGTGGTCCTTGTGAGAGGGATGTCCGACTGCCAGTTTAGGTCCGATCCAACCAGCAGTCGGACATCCTTCAAGGGGTCCGGGATTGGAGAGGGTGCAGGCTGGGCTGAGGGACATCTTCACCCACCCACATGAATTTTGTTCACTGGGCCTCTAGTTTATAAATAAATATGTATTTCTTAAAACAGTGAAATACCATTATCACAAAAAATAATTTTTCTAAATACTTAATTTTTTATAAACAGTGTTTGAGTCATGATCCAATTTACAATATTGGATCTAACATTATAGTTCCCCTCCATCAATTTTTTACTTTTTGCCTTGAAATTAATTTATGAAGAAAACAAGGTTATTTGTCCTGCAGAGTTTATCAGATTTTGTTGATTTCATACCTTTGATATCGTTTAACATACTCCTCTTCCTTATGGTATTTCTTGTAAATTTGCCTTTGGAATCAGATTTAATCATTCATGATTTTGTTTTGTTGGAGGAGGCCAGTATTACCTCATAGGTGGTGGTATTCTTCCATCAGGTGGTACATAATATCTAACTGTCTCATTGAATTATTAGCCACCATTGATGTTACAGAATGCCTAATCCATAAATTTATTAAAGGCCAAAGAATGGCAGTATTTCAGTTCTAACATTCCTTCACTGTTAGAAACTTGCCCTCATCCACTATTTGGCTACATGATGGTGTAGCTTATAGAGGAAAAATTGGATAAATGCTTGATTCTTTCTCTTTATTTGCGAGTTTCAAAATAGTTGCTTCATCATCTTCCAATGGTCACCAGTTAGTTGTGCATTTTCTCCCTTGATTTGGTTACTTTATGAACGTCCAAGTCATTTTTTTTCTTAAGTTTAAATAGAATCTTTTTCTCTTTTTTTAAATATATTTTATTGATTTTTTACAGAGAGAGGAAGGGAGAGAGATAGAGAGTCAGAAACATCGATGAGAGAGAAACATCGATCAGCCGCCTCCTGCACATCCCCCACCGGGGATGTGCCCGACCCAGGTACATGCCCTTGACCGGAATCGAACCTGGGACCTTTCAGTCCGCAGGCCGACGCTCTATCCACTGAGCCAAACCGGTTTCAGCTTAAATAGAATCTTAAGGTTTACTTCCCACTCTGCTAACATTACCAGGACCTCCAATGTGCTAGTAGTCACTTCTGGCTCAGTAATTTCAGCCATGTCAATGTGGTGTTCTGTGGGATGACCAGATAGTCAGATTTCTTCACACTATTATGACAGAGTTAACATGGCTCTGAGCCAAAATTATACATGTGTTGTCTGCTACATGTGAATTGCTTTTGTTCCTCTTGTCGTGTGATAAGCACATTTACTCTTTGCTGGCAGTGTGAGAAAGGACAGTATAGCAGTTGTAGAGGCTTCTGTGTGGCCTCTTGATAACCTGTATCCCACAGGCTAAAGATGTATGTGTGGAGTCATGACAGTTATTAAGTATGCCAATTCTGGTTATACATACAGAGACAGAAATGACACCAGATGGGTCCACAGAGCATATGCACTTTAATGTGACCACTTACTACATACATTTATAACTTGGCCAGCACTCTGTTTACTATATCTCCACATCCTCCCCTCATGATGATACTTCAGGTCTTGGGGTATCAATATTGCCTTAGACCCCATGTCCAATGGCCCTCCCCCAGATTATTTTGTTAGTCCCCTTCAATGTATAGTTACTTGAATAAAAGGCCATAATTACTTTGGGCACAGGATGGGTGAATGTTTTAGTCTGTACTTGCTCTTTTGCAAGGAACTTCCTCCTGGGTAACCAACCTCTTCATTTGGTGTGCTCTGAGTTGAAAAACTGACTTGGGTCACAGCACGGGGTCATGACTTTTTAAATTAGGGCAACTTGCCCAGCCAATGTGGCTCAGCGGTTGACTGTCAACCAAGGAGCCAAGAAGTTACCAGTTAGATTCACCGTCAGGGCATGTGCCTGGGTTGCAGGCTCGATCCCTAGTAAGCATTGTAAAGGAGGCAGCCAATTGGTGATGTTGCTCTCATTGATGTTTCTATCCCTCTTCCTCCCCTTCTAAAAATCAATAAAAACACTTTTGAAATAATAATGAAAATAAATCAGGGTAATTCCCCTTAACATCTTTGTCTTCCATCACTGATATTCTGATGATGAATGCTGAATAGCATCTTATTTGGCTTCCTGTCTATGTTCCCTGAAATGTGCTGTGTTCTATTAGCCATAGCCGTAACTTGGTTCAGTCTCCTTAGCTGCCATTCCAGTCCTGATGCACACTGTGATCATGGTGTCCATCTGGCTTTTATTGCTACAGGAGCTAAAATTTTATCTCCATTGCTATCAGCAAACCTAGTTTTACAACAGCTGTATCTACCATCAACCCTGCCTTATTATAGAGCCAGTACTGAACCTTGCACTTAACCAAGTGATCAAAGTTAATGTCACCACTTTGTTCTCAATCAAGTGATCGAGGTTAATATCACCAGTAATACATGTGGATGTCTTGTACCCCAACTATGTGATGAGGGCATGTCACCACTGTATTCTTCCCCCAAACCCATAATCTCGGTCTAATCATGAGAACAAACAAACCAAATAGAGGGACATTGTACAAAATGCCTGAACGTTTCATGGTCGTGAAAAACTACAAGAGATAAAAGGTCACAAATCAGGGGAAACAGAAAACAATGCACCCTGGCCAGTGTGGCTGAATGGTTGAGGAGTACAGGTACAGGCTCTTTTAGTAATTAAGCCTAATAGGAACCTGCAGTCAGGCGGACTTCTAGGTGCTTGAGACTTTTGTTAACGGCCCATGGTGCTGGTAAAAGCTGACCATGGTGTGCAGCTTGGTCCTTTCCACATGCACCCAGGCCCAGCAGAGGGATCCACAAGCTGCACATTGCAGAATACTCCAAACAGGTTGCCCAGGGCCAGACACAGGCAGTGTCTGATATAGCTCCGCAATGGAGTTGCTCCAAAAAGGCCCAGAACAAATACAAGCAGTGGCCAACTTCAGACAATATAGCAGGACCCAATAAGGCTCACAAGCAGCATATCCATGTGATCAGCAGCTTGCATGCTGTGTTGATTGAGCCTCACTGTTAGCCAACCTGAGGGTCAATCCCACACATGAATGGGCCAATAGAAATCAAGACTCAATTACAAAGGAGGATCCACATAATGTGCTCAAGAAACATTCATAAAGTACCCAGTCAGGTGAGCATAATGGCTGTGCCACTGAGTCCCACAAGAATAACTACTGCGTAAGGTCACTCTACCAAGATTTACTATGTAACAGAGAGTTACATAGTTAAAAAAATAAAAGTGGTCCAATACTTGAGCGTTGACCTATGAGCCAGAAGAAAGCAGATCTAATATATAGAAACAAACAAAGAGGCAGCCAAAATGGGGACACAAACATGCCCTAATTGAAAAACAAAGGATTCTCCAGAAGAAGAGCTAAATGAAATGGAGGCAAGCAATTTATCAGATATAGAGTTCAAAGTAATGATTATAAGGATGTTCAACAGAATGAAAAAGGACATAGAAGCCATAAAGAACGGCCAGTCAGAAATGAAGAATGCAATCTTTGAAATAAAGACTACACTGGCAGACTCTGGTTGATGTGGCTCAGTGGTTGAAGCATTGGCCCATGCACTGAAGGGTCATGGGTTTGATTTCCAGTCAGGGACACCTACCTGGGTTGCTAGTTCAATCCCCAGCCTCAGCTGGGCACAGGTAGAGGCAACAAATTGCTGTGTCTCTCATTGATGTTTTTTCTCTCTCCCCCTCCCTCCCTCCCTCTTGCTTTCTACAAATCACTGTGAAAAATATCCTCAGGTGGTGATTAACCACAACAACAACAAAAAAAACACTGGCAGGAATAAGCAGGTAAGATGAAGGGGAGTATGGAATCAGTGATTTGGAAGTCAACGTTGAGAAAAACACCCAATAAGACCAGAAGAAAAAAAAAGATAGTTTAATGGGCCTTTTGGACAACATCCACATCACAGGGGTACCAGAAGAAGAGAAAGAGTAAGGAACCTGTTTGAGAAATAATGGCTGAAAACATCCCTAACCTAGTTAAGGAAAAATACACACATGTCCAGGAGGCATAGAGAGTTCCAAACAAGATAGACCCAAAGCAGCCCACACTAGACACATCATAATTAAAATAGCAAAGACTAAATGGAAAGAATCTTAAAAGCCCTAAGAGAAAGGCAGCTAGTTATCTCTACAAGTTAGCTCCTATAAGACTCAACTGATTTCTCAATAGAAGCATTTCAGGCCAGAAGAAATTGGCATGAAATATTCAAAGTGATAAAAAGCAAGGATACTTTACCCAGCAAGGCTATCATTTAAAATTGAAGGAGAAATAATCAGCTCCTCAAACAAGAAAAAGCTAGCGGAGTTTGTTATGACCATACCAGTATTACATGTTAAAGGGTTTGCTTTAAGAAGAAGGAGGAGGAGAGAAGAAACAGAGTTAGATAATTGAAAAAATAAAAGTGGTACAGCAGGTGTACCTCAATGCTTGAGCATTGACCCATGAACCAGGAGGTCATGGTTTGATTTCTGGTTGGAACACGTGCCCAGGTTGTGGGCTTGATCCCCAGTTGCGGGTGTGCCAGAGGCAGCCAATCAATAATTCTTGTCATTGATGTTTCTATCCCTCTCTCCTTTTCCCTTCCTCTCTCTAAAATGAATGAAAGCATGTTGAAAACATATACCTATAAGTAATCACCTTAAATATAAATAGCTTAAATGCTGCAAACAAAAGACATAGGGTAGCTGAATGGATAGGAAAACAAGACCCATATATGTATGTATGTATATGTGTGTGTGTGTGTATGTATGTATATATATATATATATATATATATATATATATATATATATATATACACACACTGTCTTCAAGAGATCCATCTCAGATTGAATGATACAGAATAAAAGTAAAGGGATGGAAAAAGATATTTCATACAAATGGAAAGGAAAAAAGGCTGGGGTAGCAATACTTGTATCTGACAAAATAGACTTTAAAACCATGGCTATAGTAGGAGACAAGAAGGACACTAGAAAACAATAAAGGGAGCAATTCGACACAAGGACATAACCCTTGTAAATATTTCCTCACTCAACATAGGAGCACCTAAATATATAAAGCAAATCTTGATGGACATAATGGGACAGATAGACAATATAGTTAAAGTAGGAGAATTTAACATTGCATTGACATCAATGAATAGATCTTTCAGACAGAAAATCTATAAGGAGATGGTGGCCTTAAATGACACTCTGGATCAAATAGATTTGATATCATCAGAGCATTCCACCCCAAAGCAGCAGAATATATATTCTTTTCAAGTGCACATGGAACATTTTCTAGGATAGTCCACATGTTAGGACACAAAACACATCTCAATAAATTTAAGAAGTTTGAAATCATATCAGGCATATTCTCTGACCTTAATGCTATGAAACGTGAAATCAATCACAAGAAAAAAAAAACTGAAAAACACACAAAGACATGTAGGCTAAATAACATGTTATTAAACAATGAATGGGTTAACAATGAGATCAAAGAAGAAATCAAAGAGACCTTGAAACAAATGAAAATGAGAACACAACAACCCCAAATCTGTGGAACACAGGGAGAACAGTCCTAAGGGGGGAATTCATAGCATTGCAGGCCAATCTCAAGAAAAAAGAAAAAGCCCAAATAACCTAACTTTACACTTAAAGGAACTAGAAAAAGGAAAAAACAAAAAACAAAAAAACAACCTAGAGTTTATATAAGGAAGGAAATGATAAAGCTCAGAGCAGAAATAAAGGAAATAGAATCTAAAAAACAATACAAAAAGTCAATGAAACCAAGGGCTGGTTCTTTGATAGGATAAACAAGACTTACAAACCTTTAACCAGATGTATGAAGAATTAAAGAGAGTTGATCCAAAGAATTAAAATTAGTAAGAACTGACACCACAGAAATACAAAAGATTATAAGAAAATATTATGAACAACAATATGGCAAAAAATTGAACAATATGGGGAAAATTGATAAATTCCTAAAAACACAATATTTGAAAACAGACTGGAAGAATCAGAGAATATGAATAGACAGATTACAACTAGTGAAATTGAAGCAGTAATGAAAAAGCTCCCAACAAACAAAAGCCCTGGACCAGATGGCTTTACAGGTAAATTTTAATAAGCATTCAAAGAAGAACTAACTCCTATCATTCTCAAACTATTCCAAAATATTCAAGAGGAGGGAAGACTCCCAAGCCCATTTTATAAGTCCAACATTATCCTAATTCCAAAACCTGATAAAGACACAATAAAGAAAGAAAAATTAGGTCATAAGGCTAACTTCCCGGGGAGAAAATGGCAACCAGCAGGAAGGTAGGGAGGGAGAGAGTGTGAGAGTGCAAGGAAGTGATAGAGGAGTGTGTGGACATGTGTGGTGTGTGTGTGTATGAGCTAGGGACAGTTAGATTCTGCAGGTCTTCTAAGGGGCTGCTAAACCAGGCAGTCTTAGGCGGCAGAGTCCCGCTCCCTGTGCGGACACTCCTGGGCGGCCAGCACAGGCACAGCGACCACGCCATCTTGGGAAACAGAGCTGCTTGAGACTAGGATCCTGGTCTCAGCACCACCCAGTCTGATCTCAGACACATACCAGGACCCTGCAGCCACTGGGGACAGAGACCTGTGACCACACCTACAGACCTGCAGACACCAAAAGTTCAGGAATCCCCGCGGCAGATCCGTGAGTAACAGAGCTCATTCCCCCTTCCCACAGGCTTGCGGGCAGCGCCAGAGTAACTAACTGATAGACCCACCCCTTGCCAGGGCCTCAGCGCTGCAGGAACTTTAGCCTGGAAGTGCGCGAGCACCTTGGAACTGATCCCACGTAGGGCCGGGTTCAGGAGTCCTGGGCTGGGAGCAATCGCGCGAACACTGGGAACTGGTCCTACATGCACTGCCGGCTTTGGAGCCCTGGGCTGGGAGCAATCGAGCAAACCCCAGGAACTAATCCTACACGCACTGACGGCTTCTGAGCCCTGGGCTGGGAGCAAATGCGTGAACACCGGGAATTTGTCCCGCGTATCACAGGCCCAGGGACCCCGATTCTCAGGGCAGGAGGCAGCACAAAGCACCAGTGACTTGACTGTGTTTCTTATCAGCTGCTCCTGAGATCCTGATTCCCTGTGCATTCATACTAAGAGCCAGTGACTTCAATTCCTGGTGCAAGGGCACACAGGGACCCTGATTCTCAAGGCAAGGTCGCGCGAAGCAACAGAGACTCTGATACTGGATTCTTGGGGAACTCTGACTCCTGGTGCACGCTAGGGGGCTCTGGTTTTCAACATGCTTCAGGGGGGTCTCTGTTCCAGCACGGTGCAGGCAGGGTCCCTGATTCTAAGGGCGTGTACGAGGCCACATTGAGCGCTGACAACACTGACTCTGAGCGAGCCTGGTTCCCACCAACCCACAACAGCCACACATCTTAGTGTCAGAGCTCTTCAGTGACACTAGGGTGGTGGGAGGCTCCCACTGCACATGGCCCAGGCCCACGCAACTCGACGTTTGAACCATCGGGAGGTAATCAGAATGAAGAGACGACACAACAGACACAACACCAAGAGGAAAGACAATGAGGAGTCACCAAGAAAGGAAATTAATGAAGTTGAAGCATGCAACATGACAGAAAAAGAATTCAGAATAATGGTTGTACAATTCATTCACCGGATGGATGAGAAAATCAACAACCTATGCAAGAATCAGGAAGAAATGAAAAGTGATATAGCTACAATCAAAAGCACCATGGAAACTTTCAACAGCAGACTAGAAGAAGCAGAGGACCGAATTAGTGAGAAGATAAGGCAGAGAAACAAGCTCAATCTGAACAGCAACTGGAGAAAAAAATTAAAAAGCAGGAGGAGAGCCTAAGGGAGCTTTGGGACAACATTAAACGAAGTAACATACGCATAATAGGGCTGCAAGAAGGACAAGAAGAGCAGAAAGGATTAGAAAATCTATTTGAAGAAATAATGTCAGAAAACTTCCCAGATATGGGGAAGAAAAAAGTTACACAAGTACAGAGAGTCCCAGGCAAGATGAACCCCAAAAGACCCACACCAAGACACGTCATAATAACGATGGCAAATGTACACGACAAAGACAGAATCTTAAAGGCTGCAAGAGAGAAACAGAGTTACCTACAAAGGATCCCCCATCAGATTATCAAATGATTTCTCAACAGAAACACATCAGGCCAGAAAAGAATGGACAGAAATTTACAAAGTGATGCAAAGCAAAGGACTGAATCCAAGAATACTCTATCCAGCAAGGCTATCATTCAAAATTGAAGGGGAAATAAGAAGCTTCACAGACAAAAAAAGGCTAAGGGAGTTTATCACCACCAAGCCAGCAATGCAAGAAATGCTAAAGGGACTGGTGTAAAAAGAAGAACTAAAAAGCCCAGAAAGAAAACAGCCACACAAAAAAAATAGAAATGGCTACAAACAAGTACCTTTCAATAATAATTTTAAACGTAAATGGTCCAACCAAAAGACATCAAGTGGCTGAATGGATAAAAAAAAACATGACCCATATATTTGCTGTCTACAAGAGACCCACCTCATTAGAAGGGACTCACACAGACTGAAAGTGAAGGGATGGAAAAATATCTTTCAGGCAAATGGAAATGAAAAAAAGGCTGGGGTAGCAATACGTATATCGGTCAAAATACACCTCAAAGTGAAGGCCATAACAAGAGATAAGGAAGGCCACTTCATAATACTAAAGCGATCAATACAACAAGAGGATATAACCCTGGTAAAAATATACGCACCCAATGCAGTAGCACCCACATACATAAGAAAACTCCTGGAAGATATCAGGGGAGAGATTGACAACAATACAATCATAGTAGGGGGCTTTAATACACCACTGACATCACTGGATAAATCCGCTAGACAAAAACTCAGCAAAGAAACAGCAATCCTAAATGATTCACTAGATCAGATGGACTTAATTGACATCTTCAGAACACTTCACCCCAAAGCCACAAAATATACGTTCTTCTCAAGTGCTCATGGGACATCTTCAAAAATAGACCACATATTGGGTCACAAACAAAGTCTCCTCAAATTCAAGAAGATTGAAACCATACCAAGCATCTTCTCAGACCACAAGGGCATAATATTAAAAATAAACTACAATAAAAACAACTTAAGCCGAAACCGGTTTGGCTCAGTGGATAGAGCGTCGGCCTGTGGACTCAAGGGTCCCAGGTTCGATTCCGGTCAAGGGCATGTACCTGGGTTGCAGGCACATCCCCAGTAGGAGATGTGCAGGAGGCAGCTGATTGATGTTTCTCTCTCATCAATGTTTCAAACTCTCTATCCCTTGCTCTTCCTCTCTGTAAAAAATCAATAAAATATATTTTAAAAAAAACAACTTAAAATACTCAAACACTTGGAAGCTGAATAGCATGTTATTAAATATTGATTTGGTTACCAATGAGATCAAAGAAGAAATTAAAAACATCCTGGAAACTAATGACAATAAAAACACAACAATCCAAAACCTATGGGACACAATGAAAGCAGTCCTGAGAGGAAAGTTTATAGCTCTACAGGCCTATCTCAAAAAAACAAACAAACAAGAAAAAATGGTAGTAAATCATCAAATCTAAAACTCAAAGAATTAGAAAGAGAGCAACAAGAAAAGCCCGGAGTGAGCAGAAGGAAGGAGATAATAAAGATTAGAGCAGAAATAAATGACATAGAGACCAAAAAAAAAACAATACAGAAAATCAAGGAAACAAAGAGCTGGTTCTTTGAAAGGATAAACAAGATTGACAAACCTCTAGCCAGGCTCACCAAGAAGCAAAGAGAAAGGACCCAAATCAACAAAATCAGAAACGATAGAGGTGAAATAACAACAGGCCAAAAGAAATACAAATGATTGTTAAAAAATACTATGGACAACTCTACTCCAACAAACTAGACAACCTGGAGGACATGGACATATTCCTAGAAAAATACAACATTCCAAAACTTAATCAGGAAGAATCTAAAAATCTCAATAGGCCAATAACTATGGAAGAAATTGAAGCAGTCATCAAAAAGCTTCCAGCAAACAAAAGCCCAGGACCAGACGGCTTCACAGGGGAGTTTTACCAAACATTCAAGGAAGAACTAAAACCTATCCTCCTCAGACTACTACAAAAAATTCAAGAGGAAGGAACACTTCCAAGCTCATTCTACAAAGCAAGCATCACCCTAATACCAAAACCAGGAAAAGACAACACAATGAAAGAGAATTACAGGCCAATATCCCTCATGAACATAGATGCCAAAATCCTCAACAAAATCTTAGCAAATCAGATCCAGCAGTACATCAGAAAAATCATACACCACGACCAAGTAGGATTTATCCCAGGGATGCAAGGATGGTATAATATCCACAAATCAATAAACGTGATACATCACATAAACAAATTGAAAGAAAAAAAACACATAGTCATATCAATTGATGCAGAAAAAGCGTTTGACAAAATCCAACACCCATTTTTGATAAAAACTCTCAGCAAGGTGGGAATAGAAGGATCATACCTCAACATAATAAAAGCCATATATGACAAACCCACAGCCAACATCATACTCAATGGACAAAAACTAACACCATTTCCCCTAAGAACAGGAACAAGACAGGGATGCCCACTCTCACCACTCCTATTCGACATAGTACTGGAAGTATTAGCCATTGCAATTAGACAAGAAGAAGAAATAAAAGGCATCCAAATTGGAAAAGAAGAAGTAAAACAGTCCTTATTTGCAGATGACATGATATTATACTTAAAAAACCCTAAAGACTCCATCAAAAAACTATTAGACTTAATAAAAGAATTCAGCAATGTAGCAGGATACAAAATTAACGCCATTAAATCTATGGCATTTCTATACACCAATAGTGAATTTGCAGAAAGAGAGACTAAAAAAGCAATCCCATTCACCATCGCACCAAAGAAATTAAGCTACCTAGGAATAAACTTAACTAAAGAGGTAAAAGACTTCTACTCAGAAAACTATAGGACGTTGAAAATAGAGATAGAGGAAGACATAAAGAGATGAAAGAACATACCATGTTCTTGGATTGGTAGAATCAACATCATTAAAATGTCCATACTTCCCAAAGCAATCTATAAATTCAATGCACTTACCATTAAAATACCAATGGAAAAAAAAATAAAATAAAATAACAATGGCATATTTCACAGACCTAGAACGAACTCTCCAAAAATTTATCTGTAATAAAAAAAGACCCCGAATATTTGCAGCGACCCTGAGAAAGAACAAAGTAGGTGGGATCTCAATACCAGATATCAAGCTGTATTACAAAGCCACTGTTCTCAAAACTGCCTGGTACTGGCCCAAGAACAGACATATAGATCAATGGAATAGAATAGAGAGCCCAGAAATCAGCCCCAACCAATACGCTCAATTAATATTTGACAAAGGAGGCAAGAACATACAATGGAGTCAAGATAGTCTCTTCAATAAATGGTGTTGGGAAAATTGGATAGATACATGCAAGAACATGAAACTAGACCACCAACTTACACCATACACAAAAATAAACTCAAAATGGATAAAGGACTTAAATATACGACGGGAAACCATAAAAATACTAGAAGAATCCAAAGGCAACAAAATCTCAGACATATGCTGAAGCAATTTCTTCACCGATACAGCTCCTAGGGCATTGGAAACTAAAGAGAAAATAAACAAATGGGACTACATCAAAATAAAGAGTTTCTGCACAGCAAAAGAAACCATCAATAAAACAACAAGAAAGCCCACTACATGGGAGAACATATTTGCCAATGCTATCATTGATAAGGGTTTAACCTCCAACATTTATAGGGAACTCATACAACTCAACAAAAGGAAGATAAACAATCCAATCAAAAAATGGGTAAAGGACCTAAATAGACACCTTTTAAAAGAGGACATTCAGAAAGCCAAGAGACATATGAAAACATGCTCAAAGTTGCTAATCATCTCAGAGATGCAAATCAAAACAACAATGAGATACCATCTCACACCTGTCAGAATGGCTATCATCAACAATTCAACAAACGACAAGTGCTGGAGAGGATGTGGAGAAAAAGGAACACTGGTGCATTGCTGGTGGGAATGCAGACTGGTGTAGCCACTGTGGAAGACAGTATGGAGTTTCCTCAAAAAATTAAAAATGGAACTCCCATTTGACCCTGTGATCCCGCTTCTAGGAATATATCCCAAGAAGCCAGAAACACCAGTCAGAAAGGATATATGCACCCCTATGTTCATAGCAGCACAATTCACCATAGCTAAGATCTGGAAACAGCCTAAGTGCCCATCTGTAGTTGAATGGATTAGAAAACTGTGGTACATCTACACGATGGAATACTATTTTGCTATAAAAAAGAAGGACCTTTACCATTTGCAACAGCATGGATGGAACTAGAGAGCATTATGCTAAGTGAAATAAGCCAGTCAATGAAGGAAAAATATCACATGATCTCCCTCATTTCTGGATAATAAAGACGATTATAAACTTATGAACAAAAATAGATACAAAGGCAGAGCTGCCTCGAACAGACTGTCAAACTATAGCAGCAAGGCCGGGGAGGGTGGGAGGGCAGGAGGGGGGTGGGTAAAAGATCAACTGAAGGACTTGTATGCATGCATATAAGCATAACCAATGGACATAAGACACTGGGGGTAGGGGAGGCCAGGGGATTGTCAAGGGCGGGGGAAAAAAAAGAAAGGAGACATATGTAATACTCTTTGTAATACTTTAAGCAAAAAAAAAAAATTAAAAAAAAGAAAGAAAAATTATAGGCCAGTATCCCTGATGAACATAGATGTTAAAATCCTCAACACAATATTAGCAAACTGAATCCAGCAATACAATGAAAATGTCATACACCATGATCAAGTGGGATTTACTCTGGAGATGCAAGGTTGTTACAATATCTGCAAAACAATAAATGTGATACACCACACAAAAAAAACAAAATGAAGGATAAAAACCACATAACCATATCAACAGATGCAGAAAAATCATTTGATAAAATCCCACACCCATTTATGATAAAACCTCTTAGCAAAGTGGGAATAGAGGGAACATACCTCAATGTAATAAAGGCCATATATGACAAACCCACAGTCAATATCATACTCAATGGGCCAAAACTACAAGTGTTCTTCTTAAGATCAAGAACAAAAAAGGTGCCCTAACCGGCTTGGCTCAGTGGATAGAGCGTCAGCCTGCAGACTGAAGGGTCCCAGGTTCGATTCCGGTCAAGGGCATGTACCTGGGTTGCGAGCACATCCCTGGCAGGGAGTGTGCAGGAGGCAGCTGATTGATGATGTTTCTCTCTCATTGATGTTTCTAACTCTCTATCCCTCTACCTTCCTCTCTGTAGAAAATCAATAAAACATATTTAAAAAAAAAAAGAACAAAAAGAACAAAAAGGTGTCCGTGTTCACCATTCTTATTCAACATAGTACTGGAAGTCCTAGCCACAGCAATCAGACAAGACAAAGAAATAAAGGCATCCAATTTGTAAAGGAGGAAATAAATCCGTCACTATTCGCAGATTACATGATATTATATATACAGAACCCTGAAGATTCCACCAAAAAACTACTAGAACTAATAGATCAATTCAGTAATTACAAGAACTGCTAAATGAATTCAGTAAAATAGCGGGATACAAATAAATATCCAAAAATCAGTTGCATTTTTATACACCAATAATGAATTGTCAGAAAGGGAAACTAAAAAACAAAACAAAACAAAAACCCAAAAAACAAAAGAAAACAAAAAACACAACAACCCCTTTTGCAATTGCTTCAAAAAGAATAAAATATCTAGGAATAAATTTAACTAAGAATGTAAGACTTGGACTTGGAAAATTACAAGATACTGAAGAAAGAAACTGAAGAAGATACAAATAAGTGGAAACAAACTGTGTTCATGGATAGGAAGAGTTAATTAACATAATTAAAATGTCCAAAGTATCCAAAGCAACCTCCAAATTCAATGCAATTCCTATCAAGATACCAAAGGCATATTTCACAGAACTAAAACGAATATTTCAAAAATGTATATGGAGGTGTGTGTGCTCCCAGACCATGTGCCTGCAGCACCCTCCTGCAGGAGTAAAGATATTTTCCTTGGAAAAAAAAAATTTTTTTTTATATGGAACCACAAAAGTCCCTGAAATAGCAACAGTGATCTTGAAAAAGAAGAACAAAGTGGAGGAATCACCCTACCTGATATCAAGCTATACTAAAAGGCCATAGTAATCAAAACAATATAGGCCCGGCTCCTGGGGTGGCCAGTGGCCAGGCACCCAGCGTTCTGGGCGGGAAATAAAAGTTGACCTACCGCTCTGGCTCTGATTCTGGGCTCAGTTGGCTGGGGAAGGCCTGAGGGCCTTCTGCCCTCCTGTATCTCGCCAAGCCACCCTGGCTGTGGGCACCTGTGCAGCGCGGGGCCGCTGGGCGGCCACATGAAGGTCATGTCGTCTGATGGGAGCCGGCTTCACAAGATGCTCCCAAGGAGCTACGCGGGCTGCGTGGTGCTGGACTGCCGGCCCTACCTGGCGTTCGCTGCCTCCAGCTTGCGTGGCTCGCTCAATGTCAACCTCAGCTCAGTGGGGCTGCGATGGGCAGCGCCACTGGCAGAAGCTGAGCAAGGAGAGTGCCACGCACAGCCTGCTCACCTCGCTGCTGGCCTGCCTGCCCGCCCCAGGTTTGCTTCCTCAAAGGCGGATATGAGACTTTCTACTCAGAATATCCTGATTGTTGCATGGACATAGAACCCATCTCAGAAGAGAAGATTGAGACCGAGAGAGCCCTTATCAGCCAGTGTGGGAAACCAGTACTCAGCATCAGCTACAGGCCAGCTTGTGACCAGGGCGGCCCAGTTGAAATACTTCCATTCCTCTACCTTAGAAGTGGCTACTATGCATCCAAATGGGAGTTCCTCGCCAACCTGCACATCACAGCCCTGCTGAATGTCTCTTGGGGAACCTCCGAGGCCTGCAAGAGCCCCCTACACTACAATGGATCCCCTGGAAGACAGCCACAAGGCTGACATTAGCTCCCACTTTCAAGCAGCAATAGACTTCATTGACTGTGTCAGGGAAACAGGAGTCAAGGTCCTGGTCCACTGTGAGGCTGGGATCTCCTGTTCAGCCACCATCTGCATGGCTTACCTCATGACCAGGCAGTTTCACCTGAAGGACGCCTTCGATTACATCAAGCAGAGCAGGAGTGCAGTGTTGCCCAACTTTGGCTCCATGGGTCAGCTCCTGCAGTATGAATCTGAGATCCTGCCTTCCACACCCACTCCCCAGGCTCCCTTCTGCCAAGGAGAGGCAGCCAGCTCTTCCTTCACAGCCCATTTGCAGACACTGAGCCCTGATGTGCAGGGTTCCTACTACACATTCCCTACCACGGTGCTGGCGCCAGTGCCCACCCCCAGGAGGCTCTCAGAGCTCAGCAGGAGTCCCATGGCCAAAGCCACATCCTGATAAAACTGGATAGGGGAACCACCCAGTCCCAAGAACAACTGTGATTTTGTTTTTTAAGCTGGTGGACATTTCATACCTGTGCAATACTGAAGACCCCCCTCATCCCGCTGCCCCAGTAGGACAGCAAGGGGTCACCAGGCTTACAAACAAACTTTAGACTGACCTTGGGGATAGGTTCTCGGGAACAAAGGAAGGCCAAGCCATTATTAGAGCACAGCTTGTGCTGACTATTGTACTTCCAGACCCCTCTGCCCTCTCAGGACTGTCCAGTCCTGGCACCTCAAAGTTCACCTTTTCATTTCAAGCGTAAGGCAATAAACACCTGCAGCAACATGGGAGAAAGCAGCTGCTAGACCGGGAGAAAAGGCAGCTAAGAAGCCAATTCATTCTGAAGGAGGCACAATTTCCCTCCTATCTTTCTGAGATTCCCTCTTGGGTCCCACAGAGGCAGTTTGTTGAAAAAGCGAGATGTTCACACTTCTGAGTTGCCTTTTCACTGTGGGTTCTTCCCTGACTTTGGACTTTAGTATGACTTACTCATAAAGGTGCCCCAAAATTCACGCAAGAAGTAATTTTGATAGAAAACACAGGCTTATAATTAAAAAATGTAAATTTTTTATTGATTCATAAAGTATATAGTATAAGGTTATGTATGGAATAGCATATCGGGTAAATGGCCTCCACAGCTTTGCTGTCACATATGCACTCTTTTGTTGAAATTTTCCATTGCATAAATGTGGCTGAATTTTGATGAGGCTCATTTTCATCTTGATGGCTTGGTTAATTGATAAAATTGCCGCATTTGGGGTTCAGAAAAATCCAGGAGTGATTGTTGAGAAACAAATGCATCCACAACGTGTCACTGTTTGGTGCGGACTTTGGGCTGGAGGCATCATCAGACCATTCTTCTTTGAAAATGCCGCCCTAACAGGTTTGGCTCAGCGGATAGAGCGTCAGCCTGTGGACTCAAGGGTCCTGGGTTCGATTCCGGTCAAGGGCATGTACCTTGGTTGTGGGCACATCCCCAGTTGGGAGTGTGCAGGAGGCAGCTGATCGATGTTTCTCTCTCATCGATGTTTCTAACTCTCTATCCCTCTCCCTTCCTCTCTGTAAAAAAAAAATAATAATAAAATATATTTTAAAAAAAAAGAAAGAAAATGCGGCTACTCAGGCAATAACAAAAGAGTGCGTATGTGCCAGCAAAGCCGTGGAGGCCATTTACCCGATATTCTATTCCATACATAACCCTATACTGTATACTTTATGAATCAATAAAAATTTACAATTTTTAATTATAAACCTGTGTTTTCTATCAAAATTACTTCTTGTGTGAATTCTGGGACACACTTTACTTGAACCTTTCTTGTTACACCTCTATTCAAAGCAACTCTTGTGTCATTTTGAAGAGAGTTCCTTAGACTATAAACCAAAATCACCCATTTGAGGTGGTGGCGTGGGGGGCAGGAGAAAAGGGTACCTACCGTCTGGGTCACTGTCCTTGACATGGTCTTTTCCCCAGCTTGCCGTCCTTACATGTGCTTGTCTCATCTCTTGTGACACTTGTTTTTTCCCCCACCTAACACTGGAGATTGTCTTCAAGATGTTGACTTCTAGGATTTGTAGATTTCACAGTGTGGTACTACTTTATATTTTGTTTTTTGGGGTTTTTTTTGTTGTTTTTTTAAAAAATATATATTTCTTTATTGATTTCAAAGAGGAAGGGAGAGGGAGAGAGAGATAGAAACATCAATGATGAGAGAGAATCATTGATGGGCTGCCTCCTGCATGCCCCCCACTGGAGATCGAGCCCGCAACCCAGGCATGTGCCCTTGGCCGGATTTGAACCTGGGACCCTTCAGTCCGCAGGCTGACGCTCTATCCACTGAGCCAAACCAGCTAGGGCTACTTTATATTTTGTCAAGTTATTTCTCCAGGGGCAATAATTTTCTAAAATTCATACGAATGTGAAGAAAAGCATTATGTTATTGGTTGTCATTGTCGTTTTTTTATAGTTTTAAATAAAAATAGTAAAAATAAAACAAAAAACAACAGCAACATGGTACTAGCATAAAAACAGATAATGGAACAGAATAGAGAGCCAATATATAAATCCATGCCTTTATAGTTAATTAATATTTGACTAAGGGGGCAAAAAATATAATGGACTATTTAATATATTGTGTTAGAAAAAATGGACAGATATTTGCAAAAATGACACTAGACCACCTTCTTAAACAACACAGAAGAATAAACTCACAATGGATTAAAGACTTAAATGTTAGACATGAAACCATAAAAATTCTAGAAGAAAGGATAGACTCTTGGCAATATCTTGTAGCAATATTTTTTCTGACATATCTCCTTGGGCAAGGAAAACAAAAGAAAAACGAACAAATAGGACTACATAAAAGAAAGAGCTTTAGCACAGCAGAGGAAACCATCAACCAAATGAAAAGACAACCCACTGAATGGGAAACGTATTCGTCAATGATACATCTGATAAGTGGTTAATATCCAAAATTTGTAAAGAACTTATAAACTCAACACCAATAAAAACAAACAATCCAATTAAAAAATGGGCAAATGACCTGAATAGACACTTCTCCGAAGGGATCATATAGATGGCCAATAGATACATGAAAAAAATGATCGTCACTAACCATCAGAGAAATGCAAATTAAAGCCACAATAGGATATCACTTCAGACCTGTCAGATTAGCTACCATCAATAAATCAACAAAAAAGTGTTGGCAAGGATATGGAGAAAATGGAACCCTTGTGCACTGTTGGGAATGTTGATTTTGTACAGTCACTGTGGATAGCAGAATGGAATTACCTCAAAAAATTAAAAATGAAACTTCATTATGAACCAGCAATTTCATTTCTGGGAGTTTATACAAAGAAACGCAAAACATTGACTTGAAAAATATATGCACCCCTATGTTCATTGCAGTTATTTGTACTTACCAAGGTTTGGATGCAGCCCAAGTGTCCATCAGTCGATGAGTGGATAAAACAGCTGTGGTACATTTACCCAATGGAATACCACTCAGCTGTAAAGAGGAAGGAAATTACCCTTTGTAACAGCTTGGATGGGGCCTGGAGAATATTATGCTAAGTGAAATAAGCCAGTCAGAGAAATACAAGTACCTTATGATTTCACTCATATGTGGAATTTAATAACCATCTGAACTACCAAGCAAAATAGAGACACTCATAGATAGAGAGCAGGCAGACAGCTCTGGTGGTGGTGGTGGGTTTACGGGGTGAGGTTGAGGAATTGAGCAAAAAATAAAATAAAAGAGAGAGAACTCATGGACATGGACAACAATGGGGTGATTCTGGGGTAGTGGGGGAGTGAAAGAGGGCACAGAGGGGATAAATGGTGATGGAAAAAAATAAATAAAATATTTAAAAAACTGCACATCATAGAAATGCAATGGATAATTAGTTTACTATAATCTTTAAAATGTGTAATACAATTGATGAGCTTTCTAAAACTTGGAAATTCAAATAAAGTTAGATTTAATAAACATGTTTTTCTCTACTGGATCTTTTCCAACAATATACAGACATACCCTAAAAGCTCCCATCTTAAAATAAGAAAAGAAAGAGAACTCCCTTGAACTCCACATTCGTCTTCTGTCATCATCCATTTCTCTATTGCCTTTCCCAGTAAAAATTCTCTAAGGAGTTGTTTCACTTACTCACCACAGTGTAGCTTCTATGGCAACTATTTTCTCCTTATCAGAGTCACTTATCCTCACTCATCTTAACCTTTCAATAGCATCCTATATAATAAAAGCCTGATATGCTAAGTGTCCGGTTGACCAGTCAGCCATTCAACCAATCAAAGCATATGCTACTATGCTAAGGCCGCTCAACCACTCATTATGATGTGTACTGACCACCAGGAGGCAGACGCTCCAACTGGTAGGTTAGCTTGCAGCTGGGATCTGTCCAATCAGGACAGAGCGAGCCAGGCCGGACATGCCCTGGGGCCCTCCCATGATCCCCCCCAGCTGGCCAACCTCCTGCATCCCTCCCTTGCCCCGATCGTGCACAAGTGGGGTCCTTCGGCCTGGCCTGTGCCCTCTCGCAATCCGGGACCCCTCAGGGGATGTCAGAAAACCAGTTTTGGCCTGATCCAGCAGGCCAGGACCTCACTGGTGCACGAATTCATGCACCAGGCCTCTAGTTTGATATAACTGAGAATTCTCTGGCCTTGACCTGTATAATACATTATGCTCCTTTATTTCTAGAAAAAGTAATCATTGCTAATATTCCATCACCTAGAATTAAAAGATTTATAGATTTCACCTTTTACCATCCTGATCTATTTCACTTAAACAGCTGTTATCACTCACTTGAGGTAGACCACCAGTTAGTGAATCAGTCTTCTCAAATGGTGTAATCACGGGTTCTTCTTTTTTTTAAATCTTTATTATTGAAAATATTATACACGTCCCATCTTATCCCCCATTGACTGCTTCTAGCCTGCCCTCACACCCTGCCCCAGTCTTCACCACCTTATTGTCTGTCTCCATGGGCCATGCATATATGCATACAAGTTCTTTGGTTGATCACCTTCCATCCATCCACCCTCCCATGCCTTATCTCTGAGATTCCACACACTGTTTCATGATTCCATGTCTCTGGATCCACTCCGTTCCTCAGTTTATTTTGTTACTTAGACTCTATATATGAGTGAGATCACATAATACTTGTCTTTCTCTGACTTATTTCACTTAGCATGATACTCTCCAGGTCCATGCTGTATCAAAGGATAAGAGATTCTTCCTTTTTACTGCTGCATAGTATTCCATGGTATAAATGTACCACCACTTTTTTATTATCTACTCACCTACCTATGTTTCGAGATCTTAGCCATTGTAAATTGTGCTGCTATGAAAATAGGGGTGCATACATTCTTTCTCATTGGTGTTTCAGTTTTCTTAGGATATATTCCTACAAGTGGAATCACTGGGTCAAATGGCAGTTCTATATTTAATATTTTGAGGAAACTCCATACTGTTTTCTATAATGGCTGCAACAGTCTGCATTCCCACAAGCAGTGTACAGGGTTCCCTTTTCTCCACATCCTCACCAACACTTGTTGATTTGTTGATGGTAGCCATTATGACAGGTGTGAAGTGAGAACTAATTGTCATTTTAATTTTCATCTCTCTGATGATCAGTGACTTTGAGTATTGTTTCATATATATCTTGGCCATCTGAATGTTCACTTTGGAAAAGTGTCTATTTAGGTTACTTGCCCATTTTTTAATTGGATTATTTGTCTTCCAAATGTTAAATTGTATGAGTTCCTTATATATTTTGGATATTAACACTTTATCAGATGTATCATTGCAAAATACGTTCTTCCATACAGTGGGATCCCTTTTCATTTGGATGATGGTTTCTTTTGCTGTGCAGAAGATTTTATTTTGATGTAGTCCCATTTGTTTATTTTCTCTTTAGCTTCCCTTGCCCTAGGAGATGTATCCATAAACATATTGCTATGAGAGATGTCTGAGATTTTGCTGCCTATGGTTGCTTCTAGGATTTTTATGGTTTCACAACTTACATTTAAGTCTTTCATCCATTTTGAGTTTATTCTTGTGTATCGTGTAAGTTGATAGTCTAGTTCAGTGGTCGGCAAACTCATTAGTCAACAGAGCCAAATATCAACAGTACAACGATTGAAATTTCTTTTGAGAGCCAAATTTTTTAAACTTAAACTATATAGGTAGGTACATTCAACTTTAAATTCAACTTTAAATTCACAGTTTCATCTTCCATTTTTCTTTGCTTCTTCTTTGTAGCCATCTCAAACAGGGCACCTAAAAAAATGGTTTATTTTATAATAATACTAGTAGCCCAGTGCACGAAATTCATGCACTGGGGTAGGGGGGGAAGGGGCCCCTCAGTCTGGCCTTCACCCTCTCCAATCTGAGACCCCTCAGGGAATGTCCAACTGCCTGTTTGTGCCCACACTTTTAACAGATAACAGCTCCATTGTTGTTTCTTTCTTATGCTTAAAACCATTGGAATTAGTAGGTATTCAAAGTGTGTATACATTTTGGGGGGACGCCCTGTATATCTCTAGTCAGCGGTGAAAGAAACCAACAGCAGATTTGGAACCCCCAGACAGGGAACCTCGCTCACTCCCCGCATGTCTCCCCACTTCACTTTCCACCTTCGTGGGCAGCAGGAGAATCAACGTTTTCTCTCATTAATTCGGAAAAGCACGTCCTGTCACCCACTGCCTGGCAGGACTGTGCTAGGCTCCAAGCAAGTGAGGCTCAGTCAGGGCAGCCTTCGCTCATGGGTGCTGGCACCCAAAGTGCACATTCTTCCTCTACAGTCGCCCCGACTATCCCACTGTTTCACTGAGAGGATGGAATTCCTCGCGGCCTCTGGGTTCTTGATCTTGAACGCTGACTGAAGGCACCTCAGCGAGGGCTGCCCATGCCCACCAGGTGTGTCTATCTGCACCTGCTCCTGCCTCAGCACCTGCATTAACCCCCCAGAGGTGATCTTGTAGCTGCACTGGCCTCCGTGGGAACATGACATCACCACTCCGCCCTCTGACTGTCATCTCACAGGCGCCCACCCTCAGCACCCAGAACACCCAGACACTCTCCAAAGGACGTGAGCGCATCAGAGGGGATGTGTGCACATCCTGTGGGGGTGTTAGGCATGCTGGGTTGATGGAAGTGCGGTGGAGAGGCGGGGGGAACTTGTGCATGCCTTGGTTTGCAACTGTTGCAGGCCTGGGAGAGTGACAGTCTGCTGGGGGATGTTCGCACGCCAGGAGGGATGTGCACACCAGTGGTCTCTGGCTTTGCAGATCCGCAAACCCCCGTGGTGCGGCCAGGGGGATGTCAGTCTGGCCCACCACGGTAGCCACCTGTCCCTGCGATCCTGCACCTTCTGGGCCAGGACGGGGATCTTGCGTAGACACTCCTGGGCGCTGATGGCCTGCAGGCGCTACTTCAGCTCAGCCTTCAGGCTCCGCTTAGCGCTCTCACAGCTGTCACCACCGTCATGTGGGGAGTACAGACCGCCCTCAGCCGGCCTGCCTCCCCTGTCCAGAGGCTCTCTACCCTGCTCACCTGCCCAGAGTGACTGGGGCTGGGCGGAAGCCAGGTGTCCTGCCCTGCCCAACCCTGGCCGTCTCACCCCTGTGCGAGCTGCCGCCCTACCAGGAAGGGTCATGGATCCAGGTCCTGGGACTGTAGAAAGCCTCAAGCGCTGTCCCCCGCCGGGCAGGGTCACAGATCTGGGTCCTGGGACCGTGGACAGCCTAAAGCACTGACCCCCGCCCGCCAGGTCACGGATCCAGGTCCCAGACCATGGATAGCCTCAAGCACTGCCCCCCGCCCGCCAGGTCACGGATCCAGGTCCCAGACCATGGATAGCCTCAAGCACTGCCCCCCACCCAGCAGGGTCACAGATCCGGTCCCAGACCGCAGACAGCCTTGCCCGCGGCCGCCCGCCTTCAGTATGCAAATTAGCCATCATCTTGTTGCTTCAGGATGGGGATCCCAACTGGGGTGCCTAGCCAGCCTGGATGAGGGGATGATGGCTGTTTGCAGCTGGTCACACCCCTTTCAGGGTGGGGGTCCCCACTGGGGTGCCTGGCCAGTCTGGTTGAGGGGCTGAGGGCCGTTTTCAGGCTGGTGGGCAACTGAAGCTCCCAACCTTTCCTTTTTGTCTTTTCTTTTTATTCTGGGATTTATTTACCTTCTATGGCTGTCACTGGAGCTGAGAGCCGGCTTTAGCTCTGAGACCTTGCTGCTGAAAGCAGGTATCTGGTTTGTTTGGGTTCTATAATTGAAACACTGTTGTGATCCTGCTGGCTGAAGCCCTGCTGGCTGAAAGCAGGTTTCTGGAGTTTGTTTAGGTTCTATAATTGCAACATAGTTACTTAGACTGCAGCTCAGAGGTCGGCAGCGGCAGGCGGGAAACGTTGGCTTCCTCCATCACTGGAGCAAGCAAGCCTCCTGTTCACTTCACTGCCTGGCTGCCAGCCGCCATCTTGGTTGGCAGTTAATTTGCATATCCTGCTGATTAGCCAATGGGAAGGGTGTCGGGGTTATGGTCAATTTGCATGTTTCTCTTTTATTAGATAGGAAAGCCACCAACACAAAAGAATTACAATTCTTAAATCGATGACAAAAATACCTGTAGGAATTGCAGCTGGTTGGAAAAATACAGGTAACTTTATGCTTTGAGTAGGTACTTTTGTCACCCATGTGCGATTTGCAGATGCGACTAGCTCTAACCACTGCACAATGAGACTGCGCCTCCCCTGTGCTGCATATCCTGCGGCCCACCGGCGCTGCGTCTCCCATCGCTGGACCAATTGACACCCCCCACTTCTTCTAATGCCACTTCTTCAAAATAAACTCGCCCCGGCCGAAAACCGACTTCTGTGCATGGGCCACGAAGTTTCAATCTCACTGTATGTGCGTGACCACATGTGGTATTTTGTTGAAGAGCCACACTCAAGGGGCCAAAGAGCCGCATGTGGCTCGTGAGCCATAGTTTGCTGACCCACTGGTCTAGTTTCATTTTTTCTGCATGTATCTGTCCAATTTTCCCAACACCATTATTGAAGAGACTATCTTGACTTTATTGTATGCTCTGGTCTTGCCCCCTTTATCAAATATTAATTGAGTGTAATGGCTTGGGTCAATTTCTAAGGTCTCTGTTCTGTTCCATTGATCCACATGCCTGTTCTTGTGCCAGTACCAGGCTGATTTGATTATGGAGGCTTTGCAATATAACTTGAAATCTAGTATTGTGATTCCTCCAACTTTGTGTTTCTTTCTCAAGATTGCTGACACTATGTGGGGTCTTTTTTGATTCCATATAAATTTTTAGATTATTTGTTCTAGATCTGTGAAATATGCTGTTGGTATTTTAATAGGGATTGCATTGAATATGTAGATTGCCTTGGGTAGTAAGGACATTTTAATGATGCTGATTCTACCAACCAATGAACATGGTATATTCTTCCACCTGTTTAAATTTTCTTCTCTTTTTTCATCATCCTGTAGTTTTCTGAATACAGGTCTTTTGCCTCCTTGGTTAAATTTATTCCTAAGTATCTTAATTTTTTGTTGCAATGGTAAATGGGGTTGCTTGTTTAGTTTCTCTTTCTGAGAATTTATTATTGGTGTATAAAAAAGCCATTGATTTTGGGTGTTGAGTCTGTATCCTGCTACATTGCCAACTTCATTTATTAAATCTAGTAGTTTTTGGTGGGAGCTTTAGGGTTTTCTATGTACAATATCATGTCATCTGCGAATTATGAGAATTTTACTTCCTCCTTTCCAATTTGGGTGCATTTTATTTATTATTCTTGTCTGATCGCTGTGGTTAGGACTGCCAGTACTGTGTTAAATAAGAGTGGTGAAAGTGGGCATCCCTGTCTTGTTCCTGTTCTTAGGAGAAATCCGTTTAGTTTTTGCCCATTGAGAATTATGTTCTCTGTTGGTTTGTCATTTGGACTTTATCATGTTAAGATATGCTCCCTCTATTGCCACTTTGCTGAGAGGTTTTATCAAAAATGGGTGTTGGATTTTGTCAAGTGCTTTTTCTGCATCAATTGACATGATTGTGTGATTTTTTTTGTCTTTCAATTTGTTTATATAATGTATCATATTTATTGAATTGTGAATATTGTACCAGCCTTCCATCCCTGGAATATATCCCACTTTGTCTTGGTATATGATCTTTTTAATATACTAGTGGCCCAGTGCATGAAATTCGTGCACATTAAAAGAGAATTAATTGGAGGAAATATTTTAATATTGCTATTTGCCCTTTCTCTATAATAGAAGTGTCAGAGATGAAAGAAAATTAGTAAAATGTATATGAAAATCTTCCTCCTGTCAGAGTCTGGGGCATGCTATGGGGCCCAGAGTCAAGTCCCTGCCCACACGCATGCATCTCAAAATCGTGCAAGACCCAGAACTGGCTGGCCCCACCCCCATTGGGTGAGATCCAGACCTGGCCAGCTCCACCCTTATCAAGCCCTGCCAGGCGGGGGGCACAGCCTCAAGTCCCTGTCAAGCCCTGCTGGGTGTGTGTGTGTGTGGGGGGGTGCAGCCTCAGGGCCCCTGTCAATCCCTCCAGGTGTGGGGGGATTCAGCCTCATGTCCCCCGGCCCACTGCCAGGTGTGAAGCATAGCCTCAGTTCCCTCAGTGCACCCTCAAGCCCCCTGGCCTGGGCAGGGGAGCATGGCCTGAGGTCCCCCATCAAGCCCCACCGGGCAAGGGGCGCGACCTGAAGTCCCCCTTCAAGCTTCACTGTGCAGAGAGCATGGCCTGAGGTCCCCTGTCAAGTCCCACTGGGAGGAGGGCACAGGCTCAGGTCCCCTGCCCTGGCCCGGCGCCATGCAGCCTCAGATTCCTGCTATGATCGCTCATTACAGGAACCCTGCCTCCGCTGTGGGCGCAGCCATCTTATGGCTGTGTGATGGAATGAGGGTCAATTTCCATATTACCTCTTTATTATATAGGACTACAGGCCCGGTGCACAAAAATTTGTGCACTCAGGGGAGAGGGGGGTCCCTCAGCCCGGCCTGTGCCCTCTCACAGTCTGGGACCCCTTGGGAGATAATGCCCTGCTGGCTTAGGCCTGCTCCTGGGTGGCAGAGGGCAGGCCCAATCCCTAGGTGCAGCCCCTGGTCGGGCTCAGAGTAGGGCCGATTGGGGAGTTGGGGTGCCGCTCCCTGTCATGCACAGAGCAGGGCGGATCGGGAGGGTGCGATGCCACCCTCAGTCATGCTCAGGGTAGGACCGATTGGGGGGTTGGGGCACCACCCCCTGTCACACTCAAGGCAGGGTGTTTGGGGAGGTTGCGGCGCCACCCCCTGTCACGCACAGAGCAGGGCCCATCAGGTAGTTGAGGAGCTCCCCCCTGTCACTCACAGAGTAGGGCCGATAGGGGAGTTGGGGCACCGCCCCCTGTCACACACAGAGCAGGGCGGATCAGGGGGTTGGTGCGCCGCCACTGTCACACTCAGGGCAGGGCCGATGGGGAGGTTATGGCTCTACCCCATCACACACAGACCAGGGCCGATCAAGGGTTTGGGGCGCTGCCCCCTGTCACACACAGAGCAGGGCCGATCAGGGGGTTGGGGCACCGCACCCTGTCACACACAGAGCCGCAGGGTGATCAGGGGGTTGGGGAGCTCCCCCTATCAGGCACAGAGCAGGGCTGATCAGGGGGTTGGGGCACTGCCCCCTGTCACACACAGAGAAGGGTGGATCAGGGGGTTGGGGCGCCGCCACTGTCACACTCAGGGCAGGGCCGATGGGGAGGTTATGGCTCTACCCCATCACACACAGACCAGGGCCCGTGCGGTGGGGGTTGGGGCGCTGCCCTCTATCACCCACAGAGCAGGGCTGATCAGGGGGTTGGGGAGCTCCCCCCTATCAGGCACAGAGCAGGGCTGATCAGGGGGTTGGGGCGACTTCCCCTGTCACGAACAGAGCAGGGCAGATAGGGAGGTTGTGGCCCTGCCCCCTATCACACACAGAGCCGCAGGGCGATCAGGGGGTTTGGGCACTGCCCCCTGTCACGCTGATCCTGGTGCCCGGAGGCCTCGCAGCTCCGCTGATCCCGGTGCTGGGAGGCATATTACCCTTTTACTATATAAGATAGAAGCCTGATGCAGGGGTGGGGGCCGGCTGGTTTGCCCTGAAGAGTGTCCTGGATCAATGTGGGAGTCCCCACTGGGGTGCCTGGCTAGTCTGGGTGAGGGGCTGAGGGCTTTTTTCAGGCTGGTGGGTGACTGAAGCTCCCAACTGCTCCTCTTTTTCTTTTTTTCCCTTTTTTATTCTGGGCCAGCTTTAGCTTTGAGGCTTGGCTCCAGCTCTTAGGCCTCCACTGCTGAAAGCAGGTTTCTGGCCTTTGTTTACCTTCTGTATTTGAAACAATCTTGCGATCCTCCTGGCTGAAGCCCAGCGGACTAAAGCAGGTTTCTCAGGTTTTGTTTAGCTTCTATATTTGTAACATAGTTGCTTAGAGTTGCAGCTCAGAGGCCTGCAGCAGCAGGCGGGGAACGTTGGAGTCCTCCGTCACTGAAGCAAGCAAGCCTCATGTTCGCTTCAAGCTGCCTGGCTGCCGGCCGCCATCTTGGCTGGCAGTTAATTTGCATATTGCCCTGATTAGCCAATGGGAAGGGTAGCGGTCGTACGCTAATTACCATGTTTCTCTTTTATTAGATAGGATTGCTGGATTCCATTTGCTAATATTTTGTTGAGGAGTGTAGCATCTTTGTTCATTAGGGATATTGGCCTGTAATTCTCTTTCTCTGTAGTATCTTTATCTGGCTTTGGAATTAGGATAATGTTGGCCTCTTAAAAAGATCTTGGAAGTGTTCCTTTCTCTTGGATTTTTTGGAATGGTTTGAGGAATATAGATGTTAAGTTCTTCTTTGAATGTTTGGTAAAAGTCCCCTGTGAAGTTGTCCGGACCTTGGCTTTTGTTTGCTGGGAGTTCTTTTTATGACTGCTTCTATTTCATCAGTTGTTATTGGCCTATTCAGGCTTTCTGATTTTTCCTGATTCAGTTTTGGGAGATGTATTTTTCTAGAAATGTGTCCATTTCAACCACATTGTCCACCTTGTAGGCATATAGTTGTTCATAATATTTTCTTACAATCCTTTGTATGTCTCTGGTGTCAGTGGTTACTTCTCCACTTTTGTTTCTCATTTTATTTATTTGGGTCCTCTCTCTTTGTTTCTTGATGAGTCTGGCTAACAGTTAATCAATTTTGTTTATCTTTTCAAAGAACCAACTTTTGATTTCATTGATTTTTTGTATTTTTTTTTTTAGTCTCTCTGTTATTTATTTCTGCTCTAATTCTTATTATTTCCTTCCTTCTACTTACTCTGAGCTTTTATTGTTGTAATATTTCTAATTCTTTAAGTTGTAGGGTTAAATAGTTTGTTGTTGATTTGTCTTTTTTTTTTTTTTTGCAGTATGCCTATAGTGCTATGGATTTTCCTATCAGGACTGCTCTTACTGTGCCCCATACTTTTTGGGTTGTTGTGTGTTCATTTTCATTTGTTTCCAGGAAGTTTTTTATTTATTTCTTGATCTCATTTGTAAACTATTCATTGTTTAATAACATGCTATTTAGCCTCCATGTGTTTGAAGGTTTTTGGGTAGTTTACTGTAGTTGATTTCTAATTTCATTTCACTGTGATCTGAGAATATGCTTGATATGATTTAAATCCTCTTGAACTTGTAGAGACTTTGAGAATGACCCATGTCCACTTGAGAAAAATGTAGTCTGATGCTTTAGGGTGAAATGTTCTATGAATGTCAATTAAATTCCTCTAATCCAGTGTGTCATTTAGAGTCACTGTTTCCTTGTTAATCTTTTGTCTGGAAGATCTATCCAGTTAAATCAGCAGGGAGTTAAAGTCCCCTGTTATGACTGTATTTTTGTCCTCTAGACCAAGCATGTCAAACTCAAAGGCTAACACAAGCCAAATAAACAAGGTTTATGTGGGCTGCAAAAAAAAAAAAAGCTTCAATTTTCATAGAAACGGAGGTTTATTTCAATAGAGACTGAATACAAAGGGCTGAAATAAATGAGTAATCATTAACATAAAATAATAGAACATTGTAATAAAAATTAGTATTTTTTCTTAACTTACCAGACACTGAACAACTGCACAAATTAACAAGTGTAACACAAATAAACCTATTTTTCTTGTTTTCCAAAAGCGAAATATTTCCTGTTGTACACACCAAACAAGTCAGTACAAGATTACTGACATGGCAATCGGCTGCTAAAATGTTTGCTGCTAGTATTAGGGTAGAGCAATGGTGCTCCTGCACGTAAGGCGTGTAAGGGAAATGAATGCAACACAATTATAGTAATCAGTCATTGCGAACATTGTAGTTCGTTATTAATAATCCATATATATAAAAGCCTAAGTGACCATCGCAACTGAACAGACAACTGAATAGGCTGCGTGGGGCGACCAGGCCGGCAGGGTGCTTAGTGAGGGACGACCAAATGACTGAACAGCAGGCTGCATGGGGCAACCAGGCTTGCAGGAGGGGCAGTTGGGGGTGACCAGTCCTGCAGGGGGGCAGTGAGAGGTGACCAGGCTGGCAGAGGGGGCCAGTGAGGGGCGACCAGGCCAGCGGGGGAGGGGGGCAGTTAGGGGCAATCAGGCAGGCAGACAGGCAGGTGAGCTGTTAGGAGCCAGTGGTCCCAAATTGTGAGAGGGATTTCCGACTGCCAGTTTAGGTCTGATCCCCAGGATTGGCAATCAGACAACCCCAAAGGGGTCTTGGATTGGAGAGGGTACAGGCTGGGTGGAGGAGACACCCCCCCCCCTGCACAAATTTTGTGCACCGGGCCTCTAGTTATATGTAACAGGATATTGTAAAAATTATGTTACGACATTTTTATTAAAACATTTCTCACATATTGTTATATTGGCTGGGCTGCAAAAATATTCATTGTGGGCCACATGCAGCCCATGGGCCGCAAGTTTGACATGCTTGCTCTAGAAGTTTTTTATACATTTAGGTGCTTCTATATTGGGTGCATATATGTTTACCAGGGTTATAGCCTCTTGTCTGATCGATCCATTTAGTATTATTTAGTGACCTTTGTGGTCCCTTAGTATGGCCTTCATTTTGAAGTCTATTTTGTTGGATATGAGTATTGCTACTCCAGTTTTTCTTTTTGGTTTCCATTTGCATGGAAAATTTTTTCTCATCCCTTCATTCTCATCCTATGTGTGTTTTCTGTTCTGAAGTGGGACTCTTGTAGACAGCATAGAGTTGGTTCATGTTTTTGTATTCATTCAGCTACCCTATGCCTTTTGATTGGAGCATTTAATCCATTTACATTTAGGGTTATTATTGATAGGTACTTATTTCTTGCCATTTTAATTATGTATGCCTAGGTTTCTTCTTCTCTTTACTGCAGTTCCTTTAGCATTTATTGTAATGGTGGCTTGCTGATAATGTAGTACTTTAGCTATTTTTTGGTCTGGGAAGCTCTTTATTTCACCATCTATTTTGAATAATAGCTTTGCTGGATATGGTCATCTTTATTTCAGATCCTTCCTTTTCATTACCTTGGTACTTCATGCCATTCCCTTCTGGCCTGTTGAGTTTCTGATGAGAAATCAGGTGTCAGACTTATGGGATCTCCTTTTTAGGCTCCTTTGTTTTTCTCTTGCTGCCTGTAGGGTTCTCTCTTTGTCTTTAATTTTTGGCATTTTAATAATGATGTGTCTGGGCATTGACCTGTTTGGGTTCTGCTTGCTTGGGTTCTCTGTGCCTCCTGAACTTGTGTGCCATTTTCTTTTACCAGTTTAGGAAAATTTTCTGCCATTATTTCTTCAAACGCATTCTCCCTTTCTGCCTCTTCAGGCACATCTGCTATTCTAATATTCTTATATTTCACACTGTCCCACACCTCCCTTAAGTTGTCCTATTTTTTAATTGTTTTTGTTTTTGTTTGGTTCTATGACTGAGTAATTTTTTCAACACTGTCTTCTAATTCATTGATTCTATCCTCAGTTTCCCCTAATGTGCTGTGTATTCCTTCCAATGTGTTTTTTATTTGTACTATGTCATTCTTTTTTTTAATTAAATCTTTATTGTTCAGATTATTACATTTGTTCCTCTCCCCCCCCCCAATAACTCCCCTCCTCCCAGTTCCCGCCCCACCCTCCGCCCTCACTCCCCACCCACTGTCCTCATCCATAGGTGCACGATTTTTGTCCAGTCTCTTCCCGCATCTCCCACACCCCTTTCCCCCCCAAGAATAGTCAGTCCATTCCCTTTCTATGTCCCTGATTCTATTATAATCACCAGTTCATTCTGTTCATCAGATTATTTATTCACTTGATTCTTAGATTCACTTGTTGATAGATGCATATTTGTTGTTCATAATTTGTATCTTTACCTTTTTCTTCCTCTTCCTCTTCTTAAAGGATACCTTTCAGCATTTCATATAATCCTGGTTTGGTGGTGATGAACTCCTTTAGCTTTTCCTTATCTGTGAAGCTCTTTATCTGACCTTCAATTCTGAATGATAGCTTTGCTGGATAAAGTAATCTTGGTTGTAGGTTCTTGGCATTCATCACTTTGAATATTTCTTGCCACTCCCTTCTGGCCTGCAAAGTTTCTGTTGAGAAATCAGCTGACAGTCGTATGGGTATTCCCTTGTAGGTAACTGAGTTTCTTTCCCTTGCTGTTTTTAAGATTCTCTCTTTATCTTTTGCTCTTGGCATTTTAATTATGATGTGTCTTGGTGTGGTCCTCTTTGAATTCCTTTTGTTTGGGGTTCTCCATGCTTCTTGGACCTGTAAGTCCATTTCTTTCACCAGGTGGGGGAAGTTTTCTGTCATTATTTCTTCAAATAGGTTTTCAATATCTTGCTCTCTCTCATCTTCTGGCACCCCTATAATTCTGATGTTGGTACGCTTGAAGCTGTCCCAGAGGCTCCTTACAATATCCTCGCATTTTTGGATTCTTTTTTCATTTTGCTTTTCTGGTTGGGTGTTTTTTGCTTCCTCGCATTTCAAATCATTGACTTGATTCTTGCGTTCCTCTGGTCTGCTGTCGGGAGTCTGTATAATATTCGTTATTTCAGTCAGTGTATGCTTAATTTCTAGTTGGTTCCCCAATATAATATCGAGGGTCTCATTAGTTTTCTTGTAGATCTCATTAAGTTTATCGGCAGCTTCTAAACAGTTCTTGAGAGACCTTAAAATGTGGTTCTGAACTCTATATCTTCCATTGACAATTTTGTCCTGTTTCTTTGTCTCCGCATTTTGTTATGCTTCCTTGGTGCACACCCTAGTGGTCTTTGTGCGCAGTCTTATAGTTAAACCTTGACTGTTGTAGCTAATACCAGGGAGGGTTTGTCCTCCAGGCCAAGTGGCTGTGAGAATCAGCTGTGTCTGCAGTGAGAGAACTTCTGTCCTCTAGGTAGGTGCTAATCTAGCCTTTGCCTGAGGCTATCCGGCAAATGCCTCTGTGCAGGGCTTGGGCGGGGCGGGTCGCACAGGACCAACAGGGTGGGCCAGAGAGAGCAGTTATGGCGGCTCTCAGTCCTGTCCCCAGGGGCTCTGCCTCTCTGAGTCCCAGCACCCGCTGCAAACCTCAGAGAGAAAGCTGCACTCGCTCTGACCGAAGCCAGACAGTCCCGCTTCTCCCGTTTGAGTCTGGGTCCCTAAAGACTTGCCTGTATCTGGAGCTCAGAGTCTGCGACTCCCTCCCGATTGAAAATGCCAACCGCGCCCTGTACCGCCAGCGGGCTCCGCACACTCCGCACCTCAGAATTTGACTTCAGCACTGCGCCTCCTCTGAGTGTCCGTATGCGTTTCTCTTTCCTCCTAGTTGTAGGACTTCCACTCAGCCAACGTGGAAGGTTCTGTGGCCAGGACTTTCATATGCAAAAGCTTTTGCACACAGCTTGGGTGGCTCGAGGTCTCAGGGAATCAACAGGGTGGAGCAAACAGCTATGGCAGATCCTCAGTCCTACCCTAAGAGGCCCCACATCTCAGTGTCCTGGTAATCACTGCAAGCACCTCTGAGAGAAAGCCGACCTCGAGTTCTGACTGATACGAGACAGTCCAGTTTCTCCCCGAATGAGTCTGGGTCCCCAGAGACTCGCCTGGAACTGGAATTCAGAGCAGTTGGGAGCTTGAGACTCCCTCCCAACTGAAAAAGACAACCGTGTCCTCAGTTGCCAGCTGTTTCCACGTGTGCCTCCATACCTCAGCACTTTTATTTCCGCACCTCCTCTGAGTCTCAGTGTGCTCTTCTCTTTCCTTCTAGTTGTAGAATTTCCTCTCAGCCAGCCTTGCTGTGGTTCTGGATGATGTCTGTTCTGTCTTTTAGTTGTATTTTTGAAGTGGTTGTGTGAGGCAGCAATTTCCAGTGTTTACCTATGCCTCCATCTTGGTTTCTCTGTATATTATTCTTTATTTCAGTCAGTGTATGCTTAGTTTTTGATTGGTCCTTTTTCATATTCTTGAGGGTCTCACTAAATTTCTCTAAAGTTTCTAGGAGATTCTTGATTAATCATGTAATCATGGTTTTGAACTCTATATCCAATATTTTGCTTCCCTCCATTTCTTTCATTTGTACCATGTTTCTTTGTCTCTGCATTTTGGGTGCTTCACTGTATTGATAAAGTGGCTTTGTGTGCTAGGTGTCCTATAGGACCCAGTGGCTCAGCCTCCCTAATTACCTGAGGTGGACTCTCTTGGTGCACCCCTTTGTGGGCTGTGTGCACAATCTTGTTGTAGATAAGCCTTGATTGCTGTTGGTATCACTGGAAGGAATTGACCTCCAGGCCAATTGGCTGTGAGGACCAACTGTGTCTACAATGGGAGAACTTCTGTGCTGGAGACACCCGTATGGAGCAGGACTTGCTTCAGTGGGACTTTGGTGCTCACTGAGTCTGCCCCTTGAGTATGTCGCTTATGGATGTGAATAGTTGTAATCTGGAATGGTCTCACACTGACCACTGGGTACATTGGCTCTTGGATCTCCAAGGAGGTGCAAAGTCAGCCACTGCCTGAGGCTACCCAGCAAGAGCTACACAGAGATCTTCAGATTCCTCCTCTTTGTTTGGGATTTGGAAGTGCCCAGATGAGGCCCTGCTGTGAAGCAATGCAAGCTGCTGTTGAGTCTTAGGCCTTCTTTTGAAAGCTTTGGAGTTCTCTGACCCAGCTGCAGTTTGTTAGGCTTTAGATTGCAAAAGAATAGGCCATTCATATGCAAAAGCCCATGCTCACAGCTTCAGGCAGTGTTGTAAATTGGGTGTGGCAGAGTCTCAGGGAATCACCAGGGCAGAGCAAACAGCAATTGCTGCCAGTAAGCTCTGCACTGGGGAGGTCCCTGGGTCTCTGTGTCCCACGGCCCCATGCAGGAACAATGATCCCTGCAAGCAGCTCTGAGAGAAAGCTGCCCTTGTGTTCCAGCTTGATGCCAGACAGTCCAGTTTCTCCCCGTATGAGTCAGGGTCCCCAGAGTCTCACCCAGAACTGGAGTTCAGAGCAATCGGGAGCTTGGACCTCCCTCTCGATTGTAAAAGACAACAGCACACCCAGTTACCAGCCTGTTCTGCGCAAGCATCCATACCTCTGCACTTCTGCACCTCCGTTCCTCCTACCAGTCTCAATGTGCTTTTCTCTTTCCTTCTAGTTATAGAACTTCCACTCAGCCAGCCTTCCCTTGGTTCTGGATGATGTCCGTTTTGTCTTTTAGTTGTAGTTTTGATGTGGTTGTGAGAGGCAGCAAGTACAGGTGATTACCTATGCCGCCATCTTGGTTCTCTCAAAAATGTATTTTTTCCAAATTCAAAATATTTCTTGATAAAAATTTTAGTTTCTAGTGAAATTCATAGGCAACATCAGAAGGAAGGTGGACTGGGGATCCCTGAGGGAGAGAAGGAGGCAGCAGAGAAAGGGTGGCCCAGGCCTGGGGCTTCTGCAGCTCCAACCTCTCCAAGAGGAAGTGAAGTGCTTGTGTGAGAAGGGCCCTCCAGCTCTGCATGCAGCCAGGAGATTGAGCCACAGCCATGCCTGCTGCTCTTCCTGTGAGAACCCAGCCATGGCCTTATATTTACATTTTTTATGTAGTAAATGCATGGATAAGAATATCATTACATACCTACAAAAATGTACAAAAAGACTTAAATTTCCCCGGAGAGATTATTATGTATGCAAATAACTCTTTTGGTTATACTAAGCATCTAAAAAGGGGGAGGGGGATCTTACTGAAGCAATTATTAAACAATTCCTCTTGATCCAAACTTCAAAAATAAGTTTATAATTATAGAATATGAAATAGTTTTCATTTTGAACATAGTTGCTGGAAGGCAACTTTTTTTTTTTTTTTTTTTAAATATACTTTATTGATTTTTTACAGAGAGGAAGGGAGAGAGATAGAGAGTTAGAAACATCGATGAGAGAGAAACATCGATCAGCTGCCTCCTGCACATCTCCCACTGGGGATATGCCCGCAACCCAGGTACATGCCCTTGACCGGAATCGAACCTGGGACCTTTCAGTCCGCAGGCCGACGCTCTATCCACTGAGCCAAACCGGTTTCGGCGGAAGGCAACTTTTATCTTCACTTAAGGACATGTTTTTTTTTAAATTAATGAGAGAGAGAGAGAGAGAGAGAGAGAGAGAGAGAGAGAGAAGGAAACATTAATGAGTTGCTTCCCAAATGCTCCCTAACCAAGGATTGAACCCACAATCTAGGTATGTGGGGTGACCAGGAATAGACCTGCAACCTTTTGGTACACAGGAAGATGCTCCAACCAACTAAGCCAGCCGGCCAGGGCAATGGAAAGCGGTTTTTAAACAGAAAACATTTGGTTAAAGTTTCCTCAAACTTAGAAAAAGACAACTTGCCATGGGAACAATAAGCCACCAGAACCAGTTTTAAATGCATTTAATTAATCAGTGACCAGAACCTCACTCACCAATCAATATCAGCTGCTTCCTTCTGAAAGAAAGCCAATCAGAGACAACCTTATTTGAAGAAACATGCCTCAGAGTGACAACCATTCAACACCCATCTCACCCAATTAACCATGCTGCTTTATATAATGTCATCCCACTTATGTCTTTGAAAGTCCACTAATCCTCAAACCCCACTCCTCCAAAAACCATATATAAGAGGAGCAGGCTACTGTGTTAGAAAACACTGCCTGACCAGCACAGCTCTCCTACTACAATGAGCAACAAATTCCAACTTCATTTTTTTAAAAATATATTTTATTGATTTTTTACAGAGAGGAAGGGAGAGGGATAGAGAGTTAGAAACATTGATAAGCTGCCTCCTGCACACCCCCTACTGGGGATGTGCCCATAACCAAGGTACATGCCCTTGACCGGAATCAAACCTGGGGCCCTTCAGTCTGCAGGCCGACGCTTTATCCACTGAGTCAAACCGGCTAGAGCCTAACTTCATTTTTTAATTTCAACTATTGAGGGTTCATTAACCTTTGGCAAGAATTTTTTAAAGTCCTGGGATAATTTACCACCATTATATTTTGTATTTCTTAATAAAATATAAATGAAGTTTGCTATTCCTTCGATCCATTTCACTATAATTAAAACTACAACAAATACCAATAAAAAGTGGTGAGCAACCACAATATTGGGCTTTTCTTCTTAAATGGTAAAACATTCATGGAAAAAATAGAATTTACTAGAAAGAGCCAAAAAGAATATTTAAAATACACATAACTGACAGGTATAACTGTCAGAATGATTCCACATCAAACTTGTGTCTTGTTTAAGAATTTACATAATGTTTAAAACAATACACATACATTAAACTCCATTTACTCAATAAATATTTGTGTAGTACTGTATGCTTGCTAGGCCCTTTTCTAAGCACTGAGACTGTATGGCAGTGAACAGACAAAAATCCTACCTAGCCTTGAGAGTGAAGTACTAGTAAACACACACTAACAATAAACTCAATAGGCAAAATATACAGCTTGCCAGAAGAGAAAAACTAAAGCAGAGAAATGAAAATTTGAAGTGTTGGTAAAATATAGGCTGGCTAAGTGGCTTTTAAGTAAAGAACTATTGGAATGGAAAGAGCATGCCATAAGAGGGAAAAGCATTCCAGATTGAATCAACTGCAATTACAGACGTATGCTTGGAGCATTTAGGAATAGTGAGAAATTTAATGTGATTGGAATAGAGTGAAAGGGATAAAAAATAGAAGTTTAAGTCAGAGATAGAGATCTGAGAGGAACAGATTATGTAAAGCCTTCTAGGTATTAGGAAGAATCTGGCATGCACTCTTAGTGAAATGGGAGACAGGTTTTGAGCAGAGGAACAGCATAATCTATTATCTAATATCCACTGTGTTTCGAATTGATGGAAGCCATGGCCAGTTTGGCTCAGCTGTTAGAGCATTGACTTGCAGACCAAAGAGTTTGGGTTCAATTCCTGATCAAGAACACGTGCAGGAAGCAACCAATGTGTCTCTCTTACATCTCTCTCTTTCTCTCTCTCTTACTCTCTCTCTCCCTCTCTCCTTCTTTCCCTCTCTCCTGTCCAACTCTCTCTAAAGATTAATAGAAAAAATATCTTTGGGTGAGGATTAAAAAAATAGAATTGATAGAAAGAATAGAATTAGTGGAAAGAATGTAAAAAAAAGAGGGAAGGGAGACAAAAGGGAAGAAAGAAAGAAATGAAAGAAGGAAGAAAATCAATTATGTAGGCGACTATTAAGCTAATCTAGACAGCAGATGATAGTGACCTGGGCCTGGAAGATGTGAATGGCTTCTGGATATATTTTGAAGGTAACTGATAAGATTTTCTGACAGATTAGATGTGAGGTGTAGGAGAGAGAAAAAGGAGTTGAGGATGACACCAAGTTTCTGGCAGAGCAATTGGAGGTTGTTATTAAACTTAAACAGGACAGGTATGAGAAAGGATATCAGTAGTTCTTTTAGATTTTGGACATCTTAAGTTTTAAAATACCTAAGAGCTATCCAAAATGAGATATCAAATAGGCAGTCTGATATATAGGCCTAGAATTAAGGAGAGAGATCTGGGGTGGAGATATAAATTTGAGGATCATTAGCATACATAAGGTAGTAAAAGTAATGAGAAAAGGGAGAACCAAGATGCCAGCATAGGTAAACACCTATACTTGCTGCCTCTCACAACCACATCAAAATTACAACTAAAAGGCAGAACAACAACCACCCAGAACTGCGGGAAAGCTGGCTGAGTGGAAGTTCCACAATTAGAGAGGTGAAGAAGGTGCATTGGGACTGGTAAAAGGTGCAGAGGCGTGGAAAATGCGGGCACCTGGATGTACTGCTCTTTTCATTGGGAGGGCGGTACAAGCTCCCACTTGCTCTGAACTCCAGTTCCGGGTGAGACTCTGGAGGACCCAGACACATACGGAGAGAAACTGGACTGTCTGGCATCGGGACAGGAACACAAGGGAAGCTTTCTCACAAAGGTGCTTACAGTGATTATTGTTTCTGCATGGGGGTGGGGGATGTAGAGACCGGGGGACCACTCCAGAGCAGGGCTGACTGGCAGCCATTGCTGTTTGCTCTGCCCTGGTGATTCCCAGAGACCCCAACCCAACCAATTTACAACCCCACCCAAGCTGTGCGCATTGGCTTTTGCATATGAATGGCCTGTCCTTGCTCAGGATAAAACCTGTCAAACTGCAGCTGGGTCAGAGAGCCCCAGAGCTTCCAAAACAAGGCCCAAGGCCCTGCAGCAGCAGCCTGCCTTGCTTCACAGCTTGGCCTCCTCTGGGCACTTCCAAACTCCAAACAAAGAGGAAGAATCTGCAGATCTCTGTGTATCTCCTGCTGGGAGCTACAAACAAAACCCATTTCCAGAGTGATTATTGAAGGAGCATATGAAGCATTTGTTGAATGAACGGAAAGGAATGAGACTTCGCTTTCTAACTGTTTTAGCAACTCTGCAAGCCAGAGGGTTTATTTTTATTTTTTATTTTTATTGATTGATTATTTTAGAGAGAGGAAGGGAACAAGAGAAACACCAGTGTGTTGTTCCACTTATTATGCTCTCTTTGGTTGCTTCTTGTCTGTGCCCTGACCAGGGATCCAACCCGCAACCTTGCTGTATCAGGAGGAGGTTCCAACCCACTGTACTGGGGGCTGCTCCCTGGCCCCTGCTGTGGGCCAGAGCTCCTCTGCCACAGCAAAGGTTTGGGTTCCATTCTGTCAGGGCACCTACTTAGGTTTCGGGTTTGATCCCCAGTCAGGGTGACTGCTGCTCAGGAAGTGACCAAGCACCACTGAGGTCCAAGTGCTGTAGTCATTTCGCGGGGAGCTGGGGTTCCATTGCTGACATGGCCGACTCCGATCCCTGCTACCCCTGGTCCTCCATTGAGGATGACTTCAACTATGGCAGCTGCATGGTCTCTGTCAGCATACACATCCGCATGGATAGGTCGCCCTCTCCGTGGTTTGCCAGGCCTGGCTGCTGCGCAGTCACCCCGGGAGGCAGATTTCCGGGTTCCCAGGGAGAGCGCCCTCCGTGCTGGACTCCCAAGGAGAGCCGGGTCCCGGAGGGAAAGCACTTTGCTCTGCCTCTCTTCAGGGCTCCTGGGCTGGAGCAGAGCGCAGGTCCTGTGCAGGGCTCAGAGAGGAGAGCCGCCCCACGGAGGCCTCCCAGCTGGGTGCTGAGAAAACGAAACTGGAGTCCTTCCTTCTTGAAACCTGTCATCTTTGGTGTAGAAACGGACAGATGAAAGTCTCAGCAGCCTTACTGGGGCATCTTTAAATGAAGTTATTTTTTTCGGTGAAAATAAGTTTATTGTGTAATCAATATTGTGTAATCATTGAGATTTATTGTGTAATTGGGCATGTGGACAAATTTTATTTTATTTGACGCAGCCTCACAGCCCCCGGTCTCGTGCAGCACACAGCTGTGCCCACCCGCTCCTGCTGGTTATTACCGTGAGGGTGTCCTGGACTAATTTGCATATTCTTCTATTATTATATAGGATAACAATTATCTACCGTTAAATATTACTATAAGCTTACCTATCAGAATCTTCATTCTCCATAGTAGGAAATTGCTAGTTATCCGTTTGTGCACTCTTTGTTGAATTAATCTATTCCTGTCATCAGCAACACCATTATATACATTTTCTGTTACTTCTGTTTTACTAGTGTTGTGCTTCTTTTTTTTCTCCTTCAATCTTTGATGAAAGTTTGTTATTAAGGATAATTATTACTTCATTCATTAAAAAGACCTTTTGTGTTTTCGTTAATTTTATTATTTGGCTCTTAGTTGGTCAGTACTTTAATCAATAAAAAATATTTTGTGTTTAATTTTATTATTACAGGTCATTGAATTGTAAATTCTGCTTCATTTTTGTTACAGTAAAGAATAATTTTCCCAATATTTCAAAAAAGGCTTTCTTAATTTTATGCTCTTATTCACACACATTCTTTGTTACCTAACATTCCCCCTAACCACTACACCCCCCTCCTATTTGTCTAACAAAAACAGAGAAATAAAAAGACAGAGACACAAAATTTGTTTTCTTCTTTCTTTCCTACCTGGGTTTTGCATTACACAGCCAGACTGAGGATGTGACAAATAGGAAGCTTGTGCTTCAGTAACAAACAGGAAGCTTCCCTCTTTCTGCACTAAGCTATTCTTTACCCCATTGCCTATTAGAATTCTTTTTTTTTTTTTTTTATCATAGGAGCAGAGTGAAACTGATGTATTGTTAGTTAATGCGATATTCTGAAAAATCAGTAATGCTCCCCAATTTTCACATTTGATAACTATAAAATTTTATAGCTAGGCAGCATAGAAGTAATTATGTACTTTAGCCCCATATTTACTGATAATAGCAATAAAACCAAGGTTAAATGATCTGTCCAAAGCTTGCCAGGGGTGAGAAAGCAGGAGCAGGGCCTGCTCACCACCCAACTGAGGGCAGGGACATGAGGAAGACCAGGTGTGGTGAGGGGGAGGATGCTCCAGGTGAGGCGGGGGCAGGTTTCTGACCTCTAGACCAAGGGGGGGGGGTCCTAGAGGACCCTCTGTGAGAACCACGCCAATGAGAGCACAGAAGCCTTGTTATTCGTACACTGGGATGTTCAAGGATGTTCTGGCATGAGCCTAAATGGGATGTTCAAGGACTCTGAGCCAGAGAATCGTAATCAGGCCAAGATACCATGAGGGGGTGCAAGGACATATGGTACACTGTGCCCTTCTGTAACCCAAATGATTGATGTCACTGTTGGCAACTAGCCTTTTTTGTCTCTGGAATATATACAAGTTACTGACCAGAGAGAGGCTAGAGAGCAGAGAGAGAAAGCAGCTGGGTAGAGCAGAAGCTAGAGAGCTCAGAGAAGTGAGACAATGGGCACAGAGAATGTAACTCCTATGTGTGCAGGAAAGAGGAGAGCTCAGAAGGAGCTGAGAGCTGATACTGCAATGATGGAAGGCTAAGAGCTCATAGAGAGCTCAGATATAGCTGCCATGTTATCCAGCCAGTGTGCTGGACAGGAGAGACAGGAGAAACTGCTGAACTAGAGAGCTTAGGTACTGCTATGATGTGAGGTAGTGAGTCTAAGGGGCAGCGTGCAGCTGCTCAGATAATAGCTGTGGGTACAGACTAATGATGCTTTGTGAGAAAGTTGTATCCATTCACCAGCCAGCGTCCAGGTGCCTGTCTGTATATGAGACTTTGCTGTAAAAGAATATTTTGTCTGATGGCTATGTGGCCACTGGCTTCTACAACAAAGACTCATTATTATATACCCACAACCTCTCCTGGCTTCTCCGTCTGCCCCGCTGCCAAGAAATGACCTGTGTCTTTTTTTTTTAAAAAATTTATTGCTTAAAGTATTACAAAGGGTATTACATATGTGTCCATTTTATCCCCCCTCCCTAGACAGTCCCCTAGCCACCCCTATCCCCCAATGTCTTATGTCCACTGGTTATGCTTATATGCATGCATACAAGTCCTTTAGTTGATCTTGACCTGTGTCTTTGACACCCTCTTTTTCTTATTCTTATAAATTTCTTTTTTCTGAAACATAGATATCAACAATGGCATCTAAATTTTTATGTACAGTCCTTCAATTAAATTTTCACCACCAAAAACTATTAGAAACAAAAAACAAATACAGCCTAGTTACAGGATACAAAATCAATATACAAAAAGTTTATGCCTTCTTTATATATTAACAATGCAACTTCAGGAAAAAAATGGAAAAAACACACAATTATTTTTGCAATTGCAGCCAAAAGGATAAAATACCTAGGAATAAACTTAATAAAAGATGTGAAGGACCTATATACTGAAAACTACAAAGCATTATCAAAATAGGCAAAAAAAAGACACAATGAAATAGAAAGATATTCCATGTTCATAGATTGGAAGAATCAACACAGTTAAAATGGCCATATTACCCAAAACAATATACAGATTTAAGGCAATCCCCCTCAAGATCCTAACGTAATTTTCTAAAGAAATAGGACAAAAAATTATCAGATTTGTATTGAACCATAAGTACCCAAAGCAATCCTATGAAAAAAGAATGAAGCCAAAGTTATCACACTCCCTAACTTCAAAATATACTACAGAGCTATAATAATCAAAACAGCATTGTATTGGCAGAAAAACAGACACACAGACAAATAAAACAAAATGAGAACCCAGAAATAAAACCACATGTATATGGGCAAATAATTTTTTTCTTTATTGATTAAGGTATTACATATGTGTCTTTATCCCTCCATTGCCCCCCCCCTTGAGCCTTCACCACCCTAGTGTCTGTGTCCATTGATTATGCTTATATGCATGCATACAAGTCCTTTGGTTGACCCCTCCTACTTTGTTCTTTCTCAGGATTGCTGCAGCTATTCAGTCTATTTTTATTCCAGATGAATTTTTGGAGAGTTCGTTCTAGGTCTATGAAATATGCCGTTGGTATTTTAATGGGGAGTGCACTGAATCTGTAGATTGCTTTGGGTAGTATGGACATTTTAATGATGTTGATTCTACCAATCCATGAACACGGTGTGTTCTTCCATCTGTTTATGTCTTCCGCTATCTCTTCTTTCAGTGCCTTGTAGTTTTCCAAGTACAGGTCTTTTACCTCCTTAGTTAAGTTTATTCCTAGGTATCTTAAATTTTTTTTGGTGCAATGGTAAATGGAATTGTTTTTTTAATCTCTTTCTGTAAGTTCATTATTGGTGTATAAAAATGCCATAGATTTCTGGATGTTAATTTTGTATCCTGCTACATTGCCAAATTCATTTATTAAGTCTAATAATTTTTTTGATGGAGTCTTTAGGGTTTTCTATACAGTATCATGTCATCTCCAAATAATGACAGTTTTACTTCTTCTTTTACAATTTGGATACCTTTTATTTCTTCTTCTTGTCTGATCACTATGGCAATCACTTTCAGTACTTTGTCGAACAGGAGTGGTGAGAGTGGGCATCCCTGTCTTTTTCCTGTTCTTAGGTGAAATGGCTTTAGTTTTTGCCCATTGAGTATGATGTTGGCTACAGGTTTGTCATATATGGCTTTTATTATGTTGAGGTATGATCCCTCTATTCCAGCTTTGCTGAGGGTGTTTTATCAAGAAAGGGTGTTCGATTTTGTCAAATGCTTTCCCTGCATTACTTGATATGACTATGTGATTTTTATCTCTCAATTTGTTTATGTGATGTATCACATTTATTGATTTGCAGATAGTGTACCATCCTTGCATCCCCAGGATAAATCCTACTTGGTCATGGTGTATATCTTTCTGATGTAATGCTGGATCTGATTTGCCAGAATTTTGTTGAGGATTTTGGCATCTGTGTTCATGAAGTATATTGGCCTGTAATTCTCCTTCTTTGTGTTGTCTTTATCTGATTTTGGTATTAGGGTAATGCTGGCTTCATAGAGTGAACTTGGAAGTGTTCCTTTCTCTTGATTTTTTTGCAATAGTCTGAGGAGGATAAGTTTTAGTTCTTTGAATATTTGGTAAAACTCCACTGTGAAGCCATCTGGTCCCAGGCTTTTGTTTGCTGGAAGCTTTTTGATGACTGCTTCAATTTCCTCTATAGTTATCAGCCTATTGAGATTTCAGCCTAGATTCTTCCTGAATGAGTTTTGGAAGGTTGTATTTTTCTAGGAATATGTCCATTTCCTTTCAGTTGTCAAGTTTGTTGGAATAGATTTGTTCATAGTATTTTTTACAATCCTTTGTATTTCTGTGGGGTCTGTTCTTATTTTACCTCTTTCATTTCTGATTTTGTTTATTTGCATCCTCTCTCTTTGCTTCTTGGTGAGCCTTCTTGGTGAGAGGTTCATCAACCTTGTTTATCCTTTCAAAAAACCAGCTCTTGGTTTCATTGATCTTTTGTATTGTTTTTTGTCCTCTATGTCATTTATTTCTGCTGTGATCTATATAATCTCCTTCCTTATGCCCACTCTAGGCTTTTCTTGTTGCTCTCTTTCTAATTCTTTAAGTCGTAGAGTTAGATCATTTATTACCATTTTTTCTTATTTTTTGAAGAAGGCCTGTAGAGCTATAAACTTCCCTCTCAGAACTGCTTTCACTGTGTCCCATAGATTTTGGATTGTTGTGGTTTCATTGTCATTCGTTTCCAGTATGTTTTTAATTTCTTCTTTGATCTCTTTGGTAACCCAATCATTGAAGAGCATGCTATTCAGTTTCCAATGTTTTTGAATTTTTTATTGTTTTTATTGTAGTTTATTTCTAATATTATGCCATTGTCTGAGAAGATGCTTGATATGATTTCAAACTTCTTGAATTTGGAGAGACTTTGCCTGTGATGCAATATGTGGTCTATCTTTGAAAATTCCCATGTGCATTTGAGAAGAATGTATATTCCATGGCTTTGGGGTGAAATATTCCAAAGATGTCAATTAAGTTAATCTGATCTAGTGAGTCATTTAGGATTGCAGTTTCTTTGATGCTTTTTGTCTAGAGGATTTATCCAGTTACGTCATTGGGATACTAAAGTCCCCTACTATGATTGTATCATTATTGATCTCTCCCTTGATATTTTCCAGGAGGTTTTGTATGTATTTGGGTGCTCCTGCATTGGGTGCATATATGTTATATCCTCTTGTTGTATTGATCCCTTTAATATTATGAAGTTGCCTTCCTTATCTCTTCGTATGGCCTTCACTTTGAGGTCTATTTGGTCAGATATAAGTATTGCTACCCCAGCTTTTTTTCATTTCCATTTGCCTGAAATATATTTTTCCATCCCTTCACTTTCAGTCTGTGTGAGTCCCTTATTCTGAGTTGGGTCTCTTGTAGACAGCATATATATGGTTCATGTTTTCTTATCCATTCAGCCACTCGATGTCTTTTAATTGGAGCATTTAGTCTGTTTATGTTTAAAGTTATTATTGATAGGTATTTGTTTGTAGCCATTTATTTTTTGTGCCTGTGTTCCTTCTTTTTACACCAGTCCCTTTAGCATTTGTTGCATTGATGGCTTGGTAGTGATAAACTCCCTTTGCCTTTTTTTTTTTTTTTTGGTCTGTGAAACTCCTTATTTCCCCTTCGATTTTGAATATTGAATACAATAGATAAATTAGTCTTAATTTGGCTCTTTTGATAAACATAGAGGTAATTTTGAGGAGAAAAGTTCTATTTCAATAGAGGTTAAAACTGAAATGTTTTCTTTCCCTTCCACCAGACCATTTGTTACAGTTTGTCTCTGCCAAGTCACAAGCCCTCCTCCTTCTGTTCCCAGGCCTCATTGTCCCTCTGACAGACAGCAAGGTTCTCTTGGCTCTGAGAGAAAACACCATCCCTCCTCAGCACGAAGCAGCTACAGAAGAAATTCAATGTCCTTTTTCCCTAAAAGAATTCAGAGCCAGGATCCTTGAGGTAATATATTAGGCAGTGAGACAGACATGAACAGAGCAAGGACGATGGGACCAACTAGTGCTACCAGATGTAAATAAATATTTCCACCTCTAGGTATGTAAGACAAGGGGAATAGCGAAAGAGGTACTGTTCATGGATGGAAGTTTTGAACTCACTAAGGCCTCATGAGTGTGTGTGTTTAGAACTTGTCCCCCTCCTTCCCTCTGACTCTGCCACCGTGTAACTTGGCTGTTTTGGGCAAGTCGACCTCTGAAGTGTTCTCTCACCTTTAAAATAAGAACAAGAGCCCCGGGGGGGGGGGGGGGGGCGGGGTGGGAGGGGCGTGGCTAAGTGATTGAATGTCAACCTATGACTCAGGAAGTCAAGGTTTGACTCCCTTTCAGGGCACATGCCCAGGTTGTGGTCTTGATCCCCAGTGGGGGGTGTGTAGTAGGCAGCTGATCCATAATTCTCTCTCATCATTGATGTTTTTGTCTCCCTCTCCCTTCTTCTCTGAAAGCAATGGAAGATATCCTATATAATAAAAGCCGAATATGCATATCGTCCCCTCAACCAGGAGTTCAACTGGGAATTCGACTGGGAGTTCGACTGCTCGCTATGACATGCACTGACCGCCAGGGGGTGGCGTGGAACATGGCAGGCGTCGGCCATGCGGCACTGGCACAGGCAGCAGTGGAGGCAGTGCAGGCCCCCATGGGCCCTGATGAGAAGGGGACCACAGCGGAATGGTGGAGCAGGTGAACAGGCAATGCCAGGCCAAGGTAGGTGCAAGCGGGGGCCTAATTGCCCTGCTGATCGCTCTGTAGATGGTGACCAGCAGCAGTGGCAGGAGGTGGAGCCGCCATCAGCTCCCAGGAGCTGAGGGAGCTGGGAGGGGGTCCTGGCACTGACTTGATCACCCTGCAGATGGCAACCAGGGTCTGGCAGGCCCTGATCATCCCATCAGGGCCAGGGCCTGGGCTGGGATGGGAAACTGTGTGTGGGTGGCAGCAACCAATCTCCTGTGGCACCCAGGTAGGGGGCTGTGACCTCTTGCCTGCTACCTGGGTGGGAGTGTTGGGGATGGAGGTGCTTGAGAATGTGGGGTGTCCACTGAGCTCGCTCTCACTCCCCCTGCTATCTTCCCCCTGGGATGCCAGGGCTCACGTGCCAGGGAAGCCCCTGCACTCAGGTGCTGAGTGCCCACAAGGAGCCCACCCCACACCCGCACAGCCTCTTCCAGGACCGCAGGGGCTGGTTAGGCTCCCCGTAGGTTCACGCAGGAGCCAGTCTGCAAGGCCTGCCAAGAGAGAGTGTGCTGCCTGCCCAGCTTCCATGCTGTGCCCCTGGGTAGCCCAGAGGCCCATGCCGTGCCCTGGCCCATGGCATCTGGCCGCACACACTACATTTCCATTTGGGGACTCAGGTGTCGTGACTCAAGTGGAGGGGACACGCAGGAGCCCCAGGGGCCCAGGTGCTGCCCAGGGCCTAGAGGTCAGCTGGGACCTGCCCTTTCACACCAGATGTTCATGCTTCAATCGCCGGCCAGGTTTATGGACTGCACCTGTGCAAGAATTTCATGCACCAGGCCCCTAGTGTTGAATAAGAGTGGTGAGGGAAAGAGTAGACCCTGGGGAAGAGAGCGGCCGCACCTGCCAATAAAAGCCAAGACAAGGATGGTGGCAAGGGCCATGTGAGAGCAAACCGGCTGTGGGTCCACCGTGTGTGAGTGACCTGGGGTAGGGACAGAGAGGACGATCATAAAATGACTACTTAAAATGTGAAAGTTTGTAAATAGTCTAGTCCATGATGTTGTTGGGGCAAAGTCTGACTTCTACATAGAAATGACTTAAAAAAAAAAATTCCTTACTGTGCCAGGTCTACGATTCTAAAGTGTGGGAAGTGGTGTGGGGAGGTGGCCTTCAATCTAGGAAGGCTGTTGTGTTATTGGTTCAGTTTCAATAAAATTATTTGTAGACCCTGAAAAATAAAGAGTGGTAAAAGCAGACATTCCTGTCTTGTTCTTGTTCTTAGGGGAAATGGTTTTAGTTTTTGCCCATTGAGAACGATGTTCATTGCAGGTTTGTGTCCTTTATTATGTTGAAGTGTTATCAGTTTGCTGAGATTTTTTTATCAAAAACTAGAGGCCCTGTATATGAATTCATGCACCAGTGGGGTCCCTAAGTCTGGCCTGCGGGATTGGGCCTAAACTGGCTCTCTGACATTCCCCGAGGAGTCCCAGATTGCAAGAGGGCACAGGCCAGGCCAAAGGACCCCACTAGTGCACGATTGGGTCAGGGGAGGGACATGGGAGGTTGGCCAGCTGGGGAGGGACCGCAGGCTCCAGAGCATGTCTGGCCCATCTCCCTCAGTCCCGATTGGCTGGACCCCAGCAGCAAGCTAACCTATCAGTTGGAGCATCTGCTCCCTGGTGGTCAGTGCATGTCATAGTGACTGGTCAACCAATCGACTGTCCCCTGCTGTTCAGTGCACATCATAGCAGTGGTTGAGCGGCCTTAGCATATCATTAGCATATTAAGCTTTGATTGGTTGAACAGACGAATGGACGACCAGACCCTTAGCATATTAGGCTTTTATTATATAGGATGGGTGTTGACTTTGTCGAATGCTTTTTCTGCGTTAATTGATATGATCATGTGATTTTTCTTTCAATTTGTTTGTGTGGTGTATCACATTTATTAATTTGGAAATATTGTACCAGCCTTGCATCCCTGGAATAAATCCCACATGGTCATGACATATGATCTTTTTAATATATTGATGGATCCCATTTACTAATATTTTGTTGAGGATTTTAGCATTTATGTTCGTCAGGGATATTGGCCTGTAATTCTCTTTCTTTGTAGTGTCTTTATCTGGTTTTGGGATTAGGATAATGCTGGCCTTGTATAAAGAGCTTGGAAGTCTTTCCTCCTCTTGAATTTTTTGGAATAGTTTGAGGAAGATTGGTGTTACTTGTTCTTTGAATGTTAGGTAAAACTTCCCTGTGAAGCCATCTGGACCAGGGCTTTTGTTTGCTGGGAGATTTTTGACTACTGCTTCAACTTTCTCAATTTTTATTGGCCTATTTCAGTTTTCTGATTCTTCCTGATTGAGTTTTTGGAGATTGTATTTTTCTAGAAATTTATTCATTTCATTCACAGTGTCCACCTTATTGCATATAGTGGTTCATACTGTTTTCTTACAATCCTTTATATTTCTGTGGTGTCAGTGGTTACTTCTCCACTTTCATTTCTGATTTTATTTATTTGTCTAAGAGTTCATCGATCTTATTTATCTTTTCAAAGAACCAGCTCTTGGTTTCATTGATCTTTTTTATTGGTTTGGTGTTTTGTTTTGTTTTTGGTTTTTTTGGGGTTTTTTTAGTGTCTATGTCATGTATTTCTGCTGTATTATTAATTCCTTTCTTCTACTTACCCTGGACTTTTCTTGTTGTTCTCTCTCTAATTCTTTAAGTTGTAGGGTTAAATAGTTTATTATTAATTTTTCTTACTTTTTTTAAAAAAATATATTTTATTGATTTTTTTACAGAGAGGAAGGGAGAGAGATAGAGAGTTAGAAACATCGATGAGAGAGAAACATTAATCAGCTGCCTCCTGCACATCTCCTACTGGGGATGTGCCCGCAACCCAGGTACATGCCCTTGACCGGAATCGAACCTGGGACCTTTCAGTCCCCAGGCCGACGCTCTATCCACTGAGCCAAACCGGTTTTGGCCTTACTTTTTTTTTTTATGCATACAAGTCCTTTGGTTGATCTCTTACCACTCCCCCCCCCCAACCCTCCCTGGCCTTCCCGCTGTAGTTTGACAGTTTGTTCGAGGCATTTTCTTACTTTTTAAGGTATGCCTGTAGTGCTATGAACTTCCCTCTCAGGACTGCTTTTACTCTGTCCCATAGATTTGGGGTTGTTGTCTGTTCATTTTCATTTGTTTTTAGGATATTTTTTAAATTTCATTCTTGATGTCATTGGTAACCCATTCATTGTTTAATAACAAGCTATTTAGCCTCCTCCATGTGTTTGAATGTTTTTTTGTGTGTGTTTTTATGGTAGTTGATTTGTAATTTCATTCCACTGTGATCTGAGAATACCTTGTTCTAATTCACTGATCTGATCCTCAGCTTCCCCTAATCTGCTCTGTATTCTTTCCAATGTGTACTTTATTAGTGCTATGTCATTATTTCCGATTTTTCTTTTTTCATAGTTACTAATCTTTTCTCATGCTCTTGAGTAGGTTTATCCTCATTATTCTGAACTCTATCTCAGATGAATTTCAAATCTCCATTTCATTTATCTCTTCTTCTAGGGATTTCTCTTGTTCTTTCATTTGGGAGTTGTGTTTTTGTCTTCCCTTTTTTTTTTTTTTTTTTTTGTCTGTTTGGGTTTGTATCTATGTATTAGGTAGATCTGCTATGCCTCACAATCTCTAGGGAAAGACATAGTCAGATACTGTTTCTGACGGACCCTGTGTACTCTGTTTGGAGCTATCAACAATCCACAGTTTATGGCTTCCTTTGCTGGGGCTGGATGCCTTAGAAAATGACCAAGATGTTCACCAGAGTCAACTTTTCCTAGCCCAGACCCAGGAGATCAGGCAAAGACTAAAGAATGTGTCCTTGACTGGAAATTGAACCTGTGACATTTTGGTTTGAGGGCAGACACACTCTAACAACTGAACCACACTGGCCAGGGCTATGCTGCAATTTTTAGTTGATTTTTTTTTGAGAGAGCGATATTTGTTGTTCTACTTATTCATGCATTCATTGGTTGATTTTTCTGTATGTCCTGACAAGTAATCGAACCCTCAACCTTGGCATATCTGGATGACACTCTAACCAACTAAGCTACCCAGAGAGGGCTATGCTATAATTTTTAGATGCCAGCTTTTGCAAATTTTCCATTGTTGCAAGCTGGATTTTTTTCCCCTTTAAATATCTTTAAGATAGATGGATGGATGGATAGATAGATAGATAGATAGATAGATAGATATAGATAGATAATAGATATAGATATAGATATAGATATAGATATAGATATAGATATAGATATATTGATTGATTTCAGAGAGGAGGGAAGAGGGAGAGAGAGACAGAAACATCAATGATGAGATTGAATCATTGATCGGCTGCCTCCTGAATGCTCCACACTAGGGATCAAGCTCACAACCCAGGAGTGTGCCCGGACTGGGAATTGATCTGTGCCCTCCTGATTCATAGGTTGATGGTCAACCACTGAGCCATTCCAGCTGGGCTTATGTATCTTTTTTTTTTAATTTGTCTTTATTGTTGAAAGCATTACAGATGCTCCCTTTCCCCCTCATTGTCCTGGATGCAATTAAGCAACTTGGAAAACATTTGATTCTTTCAAGGTTTACTTTTACACTTTGTGAGATGGAATCAAAACAGCCTTTAGTCTGTAGCTAATTCGTTCCCTAATCTGAGGCAATACCCTTCTGAGTACTGTATTTAATGTCTAATAGTTATGAGATTTTCATTTTGGCTGTTGGGAACACAACTCTTCCCAACCCTGCTTGATCTCTGAGTATTGTTCTGCCTCCTCCCTTCTGGTGGTGCTTTCTCAGCCCGGAGTAGTTTCCCACAGGTATGTGCTGATCAATCTCAGCTGAGGAGCTGAGGGGAACCCTCTGCAGTTCTCTGAAGCTCTCTTTCTATGCAGTTTTTTTTCTCCAGTACTTCACCCTGCACATTCTAACTCCCTTCCCCACAATTCTGTCATTTTCAGTTCTGGTTCAACTCAGGAAATCCACTGGGCTCTATTTTGGTTCCCCACTCCTTGAGCTGTAGCCTGGAAACTGTAGACAGCAAGCAGGGACAACAGTAGGGCTCACCTCATTTGTTTTCCTTCTCTTTTTTTTATTAAATATGTTATATCGATTTTTTACAGAGAAGAAAGGAGAGGGATAGAAAGTTAGAAACATCGAGGGAAGAAAATGGCGGAGGTTTAGACAGACGTGTAGGTGCCTTGTCCCGGAGCAGATAAGGGCGGGCAGCTGAAACGGGTAGCATACAGCCCGAATAAGCAGAGGAGATTCAGCTGAGACAGTCTGCAGCCAGGAAAGACAGAGAAATCCTAGATAAAGGGAACGGTTAGAGGCTGAGGCTGAAACCTCTCCAGGTGCGCCGGCACAGCCGCGGAGACCATACCATCTCGGGTGACTGTCGCCGGCATCCAGAGACCAGCTACTAACCCAGCAACAACGGCTCTCAAGCAGCGCGGCTACGTGAACTCAGAGGAACTCTGCTTCTCCCCACAGAAAGGTTAGACTTTCCCCAAAGGTGCGGTTTGCAGTTTAGGTTGGAGAGTGGAACGCGTGCAGGGGGGTGGGGGCTCTGCGCCCCACAAAGACCGCGGCCGTTGGAGCCAGCGTGACCCACAAGTGTGGAAGGGCACCCCAAGGGCTGCTGGCAGAAGGGAACGCTATAAATAAGCCCACAGTTGGACGGGACACAAACGGGCAGCCTCAGATTACGCCAGTTTGCCGGCTACTCGGTGCCAGGAGCCAGAGCGTGCGCAGAGACTTCGCGCAGATTTGGAAGGTGAAGCGTTGCGAGATCGCACAACTTCCCAGGCTCTTAAATCTGTGCGTTTGATTGTTGAACCCAGTGCAAGGGACTACCCAGTTGGGGTCAGTCACAGAACTTGTAAGGGAAGGCTGTTTTGGGGGAGCCTGGGAAACAGAGCGGGGAGTGACTACTGGAAAACCAGCTCTGGGCGGAGGACATTCCCAAACCAGCTTCCGGTACAATAGAGAACACCTGGTCAGAGAGGTCCTATACCCTCGGAGGTCAATCCCGACGCACTGCCACCCAGAGGCAGAGCCACGAACTGACTCTTCTGTAAATACAGATAAGGGCTGTCTGGGAAACCAATGTAGCCTGCCTTAAAATCAGGACTGTGGCTTACAACACAGAGGAACAGTGTATCAGAGGAAAATTCAACATTCTCCTGAATACCTGGTGTGCCAAAAAGAGGAGCAGAAGATCTGAAGCACCTTCATTACAGCCCATTTTTTTTAAATTATTTTTTTTAATTATTGTTTCACCTTTTAACTAAGAAACCATTTATTTTCTTTTTTCATCACCTGATTTTACCCTTTTAATTACTACATTTTTATTTTTAACCAGGATTATTACTGCTGCCATTTTACCATTTTTTTTTTAAAGTGTCATTTTATTTTCTCTTTATTTTATTTTGGGACTAAGGTTCTCCATTCTATTTTCATCGTTCCTTTAGCATCATTTTCCTCTACCTCAATTGTGCTGCTGTGCTAAAACTCTCTTCCCCACTTTTCCCCTTTTGCTGTCCTGTTTCTCTTACCCTATTCCTGCTTTAGATTTTCCCTATTATTCATACGCCCTGTCTAAATTTCACCCTACTTATATATCCCTTTTCCAATCACCTGCTCTAAATCCTTATCCACCTCTCCCTTATCTTTCTTCACTATCCAAATTTTTTATTCTCTCCTTTTCTCTATTGTTCTGTTGTTGCTTGCTCGATTGTTGAGTATATTGTGTGTTTTTTTTCTTTTCTTTTCTTTAAGGATTGTATGTGAGATTGTTCTGCTTTTTCTTTTTCTTTTTCTGTCTCCCATTCCCCCTCCCCACCCCCCCACCCCCGGCCAGTTATTTTTGTGCTTCTGCTTTCCCTTGCCTCACTTGATATTATTGGCTGTTTGTAGTTTGTATTCACTCCAGAGATCCGTTGCTGGAATTTGTTGGGATTAGTGGCGGTTCTATCGGAGTTTTCTCCTCATATGAATAGTCTCCTCCCCTCTTCTACTTCATTCTATTTTTCTTTTTTTTTCTTTTTCTTCTTTTTTTTTCCTCTTTTTTCTGTTTTTCTCTCTATCTTTTTCTCTTCTTTCTTCCTTACCCCCCAACTCTCTTAGCTCAGGTGGCCATCTTTATTTGGGGTTATTAATACCGTAATTCATTTGTGTTCAGTGCCTGGTACGTTGTGCCTTGTTGTGTTGTATTTTGTGCCTTTAAATCAACGCAGCAGATCCAAGCAACAGCGGCCTCCTGATCTCCACACGCTCTGTCTGAGAAACAGCTGCTGTGGGTGAAGCCTCCCTCCACCAGCCAGAAGAGCCACAACAGCTGTGAACAGCACCCATCAGAAGACCCGCTAACAACAGAGGAGCAGCTGCTACCACAACCGCCCAAGGAGCAACCACAGCCCGAGGAGCCACTGCCACCTAGGGAGCAGCCACTGAACGACTCAATATCTATATACGTCAGTGAGATCAAACATGGGTAGACAAAGAAATCCCCAAAGGAAAGAAAAGGAGGACTCACCAGAAAAGCAGCTAAGTGATACAGAGGTATACAACATGACAGAAAAAGAATTCAGAATAAGGGTCCTAGAGTGCATACACCGGATGGAAGAAAAAATCGACAACTTATCCAAGAAGCAAGAAGAAACAGATGAAAAAATCGACAACTTAACTAAGACCCAAGAAGAAATGAAGTGCGATATAGCTGCAATAAAGAACACCATTGAAAGTATCAACAGTAGACTAGGAGAAGCGGAAGACCGAATTAGTGAATTAGAAGACAGGGAAGCAAAACACACCCAAACTGGACTTCAGTTGGAGAAAAAAATTAAAAGACAGGAGGAGAGCCTAAGGGAGCTTTGGGACAACATGAAACGAAACAACATACGAATAATAGGGGTGCCAGAACAACAGAAAGAGGAACAAGGATTAGAAAACCTATTGGAAGAAATAATATCAGAAAACTTCCCTGAGGTGGGGAAGAAAAAAGTCACACAAGCCCAGAGAGTCCCAAGCAAGGTGAACCCGAAAAGACCCACACCAAGACACATCATAATTACCATGGCAAATGTTCAGGACAAAGAGAGAATCTTACAGGCTGCAAGAGAGAGACGGAAAGTTACATACAAGGGATCTCCCATTAGATTATCAAATGATTTCTCAACAGAAACACATCAGGCCAGAAAAGAATGGACGGAAATTTACAAAGTGATGCAAAGCAAAGGACTGAATCCAAGAATACTCTATCCAGCAAGGCTATCATTCAAAATTGAAGGGGAAATAAGAAGCTTCACAGACAAAAAAAGGATAAGGGAGTTTATCACCACCAAGCCAGCAATGCAAGAAATGCTAAAGGGACTGGTGTAAAAAGAAGAAATAAAAATCCCAGAAAGAAAACAGCCACACACACAAAAAAAGAAATGGCTACAAACAAGTACTTTTCAATAATAACTTTAAATGTAAACGGGCTAAATGCTCCAACCAAAAGATATCGAGTGGCTGAATGGATAAAAAATCATGACCCATACATTTGCTGTCTACAAGAGACCCACCTCATTAGAAAGGACTCACACAGACTGAAAGTGAAGGGATGGAAAAATATCTTTCAGGCTAATGGAAAAGAAAAGAAAGCTGGGGTAGCAATACTTATATCGGGCAAAATAGACCTCAAAGTGAAGGCCATAACAAGAGATACGGAAGGCCACTTCATAATACTAAAAGGATCAATACAACAAGAAGATATAACCCTGATAAACATATATGCACCCAATGCAGGAGCACCCAAATACATAAAAAATCTTCTGGAAGATATCAAAGGAGAGATCGACAACAATACAATCATAGTAGGGGACTTTAATACACCACTGTCATCACTGGATAAGTCCTCTAGACAAACAATCAGCAAAGATACAGCAATACTAAATGACTCACTAGATCAGATGGACTTAATAGACATCTTCAGAACACTTCACCCCAGTGCCACGGAATATACATTCTACTCAAGTGCTCATGACACATATTCAAAAATAGACCATATATTGGGTCACAAGCAAAGTATCCCCAAATTCAAGAAGATTGAAATCATAAAAAGCGTCTTCGCAGACCACGATGGCATAATATTAGAAATAAACTGCAATAAAAACAACCCAAAATACTCAAACACCTGGAAGCTGAATAGCATGCTATTAAATATTGATTGGGTTACCAATGAAATCAAAGAAGACATTCAAAATATCCTGGAAACTAATGACAATGAAAACACAACAATCCAAAACCTATGGGACACAATGAAAGCAGTCCTGAGAGGGAAGTTTATAGCTCTACAGGCCTATCTCAAAAAAACAAGAAAAAATGGTAGTAAATCAGCTAACTCTACAACTCAAAGAATTAGAAAGAGAGCAACAAGAAAAGCCCAGAGTGAGCAGAAGGAAGGAGATAATAAAGATTAGAGCAGAAATAAATAACATAGAGACCAAAAAAATAATACAGAAAATCAGTGAAACCAAGAGCTGGTTCTTTGAAAGGATAAACAAGATGGAAAAACCTCTAGCCAGACTCACCAAGAAGCAAAGAGAGAGGACCCAAATAAACAAAATCAGAAATGAAAGAGGCAAAATAACAACAGACCCCACAGAAATACAAATGATTGTTAAAAAATACTATGGACAGCTCTACTCCAGCAAACTAGACAACCTGGAGGAAATGGACATATTCCTAGAAAAATACAACATTCCAAAACTCAATCAGGAAGAATCTAAAAATCTCAACAGGCCAATAACTATGGAAGAAATTGAAGCAGTCATCAAAAAGCTTCCAGCAAACAAAAGCCCAGGACCAGACGGCTTCACAGGGGAGTTTTACCAAACATTCAAGGAAGAACTAAAACCTATCCTCCTCAGACTACTACAAAAAATTCAAGAGGAAGGAACACTTCCAAGCTCATTCTACAAAGCAAGCATCACCCTAATACCAAAACCAGGTAAAGACAACACAATGAAAGAGAATTACAGGCCAATATCCCTCATGAACATAGATGCCAAAATCCTCAACAAAATCTTAGCAAATCGGATCCAGCAATACATCAGAAAGATCATACACCATGACCAAGTAGGATTTATCCCAGGGATGCAAGGATGGTACAATATCCGCAAATCAATAAACGTGATACATCACATAAACAAATTGAAAGAAAAAAACCACATGGTCATATCAATTGATGCAGAAAAAGCATTTGACAAAATTCAACACCCATTTTTGATAAAAACTCTCAGCAAGGTGGGAGTAGAAGGATCATACCTCAACATAATAAAAGCCATATATGACAGGCCCACAGCCAACATCATACTCAATGGACAAAAACTTACACCATTTCCCCTAAGAACAGGAACAAGATAGGGATGCCCCCTCTCACCACTCCTGTTCAACATAGTACTGGAAGTGTTAGCCATTGCAATTCGGCAAGAAGAAGAAATAAAAGGCATCCAAATTGGAAAAGAGGAAGTAAAACTGTCCTTATTTGCAGACGACATGATATTATACATACAAAACCTTAGAGACTCCATCAAAAAGCTACTAGACTTAATACATGAATTTGGCAATGTAGCAGGATACAAAATTAACCCCAAGAAATCTGAGGCATTTCTATACACCAATAGTGAATTTTCAGAAAGAGAGATTATAAAAACAATCCCGTTTACCATTGCACCAAAAAAACTAAGCTACCTAGGAATAATCTTAACTAAAGAGGTTAAAGACCTCTACTCAGAAAACTACAGGACGTTGAAAAAAGATATAGAGGAAGACATAAACAGATGGAAGAACATACCGTGTTCATGGATTGGTAGAATCAACATCATTAAAATGTCCATACTACCCAAAGCAATCTATAAATTCAATGCACTTCCCATTAAAATACCAACGGCATACTTCAGAGATATAGAACGAACTCTCCAAAAGTTCATTTGGAATAAAAAAAGACCCCGAATAGCTGCAGCAATCCTGAAAAAGAACAAAGTAGGTGGGATCTCAATACCAGATATCAAGTTGTATTACAAAGCCACTGTTCTCAAAACTGCCTGGTACTGGCACAAGAATAGGCATATAGATCAATGTAATAGAATAGAGAGCCCAGAAATTGGCCCGAACCAATATGCTCAATTAATATTTGACAAAGGAGGCAAGAACATACAATGGAGCCAAGATAGTCTCTTCAATAAATGGTGTTGGGAAAATTGGATAGATATATGCAAGAAAATGAAACTAGACCACCAACTTACACCATACACAAAAATAAACTCAAAATGGATAAAGGACTTAAATGTACGACAGGAAACCATAAAAATTCTATAAGAATCCAAAGGCAACAAAATCTCAGACATATGCCGAAGCAATTTCTTCACTGATACAGCTCCTAGGGCACTTGAAACTAAAGAGAGAATGAACAAATGGGACTACATCAAAATAAAAAGCTTCTGCACAGCAAAAGAAACCATCAACAAAACAACGAGAAAACCCACTGTGTGGGAAAACATATTTGCCAATGTCATATCTGATAAGGGCCTAATCTCCAAAATCTATAGGGAACTCATACAACTTAACAAAAGGAAGATAAACAATCCAATCAAAAAATGGGCAAAGGACCTAAATAGACACCTTTCAAAAGAGGACATTCAGAAAGCCAAGAGACATATGAAAACATGCTCAAGGTCACTAATCATCCGAGAGATGCAAATCAAAACAACAATGAGGTACCATCTCACACCTGTCAGACTGGCTATCATCAACAAATCATCAAACGACAAGTGCTGGAGAGGATGTGGAGAAAAAGGAACACTTGTGCACTGCTGGTGGGAATGCAGACTGGTGCAGCCACTATGGAAGACAGTATGGAGTTTCCTTAAAAAACTGAAAATGGAACTCCCATTTGACCCTGTGATCCCACTTCTAGGAATATATCCCAAGAAACCAGAAACACCAATCCGAAAAGATATATGCACCCCTATGTTCATAGCAGCACAATTCACCATAGCTAAGATCTGGAAACAGCCTAAGTGTCTATCAGGAGATGAATGGATTAGAAAACTGTGGTACATCTACACGATGGAATACTATGCTGCTCTAAAAAGGAAGGATCTCTTACCATTTGCAACGTCATGGATAGAACTGGAGAGCATTATGCTAAGTGAAATAAGCCATTCAATGAAGAAAAAATACCACATGATCTCACTCATTCATGGATAATAGAGACCATTATAAACTTTTGAACAATAATAGATACAGAGGCAGAGCTGCCTCAAACAGATTGTCAAACTGCAGCGGGAAGGCCGGGGAGGGTTGGGTGGCAGGAGGTAGGGGGGTAAGAGATCAACTAAAGGACTTGTATGCATGCGTATAAGCATAACCAATGGACATAAGACACTGGGGGATAGGGGAGGCTGGGGGACTGTCTAGGGCGGGGGGATAAAATGGACACATATGTAATACCCTTTGTAATACTTTAAGCAATAAAAAAAATAAATAAATAAAATAAAATAAAATAGTTGGAAAATAAAAAAAAAAAAAGAAAGTTAGAAACATCGACGAGAGAGAAACATTGACCAGCTGCCTCCTGCACAACCCGCACTGGGGATGTGCCCGCAACCAAGGTACATGCCCTTGACTGAAATCGAACCTGGGACCCTGAGTCCGCAGGCCGATGCTCTATCCACTGAGCCAAACCGGTTAGGGCTTTTTTCCTTCTCTTAAGGAACAGTGTTCTAAGTTTCCTGTTGCCCAATATCTGTGAACCAGTGTCTCATATATTTTGCCTAATTTCTTAGTTATGGTAGGAGGGTAAATCCAATTCTTGTTCCATCATGGCTGGAAGCAGAAACTACTTTATGCGTTTTGATTCCACTAAATGACCTTATTCATAGTCTGACATATAGTAATAAGAGAAACAGGCTTATAATTAGAATAATACACTCAGTCAGTTAACCACTGTTTATTAGTGACATTTTATATTATGTACTAAGAATCACTCCTTCTTTCAAGGTTTTTAAAGACTATTCTCTTCAGTTTTGGATTTTTTTCCTCCTAACTTTTTAATGAAGCCTATAGAACATTTGGAAAAAATTGAACAATGAAAATCCATAAGCCCTTCATTGAGATCAGTGATGGAGAACCTTTTGAGCTCTGCGTGTCAACATTTTGAAAAACCCTAATTTAACTCTGGTGCCGTGTCACATAGAGAAATTTTTTTTTCGGAATTATTCCCTTTTTTAAAAATTAAATCTTTATTGTTCAGACTATTACAGTTGTTCCTGTTTTTCCCCCACCCATTTCCCACCGCACCCCTCCGCCCTCACCTCCTCCCCACCACACTGTCCTCATCCATAGGTGCACAATTTTTGTTCAGTCTCTTCCCGCATCCCCCACACCCCTTTCCCCCCCAAGAATAGTCAGTCCACTCCCTTTCTATGCCCCTGGTTCTATTATAATCACCAGTGTATTCTGTTCATCAGATTATTTATTCACTTGATTTTTAGATTCACTTGTTGATAGATGTGTATTTGTTGTTCATAGTTTGTATCTTTACGTTTTTCTTCTTCTTCCTCTTCTTAAAGGATACCTTTCAGCATTTCATATAATACTGGTTTGGTGGTGATGAACTCCTTTAGCCTTTCCTTACCTGTGAAGCTCTTTATCTGACCTTCAATTCTGAATGATAGCTTTGCTGGATAAAGTAATCTTGGTTGTAGGTTCTTGATATTCATCACTTTGAATATTGCTTGCCACTCCCTTCTGGCCTGCAAAGTTTCTGTTGAGAAATCAGTTGACTGTTGTATGGGTATTCCCTTGTAGGTAACTGAGTTTCTTTCTCTTGCTGCTTTTAAGATTCTCTCTTTGTCTTTTGCTCTTGGCATTTTAATTATGGTGTGTCTTGGTGTGGTCCTCTTTGGATTTCTCTTGTTTTGGGTTCTCTGCGCTTCCTGGACTTGTAAGTCTATTTCTTTCACCAGGTAGGGGAAGTTTTCTGTCATTATTTCTTCAAATAGGTTTTCAATATCTTGCTCTCTCTCTTCTTCTGGCACCCCCATAATTCGAATGTTGGTACACTTGAAGCTGTCCCAGAGGCTCCCTACACTATCTTCGTATTTTTGGACTCTTTTTTCATTTTGCTTTTCCAGTTGGGTGTTTTTTGCTTCTTCATATTTCAAATCTTTTACTTGCTTCTTGTGATCCTCTAGTCTGCTGTTGGGAGTCTCTATAATATTCTTTATTTCAGTCAGTATATGCTTAATTTCTAGTTGGTCCTTTATCACAATCTCAAGGGTCTCACTAGATTTCTTGAGGGTCTCATTAAGTTTATCGGCGGTTCCTAGAAAATTCTTGAAAAACCTTAAAAGTGTGATTTTGAACTCTATATCCAGTAGTTTGTTTTCCTCCATTTCTGTCATTTGTGTCCTGTTTCTCTGTTTCCGCATTTTTTTTATGCGTTGCTGTGTCTATAGAGTGGTTTTCTGTGCTAAGTGTCCTATAGGGCCCAGTGGCTCAGCCTCCCCAATTACCTGAGCTAGACACCCTTGGTGCACCCCCTTGTGGTCTTTGTGCACAGTCTTGTTGTAGTTAAGCCTTGATTGTTGTAGGTATCACTGGGAGGGATTGACCTCCAGGCCAATTGGCTGTGAGAATCAGCTGTGTCTGCAGTGGGAGAACTTGTGTGCTGGAGACACCCTTCTGGGGCAAGACTTGCTTCAGTTGGGCTTTGGTGCTCACTGAGCCTGCCCCCTGAGTGTGTCCTTTATGGATCCAAGGAGCTGCAATCTGGATGGTCCCACTCTGACCACTGGGCACACTGGCTCCTGGATCTCTAAGGAGGTGCTAATCTAGCCTCTGCCTGAGGCTATCCAGCAGGAGCCAGCTATGAAGCAATGCAAGTTACCCTGGGGCCTTGGGCCAGCTGCAGTTTGTTAGGTAATTATCAGTTTGCAAAGGGCCAGGCTTTTCATATGCAAAAGCCTTCGTGCAAGGCTTGGGCAGGGCGGGGTCCCAGGGGATCAATAGGGCAGAGTGAGCAGTTATGGTTGCTCTCAGTCCTGCCCTCAGAGGCTCTGCTTCTCAGTGTCCCAGCAATTGCTGCAAGCACCCCTGAGAGAAAGCTGCCCTGGAGTTCCGACCGATGTGAGACAGTCCAGCTTCTCCCGTATGAGTCTGGGTCCCCAGAGACTCGCCCAGAACTGGAGCTCAGAGCTTGAGACTTCCTCCCGATTGAAAAAGACAGCCCTGTCCTCAGACGCCAGCCCTCTCCACATGCGCCTCTGTACCTCTGTATTTTACTTCCGCACCACACCTCCTCTAAGTCTCAGTGTGCTTTTCTCTTTCCTTCTAGTTGTAGAATTTCCACTCAGCCATCCTTCCTGTGGTTCTGGATGATGTCCACTTTGTCTTTTAGTTGTATTTTTGAATTTGTTGTGGGAGGCAGCAATTTCCAGTGTTTACCTATGCCGCCATCTTGGTTTCTCACCCAGGGAGGTTTTAATAAGCCTGGCTTTTCATATATTAGGATTCTATTCCTTGTCAGGTTTTACAAGAAAGGACTTTTCCCCCACAAAATATCTGTCACTTTCTCCTTTGGATTCTTTTTTCTAAGTACTGGACATTCCTCTGAAAAAGGCCATACTGTTCTTTTTTGAAGACTAAATAGTATCAACTTTTATCTACCCTCCTCCCCATTTTTCTTTCTTCTAGAAAAATAATAATATGGTCACTCCATTCATTTTTTTTAACGTCCTCACCCAAGAATATGTTTTGTATTGATTTTAGAGAAAGAGGAAGGGAGATAGATAAATTTCAATGTGAAAAAGAAACATCAATGTGCCCTGACTGGGAATCGAACCTGCAACCTTTTGATGTACTGGACAATGCTACAACAAACTGAGCCATCAGGACAATACTCCTTTAAATTTTAAAAAGTTCTAGCTTGTCAGATAGAGATTCAAATTTTAAATAGGGCTAAAGAATCTAAACAAAGTTTTTATTAGGGCATAGTCATAAAAAACTTCTAAGGAAACTGTTAGAAACATTTCCTTTTGTTTCAATAAATAGATTATCTCTTTAATATAGGTGAGGGTAGTACACAAAACAGAAAAATATAACAGTGATGAGAGATGAAATTCAGGGAATTTAGTTTTTCCTTTAGACGGTGTTTTCATTTTTAAATCTTTATTGTTAAAAGTTTTACATATATCCCCTTTTATCCCTCATTGACCACTTGTAGCCTGCCCTCCCCCTACCCCACCCCCGCCCCAGGCCTTCAGCACCCTATTGTCTGCATCCAGGGGTTATACATATATGCATACAAGTTCTTTGGTTGATCTCTTCCCACATACACCCCCTTCCCAACCTCCCTGCTCCATACAATGGCTCTGAGGTTTCACAGTCTATTCCATGCTTCTGTGCCTCTGGATCTATTTTTTTCCATCAGTTTATTTTGTTCATTAGATTCCACATATGACTGAGATAATGTGATACTTATCTTTCTCTGATTGGCTTATTTCTTTCTTTTTTATTTTTTTAGTAATGATAGCTACTATTTATTAATCAAATTCTATTGACAATCACTGTGCTAAATATTATATTATCTTGAATTCTTTTTTCTTTATTGATTAAGGTATTACATATGTGTCCTTATCGCCCCATTGCCCCCTCCACTCATGCGCTCACCCCCCTGTTGTCTGTGTCCATTGGTTAGGCTTATATGCATGCATACAAGTCCTTTGGTTGATCTCTCTCCCTTACCCTCACCCTCCCCTATCTTCCCGCTGAGGTTTGATGGTCTGATCAATGCTTCTCTGTCTCTGGATCTGTTTTTGTTCATCAATTTATGTTGTTCATTATATTCCATAAATGAGTGAGATCATGTGATATTTATCTTTCTTTGATTGGCTTATTTCACTTAGCATAATGCTCTCCAGGTCCACCCATGCTGTTGCAAATGATAAGGAATCTTTCTATTTTTACAGCTGCATAATATTCCATTCTTTAAATGTACCACAGATCTTTTATCCACTCATCTGCTAATGGGCACTTGGACTGTTTCCAAATCTTAGCTATTGTAAATTGAGCTGCTACGAACATAGGGGTGCATATATCCTTTCTGATTGGTGTTTCTGATATCTTGGGATATATTCCTAGAAATGGGCTCACTGGGTCAAATGGGAGTTCCAATTTTAATTTTCTTAGGAAACTCCATATTGTTTTCCACAGAGGCTGCACCAGTCTGCATTCCCACCAGCAGTGTACTAGGGTTACCTTTTCTCCACATCCTTGCCAACACTTGTCCTTTGTTGATTTGTTGATGATAGCATTCTGATAGGTATGAGTTGATGACTCATTATCATTTTGATTTGTATCTGTGTCTCTGATGATTGATTAGTGACTTTGAGCATTTTGTCATATGTCTCTTGGGCTTTTGTATGTCCACCTTGGAGAAGTGTGTATTTATGTCCTTTGCCCATTTATTAATTGGATTATTTGTCTTTCTTTTGTTAAGTTATATGAATTCCCTATAAATTTTGGGTATTAACCCCTTATCAGATGTGTCATTGGCAAATATGTTCTCCCATGCAGTGGGTTTCCTTTTCATTTGCTGATGGTTTCTTTTGTTGTGCAGAAGCTTTTTTATTTTTATGTAATCTCATTTGTTTATTTCCTTCTTGGTTTCCTTTACTCTAAGAGATGTATCAGTAAACATATTGCTATGAGGGATGTCTGAGATTTTGCTGCCTATGGTTTATTCTAAGGTTTTAATAGTCTCACAACTTACATTTAAGTCTCAACTTACATTTAAGTCTTTTATCCATTATGAATTTACTAGAGGCCTGGTGCATGAGATTCGTGCACTGTGTGTGTGTGTGTGGGGGGGGGCACGAGGGGCGGGTCCCTCAGCCTGGCCTGTGTCCTCTCACAGTCTGGGACCCTTTGCTCCTTACCACCTGCCTGCAGCAGAGGTGGTTGGAGAGGCTCCCGCCACCTCTGCTGCACTTGCCAGCAATGAGCCCGGCTTCCTGTGGGGAGCACACTGACCACCAGGGGGAAGCTCCTGCGTTGAGCATCTGCCCCCTGGTGGTCAGTGCACATCATAGCAACTAGTCGTTCTGCTGTTCAGTCAATTTACAAATTATGCTTTTATTATTCTTGTGTATGTTGTAAGTTGGTGGTCTAGTTTCATTTTTTTTTCATATACCTGTCCAATTTTCCCATCACCATTTATTGAAGGGATGGTTTTGACTCCATTGTATGCTCTTGCCTCCTTTGTCAAATATTAATTGAGCATAATGGTTTGGGTCAATTTCTAGGATCTCTGTTCTGTTCCATTGATCTATATGCCTGTTCTTGTGCCAGTACCAGGCTATTCTGATTAAAGTAACTTTGTAGTATAACTTAATATCTAGTATTGTGATCCCTACCATCTTGTTCTTCTTTCTGAAGATTGCTGTGGCTATTTGGGGTCTTTTTTGGTTCCATATAAATTTTTGGAGCGTTTGTTCTAGATTTGTGAAATATGCCATTGGTATTTTAATAGGGATTGCATTGAATTTATAGATTGCTTTAGGTAGTATGGACATTTTAATAATGTTGATTCTACCAATTCATGAACATGGTATATTCTTCCACTATCTCTTTTTTTGTTTATATCTTCCTCTATCTCTTTTTTCAATGTCCTGTAGTTTTCCAAATACAGGTCTTTTACCTTCTTGATTAAGTTTATTCATAAATATCTTAATTTTTGGTTGCAATGGTAAATGGAATTGTTTGTTTAGTTTCTCTTTCTGATAGTTCATTATTGGTATATAAAAATGCCACACTTTTCTGGGTGTTCATTTTTTATCCTGCTACTTTCCTGAATTTATTTATTAAATCTAGTAGTTTTTTGGTAGAGTCTTTAGGATTTTTCTACATACAATATCATGTCATCTGTGAATAATGACAGTTTTACTTCCTCCTTTCCAACTTGGATGCCTTTTATTTATTCTTTTTTTTTCTTTTTTTTAATATTTTTTATTGATTAAGATATTACATATGTATACCCTCTACCCCCCCTCTCCCCGCTCACCCCCTCACCCCCCCGTTGTCCGTGTCCATTGGTTAGGCCTATATGCTTGCATATAAGTCCTTTGGTTGATCTTTCCCCCTTGCCCCCACCCTCCCCTACCTTCCCTCCAAGGCCCGACAGTCCAATCAATGCCTCTCCGTCTCTGGATCAGTCCTTGTTCATCAGTTTATGTTGTTCATTATATTCCACAAATAAGTGAGATCTTGTGGTATTTATCCGCTCTCCAGTTCCATCCATGCTGTGGCAAATGGTAAGAGTTCCTTTTTCTTCTTCCTCTTCTTAAAGAATACCTTTCAGCATTTCATATAATGCTGGTTTGGTGGTGATGAACTCCTTTAGCTTTTTCTTATCCGTGAAGCTCTTTATCTGACCTTCCATTCTGAATGATAGCTTTGCTGGATAAAGTAATCTTGGTTGCAGGTTCTTGCTATTCATCTCTTTGAATATTTCTTGCCACTCTCTTCTGGCCTGCATGGTTTCTGTTGAGAAATCAGCTGACAGTCGGATGGGTACTCCCTTGTAGGTAACTGACTGTCTTTCTCTTGCTGCTTTTAAGATTCTCTCTTTATCTTTTGCTCTTGGCATTTTAATTATGATGTGTCTTGGTGTGGTCCTCTTTGGATTCCTTTTGTTTGGGGTTCTCTGCGCTTCCTGGACTTGTAAGTCCATTTCTTTCACCAGGTGGGGGAAGTTTTCTGTCATTATTTCTTCAAAAAGGTTTTCAATATCTTGCCCTCTCTCTCCTTCTGGTACCCCTATAATTCTGATGTTGGTACGCTTGAAGTTGTCCCAGAGGTTCCTTACACTATCTTCATATTTTTTGAATCTCTTTTCTTTTTTCTTTTTCGGTTGGGTATTTTTTGTTTCTTTGCATTTCAAATCTTTGACTTGATTCTTGGGATCCTCTTGTCTGCTGTTGGAGCTCTGTAAAGTATTCTTTATTTCAGTCAGTGTATGCATAATTTCTAATTGGTCCTTTTTCATGACCTCCATGGTCTCACCATACTCCTTGAGGGATTCATTAAATTTATCGGCGGTTTCCATAAAATTCTTGACAAACCTTATAAACGTGGCCTTGAACTCTATATCCAGTCGTCTGGCCTCCTCCGTTTCTGCCAATTGTGACCTGTTACTTTGTCTCCGCATTTTGGCTGCTTCCCTGTGTTGATAGAGTGGCCTGCGCGCCAGGTGTCCTGTAGGGCCCAGTGGCTCAGCCTCCCCAGTTACCTGGGGTAGACACTCTTGGTGCACTCTTGGTGCCTCGCTTGTTGTAGGATCACTGGGAGGAATTGACCTCCAGGCCAATTGGCTGTGGGAAGCAGCTGTGTCTGAAGTGGGAGAATGGACCCCCTCTGACCACTGGGTACAGTGGCTCCTGGATCTAAGGAGGTGCTAATTCAGCCCCTGCCTGAGGCCACCCAGCAGGAACTACGAAGAGGCTCAGCTGTGAAGCAATGCAAGCCGCTGCAGGGCCTTGGGCCTTCTCTTGGAAGTTCCGGGTCTGGCTGGCCCGGCTGCAGTTAGGTAATTATCAGGTTGCAAAGTTCTGGGGCATTCACATGCAAAAGCCTCTGCCGCAGCCCGGGTGGGGCGGGGTCTCAGGGAGTCAAAGGGCGGAGAATGCAGCTATGGTGATTCTCCGTGCCCGGAGTCACGCGTCTCAGTGTCCCGGTAATGGCTGCAAGCACCTCCGAGGGAAATCTGCCCCCAAGTTCGCCCGCTGCCGCCTGAGAGAGCAGCCTCTCCCCGTATGAGTCCTAAGTCCCCAGAGACTTTCCGGAGCCGGAGATCAGAGCAGTCGGGAGCTTGTGATTCAAAAAGACAGCCGCGTCCTCAGGTGCCACCCCCTTTCCGCGCGCGCGAGCCGCCGCGTACCTCTGCACTCAGCCTCCGCAGCTCCTCTGGCTCTCAGCGTGCTTTTCTTTTCTTCTAGTTGTAGAAATTACACTCAGCCAGCCTTCCTGTTGTTTTGGACGATGTTTGCTCCGTCCTTTGGGCTAATTTTCAATTGTTGTGGGAGGCGACTATTTCCCGGTGTTTATCTATGCCGCCATCTTAGTTTTCCGCCTTTTATTTATTCTTGTTTGATTGCTGTGGCTAGCACTTTCAGTACTATGTTGAACAAGAGTGGTGATAGTGGGTATCCCTGTCCTTTTCCTGTTCTTAGGGGAAATAATTTTAGTTGTTGCCTACTGCGTATGATATTTGATGTTGGTTTGTCATATATGGCCTTTATTATGTTGAGATATGATCTCTTTGTTCCCCCTTTGCTGAGAGTTTTTAACAAAACTAGGTGTTGGACTTTGTCAAATGCTTTTTCTGCATCAACTGATATGATCATGTGAATTTTGTCTTACACTATGTTTAGGTGATGTATCACATTTATTTATTTGTGAATATTGTACCAGCCTGGATTCCCATATTAAATCCCTATTGGCCATGGTGTATGATCTTTTTAATGTATTGCTGAATCTGACTTGCTAATATTTTGTTGATGATTTTAGCATCTATATTCATCAGGGTTATTGGCCTGTAATTCTCTCTCTTTGTAGTGTCTTTATCTGGTTTTGAAATTAGGATAATGCTGGCCTCATAAAAAGAGCTTGGAAGTGTTCCTTCCTCTTTGATTTTTTGGAATACTCTGAGGAATATAGGTGTTAGTTGTTCTTTGAATGTTTGGTAAGACTCCCCTTTGAAGTCATCTGGACCCAGGCTTTTGTTTGCTGGGAGTTTTTTTCATTACTGCTTCTATTTCATCAGTTGTTATTGGCCTATTCAGGTTTTCTGTTTGTTCCTGATTACATTTTGGGAGATTATATTTTTCTAGAAATTTGTCCACTTCATCCACATTGTCCAACTTGTTGACATATGTATTTTCTTTGTATTTCTGTGGTATCAGTGGTTACTTCTTCACTTTCATTTCTGATTTTATTTATTTGGGTCCTCTCTCTTTGTTTCTTGATGAGTTTTGCTAATGGTAAATCAATCTTATTTATCCTTTCAAAGAACCAGATCTTGGTTTCCCTGAATTTTTTTGTTTTTTTTTTTTTTAGTCCCATGTCATTTATTTCTACTCTAGTCATTATTACTTTTTCTCCTTATACCTACTCTGGACTCTTTCTAGTTCTTTAAGTTGCAGGGTTAAATAGTTTATTATTAATTTTCCCTCTTTTTTGACGTAGTTCTGTAGTGCTATGAACTTCCCTCTCAGGACTGCTTTTGCAGTGTCCTAGAGATTTGGGGTTGTTGTGTGTTCTTTCTCATTTTTTTCCAGGATGTTTTTTATGTCTTCTTTGATCTCTTTGGTAACCCATTCATTGTTCAATTGCAAGCTATTTAGCCTCCATGTGTTTGAATGTTTTTTGTCTGTGTGTGTGTGTGTTTATGGTAGCTGATTTCTAATTTTATGCCATTGTGATCTGAGAAGATGCTTGATATGATTTCAATCCTCTTGAGTTTGTAGAGACTTAGCTTGTGTTCTTATGTGTGGTCTGTCTTTGAAAATGTCCCATGTGCATTTGAGAAGAATGTATATTCAGTAGCTTTGGTTTGAAATATTCTGAAAATGTCAATTAATTGCAATTGATATAGTGTGTACTTTAGGATTTCTGTTTCATTGCTGATTTTTTGTCTAGAAGATCTACCTAGTGAAGTCAGAGGGGTTTTAAAGTCCCCTACTATGAGTATATTGCTGTTGATCTCTCCCTTGATATCCTCCAGAAATTTTTTTAAAAATATATTTGAATGCCTCTGTATTGGGTGCATATATATTTATCAGAGTTATATCATTTTGTTGTATCAATCCCTTTAACATTATGAAGTGGCCTTCCTTATCTCTTGTTATGGCCTTCACTTTGAAGTATATTTTGTCAGACATGAGTATTACTACCCCACCTGTTTTTTGTTGTTGTTGTTTGTTTGTTTGTTTGATTTTTCATTTCAATTTGCCTGGAATTTTTTTCCCCATCTCTTCACTTTCATTCTGTGTGAGTCCTTTGTTCTGAGGTGGGTCTCTTGTAGATAGCATATATATGGGTCATGTTCTTTTTCTTGTTTTTTTTTTTTTAAATATTTTTATTGACTTCAAGAGGAAGGGAGAGGGAGTGATAGAAACATCAATGAGGAGAGAGTATCATTGACTGGCTGCCTTATGCTCCCCCCCCCCCCCGCCCCCCCGGGGATTGTGCCTACAACCTTGGGCATGTGCCCTGACTGGGTATCAAACTATGATCTCCTGGTTCATAGGTTGACATTCAACCACTGAGCCATGCTGGCTGGGCTGGGTCTTTTTTTTTTTTATCAATTCAGCTACCCTATATCTTTTTTAAAAAATTATTTATTGCTTAAAGTATTATAAAGAGTATTACATATGTCTCCTTTTTTCCCCCGCCCTTGAGAATCCCCTGGCCTCCCCTACCCCCCAGTGTCTTATGTCCATTGGTTATGCTTATATGCATGCATACAAGTCCTTCGGTTGATCTCTTACCCCCCTCCCTCCTGCCCCCAAACCCTCCTGGCCTTCCCGCTGTAGTTTGACAGTCTGTTCCAAGCAGCTCTGCCTCTGTATCTATTTTTGTTCATATGTTTATAATGGTCTTTATTATCCATGAATGAGTGAGATCATGTGGTATTTTTCTATCATTGAATGGCTTATTTCATTTAGCATAATGCTCTCCAGTTCCATCCATGCCGTTGCAAATGGTAAGAATTCCTTCTTTTTTACAGCAGTATAGTATTCCATTGTGTAGCTATTCCATTGTGATGGGCACTCAGGCTGTATCCAGATCTTAGCTATGGTGAATTGTGCTGCTATGAACATAGGGGTGCATATATCCTTTCTGATTGGTGTTTCTGTTTTCTTGGGATATATTCCTAGAAGTGGGATCACGGGGTCAAATGGGAGTTCCATTTTAAGTTTTTTGAGGAAACTTCATACTGTCTTCCGTAGTGGCTGCACCAGTCTGCATTCCCACCAGTAGTGCACGAGTGTTCCTTTTTCTCCACATCCTCTCCAGCACTTGTCGTTTGTGGATTTGTTGATGATAGCCATTCTGGCAGGTGTGAGAAGGTATCTCATTGTTGTTTTGATTTGCATCTCTGTTTTCATATGTCTCTTGGCTTTCTGAATGTCCTCTTTTGAAAGGTGTTTATTTAGGTCCTTTGCCCATGTTTTGATTGGATTGTTATCTTCCTTTTGTTAAGTTGTATGAGTTCCCTATAAATGTTGGCGATTAAACCCTTATTGGTGATAACATTGGCAAATATGTTCTCCCATGCAGTGGGCTTTCTTGTTTTGTTGATGGTTTCTTTTGCTGTGCAGAAGCTTTTTATTTTGATGTAGTCCCATTTATTTATTTTCTCTTTAGTTTCCAATGCCCTAGGAGCTGTATCGGTGAAGAAATTGCTTTGGCATATGTCTGAGATTTTGATGCCTTTGGATTTTTCTAGTATTTTTATGGTTTCCCGTCATACATTTAAGTCCTTTATCCATTTTGAGTTTATTTTTGTGTATAGTGTAAGTTGGTGGTCTAGTTTCATTTTTTGGCATGCATCTGTCCAATTTTTCCAACACCATATATTGAAGAGGCTATCTTGACTCCATTGTATGTTCTTGCCTCCTTTGTCAAATATTAATTGAGCGTATTGGTTGGGGCCGATATCTGCACTCTATATTCTATTCCATTGATCTTGATGTCTGTTCTTGTGCCAGTACCAGGCAGTTTTGAGAACAGTGGCTTTGTAATACAGCTTGAATTCTGGTATTGAGATCCCACCTACTTTGTTCTTTCTCAGGATTGCTGCAGCTATTCGGGGTCTTTTTTTATTCCAGATGAATTTTTGGAGAGTTCGTTCTAGGTCTGTGAAATATGCCGTTGGTATTTTAATGGGAAGTGCGCTGAATTTATAGATTGCTTTGGGTAGTATGGACATTTTAATGATGTTGATTCTACCAATCCAAGAACATGGTATGTTCTTCCATCTCTTTATGTCTTCCTCTATCTCTTTTTTCAACGACCTGTAGTTTTCTGAGTAGAGGTCTTTTTCCTCTTTAGTTAAGTTTATTCCTAGGTATCTTAATTTTTTTGGTGCGATGGTAAACGGGGTTGTTTTTATAATCTCTCTTTCTGTAAGTTCACTATTGGTGTATAGAAATGCCACGGATTTCTTGGCATTAATTTGTATCCTGCTACATTGCCGAATACATTTATTAAGTCTAATAATTTTTTGACGGAGTCTTTGGGTTTTTTTATGTATAATATCATGTCGTCTGCAAATAAGGACAGTTTTACTTCTTCTTTTCAATTTGGATGCCTTTTATTTCTTTTTCTTGGCTAATTGCAATGGCTAATACTTCCAGTACTATGTCAAACAGGAGTGGTGAGAGTGAGCATCCCTGTCTTGTTCCTGTTCTTAGGGGAAATGGTGTTAGTTTTTGTCCATTGAGTATGATGTTGGCTGTGGGCCTGTCATATATGGCTTTTATTATGTTGAGGTATGATCCTTCTATTCCCACCTTGCTGAGAGTTTTTATCAAAAATGGGTGTTGGATTTTGTCAAATGCTTTTTCTGCATCAATTGATATGACTATGTGGTTTTTTTCTTTTAATTTGTTTATGTGATGTATCACATTTATTTATTTGCAGATATTATACCATCCTTGCATCCCTGGGATAAATCCTACTTGGTCATGGTGTATGATCTTTTTGATGTACTGCTGGATCCGATGTGCTATGATTTTGTTGAGGATTTTGACATCTATGTTCATGAGGGATATTGGCCTGTAATTCTCTTTCATTGTGTTGTCTTTACCTGGTTTTAGTGTTAGGGTGATGCTGGCTTCATAGAATGAGCTTGGAAGTGTTCTTTCCTCTTGAGTTTTTTGTAGTAGTCTGAGGAGGATAGGTTTTAGTTCTTCCTTGAATGTTTGGTAAAACTCCCCTGTGAAGCTGTCTGGTCCTGGGCTTTTGTTGGCTGGAAGCTTTTTGATGGCTGCTTCAATTTCTTCCATAGTTAATGGCCTATTGAGATTTTTAGATTCTTCCTGATTGAGTTTTGGAATGTTGTATTTTTCTAGGAATATGTCCATTTCCTCCAGGTTGTCTAGTTTGTTGGAGTAGAGTTTTCCATAGTATTTTTTAACAATCATTTGTATTTCTGTGGGATCTGTTGTTATTTCACCTCTATAGTTTCTGATTTTGTTTATTTGGGTCCTCTCTCTTTGCTTCTTGGTCAGTCTGGCTAGAGGTTCATCAATGTTGTTTATCCTTTCAAAGAACCAGCTCTTTGTTTCATTGATTTTCTGTATTGTTTTTTGGGTCTCTATGTCATTTATTTCTGCTCTAATCTTTATTATCTCCTTTCTTCTGCTCACTCTGGGCTTTTCTTGTTCTCTTTCTAATTCTTTGAGATGTAGAGTTAGCTGATTTACTACCATTTTTTCTTGTTTTTTGAGATAGGCCTGTAGAGCTATAAACTTCCCTCTCAGGACTGCTTTCATTGTGTCCCATAGGTTTTGGATTGTTGTGTTTTCATTGTCATTAGTTTCCAGGATGGTTTGAATTTCTTCTTTGATCTCATTGGTAACCCAATCAATATTTAATAACATGCTATTCAGCTTCCAAGTGTTTGAGTATTTTGGGTTGTTTTTATTGTAGTTTATTTCTAATATTATGCCCGTGTGGTCTGAGAAGATGCTTGGTATGATTTCAATCTTCTTGAATTTGAGGAGACTTTGTTTGTGACCCAATATGTGGTCTATTTTTGAAAATGTCCCCTGAGCACTTGAGAAGAACATATATTCCGTGGCTTTGGGGTGAAATGTTCTGAAGATGTCAATTAAGTCCATCTGATCTAGTGAGTCATTTAGGATTGCTGTTTTTTTGCCGATTTTTTGTCTAGAGGATTTATCCAGTGATGTCAGTGGTGTATTAAAGTCCCCTACTATGATTGTATTGTTGTTGATCTCTCCCTTGATATCTTCCAGGAGTTTTTTTTTATGTATTTGGGTGCTCCTGCATTGGGTGCGCATATATGTTTATCAGGGTTATATCCTCTTGTTGTATTGATCCCTTTAGTATTATGAAGTGGCCGTCCTTACCTCTTGTTATGGCCTTCACTTTGAACTATATTTTGTCAGACATGAGTATTACTACCCCACCTGTTTTCTTTTGTTGTTGTTTGTTTGATTGATTGATTTTTCATTTCAATTTGCCTGGAATTTTTTTCCCCATCTCTTCACTTTCATTCTGTGTGAGTCCTTTGTTCTGAGGTGGGTCTCTTATAGATTGCATATATATGGGTCATGTTTTTTTTTTCTTTTTTAAAAAATTATATGTTTTTATTGACTTCAAGAGGAAGGGAGAGGGAGTAATAGATAGAAACATCAATGAGGAGAGAGTATCATTGACTGGCTGCCTTATGCATGCCCATCCCCCCTCCCCGTCCCTGCCCCCCCCCCCCCCCACACACACACACCGGGGGATTGTGCCTGCAATCCTGGCCATGTACCCTGACTGGGATTCAAACTATGAACTCCTGGTTCATAGGTTGACATTCAACCACTGAGCCATGCTGGCTGGGCTGGGTCTTTTTTTTTTTTTTTTTAATCAATTCAGCTACCCTATATCTTTTGATTGGAGCATTTAAGCCACTTACATTTAAGGTTATTATTGTTAGGTACTTACTTGTTGCCACTCTTATTCTTTATGCTTGTTCCCTTTCTTTCTTTCTTTCTTTCTTTCTTTCTTTCTTTCTTTCTTTCTTTCTTTTATTCAATTTCTTCTTACAGTAGTCCCTTTAGCATTCCTTGCAGTGCTTATTTGGTGATGAAAAACTCTTTTAGCCTTTTTTGTTTGTGAAGATCTTTATATCACTTTCAATTTCTAATAATAGCCTTGTAGTTGAATCGATCCCTTTAGTATCATGAAGTGGCCTTCATTATCACTTGTTATGGCCTTCAATTTGAAGTCCCTTGGCTTTCATTACCTTGTGTACTTCATGCCATTCCCTTCTGGCCTGAAGTCTTTCTAATGAGCAGTCAACTGACAGTTTAATGGGAGCTCCTTTGTAGGTAACTTTCTGTCTCTCTATTGCAGCCTTTAAGGTTATTTACCTTAATGTTTGACATTTTAATTAATATGTGCCTTGATGTAGGTTTTTTGGGATTGATCTTCATTGGGATTTTCTGTGTTTCCTGAACTTGAGTGACTTTTTCCTTCACTAGGTTAGGAAAAATTTTTGCTATTATTTCTTCATACAGGTTCTCTATCCCCTTATCAGATTCTTCTGCTTCTGGCACCCTTATAATGAGAATGTTGTTACATTTTTTAAAAAATATATTTTATTGGTTTTTTACAGAGAGGAAAGGAGAGGGATAGAGAGTTAGAAACATCAATGAGAGAGAAACATCAACTAGCTGCCTCCTGCACACCCCCCACTGGGGATGCGCCCACAACCAAGGTACATGCCCTTGACCAGAATCGAACTTGGGACTCTTCAGTCTGAAGGTCGACGCTCTATCCACTGAGCCAGACCGGTTAGGGCGAGAATGTTGTTACATTTTATGTTGTCCCAAATCTCCCTTAAATTCTCCTCCTGCTTTTTAATTTTTTCCCATTTGCTGCTGTGAGTGGGTATTTTTTCCTATCTTATCTTCTAATTTGCTGATTCAGTCCTCAGTCTTTTCTAGTCTACTTTGAATCCTTTCAGGGTGTTCTTTATTTTAGCTGTTAATGTAGAAAACCATTGAAACCTGTAAAGAATTTTTGTGAGTTTATTTGAGCCAAACTGTCGACATATGCCGGGAAGCAGAACCTCAACGAATTGAGATAGTGCTCCGAAGAATGGCGGGGTTACAATTGTATTTATACATTGCAATCAAAGGAGGGACATACGTGGGTTACATGAAATTCATTGGTGACAGATTTAAGGAGGTGGGATTAAGTGAAGCGGGGGAAACCTCTAGGATAGGATAAAAAGTAAAATGATGGACACATACTTAGGTGGGTACAGGAACAATTAACAAGGAATCTGTGGTATCTGTCCTGGGCCCAACACACCTGGCTGTGCCCCAGGGGCTCCATAAAAAGGGAAGTCACAAGTTACCCAGACATCCCAAGGACATGTTATCATAGATGCAAAAAGACAGATAGGCTCAGTTACGGTAAAGGTTGACCTTGTCAGTGAAGATATCGGCTTAGGACGTAACTGCCCACCATAACTGCTTTTAGTTAAGGTTTAATTTCAGACCATCCTTTGTGGTTACTTTAGGTCTCCGAGTCTGCAAAACTGCCATTCAGGCCTCTACTGTGCTTGTCAGGTCAGCATGTGGCCCCTTTCGTCCACATAGCTATGTCATTCCTAATTTCCAATTCAATCTTATTTATTGTTTCAAGGTTTCTTTTCATGTCGGTGTGGTTCTCATTAAGAACCTTGCTTGTAGTTCTCACTGAATTATTTGAGCACCCTTATTACCATTATTCTGAATTTTTTATCTGACAAATAGTTTACCTCCATTTCATTTAGTTCCTTTTCTGGAGATTCCTCCTTTTCTTTCATTTGGGGATTGCTTTATTGTCTCCCCACTTTTGCTACCCCTTTGTTTTTGTTTCTTTGTATTAGATCAAACTGCTTTGCTTCCCAGATTTTGTTTTATGTAGTAGGTGCTTTGTGGAAATGAGTGGTGCAATCTCTTTGATCTCCTGAGCTGGGTGCTCTAGGAGAGCTCCTTACTTGAGTTATTTTGATTCTCCTGTTGTAGTTAGGTCTTGCATGTTATTGTCCATTTATGGATAGAGTCTCTTCTCAGGCTGGCTGACTATGTGGCTCACACCTGACCATGTTGTGTGAACTGTTGTGGACGTGCTGATTGAATAGAACAAAATACAACACAACAAAACATGAAACAGAAGGGAAAAAAAACGTACACAAGACCCCTACAGCACCACCAAAAGCAACCACCAGAAAAGAATTAAGAAAGAGAAAAGAGCACTAGAATGATAGGGGAAAAAAAAGAATGAGAAAACAAAACAAAAAAGCACAAACAGAAAACAACAAAAAGGGGGCTGGACTATGTAGATGCAAAGCTGAACTAAAGAAAATAAAGAGTTAGAGGAATGGGGGAAGGAAAATTGTTTAAAATAAAGGGAGGAGAAAACAAATGAAAAGACAAGAAATAAATTTGGAAAAGCAAAATAGAGGAGAAAGTAGATATACCTAAAATAAAAAAAAGAAAAAGGATGAGAAATCAGGAGAAAAAGAAAATAGAGAAAAAAATTGAGTAGTGAAAAAAAGAAAAATATTGAGTAGGAAAAGGAAATACGAAAATTAAATATATGAAAGAAACAACAGAGACTAGAATAACAAATCATTAAAGCAGATAAAGAAGAAAAATGTAAAAGAGGAAAAAAGAATGAAAGGAAAATTGTAAAAATGAGAAGAAAAAGGGAGGGAATAGAGAAAAGAAAAAAAAGGGAGAAAAATTTTTTTTAAGTGAAATGCAGTTTGTTTTAGCAAAGTTTAGTGGGAGTTCACTTTGGATCCCACTCTTCTGTCTGTCCACCTATTCTGGGCTTTCTGTTAGGTACGTAGGTGCTAACCACTCTCAGGCACTGTCTTCTGGCTTTTAGTAACCAACTTGATGTTCCAAGCAATCCACCAATCCACCATTTGTGTCTGTCTCCATAGGCCTTGGCTGCACGCAGGAGGGACCAATCTGCCTTATAAAGTAGGGTGTTTTGTTTTTTTTAGCAGCACAGGGTCCAGGGCTGGGCCAGCAATCTTCACCTGGTTCCCAGGGCCCTGCCACTGCTGCCCTTTGCCTGCTAGCCAGCTGTCAATCTTAATCACTTTATAGTCTGTTTCTGAAAGGGCTTTAGGCAGGGGAGGTGCTGTTTAGTTTTCAGGGAAGATGGTGGGTGTTCTTCCCTTCCCCAGAGCTACTCCTCCAAAAGTGGCCCAAAATGTTACTCTTCCCTTGGCTGGGCAGAAATACTTGTATGGAGACCAACACGGTTGACTGGAAACCTGGAGTTTTTATCAGTTCTCCCATGCAGGGAAATTAGCAGTCTGGTTCCCAGGATAATGGGGTGGACTGCTCCTCCCCCAATCCAGTCACTTAGGGCTCCTTGAGACTGTTCAAACTGTGGACTAAAGGGGCCACACGCTGACCTGACAAGCTCAGGGAAGGCCTGCGTGGCAGCCTAGCAGACTCAGAGACCTAAAATAACCACAAAGGAAGGTCTGAAATTAAACTGAAACTGAAAGCAGTTATGGTGGGCAGTTACGCCCTAGGCCTGTATCTTCACTGACAAGGTCCACTTTACTGTAACTGAGCCTATCTGTCTTTTTGCATCTAAGATAACATATCCTTGGAATATCTGGGTAACTTGTGACTTCTCTTTTTATGGAACCCCTGGGGCACAGCCAGGTGTGCTGGGCCCAGGACAGATGCAGCAGATTCCTTCATTTATCATGTGAATTGATCCTGCACCCACCTAAGTGTGTGTTCATTATTTTACTTTTTGTCCAATCCCAGAGGTTTCCCCGCTTCGCTTTATCCCTCCTCCTTAATCTATCACCAATGAATTTTATGTAACCCACCTATGTTCCTCCTTTGAATTTCATGTATAAATACGGATGTAACCCTGCCATTCTCCGGAGCACTATCTCAATTAGTTGAGGTTCTGCTTCCCGGCATATGTCCATATGTCGACAGTTTGGCTCAAATAAACTCACAAAAATTCTTTACAGGTTTCAATGGTTTTTTTTACGTTAACAAAACCCATAAGGTTGGCCTCTGCTTTTTTTTCTTCTGAAAAGCTCAAAACATAGGGTGTGGCATGCAGGGCTCCTGGGGCTGGGGCAGACTGTATCACCTAAGGCGGGGTTTCTTTCATTTTTTCTTCTACCCTCTGGCTACTGGGAGTGGCTAAGCTTTCTTCAGGAAAAATGGCCATTTTGGTTTGGGGGCCTACAACTAAATGCTCATGGCTGTTGTTTTTCCAAGTCTCCCTGCAATGCTTTCCACCCCAGCCTCTCCTTAGGCATCTGGAGTCCACATCTCCCTCCTTGCACCAAAGCCTTGGGTGAGTAGCTGCAAATGAAAACTCCTGAGCTCTGGGTTAAAAAAAAAACACACAAAAACAAGATCCAGAGACAGAGAAACATCGATCAGACCTTCAAACCTTAGAGGGAAGGTAGGGGAGGGTGGAGGTAAGGGGGAGTGATCAACCAAAGACTTATATGCATGAATATAGGCCTAACCAATGGACACAGACAACAGAGGGGTGAGGGCGTGAGTGGGGAGGATGGGGGGGGGGGTGTAATGTGCGGATAAGGACACATATGTAATAACTTAATCAATAAAGAAATTAAAAAAAACAACCTGAAACTATGACTTTCTCTTCTACTGGCTAGTGCTCCAGACTTAACCGCAGCCAGCAACCTTGCCAACTTTCACTGCTGGATGTTATGTGGGCCCTGGGTCTCAGCTCTGTGGAGACCGCCTGGGGTCTGGACCTCTATCTTTTGAGGGAACAGACCCTCCTGTAGCCCAGCACTCTCTCCTCTCTCTTGGCCTACTGGCCTGCTGCCCCTGGGTGCTGGGTCAGCTCCCCTTGGGACCTGGTCTCCAGGTGTTTTCTGTCTTTCCTTGATATATCTCCTCCTCAGCTGGACCTCAGTTGGTAATTCCAGGTGAATGCTCTCCAATTTAATTGTATTTCCTGCCTGGCCTGAGATGAAGTGTATCTGCTTAATTTTTTACATTTTTTTCTTTATTATAAAAGTCTTAAGTGAACAATATAAAAACATTGAGAATACAGAAAAGTAAAGAGTTACCAAACTGAAGACAACTATTAACATTTTAGTGTACTTTATGTTAATGTAAAAAAAAAACCATTGAAACCTGTAAAGAATTTTTGTGAGTTTATTTTGTGAGCCAAACTGTCAACATATGCCGGGAAGCAGAACCTCAGTGAATTGAGATAATGCTCCGGAGAATGGTGGGTAATATCTGTATTTATACATAGCAATCAAAGGAAAGGGACATAGGTGGGTTACATGAAATCCATTGGTGATAGATTAAGGAGGTGGGATAAAGGAAAGTGGAGTAGCCTCTGGGATAGGATAAAAAGTGAAATGATGGACATGTGCTTCTTTTACATAGATGGATAGAGGATAGTTTAATGTAATTAACAGTTGATAACAATAACAATGAGGAAATGTCCTGGTGCCATTTGTTGTGCCCTGAGGGGTCCAGAAAAAAGGCAAATTACAAGTTACCCAGACATTTCGCAGATATGTTTTCTTAGAGGCAAAAAGACAAATGGGCTCAGTAAAGTTCTAAGTTGATCTTTGTCAGGGAAAATACTGGCTAGGACATGACTACCCACTATAACCTGTTTGTAGTTAAATATTTAATTTTTAGACCATCTTTTGTGGTTATATTAGGTCACTGAGTTTGCAAGACTGCCATGCAGGCCTCCCCTGAACTTGTCAGGTTAGCATGTGGCCCCTTTCATTCACATTTATTCTTAAGGTTTTTTTCATGAGTTATTATCTTAAAAAAAAAAAAAATGTTTTCACACCCTAGTTAGTTTGGCTCAGTGGATAGAGTGTTGGCCTGCGGACTGAAGGGTCCCAGGTTCAATTCCTGTCAAGAGCACATGCCTGCGTTGCGGGCTCGATCCTCAGTATGGGGTATGCAGGAGGCAGCCGATCAATGATACTCTCTCTCATTGCTGATTTTCTATCTCTCTCTCCCTCTCCTTTCCTCTCTGAAATCAATAAAAATATATATTAATTTTTTTTGGATTTTTTTTTTTTTTGCTTAAAGTAATACAAAGGGTATACATATGTGTCCATTTTTCCCCCCCGCCCTAGACAGTCCCCTGGCCTCCCCTATCACCCAGTGTCTTATGTCCATTGGTTATGCTTATATGCATGCATACAAGTCCTTTGGTTGATCTCTTACCCCCCTACCTTCTGTCCCCCAATCCTCCCCAGCCTTCCCGCTGCAGTTTGACAATCTGTTTGAGGCAGCTCTGCCTCTGTATCTATTATTGTTCAAAAGTTTATAATGGTCTCTATTATCCATGAATGAGTGAGATCATGTGGTATTTTTCCTTCATTGACTGACTTATTTCACTTAGCATAATGCTCTCCAGTTCCATCCATGCTGTTGCAAATGGTAAGAGTTCCTTCCTTTTTAGAGCAGCATAGTATTCCATCGTGTAGATGTACCACGGTTTTCTAATCCATTCATCTACTGATGGGCACTTAGGCTGTTTCCAGATCTTAGCTATGGTGAATTGTGCTGCTATGAACATAGGGGTGCATATATCCTTTCTGATTGGTGTTTCTGGTTTCTTGGGATATATTCCTAGAAGTGGGATCACAGGGTCAAATGGGAGTTCCATTTGCAGTTTTTTGAGGAAAATCCACATTGTCTTCCATAGTGGCTGCACCAGTCTGCATTCCCACCAGCAGTGCACAAGTGTTTCTTTTTCTCCACATTCTCTCCAGCACTTGTCGTTTGTTGATTTGTTGATGATAGCCAGTCTGACAGGTGTGAGATGGTACCTCATTTTTGTTTTGATTTGCATCTCTCAGATGATTAGTGACTTTGAGCATGTTTTCATATGTCTCTTGGCTTTCTGAATGTCCTCTTTTGAAAGGTGTCTATTTAGGTCCTTTACCCATTTTTTGATTGGATTGTTTATCTTCCTTTTGTTAAGTTGTATGAGTTCCCTATAAATTTTGGAGATTAGGCCCTTATCAGATATAACATTGGCAAATATGTTTTCCCACACAGTGGAATTTCTCGTTGTTTTGTTGATGGTTTCTTTTGCTGTGCAGAAGCTTTGTATTTTGATGTAGTCCCAGTTGTTCATTTTCTCTTTAGTTTCAAGTGCCCTAGGAGCTGTATCAGTGAAGAAATTGCTTCGGGATATGTCTGAGATTTTGTTGCCTTTGGATTCTTCTAGAATTTTTGTGGTTTCCTGTCGTACATTTAAGTCCTTTATCCATTTTGAGTTTATTTTTGTGTATGGTGTAAGTTGGTGGTCTAGTTTCATTTCCTTGCATATATCTGTCCAATTTTCCCAAAACATTTATTGGCTCCATTGTATGTTCTTGCCTCCTTTGTCAAATATTAATTGAGCATATTGGTTCGGGCCAATTTCTGGGCTCTCTATTCCGTTCCATTGATCTATATGCCTATTCTTGTGCCAGTACCAGGCAGTTTTGAGAACAGTGGCTTTGTAATACAGCTTGAATTCTGGTATTGAGATCCCACCTACTTTGTTCTTTTTCAGGATTGCTGCAGCTATTTGGGGTCTTTTTTTATTCCAGATGAATTTTTGGAGAGTTCGTGCTAGATCTATGAAGTATGCCATTGGTATTTTAATGGGAAATGCGTTGAATTTATAGATTGCTTTGGGTAGTATGGACATTTTAATGATGTTGATTCTACCAATCCAAGAACATGGTATGTTCTTCCATCTCTTTATGTCTTCCACTATATCTTTTTTCAATGTCCTATAGTTTTCTGAGTAGAGGTTTTTTACCTCTTTAGTTAAGTTTATTCCTAGGTATCTTAATTTTTTTGGTGCGATGGTAAACGGGGTTGTTTTTATAATCTCTCTTTCTGAAAGTTCACTATTGGTGTATAGAAATCCTCAGTTTTCTTGGGGTTAATTTTGTATCCTGCTACATTGCCAAATTCATGTATTAAGTCTAGTAGCTTTTTGATGGAGTCTCTAGGGTTTTGAATGTATAATATCATGTCGTCTGCAAATAAGGACAGTTTTACTTCCTCTTTTCCAATTTGGATGCCTTTTATTTCTTTTTCTTGCCTAATTGCAATGGCTAACACTTCCAGTACTATGTTGAACAGGAGTGGTGAGAGGGGGCATCCCTGTCTTGTTCCTGTTCTTAGGGGAAATGGTGTTAGTTTTTGTCCATTGAGTATGATGTTGGCTGTGGGCCTGTCATATATGGCTTTTATTATGTTGAGGTATGATCCTTCTACTCTCCCCTTACTGAGAGTTTTTATCAAAAATGGGTGTTGGATTTTGTCAAATGCTTTTTCTGCATCAATTGATATGACCATGTGGTTTTTTTCTTTCAATTTGTTTATGTGATGTATCACGTTTATTGATTTGCGGATATTGTACCATCCTTGCATCCCTGGGATAAATCCTACTTGGTCATGGTGTATGATCTTTTTGATGTACTGCTGGATCCGATTTGCTAAGATTTTGTTGAGGATTTTGGCATCTATGTTCATGAGGGATATTGGCCTGTAATTCTCTTTCATTGTGTTGTCTTTACCTGGTTTTGGTATTAGGGTGATGCTGGCTTCATAGAATGAGCTACGAAGTGTTCCTTCTTCTTGAATTTTTTGTAGTAGTCTGAGGAGGATAGGTTTTAGTTCTTCCTTGAATGTTTGGTAAAACTCCCCTGTGAAGCTGTCATGTCCTGGGCTTTTGTTTGCTGGAAGCTTTTTGATGACTGCTTCAATTTCTTCCATAGGTATTGGCCTGTTGAGATTTTTATATTCTTCCTGATTGAGTTTTGGAATGTTGTATTTTTCTAGGAATATGTCCATTTCCTCCAGGTTGTCTAGTTTGTTGGAGTAGAGTTTTCCATAGTATTTTTTAACAATCATTTGTATTTCTGTGGGGTCTGTTGTTATTTCGCCTCTATCGTTTCTGATTTTGTTTATTTGGGTCCTCTCTCTTTGCTTCTTGGTCAGTCTGGCTAGAGGTTCATCAATGTTGTTTATCCTTTCAATGAACCAGCTCTTGGTTTCATTGATTTTCTGTATTTTTTTTTTTTTTGGTCTCTATGTCATTTATTTCTGCTCTAATCTTTATCTCCTTCCTTCTGCTCACTCTGGGCTTTTCTTGTTGCTCTCTTTCTAATTCTTTGAGATGTAGAGTTAGATGATTTACTACCATTTTTTCTTGTTTTTTGAGATAGGCCTGTAGAGCTATAAACTTCCCTCTCAGGACTGCTTTCATTGTGTCCCATAGGTTTTGGATGGTTGTGTTTTCATTGTCATTAGTTTCCAGGATGTTTTTAATTTCTTCTTTGATCTCATTGGTAACCCAATCAATATTTAATAGCATGCTATTCAGCTTCCAGGTGTTTGAGTATTTTGGGTTGTTTTTATTGTAGTTTATTTCTAATATTATGCCATCGTGGTCTGCGAAGATGCTTTTTATGATTTCAATCTTCTTGAATTTGGGGATACTTTGCTTGTGACCCAATATATGGTCTATTTTTGAATATGTCTTATGAGCACATGAGTAGAATGTATATTCCCTGGCTTTGGGGTGAAGTGTTCTGAAGATGTCTACTAAGTACATCTGATCTAGTGAGTCATTTAAGAATCCTGTATCTTTGCTGATTGTTTGTCTAGAGGACTTATCCAGTGCTGTCAGTGGTGTATTAAAGTCCCCTACTATGATTGTATTGTTGTTGATCTCTCCTTTGATATCTTCCAGGAGTTTTTTTATGAATTTGGGTGCTCCTGCATTGGGTGCATATATGTTTACCAGGGTTATATCTTCTTGTTGTATTGATCCCTTTAGTATTATGAAGTGGCCTTCCTTATCTCTTGTTATGGCCTTCATTTTGAGGTCTATTTTGTCCGATATAAGTATTGCTACCCCAGCTTTCTTTTCTTTCCATTTGCCTGAAAGATATTTTTCCATCCTTCCACTTTCAGTCTGTGTGAGTTCCTTCTAATGAGGTGGGTTTCTTGTAGACAGCAGATGTATGGGTCATGTTTTTTTATCCATTCAGCCACTTGATGTCTTTTGGTTGGAGCATTTAGTCCGTTTATATTTAAAGTTATTATTGAAAGGTACTTGTTTGTAGCCATTTCTTTTTTTGTGTGGCTGTTTTCTTTCTGAGCTTTTTATTTCTTATTTTTATACCAGTCCCTTTAGCATTCCTTGCAATGCTGGCTTGGTGGTGATAAACCCCTTAGCCTTTTTTTGTCTGTGAAGCTTCTTATTTCCCCTTCAATTTTGAATGATAGCCTTGCTAGATAGAGTATTCTTGGATTCAGTCCTTTGCTTTGCATCACTTTGTAAATTTCCGTCCATTCTTTTCTGGCCTGATGTGTTTCTGTTGAGAAATCATTTGATAATCTAATGGGAGATCCCTTGTACGTAACTTTCTGTCTCTCTCTCTTGTAGCCTGTAAGATTCTCTCTTTGTCCTGAACATTTGCCATGGTAGTTATGATGAGTCTTGGTGTGGGTCTTTTCGGGTTCACCTTGTTTGGGACTCTCTGTGCTTGTGTGACTTTTTTCTTCTCCACCTCAGGGAAGTTTTCTGATATTATTTCTTCGAATAGGTTTTCTAATCCTTGTTCATCTTTCTGTTGTTCTGGCACCCCTATTATTCGTATGTTGTTTCGTTTCAAGTTGTCCCAAAGCTCCCTTAGGCTCTCCTCCTGTCTTTTAATTTTTTTCTCCAATTGCAGTACATTTTGGGTGTGTTTTGCTTCCTTGTCTTCTAATTCACTAATTCGGTCCTCCGCTTCTCCTAGTCTACTGTTGATACTTTCAATGGTGTTTTTCATTGCAGCTATATCACTCTTCATTTCTTCTTGGGTCTTACTTAAGTTGTTGATTTTTTTCGTCTGTTTTTTCTAGCTTCTTCCATATGTTATTGATTTTTTCATCTGTTTCTTCTTGCTTCTTGCATAGGTAGTTGACTTTTTCATCTGTTTCTTCTTGCTTCTTGTAGAAGCTGTTGATTTTTTCCTCCATCTGGTTTATGCACTCTAGGACCCTTATTCTGAATTCTTTTTCTGTCATGTTGCATGCCTCTGTATTACTTAGCTGCTTTTCTGGAGCGTCCTCCTTCTCTTTCTTTTGGGGGTTTCTTTGTCTACCCATGTTTGATCTCACTCACATATCTAGACGTTGAGTCATTCAGTGGCTGCTCCCTGGGTGGCAGTGACTCCTTGGTCTGTGGTTGTTCTTCGGGCGGCTGCGGTAGCAGTTGCTCCTCAGTTGGCACCAGCTCCTCTGGTGGGTGCTGTTCACAGCTGTGGTGGCTCTTCTGGCTGGTGGGCGGAGGCTTCACGTACAGCTGCTGTTTCTCAGCAGAGGGTGTGGTGCTCAGGAGGCTGCTGTTGCTTGGATCGGCTGTGTTGATTTAAAGGCACAAAATACAACACAACAAGGCACCACGTACCAGGCGCTAAACACAAATATATTCATGATATTAATAACCCAAAATGAACGTGACCACCCGAATTAAGAGAATTAGGGGATAAGGAAGAAGGAAGAGAAAAAGATAAAAGGGAAAAAAGAAAAGAAAAGTAGGGACCAAAAATAGGAGTGCAAAAATGAAATTGGGAAAAAGGAGGGGGGAAATAAAAGCGAGAAAAGAAAAGAAAAAAAAGAAAAGAAAAGAAAAGAAAAAAAAAAGAGCAAAAAGAGAGAATGAAGTGGAAGAGGGGAAGAGACTTTTTATATGTGGAGAATATTCCTATAGAACCGCCACTAATCCCAACAAATTCCAGCAACAGCTCCCTGGAGATGGATGCAAACTAGAAACCACTAATAATATAACGATGAAAATAGAATGGAGGACACTAATCCCTAAATAAAATAAAGAAAAAATAAAATGGCACTTTAAAAAATGGTAAAATGTTAGCAGTAATAATACTGGTTAAAAATAAGAAGGTAGTAATTAAAAGGGTAAAATCAGGTGATGGAAAAAGAAGAAAAAACAAAAGAAAAAGAAAGAAAGAAAGAAAAAAAGAAAAAAATTGTTTTCTTAGTGAAAAGGTGAAAAAAGAAAAAAAAATTGCAGTAGTGAAGGTCCTTCGGTTCTTCTATTCTTCAGTCTGGCTCGCCTTTAGTCCTGCCAGGTATTCAGGAGAGTGTTGAGTTTACCTGCGATACACTGTTCCTCTGTGTTGTAAACCACAGTCCTTATTTTAAAGCAGGTTGTATTTGTTTTCCCGACTGCCTTATTTTGTGTTTAGCAAAGAGTCAGTTTGTGGGTCAGTCTCTGGGTGGCAGTGTTCTGGGGTTGGCCTCTGAGGCTATACGGCTTCTCTATCCCATTTAAAACTGATTTGGAGAGGTCAACTATTCAGAGCTTGTTCCTTAATAGTTATCTGCTATGTGTTGTTGCTGGGATTGAAAATCCCTCTATAGGCCAGACCCTGTTAACTCCCAGGGACTGAAAAGATTATTTTAAGCCTTGATCTCGTTCAGGGTGGAATCTGGGTGTGGCTGTGCTCCTTGCCTGGGGGCTGGAGGGAGGAGTCTCACTCTCTGGAGAGAATGGCTGCCCCAGTCCTGGGCTCAGGGGTGTCTCAGCACTCAATTCGCTGCCACCTCTCCCGGCCCCCCTTCTCTCCTCAGTCTCTCCCCAGATTCCACTCCTCCGCACCCTCTCCCTCTCTTCAGCACAGGTGAGTGTCTGTATCCGAAATATCTTATGAACAGGATTCAGTGAAAACAAACAAACAAACGCCAGCTGCGGAAACGGGGAAGGCTTGGTTTCTGCAAGCTCTTCTCTTACCGGCACTGCATGGTCTGGTCTGCTCTTCAGGCTGCCCCCTTTAGGCTCAGTCCTCTGTGATCACAGAACCCAGCTCTCAAATCCCCCAGTGGCGCCAGGAATCCCGTGGATCTCCTTTCCCCAGTCAGGGGCTCTGCCTGTCCCAAGGGACGCGGCTGTCTGCCACGCGGTCTCCCTCCGACCCTCTGGGCTCAGAGGTCTGGCAAACTTTCCTGCCCAAATCCCTGTGTTTTTTTTTTTTTTACCTTTCCAGGGGAGTTCTGCCCTTCCCGGCTGCAAACGGTCTCACCAGCTGAGCAATTTTGCCAATTCGGGGTGGGTGTTATTAGTTTCAGCTGCTCACTCCATTTGCTCCGGGACACGACCTGGGTCGCGTCTGCCTATATCGCTGCCATCTTCAGAATCTCCAATAAAAATATATTTTAAAAAATCGTATTTGTGGTTTTTATAACCTGATTTCTCACATGACATGATAACTTATGTATTTTCCTTTGTAATTAGAACCACTTAGAAAATAATTTTAATTGCTTCACAATATTTTGGTAAGAATGAGCCACACTTTAACATTATGTTGGATATTTATTCAGTTTCTCCTTTTCAGTAAATATCCGAATATAAAATATCCCTGTGATAAACACATTGGTGTATACAAAATATTTTCCATATTTAGACTATGTTAGAATAAATTCCCAAGAATGAAATTACTAGTTCAAAAAGTATAAAATATTTTAATGCTTTAATTTTGATTTGTATTACTGCCAATTTTCTTTTTAACGCAGCTGAATGGGTTTACAGTGCTACAAGCAACATGCAAGAAAAAAGCTTTCACACTGATGCCATTTCTGAGTATTAGTATTAAAAACAAATAACCCTGGCCTGTTTGTCTCCGTGGTTAGAGTGTTGGCCTGGCCCTCAGACTGAAGGGTGTGGGGTTTAATTCCTGGTCAAGGGCACTTACCTGTGTTGCAGGCTCCACCCCTGGTCTGGTCAAGTGCGGGGGGCAACCAACCTATGTGTGTCTCTCATTGATGTTCCTCTCTCTCCCTCCCACACTCCTCTGTCCCATCCACTCTCTCTCTAAGAAAAAAAAATCAATGGAAAAAATATCTTTGGGTGAGGATTAAAAAACAAACAATTTGCTAAATGGTCTCTCATTAGTGTTTACATTTGCATATATTTGGATACTAGTTAAATGGAACTTTTGTTGAACAGCTAAATTTCCTTTGTTGTGAATTGTTTACTTATGTCATTTGTCTGTTCATATCTTGGGATCTTCGTTATCACTCTTTACTAAGAAGACTAACAAGCACAGCCCAGAGAAAGGCCTCTATATGCAATGCTATGGAATTCCTCCTTTAAGTTCTTCTAGAGAACATTTGAACAGCAACATGAAGGGGCCACCAGCAACAGTAGGAAAACTAAGTGATATATTTCTCTCTGGTGAACAAATGAAATAAAAGTGTTAGCATGTAAAATGGCATGCTATTCTTTTTCTCAACCCAGTATTCATTTTAATACTGCATTCCATATGTTTTGACTATTTTTAAAAGAACACAATCCTATATAATAAAACCAAATACGCAAATTGACTTAACAGCAGAAAGACCAGTCACTATGATGAGCACTGACCACCAGGGGGCAGACGCTCAATGCAGAGCTGCCCCCTGGTGGTCAGTGTGCTCCCATAGGGAGAGAGCCACTCAGCCAGAAGCCGGGCTCATGGCTGGTGAATGCAGCGGTGGTGGTGGGAGCCTCTCCCGCCTCCACTGCAGGTGGGCAGTAAGGAGCAAGGGATCCTGGACTGCATGAGGGCGCAGGCCAGGCTGAGGGACCGCCCCCCCCAAACCAGTGCATGAATTTCATGCACCGGACTTCTAGTAGCCTATATAATAAAAGAGAAACATGCAAATTAACTGTCCCTCTACTATGCTCACCTGCCAATCAGAGTGAGTGTGCAAATTAACCTGACAAAGATGGCAGTTAATTTGCATACGCAGGAGTCAAGCGCCCCAGGAGGTGACTGCAGCCACAGGCTCCCGGGACCATTGCCAGCTCGGGAGGGGAGGCCTGCCACACCAAGCCATGCCTGCGGTCTCCCGGGACCTTGCCGGTGGAGAGCAAAGTGAGAGAACGGGCGGAGAGCGGGAGGTTTGGAGGACTTAGCAGAGCAGGAGACCACTGGACATAGAGCAGAGTAAGAGAGAGGGTGGCTTGGAGGGCGTGGCTCCCTCTGTCACCTTAGGTTCCTCATCACAGCTGTGGAAACTGACAGCAGGGAGGAGGAAGTCCCACCCCCACAGAATCAGCCAGAATCAGCCATTGGTCAGACAGCTCTCAGCGGCCTGATAGCCAGGACTCTCATTCATCTGCATCTCAGACCATGACAGTAGAGAGGTGGGACTATGTCTAAAGAACAACTATTGATACAACGTAGCTCTGCAGCCGAAAGATGCCGGCATTATTAACAGAAAGTGTCTGCAGAGCAGCGTGCATCTGATCTTGAAAGAAGGCAGTGGTGATGACAGAATATGTCTAGAGAACAGTCATCAATAAGTACTACCAATACTGATAGTAACTGCCTTCTCAGCAAAAATGGAGTACTTGAGGATACAATCCTCGAATATAGTTGTGGTGGAATGACTGTTCAATGTGAATTTTGCCCATCACTAAATTTCTCTAATGAGAAACCATCCAATGGGAAATTTACTCAATGTTGTAGCAAAGGGAAAGTCTGTCCAAATGATAAACATTTTCCAGATTACCCAGCGTATTTAAAAAGATTAATGGCAAACGAAGATTCTGACAGTAACAATTTCATAAATAGTTCTTTTGCTTTTGCTTCCATGGGTGCAAAGATTGCATCGCCATCAGGATATGGGCCATACTGTTTTAGAATACACAGACAAGTTTATCATCATACTGGAACTTTACATCCTTTGGATGGTGTTTCTCGGAAGTTTGCTCAACTCCATATTTGGATACAGCCAAAGCAATGAGTAAAAGATTAGCAATGCCAGAAAGCCAAGGCTGCTCAGAAAGACTCATGATCAACATCAACAACCTCAATCATGAAATAAGTGAATTAACAAAATCATACAAGATGCTACATGAGGTAGAAAAGGAAGCCCAGCCTGAAGCAGCAGCAAAAGGTATTGCTCCCACAGAAGTAACAATGGCAATTAAATACGATCATAACAGTGACCCAGGTAAATATAATTCTCCCCGTGTAACTGAGGCTACTGTCATATTCAGAAACGAAGATGGAGAACCTCTTTTTGAAAGGGACTTGCTCATTCATTGTAAACCAGATCCCAATAATCCAAATGCCACTAAAATGAAACAAATCAATATCCTGTTTCCTACATTAGATGCAATGACATATCCTATTCTTTTTCCACATGGTGAAAAAGGCTGGGGAACAGATATTGCATTAAGACTCAGAGACAACAGTGTAGTCTACAATAATACTAGACAAAATATAAGGACACGAGTCACACAAATGCAGTATTATGGATTTCATCTCTCTGTGCAGGACACATTCAATCCTATTTTAAATGCAGGAAAACTAACTCAACAGTTTATCGTGGATTCGTATTAAAAAATGGAGGCCAATCGGGTAAATTTTATCAAAGCAAACCAATCTAAGTTGAGAGTTGAAAAATAGAGTGGTTTGATGGATCATCTCAAATCTAGATCTGAAAATGACAATGTGCCAATTGGTAAAATGATAATACTTCTGTCATCTTCCGAGGGTAGTCCCAGAAATATGCAGCAGCAATACCAGGATGGTATGCAATTGTAATGAAGTATGGCAAGCCTGATTTATTCATAACCATGACATGCAACCCCAAATGGGCAGATATTGCAAACAATTTACAATGCTGACAAAAAGTTGAAAACAGACCTGAGTTGGTAGCCAGAGTTTTTAATATTAAGCTGAATGCTCTTTTAAATGATATCTGTAAATTACATTTATTTGGCAAAATAATAGCTAAAATTCATGTCATTGACTTTCAGAAATGCGGACTGCCTCATGCTCACATATTATTGATATTAGATAGTGAGTCCAAATTATATTTCTATAATTAATTCCCTTTTAATGTGCACGAATTTCATGCACCGGGCCACTAGTATGATATAGTATCAGGAATTCATTTCAGCATGAGTAGCTCTGAAGCCACAGTAGTTCCACAAAATGTTGCCACAGGATCATCTTTTAAAATGATTCAATTAGATGTGTTTTAATTTAACTTGGAGTGTCATCCTTTATTCTGTAGCTGCTTCTTGAAAGGCTGACACTTACCTAATTTTTCTTATGGATACAATTAGAGCAAGTATCAGAAGGGCTTAAATACAATCTCCCTGGTGGATGAGCTGAACTGTATTCATCTGGTGCTGGTGACTATCCAGATTCTGGCTCAAATAACTGGCAATGGCAGGGCTTGGCACTGGCTAATAATGACTCTGCCTTATTCCATTTGGCCAAATAAGGAACCTCCCTGTAGTTCCCTATTTGAAAAATGGGGATTATCATAGTCCTGCTTGTTATCCAACAGATATTTTAAAGATTACATAATAAGAAAAAATATTTTGAGATTGAAAGGAAGAGCATTAACTATCATTATATTGTAGTAAATGTTATTATAAAATAAGCCAAATATCTTGAGGTCATAAAGAGAATCAAGGAATCCTGGGAATGAATAGGATCTTAGAATCATCCAAGCCAACTCTCTCATTTGACAGAGGAAGAAACTGAGGCTATGAGAGGTGTCATCCAAGATGACATTTGTACAATATTATATTACTAATTAATGACAGAGCAAAACTACTAGTGTGGGAGTCCTGAATTCCTTTAAGAAATCTTTCTGCTGCTTCTCTCCTCCCATTCAGTGGGTAGAAAGTTACTAGCATTTTCAAGTAAAGAATTCAATTTTAGCCCTAACAGGTTTGGCTCAGTGGATAGAGCATCAGCCTAGGAACTGAAGGGTCCCAGGTTCGATTCCGGTCGGGGGCATGTGCCTTGGTTGTGGGTACATCCCTGGGGGTGGGGGTGGGGGTGCAGGAGGCAGCTGATCGATGTTTCTCTCTCATCGATGTTTCTATCTCTCTCCCTTCCTCTCTGTAAAAAAATCAATATATTTTTTTAAAAAAATAATTCAATTTTATTTCCTCATCATCTTTAATAGAAACTGTTTCCAATGCCTTTATTCTATGAGTTAAAATTATGTTCATAGTAAAAATAATTATGCTAAATAGGCTAAAATATGTACATAAAGTTTTCTGATAATAGACTGTGATTTTATTTAAACATAAAATACTATATGTCTAAAAGTTTAAGAAATAAGCATCAAAGAGCAGGTTTTAATCAAATTCAAAACTTATACCACTTGCAGTGCAATATCTTTCTCTATCAGGCATGCAGTGCTACAAACATAGGAGAATGAAGGTCACCAAATGAAGTGGAACCAGTTTGACAGAGAGTGTGCAATCTTGTTTTAACAGATTGATTAATATGAGAATAAATAAATTTGTTAGCCACTAGGGAAGAGGGCTCTGGAATCTTTGTGATTTTAGAGGACACACCTTTCTTCTCAGCTAAGAAAAAGTGTGTAAACTCTGCAGAAATACAGTAGACTGCAATAAAGTAGTTGTTTTTTGTGTGTGAAACTATTACAAATTGTATTAATAGATACTTTCAAATGTTCAAGAGTTCAAACATGAAATTATAAGTGGTACTAGTGAAGTTGAGACTAACTTTGCCAAATCAAGGGGAGAGGGTTTTTCTTGTTTCCCCCAATATTTTAAACTACTAGAGAACTTTTTCTTTCTTTCTTTCATATATTCCTCCCCAATCTAAGTAGGATATATATTTAGATAGATAAAATTCTCTTCCATTCTACACACACACACACACACACACACACACATACACACACACACACTACATGAAATAAAAGTTAAACAGAAAAAAATGGTAAGAAAGTTCTACTACATGGTAAGAACTTTTCTGGTAAGTTTTCAAAGTAGCCATATTATTTGCATATTTTTATTCCTTTTATTAAAATAATCTTTGATCTTAGCACACTATGGATATTCTGTGTATCAGATCATTCTGATTTTACACAATATGCAAAGCAGAAGAGCTTAAACCACAACTCTGGATTTGAATTTGGTAGTCCTGACAATTTTAGATTCTGTGTGATATTATACCAGGAAATGAAGACAAAAATTATCTTGTTTCAGCCATTAATTTCAATCTCTTCTCTCGATTTCAAACAACACTGGTAAGGCAGAAAAAAACCCCCATATTTTACTTTCTCATTAACCTTGCATCCAAAAGATGAAAATGAAGAATATGTTGTAAGAAGAGAAAGAAATAGCACAAAGTAAAAATCTATTTCACAGTCTATTATGAGAATAATGAAATTAAACTTACAGGAATATTTAATGAAGTCACCAGTTTGCTTTTGTGGAAATTATCACAGATCACATAGTGGCTGCATTTTTCATCTCATATAATGATGCCTCTACAAGGCTGAATGAGAGCATTGGTATTTTCCTGACTCACACAACAGGAGGATGCCACCTGATGAATCATTCTCTTTGCTTCCTGGAATGGTGTTTCAAGAAACTAATATAGGATTACATTATGGTTGTCCTGACAATTACCTAAATGCCATAATGATAATATCAACAGCTTTAGTACAGTGTTCCCTGAACGTTGAAATTTTTTCCCTTCTAAAATCTCAATTATTTTAATCCTTGAAATCTTCAATAACTAGCAGAGATGATCTAAAGAATTGGTAATTTTTTTTTTCTTAACTAGATTGCCATATTAATATACAATTTATATTTTTACTTAGAATTTATTTCTTCTTGTGAATGGTGACTGACATGATGTTGTTTATTGTATTTTTAGAAAATAAATAATATTGAAGTAGAAATAATGAAAAGTTTGATAAATTTTTTTAACATTATAGAAACTCAAATTTGGGGAAACAAATCTGAATATTTTAAGCATTAGCTGGCATCTTGTGGTTAATGGCTAGTATTACCCGTGCCAGTATTTATGCAAACATGTAGAAACTTGCCTATAGAGTGTTCATATCTTGTAGGAAGGTGTTCTGTCCGTCTCCTCTATCTTCAGTGATTAGAAGCATAACTGAGAGCTGAGAGGCAGCAGCAGAGGTTCCTAGTGAAACCGTATTTTTATTTAAAAAATCTCACTTTGGGAGGTTTATAATATCAGGAGGATTATGTGAAGCTTCAACTACCAAGGCGCACTTAGAGCCATCAAAATGAACATCATAAAAAGTTCTATGACCTTGAGGGTTCCTGAAATGACTTTACAATGTTTTCATAACTGGGCTCAAGCATTTGTTGCTGCTTTTTAAAATATATATATTTTTATTAATTTCAGATAGTAAGGGAGAGACAGAAACATCAGTGATGAGAGGGAATCATTGATTAGCTGCCTGCTGCATGCCCCCTACTGGGGATCGAGCCTGCAACCGGGCATGTGCCCCTGACTGGAATTGAACCCTGGACCCCTCAGTTCACAGGCCAATGCACTATCCACTAAGCCAAACCAGCTAAGGCTATTGCTGTTTTTTATATAGCGTTTTTCTTCTTTCATTTTACTTCCCCTCCAGATGTTGGTTATTTTTCTTTTGTGAGGTGTTCCCTGGGATCTCTCGCATCTCAAGTAGCATAAACAATGACCAGCCATGGCTGGCGGCTCAGTTGGAGTGTTGTCCTGTACACCAGAGTGTTTTAGGTTCAATCCCCCATGAGGACACATGCCCAGCTTGCAGGTTCGATCCCCGGTCGGGGCCCATGCTGGAGGCGACCAATCAATGTTTCTCTCTCACGTTGCTGTTTCTTACTCTCTGTCTCTGTCTCTGTCTCTCTCTCTGTCTAAAAAAAAAAAAAAAAAAAAAAAAAAATTAATATGTCCTCAGGTGAGGATTAAAAACAACTATTTAAAAAAATGATCAAAGACCTGTAAATATTTATAAACTGTTCCTGATTAGGAAAACAGTTAACCACTGATGTATTAGTCAGGGTCAATATCAGTAAACTAGAGGCCTGGTGTACGAAATGCGTGCACTGCAGGGGGTGTCCCTCAGCCCAGCCTGCACCCTCTCCAATCTGGGACTGCTGGCTCCTAACCACTCGCCTGCCTGCCAGCCTGATCGCCCCCGCTCCCCTGCCAGACTGATTGACACCTAACCGCTCCCCTGCCAGACTGATCGCCCCCTAACCGCTCCCCTGCCAGACTGATTGACACCTAACTGCTCCCCTGCCGGCCCGATCACTCCCAACTGCACTCCCCTGTAGACCCCCTTCCCCCCCACTGCCCTCCCCTGCCAGTCATCTTGTGACAATGTGGGGGCAGCCATCTTGTAATGACGTGGGGGCGGCAATCTTGTGACGATGTGGGGGTGGCCATTTTGTGATGACGTGGGGGCGGCCATCTTGTAATGACGTGGGGGCGGCCATCTTGTGACGATGTGGGGGCAGCCATCTTGTGGTGATGTGAGGGCGTGAGGGTCAATTTGCATATTACCTCTTTATTTTATAGGATGGTTCACTTAGTGGAATTTAATGGAAGCAGATTTAACCATGGGACTATTCACAGGGGTGTGGACAGGGCTAAGGGAACCAATAGGGGGTGGTGGGCACTCAGGGATGAGTATAGTCAGGAGCCATTCCCACTCCTAGGCCTCTAGGTAGATGATTAAAGACCAAATGTCCCAGAGCCTGGAGTGAGCAGGAACTATGAAAGAGCTGTTAAAGGGAACTGCATTTGTGGAGGTGAGTAGCTACCTTTCCACCAGAATCTTGGCAAGGCAGGGAGTGGAGGGAAATAAATACCCTGAACTTTCTCTTTTACCCTGCCTTCTGTCAGTGCCTCACAACCAAAAGCCACGTGGCAAGGGAGTCCGGTTTTGATGCAATTTCCAAGGGGTTAGCCTCCAAGGCATGGGACAGGAGAGAAGGGTAGAGAATTGGATCTGGGTCTGGTAGTTTGGCAAATGGAGAATAACCAGACAGAACTCATCAGAACTTCAAATTGACTAAAAGTTTTGTGCTTAAACTCTGTTCCACTTGAGCACCAACTCCCTCTGTTTTCTTTTTCTTTTTCTTACTTCTTGGTTTGTAGCTATTTGGATAGTCTCTATTGGCAAATAGCTGATTTGTAGTTGATCTGACGCACAGTTTTATAATCATATAATCACATTTGGATTGATACTTGGAAATGACAAAGATCTATTTTATATAGCAATAAAGATGTAGCATTCTAATATTCTAATAGTTTTAACATAATTCTGACAATATTAAAATAAAAGTTTCTTCCTAAGTATGGAACAGAGAAAAATTGTAGGATTGAGCCCTCAAATCAGTATTATACACAATTATTAGCTTGAGTTGGCAGTACATGCATACACTGCAAACCATCTAAATTTGCACATGCTCAACTAAAAGAGTGATAGGCCCATGTTACTGTGGAGCTGGAGGACTCATCCAAAATCTTCAGGAAAATATGAATATGATGGCCAGGTCCATCCTGCACATATATAGGGTGCCCCCAAAATGTATTCACACACTTTGAATAATTATAAAGGCAGTGTTTATTAAAACACATTCCATTTTCAAAATTGAGCTATCAGCTGCTAAAGTGTGAATCCATTTTTTTTTGGACATCCTGTATGTTTTGAAAATCCCATAAAGTCAAGCTTGTATTTGAGCTTAGGGCTGCTCAATTCTATTTGAAAACTAGAGGCCCGGTGCATGAAATTCATGCATGGGTACGGACCCTAGGCCTGGCCTCAATCAGAGCCATATTCCCTGGCTACCAGCAGCCAGCCCTGCTCCCCACCGCCACCCACCCCCAGTTCCCCATTCACCATCGGGCAGTTGGAGCCTGCTGGTGGGGGAGGGACCAAGAGGATGGCTGGTAGGCCCTGATCACCCGATCAGGGCCTGGGGGCTGGGGGAAGCTCCTGCATTGAGCGTCTGCCCCCTGGTGGTCAGTGCACGTCATAGTGACTGGTTATTTTGTCCTTCGTTGATTTGCATATTACCCTTTTATTATATAGGGTAGGAGAGGTTATCTCCCAGAATTTCCCTAGTGGGATTAACCTCCAACTGCCCACAGTGGCTCAATTAAGCACCCTTTTTGATTGCCTTCTTCCCTCTCTCATTTCCTCACTTCCAACACTTCCCAAATAAACTTATTGCACTTTAATCCTTGCCTCAAGGTCAGCTTCTAGAGCAGTGGTTCTCAACCTTCCTAATGCCGCGACCCTTTAATACAGTTCCTCATGTTGTGGTGACTCCCAACCACAAAATTATTTTCGTTGCTACTTCATAACTGTAATTTTGCTACTGTTATGAATCGTAATGTAAATATCTGATATGCAGGATGTATTTTCATTGTTACAAATTGAACATAATTAAAGCATAGTGATTAATCACAAAAACAGTATGTAATTATATGTGTTTCCGATGGTCTTAGGCGACCCCTGTGAAAGGGTCGTTCGACCCCCAAAGGGGTCGCGACCCACAGGTTGAGAACCACTGTTCTAAAGGAAACCAAACTAAGAAAGAGGTATATTTTCATCTCCTACCTGTATAAGTCTGTAAAGGTCTATTTCTACTACTTTATAACAAATTACTTTTTTATAAGATTTGAAAAAACACAAAACTTCAACTTTATCATTTACTGACCACCTACCAAATGCAAGGTTTTGGGCTAGGTGTTTTCATCTCCTTTACCCCTCCCACCCAAAAGGATATACCGAATCATGGATTTAAGAAATGTGATTTGCTTGGATGTTTTATCTACTTACTAAATTACATAAATTTATAAAGTTTTATCTACAAATTTATTTACTGTTGGATACCTTCTAGAACTGCCAGTACAATGTTGACTAGAAGTGGTGAAAGCAGATAACCTTGCCTTATTCCCAAAGTTAAGGAAATATCTTTATTTTTAAATCAAGAAATATTATTTCTACCTCACCTGTATTCATATGGAAACTTTGAACTACTGCCTAGTTGTGACAAATATCAAAGGCTTTTCATGCAGTATAAATTGGTTAATAATGAATTACTGATTATTGATTTTTATTAATTTTAGTATCATTTCCTTAGTGCCTATATCTAAGTCTGAGTTATATATAAAACTAAAATGAATGCATACATAAAAGATATAAGAACAAATTATCAATTAAAATATATCTGAATTATTGATTGGCTAATTATATAGTTTAAATTTTAAGGTCAATTACGAATTTTCTTGTGTTAGGCAGGCGTGGCTAGATAATTTTGGAAAAAAGCTCCAGGTGGCAATTTTTCCTTTAGTTCTAATTACTTATGCTTGCACTTGTCTTTAGTAACTGTAAAAAAATTGATCATGTAAATTTATACAGCAAAAATGTGAGATTGCACAAGAAAACATTACTTAAGCTCTTAAGCCCTGGCTGGCGTTGCTCAGTGGTTAGAGCATTGGCCTGAGGGTTTAATTCCAGTCAAGGGCCCATACCTGGTTTGCAGGTCAGGGCTGTGTGGGAGGCAACCAATCAATGTGTCTCTCTCAAATAGATGTTTCTCTCTCTCCTCTTCTCTCTCTCTCTCTTTCTCCCTCTGCCCTCCTTTCCACTCTCTCTGAAAATCAATAGAAAAAATATCCTCTGGTGAGGACTGATTAAATAAATAAATAAATGAATGAATAAATCAATCAATCTCTTAAAAATCCTTAAAGAGATGGTGTCATGTAAACTTGAATGTGACCATAGCCTATAATTCCCTTTGAGATTTTTGTAAATTAAGTTCACAAATAAATGTAATCAAATACTGAAACATGTTAGGCAAAATCATTTCTGGAGCATCTGAGTAACCCATGGAAATGGAGGGAGTTGACATTACAAAGTAGGCAGGTGAACAGGTACACACAGAAACACATGCCTTCAGTGTCTCCCCCCACACTCCCAAACATGTTTTCTTGATCTTATAGGAGATGAACAAATGGTCTATGAAATCCTGATTTTATTATTTAAAACAGAGGATCTAAGTTGTTAAAACTCATTCAAGTAAGGCTCTACTTCAAGAAAAAGAAAGTACTTTTGAAAATTTACATGTAGTACCTGGATCCTAAGTTAGTACAGTAAGGAATAGATATTGTTCAATTTGAACTTAATGAAAATAACTGAATTTTTAAAAAGTTTCTCTGATATATGTACTGGCTAACCTTTTACTCATATTCTAAACAGGCAAATTATTTGATAAAATAGATGAAGCCTGAATGTTTTAATAACAAAGTAGAGATATGAGAAAACTTTTTTTTTTTTTTTGTTAATCCTCACCTGAGGATATTTTTCCAATGTTTTTTTAGGGAGAATGGAAGAGAGAAGGAAAGACAGAAAGAAATATCCATGTAAGAGAAACACATTGATTAGTTGCCTCCTGCACAAGCCCTGACCAGGGCCTGGGCTGGGGAGGAGCCTGCAACAGAGATTGGAATCGAACCCAGGACCCTTTGGTTTGCAGGCCGATGCTCTATCCACTGAAACAAACCGGGGAGGGCCAGAAAACGTTTAACTTTTAAAAAATACGTTTTGAAGAGGTAAATCATTCTCATGTTTTGAATATCAAAAGTTTAAATATGAAAACAGTGAAAAGTCTTTCCTATATCTTCCATCTGCTGATTTCTTACACCTCAACAATTAATTTGTCCTATTTTAATGCATATCAAGCCAACACATTATTTTGCACCATTTTCCTGCCTTTTTTGTCATTTAACAACAAAAAATATCTCGGAGATCTTAATATTAAAACATAAGGAACTTTGTCATTTTTGTTAACAGCCATTAGTACATAACACATATCCAAATGTATGGATATATCATAATTTAGTGTCCTATTGATGGATATTTAGGTTGTTCCCAATAATTTGTTATTTTCAGCAATACAAGAAATACCTTATAATTTCTCATTTGTGAAAATATATCTGTGGGATAAATAACTAGAAGTGAAATCGGAGGTTCAAAGTACATATGCACTTGAAATTTTGATAGATACTGACAAATTCCTGTTTCTTTATAGCCTAGTCAAAGCAGTGATGCCAGGTATAAGTTTATGCTTTTTCATTTAGAAATGCACTAAGAAAAATGGGCTACCTATTAAAGAATTAGAAAGAAAGCAGGACAAGTTTATTCAGCAATTTACAGACTACTTGTTCACTAAAAATACACTCAACAGAAATTTATTGTGTACCTACTGCATGCCAAGTGCTTTTAGGCACATGGGAAATATATAACCTCTCTCTCACACACAAATCAAAATAAAATATCTGCTTTTGTGAAGTTTACATTTGAACTGTACATTTTGATACTTTGAAAGAAGCCAGTTGCATGTCAATATCCTGAAATTGAACTGTTGAGATCCTGAACACAAGGGCCAGTTATATGCTACCACTGTTATTTAAAACTAACTAGAGTCAATGTTGCATATACTAGTAATTGTACAGCTCCCCATCAGGTCCTTTTAAAACAAGACACTTGGGTGACAGCTCTTTTTATTTGACTCCGTCTGCTGTTGATAGTGATCAGCATACTCTGGGCATTGTGGTATCATCTGAGATTAGGTTATGAAATAGGAAGTAGGGTTACGGGAAGATCAACAAGTATATACAAACTGTTGCTGAAACCAAAGGTGTCTAATTCAGGTTTGGAGAGTGGGAAAGATAAGGTTACCGGCACATACCCATCAAGGCACAGTTTCTTTTTTACAGTCTGCTTTTGTTTTGTTTCTAGAAAGAGATCACAAGGGATTCTATAAAAAATAGTTTCAGAAGCAAACAGCAGTAATACTCAGTATGCTGAACAAGGGAACAGAAAAGGCAACAGGTTGGAAACAGAGAGACAGAAAAGACAATCAATGCCAAGGAAAGGGTGGTAGCAAGTACAATTATATAGTATGGTCTCAGACTTATTTTAAGTATTTTTCCTTTCTGACAGGAGAATATCCTAAAATGTTAGCCCTCCACTATATTTAATTTTGTAAGAAGGTGGTAAAGTACAGCTCTTAAAGTCTTGCCAATATCCTAGGGAGTTCTTTGCAGCCTTTAAAAAACAATTGGGAGTTCAGCTTGTGATAAGAAAGCCAGACACAATAGCATCTTCAAGTATGAGGTGAAGAACAGAAAAGAGCTAATTCCAGCGAGTGGCTCTTGAGTCATATCTTGGCTGTTCCCCCTAACGCCAATTATTAAAATTTAAAATCTCATCCCAGCGCCACAATAGCCACAATCAACAGTTGGTTACTAAATGAGTTGTTTCTGAAGTCCTAATACTGTACTTATTAGTTGTTTTTCAGTTATTGAATTTTATAACTATGGCTGAATGATGAACGAGTGGGTGTCATGCTGCTCTGAAGCCGCCCGCCCGACCGTGGAGCACCGCTCCTGGTCCCCAGGGGCCTCCTGAGCCCTGAGTGGGAACAGCAAGCCAGCGCTCTGCTCCGGCGGCTCCGGCAGCTCCGGCAAAGGACAGCTCCGCATGGGCCGGGCAATGGGCTCAATGTCTACAGAGTTCCACTTCGTCCCACTGAGGTAGCATGCGACACTTATTCCGAGGTCCCCGGGGATTTTGAGGCCCCTGAACAACTGACCTCGCTCAGCAGCTCCCAGCAGGCAGGGGCCGAGGACGAGCGCGCAGGGCCCACCGCGCCACTGCCTTTCCTAGGCTTCCTTCCTGCCACCCTAGCGCTCGGTCCGTTTCCCGTTCGTCCTTCCCTCATTTTCCCCACGACGGTTTCTCAGCGCTTCCCACTCCCTGTTTACCAAGTGCTCACTCCCTCGTAGTCGGCCGCTCCCTCATCTGTCCTTCGAACCCTCCCTCGACCTCCCTCGGCTTCCCCCTCCAGTATCAGTAGAGGCCTATCCGCCTCGCGCCGCCCTGGTCGTCACGTGATCTGGCCCCGCCCCACCGTCACGTGAGCCACCCGCCCCGCCCCCGCGCCGGCGCGCTCTGACGTGCCCTGGAACTTAACCTCCCGCGGAGACTAGTCTGCGGGACCCGGCCGGAGGCGGCCGGTCTCCTGTGAGAGCCCTTCAGGCTCGCTTCGGCGTCCCGCAGCCCCGGGCTGGGCGAAGAGGAAGCTGCTTCCGCGAGGCCGCTGGGTCTTCGGTAAGATCGTGGGCGCAGATCCCGCGGATGGAGGGGAGGTTGGTGGGCCGCTGCACAAAGACGCTCCGGGGTCGCAGTTGCGCCCGCCGAGGGCCGCGGAGTTGGGGGCGGGGAAGGCGTGTGCGGGAGGCGTGTAGGTGCCGAGGTGCGCGCGACGTGAGGCCGGGAGCGCCGCCTTGAGGGGTCGGGACGCGGGAGTGGGTGCGGGGGTAGAGGGGCTGTTGCCAGCCCCGGGGCTGACGTGGGCGAGAAGGTTTAAATGGCTCGAAGTCCTGGCTCCTCTGACCCCCGGGTTTCCTGACTTCCTGTGTGAGGGCAGCTCCCGCCCCGCCCCCAGGAAGGAGGGTGTCGGGGTGTGTGCTTCTGGTGTGCACGCGTGTGTGTGTGTGTGTGTGTGTGTGTTAAAGACTGGCTGGTGCCACCCTCCTTTCTCGCCGCCTGCCCGTAGCTGCTGTCTGCTGTAGGGTGTGCAAACCTCCGCCCACCCTTGTAGCCCACCTGGGGACTGTTGACCTTACCCTGGGCACTTTCATCTTTGCAGTCTTTAGAGGTGCCCCGCCCCTGCTGAATGCGTATTTGCTACTTTCCAACTCCTCTGGAACGTATCTTCTCAGAGTCCTTGAATTTAAAACATCCTCTTTACAAGCTTGCTGTCCTCTTCCCATCTTAGGGTCCTTGATTGCTTTCCAAGAGAATCAGCTGACCTGTGTGTGTTGTATCTTAAATTATTGTAGACCCTCTGCACATCCAGGGAAATTGGCACGGCCTTCAGTTCTAGGGATGTGTGTTGTTTTCCTTCTGGCTGCAGCAGCAGTTTTAAATACATTTGTAAAGGCTAAAAAAGCAAAATGTTTAAAGCATATCTTTATGGAAGTTCTAATGTCATTCCAAGTGAAGTGTTTGTTGTGGATAAAGGCTGTTAACACTGGTATTGCTTTATGGGTAAAAATGACATATGGAAGTAGTTTTATTGACCATTTGTGCACATATTGCTAAGGGGAGGTTATTGTAGAGAAAGGAGCACGAATGAAGAGTCACTTGGGTTCTGGTTTAGATTCTCCCACTCATTTCTAAAGGTGAGAGCTTGGAAGACTGAATGTTACAGTGAAAGGTTGTCAAAAAGTATCTAGTCCCTTGTCATGTCTCTTTCATATTTAAGGTTGCGAAATGGTGGCCTGGAGATGTATTTGCCCATATCCAGTGGTCTTTACCTGATCTGTAGGAGGGTGTATTAAAGAATGGGTCATCTTACTGTACCTTTTCTGGCCTGGCTTTTGTCAGTATTTGTCTTTCTCTTTGTTTTAAAAATGCTCCTGGAAACGTTTCAGAGCATGAATTGGGGAGCCCAGAGCAGTGCTTAAGAGCAGGCTGTAAAGACTTGACTGGAAGTCATGTAGCCTCAAGAGCCAGATAGGCTGGGCACTTATGTGTGACCCATGATTTGCATGTAGCTCCGCTGCTCTGGAGGTGTTTCTCTGTGGAAAGAATAAGGTAACAGATTGTGTATGTGTGTGTTTGTATGTATGTATATGCCCTAGTCTTTGTTGATAGACTTGTTTGTACTATATTAATCATAGTAGTTGGAGAAGATTACTAATTCACTAACTCTTAATGTCATCTGTAGTTGTTCATCTATAGTCAGTATTTAATATATATATATATATATATATATATATATATACACACATATATATATATATATATATATATATTTTTTTTTTTTTGGTTTGGTTAATCTTCACCTGAGAACTATTTTCCTCTTTTTTTTTTTTTTGAGAGAGAGAGACTGTGGAAGGGAGGGGGAGAGACAGAGAGATATCAAAGTGAGAGAGACACATCCATTGGTTGCCTTCCTGCCAGGGTTGGGGATCCAGTTACTACCTGCCCTTGATGCCCTTGATCTGAATGGAACCCTGGATCCTTCAGGATGCTCTCTCCACCGGGACAAATAGGCTAGGCTAGGGCATGTAACTTTAAATTTTTTTACTTACTATACCAGTTGTTGTAAGGTTCAAGTGATCATAGCAAATGCTGTAGAAAAACAACATATTATTTGTAGTTAATCACTTGGCTTTTCTTCCATTAATTAAAAATTGTTGAGTGCTTTTTGTAAAAGGTGGATAGAAAGTGGGCTCTAAAAATTTAAGTACTTTAAGTTATGTAGTTGACATTTCCAAGAATATAAGACTAATAAAAATTTTAAGTTGACCAAAACAATGAATATAGTGATGTGTAAAATTATTAAATGGTAGTACTAATATTTTGCTTATCTGAGAAAATTGGTACTAGGAAAAGCTTAAGGTGAATCTGCTTAAAACAGGCACTATAATTTTATAATAAGTAGTGGGAGAGGAAAGTGGATTTAAACTTTTATAACAGTTTTAGTTATATGTTGCAAAAATTGCAAATGTGCACTGTTTTGTGGAATGCATCAGATGTGAAAAGGTATGATGGTACCACATGGCATCATTGTACTTCAAATCCTGCTTTTTAAATCGTGCTATTTTGAGGAACTCATTGGGCCATTATCTTTGTGGTTTTTCTTTTCTTCAATTGTTAACTGGTCTAATTGTGCCACATCCTCATTTGTGGATGGCTTTGCAGTGATTTGGCTATTTTCCTATTACTTTTATTGACTTTATTGACTTAGTAAATATCCTCAGTTTCATTTTGCTGTTCATAAAGCTTTTTCTTGGAACAGAACTGCCAAATGCTGACATCTCTAAATGCTTCTCAGACTTTAATGTGCATGGGAATCATCTGAACTCTAACAAGCCCCTAGGTGATAACTCATGCTGCCCTTCTGCCCAGAACACAGATCACTGCTATCCAAGAGAAATAAATGCCAGTTGTCTGTGTAAGTTTGAAGATTTAAGTAGCTACATAATAAAAGTGGGGGAAAAAAACCTCAAGTGAAATAAATTTATCATTTTATCATGTAATCAATATGAACTTATTAATGATTTTTTTAATACTAATTCTTTTTTTCAAACTAAGTCTTCGAAATCTCATGTGTACTTGACAGCACATCAAGTTTGGATTAGTCACACATCAAATGCTCAATAGCCACATTTGGCTAATGGCTGCTGTATTGAACAGCACAGGCCTTGAATCTAGAATCTAGATCAATGCTATTTTCAGTGTATTTTTTTTGGATTGGTGCCATGAGCAACCTTTGGGAATTTGTTAGAAATGTAAATTTTGGGTCCCTACCTCATACCTCCTCTCTTTAGAATATCTGGGTTTCAGAGAACTTGTGTTTTGAAAGCTACAGGCTATGCTACACAATGTATATGTGGTATTCTGAATGGGATCCTACAACAGAAAAAAGTTTAATCGGGAAGAACTAAGGAAATCTGAATAAAGTATCAACATTATTATCAGTATTCATTGAATATGACAAATATACCATACCATAAGATAGTAGGGGAAATTGTGGACAGGGTATATGGGAACTCTCTGTACCATCTTTGCAATATTTCTGTAAATTTGAAACTTATCAAAAATAAAGGTTTTTTGTTGTTTGTTTTTTAAGCAGCTCTCCAGGAAATTCCATTGTTCACTAAAATTTTGAGGAGCAGTGATCTAGGTCACTAATATGACCTACACTAGTGGTCGGCAAGCTCATTAGTCAACAGAGCCAAATATCAACAGTACAACGATTGAAATTTCTTTTGAGAGCCAAATTTTTTAAACTTAAACTACATAGGTAGGTACATTGTTATTAACTTAATTAGGGTACTCCTAAGGCTTAGGAAGAGCCACACCAAAGGGCCAAAGAGCCGCATATGGTTCGCGAGCCATACTTTGCCGACCACGGATAACTGCAACTTGGGTGGGCAGAATGAAGGATAGTATTAGGTCTGGTAGGGTAATAATAACAGTATTTTTGTAATAAGAGCTAAAACTTATAAAGCACTTACTATGTGCCAGGCATTATGCCATGTGCTTTACACATATCCACACTAAATCTCCCAGTATGTGGACTGTCCTATTAATAAGCTTTTTATAAATGGAAAAAAACAAAAACAAAACTGATGCTCAGAGAGGTTCAGTGACTTAGGTCACATAGCTAGCAAGAGGCAGAGGCAGGGATTTTTGAGGAGAGACTAATTTTATAATCGATCAGTTCATTTGTGAGTTTTTTTTTACTCTCACAAATTTTGCTTCTTTGAGTAAGCAACAATTAGTGTGGATACTCTGTATCATTCCCTGTAGTTTATAAAGTACTTTTTTTCTTTTCATTCTCACAAGGATCTTGTGAGGTTTGTATTTTCTCCTTTGTTTTTCAAATAAGTTAGGATGCTCAGGGTCTGAGAGCTGATAGATGGCAAACCCTAGATATAAATTTCAGGCCTCTGACACTAAGTTCTGTGCTTTTTCCCTTTACTGAAGGAGAATTTAGAATATATTTTGAAGTTAGAGGGATATTTTTAAAAATTTGCTGAAAATAACTTGCATTTTGCAATGCATTAGTGATTTATTTAAAAATTCAATTTTATTGAGGTATAACATATACACTAAAATACACTAACATTCAGCAATTTAGAGAATTCACTCATACAGCAAGATGGGTGAATCTCAGAAGCATTATTTTAAGTGAAACAAGCCAGATATAGAAGGCTACACAATGTATGATTTGTGAATACTTTTCTGTCACAACTTCCATGAGTAAACAGTGTTTAGGGCAGCCGTGGGCAAACTACGGCCCGGATCTGGCCCGTTTGAAATGAATAAAACTAAAAAAAAAAAGAAAAGACCGTACCCTTTTATGTAATGATGTTTACTTTGAATTTATATTAGTTCACACAAACACTCCATCCATGCTTTTATTCTGGCCCTCCGGTCCAGTTTAAGAACCCATTGTGGCCCTCGAGTCAAAAAGTTTGCCCATCCCTGGTTTAGGGTGATGTTCTCTATCAAGATTTTGTTTTCTTTTTTCACATTTTCTCTTTGTATTTTCACAAGGATCTTTTGAGATTTGTATTGTTTCCTGTTTTACAGATGGACGTATCTGTAAATATGTTATTTTCAGCAAATTTTAAAAAATATCCCTCTAACTTCAAAATGTATTCTAAATTCTCCTTCAGCAATTAAGGCATTCACCAGATGATTTGTTTCCAATTTATGATTCTTATGAATAAAGCTGTAATGACTGTCCATGTAAGGCCTTTGCATGAACTTATTTTTTTTTTTTTCCTCTTGGGTAAATACCTAGATGAGGAATTGCTAGATTATATGGTAAATGTAGTTTAACTTTATAAGAAACTAGAGGCCCAGTGCACGAATTTGTGCACCTTGAAAGGAACTGTGGGCCGTGAGGCTGCGGTGGGCACAGGGGCAGGTCTTGGTTCATCCTCTATGCCCCTGCCCGGCCCCCTCGCCATGGCCTCTGGTCCCGTCTGTCGGCAGTCCTGCTCCCCACCCCCACCGCTCCCATGCACTGATGGCGCCAGCCCCACTAGCATCCGCTGATGGTGCAGAGCGATTGGGGCCAGAGCCAGCAGCGGGTGTGAGCAGCGGCTGCTGCCCTGATCGCCCCTCAGGACCAGGGGGAGGTGGAGAAGCCCTCAGGGGCTATTGGGGCTGGCAGCCACCGCTCACACCCACTGATGGTGCCAGCAGCGGGTGTGAGCGGCAGCTCCGACTCCTGCTGCTGGTGCAAGTAAAGAATTTTCAGTAACCACCAGAGGCTCACCCTGATGACAGTGACCGGTGCCCCACCTTGGTCTGGCTTCCCCGCTCACCTGCTCCACCATACTGCTGCAGCTGATGCCTGCCATGTTCCCTGCTCTGCTGCCTGCTGCCCACTCCTGCCATGTTCCGCATGCACCCCTTGGTGGTCAGCGCACATCATAGTGCCGGTTGTTTGGTTGTTCCGCCGTTTGGTCTATTTGCATATTAGGGTTTTATATACATACACTACTTGCCCGGTGCACGAAATTCGTGCACATTAAAAGGGAATTAATTAGAGAAAATATTTTAATATTGCTATTTGCCCTTTATAATAGATAGATATAGATTGCCAAAATGTTTTTCAAAGTGGCTATATCATTCTACATTCCCACCAGGGGATGAGAGTTTCAGTTGGTGTTCTCCTTACCAAATAAAAATACAGGTTATTTTCAGCAAAATTTAAATATCCTCTAACTTCAAAATATATTCTAAATTCTCCTTCAGTAAAGGGAAAAAGCACAGAACTTAGTGTCAGAGGCCTGAAATTTATATCTAGGGTTTGCCATCTATCAGCTCTCAGACCCTGAGCATCCTAACTTATTTGAAAAACAAAGGAGAAAATACAAACCTCACAAGATCCTTGTGAGAATGAAAAGAAAAAAAGTACTTTATAAACTACAGGGAATGGTACAGAGTATCCACACTAATTGTTGCTTACTCAAAGAAGCAAAATTTGTGAGAGTAAAAAAATACTCACAAATGAAGTAATCAATTATAAAATTAGTCTCTCCTCAAAAATCCCTGCCTCTGCCTCTTGCTAGCTATGTGACCTAAGTCACTGAACCTCTCTGAGCATCAGTTTTTTTTTCCCATTTATAAAAAGCTTATTGATAGGACAGTCCACATGCTGGGAGAATTAGAGTAGGTATCTGTAAAGCACATGGCATAATGCCTGGCACATAGTAAGTACTTTATAAGTTTTAGCTCTTATTACAAAAATACTGTTATTATTACCCAACCAGACCTAACACCATTCTAGTAGACGGATAGTGATATCTAGAAATTTTCATTTTCATTATAAGGGTTTTGTTTAACAGATTTATTGAGGTATAATTGCTGTATAATTAACTGTGCATATTTAAGTGTGTAATTTGATGAGTTTTCATATATGTATATACTTGTGTACCATCATCACCACTATTAAGATAATGAGTATATTTTTCACCTCCCCTCACAAAAAAATTTTATTGAGCCTCTTTGTAATCTGCTTTCTGTCACTATAGATTAGTTTGTATTTTCTAGAATTTTATGCAGATAGAATCTTTAAAGTATGCACTCTTGTTTGAATTTTTTTCATTCAGCAAATTGTTTTGAGATTCATCCAGATTGTTTTTTGTGTATCAGTAGTTCATGTGTGGATATACTACAACTAGTGTATCCACTTACCTGTTGATGGACATTTGGGTTGTTCCCAATTTGGGGCTGTCTATATTATAAAAATCCAGTGGCCCTAACGCTGTAACAACCAAGACCAGTGCAGGAGCGTGGGGCTGCATGTGCAGGTGGGCCGGGCTGCGTGCGCTGGGCTTCTAGAAATAAAGCTGTTGTGAACATTCACATATAGATCTTTGTGTTATCATTTCTTTGGGTAAATAGCTAGGAGTAGAATCCCTGGATCATATAGTAGATAAATGTTAAATGTTTTTCCAAAGTGCTTTTACTATTTTACATCTCTACCAGCAGTGGGTAAGTTCTAGTTGCTCCACATTCTCAAAACCACTGGTATGATCAGTCTTTTAAATTTTAGCCATTCTAATAGTATGTATTCTTTGTGGTTTTGATTTGCATTTTCCTAATGACTAAAGATTTTGGGCACCTTTTTATGGGCTTATTTACCATCTGTCTATCTTCTTTGGAAAAGTATCTGTTTATATCTTTTGCCGTTTTTGTTGGGTTATTTGTGTTATTGACTTTGTACAATTCTTTATATATTCTAGATATGAGTTTGTTGGAGATATGTGTTCATGAGGGATAATGAGCTATAGTTTTTTTTTTCTTACAAGGTCTTTGGTTTTGACATGACGGTAATGCTGATCTCATAGAATGAGTTGGGATGCTTTCCCTCTTTCAGTTTTCTTTGAGAAGTTTGTAGAGAGTTTACATTTTTTTTTCCTTACATTTTTGGTAAAATCACTGGTGAGACATCTGGGTCTTTGTGGGAAGATTTTAAAAGACAGATTCAAGCCTTTTGCAGCCAACGTAGAAGCGTCAATGGTCAAAATGAAGTTCAGTCTCTTTGTGACTTCTGACTGGATCAAGAACTGTAAAAGTAATTTCAGTGCACCTTCCCACATTTGCAGGAAGATTTTGTGTTTTCTTTCCGAAGAACTGAGAGAGAAGTACTGCAGTGTTCAATCCATGCCCATCAGAAAGGATGATGAAGTTCAGTTTGTTCAAGGACATTACAAAGGGCAGCAAATTGGCAAAGTAGTCCAGGTCTAGAGAATGAAATATGTCTGTTGTGCCCAGATTTCAAAGTTCCCAAGACCTCCAGGGAGCCATTCAGTCCGATGCAAAAGCAAAGAGTCATTTATTTCAAACCTAGGTTTGGCTCCCCTGCCACGCTCACCGATGCAAAGGTAAGCTCCAGTGGCCAAGAGAGAGAGAGAGAGGCCTGATGGGACGGGGTTTTAAAGGGGGGTGGAGTGAGGGCAGGAGAGGGGACTGTGGGCCCCGCCGATTGGCCAGGCGCGAGTTGGTACAGGATGTGGTCATAGTGATGGCGTGCACTTCCCTTGATTATTATTGGTTAGTCCAGAGAAATCCTGGGTGTGGCTAGCAGCAGCTTCTTCCCGTGAGGAAGCACATGGCACCGTCCCAAAATGGAGGACCCAAGGCAAGATGGAGGGCGCACGTGGCTCTGTCCCAAGATGGAGGACCCAAGGCAAGATGGAGGGCGCAGTCCTTGTCCGGCTCCTGCTGCTGCCGCTCGAACTCGCCACAAGGCAGGATGGCCCTCCCGCACAGCACCCGCAGCTGGCCTGCGGGCAGACTGGGACTCCAGTGCATCTGGGCGGCACAGGCCCAGCAAACGGGGTGCGGCCAGTGGAGTGGCCCAGCTCCGGAGGAGCGGCATCCGCTCGGAGCAGGCCCGGCCCACGGGGCCGGTGCACTGCAGCATGGCGGCCTCCCCGAGCTAGGGCACGCGCCCCACTCCGCTGCTGCCGCTGCTGCACTGGGCCCGGTCCGGGGGGCAGCGGGCGGGTGGCAGCCCGCGCCGGGCTCCCGCCGTGGGCCGGGGAGCCAATGCCCCCCCCATGGGGCCCAGCGGTCGGTCGGCCCACGCAGGCCCCGGTCCCCCTGACCGGGCCCCAAGGGCCGCATGGACCCCTGGCCCCAGCGCGGGCAAGCGGGGAGCCGACCACGAGGGAAGGGAGGAAAGAGCCAGGCGGTGAGGCCTTCCGCTCCCCCGTGGTCGGTCGCCGCCCGGCCCCACCCCTCGGCCCGCCGCTGGCCACCACGCAGCCGGTCAGGACACTCGGACCTGCTCCGGGGAGGCCAGGCCCCACGGCGGGCGCGGAGGGATTTCAGAGCCCAGCAGCCAGACTCCTCCTCCCGCACCGCCCGGAGAGGCGGGCGGTGCGCCTTTCAATGTCATCTTCATTAAATGAGTGCAGAAGCTAATGGGACAACTGTTCATGTGGGCATTTACCCCAGCAAGGTGTTTATCACTAGACTAAAGCTGGTCAAAGACTTCACAAAGATCCTTGAATGGATAGCCAAATCTCACCAAGTAGGAAAGGAAAAGGGCAAATACAAGGAAGACACAATTGAGAAATGCAGGACTAAAGTAATCCTCTATTCAACTTTCATTAAAAACTTAAAAAAAAAAAGACATTCAATGTTTATTTTCTTTTGTGAATCCTCATCCAAGGATATTTTTCCATTGATTTTTAGAGAGATTGTAAGGAACAAGGGGAGTCAGAGAAAGAGAAACATCAATGTGAGAGAGACACATTGATTAGTTGCCTCCCGCACTGGCCGGCCTGGGCTGGGGGATCAAGCCTGAAACTGAGGAATTGAATCTGAGACTCTTCAGTCCTCGGGCTATGCACTTAGTCAAACTGGCTAGGGCAAGACAGTCAATATTTTTAATAGATACAGGGCTCTTTGGATTATCTCTTTCTTCTTAAGCAAACTTTGGTAATTTGTCTTTCAAGAAATTTGTCCAGTTTATCTAAGTTGTTGAATTTGTTGACATAAAGTTCATAATCTTATCTTTCTTTTGATGTCTTTAGAATCTCTAGTATGTCTCTTGTCTTATTCCTGATATTGATAATTTGTGTTTTTCTCATTTGTTCTTGATCAGTTTGGCCAGATTATCAGTATTACTGATGTTCTCAAAGACCCAGCTTCTGGTTTTATTGATTTCCTCTAACATTTTACTGCTTTTTATTGATTTCTGCTCTGATGTTTAGCATGTCCCTTCTGCTTACTTTGGGTTTATTTTGCTCTTTTTCATTTAGTTTCTTAGAGTAGAAGCTTACGTCGTTGATTTGAGACCTTTCTTCTTTCCTAATATGGGCATTTAGTGCTATAAAATGTTCTAAGTACTACTTTAGCTACATCTCACAAATTTTGAAATGTCATTTTTTTCATTTTCATTCAGTTCAGATTTCCTGTTTGATTTCTGCTTTGACTGCCGAGTTACTCAGAAAGTGTTGTTTAGATTCTAACAACAAATTTGGGGGTTTTAAGATATCTTTTTATTAATTTATAATTTAATTGTCAGAGAAAACACTTTGTATGATTTCAGTTCTTTTAAATGTATTGAAATTTGTTTTATGGCCCAGAATATAGTCTAAAGAAAATATGTTTATTACAAACCGCAGAGCTGGCTGTACCATTTAGCATTCCCATTAGCACTGTTTGAGTGTTCCAGTTGTTGGTATTCTTGTCAGCACAGATTGGCCGCCTCCTGCACACCCCACACTGGGGAAGGCCACAACCTGGGCATGGGCCCGACCAGAAAAAGAATCGCAATCCCCGGCACACAGGTAGACGACGCTCAGCCACTGAGCCAGGTTGGCCAAGTTGTATTGTCGTCTTAAAAAAATAACTTTATGTATTGTAGTTGGTTTGTAGTTATATCTTATTTTGGTTTTAATTTGCATTATTGGGTTTTTAATGTTTTATAAAACAATTTAAACTTGGATAAAAATTAAGAATCATGGAATCTTTTTCTTTTTTTAAAATATATTTTTATTGATTTCAGAGAGGAGGGGATAGGGAGAGGGAGAGAGAGATAGAAACATTAATGATGAGAGAGAACCATTGATTGGCTGCCTCCTGCACACGCAGGGATTGAGCCTGCAACCCTGGCATGTGCCCCGACTGGGAATTGAACTGTGACCTCCTGATTCATAGGTCAGTGCTCAACCACTGAGCCAAGCCAGCCCGGCAAGTTTTTTTTTTTTTTTTTTTTTTCCAGTAGAGGACAGAAAGCTTGGAGGGATTGGTAGTGTAGTTCATTATTTGTTTGCTACATACAAGCTGCTTTACAGTTTTCCAGAAGTTTGAATGTTTATTTGCTTTTTAATACAGTTGTTCATATGGAAAATAACACAATAATAAAATAAGAATACACGAATAAACTGTTTTGTGTATTCACAACTGTAAACCCACTTTTACCCCACCGTGTATTTACATTGATGGAGGATCTGTAAAAGCTTTGTGAAGATTTTAGTGACTTCTAGGTTATGGGTAGACAAGGATAAGGTGATTTAAATAGTATTCTCCAGTGACTCTTTATTGTGGTAATATATGCCTGTAATACTTCATTGTCTGTATATACCACTTTTTTTTTTTAAAGCTATCCATCCACCTATGGACATTAGATTTGCTTCCACCTTTTTGGCTATTGTGAATAATATTGCTATGAACATGGGTGTTCATATATCTGTTCAAGTCCTTGCTTTCAATTCTTTTGGATGTATATCCAGTAGTGGAATTGCTGGATCATATGGTAATTTTATCTCTAATGTTTTGAAAAAAAATCGATGCTGATTTCCCAGTGGCTATACTGTTTACATTCCCACCAGCAATGAACAGGTGTTGTTACCACAAGGGAGTGGGGGTGGGTGAGATGCAGGAAAAAAATTATATGAACTATAAAAGAAGTTAATTTCTTTCTGCTTTTAAAAACTGATTATTTTTAGAAAGTTCTTATTAGAAAATTGAAATATGGGACTTAGGTGTTGAGGGTTTGGAAGGAAAAATCCATTGATTGGAGTGCATTTAGAAGGAAGTAAAGAGAAAACTAAAAAAAAAAGTGTAGAAGCAGAATGATCATCATAAAAGGGTGGTTTTAAAGGTTATTGTGAAGCTATTTTCCATAGGTGGTAGTTTTTGATGAAATAGAGTCTTAAGGAAAAGGAAGTTAACCTTTTTGCTCAAGAAAAGAATTATTTTTGTTCCTTAGACTTTTTACTGATTTTAAGTTGTTTTTTTTCTTGGTATCCTACATCATCATATTAAAACTCTTAGTGTGTGCAAGTGGCTCTTAAGGGATTAAAACCCTGATTAATCTTTACTGTTTTCTGGTCTGAAAGGGAGCTTGATCAGGGCTCTTTATTAAAGTACTGAGTTTGTGGCCGAAACCGGTTTGGCTCAGTGGATAGAGCGTCGGCCTGCGGGCTGAGGGGTCCTGGGCTCGATTGTGGTCAGGGGCATGTACCTGGGTTGCGGGCATATCCCCGGTGGGAGATGTGCAGGGGGCGGCTGATCGATGTTTCTCTCTCATTGATGTTTCTGGCTCTCTATCTCTCTCCCTTCCTCTCTGTGAAAGGTCAATAAAATATATTTATAAAAAATAAATAAATAAATAAAGTACTGAGTTTGTGAAAATTTTTTTGAATACAATAGGTTTCTCACTTTCTGCTCTGTTATATATTAACTGGGTCATGTTTAAGAGATTATTTTTAGAATGATTTTGAAGATTTAACAGACATTGATAATGAAGAACCCTAATACCTCTTAAATAATTGTAATTTGTGTTTAAGTGAGAAAAAACAGGCACTGTAATTCTCCATAAATGTGGTATTTATAAGTAAAGAACAAAAGAAATGTGAGTTTATTTAAATTATTTAAACGTGGGACAACATTATGTAAGAAATATTAATCAGAATATTAAATGTGCATATCACTTTTATTTTTATTTTTTTAAATTAATAAATCTTTATTGTTCAGATTATTACAGGTGTTCCTCTTTTTTCCCCCCATAGCTCCCCTCCACCTGGTTCCCACCCCACCCTATGCCCTTACCCCCGCCACTGTCCTCATCCATAGGTGTAAGATTTTTGTCCAGTCTCTTCCTGCACCCCCTACACCTCCTTCCCCCTAAGAATTATCAGTCCACTCCCTTTCTATGCCCCTGCTTCTATTATATTCACCAGTTTATTCTGACTTAATTTTTAGGGTCACTTGTTGATAAATATTTATTTGTTGTCACTTTATTGTTCATAATTTTTATCTTTACCTTTTTCTTCTTCCTCTTCTTAAAGAATATCCTTCAGCATTTCATATAATCCTGGTTTGGTGGTGATGAACTCCCCTAGCTTTTTCTTGTCTGAGAAGCTCTTTATCTGACCTTCAATTCTAAATGATAGCTTTGCTGGGTAGAGTAATCTTGGTTGTAGGTTCTTGCTATTCATCACTTTGAATATTTCTTGCCTCTCCCTTCTGGCCTGCATGGTTTCTGTTGAGAAATCAGCTGACAGTCGTATCGGTACTCCCTTGTAGGTAACTGTTTTTCTCTTGCTGCTTTTAAGAGTCTCTCTTTGTCTTTAGCCCTTGGCATTTTAATTATGATGTGTCTTGGTGTGGTCCTCTTTGGATTCCTTTTGTTTTGGGTTCTCTGCGCTTCCTGGACTTGTAAGTCTATTTCTTTCATCAGGTAGGGGAAGTTTTCTGTCATGATTTCTTCTAATAGGCGTTCAGTATCTTGCTCTCTCTCTTCTTCTGGCACCCTGATAATTCAGATGTTGGTACGTTTGAAGTTGTCCCAGAGGCTCCTTAAACTATCTTCATATTTTTGGATTCTTTTTTCGTTTTGCTTTTCCGGATGGGTGTTTTTTACTTCTTTGTATTTCAAATCTTTGACTTGATTCTTGGGATCCTCTAGTCTGCTGTTGGATCTTTGTATATTATTTTTAATTTCAGTCAGTGTATGTTTAATTTCTGACTGGTCCTTTTCCATTTTTTTGGCATTCTCATTAAGATCCTCGAAGGTCTCACTAAGTTCCTTGGAGGTTCGTAAGATTCTTGAGTAACCTTATAACTGTGGTTTTGAACTCTATGTCCTCCATTAGTTTGCTTTCCTCCATTTCTTTCATTTGTGACATGTTTCTTTGTCTCCGCATTTTTGTCTGACTGCGGGGACTCGCTGTGTCTACAATGGAAGAACTGCTGTGTTGGAGACATCCTTATGGGGTAGGACTTGCTTCAGTGGGGCTTTGGTGCTCACTGAGTCTGCTTCTTGAGTGTGTCCCTTAGGGATGTGAGGAGTGGAAATCTGGTATCTGACCAGGGGTACCCTGGCTCCTGGATCTCCAAGTCAACCACTGTGTGAGTCCACCCAGCAGGAGCTACAGTGATATCAGCAGATTTCTCCTCTTTGTTTGGGGTTTGGAAGTTTTGGAGCTCTCTAACCCAGCTGCAGTTTGTTAGGTTAGGCTGCAAAAGCACAGGTGATTCCTTTGCGCTGCTGCGCACAGCTTGGGAGGAGATGTAAATTAAGTGGGACGGGCTCTCAGAGAATCACCAGGGCGGAGCAAACAGCAATGGCTATCGTCAGCTGTCTCTGGGACTCCGCATCTCTGTGTCCCCGAGTCCCCCGATCCCACAGCAACAATGATCCCTGTGAGCAGCTCTGTGAGAAAGTCACCTTCGCTTTCTGACCACTGCAAGACAGTCCCGTTTCTCCCCGTAGGAGCCTGGTGCCCCAGCATCTCACCGTAAATGAGTTCAGTGGGTTTGAGAGCTGGTATCCCCTTCCGATTGAAAAAAACTGCGCACCCAGGTGCAGCCTGGTTCGCGTGTCTCTGTACCTCTGTTCTTGGCGCCTCTGCACCTCCTACCTGGTCTCAGTGCACTTTTTTCTTTCCTTCTAATTGTAGAACTTCCACTTGGCCAGCTTTCCCGTGGTTCTGGATGATAGCTGTTTTGTCTTATAGTTGTAGTTTTAATGTTGTTGTGGGGGGCAGCACATACAGGTTTATACCTTATGCCACCATCTTGGTTCTCTTGTGCATATCACTTTTAATTTGAGGTAAAGTTAAGAAGACAGTTGTCTAATAATAAGAAACATTTAAATCAAGTACTTAAAATCCAAATGGGGGAGTTTGAAGGTTCAATATGGCACTACAAGATACTCCAGGCTCATCTTGTATATTTCATTCCCTAGTACTAGAATCAGCCATTTCACCAAAGAGCCTTAGTTCCTTTATTTGGAGAATGGTATTAGAAGCCAAATCTGGGTGCTACGTGTGCTTGCTGCCTCTAGGCTGTCATTTTTACAGACAGCGAGGAAACATGTGTACTAAGAGATGTTGCTGGAAGGAGGACCTAGCCTTTGGTGGATCTGCCTAGGGCCGACTGGTAGTATGTGGATTCTTGACTTCGTGCAGGAAAAATTTCACAACATGAGTCCAGGTGACTATGAGGGAATGTTTATTAAAGCTGGGGACAGTAAAACAAGAAAGGGCTTATTCCTAGAGAAGAAGCAATAGGAGAGCTGAGGCTGGGCTGCCCTAGCTCTTGAGAAGTCAGAGAAAAGGGGGCTTTGGGAACAGCTTCAGAGGTGGGCCTGCTGCCACCCATTGCTCTATTGGTTGTAAGTCTCATGGGGCGTCCATTAGAGTTTAGAAGATGCCTGTGGGGGAGAGGGGAAAGGGAATGGTATGGGCTGCTTCCCAAAGAGAGTGAGTACTGAGTCCTTTGTCTTGAGGCTTTAATCTCTTTCTTGCAGGTGGGAATCTTAGGGTCAGTCTCAAGGGAGGGTTTCAGCAGAATATTCATCAGTTTTCTAGGTGTGCTTCTCTAGGGCCCTGATCTCCACCTATTGGTCAGTGTTAGGCAAGGGGTCCTTAGTCATTGCAGCTGGTCCTGGTGTCACTCTCTAGTTTTGTTGCTTTTCCGGGTCTGTAGCTGATACAGTTGAGGCCTAGATGTTATTTCTAGGGAGGTGACTTTCTGTATCTGCTGTAAATTGCTCTGCCAGTTAGTTCAGCTATCTGTCTCAGTTTCCCTATTCCACATGTCCTGCCTTATTGAACTATCTCATAGACATGTTTCTGCAATTTTTATAATGTAATCACCTGTATCTATGGTAAACTAAAAATGGGCTCATTGATTTCATACTGGTGTCTCCAAGTCTAATCCATTACCACATAGATTACTCTAGCCTTCTCCCTTTGCTTGTCTATAAATTTCTACTCCAACACTGAGAAATCTGGTTCCTACTACCCACATTCCATTTACTTAATTATTCAGCTCCAGCATATATGTATAGCAGTATCAGAATTTCTTTTTTAGTTATTTGTTTGTTTTTTAAAATATATTTTTAATGATTTCAGGGAGGAAGGGAGAGGGAGAGAGAGATAGAAACATCAGTGATGAGAGAGAATCATTGATTGACTGCCTCCTGTGTGCCCCCCACTGGGGATTGAGCCCACAACCTGGGCATGTGCTCTTGACCAGAATTGAACCCGGGACCCTTCAGTCCACAGGCCGGTGCTCTATCCACTGAGCCAAATCAGCAAGGGCCAGTATCAGAATTTTTAATTTACACTCATTTGGGAAACTTTTTTTTATTTTTTTATTTTATTGATTTTTTTACAGAGAGGAAGGGAGAGAGATAGAGAGTTAGAAACATCGATGGGAGAGAAACATCGATCAGCCGCCTCCTGCACATCTCCCACTGGGGATGTGCCCACAACCCAGGTACATGCCCTTGACCGGAATCGAACCTGGGACCTTTCAGTCCGCAGGCCGACGCTCTATCCACTGAGCCAAACCGGTTTCGGCGGAAACATTTTTATTTACTACAACACATACTTATTAGCAGTCCCTTTGCCTATATTCTTATACACCCCACTTATTTCCTATGTTAATTAGGTCAGCATCTTTCCCTTCCTCCCCTTCAGTGAGATCGATCCATATATTTGTAATCCTGCTAGACTAGCATGTCACATCTACATTCCATCCTGGGATTTCCCTAACCTCGTAACAGTTTTTAAAAATTTTGCATACATTGAAGTTCAGACTTTGTGTTGTAATGATTAATGGGTATGAAAGTCTCCCTCTTCTCCTCCCACTCCCAGTAATCACTGTCTCTATAGTTTTGACTTTTGCAGAATGCCATATAATTGAAATCATTCTGTATATGGCTCTTTCAAACTGACTTCTTTCACTTAGCAAAATATATCTAAGCTTTATTTGTGTTTATTCTTGACTTGATATCTCATTTCTTTTTATCACTGAACTAGAGGACCGGTGCACAAAAATTTGTGCACTTGGCGGGGGGAGGGGGGTGTCCCTCAGCCTGGCCTGTGCCCTCTCGCAGTCTGGGACCCCTCAGGGGATGACCACCTGCTGGCTTAGGCCCGCTCCCTGGGGAATGGGGCCTAAGCTGGCAGTCAGACATCCCTCTGGCAGTTCGGGAGCCCTCGGGGGATGTCCACTTGCCAGCAGGGTGCAGGCCTAAGCTGCAGTTGGACATCCTTAGTGCTGTTGTAGAGGCAGGGATGGCTCAAACCATCACTGCTGTACTGGCAGCAGTCAGCCTGGCTTGTGGCTGAGCAGAGCTCCCCCTGTGGGAGTGCACTGACCACCAGGGGGCAGCTCCTTCCTTGAGCGTCTGCCCCTTGGTGGTCAGTGTGTGTCATAGTGACCAGTCATTCCAAATCATTCTGCTGTTAGGGTCATTTTGCATATTACCCTTTTATTATATAGGATATAGGCCTGTTGCATGGGTGGGAGGGCCAGCTGGTTTGCCCTGAAGGGTTTCCCGGATCAGGGTGGGGGTCCCGCTGGGGTGCCTGGCCAGCCTGGTTGAGGGGCTGATGGGGGTTTGCAGGCTGGCCACAGCACCTTCAGGGTGGGGTCCCCGCTGGGGTGCCTGGCCAGCCTGGGTGAGGGGCTGATGGCTGTTTGGAGGCTGGCCAAGCCCCCTAGCAGGGACCCTCATCCCATGAGGGTATGGCCAGCCTGGGTGAGGGGCTGATGGCTATTTGCAGGACGGCCACGGCCCCCAGCCACCCAAGCTCCCAGTGGAGGCTGGCTGGAAGCAGGTATCTGGGATTTATTTGTCTTCTATAATTGAGACTTTGTTGCCTTGAGCGGAGGCCACAGCCCGCAAGAGCAGGTGGGAAGCTTGGCTTCCTCCATTGCCGGGGCTACCAAGCCTTCTGCTTGCTCCATCTCCGTGGCTGCCGGCTGCCATCTTGGTTGGGTTAATTTGCATATAGTTGCTCTGATTGGCTGGTGGGCGTGGCTCGGGGCATAGTGGAGTTAATGTCAGTTTGCATGTTTCTCTTTTATTAGATTAGATAATATTCCATTACAGTTAATCCTTTCTCCTATTGAAGGACATCTTGTTTGCTTTTAGTTTTTAGAAGTTATAAATAAAGCTGCTATAAACATTTGCTGTAGGACTTTTTGTGGAAATAAATTTTCAACTCATTTGGTTAAATACCCAGGAGTGTGATGGTATGGTAAGACCATATTTATCTTTGTAAGAAACTGCTAAACTGTCTTCCACAGTGGCTGTACCATTTTGCATTCCTACCAACAATGAATAAAAGTTCCTGTTGCTCTACATCCTCACCAGCATTTGGTGTTTTCAGTTTTTTTTTTTTAGCCATTCAAATGGGTATGTAAGGGTATCTTGTTTTAATTTGCAAATGCTTAATGACATGATATTCATATTTTTTCACATGCTTACTTGCCATGTTTTCTTTCATGATGTGTTTTTTCAGATCCTTTTTTCCATGTAAAAATTTTGGTTCATTTTGTTGAGTTTTAAGAGTTCTTTGCATATTTTGGCTACAAGTCCTTCATCAGAGGTCTTTTGCAAATATTTTCTCTTCCTGTGGTTTGTTTTCATTCCCTTAGTGTCTTTCACAGATCAGAAGTTTTAAATTTCAATAAATTTCTACTTAATAGTTTCTTCGTGGATCATGCATTTGGTGGGTATATTTAAAAATTCATTGCTGATTCTAAGGTCATATTTTTTCCTTTTTAAATTGGAATATTTTCTCCATTCTTGTATCCAAGAAAAAGTCATGCTCACGCATTTCTGACTAAGAAAGGCTTCATGGCACAAATATTCCTAAAATACCTCGTGCACATGTCATTTTTATTGAAATATGCTTGCTTCCCCAAACATTTCTTTGGTTGTTTTCCCATTTTTGTTTCAGATTTAAGTCTTGGTTTTGAGTTTCCTTTACTAGTTTACACTTGACTGTGTTCTCTGCTGCTTTCCAGTTGCCCAATCATTTCCTGTGTCCTTTCTCCTGTTCTATTTTTGCTATTTCTTTATGGCCAGAATAGTTTATAATATTAATTATTTTCTTTACTTCTTTAGGCCTAAAGAAATGCTTTACATATCTTTTATTCTTAGAAAACAGGGATCATGCATTAAGAAAAAAACACTTAAGTGCCTTATAATGGCTGGCCTCTGATGTCTTGTTAACTGTACAGTTTACAGAATTATTTGGTGGAGTAATTTCTATCACTGGAATTGTTCTTAACATTTTTGTTGTGCTCATTAAGCTTAATTGATTTCTTTAGCTGAGTCCTGTTCAGGGATTGTTAATTTTAAACAAGTACTTTTAAAACTGCTTGGAGGACTTAGTAAATTGTGGTATTTTAAGTTGGTTAACATTTTCATGTGAAGCTGTGTTAACATTTTATCGTTCGTAGTATTAGAATTGCTAAATAGGCTATACCTATATATGGGACTTAAATTGTAAACTTATTAATTATGAATATATTTACTATATTTTTCTTAAGATTTTGTTTACTTTTTTGATATAGTTAGTAAGGACACCATACTGAGAGATATAGTTGACTAAGTGGATGTCCTGGAGGAGGAAGATAACATTTGCTGAGCTGTGTAATTTGTGGAGGAAAATATGAGAAAAATTGGCAGACAGAAAGGAGGAGGCTATTAGATTTTAAAATATCATAATAGAAAGTTCTGAATCTGACTTGGAGGAAGAGAAGTAAAAGATATAAGGAGTTGTGTGTTTGTATGTCTATTCTTGTTGAAAATGAGAGGTGTGCAAAGCCTACATAGGTATTTTTGAAACTGCAAAGAAAAGCAGTTGGTTGGTACTGGGCAGTACCTATGCAAAAACTTTACTTGTACTGGTTAGGTACTTAGTAGTTGTAAGTGTGTGTGTTGTGTGTGTGTGTGTGTGTGTGTGTGTGTGTGTGTGTGAGAGAGAGAGAGAGAGAGAGAGAGAGAGAGAGAGAGAGAGAAAGAAAGAAAGAGAGAGAGAGAGAGAGAGAGAGAGAGAGAAAGAGAGAGAGAGAGAGAGAGAGATGAATATGGATGCACGAGTGTGATGATGAGTTCAGAATATATTTCAATTAGAGGAGTGTTTTTGCTCAGTAGGTGCTATAGTTGAATAAGATTCTAACCAAAATACTTGCGAGGGTAACAGGATAAACCAGTGGTTCTCAACCTTGTCTGCACATTAGACTCACCTGGGAATCTTTTTAAAATCCTGATTTCTGGGCCTCATCCTCTGGAAATTCTGTTTCTTTGTTACTAATGTTGTGGCCTCACCCCATTAACAAAGAAACAGAATTTCCAGAGGAGTAACAAAGAAACAGAATTTCCGGAGGATGAGGCCCAGAAATCAGGATTTGAAAAGATTCCCAGGTGATTCTAATGTGCAGCCAAGGTTGAGAACTACTGGGATAAACACTGCTCAACCTAATTAAAGAGAATAATCCACACGTTTGGGGAATGGATGAAGAAACAAGCCAAAACTATATGTTTTAATACAGCTTATGTTTTTAAAAGTATGTAAGTTATTCACACATTTGCAGATAATTTTCACTGAGATCTAAGTTTTTAGAGCTACTCCATAGTTATTTTAATTTTCTTTGACTCCATAGTGTATAATAAGGCTTTTATTTTTATTTTTACTTTATCTAACTTTTTCTAGACCTTGGATTGTAATACATAATTTTTGCTATGTGATTTTCTAGAAGTTTATAATTTTACTAGAAGTCGGATGCATGAAATTTGTGCAGGAGTAGGCCTTCCTTTCGCTGGCTGCCAGCACCGGTTTCCCTCTGGCGGCTGGCAGGCGCACCCAGGACTCGGCCTTCACTGAGTCCTGGGCTTCCCTCGCAGCCCTGGCTTCCTCCGGAAGGTCGTCCGGAATGACGTCTGGTCTAATTACACTTTCATTATTATAGATTAGCATTATTATAGATTAGCCTCTCTTAGGGGCTTCACCATTTCATTCCTCATCTATCCCAGTATTACCTAGAAATCTATCTCAGCTCCTGTTCTCTTATTACATTGTGCCCACTTTTGCTCATGCCATCTGCCTTGTTATCTAACTACCTTTTTTGCATAGGTAGTCTTTTGACTACTTGTCTTCCTTGTCCTCACAGTTCTCATTGCCTTTAACTAAAACTGTAGATTGGATGTCTCATGTTGAACATGGTTAAATTGGCTTCTTTATCTTTCTTCCTAACACCTCCTTCTTCTAGTCACTGGGGAAGGTGTAGTTATAAAACCTGGCAGTGAAAGAGATGGAACATAGACCTTTAACCCAGTGTTGCTTCCCACCCCACAGCCCCTCTCTGACTAGCATGAAATCATACAGTTTACTTGTTATTCGTCATACTTTTCTCCATTCCTACGGATAAATGTTTGACCAATTATAGTATGCCTGAGCTACAATAATTTTCTGCATGTACCCTTACTTGTTTCACTATCTTCAAAGGTATTTCTTAAGTTATTTCATTACTTCCTGGAAAGAAAAAGAAAAAAAAAAAACAACACACCACTGGAGGATAAATATCTCAGTCTGGAATTTTGAAAAGTAGTGAAAAAGATATGTAGGTAAAAAGATTAAAGCACATAGTGACTAATGTCCCAGTAATGCATGAAAATAAAGGTTGGGCCTTTGGAAGGTTAGAATTTCTATTTACTGTGAGGGGATATACCATGTGGATTTGCCAGGGCTGGGGTGGGATAGAGATAGGAAGCGGATTTTGGGATGGTAAGTTCTAGGTATTAAAACACCAAGTAGATTTGGCTATTGTTTGTAGTCACTTTTAATCTAGAAGAATCTCCCTTTTTCATTTTTTTATGAAATTGAATTTTTTTAAAAAGAATTCAGGTCTGTTGTCTAATAGAATGTCTCACATTCTGGATTTGTTTGTATCCTAATGATTAGCGGTAAGGTTAAACCTTTTTTTGGCAAGAGTACAATTTAGGTGACATTGTAACATCTTGTTGCATCCCCTTAGGAGGCATATATATTATCAGGTTGTCTATCCCACTGTTGGTGTTGGTAAGTTTGATCACTTGGTATATTTCCCCATTTATAATTAGTAAATAATCTGTGGGGAAATGTTAGGGCTCCCAATAACTTTCAATATGCGTTTTCATTCTCTTTAACCACTCACTACATAAACTTGAAAAATAGTTGTAATTTTAACAATTTTACAAGAGTTGTTTCTCATGTTAGAAGTTTAAAAAGGTATTCTTTTTTTTTTTTTAAATATATTTTATTGATTTTTTACAGAGAGGAAGGGAGAGAGATAGAGAGTTAGAAACATCGATGAGAGAGAAACATCGATCAGCTGCCTCCTGCACATCTCCCACTGGGGATATGCCCGCAACCCAGGTACATGCCCTTGACCGGAATCAAACCTGGGACCTTTCAGTCCGCAAGCCGACGCTCTATCCACTGAGCCAAACCAGTTTTGGCTAAAAAGGTATTCTGTCAGAATAAAAATAAGAGGCAGAAATGAAGTTGAGACAATGTGGAAATGAAGTAGGAGAGGCAATGGTAAAGTGTACCTGTGTTTGTAGGATGTTGCTGACATGGTGGTGGCATATAAAATAGTACTGTGTTCCTTGCAGACAAAAAGTTATGCTTCTAAAATGTGAGCAGCATTGTACTTATAGCTTTCTTTAAGCAATTCTGACCAAAGTTAATGAACTTTATTTTTTTTTATAGGTTTAAGTTAATACTGGATATTTCTGTTTCCTTCTAAGGTAAGTTTTATTTTTATTTTTGAAACAACATTACTGTATTAAATTTGTTATTCACGTAGTTTGTCTAGAAAGTAAATTTTAGTTACTGATGTATCACTAACTTATTTATCAACGGGGCTTATGGGGTTATCTGTCACAGAGAATAATTATCCTCAGGGGAATGCTTATTAGTTACTGCACATACAGCATACAGTACTTGGGTGCTGAGGAAAATTGGCAGGTTGCCATGGGACCTTGGGTAAATATTTTTGGTATGCTTAATATTCAGAATTGCTAAGAATTGCTTTGGGTTGAGTGTATTAGTTTCCTAGGGCTGCTGTAATAGAGTGCACAAAGTGAGTGGCTTAAAACAACAAAAATTTATTCTCTCACAGTCTGGAAGCTGGCTGTCCAAAATAAAGGCATCAATAAGTCTGCTCTCCCTCTGAAGGCTCTAGGGGAGGGTCCTTTCTTGCTTCTTCCCACCATCCTTGGCATTTTGGCTTATACCTCAATCACTCCAATTTCTGCCTTTGTGTTCAAATGGGCTTTTTTCTTCTGGGTCTCCTCTCATGGTTTTCAAATCTCCCTCTTCTTATGAAGACACCAGTCATTGGATTTTGGGGCTCGCCCTAATCGTGTGTAAGTTCATCTTAAATAGATTACATCTGCACAGACCCTATTTCCAAATAAGGTCTTTGCAGGTCCTGGTTTTAGGACTTCAACATACCTTTTTTGGGGGAAGACACTTCATCCCACTGTGGTTGTGGCTTGACTTGAGTTGTAGTAATATTGAAATGCTATGATCATTTTGAAGTTTGAATGTTGTGTTCTATGAAGTACAAAATATTTTGGAATTTGTATAGAAATTAAAGTGAAAACTAGAGCACTGACTGGGTGACTCACTTGGTTGGAGCATCGTCCCATACACCAAAAGGTTGTGGGTTCGAGTCCCGATCAGGGCACATACCTTGGTTGCAGGTTTAATCCCCGGTTGGGGTGCATACGGCAGGCAACTGATCTATGTTTCTCTCTCACATCGATGTTTCTCTCTCTTGCACCAATAAAACATATCTTCAGGTGAGGATTAAAAAAAACAAAGTAAAAACTAAATTTCTTAAGCCAATTTAGGGCTATTTTTAATAGACTTTGAATGGATTTGGAATGGTGGCGGTAGATTTTTAACATTTACTAATACAAATACTGATTATTTGTTGGCATTTGTGGGATTCAACCTAACAAGAATCATGGCCCTCCTGAGGTAGACATAAAAGGAAAACAAAGTAAATTAGCCGTTTCTTTTTCAGTGTATTTTGTCTAAAAATAACAATGCTGTATTTTTTATATTAGGAAATGAAACATATAATTGGATAACTTTTTTTTAATATATATTTTATTGATTTTTTACAGAGAGGAAAGGAGAGGGATAGAGAGTTAGAAACATCGATGAGAGAGAAACATTGATCAGCTGCCTCTTGCACGCCCCCCTACTGGGGATGTGCCTGCAACCAAGGTACATGCCCTTGACTGGAATCGAACCTGGGACCCTTGAGTCCACAGGCAGATGCTCTATCCGCTGAGCCAAACCAGTTAGGGCTGGATAACTTTTTAAAAAATATATTTTCATTGATTTCAGAGAGGAAGGGAGAAGGAGAGAGAGAGAGAGAGAGAGAGAGAGAGAGAGAGAGAGAGAGAGAGAAACATAAATGATTAGAGAGAATCATTGATTGACTGCCTCCTGTATGCCCTCCACTGGGGATTGAGCCCGAAATCTGAGCATGTGCCTTGACGGGGAATCGAATTGTGACTTCCTGATTCATAGGTCGGTGCTCAATCACTGGGCAACACTGTCTGGGCTGGATAGTGTTTTTTAAAACTCATTAATGCTCTTGATCATTTTAAAAAATGAAGAGTACAATTTCATTGAAATTCAACTCTAACTTCAAAGATGATTTTAGTTAAGGCATACAGTGAACCTAGATCAGTGCCTGGCCCATGGGAAGTGCCTATTATTACTGAGCCTTTCTAAGAAAGTGAAGGAGGTTTGAGGTAGTCATGAAAAGAAGGAAAGTTCTTCTCACCTCTTATTTTTGATAGTCTTGTGTCTGACTGGTTAGTAGTGTATTTACTATTCCAGTTTTTGGTTTGGTATTGGTCATAAATGACTGAAAATGTACATTACAGTATTATGAGAGTTTTCTAATATAGGACAATAGAAAACATTAGATTCATGTTTACTTTCTGAGTTTGAGATTTGCAGGTAATAAATGGCTTGTATTGTGTGATGCTTGTGAGTAAATATAAAAAATCCAGACTCTATTAACTTGTTTCTTCATTCTGTTCTTCTGTTTAAATAACAATAGCCATATTAATCCAACAAGATATAAGGCGATCATGTGGCATACCATGCTTTTTGAGAGGTGAATATTATTGAATAAAAATGGCTGACAGAAGTGGCAAGATTGTTTCAGGACAAGTTTATATCGAAGTGGAATATGATTATGAATATGAAGCAAAGGACAGAAAGATTGTGATAAGACAAGGGGAACGATACATATTGGTGAAAAAGACGAATGATGACTGGTGGCAAGTCAAACCAGATGAGAATTCTAAAGCATTTTATGTGCCAGCCCAATATGTTAAGGAAGTCACCCGCAAAGCTCTGATGCCGCCTGTTAAACAGGCAGCTGGACTGCCAAATAATTCTATGAAAGTGATCCAGAGCCTGCATCTTCAGAGATCAACAGAAAATGTGAACAAATTGCCTGAGCTTTCAAGTTTTGGAAAGCCATCATTGTCTATTCAAGGAACAGGTCTTATTCGTGATGCCAATCAGAATTTTGGATCCAGTTATGATCCAAGTCATACTGTCAACCTAAGCCTGGACCTCACGCACAATAATGGAAAGTTAAGCAGTGATTCACATTCACCTAAAGTTTCCAGCCAGAATAGGACGCGCTTATTTGGTCACTTTCCTGGTCCAGAGTTCTTGGACATAGAGAAAACTAGCTTCTCCCAGGAACAGTCTTGTGATTCAGCAGAAGTCTCAGAAAGGGCCCATCAGGATTCTGAGTCTGGTGATGAACTTAGCAGCAGCTCCACGGAACAGATAAGGGTAAGATTAAAAGTAGAACGATGAAACACTTGTACCTTAATAAAAATATTAATTACAGATTTTACTTTAATTAAAAAATCTTTGTAAGAATTAAGAATCATTTGTTTTACTTTATGTTTACAAAATACATGGATTCCATCCTGAATTAAAGAGATAGAGAATATGGTAAATAATTTGTAGAGTTCACTTTATGGTTTCCATAATTCTTGGACGTTTACAGGACTAGAACTACTTTATGTGCGGAAAAAAATTTTCTCTCTATTTATTATGCATGAGATAGAAAGATCTTACTTAATTTACCCAGTGATGATATTTCTTTTATTAGAAAAAGTTTGTTTTCTAGCAGTACTCATTTTGACTAGTTTCTGATAAGTTTCCAGGTAATGGATGTATGGGGAAAGATGTCACTGGAATATTAACCACTAACTCTTGTTGTACAGAACTTATTTATTAACCTGGACTATTAAGAAAAACAAAGCTCACAAACCTTTACCTCCATTCATGCACTTTTGGGTCTTAAGTGTCTATGTATCCATGCTTATTTGCATTGCTTGGAAGAAATTTTATGTGTCTGTGGTTTGGTTTCTAAAATTTTTCCTTACCTAACTTTATTTTTTTAAATTTTATTTTATTTTTTCGGGTGCAAAAGCATAAGAGTCTTTATTCAAGCCCGGGCTTGGCTCCCCTACCCTCCTTACTGATGCAGCAGCAAGTGGCAGAGAGAGAGCTAGCCCTGTGGGAAGAGGGGTTATAGGGGGTTGGAGTAAGGGGAGGAGAAAGGACTGTGGGCCCTGCCGATTGGCCAGGAGCAAGTCGGTGTCTTGTTACACAGGATGTGGTCATATCTATGTTGCGCACGTCCCTTGATTGTCATTGGTTAGTTTAAAGAAGTCCTGGGTGTGGCTAGCAGAGGCTTGGGCTTCCAGGAAGAAGCCTTGCCGAGCACATGGCTGCCCAAAAATGGAGGATCCAGGGTAAGATGGAGGGCGTAGCCCTTACCCTGGGGCAAGATGGAGGGCGTAGTCCTTGCCCTTTCTTTCCCCCCTTTGTCTTGGAACTTCCGGCTCAATTATGAGACGGACTGCATTTCTATTCCACCGTTGCTAGAGGCCCGTACTGGGCACACAGAACTATCAACTGAACTCTCCCTATACACTTAACAAATGGTCCGGTGGAAGGGAAAGAAACCATTTTAGATTTAACAACTTCTATTGAAATAGGATTTTTCTTCTTAAAATTCCTCCATGGCTATCAAAAAGCCAAATCAAGATTAATTTATCTACTGTATTCAATTTGGCCTGATGTTTGCATTAACACAACAAGAATGGTAACTGACCACCTTTGCTGGAATCTCATGGTTGAATCTTAATGTGCCCCATAGGGCCAGGAAGCCAAGCCATCCAGCTGCCTTCAGGCCTGCCTGCAGTATCTGCTGAGTTAGGTGAATCCCTCACCTGTAGCAACTCCACCTGAGCCCACGCTCTAGTTTTTAAGGCCCATCTCAGTAGCCCTCCTACTCGTTGCGGCCCAGAGTGAGTGGGGGTTCCGCAGGGATGCAGAGGCATCCTTATTGCTCCCCTTCTACTCTGACCAACCGCCAGTGATGGTAGGGCATGGGCCTGACGCTCCAGCGCCAGCCATCTTCAGGGCTCCCAAGCAGGATTTCAGGCTTTCTTCGTGGCATTCTTACTGGCTTTAAGTCTTTAGAGCTCAGACAGGGCTCTTTAAAACATGATACTCCAGTCAAAGTTTTCCGTTAATAAAACCACTATTAGGAACCAGTCTTATTGAATCTATGCAAAGAAATGTATTGCCATGACTTATTTAGCATTGCCAATATTTCAGAGGAATTATATAAGGAGAAAAACATACTGATCTGCTCTAAGATTTTCTGACTTTCCTTGCCAATTTCTTTTCATGGATTCTTCAGAGTTATAACAAAACAGTAACTGTTGGCATTAAACCTTCTTTCTGTGCATAACTATGCCTCAAACCTTCTATTCCAAACAAGCCTTTCCCAGCTCTTTACTGTTGAGGTTTGTACTACCCCTGACATGGGCATGGTCATGCAGGCCTGCAAGACAGTATACAGGCTGCCAACCATCAACTGTCTCTCAACAGAGACCAAAACCTGATGGGCACTCTTCCCTGCCCAGTTGGGTACCTGCCCTCTTGGCAGCTAGACACCCTTTACTTTTGGGGTTCACCCCACACAGTCCCCTTCCAGGACAGCCAACATACATTCAAACCTGCAAAAGAATCAAAGGTCAATATAACATATCAATACAATGAAACATAATATTGGCATCATGGCTGCTTCAGGCAGCCAAATCTTCTGCTACTAAACATTTGACACTAAAGTCTACTCTTGACCTTCCTATAAATTGTTCTTGTCTCTTTGGAGCCATGTCCATGAAGATGCAGGCATCATCTAGGTCTATTATACGGTATTGTGGGGGCTCCCAGTAGCAGGAGTGAACGTGAGCACTGTTACCAGCATCAGGCAGGTCGAGCACACCGTAGCTTGAGCTTGAGCGGGTGGCGTTGATCTTGATCAATGCTCCATTTGGTGACGAAGTCTTCCCAGATCACGGATGGGTCTGCTGACCGGACATGAGTGTGATGGACCCAGGTCGCGACGCCGTCTACCTTGAGAGCGGTGGGGGTCGTCAGCACCACAGTGTAGGGACCCTTCCAACGTGGCTCGAGGGTCTCCCGGTGGTGCCTTCTGACATAGACCCAATCTCCTGGTCTGTGCTGATGAGGAGTTGGGGTTGGGCTGGTCTCGTAGATGGTGTGGAGGCGCAGTCAAATGTCCTCGTGCGCCCTCTGGAGCCCTCTCAAGGAAAGAGATAGTTCTTGATTTTCATCTAGGGCCCATTGCCTTCCTTTAACCAGCAAGCCAAATGACACTGGCCTGTATTATTTAATTCAGCACAGGCGGGGGGGATTGGGGGGAGGGCCCATAAAATCTCTGCCCTGAGGAATTGTGAGCCCTACCCCTAAATGTCCCAATCAGACTAGAAAAGTTACAAATACCTTTTAAATCTACCCTAGAATTCCAAAATCCCAACCCAGCACAGAATATCACATAGCAAATCAAAGTTCCCAGCAAACAGACAGAGATGTTTACTAGTTAGGCGGGCTGATTCCACCTCTGACAGAGAGCAAGCGCCTTTGGGGAAAGATCCCAGCGGCTGCTCAGGGCGTTTTGCTATCGGTCAGAGCACTCAGCCTCAAAGAAATCAAGCGTGTGGTTTTTTTTTTTTTTCTTCTGCAGACTTCCACAGTTACATGAACAAATAGCCTCAAATTAGCAATGCATTCATATTTTTAAGAGACAGAAACAGAAATTTTACTAGCTAAACAATTTTAAACAACAAAGATATTTAAACAATAAAGACAGATAACATTTCCCATTAAAAGCTTTGAATCACAACAAGTCCCTGAACAGAGGCAGTCAAAAAATCACAAAGGTATTGACCACACCCCAAGGTTCGGAATGAGGAACCTAGTTTTCAAAAAAAGCAATTTACAGAAGCAGAGACAGCATGCAATCTAAATTACAGTTTTGGGTAAACACATTATCTAGAGTCCTTGGGTAACCTAGGTTAAACTTAGGCATGTTATTTAAACCACAGTTTCTACCTGAAATAATCGTCACTTTAGAAATTGGATTACTGCTATCAGTCCCTTTTAAAGACTTTGACATAACCTTTAATTGTCCTTAGTTTAAGGAAAGCAGGGTTTTCTAGATTTATGAAATTAGCAGTAAAGCTCCGCCTTAAAACCACCCCTGAAATCCCAGCCTGCCTCAGTGAGCAGACACTGATTGACTAAATCAGAGGGAGGGGCCTTTGCTGTTTCAAGATGGCGGCCCCCAGGGGAGCGGCAAGCCATGTGGCTGACATGGCGGCTGCCAAGTCATGCAGCCCAAAATGGTGGCTGTCTACACTGTTTTTTGCAAATCAGGATCCCTAAAAGATAGATGGCCAACATTATATTGCAGATAAACTGAAATCTCATTAGCTGTTTATACCTTTTATAATTATCTTAAAGAATATCAATTAAATTTAAACTGGTCCTTGCATCAAAAATCTTAAGTTGAGGTCACAAAATCAATCCTCCCTTCTCAATCAGACCAATAAGCAAAGGCATTTAGTTACCACAATTATACAATTTTTCCCAATTCAATCTGAACCTTAAACTTTTAGCTGGCAAGTCAGATATTCAGCATTTCTCAATCAGTAACATCTTTAAGAATAAACTTTAATTTTTACTTTCAAGCGGCTCTGGAAAACCGCATTTGAGCCTTGCAAAACAGGTTCTGGCCTACCTGGTCTTTTCAGATGTAAATTGACCACGTTCTTTCTTTTAAGATTTTGCTACAGGTGGGAAGCGACTTGCCCCTTACTTCATTAGAAATTGCCTTGGGAAGCCAGCCTTAACACCCTTCATTAGCATTCAAAAACTGTTCTTTATTATGGAAATGCCAATCTTTCTGCTAGACTCTAGCTAGCATCTTTTTTTCCTTTGGGTAAATAATCAATCTTGGGCTCCATCCTGCACATTTGCAAAGAGACTCCAGCTCAAAACTCTATCCAAAATTGGACTATGCGCGCATTAGTTTTAAGCCAGCTTTTCTCCTTACATGTGCACAGAAATCCCAGACGCATTTTTAAATTTTGTAAAACTTTTCAATTACAAGAAGGACTTTAAATTATCTGCTACTTCTACCAAGATCTGCACTTGTGGCGGCTCCAGCTGGGCCCGCGTCCTAGGCTTCAAGGCTCACCGCAGCGGCCGTGGAGAACCACACCTGAGGCTGGCAAGGAGGTTTGGCCCAGCCCTTGACTTTAAAACGACCATAATGCTTAAAGGAGTAGTTTGAGTCTGTCCCATAACGTCCGTCCAGTAAGTCCACAGAAAACAGAAAAAAAAAAACAAACACAGTCTTCCAACTCTATGGAAGCAAAACCAAAACAACCACTCCGCGGAAGCAAAACTACAGATTAGACGATGGCCATGCGCCAACTGGCGGGAGCAACCCTCCTCGTCTCAGATTGAGGGGTTTCTGCGCCCCTCCAGATGGAGGATCGGACGTCCCCTGACTCCTCCTGCCCGTGGTCCCCCAGTCTGTCCACCTAGACCGTTTCGGGAACTACAGAATTTCAGAAGTGAGCTCACACAGGACAGAACACACAACACAGGACAGAACATATAACACACAGAACAGAATACACAACACACAGACACCTACCGCAGTCAGTCAGACTCTCCGGATCGGGGGTCCCTCGAGGGTCTTGGGATCCTGGATGAGCTCCCAAATGTTATGCCCAGACTTCAGGATCCCCAAGAAACCACACCAGAGAGCCAGCCGTGTCCGATGCAAAAGCATAAGGGTCTTTATTCAAGCCGGGCCTTGGCTCCCCTACCCTCCTTACTGACTCAGCAGCAAGTGGCAGAGAGAGCCCTAACTTTATTTTAAGATTAGTTTATGCCAGTTTATTAGTCAGGTATAATGAAGTAATTTTAAAAGCACATGTCTGAAATTGAAACTTAAATGTATAGGGTGTCCCCCAAAAATGTATACATACTTTGAATGATTGTAAAGTCAGTGCTTATTAACATACAACTCATTTTCAAAATTAAGCTACTTATCAGCTGTTAAAATGTGTATACATGTTTTTGGGGACACCCTATATTTGGAAAAGTCTAATTTTAAGTGCACTTGAAAATGCTAAGGTTGCGGGTTTGATCCCTGGTCAGGGCACATACAATAATCAACCAATGAGTGCATAAACAAGTGGAACAACAAATAGATGTTTTTCTCTCCCTCTCTCTCCGTTGCCTCTCTCTCCCTCTCCCTTTTTCTCCCTCCTTCCTTCTCTCCCTCTGTCCCTCCCTCCCCCTCTGCCTTCCTCTCTCTCTAAAATCTATCCTATCTAATAATAGACAAAGCTTGAAATTAACCGTACCTCCGATTCGCCTCCCATTGGCTAATCAGCGAGATATACAAATTAACCGCCAACAAAGATGGCGGCTAATTTGCATACTGAAGGCAGATCTTGCTGTGCCGCCCAAGGTGAGATCCTGGCCTGCCATGTCTTGGGCAGGGCAGGTGGGGCGAGGGGCAGCATGATCCGAGCTGCTGTCCGCCCCAGCATGGGATCCGGGCCTGCAGTGTCTTGGCCAGGATGGGCGGGGTGGGCCGGGCCAGCGGCAGCAGATCTAAGTGGCCGCTCACCCCAGGGTGGGATTGGGCCTGTGGTGTCTTGGGCAGGGTGGATGGGGTGGGCGGCAGCGTGATCAGAGCTGCTGTCCGCCCCAGCAAGGGATCCTGGCCTGCCGTGTCTTGGGCGGGGTGGGCGGGGCAGCCAGGGCGAGCGGCAGCGTGATCCGTGAGAGGGCACAGGTTGGGCTGAGGGACACCCCCCGCCCCCCTTCCCTGCCAGTGCACAATTTTTTGTGATCGGGCCTTCTAGTATACTAATACAAGGGTAATATATTAATTAGGGTAGGTATCTTCCAGATGACCATCTGGACATCCTTCCGTAAAGGCGCAGTGGCTGCATGAGGCTCAGGCAAGCCGTGGATGGTGGCTGCTGCTGGGAGGGCCGGCCCGAGGCTCAGGCAACCATGGTGGCCGCCAGTGGCAGCAGCAGTGGGGTGATGGGGGTGGTGCCTTCCCCTGATTGGCCAGGTTGCCTCTGGCAGAGGGAGGCCAGACTGCAGCTTAGGCTGAAGGCCGAGGCAGAGGTGGTTAGGGGCGATCAGGCCGGCAGGGAGGCAAGGTAGGGGTGATCAGGCTGTCAAGGGGGCAGTTAGGGGCGATCAGGCAGGCAGAGGGATTAGGGGTGATCAGGCAGGCAGGCAGGTGAGCGGTTAAGAGCCAGCAGTCCTGGATTGCAAGAGGGATGTCCGTCTGCCAGCAGCCAGACATCCCCCAAGGGCTCCCAGATTGGAGAGGGTGCAGGCTGGGCTCAGGCCCCCCCCCCCCCCCCCGTATGAATTTCATGCACTGGGCTTCTAGTCAATAAATAAAAAAGAAAAATGTGATACATTTTTTGCCCAAAGCTCTGTTGTAAGATTTATTCATCAGGTTGAGTTAGTAAATAATTGTATGGCACTTAGGTATGATCTGATTATAATGGAACTAGTATATTCTTTTTCTAGGTTTTAATTTTTGTGTGTGATATTTTGAATGGAAATAGGGAAAAGGTAACATTTTCTAGAAAAACTTCAGATGTTTGAGATCAAGACACTTACATAAGCCTGGCTGGTGTGTTCTCAGTGGTTGAGTGTCAACCTATGAACCAAGAGTTCATGGTTCGATTCCTGGTCAGGGCACATGCCTGGGTTGTGGGCTCAAACCCCAGTAGGGGGTGTGCAGGAGGCAGCCAATCAATGATTCTCTCTCGTCATTGATATTTCTATTTCCTTCTTCCTCTCCCTTCCTCTCTGAAATCAATAAAAATATATTTTAAAAAAAACACAGGGAAAGTAGCACTGTCAGTTTACCGTCATTTATCTTAGTATGCTTGCTTTTCTGTAGTCTTTATGTGATACTAGAGGCCCAGTGCATGAAATTCGTGCATGGATAGGGTCCCTAGCAGCTGCTGGCTGCCGGCCAGGGCCTTCTTTCGTTCCGCATCACCCCTTGGTGGTCAGTGTACATTATAGTGAGTGATTGAATTCCCGGTTGGTCGAACTCCCAAGGGGACACTTGCATATTAAGCTGTTATATATATAGATTTTGACATAGAATATATAGTGCTTCTTAGAATTGTTTTTATAAATGGCTCCTTTTTGAGCTAGTGGGATTTGAGAAAGATGTTCTTTTCCTCTTCCATTTCATCATCACCACTGTTTCACACTTCACATTTCGTTTTTTATTTAGGTACACTGGCCAAACTGTATTCTTTTTATTATGGTCATTTTAAAATCATGGCATGCAATTTCATGGCTCTTTACCTCTCCTGTTTGGAAATTCTATTAGATTTCTCTAGCCAGTCTCTTACTCTTCATGGCAACTGTAGAAACCTTTTATATTATCTTTAGTTCTTTTGTTCACCTGCTTTTCCCTGCTGTCTTATCAGGTAACCTTTCTATTTCACAGCAAAAATAAAAGCCATGGGATAGAAACTGCTTCAGCTTCGGGAGGATGTTAATAGCACTTAATAGCATTTAACAGCTGTTAATTGCACTGGCTTTCGATTTGAATCAGAGTTTATAAAGGTTCCCTTTATGGTTCCTATAATTCCATCACACGTACACTCTGTGTGATGATTGGGGCAAATTAGTTAACTTCTCTGTGTTTTAGTTTACTCATCTTAAATTGCAGATCATGGGGTTGTTGAGGATTAAGTGGGTTATTATATCTAATATGCTTAGAACTATGCCTGGCACATACGTATGTGTGTTAGGTACCTATTGCTGGAACCTCAGGTCTCAAACTTAATTCGTTCTAAAAGGCTGTTCGAAAACCAAAGCATTTTTCCCATTAGAAATAATGTAAATTAATTCATTCCAGACTCCCGAATGATTCTCTGTTTTAACCTTTTTTATGAACAGTATATGTTTAATGTACTGTTTAATCTAGAAATAAACACTTTAAAAACAAAAAGGACATGAGTTGTAAATGAAAATTTAACGAAAAGGAAATTAAATGTACAGTAAAAAATGAAAATTTAAAAATAATAAGCAGCAACAAAAACCCATGAAAAATATTCACAGCACAATATCTGGAGATGTGAACAGTGGTAGACTGACTCATACTCGAGCATTCTCTCTGAATTCTCTCCTTTTTTGCCTGAGAGATGCATGACTGATCATACAGGTATCAGCATGAAAGAGTTGTTGAGTCCAGAAACGAATTATTCGAGATGGGAGATGTTTGAGAAACGAGGTTTGACTGTACTTCCAAATTAGTGGCTTAGCACAATAAGCATTGGTGGGGGCACTTTTAAAGATGGCTTACTCACATGGTGCTAGTTTGGCCTCTTCATATATGTTTGAATGCTGTGACTAGCTTTCCCCTAGAAGGAGCAATGCAAGGTAGAACAAGGTGGAAGCTGCATTATCTTTTTTGCCTGAATCTTGGAAGTCTCACACTGTCATATCTTATTAGTATGCAATTCAGCCCTATTCTCTGTGGGAAGAGACTACACTGGGTGTACACATCAGGATCTGAGGACATTGGGACCACCTTGGGGGCTGGCTATCACAGTAAGTATTCAGTAAATTAATGGCCGCCATTATTATTGTTTCTTATTTATCCTCACCCAAGGATTTAAAATATGTATATATAATTATTTTAGTTTATTTTTTCCCCCCACATTTTTAAAAAAAATATATTTTATTGATTTTTTACAGAGAGGAAGGGAGAGGGATAGAGAGTTAGAAACATCAATGAGAGAGAAACATCGATCAGCTGCCTCCTGCACACCTCCCACTGGGGATGTGCCTGCAACCAAGGTACATGTGCTTGACCGGAATCGAACCTGGGACCTTTCAGTCTGCAGGACGATGCTTTATCCACTGAGACAAACCAGTTAGGGCTTCCCCACATTTTTTTTCTTCATTGATTAAGGTATTACATATGTGTCTTTGTCCCTCCATTGTCCCCCCAACACACCCCCCTCCCACCCCCGCTCGTGCCCTCACCCCCCCTGGTGTCTGTGTCCATTGGTTATGCTTATATGCATGCATACAAGTTGCTTGGTTGATCTCTCCCCCTTCTCCCCACCCTCCCCTGCCTTCCCTCTGAGGTTTGATGGTCTGATCGATGCTTCTCTGTCTCTGGATCTGTTTTTGTTCATCAGTTTATATTGTTCATTATATTCCACAAATAAGTGAGATCATGTGATATTTATCTTTCTCTGACTGACTGAATTCGCTTAGCATAATGCGCTCCAGGTCCATCCATGCTGTTGCAAATGGTAGGAGTTCCTTCCTTTTTACAGCAGTGTAGTATTCCATTGTATAAATGTACCTAAATGTACCTCCTAGTTTTCTAATCCATTCATCTGCCGATGGCCACTTAGACTGTTTCCAAATCTTAGCTATGGTAAATTGTGCTGCTGTGAACATAAGAGGTGCATATATCCTTTCTGATTGGTATTTCTAGTTTCTTGGGACTATATTTCTAGAAGTGGGATTATTGGGTCAAATGGGAGTTCCATTTTTAGTTTTTTTGAGGAAACTCCATACTGTTCTCCACAGTGACTGCACTAGTCTTCATTCCCACCAGCGGTGTACGAGGGTTCCTTTTTCTCTGCATCCTTGCCAGCATTTGTCATTTGTTGGTTTGTTGATGATAGCTATTCTGATAGGTGTGAGATGTCTTTTTGATTTGCATCTCTCAGAAGATTAGTGACTTTGAGCATGTTTTCATATGTCTCTTGGCTTTCTGTATGTCCTCTTTCGAAAAGTATCTATTTAGGTCCATTGCCCATTTTTTTGATTGGATTATCTTCCTTTTGTTAAGTCGTATGAGTTCCCTGTAAATGTTGGAGATTTAACCCTTATCGGAGATAACATTGGCAAATATGTTCTCCCATGCAGTGGGCTTTCTGGTTGTTTTGTTGGTGGTTTCTTTTGCTGTGCAGAAACTTTTAATTTTGATGTGCGAGGAGGGCTTGCCCGATGGCCCCCAAGAGGCCTACGCGGACTTCCAGAGCTCCCCGGCCGACGTGGGCTCCGACTCAGAGGAGGAGCCCTCGCTGCATCACCAGCACCCCACTTATTAGACTTCATTTATTAAGTCTTAATACAAATAACATCACCAGCACCCCACTTAATAAGTGGGCATCCCTTGTCATATAAGGCTTTTATTATGTTAGAACATATTTGCCAATGTAGTCCCATTTGTTTATTTTTTCTTTAGTTTCCACTATCCTAGGAGCTGTATCATTGAAGATATGGCTTCGGCATATGTCTGAGATTTTGCTGCCTGTGGTTTCCTCTAAGATTTTTATGGCTTCCTGTCTTAACATTAAGTCCTTTATCCATTTTGAGTTTTTTTTGTTTATGATGCAAGTTGGTGGTCTAGTTTCATTTTTTTGCATGTATCTGTCCAACTTTTCCAACACAATTCATTGAAGAGTCTGTCTTGATTCCATTGTATGCTCTTGCCTCCTTTGTCACATATTAATTGAGCATTGTGGTTTGGGTCGATTTCTGGGTTCTCTATCCTATTCCCTTGGTCTATATGTCTGTTCTTGTGCCAGTACCAGGCAGTTTTGAGAACCGTGGCTTTGTAATATACCTTGATATCTGGTATTGAGATCCCACCTACTTTTTTCTTCTTTCTCAGGATCGCTGCAGCTATTTGGGGTCTTTTTTTATTCCAGATAAATTTTTGGAGAGCTCGTTCTAGGTCTGTGAAATATGCCATTGGTATTTTAATGGGGATTGCATTGAATCTATAGATTGCTTTGGGTATTATGGACATTTTAATGATGTTGATTCTACCAGTCCATAAATACGGTATGTCTTACTCTACCTCTTTTTTCAGTGTCCTTTAGTTTTCTGAGTATAGGTCTTTTACCTCCTCAGTTTAGTTTTTTCCTAGGTATCTCAATTTTTTTGGTGCAATGGTAAATGGGATTGTTTTTTTAATCTCTCTTTCTGTAGGTTCACTGTCCTATATAATAAAGAGCTAATATGCTAGTTAGTCCAGCTGGCAGAATGACCTTGGGGAATGACCAGTGGGTGGGGGGTGGGGCCTTGCCGTGAGGCAGCTGGGGCCACGAGGGCCAAGCCCCTTGCACTAATTTTGTGCATCGGGCCTCTAGTTGGTGTATAAAAAGGCCATTGATTTCTGGGTGTTAATTTTTGTATCCTGATACATTGCTGACTTCATTTATTAAGTCTAATAATTTTTTGATGGAGTCTTTAGGGTTTTGTATGTACAGTCTCATGTCATCTGCAAATAAGGACAGTTTTACTTCTCCTTTTCCAATTTTGATATCTTTTGTTTCTTCTTGTCTAATCACTATGACTAGCACTTCCAGTATTATGTCGAACAGGAGTGGTAAAAGTGGGCATCCCTGTTTTGTTCCCGTTCTCAGGTGAAACGGTTTTAGTTTTTGATCATTAAGTATGATGTTGGCTGTAGGTTTGTCATATAAGGCTTTTATTATGTTGAGGTATGATCCCTCTATTCCCACTTTGCTGAGGGTTTTCATCAAGAAAGGGTGTTGGATTTTGTCAAATGCTTTTTCTGTATCAGTTGACATGACTGATTTTTTTAATGTGATTTATCACGTTTATTGATTTGCAGATATTGTACTATCCTTGCATCCCTGTGATAAATCTTACTTGGCCATGGTGTATGATCTTTCTGATGTAATGCTGCATCTGATTTGCTAGAATTTTGTTGAGGATTTTGGCATCTGTGTTCGTAAGAGATATTGGCCTGTAATTCTCTTTCTTTGTATTGTCTTTATCTGGTTTTGGTATTAGGGTAATGCTGGCTTCATAGAATGAGCTTGGAAGTGTTCCTTCCTCTTCAATTTTTTTGCAATAGTTTGAGGAGGATAGGTTTTAGTTCTTCTTTGAGTGTTTGGTAGAACTCCCCTGTGAAGCCGTTTGGCCCTGGGTTCTTGTTTGCTGGAAGCTTTTTGATGACCGCTTCAATTTCTGAGGATATTTTCTTTTTCTTTCCATTGATTTTTAAAGATTGGAAGAGAGAGGGAAAGACAGAGAGAAATATTGATGTGAGAGAAACAAATGCCCTTGACTGTAATTGAACCTGGGACCTTTCAGTCCACAGGCCAGTGCTCTATCCACTGAGCCAAACCTGCTAAGGCTATTATTTCTATTATTATTTTCACCATCAAATCTGTAAGTACACCTATTTCAGCAATCATCATTATCCGCAGTATAATGCAAGTGTTGTCTCTCCTATCAAAGGACAGTCTCTTGGATTTGCTTTTCCTTTTCTTCCACAAACCTTTTTCTAAAAGTTATATTGCATTGTGCTCATGTGGCTGTAGACTCATTATTTTCCAAGTTTTTTCATCAGTATTTAAATTTGCTCCTGTGTTTCCCATCTTAGTAAAGATCTTCAATGATACCTTTCCCTCAGTATCATTTACCAGTATTACCCTTTCCCTTTACTGGCAACTTATGGAAAGAGTTGTATAGACTTACTTCTCTGCTTTTGCTCATTTCCCACTCATTGCTTAAGCTATTATAATATGTCTTATGACTCCACCAAGCCACCTAAATGTCTTGCAAAACTATGATATCACAATCAGGATACTTACCTTGTATAGTAAAGATACTGAGCATTTCCATCATCACAAGGTTTTCTTTTATAGCCACCTCCTCTTCCCTCCCACCCCTACCGTTCACTAACCCCTGGTCACCAATGATATACTCTCCATTTCTGCATAAGTTTTGTGTGAATATAACTTTTTATATCTCTGGCATAATTGCCCACAAGTATAATTGCTGATGTGAGTTGCATGTTTAATTTTTTAAGAGACAACGAAACTGTGTTCAAGAGTTGCTGTATCATTTTATGTTCCTACCAACAATGTTTGTGATCCAATTTCTCTGCATGCTCACCAGCATTTGGTGTTGTTACTTCTTTCTTGAGCCATTCTGATAGGTGTGTAATATCTCGTGATTTTAATTTGCATTTCCCAAATAGCTAATGATGTTGAACATCTTTATATGAGCTTATTTGCCATCAATAGATCCTTTTCATTGAAATGTCTCTTTATGTCTTTTTGCCCATTTTCTAATTAGGCTGTTTTTGTACAGTTGAGTTTGGAGAGTTCTTTATATAGTCTAGATCAGCCGTGGGCAAACTATGGCCCACGGGCTGGATCCGGCCCGTTTGAAATGAATGAAACTATTGAAAAAAAAGACCGTACCCTTTTATGTAATGATGTTTACTTTGAATTTATATTAGTTCACACAAACACTCCATCCATGCTTTTGTTCCGGCCCTCCGGTCCAGTTTAAGAACCCATTGTGGCCCTCGAGTCAAAAAGTTTGCCCACCCCTGTGTTAGATACATGATTTGCAGATATTTTCTCCTAATGTGTAGCTTGTCTTTTCATCCTCTGAAGCAGATTCTTTTGCAGAGCAAAAGTTTTTAATTTTGAAGTCCAATTTACTTTCCCTTTTGTTTATCATGCTTTTGTGTCAAGTATAAGAACTCATTGCATAGCTCTATTATCTTTCTCCAGGGAAACAGAACCAATAGTGTGTGTGTGTGTGTGTGTGTGTGTGTATGTATGTAGAGAGACATTTATTTTAAGAAATTGGCTTATGTGATTATGAAGGCTGGCAAGTACAACATCTGCAGAGTAGGATAATATGTTGAAGACCCAGGGAAGAGCTAGTATTGAAGTTCAAATCTAAAGGTCAACTGGAATAATTTTTTTAAAAAATATATTTTATTGATTTTCTTACAGAGAGGAAGGGAGAGGGATAGAGAGCTAGAAACATCGATGAGAGAGAAACATCGATCAGCTGCCTCTTGCACGCTCCCCACTGGGGATGTGCTCGCAACCAAGGTACATGCCCTTGACCGGAATCGAACCCGGGACTCTTCAGTCCGCAGGCCGAGGCTCCATCCACTGAGCCAAACCGGCCAGGGCCAACTGGAATAATTTATTCTTGCATGAGGCGGGTGGCAGTTTTTTGTTCTATTCAGGTCTTCAACTGATTGGATGAGGCCTTCCATATTGGGGGGTGGGGGGCAATCTGATTTACTTAAAGTCCACCTATTTAAATGTTAATTACAAATATAAAAACACTCTTACAGAAACATCCAGAATAATGTTATACCAATATCTGGCCCAGCTGAATTGATCACAGTAGGCCTGGATGGATCCTAAAGATTTTCCCTATTTTTTTCCCCCTAAAAGTTTATAGTTTTATATTTTATATTTGAATCTGTAATCCATTTTTATATAAGGTGTGAGGTTAAATCATGGTTTACTTATCATTTTTTTTGGTTTATGGATATTTAATTATTACAGTACTGTTGAAAAGGCTGTCTTTCCTATAATAAATTGCTTGTACACATTTGTCAAAAATCAGATATCCATATTTGTGTGGGTGTATTTCTGTTTCATCCATATACAGAATGGGCAAACGTAGGTTTACAGTTATTCATATGGAAAATAATACAATAATTAATAAATAATAATACAAGAATAAACTCTTTCATAAATCTCACCCTGTATGTCTGTCCTTTCTCTAATACCACACAGCCTTGATTGCTTTAGCAATATCACAAGTCTTGAAATTCTCCCACTTTATTATTCTTTTTCAAAATTGTTTTAGCTATTGTAGTAGGCTGAAAAATACCCACCAAAGATTTTAGGTCCTACTCCCTGGAATGTTTAAATGTTAGCTTTTTGAAAAGAAGGTCTTTGAAGATATGATTAAATTAAAGGTTTTGAGATTAGAACATTATCCTCGACCCTACATGCAATCACAGATCTCATTGGAGAGGCAGAGGAGGCACCACACACAGAGAACGTGGAACAGAGAGGAATTCAAAGATGCTGGCCTTGAAGATAGGAGTGATGTGGCCATAAGCCAAGGAGTGCCAATTGCCACCAGCCAAGGGGTGCCAATGCCACCAGAAGCTGGAATAGGCAAAGAAAGAAATCTCTCCTGGAGCCTTTGGAGGGAGTGTAGCCCTGCCAAGGTGTTAATTTCAGCCCAGTGATACCAATTTGGACTCTGGGCCTCCAGACAGTGAGGGAATAAGTTTCTTATTGTTTTAAGCCAGTTTGTGGTAAGTTGTTACTGCATCCACAGGAAATAATACAGCTATTCTAGTGCTTTTGCTTTTCGTTATAACGTTTAGAATGATTTGGTCTATATCAACAAAACCTTTTACTGGGATTTTGATAGGAGTTGCATTAACCTGTATGTCATTTTGAAGAAAATGGACATTTTTACTACATAGAGGCTTCCAATCCTTGTATATTGTATATCTCTCATTTATTTAGATCTTTTTTGATTTCTGTAATTAGCACTTGTAAGTTTCAGGATAAAACCTGTCTGGTTTTCTTAGAGTTATACCTAAGAATTTTAATTTTGGGGGGCAATTTTAAATGATATTGTGTTTTTAATTTTGGTATTCACACATCCATTTGTAGTATGTAGAAATGCAGTTAATTTATTTTTATTCTTTGTTTTTTAAATTAAATCTTTATTGTTCAAAATATTACAGTTGTTCCTCTTTTTTTCCCCCCATAGCTCCCCTCCACCCGGTTCCCACCCCACTCTCTGCCTTTACCTCCCCCCCCACCCCCCCGCACCACTGTCCTCATCCATAGGTGTACGATTTTTGTCCAGTCTCTTCCCCCATGCCCCACAACCCTTTCACCCTGGAGAATAGTCAGTCCACTCCCTTTCTATGCCCCTTATTTTATTATATTCACCAGTTTATTCTGGTCATCAGACTATTTATTCACTTGATTTTTAGATTCACTTGTTGATAGATGTGTATTTGCTGTTCATAATTTGTATCTTTACCTTTTTCTTCTTCTTCCTCTTCTTAAAGGATACCTTTCAGCATTTCATATAATAGTGGTTTGGTGGTGATGAACTCCTTTAGCTTTTTCTTATCAGTGAAGCTCTTTATCTGACTTTCAATTCTAAATGATAGCTTTGCTGGGTAAAGTAATCTTCATTGTAGGTTCTTGGTATTTATCACTTTGAATATTTCTTGCCACTGCCTTCTGGCCTGCAAAGTTTCTGTTGAGAAATCAACTGACAGTTGTATGGGTATTTCCTTGTAGGTAACTGACTTTTTTTCTGTTGCTGCTTTTAAGATTCTCTCTTTGTCTTTTGCCCTTGGCATTTTAATTATGATGTGTCTTGGTGTGGTCCTCTTTGGATTCCTTTTGTTTGGGGTTCTCTGCGCTTCCTGGACTTGTAAGTCTATTTTTTTCACCAGGTAGGGGAAGTTTTCTGTCATTATTTCTTCAAATAGGTTTTCAATATCTTGCTCTCTCTCTTCTTCTGGCACCCCCATAATTCAGATGTTGGTACACTTGAAGTTGTCCCAGAGGCTCCTTACACTATCTTCATATTTTTGGGTTCTTTTTTCTTTTTGTTTTTCTGGTTGAGTGTTTTTTGCTTCTTTGTATTTCAAATCTTTGACTTGATTCTTGCGATCCTCTAGTCTGCTGTTGGAACTCTGTATAATATTCTTTATTTCAGTCAGTGTATGCTTAATTTCTAGTTGGTCCTTTTTCATAACCTTCAGGGTCTCACTAAATTTATTGGCGGTTTCTAGAAAATTTTGAAAAACCTTAGAAGTGTGGTTTTGAACTCTATATCCAGTAGTTTGCTTCCCTCCATATCTGTCATTTGTGACCTGTTTCTTTGTCTCCGCATTTTTTATGCTTCCCTGTGTTGATAGAGTGGTTTTCTGTGCTAGGTGTCCTATAGGGCTCAGTGGCTCAGCCTCGCCAATTACCTGAGGTGGACACTCTTGGTGCACCCCTTTGTGGGCTTTGTGCACAGTCTTGTTGTAGTTAAGCCTTGATTATTGTAGGTATCATTGGGAGGAATTGACCTCCAGGCCAATTGGCTTTGAGAATCAGCTGTGTCTACAGTGGGAGAACTTCTGTGCTGGAGACACCCTTCTGGGGCAAGACTTGCTTCAGTGGGGCTTTGGTGCTCACTGAGTCTGCCCCCTGAGTGTGTCCCATATGGGTCTGAGGAGTTGTAATCTGGATGGTCCCACTCTGACCACTGGGTATGCTGGCTCTTGGATCTCTAAGGAGTTGCTAATTTAGCCTCTGCCTGAAGCTCCCCAGCAGGAGCTATGGAGAGATCTGCAGATTCCTCTTCTTTGTTTGGGGTTTGGAGGTGCCCATATGAGGCCCAGCTGTGAAGCAATGCAAGCTTCTGTGGGGCCTTGGGCCTTCTTTTGGAAGTTCTGGGTCTCTCTGACCCAGCTGCAGTTTGTTAGGTAATTTTCAGATTGCAGAGGGCCAGGCCTTTCATATGCAAAAGCCTCTGTGCACAGCTTGGGTGGGGCAGGGTCTCAGGGAATCAACAGGGCGGAGCAAACAGCTATGGCTGATCCTCAGTCCTACCCTAAGAGGCCCCGCGTCTCAGTGTCCCAGTAAGGTAATCACTGCAAGCACCTCTGAGAGAAATCCGCCCTTGAGATCTGCCTGATGCCAGGCAATCCAGTTTCTTTCCGTATGAGTCTGCTCCCTAGATACTACTCGCCTGGAACTGGAGTTCAGAGCAGTCGGGAGCTTGAAACTCCTTCCAGATTGAAAAATACAACCGTGTCCTCAGTTGCCAGCCCTTTCCAAGTGCGCCTCTGTACCTCTGGACTGTACTTCTGCACCTCCTCTGAGTCTCAGTGTGCTATTCTCTTTCCTTCTAATTGTAGAATTTCCACTCAGCCAGCCTTCCTGTGGTTCTGGATGATGTCCGTTTTGTCTGTTAGTTGTAATTTTGAAGTGGTTGTGCGAGGCAGCAATTTCCGGTGTTTACCTATGCTGCCATCTTGGTTTCCTCTCCCATTTACGGTTATTGATAGGTACTTGTTTGTTGCCATTTTTATTCTTTATGCCTATGTTCCTCCCTCTCTTTCTATTTCTTCTTCTCAACAAGTGTCTCTTTAGGATCTCTTGCATTGCTGGTTTGGTGGTAATAACCTCCTTGTCTGTAAAGCTCGTTATTCCATCTTCACTTTTAAATGATAGCATTGCTGGATAGGGTAGTCTTGGATTTATTACCTTGCTTTTCATGACTTTGTATAGTTCATTCCACTTCCTTCTGGCCTGATAGTTTCTGTTGAGAAATCAGCTAATAGTTTAATGGGAGGTCCCTTTGTATGTAATTGTGTGTATCTCTCTTGCAGCCTTTAAGATTTTTTCTTTGTCTTTAATGTTTGTCATTTTAATTATAACATGTCTTGGTGTCAGCCCTTTATAGGCTCATCTTTTTTGGGACTCTGTGCCTCCTGAACTTGTGGGACTTTTTTTCCCCCCCAAGGCAGGGAAGTTTTCTGTCATTGTTTCTTCAAATAGGTTTTCTATTCCTTGCTCATCTTTTTCTCCTCATGGGACAGCTATTATGCAAACGTTGCTTTGTTCTGTGTTTCTCAAAGCTTCCTTAAACTCTCCTGCTTTTTAATTTCTTTTTCAGTTGCTGCTCTGACTCGTTGAGTTTTCCTATCCTGTCTTCTAATTTGCTGAATTGGTCCTCAGCTTCCTCTAGTCTGTTCAAACCTTCCACTGTGTTCTTTATTGCAGCTAGGTCATTCTTTATTTCCTCTTGATTCTTTTCCATGTTGGTGTATTTATCATTCCGCTTCTTATAATTCTCATTGAGTGGCTTGTAATTCTCAGTAAGAAACTTAAGCATCCTTAAAACCATTTAAATTATTTTTCTGACAAGGTATTTGCCTCCATTTCATTTAGTTCTTTTTCTGGTGATTTCTCCTTTTCTTTCCTTTGGGAATTGTTTATGTGTCTCCTCATTTTTGCTGTCCCTTTGTATTTGTTTCTATGTCTTAGACCAAACTGCTGTGCCTCCCAGCTTTTTTAGTGGGGAGGGGGTGACTGTGTAGTAGGTGTTTTGTTGGACCCAATGGTTTAGTCTCTGTGATCTCCTGAGGTGGGTGTTCTTGGAAAGCCCCTACTTGAATTATTTGGGTTGTCCTAATGTAGTTGGGTCTTGCATGTTATTGTACCATTCGTGGATGAAGTCTCTTCACAGGTTGTCTGCCTATGTGGCTCACCCCTGACCTTGTCCTGCAAGCTGTTGTGGATGAGCTTAGGGTCCCGACTTCCGTAGCAATGGGCACCTGAGAGGTCCCACTGGTGTGCAACTCACTGCACGATCCCAGAGCCCACATAACGGGTAGCATGCGACTCACTGTCGCGGTCCTGGAGTTTGTGGCAGGGGTGTTGTGAGACTCTGCGATTCACTGCAGGGTCCCATAGCCCGTGACCTGGATGGTGTGTGACTTTGTGACTCACTACAGGCTCCTAGAGTCTGCGTTTGTGCTGGCGTGCGACTCTGCATCTCACTGTGCGGTCCTGGTGCCCACGTCACAGGTAGTGTATGACTCTGCTACTCATTGATCCTGTAGCGGTGGTGGCTTGAGAGTCTGTGATTCAGTGTGGGTTCCCAGAGCCCATGGTGGTGATGACATGTGAATCTGAGACTCAATGCAGGGTCCTGGAACCCACGGCGGGGTTCCTTGTGAGGTCCTGCTGGTGTGCGGCTCACTGCGTGGGTCCAGGGTGCTGTCCATTTCCAATCTGGATGGTGGTGAGGCTGCACTCCTAGCCACCACTGTTCCCTTTTCCAGATGGCATGTTTTGCCCTAGCCTAGTGGATAGAGTGTCGGCCTGAAGGGTCCCAGGTTCAGTTCTAGTGAAGGGCACATGCCTGTGTTGCAGGCTCGATACCCAGTAGGGGGCATGCAGGAGGCAGGTGATCAATGATTCTCTCTCATCATTGATGTTTCTGTCTCTCTTCCCTTCTCCCTTCCTCTCTGAAATCAATAAAAATAAATAAATAGTATTAAAAAAAAAAGAAAGACGGCGTGTTTTCCATGCCAGAACCATGCTTGTATCTGGGGAATGCTTGTGGTGGTAGCTGGGACTCTGTCAGTTCTTGTTTTTCATCACTTTGAATATTTCTTGCCTTTCCCTTCTGGCCTGCAAAGTTTCTGTTGAGAAATCAGCTGACAGTCGTATGGGTACTCCCTTGTAGGTAACTAACTGCTTTTCTCTTGCTGCTTTTAAGATTCTCTCTTTGTCTTTTGCTCTTGGCATTTTAATTATGATGTATCTTGGTGTGGTCCTCTTTGGATTCCTTTTGATTGGGGTTCTCTGCACTTCCTGAACTTGTAAGTCTATTTCTTTCACCAGGTAAGGGAAGTTTTCTGTCATTATTTTTTAAACTGGAGGCTCGTTGCACAAAATTCGTGCACTTCGTGGGGGGTGCATCCCTCAGCCTGGCCTGCACCCTCGCAGTCCAGGAGCCCCCCAGGGGATGTACGACTGCTACAGAGGCAGTTGAGTCTCCTGCCACCACCACTGTGCTCACCAGCCTTGAGCCCGGCTTCTGGGTGAGTGGCGCTCCCCTTGTGGGAGCGCACTGACCACCAGGGGGCAACTCCTGCGTTGAGTGCTTGCCCCCTGTTGGTCATTGTGCATCATTGTGTCCAGTGGTTCTGCCATTCACTCAGTTTGCATATTACCCTTTTATTATATAGGCTAGGTTTTCAGATTTTGCTCCCTGCCTTCTTCCTGCAACCTAATGATGCAAATGTTGGTATACTTATAGTTGTCCCAGAGATTTCTTACACCATCTTCATATTTTTGGATTCTGTATTCTTTTTGCTGTTCTGATTGGGTGTTTTTTGCTTCCTTATATTCCAAATTGCTGATTTGATTCTCAGTATCCTCTACTGTACTGCTGAATCTCTTGTAAGTTATTCTTCATTTCAGTTAGTGTATTCTCCATTTCTTTCTTGTCCTTTTTCATCTCATTGATGTTCTCACTAAGTCCTTCAAAGTTGTAAGTTCCTTGAAGTTCTCATTAACTTCCTTAAGCATCTTTATAACCATTGTTTAGAATTCTGTATCTGGTAGTTTTTTTTTTTTTTTTCCATTTCATTTAGTTCTCTTTCTGGAGATTTCTTCTTTCATTGCAACATGTTTATTTGTCTCTGCATTTTGGCTGCTTACCTATTTCTGTTTGTATGTATTAGATAGAACTGCTATGTCTTCTGGAATTGGTAAAGTGGCCTTGTGGTAGGTCCATTAGGGCCCAGTGTCTCAGTCTCTTCAGCCATCTGAGCTGGGCACTCTAGGTGTGCTCATGTATGGTCTGTTCTGCTGTAGTTGAGCCTTGATTGCTGTTGGTGTCACTGGGAGTGATTGACCCCCTGGCCAATCAGCCATCGGAAGAGTTGCTGTGCAGGAGATACCCCTATGGAGCAGGATTGGCTTCAGTGGGGCTTTGGTGCTTTCCTAGTGTATTCCTTGATTTTGTCACTGATAGTTGTGGTGGGGTTGTAATCTGGTATGGTCTGAAGCTAACCACCAATTACACAGGCTCTGGAGCCTCCCAGGAGGTACAAAGTCAGCTACTGTCTATGCCCTCCCTGGGGCCACCCTGAACAAGCTACAGTGTGATCTTCAGATGGCTGCTACTTGTGTTGAACTTGGAGGTGCTCAGGAGAGGCCAAGTTGTGAGACAATGCAGGCTGCTGCTAGTGTCAGGCCTGCAGTCACTTATCGACAGGTATGGGGCCTGTGAAGGCCAATTTCGGCTTGTTTGAGATAGTTTAGAAATGTCTGAAGCCTGAACCAAGACAGGCATTCATATAGAAAAGCTGCAGCAAACAGGTTGGATGGGGCTGCAAATTGGGTGGGATGGGGTGGGGGGTCTCAAGGAATCACTGTTGTGGGACCAGCAGTGTTGGCAAGGTTGATGGAGACTCATTTATGGCATCTCCCAGTCGGTTCTGTGGTGAGGAGGCCTCAGCAAAAGAACAGTGAACTCTGTCAGCACATTTATCTGGTAGAAAGCTGCCCTCCTGTTGTTGCCCTGGTGCCAAACAATTTAGCTCCTTTGCATATGTCCTTGGATCCTTTTAAGCTGCTGCCCCATTGCTGAAGCTAAAAGGGAGTGAATCTGAGTAAGTCTGTGGGCCCTTTAAAAAGAATCCATGGGAATCTTAGGAGACCTCTGTCTCTCTCAGCCTCAATCCCCACTGGTTTTTCAGTCAAAATTATGGGGACTTCTCTTCCCCGCACTGGAACCCTGGGCTGAGGAGTCTAGTTTGGAGCTGGGATCCTTTTCTCCTCGCAGGATATCCCTCCCAATTAAAAACACACCATACGTGGGTATTGGACTAGACCAGGGGTGGGCAACCTTTTTGTGAGTGCGTGCCAAAACCAGCAAAATCTCTGACTCAAAAATTTTCTGCGTGCCAAGCCTAATTTTTTGAGAACATGTTACGCCTACTTGATATCTCTTAAGGTGTATGTATGTGAAGAACCTTGAAGAAATAATAAAATTCATTCGAGTGACAAAAACACAGTATATGATGATGAAAAATACATTTATTTTTTAATGTATACATGTACACTGATAGTCTGACAGAAAACTTTATGACTCCGTTTGATATTATCAGTGGGACTTTTGCTGCTGCATCACTGATGACAGAGATTTTACATCAGGTTTATATTTTGTGACCTTCAGAGATATGCACGAGGTACTACTTTCATCCGTCAGGCTACTCCTATTACGAGACTTAACAAAATTCATCACTGAGAACAAAGATTCACAAGCGTATGTGGATGAAAACATGGAGAGTAACACTGTTGCAAAGTTTTTTAAACAGAAAAAATTTTCTGGAATGGCAATCCAAGTCCTCAATAGTTCGTTTTCAACACTTCTCTCTGGTACTCCTGTCTCTAATTGCTCTTTTTCAATGTTTTCCAAGTCAACTCTAAGGTCAATAAATTTCTGCTTCCAAATTGAGCTACTCTGAAATTCAATCAACTGCATTTCAAAATCAGCCATGTCTATCCATGAAAACATTTGTAAGTTTAGTTCCTCCAGTTTCATGCTCTATGGAAACCTCATGAATTTTGCTGTCTCTTCCAGTTCTCTGAATTTCGCAAATCTTGAGAAGAACTGCTCAATAGATGACTCGATGATGTTTAAAAACAGCTTTTGAAGGCTTTGACAGTTTGTTCTGTCATCTTTTGGGAGGTCTTTGATGTGCCTCTTGAGGTTCGGGAAATATCTAAATCTCTCACCATCCACATCCCTCTTAAATACTTGTAGTTTCTTTTCAAAAGCCTTTATGTAACCAAACATAACATCAAGTGTCTTGCCAGTTCCTTGTAATTTAACATTTAAATCATTCAAATGTTCACAAAAATTGTAAATGGGAGATTATAAGAGAGGGTTTCACGTGCCAGCAAAAGTTACTGGCGTGCCATCTTTGGCACGCATGCCAGGGGTTGCCCACCACTGGACTAGACCTTCTCTGCCTCCACCCTTCCTACAAATCTCAATGTGGCTGCTTCTTTTTTTTACATTTAATTTAATTTTATTTTTTTAATCTTTAATTTCTGTATTGGTTAAGGTATTATAAATGTGTCCTCACCCCCCCCCCCCCCCCCATTAACCCCCAACCTTCCCCCTGGCGCCCGGCCCCCCCCCCCCCCATGCTCTCATCCCCCTGTTGTCTGTGTCCATTGGTTTGGCTTATATGTATGCATACAAGTCCTTTGGTTGATCTCTTCCCCTTACCCCCACCCTCCCCTACTTTCCCTCCAGGGATTGACAGTCTGATCACTGTTTCTCTGTCTCTGGATCTGTCCCTGTTCATCAGTCTATGTTGTTCTCTATATTCCACAAATGAGTGAGATCATGTGGTATTTATCTTTCTCTGACTGGCTTATTTACTTAGCATAATGCTCTCCAGTTCCATCCATGCTGTTGCAAATGGCAAGAATTCCTTCTTTTTTACCGCAGCATAGTATTTCATTGTGTAGATCAGTGATGGCGAACCTTTTGAGCTCGGCGTGTCAGCATTTTGAAAAACCCTAACTTAACTCTGGTGCCGTGTCACATATAGAAATTTTTTGATATTTTCAACCATAGTAAAACAAAGTTAAAAAAAAATATTTTTGATATTTATTTTATATATTTAAATGCCATTTAACAAAGAAAAATCAACCCAAAAAATGAGTTCGTAGGTTCACCATCACTGGTAGATATACCACAGTTTTTTAATCCACTCATCTGCTGATGGGCACTTAGGCTGTTTCCAAATCTTAGCTATGGTGAATTGTGCTGCCATGAACATAGGGTGCACATATCCTTCCTGATTGGTGTTTCTGGCTTCTTGGGATATATTCCTAGAAATGGGATCACTGGGTCAAATGGGAGTTCCATTTTTAGTTTTTTGAGGAAACTGCATACTGTTCTCCATAGTGGCTGCACCAGTCTGCATTCCCACCAGCAGGGCAGAAGGGTTTCCTTTTTCTCCACATCCTCTCCAACACTTGTTGTTAGTTGATTTGTTGATGATAGCCATTCTGACAGGTGTGAGATGATACCGCATTGTCATTGTCGTTTTGATTTGCATCTCTCGTATAATTAGTGACTTTGAGCATGTTTTCATATGTCTTTCGGCCTTCTGTATGTTCTCTTTGGAAAAGTGTCTATTTAGGTCTGTTGTCCATTGTTTGATTGGATTGTTTATCTTCCTTTTGTTAAGTTGTATGAGTTCCCTGTAAATGTTGGAGATTAAACCCTTATCGGTGATTAAACCCTTATCGGTGATATCATTGGCAAATATGTTCTCCATGCAGTGGGCTTTCTTGTTGTTTTGTTGATGGTTTCCTTTGCTGTGCAAAAGCTTTTTATTTTGATGTAGTCCCATTTGTTTATTTTCTCTTTAGTTTCCATTGCCCTAGGAGCAGTATCATGGAAGAAATTCCTTCGGCATATGTTTGCGATTTTGCTGCCTGTGGATTCCTCTGTATTTTTATGGTTTCCCGTCTTACGTTTAAGTTTTTATCCATTTTGAGTTTATTTTTGTGTATGGTGTGAGTTGGTGGTCTAATTTCATCTTTTTGCATGTATCTGTTCAATTTTTCCAACACCATTTATTGAAGAGACTGTCTTGACTCCAATGTATGCTCTTGCCTCCTTTTTTCAAATATTAATTGGGCATAGTGGTTTGGGTCGATTTTTGGGTTCCCTATTCTAATCCATTGATCTATATGTCTGTTCTTGTGCCAGTACTAAGCTGTTTTAAGAACAGTGGCTTTGTAATACAGCTTGCTATATGGTATTGAGATCCCACCTACTTTTTTCTTCTTTCTCAGGATTGCTGCAGCTATTCGAGGTCTTTTTTTATTCCAGATGAATTTTTGGAACGTTTGTTCTAGATCTGTGAAATATGCCATTGGTATTTTAATGGGGATTGCATTGAATCTATAGATTGCTTTGGGTAGTATGGACATTTTGATGATGTTGGTTCTACCAATCCATGAACACGGTATGTCCTTCCATCTGTTTATGTCTTCCTCTATCTCTTTTTTCAGTGTCCAGTATTTTTTTGAGTATAAGTCTTTTACCTCCTTAGTTAAGTTTATTCCTAGGTATCTTAATTTTTTTGGTGCGATGGTAAATGGGATTGCTTTTTTAGTCTCACTTTCCGTAAGTTCACTATTGGTGTAAAGAAATGCCTTAGATTTCTTGGCATTAATTTTGTATCCTGCTACATTGCCGAATTCTTTTATTAAGTCTAATAATTTTTTGATGGAGTCTTTAGGGTTTTTTATGTACAGTATAATGTCATCTGCAAATAATGACAGTTTTACTTCTTTTACAATTTGGGTGCCTTTTATTTCTTCTTCTTGTCTGATCGCAATTGCTAGTACTTCCAGTACTATGTTGAACAGGAGTGGTGAGAGGGGCATCCCTGTCTTGTTCCTGTTCTTAGGGGAAATTGATTTAGTTTATGACCATTGAGTATGATGTTGGCTGTGGGTTTGTCATATATGGCTTTTATTATGTTGAGGTATCATCCTTCTATTCCTCCCTTGCTGAGAGTTTTTATCAAGAAAGGGTGTTGGATTTTGTCAAATGCCTTTTCTGTGTCAGTTGATATGATTATATGATTTTTATCTCTCAGTTTGTTTATGTGATATATCATGTTTATTGATTTGCGGATATTGTACCATCCTTGCATCCCTGGGATAAATCCTACTTGGTCATGGTGTATGATCTTTCTGATGTATTGCTGGATCCGATTTTCTAGAATTGTTGTTTTGGCAGTGACTGCTTCTTTAATTCTCTAGTTGTATGGCTTCCATTCAGCCATATTTCAGGCAGATCTGAATGATGATTGTTCTGTATTTTAGTTATCATTTTGATGTGGTTGTGGGAGGAGGCAGGTGCCGTGTTTACCTGCCATCTTGACTCTCTCCTTCACTCTCAGTAGTTGTTAGTTTTATCTCATTCCTCATTAACCTTTAAAAAAATTATTCTTTAACCTCACTCTAGAACAGTGGTTCTCAACCTTGGCTGCACATTAGAATCACCTGGGAATCTTTTTAAAATCCTGATTTCTGGGCCTCATCCTCCAGAAATTCTGTTTCTTTGTTATGGAGTGGGGCCACAACATTATTAACAAAGAAACAGAATTTCCGGAGGATGAGGCCCAGAAATCAGGATTTTAAAAAGATTTCCAGGTGATTCTAATGTGCAGCCAAGGTTGAGAACCACTGCTCTAGAAAGTACTAATGTGGATTGATTGACATTTTAGTTCCATTCCATTCTCTTGGCTATCCTTTGCTTTGAGCCTGTAAAATACTAATGAGTAGTAAGAAGGAAAGAAAAAGAATTCCAATAATCCATAAAAATTATCTGCATCTCCACATCATGGAGACTTGGTTGTATTACGATGAGTCTTATTTCGGTAATGTTTTAATTAGTGAAATCCATGGGAGTGACAAAATCAACATTGCTTGTTAGAATTTGAAGAGAAATGCAAACTCCTTCCTCAAGAAATGCACATTTACACATAATTTTGCTATAATTTCAAGATATTCGGAAACCCAGATTCTTAAAGGGAAATTTTTAGACAAAGTGATTATGGAGTAAAAATTGATAACTCTTCTTTAAGAAAGTTTAGGCACAAACAGATAAGTAGATGGAAATTTGAGAGAGGAGCTAGATCAACTTGAAATTATATTTGGATTAAATCTGAAGGCAAAAGTGATAGAGATCTTCTATGGTGACTGGTTTCATTCTGTTTGGCATACCTATTCTCCAGGAAAAGAATACCTTTTTTATAACTCCTGCCTTTTCTCAGAAACTATTGATATTAGAAAGCAAATACTTTATTTCTATCTTTCTTCTGGAACAAAGAGCCTGCTTTATTTTTGCATAGATTTCTTTATCAGGCCCCATCTTCCTTAATTTTGTGGTGGTGACCTTTTTGAGGATCTAGTGAAAGCCATAGACCATCTTTCCAAGAAATGCCTACATGTACATTCATGCATATAGTTTCACTGGGCTCACCCTCAACATAATGCTCATCTTGTGTTCATCTCCCTTTCACCTCTTACCCTACCGTTTCCTCACCCTTTTCTTCTCTAAGACAATTTGCTTTCTTTCTTTTTTTTTTTTTTTTTTTTTTTTTTTTTACTTTTCTTCTGTACTCTGACTTCTACCTATGATTCCTAGGTGCATTTGGCTTTATTTTATATTTATTTCCATTTTGTGCTTTAATCCCTTGTGTATTAGAACTTAGTTGTAAGTGGTGAAAATCCAATAGTGACTAAGTTTAGGCAAAAGGAAATTTATTGGCTCATATAACAAAGCTACAGGGAGAGTTTATTCGCCCAGGCTTTGGGGGTGATTGCACCTGGGGCCTGGTTTTTTGCTGTTATGATTCCTTTTCTTTCTCTTGTCTTTCATCTCTAATTCTCTCTCCAGGATCCTATCTTTCTTCCACATAGACTTCTCCCATATGGCTGTAGGCAAGTTTTTGGCAACTACTGGTATCACATCCTTAGTTTTTCTGTTAGAATATTTACTTTTCTTTATTTTTTAAAAATATATTTTTTTTGTTGATTTCAGAGAGGAAGGGAGAGGGAGAGAGAGAAACATAAGTGATGAGAGAGAATCATTGACCAACTGCCTCCTGCATGCCCCCCCTACTGGAGATGGAGCTCCAGTATACACACACACACACACACACACACACACATATACATATATACTTCTTATTGTTTCTTTTTGTATACTCTGACTAATTCACAGGTATAGTCATTGACTGCTCCAGGCTTTTATCACCACCATTAGATCCAAAAGAAAGGCCTGAAGTTCATTTTTAAAATTCTCAACGTGGCTTAATTCTTATGCTCATCTCTGGGCCAATTACTTTGGTAGGTAGGTTGAGCACTCTGTTTTGTCAGAACTGCATTTTGTGGCAGTCTCTTCACAGAGAAGGTGTGAAGTGTGCAGGGTAGCATGGTTGGCAGTCCCGTCAGAATCACATCATTTGGGGGATGGTAGATAATCAAAAAAAGGAATGGTGGTGGTGCTAGTACCTGAAAAGGGGGAATACTCTGCATTCAGAAACAAATGGTTATTTGGCACAATTATTTGCTATACATTGGAATATATCTATATTTTGGAATAGTAAATGAATATATTCTTTTTAATCATCATCTGAAGATATAGGATATGTCATAGAGAAGGAAGGAGGGAGGGAGGGAGGGAGAAACATTGACGAGATAGAGAAACATCGATCAGTTGCCGCCCATATATGGCCTAACTGGGGATTGAACCTGCAACCTAGATATATGTGCCCTGACCAGGAATTGAACCTAAATTTTTTGTTATATGGGGTGATGCTCTAACCAACTGGCCACCTGGCCAGGGCATGAATGTATTCTTTATGTTTCATAATTCTTGGATACAGTGTAGGGTCAGTTTCATATAAATTTCTTCACATCTGTAGCCAGAGTCTGATAAATTTAAATGCATGAATATTTAAGTCTGTGATTTAAAAAGTCTTACACATTATGTTTAATGTCATGGTACCAGTTTACTTGAGGTATTAAAAATTTCTATCTCTGCCCCTTTCTCTCGACATATATGTATATGTACACATCTATAATAATAAAAGTGTAATATGCAAATCAACCAAATGGCCGAACAGCAGAATGACCGTCCGGACGACCTGCTTTGGACTGCGAGGGCCGAGGCAGCTGGGGCTGCGATGGCCTACTCTTGCACAAATGTTGTGCATCGGGCCTCTAGTACATATATATTTGTTTTATGATTATATTAGAGTAGCAATAGAAGAGATGGTTGAAAAGATGATGGAATTTTGATAGAGTCATTAAAAAATCTGTACATTAAAAATGTTTTGTGTTTTCACCCTGTTTTTGTTCTGGGAAAGATTTTGGTAATCTAGGTGACATTAACAAAAACAACAGATGTGGAAACATTTTTGTTGAGAAAAATACCTCTATGCATAGAATATCTTTAGCATTTACTTCAGTAAATGCCAGACAGATGGTGTAAATTCAGAATGACTACTCAAATAATGCCACAACAATTATTTTGAAGCATGGTATAACACTTGAGCTCAGATTTCTGGAAAATCATGAGTGTAACTTGGTCCATTAAAGAAAGAAGTGCAAGAATAGGCTTCTAAACCAAATTTTTGTCTCAGCCTTTCTACAAAGTACTTGACTTCTGAAGCCCTCATTTTGTAACCTATGGTTCAATACTACTTGTCTATTTTTCTGTCTCATAGCAGAGTGAAATTGAGTTAGAAGTGATTGGAGAGTAGGTGAGTGAAACTTGGTGTGTGTTTTTTTAAATATGCTGTTTTAAGTTGATTTTTTTTTTTTTGAGAGAGAGAGGGAACGAGAACAAGAGAGCGAGAAAGAAATGTCGATATGTGAGAGAAACATCGATCGATTGCCTCTCATACAATCCGACAGGGGGGGGTGGGGGGGTGGATCGAAACCACAACCTGGGTATGTGGCCTGACTGGGAATTCAACCCATCACCTTTCAGTGTACTGGATGATCCTCCAGCCAACGGAGCCACACCAGCCAGGACAACTTGGTTTTTAATGAGATATAGAAAAATAAAAATATAGAGGCTATTCATAAAAATAACCAATATTATAGTGAGAGAGAAGGAGGGTGAAAGGAACTAACCATTGTTGAGCATCTTTAATGTGTAAAGCAGTCGAATAGATGCTTACATGTATGGTTGCCTCACAACTGCTTTGTAAGGTAGGTAGAGATAACTTTCTTTTTACGGTGAAGAAACAGTTTCATATTTTCGGTTTACAAAGTCAAAGGAGAAATTTGCATTTTTAAAGATACTGAAAATAATTATAAAACATTTGGACATTCTCATTTGATTAAGTTGAGTTGAGCTAGTCACTTTTTTCATAGAACACCAGTTTTACTTGAAAGAATGACTGACAAACTGGTTAATTCTAGGGCACTTGTTAGACATTTTGTCAAAAATGAACAAAATAAGCTCACCAATTTTAGTAAAACAATTGATTTTTTGTTGCAAATGATAAAATTCAAGCTATCAAGTGAAAATTAGAATTTTGAAATTTTTTATCTGCTAACATGAGCTTACAGCTGCTCAACCCAAGACTTCCTTGATGAAAGCAGTGGTGATATTTAGTTATATATTTTTTGATGATATTTAGTTATATATTTTATAATAAAATGTTTCAGCATTTGGAAGATAAGTATAACTAAGTGAATTAATATTTTTCAAATGACCAATGTGTGATGGGTACAAGTCATTCAAGGACAAGATAGATAAATGAATTTAATGTGATGAAGTACAAATAGTTAATTGATGTGATTTTAGGTTCTACATTGCAACTGATCTCTAAAAAACTGCCACTTGAATTTTGGTGTAATGCCAGTGAAGGATGTCCATAATTATCTGAAAAGCCTTCTTTCTTTATCTGTGTAAGGACATTTTTTCTTTATGTACTTCAACCAAAACAACAAATTACAACAGATTTAAAAAATGTATATTTTATTGATTTTTACAGAGAGGAAGGGGAAGGGATAGAGAGTTAGAACTTCAATGAGAGTGAAACATCAATCAGCTGCCTCCTGCACGTCCCCCTATGGGGATTGAGCCTGCAATCAAGGCATGTGCCCTAACCCCGGGAATCAAACCCAGGACCCATTAGTCCGTGGGCCGTTGCTCTATCCATTGAGCCAAACCGGTTAGGGCATATTACAACAGATTTAATGTAGAAGCAGATATGAGAATCCAGACAGTGAAGAAGTTAGAATGTAAGTGTAAAACAATGCCATTTTTCCCACTAATTTTTTTGGGAGACTACCATTTTGCATAAATATATAATTATGTTTAAAAAGGAATTTCACCAATAATTTAAAAATTTTGTAGTTTCAACTTCGAATACTAAATATCAATGGATAACTTGCATGAACAAAAGCTTTTTGGTGTCCCAAGTGATTTTTAAGAATGTAAAAGGGGTTCTGGGACCAGAAAGTTTGAGAATTGCTGTTTTGGTGAAAGTGTCTACATTTGGTCAGAGGCTCTCAACCTGTGGGTCGCGACCCCTTTGAGGGTCGAACAACGCTTTCACGGGGTCACCTAAGACCATCGGAAAACACACACACACACACACACACACACACACACACACATATATATATGTATATAATTACATATTGTTTTTGTGGTTAATCATTACGCTTTAATTATGTTCAATTTGTAACAATGAAATTGGGGGTCACCACAACATGAAGAACTGTATTAAAGGGTCGCAGCATTAGGAAGGTTGAGAACCACTGGTTTAAGTGAAAGTGGCATTTAATTGAGGCCTTGCAAGATTCTTTTTCTTACAGTCAAGTCACTTTATGTTCATACAGGGCATATATGTTATTGGTTGATGATAATAAAAATTTTTGATAAAAATGTTTTAAAATTTGGCTAAAATTTTTTGGCTAAACTCTTTGAAAAGAGGCAACTAATAGATGAGTTCTTTATTAAAATCTGTATCAGTTAATTTGGGAAACATAGTGGTCTTTTAACAAATACATAGAGTTAAATTTAATTTTTTTTCTTGTAAGCATATATGAACTATGGTAAAATTAAAGTGTTGGAAACCTCTTGCCTTAGAGTTAATGCTTATATCAAAACTTAACCACATTCCCACAAGGAAGTCACAGTGTGAAAATGCTCAGTTTCAAAATCTGAAAACCTTGACTTTGCAAATTAGAAATGACAAGAAGTGAAAGACTATGCCTGTAGTAAGGTTGGAAAAGAGGAAGGAAAGATTTCTTGTCAGTCTTAAATATTTTTGTGCTGAAATTACAAAATGGAAAGCTTAACAAGCAAAAGAAAGGCTGGCTACTATATTGATTTTTCTTTAAGCATAATATCCAGTGTGAGAGATAGCTTTATTAGTGTTTGAACTATTTTTCAATAATTTGATAAAAGATGAACTAACACAATTTCTCTCCTTTCATCTGTTTAGCTTGTTGAACTAAAATATGAAGCAAATTTTGGTAAGAGGATAATTAATATTAAATCTTATGAAATATTTTTTACTATAGTGAAACCTCAATCATTTTCCCTGGGGGACAGAAATTTTTGCCTAATGGAAATCCCCTTAGTAAGACAGGAATATCCAATATCTATTTTTCATTCATCACTTATTAAAGGCTTTCTCTGTGCTAGCTAAAATGCTAAGACTTATTTAGTTTTTGCCTTTAAAGAGCTTGTAGTTAGTGTATTTTAGTCCACTCTCCAGGATTATCAGAAGTAACATGAAAAATTATTGAACCTTTTTAAAAAGAAACTTTTGTATTTATCATTATTAATACTTATTAGTTGTCTTTATAGTAGTATATTTTCTAGTTTTGAGCTTGAATTTTGGTTAGTGTCATAAATGTAGTAACTGTAATTTATGAACCAAATTTCAGAACATTTGTTCTGATGAATGTGAGAAGTGAGAATGTATTCTGGAAACTTTGAAATCTGAAGTGAGTTGGATAGTTGCCATTTTCATAGAGAGGATTGCATTATTTAATTATTTAAAATATGTATTGATTGCTTATCCTGTGCCAGGCATGTTTTAGGAAGCAGAACATTATTTTAAAATCTTTTACCAAAAGATAGGCAAACTGAAATTAAAGTTGATAACACTTAATATTTCTTATTAGTGTTTTTCTGTTGTTAGCTTTAGGGAGAAAGAATGTGCAGACTCTTAAATTTGAAAATATTTTACACTGTGGCAACAAAAATATTAAACATAGTTTTAAGAAATGATTGCTATTACTTCTACTTGGTAGGGACAACATAGGTAGTGAGTAATAGCCTGAACTTTGAAATCAAATAGACGTAGTTGTGACTCTTGGTTCAGCAACTTCCTTATGAGGAGGAATAATTAACTCTTGGGTGTTGAGAAGATGAGATGAGTAAGTCAGGAGTCTCAGAATATATGCTTAATAAATATTAATTGCTATGTATTTTTGTTATTGCCAAAGGAAATTTTTATTGGAAAAAGACAGTTTGAAACTTTATGAGTTTCTATTTTAAACTCTCAAAAGAACTTTTCTAACCTCTTAAGGAGGCAAGCAGAATTTTTAAATATACAGTTAGCATATTGGTTTAGAATAGATTTGTTTGGATGTATGCTTTATGTACTTTGTATACTGTATTATACCTCTTGAAATATATTTGAGGGCCTAGAACATTTTTGTTTTTTAGCCTGAAAGGATAGTGTTACTTCATTAGACAAGCTTTTTTAAAAAACTTTAAATTTATTGGAAGTAACATTGGTTTAATAACATTCTCTGTTTTAGGTGTACAAGTTTATAATACAACATCTGTATACTTCATTTTATGCTCACCACTCAAAGTCTAGTCTACTTTCGTCACCATATAATTTACCCCCTTTACCCTCTTTGTCCTTCTCTCGCTCCTCTACCCTTTTGATAACCACTCTACTGTTGTCTGTAAATTTGTTTTTTATCCCACATGTGAGTGAAATCATATGGTTCTTCTACTTTTTTGTGAGACTTAGCATGATACTCTTAAGATCCATCCATGTTGTTACAAATGGCAGTATTTTATCTTTTTTATGACAGAATAGTGCTCCATTGTATAAATGTACCACATCTTCTTTATCCAATCATTGGTCAAAGGACACTTAGATTGTTTCCATGTCTTGGCTATTGTGAATAATGCTGCAGTGAACATAGTGGTACATATATCTTTATGAATAAGTGTTTTCAACATTTTGGGGTAGATATGCAGAAGAGGGGTGTTGGGTCATGTGGTAACTCTAGTTTTAATTTTTCCAGGAACCTCTGTAATGTTTTCTATAGTGGCTGCACCAGTTACATCCCTACCAGCAGTATCTGAGGGTTCACTTTTCTCCACATCCTCTTTAACACTTGCTGTTTCTTGTCTTATTTATAATAGTTTAAGCAAGTTAAAATATATATTTTTTTGTTAATCCTCAACCAAGGATATTTTTTTCCATTGATTTTTGGAGAGCAGTAGAAGAGAGGGGAGGAGGGAGAGAATGGTAGAGAAAGAAACATTGATGTGAGAGACACATCGATTGGTTGCCTCCCACACACAGGATCGAACCTGCAACCCAGATACATGCCCTTGACTGGGAATTGAACCTGAGACCCCTTAGTGCCCTGGTCTAACCACTTAGCTATGACAGCCAGGGCTAAAAATTTTAACATAACATTGCTCAGTACATTTATATTATGTTTTGTAATCCTTTGTCATTTTAAATATTCTTATGGAAAACTGGTATGATAAGTTTTGGGGAAACTTATGATGTAACGTTTGGAAAGTACACTTTACTGTTTTGAGTCTTGCTTCTCAAGGACAAGGATTTGTCTATTACTGTTTTGTATCTTTCTATCTGGGATGTATTGCATGGTTCTTGAATGTAAAAATGAATGAAAGAGAGCATTAAAGCTACTAGTGAAATCAAAAGACCTGAACATTAAAGGGTATATATGACTTTTCACTTTTATTTTATAATTAATATAGTATACATTGTCAAACAAATATATATTTTTTTTACTAGTACAAGTACTTTTTTTGTTTATCTAATTTTGTAATATACTTCAAAAGAGGGCTTGAATTTTGGGATGGTTTACTTTAATATGTTACAATTATAACTTCAATAAATTTTTTACCCATAAATAAAGTGTAAAGGTAGCACAGTATAAAAGAGGCAAAGAACACAAACACAGATTGTGGAGCCAGGTTGCCTGGATTCAAAGTGCAGATTGGTCACTTTTTACTTGTTTAACCTTGGACAGGTACTTGAATTTTTCTTGAACTATTTCTCCATCTGTAAAATGGGAATGATAGTAAAATTTATGTCATAGAATTTTTATGAAGATTAACTGAATTAGTATAAGTACTTAGAATAATGCCTTGTTCACAAAATCCTATTTAATAAAAGGATAATATGCAAATTGACCCTAACAGCAGAACGACCAGGAACAACCATTCGCTATGATGTGTACTGACCACCAGGGAGCAGAAGCTCAACACAGGAGCTGCCTCCTGGTGGTCAGTGCGCTCCCACAGGGGGAGCTCTGCTCAGCCACAAGCTGGGCTGATGGCTTTGAGCACAGCGGTGGTGGTGGGAGCCTCTTCCACCTCCTTAACAGTGCTAAGGATGTCCCACTGTTGCTTAGGGAGCAGGCCTAAGTTGGCAGGTGGACATCCCCAGAGGGCTCTTGGGCTGCCAGAGGGATGTCCGACTGCCAGCTTAGGTTCAATCCCCCCCCCCCCCCCACACACACACACATCCCCCCGGTGAACAGGCCTAAGCCGGCAGGTGGACATCCCCTGAGGGTTCCTGGGCTGCCAGAGGGATGTCCGACTGCCAGCTTAGGCCAAGTCCCCTGGGGAGCGGGCCTAAGCCAGCAGGTGGACATCACCTGTGGGGTCCCGGACTGCAAGAGGGCACAGGCTGGGCTGAGGGTCCCCCCCCCCCCCCAAGTGCACGAATTTTTGTGCACCAGACCTCTAGTATACTATATAAATGACTTCTATTATGTATAGATTACTCTTGCTACTTTGATCTCAGACATGCAGATAGCACTATATATTTTTGACATTTTAATTGAAAAAAGAAAGGAAAAACAGCTTTAGACTATTTTAATATTTACATAAGAAATAAAATTTACTTAGTGATTGCATGACTTATAAAAGTCATAGACATACAATGACCTATCTGATTGAAATATTAAAGATGGAACTTAGTTACTGGAGAAATTTGATATAGATGCTTAAATGAAGCGATGTGAAGCTATATTTTCTACATAAGTATTTTTCTGAGATCCTACCAAGACAGATATTTGAGAATAGAATCTGCAGGGTCTTCCTGTATTTCAGAAAAGCTTGAACCATCAAAGTGAACAATAGTTTTAATATATTCATTGTGAACTAGGCATTTTAAAAGCACTGTTATATTATCCATACATATTTGTTAAGTATTCTAATCATTTTCAGTTGGACAGGAAAACACCATGAGAAGAATAAAAGCAAAAATTATGACTTTAGATTTACTGGAATGATTCATTCATGCGTTCATTAATTTAGTATTTATTGAGCACTAGCTCTATATCTTGTATTGTTCAGGGCTCTGGGGATATGATGGTGAGCAAAGAGCAAATCGTTTAATGGAACCATGCTTTATGAATGAATACTAGATACCTATGTAGAATAGTGGATTGTTTCTATTGCTCTGTTACGTCCCACAACAAAAAATTTAACTGGACAGTCTTTTATCTATGGGGATTGCTAAACGTACCTGCAAAAAATGGCTAGAAATCTTGTAGAAGCGTGGAGGAACATTATTGTAACTGCCAAGGAACTATATAGGATTTTCTAATATGATTTTGGGAATGTAGGTGGTGATACTTTCAGTTGTGGGATTTATTTGATTAAAGAAACAACTGCCAGCCTAGTGTCAGTCTGTTAATCTAGATATATTTTTTAACTAAAGACAAGTGTGAACTTAAAAAAATACACACACACACGCACACACACACACACACAGTGGCCAGATTATTATGACCGGCAGATTATTATGACCACCCCATCAGTACTTCGTTGGGCTACCTTTTGCCTTCAGTACTGTGGTGATTCTTCTTGGCATTGACTCCACGAGATGTTGAAAGATGATGCGAGGAATCTGACACCATGCCTGATGAATAGCACTGTCCAGTTCTGTGAGATTTAATGGTTGTGGAACCAGCTTCCCGATGGCTCTTTTAACTTCGTCCCACAAATGCTCAATCAGGTTGAGATCTGATGATTGTGGGGGCCACCTACGCAAGCTAAAGTCTCCCTCATGTTCTTGAAAGCACTCCTGCATAATACGAGCACCGTGGCATGGCTCATTGTCTTGTTGGAAGAAGCCATCTCCATTGGGATATACCATCAACATGATACGATGAACTTGATCAGCAACGATACTTAGGTATGTTGTGCTATTCAGACGTTTATAATGATCTGGCCCTCTAGCAACTTCAGCACAAAAGTATAGCTAATTTGCCTACAAACGTCAGGTGGTCATAATTGGCCACTCAGTGTATATATTTATTGATTTCAGAGAGAAAGGGAGAGGGAGATAGAAACATGGATGATGAGAGAGAATCATTGATAGGCTGCCTCCTGCACACCCCCCCACTGGGAATTGAGCCCACAACCCAGACATGTGCCCTGACTGGGAATGGAACTGTGACCTCTTGGTTCATAGATGGACATGCAACCCTTAAGCCACACCAGCTGTGCAAGTGTAACATTTTAAGGTGTTTTCTTGGAATGCAGGTAATCCTATATAATAAAAGGCTAATATCAAATCGACCGAATAGTGGAACCACCGGTCGCTATGACGCGACTGACCACCAAGGGGCAGACAATCAATGCAGGAGCTGCCCCCTGGTGGTTAGTGCACTCTCACAGAGGGAGCGCCGCTCACCCAGAAGCCGGGCTCACGGCTGGCTAGTGCAGCAGCAGTGGCAGGAGTCTCCCCCGCCTCTGTGGCAGCGCTAAGGATGTCTGACTCCCAGCGTAGGCCTGCTCCTGGGAGGGAGCGGGTCTAAGCCATCAGTTGGACATCCCCCAAGGGCTCCTGGAATGCAAGAGGGCTCAGGTCAGGCCAAGGGACCGCCCCCGCCCTGAGTGCACGAATGTCGTGCACTGGGCCTCTAGTTAGTATGATAAAGAAGTGAATGGTAATACAAAATATAAGGTTAGAGGAAAAATATGTTGGAAAGAATAAGTTAGATAAGTTAAAAAATTATTAGAGTTTGAGATTTTCTGCATGTAATTTTTGTGTATTGTATTTGTACTAGGTTCTAATACAATTATATTTTTAAAATAAAATTTTCCTTAAAGGAAACCACTGAAGTTCTCTGTGATAACTATTTCTGTAGTTAAGCAACAGAAATGCTTTTGTCTTTTAAATAGGTATTAAAATTTACAGATCAGTTAAGAAAATCAGTTGAAATTCTGTTAACATGAAAATGACATTTTTACATAGCTGAAGATTGCATTTTCTGTTCATCTTTTCTGAGGTTTATAGAAGGACAATGCCAGTGTTGAAGGGATCTAAATTTTATAACTATTTAACTACTTTGGAAGAATGCAGTATAATATGTATTTATCTAATTCATGTGTACTTAGTTTTAATGAAGTCTAGTTTAAAATCTTAATTTTAATAAAATCTAGTTTATTTATTTTCACAGGAGTTGGAAACTTTTTCTTTAAAGAACCAGATAGTAACTATTTTAGGTTTTGTGAGCTGTATGGTCTCTGTCACAAGTTGTAAACTCTGCCATTTAGCTTAGAACCCGTCATAGACAATATGCAAAAAAAAGAACATGGCTATGTTTCAATAAAATTTTATTTACAAAAACAGACCACAGGCTTGATTTGCAGCAGAGTTTGTGAATTCCTATTACCATAAGGAAATACAGGGAAGTGTTGTACTATTTTTTTTTTCCAATTTTCATTTTTGCCTCATTTTAATAATAAAATGTTCAAATGCAAAATTGCGAAAGCATTGCTGTACAGATAAAACTGGAGGCTTTGGAAAAAGAATTGTTGCCATTATTTGCTCAAAATGTCATCAGCTGGTATAAGACAGTTCAGATTTTTATATTAAAGGAAGCTCAGGAGTTTCATTATGAAATAATGGAAGTGCAAGATGGTTGAAAGTGTTAAATATTCTAAGGAAAGAATATTTCAGGCTGTATTATTAAAACTTGTAGATATCAACAGGGGTGTATACTTAAGTAGTAGATTTCTAGAGTTTTTTTTTTTAATCCTATTTTTTGTTTTCCAATTTTTTTAAAAAAAAGTCAGATGACTTTTGCTTGCTTTGGTATGTGTATTTCATACTTTAAAGAGGACTAAATCTAACATCTTGTGCAACTTAATGCATCACTTTTCTAGTGAATAAAGTGTGGTTTTAAAGTTTTATTAATTATATGCTAAATACCTCCCTTAGGTATATCAGATTTTTCTGTACTTGATTTATCATGCTTATTATTGAAAAGCATTGTTAAGCACTCATGTTATTTGGATGGTATTGCTAATATATACCTAGAGCTTAGAACTGTTTTGTTTTATTTTATTTTATATTTTTATTTATTTCAGACAGGAAGGGAGAGGGAGAGAGAAATAGAAACATCAATGATGAGAGAGAATCATTTATCGGCTGCCTCCTGCACTCCACACACTGGGGACCAAGCCTGCAACCTGGGTATGTGTCCTGACCAGGAATTGAACCATGGTCAATGCTCAACCACTGAGCCATGTCGGCAGGTCAGAACTGTTTGTTTTTATAGAAAACCAAATATTTCATATATCTATTAAAGTACTTTTTCATTGACAGTTTATTTAATATAATTTAAATGAGTTACGGAAAAATCTGTTTACCAATTACAGTAACTTAATAGCCAGATTTTCTTTAGGTATTATCAAGTGGGAAGGAATGTAATCTTTTAATTTTTTAGCTATAGATTTAAAGATTTAAATGGGAATTAATAAATCTTAATTTCCTCTAGTAACTAAATGTAATTAGAAAAATGGGATGGCTGCAGAGTAGGAGGATGCTGAACAGACATGCTCCCAGGAACAAGCTGGAATTACAATTAAAATGTGGAAAGTCTTCCCGAATAATCAATGGAAAACTCACAGGAAAGAACCCTGATACCCAAGGACTGAAGGTGGAGACTGCATAGAGACTGGTAGGAGGGGCAGAGGTGCAAAAGGGCTGGCCGGGCACCCACAGATGGCAGCTGAAGTCCCAGAGAGACATCTCAGCTGTGCGGGGTGGGGGGTGGGGGGGTGTTCCACTGAGAACTCTGGCATCTAACCCTGAAGCTGGGCTCCCCAGCAGAGAGCACCAAAACTGAGGAGGGTACCCACATAACATCTAGCTGTGAAAAAATGGGGCTCTATCTGCCAGGGCCAATGCACAAAACCTCCCTGTGGAGCCACCCACCTTGTGCTCCTGCAGAGGGAGGGTGCAGTAGACTAGAGCTGTGAGAGCAGAACCCAGGACTGGGGACTCGGGGGATAGAGCTCAGAAGGTAGACACCTCAAATTTCCTGGGCTGAGTCATTCCCTCACATAGTAGAGGACATCTTTCCCACATAGACATCTGCCTTCCCTGGAGGGAAGACAGTGGACACACCCTATTGGAAAACACCTTGGCCTGAGGCCACTTAAGAGATTAAAAGTAACAATTAGTCTCCAGGCAGAAGCAACTGCCCCACCCTGTTGAAAAAAAACTCTTGCCACACCTGAGGACGATTGCTTGGGGGCAATTCAAGTCAGAATCCTATTAGTCTGTAGGCAGAGGCGGTCTCTGGAGGCTTTGAGACTTTACTTGATCCACTTAGTCAGAAACAGTCTTTAACACTGTCCTGCACTAGAGATTGAGAGGTATAGAGGATCTACCCAATACATAGTCACAAATCCTGACAACCAAAATGAGGAAACAAAGAAACAACCCCCAAATGAACGAACTAGAGAATCCTCCAGAAGAAGAGATAAATGAAGCAGGTATAAGAAATTTATCTGAACAGAGTTCAGAGTAATGGTAAAAATGCTCAACAGTATGAAAAAAGATATAGTAACTATGAAAAAAGAACAGTCTGAGATAAAGATTGACAACACAGATAAAGAACACATTGGAAGGAATACACAGCAGATTAGGGGAAACTGAGGATTGAGTCAGAGAATTTGAAGACAGAGTTGAAAATATTACTCATTTAGAGAACCAAAAAGAAAAAAAAATTAAATAACAGGAGGACAGCTTAAAGGAGCAGTGGGACAATGTGAAACATAACAATATTAGAATATTAGGTATACTAGAAGAGGCAGAAAGAGAGAAAGGAATAGAGAAGGTGTTTGAAGAAATAATGGTAGAAAACTTCCGTAACCTGGCAAAGGAGAAAGTTACATAAGGCACAGAGAACCCCAAACAAGAAGAACCCAAACAGGCCCACGCTCAGACACATCATAATTAAAATGCCAAAAATTAAAGACAAAGAATCTTAAAGCCAGCAAGAGAAAACTGTTACCTACAAAGGAGTTCCCATAGGCCGACGTCTGATTTCTCATCAGAAACTCTACAAGCCAGAAGGGAATGGCATGAAGTACTCAAGGTAATGGAAAGCAAGGATCTGAGACCAAGATTACTATATTCAGCAAGGCTATCATTCAGAATAGACGGTCAATTTGCAACGGCATGGATGGAACTGGAGAGCATTATGCTAAGTGAAATAAGCCAGTCAATGAAGGAAAAATACCACATGATCTCACTCATTCATGGATAATAGAGACCATTATAAACTTTTGAACAATAATAGATACAGAGGCAGAGCTGCCTCAAACAGATTGTCAAACTGCAGCGGGAAGGCCGGGGAGGGTTGGGGGGCAGGAGGGAGGGGGGTAAGAGATCAACCTGAGGACTTGTATGCATGCATATAAGCATAACCAATGGACATAAGACACTGGGGGATAGGGGAGGCTAGGGGACTGTCAAGGGCGTGGGGAAAAAAGGACACATATGTAATACCCTTTGTAATACTTTAAGCAATAAAAAAAAAAAAGTTCAAAACAAAACAAAACAACAACAACAAAAAAACAAAATAGACGGTCAGATAAAGAGCTTCCCAAACAAAAGGCTAAAGGAGTTCATCACCACCAAGCCAGCATTACAGTAAATACTAAACGGATTGCTGTAAGGGATTGCTGAGAAGAAGAACAGAAAGAAACTTAGCCATACAAAATTAAAATGGCTATAAATAAGTACCTATTAATAATAACCCTAAGTGTAAATTGATTAAATGCTCCAATTAAAAGGTTTACGGTAGCTGAATGGATACAAAATCATGACCCAACTATATGTTGTCTACAAGAGACCCACCTTAAAACAAAAGACACACACAGGATGAAAGTGAAGGGATGGAAAAAAATTTTCCATGCAAATGGAAAAGATAAAAAAGCTGGAGTAGCAATACTCATATCTGACAAAATAGACTTTAAATGCACCATGCCAAGTGAAATAAGCAAATCGGAGAAATTTTGTATGATCTCACTCATTTGTGGAACATAATGAACAACATAAACTGATGAACAAAAATAGAGCCAGAGGGGAAAATATTCTAGAATATAATAGAAGTAATCCTGTTATTTGTAGATTTTTAGTATTTCCTACATCTTTTGTGGTGTCATACTATGTTAGTATAGTTTTAGTAATGTTATTATACTAAAAATCCTTTTATTCTTGAAATATTAATGATTATTAACGATTATTAATAATTAATATTAATGATTATTGTAATATAAGATCATTTTTCTTGAATAATTGGTGCTTATTGCATGTAACATTTAAAATCATTTTCTTGAGATATTAATGTTTTTTGCATGTAAAAAAATGCTATGGGAGAACCAAGATGGCGGCATAGGTTAACGCTGGCGTTTGCTGCTTTGAACAACTACTTCAAAAGTGAAACCAAAAAACGGAACGGACATCACCCAGAACCACTGGAACACTGGCTGAGTGGAAGTCCTACAACTAGGAGGAAAGAGAAACGCATATGGACACTCAGAGGAGGCGCAGTGCTGAAGTCAAATTCTGAGGTGCGGAGTGCGCGGAGCGGGCTGGCGGCAGAGGGCGTGGTTGGCGTTTTCAATCGGGAGGGAGTCACAGACTCTGAGCTCCAGATACGGGCGAGTCTTTAGGGACCCAGACTCAAACGGGAGAAGTGGGACTGTCTGGCTTCGGTCAGAGCGAGTGCAGCTTTCTCTCCGAGCTTTGCAGCGGGTGCTGGGACTCAGAGAGGCAGAGCCCCTGGGGACAGGACTGAGAGCGGCCATAACTGCTCTCTCTGGCCCACCCTGTTGATCCTGTGCGACCCGCCCCGCCCAAGCCCTGCACAGAGGCATTTGCCGGATAGCCTCAGGCAAAGGCTAGATTAGCACCTCCCTAGAGGACAGAAGTTCTCTCACTGCAGACACAGCTGATTCTCATAGCCACTTGGCCTGGAGGTCAAACCCTCCCTGGTATTAGCTACAACAATCAAGGTTTATAAGACTGCGCACAAAGACCACTAGGGGGTGCACCAAGGAAGCATAACAAAATGCGGAGACAAAGAAACAGGACAAAATTGTCAATGGAAGATATAGAGTTCAGAACCACACTTTTAAGGTCTCTCAAGAACTGTTTAGAAGCCGCCGATAAACTTAATGAGATCTACAAGAAAACTAATGAGACCCTCGATGTTATATTGGGGAACCACCTAGATATTAAGCATACACGGACTGAAATAACGAATATTATACAGACTCCCGACAGCAGACCAGAGGAGCGCAAGAATCAGGTCAATGATTTGAAATGCAAGGAAGCAAAAAACACCCAACCAGAAAAGCAAAATGAAAAAAGAATCCAAAAATGCGAGGATAGTGTAAGGAGCCTCTGGGACAACTTCAAGCGTGCCAACATCAGAATTATAGGGGTGCCAGAAGATGAGAGAGAGCAAGATATTGAAAACCTAATTGAAGAAATAATGACAGAAAACTTCCCCCACCTGGTGAAAGAAATGGACTTACAGGTCCAAGAAGCGTGGAGAACCCCAAACAAAAGGAATCCAAAGAGGACCACACCAAGACACATCATAATTAAAATGCCAAGAGCAAAAGATAAAGAGAGAATCTTAAAAACAGCAAGAGAAAGAAACTCAGTTACCTACAAGGGAATACCCATACGACTGTCAGCTGATTTCTCAACAGAAACTTTGCAGGCCAGAAGGGAGTGGCAAGAAATATTCAAAGTGATGAATACCAAGAACCTACAACCAAGATTACTTTATCCAGCAAAGCTATCATTCAGAACTGAAGGTCAGTTAAAGTGCTTCACAGATAAGGAAAAGCTAAAGGAGTTCATCACCACCAAACCAGGATTATATGAAATGCTGAAAGGTATCCTTTAAGAAGAGGAAGAGGAAGAAAAAGGTAAAGATACAAATTATGAACAACAAATATGCACCTATCAACAAGTGAATCTAAGAATCAAGTGAATAAATAATCTGATGAACAGAATGAACTGGTGATTATAATAGAATCAGGGACATAGAAAGGGAATGGACTGACTATTCTTGGGGGGGAAAGGGGTGTGGGAGATGCGGGAAGAGACTGGACAAAAATCGTGCACCTATGGATGAGGACAGTGGGTGGGGAGTGAGGGCGGAGGGTGGGGCGGGAACTGGGAGGAGGGGAGTTATGGGGGAAAAAAAGAGGAACAAATGTAATAATCTGAACAATAAAGATTTAATTAAAAAAAAAAAGAAAACAGAGAAACTATCAGTAATGATTGAAAAAAAAAATGCTATGGATACTCTTACAGTAGTTACTTGTTCTGACGTATTGTTATTGATACCTAATAATTTTTCTATTAGTGCATTCACTAAAATAGAATATGGAGACTGAAAACTATGATAATCAGAGTTGTTTCTTCCTATAGCTGGCACTTCTGTTCAAAGGAACCAGGCATCTTTATGGCACTTTCAGTATGTCTCATTCTGAAGAGCACCAGTATCCCAAAAGGACACACTAGTTAAGAAATTAGTAAATCTTAACTGAATTTAGATCTCTGTCACAGATTTTCTCATTTGTTTGTTTTATATGTAGAGACTTCAAAAAGCCTGAATGAAAACCTTTTTATTACTCCTGTGAATGTTTAGATACCTGATGAAAAGGAACAAACATAGAATTTGGAACCAAAGGGAGCCGACATTTCTCAAGTGAGCTTTGAATAAGGTAGAGTAATTCTGAGTCTTTAGAGGAGGATCAAGAATTATTATGACTTATGGGAAATGTATCTTTGTATTTAAGAACCTTTCCTAAAAATTCTGAACCGAGCTAGTTTTAATGAGGAAGAGAATTTGGAAGGGCCTGTTAGGAGACTAAGGATCTTGGAAAACAAACTACAGTTTCGATTAGCATTAACTCTTCAGAGAACTGGAGCATGATTTATTCGCTGATTTTGTATTCTGCACTTTGAAATATAAGTAGATGCTTTATATTATTCTCCCTGGGAATTAGGGATATATGAGGTGGTTGAGAGGAACAAAATTAAATTGCTTTTAAACTTAACTGTTGATTCCCTATCCCCCTTTGGATTAATGGTATTTAGTATGTATGTAAATACCATTTGGGAAGTGGAAAACATATAAAATATCAGTATGATTTTTAATGATGACCCTTAGAGCTAACGGTAAAGTTTTTTTTGGAGGAGTTTAAAAACAAAAAGGCTCTGTGTATAGATATGTTAGTCAGGGTTTTCCAGAGAAACAGAACCAATAGGAGATAATGTCAGAAAACATTTATTATAGGAATTGGCTAATGCACTTATGGGGATTATTTTTTTTAAATATATGTTTATTGATTTCAGAAAGGAAGAAAGTGGGAGAGAGAGAGATAGAAACATCAGTGATGAGAGAGAATCATTGATCGGCTGCCTCCTGCATGCCCCCTACTGGGGTTTGAGCCCACAACCTGGGCATGTGCCCTTGACCTGAATTGAACCCAGGACCCTTCAGTCCACAGGCCAATGCTCTATCCACTGAGCCAAACCGGCTAGGGCACACTTACGGGGATTTGAGAAGTCCCACAATCTGCCATCTGCAAGCTGGAGAACCAGGAAAGCCAGTAGCATAATTTATTCAGTCCAAGTCTCAAGGTCTGAGAACTGGGATGGGCTGAGTGCAAGTCCGTGTTTGAATCCTAAGGCGCAAGAACCAAAAGAGCCAATGTCCTTGAGCAGGAGGCAATAGATGTCTCAGCTCAAGTGGAGAAAGTGAATTTGCCCTTCCTATGCCAGTTTGTTCTATTCAGGCCCTTCATGGATTAGAGCAGTGGTTCTCAACCTTCTGGCCCTTTAAATACAGTTCCTCATGTTGTGACTCAACCATAAACTTATTTTCATTGCTACTTCATAACTGTAATGTTGCTAATGTTATGAATTGTAATGTAAATATCTGATATGCAGGATAGTCTTAGGCAACCCTGTTCTACTGCCAAAGAGGTCGCGAACCACAGGTTGCGAACCGCTGGATTAGAGGATGCCCCATCACCATTGGTGAGGAAAATCTTCTTTACTCATTTTACTTATTCAAGTAATCTTTTCTGGGGACTCCCTTAAAATACACCCAGAAGTAATGTTTTTCCTGCTTATCTGGGCATCCCCTTAGTTTAGTCAAATTGACACAGAATTAATCATCACAGTACTTAAAAGAATTGAAAGTAGTGACTTGAACAGATATTCATATGTCCATGTTTATAGCAGCATTATCCTATACTAGGGGCCCAGTGCACGAATTCGTGCTCCTTGAAAGAAACTGTGGGCTGTGGTGGGCACAAGGGTGGGACTTAGCCCATCCTCTGTGTCCCTGCCCGGCTCCTCCTGCCATGGCCCCTGGTCCCCTGTCTGCTGGCAGCCCCACTCCCGCCACCGCCGCTCCCACGTGCTGACGGCACTGGCCTTGCTCGCACCTGCTGATGGCGTGGTGCGATGGGGGCTAGTGCCAGCAGCAGTGTGAGCAGGGCTGGTGCTGTCAGTGGGTGTGAGTAGTGGCGGCTGGCCTGATCACCCCTCAAGATCAGGGGGAGGTGGAGAAGCCCTCAGGGGCAATTGGGCCTCTGTTCGCTTCCACTGACAACACCAAGTGATCAGGACTGACGCCGGTTGCCAGCAGCGGGTACAAGAGGTGGCTGCCCGTCCCTATCACCCCTCAGGAGCAGGGGGAGGTGGAGAAGCCCTGATGGGCAATTGGGGCCAGGAGCTGCCGTTCGCACCCACTGACGGTGCCAAGTGATTGGGGCCAGCGCCGGGTGCTGGCGGCCGGTGCAAGCAGGGCTGGCTCCGGCAGTAGGTGCAAGCACTGGGTGGGACCGTGGCGCGCAGGTGCAAAGAATTTTCAGTAATCCCCAGAGGCTTGGCCCGATGACAGCGACTGGTGTCCCGCTTTGGTCTGGTGCTCCTGTTCACCTGTACCAGCATCCCGCTGCAGGTGATGCCCGCCATGTTCTGCGCCCTGCCACCTGCTGCCGATGCCCACCGTTCTGCGTGCACCCCCTGGTGATCAGTGCACGTCATAGCGACCAGTTGTGCCACCAGTCTATTTGCATGTTAGGGTTTTATATCCTATCTAATAAAAGAGAAACATGGTAATTGGCGTACGACCGCTACCCTTCCCATTGGCTAATCAGGGCGATATGCAAATTAACTGCCAGCCAAGATGGCAGCCGGCAGCCAGGCAGCTTGAAACTAACATGAGGCTTGCTTGCTTCAGTGACGGAGGACTCCAACATTCCCCACCTGCCACTGCAGGCCTCTGAGCTGGCAGTTTGAAACATAGTTACAAAAATAGAAGCTAAACAAAACCCCAGAAACCAGCTTTCAGCTAGCCGGGATCTCAGACCTGGAGTTGATACAGAGTTTCGATTGTAGAACCTAAAAAAACCAGATACCTGCTTTCAGGAGCGGAGGCCCAAGAGCTGGAGCCTCAGAGCTAAAGCTGGCTCAGAATAAAAAAGGAAAAAAGGAGCAGTTCGGAGCTTCAGTCCCAGCCTGAAAACAGACCTCAGCCCCTCACCCAGACTGGCCAGGCACCCCAGTGGGGACCCCCACCCTGAAGGGTGTGTGACCAGCTGCAAACAGCCATCATCCCCTCATCCAGGCTGGCCAGGCACCCCAGTGGGGACCCCCACCCTGATCCAGGACACCCTTCAGGGCACACCAGCCAGGCCCCACCCATGCACCAGGCCTCTATTCTATATAGTAAAAGGGTAATATGCCTCCCAGCATCGGGATCAGCGGAGCCGCGAGGTCTCCTGGCACCGGCATCAGCATGACAGGGGGCAGCGCCCAAACCCCCTTATCGCCCTGCGGCTCTGTGTGTGACAGGGGACGGGGCCACAACCTCCCTATCTGCCCTGCTCTGTTCCTGACAGGGGAAGGCGCCCCAACCCCCTGATCGGCCCAGCTCTGTGCCTGATAGGGGGGAGCTCCCCAACCTCCTGATCGCCCTGCGGCTCTGTGTGTGACAGGGGGCGGCGCCCCAAACCCCCCACCCCATGGGCCCTGCTCTGTGTGTGACGGGGTAGAGCCATAACCTCCGCATCGGCCCTGCCCTGAGTGTGAGAGTGGCGGCGCCCCAACCCCCTGATCGGCCCTGCTCTGTGGGTGATAGAGGGCGGCGCCCCAACCTCCCACCCCACAGACCCTGCTCTGTGTGTGATGGGGTAGAGCCATAACCTCCCCATCGGCCCTGCCCTGAGTGTGACAGTGGCGGCGCCCCAACCCTCTGATTGACCCTGCTCTGTGTGTGATAGGGGGGAGCTCCCCAACCCCCTGATCGGCCCTGCTCTGTGCGTGACAGGGGGCAGCGCCCCAACCCCCTGATTGGCCCTGCTCTGTGCGTGACAGGGGATGGCACCGCAACCTCCCCATCGACCCTGCCTTGAGTGTGACGGGGTGGTGCCCCAACCCCCAAATCGGCCCTACCCTGAGCGTGACTGAGGGTGGCATCGCAACCTCCCGATCCGCCCTGTTCTGTGCATGACAGGGGGCAGCGCCCCAATTCCCCAATCGTCCCTGCTCTGAGCCCGACCAGGGGCTGCACCTAGGGATTAGGCCTGCCCTCTGCCACCTGGGAGCAGGACTAAGCCAGCAGGTCGTTATCTCCCAAGGGGTCCCAGACTGCAAGAGGGCACAGGCCAGGCTGAGGGACCTATCCCCCCCCCCCCCCCAGTGCACAAATTTTTGTGCACCGGGCCTCTAGTATAAATAAAAGCCCAATATGCAAATTGTTCCCTCGGGTGGTCATTTGACCTGGAGACCGGGAATTCGACTGCTCGCTATGATGCGCGCTGACCACCTGGGGGCAGCTGAGAACATGGCAGGCCTTAGCCACGTGGTGCTGGCAGTGGGTGGCAGTGGAGGCGCTGTTGGCCCTGATGGGCCCTGATAAGAGCTGGACTGCGGCAAGATGGTGTAGCAGGTGAATGGGTTGCACCAGGCCAAGATGGGTGCGAGTGGGGGCCCGATCGCCTTGCTGATTGCCCTGAAGACTGTGACCTGCAGCTGGCAGGCCCTGATTGCTCGATCAGGACTGAGTCCTGGGCTGGGACGAGGAACTGAGGGTAGGACGGGGAACTGAGGATGGCAACCAACTTCCTACAGTGGCCTCTTCCAGGTGAGCTGGGCTGCAGCTGTTGGGACCACAGGGTCTGTTTGGGCTCCCCGTGGGTTAGTGCAGGAGCGGGTCTGCGAGGCTGGCTGGGAGAGAGCGTGCTGCCTACCCGGCTTCTATGTAGCACTGCTGGGCGACCCAGAGGCCCATGCTACACCCCGGCCCATGGCATCCAGCTGTGCTCGCTGCATCTCCGTGTGGAGACTTGGGCGCCGTGACACAGGTGGAGGGGGGTGCGTGGGGTACCGGGGCCCAGGTGCTTTCCATAGCCTTAAAAAGGAAGGCAATTTTGACACATGCTACAGCGTGGATGAATTTTGAAGACATTACGCTAAGTGAAATAAGCCAGTCACAAAAGGAAAACTATGATTCACTTATATGAGGCACCTAGAGTAATCAGATTCATAGAGACAGAAATGTTGGTTTCATAGAATGTTGGTTGCCAGGATTTGGGGGCAGAAGAAGATGGAGAATTTATAGGGTAAAGTGTATACAGAGTTTCAGTTTTGCAAGATGAGAAAAGTTCTGGAGATGGATGGGGGTGGTGGTTGCAAAGAGGGAAGGGCTGGGAATGATTAATCTTTGTCTAGACAGGCCTCAGTTTTTGAAACTTTAGGATGAACTGCTCACTCAAATAAGTGCTAGATTTTGATCACTATCTTAATAGCACAATTCCACTATACCTCACATATCTTAACCTTTCCTTACCCTATTCTGTTTTATCCATTAGCAATTTGGAAAACTTGCTAATGGGCATGGTATTCACATTATGGCTTTATTTGAGGATTATAATTCTAATTTATAGTGAACCCAAATACCTATGACTTTGAACCAGCCCTTCTTACTTGCCTACTCTAGATTTTCTTAGTAAACTTGAGTTTGGTATTGACCTCCAGGGGTATTATGTATTCTTGCACCTTTAGCTTAGGTTATAGAACTTCCTAAGGATCAGTCTAGAATTGTCATGTGGTTTTAAACTAATGGTCTTTCCTCTTCCACATTATTTTTTTTCTTTTTACTCTCATTTCAAAATAAATGTATTCATTGAAGAATAAATTAGAAAATACAAACAGGTGAAAGACGATGGAAAATCATTTATTTTTTTATGTAGTTTGTATAAAGTTTTCAGTATAGCTTTAAGGAGATAGTGTTTTAAACCTTGTAACTATGCAGCCAGTTTGGAATCTATACATATAAAAAGGGAATATGCTAATTGCGGTTACAGTGTCCCAGTAACGACCAATTTGCATATTGATGCGTGCACAGCAGGGGGCAGGCGGTCGGAGCCAAGTTTCTGGGGGTCTGATGAGAGTGCCTGACAGGAGCCTGGACTGCAAAGAAGGAAGAGGAAGTGGCCATCAGGAGCTCTTCCAATCCCCCTCCACGGACACCCTACCCTAGCTCCCACACTCCCGGGGGCACAGACAGACACTCTACCCCAGCCCCCTCACCTCTGGGGGGACAGGGAGGCTGACCCGATGGGGAGAAGACCTAGCCTCGGGGTTAGCTGCAGCCCGTACCTCTGACTCCTGACCTCTTCCCCCCACCACCCCCACCAGGGGCGCCCACAACAATAGCACGCTGGCGACCACCTGTCAGTGACCACCCATCAGCGCCCCTGAGGCACCCGGGGCTTGCGGCCCACCACTGCCGGGCCCCCAGTGGAGGCCACCACTACAGGGCTGCTGGCCAGAACCCACCCCTCCAAGGCCTGTGGAACCCTCTGCAAAGCTTCCATAGCTATAGTCCCAGGAAATAATCATGCCCTCCTCCCCTAATCAGCACTTGCTACCTGCGAGGGTACCCGTGGGCAGTTGGGGGTGAGTAGGCTGGCGGGGGGGTGGGGGCAGCAGTTGGGGGTGAGCAGGCCAGCGGAGGGCATAGTTGGGGAGGCCAGGTTGGCAGGGGGGGGCAGTTGGGGGTGAGCAGGCCGGCAGGGGTGGTCAGTTGGGGCAAGCTGGCCAGCATGCAGAGTGGTTAAGGGCGATCAGGCAGGCAAGCAGGCAGGTAGGTGAGCGGTTAGGAGTCAGCGGTCCCGGATTGCGATCCCACAGGGTTTGGGCCTAAACCTACAGTTGGACATCTCCCGAGGGGTCCCAGATTGGTGAGGTGCACACCAGGCTGAGGGACACACCCGCTCATGCACGAATTTCATGCACTGGGCCACTAGTTAATATAATAATAGATTATCCAAGCAACTGTATTATAGTATTGCCATGCAGACTTATTAATGAATTGGTACATGTGGTAAGTTAGAAATCCATTTGTTTGTGTTATTTGAAATGATAACTTAGAAATTATTTTACATAGATATTTAGAAATTTTCAAAATGCTAATTCAGAATCTTATTTTTGAAAACAAAAACAAAAAAGAATAGTCATTTATCGGCAAATGAGAGGAACGATGGTATGTCAGCCATTTATATGTGCACCTTGTTACTATGGATTAATTTAGTATCTTTTTGAAATTAATGTTTTTGTTGTTGCCAGCACTTTCAACTTCTAAGCTAAAACTTGTGCATATATATACTCAACAAGTAAACACACATGCATTTTTTTTTCATTTGTAATTGTACCATAAACTTTTTACTCTCTAAAAATTTCAGCAACAAAGGAATCTTTAGTCATGGTGATTATACAGTTACCATTCAGATCCCGAGGGAGGGACATTTGGAATAATGGCAGTGTACCAGGTCTTTGCATGTTGCTTCATCAGCATAAAATAGTAACTATGTCTTACTATCTCAGCATAATGTCTGAGTTGAAGAATTTTGTTACCTTAACGGACCAGGGACAGACATAACTGGTAGAATACTTTCAACATAAATTAATAACGAGATTTTATCAATAAATATTAGTTTAGCCGGTCCCGAATGGCTCAGTGGTTGAGCGTTGACCTGTGAACCAGGAGGTCATGGTTAGATTCCTGGTCAGGGCACATGCCCATGTTGTGGGCTCACTCCCCAGTGGGAAGTGTGTAGGAGGCAGCTGACCAATGATTCTCTCTCATCATTGATGTTTCTATCTTTCTCTTCCTCCTTCCTTTCTGAAATTAATAAAAAATAAATATTAGTTAATAGTAACTGTGTCCTTTACTTTAAATTTCTTAAAATATTCTATGGATTCAGAAAGCAATTACCTGACTCAATTTATATTTATGTTAGTGCTGCTCTAGATGCACAGGGAACTCATGAATTATGCTATTAAATAATAGAGGAGCATCTTAAAAAGAAAGTGACCTTTGCCCTGGCTGGTTTGGCTCAGTGGATAGAGTGTTGGCCTGCAGACTGAAGGGTCTTGGGTTCAATTCTGGTCAAGAACACCTGCCTGGGTTGCGGGCTTGGTCCCCAGTTGGGGGCATGTAGGAGGCAGCTGATCAGTGATTCCTTCTCATCATTGATGTTTCTCTTTCTCTTTTTCTCTCTCCCCCTTCCTCTCTAAAATCAATAAAAATATATTTTTTAAAAAGTGACCTTTGAACCAGCTTTGTATGGTTTTATATATGGTGTATTGGTTGATGGTTGGGGACTGGATATCCCAGATTAGAGGGGTAAAGAAAAGATTTGAAGGTAATTGGGATAGTCTGACATTAATAGTAGAGTTATGAATAATATGGGGGTTTTGGAGCAAATAATATAAAGAGAAAGGAGGATAATAAATGAGGCAGAAAAGCTTATTTGGGATTGGAGTGACCAAGAGTCTTAAATTCTCTGCTGTGTTATTTGAACGACTTCTGTAGTGAATTAAGTATTTATTAATGTTTTTAAGCAGGTGAGTAACAAAGTCAGATTTGTGTTTTTAGAGAATAAGTATTGGTACTGTGAAGGATCAGTTGCACAAGGTGAGGAAATAGAGGCATTCATCATTCAGCAAAAAAATATGAAGAGGACCTAGATTAACATGGTTATTTTGGGATAAGAATGGAAGGAATTCAAGATATATCAGGAGGAAGATTAGTAGAACTTTGTTGGAATAAAGAGAAGAGACACAAGATGGCTTTGAAATTTCTGAGTAGCTTATGAGGCGATTATTTGAACTGGTGAATATGCAAGAATGGTTTGTGGTAAAAAGAAGAGGGAGTGGAGGTGGAGGGAGAGGGAGGAGAGGGAGAGAAGGGAGTAGTACTCAAGGACAAATTGAATGCTTACAGAAAATGACTGGAGAGATGTAGGCTTGAACTTAAAGAGGAAATCTGTCTTTTGTTCCTTTTTGGCAAATCTTTTACCTGTGATAAACTTCCTAATTGCACACACCTTTATTACTATGTATTATTGTTCGTCCCTTTTACCCAGGGCTTTTCACAATGGTGTTTGTCATCTCTTACCTATCCACCCTCTGGGTACAGATACTCTCTAGCTACCAGTGTTTTTACTTTATAGTGTGGTACTATTTATAACTATTGCACTGCTGTCTGTTTGCAGCTATTCTTACAGGTTTGTAGCACAGAAATGATTTCATCAATATGTTCATGTCTGGCTTTCTATGGATAAACGTTTGTCAGGCCTCACAGCTTTCCTACTTGGGACCTGTGTTATTATTTTCTGTGTCAAAATAGGAGACAAAAATGGTGACAGACCTTTGATAGTTTGACGGTTGTTGGCTAAGGGAGGGTGGGTTCAGTTTTAGTATATAAATATAAGGTATCAAACCCTATAGGAGTTGAGTCACCTTGAGTAGCAATAATTAGATAACCACCTGAAAAAAACAAAATAGTAAGGAAAAGAATTTATTTACTATGAAAATTATATCAAAGCTTTTTACAGTTTCATTATTGAAAGGCTGCTTTTCATTTCTTTATGTTATGTCTCTAAAAACAGATTTTGAATGTGCTTGAATGCCCATTACTTTTCTTTGTTCGCTAGGCTTCCTCCTGCTTTCCTTTATAGATCTATTTGGACCTATGCTCTGAACTCTTTCTGAACACCACGTCTCACATTCTTCCTGTTTAGTGCCACTCCCTTGTGCACCCAGAGTATCCTGTACACACACTTCACTGTAGCACTTAGCTCATGCCACTGAAAGAGTTTTCTTCCTCTTTATACTCGGCTTCTGGCTCGTATGGACAGGGACTGTCTTATTTTCATCTCCCACCTGTCTCCCACCTAACTCATAATTAGTTTTTAAATGTTAGCTAAATAAGTAAATCATAGAAAATATCAGTATGCTCTATAGAACTTAAAGTCTCAATGCCATCATGCTTTAAGATATGAGCACTGTAATTTGTAAGATTATGTTTTAAAATAATGAAACAGGATATTATATGTCTCCCCCCTCTAAAATTTGGCTTTTGGTTAAAAGATTGCCTTTTGGAAAGTTGTATTTTTCAGTTAAAATTAATATGGAGGAGGAACCAAGATGACATTGTAGGTCAACACTGGTACTCACATCTTCCCACAAACAAATCTGGCTGGCTGGAAGTCTTAAATCTAGAGAATTAAAGAAGAAAGCACATTGAGACTGGCAGGAGGGGTGGAAGTGAGGAATGGGCTGATCCGACATGCATGTATGGTGTGTGTTTTTAATTGGGAGGGATATCTTGACTGAGGACGCCTCCTGTGAGGAAAAAGGGGTCCCAGCTGCACACCAGGGCCCCCAGCTCAGGGTTCTAGTGCCGGGAAGAGAAGTCTTCATAATTTCATGCTATAAAAACCAGCGGGGATTGAGGCTGAGGGAAACAGGGCTGCTAAGATTCCCAGGCATTCCTCTTAAAGGGCCAGTGCACAGATTTACTCAGACTCACTTTCACTGAGCTACAGTACTGGGGAAGCAGCTTCAAAGGATCCAGGATACAGAGGGAGGAACTACATTGTCTGGCATCAGGGCAGCTTGCTCCCAGACAAAAGTGCTGGGACCTCCCCCCCACAGAGCTGACTGGCAGGTGCCATATCTGAGTCTCCATCGAGCTGGCCCTCCCAGTTTCCCAGTGCCCTGGTGAATCCCTGATAATCCGCCCCACCCAATTTGCAGCCCCACCCAAACTGTTTGCGGTATCTTTTCCATATAAGTGGCCTGTTCTGGCTCAGGCTTTAGAGATTTTGTAAAATCTCTCAAACAAGCAGCAGCTGGACTCAGTGTGCCCCAAACCTCTTGTAAGGGGCCCCATGCCTGACACTAGCAGCAGCTTGCTAAGGTTCACAGTTTGACCTTTCCTGGGCACCTCCTAGCCCAGGGGTGGGCAAACTTTTTGACTCGAGGGCCACAATGGGTTCTTAAACTGGACCGGAGGGCTGGAACAAAAGCATGGATGGAGTGTTTGTGTGAACTAATATAAATTCAAAGTAAACATCATTACATAAAAGGGTACGGTCTTTTTTTTGAATAGTTTTATTCATTTCAAACGGGCCGAATGCGGCCCGCGGGCCGTAGTTTGCCCATAGCTGTAGCCCAACACATATAGCAGCCATCTGCAGATGGCTTTGTAACTTATGCTGGGTGGCCCCAAGGAGGGCATAGACAGTAGCTGACTTTGCACCTCCTGGGAGGCCCCAAAGCCCATGCACCTGGTGGACAGCTTCACACCATACCAGTTTACAACTCTACTACATCCACGAGTGACACACTTAAGGGGTGGGCTCTTTGAGCACAAAAGCCCCACTGAAGCAAATCCTGCTTCATAGGGGGTGTTATCTGCACAGCAGTTCTTCTGCTGTAGTCACAGCTGGTCCTCATAGCCAATTGGCGTGAGGCTCAATTCCTCTAAGTGACATCAACAGCAATCAAGGCTCAGCTACAACAGGACAGTGCACACAGACCACACAGAGGCGCACCTAGAGTGCCCAGGTCAGGTGACTGGGGAGGTTAGCCACTGGGCCCTGCTGGACACCTCCTATACAAGGCCACTCTACCAATTCTAGGAGACATAGCAGCTCTACCCAGTACATACTAGTGGAAACAAGCATAGGGAAGCAGTCAAAATGTGGAGACAAAGAAACATGTCACAATGAAAGAACAGAAGAAACCTCCAGAATAAGAACTAAATGAAATGGAAGTAAGAAAACTGTACATACAGAGCTCAAAACAATGGTTATAAGGATGCTGAAGGAACATAATGAGAGCTTCAAGGATCTTAATGAGAATGTCAAGGAACTTACTGAGAATCTCAAGTAAATTAGAACATCAGAGACATGAAAAAGGACAAGTCAGAAATGAAGAATACACTAACTGAAATGAAGAATAAATTACAGAGAATCAGCAGTAGAGTAGAGGATACCGAAAATCAAATCAGCGATTTGGGATATAAGGAAGCAAAAAGCACCCAGTCAAAAGAGGAAAACAAAAATAGAATACAAAAATATGAAGATGATGTAAGGAGTCTCTGGGACAACTTCAAGTGTACCAACATTTGCATTGGGGTTGCAGGAAGAAGAGAGGGAGCAAAAAAACTGAAAAACTATTTGAAAAAATAATGACAGAAAACTTCCCTTACCTGGTGAAAGAAATACATTTACAAGTCCAGGAAGCACAGAGAGTCCCAAAAAAGATGAACCCAATGAGGCCCACACCAAGACACATCATAATTAAAATGCCTAAGGTTAAAGACAAAGAATCTTAAAAGCAGCAAGAGAAACACAAGTACCTACAAAGGAGCGCCCATGCAACTATCAGCTGATTTTTTTCAACAGAAACTGCATGCCAGAAGGAAGTGGCAAGAAATATTCAAAGTGATGAAAAGCAAGGACTTACAAGCAAGATTATGCAACTCAGCAAAGCTATAATTAAGAATTGAAGGTCAGATAAAGAGGTTCATAGACAAGAAAAAGCTAATGGAGTTCATCACCACAAACCAGTATTGCAAGAAATGTTAAAGGGTCTTCTTGAAGAAGGGGAAGGGGGAACAATAAAATGGCAATAAATACATATCTATCAGCAAGTAAATCTAAAAATAAAAATAAAAGAATAAGGAATCTCATGAACAAAATAAACTGATGAGTAAAATAGAATCAGAGGCATAGAATAATGGAACAGACATATGAATCTCAGAGGGAAGGGGATATGGGGTGGGAGAAGAGATCGACCAAAGAACTGATATGCATATATGCATTACCCATGGACACAGACAATAGGATGGTGAAGGTCTGAGGTGGGACAGGATCTGGGTGGAGGAGGGCAATGGGGGGGAAAAGGGTGGTGGATATCTGTAATACTCTCAACAATAAAGATATAAAAAAATTAATATGTAATTTTCAGTAGTGAAACTAAAATTTTAGTCTACTTTTAACTGAATATTGGCTTATTGACAGGTTTTTTGTTGTTTTCTGTTCTGTTCAGTGGTCCAGTGTTATAATAATTAGCCACTATGGTAAGGCAGAGTTTAAGCAAATAAATTACCAAAGGCACATAAATGTCTTCTTCCCACATAAATTAAAATAGAATTTAAAAAATAATGTAAGTTTTGATCTGGAGTCTGATACTTTGGCAAATGTGTTTTCCCCTCCTAAATTGACATCAAAGTTATGATAAACAGTAAAGACTTATATTAATCACTAGAGGCCTGGTGCATGAAAGTTTGTGCACAGGGGTAGGGGTCCCTCAGCCCAGCCTGCCCCCCTCTCACAGTCCAGGAGCTCTCAGGGTATGTCCTCCTCTGTGGGAGGCAACTGGGCTGATCAGGGGAAGGCGCTGCCCCCATCACCCCGCTGCTGGCCCTCAGCCCTGGCCCCGCCCCCTGCCTGCTGGTGGGTGGGGGGGCGATCTGGGGCCAGGCCAGTTGGGGGTGGGTCTGTGAGAGGTTGAGGCACAGCAGGTTGCACCCTGTCCAGCCTCTGCGGAGGTGAGGTGCCTGGACTGTGCCCGTGCTGCTGCCTCTGTGGCTGTCTCTGTGGAAGGGGGTGTGGTGCTAACTGCTCGCGTGGACGCCCCCTGCCCATGCGGGCGCCGCCTGCTTGTGCCAGCACCACTTGCTGCCTCTGCAAAAGGGGCTGCTGGGCTGGTATAGCACCGCCTCTCCCACATGGCATCAGACTCGCCCACCTCCCACGTGGCGCCAGTCCTAGGCCCTCGCAGCCACTGTGGTTTTGTCCAGATGGACATCCAGAAGACATCCGCCCTAATTAGCATATTACCCTTTTATTAGTATAGATTCAGTAATATAAGTGTAATCTTGCATATATAGTAAGGTAGATACCTTAGTATTGAGTAGCATATGCTAATTAGGAGATGAGGTATATAATCTGCCAATATCTGAAGTTTATTTTAGAAATAATTTTGAACTACATGAATGTCAAAAATAAAAGGTGACAAATCTCAAACCTTTTGGTATTACAAAAAGTGAAGATTCAGGTAAAATTTAAATTTATCTTCTTTATGGTTCTCCAATTTTTTTCTTTCTGTGGATAATGGGAGGGCTATTTAGTTCTATGTATAGATAAAGTGGAACAGGCCAAGTCTTTTTTTAAATGTAAAATTAGGTCATGTGCAGAGGTATTAGTCCCAATTTAGTTGTTAATTAATGACAGATATGGCCTATAAAATGAACTTTGTTTTTTTGTTCTCCTTTTAAAGGTGTTTTTTTTTTCTCCATGGGAGACATAAAAAATTAACTTATTTTTGTTGGTGACAATTCATGAACAAAGTTGTGCAATTGAAGTGTAGAATACTTATAAATATTAGAAAACTAATATTTTAATTCATTTATTAGAAATACTTTTTTGTTTCTTTTATTTATTTTAACTCTTCTTCCTTTCACTTATCTGCATAGTAAGAAGCAATCGGTGGTATGTGGTCTTCAGAATTGACTTTAAGTAATTATATGTTTTATAATACAAATTTATTGAGCCAGGGCAACCAGTTTGCCCTAAGCTCACTCAGAAAGATAGATTTCTATTGGTATTTCTGAACAACAGTATGCATAAAAATCACATAAAGTACTTAAAAAGTACCGATTCTTGACTATACTCTAATCACTGTCTCCCACCTCCCAGTAACTCTGGGATATGGCCCACGAATTTTAATAAGCACCTGAGGCCCTAGCCAGTTTGGCTCGGTGGACAAAGCATTGGCCCACAGACTAATAGGTCCTAGGTTCAATTCCGGCCAAAGGCACGTACCTCAGTTGCAGGCTCGATCCCCAGCTTTGGTCAGGGCGCGTTCGGGAGGCAACCAATCCATGTGTTTCTCTCATATTGATGTCTCTGTGTTTCTCTCTCTGTCTCTCCCCCTCCCTTCCACTCTCTTTAAAAATCAATGGAAAAAATATCCTCGGTGAGGATGAACAACAACACAAAAAGGAACGTGTACTAATAAGTACCCTAGGTGAGTGATACAGATGAGCCATTGACCAGTCCTTAAGAAACATTAATTTAATTAGTGTTAATACTATTGTTCTCAATTTTATGAGTCAGTGGACTAGTTAGGTGCCCCAGATTCTTGCCCCAATCAAACTCCGAGAGTAATAATTTTTATTGTAACAAAATTGGGAAATAAAGCACAGAGAAAACAAATAATATATAAATCCCATTGTCCAGGGAATACTGTTGTTTCAGTTTGCTTTTCTTCATACTTTTAAAATTTTAGTTAGAGTTTTCTTGGAAATTAGAAGCAGTTTTATTTTTTTTTAAATATATTTTATTGATTTTTTACAGAGAGGAAGAGAGAGAGATAGAGAGTCAGAAACATCAATGAGAGAGAAACATCGACCAGCCGCCTCCTGCACATCCCCCACCGGGGATGTGCCCGCAACCCAGGTACATGCCCTTGACCGGAATCGAACCTGGGACCTTTCAGTCCGCAGGCCGACGCTCTATCCACTGAGCCAAACCGGTTTCTGCAAGACGCAGTTTTATATGCTCCTTTTCTCATTATCCTAAAAATTTTTTACCATGTTATTAAAAAATCATTAACATTTACAGTGCTTATACAGTATTACCTCATATATTGGATAATTATTTACTTAACTATTCCTCTGTTGGATTTTTAGATCATTTCTAACTTACATCTGATAAATAACATTGGAATGAATATTTTTGTGGGAAATTTTTTCTTTGTATATCTAGGATTCCCTTCCCCACTTGGCTGAGGGTCCTAAAAGTACTTTTAAAAGTACTTGGGAGATAGCTGTACTACTATCAACAATAAAAATATATTTTTTTAAAAAAGCTTTTGAAACATATCACCAAACTGTTTTCCAAAAAGTTTCAGCTAATTAAAATTAGTAGCAGTAAAGCTGTTACATTGTACCTTCACCAGCATTGAGTGTGTTTGTTAAAACACCACCACCATATTTTTGGTTCTCTAGACAAAATGGTGTATAATTGCTTAACCATCCCTTGTAGTTAATATGGATACACACACACACACACACACACACACACACACACACACACTAGAGGCCGGTGCATGAAATTCGTGCTGTGGCGGGGGGGGGGGGGAGGGGGAGGTGTCCCTCAGTCAAGCCTGCACTCTCTCCAATCTGGTACCCCTCGAGAGACTCCTTACTGCCTTCATATTTTTGGATTCTTTTTCCTTTTTGTTCTTCTGATTGGGTGTTTTTTTTTCTTTTTCTTTTTTGCTTCCTCATTTTTCAAATTGTTTATTTGATTCTTGGAATTCTTTACTGTTGAAGACTTGTATATTATTCTTTATTTCAGTCATTGTATGCTTAATTTCTGACTGGTCCTTCCCGCCCCTCCCACCCCTTTTTTTTTCTTTTAATTAAATCTTTATTGTTCAGATTATTACATTTGTTCCTCTCCCCCCCCCCCCATAACTCCCCTCCTCCCAGTTCCCGCCCCACCCTCCGCCCTCACTCCCCATCCACTGTCCTCATCCATAGGTGCACGATTTTTGTCCAGTCTCTTCCCACATCTCCCCCACCCCTTTCCCCCCCAAGAATAGTCAGTCCATTCCCTTTCTATGTCCCTGATTCTATTATAATCACCAGTTCATTCTGTTCATCAGATTATTTATTCACTTGATTCTTAGATTCACTTGTTGATAGGTGCATATTTGTTGTTCATAATTTGTATCTTTACCTTTTTCTTCCTCTTCCTCTTCTTAAAGGATACCTTTCAGCATTTCATATAATCCTGGTTTGGTGGTGATGAACTCCTTTAGCTTTTCCTTATCTGTGAAGCACTTTATCTGACCTTCAATTCTGAATGATAGCTTTGCTGGATAAAGTAATCTTGGTTGTAGGTTCTTGATATTCATCACTTTGAATATTGCTTGCCACTCCCTTCTGGCCTGCAAAGTTTCTGTTGAGAAATCAGTTGACTGTTGTATGGGTATTCCCTTGTAGGTAACTGAGTTTCTTTCTCTTGCTGCTTTTAAGATTCTCTCTTTATCTTTTGCTCTTGGCATTTTAATTATGATGTGTCTTGGTGTGGTCCTCTTTGGATTCCTTTTGTTTGGGGTTCTCCGCGCTTCTTGGACCTGTAAGTCCATTTCTTTCACCAGGTGGGGGAAGTTTTCTGTCATTATTTCTTCAAATAGGTTTTCAATATCTTGCTCTCTCTCATCTTCTGGCACCCCTATAATTCTGATGTTGGCACGCTTGAAGCTGTCCCAGAGGCTCCTTACACTATCCTCGCATTTTTGGATTCTTTTTTCATTTTGCTTTTCTGGTTGGGTGTTTTTTGCTTCCTTGCATTTCAAATCATTGACTTGATTCTTGCGCTCCTCTGGTCTGCTGTCGGGAGTCTGTATAATATTCGTTATTTCAGTCCGTGTATGCTTAATTTCTAGGTGGTTCCCCAATATAACATCGAGGGTCTTATTAGTTTTCTTGTATATCTCATTAAGTTTATCCGCGCCTTCTAAACAGTTCTTGAGAGACCTTAAAAGTGTGGTTCTGAACTCTATATCTTCCATTGACAATTTTGTCCTGTTTCTTTGTCTCCGCATTTTGTTATGCTTCCTTGGTGCACCCCCTAGTGGTCTTTGTGCGCAGTCTTATAAACCTTGATTGTTGTAGCTAATACCAGGGAGGGTTTGACCTCCAGGCCAAGTGGCTATGAGAATCAGCTGTGTCTGCAGTGAGAGAACTTCTGTCCTCTAGGGAGGTGCTAATCTAGCCTTTGCCTGAGGCTATCCGGCAAATGCCTCTGTGCAGGGCTTGGGCGGGGCGGGTCGCACAGGATCAATAGGGTGGGCCGGAGAGAGCAGTTATGGTGGCTCTCAGTCCTGTCCCCAGGGGCTCTGCCTCTCTGAGTCCCAGCAACGGTTGCAAAGCTCGGAGAGAAAGCTGCACTCGCTCTGACCGAAGCCAGACAGTCCCGCTTCTCCCGTTTGAGTCTGGGTCCCTAAAGACTCGCCCGTTTCTGGAGCTCAGAGTCTGCGACTCCCTCCCGATTGAAAACGCCAACCGCGCCCTCCGCCACCAGCCCGCTCCGTGCACGCACTCCGCACCTCAGAATTTGACTTCAGCACTGCGCCTCCTCTGAGTGTCCGTATGCTTTTCTCTTTCCTCCTAGTTGTAGGACTTCCACTCAGCCAGCGTTCCTGTGGTTCTGGGTGATGTCCCTTCCGTTTTTTGGTTTCACTTTTGAAGTAGTTGTTCAAAGCAGCAAACTCCGGCGTTAACCTATGCCGCCATCTTGGTTCTCCTCCCCCCCCCCCCCTTTTTTTTTTTTTGGCATTCTCTAAGATTCTTGAAAATCTCACTAAGTCCCTTGAAGGCCTCATGGAGCTTCTTGAGTAACCTTATATAACCTTGGTTTTGAACTCCTGTATCCAGTAGTTTGCTTTCTTTCATTTGACATATTTCTTTGTCTCTGCATTTGGGCTGCTTCCCTGTGTTTGTTTCTGTGTACTGGATAGAGCTGTTATGTCTCCTGGAATTGGTAGAGTGGCCTTGTGTAGTAGGTGTCCTATAGGGCCCAGTGGCTCAGCCTCCCCAGTCATCTGACCTGGACACTCTAGGTGCGCCCCTGTGTGGTCTGTGTGTACTGTCCTGTTGTAGTTGTGACTTGATTGCTGTTTTGTCACTGGAAGGAATTGACCTCCAGGCCAATTGGCTGTGAGTACTAGCTACGACTACAGTGGGAGAACTGCTGTGCAGGAGACACCCCAGTGGAGCAGGACTTGCTTCAGTGGGGCTTTGGTGCTCACTGAGTCTGCCCCATGTTGCTTATGGATGTGTAGAGTTGTAATCTGGTATGGTCTGACACTGTCCAGTGGGTGAACTGTCTCTTGGTTCTCCAGGGAGGTGCAAAATCAGCCACTGTCTGGGTCCACCCAGCAGGAACTACCGAGATAGCTGCAGATTTCTCCTATTTGTATCAAGTTTGGAAGTGTCCAGGTGAGGCCCAGTTGTAAAGCAAGGCAGGCTGGTGCTAGTGCTGGGTTTTGGGCCTTTTATTGATAGGTTTGGGGCTTCCTGACCCAGCTGCAGCTTGTTTGAGAGATTTTAGCTAAGTGTGAAACCTAAGCAAGGACAGGCCATTCATATGCAAAAGCTGCTGAATATAGGTTGGATGGGGCTGTAAATTGTATGGGGTGGGGTCTTAGGGACTCACCAGGGAGGAACAAACAGAAATCTCTGCCAGTCAGCCCTGCCACCGGGGAGGTCCAAGCATAGAAACAGTGACCCCTACCAGCACCTCTGTATGGGAGAAAGCTGCCCCTGAGTTCTTGCCCTGATGCCAGATAATCCAGTTCCTTCTCCTATGTGTCTGTCCCCCAGAGTCTTGCCCTGGTGCTAGAGCTCAGAGGAGGCGGGACCTTATAAGTTCAGTTAGTGTGCGGGCCCTTTAAGAGGAATAGCTGTGTCTCCAGCAGCATCGGTGTCACTGAGCCCCAAATCTCGTTTTTTTACAGTCGTAGTTACAGGGACCTCTTTTCCCAGCTCTGGAACTCTGGGTTGGGGGTCTATTGTTGAGGCTGGGACTCCTTGCTTTTTACCCACGGCCTCTGCAGAGACAATCTCCCTCCTGATTTAAAAAAAAAAAAAAAAAAAAAAGGCACATGAGGGTGCTGATCCAGCCCATTCCGCACCTCTGCTTCTTTACCTCTCCACCCCTCCTTCTTCACTTCTCTAGTTGTAGGACTTACATTCAGCCAACTTTCAGGCAATTCTGCATGATGATTGTTCTGTATTTTAGTTGTAATTTTGATGTGGTTGTGGAGGTGGCCAGTACAGGCGTTTAGCTATGTTGCTATCTTGGTTCTCCTCTGATTTTAATTTATAAAGCAACTGCTTAGTATTCTTCAGGGTTCTGTTTTCCTCCTGCTCTCATTCTGTGTACTATCTTCTGTTATTGGCTTCACCGATTTCTTGGCTGAGCTCCCAATCTGCATATCTAACAATCTGAACATTTTCACCTGTATTTTCAGAAGACATATGAACTTAATACAGTCTAAATGGAACTCTACTTTGCTCCTCTTTTTATCCTACTTTTCATCTTAACATTATTTAATCTATAGTTAAAAACACACATAAAAATATGCTTCACATAAAGAATCTGTATGTTAATTTAACCTTCTAATTATTTCTTGAATCTGGTTCTGGGTCTCCATTTCTACTATTCCTGTCCTATTGCATTGTTGTTCATCTTGTTTCTATACTGTTGTACCAACCTCTTAACTGTTCTCTGTTTCTAGTTGTGGCCCTCTAAAATCTGTAATATTTTTAAATTTTAAATCAGAATGTACTTACTGGTGTAAAGCCTTCCCTAGTTCCGTAAATGCTACTAGAAAATGGCCATGCTTTTTTACATGACATAAAAACTCTCCTTATTCTGTCATTTGCTTCTCCTTAGATATTTCTCTTGCTGCTCCTTTTGCCTACTCTGTGAGTCAGCATCATCCCTTACTCCCCCCCAACCCCCTCAAACTTTTGTCCTTGCTGACTCCTGTATCCCCAGCTTTTACTTGGCTAACTCTTATGTCTAAGCCGTAATTACTTGTTTCCAGGTTGCTTCCTTTTTGCTCCCATGATATCACATGTGTAATTTTAGCATTGTGTCTATTATGTGTGTAAATGATATTTATTTTTCAAAATTTTATTTTATTGTTTAAAGTATTACAAGTAGTAGTTCATATGTCTCCTTTTTCCCCCCATTGACCTTCCCATGGCCTCCCCTACTCCCCGGCACATGCCCTCAACCTCCCCCACCGGTATCTTGAATTCATTGGCTACACTTATATGCATGCATACAGGTACTTCAGTTGATCTCTTACCTGCCCCCCTCCTCACCACCCCCACCAACCTTCCCCAGCCTTCCTGCTATAGTTTGACAGCCTGTTCAATGCTTCTCTGCCTCTGTATCTATTTTTGTTCATCAGTTTATAATGTTCTTTTTCCTATATTATGAGGTCTTAAGGCACAATAATTTTTTTATTCATAGTTGTAATATTAGCACCTAGCTTAGTTGACACTCATTTTTTAGGTAGTTTCTATCTTAGGTTCTGGCACAGCTGCCCATTCTTTTATCCAAACTGGAAATGTGGGTGTTTTCTTAGATTCCTCACATGTAACCAATTCCAAGTCTTTAATTTTGCTTTTACTTGGCATGTGTGTTTGTATTCTTTTGTTCACATGTGTGTTCATTCATTCATTCATTCATTCAGTAAATTTCATTAAGTGCTACTGTGTGCTAGGCATTATACTAACCGTATTATGTGCTAAACATTGCATTGAATTTGTAGCATTTATACTAGTAGATTATTGGACAAGTACATGTTTGCAAAGTGTAGTTGTTCCATTTAGGAACAAAGGTGTGTATATTCCAAGTATAATTTTCGGTGCCTAAGGAAAGTTTTACTACTATTCCGCACTTGGTTTTCTACCTTTCTTTTAGAGCTTATTAGTGTTAAAATTATTAGTTTTCCTAGTGTGAATGAGATTTTTTTATCCTGTTAATTTCAACTTGTCATTGCTTATATATGGGAAACTGACTAGATGATCTTGTATCTGGCCAGCCAATTGAACTTAGTGATTTTCACCCTGGCCAGTGTTGCTCAGTGGTTAAACCGTCAGCCTGCATATTGAAGGGTCATGGGTTTGATTTCCAGTCAAGGGCACGTACCTGATTGTGGATTCTATCTCCAGCCCTGGTTGGGGCATGAGTGGGAGACAGCTAATGGATGTGCCCCTCTCACATTGATGTTTCTCTCTCCCTCTTTCTCTGTATCTCTCTCTATATCTCCCTTTCATTCTCCCATAAAAAAAAATTCAATAGAAAAAATATCCTAGGTGAGGGTTAACAACAACAACAAAAACAACAAAAAAGCTTAGTAATTTTCATGGACTTGGGTTTTCAGATATTGATTATGTCAGTGACAAATGTCAGTGTTTTTTTTCTTCTAGGTATTTATGAGTTTAATTCATTTTCCAGACCTTTGTACATTGTTAGGACCTCCAATACAATGTTGAATAAAAGCATCTTGGTATTATTACTGACTTTTTCTTTATAGTTTTTGTTGCTGTGGATAGTATTACAGATGACCTCCATTTCCCCTTCTTTGCTCCCTTCCACCCAGCCCCTGTCCCACCCCTGGCCTTCACCACATTATTGTCTGTGTCCATGGGCTATATGTATATGCATGTGTGTTCTTTGGTTCATCTCTTCCAGTCCCCCTAAACTCCCCACCCTATCTACCTCCTCTCAGAGATCTTCCATGTATCCATGCCTCTGGACCTATTTTGCTTGTCAGTTTATTTTGTTCATTAGGTTCTGCATATAAGTGAGGTCCTATGCTACTTGTCTTTCTCTGACTGGCTTATTTTACTAAGCATATTAATCTCCAGGTCCGTCCATTCTGTCCCAAAGAGTACGAGTTTCTTCTTTTTTTTACAACCACATAGTATTCCATTGAGTAAATGTACCATATCTTTTATATTCACTCATCAACTGATGGGCACTTGGGCTGTTAACAGATCTTAACTATTGTAAACTAGAGGCCTGGTGCACGAAATTTGTGTACTTGGGTGTGTGTGTGGGAGTCCCTCAGCCTGGCCTGCGCCCTCTCATAGTCCAGGAGCCCTTGGGAGATGTCCGACTGACAGCTTAGGCCCGCTCCCTGTGAGCTGGCAGTTGGAAATCCTTAGAGCTGCCGCGGAGGCAGGAGAGGCTCCCGCCACCACCGCTGTGCTCGCCAGCCATGAGCCCGGCTTCTGGCTGAGCAGCGCTCCCACTGTGGGAGTGCACTCACCACCAGGGTGCAACTCCTGCGTTGAGTGTCTGCCCCGTGGTGGTCAGTGAGCATCATAGCGACTGGTTGTTCTGTCGTTGGGCTGAAACCAGCTCTCCAACATCCCCCAAGGGGTCCCAGATTGTGAGAGGGTGCATGCCAGGCTGAGGGACCCCACCGGTGCATGATTGGGGCTGGGGAGGGGCCGCGGGAGGGCTCCAAGGAGTGTCCAGCCTGTTGCGCTCAGTCCGTATTGGCTGGACCCCAGCAACAAGCTAATCTACTGGTCGGAGTGTCTGCCCCCTGGTGGTCAGTGCACATCATAGCGACTGGTCAACTTGTCAACTGTCTGCCTCCTGGTAGTTAGTGCACATCATAGTGAGCGGTTGGGCGGCCTTAGCATATCATTAGCATATTACGCTTTGTTTGGTTGGCCAATTGAACACTTGGCATATAAGGCTTTTATTATATGGGATAACACTGCTATGAACATAGGGGTGCATATATTCTTTCTGATTGGTGTTTTGGGATTCTTAGGATATATTCCCAGAAGCGAAAATGGAATGGCAGTTCCATTTTTAATTTTTTGAGGAAATTCCATGCTGTTTTCCATAGTGGCTGCACCAACCTGCATTCCTACCAGCAGTGTACTGAAGTTAAGATTCCCTTTTCTCCACATTCTTGCCAGCACTTATTGTTTATTTGTTGATGATAGCCATTCTGACAGGTGTGAGGTGATACCTCATTATTATTTAATTTGCATCTTTCTGATGATTAGTGACGTTGAACATTTTTTCATATATTTCTAGGCTATCTGTATGACCTCTTTGGAGAAGCGTTTATTTAGGTCCTTTGCCCATTTTTTAATTGGAATGTTTGTCTTCCTGATGTTGAGTTGTATAAGTTCTTGATATATTTTGGAAATTAATCCCTTATCAGATGTATCATTGGTGAATACGTTCTCTTATACAGTGGGTTTCCTTTTTATTTTGTTGATGGTTTCTTTTGCTGTGCAGAAGCTTTTTAGTTTGATATACTAGGTCCAGTTAATAATGCGGATTTTTTTCTTTTTCTTTTTTAAAAAATATATTATTTTATTGATTATTCACAGAGAGGAAGGGACTGGGATAGAGAGTTAGAAACATTGATGAGAGAGAAACATTGATCAGCTGCCTCCTGCACATCCCCAACTGGGGATGTGACCGCCACCAAGGTAACATGCCCTTGACCGGAATCGAACCTGGGACCTTTCAGTCCACAGGCCGACGCTGTATCCACTGAGCCAAACCAGTTAGGGCAATGCAGATTTTTTTCAATAGATGGAGTTACACATATGTTGATATATATGCGATTTGATATATATCCTATTTTGTTGTATTGACAACAAGCTTTAAAACTTCATTTGTCAAATTTTCTGAAGGAGTTAACATCATAGATATTTCTACACTTAAAAATGTTGAATTTCGTGCCAAAAAAAGAGCATTTGGAAGTTTTAATTCATTACTTTATTTTGAAGAAAAGTGCTGCTGAATACTTCGGGACGCTTATGGTGAACATGCTCCATCTCAAGATACTTGTGAACGCTGGTTTAAACGCTTTAAAAGTGATGATTTCAATGTGAAAGACAAAGAACGTCCAGGTCAACTGAAAAAGTTTGAAGACCAACAATTGCAAGCATGATTGGATGAAGATGCATGTCAAACTCAAAAACAACTTGCAGAAAGATTAAATGTTGCTCAGCAAACAATTTCCGATCATTTACAAGCAATGGGAAAGATTTTATAGGAAGGAAAATGGGTTCCACATCAACTGAATGAAAGACAAATAGAAAACCGAAAAGTCATCAGTAAAATGTTGCTTCATAGGCACGAAAGAGATCCTTTTTTGCTTCGAATTGTGACTGGCGATGAAAAATGGATTTATTTTGAGTATCCCAAATGCACAAGATCATGGGTTGATCCAGGTCAACCATCAACGTTAACTGCAAGGTCAAGTCGCTTGGGAAAGAAGACAATGCTCTGCCTTTGGTGGGATCAGGAAGGTGTGGTGTATTTGAGCTTCTAAAACCAGGTGAAACCGTTAATACTGATAGTTACCAACAACAAATAATCAATTTGAAGCACGCTTTGATTGTGAAATGACCAGAATGTTCCAGAAGACACAGCAAAGTAATTTTGCTTCATGATAACGCACCGTCATACACTTCAAAACCAGTTAAAGATATGTTAAAAGATCTTGCCTGGGAAGTATTAACCCACCCGCTGTATTCACCAGACCTTGCTCCTTCAGATTACCACTTGTTCTGATAGATGACACACGCACTTTCTGAGCAGCACTTCAAAACATACAAAGAAGTGGAAAATTAGGTCTCAGAATGGTTTGCCTCAAAACAAGAAAAGTTCTGTTGGGACGGTATCCATAAATTACCCAAAGATGGGGGAAATGTGTAGCTAGCGATGGACATTAGTTTGAATGAAGCACTTTTGATGTTTGAAATTATTGTGTTTCCTTTGATTACAAAATCTGCATTATTAACTAATACACCTAGTAGTCCCATTTGTTAACTTTTTTCCCTTGCCCTAGGAGATGTATCTGTAAATATATTGCTACGAGAGATATCTGAGATTTTGATGCCTATGGTTACTTCTAGGATTTTTATGGTTTCACAACTTACATTTAAGTCTTTTATCCATTTTGAGTTTATTCTTGTGTATGTTGTAAGTTCTTAGTCGAGTTTCTTTTTTTTTTTTTTGCATGTTATCTGGCCAATTTTCCCAATTCCATTTATTGTAGAGACTGCCTTTACTCTATTGTATGCTCTTGTTTCCTTTGTCAAATATTAATTGCACATAATGGCTTGGGTCGATTTCTGGGTCCTCTGTTCTGTTGCATTGATCTGTATGCTTGTTCTTATGCCAATATCAGGCTGTTTTGATTACAGTGGCTTTGTAATATAGTTTGATATCTGGTATTTTGATCCTTCCAACTTTTTTCTTCTTTCTCAAGATTACTGAGGCTCTTCAGGTTTTGGTTTGTTTTTTGTTCCATATATATTTTGGAATATTTGTTTTAGATCTGTGAAATATTCCATTGGCACTTTAATAGGAATTGTGTTGAATCTATAGTTTGCTTTGGGTAATTTGGACATTTTAATGATGTTAAGGCTTCCAATCCATGAACATAGTATATGCTTCCACTTGTTTATATCTTCCTCTATTTCTTTTTATAGTGTCCTATAGTTTTCCAAATACAGTCTTTTACCTCCTTGGTTAGTTTTATTCCTGAGTACCTTATTGTTTTTGGATTTTTTTTTTTGCAGTGGTATATTGGATTTTTTTTTTTTTTTAGTTTCTGTGACTGAGAGACTTCATTATTGTTGTATAAAATGCCATCAAGTTCTATGTGTTAATTTTTTTAAAATATATTTTTTATTGATTAAGATATTACATCTGTGTCCTTATCCCCATGTTATCCCCTCCCCCCCGCCCCCCCGCTCATGCCCTCACCCTTCCCCCCACCCACCCCCCCCCCGCCCCGTTGTCCATGTCCATTGGTTAGGCCTATATGCTTGCATGTAAGTCCTTTGGTTGATCTCTCCCCCTTACCCCCACTCTCCCCTACCTTCCCTCCAGGGCCCGACAGTCCAATCAATGCCTCTCCGTCTCTGGATCAGTCCTTGTTCATCAGTTTATGTTGTTCATTATATTCCACAAATGAGTGAGATCATGTGGTATTTATCCCTTAAAGAATATCCTTCAGCATTTCATATAATGCTGGTTTGGTGGTGATGAACTCCTTTAGCTTTTTCTTATCTGTGAAGCTCTTTATCTGACCTTTAATTCTGAATGATAGCTTTGCTGGATAAAGTAATCTTTGTTGTAGGTTCTTGGCATTCATCACTTTGAATATTTCTTGCCACTCCCTTCTGGCCTGCATAGTTTCTGTTGAGAAATCAGCTGACAGTCGTATGGGTATTCCCTTGTAGGTAACTAACTGTTTTTCTCTTGTCGCTTTTAAGATTCTCTCTTTGTCTTTAGCCCTTGGCATTTTAATTATGATGTGTCTTGGTGTGATCCTCTTTGGATTCCTTTTGATTGGGGTTCTCTGCGCTTCCTGGACTTGTAAGTCTATTTCTTTCATCAGGTAGGGGAAGTTTTCTGTCATGATTTCTTCAAATAGGCTTTCAGTATCTTGCTCTCTCTCTTCTTCTGGCACCCCGATAATTCGGATATTGGTACGTTTGAAGTTGTCCCAGAGGCTCCTTACACTATCTTCATATTTTTGGATTCTTTTTTCGTTTTGCTTTTCCGGATAGGTGTTTTGTGCTTCTTCGTATTTCAGATCTTTGACTTGATTCTTGGGATCCTCTCATCTGCTATTGGATCTCTGTATATTATTCTTTATTTCAGTCAGTGTATGTTTAATTTCTGACTGGTCCTTTTCCATTTTTTTTGGCATTCTCATTAAGATCCTTGAAGGTCTCACTAAGTTCCTCGGAGGTTCGTCGAAGATTCTTGAGTAACCTTATAACTGTGGTTCTGAACTCTATGTCCTCCATTAGTTTGCTTTCCTCCATTTCTTTCATTTGTGACATGTTTCTTTGTCTTCGCATTTTTGGCTGACTGCGAGGAGCCACTGTCTGTGCTGGAGACGACACCCTTATGTGTGTGGGTCCACCCAGCAGGGGCTACAGCAATATCAACAGATTTCTCCTCTTTGTTTGGAAGTTTTGGAGCTATCTGATTCGCTGCAGTTAGGCTGCAAAAGCTCAGGTGCCTCCTTTGTGCCGCGAGCACAGCTTGGGAGGGGATGTAGTGGGGTGGGGTCTCAGAGAGTTCCCAGGGCGGGAAACAGCAATGGTGTCGTCAGCGACCCCGTGACTCTGACTCTGCGTTTCCCCAAGTGCTGTGCCCCCCACAGCCCTGCGAGCAGCTCTGTGAGAAAGTCACCTTCGCTTTCCGACCGCTGCAAGACAGTCCCTTTTCTCCCCGTAGGAGCCTGGGACCCCAGCGTCTCACCGTAAATGAGTTCAGTGGGTTCGAGAGCTGGTATCCCCTTCCGATTGAAAAAAACTGCGCACCCAGGTGCAGCAGCCTCGCGCGCGGCCCGGCACCTCTGCTCTTGGCACCTCTCACCTCCTACTCGGTCTCAATGCACTTTTTTCTTTCCTTCTAGTTGTAGAACTTCCACTAGATCAGCTTTCCCGTGGTTCTGGATGATAGCTGTTTTGTCTTAGAGTTGTGGTTTTAATGTTGTTGTGGGGGGCAGCATGTACAGTTTTGTATCTTATGCCGCCATCTTGGTTCTCTCTGTGTGTTAATTTTGTATGCTGCTGCTTTTCCAAATTTATGTATTAAATCTGATAGTTTTTTGGTGGGGTCTTTAGTGTTTTCTATGTAGAGTATCATGTCATCTGTAAATAATGAGAGTTTTAATTCCTCCTTTCCAGTTTGGATACCTTTTATGTTTTCTTCTTGTCTGATCCCTGTGGTTAGGACTTCCAGTGCTATCTTGAATAAGAGTGGTGAAAGCAGATTATTATTGACGTTAATGACAGTGCTTTTCATCAGTGTCCTGCTAAATATGATATTTATTCTATGTAATTTTTAAAAGTCAAATTAATAGGAGGTATCACCTATTCCTCACTTCCTGAGTTTTATTCTGATTCCATGTTAAATTTGATCAAATGATTTGTTGATCTGTGGAGATGACCATGTTGTTCTGTTAATATAAAGGACTACAGTGAGATTTCTTAAAGACAGACACTTTCTTAACATTTCTGCTTTTTCCCCAATTTATTTGTTAATACTGGATTTGATTGCTAATGTTTTAGATAACATTTTTATTTATAAGTAAGATTGGCTTATGATTTTCTTTCATTTAATTCTTTTCTTTTGTTTCGGAATTATGCTTGCCTTATAAACTGTGTTGAAGCAGTTTAAATTTTTTTTTTTTAATTGGAAAAAGTGTTTAAATTTCAACTACTTAAACAGAAACTGTTTTTTGCTAAAGATTTAGTGGAGTTTGTCTATAAATATCATTTAGAAAATGGCTGTTTCTTGGTACTTTTATTTCTTCAACTTTAGTAAAGGTATCAGAAATAAATATGAACTTCTTTAATACTTGTTGAATAAATATTCTCTTGACAAGGTTCTGGGAAATGACTTACTATATAGAACTACTCTATTAACAGAGTTCAGTTTTAGTCAGAGAAGCATTATTATCTTAGGGAATTCACCAGGATTGGAATTAGTTTGGAAGAGAAATACATGGAAATTTATCTTCATGGATAGATTTTCCTCATAGGAGGATACTGTTCAATAGTAATCTATATTCAAAGGTAACATTTTAAGAAAAATCTTAATTTGTGTAATTATAATTTGTATCATTGAGTACACTGTTTTGGCATAATTACTGTGTGTAAAAAGACCGAAGGTAACCATTTTTTAAATGTGGCTAAGCTGTGGATTATTTTTACTGTTTTCTTTTTTAAAGCTTATTATGTGATTTCAATTAATTATAATTACCTAATAGACAAAAAATATTTATTTGTATTAGCTCTTTCCCCTTTTAAAAAATTTAAATATAAATTTATTTTTTATGTTTGAGAAGTTATAGCTACTTTAATTTCAATAAAACTGATTCAGTATATCTACCTATCCACATTTTCCTTTTTAATTCAACATTTTTAAGCATTCATAAAACAATGGGTATATTATAGAAGTAATTGTATATCTGAGTATAATTCTAGGATTTATATGATAAAACAGTGGTTCGAAACCAAGGGCAGTTTTGTCTCCAGGGAACATTTGGCAATGTCTGAATAATTTTTAGTTGTCACAGTGAGGTCTGGGGGGGAAGCCACTATCATCTAGACTAGAGGTGGGGAACGTCCGCCCCGCGGACATCATAAGGCCCTCAACATCATTTGGTCTGGCCCTGCCAAGGTGTTAGGGATGAGTTAATTAAATGTTTGACCAACTATGGCAGGCTAATTTTTAAGTTGATAATTTTGTATGGCCCGTGAATGGTGTTATAAATATCCAAATGGCCCTTGGCAGAAAAAAAGTTCCCCTATCCTTGATCTAGACTAGAGGGTAGAGGCCAGAGATGCTAGTAAACATTCTGCAGTGCACAGGATAGCCTCTCACAGTAAAGAATGATCTGTCCCAAAATGCTAGTGGTGCTGAGGTTGAGATACCCTGTCATAAAAGGAATGATACTATCTAATAAAGAGGGAATTGACCCTCACACCATTGCAAAGATGGCGGTGCCCACAGCCAATAAGGAGGGAATGTGCTAATTGATTGCCATGCCCTCAAAGATGGCGGCGCCCACAGCCACAAGATGGCAGCGCCCAGTTCTCTTAACCCTGCTGGGTGGCAGGTGCCTGGGGGGCGGGCGCGGCTGCTCCTCGCGCCTGCCTCCGGAGTCCCCCAGTCCCCTTAGCCCCCCAGCTGCCCAGGGCCGCCCAAGGCACATGCAAGCCTCAGATGGCGGCTGCCCAGCTGCTCAGGGCCGCCCGAGGCGCAGGTAACCAGGGCCAGCCGAGGCTTGGGCTGCTGGCAGTGGCAACAGCAGAGGTGTGATGGGGCGTCGCCTTCCCCTGATGGCCAGGTTGCCTCCCTCTCCTGAGGGCTCCCAGAATGTGAGGGGGGCAGGCCGGGCTGAGGGACCCCCCCCCCCAGGGCCTCTAGTATATACATAAATGTGCATACACAATATAAAAAGGTGTTCTCAGACGAATGCTTTTTTTCAGCAACTAGAATTCTAGCAACCCAGTTTACAGTGTCCTTATGCAAAGTGTATGAAGAGTATTCTGCTCTTGACATGTAGTGAGACATTTAAAACAAAATATCTAGTTTGAGATTAAGCTTGTAAATCAGAGAGTTATTGCTCATTCTTACTTTTCCACTGTTAGGAAATTCACAAAGAAACTAGGAATAAATTAAATTATATGTTTATGGCTACCTAGAAATTGTAACTGAGAAGGAATAGAATGTAGTAAATTCTTAGCTGAAGTAATCTATCTCCTTTTTCTTTTATTTATATTCCTGATTTAATATTAAAACTTTGAATATAAAATTATTTCTTTTGATAGTTTTCTGAGTAGTTGCTAAGTTACTCATGTGTAAGTCTTTATATATATTTTTAAATATTTTTTATTGATTTTTAGAGAGAGAAGAAGGGTGAGGGAGAGAGAGATAGAAACATTAATGATGAGAGAGAATCATTGATCCGCTGCTTTCTGCACACCCCTACTGGGAATTGAGTGTGCAATCGGGCATGTGCCCTTGACCAGAATTGAACCGTGGACCATTCAGTCTGAAGGCTGATGCTCTATCCATTGAGCCAAACCAGCTAGAGCAAGGCTCTTTATATTTTAAAAATTGCCTAAAATAATGGAATTTTAGAGCCAAAGGAGACGCAGGTTGTTTAATTCAATTTCCTCATTTACAGCCAATAAAAAAAATTCATTTTTAGAGAGGTGAAGTGATCTGATCCTGTCATATAACTTGTTAGTGCCACATCTTGGACTAGAACCCACAGCTTCTGATTTCTAGTTGTATATTCTTTCAGAGTGAGGGAAAGTTATTAATCACACTGGATTCTCTTTGAATCTTTAATTTCTTTGAAACTAGGGATATTGAAACTGTTAAATTGTTACTTCCTTAAAAAGAAACTTCCTGTATAGGTTTTAAAATGAATTTTAAGATGTATCTTTATAAATCTTGTGTTTAATTTAATTTTAATTTATAAATGATATGCTAGTTTAAACATGAATACTTCAAATTTTTCACAGGCAACGACACCTCCAAATCAAGGACGTCCAGATTCCCCTGTCTATGCTAATCTACAAGAGCTGAAAATATCCCAGTCTACTCTTCCCCCACTTCCTGGGAGCCCAGCAATTCAAATTAATGGAGAATGGGAAACTCATAAAGATACTTCGGGGCGTAGTTATTACTATAACAGAGGAACACAGGAAAGAACTTGGAAACCCCCTCGATGGACTCGAGATACAAGCATTAGCAAAGATTTCCAAAATCCAGGAGATCAAGAGGTATGAGTAATCAAGGAGTTGACCAGTGAGTTACAAAACTTTCTTTTATTTTTAATCATTCAGAGCAAAAGGAGTGAATAGGTTTGTGTCTTGGTATTGAAATGGTAGTGCACTTGAAATCTCTAAAATATCAAATCTTCTTTGCAGGTTTTATTATGTTAATGCTCGTTACTGTCTAATCTCTAACTGATAGACAGAAGCTATCCTTGTAGTGTGCTTACTAGTTGCAGAATTAACTGGATTAAAGTTGTGTAGTGTCAGTGGTTTCCCTCATGTGCTCATGTGCTAGGTGATAGTTCAATCACTGTTACTGCCCATGCAATGATGTTTTTTTTTTAGAAAAGGAAGGAAAAAAAAAATGATGTGGCTTAGTCAGATACACCAAAACAAATATTTAACTGATTAAAACTGATACTTTATTGGTTTGTTATGCTACCAGGATATTTCTCAGTTTCTGACAGAGGTACAAGATCACTTTTTATTTATATGTAAGGGAGATAAGTATAATCTAGTGGTCTGCTACAAATGAGCCATCCAGTAAGTCTCACAGTGTATTTCAAAATCATTATTTTCTCTGACAGGTGTTCATACTGTCTTTCCCCTGCACCCTTGGTTTCACTTTTCCCCACACTTCTTGAAGGGTGGTGCAGTGAATTGGCCAGCTGTATTTTGAGAAATACTTACCTCAGAGGTTTGTAGAGATTCCTTGGGGCTGTCTAGAAATGCAGGAAAAGCTTCATTAGGGTTCATAAAAGGGTGTTAAATCCTGCTGTTCAATAAACTGGGGCTCAGCACTTGCATAGGACACCCTGCCCTTATAAAAAGCAGCTGGCTTGTATAATAAAAACATATCTTCAGGAGCTGGAAAAATCAGGTAACACCTCTTGTATTTAACTGAATCTAAAAGCTTTTTGTAGTTTATAACCCCTCTTCTGTCCTGTGTTTTAGTTGGTTATTAATAGCTCTGGTCTGGTGGTAAATTGTACTTTTAGTGTTCAAGAATGAGATTGAGAATAGTGAGAGAAATTGTTTCTGGTTATTGTAATAAAAAAATGTTAGAAAAACTATTTGAATTGTAGACCTAGAAAGATTTGAAAATAAATTATCCTGTGTATCAACAATAAAGTAAAATCTTGTAATTTGGGAGATTGGGGAAAGGGCTAAATTATAGAATAATTTAAAGGAATTTTAAAGTACACACAAGAACTTTTAACATTTTTTTTAGCTTTCAATTTCATTAAATAAAAGAGTGTTTTGTATATCAGAGTCTCAGCTTACAAATTGTATAAAAATAGATATTTTCAAAGTGGCTCAGTCATATCTTCTGGTTCTTGGGAAAGGTTGTGCATGGGAGGCAAAGTTGAGACTTTGTTAAAATGTCTATATTCTGCTCTCATATTTAATTGCTAGTTTGCCTGAATGTAGAATTCTGGTTGGAAATCATTTTTTTTCTTACATTTGCAAGGCATTTTGAACTTTATGGCAGGCGGGATCATCTGCTTATTGGTGAGTCCCCAATGTTAGAACCATTAGCTCTTTCCTTTTAGACCAGTGGTTCTCAGCCTTCTAGCCCTTTAAATACAGTTCCTCATTTTGTGACCCAACCATAAAATTATTTTCGTTGCTACTTCCTAACTGTAATGTTGCTACTGTTATGAATCGTAATTTAAATATCTGATATGCAGGATGGTCTTAGGCGACCCTTGTGAAAGGGTCGTTCGACTGCCAAAGGGGTCGCAACCCATAGGTTGAGAACCGCTGTTTTAGACTAATCCGTTTCCACAGAAGTCTTAAAATCTTCTATGTAGAAAGTCAGGGCTGCCAGGATCTTGGTAGTTAGCATTCAGTTTGCATATAATCCCTTAGTCCCTCTTTCCGTTGGTACCCATGTCCTAATTATGTTGTCTGAGTTGTCTTCCAACTAAGAATTGTACTGTTTTTCTCTCTTGAGAGGGAATAAATACCTATACTTGTGCTGAGATAAGGAAGAGGTGCACTCCCAGCAGCCAGATAGTATCCCTGCTTTCAGCCCCAATTCCAGGAATACTGTCAGTTCCTGAGCCATTTGAAGATTCTTCTCTATAAATTTATTGGATTTCATCTTCCCTTCCCAATTTCATTCCCTACTCCCACCAGTTTAGATTCTGCTTTCATGTTCATTTGTGTCTCAACTTCCAGAGTGTTGTGACTGTTGGCTCTTCTTTATTTTCCCTCTTCTTGTGGGTTTAGGACCTTTAAAGGATATCTCACCATTTTTATTTTAGTGGGGTTTGATACAGAGCAAGTGTTCCATCTTAACTTAGAGACATTATTTTAGTGGTCATTCTAGAACAGCGGCTCTCAACCTGTGGCACCCGACCCCTTCGGGGGTCGAACGACCCTTTCACAGGGGTCGCCTAAGACCATCAGAAAATACATATATAATTACATATTGTTTTTGTGATTAATCACTATGCTTTAGTTATGTTCAATTTGTAACAATGAAAATACATTCTGCATACCAGATATTTACATTACAATTCATAACAGTAGCAAAATTACAGTTATGAAGTAGCAACGAAAATAATTTAATGGTTGGGGGTCACCACAACATGAGGAACTGTATTAAAGGGTCGCGGCATTAGGAAGGTTGAGAACCACTGCTCTAGAACAAAGGTTCTCAACTAGGGACAGTTCTCCTCAGGGAGGGGTTGTGGGGTGTCCAGTGTGGAGGTTAGACAGTGTGGAGAGAGTTTTGGTTGTTACAGTTGGGAGACTGCTACTGGCCTCTAGTGGTTGGAGACCAGAGATGCTGTTGAATAGCTTATGATACACAAGAAAACTCTCACAAAGAGTTATCAATCTGGTCTTAAATGTCAGTAGTGTTGCTTTTGCTTCTTCCTCCTTAAAGCTGTACAAGGACTATACTGTTGTTGTGCTATTGTCTTATATTTTATTTTATTTTTGTCTTTATTCTTGTTGTACGTGGTCACTCTTAAAATTAATCCTCGTATTTACTACCACTTTTATCACATTTCTTTACATAAATTAGATTATCTGGATAACTTTCCAACCATCTTAAGTACATACTTTTAAATGTCCTTTGTGAGGATCTGTTCATGAGAGAATTTTAGTTTTTATTTATCTGGAAATTTATTTATTTTATCCTTATATTTAAAGAATGTCTTTACCAGGTATATAGATCTAAGTTGAATAATTACTTGTTTGTTTTTTTCTAATTTATTAAAGATTTTACTCTCATGTTCCTTCCATGGTTGATGGAAAAAATTCATCTGTCAGTCTGATTGTCATTTCTTGCTGACAACTTTTTTTTTTAAAAATATATTTTATTGATTTTTTACAGAGAGGAAGGGAGAGAGATAGAGAGTTAGAAATATCGATGAGAGAGAAACGTCGATCAGCTGCCTCCCGCACATCTCCCACTGGGGATATGCCCGCAACCCAGGCACCTGCCCTTGACCGGATTCGAACCTGGGACCTTTCAGTCTGCAGGCCGTCGCTCTATCCACTGAGCCAAACCGGTTTCTGCCGCTGACAACTTTTAAGATATTCTATCTATAATTTCACTATGATGTGATAAGGTGAAGGTATCTTTTCTATTTCCTGCCAGGGCTTTGTTGGAATCCCTGAATTTTAGGAGTCCTATCTTTGATCAGTTCTGGAAAATTCGTAGCCATTAACTCGATAAAGCTAGTGTCTCATTTTCTCCTCTCATTCTGGAAATTTGAGTAGATGAATGTTTAGTCTGTTCATTCTGTTTGTCATGTCTCTTGATTTCCCTTATATTTAAAAATGTGATCTCTATGTCTCTCTGCTTCATTCTCAGTAATTTTCAAGATGTAGTTTCTGTTCACTATTTTCCTCTGGATGCCACATCAACTACATTTTTTTTTAAATTTTCTATTTATTAATTAATTTATTTTTTAATTAGATCTTTATTGTTCAAGTTATTACAGTTGTTCCTCTTTTTTCCCCCCCATAGCTCCCCTCCACCCGGTTCCCATCCCACCCTCTGCCCTTACCACCCCACCACCCCCGCCCACTGACCTCATCCATAGGTGTACGACTTTTTTTTTTTTTAATATATTTTATTGATTTTCCACAGAGAGAAAAGGAGAGAGATAGAGAGCCAGAAACATCGATGAGAGAGAAACATCGATCAGCTGCCTCCCGCACATCTCCCACTGGGGATATGCCCGCAACCCAGGTACATGCCCTTGACCGGAATCGAACCTGGGACCGCTCAGTCTGCAGGCCGACGCTCTATCCACCGAGCCAAACCGGTTTTGGCATAGGTGTACGACTTTTGTCCAGTCTCTTCCCACACCCCCCATACCCCTTCCCCCCTGGAGAATAGTCAGTCCACTCCCTTTCTATGCCCCTGATTCTATTATATTCACCAGTTTATTCTGCTCATCAGATTATTTATTCACTTAATTTTTAGATTCACTTGTTGATAGATGTGTATTTGTTGTTCATAATTTGTATTTTTACCTTTTTCTTCTTCTTCCTCTTCTTAAAGGATACCTTTCAGCATTTCATATAATACTGGTGTGGTGGTGATGAATTCCTTTAGCTTTTTCTTATCTGTGAAGCTCTTTATCTGACCTTCAATTCTGAATGATAGCTTTGCTGGACAAAGTAATCTTGGTTGTAGGTTCTTGGCATTCATCACTTTGAATATTTCTTGCCACTCCCTTCTGGCCTGCATGGTTTCTGTTGAGAAATCAGCTGACAGTCGTATGGGTATTTCCTTGTAGGTAACTGACTTTTTTTCTGTTGCTGCTTTTAAGATTCTCTCTTTGTCTTTTGCCCTTGGCATTTTAATTATGATGTGTCGTGGTGTGGTCCTCTTTGGATTCCTCTTGTTTGGGGTTCTCTGCACTTCGTGGATTTGTAAGTCTATTTATTTCACCAGGTAGGGGAAGTTTTCTGTCATTATTTCTTCAAATAGGTTTTCAATATCTTGCTCTCTCTCTTCTTCTGGCACCCCCATAATTCGGATGTTGGTATACTTGAAGTTGTCCCAGAGGCTCCTTACACTATCTTTATATTTTTGAAATCTTTTTTCTTTTTGTTTTTCCGGTTGGCTGTTTTTTGCTTTTTTGTATTTCAAATCTTTGACTTGATTCTTGCGATCCTCTAGTCTGCTGTTGGAACTCTGTATAATATTCTTTATTTCAGTCAGTGTATGCTTACTTTCTAGTTGGTGCTTTTTCAGAACCTCGATGGTCTCACTAGATTTCTTGAGGGTCTCATTAAATTTATTGGCGGTTTCTAGAAAATTCTTGAAAAACCTTAAAAGTGTGGTTTTGAACTCTATATCCAGTAGTTTGCTTTCCTCCATTTCTGTCATTTGTGACCTGTTTCTTTGTCTCCACATTTTTTATGCTTCCCTGTGTTGATAGAGTGGCTTTCTGTGCTAGGTGTCCTATAGGGCCCAGTGGCTCAGCCTCCCCAATTACCTGAGGTGGACACTCTTGATGCACCCCTTTGTGGTGTTTGTGCACAGTCTTGTTGTAGTTATGCCTTGATTGTTGTAGGTATCACTGTGAGGAATTGACCTCCAGGCCAGTCGGCTATGAGAATCAGCTGTGTCTACAGTGGGAGAACTTCTGTGCTGGAGATACCCTTCTGGGGCAAGACTTGCTTCAGTGGGGCTTTGGTGCTTACTGAGTCTGCCCCCTGAGTGTGTCCCTTATGGATCTGAGGAGTTGTAATCTGGATGGTCCCACTCTGACCACTGGGTACACTGGCTCTTGGATCTCTAAGGAGGTGCTAATTTAGCCTCTGCCTGAGGCTACCCAGAAGGAGCTATGGAGAGATCTGCAGATTCCTCTTCTTTGGGGTTTGGAGGTGCCTAGATGAGGCCCAGCTGTGAAGCAGTGCAAGCTGCTGTGGGGCCTTGGGCCTTCCTTTAAATTGATTTCAGAGAGAAGAGAGAGATAGAAACATCAATGATGAGAGGGAATAATTGATTGGTTGCCTTCTGCACATCCCCTCTTGGGGCAACTCAGGCATGTGCCCCAACTGGGAATTGTGCCCTGATCGAGAATTCAACCCTGACCTCCTAGTTCATAGGTTGATGCTCAACCACTGAGCCACACCAGCCAGGTTATGTTGTAAGTTTGTTGGTGAACTTACTCATAGTGACCTTTTGTTATTTGTTTCAGGTAGAATAACCCCCTTGTGTATTTCCTGCAATAGGGGTCTTCTGATAAATTCCCTTTGTTTCTGTATGTATAGAAAAGTATTTCTCCTTCATATTTAACCCTTTTTGGTCCAATGTGGAGGCTGACTCGACAGACCAGTCGCTAGGAGCAGGTCCAACGTCAAGGCTGAGGTCAACACTGGAAATCGGTTCAACATTCAATACTGTCAGTTAATTTGGACCAGACTGTTTGAATTCCAAAAATAAAATTGGACTGCAGAGGGTTAAAGGATAACTTTACTGGATATTATTCTTCGCTGGTAATTTCTCTCTTTCAGTAGTTTGAATATTTGGTCCCACTTCTCTTCTGGCTTGTAAAGCTTCTGCTGAGAAGTTTGATGATAATGTAATGGGCTTTCCTTTATACATTACCTCCCCCTCACCCTAACCCCTTGGCTGCCTTGAAAATTCTTTCTTTGTTAAAAAAATTAATTTTTGACCGTTTAATGCAATGTGCCTTGGAGAAGGCCTCTTTGGATAGAAATAACTATGTGTTATTGCTTCTTGGATTCAAGGATCTTGCTCTTTCCATAGGTTTGGGAAGTTCTTATCAGCTATTTGTTTGAATAGGCTCTCTGTTTCTTCCTCATTTTCTGGTATGCCTATTATTCTTATACTAGAGGCCCGGTGCACAAAAATCGTGCAAGAGTAGGCCTTCCTTCCCCTGGCTGCTGGCACCGGCTTCCCTATGGCACCTGGGACCCAGGCTTTCCTCGCAGCCCCGGCTTCATCCAGAAGGTCGTCCGGTCTAATTAGCATATTACGCTTTTATTACTATAGATAGAGGCCCAGTGCATAAAAATTTGTGCATGCGGCGGGGGTGGGGGTGGGGGGGTGGCGGGGAGGGGGGTGAGGGGGGGTTCCCCTCAGCCCGGCCTGTGCCCTTTCACAGTCCAGGAGCCCTCAGGGGATGTCCTATTGACAGCTTAGGCCAGCTCAGGGAGTGGGCCTAAGCTGCAGTCTGGCCTCCCTCTGTGGGAGGCAACCAGGTGGTCTGATCAGGGGACAGTGCCACCCCCACCCCCCGCCACCGCCGCTGGCCTCCCTCTGCGGGAGGTGACTGGGCAGGCGATCGGGATGGCGCCGCCCCCATCACCCCGCCACTGCTGCCACTGCCAGCCTCCCTCTATGGGAGGCGATAGGGCAAACCTATCAGAGGACGGCGCTGCCCCCATCACCCCACTGTTGCTGCCGCCGCTGCCACCGGCCTCTTTCTGCGGGAGGTGACCAGGCGGCCAATCGGGATGGCACCAGCCTGCGCGGCCTGCCCCCACCCCCCTGCTATCGTCCCTCTGCTGCCACTGGTCCCTGCTGCGCCCTTCACCCCCATCGCCGTCCCCTCCCTCTGCCCGCTGGCAGACGCCTTGGCTGGCCTGGTGCTGCCTACTCACCGGCCCTGCCCCCCACTGACTGGTTGTTCAGCCTTTCGGTCGATTTGCATATTATGCTTTTATTATATAGGACTAGAGGCCCGGTGCACAAAAATTTGTGCACTCGGGTGGGTCCCTCAGCCCGGCCTGTGCCCTCTCGCAATCTGGGGTCCCTTGGGGGCCCCTTCCCCTGGCTGCTGGCACCAGTTTTCCTCCGGCGCCCGGAACCCAGGCCTTCGCTCTTCGCCAGGAAGGGCCTGCGCGGTGGGCAAGGGGCTTAGCCCTTTTAAAAATACTTCTGAATGTTTTGTAAATAACCCTGTAGGAATCTACTTTCTGAAACATGCTGGTTGTTAAGGGCTGATTTGGGTAATCAACAAAATGTATGTTAAAATCCTAATCCCCAGAACCTCAGAATGTACCTGTATATGGAGATAAGATCTTTAAAGAGGGGATTACATTAAATTGAGGCAGTTCCAATGTGACTCTTAGCCCATCTCACTGAAGTCCTTATAAGAAGAGGAATGTTGGGGTCCAGCCCCAGCAGGTCCAGAGGTTCCCAAAGGTGTGGACGGAGTTGGCGAAGAAGGAATGACACAGAGGCAGCGTTCAGGTGATCATCATAGCCAGGTTCTCTTTTTATTGTCCTATTATATCTATATTTATACTATTTGATCCTATAAGCATGCCTCTATAAGCTTTTTTTTTTTTGCCGAGGAGATCATGGGGTCCGTTTATTGCGGGGGGGGGGGTCAGTCGAAGGGGGAGCTGGCTAGGGTGGGATAGGGTAGCAGCTCGTCTGGCCCCCGAGAAACCCAACTTGAGTCCAGAGCCTTGACCACTTTGAAGCCAAAGTCTTCCTCCACCTTTATCTGCATGGGGGCCAGATCTGGAGTCAGCGGGACTCCGGCCTGGCACCCTTCCCGTGGCACTTGCCGCCTCTTCCAACCGCTGGGCCCCTCACCAGGGGCCGGGCTTCTGGCTTCTGCAGGCTCTGGTGTCCTCCTGGGCGGGGACAGCCCCTCTTTCTCCGGAGGCTCGTTCTCAGCATTGCCTGGGGTGGGAGCATCTGTGCCCTGGCTGCCCTCGTCCTCCAGTAAGATGGTGAACTGGCTGGCCCAGTAGTCGTCGCCGTAGGAGTCCAGCATTCTCTTGAGGAGCATCCGCTTCTGCTGGAGTCTCCGTGTTATCCTCTGTATCTGATGGAACCTGTTCAGGACCCGCTCGTTCACCTGCTCGATCTCCCTGCAGCGCCGACCCAGCACCTGGTACTTCCTGTGATTGAGTTCCCCTTGGCACCATGGCCGCTGGCCTTGGGCTGCCTCCTCCTCTTCGTCTCGCTCCTGGAGGCTGGAGCTGCCCAGACCCCCAGACAGGAACTCCACTTCGGTCTCAAGCTTGCTCTCCAGGATGTGACCATTGAACAGTGGAGGTAGCACCATCTCCGAGCAGGGAGGTGCTGAGAACTCCTCAAAGACCACGGCTGCCATGGACCCCTCTCTCTGTTCCAGCTCCATTTCTCCCTGGCTCCCCGAAGAACTTCCAACCTTGCAAGCCTCTTAAAGTGCAAAACGACTCGCCCCATCTGATTTCATGGCTAGGCACACAGGCCCTGGCCGCTAAGCCTCCTGGGAGTTGTAGTTCTCTATTTACCGCTCGCTTTCCTTGCCCCACCCCTACCCTGAGTCCCTGCTGAAAGGCCCTGCTTGCTGGTCTAACGCCGCTGGCCAGGTGTCTGAGTCACCATCTTTATTCCTGTCCTGACACCGCACAGTCTGACCATGGAGACTCTCCGCTTGGGAGGCCCCTGGGTCTCCTTCTGGGCCTGGGGATGTGCCACTGCCCGGGCACCGGATCACGTGCCCTGACGGCGACACAGCCCCGGCCACTGGGTCTCCTTCTGGGGCCTGGCTGCATCGCCCCGGGACCGGATTGTGTCTCCAGGCAGGGATGCAGTCTGGCCTCTGGCCCCGCCTCGGTGTTCTCCGATCACTGGTGATCGGTGATCTGAGAAGCCCAGTGGGGCAGGGAAGAGGCGGACATCCCCTCTTCCCTGCCCCACCTGGCTTCTCCGATTACTGGCCCAGGGCTGGGAAAGGCAGCCCAGTTCTCCGGCTCTTGGCTGCCACCTGGGTTCCAACACCGGCAGGCGGCTTCTTCCATCCTTCCCCTTTCGCCTCCCATCATTGTGCCTATGTATGCAAATTAACCGCCATCTTTCTTGGCAGTTTACTGCCATCTTTCTTGGCAGTTAATTTGCATATCACCCTGATTAGCCAATGGGAAGTGTATCGGAGGTACGGTTAATTAACATGTTTGTCTATTGTTAGATGGGATTGCTCTTTCTGATGGAGTCAGATAGTTTTCTTAGAGTTCTTATATATCATTTTTATGCTTAAATCTCTTCTTCCCTCTGTATCTTTTCTAGATTTATCTCTTTGATACCACTAATCCTTTCCTCCATCTGCTTTGCTCTATTTCCTATGCTTGCTTGTTCATTCTTGATCTCTTATCAAGTTCTTCATCTCCAGAATTTGGTTGCTTCTTTTTTAAAGTTTCAGTCTTTTCAGTATGGTGTTAATTTCCTATGCTTATATGTTTTCTGAGTGCATTAAATTGCCTGTTTGTATTTTCTCACATTTTGTATTTTCATAACTGCAGTCTTGAATTTGCTGTCATTTATATCACATATTTTTATGTCTTTAAGTTTTTTCCTGGAGATTTTTCATTCTCTTTCTGAGCTGCCTTGATACCTTGTTTATTTGTGGTATTTGATAGATTTTTTTTCTTTGTCCAGGCATCTATGTATATGAGTGGCATTTCTCTAGCAGATTAATGCAAAGGGGTCGTTCTCTTATTTTCTAATAGGTGGTGCTAAATCACAAGTTTTGTGTTTTTTTTCAGTCCTCATCTGAGGATATTTTTCCATTGATTTTTTAAGAGAATGTAGAAGAAGGAGGGAGAGACAGAGAGAAATATTGATGTGAGAGAAGCACATCAATTGGTTGCCTTCTGTATGCACCTCGACCAGAGCTGGGGAGGAGCCTATAACCTAGGTATGTGCCCTTGACTGGAATTGAACCCGGGACCTTTTAGTCCACAGTCTGACGCTATCCACTGAGCAAAACTGGCTAGGGCACAAGTTGTTGATACATATATATATCTGTGAGATCCCGTGTTGTTCTCTGTAGCCAGACACTTTTCTCACTGTAGCTGTGATGTCTGGTGGTGGGGCGGGCTGGGGAGCTGGCCAGGTCCTTTGCTGTTTTGCCCTCCTAGTAATGGTGACCTTAATCTCCATGGGTCCCCCCTGTGCCCTGACCCCCAAATTGATTACAGAGTTCACCCTTTGTTCAGGGAAAAAAATGATTCTGTATACCAGTTCTCGTGTTTGCAGATATTGTGCCCCATAACCCAACACCAAGGGTGAAGGGAGGCTGCCTCTGGGAGGCTACGGGTGATGGCAGGGCTTTGTAGCTTTGTTTCTCTACCTGTAATGCCCACCACCTAACAACTGTGCCTGAGCTCAGTGCTATGTCCTTGTCAAGGTCTCTGCTCAGCGGAAGCTCATACTATTTGCTTCTGCAGGAATGCCCATCAGATCTCTTTGCTCTTCCTGGCTGAAGGGATTGTCAACCAGAACCAGATTCCTCCCCTCTCCAGGCTGAGCCCCGCCCTGAGCTCTCTGATGCAGGGCTGTGTTGGTGGCTCATTTCAGCTCTCCTGCCTTCTTGCCTCCCTCTTTTGCTCTCACTCGCCCACCTTTAGATGTTTCAATGAGTGGATCTCTCAGGCATGCTTGTGCATTGAGCCAGGGACTTCTTTGTTGAGTTATAATTATTGAAATTGTGGAAACTTTAAGGGGAGAGACCAAGGGAATCTGTCCTTTGACGTCCTAAATTAAGTTTAGGTGGAGTAGTCACTGGAGGGGGGTGATGGGGCTCAGGTACTGGTGATATTCTTCTTTCCCATGGAAGTCCTTGTTTGCTGATGAGTGGAAACTTTTGTTTATAATTTTATTATGGTGAACTTTTCTAGATTTGCATTGATGTTATAGAATGACTATTATTAATTTCACCTCAGCACGTACAGTGTACCATTTAAAAGGGTGAAAAATTTGTTTTAAAAATTAATTCTTCAAATATATTTAGGATATCTTAGTACTTAAAGTCAAATAAAATTTATTTCTTAGATTTTCAACTGCTGCATACTTACATTATTCAAAGAAGAAAATTCCTTATGTTTCTGACTATTTATAGCTTCTTTCATCAGAAGAAAACTGCCACAACATTTGTTACAGCCAGTCAGATAGTCAGTGTGGTTCTCCTCCAAGGGGTTGGTCAGAAGAGTTGGATGAACGTGGGCATACCTTATATACCAGTGACTATACTAATGAAAAGGTACATTCTTTTTTGTCATCTAGTTTTCTTGGTTGAATCCTCTCATAAAGTCATTGTGTACTAAAAGTTTAGTAGTGTTTAAAAAACTCATGAAAATATTCTTCATTGTAATTCTGTAGTTATGTAAGTTGACATGAAAACTCAATATAACTACTGACTCAGGTTTTAAACTGCTTGCAATTACATTGATTATTTTTATGGTGTCAGAACCCACTTAGAACAGACCTTTTTAAGAGTAGGCCTGTTAAGTGTCATTCTGTTTAGACTTGTTTAATAAAAATACTTCTTTATATACTTGTCCTTGGTATCCTTGCGGGATTGGTCCAGAACCCTCCTCTTCCCCACAGATAACCATAATCTGAGGATGCTCAAATACTGGCGTTATGTAAAATGGCATAGTGTTTGCAAATAACCTATGTTTGTACATGGGCTAAAGCTGGACCTGCCTACACATCACTTCATTCATGTGGATTCAGTGTAGTGCTTGACACATTGGAAAATCCAAATTTTGCTCCTTGGCACTTTCTGGGAGTTGGGGTTGGGGGGTTTATTTTCAATCTGCAGTTGGTTAAACATGCAGATGGGAAATCTGCGGATTCAAAGGGCTATTTTTCATGGAGAATAGATTTTGGGAATAGTTTTCTTAGTATGTTGTTATGATATACTGCCTCACTTCCTACACTCATTTTTCTTTCATAACCAAGTTATGTAAAACAAAACCCATGAATCTAGTATTTTATGAATAATTAACTACTTTGGGAGAATGCATATTGAAATTTTATGTGTATATTACATCTCTTATCATCAGAGAAGGTAACTGTTTAGTTGGGCTGGTTTAGAGAACATCCCCTTGGGAATGAATGGAGGTAGGCTTTTATTTCTCATTTCTGCTTCAATTATTTGACACTAGAACATAAGGAATCAGTAATATTTATATATATTACAGTCAAGATAATATATTTGTATTAGCAGTACTTAGTCTGTTCCCCCTCATATTCTCTGTGTTATATTGTATGAAATATTTTTCTTATTATTTAATCATAGTAAGTAAGATGTGTTGCCTACATGAAGTTTGGCTTAAATTTTTTAGTAGTTTTATACTTAAAGATTGAAGAAAAAAAATCTTTTTATTAATTTCTCAACCCTGTTTTTTAGGGTGGGTGTCTCCCTGTGTTCAGTGCATATATATGTGTGTGTGTATATATATCTTTATGTTATATATTTCTTATGTTGTTTAGTGGTACTTGAACCCCTAGCTTTACTTTGGAGGAAAGAGAGAGAAAATAAACTTAATTTAATATTGAGTTTATTTAATCTTACCAAACTTAAAATGTAACTAATAGCATAAGATTGTTAAAAATTTCTTTTGAAGTTTTCTAAAGCAGGTAGAATACAATTCATAGGAATAATAACTAATATCTCTGGTTGTATAAACCTAAACTCACTTTTATTTAAATTAAAAAATAACACCTGTTCTGTTTTTATAGTGGCTCAAGCATGTTGATGATCAAGGTAGACAATATTACTACAGTGCTGATGGATCTAGGTCTGAATGGGAGTTGCCAAAGGTAATAAACCTTGATACTGACTTTCTATTTGAAAATAGTAGGTGAAATAATATGAAAATTGTTTATTATTCTGGTTTTTTTTCTATATTTTAGCTGTAATTCCAGTTTGGTCCTGAGATAGTGTATCAGTGTAGCTTCCAGTTAATACACCATCATTTTGGAAAAAACTTGATCCTACAGTGACTATTTGAATTCCCCAAATCATCATCCAAAAAATGAAACTAGACTACCTTCTTACACTACACACAAGAATAAGCTCACAATGGATTAAATACTTAAATGTTAGTAGCAAGACTGTAAATATTCTAGAAGAAAACATCAGCACTAAAATATCTGACATCTCATGTACTAATAATTTTTCTGACATATATTTTTTGGCAAGGGAAATAAAAGAGAAAATAAACAAATGGGACTACATTAAACTAAAGAGTTTTTGCACAGCAAAGGAAAACATCAGCCAAATGAAAAGACAACCCACTGAATGGGAGAACATATTCACCAGTGATACATCTGATAAGGGGTTAATCTCTAAAATATATAAGTAACTGGTAAAACTCAACACCAAAAAACCCAAACAATCCAATTTAAAAAATGGGCAAAAGACCTGAAAAGACACTTCTCCAAAGAGAACATACAGATAGATGGCCAATAGACATGTGAAAAGATGCCCAACATCACTAATCATCAGCGAAATGCTAGTTAAAACCACAAAGAAATATCACCTCACACCTGTCTAAATTGGCTGTTATCAAATAATGTTATCAAACTGTAATAGTGGTGAAAAGGGACCCCTCATGCACTGCTGGTGAGAATGCAGATTGGTGCAGCTACTGTGGATAGCAGTATGGAGTTACCTCAAAAAGTTAAAAATGGGACTACCCTATGACTCGGTGTTTCTACTTCTAGGAATTTATCTGCATAAACTTGAAACACTAATTCGAAAGAATATATGTACCCCTATGTTAATTGCATCATTATTTATAATAGTCAAGATTTGGAAGCAGGCCAAGTGTCCTTCAGTAGATGAGTGTATAAAAATGCTGTGATACATTTACACAATGGAATATTACTCTGCTATAAAAAGGAAGAAAATTTTACCCTTTAGAATAGAATGGATGGACCTGGAGAAGTGAAATAAGCCAGTCAGAGAGAGAGACAAGTACCATATGATTTCTCTCGTGTTGTAATTTAATGAAGAAAGTGAACTACCACACAAAATGTAGACGGACTCATAGAGAGCACAACTCTGATGGTTTGGGGGTGCTGGTAGGGGTGAAGTGATTGAGTGAAAAATAAAAAGAAAACAGAACTTAAGGACATGAACCGCAGTATGGTGATTGTGGAGGGGGGGAATTGGAAAAGGGCATAGAGGGATAAATGATGATGGGGAAAAATGTAAATAAAATTATGAAATATAAGTCAGTAAAACATTTGTTGATTTAAAAAAATTATCATTAATTTGTACTTTTGGATTTGATTCTGACTAAAGGTCAAACCATATTACTCTTTGAACATTGAAGTTGTGCCAAGCACTGAGATCCCTGCAATATTATATTACTAACATTAGCAGAGCAGTTAAGTGATTCACTAGCAACAGTTTGGGCTTTTTTGTTTTTTAAGTTTTCAAAAAATTAGATATGAAATGGTATAACTTTATTTTCCAAATTTAATCAGAATAAAATAAAACTTTTAAGTGGGAAATTAATATTCTAAGCTTAATATGGCTGTTTCACACTCTTAGAAGAATAGAGAAATGCATAATATTAATAATACTTTTGTTTTTCAGATGTGCCAAGAAGTAGTTGAAGAATATGTTAGGTGTTACTTTATAAAACTGATAGCATTTATAAAACCAATTTAATCATATTTAGTGATTAAATTGGAAAGAAAAATATCTATGGATACTGATGGCTAAAATATGTAATATCCTATGTGCTGGGATAGGAATGTATTTTGGGGCTATAACTGTTCAGTATTGAAAACTATGTAACAGCGGTTGATTCTGTTAGGCTGACGACTGGGGGTAGATGCTCAACGTACAGGTATGGAAACATGGAACAGACTGATGAATCTCAGAGAGAAGGGGGGAGGGCAGGGAGAGATTAACTGAAGATCTTATATGCACACTAGAGGCCTGGTGGGGTCCCTCGGCCTGGCCTGCAGGGATCGGGCCAAAACTGGCAGTCCAACATCCCCTGAGGGGTCCTGGATTGTGAGAGGATGCAGGCCAGGCTGAGATCCCCCACAGGTGCACAGATCCGTGCACCGGACCTCTGGTAATATATGAGATTGGATTTTGACCTAAAAAGCTAGAAGAAAAATCTGATGAAATTCTGTTTGACTGAAAATTATTAAATATAGAAGACTAATATTTCATTAATATAGTATTACTTATATATTTTAAACATACAGTGTTAAATTTTTTGCTTCTCTTGGCAAATTTGAATTGTAGCTCTTATTAGTCTGATTCTCTGAGTTAATGACATCAAACTAAAACTTTTTTTGAGTGATTTTTTTCCTATGTCAGGGTCCACTGAAAGGAGAGACTCCCAGAATGACTTTAGATAAGGGTTAATTTGGAACCTTTACTTAACTGGTAGCTAAATATCTCTATTGGGTTTCTTACTAACATCTATACTTTCCTTGGTCAGAAGATGTATAGGCTCAGTATTAGGAAACCAACTTACTTCTGAAGATGCCCTGGGTGAAAGAAAGAAGGGAGGCAAGGGACTGCATTATATCAAAACCCTAAAGCAGGGATGGGAAACCTTTTTTCAGCCAAGGGCCATTTGGCTATTTATAACATCACTAGGGGCCTGGTGCACGAAGATTTGTGCATAGGGGGTGGGTCTCTCAGCCCGACCTGCACCTTTTCCAATCTGGGAGCCCTCAGGGGAGCCCTTTCCAACCTGGGAGTTTCTGTCTGTCTTTGCAATCATATGAGCGAACTGTCTGAGACCCCAACCCAGTTTGGTTTTGTGCTCAAAGAATAGTAGAGGTCTTTTTTTTTCTTTGCTCCATTGGTGGAGATTTCCTAGAAGTTGCAGGATATCTTCCTTTTAATTTTTCCTCAACACTCTGACTTTACTTATGTCTCTTACATTTGCTGCCCAGTAACTTGCTCCAGGCTCATTTTGCTCTAGTATCTAGGAGATCCCACAATGCATCTGCCACCAGAACTACGATTCCCAGCATTCCTGGTGCTCCTGGCACTCTGGGCTTCTGCTTCCGGCCCAGGGGCTGCCACCAGAACTATGATTCCCAGAATTCCTGGTGCTCCCCGTGCTCTTGGTTTTCACTTCCGGTCCAGGGGCTGCAGAAATGAAAAGGACTGGGAACTTCAGCTGCTGCCAGGCAGGGCTGACAGGACTGGACACTCCAGTGGCGTCCCCGGGACCCAGGCCGCTCGGTGCCTGCGCGCTGCCCACAGGCCCGCCATGGCGATGTGGAGGGCATTCCTGCCCCACCCCCGGCTGCTCGGCGCCTGCGAGCATAGGCCCAGAGTGGCTGGGGGTGTTCCGGGACCCCGGTCATTCCAGGCCTAGTGTGGGCCTACAGGCTCAGAGCGGCCTGGCTCCCGAGGACACCTGTCCCCAGGACCCAGGCTGCTTGGCGCTGGCGTGTGTGCAAGCAACCACCCCACCCCAGGCCACTAGGCGCCTGTGTATGCAAATCAACCCGCCATCTTTGGAGGGTTAATTTGCATACTCACTTCTGATTGGTGGGCATCATGGAGGGACAGTCAATTTGCATCTTTCTAGTTTTTATTAGTGTAGATTCCTGGGCCATACAAAATTACCAACTTAAAAATTAATCTGCTATATTTGGTCAAATATTTGACTCACCCCTAATGCCTTGGCAGGGCCAGACCAAAAGATTTTAAGGCTCTTGGGCTGGATGTTCCCCACCCCCGTTCTAACGGGTAGTTAGTTCTATAGCAGTAGAAATGGAAGGTTATTATGACCAGTGTTGAGTTATTAGTTTTGTGATACTATCTTATTTTCTTCTACCATTTTCTACTTAGGATAAAGTGTCAGAAGGTCTTGCAGTTTCTTTACTTACAATGAAATTTCATATGGAGAGGAGGCTTGAATTGGGTACAGTGTGAATCTATATATATAATCTACACTAATAAAAGAGAAAAATGGTAATTGGCTTACGGCGATACCGTTTTCATTGGCTAATCAGGGCTATATGCAAATTAACTGCCAACGAAGATTGGCAGTTAACTGCCAACAAGATGGCGGCTAATTTGCATATGTAGGCACAATGCAGGGAGGCGAAAGGGAAAGCAGGAAGAAGCCCCCTGCCACTGACAGTGATCTGAAACCCAGGGGGGAGCTAAGAGCTGGGGGGCAGGGCAAAGGCGGCCCTGGGGCCGCCTTTGCCCTGCCCCCCAGCCATGATCGGAGAATCAGGCGCCTTTGCCGCCCTGGCCAGTGATAGCAGGAAGTAGGGGTGGAGCCAGCGATGGGAGCTGGGCACAGTCGAAGCTGGCAGTCCCAGGAGCTAGGGGTCCCTTGCCTGGGCCTAAAGCGAAGCCCACGATCATGGGGCCACTGCAGCTGTGGGTCCCCACTGCCCTGGCCGAACGCCTAGGCCAGAGGCGTTAGGCCTGGGCAGGGGCGGAGCCTGCAACCGCGGGGAGCTGGGGGTCCCCTGCCCAGGCCTGACACCTCTGCCGGAGGCCTCAGGCCTGGTCAAGGGGCCGATCCGGTGATTGGTGATCGGAGGGTGATGAGGGTCAACTCCTCTGGCTGAGGCATCAGGCCTGGGTGGGGGCGGAGCTGGGGATTGGGGGGATATGATGGTCCCCTTGCCCAGGCCTGAAGCCTGGGTCAGAGGCATCAGGCTTGGGCGGGGGGTGGAGCAAGCGATCAGAGGGAGAGGGGGTCCCCTGCCCAGGCATGATTCCTGGGCCAGAGGCCTCAGGCCTGGGCGGGGGCCAGAGCCAGTGATCGGGGGGAGATGGGGGTCCCCTGTCCAAGCCTGACACCTCTAGCGGAGGCGTCAGGTCTGGGCAAGGGGCCGATCAGGCGATCGGAGGGTGATGGGGGTCAACGCCTGAGGGCTCCCAGTATGTGAGAGGGGACAGGCTGGGCTGAGGGACACTCTCCCCCCGCCCCCCACACCCAGTGCACGAATTTCGTGCACCGGGCCCCTAGTCTATAATAATAAAAGGGTAATATGATAATTAGACCAGATGTCCTACTGGACGTCATTCCGGACAAAGCCAGGGCCGGAGAGAAGCCAGCCTGTGTCCTGGGTGCCTGCGGGCGGCCGGAGGGAAGCCAGCCTGTGTCCCAGGTGCCAGAGGGAAGCCGGTGCTGGCAGCCAGGGGAAGGAAAATTAACCTGCTATATTTGGTCAAATATTTGACTCACCCCTAATGCTTTGGCAGGGCCAGACCAAAAGATTTTAAGGCTCTTGGGCTGGATGTTCCCCACCCCTGCCCTAACAGGTAGTTAGTTCTACAGCAGTAGAAATGGAATTTCGTGCATCAGACCTCTAGTAGAGAAATATGCAAATTAGCCCACACGCTGTAATGCGATGACCGAATAGCAGGGACCTGAGCAGCCACAGGCTCCCAGGGCCGCCAGCCCCCGAGTGCCAGCACACCCTCAGACCTGGAATAATGACGCATTTACAATGAGCCCAGAGTCACTGCACAGGGGGCTGCAGATCAGGGGGGCTGAAGATTGGGGGAAGCTGCAGATCAGGGAGGCTGCAGGTCGGGGGGGGGGGCGCCTATGGACCAGGGGACTGCGGACCAGGGGAGCTACAGATCAGGGGGGCTGTGGTTGGGAGGGCTGTGGGTCTGGGGGCCTGCAGATCAGGGGGCTGTGGCATTGGGGACCCCAGCTCCAAACCCAGAGCCTGGCCTCAGGGCTGCAGCTGTGGCTGCTGTGCCCAGCGGGGAGCCCCACAATCTGCCCCCACAGACTCAGGAGAGCCAAGGGGTCCATGGGGACGGCCAGGAAGAGGCCTCACCTGGGGCCCTTTACTCCATGAGGAGGGCCCCATGGATGGGAGTTGGGGGCCAGACCATGACCAGCGATCAGTGTTTGAAGAGGGAGCCTTCAGCCCTGTGAACTTTCTCTCCCAATGAAGCTCTGGCTCCTCCCTGCACTCAGGCCCTGCCAGAGGCCATGCTGGGCCCGCATGGCCGCTGCCCACACCCACTGGTGTCTGCAGTCCCATGTGGGACCGTGAACTGTGTCTGAGCCACTCTGAGGTGGAGCCCATGTCACCTCTTTAACGTTTTCATTTTTGCTGATTGGACTTTTGCCTTCTGAGGCGTAGAAGCCAGGATGGTGGGCGCTGTGGGCTAGAACCAAAAGTTACATGATAGCAAGTTTTGGTGAGGATGTGGACAAATGTAGGGAGGGCGCTGGGGGCACCAGTCAAACCTCTGTTGGGCTTTGGGAGCCAAGGGAGGAAGAGCGAGGTCCAGGAGCAGCTTTGGGGCCATGGCTGTTGTGGTGACTGTGCTGCTCCCTGCAGGCCGAGGTGAGTGATACCCAGGGGATGGGAGGGGGCGCCTTCTCTGAATGAAGCTGTCAGAGTCGTGAAGCTCCTGGGTGACCATCTGCGGGCTAGAACCAAAAGTTACATGATAGCAAGTGTTGGTGAGGATGTGGACAAATCTGAGCCCTCATACACTGCTGTCATAATGGAAATGGTGTGGCTGCTCCTATAATGATTAATATTAGTCACATAGGACCCTGCAACCCGCCACTCCGAGGTATACACCCAAGTGAGGCAGCCCATCACAAACACCCATTGTGTATGGTCCCATTCCCATGAAATGTCTGAAACAGCAGTGTGCAGATGGCTGGGTGGGGCAGGCAGCTAGATGGGGAAGGTGGCACAGGGTTTCTTCTAGAAGCAATACAACGTTCTAAAAGAGACTGGTGGTGCCCTGCTGGTTTGGGTCAGTGGATAGTGCATCAGCCTGCAGACTGCACGGTCCTGAGTTCATTTCTGGTCAAGGGCACATGCCCAGGTTGTGGGCTCGATCTCCAGTAGGGGGCGTGCAGGAGGCAGCCGATCCATGATACTCTATCATTCATGAAAGCTGGGGGGGGGGTGAGTTGGGGGCAAGCAGGCTGGTGGGGGGGGCAGTTGGGGGCAAGCAGGCTGGTGGGGGGGCAGTTGGGCGAGCAGGCTGGTGGAGGGGGCAATTGGGGACGAGCAGGCTGGCAATGGGGGGCAGTTGGGTGTGAGCAGGCCAACAGCGGGGGCAGTTGGGGGTGAGAAGGTCAGTGCGGGGGCAATTGGGGGCAAGCAGGCTGGCAGGCAGTGGTTAGGGGCGATCAGGCAGGCAGGTAGGTGAGCGGTTAGGAGCCAGCGGTCCCAGATTATGAGAAGGCCCCCTGATGGGTCCTAGATTGTAGAGGGTGCAGGTGGGGCTGCACGAATTTCATGCACTGGGCCACTGGTCTAATCTAATAAAAGAGAAACATACAAATTGACCGCACCTCCACTATGTCCCCAAGCCACGCCCACCAGCCAATCAGAGCAGCTATACGCAAATTAACCCAACCAAGATGGCGGCCGGCAGCCATGGAGCTGGAGCAAGCAGGAGGCTTGGTTGTCCCGGCGATGGAGGAAGCCAAGCTTCCTGCTTGTTCTGGCCAGCTGTGGCCTCCGCTCAAGGCAACAAAGTTTCAATTATAGAAGACAAATAAATCCCAGATATCTGCTTCCAGCCAGCCTCCACTGGGAGCTTGGGTGGCTGGGGGCCGTGGCCAGCCTGCAAACAGCCATCAGCCCCTCACCCAGGATGGCCACACCTTCATGGGGTGAGGGTCACTGCTTGGGGGGGGTGGTGGCCAGCCTGCAAACAGCCATCAGCCCCTCACCCAGGTTGCCCAGACACCCCAGCAGGGACTCCCACCCTGAAGGGGCTGTGGCCAACCTGCAAACAGCCATCAGCCCCTTACCCAGGCTGGCCAGGCACCCCAGCAGGACCCCCCTCCCTGAAGGGGATTTGGCCAGCCTGAAAACAACCTTCAGCCCCTCACCCAGGCTGGCCAGGTACCCCAGCGGGACCCCCACCCTGATCCGGGACACCCTTCAGGGAAAACCAGCTGGCCCCCACCCATGCACCAGGCCTCTATCCTATATAATAAAAGGACAATATGCAAATTGACCCTAACAGCAGAATGACTGGGAATCACTGGTCACTATGATACACACTGACCACCAGGGGCAGACACTCAATGCAGGAGCTGCCCCCTGGTGGTCAGTGTGCTCCCACAGGGGAAGCTGTGCTCAGCCACAAGCCAGGCTGACGGTTGCCAGCACAGTGGTGGTGGTGGGAACCTCTCCTGCCTCCTCAGTAGCACTAAGGATGTCTGACTGCCTCTAGGCCTGCTCCCTGCTGGCAAGTGGACATCCCCCGAGGGCTCTTGGGCTGCCAGAAGGATGTCTGACTGCCAGCTTAGGCCCAATCCCCCGGGGAGTGGGCCTAAGCCAGCAGGTGGTCATTTCCTAGGGGCCACAGACTGCGAGAGGGCACAGGCCGGGCTGAGGGACCCCCCCGAGTGCACAAATTTTTGTACACCGGCCTCTAGTCTATAATAATAAAAGAGCAATATGTTAATTAGACTGGGTGTCCTTCTGGACGACTTTCTGGATGAAGCTGGGGCTGCGAGGGAACCCTGGGTCCCGGGTGTCTGCTGGCGGCTGCTGGGAAGCTTCAGTCCTGGGTGCCATTGGGAAGCCGGTGCTGGCAGCCGGGGGAAGGAAGGCCTACTCTTTCACGAATTTCATGCTTCGGACCTCTAGTAAGTAAATAAGGGGAAATGTTTTAGGATTACTATTTATGACTTATTACTGTACAGTAATGAAGACTGCAGATTAAATTCTGTACCCTAAGATTTTTAACACTGAAAGTAAGTCTTAAGTTCTGTCAGAGATTTGTTATGCTCAATACAGATATTAGAAATTTAACTTTTTTGTAATACGTTTTCATCTCTCAGTACTGTGTAGATGTTATAATGGGTACAAATGCATAGCGCTTGGTCTTTACCCTCAAGGAGATTATAAATTTGGAAAGAAGAAAATAAAGAAGGATAAATTAAGAAAGAGAAAAAATCTCACTCAAAGTGAGTTCTCAGAATTCCAAATAAAACACAGGAATAATTCTAATGCTGTTACAGACATGAGAAAATCAATTATCAGGTTATTGTACTCACTTTAGATGATAAAGACTTTGACTATGTTTGGGTGTTCAGAAACTTAAATGAAAGCTTTTGTTTTAAAAGAACAAGGAATTTCAAACTCAAAACAAATGTTAACATGAACAGGTGAATACAATAAAGAATGTGCAATTAGAAATCTTTGAGATAAAAAAGATAGTAATTGAAATAAAAAGTACAGTGGATAGCATAAACTATAGAAGAGAGATAGGAAGATAACAAATAGTAATGCATACATAGTTAAGGGAAATAGAAGATGGGTAGAGTTTTCTATACTCATTCTAGGAATTCCAAAAGGAGAGAATGGAGGAAAATGGTAGAGAAATAATATTAAAAATATAACTTCTTCAAATTTTCTAAAACTAAAGGAAGGTAAAAGTAAGTTCACGTATTAACAAAGTTTACTGGATCTGCAAAACTTCAGTATAAACAATCTTAAAAGCCATCAGGGGTAAAAGATCAGATTACCTGCTAGGGTAGATTACATCATTGAGACATTGAGGCCATTTTTTACCCACTCTTTTTTAGTGCTCTTTACCATGCACCTTTGTAGTGGCCTCCCACTACAAAGTGGATGGGATGTATTATCCTGCCCTTTACTGAGTTCAGTCATGTGACTTGCTTTCACTGATGGAATGTGAGCAGATGTGTCACATAGCATAATATTGAGACAGGCTTGAGTACCAGGGCTTGCTCTTTCACCTCTCCCATTGCCATGGGAAAAACATGCCAGGCCAGTTTACTGGTCCTAGGAAGAATAAATAGGTTTTGTTTTGTTTTCTAAATAAACAAAGCCACAGATCTGTGGGAAAGTGCAAAAGATCTAACATTTGTTTCATTGGAGTTCCAGAAGGAGAGTGCGAGGCTGAAAAATATTTGAAGAAATAATGTTTGAAAATGTTCCAAATTTGGAAAAAGTGAAACCAACAGATTTAAGAAGCAAAGTAAACTCTAAAAAGGACAGACTAGAAGAAATCCACATCTAAACACGTAATCACATTTCTGAAAACTAAGGACCCTGCCCCAGCCCCATTTACTCAATCTTGAAAGCAGCTCAATGAAACAACACATTTATTATCTATACTAATAAAAGGGTAATATGCTAATTAGACCGGACGTCTTCTGGATGTCCATCTGGACAAATCCAAAGTGGCTGCGAGGGCCGAGGAGCGTGGGAGAGGTGGGGCAGCGCAGGAGAGGCAGGTCAGCACGGCCCCTTTCGCAGAGGCCACTGGAGAGGTACCGCCGCTGCCCCTGCTGCCATGGGAGAGGAGGCAGTGCCCCTGTTGTTGCCACTGCCACCACCCCTTTCACAGAGGCAGCACGGGAGAGGCCTTGGTGCGGGCTGGTCCAGCGCTGCGGCCCCTTTTGTGGCAGGGGTGCGGGAGAGGCCACAGGAGAGGGGGCTGCATGGTCCCAGTCTCAGTGCTACCCCTTCCACAGAGACAGCGGTACAGGCCCGGTCCCGGTGCCTTGCCTCCACGGAGGCTAGACAGGATTCGACCTGGTGTGCTTCAACCTCCCACAGCCCCTCCCCTAGCCGGTCTGGTGCCAGAACGCCCCCCATCCACCCATAGGCGGGGGGTGGGGCCAACGCTAAGAAGCGAGGGCCGAGGGCTGGCAGCTGCGGTAGCCGGCAATGGAGTGATTGGAGCAGCGCCTTCCCATGATCGGCCCGGTTGCTTCCTGCAGAGGTAGGCCAGACTGTGGCTTAGGCAGGGAGCGGGCCTAAGCCATCAGTAAGACATCCCCTGAGGGCTCCCAGACTGTGAGAGGGGCAGGCCAGGCTGAGGGACTCTACCCCCCAGTGCACAAATTTTTGTGCACCGGGCCTCTAGTAGGTTAATAATGATTTGAATGGTGGTAGATGTCTTCTTAGAAACCATGAAGCCAGAAGGAAGTGGTGAAATATTTTTCATATGTTAAAAGAAAACACCTGTTAACCCATAATTGTATATCCAGCAAAAATATCCTTAAGGAATGACAGTAAAATAAAGATATTTTCAGATGATATTAACTTAAGAGATTTATCACCAACAGTCTTTTTTCACAAAAATTTCTTCAAATAGAAAGGAAATGATAACTGAAGAATACTTGGAACATTAGGAATGAAGAAATAATGGGGAATGGTGACTATCTGAGGAGATTTTAGTCCTGAGCTTTTAAAATTATTTGAGTGCTCACTTCAGCAGCACATATACTAAAACTGGAACAATACAGAGAAGATTAGCATGGCCCCTGGGTAAGGATGACACACAAACTTGTCCATATTTTTAGACTTAAATGTAAGTGGTGAAACTATAAAAATCTTAGAAGAAACCATAGGCACCGAATCTCAGATGTCTTTTGTAGCAATATATTTGTCAATACATCCCCTAGAGCAGTGGTTCTCAACCTTCTGGCCCTTTAAATAGTTCCTCATGTTGTGACCCAACCATAAAATTATTTTCGTTGCTACTTCCTAACTGTAATGTTGCTACTGTTATGAATCGTAATGTAAAAAATATCTGATATGCAGGATGGTCTTAGGCGACCCCTGTGAAAGGGTTGTTCGACCGCTAAAGGGGTCGCGACCCACAGGTTGAGAACCGCTGCCCTAGAGCAAGGGGAACAGGAAAATAACAAATGGGAATACATCAAACTAAAAAGCTTCTGCACAGCAAAAGAAACCATCAACACAATGAAAAGGGAGCCAACTATATGGGAGAATATATTTTCCAATGATACATCTGATAAGAGGTTAATAAAGACCTCATACAACTTAATAGAAGGGAGACAGACAATCCAATTTAAAAATGGGAAAGGACCTGAATAGACACTTCTCCAAAGAGCACATACAGGTGGGCATGAAACATATGAAAAAATGCTCAAAGTCACCAATCATCAGAGAGATGCAGATTAAAACTACAATGAAATATCACAGCTACCAGAATGGTTATCATCAACAAACGATAAATCGTGGCCAGGATGTGGAGAAAAAGAAACCCTTGTGCACTGCTGGTGGGAATGCAAACTGGTGCGACCACTGTGGAGAACAGTATGGAGTTTCCTCAAAAAATTAAAAATGGAACTGCTATTTGACCCAATGATCTCACTTCTAGGGACATATCCTGAGAAGCCTGAAACACCAGTCAGAAAGAATATATGCACGCCTATGTTCATAGCAGCATGGTTTACAATAGCTAAGATGTGGAAACAGACCAAGTGCCCATCAGTAGATGAGTAGATAAAATACCTGTGGTACATTTACACAGTGGAATACTACGCAGCTGTAAAAAAGAAGGATCTCTTACCCTTTGAGACACCATGGAGGGATCTAAAGAGTATTATGTTAGGCTGTGCACTCTGAGGACCCGAATCTGCTTCTTGCTTCAACAATGTTTGGACGGAACAAACCCAGGGATGCCCCATCTTCCAGCCTCCGACCACTCTCCTGTGTCTCATCCAGTCACCACCTTCAGAACCACCTCCGGGACCAGCCAACACACCATTTTGTTTCTACCTTAGCTTCTTGTTGCTGAACAACCATGAACTCCCAAATTCGTCAGAATTATTCCACCAAGGAGGAGGCTGTGGTCAATCACCTGGCCAACCTGCAACTGCAGGCCTCCTACACCTACCTCTCCCTGGGCTACTATTTCAACTGCGTGGAGGGTGTGGGCCACTTCTTCGAGTTGGCGGAGCAGAAGTGCAAGGGTGCTGAGCATCTCTTAAAAGTTGCAAAACAAGTGTGGCGGCTGCATTCTCTTCCAGGATGTGCGGAAACCTACCCAAGATGACTGGGGCAAAACTCAGGACGCCATGGAAGCCACCCTGGCCCTGGAGAAGAACCTGAACCAGGCCCTTTTGGAGCTGCATGCCCTGGGTCCTACCCGTGCAGACCCTCATCTCTGCAACTTCCTGGAGAACCACTTCCTGGATGAACAAGTGAAACCGATTAAGAAGATGGGTGACCACCTGACTAATATCTGCAGGCTGGCTGTCCCCCGGGCTGGACTGGGTGAGTATCTCTTCGAAAGGCTCAGGCTCAAGCATGACTAGGCACCTTTGGAGCCCAGAAGCCTTTCAGAGGCCCCTCTGCATCCCCCTGGTGTCACTGGCTTTTACCTGAGCCTCTTCCCGAAACTGCTAGCCATTCTTTTAACCACCCTGGATCCCTCTCCCATGCATTGGACCAAATGCAATAATAAAGCCTTTTGCAGGAAAAAAAAAAGTATTAAAATAAATCAGTCACAGAAAGACACATATCACATGACCTAACTTATATGTGGAATCTAGTGAACAAAGCAAACTGAAAAAAATACATCTAGAGACATGGAAGCATGGAATAGACTGATGAATCTCAGAGGGAAGGGGGAGGAGCTGCAGGAAGAGATTAACCAAAGAATTTATATGCAAATGTGCATAACCCATGGACACACACAGTAGCTTCGTGAGGGCCTGGGGGAGGGGTGGAGGAGCTTAGTTGGGGGAAAAGGAACTTTTAATACTTTCAGCAATAAAGAGAAATTTTAAAAAATCATGTTTGACATTCAAAAGGGAAATTACAATATTTCTGAAGTAGCACTTGAATATAGAGATGTTTAAGACCAACTATATCATAAAGGCGAGGAGAATAATTTGGTGTAAATTTTTTAAGGTTTTTACATTCCACTTGAAGTAGCAAAATATTGATACTAGTATACTGATATGTTAAGTATGTAAATTGTAATTCCTAGAGCAAGCACTAAAAATAACAAGAGATACACTCAAGAAACTATAGATGGTCCTCACTTATGATGATTTGATTTACGGCTGTTTGACTTTATGATGGTGTGAAAGTGGTTGACATTCAGGAGAAACTGCACTTCCAATTTTGAGTTTTGATCATTTCCTTGGCTAGAGATGAACATGCAATGCTCTCTCATGATGCTGGGCATTGGCAGGGAAGCGTAGCTCCCAGTCAGGCATGTCATTATGGAGTAAACAACGGACACTCTACAGTGCACTGTGTTGCTAGTGTTTTTTTGGATATTTTGTTGAGGACGTTTAAGGTAGGCTTGGCTATGCTATAATGATCAGTATATCAATTGTGTTAAATGCATTTTTGATTTAACAGTATTTATAACATATGATGGATTTTTTGGCACATAACCCCATTGTCATTGTAAGTCAGGGAATATCTGTATGATAAATTAAAATATGGTAGGCTCTGGCAGGGTTGCTCAGTTGGTTGGAGTGTCACTCCATAATATCAAAAAGGTTTTAGGTTCAGTTCCCAATGAGGGCACATACCCAGGTTGTGGGTTTCATCCCCTGTCAGGGCACCTCTAAAATCAATGAAAAAAACACACATATAATTGAGTGAGGATTAAAAAAAAGTGGTAGTAGGCCACAAGAAGGCAGAAATAGAAAAATAGGCATGTAAACAGAACAGAAAACAGTAAAATGACAGGCTTAATCCTTACATAAATAATTATATGAAATGTAAATGCTCTGAATAAACCTATTAAAAGATTTTCAGAATGGGCAAAAACCCATGATCCAACTATATGCTTTTACAAGAAAATTACTTCAGATGTAATGATATATTACATCATGCTAACGATTGTTTATCAGATAATCTATGGGAAATCTCATATTTCATGGTGAAATTTCAGAAACTTTCCTATTAGAGTTAGGAACTAGATTATAAATTCTCTATCACTGCTTCTGTTCAATAATAAAATAAGAAAAGAAAAAGAAAAAGTGATTTCTCTTGCTATTGGAAAGTAGAGTATTCCTATGAAAACTTTTGTAAGCCAAAATGACGAAAAGTGCAGCATGTGACATTTTTTTCGTAAAGCAAAAGTCCTCTTCAGAAATTTTTTCTGCTAGTGAAAATAGGTGTACTCAGGTAGTTCTTTTGTAAAAGGAAAGAAGGCACACTATGAACTTTTGGAGAGTGGGGGATACCTGTAATAGAGTTGAAAAGAAAGATGCAATTGTTTTTTGTGTTTTGTTTTTAATTGTTAGAAAAATCAAGAGACTCTACAATCTCAAAACTTAAAATAGTTCAGTTGCTGAGTATATAATCAACATAAAGACTACTCATTTTTCTAGTAAGTAGTTTTAAAATGTTATAGGAATAAAGATCCCTTTTTCATTAACAGTAGCAACAGCTACAAGAAGAACCATGACTAAGAAGATGCCTATTAAAGTTTGTAAGATTTTAAGAAAAATTTCAGATCAGAATTGAAGGACATAAAAGAAGACCCAAATAAATGGTGCAGTTTTACATTATGATCTTGCATTGGTAGGCTTAATTTTATAAGTGTCCACATTAGTCTATAAAATTTGCTGCATTTCTATTTACTATACCCCTCCCCACCTTGTTGCAACTCATTCTAAATTTTATTTGCAAACAAATGTCTATGAAGAAGCAAAATATTCCTGAGTAGGGACAATGTGTGGGTGGGGGGAGGCGGAAATGCACATGAGGGCCTGGGTTTTTGTTGTAGTGATTAGTATGGACACATATATAGAGGAATAGACCAGAATGGAATAGGAAGCTCAGATGTGGCATTACAAGTCCATGGATTAAGCATGGACTATGCAGTAAATGTTGCTAAGATTATTGGTTATTCACATGAAAGAAAAGAACTAACTGTAGACCTTGACCTTACTTCATACTTCCAGGTAGATTACAGATCTATCTACACTAATAAAAGAGAAAGATGCAAATTAACCGTCACTCTGCCACTCCGCTACACCCACCAGCCAATCAGGAGTGAGTATGCAAATTAACCCAACTAAGATGGCAGTGGCCACGGAGTTGGAGTGAGCAGGAGGCTTGGGTTGCCCCTGGTGATGGAGGAAGCCAAGCTTCCCGCCTGCCCTGGCCGGCCCTGGGCTCCGCTCAAGGCCACAAAGTTTCAATTATAGAAGATAAATAAATCCCAGATACCTGCTTCCAGCCCGCCCTGGCCTCTGCTCAAGGAGGTGCTGAAAAAAAAAAAAAAGGAAGGGCTGGGAGCTTAGGTCACCAGGGGACATGGCCAGCCTGAAAACGGCCATCAGCCCCTCACCCAGGCTGGCCAGGCACCCCAGCAGGACCCCCGCACCCTGAAGGGGCTGTGAGCAGCCTGAAAACAGCCCTCAGCCCCTCACCCAGGCTGGCCACACCCCCATGGGGTGAGGGTCCCCTCTGTGGGACTTGACCAGCCTGCAAACAGCCATCAGCCCCTCACCCAGTCTTGCCAGGCACCCCAGTGGGACACCCCCTACTCTGAAGGGTCTGTGGCCATTCTGCAAACAGCCATTAGCCCCTAACCCAGGCTGGCCAGGCACCCCAGCGGGGACCTCCACACTGATCCAGAACACCCTTCATGGCAAACCAGCTGGCCCCCACCCATGCACCAGGCCTCTATCTATACTAATAAAAGGATAAAGTGCTAATTAGACCGGCATGACTGGCCATTTTCTGGATGTCCGACTTCCTTCCAGACAAAACCAATGGTGGTGGGGGCCAAGGCAGAAGCAGTTAGGGGAGATCAGGCCAGCAGGGAGTGCAATTAGGGGCAATTAGGCAGGCAGGCAGAGGTAGTTAAGGAGCAATCAGGCAGGCAGGCAGAGAGGTTAGGGTGATCAGGCAGGCAGGCAGAGGAGTTAGGGGCAATCAGGCAGGCAGAGGCAGTTAGGAGCAATCAGGCAGGCAGGCAGGTGAGTGGTTAGGAGCCAGTGGTCTCAGATTGCAAGAGGGATGTCTGACTTCTGGTTTAGTCAGACATACCCCAAGGGGTCCCTGATTGGAGAGGGTGCAGGCTGAGCTGAGGGAACCCCCCCCCCCCCAAACACACATGAATTTCGTGCACTGGACCACTAGTCCTATATAATAAGAGGGTAATATGCAAATTGACCCTAACAGCAGAACAACTGGGAATGACTGGTCACTATGACACACACTGACCACCAGGGGGCAGACACTCAATGCAGGAGCTGCCCCCTGGTGGTCAGTGCGCTCCACAGGAGGAGCTCTGCTCAGCCACAAGCCAGCCTGATGGCTGCCAGCACAGCGGTGGTGGTGGGAGCCTCTCCTGCCTCCTCAGCAGCGCTAAGGATGTCTGACTGCAGCTTAGGCCTGCTCCCCGCTGGCAAGTGGACATCTCCTGAGGGCTCCCGGGCTGCCAGGGGGATGTCTGACTGGCAGCTTAGGCCCCATCCCCCAGGGAGCGGGCCCAAGCCAGCAGGTGGACATCCCCCAAGGGGTCCCAGACTGCGAGATAGCACAGACCAGGCTGAGGGACCACCGCCCCCCCCCCCCCCGAGTGCACAAATTTTTGTGTACCAGGCCTCTAATATATATATATATATATATATATATATAATATAACAATATGCTAATTGTCCATTACCACGTCACATCACGACCGGATCAGCAGGCTGTGTCCCCACCCTCTGCTCAGGCAGCTGCAAGGCCGGGGTAGGATAGGTTACGATAGGAGGGGATAAGAAAGGAGAGGGAGAGGAAGGCAGGCCTGCATGCAGACAGGCTGAGAAGAGAAACAGAAATACAGAAAGAGAACAAGAAAAAGATGCAGAATGGAAAAGGGAAGGAAATGTGGGGCTGCACGTGGGAGGGGGTAGCAACTGCAGGGGGACTAAGCAGGTGCGCCTGGCGAGGGGTGGGGCACAGGTGGTGTGGAGCAGGGAACACCCCCCCACCCCCAAATGCGGGAAGAGGGCACTGGAAGCCTTTGGCAGGGAGGTGCTTCTGGGTCCAGAACAGAGTGGAGGCAGGTCCGAGGCCTTCACCCTCACTGGGCTGGGTGTCCCAGGCAGGGAATGGGAGCAGGACAGCAGCAGGCAGGCCAGGGAAGTGGGTATGGCAAACACCGGGCCGGGGTTGAGCCCTGGGCTGGGGTGTTAACTCCCCCTCCCTCCCAACAGAAGCTTTAAGAAGGGAAGGAGGGAGGGAAGAACTTTATAAAGGAGTCAGTAGAGAGCAGAGTTGAAGAAAAGAGGATGTATGAGTGAACTGTAGGAGCTATAATGAAAATCAAGTATAGTTGTGTACTGGGGACAGATTTTAAAAGTAGGAGTCAGAAAAGAAAAAAGATAAATGATAGTGAATAATTAGGCAGGTAGGTAGATATTAAAATAGTGCCAGTAAGTAGAGAAGAATGTTTGGGAAAGGTAGGATGAGAGGGAAAGAGGGAGGGAAGAAAAGTTTTAAAGGGGAGTTGGTAGAACTTAAAAGGAGAATGGGAAGAAGGAAGAAATGGGGGAGGTAGCAAAGCAGGTCTGAGGGAGGAAGTAAAGAAAAAATTAAGATGGGAAGGAAGGAAAAGGGGAGGGAGTGCAAGGGTAAAGAGAAAGGAAAGAAGGAATGTGGGGAGCGAGGGAGGGCAGGAGAAAGATGGGGAGAAGGATGATGGAACAGAAGTTGGAAATAAGGAGGAAAGAAAAGTTTATAAATGATGAGTCAGTAGTAAAAAGTGTTACATAAAGGAGAGAGAAAAATTGTGTGAGAGGGAGAAGCCAATAAGGAAGTCAAATACAATTGTGTGTGAAGGGGATAAGATTTTTTTAAAAAAAGTTAACGGGTGACCAGGCTGTCAGGGGAGGGCAGTTAGGGGGATAAGGCAGGCAGGCAGGTGAGAGGTTAGGAGCCCAAGGTTCCGGATTGCGAGAGGGCTGTCCAACTGCCAGTTTAGGCCCGATCCTCGTGGAATCAGGTCTAAACTGGCAGTTGGACATCCCCCAGGGGCTCCCAGATTGGAGAGGGTCAGGTCAGGCTGAAGGGACCCCTTCTCCCCACCCTGTGCATGAATTTCATGTACTGGGTCCCTAGCATAACTATAATAAGCAAACTTTAAAGGCTATAGAAGGATATATCTATAAAGAATATCTTTGACTACAGTGTAGGAAGAATTTCTTAAAGAAGAATATAAAGAAAAATTGTGAAAGGCAAAATTGACAGATGTGACTGAATCAAAATTAAACAAGTGTCTTCTAATGTAAAAAATACAATACACGAAGGAGAAAACATGAGCTACAGACTAGGAAAAGATGTATTTAACTCCCATAATTTACAAAGGTTTAGAATCCCAAGAATAGAGAACATCCTATTTCTTTTTGTACATGCCAGTAAGAGAAAGATAACCTAGTTGCAAATAGGCAAAATACATGACTAAGCAATGCACAGAAGAGGAAATAACATGAAATGATACATGAAAAGATACTCAGTTTTACAAGTGACCAGGAAAATGAATTAAAACAATGAAATAACATTTACCCTTCAGATAGATTTTTTTAAATGTGTGCATATATACATACTAGAGGCCCAGTGCACAAAATTCATGCACGGGTAGGGTCCCTAGCTGCTGCTGGCCATGGGTCGGGGCCTCCCTTCCCTGGCTTCCAGCTACCGGCTGGGCCTTCCTTCGTCCTGTGGTGGTCAGCGCATGTCATAGCAAGTGATCGAACTCCCGGTTAGTCGAACTCCCGAGGGGACACTTTGCATATTAGGCTTTTATACATATAGCTAAATATGTATCAAATTACAAACTTCATGATAATGAAAATTGAATTATGTGTTACTACTGGGGAGGGAGAGAGGAATGGAATCTGGAAGCAATATTCAGAACCTTTAATAGGTCTGTAATGTTTTGTTTAAAAAAAAAAGTAGCTGAACCAACTGTCTTATGTTAGATATGCTAAAGCTCAATGGTAGGTTTTCATTATTGTCTAGAGTCTTGTATATGTTTGAAATAATTCAAATAAAAATTCAGTTAAAATTTTAAACAAAAAGCTAATTTTAAAAGGATTAGAAAATTGTTTTTTGTCATCTTGTTTAATTAAGAGTGTGTGTAACTGTGGGGTTTTCTTATTTTTCTTTTCTCTAATTGTGACACTTAATTTTTGTCTTTTGTCTACACTAGATTATATGTTTCATTTATGCTTTTTATTGGCTTTTATTAACATACTGTTGCCTAGTAAAACAATTAACACATTTAAAATTGTGATTATTACCCAGGTTAATATTACATTATTTTTGTTGCCACATAGAAAGGATTTTTAAACAGTTGTGGTAATTGTAAAGGTCAAAAACTAGGGGAGGTAACAATTAAATTCATATATAAGTTTTCATACAACTATTCATTTTCATTATTGCTGACAATGATTGAAGGGAAAATATAGCCTTGTTTAATAATTGGGTCTCTTTTCACTTAGAGATTTCTGGCACAGAATTTTAAAAAAAAATACATTTTTATTGATTTCAGAGAGGAAGGAAGGGAGGGAGGGAGGGAGGGAGGGGGAGAGAGAGAGAGAGAGAGAGGGAGGGAGGGAGAGAGAGAGAGAGAGAGAGAGAGAGAGAGAGAGAGAGAGAGAAACATCAGTGGTGAGAGAGAATCATTGATTGGCTGCCTCCTGCACGCCCACACTAAGCCCACAACCTGGGCATGTGCCCTGACATGGAGAGAGAGAGACACACACACACACACACACATCAGTGGTGAGAGAGAATCATTGATTGGTTGCCTCCTGCACACCCACACTGAGCCCACAGTGTGCCCTGACCTGGAATTAACTGTGACCTCCTGGTTCATAGGTCAGTGTTCAACCACTGAGCCACTCTGGCCAGGCTGGCACAGAATTTTTTGGCAGCCTTTAAACTTCTTTGTTTATTTTAGAAATGACCCCATTGGTGAATTGTGATAAATATTAAGATTAAGCAACAGTGAATTAAAAAGAAACACATGTGATTGTCTGGCTTTGGCAAATTTTAATGTGAAAAATAAAGTAAGAGCTTTGGGAGACAGTTTTAGAAGGGTCTGTAGGGACTCATTTTGGAGAGAAAAGAAATGGCATACAGTGTAGAAAAATGTTGGAAGAGTTTTTAGTAGTGAAAACATCTCCAAAGATACTTTTATTGAAATTATAATCAGAATCAAGATTAACTGGGCTTTTAGGGGTGGTGGTAATAGATATACTAGGTATCTTTTGGTTTCAGTAGAAGAAGGTATCTCTTGAAAAAGCAGATTAATTTTGTTATTTTATTACAATTTACTATTTACTAAATTACCTGTATAAAACAGCATACCTCTTAAACCTCACATTTCTCAATTGTTTATGCTTGACATTTCAAAAACTTAAATGACTTAATGCCTTATTGATAATGTGTTTTTAATTTTATATACAATTTTCTTGGGCAGTTATTACCTATCTGTTGTACACAACTGATATAGGATTGATTTAGAATTATGACCATCTCTACCTTTTGACCTGGTTATATTTTACCTCTTCAGAGAAAGAAATAATAGTGTGTTTGGCTTATAAGTGAAACAAAAGTAATAACAAATGAACAAAATTTTCTTTAAATATGAGAATACTTTTATAGTGTATGTAAGAATCTACACTAATAAAAGACAAACATGCAAATTGACCGTACCTTTGCTACGCCTTAAGCCACACCCACTAGCCAATCAGAGCAACTATATGCAAATTAACTCAACCAAGATGGCGGCCGGCAGCCACGGAGCTGGAGCAAGCCGGAGGCTTGGTTGCCCCAATGATGGAGGAAGCCAAGCTTCCTGATTGCCATGGCCTGGCTCTGAGCTCCACTCAAGGCAACAAAGTTTCAATTATAGAAGATAAATAAACCCCAGATACCTGCTTTCAGCTGGCTGTGGCCACGGAGCTGCAGAGAGCAGGAGGCTTCTCTCCAACCTGCCCTGGCTGGCTCTGAGCTCCTCTCAAGGCAACAAAGTTTCAATTATAAAAGGTAAATAAATCCCAGAATAAAAAAAGAAAAGAAAAAAAGGAGAGGCTGGGAGCTTCCATTGCCTGGGAGCTTGGCCAGCCTGAAAACAGCCCTCAGCCCCTCACCCAGACTGGCCAGGCACCCCAGTGGGGATCCCCACCCTGAAGGGTATGTGACCAGCCTGCAAACAGCCATCAGCCCCTCACCTAGGCTGGCCAAACCTCCATAGGATGAGGGTCCCCACTGAGGGGGTGCTTGACCAGCCTGCAAACAGCCATCAGCCCCTTACCCAGGCTGGCCAGGCACCCCAGTGGGGAGCCCCACCCTGAAGGGGGTGTGACCAGCCTGCAAACACCCATCAGCCCCTCACCCAGGCTGGCTAGGCACCCCAGCGAAACCCCAACCCTGATCCGGAACACCCTTCAGGGCAAACCAGCCGGCCCCCACCCATGCACCAGGCCTCTATTCTGTATAATAAAAGGGTAATATGCAAACTGACCCTTACAGCAAAATGACTGGGAATGACTTGTCACCATGACACATACTGACCACCGGGGTCAGACGCTCAATGCAGGAGCTGCCTCCTGGTGGTTAATGTGCTCCCACAGGGGGAGCTCTGCTCTGCCACAAGCCAGGCTGACGGCTGTCAGTACAGCGGTGGTGGTGGGAGCCTCTCCAGCCTCCTCAGCAGCACTAAGGATGTCCAACCGCAGCTTAGGCCTGCTCCCCGCTGGCAAGTGGACATCCCCCGAAGGCTGCTGGGCTGCCAGATGGTTATCTGCCAGCTTGGGCCCGATCCCCCAGGGTGCGGGACTAAGCCAGCAGATGGACATCCTCTGAGGGGTCCCGACTACAAGAGGGCATAGGCCCAGCTGAGGGACCCCCCCACCCCCCGAGTGCACAAATTTTTGTGCACCAGGCCTCTAGTTGTTTATAACCTACACCATAAATTGAATTCATGTATATTTTAGAAGTAGCAGAAACCCTAAAAAGTTAATTTGTCCAGTGACCACATTTGAGAAATTACTAGAGGCTCAGTGCACAAAATTGTGCATGGGTGGGGTCCCTTGAACTGGCCAGCAATTGGGGCCACAGGAGGTTGGCCAGTAGGGGGTGGGGCCGCCAGAGGTTGGCTATGGGAGTGCACTGACCACCAGGGGGCAGCTCCTGCATTCAGCGTCTGCCCCCTGGTGTCAGTGCATGTCATAGTGACTGCTTGACCGGTTGTTCGTTCGCTTAGGCTTTTATATGTATAGTAGATGGTAACTAATATTTATTGAGAACCTACTATCAGGTCAGTATTTGCTACCTTTTACACTTGCTTTAATCCTCATGTCAACTCTGTGAACTAGATATTCCTGTTACATCTGTTTCACAGTTGATGAAACCTAGGAAGATTTAATATTTTGCCAAAGGTAACATTTACTTGGTCCCTCTAATACGAACATGCTGGTCAGATGAGAAAACAAAGGACAGAAAATTCTTGTTAGTGTCATATGATGAACTGTGCCTTACTTCATGTGTCATTGGGGGCTGGCATATTTAGATTTTAGTTTTGTTTCTATTATTTATGAAGTATATTTTTTTCTTTAGTATAATGTTTCATCTCAGCAACAAAGAGAAATAATTAAAAGTAGGAGCCTGGACAGGCGGCTACAAGAACCAATAGTATTGACAAAGTGGAGACATAGCACCATTGTGCTGGACACCAATGACAAGGTAAGACTTTTTGAAAAAAATCTGTTGAGAATTTTGGCAAATTCTTTTTTATTTTCTCCTTAGCTGAATATCATACCTTAGTGACTCTTTGTCCTGTAGTAGATTTTGGTTTTGAAGTGTTTTGATTTTTGCACAATAAAGTTTGGTTTTGAAGTGTTTTTACACAATGGACCTTCTTATCTGTAGTTTAATGATGTATGCATATACCTTGATACATTTGAGCCTAGTAGTTGACAGAGTGTTGTTTTATTTTGATAACCCTGTTTTCAAGTTATATATTTGTTAATTATTTGTCTTTAATCTCTAGAAAGTTTTATAGTACAGACAATTTTTCTCATATCAGGAATGATTGGAATCTTATACCCTATGTTTCCCTAATGCTCTTTGCATAAAGTGCTTCTTTTATCAATCTGAGAAGTAATGTTCTGATTTCAAATAGGAGATTAATTATGATGCAAACTTCAGAATGGAAAAGCCATAAAGTTTTAAACTTCCTTGTGTTACATCTTTTCATTGTGGCTTCATTTTGGGGATGGAGTAGGTAATCAGTACAAATTTGCAGAACATTAGGTATACTAATGTTAAAATGTGAGGGTGGTGCTAACACTCTAATATTAAGGAAACTATTTTAGAAAGATATTTGTTGTTGGAGACTTTTAAAAACGTTTACTATCAGGCTTCTCTTTTGACATAATTAAAAGGTTTCCTGCAGTTTTAGGTGTACCACTGAAAACTGAATGAACTCTCCTAAGGTGTAGTTCTCTATATTTGGATACTTTCAGTCTTAAAGTCCTTTATAAATTATCTCAGTCAGTCAAAACAAGTATTTTTTTTTAGTAGTACAAATGGCTGTAAAGTTGTCTTTGTTGAATTAAAAGATGGACTTTTGTAGAGCTGTAGAAATATTTTACTCATAAGATGGACTAAAAGAATAACAATGAAAGTAGTAGATAAGTTTCTAATTTCTGCTTTGTAAGGTTGAATGTAGATGGCATATTAAAGGATTGAAATTCTGGGGTTTGTGCCATTGAAGAATGCTTGAAGATACATTACATTGAGATTAACCTGAGTAGATAAGATTCCTAGAGATTTTAATAGAAAAAGTCATTTTACTCCAAGAACCAAATTACAATGAGGGTATATAGAAAGCTCCTTCAGGCCATGTATAGCGCTCTAATGTAAAAGCCATTGCTGAACCAACTCCACTGCCTCTTAATAAGGAACAAAAAGAATGATTAGTTTGGTGATGTGGACTTAAAAGTTTGTACTCCTTTTTAATTTTTCTTTCTTTTTTTTTAGAATATGTTTGTATGTACTTTATTTTTTTAATTAAATGTTTATTGTTCAGATTATTACATTTGTTCCTCTTTTTTCCCCCCATAGCTACTCTCCACCCAGTTCCCACCCCACCTTCTGCCCTTACCCCTGCCACTGTCCTCATCCATAGGTGCATGATTTTTGTCCAGTCTCTTCCCACACACCCCACACCCCTCACCCCTGAGAATTGTCAGTCCACTCCCTTTCTATGTCCCTGATTCTATTATATTCACCAGTTTATTCTGTTCATCAAATTATTTATCTTCTTAAAGGATACCTTTCAATATTTCATGTAATGCTGGTTTGATGGTGATGAAATCCTTTAGCTTTATCTTTTCTGTGAAGTTCTTTATCTGACCTTCAATTTTGAATGATAGCTTTGCTGGATAAAGTAATCTTGGTTGTAGGTTCTTGCTATTCATCATTTTGAATATTTCTTTCCACTCCCTTCTGGCCTGCATAGTTTCTGTTGAGAAATCAGCTGACAGTCGTATGGGTACTCCCTTGTAGGTAACTAACTGTTTTTCTCTTGCTGCTTTTAAGATTCTCTCTTTGTCTTTTGCTCTTGGCATTTTAATTATGATGTGTCTTGGTGTGGTCCTCTTTGGATTCCATTTGTTTGGGGTTCTCTGCGCTTCCTGGACTTGTAAGTCTATTTCTTTTACCAGGTAGGGGAAGTTTTCTGTCATTATTTCTTCAAATAGGCTTTCAGTATCTTGCTCTCTCTCTTCTTCTGGCACCCCCATAATTCGGATGTTGGTATGCTTGAAGTTGTCCCAGAGGCTCCTTACACTATCTTCATATTTTTGGGTTCTTTTTTCTTTTTGTTTTTCTGGTTGGGTGTTTTTTGCTTCTTCATATTTCAAATCTTTGACTTCATTCTTGGGATCCTCTAGTCTGCTATTGAGTCTGTGTATAATATTTTTTATTTCAGTCAGTGTATGCTTAATTTCTAGTTGGTCCTTTTTCATATCCTCAAGGGTCTCACTAAATTTATTGGCAGTTTCTAGAAAATTTTGAAAAACCTTAAAAGTGTGGTTTTGAACTCTATATCCAGTAGTTTGCTTTCCTCCATTTCTGTCATTTGTGACCTGTTTCTTTGTCTCCGCATTTTGGCTGCTTCCCTGTGTTGGTAGGGCCCAGTGGCTCAGCCTCCCCAATTACCTGGGGTGGACACTCTTGGTACACCCCTTTGTACGCTTTATGCACAGTCTTGTTGTAGTTAAGCCTTGATTGTTGTAGGTATCACTGAGAGGAATTGACCTCCAGGCCAATTGGCTGTGAGAATCAGCTGTGGTTATGGTGGGAGAACTTCTGTGCTGGAGACACCCTTATGGGGCAAGACTTGCTTCAGTGGGGCTTTGTTGCTCACTGAGTCTGCCCCCTGAGTGGTTCCCTTATGGATCTGAAGAGTTGTAATTTGGATGGTCCAGTCTGACCACTGGGTATACTGGCTCTTGGATTTCTAAGGAGGTGCTAATTTAGCCTCTGCCTGAAGCTACCCAGCAGGAGCTACAGAGAGATCTGCAGATTCCTTTTGTTTGTTTGGGGTTTGGAGGTGCCTAGATGAGGCCCAGCTGTGAAGCAGTGCATGCTGCTGTTGGGCTTTGGGCCTTCTGTTTGGATGTTCTGGGTCTGTCTGGCCCAGCTGCAGTTTGTTAGGTAATTTTCAGATTGCAAAGGGCCAGGACATTCATATGAGAAAGGCTCTGAGCACAGCTTGTGGGGGGGGGGGGGCGGGGTCTCAGGGAATCAACAGGGTGAAGCAAGCAGCTATGGCTGATCCTCAGCCCTGCCCTAAGAGGACCCAGGTCTCACTGTTCTGCGGTAATGGCTGCAGGTGCCTCTGAGAGAATGCTGCCCTCGAGGTCTGCCCGATGCCAGACAGTCCAGTTTCTCCTCGTATGAGTCTGGGTCCCCAGAGACTTGCCTGGAACTGGCATTCAGATACGGAGTGTGTGTCTCCCTCCTGATTGAAAAAGAAAGCCGCGTCCTCAGTTTCCAGCCATTTCCGCGTGTGCGTACCTCTGCACTTTACTTCCACACTGCACCTCCTCTGAGTCTCAGTGTGCTTTTTTCTTTCCTTCTAGTTGTAGAATTTCCACTCGGCTAGCCTTCCTGTGGTTCTGGATGATGTTCATTTTGTCTTTTAGTTGTATTTTTGAAGTGGTTGTGCGAGGCACAATTTCCAGTGTTTACCTATGCCGCCATCTTGGTTTTTCCTCCTTTTTAATTTTTCTTGAAATTTATTTTCAGTCAATTAGAATAACTTTTATGAAGTTTTTAATTACATTTTCTTTTTCAAATTGTGTCAGAGTTGTGGGGACATGATTTTCTTCAGACCAGGATTTACTTATGTTTGGTAGAAATGTCTCTCCCCCTCCCTACCTTATCCTGTATAAAAAAGAGGTAATATGCAAATAGTCATAACACCCTCACACCATCACGCCAAAACTGCTTAGACACTCAACATTGGGGAGAGAGGAATGGGGATCAGTTAGGCATAAATGAGGTCACGAGAGAGGAATGGGGACCAGCCAGGCTGCGGCCCAGGAGAGGGACAAGCTGCCCACACTGTGGTCCCAGGTGCCAGCGCCTGTGCCTGCGGATCGGGAGAGGGACAAGCCACCTTTCCTGCAGTCCTGGGCACCAGCACTTGTGCCTGCAGCCCGGAGAGGGACAAGCCACACGCCCTGTGGTCTCAGGCGGCAGCGCCTGCCCCTGTGACCTGGGAGAGGGACAAGTTGCCTGCCTTGCGGTCCCGGGTGCCTGCAGCTTTTGCCTGGGTGAAGCTGCCCGCCCACAGTCCCCTGTTGCTGTGGCCAGCACGGGCGAAGCCAGCCTGGGTCGTGGGTGCCTGCGGCTGGCCAGAGGGAGGGAAGCCCAGGTCCTGGGTTCCTGTGACCAGCCGGAGGAGGGAATCCTGGCTCCTGGGTGTGGGGCGAGGCAGAGTAGGTTAGGGGCGATCAGGCCGGTAGGGGAGCAGTTAGGGGCGATCAGGCAGGCAGTCAGAAGTGGTTAGATTGAAAGAGGCAGTCGACATTCCCTGAGGCGTCCCGGATTGGAGAGGGTGCAGGCCGGATTGCGGGAAACCTGGGCCCCATGCATGAATTTCTTGCACCAGGCCTATAGTCTATAATAATAAAAGCATAACATGCTAATAAGACCAGACAGCTGAACAATCTTCTGGACATCATTCAGGACGTCCTTCTGGATGAAGTCGCGGTGGCGGGGTCCGAGGCAGAGTGATCAGGCAGAAGGCGAGCAGTTAGGGGAGATAAGGCAGGCAGGCCGAGGTGGTTAGGGGCGATCAGGCAGGCAGGCGAGTGGTTAGGGGCCACCAGGCAGGCAGTCGAGTGTTTATGAGCTATCAGGCAGGCAGGCGAATGGTTAGGGGCGATCAAGCAGGCAGGCAGAATGGTTAGGGACGATCATGCAGGCAGGCGAGTGGTTAGGAGCCAGCGGTCCCAGATTGCAAGAGGGATGTCTTACTTCCGGTATAGGCCTGATCCAGCAGGGCCTAAAGCGGCTGTCGGACCTGCCCCGAGTGGTCCCAGATTGGGCCTAAAGCTGCAGTCGGACATGCCCCGAGGGCTCCCAGATTGTAAAAGGGTGCAGTCCCGGCTGAGAGACCCCTTCTCCCCCTTGCACAAATTTCGTGCACTGGGCATCTAGACCTTTATAAATAGAATCACAGATAATTGCTTCACCATGTAAACTTTTCTTTTTATTATCATCCTATATAATATGCAAATTAACCCTCATGTCCACACAAGATGGCTGCCTACGACCAGGCCACCAGGGGGTTTAGTGAGGGACAACCAAACGACTGAACAAGCAGGCTGTGTGGGGAAACCAGACTGGTAGGGGTGTTAGTGAGGGACGACCAAACGACTGAACAAGCAGGCTGTGTGGGGAAACCAGACTGGTAGGGGTGTTAGTGAGGGACGACCAAACGACTGAACAGCAGGCTGCATGGGGCGACCAGGCCGGTAGGGGTGTTAGGGAGGGACAACCAAATGACTGAACAGCAAGCTGCATGGGCTGACCAGGTCGGCGGGGGGGGGGGGGGGGGGGCAGTTAAGATAGACCAGGCTGGCGGGGAGCGGGGGCAGTTAGGGGTGATCAGGCAGGCAGGCAGGTGAGTGATTAGGAGCCAGTGGTCCAGGATTGTGAGAGGGATGTCCAGGCCTAAACCAGCAGTCGGACATCCCCTGAGGTGTCCCGGATTGGAGAGGGTGCAGCCTGGGCTGAGGGGACCCCCCCTCCCGTGCACTAATTTCATGTACTGGGCCTCTAGTCTACACTAATGAAGAAGAAAGATGTAAATTGACCATCCCTTCATGATGCCCACCAGCCAATCAGGAGTGAGTATGCAAATTAACCCGACAAAAATAGGGCCTATGGGCAGCGCACACGCACCGAGCGGCTGGGGGCGGGGTGGGACACTTGCATTGTCGCCATGGAGACAACACAGGCCTTCCACACACACCTCCCCCCCCCCCCCCCCTTAGTTGCTTCGGGCCTCTGGGCAGTGTGGGAAGGCGGAAAGGCCGGTCTGGGCCAGAGCGAAGGTGGAAAGGTGGCTCCGACCTGAGCGAAGGCGGTGCCGGCAGCCAGGGGAAGGAAGGCCTATTCTTGCATGAATCTTCGTGTATCAGGCTTCTAGTCATATAATAATACCATTTAATGATTTGAGGCTATGAAAGATGGACTATACCAGAACAGTGTAGCTGACTAATATAAAGGGGTTAACTTTAAATAGAAACATATTACTATGTAGCAAATGTTAGGATGTTGCAGACAACTGTGGAGAAGGGAGGTGTGTGCATGTTGTGTGTTTTATGTAATGCATCTGTTTGTTTCTGTCTGCTTATAGCTTTTACTAAAACCTGCTGTTTGGAGAAATTTAAGATATATTTATACATGCATATACACTTACAGTACACATAAGTAAATGTATAAATGTAAAATTGTTTCTTTATAATAACAATTAAAATAGTTACACATAATTACTCCATTTGATGCGGTTTTTATTTCTGTAGGACTGATATGCTATGAAAAATGAACTATAATTACTGTTCATTTTAATCAGTTGCTTATTTTCTAGTGTGTGAGTTACTAATCCTTTCCTCAGGCTGTTTCAATATTAGGTACTTTTTTAGAAGTTAAGAAATTAAAAAGTGAAAAATCTGAAGCTCTCAAAGTACATAAAGGGGGCTAAACTGAAATTTGAGCATTAAGTGTTATTTCTCTTTGTAAAGATATGTTTAATATAATTTTAATGTGTTCTCCACTAATAGTATAGATGACTTAGGATGTTTGATTTGGAAGGTTGTCCCTACAAGGGTTAAATTTTCAATACTGCCTAGTTTCTCTGTTTACAAATTATATAGGATATAAATCTGAAGACTTCCCGGAGTTAACAGGTTTTGTATGTTGAGTTAACAGTTTGTTTTGTGATTTAGTACAAATTTCCAGTTCCTTATCCAGTTTCATAAGCATAGAAGAGTAGACTGATACAGATGTGAAGATGAATGTTCAAAGAGATTATTTGGTTTTATAGGAAAATTAATAATAGGGATTGGCAGTGATTTTTTAAAATTCTCTTTTCCTGTAATTATTCAAAGCATCTAGGGCAGTGGTTCTTAACCTTCCTAATGCCGTGACCCTTTAATACAGTTCCTCATGTTGTGGCAACCCCCAACCATAAAATTATTTTTGTTGCTACTTCATAACTGTAATTTTGCTGCTGTTATGAATCGTAATGTAAATATTTGACATGCAGGACGTATTTTCATTGTTACAAATTGAACATAATTAAAGCATAGTGATTAATCACAAAAACAATATGTAATTATATATGTGTTTTCCGATGGTCTTAGGTGACCCCTGTGAAAGGGTCGTTCAACCCCCAAAGGGGTTGCGACCCACAGGTTGAGAACCGCTGATCTAGGGGAATGGAGAAAATTTAAATCCATTTAAATTTGGCTGCTGATACCAAAAAAATTTAAAAATGTTTTTTCAGTTTTATCCTCCATGAATAGTCTTATAAACATCTGTGGAAGAAATCATATACCAGTTTTAATAATTGACAAAGCAGAATTGCTTTAAAAATGCACATTATTGGTTTGCCTTATTGTATTCTTATAGGCTTAGAAATTAAATTTTTTTCTGGTGAGTTATTAATCTTTATATTGGAGGTGTCTGTTTTGTATTTTAAAAGTCTTATTTATAATAATTGGAAAGTTAGCTGTAAATTACTTTAAATATTAATAACAATTTAATTTCTAACATAACTATTTACTAAAATAAAGTTCTCATTCTCGCAGTTATCAAATAATTCCTGTGACCATTCCTTGCCTAATCCTGGGTATTCATACCTACCATACCAATAGCAAATTTGTATGGTAACTATTACATTTTTATCACAAGTGTTTAGATTTTATCTATTTTAAATATGGTTAATTTAAGCTGATGAGACATCATGATTTAAGTCAACATGCATAATTTCTTTTGAGTAATTCTACATGTGGTATTTAAATTTAACTAATTGGTATAAAATATGCCATATTTCGTAAACTTTTTGATATCTGTAGTTTTCAAATCAGTACCATATTATTTTCGGAGCTCAATATAGAAGGACAATAATTTTCCTAGTTTACGCTAGTAAACTCTCATACTATGAGCAGAAGGAGAAATAAAATTATATAAGTTAGAATAACATTTTTCATTAATTTCTTATAGGAATCTCCACCTGCCTCAAAACCCTGCTTTCCTGAAAATGAATCTTCTCCCTCTTCACCAAAGCACCAAGATACAGTTAGTATGATAGGAGCTATAGTAAAATTTAGTCCAGTTACTTCGATCAATTTCAGTAAATTGATTTTCTCAAAGTATAATGTTTAAATACTTCTTGGGCTTTTATTAAATTTCATTGGTTTTTAAAAAAGATAATCACAATTAAAATAAATTAAAAGTCAGATTTTATTGATTTAAAAGCCTCTTTGTGCAAAATGTGGTATATTCATGATTAATTTATATATCGTCTTTGTAAGTGATGAATTTATTTGATTTTTAAAAATAAATATAAATATCCCTTGAGAAGCCTGTCAAGGTATACTTTACCTTTTTTCCTCAGGCCAGCAATCCAAAGGTAAGAAGCATTTCCCTTCCTAATGAGCGTGGATGCCATTGTTTTTCTATGCTGGAAAATACATTACCCATTCTATGCTAGGGGAATATTGGAGAGTTTCCCCTAAACTGTGGCTTCTCTCTAGATACTTTATTTAAGTGGTATGAAATTTTACTTGATCTCTGTATCTGAAGTCCCTCCAGTCTTTTCTTTTTCAATGGATTCTCTTTTCTTTTAGAATGAAGACTGCAGGTTTGTTTTTTGTTTTTGAATCCTTACCTGAGGATATGTTTTATTGATTTTAGGGAGAAGAGAGAGAGAGAGAGAGAGAGAGAGAGAGAGAGAGAGAGAGAGAGAGAGAGAGAGGAACATTGATTGATTGCCTCTCATATGCACCCTGACTGGAGATTGAACCCGCAACCTGGGTATGTGCCCTGATTGGGTATCGAACCTGTGACCCTTCGGTGCAAGGGGCAATGCTTCAACAAACTGAGCCATACTGGCCAGGGCAAAGACTGCAATTTTTTTTTTTTAAATATATTTTATTGAGTTTTTACAGAGAGGAAGGGAGAGAGATAGAGAGCCAGAAACATCGATGAGAGAGAAACATCAACCAGCTGCCTCCTGCACACTCCCCACCGGGGATGCGCCCGCAACCAAGGTACATGCCCTTGACCGGAATCGAACCTGGGACCCTTCAGTCCACAGGCCGACGCTCTATCCACTGAGCCAAACCGGTTTCGGCAAGACTGCAATTTTTAATGAAGACTACAAGATTGTGCATGCTCTGGTTCTTGATTGCTTCTCCAAGCCTCACCTCATACTTCTTGGTCCTAATCCTTCTTCTTGACTTATTTTCCTCCAACTATACTGCCCTTCTGCTCATTCCTCAAAGAAGCCTGTTTTTTAGCACTGTTGTTCCTCTGACCACTGAAACATTTTTCTCCCACATCTTTGCCTAACTTCTGTTTGTTCATTATAGCTAAGTTCAGACTTTGCTTCCTCAGAAAATTTTACCTGATCTAGATTTGATCAGGTTTCTCTGAAATACGTAAAGCATTTGATTATGATATTTGATTATATGAAATAGAGTAATTTTTCATTTCTGTCTTCTAGAAACTTTTTAAAAAATATATTTTTTTATTGATTTCAGAGAGGAAGGAAGAGGGAGAGAGAGATAGAAACATCCATGATGAGAGAGAATCACAACCCGGGTATGTGCCCTTGACCGGAATCGAACCCAGAACCTTTTAGTTCCCAGACTGACGCTCTATCCACTGAGCCAAACTGAGCCAAAAGTTTCTACTTTTTATCTTTTCTAGAAACTTTGAACCCTTTATTTATGCCTGTCTTCCCTACTAGACAATGAAAAGCATCATTAGAGCAGAATGGAGTCACCCCAATACCTATTGCAGTGCCAGATAGTAGCTGTTCAGTAAATGTTCGTTGAATGAGTAAATAAAAGTTTTAAAGCTTTTTAAAACATAAACTTGTATTGTTACTTCCTTATTTTATGAAACTATGTTAGACTGTTATTAGTTTCCCATTTGTTAGAGTCAAGGATTTCTACAGATGCTAAATTTTCCTTTTCCAGCTCTTCATTCCCTAACCTAGTTAGGTCTTTTCATGGTTCATATCACCTGCTGTACACATTCCCTTCCGACATTGCTCAGGTGTAGTTCCCCTGCCTCTAATGTGCTTGGTTTTTTTTTAGTTAAACTTTACAGTTAAATGCTATGCTGACTTTTTAGGAGGCTTTGCCAGACTAACCTCAGCATTTTAATGATCTCTTTTTTTTCTGAACTCCTGTCACTTATTGCATTGAATGGTGGAAAAGTTACCTCATGAAGTTACCTCATGTACCCCTTGTCTCCCTACTAAGGTTTTAAGCTCCTAAGGGATAGATAGAGACTAAGTTTTTACTTTTTATCTTTTGTATTATTTAACACAGTCCTGGGTTTATAAGTATTAAATGTAGATAACTGTAAACATGATTTTAGTGGTTTTATAAAGAATTATTGCATGGATCTAAGATGCTGTTACTACCGTACTCTATCAGTCCGTCTGGATAAAAGCAGAACTGCCTTTTAACTTATTTTAAATATAGGTAAAATATAATTCGTAATATCTTTTATAAATTATATTTTGGTAAAAGGGAATTTCTAGGTAATCTTAGAAATAGGACATTGTAAATGGTCTATATAGAGTTACCAAGGACTGTTAGCAAATTATTTTTCCTCTAGAGGCCTGGTGCACTAAATTCGTGCACTCAGGGGGGCTTCCCTCAGCCCAGCCTGTATTCTCTCGAAGTCCGGGAGCCCTCAGGGGATGTCCAATTCTTAGGAACAAGCCTAAGCTGACAGTCAGACATGTTTAGTGCTGCCACGGAGGTGGGAGAGGCTCCCGCCACCGCCGCTGCGCTCACCAGCCGTGAGCCTGGCTTCTGGCTGAGCAGTGCTCCCCCTGTGGGATTGCAGTGACCACCATGGGGTAGCTCCTGCATTGAGCATCTGCCCCCTGGTGGTCAATGTGCATCATAGCGACTGGTCATTCCACCGTTCGTTATATTTGCGTATTAGCCATTTATTATATAGAATGCCTTAGCTGTTTTCTGAAAAGTTTGAAAGCAACTAGACCATCCTGGACTCATGGTATCCTCTGATGGCCATCATATCCTCACCAGTGTTTCTCCTGTTATTCTTTGTGTACCTTCCAGTGGGAAAAAAAAACAAAAACACAATAGTGAACAGCTCTATTAATTTTGAGACCAGTCTGTTTCCACACAGCCACTCCTTTCCCTTGGAATGGGGAATGCTGGGAAATGTTCCTCCTCCATGCTGCCAGACACTCCTTACTGAGGCTTCTGCACTCCTTGACTTCTCCTCCCTCCCTCTCCCTTTACTCTTTTCTCCTTTTCCCCTGGTTCCACTGAATTTTGCCCATCTTTCTCACTCTTTCTTAGTTAATACAAGGATATTTACATTTCTTTTTGTGAGTTAAAATCTGGTTGGTATAAAGCCTTTAGTGGTAAGAACAAGGAGGCTACATATTTAGAGATAAAAATCCTATATAATAAAAGGCTAATATGCAAATAGACCGAACAGCAGAACAACTGAATAAACAGTCACTCTGATGTGCGCTGACCACTAGGGGGTGTGCCAAACATGGCGGGAGTAGGCAGCAGGCGGCAGAGCGTGAAACATGGTGGGTGTCAGCTGTGGCGGGATGGTGGAGCAGGTAAGCAGGGCGCCAGACCAAGGCAGGGTGCCGGTCACTGTCATTAGGACCAGCCTCTGGTGGTTACTGAAAATTCTTTACTCCTGTGCACTGCAGTCCCACCCAGCGCTCGCACCTGCTGCTGGTGCTGGCTCTGCTTGCACCCACTGCTGGCACCAGAGCTGCCACTCGCACCCGCTGACTGTGCCTGGACCAGTCAGTGGGTCCGAGTGGCTGCTGCTGTCCCCAACCGCCCCTCAGCGCTTCTCCACCTTTCCCTGCTCCTGAGGGGTGATCAGTGCTGGCAACAGCCGCTCACACCTGCTCCCGGCATTGGAGCCACTGCTCACACCCACTTCCAGCGCTAGCCCCACTTGGCACCCACTGCCAGCGCTCGGTGTCAGTCCCGATCGCTGAGCACCATCAGCGGGTGTGAGCAGCGACTGTTAGCCCTGATTGCCCCTGAGGGCTTCTCCACCTGCCTCTGCTCCTGAGGGGTGCTAGGGGCAACAACCGCCGCTCGCACCTGCTGACAGCACCGACCCTGCTTGCACCTGCAGCTGGCGTCAGCCCCAAATCGCTCCGTGCTGTCAGCGCCTGGGAGTGACAGTGGCTGGAGTGGGTCTGCCGGCAGACAGAGGATTGGGGGAGGCAGTGGGAGGGGCCAGGCGGGGGTGCGGAGGATGGGCTGAGACCTGCCCCTGTGCCCACTGCAGCCTCGCAGCCCACAGTTCCTTTCAAGGTGCACGAATTCGTGCACTGGGCCATTAGTAATATCATCATGTTAGCTATTGATGTCATCTTAAACTCTCCGCAAATTGCCCATCTTCCTCTTCAAACTGTTCTTTAGTTTTTTTTAAATGAAAACTGTATTAACACATTGTTTGCGGGTAGTTTTTATCGTGCGCTAACAGGTGGCGCGGGCCATTTTTGCTAATTTTTTTGCACAAATGGCAATGTTCAGTAAAATTACGATAACTTTAGTTTACGTATTTATACGTTACCCGCATTCAACCGCTAGTCTATAAAAAACGTATTAATACATGTCCCGCGCTCTACTACACTGGTAGAACGTATAAATACTTAAAACGTATAAATACGTTTCCCGCATACAATGTGTTAAAATGTAATTCATATACCATGCAGTTCACTCATTTAAAGTGTATAATTCAGTTGTTTTTAGTATATTCAAATATGTGCAACCATCATCATAGTCAACTTTAGACTGTTTTCATCATCTCAGAAAGAAACCTGTACCCATTTGCTGTCACTCCTCTACCTCTAGATCCCACCAAGCCTTAAGCATACTGTAATCTTCTTTTCTGTCTCACTATATTTGCTTATTCTGGACATTTCATATGAATATAATCATATAATATATCTGGTCTTTTTGACAGACCTTTTTCACTTAGCATATTTTCATTTAGTCTCTTCTAATCACACCAGATTTAAAATTCAATTTCTTTATGTAAATTTTAAACATGCTTATTTTTATTTCATTTGTTTCAAAATGCATTATTTTTCTTTTTCTTAAACATTTTCTCAAAAATGCACTTTAAGTATATTTAACTAAACAAATAAAACAATGTTCTTAAAAAAATTTAAATTTTATTTAAATTTATTTTATGAAACTATGTTATGCCTGTCTTCCCTACTAGACAATGAAAAGCATCATTAGAGCAGAAATGGAATCAGCCTAATACCTATAGCAGTGCCAGATAGTAGCTGTTCAGTAAAAGAACAGAAAAAAGTTTTCCTATTTAATTGTCTTTGGATGATGATATATCCAGACACTCCCATTGTGGTGTAACGGTAATGTTCGATCTTGAGGTGCTTTGCTTTAGGTAATCCTGCTTTGAAAAAATTGTCAAGTTTAATTTGAACTTTTGAAGTCTTTTGTTTTTTATAATTAACTCCCTAAAATTTAAAAAATGGGTGTAATAAAGCTGAATTTCATTATCTGATGAATTGTCAATGTTATTAGATTGTGGTGATGGGATCTAAGCACTGATAACTTTATAATTGGGGTGCATTGTTATTTTTCATAGTCTCTTCAAATCATTTTTGGAAATAGTGTATACAGCTTTAAAATTTATAATATTTTCTATAATGTAACTATAGTACACATTAAATAGGATTTTGGTGGGCTGATTTAAAAACCTAATCTCTCTGTCACGATGTGCCTATTAGAATATGCATTTTAAAGTTCTAGATTACTGAGTAAAATTTTATCCAACTTGGAAACTTGAACTTTTTCACCTGTATTTCCAGTTATGGTATTAAAATACATTACCCATTTGGAGAAAAGGACATTTCAACACTTGCTTTAACAAAAGTATTAATGGACAAGTGTGGTAGTTTTTTTCATTGAATAATATTATTTTAAAGCCTTTTTTAAAACATAATTTGAATATCTAAGTTTTTAATAACACTGGTTTAAAAATTTTTTATTAAGGTGAAATTTGTGTAACAAAATGAACCATTAATCATCTTAAACTACACAGTTCAGTGTATATATTTCATATATTACAATGTGCAGAGCTATCTTTTCTATCTAGTTTTAGGACATTCTCATCCCTCAGAGGGAAGCTCACACTTCTTCCAGGGGTGGGGAACATTTTTTCTGCCAGGGGCCATTTGGATATTTATACATCATTCAAGCGCCATGCAAAATTATCAACTTAAAAATTAGCCTGCTATATTTGGTCAAACATTTAACTAACTCACCTCTAATGCCTTGGCAGTGTCAGACCAAATGATTTTGTGGGCCTTATATGGCCCGAAGGCCAGACGTTCCCCACCGCTTTCGTTAAGTAGTCGGTGCACATCTTTTCATCTCCCTTCCCTCTCCTCCTGGCAACCACTAGTGTGCCTTCTGTCTCTGGATTTATCTGTTCTGGAAGTTCCTGGGACTTTTTCAACACTATATTATCATTGTGCAAGTTTACTTTTTCTGTATTACAAGAATCTTGTATTAAACAATTATAATATAATTAACTGGAATGTGATTATAATATGATGGACTGCATTGATTTTGATACGTAATACTTGTTAGCCCAAATTAGGGAACACCTATTTTACTAAATGAATGCAAGATTGGAAGTTCTGGAGTCTACAAAGTGATTATGAACCTGTGGAAGTTTTCTCAAATTACTTAATGGAACTGGCATTTTATTATTTTCTTGCCTTGTTAGGATAGATTTTTTTAGGTTAAAATTTAATCATATTTTGCTAACCCTTATTAAAACATTTTTGCTTATTTTATGGAGTTTTCTTTGAGTAGCAACTATATTTAGACTAAGATATATTCATGTGTGAAAATGGGTATTTTTATTTTACCGGACTTAAGATATTTTTATGAAGTTATTTTATTAAGCAACACAAAAACATTGGTTAATTTTGAATCCTGATAAGTAGAGAAAGTATACCAGATAGTTGTTGAAATAAAGATCTGTCTAATTTTTTTCTCCCAAATCTCTCACCTGTATAGCCAAACCTGTATTATTTATCTGTCCACTTGGCACTTCTATGTCAGATTCAGAAACTTCAGTGTTTGAAAGTTACATTTCTTTTTTGTGATAGCACTGCTAATTTGTTGATTTATTACTTCAACAAATATGTATTGAACTACATGTAAGGCACTGGTCTTATATTAATGAACATAACAGATATGATGCCAGCATACAACCTACTGGAGTACTCAGTACTCCAATGGATATATCATTATACTTTGCATTAAGTGCAATGAAAGAGACAAAACTGGGGGCAGTAGTAAATAATGGGAGGATTGAGGAAGCTCCTACTTACGAGTGGTCAGGGAAAGCTTCTCTAAAAAAGTGTCATTGAAGCTGAGATGCCACATCTACCCAGTTGCTCAAGCTTGGGAGTTTCCCTCAGATCTTCCCTCTCACCCTCACATTGTCTTCTGAATCTCTCTCAAATTTGGGCCCTCTTCACTCTCTCACTGTCACTGCCCTAGCTCAGGCCTTCAATATTTCTTATGGAAATTATTAGGTTACTTTTGTAGTTGGATCCCAGTCTGCCACCCTTCCTTAGTTCATTCTTTTCACTGCCTATTACTTGCTACTTCACCTCATCCAATACTCTGAGAACATTTAAAGGCCCTCACATGTGATGTTCTCTCAAGCTTCTGTGCCTTTGTACTATCTATTTTTTTGTTTGGTTTTGTTTTCATCTCGTCTCCATCTAGCTAACTCTTACTCCTTAGCTCAAGTGTCAGTCTCCAGGAAGCCTTCTTTCTCTCCCAGGTTGATTTAGTTACAGCTTTCTCACAGCACTTACCACATGGATGGTAATTGTTTTTGTATTTTTGATATGGCCATCTTGTGGCTCTGGGCGCCACCATCTTTGAGGGCGTGGCAGTCAATTAGTATATTCCCTCCTTATTGGCTGTGGGCGCCGCCATCTTTGCGATGGCGAGAGGGTCAATTGGCATATTCCCTCTTTATTAGATAGGATTCAAGTTAGAGTGCTTAATACTTAGAGCAGGGGTCCTCAAACTTTTTAAACAGGGGGCCAGTTCACTGTCCCTTAGACTGTTGGAGGGCCGGACTATAGTTTAAAAAAAAACTATGAACAAATTCCTATGCACACTGCACATATCTTATTTTGAAGTAAAAAAACAAAACGGGAACAAATACAACATTCGTATTTGCATGTGGCCCACGGGCCGTAGTTTGAGGACCCCTGACTTAGAGCATTAGTAATTGGGTCTTGATCCCTGTGAGAATTTTGTGAAAGTTTTAGACCTTTTTCTTGAATGATGCATATACATGCACAAATTTTGTACCAGTTTTAATCCATCCATTGATTTAGGTAAGAATCCCTGATATAGAGTGTTTTTCTCATCCTTAGGCATAGGCTGTTTGTCATTATGGCTATCTCTGTGTGTTTTGACACCTGTATTTCCTTTCTGCCTCTGCTTTGTTGCCCTGCACAGTTTCAATTTTGGCATTTTTTTAATAGGCTTGATCCCTATCTCTATCCTTCCAGTTCCTGTGCTCACATAACCAGTACCCATCTTCTCAGATTAATGGTGTTACTTAGTTCCTGTATCATTGAAATTTTTTTCTCTACTTCTGATAGTAAATTGAGGAATGTTCTTACTGACCATCCTGTGCACACACTTACAACTGTGTAATTGATGTTTTTGTTGAGACACAACAAAGAGCTTTTATGAAAAGATCAGACTTGCATACCTAAGGCAATCTAACCTACGCTTTTTGAAAGAATTATAGTAAAACTTCATGAGTGTTTCTCAATTTCCCGGAATACAAAAAATGTGGGTCAGCAACAGTATGCCATAGATGTGAGTTTATAGATGTGAGTTTTTATCAGACCAGGCAAGACTTTCAAACATTACCTTTTAGATATTATTGAGGAAGTGTTTTGTATTGTGTTTATCTCCCATACAAGAAATATTTATTTTTTTGTAATTAAAATACATGGAGAAAATAGCTAAGGTGTCAGTTAAATATAAATAAATTTTGAATTAGGAATATTTTTTTTGTATGTGTGTATGTGTTTCAGCTAAAACAAAATTGACTGCTCTGTCATGTACTTTCAGTGCTTACTAAAATTGATGGTTACCATAGGCACAAATTCATTTTGATTAAATTCATTTGAATATAGGAAGCTAAAGCAATGAGGAAGTGCTCTTTAGTTCTACCTGAAGTAATTTTAAAATAACATTTAACTTGAGCATAGTGACTTTTACCTTCATAGGGTTTGGTGATTAAAGCTATGTCACTATTTTTGACATCAACTGACTAATATATCTAGTTTATCCAGGGCCCAGTTTACCATCTTATAATATGTTTAATGAAGCACATACTGAATTTTTTATGCCACATTAAGGCTAATTCTATGCATAGTGCCATTACTTTTGAGTAGTTTAAATACAGTCGCTGCATTTGTTCTACCTAGATATTTTTACATTTTGACAAAGTGGGTTAGTATCTTAAATAATTTTTAGACTATATTGTTGTAAAGTAACAGCAGAGTAATTCAATTTTGTGGTATTTTATCATAACATTGTATCACTTTCTTGGAACAGAAAGTCACAAATAATTTTTCCAGTTCTGACTTGTAGCATTTATATGGAAATCTAATTTGATAGCAGAATACTTTATAGGGCTGCTATGACTTGAGAAGAGGAAGTTTTAAATTATAGAATTAATGAAAATAACAATACCAGATATCAAGCTGTATTACAAAGCCACTGTTCTCAAAACTGCCTGGTACTGTCACAAGAACAGACATCTAGATCAATGGACTAGAATAGAGAATCCAGAAATCGACCTGAACCAATATGCTCAATTAATATTTGACAAAGGAGGCAAGAACATACAATAGAGTCAAGACAGTCTTTTCAATAAATGATGCTGGGAAAATTGGACAGGTACATGCAAAAAATGAAACTAGACCACCAACTTACACCATAAACAAAAATAAACTCAAAATTGATAAAGGACTTAAATGTAAGACGGGAAACCATAAAAATACTAGAAGAATCCAAAGGCAACAAAATCTCGGACATATGCCGACGCAGTGTCTTCACCGATACATCTCCGAGGGCACTGGAAACTAAAGAGAAAATAAACAAATGGGACTACATCAAAATAAAAAGCTTCTGCACAGCAAAAGAAACCATCAACAAAACAAGAAAGCCCACTGCATGGGAGAACATATTTGCCAATGTTATCACCGATAAGGGTTTAATCTCTAACATTTATAGGGAACTCATACAACTTAACAAAAGGAAGATAAACAATCCAATCAAAAAATGGGCAAAGGACCTACAGAGACACTTTTCAAAAGAGGACATTCAGAAGCCAAGAGACATGAAAACATGCTCAAAGTCACTAATCATCCCAGAGATGCAAATCAAAACAACAATGAGGTACCATCTCACACCTGTCAGAATGGCTATCATCAACAAATCAACAAACAACAAGTGCTGGAGAGGATGTGGAGAAAAAGGAACCACTCATGCACTGCTGGTGGGAATGCAGACTGGTGCAGCCACTGTGGAGAACAGTATGGAGCTTCCTCAAAAAGTTAAAAATGGAACTCCCATTTGACCCACTGATCCCACTTCCAGGAATATATCCCAAGAAACCAGAAACACCATTCAGAAAGGATATATGCATCCCTATGTTGATAGCAGCACAATTCACCATAGCTAAGATCTGGAAACAGCCTAAGTGCCCATCAGTAGATGAATGGTTTAGAAAACTGTGGTACATCTACATGATGGAATACTATGCTGCTGTAAAAAAGAAGGAACTCTTACCATTTGCAACAGCATGGATGGAACTGGAGAGCATTATGCTAAGTGAAATAAGCCAGTCAGTGAAAGAAAAATACCACATGATCTCACTCATTTATGGATAATAAAGACCAATATAAACTAATGAACAAAAATAGATACAGAGGCAGAGCAGCATTAAACAGATTGTCAAACTACAGTAGGAAGGCTGGGGAGGATTGGGGGAGGGATGGGGTGTGTAAGAGATCAACCAAAGGACTTGTATGCATGCATATGAGCATAACCAATGGACACAAGACTCTGGCAGCGGGGGGGGGGGGGGGGGGGGGCGGCTGGTAGGGGAGGCTGGGGGAAGATCAAGGGGGAGAAAAGGAGACAAATGTACTACTCTTTCTAATATTTTAAGCAAGAAAAAAAAAGTGATATTTTTAACACCTTGCTGGACTGGCTATTTCAAGGCAGAACTTTCCTGTGTAGCTGGCTGCTTTTCCTTTAGTAGTTTTGGCAACCTACGGTTTCCCTTATTATTCACAGACTAGTGTTTTATTCTTCAATAATAGCTCAGCTGTAGATATGCTATTGTACTAATTATCTTGATAAATATGATGCCAAGATATAAAAAGGCTATACGACGGATAATATAGTCCGTTGTAACTTTTTGCCTTTCCCTATATTATATATCTTTTTAAAAAATCTTTATTGTTGAAAGGATTACATATGTCTCCTATTTCCCCCCATTTACATCTTCTAGCCTGCCCCCACCCCCCACCCCAGGCCTTTACCACCCTATTATCTGTGTCCATGGGTTATGCATATATACTTACAAGTTCTTTGGTTGATCTTTTCCCATCCACCCACCCTCTGTATTATATATCTTGAAGTTACAAATACAACCACTCTTTACTTTCACAAAGCATTCTTACTAAAATTCCATGTTTTATTTTTGCTGGATTATATGTCTTGAATCTGATGCGTCCTCTCCATGGAATCATTGTTTCGAGTGATAACTGCTGTTTTGGTATATATAAAGATTTAAATTTCTAAATAAAGTGATCCAAAAGAGGTCTAACTTTGTAAAGATGGTCTGTGTTACATGTTGTTTGTGAATTGTCATTCAGATGACAGAATGTAAGTATTTGCTTGAACCTCTCTCCAGTCATAGTTTTTAGAAATACGGGTAATTCACCCTAACCGGTTTGGCTCAGTGGATAGAGTGTTGGCCTGCAGACTGAAGGGTCCCAGGTTCAATTCCGGTCAAGGGCACATGCCTAGGTTGTGGGCTTAATCCCCAGTAGGGGGCGTGCAGTAGGCAGCCAATCAGTGATTTTCTCTCATCATTGACGTTTCTAACTCTCCCTCTCCCTTCCTCTCTGAAATCAATTAAAAATAAAAAGAACATAGAATATTTCTCGAAAGAAAGAAAGAAAGAAAGAAAGAAAGAAAGAAAGAAAGAAAGAAAGAAAAGAAAAGAAAGAAGGGGAGGGGAGGGGAAGAAGGAAGGAAAGAAGGAAGGAAGGAAAGAGAGAGAGAGAGAAGAGAGAAAGAAAGAAAGAAAGAAAGAAAGAAAGAAAGAAAGAAAGAAAGAAAGAAAGAAAGAAAGAAAAAGAAAGAGAAGAGAAAAGAAAAGAAAAAAGAAGAAAGAAGGGGAGGGGAAGAAGGAAGGAAGGAAGGAAGGAAAGAAAGAAAGAAAGAAGGGGAGGGGGGAGGGAAAAGGGAGGGGAGGGAAGGGAAGGGAAGAAAGAGAGAGAGAGAGAGAGAGAGAGAGAGAGAGAGAGAGAGAGAGAAGGAAGGAAGGAAGGAAGGAAGGAAGGAAGGAAGGAAGGAAGGAAGGAAGGAAGGGAAAGAAAGATGGGTGATTCAAGTAAGGGATTGGTTGACCAGTATTCTGACTTCTTTGTTAGTTCCATCAATATAATTAAACCAAGAAACTTCTTTATACTAGTATCTATCAATATAAGTAACGTCTGTCTATGGTGAAGCTTTAGCAGAGGTTTTGTGGTATTTTTCCATTTGTTGATGGTATAAATTGATTTGAGAAGTAGTGAAATCAAAAAATAAATTGGGACCTAGCCAGTTTGGCTCAGTGGATAGAGTGTTGGCCCATGGACTAAAGGATCCTGGGTTTGATTCCAGTCAAGGACATGTACCTTGGTTGCAGTCTCGATCCCTGACTCTGATTGGGGCATGTGCAGGAGGCAACCAATTGATGTGTCTCTCCTACATTGATGTTTCTCTCTCTCTGTCTCTCTCCCTCCCTCCTGCTCTCTCTAAAAATCAATGGAAAAATATCCTCGGGTGAGGATTAACTACAACAAAAAAAATTTTTTTTTAAAAAAACTTACTTATATTTTGTGGGTTTTCAGATTGAACAGTTACATCTGAAACATTTATAAAATCCTCCAGGGCTGGTAAAATATCTTTTTCTGCTCATTCTTCTTCAGAATCACTTTCACTGTCAGATACTATCACATTTCTCTCTTGCCTTCATGATGGTCTAATGTCAGACTCATTACTATCTTCTGACAAAGTACTATCTTCCAGCTGACTACCAAAGTCTGACAGATAAAGTATCTGCACATAATTTACTTAAATGGTCTTCTCTGCTGCAATGTGGTATTTTAAAAAGAATTCGATGTATTTTAAAGAATTAGATATATTGTTTGTCACATCTCTGAAAATACTAATGAGTTGAGAAAAAACCTGAGTTAACTTCTGATGGGTCAGCAATGTTTGGACACGGAAACACGAGTATACTTGTGACTGGTCACAAGGTGTTAAAAAGAACTAAACACAATACATACAAATTAATCGTTTCTTTTAAGCTAATTTTTAGAGTATCAATTATTTTGATCCAGTCATATGTAAAGGTTTGGACTTCATTGTCTATATGAATGATATATATATTACTCTGTTCCATAGGGTCAAGAGAAATATGGATTATTAAATGTAACAAAAATTACTGAAAATGGAAAAAAGGTTCGGTAAGTACACAAATAATAAATGTTCTGATATGTTTCATCTGATTGAAATAAAGAAAACATGAATTATATGCTAGTAGAAATGTTTAAAAAGTCTATATAATAATTTCAAATAATATATTTTCTAATATAATGTATGTATTATTGTCATGAAATGTATGAAATTTTTTCATTGTCTCAACATATTAAGGTGAAATTAAATTAGACGTGAAAAGGCAGAGGATTCTGAGCAAGGATTAGCTTTATTAAAAATTTTTTAGTAAGTAATAAATGCACATGACAAAAAACCAAAGGTATACACAATATTTAATCAAAAGTTAGTCACCCAGCCATCAGTTCCTCTCCCCAGAGGCAACAAGCTAAATCTAATGAGATGTAGTATTTTCCTTCAGAGAAAATAAATATATATTTGTATGTGCATAGATTAATTTTTAAGTACAATCTTTTGACAGTTTATCTTGGACATGGTTTCATTTCATTGCATTCAGAGCTGCCACATTATTTGTGACTGCTGCATAGTTACATACTGTATGGCTATATCACAGTTCATTGAACTATTCATTATTTGCAGTTATGTAAATATGCCTATCTATTGGTAGATATTTATGATGTTTACATTTTGTTGCTATTATAAACAAAATTATACCTAGTGTCTTGCTTAGTTTATTTTATAAGTATATAAATAGGCCTATAGAATCTTATTTATATAAAACCCCTGGGTGTAACATCGCGACCGAGGCTGGACCAGCCGGAAGGAAGTCAGTCCTGCAGGGGTTGTCTTGGAAACGGCTGCACCCTCCTGAGCTGTTTCCCGCAAGGGCGGCGAGGTTTCAGGCAGGAACCCGCCCTCGGGGCATAGATGCACTGAGTCCTCGGTCCTCTTAGCCACAGCTGTGCCCTTCCTGAGCTATTTCCGGTAAGGGCAAGGTTTGAGGCAGGAACCGGCTTTCGGAGCATAGAGGCACTGAGTCCTGGGTCACATTGCCAAGGGCTGCGCCCTCCCCGGGCTGTTTCCTGGGAGGGCGAGGTTTGAGGCAGGAACTGGCCCTTGGAGCGTGGAGGCATATCTTTATAAAGTTTTAATACATTATATTAGAGGTCATGGTAGTACTGTTTTACCCACAGCATCTACAGGAATTGCTGCAATTTTACTTCTTAGTGGAAGCACCTTTCATTCCCAATATAAATTACCCATTCCACTAAATCAGCGGTTCTCAACCTGTGGGTCGCAACCCCTTTGGGGGTCGAATGACCCTTTCACAGGGGTCGCCTAAGACCATCAGAAAACACATATATAATTACATATATTGTTTTTGTGATTAATCACTATGCTTTAATTATGTTCAATTTGTAACAATGAAATTGGGGGTCACCACAACATGAGGAACTGTATTAAAGGGTCATGGCATTAGGAAGGTTGAGAACCACTGCACTAAGTGAAACTTCAATTTCTAGACTTGATATAAATAGTGAAGTTGCTAAAACTGTTAAAAAGGCCCAACTTCTCATTATTGATGAATGCACCATGGCATCCAGTCATGCTATAAATGCCATAGACAGATTACTAAGAGAAATTTGAATGTTGTATTTGGTGGGAAAGTTCTCCTTCTTGGAGGGGATTTTCGACAATGTCTCAGTATTGTACCTCATGCTATGTGATCGGCCATAGTACAAACAAGTTTAAAGTACTGCAATGTTTGGGGATGTTTCAGAAAGTTGTCTCTTACAACAAATATGAGATCAGAGGATTCTGCTTATAGTGAATTGTTAGTAAAACTTGGAGATGGCAAACTTGATAGCAGTTTTCATTTAGGAATGGATATTATTGAAATCCCCTGTGAAATGATTTGTAATGCATCTATTATTAAAGCTACCTTTGGAAATACTATGTCTACAGATAATATTAAAAATATACCTATACGTGCAATTCTTTGTCCAAAAAATGATCACATTCAAAAATTAAATGAAGAAATTTTGGATATACTTGATGGAGATTTTTGCACATATTTGAGTGATGATTCCATTGATTCCACAGATGATGCTGAAAAAGAAAATTTTCCCATCGAATTTTTTAATAGTATTACTCCTTCGGGAATGCTGTGTCATAAATTAAAATTGAAAGTGGGTGCAATCATCATGCTCTTAAGAAATCTTAATAGTAAATGGGGTCCTTGTAATGGTACCAGATTTATTATCAAAAGATTATGACCTAATATTATCGAAGCTGAAGTATTAACAGGATCTGCAGAGGGAGAGGTTGTTCTGATTCCAGAAATTGATTTGTCTCCATCTGACACTGGCCTCCCATTTAAATTGATTCAATGACAGTTTCCCGTGATGCCAGCATTTGTGATGACTATTAATAAATCACAACGACAAACTCTAGACAGAGTAGGCATATTCCTACCTGAACCTGTTTTCGCACAGAGTAGGCATATTCCTACCTGAACCTGTTTTCGCACATGGTCAGTTACATGTTGCTTTCTCTCGAGTTCAAAGAGAATGTGACGTTAAAGTTAAAGTTCTACATACTTCATCACAAGGGAAATTAGTCAAGCACTCTGAAAGTGTTTTCACTCTTCATCTGGTGTACAGGGAGATATTAGAATAAGTTTAATCACTTTATCAGTCATTGTTTGCATCACTGTTGTTTTTATATCATGTTTTTGTTGTTTTTATATCATGTTTTTGTTGTTTTCATATCATGTTTTTGTCATTTTTATATCATGCCTCTGTTGTTATATCCTTTGTTACTGTTTATTTATTATTAAATTTATATATTATTTTCATATACATTTTACTAATTTCCTTTCATCTCTCACACTTCTATTATAGAGAAAGGGCATATAGCAATATTAAAATATTTCCGCTAATTGGTTCCCTTTTAATGTGCACGAATTTCGTGCACTGGGCTACTAGTAAATTTTATAAAAGTGGAATTGCTAGGCCATATTCAATGGTCATCTTCATAGTGTTCCAAATTATTCTCTAAAGCATTGAATCAGTCCATACTTCTCAGTAGCAGTGGATTTCTCCACACCGTTGCAGTTTAATATGTTGTCAAATTCTTTGATCTTTGCTTAAAGAGATTAGAGAGAAAATGGTATTCTTTATTTGTCTTTGTGTGTGTGTGGGTGGGGGGAAGAGTGTCATAAGTCATGTGTATTTTTATTGTTGAATTGTCAGTTCTTACCTTAGTTTTTCTCTTGAGTTGTTTGCTTGTTTGGTTGATGTCTTTGTAAACTAAGTTGCATTTTCTCCAGTTTTTAAAAATTTGTAAAATGCTATGATTTTATAGTCCAAATGAGATCAGTCTGTTGTTTAAGGAAGGTTTAAAATCTACATGTAGTTGAGCTTTCAAATCTATGTTGATGAGCAAGCAAATCTCTGTTTATATTGAACTTTCTTTGTCCAATATTAGTATTGGAAGTTTTTAGTGCTTGAAAATAGCGTTACAAATACTGCAGCTGTCTGTTCCTTAAACTGTTCTTCAGTACAAATCACTTGTAAATTGGGTCTTTATTTTTCTCTTTTGACTGTAGTTAGTAAAAATAATTCTTTGGCCACTTGGTTTTTATTGTTGTTTTAACTGTGATAGTCTTATAAATTTTCTACTTTTTTGGGGAATACTTTTGTTGATTTATATTTTTCTAAGAATATCATCCATTTTATCATCAAATTTACATAGAGTTGAACAAAATAGTCTTTGCATTTCCAGTATATTAGTGGTCCTCATATATTTTGATCTGAGGGACCTTTTAAACTCTTAAAAGCCATTAATTACTGTAAATAACTTACGTTTATATAGTTTATTGTTACTTACTGTGAGAAATTAAAACAAAATTTAAGAATATTTATTAACTTTTAAAGCTAATGACCTGTTACATGTTAACATGAATAACATTTTTCTGAAGAAAACCCCCTGTATTTTCCAATACAAAAAAAAATTTCCATGAGAAGCATTATATTGTTTACATTTTCACAAATCTTTAATATCTTAATGGAATATAGCTAGATTATCCTATCTGCTGGTAGTCAGTTTGCTGTGACTTTATTTTGGTTGAAGTATATGAAGAAAATCTTTCTTTACACAGATAAAGTTGAAAAGGGAAGAATATTTTAATAGCCTTCTCAGGCTGAAAAACCATGAAAATTCATGGGTCTGTGTTGCACTTTAAATGAATCTTTACCCGTGCATAATTTTATAGCATCTTGTAGGTCATTTGGAAAATACTGGTTTAAGTTTACTGATTTCAAATGTTGACACTTTATTTTATTATATCAAAGAATCACAAATCAGAATAGTCACTAAGTGATGGAAAATTGACAACTTCACAGAAGCAGATATGCCAAGTTTTCCAAAATCTTCCTTTTTGAAATTTTAATTTTTTAATGTGTGTTATGTGCCATTGAGTCAGCTCCAACTCCTAGCCACCAAAGATGAATGAGTGATACCCATCATGTCCTGTCCACAACAGCCTTGTTCAGCTCATGTATACTCATGCCTATGGCTTCTTTTATGGAGTCAGTGCATCTCATATTTTGTCTTCCCCTTACCTGTGGTCTTCTACCTTTTCCAGCATTGTTGTCTTTTCCAGTGAACCCTGTCTTCTCATGATGTGCTCGAAGCAGGACAGTTTTAGTTTTGTGATTTTTGCATCCAGCAATGTCTCAGGCTTAATTTGCTCTAGGATCCACTTGTTCATCCTTCTGGTGGTCCAGGGTATGCTTAGAGCTCTCCTTCAACACCATGTTTCAAGTGAATCACTTTTTTCCTCTCAGCCTTCTTCACTGTGTCCCACTTTCACATCAGTACATAGTATTTGGAAATACGAGGGTGTAGATGACCTTAAATCTTGGTCTCTAATGACATAGCCTTGCTCTTCGTGATCTTTCCTAATTCTTCATTTGCTGCCCTTCCTAGTCTCAGCCTTCTTTTCATTTCTTGGCTGCAGTCTCCATTGGAATTGATGACTGAACCAAGGTAAGCAAAATCTTTAACAATATCAATTTCTTCATTGTCTAGGTTAAAGGTGTATATTTCTTCTGTAGTCACGATTTTTGTCTTTTTAATATTCAAATGCAGTTCTGCTTTGGCATTTTCTTCTTTGACTTTCATCAGAAGTTTCAAGTCATTGCTACTTTCCACCAGTAAGATGGTGTCATCTGCATATCTTAGGTTACTGATATCTTAAGTCATTGATATTTCTTTCATCAATTTTTACTCCTTCCTCTGAATCTAGCCCAGTTCTTTGTATGATATGTTATATGTATAAATTAAACAAATAGGGAAATGAAATGCTCCCTGGTCTGACACCTTTGCCTATAGGAAACCATTCTGTTTCCATATTCTGTGACAGCAACTTCCTGTCCATAGTACAGGTTACACATTAGGACAATCAAGTGCTGAGGCACGCCCATTGCTTTCAGAGCAGCCCAGAGCTTTTCATGATGGTCACAAAGACTTTACTGTAGTCTACAAAACATAAGACTAACCTTTTTCTGAAATTCTTTGCGGCACTCCAGTATCCAGTGAATGCTCACAATTAGATCTTGAGTGCTACTTTTATTCCTGAATCTACCTTGTACATCTAACATGTCAGTAAACATGTCATTTCAAACACATTTATTGTCTTTGAAATGAAAGAGATTTATTTTTGAGATAATGTCTACTTGCCAGATAATCAAGTCTAAGTAACCAGAGTGTGCCCATCAATCGTTTTTTGTGGTTTGTTTGTTTTTTTCCTGGCAAAAAATTGGGTTCCATGAAAAAATAAATGTGATTAATTCTGCTTGCAACTCATTCAAAGAAGTGCTTTAGTCCTTAAAGCAGCTATTGTTAATTGTGTTCAGATTTCTATATTTGTTCTCACATATATATTTATTACTTCTATAGTATTTTTATTTTGAAAATTAAGCTGAAGTTTATTTAAAGTGGAAATATATTTTACTATTTTTCAATGTAGGGAATCAGTAGATATTATCTAAGGACAGAGATCGAATATTAAAAAATTACAAATAATAAATTATGAAATATTTTAAGACATCCATACAAAACAAAATAGTAAAACAAAATGAAAATAAAATGACAGAACAAGCACCAAACATATCTATCATATCACAATTTCAACAAATGTAAATCAACTATACTCATTTATTGAAAGTAAAAGGTGCTCAGACTGAAGCACAAATCAAAACCCAACTAAATATTATATATAAAAGAGACATCTAAAAATGATTCACAAAAGTTAAAAAAAGAAAAGCTTTTCAAAGATATGCAAAGATCAGGAATAGGGATCTTGATAGCAGACAAGTTCAATTCAGGCTAAAAGCATTAAGCATCACAAAGATTAGTACTTTTAAATGATAAAGCACAGTGAATAAATCCACTATGAATCTTAATCATTAAGAACAGCCATTCACCAAATGCATGAAGATCCTTAGGCAAAAAGAACAGGAAATAAAAAGATAAATAGATAGAAACTTGGATATAGTAAACTTTTATTCCTAATTTGTTTTTATTCTTGACACTATTACAGATATCTTCCATCCCCCCCTAAACTTTTTTTTTTTTAATTTCTTTATTGATTTCAGAGAGGAAGGGAGAAGGAGAGAGATAGAAACATCAATGATGAGAGAGAATCATTGATTGGCTGCCTCCTGCACACCCCACACTGGGGACGGAGCCTGCAACCCAGGCATTTGCCCTTGGCCGGAATCGAACCAGGGACCCTTCAGTCCGCAGGCTCTATCCACTGAGCCAAGCCAGCTAGGGCCGCCCCCCTAAACTGTTTTTGAAATTTAGAATATTTGTCTTTCTCCCTCTGTTTTATTGAGAAATAATTTTCATACATCACTGTATTAAGTTTAAGGCATACAGCAAGATGGTTTGGTTTACATATATTGTGAAATGATTACCATAATAGGTTCAGCTAACATCCATCTTCTCGTATAGATACAATAAACAAAAAAAGAAGAAAAGAAAAAGGGAAAATATTTCTCCTTATGATGAGAACTCATATGATTTACTCATAGTTGTCATGTTGTATTATATGCCTAGTACTTACTTGTATTATTACTGTGAGTTTGTATATTTTGACCACCTTCCTCCCCTTACCTTTGTTACAGAAGACCAAAGAAATACCAAGCACGCTTCCTAGAGAAAGGGAGGGACCCTATTTATTACCACTAGTGGACTCCAGGAATAATTTCCAAATCAGAGTGAAGAAACATGCAGAGAGCCTGTCTATATATATCCCGCTGGGGTCTTTGTCTTGCAGATATGCGCCGCCCCCCCCTCCCCCCCCATCGTGGCCCTGTAGGAAGGCCCCCAGGTGTCAGGCCACATCCTATGGTCTGTCCTGGCACCAGCATAACAACCCTCCCCTTCCCTGACCACCCCCACCCCCCACCCCTTGCAGGGCAGTGCATTGTTCACAGTTCCTTGGCCTCTGCATTTAGATAACAAGTTCTGCAAGGCCAGTTTCCTCCTCACCTTCTGCCTCTTTTTCTATGAGTTTTGTTTTGCTTATAAAATTCCACATATAAGTGAGATCATATAGTATTTGTCTTTCTCTGTCTGACTTATTTCACTTAGCATAATGCCTTCAAGGTCTATCCATGTTGTCAAAAATGACAGGATTTCCTTTTATTTTTTATGGTTGAATAATATGCCATTATATGTATATAAACTACAACTTCTTTATTCATTGATCCATCAGGAGACACTTAGGTTGTTTCCTTGTCTGGGCAATTGTAAATTATGCTGCTATGAACATGAAGGAGCAAATATCTTTTTGAGTTAGTGCTTTTGTTTCTTTTGGATACATGCCCAGAAGTGGAATTGCTGGGTCATAAGGTAATTCTCTATTTAGTTTTTTGAGGAACCTCCATACTGTTTTGCATAGTGGCTGCACTAATTTACAATCCCACCAGCAGTGCACAAGGTTTCTTTTCTCCACATTTTGTTTCTTCTTATCTTTCACTTATTTATTTGTTTATTTTATATTTTATTGATTTTTTACAGAGAGGAAGGGAGAGGGATAGAGAGTTAAGAACATCGATGAGAGAGAAACATCGATCAGCTGCCTCCTGCACACTCCCCACTGGGGATGCGCCTGCAACCAAGGTACATGCCCTTGACTGGAATCAAACCTGGGACCCTTGAGTCCGCAGGCCGACGCTCTATCCACTGAGCCAAACCAGTCAGGTTGTTTCTTCTTATCTTTTGATGATGACCATTTAACAGGTCTGAGGTGATATCGCATTGTGGTTTTAATTTGCAATATTCCTAATGACTAGTTGAGCATCTTGTCATGTGCCTGTTAGCTTTTAGTATATCTTCTTTGAAGAAATGTCTATTTAGGTCTTTTGCCCATTTTTTTTTTATTTGGTTATATGGGCTTTTGCTGTTGAGTTATGTGAGTTCTTTATACATTTTGGATATTAACCCCTTATCAGGAATCTGGTTTGTAAATTTTCCCCCATTCTGTAGGTTGTATTTTCACTTTGTTGATAGTTTCTTTCACTATGTAGAGCTTTTTTGATGTCCCACTTTTTTATTTTGTTGCTTGTGCTTTAAGTGTCATATTTTTAAAAATTATTACCAAGACTCACGTCAGGGAGCTTTATTCTATGTTTTTGTCTAGAAGTTTCATGGTTTTAGGTCCTACATTTAGGTCTTTAATCTATTTTGAGTGAATATTTGTGAGTAGTGTAAGCTATGGATTTAGCTTCATTCTTTTAAGTATGAATATTCAAGTATCCCAGCACCATTTTTTGAAAATTATTTTTTTCCATTGAGTATTCTTGTCAAATATTAGTTGACTAAGTAGTAGTGAACTTTATTTCCCTTTTCTTAATCCTTGAAGTTTAAGTAGATATAAAAATAAATAAAATAATAATGTAGGTCTGATTGATTGATATTAAATTCTACACTCTGAAAATGGAGAATAAACCTTTTTTTTGAGTGCCTGTAGAGTTTTCACAAAACTGGCCACATGTTTGGCTGTATGGTAAGTCTTAATATTTTTCTGTAGTAGACATATTTAACATTTTACTTTAACCTGTCAGCGATTGAATTCCCTTATAAGGTAAACAATGGTTACCTCTGGAGTATGAATTGAATGAGAATAAATGGGTTTTCCTTTATATATTTCTATATTCAGAGTCCTGTAATTAGTACCCTATAAGCAAAATTAGATACATAGTTATTCTGATAAACTATATCTCTAACTTCATTTATTTTGGGGCCTGTATGGTCAGGTTGGGATAATGAAATTATTGTAATTTTCATTAGCTTTATATCCCTAATAAAAACAATTAGAGTATCAATAATGACTGTAAATTTTGACAACATTGATAACCACTAAGTAGTGTTTCATTTTTAAAGTTTGGTTGGAAAAACTAGGGAATTGAACTTTAATTGGTCATCTTTATAATTACAGGAAGAACTGGTTGTCTTCGTGGGCTGTGTTGCAGGGTTCATCTTTACTCTTTACCAAAACTCAAGGAAGTAGCACAAGTTGGGTAAGTATTTCTTTTCTTTGGAGGCTTTATGCATTCAAAATGTGTCAATAGTATTGTACCTGAAGTTCATGAGGTATTCCATAGTCCTTCTAGCTATAGCTAATGTGAAAAAAAAGTAAATGAAAAAGATTAAATACTGCCATTTGCAATAACATGGATACACCTTGAAAATATCATGGTAGGTGAAATAAGTCTGATGGAAAGAGTCAAGAACCATATGATTTCATTCAAACAAATGAACAAATTAGACAAATAAACAAAAACTCATGACCCAGACAGCAGTATGGTGGTTACTAGAGGGAAAAAGGGGTGGGGGGAGGTGAAAGAGGATAAAGGGAGCCAAATGTATGGTGACAGAAGAAGACTTGACTTTGGGTGGTGAAGACACTGCAGTGTACAGATGATGTCTTAAAATCAACAAATTATGTTTTATCCATTGAACTGAAAGGTGGGCTTACTATTTAGGCATGATAGAACAAATACTAGTACATTTCTTGATTCATGTTCAGGAAGTTAAAGCTCATCTCTATTTGTGACTTGGCTGCTTCAAGTATTTAATGAGAAAATAAGCAGTAATGTGCCAAGCTCCACCTTGAACTGACCCCTAGATACTAGTCAGTGATTCAGGTGTCCATGTCTGTATATAATGTCAGCCAGCTTTTAGAAGAGAAAGAAATGTCAACATTACTTGTAGCATTTTGAAACTTTTTGTATATTTGACTACAAATCCTCAGTTATTTGTAGTACAATTTCTAAAAAGTATAATTTTTGACATAATACCTACTACTTTTTGAATGCTTAATATGCATTAGTTACAATTAATTGCAATTGCAGAAACATAGTTTAAAATTCACCGAGCTAGCCAGTATTGAAATTGTAAAATTCTTAATGAATTTTTACCTGTGGAGATTCACTATTTGAATTTTTGCCTTTACATGAAATTTTATTAATATAATATTAGTAATCATTTCAGATCGGTATAATTAAAGTACAATCACACTGTGTTTTATAGTCTCAGTAAAAGCTAAGCAGATGTGGAATATGGTAAAACGCATGGTAATGTAGTGATTTTTAGTTTTTATTATTTTATTTTATTTTTTAAAATATATTTCATTGATTTTTTACAGAGAGGAAGGGAGAGGGAAAGGGATAGAGAGTTAGAAACATTGATGAGAGAGAAACATCAATTCAGCTGCCCCCTGCACACTCCCTACTGGGGTTGTGCCAGCAACCAAGGTGCATGGATGGCCTTGACTGGAAACGAACCTGGGACCCTTCAGTCCACAGGCCGACGCTCTATTCACTGAGCCAAACCAGTTAGGGCTATTTTTAAAAAATATATATTTTATTGATTTTTTTACAGAGAGGAAGGGAGAGGGATAGAGTTAGAAACATCGATGAGAGAGAAACATCGATCAGCTGCCTCCTGCACACCTCCTACTGGGGTTGTGCCTGCAACCAAGGTACATGCCCTTGACCAGAATCGAATCTGGGACCCTTCAGTCCACAGGCCGATGCTCCATCCACTGAGCCAAACCGGCCAGGGCAGGACTATTTTATTTTTAATTAATCTCTATTGTTGAGATTATTACAGATGTCCTTCCCACCCCCCATAGCTCTCCTCCACCCAGTTTCCACCCCACCCCAGGCCCTCACCGCCCTATTGTCTGTGTTCATAGGTAATGCATACATGCATATAAGATCTTTGTCTAATCTCTTCCTGCACCTCCCCTCCAACCCTCTACCGTCTGAGAATCGTGAGTCTGTTTCATTTCCATGTCCCTGATTCTGTTTCATTCACCAGTTTATTCTGTTCATCAGATTTTTTATTCATTTTATTTTGAGATTCACTTGTTCATAGATAAGGATTTGTTGTCATATTGTTCAAATTTTTTTATCTTTACCTTTTTCTTCTTCCTCTTCTTAAAGAATACACTTCAGCATCCTATCTAATAAAAGAGAAACATGGTAATCGGCATACGACCGCTACCCTTCCCATTGGCTAATCAGGGCAATATGCAAATTAACTGTCAGCCAAGATGGCAGCCGGCAGCCAGGCAGCTTGAAATTAACATGAGGCTTGCTTGCTTCAGTGACGAAGGAAACCATCGTTCCCCGCCTGCCTTGCCGGCCTCTGAGCCTGCAGTTTGAAACATTTTAACAAATATAGAAGCTAAGAAAAACTCCAGAAACCAGCTTTCAGTGAGCTGGGATCTCAGAGCTGGAGTCAGAGCTGGAGTTATACATTGTTTCGAACCGAAACAAACCAGATACCTACTTTCAGCAGCAGAGGCCTAAGAGCTGGAGCCTCAGAGCTAAAGCTGGCCCAGAATTAAAAAAAAACAAAAAACAAAACGAAAAAAAGGAGTAGTTGGGAGCTTCTGTCACCCGCCAGCCTGAAAACAGTCCTCAGCCCCTCACCCAGACTGGCCAGGCACCCCAGTGGGGACCCCCACCCTGAAGGGTGTGTGACCAGCTGCAAACAGCCATCATCCCCTCACCCAGGCTGGCAAGCACCCCAGTGGGGACCCCCACCCTGATCCAGGACACCCTTCACGGCAAACCAGGCAGCCCCACCCATGCACCAGGCCTCTACCCTATATAGTAAAAGGGTAATATGCCTCCCAGCACCGGGTTCAGCGGAGCTGAGAGGCCTCCTGGCACCGGGATCAGCGTGACAGGGGGCAGCGCCCAAACCCCCTGATCGCCCTGCAGCTCTGTGTGTGACAGGGGGCGGGGCCACAACCTCCCTCTCTGCCCTGCTCTGTTTGTGACAGGGGAAGGCGCCCCAACCTCCTGATCAGCCCTGCTCTGTGCCTGATACGGGGGAGCTCCCCAACCTCTGATCGCCCTGTGGCTCTGTGTGTGACAGGGTGCGGCGCCCCAACCCGCCCCCCCCCCCCCACGGGCCCTGCTCTGTGTGTGACAGGGTAGAGCCATAACCTCCCCATCGGCCCTGCCCTGAGTGTGAGAGTGGCGGTGCCCCAACCCCTTGCTCGGCCCTGCTCTGTGGGTGATAGAGGGCGGCGCCACAATCCCCCTCCTCCCCCATGGGTCCTGCTCTGCCTGTGATGGGGTAGAGCCATAACCTCCCCATCGGCCCTGCCCTGAGTGTGGCAGTGGCGGCACACCAACCCCCTGATCCGCCCTGCTCTGTGTGTGACAGGGGGCGGCGCCCCAACTCCCCTATCAGCCCTACTCTCTGAGTGACAGGGGGGAGCTCCTCAACCCCCTCATGGGCCCTGCTCTGTGCGTGACAGGGGGGAGCTCCCCAGCCCCCTGATAGGCCCTGCTCTGTGCGTGATAGGGGGGAGCTCCCCAACCCCCTGATCGACCCTGCTCCGTGCGTGACAGGGTAAGGAGCCCCAACCCCCCTGAGGTGCCCTGCTCTGTGAGTGACAGGGGGCAGCGCCCCAACCCCCGGATTGGCCCTGCTCTGTGCGTGACAGGGGGTGGTGCTGCAACCTCCCCATCGACCCTGCCTTGAGTGTGACGGGGCAGTGCCCCAACCCCCCAATCGGCCCTACCCTGAGAGTGACTGGGGGTGGCATCGCAACCTCCCAATCCTCCCTGCTCTGTGCATGACAGCGGGCAGTGCCCCAACACCCCAATCGACCCTGCTCTGAGCCCGACCAGGGGCTGCACCTAGGGATTGGGCCTGCCTTCTGCCACCCATGAGCAGGCCTAAGCCAGCAGGGCGTTATCTTCCGAGGGGTCCCAGACTGCGAGAGGGCACAGGCCAGGCTGAGGGACCCCCCCTTCCCCTGAGTGCACAAATTTTTGTGCACTGGGCCTCTAGTCTATAATAATAAAAGCATAATATGCTAATTAGACTGGATGTCCTTCTGGATGAGCTTCTGGACGAAGCCAGGGCTGTGAGGGAAGCCCGGGTCCCATGTACCTGTCGGCGGCCGGAGGGAAGCCCGGGTCCTGGATGCCAGAGGGAAGCTGGTGCCGGCTGCCAGGAGAAGGAAGGCCTACTCTTGCACAAATTTCATGCATTGGGCCTCTAGTTTCATATAATACTGATTTGATGGTGATGAACTCCTTTAGCTTTACCTTGTCTATGAATCTCTTTATCTGACCTTCAATTCTAAATAAATGATAGCTTTGCCGGGAAGAGTGATCTTGGTTGTAGGTCCTTGCTATTCATCACTTTGAATATTTCTTGCCACTCCCTTCTGGCCTGCATGGTTTCTGTTGAGAAATCAGCTGACAGTCGTACAGCACTTCCTTGTAGGTAACAAACTGTTTTTCTCTTGCTGTTTTTAAGATTCTCTCTTTGTCTTTTGCTCTTAGCATTTTAACACATTGTATGCCGGAAACGTGTTTACACATTTTACGTATTTATACATTCTACCAGTGTAGTAGAGCGCGGGACACGTATTAATACGTTTTTTATAGACCAGTGGTAGAATGCGGGTAACGTATAAATACGTAGACTAAAGTTATCGTAATTTTACTGAACATTGCCATTTGCGCAAAAATTAGCAAAAATGGCCCGTGCCACCTGTTAGCGCGCGATAAAAACTACCCGCAAACAATGTGTTAATTATGATGTGTCTTGGTGTGGTCCTCTTTGGATTCCTCTTGTTTGGGGTTCTCTGTGCTTCCTGGACTTGTAAATCTATTTCTTTCACCAGGTAGGGGAAGTTTTCTTTCTTTTTTTTTTTAATATATATATATATTTTTATTGATTTCAGAGAGGAAGGGAGAGGTAGAGAAAAATATAAACATCAATGATGAGAGAGAATCATTGATCAGTTGCCTCCTGCATACTCCCTACTGGGGATCGAGCCTGCAACCCAGGCATGTGTCCTTGACAGGAATCGAACCTGGGACCCTTCAGTTTGCAGCCAACGCTCTATGTCACTGAGCCAAACCAGCTAGGGCTAGGGAAGTTTTCTGTCATTATTTCTTCAAATAGGTTTTCGGTATCTTGCTCTCTCTTTTTCTGGCACCCTCATAATTCGGTTGTTGGTACACTTGAAGTTGTCCCAGAGGCTCCTTATACTATCTTCATATTTTTGGATTCTTTTTGCTCTTATGGTTGGGTGTTTTTTGCTTCTTCATATTTTAAATCATTGATTTGATTCTTGGGATCCTCTAGTCTACTGTTGAATCCCTGTATATTATTCTTTATTTCAGCCATTTATGCTCAATTTCTGATTGGTCCTTTCCCATTTTTTTGGCATTCTCACTAAGATACTTGAAGTTCTCACTAAGTTCCTCAGAGGTTTCTAGAAGATACTTGAGTAATCTTATAACCATGGTTTTGAACTCTATATCCAATAATTTGCTTTCTTTCATTTGTGACATGTTTCTTTGTCTCCACATTTTGGCTGCTTCCCTGTGTTTGTTTCTATGTATTGGGTAGCTGCTAAGTCTCCTTGAGTTGATAGAGTAGCCTTGTGTAGTAGGTGTCCTATAGGGCCCAGTGGCTCAGCCTTCCCAGTCACCTGAGGTGGATACTCTTGTTGTACCCCTTTGTGAGCTGTGTACACAGTTTTGTTGTAGTTGAGCCTTGATTGCTGTTGGTGTCAGTGGGAGGAATTGACCTCCAGGCTAGTTGGCTGTAGGAACCAGCTGTGACTACAGTGGGAGAGCTGCTGTGCAGGAGACACCGTTATGGAGCAGGATTTGCTTCAGTGGGGCTTTGGTGCTCACTGCGTCTGCCCCTTGAGTGTGTCACTTATGGATGTGAAGAGTTGTAATCTGGTATGGTCTCACACTGACCACTGGGTACACTGGCTATTGGGTGTCCAGGGAGGTGCTAAGTCAGCCACTGCCTGGGGCCACCAGCAGTAGCTACAGAGAGATCTGAAGATTCCTCCTCTTTGTATCAGTTTGGAAGTGTCCAGTCAAGGCCCAGCTGTGAAGCAGGTCAGGCTGGTGCTGGTGCTGGTTCATGGGCCTTTTATTGATAGGTTTGAGGCCCCTTGACCCAGCTGCAACTTGTTTGACAGAGTTTTAGCTTAAGAAAGGACAGACCATTAATATGCAAAAGCCACTGCCCACAGCTTGGGTGGGGTTATAAATTTGGTAGGGGGACGTTTAAGGATATTACCAGGGCAGAGCAAACAGAAATGGCTGCCAGTCAGCCCTGCACCAGGGAGGTCCCAGCATGGGAACAGTGACTGCTGCCAGCATCTCCATCTGGAAGAAAGCCGCCCCTGAGTTCCTGCCCTGATGCTAGACAGTCCAGTTTCTCCCCATATGTGTCTGGGTCCCCCAGAGCCTCGCCCAGCACTGGGTCTCAGAGGAAGTGGGAGCTTGTAAATTCAGTTCACCTTTTAAGAGGAGCAGCTGGGTCTCCAGCAGCCTCTGTGTCACTCAGTCTGAATCCACACTGGTTTTTACAGTCCGTAGTTCTTAAGGACGTAGGGACTCCTTTCCCCAGCTCTGGAACCCTGGGCTGGGGCTCTGGTGTAGGGCTGGGACCCCTCTCTCCACCTGGAAGCCTCTGCAGAGCTGATCTCTCTCCCGATTAAAAAAAGTGGCACACCGGGGTGCCGGACCAGCCCGTTCCGCTCCTCCGCGCCTCTGCGCCTCCTACCAATCTCAGTGTGCTTTCTTCTTTACCTCTCTGGTTGTAGTACTCCCACTCAGCCAGCTTTCCTATGGTTCTGGATGATAGTTGTTCTGTATTTTAGTTGCAATTTTGATGTGGTTGAGGGAGGCAGCAAGAGCATACATTTACCTATGCTGCCGTCTTGGTTCTTTTTGAGTTTTTATTTTATGAAATTTAAAAAAAATCTCAAGACAGCCTTGCTTTTTCCTTTCCATATGTAACACATTAAGGGAATGAAAACTAATTGTTAAATGGCTTAAGTAAAAACAAGTAAGATTATTCAAATAAAAAGTGTGTGTGTATAATGTGTTTTGGCATATATAATCATAAGTATTAAAAATTGATTAAATATGGAAGGAGTTGCTTTTTTGTTGCCATTTGTATTAGTTATTGGTTAATTCCTCCTGTGTTTCATCTTGCAAAAATCAGCAAATAGGATGTGAGGCCAATCTGGCTGTGACATCTGTTACCCCATTGATCACCAGGGTTGATTCGGCTGATCTGGCTAGCTAGGCGGGTGTCCCCCTCCTCCCTCACCTATCCATGTGTGTTCCTCCCGAAGCTGCGCACTGCCCCCCCACAGGAGAGGACTGGTCTTTGGTCAAGGATATACAAGTAGTTGTGCTCCTTGCTAGAACCTCCAAACAAGCTCTCAAAAATCAGTAAATACAGTATATATCTGACATTTTATTTCTTTTGTAGACAAAGGCTATCACATTATGTATGTTTTTATACTTTGCTTCTTTTTAAAAACAATATATTTTAATGATTATTTACAAAGAGGAAGGGAGAGGGATAGAGAGTTAGAAACATCGATGAGAGAGAAACATCGATCACCTGCCTCCTGCACACCCCCTACTGGGGATATGCCCGCAACCAAGGTACATGCCCTTGACCAGAATCGAACCTGGGACCCTTTAGTCCGCAGGCCAATGCTCTATCCACTGAGCCAAACCGGTTAGGGCTATACTTCGCTTCTTTTTTTCTCTTAGCAATATGTATTGGAAATTTCTCAGCCCATAAAAATCTCCTTTAATCTTTTTTAGGGTTACATAATATTTCATTATGTAGATGTTCCATAATTTTTTCTAAGGATGGACATTTAGGTTGTTTTCTAATTTTTCTGTTACAGAATTCCAGATAAGATGCTTCTTAGTTAACTCTATAAAAATGATTATTCAAAAAGGATTTCAAAGAATCCTGCCTTTGTTTCTCTGCTCAGTCACCAATTAGATCTGTTGTAGGTAAAATGTATGCTGATTATACAGTGATTTACCTGAGGATGAGATGCTTATGCTATCATACAAGCTAAAAGGACAAAAATCACCTATAATAAAAATTGCCCTTGTGCATCTCTTTGGAAGATGGTATATTAGAACTCAGTCTGTAGCAGAGCCAGTTTTTTCCTTTAATTTTGGAAAAGATGGCTTTCCTTCAGTTGAGTTTGGATGGTTTATGATAAGGGGTTATGTTATAGAAGTTCTTTAAAAATTAGATCGACACAGTGCAAAAACCTAAACCAGGATCTATTTGAGGAAGTCGTCGTTTCAAATTTTATACTTACTCCAGGGCATTAACTTATTGATGAGCAAAGTCACCCATACTATCTGAAGTTATGTTTCTTAAAAATCATTCATTCTTTGTATTTATTTTTGGTTCCATGGGTAGCTAAAATTGAGTAAATGGAAATGTACATATGTGGCATGCAACTCCACTGTGTAAGATACATTTTCCATAGCTGTTGTGTCATCCAAAAATCCAGTGAGATTTTCCTTCTCCATAAGGATAGATAGATACATTCCACTAGTTTTTCTGGGAAGTATTAGTTATTTACTGGTTTGTTATATCAGTAATGTAAATTACACTTGCTTTTTTTCTTACCTCATTTTTTCAACAGACATAAAAACCTGCTATGTTCTGGGCTGTGTTAAATTTTGAGGTTTTGGTCCCTGTCTTCATAGCTTACATTATAATGGGGAAAATCAATACATGCACAGTTATAATACAGTGTATCATCTGCTTCCTCTCAGATAGCATTCATCATATACCTTGAATATTTTTAAAAATTTTCACACAAATATTGGTAGATATTCAAATTTATTTATACATGATTTCAAATTTCTAAAAATAGTCACTTTGGGGCAGATAATTCTTTGTTGTGGGGGCTGTCCTATGCATTATAGGATGATTAGCAGATGATAGTAGCATCTATCCCTCCTGTTGTGACAACTAAAAATGTCCCCTGGGGGCAAAATCATCTCTATTTGAGAACTACTTTCCTAGAGGAAGGGCAAGGCAGCTTAGATGGTAGGGTCATCTAAGAAGACTTAGAAAGGGATACCAGAGGACATTGCCCAACAGATTACAAGGAGAAAACTTAGATGACTTCTCTATTATCCTTCAAGTTCTTTGTGTGATTTCAGCTAACACGGGCCTGTTTAACATATAATGCTCTATTAATTACTAATCTTAAAAATAAAACGTGAATTTTGTAATAACGTCAGAAAATATTCTGAGATAAAATTAGGGTTTTTGTAAAAGTATTTGGAAGTTCAGCTTTGCTTGTGTTGTGTTTGCTTGTAGAATTGTATTTTTGTCTTACCTGTTTCCATTATGCTTTTCTCTTGTGTGTCATTTTGCCATTGTGCCATGTTATGACATCATAATTTTCTTCCCCTTTTTTACCAAGTCTTTTTGCCAACAGGGCTCACTCTCTGAGCTCTTACATTTACTACTTTCTTCTTAGAAAAATTCTGTCAGTCTTTGGCCTGCTGTCACATATGTAAAATCTGATCCTGTCTCAGCTGTCACTATTGTGTGTTGTTATTGCATACCCTTTGCCACAGTAATTTTATTTTCTTTGCTATGAATGCATTGGAGGGATGATTACAGTAGAGAAAAGTTAGACTGGATTTTGAAAAAGAAAGTATAACAAACACAAGATTTTGCCAATTATATATTGACTTCATCTTTCTAGCATTCAATGCCATGTTATTGAATTTATAGTTGTTTATCTTATTTGGTTAGTTATTTGTATCTTAAGTTATATGTAGCAAACCATCTACAGAGCATGTAATAACAAATTAAATGGATTTTTATCATTTTGTTAAATGTGTATACTTAAGTTTTAATAACTTTTGAGATTTACCATTTTTGCTCAGAAAGTTCTGTATGTCCATTGTAACTTTATAGTTAATTAAATGTCTTTTGAATGACAAACGGTATGTAAGAAGGCCAAGAATTTGTAGAATAGATAAAAATCTTATTATTTTTATTTTACTAATAAAAATCTCATATAATATCCTAAATTTTGTTTTGTTATAACAATACTTATTTAAGTCCACATTGCTAACTGCAAAAAGGAAAAAGATGAAGTTGAACCATTTATTAAATGTGAAACTACTGACATTATGAATAATGAATAAGTTATGACCAGGTTGGTAATATCTGTTTCCAATGGCAAATCTTATTTGACTTGAAAATATTTTAGCAAATGAAATTTCCTGTAACAAATCTTTATGACTTTAAGATTACAGTTCATCAGTTCTTAAAGATTTTAAAACCTTTCAGTGACATAGGAATGCTGTTTTACATTCTTAGTTAACAAACTAAACAAACATTTAAGTTAATGATAGCAAGATACAGTGTAAGTCTACATTTAACATAGATTTTCTGCTGTTTGCTAATCTTTTCCTTCTCTGATTAACAAAATATAATAGCTAGTTAAATGCTTTTTCTTCTGAGACCAGCCATGTCAACTGTCTTCCTATTATTTTTACAGTTCCTCATTAAATTGCTAAGGCTTTAAAGCATCTGGCTCTAATTATAATTTCTAACAAAGGCTGAATTAAAGAACATGGGGTTTAGAGTTTTCTGATTTTGTAAGTTATTGGTAGTTGTTGACAACAAATAATTGGTAAGGAGATCACTCTTGAAATCACAAAATTGTAGTTAGAGAATATTTATTAGGTAGAAAAGTACTTAATATCTGCCAGATATTATATATATATATTGCCTTGCCTTTTTGAACACATCATTTTATGTAGTCATATTAAGCTTAGGATAAATGCCAAAAAATGGAATTGCTAAGCCAAATAATGTATGTATTTGTAAATATATAGGGTGTGTCCCAAAAAATGTATACATGCTTTGAATAATTATTAATCCCAATGGGTTAAATCTGAAAAGAAAGAAACATCAATTGAGCTATCAGAAAAAAGTGTATGTACATTTTTTGGGCACCCTATAGAATTACCAATTTTTCCTCTCTAGGAGTTGTTCTAATTTATACCCCACTTACATATGAAGGTCGTTAATACTCTGCAGCAGGGGTGAGGAACCTTTTTCTGCCAAGGGCCATTTGGATATTCATAACATCACTCGCAGGCCATACAAAATTATCAACTTAAAAATTAGCCTTCTGTATGTGGTCAAACATTTAATTAACTCACTCCTAATGCCTTGGCAGGGCCATACCAAATTATTTCACAGGCTTTATACGGTCCGCAGGCTAGACATTCCCCACCCCTGCTCTATAGCCTCACCAACACAGTTTTTCATCAAAAATTTGTATTTTATTTTCTTACGTTTTTTTCCTTTTTCTTTTTGCTACACTGTTGAATGAAAAAATATTTTAATGTGGCTTTATTTTGTATTTTTCTTATGAAAGAAGTTGTCATTTTATTTCCTTTTCTATGATCGATATATTCATGTCTTGCAGACATTTTTCAGTTTTAAAGTGGCAATTGTTATTTTATAATAGAGAAAGAGAAGAATTTGAGATAATCACCTAGTTGATATATTGTTAATAATATAAAGTTGGTCTTAATTCTTTTTGTATGTACACATGTACATGAATATCACATAAAGGCTTTTTTTCTCTTTTTTTTTCTAAACATGAAGTTTGGGAGTAATCAGTCCAAACCAGAGTTCACAGTGGACCTTAAGGGGGCGATGATTGAGATGGCTTCCAAGGATAAATCCAGCAAAAAGAATGTATTTGAGGTAATAAATTTTTTTCTGAATATAATTCACATTCTTTTTTTTTTCCACAGTTGTTTAATTAAATTATAATCATTAATGCAATAGCTGCCTCAATTTCATTCAGATAATAAAAAATGATATAATGATGGTTTAAAGCTGATTCAATCACAATTTTACAAGCTAATTTATCAAGAGTGAAAATAGAAGACTATTAAAAATAGCGAAAAAGATACATGTTATAGTGCTTAATGTTTCTGTAACTGTTGGCAAGGCCTACGTCTAAATCTGATACAGAATTCTTTTTTTTTTTTTTTATTGCTTAAAGTATTACAAAGGGTATTACATATGTGTCCATTTTATCCCCCCGCCCTAGACAGTCCCCCAGCCTCCCCTATCCCCCAGTGTCTTATGTCCATTGGTTATGCTTATACGCATGCATACAAGTCCTTTAGTTGATCTCTTACCCCCCTACCTCCTGCCACCCAACCCTCCCCGGCCTTCCTGCTGCAGTTTGACAATCTGTTTGAGGCAGCTCTGCCTCTGTATCTATTATTGTTCAAAAGTTTATAATGGTCTCTATTATCCATGAATGAGTGAGATCATGTGGTATTTTTTCTTCATTGACTGGCTTATTTCACTTAGCATAATGCTCTCCAGTTCCATCCATGACGTTGCAAATGGTAAGAGTTCCTTCCTTTTTAGAGCAGCATAGTATTCCATCATGTAGATGTACCACAGTTTTCTAATCCATTCATCTACTGATGGACACTGAGGCTGTTTCCAGATCTTAGCTATGGTGAATTGTGCTGCTATGAACATAGGGGTGCATATATGATACAGAATTCTTAATGGCATTGAAACAGTTCTTTTTTTCAGCCACATGCTATGTATGGGCACTATGAGTCTGGAAGAGACTGACTGTGGGTGCCACTTCTTGTCTTCAGCTGTGACTGCGCAATGTCAGCAAGTGCATTTTGTATCTTTTCTAGAAGCATGTCCCCTCGGTAAACAACATCCTCCAGACATGTAGCAGCCTCGTGGTTTTCTTCTTCTAGCTTATACAAGCTTGCAGCCTGTAAAGTAGCTGTAGATTCTTCACTTGGCAAGGAATGTATCAAAACATCAATGTCTTTTGCTGTTCGTGCAATCAGTGCAGCAATAAGCTGGGCATATTCTTCTGTAGGATTCGCTGGCTGATCTTTGTTAATTGCTGTCTGAATATTACTAAAAGAGGCAGGAGGACCACACTGCTGCAACACTCCAATGGTATTACAAAACTGATCTGCAAGCGAGTTCACGGCGTCCTGCAGCTGCGTGAGCCCGTCCGCCATGTTTCTCTCCTGAGTGAATCACATTCTTAACTGTAGGGATTAGATCTTCTTTTTTTGAGTTATTTCAGAAATGGCCTTTCAGTGTAACTAGTTTTGTCAAATTTGGTCATTAAGTCAGTTTGTATTAAGAAAAACAGCTGATATGAAGATCTGGGCTTTATTTGCATAAATTATAGGATCTCACATTATATATTACGAACCTTTGTTCCACAAATGTTGCCTTTCCCCAGCAACACTAAAAAGGGTATGATTTCATTTACTATGAAATCTAATATTAAAAAATCAAGACTTTCCATTTTGTCATTAAAAACCCCTGTACAGTAATGTATGATTCTACGTCATTTTTTGCTGCATATCAGACCACCCCCACAATTTAGCAGCTTACGAAGAGTCACATTGCTTAATTTATCTGGTACTGAGGTGATGATTCTTCTGGCCTTTTGTGAGTCTCCCGTCACTTAGTGGCTTGTCTGGGGCCGGAGGGTTCACAGGTCTGGTGTTGGTGCCAGCTGTTTGCTAGACCTCTTTCTCCACAAGATCTCTAATTCTCAAGGAGGTTACCCCAGGCTCTTTTTTATTTTATTTTATTTTATTGATTTTTTACAGAGAGGAAGGGAGAGGGATAGAGAGTTAGAAACATCGATGAGAGAGAAACATCGATCAGCTACCTCCTGCACACCTCCCACTGGGGATGTGCCCGCAACCCAGGTACATGCCCTTGACCGCAATCGAACCTGAGACCCTTGAGTTCGCAGGCTGACGCTCTATCCACTGAGCCAAACCGGCCAGGGCTACCCCAGGCTCTTTATATGGTGGAATCAGGGTTCCAAGAGGGTCTTTGTGAAAGCCCAAGACTTCTTGCAGCCTAAATTTAGAAGTCATGTGTCAAATATATTCTGTTGGTGAACACAAGTCAGAAGACCAGCCAAGTATTCTGGGTTGTGGGGAACTAGAGTCCACCAGTTGATGAGCAGTAAAAAGTCACATTGTAGAGTATGGATAGAGAGATGGAAAGAATTTTTGAGGCTCTCTTTGCAAACAATCTTCCAGATCCCAACCTTCCTTTCTAGCTTCAAGGTTTAGTCCTTTCCTAGCTTATTGTCTGGGCAGACTGGATTAGTTGCTGTCTTCCTGCCTCTTTGATTTTCACTCTGTATTATTTTACCTTGGGTACTGACCCATGCCAAACATTACCTATATTGCATAAGAAATGTTATCACAATATTGATACTTCTGCTTTGTTTATGCTTTAAGTAGCATTTTTTTTAAGTAGCATTTATTTTAATGTACCTTGGGTTGTCGTCATCTGTAAGTTATTCTCCCCACTAGATGATGAAAGTGTTTTTTGTATTTTAAGCAGAAAAACTGTGTATTTACTTATCTTTAAGAACTTCTAACAGTGTTTCTTATGTACACTGAATATTCATTATTAGTTGACTGACTTGACCCTCTTTGTAGAAAAATGCAAGGAAGAAAGTTACTATTTTCTGAATTAGCCTTGCAGTGCCTATAACTGATTCCAGAATGAAAAGGATTCAATGGTCATATACCTTTTTAAAACATTATTTCAGGAACTGTGCTTGAGGCATATGTCTTAGAATGTTGTTTCAGAAACATTGCCATAAGTTCCTGTAGGGAAAAAAAAGTTATCAACCAGAAAATAGGATTGCTTTCTCCAACTACATTACCTCAAGCAATTGTAGGAAACTTTGAACAAAGAAATTATACATAAATTGTTATTGCCTTCAGATACCATAATACAATAGTATCCTTACTTGAGTTAGTTCATGATTTGACAGTTCAGTAAATTTAGTAATATTTCTGCCCAAAAGGATATGACATATATCATCTGTGCTATCTTTGTACTAAGCCATTATATTTTCTATTAAATAGGAAATAATGGAAGTCGAACTCTTTGTACATTTTCCCCTACATTTATTTTTTTAACCAGAGGGGGGGAATTTCTCAGTTTTATATAAAAATATCTTAAGTTTTATGAATTATGTTTCAGTTCTAATGTAAAATGTATGGCTTTGATACTTAAACATATTTTTTTTAAATATATTTTATTGATTTTTTACAGAGAGGAAGGGAGAGAGATAGAGAGTTAGAAACATCGATGAGAGAGAAACATCGATCAGCTGCCTCCTGCACATCTCCCACTGGGGATATGCCCGCAACCCAGGTACATGCCCCCCACCGGAATCGAACCCGGGACCCTTCAGTCCGCAGGCCGACGCTCTATCCACTGAGCCAAACCGGTTTCGGCTAAACATATTTTTTAATGATAAAGTATATTATATTTCAGTAAGTGTTGTCATTTGTGTAATGGAATTTGGGACCCTAAATTAAGATTTTCACTGAAAATTTATTGTGAGAAAAACTTTACATTTTATAAAAGAATTCAGCTGATATTATTTTATACTAAAATAAGAGATATTTCATTACTGTGTAGTACTTAAATCTTTCATCACATAATATCTTATATGGCTTCTAATCTTCTGCTTGTGGTTTTTTAGATTTTGAATTAAATGTATTTATTTATTTGGTTGAAAGCACTAACCATACTCTCTCTTTTTAAATTTTTTTTCTTTTTCATTTTCTGTAAAGCTGAAAACCCGTCAAGGAACAGAACTGCTAATTCAGTCTGATAATGACACTGTTATTAATGATTGGTTTAAAGTTCTTAGTACTACTATCAATAATCAGGTATGTGTTTGACTTAGGTAAATTTTTTTACTTCAGAGCAGCTTTTCATTTTGGTTTTCTAATTGGTTATTGCATATCTAAGTTCCAATTTATATGTGAAAAAAACACATTCTTAATATATATTTTGACAGAGGTGGGTAAGATGGTGGTCACTTCAGTAACTCCCAGGAGCTGGTGAATGATTTAGCATTCTCATTTATATAGTGTCTAACTATTTAAAATGTTGTAAATAATTTTCACATGAGGCATTGGTCCAAAAAGAAATAGTTCAAGAAGAAGGGACAGTTACACTATGCCTAGTGCATAGTATTTATTCAGTGAGTGAATGAGTTGGAAATAGTACTATTTGGTCAAAACAGGTCTGAGGCAAAATTGTGAAATGAATGAATCTGTAGTCTCTTAATTAGCATGCTTTTTTTTTTTTTTTTTTTTTTTTTTTACTAGTGACACCTCTCTAATCCCCAATACCCCAAGGTATTCTCAGATGTTCTAGCTCTCCTTCATACCCCAACCAGTGCCCTCATGTTGCTGATAAATTTCTTCTTATATATATAGCAACCAAAAAGAACTGCAGATTTATACTCAGAGCTATATTTTTTACCCATTCACCATATGGGGCATGGCTCCTAAATAAGGATCACATGTCAGTGACAAAATTGAAAATGAATACATAGGAGAATGTGTTACAGTTTAAAACTAATCAGAGACAGAAAAAAAATTGGGAATCGCTGGCTTTGGTAGAGATTAAGATGTCTATCAGAGAATTTATAGGTGATGCCCATAATTAATGAATTTTGTGATCTTATTAAGGTATTCTACCTCTATGGGCATCAGTATTTTACTTATAAAATAGAGAGGCTGGATTTGATTGTATCTAAGTATCCTTTCAAGCTCTAAAATTTTATGATTCCCTCATTTCAAAACACCCAGATATAGAATCTGAGTATGCTTTAACTTTTCCTCTTTTACCTCCTCTATCAAATGACTCATATCTATCCCTCCCTCCCTTCCTTCTGTCTCCTCCCCTCCTTCAAAATTTCCCTCCCTCCCTCCCTTCCTCCCTCGGAACCTCCCTCCCTCTGAACCTCTCTCTCTCCGAACCTCTCTCTCTCCACACCTCCCTCCCTCCCTCCAAATCTCCCTCCAAACTTCCCTCTCCATTCTTCCTTTCCACTTTCTAATGCTGTCTGATATTTCTGAATCTTTTCCCTTTCTTTCCATTTATTCCTGAAACCATGTACAGACCTTTATGGTTTCATGCCTTACATTTAAATCTTTTATCCACCTTGAGTTTATTCTTGTGTATGGTGTAAATTGGTGGTCTAGTTTCATCTTTTTGCATGTATCTGTTCAGTTTTTTCAACACCATTTATTGAAGAGACTGTCTTTACTCCATTGTATGTTCTTACCTCCTTTATCAAATATTAATTGACCATAATGGTATGGGTCAATTTCTAGGGTCTCTGTTCTGATCCATTGGTCTATATGCCTGTTCTTGTGCCAGTACCAGGCTATTTTGGTTTTAATGGCTTTGTAGTATAGTTTGATATCTGGTATTGTGATCCCTTCTACTTTGTTTTTCTTTCTTAAGATTTCTGCAGCTATTCTGAGTCTTCTGTGATCCCTTATAAATTTTCAGAGTATTTGTTCTAATTCTGTAAAGTATGCCATTGGTATTTTAATGGGGATTGTGTTGAATCTGTAGCTTGTTTTTGGTAGTGTAGACATTTTAATGATGTTAATTCTTCCAATCCATGATCATGGTATATGCTTCCATTTCTTTGTATAGGACCAGGGGATAAACCAGATGAAAAGAGAGGAACTTATTACTATGAAATTTTAAAACATGTACCATTTACAAAGTGGCAAAAGATACTAAGTAATGAATGTCGCAAGAGATCTGCAAGACCTTTGCAGGGAAAATTACAAGACTTTATGGAGAGACATTGAAGAAAACCTAATTAAATGAGAAGCATATTATATTCATAGATTAAAAGGCTCAATAATGTAAAGATACAATATATTTCCAAATGATTTATAAATTTATAGATTTGAGATTTTTGAATCTCACTCAAAATCCCATTAGGTTTTCTGCTATAACTTGAGAAGCTTATTCTAATGCAAAGGACTAAAAGTGTCCAAGTCATTCTTGAAGAAGAAAGTGTAAGGACTTGCTCTGTCATATGTCAAGACTTCGTAAAGCTATATTACTTAATAGAATGTTGTATCCATAACAGGATAGATACAAAGACCTGTGGAATAGACCCCGTATCTTTGGACACTTTATGCCAGATATAGCACTGTAGATTAGTGAGTAAGAATAAATTTTTTAGTAAATGATGCTGGGCCAACTGAATATCCAAGAAGAAATTTGAGCCTTTCCTTACATGATACAGAAAAATAAATTCTTGGTGGAATAAAGACCTCAGTGTGAAAGGCAAAAAGCAAGGTTGGCTTTGAGAACTCAATCCAGTTTTTTAACCTATAAAAGTGGTTAGACCTTAAATTAAGATCCCTAGGATTTCTTTCAATTCCTAACATCCATGAGTCTGAATAATGCTTAACTATTGACACAAAGTGTAGTTATCTTGTGCCATTTTCTCAGAATGTAGCTTCATCTTGTTCTAGCACCATAGATTGTAGCCTGACTTTTTAACTGCTATTATTGACATTCATATGCAGTTAATCAAAATGAGGCAAGATCACTTCACCATCAGTGTAAATCCATTGTTCTGTGAATTATCAGTAAATTTTCTTGTTGGAAATTCAAAATTAATAACATCTAAGGAGAAAAAACAGACTAATTTAAATGATTTGTCAAATATCTAAATCATACCTGTTATATGCTAATTGGTTCCCTAAAATAATTTGGAAAGTTAGTCACTGATTATTCTGAAAATTATGCTGTTACATCTAAAGTAATATCAAAAGTCGTGCTCGCTTCGGCAGCACATATACTAAAGTAATATCAAAAGTAATGCATGTTTGCGAAATCTCCAACCCATAGACAGTAGAAACTGATGAAGCAATTGAAGAGGAAACACCAGATTCACCAGGAATAGAAAAACAAGATAAAGAAAAAGACCATAAGGACCCTAGAAAACTTCGTTGTAAGTTACTCTTTATCTCTTTGGCTAGTGGTTTGAGTGAGCTTATTCTCTTTCAAAGATTTTAAAAAATATATAAAAGCTGAGTGAAATCTCCAATGTTATAAAAAAGTTATAAGATTAAGTACTTGCAAGTTCAATGTTGTAATACTCTCCTTGTTAACTCATTGTTATTTTTCAACCTCATTGTATGCATCCCTAGAGCATCATATTAATTTTGAGGGACTGTGATACTTAAAGAGAAAAAATATATATTAGGATGAACTTTTTTTGAGGTCTCTTGGAAGCTGAATTTTATTGGTTTAAAAATATATAATTACTGTTTGTGATTCTAGATAGAATCTTAAACTTTAAAAAGTCAAAAGTCATGGGGATATATACCATAGTTCCATAGTGGACACCAGGCAGCCATCTCAGGACTAAGATATGTCTGTGCAAGTACAGGTGCATGCACCCATATCTCCAGATCCTATGTACATAAAGAACCAGAGCTAGGCCAGCAGTTTTAAGAAAGCATTGTCTTGTGAATTACCTTGTTTAAATAGACCATTAGCTATGACACTGAACTTTGTTAAATCTATTTTAATAAATCCACATATAACTAAGAATGTATTTTTAGTCTTCAAATTAACTGAGTGATTAGAAAATCAGTTCTACTTTTGTTCTCTCATATTCCAATGAAGTTTAAGCCTATTATTGACATCGTTACCATATAACAGTGTAAACAGATACAAATTCTCTTATTTTAATTCTTTACTAATATATTGTTTCCTCAAATATAGTTACTTTTCAAGATATTTACTTTCTGAATTGTTATTATAATAAAAAAAGAAATCAGCATTAAAGGCAGTATACAACATTTTCCAAAGAATTAGTTCAGAGGATAGATAATTATGATGAGACTTAGCCTAAACTATGAATAATTAAGATAGTTCTCTCTCTACCTAGTATAGTAAGGATAGGGAAGAATAGGAATTTTTTGGTTTATGGTTTACTAGAGGCCCAGTGCACAAAATTCATGCATGGGGTTGGGAGTGTGTGTGTCCCTCAGCCCAGTCTGTGCCCTCTCACAGTTTGGGACCCCTCGGGGGATGTCCGCCTGCACTCAGACATCCCTCTTGCCATCTGGGGTTCTCGCAGTTCAGGATCCCTCACTCCTTACTACTCGCCTGCCACAGAGGTGGGAGAGGCTCCTGCCACCATCTCTGCACTCACCAGCCATGAGCCTGGCTTCTGGCTGAGCATGGGTGCGGGGGATAGGAGCGCAGCTCAACCATAGAAGCCGGGTTCACTGCTCCTTAGCTTGGGCCCCGCCCAAGTATGTGCCCTTGACCAGAATTGAATCTGGGACCCTTTAGTCCACAGGCCAATGCTTTATCCACTGAGCCAAACCGGCTAGCGCTGCTGGGGGTTTTTTTTGCCTTCTAAAACTGATGGAGAGTTAAAGAAGATAAGTTGTATCTATATATATAAAAACCCAGCGACTGGAATGATCAATCACAAGGACGCACACTGTGGTGGCCAACTGGCCCAATCCGGGCCCCTATTGGCCCCCCAAAACCTCCTGTGGCCCCACCCCCGATCGGCCCTGCCAGCCCCAATCGGCCCCCATTGGGGTGGGCTGGCTGGACCCCACCCATTCATGAATTCGTTTACTGGGCCTCGAGTATTCTTTATAAAATAGTGGATGTAAATTAAGGCAACTTAGGAATGTCTTGACATATATATCAAAGAAGGTACAGTTTGTGGCAGTCTTAGTGATAAAAATGGAATGTTTTGTTTGGTTTTTCACTTTGAAAAATTCTGTGTTTGATTCCTCACATGTTACTCTTAAACCATATAAAAGTTAGAATAACTGAATTTATACTGTGATTTTTATATAAGAGATTAATGTTAGCTGGAAAAACTTTTTTTCAAAAAGGTTTTTATTTTATGAAATGCTTAATTTCTGTTTTCAGCCATGAAAGTGTCTAGCATCGATTCTTCAGAACAGAAAAAAAACAAGAAAAACTTAAAGAAGTTTCTTACACGGCGCCCCACTTTGCAAGCTGTTCGTGAAAAAGGTTATATTAAAGGTAGGTAGAAGTATGAAATCAGAAATAAGACATTTGAAATTAAAAGCTAAAAAATTTTCAAAATAAAAATGTTCTCATTCCTTACTCATAAAGTCTTTAGGTTCAGTGATTAAATACATGTGAGTAATTAAAGTTGATTTTTAAAATCCACATGAAGAGTTTATTTTAACTAAAGCAGTGAGCAGACATAAATACCAAACTATTAAGTTTTTAGCAACCCTGTACTAGAGGAACTACACAAGTGTGATCATACGGGTGGCACATTTTTATTTATTATTTAAAAATGTATATTTTTTTATTTCAGAGAGGAAGGGAGAGGGAGAGATAGAAACATCAATGATAAGAGCGAATCATTGATCAGCTGCCTCCTGCACGCCCCACACTTATCAAGTCTGCAATCCGGGCACAAACTATGATCTGGTTCATAGGTCGATACTGAACCACTGAGTAACACCCACTGGGCATGTGGCACAGTTTTAGAAGACATGATTTTCAGTTTTGAGATGTACAGATCAGAAGAAATTTTGAATAGACAATCATTAACACAGTAGAAAGAAGAAAAAATAACGAATAAGCAATTTTATTCTTATTTATCTTCAGTTCTCATTTAAAATAATTTAAAAATTAGTATATTTCTTATTTCATTAAAAGAACCATAATGCACAGGATCTTGTCTTTGTAAGAAAGCATTCTTTTAAAATTATATATGACTTAAACAATATACAATATTCTTAGAAGCATGTTTAATTCCAAAGGTAAGTTTTTTAATACATAATTCAAAACAGTGATAGTTATTTTAAATAAAGGTATGGGTAAAGGATATATATAAAATATATGTTTGTCTCTGATTATGAAGTTTCTGACAAAAATCACTGGTACATCTGTTTGCAGAGCATCTGAATTAAAATACACAAATGGGTTTCATTAAAAAGATACTTAAAAATTTTAGGAAGAGTTCAGCTAATTAAGTGATTCATATTAGCAACCTAAGAGTTACAGACAAACAAATACTCCCAGATAATGTATATTAATTTAATATTTTGAGTTTAGAACCTTAAAAAAAACTTCAAAAATAAATGAATTGAAACAGCCACTAATTTGTTCACTAAGCCTTTTCACTAAAAAATATAAACTGTTGCCATTTTATGTTGTTATTCACTACTTCAGATATTTTGTTTGTTTTCATGAATGCTTAGCACAAGTGTTGGCATTTCAAAGCTTTTGCGCTGAAAGATTGATAGAAGTCTTTGAAATATATTTTGTGAAATCAAGTGTTGGCTCGTTTTAATACTTGAGTATGTACTAAGTGCCAAGTGTTCAGTTGGGAGGTCCTTGCCCTCACAAAATTTATATATAAAAATGAGAGATGGACAACATAATTTAAAAGAGTAACATCTACTATGAATTATCTAACATCGTAATAAAATAGTGACTGGAAGTGGGTTATGATAGATAGGATGTTCAGAGGGTTTTCCTATGGCAATGACATTTAGCTGAGACCAGGATTGATGAAATGAGAAGGAGCTCAATATAGGTGAATATTGATCTCTACAGATGCCATAGAAAGTAATAAAGTTCTCAAGGAAATATAAGTTGGGGTGTTCATGGAATTTAGTAAAGAAGGAAAATTGTTTGAAATGAAATTGGAAAAGATAAGCAGAGTACAGATCACATAGAGTATAATCATGGTAAGCAATTCTGGATGCAGTGGCTTTATTGCACTGTGAAATGGTTTAGCTGTTTTATGAACTAAATTTTAGCAAAGTGATTCTTTTTGGAAAAACAATCTCTTTCAGATCAGGTATTTGGAGCCAATCTTGCTAATCTGTGTCAGAGAGAGAATGACACAGTGCCAAAATTTGTGAAATTATGCATCGACTATGTTGAAGAATATGGTAAGAAAATCATTTTTTTCTAAAATGTTAAGCACACCAACCCATCGTTTTGCCATCAAAATGCCTAGGGTTTTTATGATTTTGAGTGATGAAACCAAAAGTTCTCCATAATTGGGAGATGTTAAGAAAAGCATCTTGTGTGCAAAAAAACTTACGTGTTTGTACCTGTTTTAAATTAAGACTGAACATTAAAATGTTCAGTGCTTATGATTGCTTTGTATCTGGTGTTCTTTGAAGCCATTTGGAGTTGGCATTTGCTTAAAATGAAGAAGTTAGTGATTTTGAAACTGATTATTCTAAATGATTTGACAATGTAGAAGATATGAGGAGATTATGTTTACTTACTAAGAGAAAGTTCTTTGTTTATAATAAAAATGAGATATTTTAAAACTTAAAACAACTATAAAGTTATCTAATCTTTTTTATGTCATTTACTATAAAATAAGACAAACTAATTCCTATTTTGATTAATTTTAACATGTTTATAATATACTAGTTTTATATAAATTAACAGTATCTTGACTAATCACATTATATCTGTATATCTTTAAAAACATCGTGTACAATTAAAATATTTACATAATTAATAATTTCTGCCAGTTCAGATCTCATCTCTTTCTCTTTGTCAACATGGTAGTACAATTACTGTGCTACTTGCCTTTATTTAAAGTTAAATGAATAGCTTTTTAAAATTTGTACAGCATTATCATTTAATGAATATTTGAATTTTTAGGCTTAATTGGGTGAATTTCAAATGATTCTATTCCACATATAAAATGTTACTAAATTATAAATTGTTTTTATTGAACCATTATTTTAGTTGCTAGCTTGTACTAAGTTTGTCACAAGCACATATTAATATGGCAAACATTTTTAAGAGAGTATTTATAGCGTTTACATTGTAAGATGACATAGAAAAGATGGGTGGGCTGATTTTATCTATTGGCTTTCTTTACTTGTTGAACTATACCCAGCTGTTCGTAGAAGTTTATCTTAAATTGTTAGTATTTCAAGTTGAATGAAATTATTTTCTTGAGATGATTCACAATCTACATGATAAAATATAATTGTTGCTGTTTATTAAATAGAATTCAGAGTGAATCTCCACCCTTTCTCTGCCAAGTATCTAAACAATATCATTTAGGCTAATGTTAATGAATAAGAATTCTGAAACATGTGAGCATCTTTAGAAGAGGCAAACAAGTACTTTAAACATAAAAATATTATTTGTCTCTTAGGTTTGGATGTTGATGGGATATACAGAGTAAGTGGCAACCTTGCAGTGATTCAGAAACTGAGATTTGCAGTCAATCATGGTAAGGTCATAATCCCTATTGTTATATCCAAAATAATCACTCAGAGCTGTTAGAATTTAAAGTAATTTAAAATTGTTTCTATTTCTACTGTTTTTCCAGATGAGAAATTGAACTTGAATGATAGTAAATGGGAAGATATTCATGTCATCACTGGAGCACTCAAAATGTTTTTTCGAGAATTACCAGAACCACTTTTTACATTTAATCACTTTAATGATTTTGTGAATGCAATAAGTAAGTATGTAATTCTACTCCCTTTTTTTTCTAGTTGTTGAAAATCCTCTATACAGATTAAGTCACTACATTCTGGTGGGGTTTTTTGTGGGGTTTTTTTTTATCGGTTTTGCTCCAGAAATTATAAATGTGACCACCAGATGTCACTGTGTATCACCAAATAACAGGTTCCAAACTATGTCACTACTTACTATCTTTTTTTCAGAACAAGAACCAAGACAGCGAGTCACTGCTGTTAAGGACCTAATCAAACAGTTGCCAAAGCCAAATCAAGATACAATGCAGATCCTTTTTAGACATCTCAAAAGGTAAAAGTCTCAGCACAAAAGAGAAATAGTAATTAGGAAAACAAAAAATAGAACTGCATAGTTATGACACATGGTATAGTATACCCAGGAGGCCTGGTCACTCAGACCCAGGTTTAAATACCAGCTATGCTACTTACTGTCTTTGCAACTTGATAAAGAGCTCCTTTGAGCCTCAGTTCCTCATAGGTAATAGGTTTTGGTATAAAGAATACATTAAAATAGATGTTATGTGTGAAGTAATGCCTAGCAAGGGTGTGGTTGGTGTTAGAAATTGTTGTTAAATTTAATTAATATGAAGATGAGATTGGTTAATAAATGAGGACTGTTAAATCACCTTAAAATAAAGCCATCATTGCTCTAAGTTACTACATAGCTACCTTAATAACTGATTTTTTCCTTCTGAAAGAATAACCACTAGAATACTAAAATAAATGATTCAGTGAGAGATTTAAAAACAACACATAAAATGAGTAAAATTGAAAGTTTAAGCTCTGTGCTCTAATGAAATTTCCCCCCCTATCAACCTAGTGCAGTAATCTTTGTCATGTTTAAGTTTGTCTTATTTTAAATGCTAAGCTAAAATATCACATTTAAGCTTATTAGGATATGTTTAATTATACCTTCCAGCTATATTTATCCAGAAGAGCTTCACATAATATTTGAACTGAATTTTACTTGGCTAAATAGTTTATATGTACCTTCAGAAAATGAAAATTATTTCTCATTTTTAAATGCAAACTGTTTATGTTTATAACACAATTTGAAGAATTTACCTCTCTAAGATATTCTCTATTAACAATTTATTTTTCCCCCCTTAGAGTTATAGAAAATGGAGAAAAAAACCGAATGACCTATCAAAGTATAGCAATTGTTTTTGGTCCTACTTTGTTAAAGCCAGAGAAAGAGACTGGTAATATCGCAGTTCATACTGTCTACCAAAACCAGATTGTAGAATTAATTCTTCTGGAAATAAATTCCATCTTCGGACGTTGATTTCATATTGAAGACAACCTGTAGCATAGGAACCGGATTCCATCAGATTTTAAATCCTTATACATGTTGTATTTTGTTTTTGGACCAAGCAGTGACTCTTTGATTTTGCACTTTTTTTGAGGGATCAGAAGGGATTGGAAGAGTCAAAATGGGTAATAGGCCCTCATATTTGCTGCTTTGTTGCAAGGTGATAAAACTATGTTTAATTTTGTCCTGAATGTTTGCATTCCATACTCTGAATTTCAGTAAAAATAAAAACTTGCAAATCTAACCAGTCATATACACTGGATAATTTGGTAAGAAAACTACAATTTTTTTTCTCAAACTGGATAATGTAGAACTTCTTCTCATGATTTGTTAGGTTTATAGAACAATACTTACTATCAGTTATTTGAAAATCGTTCCTGGGCATTTTAAACAAAGTGAAGTATGTCTATTTTGATACCTGTGTATTTCTTTTTCAAGGTTTTTGCATGTAGTGTGGTCTAAGTGCTAAAATTTATTGTAACCCAGATATAATTCCTTGACAGAGGCTTTGTCTTTTGCTGTATTGCACAGCATCCTTATGGGATATCTTAGTTGCTTGTTTGGGCAACACACTAATACTACATAAAACACTGTGATATACTGGAGTTTAATTTAGCATACGTCAGTACAGGGTATTTTGGGGCTGTCTGTGCTACACTGATTTAGCTAACAATCCTAATTATATATAGTGCCATACTGAGTTCTTGGTATGATCCTGTGGAAACACATTATTTTATGTAAATATAGGCTGAAGACTTAATGTCCTTCAGCTTATGTATAAAGTTATGTTGTATAGCCTCAGAGTATATTCAAAGTCAACATTTCTAATCATGATATTGGTAAACTTTTCTGTGAATACTAGGTCTCCTCCCAGAATAGGTTGTTATTTGATAAAATTAACTACGCACTTTTAGTTTTTAATTACATTTACAGGCAAATCACTGTAATGCAAATGGTACTGGAAAAATACTGAGTAGACTTGCTAAATGGTAAATGCACTACAAGAGGAGCCTTTAGGTTATTTAATATGTACAGAATACATTAGAAAACAATTTATTGCCGAATTCTAACTGCAGTATGAATAGTGGAAACCTATATGTAAATTAGATGGATGTCAGAAAATGACATTGCTAAATTTGAGAATTTCTTTTTACATTACTAATGTAGATTGATTTGTATAATAAAACAGGGTTTGGAAGGTTTTGTTACAGAGAGCATGGTTTGTTGCAGATTTTTTAAAATGTATTTTTTTAGATGAACTGCTGTATATGAAATGTCTAATCTGAATAAAGAAAACTATAAGAGGTTTAGAAATTTTTTCCCATTAGAGATGTTTATTTTGTTTTTTTAATTTTTTGTTTTTGCATATACTGGTATACCTCATTTAAAAATCAACTGAATCTAATATTTTCTGTGGCAAATATATTTTCCTCATTTTACATCTTTTCTACTAGCCCCATGCCAGTACCTCTTCTCTTGTCCCCATTTTTTATTTCTTCATCAAAATTTGAAAGTGAATGATTTGTAACCAAGTCTCTTTTGCTTAGAAATTAATTTATAATTTATAGCTTGCCTTTCTTCAGAACAAATATTTTGTATGATCTATCTAAAAACCTCTCACCTGAGTTTTGTGGTAAAACTATTGTTTGTTGTTATGGTCTTGTTAAATTGATGACAAGACAAGTTACTTGATAGCTATGGGAAAGCAAATTGTTTTGGGCAGGGAGAATAAACCCCCAAGTGAGAATGTTTATTTTTGCCTAAAGATATCCATAATAATACCACATGATTTAGGACTGGCCTGTATAGTGATTGTGTGCCAGGAAAACAATCGGACTCCAATCAGTGACGTTCTTTCTCTCATTCGTTATGGACATATCAGTGATTAATATTGTCCTGTGTTTCTTCTGTCAAAGTACGTGTGTATGTGTGTAAAGTCTTAAATGTTAAGTCTATACCTAATCAATTTATTGTAATATTGTATGTACAGTAAGATTAGTGTCCTGTGTTTTCATCCTTTGTGAATTAAAATTTCTCACTTGTTTTTTTGTGGTAACAAAACCAGTAATTTTTTTGTTTCAACAGCTCGAGTTTTAGTAGAAAATATAATAAAGGCTGAAATAAGTTGTCATTGGAATTTCATTTACTAAATTTACTTCAGCATGTCATAAAAAAAGTAGTTGGAAATTGAAAGACAAATATATTCGGTATAGGATTACATTCCAGTTAAAAGAAAAATATTTAAAATTTAAAGCAATAAGAAACTTCACTGTTTACTCGAAAAAGTTAATTATGAAATATCTATGAAAAATCATGTTATCTTTTAGACAGAGGCAAATCTATAGATAATTTTTTCTTATGTGAAAAGTACAAATGGAATAATACAGCCAAACTTGAGGCTTAGGCAGATGTTATATACACATCTGTACACTATGTGTGTATAAATATGTGTGTGTGTGTGCCATTGCTTTCATACAAATGAAAATTCATCAATAATAGTATGGGTAGAGACCTGGAGACCTTTATACTATTTTTTGTTTCATCACACAATTTTTTGTAAGCCTGTAAAATTAGATATTAGATAGCAGCAGTGAGAGGGGAAAAATGTTATTCTATAATTATGCCAAAAGATTTGTTTTCCAGCTTATGGGAGAGGCTTCTAATTAAATATTTAAAGTAAACATATAGTTTCCCATGACACTAATTTCTCTAACATCTTTATGCATTAAAAAAATACACAAAGAAATATACCACACATCATTTCAGTAAAGAAGAAAATAAAAATAGTCAAACGGGTGTCATGCTCTCATGGTGTCATAAAAGTCAAATGCTCAAATATTGCATCTAAACATAGAATTGAAAATGGGTAGAAAATAAGATTTTATGTAGTTTACTGGTCTCTGAACTCCAACCATTAGCTTTAATGATCCTCTTTTACAGAAAGCATTTCTCTGGTGCAATCTAGAAAAGGTGTTAAATAGGGACTTTAGCAGCCCATATGTTACAGTCCTGGAGGAGGGACAGAGTTGTTTTTTTAAACAGTATTCCAATATAACTAACACAGTCCTGTTAAATGCAGCTTTAGTTTGAAACAAACAAACAAACAAAAATGGTAAAGGGTGCTGCAAAACAAAAGCAACACTCTTACAATAATGACAAATTGGAATCTATTGGAAATGCACAAGCTGTAAACCCAGGCCAGGCAGTCAGACTTTGTATTCTAGAGATGGGGGAGGTACAGAATGCCTAATGAGACATTCTGTAACTACTAACGGCAAGGCAGTTCTCCTGGGGAATCTCAATTAGTCTTCTCAACTGAAGTTTTGTGGATCAGTGGTGGCTGTAAATATATTCAGCTGGATTGAGCTTTTATAAATTAGCTTTATGTGAATGTAGCACTTAAATGAACTCTTTCATTTCCTTCATTGCTTCCCTTCTCCCACAGGGGAAAAAAAAGGAAAGAAAAGAGCACTTTCATGGTACTTTCATAAACAGAGCACTTGTAGAACAAGGTAACAGTTTAACAAACCACTACCATATGGATTTAGAAAAGTCTGGTTCCTCACTTTTTCTCATCAACTCTCCGCCCCCCTTTATTTTACTTCCTCTCTTGATGTTTTCAGAAAAGAAGTTTTGGTTAAGATTTTTAATTATTAATTCTGGTAGCCAAATCTTTTACATGGTTCTAATGCTTGTACTCACACTGCAAATAGCACTGAAACTTGTGATGTTGTCATGAACCTAGTAATGCTGATGAAATCTATACTGCCATCAAAACGACCAATGATACTATGTACAAATTCTTATTAGCAGGGCCTTTGCAGAGAGAGAAATCAAAACCACTGTGACATCATGGTAGAGTACCTGGTGGAGATTCAGCATAGCATTCAAGACCTCCTTCCTTTTGGGCATTTTGAGAGATTATTTATATTTAGTCAAGATGCTGCAGATAAGCTGCCAGGCGGCGTGTGAGAATTAATCAGCGGGCACTCAAGAAGATGTTTTCAGAAAAGTAGCCTTTATTGCAGATTGCACTAGTGCCATGACTCAGGGGAGTCAGTCTCTAAATCAGGGGTCCTCAAACTACGGCCCGCGGGCCACACAAATACAAATATTGTATTTGTTCCCGTTTTGTTTTTTTACTTCAAAATAAGATATGTGCAGTGTGCATAGGAATTTGTTTATAGTTTTTTTTTAAAACTATAGTCTGACCCTCCAACGGTCTGAGGGACAGTGAACTGGCCCCCTGTTTAAAAAGTTTGAGGACCCCTGCTCTAAATCCTGAGTGATGAATATGGACCAGGGGTGGGCAAACTTTTTGACTCAAGGGCCACAATGGGTTCTTAAACTGGACCGGAAGGCCGGAACAAAAGCATGGATGGAGTGTTTGTGTGAACTAATACATGTTAACACTGCTGCTGGTGAAGGAGCGGAGGGGAGAGCAAGAGAACCCTCCACTCTTTCGGCTCCGCGGGCCGGATAGAACAGCCGACCAGGCCGGATCCGGCCCGTGGGCGGTAGTTTGCCCACGGCTCGAAGCTTTCCCTTTATAAGCTTTAGTTCCTTTGTCCCCCAAATATGGGTCAGGCTTCCGGACCCTTCATGGGCTTTGAAGCCCCCTGTGAGTTGGGATGGGGGAAGTGAAACTCCCCCGCCCCCCTCCTCAGCACTGCGCCAACCCCTCCAGAGATTGTATATGGTTCATGGTTTATAGCCTCTATAAAATGGGAGTATTCCAGAAAACAGGTTTTGCAAGGCAGGACAGTATTACAGATAAGAAGGGAGTTTGATAAGAATGGAATTTATTGGCAAGCAAGAGTGTGCGTCAGAAGGCAGGTTACTAACACAGATTCAGATAGCTAGCCCCCCAAATGTCTTGTTTTTCCCTTCAAAGAGAAATGGGAATCTTACACACTGAAGTAAAAACAGTCTCATCAATTGATAAAGCCGGACTAGTAGGGACCCTCGCATTCACAGTTTTGTTTTATGGAGGCCCAGAATTATTGTGAATGCTTAAGGCCATTTGGTCAGTTAGTGGCACAAGATGATAAGCTTAAGGCTGAAAGGGATGAAATATCTTTTTTTTTTTTAAATATATTTTATTGATTTTTTTACAGAGAGGAAGAGAGAGAGATAGAGAGTCAGAAACATCGACGAGAGAGAAACATCGATCAGCTGCCTCCTGCACATCTCCTACTGGGGATATGCCCACAACCCAGGTACATGCCCCCGACCGGAATCGAACCCGGGACCCCTCAGTCCGCAGGCCGACGCTCTATCCACTGAGCCAAACCGGTTTCGGCGGGATGAAATATCTTAATTAGTTATGTTATTGCTATTTTAAGTTTGTGATCAACTTAAGTAAAGCATATTCTGGCATGTTCAAATAATATCGTTTTAGAAAGAAACAAGTAACTTGTCTACATTATGGGCATCTGTTTTTAAGCTCATTTTTACTTATGTGGCATATTAAACTTCTATTATCTTTTAAAATATATTAGCACACCTATGATGAGGTTGACAGAGGTTTGGTATTGCTTTCTGCTTTAGTTCTAATTGTATAGATAGTAAGCCAGCATTCTTCTCCCTCTCCTGGCAAATAATCAGACTTAAGTGATTCTATTTCTACTCATTGACATTCCTGGGTGGGCCATTGTGTACATTAATCTCTACTTAATATGGATATCTGCTTTCACTTGTGTTCTAGAACTCTGCTGTCCATCACTGCAGCCACCATTTAAATTGTAGCAATTTAAATTTTATTAAAATTAAATGTTAAAAATTCAGTTAGTCACAGTAGCCACATTTCAAATGTTCAGTAGTGACATATTGGATAGTGCATTTCCATCCTCAGAAAGTTCTGGACAGTACTGTACTAGAAGGTTGGTTATGAGGAATAAGCAATTACAAAATGCAAAATTATTTTTAAAAATACCTGACCTATAAAAACCTGTTATAATATTTCATAATTCTCATGCTTATCTCTTAAGTATATGACACAAGAAGATCTTAAAAGCAAAGAGAGATACATTTTTTATAGTAGGCCTGCCGACTTTGAATATTTATCCTGCTGTATGCTCTCATATTGGGGGTTGGAAGGGTGTTAAATGTGATTTCACTTTCAAATACCTCTACCATCAAAATGCTTGCAATTTGGTGTAAACTAGTTCAAAACTGTGGCTTTAAAAAACCTTGGTTGACATTGTTCTCTGGGAAATTTAGGAATTCTTTACTATGAGATAACATTTCTGAAGTTTATGTCACAGTATTCTTAGATTTAGATTTCAAGAATTTTCAGTTGGGTAGGAAAGATTTTCTGAAATGACACCCTGTATGAAGTAGTGGATATGTTGAAGAACTACATGCAACATTTATCTTTAAATGGGAGCTGAAATATAGCCATGGATACAAGGAAATTGTTGGTAATCTGAAAGTGCATCAATAGGTCTGCACATGATTTCACCAGCTGCCTACTAAAGTACAGACTGAGACATGGAATATAGATCCCATAGAGTGATGATGATGATGAATGTTTTTTGTTTTTATCAAAATGATTTTCTACACTAATAAAAGACAAAGATGCTAATTGACCATACCTTCGCTACGCCCAAGCCATGCCCACCAGCCAGTCAGAGCGATTGTATGCAAATTAACCCAACCAAGATGCCAGCCGGCAGGCAAGCAGGAGGCTTGGTTGCCCCAGTGATGGAGGAAGCCAAGCTTCCCGCCTGCCATCCCCGCTGTAGCCTCCGCTCAAGGCAACAAAGTTTCAATTATAGAAGCTAAATAAATCCCAGATACCTGCTTCCAGCCAGCCTCCACTGGGAGCTTGGGTGGCTGGGGGCTGTGGCCAGTCTGCAAACAGCCATCAGCCCCTCACCCAGGCTGGCCAGGCACCCTAGCGGGGACCCCCACCCTGAAGGGGGTGTGGCCAGCCTAAAAACGGCCCTCAGCCCCTCACCCAGGCTGGCCAGGCATACCAGCGGGACCCCCCACCCAGATCCGGGACACTCTTCAGGGCAAACCAGCTGGCCCCTACCCATGCACCACACCTCTATCCTATATAATAAAAGGGTAATATGCAAATTGACCCTAATAGCAGAGCAACCGGGAATCACTGATCACTATGACACACACTGACCACCAGGGGGCAGACACTCAATGCAGGAGCTGCCCCCTGGTGGTCAGTGTGCTCCCACAGGGGGACCTCTGCTCAGCCACAAGCCAGGCTGATGGCTGGCAGTACAGCGGTGGTGGCGGGAGCCTCTCCTGCCTCAGCAGTGCTAAGGATGTCCGATTGCAGCTAGGCCTGCTCCCTGCTGGCAAGTGGACATCCCCCGAGGACTCCCGGGCTGCCAGAGGGATGTCTGACTGCCAGCTTAGGCCCAATCCCCCCGGGGAGCGGGCCTAAGCCAGCCGTTGGTCATTCCCTTAGGGGTCCCAGACTGCGAGAGGGCACAGGCCAGGCGGAAGGACCCTCCAGAGTGCACAAATTTTTGTGCACCGGGCCTCTAGTTTATTATAAGGCTCCCAGGCCAAATTCTTTCAGAGCTGGTACTTTTACGCATTGTTGACACACAGAATGCTCTGGTTGAAGAAGATGCTACTGATGTATTTTCAACCCTATTGTAAAGGCTTTCTATTAATAATTTCCATTAAAATTCTGTTTCTAAAATAATCTATTAAAATTCCTAGATAGGTGGTGTAGTAGTTCCTATTGACACAGTTCAGACTTAAGCCGTTCATAAGATGAAAAAGCTTTGCCATCTAGTAAAATTAACTTACAAACTCTTGTCCCATCTTCTCATTGAAACAAATACTTTTTTTCTGTGTCGTTTCTTCTTTTGCCTTCCTTTTATCTTCCTTCCCCTCCCTAGCTCAGCAGTTCATGTTTACATTAGACCAGCGGTTTTCAACCTGTGGTGCTCGAACGACCCTTTCACAAGGTTCACCTAAGACCATCCTGCATATCAGATATTTACATTATGATTCATAACAGTAGCAACATTACAGTTATGAAGTAGCAACAAAAATAATTTTATGGTTGGGTCACAACATGAGGAACTGTATTTAAAGGGCCAGAAGGTTGAGAACCACTGCATTAGGCCATCAGATGAATGATTACTCACAGAGACTGTATTGGGATTTATTGAGGCCCTTGTGACCATGTTCCCTAGAGAGGGTGGACTTAAAAATGAATCAAAGCCAACACTGCTCTGCTTAGAAGGAAACTAAATCTTTTTGGGGTCAGGGGGTATTCAGTATCTTTGGATCACATAGTTTTGACTATGAGGTTCCCTGAATAGGGAACCAGATCTGATGTAATGTTTCTGACATCTGGCTACATTTTGTAGCTGCCTACCGATTATGTCCCTGTCTCCCAACCTGTTATATTAACCAAATTGATTGCCTGAACATTGTAGGTAACAATGACTGAACCTTCTTACCCATCTTATCACTCTCATAAGTGCTTGTTCATTTGGCATTAATGGTTCCACAAAGCCGGTATCAGACAATATGAAATTATTATTTTAAATAATGGGTATTATTGAAACATCTCCCACTGAATAAGAGGTTGGGAAGATACTTTAATATTAACAGTATGCTAGTATCCCATTCAACAAATTCAGTGAATTTGTTTTAGGTGTTTAAGCATAGTGTTAATTCCCAAGGATACAATGGTAAACAAAACAATTCCTGCTTTCATGTTTTCAGTCTTGTGATGTCAAATAGTACATATATAATTCTGACATATTCCCATACTGAGTGAACTCAAAATGGTCAGTCTCTAGTTTTGTTAGTGTGCCTTTCAAATCAGCTACTCATGTTGTGGTCATGCCAGCCTTCTGAGATTGAGCTAAGATATATTGGTACATAATTGAGTAGCATGTGTTGAGAATGACATAATTCTTGAGTACTTGTTGGGTTGAAGTAAGACAGGTTTGTCAAATAAATACAAGAAATGTTGAGGCTTTGATAAAGCATGGTTTCAATTGATGAAGACCTGATTTTAAATAGCAGATGGATCATCCTGGCATGAAACAATAACATGTGAAGTAGTACATTCTCAATAAAGTGCTAGGAAAAGCACAGATTTAACAACATAGTAATGGTGACATTAGTAACCCACATCATACTTCCTGTATTAAAATTAAGTATACGAAGGATTCTGGGAACATGGTGCAGTGACAATATAGTTTCTTAAATTTCCACTAAAACAACAACATAATGACAATGATCACAAAACTAGGTAACAAGGTATCCTCACAGCCCCCAAAATATGACCAGGTGGGGAGAAAGCACCAGCAGCTTCAAGATTGGCAATGATGTTGCTGTCTGTGAGCGAGTAGCAAGAAAGAAGCAATAGGGTACTTCTGGTAGACCTGAAACAGAACTGCAGTACAACCATCAAGAATGAAGAGGCTGCCAAAGACAAGTATCACATGATCTCACTTTTATGTGGACTCTAATGAGCAAAGTAAACTGATGAACAAAAAAGATCCAGAGATATTGAAACATGCAACAGACTGAGATTTTTCATAGGGAAGGCGTGAGGGTAGGGACAGAAGAGATTAACCAATGAACTTATATGCATATATGCATAACTCATGAACAGACAATAGTGTGGGGAAGGCCTGGGGAGGGAATGGGAGCAGGGTGGAGAGGGTCAATGGGGAAGACACAAAAGGGACATGTAATACTTTGAAAAATTAAGCCCTTAGGGCAGTGATGGTGAACCTTTTGAGCTTGGCGTGTCAGCATTTTGAAAGACCCTAACTTAACTCTGGTGCTGTGTCACATATAGAAATTTTTTGATATTTGCAACCATAGTAAAACAAAGACTTATATTTTTTATATTTATTTTATATTTTTAAATGCCATTTAACAAAAATCAACCAAAAAAATGAGTTCGCGTGTCACCTCTGACACACGTGTCATAGGTTCGCCATCACTGCCCTAGGGATTCTCAAAACCTCTCTCCCTTCCAGGACGACACCTCACATTGAAAAGTTGCTGAGAGTAGAATCAAAATTGGACAGGATAGGGCCAATAGACAAAAGAGATCATCTAGATCAAAGTGGGAAAGGTAAGTTAGAGCCAGGAAACCCCAGGAATCAAGCTGTCATATTTTTAACACAATACAAAAACAAGAATGAATCTGTGAAGTTAACAAAGCTTCCCTGAATTCTGTCTTCAAAGTTCAGGAAAGTTAATTTTACATAGAAACAAAGTAATAGAATCAAGGTCAAATTCCATATAAAATATTAAGAAAAAAAGAACAAGGAACAGAATAACATTCCTATGGACACTGGAAGCATGCCAGAAACATCCCCATGAAAGAAAACTATGTCCTATTATTCCAAAACGAGGCCTGGTGCAAGAAATTTGTGCACGGGTAGGGTCCCTAGGCCTGGCCAGCAATCAGGGCCAATCGGGGCCTTCTAGCTACAAGCCGGGGCCTCCCTTTGCTCTGTGCCACCCCGTGGCGGTCAGCGCACACTATAGCAAGCAATCGAACTCCCAAGGGGACAATTTGCATATTAGGCATATATATATGCCTAATATATATATATATATATATATATACACACACACACACAAACACACACACACACATATACATACATACATACATACATACATACATACATACTCAGGTCTATAGGAAACGCTATAAGACCTGAAAGGACAATATAGATCTGATTATAAGAACTAAGAAACAAGATGGCAAAACTCAGTAAAGAATTATAAACATTTCAGAATTGTAAACAGAAACATAACCAATAAATAGATAATGCCTTAAAATAAATCTAAAGTGTAAAAATTTTAAATAAAAATGAAAGGTTTAAAGATTGTTAAATTAAAAAGTGGCATTGAAGATAGGCAAAAAATCAAATATAGGATAGTAGTTCATAAAAAAGAGAAGGCAAGCAAAAGACATTATTAAGACTTTCCTGAAATTAGAAAATAAATTTATGTACGGGAAGCACACCAAATAACTAACATTGACCTAAAATGACCAATATCAAGACATTCCAGTGAAATTACTGGACTGTAAAGGAAAGCAAGCAAACCTTTTGAGCATCTGTTTAAAAAGGGCATGTTTGTAAGGGAAAATATTAATTAGATTATCAGAACTTTTAACAGCAACACTCTATTCCAGATGAAAATGGAGCAATGTACTTAAGATTCTCAAGGGAAGTCCGTCAAGGATTTTCTAACAAAATAGACTTTCAAGCATAAAAGGGACAAATTATCAGCATTTATGGATTCAAAAATACTTCATGACACCATCTTTAAGAATCATTACAGAATGAGTTTCAGGCTGTCAAAATGTCTTAGAGTCATCAGCATAAGGACTGGCAGTTTGAGCATTAAATATTTTATTGATTATAGAAATTAGAGTACAGTAAATGAGGGCCAACAGGGAGACTGTGTAGTCCTTAAAAGCCACATAGGCCCTTACAAATAAAGATTTAGTGCAATTTTTACAACAGAAGGATGAGAATATATGCAAAATTTTTTAATGTTTTCAGCAATCATATTCTGACTGTGTATGTAATGGGAAATAAAACAAATGAGTATTTCTGCGATATTCTATACCCTGAGCCCTTGAGAATCAGGATTCTCATAATGGAAGAAAAGAGCCACAGCTGTAATAAGTAAAAACTGTAGTCTTAATTTGGATTGGTAGTATCAGTATGAAGTCATAAGATAGTTTATGTATCTATATGTATGTATGCATACTCTATTAACTGTCCATGAAAAAGACCTAGAAAAATGAACCACCCAGGGAATATCTCTACCACCTACATTTTGATCTTGAAATGTAATTTCTCATTAAAAGAAACAAAGGTTTTAGAGAGATGGCTGATTCCATGTGTGGGACAGGAAATGTACAAGACCCAGAGGATTTTATCATAGCAGATATCAAATACTACTAGGATCTTGTCAAAAAGATCGGGAGGGAACTTGAAAAGGATTCCCAGTGGTCAAAATAGAATAGTAGAGCTTCAACAATGAGCATGATTGCAGTGAATTGAGACCCATTAATATCTTTTAACCCTTGAATTCATAATGATATTTTAAAAGATAATCACCTTAAGAGGAAGTTAGGGAACCAATTAATATCTGCAGTAAAGGTAGTAAATAAAGGGAAGGGAGCATTTATTCTGTCTTTTCTGCTTGCACTTGGGTAACCAAATGGCAGAAGAAGGAAAATATCTCTATGTAGAAGTATTCCAACTAATAATTGAAATGAAGTAATATAATGTTACCCATTTTATTTCCCCATTGAGTTAACAAATATAAGTATTAAGCATCAGTGGCTACTAGCATCATAAAAAGAGAAGTAACTAGATAATCCATGCTTCTTGAAAGAACACATAGTCAAACAATCTTATAACTTGAGAGTTTAAAAGTAAATAGTACCATGAATTCCTGGGAAAGTATAGAAATGTGAGATTTCAAGTGTACAGTTAATGAGAGGCAGAGGGGGAAGAGAAAGAAGCTGGTATGCTTGCATAGAAAGCCCACTGAAGAACACAGATTCCAGATGATGAACTAAATTTGACTATGTGGAGCATATAATCAAAGTGATCATACAACAGTTCAAGTTTATAAAAATATCAGAGGTTTAAATTCCCCATGAGCTTTTTAAAAAAGCTAGTTAACAAAAAGTGCCTTAAAACTATATGTAGATCAAGAAGTACAAAAGGGAGAACCAAGATGGCGGCATAGGTTAATGCCGGAGTTTGCTGCTTTGAACAACTACTTCAAAAGTGAAACCAAAAAACAGAAGGGACATCACCCAGAACCACTGGAACGCTGGCTGAGTGGAAGTCCTACAACTAGGAGGAAAGAGAAACGCATACGGACACTCAGAGGAGGCGCAGTGCTGAAGTCAAATTCTGAGGTGCGGAGTGCGTGCACGGAGCGGGCTGGCGGCAGAGGGCGCGGTTGTTGTTTTCAATCGGGAGGGAGTCGCAGACTCTGAGCTCCAGATACAGGCGAGTCTTAAGGGACCCAGACTCAAACGGGAGAAGCGAGACTGTCTGGCTTCGGTCAGAGCGAGTGCAGCTTTCTCTCTGAGGTTTGCAGCCGTTGCTGGGACTCAGAGAGGCAGAGCCCCTGGGGACAGGACTGAGAGCGGCCATAACTGCTCTCTCTGGCCCACCCTGTTGATCCTGTGCGACCCGCCCCGCCCAAGCCCTGCACAGAGGCATTTGCCGGATAGCCTCAGGCAAAGGCTAGATTAGCACCTCCCTAGAGGACAGAAGTTCTCTCACTGCAGACACAGCTGATTCTCATAGCCACTTGGCCTGGAGGTCAAACCCTCCCTGGTATTAGCTACAACAATCAAGGTTTATAAGACTGCGCACAAAGACCACTAGGGGGTGCACCAAGGAAGCATAACAAAATGCGGAGACAAAGAAACAGGACAAAATTGTCAATGGAAGATATAGAGTTCAGAACCACACTTTTAAGGTCTCTCAAGAACTGTTTAGAAGCCGCCAATAAACTTAATGAGATCTACAAGAAAACTAATGAGACCCTCGATCTTATATTGGGGAACCAAATAGAAATTAAGCATACACTGACTGAAATAAAGGATAATATACAGACTCCCGACAGCAGACCAGAGGAGCGCAAGAATCAAGTCAATGATTTGAAATGCGAGGAAGCAAAAAACACCCAACCGGAAAAGCAAAATGAAAAAAGAATCCAAAAATGCGAGGATAGTGTAAGGAGCCTCTGGGACAGCTTCAAGCGTGCCAACATCAGAATTATAGGGGTGCCAGAAGATGAGAGAGAGCAAGATATTGAAAACCTATTTGAAGAAATAATGACAGAAAACTTCCCCCACCTGGTGAAAGAAATGGACTTACAGGTCCAAGAAGCGCGGAGAACCCCAAACAAAAGGAATCCAAAGAGGACCACACCAAGACACATCATAATTAAAATGCCAAGAGCAAAAGATAAAGAGAGAATCTTAAAAACAGCAAGAGAAAGAAACTCAGTTACCTACAAGGGAATACCCATACGACTGTCAGCTGATTTCTCAACAGAAACTATGCAGGCCAGAAGGGAGTGGCAAGAAATATTCAAAGTGATGAATACCAAGAACCTACAACCAAGATTACTTTATCCAGCAAAGCTATCGTTCAGAATTGAAGGTCAGATAAAGAGCTTCACAGATAAGGAAAAGCTAAAGGAGTTCATCACCACCAAACCAGGATTATATGAAATGCTGAAAGGTATCCTTTAAGAAGAGGAAGAGGAAGAAAAAGGTAAAGATACAAATTATGAACAACAAATATGCATCTATCAACAAGTGAATCTAAGAATCAAGTGAATAAATAATCTGATGAACAGAATGAACTGGTGATTATAATAGAATCAGGGACATAGAAAGGGAATGGACTGACTATTCTTGGGGGGGAAAGGGGTGGGGGAGATGCGGGAAGAGACTGGACAAAAATCGTGCACCTATGGATGAGGACAGTGGGTGGGGAGTGAGGGCAGAGGGTGGGGCGGGAACTGGGAGGAGGGGAGTTATGGGGGGGAAAAAAAGAGGAACAAATGTAATAATCTGAACAATAAAGATTTAATTAAAAAAAAAGAAACAAACAAAAAAAAAAGAAGTACAAAAAAGGCTTACAACCCCAGCAAGTAAAATTATGCTTCAAATAGGGAAGCATAAAATAAATAATGTGGAGATGTGATAACAGAACCAAGAAAAGCAATGAAAAGTCTTAAATGACTATCTGCAGGACCAGACCAATCACATGCTCCTGCTTCTTGAAAAACCTGCAGATGGAATTCAAGAGTATATGTTGATAAGTTTGAAATCTCAAAATATACCATCTCCCCCCCCCCCCCCAAATTAAGAAAAAAATGGGCTGGTCAATGAAAGGAATGCTATAAATACAATCCTGGATTCAGCAAAGCCTTTTACAAAATTGCACACAATGTCCTGTGGATAAAGAGAAAAAAATAACAACTTTTAGAGTAACAACCAGCTGTTAAATAGTGTGACCAATTAGAGCCAAATGTGGGTGCTGTGAAGAACCAATGACTGTCTAGGAGGCGGAGCTTTTGACACTGATTGGCATTGGAATCGACCAATCAGAACCAAATGTGGGTGCTGTGAAGAACCAATGGCTGCCTAGGAGGTGGAGTTTCTGACACTGACTGCCATAGAAACCAACCAATCAGCTTGGTGTTAAGCTTGGTGATATAACAATATCTTTGAGTGACCTTAAATTTTGCCTTAGTAACATGTTTAAATTTTTTATTAATAACTTAAAGCATAAACATCTGCAGATAATATACTAGTAGAACGGAGAATATTAAGCAACTAGAGGCCCGCTGCATGAAATTTGTGCATGGAGGGTGGTTCTCTCAGCCCAGCCTGCACCCTCTCCAATTGGACATCCCTCTCGCAATCTGGGACGGCTGACTCCTAACTGCTCACCTGCCTGCCTGCCTGATTGCCCCTAACGGCCCTCCCCTGCTGGCCTGATCTCGCCCCAAACTGCCCTCCTCTGCTGTCCAATATGGTTCTGATTGGTCGGTTTCTATGCCAGTCAGGTCAAAAGCTCTGCCTCCTAGGCAGCCCCACAGCACCCACATTTGGTTCTGATTGGTCGGTGTCTATGCCAGTCAGCGTCAGAAGCTCCACCTCCTAGGCAGCCATTGGTGTCCCACAGCCCCCAGATTTGGTTCTGATTGGTTGGTTTCTATGGCAGTCAGTGTCAGAAACTCCACCTCCTAGGCAGCCATTGGTTCTTCACAGCACCCACATTTGGTTCTGATTGGTCGGTTCCAATGCCAATCAGTGTCAAAAGCTCCGCCTCCTAGACAGTCATTGGTTCTTCACAGCACCCACATTTGGCTCTAATTGGTCAGTTCCTATGCCAGTCAGTGTCAAAAGTTCCGCCTCTTAGACAGCCATTGGTTCTTCACAGCACCCATATTTGGTTCTGATTGGTTGGTTCCTATGCCAGTCAGCATCTCTGGGCCTATCTCCAGGCCTGATCAGAGAGGCGGGGCTGAACAGCAGCCCCGGAGGTCCAGCTGCTGGCAAAGCCCAAAAAGAAAGAGGGAGAGAAAGAGAGAGGCAAGTACTGATCAACAGCTGCCACTGAGGCTGTGGATCATACTCTGCCTCTCTCTCTGGGTCTCAGCCCTCTGGGCAGTCAGTGCTGGGTTGCCAGGCTGCACCAGGCAGTCAGTGCTGTGTAGCTATGGCAACCCAGCACTGACTGAAGGACTTCTGGGTTGGTCAGCCTTAGGTCATGATCAGTTGTTACAGCCCTGGGTTTTTATACATTAGGATATGGCTGACATAATCAATATACAAAATTATATGAATAGACATGTTTCTGGCTGCAGCAGATTAACTTGTATCAAATGAACCCTCCAGCTAAGAATTAGAGGAATGGGTATTGTTTTAAAAACCACTATTATTGAAGTATATTGCACTCATTTTGAGTGTGCAGTGTAATTAGTTTTGACAAATATATACACCTGTGTAAACCACTACCACATGAAGACAAAGAATGAAATGCCATCATCCTCAGAAGTTCCATGTGCTCCTTTTCAGCCAATATCTGTCCTCCACACCTGATGCCAGGCAACTACAGATGGGCTTTCTATACAGACTAGATTTGACTTTTCTGGAGGTTCATGTAAATGTAGCCACACTGCATATGTTCTTTTCTGTCCAACTTCTTTGACTCAGCATAATGCTTTGTGATTCACCCAGGTGTGTATTATAGTCTTTTTACAGCTGAGTACCATTCCATATTGCAATTTGTTTATTCCACATTCATCTCTTGAAATTCATTTTTGTGGGGAGAGAAAATTTATTGGAAAGGAGGCATAAGGAGTGATAAAATGTGCCATATTTTGATAAGGGTATGGGTTATATATTTGTCAAAGTTTATCAAACTATTCAATTAAGATCTCTATGTTTCTCTGTATATAAATTATGCCCCAATTAAAAAAAGAGGATGTGTTTCAAATTTTATTTATTTTTAATAAATCTTTATTGTTCAGATTATTACAGTTGTTCCTCTTTCCCTCCACCCCCCATAGCTCCTTTCCACCTGGTTCCCACCCCACCCCATGCCCTTACCCCCCACCCCCACTGTCCTCGTCCATAGGTTTACAATTTTTGGCCAGTTTCTTCCCTCACCCACCACACCCCCTTCCCCCTGAGAATTGTCAGTCCACTCCCTTTCTATGACCCTGATTCTATTATATTCACCAGTTTCTTCTGTTCATCACATTTTTTATTCACTTGATTTTTAGATTCACTTGTTGATAGATATGTATTTGTTGTCACTTTGTTGTTCATACTTTTTATCTTTACCTTTTTCTTCTTCTTCCCCTTCTTAAAGAATACCCTTCAGCATTTCATATAATACTGGTTTGGTGGTGATGAACTCCTTTAGATTTTCCTTATCTGTGAAGCTCTTTATCTGACCTTCAATTCTGAATGATAGCTTTGCTGGGTAGAGTAATCTTGGTTGTAGGTTCTTGCTATTCATCACTTTGAATATTTCTTTCCACTCCCTTCTGGCCTGCATAGTTTCTGTTGAGAAATCAACTGACAGTCGTATGGGTACTCCCTTGTAGGTAACTGACTTTTTTTCTCTTGCTGCTTTTAAGATTCTTTGTCTTTTTCCCTTGGCATTTTAATTATGATGTGTCTTGGTGTGGTCCTCTTTGGATTCCTCTTGTTTGGGGTTCTTTGCGCTTCCTGGACTTGTAAGTCTATTTCTTTCACCAGGTAGGGGAAGTTTTCTGTCATTATTTCTTCAAATAGGTTTTCAATATCTTGCTCTCTCTCTCTCTTCTTCTGGCACCCCCGTAATTCAGATGTTGGTATGCTTGAAGTTGTCCCAGAGGCTCCTTACACTATCTTCATATTTTTGGATTCTTTTTTCATTTTGCTTTTCCAGTTGGGTGTTTTTTGCTTCTTCATATTTCAAATCTTTGACTTGATTCTTGAGGTCCTCTAGTTTGCTGTTGGATCTCTGTATATTATTCTTTATTTCAGTCAGTGTATACTTAATTTCTAATTGGTCCTTTTTCATATCCTTGAGGGTCTCACTAAATTTCTGGAGGTTTCTAAAAGATTCTTGAGTAACCTTATAACTGTGGTTTTGAACTCTATATCTTGTAGTTTGGTTTCCTCCTTTTCTTTCGTTTGTGACATGTTTCTTTGTCTCCGCATTTTGGCTGCTTCCCTTTGTTGATAGAGTGGCTTTGTGTGCTAGTTGTCCTATAGGGCCTAGTGGCTCAACCTCCCCAATCACCTGAGTTGGACACTCTTGGTGCACCTCTTTGTGGGCTGTGTACACAGTCTTGTTGTAGATAAGCCTTGATTGTTGTTGGTATCATTTTGAGGGATTGACCACCAGGCCAATTGGCTGTGAGGACCAGCTGTGTCTACAATGGGAGAACTGCTCTTCTGGAGACACCCTTATGGGGCAGGACTTGCTTCAGTGGGGCTCACTGAGTCTGCCCCTTGAGTGTGTCTCTTATGGATGTGGATGTGAAAGTTTTAATCATGTATGGTCTCACTCTGACCACTAGGTACACTGGCTCTTGGTTCTTCCAGGAGGTGCAAAGTCAGCCACTGCCTGAGGCCACTCAGCAGGAGCTACAGAGACATCTGCAGATTCCTCCTGTTTGTATCGGGTTTGGAAGTGTCCAGACAAGGCCCAGCTGTGAAGCAATGCAGGCTGCTGTCAAGCCTCAGGCCTTCTTTTGGAAGCTTTGGAGCTCTCTGACCCAACTGCAGTTTGTTAGGTTTTAGGCAGTGAAAGCACAGGCCATTCATATGCAAAAGCCACTGTGCACAACTTGGGTGTGGTTGTAAATTGGGTGGGGCAGAGTCTCAGGGAATCACTGGGGTGGAGCAAACTGCAATGGCTGCCAGTCAGCCCTGCACTGAAGAGGTCCCAAGGTCCTCATGTCTCTTCGTTCCACACCCCGTGCAGGAACAATGATCACTGCAAGCACCTCTATGAGAAAGCCACCCTCATGTTCTGGCCCAATGCCAGACAGTCCAGTTTCTCCCCGTATGAGGCTGGGTACCCAGAGTCTCGCCCAGAACTGGAGTCTATGCAATTAGGAGCTTGTATCTCCCTCCTGATTGAAAAAGACAACAGCGCACCCAGTTGCCAGCTTGTTTCCACACACGCCTCTGTACCTCTGCACTTCCGCACCTCGGCACCTCCTACCTGCTTCAATCCGCTTTTCTCTTTCCTTCTAGTTGTTGAAGTTCTACTCAGCCAGCCTTCCCGTTGTTCTGGATGATATACGTTTTGTCTTTTAGTTGTATTTTTGATGTGGTTGTGGGAGGCAGCAAGTATAAGTGTGTACCTATGCTGCCATCTTGGTTCCTTCTCTGTTTCAAATTTTAAAAAGAAACTCACTCTGCTGGACTGTAGCATCATCCAGAACATCTAACTCACAATTTTTATGTTCATTGTTTGCCATTTAACAAACAAAACACTCAGAGGATAAAGCAATAATTGACCAAAATCAGTAAAAAAAAAACCTCACACAAACAAAAACCAGTTACACATGAGCTCCTAATTGGAATTGTCTTGTTTTACAAAAGTTGTGGTAAGTATGTTCAAGATAACAAATGAAAAGATTGAGAATTTCAGCAGAGAACTAGAAATTATGGTAAGATTCAAATGAAAATTCTGGGACTGAAAAATACCTTAACTGAAATTAAGAATTTAGTAGATGAGTTTACAGATTAAATACAGCTAAAGAGAGAACTGAACAGAAGATATGTCAAAAGAAAATATTCAGACTGAAACTCATTGAGACAAAAGGGTAGCAAATAAAGAATTGAACAGAGGGGGGGTTCAAGATGGCAGCAGAGTAGGTAGATCTTGCAACTCCTCCCAGAACCAAACTGGAAATTAACACCAAAATTGGGGAACTATCACCCTGACTTACCAGCTAAAGACTTTCAGGTTGGTCAGCCTTTGATTGTGATCGGTCGTTACAACCCTGGGCTTTTATATATTAGGACTAGAGGCCCGGTGCACAAAAATTTGTGCACTGGCGGGAGGGCGGGGTGTCGCTCAGCCCCACTTGTGCCCTCTCACAGTCTGGGACCCCTTGGGAGATAATGACCTGCTGGCTTAGGCCCGCTCCCAGGTGGCAGAGGGCAGGCCCAATCCCTAGGTGCAGCCCCTGGTTGGGCTCAGAGCAGGGCCGATTGGGGAGTTGGGGCGCCACCCCCTGTCACGCACAGAGCAGGGCGGATCAGGAGGTTGCGATGCCACCCCCAGTCACACTCAGGGTAGGGCCAATTGGGGGGTTGGGGCACCACCCCCTGTCACACTCAAGGCAGGGTCCATGGGGAGGTTGCGGTGCCACCCCCTGTCACACACAGAGCAGGGCCAATCAGGGGGTTAGGGCACTGCCCCCTGTCACGCACAGAGCAGGGCCAATCAGGGTGGTTGGGGAGCTCACCCCTGTCACGCACAGAGCAGGGCCGATCAGGAGGTTGGGGAGCTGCCCCCTGTCACGCACAGAGGAGGGCCCATCAGGGGGTTGGGGAACTCCGCCTGTCACGCACAGAGTAGGGCCAATAGGGGAGTTAGGGCACCACCCCCTGTCACACACAGAGCAGGGCCGATCAGGGGGTTGGGGAGCTCCCCCTATCAGACACAGAGCAGGGCCGATCTTGGGGTTGGGGCGCCTTCCCCTGTCATGAACAGAGCAGGGCGGATAAGGAGGTTGTGGCCCTGCTCCCTGTCACACACAGAGTCGCAGGGCAATCAGGGGGTTTGGGCGCTGCCCCCTGTCACACTGCTCCAGGGACCCGGAGGCCTCGTGGCTCTGCTGATCCCAGTGCTGGGAGGCCTTGTGGCTCCACTTGACACTGGGGCAGTGAGGCCTCGTGCTCAGCTGATCCCGGTGCTGGGAGGCATATTACCCTTTTACTATATAGGATAGAGGCCTGGTGCATGGGTGGGGACCAGCTGGTTTGCCCTGAAGGGTGTCTCGGATCAGGGTGGGGGTCCCGTTTCGGTGTCTGGCCAGCCTGGATGAGGGGATGATGGCTGTTTGCAGCTGGTCACACCCCCTTCAGGGTGGGAGTCCCCACTGGGGTGCCTGGCCAGTCTGGGTGAGGGGTTGAGGGCCGGTTTCAGACTGGCGGGTGACTGAAGCTCCCAACCTCTCCTTTTTTTCTTTTTCTTTTTTATTCTGTGATTTATTTACCTTCTATGGCTGTCACTGGAACTGAGAGCCGGCTTTTGCTCTGAGGCTCGCCTCCAGCTCTGAGACCTTGGCTGCTGATCTGGTTTTGTTTGGATTCTATAATTGAAACACTGTTTCAGCTCCAGCTCTGAGGCCAGCTGGCTGAAAGCACGTTTCTGGGGGTTGTTTAGCTTCTATGTTTGCAACATTGTTTATTAGAGTGCAAGCTCAGAGGCCGGCAACGGCAGGCGGGGAACCTTGGCTTCCTCCGTCACTGGAGCAAGCAAGCCTCCTGTTCGCTTCAGCTGCCTGGCTGCCGGCCGCCATCTTGGTTGGCAGTTAATTTGCATATCACCCTGATTAGCCAATGGGAAGCGTGTCAGAGGTACAGTTAATTACCATGCTTCTCTTTTATTATATAGGATATGGCTGACATAATCAACATACAAAATTATATGAATAGACATGAAGAAGAGACTTTAAACCAAGGACTGGCAGAAGAAGTCGCCTTAAGATTTGTAAGAAGGGCAGAGACGTGAAAGGGGCTGGCCTCGCTCGAATGGGTGGCAGGCTGAGTTTATGGAGGGCTACCTCAGCTGCAGGAGGTTCCTCTGACAGGTGTGAAACCTAGACTCCAGACCAGTTCCCCAGTCTGGAGTGCCAGAGTCTGGAACAGGTGCCCACATGGCATCCAGCTTGAAAGACGATGGGTTTATGTCAGACAAGGATAGGCAAAACCTGTTGGAGACAAAGCCACCCTTTTCAAGGGCCAATGTGAAAAATTTTCATTTGTAGCCACTCACCCTGAGCACCAGTGGAGGGAGGACAGTGCAGTCTGGAGTCTCCTGATGAGAATCTGGAGTGGGTGGCTTTAGAGAGACACATGGGGAGCAGCCGCCAGCATCCCTATGCTTGGTCATTCTTCAATACTATAACAGCCATTTTTTATTGAGAGGAGCAATCACCTCTCAGAGACATCAGCCTGAGGAAAAGCTGGAATCCCACTCACCCCACCCTGCTAAGATACAGGGAAACACAGCAGCATAGTCCCGAGTATAGAGGTCTTGGCAGTCTCTAGGGGTATCAGTGACTGGCTTTGGGGCTGGGCCATTACCCCCACATTCCCAGGAACCTAACTGGTGCTTCCCCCTCATGGGAGAGGTGATAGAAACAATCTTCTGGCTTCTGGCAGACCTTATGGCTGGGCTCTCGAGGTCCCATTCACCTGTATACTAGGTGTTCCAGCCTACTGAGGTCAGGAAAAAAATCTGGTACAGACTCAGACATGCGGCTCTGGGGCTGGGGAATACACCCACCATCTTCCCTGAAATCTGAATGGCACCTTTCCCTCATGGGAGATCCAGTGGTCCCACCCTTCTGATTCTGCCATAGTCTTTTTCAGAAACTGAGCTTTTTTAGTGACTACACCTGACAGCCAGTCAGTAGCTGGAGGCAGATGGAGGATGATCCCAGGGGCCTTGGGACATTTGCTGACTAACCCCTGGGTCCTGTTCTGGTAAAAGCTGGCCTTGGAGTGCAACTTGGTTCTTCTCTTGTATAGCCAAGCCCAGTGGAGGCAGCCACAAACTATGGATCACTTGGAGCTTCAGACAGGTTTCTAAGGGCCAGGTGTGGACAGTGTCTGACATTGACTTGCACCAGAGGACCTCCCAAAAGCCCAGAATTGGCACATCAAGTGGTCAGCTTCAGACAATATCAGAGCAGGATCCAACAAACATCACAACAGCATATCCAAAGGGAGATCACAGCAGACACTAAAATCTGCTGAGGTGAATTCCACTTTGTTTTTCATTATTTTCTTTATTTTTTTGTTTTCTATTTCCTTTTCCCTTTTTTCTTTCATATTTCTTATTTTGCTCTTTATTTTTCTTACTCTATTTTTACTATTTCTTATTCTTTTTGTCCCTTTTCTCTGTTTTCTTTTTCTGGGCTTTGTTATTTTTTCTACTTTTCTTTCATTTTCTTTACTGTTTTTCTTCTCATGTTCTTTTGCTATTTTTTCTTTTTTATTTTCATATCCTTTTTGTTGTTTTTGATGTTGGTATTTTTGTTGTTCTGTTTTGTCTTATTCTGTCGGCTCCTATACAAAGGCTTGCATGAAGTGGCTGGGGTTGAGCATCATAGTCAACCAGCTTGTGGGTCGATACACCTACAAATGGGCCAATAGTAATCATTCCCAATTACAGCAGGAGGGTCCACATAACACAAAAAAGGGACATTCCTAGAGCATCCAGCTCAGGAGATCAAGAAGACTACACCATTGGATCCCACAGGACACCTAGTACATAAGGCCACCCCACAAAGACTGGGAGTCATAGCAGTTCTATCTAATGCATAAAAGCAAACACAAAGAGACAGTCAAAATAGGGAGATTAAGAAACAAACCCCAAATGAAAGAACAGGAGGGATCTACATAAAACTAGCTACATTAAATGGAGGAAGGCAACTTATCAGATATAGAGTTCAAAGTAATAGTTAAAAGGATTCTCAAAGAACCGAGTGAGAATTAAAAGGAACTTGGAACTACAATAGCATGAAACATGAAATAGAAATGACGAATAAGATCCAGTCAGAAATAAAGAATACCATATTTGACATCAAGAATACACTGAAAGGAATTAATATTAGGTTGAATGAAGCAAAGGGTCAAATAAGTTATTTGGAAGACAAGGTAGAAAAAAATTACGCAGAGCAGCAAAAAGAAACAATTTAAAATAATGAGGATCAAGATCAAGGCAGAAATCAAAAACTTCCTGGAAACAAATGAAAATGAACACAAAAACACCCAAATCTATGCGACACAGCGAAAGCAATAGTGAGAGGGAAGTTCATAGCATTACAGGCCTACCCCTAAACACCAAAAAAACCTCTAACAAATGTACCAATTCTACAACTAAAAGAATTAAAAAGAGAACAACAAGAAAAGCCCAGAGTAAATAAAAGGAACAAAATAATGAAGATCAGAGCAGAAATGAATGGCATAGAGACTAAAAAAAAACCCCACCAATGTAAAGTGTCAATAAAACCAAGAGCTGGTTCTTTGAAAAGATAAACAAGATTGATGAATGTTTAATAGGACTTACCAAGAAACTAAGAGAGAGGACCCAAATAAATAAAATCAGAAATGAAAGAGGAGAGATCTTAGCTATGGTGAATTGTGCTGCTATGAACATAGGGGTGCATATATCCTTTCTGATTGGTGTTTCTGGTTTCTTGGGATATATTCCTAGAAGTGGGATCACAGGGTCAAATGGTAGTTCCATTTTCAGTTTTTTAAGGAAACTCCATACTGTCTTCATAGTCGCTGCACCAGTCTGCATTCCCACCAGCAGTGCACAAGGGTTCCTTTTTCTCCACATCCTCTCCAGCACTTGTCATTTGTTGATTTGTTGATGATAGCCAGTCTGACAGGTGTGAGATGGTACCTCACTGTTGTTTTGATTTGCATCTCTCGGATGATTAGTGACTTTGAGCATGTTTTCATATGTCTCTTGGCTTTCTGAATGTCCTCTTTTGAAAGGTGTCTATTTAGGTCCTTTGCCCATTTTTTGATTGGATTGTTTATCTTCCTTTTGTTAAGTTGTATGAGTTCCCTATAAATTTTGGAGGTTAGGTCCTTATCAGATATGACATTGGCAAATATGTTTTCCCACACAGTGGGTTTTCTCGTTGTTTTGTTGATGGTTTCTTTTGCTGTGCAGAAGTTTTTTATTTTGATGTAGTCCCATTTGTTCATTTTTTCTTTAGTTTCAAGTGCCCTAGGAGCTGTATCAGTGAAGAAATTGCTTCGGCATATGTCTGAGATTTTGTTGCCTTTGAATTCTTCTAGAATTTTTATGGTTTCCTGTCATACATTTAAGTCCTTTATCCATTTTGAGTTTATTTTTGTGTATGGTGTAAGTTGGTGGTCTAGTTTCATTTTCTTGCATATATGTTCATAGCAGCACAATTCACCATAGCTAAGATCTGGAAACAGCCTAAGTGCCCATCAGTAGATGAATGGATTAGAAAACTGTGGTACATCTACACGATGGAATACTATGCTGCTCTAAAAAGGAAGGAACTCTTACCATTTGCAACGTCATGGATGGAACTGGAGAGCATTATGCTAAGTGAAATAAGCCAGTCAATGAAGGAAAAATACCACATGATCTCACTCATTCATGGATAATAGAGACCATTATAAACTTTTGAACAATAATAGATACAGAGGCAGAGCTGCCTCAAACAGATTGTCAAACTGCAGCAGGAAGGCCGGGGAGGGTTGGGGGGCAGGAGGTAGGGGAGTAAGAGATCAACTAAAGGTCTTGTATGCATGCATATAAGCATAACCAATGGACATAAGACACTGGGGGATAGGGGAGGCTAGGGGACTGTCTAGGGCGGGGGGATAAAATGGACACATATGTAATACCCTTTGTAATACTTTTAGCAATAAATTAAAAAAAATTTTTACAATAACTCTAGAATAAAATGTTACATTCATCAGATATGTAAGAATAAATTCACATTTGTTATTAAGTCATCAGAAAAAAAAAAGAAATGAAAGAGGAGAAATGACAACTAACATCACAGAAATATAACAGATTGTAAGAAAATACTTTGAACATCTAAATGCCAAAAAAACCTAGACAATATGGACAAATTCCTGGACACATACCATCTGATAAAACTCAATTAGGAAGAGGCAGAAAACTTGAATAGGCTGATAATAACTGATGAAATTGAAACAATAATAAAAAAACACCCAGCAAACAAAAGCCCTGGATCAGACGGCTTTACAGGTGAGTTTTACCAAACATTCTAAGAAAAATGAACACCAATTCTCTTCAAACTATTCAAAAAAATTCAAGAGGAGGGAAGATTGCCAACCTCTTTTTAAAAAAAAATATATTTTATTGATTTTTCTACAGAGAGGAAGGGAAAAGGATAGAGAGTTAGAAATATCAATGAGAGAGAAACATCAATCAGCTGCCTCCTGCACACCCCCCACTGGGGATGTGCCCGCAACCAAGGTACATGCCCTCGACCAGAATCGAACCTGGGACCCTTGAGTACAAAGGCCAATGCTCTATCCACTGAGCCACACCAGTTAGGGCTGCCAACCTCTTTATATGAGGCCAGCATTATCCTAATTCCAAAACCAGATAAAGACACTACAAAGAAAGAAAAGAAAATTATAGGCCAATATCCCTGATGAACATAGACTTTAAAATCCTCAACAAAATATTAGCAAAGTGGATCCACCAATATATTTAAAAGACATACAACATGACCAAGTAGGATTTATTGTAGGGATGCAAGGATGGTTTAATATTCAAAATTCAATAACATGATACACCACATAAACAAAATGAAAGATAAAAATCATATGATCATATCAATAGATGGATAAAAAGCATTTGACAAGATCCAGCACCCATCTACACTAATAAAAGAGAAACATGGTAATTGGCATACGACCGCTACCCTTTTCATTGGCTAATCAGCGAGATATGCAAATTAACTGTCAGCCAAGATGGCGGCCGGCAGCCAGGCAGCTTGAAACTAACATGAGGCTTGGTTGCCTCAGTGATGGAGGATCGTTGGAGGAAACCAACGTTCTCTGCCTGCAGCTGCAGGCCTCTGAGCGGGCAGTTTAAGAAACTCTGTAACAAATACTGCTGGACTTCAGCCAGCAGATTCGCAACATTGTAAGCAAAGGCCAGAAACCTACTTTCAGCAGCAGAGGCCTAAGAGCTGGAGCCAAGCCTCAAGGTAAAGCTGGCCCAGAATAAAAAAAAGAAAAAAGGAAAAAAGGAGCGGTTGGGAACTTCAGGCACTCCCAGCCTGAAAACAGCCCTCAGCCCCTCACCCAGACTTGCCAGGCACCCCAGTGGGGACCCCCACCCTGATCCAGGATACCCTTCAGGGCAAACCAGCTGGCCCCACCCATGCACCAGGCCTCTACCCTATATAGTAAAAGGGTAATGTGCCTCCTGGCACCGGGATCAGTGTGACAGGGGGCAGCGCCCAAACCCCCTGATTGCCCTGCGGCTCTGTGTGTGACAGGGGGCAGGCCCCAACTCCCTGAGCAGCCCTGCTCTGTGCCTGATATGGGGGAGCTCCCCAACGCCCCCCCCCCCCCCCCGCCACAGGCCCTGCTCTGTGTGTGATGGGTAGAGCCATAACCTCCCCATCGGCCCTGCCCTGAGTGTGAGAGTGGCGGTGCCCCAACCCCCTGATCGGCCCTGCTCTGTGGGTGATAGAGGGTGGTGCCCCAACCCCCTGATGGGCCTTGCTCTGTGTGTGACAGGGGGCTGTGCCCCAACCCCCTGATTGGCCCTGCTCTGTGCATGACAGGGGGTGGCGCCGCAACCTCCCCATCGACCCTGCCTTGAGTGTGACAGGGGACAGTGCCCCAACCCTCCAATTGGCCCTACCCTGAGCGTGACTGAGGGTGGCATCACAACCTCCCAATCTGCCCTGCCTTGTGCATGATGGGGAGGCACCCCAACTCCCCAATCGGCCCTGCTCTGAGCCCGACCAGGGGCTGCACATAGGGATTGGGCCTGCCCTCTGCCACCCATAAGCAGGCCTAAGCCAGCAGGTCGTTATCTCCCGAGGGGTCCCAGACTGTGAGAGGGCACAGGCCAGGCTGAGGGACCCCCCCTCCCCCCCGAGTGCACAAATTTTTGTGCACTGGGCCTCTAGTTTATGATAAAACTCTTGTCAAAGTGGTAATAGAGGGATCGTACCTCAATATATCAAACCTGCATACCCATTAGGCAAAAACTAAGAGCATTTCCCTTAATATAAGGAACAAGATAGGGATGTGCTCTTTTACCACTCTTATTCAATACTAGAGGTCTGGTGCATGAAATTCATGCATGGGGGTGTGTGTCCCTCATCCCAGCCTGTACCCTTTCCAACCTGGGACCCCTCGAGGAATGTCCGACTGCCCTTTTAGGCCTGATCCCCATCGGGATCAGGCCTAAAAGGGCAGTAGGACATCCTTCTCACAATCCAGGACTGCTGGCTCCCAACTGCTTGCCTGCTTGCCTGCCTGATTGCCCCTAACCACTCCCCTGCCAGCCTGATTGATGCCTAACTGCTGCCCTGCCAGCTGGATTGCCCCTAATTGCCCTCCCCTGTCGGTCTGGTCGTCCCTAACTGTCCTCCTCTGTAGGCCTGGTCGCCCCAACTGCCCTCCCCTGCTGGCCCAGTCACACCTAATTGCCCTCCCTTGCTAGCCTGTCACCCCTAACTTCCCTCCCCTGCAGGCCTGGTTCCCCCCAACTGCCCTCCCCTGCAGGGCTGACCCCCCCCCCCCAACTGCTCTCCATCTTTGACCACATGGAGGCAGCCATCTTGTGTTTTGGAGTGATGGTTAATTTGCATATTACTCTTTTATTAGATAGGATAGTACTGGAAGTTCTAGTCACAGTGATCAGATAAGAAGAAGATACAAAAGGCATTCAAACTGGAAAGGGGAAGTAAAACTGTCATTATTCACAGATGACATGATATTGTCATAGAAAACCTTAAAGACCACCAAAAATCTGCTAGGTTTAATAAATAATTTTGGCAATGTAGCAGGATACAAAATTAACACCTGGAAATCTATGATATTTTAATTCAAAAATAATGAACCCTCAGAGAGAGAAACTAAAAATAAACAAAAAAACAATCCATTTAACATTATAAGAATAAAATTAGATACCTGGAAATAAACTTAACTGAGGGGATTAAAGACCTATACTTGAAAAACTACAGGACATTGAAAAGGAAATAGAGGAAGACATAAACAAATGGAAGAATATACTGTGTTCATTGACTGGTAGAATCAACATCATTAAAATGTCCATACTACCCAAAGCAATCTATAGGTTCCATGAACTCCCTATTAAAACACCAATGGCATATTCCACAGATCTACATCAAGTATTCCAAAAATTTATATGGAGCCCAAAAGACCCCAAATAGCCACAGCAGTCTTGAAACAGAAGAACAAAATTGGAGGGATCACAATGAGACCAGCCTAAACCAGCAGTTGGACATCCCCTGAGGGGTCCTAGATCGGAGGGGGTGCAGACTGGGCTGAGGGGACCCCTCGTGCATGAATTCTGTGCACCGGGCCTCTAGTATACATATAAGAAAACCACACTTCAGGGATATGGTAGGGACACTGCCCAAAATAAAGATCCAAACAGGGGACATATTACCTTTAAAGGAGCAATACAGTTGGCTGCTGATTTCTCACCAAAAGTGAAAGTTACCTGCCAACCTGGAATTCTACACTGTGATATTGTGATTTATGAGTAATATAAATTTGGTCTTTGTTTATAGTTCCTGGCTCATTGCTCCCCAAGCCCTTGGAATTTCCTGGGCAATAATAGCCATGGGAACATTTTTTGTCATAATACTTGGTCCTGGTCTTCAGTTCCTGAAATCTTTTCAGAGCCATAAAGGTGAAATAGGTGCCCTGTTATTTATAAAAAGACCCTTTCCACCACAACTGGGTTTATGTTAATGAGGTGACCTTTGGACACAAGTTGGGGCCTGGTTCCCAGGGGATCCAATCCTGTGAATAGGGGGTTGGAAATTTCTGTCCCACCTCCTGATATCTAGGGAGGAGCGAAGGGCTGGAGGTTGAAACAATCATCAACACCAAAGATTTAATCATGTAATGCAGTTTCCATAAAAGCCCAAAGGACAGGGTTAAGAGAGCTCCTGGGTTGGTGAACACTTGGAGATGCTGAGAGAGTAGCATGCCCAAAGAAGGTGTAGAAACTCTGTGCCTGTTTCCATATACTTTGCTCTATGCATATCTTCCATCTGGCTGTTCTTGAGTTTATTCTTTCACAATAAACCAGTGGTCTAACAAGTAAAATGTTTCTCTGAGTTCTGTGAGCTGTCCTAATAAATTAATCAAATTTAAGCAGGGTAGTCATTGGAATCTCTGATCTGCAGCTGGTCTGTCAGAAGCCAGATGATAACTTGGGCATGTCACTGGCATCCTTGTGGAACTGAACCCTTAACCTGTGGATGTATCACTATCTCTGGGTAGATAGTATCAGAATTGAGTTGAATTTATAGGATACCCTGTTGGTGTTGTGAGAAAACTTCATCCCAAGAAAAAATAGAGACAATTTTCAGAAGAATGAAAGCAAAGAGATTTTGTCCCTAGTATTTTCTTGATAAATGAAGTAATAAACGTGATTCCTTAGGCAGAAGGAAAATTATCCCAGATGAAAGAATGGAGATTAAAGAAGGAATGAAAAGTACTAAAAAGATAAATATGTGGATATGATTTGTGTGTGTGTGTGTGTGTGTGTGTGTGCGTGTGCAAGCTCATATAGCTATTATGATAAGAAGCAAGCACATAGAGTAAAAATGTTGAGGTATTGACATCGTTTAGGAACTGGTGAAAGTACTAATTTATATTATATTTAATAAATCAGGAGGCATGTTGTAACCTATGGTAATCATAAAAAAATAGTAAGGGTTGTGAAATATTGAAAACCACTATATTAAAAAGAAGGCAAAAAAAAAAGGAGGGAGAAGTGTCTATTGTCTATTTAGGTCTTTTGCCTATATATATATATATATAATTGATTTTTTTACAGAGAGGAAGGGAGAGGGATAGAGAGTTAGAAACATCAATCAGCTGCCTCCTGCACACTTCCTACTGGGTATGTGCCCGCAACCAAGGTACATGCCCTTGACCGGAATTGAACCTGGGACCTTTGAGTCTGCAGGCCGATGCTCTATCCATTGAGCCAAACCGGTTAGGACCTTTGCCCATTTTTTAATTGGATTTTGTTTGTCTTCCTTTTGTTAAGTTGCATGAGTTCCCTATCTATTTTTGGAAATTAACCCCTTATCAGATGTATCATTGACAAAAATGTTCTCCCATGGGCTCTCTTATTATTTTGTTGATTTCTTTTGCTGTGCAGAAGCTTTTTATTTTGATGTAGTCCCATTTGTTTATTTCCTCCTTAATTTCCTTTGCCCTAGGAGGTATATCGGTAAACATGTATGCATAACCATGGACACAGACAATAGTGTGATGAAGGCAGGAGCGGGGGGGGCAGGTGGGGCAGGCAGCAGGGCCAGCTAGAGGAGGTCAATGGGGGGTTGAGGGGGAAGGGAGACATATGTAATACTTTTAACAATAAAGATTTAAAAAAGAGGGAGGTAAACCAATAATGTAGGATGGGTAGGAAAAATATAAAATAAAACAAATAGTAAAATCCAAACATAAATATAATACATATTATGTAAACAAACTAAGTGCTTAACTTAAAACTTTATTGCACTGGACAAAACCAAACCAAAACTTAAAAATATACTATCCTAAATATAAACATACAGAAAGTTTGAAGAGAATGGAAATATATATCATATAAACATTCACAAAAGAAAGCTATTAAAGTTACAAATTAGATTTTAAGGCAAAAGAGCATTATGAGAGACAAAAAAGGACAGTTCATGTTAGTAAAAGGGCCAGACACAAAAATTCTAAATTGTATGCATCTTTTTTCATAGCCTCAAAAAATGTAGAACTGAAACTGGCAGCACTAAAAGAAGAAATAAACATATTCACAATCATGGCGGGAAATTTTAACACACCTCTCAATAAATAATAGAACATCCTTACAAAATATTGGCAAGAGATAAACATTTAAACACAGCACCCAACAATATTAGAATGCATATTAATTTAAAGTGCTCATGAAACATTTACCAAAGTTGACCACAGGCTGGGCAATAACATTTATCAATTTTCAGCAGATTGAAATCATAAATAGTGGAGTTAAGCAAGAAAAAAAAAGTATCAAAAACTAGAAAAACCACATATGTTTGGAAATTAAGCAATACACTTTTAAATAATGCATAGTGTTACCGGGTTGGGTTTCTTGGGTTCCTCAAGACAGAAATTGAGAGGAAACCCCAGAGTTATTTCCATACAGATTTTATTAAGCTTATGCTAGAGCACAAGGATGGCAGCACAGAGGAAAGGAAGGGCCTCTGAACTGGCTCAGTGGAAAGCTCTGCTTGGCTGCTTTTATAAGCTGGGGACAAAGCGAGCTAGTGCAAAAAGAGGGGCCTTTCTGAAAAAGGCAGGCTTGCGAAATTTTTGCAGCTGTGTTGCCTGGTAACTATGTTTGCCCCTGTGCTGTGAGGCCAAGAGAGCACACTGCTTATTGCCGCCACCTAGGAAGGTCCGATAGTGGTCAGACCTTGATCAACTGCGCATGCGGGTAAGTAGTTTAAGTAGACAGAAGAGAGATAAAAGAAGCTTTATCTGCTGCACAGCATATGAGCATAACCAATGGACACAGACAGGGGCGGGGTAAGGGCATGTGCTGGGGGGTGGGTGGGCCGGGGAGTGGTCAGTGTGTTAAAAAGAAAATTTTAACACACCTCTCAATAAATAATAGAACATCCTTACAAAATATTGGCAAGAGATAAACATTTAAACACAGCACCCAACAATATTAGAATGCATATTAATTAATTAATTTATTTATTTTTTCAGAAGGTTTTTTTTTTAATTTATTGCTTAAAGTATTACAAAGGGTATTACATATGTGTCCATTTTATCCCCCCGCCCTAGACAGTCCCCTAGCCTCCCCTATCCCCCAATGTCTTATGTCCACTGGTTATGCTTATATGCATGCATACAAGTCCTTTAGTTGATCTCTTACCCCCCTACCTCCTGCCCCCCAACCCTCCCCGGCCTTCCCGCTAGAATGCATATTAATTTAAAGTGCTCATGAAACATTTACCAAAGTTGACCACAGGCTGGGCAATAACATTTATCAATTTTCAGCAGATTGAAATCATAAATAGTGGAGTTAAGCAAGAAAAAAAAAGTATCAAAAACTAGAAAAATCACATATGTTTGGAAATTAAGTAATACACTTTTAAATAATGCATAGTGTTACCGCATTTAAATAATGCATAGCTTAAACAATAAAGAATTTACATTAAAAAAAAAGAAATCCGAGGGGGTAAAAGAGTATATAAGTCGCCCCCTCAAACACCCCCCCCCTTTTTTTACAGTTGTATAGTATTTTAATGTTACCTTTTGGGATGGCATGGATGGACCTGGAAAATATTATGCTAAGTGAAATAAGTCAACCTGAGAAAGACAAATATAACATGATCTCACTTATTTGTGGAATTTAATGAACAGAATAGAATGACTTGACCAACAAAAAAAGATCTGAAGCATGGAGGTGTGGAAAAGACTGACAGACCTCGATGTAAAGTTGGGGAGATGAGAAGAGATAAACCAATACTTATAGGCATAGTCCACGAACATGGGCAATAGGGTAGTGAAGACATGGGGTGGGTGGGTAGGGGCTGGGAGGAGGAGGATAAGGGGGGCGGGGAATGGGAGATATCTGTAATACTATCAACAATGAAAATATATTAAAAAAGTAAACAAAAAAGAGAAGCTATATCTGCATTTTTAAGTAAGGAGTGGAGGAGTGGTGACATTTTTACCCTGTGGGGTCTCAATAGGTCCAAAAAGAAATCCTGACGATTTGATTTCCAGTCAGGGCACGTGCCTGGTGGCAGGCTCGATCCCCAGTGTGGGGCGTGCAGGAGGCAGCTGATCCAAGACTCTCTCTCATCATTGATGTTCTCTCTCTCTCTCTCTCTCTCTCTCTCTCTCTCTCTCTCTCTCTCTCAAATCAATAAAAAACATTTTAAAAAAGAATAGAAAAGAGGTGGACATCATTACAAACTCTAGAGATATCTAAAAGGTAATAAGAGGATTTATGGAAATATGCCAATAAATTGGAAAATTTAGATAAAATAGAAAAAATCCGGGGGGGGGGGGCGGGGGACCTACCAAGAATGACACAAAAGGAAGGGAGGAGAGAATCTGTTAGAGAAAAAGGGCTAATTTTCCTAATATTTAAATAAATCTAAGAAATTAGAAATAAAAGAACAACAATACAGAAGAGAATAGCAACCATGAAAGTAATAAGCAATACAGCAAGAATCATCTAGTGAATGCTAGTCAGTGAAAGTTGAATGAGAAACAATATAAGTTTCACCCTCTTTCATTGATCATTCCAATTGTAAATGTTCTGTTTCCTGTAGACTGTAGCCCCTGTATACAGATTATTATTATTATTATTATTATTATTATTATTTATCCTCCCACCCTCCACCTGCTTCTCCTCTTCTTATATGAACCCACAATTTATTTCTTCTTTGTGGTAGAAGGAGCTAGGATTGACCTTATAAGCTTCAGAAACTGCATTTTTACCCCCTTTAGGCATTGGTGTTCCTATAATTATTATTTTTCCTTTTCAAAAAAAGACACTATCTTGAAACTGAAGCTATTGGATTCTTAGCTGCTGCGTTTGATGGCTGGTTAAAGGAGACACAATGGTAAGTAACATTAGTAACCTTTAAATTACATTTGAAATGTAAGAAATCTAATTTTTTTTCAAAGTTGTATTCCACTACTTTTTTCAAAACAAATCATTAGGAAGAAAAATTCCCCATATGACAGATCTATTTGTGCCTGAGACTAATCTCCAACAACTTACCTGTATTTGAAAGCTCAACTTCTGAAAATTCTAATAGGCAGTGGGGACTATTAAAACTCTTCCTCAGTAATTTTTGGATGGATGAGCTTATACTGGGCTTAGGGCACCAGGGTAGAGTATGTGAGACATTATTGATCTACTTCATATTGCCATAGGAGTTTCAACAGCTTGTCCTACGTTGCTTTGGGTTGGGATAATGGACACAGACGGTCAACTAATTTTACAAATGACTACAATTTGTATGACATTCAAAGGGAAGGAGATAAACATCTTTCATTTAGTGAATGTAGAACTTATTTGTTCAGAGAATGCTCTGTTTCCCTTCATTTCATCTGAACAGAGTGATAAATCTGCATGGTTTTGGAGTTGGCACACCAGTCATCAATAAAAGGCACTTGGTCTCTGTTTCCAAGTAGCTGAATCTGCTTGAAACTTTAATAGTACTATTTTATTAGCTGAGCTGCTTCAAGTTTTTCTCTTAGAAAATGGTTGTATTTTTTTTAAAATATATTTTATTGATTTTTTACAGAGAGGAAGGGAGAGAGATAGAGAGCTAGAAACATCGATGAGAGAGAAACATCGATCAGCTGCCTCCTGCACATCTCCTACTGGGGATGTGCCCGCAACCCAGGTACATGCCCTTGACCGGAATCGAACCTGGGACCTTTCTGTCCACAGGCTGACGCTCTATCCACTGAGCCAAACCGGTTTCGGCGAAAATGGTTGTATTTTATTGAAAATAGTTGTGCTTCCAGATAATAGGAAACAAACATTAAGCACTGGTACTTGTTTAATTTTCCTGGTTCACAATTTATTGTAGCTAGATTGAGGAAGTCAAACTGTTAATGGTAAATTATCTGCTAGGTGGATTTGCCTGCTTTGCTCATTAACTTAGGTGAAAAGATGGCTGTGATGCTTGTGTATGTGTGTGTGTGTGTGTGTGTATGTGTGTGTGTGTGTGTGTGTGTGTGTGTCTATGGTGTTTTAATTTCCTTAAGCTTAAAGTAGAAGTTGGAAATGCCTTTGTGCAGAAAGTAAACTTAATTTGTATAAATGTAAAATAAAATAGCTATACACTCATGATCTAGTTAAATGTTCAAAATATAATCATCAGGCTCGTACTGTTTTGACTTTTTCTTGTATATAATGATTAAACTTGGTGTCCAAGAGGGCAATAGTAGAAACTCTTGTGGTTGTCACCCTTCGTCTTTTGACCCAGAGAGATTTGAAGGGTGTACCTGTGTACATCTCTAGGCTGGGCTCTGAACATGAAGACCGCTCCTGGGTGACTGAGGTTGAAAACAATTTGGCCATAAATACAGGAAGGCCTTCCAAAGAACAAAATGGAAACTGTACACCAGTTCCAAAGTAGACTGAACTGAAGTTATCTTCAAGAACTTAGGAAACAGTACTTTTGGATCTGGAGACAATGGCAAAAATTTAAAGCTGTTTTTTGTCTTAAGGTTGACAGATCATTTATTTTTAACCTTTTTCCACTGAAAAAGAATTTTCTCTAGTATCAGCCTCCCCTTCAATGACCTTTTAGACACTCAGGGACTGCCTGTGAGTGTAGGGTAATAGAAAAGTCATCATGAATTGAAGCAGCTCTTGGGCAATATGGGCAGGTGGTTCCATCACCAAAGTCATGGCAGGACCTCTGCGAGGTGGCCGGTGTTAGGATGCTTTGTGGAACTGGGTTTCCCCAGAAGATTTAGGTTCTTGTCAAACTGATAGGGGCAGAAATGGAATATTGGGGGTCAACTAGAATTGTGAGAAATATTAATTATGCTCTGTTAATTGTGATTGTTTTGTTCTGATTAAAAAAGGCACATTCTAACCTGGCTGGGAGTTCACCTGGAAATGCAGCTCATCCTTCTCATCAGAGCTGCCTATTATTATGGAAAGATTAACAACCTTGTTGCAGAAACAAGAATCACCAGACCTTTGAAGACCACTAGCCCTTTGCATATCACTACTCCTCTGAAGACCTGTAAAGTGCTCATCTGGCACACCCTTTGCCTACTTCCCCATATAATCTTTGTCCTTCTACCTAATATAAGCAGCTGGCTTATGTTGGGGTGCAGAGCAGGTTTTTGTCAATGACCTGTTGCTCTCCCATACTGCCTCAGTATTGAAATAAACGCTCATATGATTCAGCCCTGACTCTACTTATTTGGCTCAAGTAGTGACAGGCAGACCAGACTCCTTGATTGTCTGGTTACAAAACTGCCTTTATATTATGGGATTCTGTGCGTGGGTAACTCTAAATTTGTTTCAGTGAATTGGGAAGAACATGGGTAAGAGGACTTCTGATGTTCCCTTATTCCTAGCCAACCACACAGTCAGCTTTCAGTGGCTACTGCTGCCTCAGAACAGTGCTGGGGGAAGTGGAGCTCTAGGATGAGATCAAGGCAAGGGGTTAAGAGTGTGCTAGGGTCAGAGAGACCTGAGTTCAAACCTCACATTTCTCAACTGGAGTCAAATCAAAATTCATGAACTTTTTAGGAGTTCAGTTTCTTCATCTGTAGAATTCAGACAATAATGCCCTCTTCACAGTTTTTAAAATAAAAGTTAAATGAGATAATATGTTTGAAGCACTTTGCATAGCGTTTGGTTTATAACAAGAATCCAATGTTAGTCATATAGAAAAATTTGATATTACTCCAGATACAATCCTTTTGTATACTTCTTTAAATTTTTCATCGATTGGCTTTAATTTAGTCCTTATAAGGTCCCTGGAGGGTAGGTCTTATTAATTCATTATACAAGAGGAAAAACTACATTTCAAAAATATCAGTGCTTGCCTAGCCGGTGTGGCACAGTGGTTGAGTGTTAACCTATGAACCAGAGGGTAATGGTTTGATTCCTGGTCAGGGCACATGCCTGGGTTTCGGGCTCAATCCCCAGTGTGGGGCGTACAGGAGGCAGCCGATCAATGACTCTCTCTCATTGATGTTTCTATCTCTCTCTCCCTCTTCCTTCCTCTCTGAAATCAATATATATATATATATATATATATATATATATATATATATATATGTGTGTGTGTGTGTGTGTGTGTGTGTGTGTTAAAAAAAAATCAGTGCTTGATAAAGCATACAAGGTAAATAGTGTTAGACAATGGAGTTTATGATGAGTATTACCAGATATATTTCCTGATAGTGAGGGATGTTAATAAAATAACCTATCCTATCTAATAAAAGAGAAACATGGTAATTAGCCGTACATCCACTACCCTTCCCATTGGCTAATCAGGGCGATATGCAAATTAACTGCCAGCCAAGATGGCGGCCGGCAGCCAGGCAGCTTGAAGTTAACATGAGGCTTGCTTGCTTCAGTGACAGAGGAAACCAACATTCCCCGCCTGCCGCAGTGGGCCGCTGAGCTTGCAGTTTGAAACATTGTTACAAATATAGAAGCTAAACAAAACCCCAGAAACCTGCTTTCAGCCAGCTGGGATCTCAGAGCTGGAGTTGATACAGTATTTCAATTACAGAACCAAAACAAACCAGATACCTGCTTTCAGCAGCAGAGGCCTCAGAGCTGGAGCCAGAGCTAAAGCTGGCCCAGAATAAAAAAAAAAGAAAAAAAGGAGCAGTTGGGAGCTTCAGTCACCCGCCAGCCTGAAAACAGCCTTCAGCCCCTCACCCAGACTGGCCAGGCACCCCAGTGGGGACCCCCACCCTGAAGGGTATGTGACCAGCTGCAAACAGCCATCATCCCCTCACCCAGGCTGGCCAGGCACCCCAGTGGGGACCCCCACCCTGATCCAGGACACCCTTCAGGGCAAACCACCTGGCACCCACCCGTGCACCAGGCCTCTATCCTATATAGTAAAAGGGTAGTATGCCTCCCAGCACTGGGATCAGCGGAGCTGTGAGGCCTCCGGCACCAAGATCAGCATGACAGGGGGCAGCGCCCAAACCCCCTGATCACCCTGCAGCTCTGTGTGCGACAGGGGGCGGGACCACAACCTCCCTATCTGCCCTGCTCTGTTTGGGACAGGGGAAGGTGCCCCAACCCCCTGATCAGCCCTGCTCTGTGCCTGATAGGGGGGAGCTCCCCAACCCTCTGATCGCCCTGCAGCTCTGTGTGTGACAGGGTGCGGCGCCCCAACCCCCTGATGGGCCCTGATCTGTGTGTGACAGGGTGCGGCGCCCCAACCGCCCCCCCTCCCCCCACGGGCCCTGCTCTGTGTGTGATGGGGTAGAGCCATAACCTCCCCAGTGGCCTTGCCCTGAGTGTGACAGTGGTGGCGCCCCACCTCCCCTATTGGCCCTATTCTGTGCATGACAGGGGGGAGCTCCCCAACCCCCTGATTGACCCTGCTCTGTGAGTGACAGGGTATGGAGCCCCAACCCCCATGTTGGGCCCTGCTCTGTGAGTGACAGGGGGTGGCGCCGCAACCTCCCCATCGACTCTGCCTTGAGTGTGACAGGGGACGGTGCCCCAACCCCCCAATTGGCCCTACCCCGAGCGTGACTGAGGGTGGCATCGCAAGCTCCCAATCCGCCCTGCTCTGTGTATGACAGGGGGCGGCGCCCCAACTCCCCAATCGGCCCTGCTCTGAGCCCAACCAGGGGCTGCACCTAGGGATTGGGCCTGCCCTCTGCCACCCATAAGCAGGCCTAAGCCAGCAGGTCGTTATCTCCCGAGGGGTCCCAGACTGCGAGAGGGCACAGGCTGGGCTGAGGGACCCCTCCTCCCCCCGAGTGCACAAATTTTTGTGCATTGGGCCTCTGGTATATATAAAAAGAGGTAACATGCAAATTAGCCGAGATGCCATAACAGTCACGACCGCTCAGGAGGAGGCTGTGCGTGCAGGTGGGTAAGAGGGGACTGCTGTGCGGGGAGGCAAACCACGGATGGCGCAGGCCGCTGCCTGGAGAGAAGAGGGCAGGCCTGCCCGCAGCCACCACGGCCGAGGGCAGGCCGAGAGAGGAGAGGGTGGGCCCACCTGCAGCCACCATGGCCAAGGGCAGGCATGGAGAGAAGAGGGCCTGCCAGCCACGGGGCACCAGTAGTCCCACCTCTGCATTTGAGCTGCAGAGGAAACACCTTTTCTGACTGCTCATTGGCTAAGCTCCCTGTATGCCACTTGCAGTGTTCTTGGTAACTTGGGTAATAAGAATCCAAGAAGGTGATGTAGGATTTGTCAACCTCACTCCTGGAGGAAAAAATGAAGGTCTGCTGCTGGAGGGGCTAAGACATGTCATATCCTGCCCTAGCTGGTTTGGCTTAGTGGATAGAGCCTCCGCCTGTGGACCGCAGGGTCCGGGTTCGATTCTGTTCAAGGGCATGTACCTAGGTTTCAGGCTCCTCCCTGACCGGTGCCCAGGTCAGGGCTCATGCAGGAGGCAGCCAATCAAAGTGTCCCTCTCACATTGATGTTTCTCTCTGTCTTTCCCTCTCTCTTCCATGCTCTCTAGAAATCAATGGGAAAATATCCTCAAGTGAGAAAGAAGAAAGAAAGGAGAAAGAAAGAAAGAAAGAAAGAAAGAAAGAAAGAAAGAAAGAAAGAAAGAAAGAAAGAAAGAAAGAAAAAATGAAAGAAAGAAAGGAAGGAAGGAAGGAAGGAAGGAAGGAAGGAAGGAAGGAAGGAAGAAAGAAAGAGAGAAAGAAAGAAAGAAAGAAAGAAAGAAAGAAAGAAAGAAAGAAAGAAAGAAAGAAAGAAAGGTCATAGTCTATGAAAGAGATATCTTGAAAATGTCTAAAGAAAGTTGTCATTTTTTTGTGGTGAAGGGACTGGAGTCTGTGTTGATAAAAACACCTTGGCAGCAGCAGCGGCGTGATAGGGATGGCCCCTTCCCCTGATCAGACTAGTTGCTTCCCGCAGAATGGGCCAGACTGTGACTTAGGCCCGTTCCTCATCAGTAGGACATCCCCTGAGGGCTCCCAGACTGTGAGAGGGGGCAGGCTGGGCTAAGGGACCTGCCCCCCCTCAATGCACAAATTTTCTTGCACCAGGCCTCTAGCCCCACTAATAAATGTGTAATTCAAAACTGGTTTAAGTGCTCTGAAATTAAAGAACAAAGACTTGAAAGGTTATATTTACAAAGGGATTTGGTTTAGACTCAAGTCAGAGCAAACTTCCCTGAGGAAATGCCACTGGCATCTGGTTTAAAGGATGAGTAGGAGTTAGCTGGTCACCAAGAGATTGTAGAGCCCAAGAGAAAGGCCAGGGGCAGGAGATCCTAGGGGCTTCTAGGAACTTGGAGGAAGCCAGTGTGGGTGGAGGACAGGAAAGGCAGAGAGGAGGCAAAGATGGGAGGTAGAGATGATTATGGGGAGGACGTCATGGTGGTGGTGGTGGTTGGTGCTAACATTTATTGATCCTGTGCACTCCAAGTAGTCTGGGCCCATATGGAACCACTTTATACCCAAACCTTAGCTTGAGTTTCTTTGTGAATCTAGGTCACAAATCCATTCTGGGGCCCATTGCCAGGGATATGTGGTTTCCTTTCCTTTTTCTTCTTGCCTCCATGCCTTGCAAGCAGCCTCAGTAGTTTTCCCTGTGAGCCCTGGGGTGTGTGTGCATGTAGGGAAGAGAATGGGTTTAAGCCCAAGTATAGGCCTCCCTGTGGGAAGGTGTCCTGCAAGGTTCCCCATCTTGAGGGGACCCAGGCCTTGGTTTCTGTTTCCCGGCCTCCTTGGCCCATTTTAGCAACAGCCCTCAGGGTGAAAGCAACTTAGGTGCTTTGATGTTCTGTCACCTCTCTGGGTTCCCATTTCCCCTTAGATCCTCATCTTGTAGTTACTAGCTGATTGATGTTTTCAAGGAGTTTGCATGTATTTTGTCCAGTATTTTATTTTTTCTAAAAGGCAGCTTAGACTGAAAATCTGGTGTGCAATTGCAGGAATCAGAAGTCCATCTAACTCTATTGCATATGTTTTCTCAGTTTGTGGAAATCTTATGTAATCTAGGAGTGATATGGTTGTTGTTTTCTCCCTGAGGAGTTAAGTAACTGAAGAAATGTTTTATTGTGGTAAAATATACATAATATATAATTTATCATTTTAACCATTTTAAGTGTACAATTCAGTGTCATTAAGTACATTCACAATGTTGTGCAACCATCACTAGAACTTTTTCATCATCCAAATAGAAAATTTGTCCCCATTTAAACAATAATTTCCCATTCCCCTTCCCCACCCCACCCTTAGAAAGTAACCTCTAATCTACTTTCTGTCTCTCTATATTTAACTACTCTAGATGCCTAGTAAAAAAATGGAATCGTACAATATGTGTCTGGCTTATTTCACTTAGTATGTCTTCAAGGTTCATCTATGTTGTAAATCTAGGTCACAAATCCATTTGTCAGAATTTCAATCCATTTTATGGCTGACTAATAATCATTGCATTATATATCTACCTCTACCACATTTTGTTATACATTCATCTAATGATGGACATTTGGGTTGTTTCCACTTTTAGGCTATTGTGAATAATGCTGCTGTGAACATTGGTGTACAGGTATCTGAGTCCCTGCTTTCAGTTCTCTAGGGTATATAACTGAGGAGACAGAAAGAAGCTAGCTAGATAGGGACGGGACCATGGGAGAAGGAAGTAAAACTGGGAGCCCAACTAGATGGAGTTACTAAGATACCCCAACTGGGCAGGGAAAGAAGGGCATGTTTGGGAGGCACAAGCTTTAAAATATATGGATGTTACTAAGACAGCAATGTGCAGATAATCAATCACAAAGCAGTAAGGCATATAAACCAATCCCAAGGATGTTGCTAAGGCAAAATTCTTTGACAGTCCCAATCAGGAACTAACAAGCATATACAAAAAAGCATGTGCTGCCGAAACCGGTTTGGCTCAGTGGATAGAGCGTCGGCCTGCGGACTGAAGGGTCCCAGGTTCGATTCCGGTCAAGGGCATGTACCTTGGTTGTGGGCACATCCCCAGTGGGAGGTGTGCAGGAGGCAGCTGATCGATGTTTCTCTCCCTTTGATGTTTCTAACTCTCTATCTCTCTCTCCCTTCCTCTCCGTAAAAAATCAATAAAATATATTAAAAAAAAAAAAAGCATGTGCTTCCTCTTCTCTCCCCTGCGCACTAGGTTCTTGGGTTAATGGCAGGAGATGCGCTCTCTGAGCCCATGTGGCTATGGCCATGTGGGCCTCCACACACGGATAATAGGCTTTAATTAGCTTGGATGCTGAACTACTCCCAACTGTAACATGGAAAGATGCTCTGGACACTGGCCTGCTTCTGGAACCCCAGCTGCACCTTTTCCAGGACTGGCTTCTCCCAATAAACTTTGGTTCCACTAACTATTTTTGTCTGTGACTTCATTCTTTGATTTCAGAGACAATGAACTCAGACTCAAAAACCCCACATTTCAGTCTCATAACTAGGAGTGGAATTGCTGGGTCATACAGTAAACCTGTGTTTTACTTTTGAAGGAACTAATTATGTATTTTTTGAAGTTACCTTCTATGACATGAGCTTTGTGCCCCTGGGCCCCTACCAGCACTGGTCCTTAAACCTGATCCTCTCTGAGACAGTGTCCCTCCTGTGTGCTTCTGTAGCCCCTGCCTTGGTCCTGTGACCCCATAGATAGTACTGAATGTGCATGTTTTGGGATTGCAGTAGGGAAGATGTGTGTCTAGTCTAGCACACCCTTTGAGAGGTGTGTTTATACTCTGTGGCCTTGGGACACAGCCCCTGAGAATCAGTCCCCCTTCCATCTTGACTTAGTGTAGCTGCAGTCTGGACTGAATGCTCCGAGCTCAGCCTTCGATCTATTTGACCTGGATTCTAAGGGTAAGGATGGAGGATGGAGCAGGGTCCCCAAAATGAGGGTGTGCCCATGCTGGGTGCTAATCACTGGCCAGGGCTGGGAGCTCAGGCTTCTCTGTGCTCTGAGGAGCAGCAGAGGGCTTACACTTATACAATCTTTCCAGAGGCTAGCTCAAGAAACAACTAAACACTTTTCTCTTTATTCCCATTAGGGTTTTATTTTTACATATATATATATATATATATATATATATATATATATATATTATAAAACATACAATATTAACCATCTTTAAGTGTGTGGGTTTTCAGTGGCATTATTTCATTCACATTGCTGTACAACTTTCCCATTAATTTAGATCTTTATTTATGGTCAAAAGAGATTATGCTTTTCTAAATACTAAAAAGAGTTTTACCTTAAGGAAGCTAACTGTTCCCCAATGTATATGATTTTGTAAACTTTCACAACATTACAATTAAAATAGATGGACAAGGCAGACTGCAGGCTGTTGAAGAGAGAGTATGAGCTGCAGAATTGGAGCTCTTCTCTCCACTTCCCTGTTACTGTCTCCTTCCTCCGCCTCCATTCTCCTCTCTTTGTTTCCATAGCATTTTGTTTCCATAGCATTGGAAGTCATATATCCTGAAGCTGTTCTCCTTCAGGAGGAACGATGCCTGCAGGACCCAGTGCTGCCCTGGGAATGAATGATAGTAATTAATTCCTGCTTTTGTCTGCAGTAGGTGATGGGAGCTGAGGTGGGGAGGCCAAAGCAAAATAAGGGACTGGAGCTCATTAGTTTTTTAAAACACTAAATGATCACTATTTTAGGCTATAAACCCGTTAGGTTTTTATTTCAGTGTCATTGTTTCAGAGAGCAAGTGCATTTCAGAAATTTTGCAGCCATGAAGCATAGCCCTGAGCTGTCAATGGGCACTGGGCCTCACTACCGGGAGTCAGCTTCCTCATTAACCTTGTCCCTGACTCTGAGGGAGGTGGGTGCCACACCTGCTGAAATCTCTCCACAGCTCAAATAGAAGGACCCTGTTCCTTCCATCAGTCAGAGGAGTCTCACCTCCAAAGCATCATGGAAGTTGGAAGGAGTTGGAAGGGTGGAAGGGAACTAATCCGGCCCCCCTTTGCACGTTAGATCATTGTGCTCTTGGCCAGAAGTGCCTTTTAGCTGAGGCAGAAATAAACTCCACTCCAGGCCACAGGACTATCTGCTGACAGGTTGGGCCCAAATTTTAGCACCCTGGATTCCACAGGGCCCTGGAGCAGGAGTCTGCGTGCTCCCATCTCTGCCTCCCAGAGTTTTTCTTTCAGTGTTGTAGAAGAGCTACAGACCCCCTTCATCCTTTGTTTTCTTCCCGTTTACCCAGGCAGCCAGCCTGTCTGGGCTCCCTAGGCGTGCAGGAGCATTATGGAAGATGTGAGCCTGTGGCTGATTTATGGGGCATGCTCCTCCGTGTGTGCCTGGCTGCATAACTTAACAGGATCTGTCACCCTCAATAGATGGCCAGCCTGCTGGCTGGCCACACAGCTGTGTGCGGGAGCAGCTGCCTTCTCCGCTTGTTTGGCCTCCCTCTCACCTCCTCCAGAGGCAGCAGGGCCCTTTCATTCCCACACCCTGATCAGTGCTGCCTGGCCCTGTCCACCAAGTGCTTCCCTGGCCCACATGGGTACAATGTCTTGAACACAGTTTAAAGTAGTGATGCTGAGCAAAGGTTGTTCATAAACAGTGAGTTGTGGGTGGTGGTATTAGCTCTTAAAAATGAAAATCAGCTCTCCCAGTGGCCTCTTAAATTGTGTGGGGCATATATTCTCATCCAAAAATAGGCTACTATAAACAGAGGCTCCAGAGCTGGCCAGAGTACAGAGCAAGTGTTTGGCCTTCGGTGTCTCAGAGTGCAAACCCCAACTTGGCTGGTGAGAATGTGTTCCCCTCAAAACACATCTGCTTGCACATTCACCCACATGCTCCCTTGCACACATTTAAAGTCTGGGCCTCAGTGGGCTGGGCTCCGGGGCCTAGGAACCTGGTGTGTTGGCTCAAGGGGCTCATTGCAGATTGGGTGTTCACAAATGCTTCCATTCAGGCCTTGGCTTCCCCTCTCCCTCCATGAGGGCTCCTCCTCTACTTTCAAATCTCAGCACTGTCTACCAGTTCCTTACCAAATCTCAGGGAAGATCTGATAGCATTTGATAAGGCCTTGTCCAGGGACATCTGTGTTATGGAGTGTGTTGTGGAATGAAATCCCACTGAGTGTCTTTGAGAGTCAGTCCCTGGCCATCAAGTGCCAACCATCTGCCCCTGTCCTTGGTGGCCACTGGAGTGGACCTTGGGACTGGAGTTCACAACAGGGCCCTAAAATTACAGCTGAGTGGTCAAACTTAAGCAGTGCTGCCTAGAGGAAGGGACACAGGACTCCCAGGCAGACTCACCAGTTCCTAGCTTTTCTACTTCCTGGCTGTGAGGCCTTGGGAAAATTATTTAACCTCTCTGTGCCTCAGTTACCTCATCTATAGAATGAAGAATAAGGAATGCACCCTCTAGGGCAGTGGTTCTCAACCTTCCTAATGCTGTGACCCTTTAATACAGTTCCTCAGGTTGTGGTGACCCCCAACCATAAAATTATTTTCGTTGCTACTTCATAACTGTAATTTTGTTACTGTTATGAATCATAATGTAAATATCTGATATGCAGGATGTATTTAGGCGACCCTTGTGAAAGGGTCGTTCGACTCCCAAAGGGGTCGTGACCCACAGGTTGAGAACTGCTGCTCTAGGGGCTGTTGATAGGATTAAAAGAAAGAATGCATGTACAGCACTTGTTTTATTGGGGCTCAATACATGGCAGCTATAGTAACTATTGTTATTTCTCTATCTCTTTGGAGAAGGGACACCTATCGGCACACATGCTGTTGCACCCAGTGCTGGTTTCAGGGGCAGGGGCAGTGAAAGCCTCACTTCTTGGACCTAATAAGAAGGAAGCCCCAGAGTGTGGGAATGACAGGAATCTCAGGCTCTGGCTCATTCCCTAATTCCTCTGGGGTTCTTTGTTCTCCCACTTGGCACTGGGGTATCTGACTGGGAGGCCAGATCGCCACTGTGGTGAGTGCAGGAGGAGAAAAGGAACATAGGGCTCTGAATGGCCATGGCCAGAGGTGGGCAGTCAATCCTGGGTCATCTCAGGGATCTGCCCTGGGCACCTATCAGGCCTAGAAGACCTGCTAAAATAGATGTCAAGAGAGAAGCCAGAAGCACTGAGCAGATGTTTGGTGTCAGCATGGGCAAGAGGCCAAAGAAGCCCCTGCCCCAAAGGAGAGAGGCCAGGGAGGGCCATAGAGCTGGAAGGCTGAGCAGAACCAGAGGGGACAAGGAGCTTGGGACCCACGGCCTTGGGCCAATGGTTTAATTTTCTCAGATGATAGATGCTTCACTTCTGTGTATCCTGTGAAGAGTAGCTTTCTCCCCGCCCATATTCACCAGTTTATTCTGTTCATCAGATTATTTATTCACTTGATTTTTAGATTCACTTGTTGATAGATATGTATTTGTTGTTCATAATTTCTATCTTTACCTTTTTCTTCTTCTTCCTCTTCATAAAGGATACATTTCATATAAATACTGGTTTGGTGGTGATGAACACCTTTAGCTTTTTCTTATCTGTGAAGCTCTTTATCTGACCTTCAATTCTGAATGATAGCTTTGCTGGACAAAGTAATCTTGGTTGTAGGTTCTTGCTATTCATCACTTTGAATATTTCTTGCCACTCCTTTCTGGCCTGCATGGTTTCTGTTGAGAAATCAGCTGACAGTTGTATGGGTATTCCCTTGTAGGTAACTAACTGTTTTTCTCTTGCTGCTTTTAAGATTCTCTCTTTGTCTTTTGCCCTTGGCATTTTAATTATGATGTGTCGTGGTGTGGTCCTCTATGGATTCCTCTTGTTTGGGGTTCTTTGCGCTTCCTGGACTTGTAAGTCTATTTATTTCACCAGGTAGGGGAAGTTTTCTGTCATTATTTCTTCAAATAGGTTTTCTCTTTCTTCTTCTGGCATCCCCATAATTCAGATGTTGGTACGCTTGAAGTTATCCCAGAGGCTCCTTACACTATCTTCATATTTTTAGATTCTTTTTTCATTTTGTTTTTCCGGTTGGGTGTTTTTTGCTTCTTCGTATTTCAAATCTTTGACTTGATTCTTGTGATCCTCTAGTCTGCTGTTGGATCTCTGTATAATATTCTTTATTTCAGTCAGTGTATGCTTGATTTCTAGTTGGTCCTTCATATCTTCGAGGGTCTCACTAAATTTATCAGCGGTTTCTAGAAAATTCTTGAAAATCCTTATAACCATGGTTTTGAATTCTATATCCAGTAGTTTGCTGTCCTCCATTTCTGTCATTTGTGACCAGTTTCTTTGTCTCTATATTTTGGCTGCTTCCCTGTGTTGATAGAGTGGCTCTCTGTGCTAGGTGTCCTATAGGCCCCAGTGGCTCAGCCTCCCCAATTACCTGAGTTGGACACTCTTGGTGCACCCCTTTGTGGGCTTTGTGCACAGTCTTATTGTAGTTAAGCCTTGATGGTTGTAGGTATCACTGGGAGGAATTGACTACCAGGCCAATTGGTTGTGAGGACCAGCTGTGTCTACAATGGGAGAACTGCTGTTCTGGAGACACCCTTCTGGGGCAAGACTTGCTTCAGTGGGGCTTTGGTGCTCACTGGGTCTGCCTCCTGAGTGTGTCCCTTATGGATCTGAGGAGTTGTAATTTGGATGGTCCCACTCTGACCACTGGGTACACTGGCTCTAGGATCTCCAAGGAGGTGCTAATCTTGCCTCTGCCTGAGGCTACCCAGAAGGAGTTATGGAGAGATCTGCAGATTCCTCTTCTTTGTTTGGGGTTTGGAGGTGCCCAGCTGTGAAGCAATGCAAGCTGCTGTGGGGCCTTGGGCCTTCTTTTGGATGTTCTGGGTCTCTCTGACCCAGCTGCAATTTGTTAGGTAATTTAAGATTGGATTGGATTAGATTGGAAAGGGCCAGGGCATTCATATGCAAAAGCCTCTGCGCACAGCTTGGGTGGGGCAGGGTCTCAGGGAATCAACAGGGCTGAGAAAACAGCTAAGGCTGATCCTCAGCCCTGCCCTAAGAGGCCGAGGGTCTCAGTGTCTCACAGTAATCGCTGCAAGCACCTCTGAGAGAAAGCCGCCCTAGAGTTCCGACCGATGCGAGACAATCCAGTTTCTCCCCGTATGAGTCTGGGTCCCCAAAGGCTCGCCTGGAATTGGAGTTCAGAGCAGTCAGAAGCTTGTGACTCCCTCCGGATAAAAAAAGACAACCACATCCTCAGTTGCCAGCCTTTTCCAAGTTCGCCTCCTTACCTCTGCACTTTACTTCCGCGCCTCCTCTGAGTCTCAGTGTGCTTTTCTCTTTCCTTCTAGTTGTAGAATTTCCACTTATCCAGCCTTCCTGTGGTTCTGGATAATGTCCGTTTTGTCTTTTAGTTGTATTTTTGAAGTGGTTGTACGAGGCAGAAATTTCAGGTGTTTACCTATGCCTCTATCTTGGTTTCTGTTTTCTTGGAATATATTCTGAGAAGTGGTATAACTGAGTCAAACGGCAGTTCCATTTTTAAATTTTTGAGGAGATGCCATACTGTTTTCCACAGTGGTTGCACCAGTCTGCATTCCCACCAGCAGTACACGAGGGTTCCTTTTTCTCTGCATCCTCTCCAGCACTTGTCATTTGTTGATTTGTTGATGATAGCCATTCTGACAGGTGTGAGATGGTACCTCATTTTAGTTTTGGTTTGCATCTCTCCGATGATTAGTGACTTTGAGCATGTTTTCATGTGTCTATTGGCTTTCTCAATGTCCTCTTTCGAAAAATGTCTATTTAGGTGCTTTGCCCATTTTTTGATTAGATTGTTTATCTTTCTTTTGTTAAGTTGTATGAGTTCCCTGTAAATGTTGGAGATTAAACCCTTATCAGAGATTACATTGGCAAATATGTTCTCCCATTCAGTGACTTTCTTGTTTTGTTGATGGTTTCTTTTGCTGTGCAGAAGCTTTTTATTTTGATGTAGTCCCATTTGTTTATTTTTTCCTTAGTCTCTCTTGCCCTAGGATCTGTGTCTGCAAAGAGATTGCTTTGACATATGTCTGCAATTGTGTTGCCTATGGAGTCTTGTAGGATTGTTATGGTTTCCCAATGTACATTCAAGTCCTTTAGCCATTTTGATTTTGTTTTTGTGTATGGTGTAAGTTGGTGATCTAGTTTCATTTTTTTGCATGTATCTGACCAAATTTCTCAGCACCATTTTTTAAAGAGGCTGTTTTGACTCCATTGTATACTCTTGCCTCCTTTGTCAAATATTAATTGAGTATAATGGCTTGGGTCAATTTCTGGGTCCTCTATTCTGTTCCATTGGTCTATATGTCTGTTTTTGTGCCAGTACCAGGCAGTTTTGAGAATCGTGGCTTGGTAATATAGTTTGATGTCTTGTATTGTGATCCCTCCAACTTTGTTCTTCTTTCTCAGGACAGCTGTGCTATTCAGGTTTGTTTGTTTTTTTCCCAGACGACTTTTTGGAGAGTTTGTTCTAGATCTTTGAAATATGCCACTGGTATTTTAATAGGTATCGCATTGAATCTATAGATTGCTTAAGGTAGTATGGACATTTTAATGATGTTGATTCTACTAATCCATGAACATGGTATGTTCTTCCATTTGTTTATGTCTTCCTCTATCTCTTTTTTCAATGTCCTGTAGTTTTCCAAGTACAGATCTTTTATATCCTTGGTTAAGTTTATCCCTAGGTATCTTAATTTTTTGGGTGCAATGGTAAATGGGATTTTTTTTTTCCCCATTTCTCTTTCTGTGAGCTCATTATTGGTGTATAGAAAGGCCATAGATTTCTGGGTGCTAATTTTGTATCCAGCTACATTACCAAATTCATTTATTAGGTCTGGTAGTTTTGTGAAGGAGTCTCTGGGGTTTTCTATGTATAGTATCACGTCATCTGCAAATAAGGACAGTTTTACTTCTTCTTTTCCAATTTGGATGCCTTTTATTTCTTCTTCTTGTCTGATCACTATGGCTAGTACTTCTAGTATTATGTCAAACAAGGGTGGTGAAAGTGGGCATCTTTGTCTTCTTCCTGTTCTTAGGGGAAATGGGTTTAGGTTTTGCCCGTTGAGTATGATGTTGGCTGTAGGTTTGTCATATAGGGTTTTTACTATGTTGATGTATAATCCCTCTATTCCCATTTTGCTGAGAGTTTTTATCAAGAAAGGGTGTTGGATTTTGTCAAATGCTTTTTCTGCATCAATAGATATGATTATGTGATTTTTGTCTCTCAGTTTGTTTACATCAGAGGTCCTCAAACTTTTTAAACAGGGGCCCAGTTCACTGTCCCTCAGACCGTTGGAGGGCCAGACTATAGTTTTAAAAAAAACTATGAACAAATTCCTATGCACACTGCACATGTCTTATTTTGAAGTAAAAAAAAAAACACAAAACAAAACGGGAACAAATACAATATTTAAAATGAAGAACAAGTAAAGTTAAATCAACAAACTTACTAGTATTTCAATGGGAACTATGGGCCTGCTTTTGGCTAGTCATACAACATCATACACAACTGAATAGCAATCAAAATATAAATGCACTTACTGTCAATTAAATTAGGGTTCCTACTCTTCAGCTGTCTGCAGAGCCAGATTAAGTTCCCATAGGACCCTAGGCAGATTACCAGTTTAGGGCCCCCATGCGATAACACCGAGCACTGACCATTTGCATTAACACTGACTGCTGACCATTTGTGATAACACTGACCGCTGACAATTTGCATTAATACTGAGCGCTGACCATTTGCATTAACACTGAGCACTTACAATTATCATTACCACTGAGCACTATTTGCATTACCTCTGTGCGCTGACCATTTGCATTACCTCTGAGCACTGACAATTTGCTCTCCTAACTTCAAAAAAAAAGGGCTCTCCTAACTTCAAAAAAAAGGCCCTACTAACTGCAAAAAAAAAATAATAAAAAAAATAGACCTCCTAACTTCAAAAAAAAATATATAAAAAATCCTAACTTGTTCTCACTTCGGTCCTCAGGCAGCAGTAGGCTCTGCACAGGCAAGCTCGTGACTCATCTGATCACACCCGAGACTGAGAGGAGGAGTCGAGAGACAGAGAGGAGGGGAGTCGGAGAGTGCGGCGCACATTCCACACATGCGCACTGTGGGCCTGGGAGAAGTCGGCTGCTAAGCAACAGGCAGCGGTGGCAAAAACATCCGGCGGGCCAGATAAATGTTTTCGGTGGGCCACACGTGGCCCACAGGCTGTAGTTTGAGGACCACTGGTTTACATGATGTATCCTATTTATTGATTTGCAGATATTGTACCATCATTGAATCCTTGGAATAAATCCCACTTGGTCATGGTGTATGATCTTTCTAATGTAATGCTGAATCTGATTTGCTAGAATCTTGTTGAGGATTTTAGCATCTATGTTCATCAAGGATATTGGCCTGTAGTTCTCTTTTTTTTGTGGTGTCTTTATCTGGTTTGGGGATTAGGGTAATGCTGGCTTCATAGAAAGAGCTTGGAAGTGTTCCTTCCTCTTGAATTTTTTGGAATAGTCTGAGGAGGATAGGTTTTAGTTCTTCTTTGAATGCTTGGTAGAACTCCCTGTAAAGCTGTCCGGACCAGGGCTTTTGTTTGCTGGAAGATTTTTGATTGCTGTTTCAATTTCTTCAGTAGTTATCGGCCTGTTCAGGTTTTTTGATTCTTCTTGGTTGAGTTTTGGGAGCTTGTATTTTTCTAAGAATATGTCCCTTTCATCTAGGTTGTTTTTTTTGTTGGAATAGAGTTGTTCATAGTATTTTTTTCATAATCATTTGTATTTCTGTGGCATCAGGTGTTATTTCACCTCTTTCATTTCTGATTTTGTTTATTTGGGTCCTCTCTCTTTGCTTCTTGGTGAGCCTGGCTAGAGGTTCATCAATCTTGTTTATCCTTTTAAAGTACCAGCTCTTGGTTTTGTTGATATTGTGTTTTTGGTCTCTATTTCGTTTATCTCCACTCTGATCTTTATTATTTCCTTCCTTCTGCTTACACTGGGCTTTTCCTGTTGCTCTCTTTCTAACTCTTTGAGTTGTAGTGTTAGGTAATTTATTACCATTGTTTCTTGTTTTTGTTCTTTTTTTTGCAGTAGGCTTGTAGAGCTATGAACTTCCCTCTCAAGACTGCTTTCATTGTGTCCCATAGATTTTGGATTGTTGTGTTTTCATTGTCGTTTGTTGCCATGATGCTTTTTATTTCTTCTTTGGTCTCTCTGGTAACCAAGTCATTGTTTAATAGCATGCTATTTAGACTCCAGGTGTTCGATTTTTTGATTGTTTTTTATTGTAGTTGATTTCTAGTTCTATGCCATTGTGATCTGAGAAGATGCTTGATATGATTTCTATCTTCTTGAATTTGAAGAGACTTTGCCTGTGACCCAATATATGGTCTATCTTTGAAAATGACCCATGTGAACTTGAAAAGAATGTATATTCTGTGGCTTTGGGGTGAAATGTTTTGAAGATGTCAATTAATTCCATCTGATCTAGTGAGTCATTTAGGATTGATTTTTTTTGCTGCTTTTTGTTTGGAGGATTTTTCCAATGGTGATAGTGGGGTATTAAAGTATATACTGTATTGCTGTCAATCTCTCCCTTGATATCCTCCAGAAGTTTTTTTTTTATGTATTTGGGTGCTCCTGGTGTAGATCCCATAGAAAGCAGAATGGAGTTTCCTCAAAAAACTAAAAATAAATATACCATAAGACCCAGCAATTCCACTTCTGGGTATTTATTCAAAGAAAACAAAAACACTAATTAAATAATATATATGCATTCTATATCCAATGAAGTATTATTTACAATAGCCAAGATATGGAAGCAACCTAGGTGTCCATTGATAAAAAAAAGTATGTTCATTTTAAGGGAATATTTATTTATTTATATTTATTTATTTCAAATTGCCTACAGAGAAATAGAAAATCTGTAATAATTGTGTCCCCATCAGCATCCATGAGAGTGCTTTTCCCTGGCCCTGAGTTTGTATTAATCTGACTTCATCTGCTAGTTGGAGGGGAGGATAGCTCTGGGGAAGACAGTTTGGGCTAGGAGCCTGGGTGACCACAGACAAAGGCCAACAAGGGCATCCTTTGCCTCAGGCCCTTCCTCTCTATGAGGATGAGCTTCCTGGAGACTAAGTGGCATGGCTCTCAGATTGTCAGGGGTGGTTTTCAGGGTGGTATGGGGACATGGTCATCTTGCTCAGAGTTCATGAAGTTGGGGGTGGGGATCAGCAAGTGAGGTTCTGGAAACATCCTGTGCGATGATGGTTGCAGTGTCTAAGGATCAAAAGCAAGTGGAAAGAGGCTTCCTCCATTCAGACCACGTGGAAAGTATTTTTCTCCACTGTAAACCTTGCAGGAAAACAGATGCAAACCTTGCTGAATGCTTTCAGGCCTAAGTTCTGTTACTGGCTCCCCCTGCCTTTTGCTAACAGAGCAGAGTGGGCTTCCCACAAGAATCAGAGCAGCAAGGTTTCCCAGTGGTGGAAAACACATTGTTTGACATCTAGCTTTTTTCTCTGTCTGGAGGCCCAGTCCATTAGAGGCCAGGGAAGTGACTGGTTAATCTGACATGGGAATCCAGACCAAGTATTGAAAATGGCTCCTGGTTAACTTCATAGACTGCATTTGCATGTTGGCCATGGATGCCTTTCTTAAGGAGCAGGTTGTGAGTGGAGAACAACATCTTGCTCAGATGAGCCTTTTGGAACAACTACTCACCCTGCTGGCACCTGACAGCCTACCTTGGAGCAGGGTCCTTGGGAATCAGACCGGCCTGTGGTGATGGTGGTGGTAGTGGTGGATTCTGTTTCCATCTTTGTCTCTGGCCCCACAAGGGACCCTAACTCAGTGTCTCAGCAGACTCGTATACCCCTTCTTTCATCCTGAGTTCTAGCCCTACCCAGGGTTGGAAGGGAAGTTTGGGGAGGTGGAAAGTCTGTAGGCAATTATGGGGTCTGGAGGGAAGGTGATTTATTTGCCTTCCAAGAGCAAACGACTTAAGGGGATTTTGACCACTTGCTTTAGGCCATTTACATAGGTCTCTAAGCTGCCAAAGCAACTGGAAAGCTGATTGAGGGGTGTCCAAGAATAAGTAGGGGTGCCTTAAGAGGCCAGATCACTTTTCCACAAGCTCTTGATCCATTGTCTCCCTCTCCCCTGGAACCTTACACACACACACACACACACACACACACCAGTTCCTTTCATCCTTCCATCCAACTAGACAACCATTCAACCATCTATTTTTAATATATTCATTCATTCATTCATCCACTCATTTACTCAACACACATGAGAATGATTTATAGCAAATGGCTGCAGCTGAGAGGGGTTTAAGAGGCTCTGACTTAGGACCTCACAGGTGTACAGGACTTTGGAATAATCTGGTTCACAGCTTTGCAGGTCTAGAAACTCAATTTTATCCTCTTGCTCAGAGGTTCTGAGGGACTGATTCATTCTAAAGAATTCAGGAGAGATTGATTTATAAACCTGAAGGCCAAAAATCAATTATACTGCATGCTAGACTGGGTGGATAACCAGTACGAGTGTTCCCTCCTGAGGTAAATTAAAGTCCAGAAGGGCATTTCTTTTCCTGATGCCCAAGAAGATTCCTCTCTAGGTAATGCTATGGTCCACTAGCGACACAGCAGCCAGAGCAGTGTTTGCAAATGTGGGTCACATCATGCTTCTCCCTTGCTTAAAACTCTGCAATGGTTTTTCATTATCTATACTTATTAAGGGTAATATGCTAATTATACCAGGCATCTTCTGGACATCCTTCTGGACTTCCTTCCAGACAAAGCCACGGTGGCGGGGGCCGAGGCAGAGGTGGTTAGGGGCAATCAGGCCAGCAGGGGAGAGCAGTTAGGGGTGATCAGGCTGGCAGGGGAGGAGTTATGGGGATCAGCAGGCAGGCAGAGAGGTTAGGGGCAATCAGGAAGGCAGGCAGGTGAGTGGTTAGGAGCAAGCAGTTCTGGATTTCGAGAGGGATATACGATTGGCAGTCGGACATCCCCCAAGGGGTCCTGGATTGGAGAGGGTGCAGGCTGGGCTGAGTGACACCCCCCCCCCCCAGTGCATGAATTTAGTGCACTGGGCCTCTAGTACTTGAAATAAAATTCTAACTCTGTGAGATCTAGCTCTGCCTCCCTCTCCAACTTCACTTCCTACCACGCTACCACTGAGCACTTTGCTCTAGGCATGCCACCTTTCTTTCCATTCCTTTACCATCCAACCTGAACATTTCACATTGTTCCTGTGCTATAACCTCTGCCTGTAGCAACTACAGGTGATGCCTGCAGGCTTTGTGGGTCACCAGCCTTCTCTGTGTTGTTCCTAAGTATCCCCAGTGCCAGCACAGAGAGGTGCTTAAAGTGTTTGTAAAATGAATGAGCAGTGCCAGTTAATGATGGGGTAGGATCTGCTTTGAACATGGTGGAAAACAATTTTGGATTTTGCTCAGTAGGGAGGAAAAGGGATACATTTTAGCCATGTATCTTCTTTTTTTGTTCTCCTTCTTCTCTTCCTCCTGATCCTTTCCCCGTCCTTTTCCTTTTCCAATATCCATGCAGACAGTGAACCAGTTTGGCTGTTTGGCTCTCTCAGAATAGCATTAGAGAAACTATGGAAGGAAAAGGAACAGTTGGATTTCAGGGATTAACCAAAAAACTAGGAGGAAACCATGGATAGCTGAAAGTTGGTTTGAATTGGTATGTGTGTGGGTTGGGGAAGCCGGGAGGATGCAGCCTGGGGCAGAGGATGAATAGAGCCAGCAGGGTAAGATTAGGCCAGAGGAAAGCCTTTGAGATTCTCCCTCCTCCCTACTGCTTCACAAGTGCCTATATTGTTTGATGAGACTATATAGGAGTTCAGTAAATGCTAGATGCTCAGATAGAGGAGGTACTAAAATGCACATACAGGGAATGTGGTAGATTTAGTGAAATAAGGAACTCTACTTTTAGATGACTGCAAGACTTTACAGGTACCAAATCCAGCTAATGCTGTGTTGTGGATTTAGGACTTTGGGGAAATAAGAGAATCTGGCCATGAGTCACTATACAGGGTGGGGCAGCTTACAGTTGTGAGTATGCCAAACATAGAGTTTATTCTTGTATTATTATTTATTGTATTATTTTCCATATGAACAACTGTAAACCTACCTTTGCTCCATCCTGTACTGCTGACCTAATGCTTCATCATTCTGCTCTTTAAGGCTTTGAAGGTTTGTGAGATCAGCTGCACGTATGCAAAGTCAAAGCCTGTGCGTGGCAGAATTACTGAATGCTTCAGAGTCTCCAACTGGGGCCAAGTTAAAGCTAGCTGCTTTCCTCTTTTTCAAAGAAATCAATCCACTGTGGCTAGGATCAGAAAACTCAGGTTGGTCCTGCCCTCCCAGGTTCTAGGGCTGGATTGGTATGTTGTCAATTATTGTTGGACAGTGTGAGAGGGAGAGGAAGAAGGGGGAGTGGGAGGCTCAGCTAACAGGGCTTCTTGAAGAAAACAAGTGGCTAGAGCTGTCCAGCATGTCGTGGCAGCAAGGTCATGGATTTCTACCCTGGCTCTGACAGCTATGTGGCCTTGCACAAGTCTTCTAGCATCTCTGGGCCTCAGACTCCTCATCTGTAAAGCTACAAGCTAGGAGGTTGGAAGGGATTATGTATGGTCCCTGCCAGTTCTGACATCTGACAATTTTATCTGTCCTCAGCAGGGAGCAGTCCCACATCTCCTTGGGTTAGATGGGAAATTCATCTCCATTGCAGATTAAACACCAACTGAATTGTGACAGCTATTTCTTTATCTGCAGACAGAGTCAAAGAAAAAAGCAAAGACAAATCAGTCTCCCATTTGTTGCTTTCCATTTCAGGATTGAATGCTAAACAGCCTTAGCTCCCAGGGGGTGACTCAGACTCTGCAGCTCATAGAAATGTGGAGTTGGGTCTTGATAGATTATACAGTCTTTCTTTAAGTGGAGGAAACAGGGACCTCCTGATAGGAAGTGATGGAGCCCAAACCAGAGGAATCAGTCTAGATAGATATTCAGGATGAACGCAATCGGATAACTCCTCGCTACAGAAACCTTTTCAGGGCCGATTATTAGGGGCTGCTTCGGCTCTCGTATTGCTCCCTTATGTATATACGATTAGATAATTCTGCTTGCGTTTTGCTCCTCTGATTGGAGTTTACTTTAACCTCACTTAGGCCATCAGCCTGGCTCCCTCACACAGAGCAAGGCTTCGGGCTTGAGGGTCTCTTCATCCTTTGTAAGCAGATGCGTCCTGTGATTGGTGGTTTCGGAAGCTCCGGTGGCCAATGGGGAGCGCGGGAAGGCGGGGCATCAGGAGCGTGGCCGCCTAATAGAGAAAGGGAGGTGCAGGGCGGTGCGGTCGCCGTGCTTACTGCACCCTGGCTGCGGTCGGGCGGCTAGTAAACACTCCCTTTGCCCACTACCCAGGTGCGGGCGGTGTGCTGGAGGCCGAATAGCACCTCGACGCTACCCCGGGACACTGCTTTGGTTTTTAATTGTACAGTTCCTTTCCTCAGATTTATCCAAGCGCATTAGTATTACATGCAAGGTTTTCTGACAGGACTGATATTGCAGGTCACAGAAAAGCTAACGCCAGAGGCCTGGATACACCAGCCCTGCGAAGTTCGCTGCACTTGATGCTTACTCTCCGGTGGTCCAGGATGCAGCAGAAACACCCGTTGCGATGTGAGGACCAGTCATTTCCCAGCGGCATGGCCAGAGTCTACCCCCAAGACAAGCCAGGAAGTCAGGGGCGGGGCGGGGCCTCGTTCCGGAGCCTCGTATGCAGCCCCATCCGTGCGTGGGAGACCCAGACCCCACCCCTAGCACGCCTAGCCTTGCCCCACTGGTCGTATGCAGCCCCATCCGTGCGTGGGAGACCCAGACCCCACCCCTAGCACGCCTAGCCTTGCCCCACTGGTCGCGCTGGCCCGCATAGGACGGCCCCGCCCACGCGGCCTGGCTCTCTAGTCCCACACGTGGGGGGCCCGCGCCCACTCTCCTGCTCTAGTCTTCCTCCCCCCCCCCACCCCCCACCCCCCCCACCCCCCCCCACACACCTCATCTTACCCCTCCACCTCCGTAGCACCCTCTGGCGGGGATTACGTGTCTCCCTGTGGGCCAGCCTACTGAAGGGACTTGCACCAAGCACCAAGCGCCCACCTTCCCTCTTCCCAGCTCCCAATCCCGTGGTGGGCGTGATTACTTGCCTGTTTGTTTCTTTTGTATTTATGACGCTGCTGAACCCTGGGGAAAAGTCAGCACAGCTAGTCAATCAGAATGCAGTCATCTCTAAAGGTCAAGGTAACGCACATTTCCTAAAAATCACAATCCTTGTTCTCATGACCCAAACCTGGCAGTCAGCACTTAATATGATTTCCCCCTATCTTCCAGCAACCAGAGAATAACAAGCTGGAAATAAAAATGAATCCTTTTGTTAGAGTACAGAGGTTAGTCTTCTCCTTCAGTGAATAAAATTCTTCCCACCTAGGACTTGTCTTCAGTCTTAAAAGGGAGCGCTGACATTAAATGAATTGGTCTACGTCTTTTGCATTCCAGTCTTGTTTTCTCTCACAATTTTAAATAATATCATGTTTTCCATTAGCTATCAAGACACAAACAAACTTATGAATTGCACCAAGCAGAAAACAGACCCATTTGAAATACACCAATTTTGTAATCTTAAGTTTCACAGGAGGATACACCAGGTTAGATTCTGAAGGGGCTGGGAGGACAGGGATGTTGTTTACCCGAGGAGTGTCTTTCAGCTACAGTGCGTGACTTACCTCTCATTTCCACCCTTGAAAATAATTTGCTTTAATCATTATTCTGTGCTCAAAAACCCCAGATGGTTCCTGGTTTGCCCCAAAGTCCTAAAAACAGATAATCCTGCCTGTCTCACCTGCGGCATGGAGCAGCAGCTCTAATGAAACCAATGAGCCATGCTATGCTGTTCCCACTCTTCCATGCTCAGCCCTGCCCTGAATGCCTTCCTTTCACCTCTCAACTCCTCTCCACCCTGTAAATTCCCATTTCTCCGTTCACATCTGGTCAGTTGCACAGTCCATCTCTTAACTGCTTCTGCTTCATTAAGTACTAGAATAAAAGGCCTTTGAAATGGTAGGGCTGGTTCAGTCCTGGGTTAGAGGCCTCTGGTTCCCACAGGGTCTGCTTCTGGCCTTCATGTGGTCCTTGGTTTGTGGAGTAGTATGGAAAGGTTTGGGGAAAATGAATTCATTTTTAGTCAGCAAACAGGAATAAAGATGAGGTGGGAAAGTTGAGAGGTGCCAGTTCAGGTTGGCGTCCATAGCAGCTGTTACCTGTTGGTTATTTGTCCAACCTCCATAATAACCCTAGACAAGATACTAAAGTCATTTGGAGAGCTGTGTCTTTCCTTGTCAATTTATGACTGACCTCATTTGGCCAAGAAGAAGGAGGTGGAGGAAACATGCCAGCAGCAATTTGCCAGACGACTCAGCAAATAAGGCTGAGTCTGAAACTGAGGCAGGCCAGAAATTGCCATTAGCGTGGAAATGAAGACCTTTTCAGAAAAGAAAAGGCCCAAGCTCTTGCTTTCTATTATCCTTCCCATCCCCTGGCGCCCACCCAAACAATCCTCAGACAGCCGCTTGGCTCTCAGGCTTGTGAATACCCAGCCAGTATGAGGGGGAAAAGCCACCCTTCCTCACCTGCTTCTGGAAGGGCCATGCTGTGTGTATGGCTGTGAAGGAAAACCCAGGTCCACAGAGACTAACAGCAGGCAGGCCATCAGCTGAGAGGAGGAAAATCTGCTGCCCTTGGAGTCTATATACATTTGGGCAGAGTTTGTTGCAGACCCCTAAGGCAAATCCTTTAGCCAAATCACGGAGCGGTTAAAATGGTGTCCATGAGCATTGCCTCCTTTTCTCTATTTGAAGGTATTACTATTTAAAAAGTAGATGTTGCCCTGGCCGGTTTTTCTCAGTGGTTAGAGCAGGCGTGGGCAAACTACGGCCCGCGGGCCGGATCCGGCCCGTTTGAAATGAATAAAACTATTCAAAAAAAAGACCGTACCCTTTTATGTAATGATGTTTACTTTGAATTTATATTAGTTCACACAAACACTCCATCCATGCTTTTGTTCCGGCCCTCCAGTCCAGTTTAAGAACCCATTGTGGCCCTCAAGTAAAAAAGTTTGCCCACCCCTGGGTTAGAGTATCATCCTGTAGTCCAAAGGGTCATAGGTTTGATTCCAGGTAAGGGCGTGTACCTTGGTTGCAGGTTCCCTAACCCCAGTAGGGAGGCAACAAATCGGTGCGTCTTTCTCATGTCCATGTTTCTTTCTCTCTCTCTCCCCCTGCTCCCTCCCTTCCACTCTCTCTCAAGAAATCAATGGAAAGAATATCTTTGGGTGAGGATTAAAAAAATATTAAAGTAAAATAAAAAGTAGATGTTCTCTGAGCTAAAGTCAGAGGACACAAACTTATTCATCATTTTTTGGCGATAAAATAATTTTGTTTATAGACTCTGGGGTGTAGGTAAGTCCTGCTAGTCTATACAGTACACTCATTCTAATGAAGCCATGCATCATTTAAGCAATAACCAGGAGGCAGACTTGGGATTAAGTGCTTTGCATGGGCAGTTTGGTTTTATCCCATGACTGCTCCATGCAGTGGGCATTAATAACACCCCTTTCATAAAAGATGAGCTTGAGGCCCAGAGAGGTTAAAAGTAATTGACCAAAGCCACACAGCTTATAAGTGGAAAGTTGGGATTCAAACCAGGAGATTCTGACTCTGAAGTCCCGGTTCTCCTGACACAACCCCAGTGAGGCTAGAGTGGTGGAATTGGATGCAGGATGAGAACCATGACCCCTGCTGGCAGGTCCAGAGTCAGGCTCCAGAGCAAACATCCCCATGACAGAAGCTAGAAGGGCGAAGGCACTGTGGCCCTCAGTCAGACCTGGGCTTTCCTGAACTCCCTGCCCTGCCCACCAAGGCCCTCTGACCTAGGCTTGTGCACATTTCCCTGGGTGGGTTCTGTCCTGACAGCTGTGTCTGCAGTGGTGGGAGCACACGGGGCCTTTGCTCCAGGGGCCAGCGCCAGGGGAATTGTGATACAGACTTGGCTGGGAACAGGTCCAGCGTGACTGTCACAGGGAAATGCCCTCCATGTGCTGGCACTTGTAGTTCCTCTCTTAATACCCACAAGTGCTCTTGAGGGTAAATGTAATCCTTAATTCCTGTTTTACAGCTGAAGAGGGGTCGGAGAGGGTAAAATAACTCACCCAGGTTCATTCTGTTGGTCAGAGTTGAATTCACTTACCTAGGACAGGACAGGGAAACTTTGGGAACTGGGAGAATCAGAAAAGCTCTGGAAAAAAAAAAAAAAAGGAAAGCTCTGGAATGTTCCATCTGTTAGAAGGACAAGGAGTGTGGGACATGGGAGCTTATATGTGTTTGTGAGTGTGCAGTGGTGCAGATGGGGCGGGGAAGGCATGGAAACATCCAAACTCCATTCTTCCATTTGCTCAGGTCCCAGGCAGTCAACAGTTGTTGCTAATACTTTCCTGAAAATATATTTTCAATCACCTTTTATCACCTCCACTGCTGTGGTCAAGCCACCATCAAAATTCCCTAGGATGACTGCAGTCTCCTGATTTGTCTCCTTGCACCTGCTCTCATCCTCTTTAACGGACAGTTACAGCTTCCAGTTTGAAGTCAGTTTGGCATTCCTCTGCCAAACTTTCCAGAATTTCTTCCACATGAATTATCTCCTGTCCCTGCTCCTTACCTGCCTGACCTCATCTTCTACTACTCTCCTTTGTGCCTCTCCCTCCCCTGGTTCCTGCCTCAGAGCCTTTGCACTTACTGTTCTCTATACCTAAAATACTATCCACCTGGTTGTTTCTTAACTTCTTCACATCTTTACTCAAAAGTAACTTCAGCACTGGCTGGTTTGGCTCAGTGGATAAAGCGTCAACTTGCAGACTGAACGGTCCCGGGTTTGAATCTAGTCAAGGGCACATGCCTGGGTTGTGGCCTTGATCTCCGGTGGGGGACATTCAGAAGGCAGCCAATCAATGATTCTCTCTCATCATTGATGTTTCTATCTCCCTCTCCCTTCCTCTCTGAAATCAATAAAAATATGTTAAAAAAAGTAACTTCAGAATGCTTTCTCACACTTCAACCACCCCTCACACTTCACATCTCTCTTCTCTATTTTCTTTCACCCCTTATCATTTTCTTACCTTATACTGTTTTTTATTCACATTCTGTTTCCTCAGCTAGAATAGAAGCTCTGTGAGGGCAGTGGTTTTTGCCTGTGTTGTTGTTTGGCTGGTTTCTTTTGTTCACTGCTGGACTTCTAGTGCCTAGAACAGTGCCTGACATACATCATGAGCTTAATCAATATTTGCTGAAAAAAACACACACAAATGAATGAATGAGCCTCAATGTACCCATGTCATGGGAAGGAGCCAGAATCTTCTGATGGGACAGGAAGGGAGGAGTGGGTGCTCCTCATTTCTCTATTGAAAGGTGAAACATCTTCACTTTCATGTACCACAACTTTCTAGTGTTTGTATTCATGGTATGTTAGTACTCAGAACATGGTCTGCACATCACTATGTTACTCAGAATGGCCAGGGACTGTCTAACTTGGCTCCAAGTTTTTCCAGGCTGGGCAATAGTAGTGATCCAAGGGAATGTGTGCAGGGATCTCCCTGTTATCCTGACTTTCTTCTTAAAGGGCTTTCAGTTCCTACTTTTTCTGTGGTTTCCTAAACTTGACCTAGATTTAACATTGACATTAGCAAAGGTATGTTGATACCTTTTAAAGAAAGGCCTGGGGAACTAATGTTCATTTTCTGATGTCCACTTGCCAGTGGGGAGCAGACCTAGCTGCAGTCAGACATCCTTAGCGCTGCTGAGGAGGTGGGAGAGGCTCCCACCACCACCGCTGTACTGGCAGCTGTCAGCCTGGCTTGTGGCTGAGCAGAGCTCCCCTTGTGGGAGCGCACTGACCACCAGGGGGCAGCTCCTGCATTGAGCGTCTGCCCCCTGGTGGTCAGTGTGTGTCATAGTGACCAGTGATTCCCAGTCGCTCTGCTGTTAGGGTCAATTTGCACATTACCCTTTTATTATATAGGATAGAGGCCTGGTGCATGGGTGGGGGCCGGCTGGTTTGCCCTGAAGGGTGCCCCAGATCAGGGTGGGGGTCTCGCTGGGGTGCCTGACCAGCCTGGGTGAGGGGCTGAGGGCCATTTTCAGACTGGCCACACTCCCTTCAGGGTGAGGGTCCCCGCTGGGGTGCCTGGCCAGCCTCAGGGAGGGGCTGATGGCTGTTTGCAGGCTAGCCAGCCCCCCAGCGGGGACCCTTACCCCATGAGGGTGTGGCCAGCCTGGGTGAGGGGCTGATGGCTGTTTTCAGGCTGGCCACAGCCCCTTCAGGGTGGGGGTTCCCACTGGGGTGCCTGGCCAGCCTGGTGAGGGGCTGATGGCTATTTGTAGGCTGGCCACAGCCCCCAGCCACCCAAGCTCCCAGTGGAGGCTGGCTGGAAGCAGGTATCTGGGATTTATTTAGCTTCTATAATTGAAACTTTGTTGCTTTTTGCGGAGGCCACAGTCAGCCAGAGCAGGTGGGAAGCTTGGCTTCCTCTATCGCCGGGGCAACCAAGCCTCCTGCTTGCTCCACCTCCGTGGCTGCTGGCCGCCATCTTGGTTGGGTTAATTTGCATATAGTTGCTCTGATTGGCTGGTGGGCATGGCTTGGGCGTAGCAAAGGCACAGTCAATTAGCATCTTTGTCTTTTATTGGTGTAGATTTGTATCTACACAAAGTCTTTGTGTAAATATACCAGAGAAGAAATTCTTTGCAGTAGAGTTTGCTGCCAGTTGACTGTCCTAGAAAGCCATGGATTGAGGGCAGCTCTAGTGATTTCTATTGTATGTGTGAACTGAATGGAGGAATGTCTTAAAAAGATTTATTTGGTGTGGATTGATATTGTAATGGAAGGCATAATTTGGGGTCCTTTTTTCATCACCCCACTTCAATAACACTTTCTCACTTGTCAAGTGTGTAAAAGGAAGAATGGTCCATGTTGAAGGATAAGGAGAGCAAAGACCCAGGAGCTAAGAATGAATATCATAGAAGATGGTGGGTGTGGGAAACCCTCCACATCTCTCCCCTCCCATTCTTCATTTTGTATTGAGACAGCAGATCATTGTGACCAGACCCTACGGGTGGTGTCAGCTTAGGGAGTCCCACAAGAAGCCCTCCTGTAGGCCCAGGAACAGTGACATCACTGTGTAAGATGTAACTCCCAATGCTATACCTGGTATGAACTAACAGGAGAAAGCCAAGGATTCTCTCAGAAACCAAATGCTGTAGGCATCAGAGCAGGAACTGTCTTCTTCTCTAGTGGGGCTTCCCTGTTCCTTGCACAGGTGCTGCTGCCCTGCCCATCCCATTGGGTGTCATCTGAGAGCTGCCAGAAAGACGCTGGAGAGTCTGGAAAGCCAGAAGGCCATGGGTGGGGCAGGAAGGACTCCTGATCAGGCTGGACTATGGCCACATAGTGAATGGAATAAATTCCTCGGATGCCAGCCCAGGGGGAGGGTTCCTGGTATTTGAAAAGTAACATTGCCCCAGATTATGAGCTATACAGGACTTGTAGTTAGACAGACCTGAGGTGAATTCTGGCTCCAACTCTATTGTCTGTGTGATGTTGGACAGGTCTCTCCGATATAAAATGTGCACAATAAGGTCTAACAAGACAGAGTCATTGTTAGTGAGATAACAGAGGGTTAATGAGATAATGCACACAAAGTGCCTGGCATACAGGTGCTCTTTAAGCCCTATCAGAGTCTTATTTTCTTTTCTGTCAGAATCACATTCAGAAGTTGAAATGGTGTTTAATGGTGCTGTTGGGAAAGCAAAAGCGCAAAGAGGAATCTGGAAACCTGCACATGGCTTTGCTGCAGCTGGCTCCATGGCTTGGGCAAGGCTACTCCGCCTCTCACTGCAGTCTCCTTGAAGGTAAATGGAGGGGCCTGAACATCAGAGACCCCTGGCACTGGCCTCAGCTCCCATATCATGTAATTCGTGACTCAGAATGGAGGTCATTTGGAATTGGATCCCATTGAAGAGAGGGCACAGGGGGCAAGGGCCCAGCAGACTTCACGAAGGTTTTCTCCAGAGCTGGTGGGCTTTGTGTGTAATCACCTGTGCTCTTTGAGAACCTATGCTAATTTTCTGACCGTCATTCTCACTCTCACAGAGGACTTGACTTCAAACTGGCCCATGAAACACAGAGACATCCTTCACACAATGGCAGACAGGGTGGTGATTCCTGGACCTGTCCACACTCCAGGGTCACCTAAGAACTTGCTAAAAGTACAGATTCTCAGAGCTCCTACCCCCTCCTGCTTATTGATTCAGAATTTCTGTGGGCAAGCTCAGGAGTCTGCATTGTATCAGTCTCCCCAGGAGACACTGGCAGCTAAATAAAGACTTGCATTTGGGACCCACTGGAGCAGGCAATTGTCTGTAGTCTAGGGTCTGAGGTGAATAGGACACACCCTCCCAAATGACTCATCAGCGAGATGGAAGTCACCCTGAAGTGTTCATCTTTGACTGAAAATGTCCCTACTTGACATACCCTGGCCTGACAGATGGGAGAGCCCTGTGACCAGGCATCATGCATTTGCTTTTCAAGGTGCATTGCCAGAGCCTGCTAGGGAGCTGCTCCTTGCGGGACAACAACACCCACTAGGGCCCAAGGACAAGTAGAAAGGCAGGAAGGGGCTGTACCAGTTCACGAGGGCTGCCATGTCAAAGCACTTAAACAACACAAATCCATTTCCTTGCAATTCTGGAGTTTGGAAGTCTGAGATCAAGGTGTCAGAGGGTTGGTTTCTTCTGAGGCCTCTCCTGTTGGCTTCTAGATGACTTCCTTCTTTCAAAGTTGCCACGTGGTCCTCTCTGTGCCCCAATCTCCTCTTCGTATAAGGACACCAGCCATATTGGGTTAGGGCTCACCCTAATGACCTTATTTTAACTTGATTACCTCTTTTAAAGGTTCCTATCTCCAAATTCAGCCACATTCTGAGGTACTGGGGTTAGGACTTCAACACACTTTAACTGGGCAGCATGGGAAGGCACAATTCAGCCCATAGCAGGAGCACACAGGGGCAGCACAGAGAAGAGAGGGGAGAAGTGGGGCAACACCACACTCCCTTCCTCTGTTTCCAGGCTTGACCGGGCTGACTATGCACCAGCCTCTCAGGGTTCGTCAGCTCCACGTGTTCCTTAGAAGGGAGCACTGGACCTTCCAAAACCCTTGCCTGGTGTTTAGTCCATTTATTCTTCACAACCGTTAGGGCACATTTATTATTATTTTGCAGAAAAATAGAAGTTCAGAGAAGTTCAAGGGTATATCCAAGAACACCATGATAGGCACCCAGATTTTCTGGCACCCAGAATAATACTCTTTCTATGGGCACACTGGGCACCTGCTCTGTATACTATGTCCTTTCCCTTGGCTTCAAGGGACTTGTGTGCAATGCCTGAAGAGGACTGAGAGCTGTCAAGGGCTGATGCAGAGAGAGATTCCATTTGTTTCTTTTTTGCTTTGATCACCTCTTACATTCTATTCTCTAATGGAACTCCTGAGAGAATAAAATCCATTCTGCCTATATGGCTAAGTGTTTTTCCTTTTTTGCCCATTTAGAGCATGAAGCTTGCCTAATTCATAAAAAATGCAGGTTCCATTTACTTTGGTGTGGATGGTGAGGGGGCTAAAGAGCCAAGGAGACCAGGGTAGCTCATGTGAGGCTGGCCCTGGGAGCAGACAGCTGAGCTGGTAATTAGTGAACCATCTGGAGGATTTAGTTCACTCCACAAATACCAAACATGTGTTCGCTGTCCTAGGCCACAAACAAGATAGCCTCTGCTGTCACTTCACAGAACTGGAGAGGTAAATGGTGAAATAAATGGGTGATGATGTGACAGTGTAGTGAGCAGAGTAAGAGAGATGTGCACATAGAGGTTCTCAGTGATGGCAGGTTTAATGGGGCAGCAGACAAGAGGAGGGAGGGGGTTGGATGATAAAGAGTTGAACAGAGAGTGATGGTTGTCTATATCTCTGTGTGTATGTGTGTGTGTGTGTGAGAGCACTGTGCACGTACACACACACAGGCTCTTGTAATGCACAGCGCATGTCCTGGTCTGCATTCTCCATGTTCCCTGGAGCTCAAGCCATGGAGTTTCTGAAAGTCCCGTGTGGCTTATGGAATTCCCAGGCCACCTGCAAGCCATCATCCAGGGCTGTGAGTTTTCAGAAGCCAGCATTCTGCAGGTGGCTAAGACCAGTGGGGGGAAATAACGGGGACTGGGGTGTCACAGGGCTCCCACCCTGTGGTCACCTAAGATAAAAGCTCAACTGCCTAGGATTTCATCAGATGTGTCTCTTGAGTCCCCAGAGGGTGGGTAGGAAGGTTAGAGCCCAATCTGCAAAAATCAGGAACTAGAAGCAAGTGGGCAGACAATGATTACAAACCCAGGGGACTGTGTACATCGGGGTTTGTGAGTGGAGAATGACCATTTTGTCACTCTGTTGTTGTACTTTAACTTGGGGACTTCTGAAAAGGAGTATCCTTGGGTTTCTTAGGCCAGTGGGACAGTACTGTCTTTTACACACAGGACCCATTAGTTGTTGGACACAGGGCTTCTGCAGTGACTAAGCCTAGAAGTCATGTTTGGTGCCACTGCCCTTACCCCGAGATCACTCTTTTATATTCTGGGCATGATCAGCATTGTGCCCAGGTTGCCTGAGAGTCTTGGGCAACACAAATGTCTAGTGAGCAGACTTTGCTCTCTCTGGCAAGGCCAAGGGCAGAACTGCTTGTTTGTTTGTTTTCCAATCCTTATGCTAATCAAGGTGTGATGACAGCCTTTTCTTTGCTTCCAACCAGGCTCATAGAATTGGCTTTGAGTTCTTGATATAGCTTTTACCCAAAAGTCAATTCCCCAGTTCACAGGAGGGAAGCCACCCTCCCCATTCTCCATTCAGTTCAGATTCAGCCAAGAGAAAAAGCTGACAGGGTGGAGGGGTTGCTCCTTCAAGAGCTGCCAGAAAGGCTCCAGACTGGTGATCTAGCAAGAAATCCCCTCACTCATCTGTCACTTTTGTCCCCAAAGGCAGTGCCCAGTGTACTGCAGGCACTTGGCCTCCAGTGCTCTAGCCCAGACATCCTCCTGGTATCTGACAAACGTGTCAGGCCCTGCTGGAGACCTGGCTAGGGCCCAAAGTTGCCTGGCATGGATGAGCCATGTGTCACAGACAGGCCCGACATGGGGGGTGGCAGGGGAGCCTGAGCAGGCCAGGGAAAAGCTGCCAACAGACAGCTTTGTTTGAGATACTTTTCTTTCCTCAGACGCCAGCTGAGTAGGGGGAAGAGAGAAGGACTGGCTTGAAAGGGACAGACTGTGGCCACATGGGAGAGTGGGAGTCTGCACACAGCTGCGGGGTACAGGCTGCCTTGACATCACCCCTCACATCTCCTGCATCTGCCTTTCAGATCTTGTGGCTAGGGAGCAGATGTCTTGTTGGAGATACTCCCTATTAAGAGCCCCCTCCTCCCTGAAGCTCAGCACAGCAGGTGTTCAGGCTGAGAGATGGCCTGCCAGCTGTTGGTTCCCCTGGGCGCTTGCCCTAGCCCTGCTTTGTGTGTGCCAGTGGCAGGTGCCATGTGGGGGTGCTGTCCTTGCAGCTCCTGTCAGAGGCTGGAGTGTGCAGGGTGGTGAGAGTGGGTGCTGGTGTAAAGGGCTGCTCAAGGGGAAGCAGGTTGTTCAGAAGAAGGGCAGCTGCCTCTTTAGGAATCAGGTCCGGAGGGGCCTGGAAGGTCTCCCATCAGCAATAGCTACAACATGGGTAAAATGCTGGTGGAAAAGGAGAGAAAGCCTGACCTAAACCTAAGAGTCCATGTTATTCCATTTTCACTTGAATAAAATAATAGAGTTATATGTACAGCATAGGGAATGTGTCAAAAGTATTGTAATAATCTGCATGGTGACAGATGGGCACTAGACTTAGTGTGGTGATCACATTGAAAGGTATAAGAATGTTGAATCACTAGGGTGCACACTGAAACATAATACTGTATGCCAACTATACTTAATAAAACACTTAAACAGAAAAAAACATGGTCCCAACTGTGTTCTCTTTTCTAGGCCTCAGATGGCAATGAGATGCGGAGGAGAGGAGCATGTTAGTGCTAGGGGACATTTTCTCAGACAAGAGAAATGGCAAAGTCTGCCCTTAAGTGAACCCTGCATTCTACTAGGAGCCCCAGGTGAGGTAATTGGCTTGGCTGAGGAAGAGGCCTGGACTTCCTCAGGCTTCAGGCCTCTCTGGGACTGCCCACTGTCCTGCACCTGCATAGGAAACCCTTCAGACCGCTTCAGGATGGTGGGGAGGGCAGCTGCTTGCTTGAGATCACCATGGTGACTGGTGACAGAAGGAAGTCCCTGCCTAGTGTTCTACAGCCTGGCTGGCCTGCTCCCAGCCCCCAGCCCCCAGGGGAGCAGCAGGGCTGCAGGGAGGGCCCGCCCACCAGCTGCCTCTGAGGCTTCCTTAAGGACAGATTTCCCTTTGGCAGCTCCAATTCAAAAGCAGGGTTCTAAGTTGAGAGGAATGGGCACAAGTGTCCCTGGAAGAGAACTACAAGGTGTTACAAATGTCAGGCACTACTGAGGAGACAGTAAAAGCTATGCAGTTAGGAAGGACCTAGCCTGGTCAGAATACCCAGTTCTCTTCACTGTCCCCAGGCCTTGTGGTTCACTCATCAAGCCAGTCTGTCTGCTGTCCTGCTGAAATCTTCACTTTATTTTAAGATGATATTTAAGATTATTTGCTTTCATTTTATCTGAGGTAAAGAATGACTGATAAACGCCCGTCTCAAAAATCTTCAGCAATTTTAAGGCCAATCAAGTCTTCTCTTCCTGCAGCTGAGCAACTCAAATTATTCTGACTAGTGCTTTTAATGACTGAACATCTTTTAGAATGATATTGACATATCTACTCAATAAATGATGTTAACTGCTCTATTTGGCTCTTACAAGTTTACTTACCAATAAAGAAGAGGGAAAAGGAGCAAAGGATGAAAGGAAAGGGCAGGGTAGTCATTTTACCATTTATCAAGAGAGTCGGATCAGCACCCAATTTTTTAAAAATGCATTATTTTTAACCTTTTTTTAGGGGTCTGTTTCCCATATTTTTAATCAACTCTATTGCTCCTCTCTGAATCCCTTCTAATTTTCAATAGCCTTTTGAAAGGATGTTAATAAAAATTACGAATTATTCAGGTCAGGGCTGAAGTAGCTGCACGGTAGCATAGAAAATTATTATCCAATCTCTGTAAGTCATGCTTGTATCCTTTATTACAGCTGAGGTATTTGGCTATCTTTCTTTCACATTAGCTTGTGGTCAGCTAGGGCCTTTGGATTTTTGTTTTTGTGTTCTGTCTTCAAACATGTACCTATTAAGTGTTTTTGTGTTAGTGTGAACTCTCTGCCATTTCACTTAAAATGTTTTCATTGAAGTATGGTACACACACACAAAAGTGCATAAGTATACAACTTGATATATTTTCAAAAACAGAAACAGTCATGTAACCAACATTCAGATTAAGCAACATTACATGATCTACCAGAGGCTCCCCTTGTGCCCCCTCGCCCCCCCCCCGCCCCCGTACATTAACCACATATTGATTGCTAATACCGTAGATTAATTTAACCTATTTTTATTCTTTCTAAAATGCTGCCACATAGTGTGTATTATGCTGTGTCTGGTTCATTAACATTTCCATTCATTTTTGCTCTATTTTATTAAACTTACCCCTTTCATTAGTAGGCCTAGAAGGATCTAGAGTCCTGAGAACCAAGGTATTTCAACAGACCTGTCCATATTGGCTGTGGCTAAGTAACATAGTCCCTGTGAAATGCGAGATTTCTGAGTTAGTGAAATTCTGAATCAGTTATTGGTTATTTTGTCCCCTTTACGCTTCAAAATGAACCATCTCCTGCCTAAGTAAATTCATACTCTATATCAGGGTTATCTCCGAGAGAGAGAGAGAGAGAGAGAGAGAGAGAGAGAGAGAGAGAGAGAGAGAGAGAGTATGTGTGTGTGTCTGTGGAGAGTTGTGGCTATGTTTGGGGAGGCATTTACTTTAGTTGTTCAATTCAGCATTTAATCCCTTTTTGTGGTTTGTGCTAATGTGCTGTAGGTGTTGATGGGTATGCCTACAAGTCTTCATGATGGAAGCAATGTGCTGGTATCTCAGAGAGTGCCTCTCAACCTTTTCACAGCACGGCACTGTAGAAAATGATACTTTATATGGCAAACTAAGGTAAATGAGGGAGATATTTTTGTAGTAGTGGGTGACAAAATGTGAGACATTGTTTCACACCATTTGAATATTTAAAACAGTATAGGCATGTATATATTTACATATAAACAAGATATAATATATATTTCAACATACTTAGTAAATATATCTAATAGATGAATACATATAATTATTTGTATTATTTTTAAGGAATCTAATATCTCTTCCTTTTCCTGTGTCATATGTAATGCTGGGTTTTCTGTGTATGTGATGACATGAATAGAATTTCAGATCTAAACTAATTTATTTCATATCAACTCTTTCAGAATAAAAAAGTTCTAATTTGCAGAAAAAATATACATTGTTAGAGCAGTGCTTCCTCCGCTGGCTTGGACACCACTAAGAAGTATATCACACAAAATCACAACAGAAGTATTCAATACATGTGAAGCCTGAGGTTGAGCTGTGTGCAGAGAACCCCTGCTCACCCCTCTGGCCTTTGGACTGTGGGCCACGCCCCTTGGGCACATGGAGCACAGAGTCCCCTAATAGCTCATAAGCTCCTTGTCCATGAACAGTAGCCACAGATTTTGTGGCTGGCTGCAGAGGTCCATGGCCAGGTGGCAGAGGCAGAGCCATGGGTGTGGGTGTTGCTTATTGTGTGTGCTGCCTGCAGGACCACAGGGCATGCCATTAGACCCATTTGCCCTGGCTGCTCTCCAAGGAGCCTGAGGTGAGGTTACTCCAGCTGCTCCAGCTGCTATGAAGAATGAGGAGATTATCTCCCAGTGGGTTCCTGGAACTCATTTGCAGCATTGCAGTTAACTCACAGTTTGGGACATTCTTTCTAAGATGTTTTAGTTACTGAGCCCAATGCTCTAAAACCTTAGTCTGTTTTGGCTTCTACAACAGAGACTGGGTGGCTTATAAACAATAGAAATGTATTTCTCAGAGATTTGGAGGGTGTAAGTCTGAGATCAGGGTGCCAGCATGGTCAGGTTCTAGTGAAGACCTCTTCCAGGTTGCAAACTGCCAACTTTTTGTTGTGTCCTCACATGGCAGAAAGAGAGGAGAGAGAACTCTCTGGCGACCTTTTATAAGGGCATTAATTCTGTTCATGAGGGTTCCACCTCCATGAACTAATTACCTCATACTACCATCATATTGGGGGTTAGGACTTCCACATACAAATTTTGGGGAGACACAAGCATTCATTCCATTGCAACCCTCCAGTGAGCAAGCTAGTGTTTTAGCCAGTTGAGATTGGAAGAGCCTTGTTGAATATCTTCCTGATTATCCGTTCAGAAGGCTGGTGAAAATGTGTCTGAATATGTATGGGGCTGACAACCTTGACACAGGATATAGATAGGTGAATCGTGGATTTAAAAACTGTGAATTCGGCCCATTCAGAGCAGTGAGGACTGGCTCTAGTCTGAGAGAAAAGATCTGTTCTAATCCAGTCTGACTAAACCGGGCTGCATCCAAGGAAGTACCTGAGAAGAGTTAATAAAGGGACTATTTACAAGGTTATGTGCAGGGTAAAGGAAAAGCAGCAACAGCTAGTGAAGCACATCAGGAGTAGGGTTCCATTACCAACTCTGCACATGACAAGAAGGAGCAGGAGAAGGGCTCAGTACCAGAACCCAGGGACACAGTGCTGTGAGCAGAGGCTATAACCTTTGCCAGAGGAATGTGGCCACTGACCACCTGCGATGCAGTGGGAAGGAGCTAATGCTATGACCTTACTATTCTCCCGCCTCCAGTCTCCTGCCTATACCTCTCACAGCCAAACTCAAGTGGATGCTGAAGACAAAGTAGCCCATGAGTGTGGTCTGAGGAGGCCAGCCTCTGGTCATAGAACACAGAGTGGAGAAGAGAGAATATCCAGCACTTCACTCCCTCTGCCCTTTAACAGCCACCTTGTCCAGATGAAGACTTCATGTCCCCAACACCAGGACATGCAAAGTCCCACTAGTTACTGAATGATGACAGGTTGCTGGCATCATACTCCCACCTGAACCTAAAATGTTAGCCACAATGCTAAGTGAGAAAAAAGAATAAGTAATTAACATAAAAGCTGCTACAATCCCACTTCTATAGTGGTCCTGAGGCACAAATTGATAATCCTGGTTTCTTTCTTTCACAACCTATTACACTTTCTCTTACTCTTTGCCAGCACCTCAAATGCTCATGATTCATTACTCTTATTCCTTCATGATCTGTGTCCTTGCTAGTCCTGTTTTTATTGGATTGCCTCAATTTTCCACCAAATAGTAAACTAGGTAAGATAATATCAATGGTGGCCCATGAATTCCTGGATTCTGCATCTTGTCCTTCCGACTCTCATTGCATAGCACTAGCCCAATTTCTTCTTGGTAATCAGATCAAACATCTTGGTCAATAATGTGACCCACTTTTCTGCCTCTTGGATTAGTAGAACAGGAGAAACTGAAAATGGTTAGAAGGCAGTCTTAGTGATTTACCAGAAACTCAATCATGTTTCCTGGTTCTTCCCTTGTGCGCAAGGACTTCTGAACCCAATGAGCCCAAGGTTGCAGCCATCAGAAGCAAATGTCCCTTAAGGAGATGCAGTAGTGAGAGGGCACTCCCACACCCTCCCTTGATTCCCAGACTTGGGCATTCTGATTATATGGGACAGCACTACTGAGTGGTGGCTGGTTTAAGGTATATTCTACATCCTATAGGGTAGCACCCCAACTTTATAGAGTATTGTCTTTCAGCAGGCAAAATGACTGACTGAGCCTTCCATTGGAATATGAAGCTCTCTACAGCTGGGTGACAGGCATGTTGAAGGACCACATGGATTTAATTTAATTGGAATAAACCCTCTACTGCACTTTGCAGTTAAAAATATTTTTATTGATTTTAGAGAGGAATGGAGAGGGAGAAAGCAGTAGAAACATCAATGATGACAGAGAATCATTGATGGGCTGCCTTCTGCATGCCTCTACTGGGGATTGAGCCCACAACCCGGGCATGTGCCCTGACTGGGAATCGAACTGTGACCTCCTGGTTCATAGTTCGATGCTCAACCACTGAGCCATGCCAGCTGGGCTACACTTTGCACTTTTAAAAAATGAATTTCCCGGTCATAGGCAATGTGATTTATAGTGATGAATAAGGCATTCTATGGGGGAATGATGGTGCTGGGAGAGTGTTATGAGCGGTGGAAGCAAAAACATATGCAAAGCATATATCTATTCATATAAAGACAAATCATTACCTGCACTATGATGGAAGAGGTTCAGTGTCATTAACCAGTCACCAGATGACTGGCTATTCAGCTCAGGGAACAATGCCATATTATTCAGCTCAGATCTCTGCTGATGGCAACAAGGGGCACTCAGCAGTCACACTGCTCAGGTTAACTTTGGTGAGGTGAAGTCCATGTTGTTGAGACTAGTTCCATCCCAGAGAGGGGTAGGACAATCTACTTTGTACATGGTCCCAATGAATAGGTCCCAGTATGCTCTCTGGTAGGCACTTACATGGAACATAAATATCTTTACCATATGGGCTCATTCAGTGAAGTCCGTTCATATACACCTCCCCAGTCCTCCTTGTCGCCAATCTTCCAGTCTTGTATTTTTTAAGTCCTTGACAGTTGGCCAACCCATTAGTCTCTGCTCATTAATTAATGTAGATCTGTACTTCAGGCAACTTTTTCTTCCATTTGAAGTGAATAGTGAGATGTATGACCCAAAGTTCTGCCCACTGGGAGGATTTTCCTTCACTATTCTTTCTCAGAGCCCCTGTGAATAGGGATGTAATGGCATTAGCCATCTACTTCTAGCTGATGTTTGTCCATCATAAACCAGGCCTGGGCATTTCTCCATTAATTAGTCATAGGGAATTCCTCATGAAGCCAACAATGTGAGTTGTAGGAGAGGGAGTGAATCAATAAGAGGAGGTTCCAAGATTCTGAGCTATCTGCTTATATTGGTTAGGGTTTTCCAGAGAAACAGAACCAGTAGTGTGTGTGTGTGTGTGTGTGTAAAGATTTATTTTAAGGAATTGGCTCACATGACTATGGAGACTTGACAAGTCCAAAATCTGATTGGAGAGGTCAGGAGGCTGGACACTCAGGAAAGAGATGCAGTCCGAGTCCTAAAACTGTCTGTTGGCAAAATTTCTCTTGTTTGGGAAAGGTCAGCCTTTTGTTCTATTCAGGCCTTCAACTGATTGAGGCCTACCCACATTATGGATGGCAATCTGTTTTACTAAAAGTCTACTGACTTAAATGCAAGTCTTATTAAAAAAATGCCTACTCAGAAATACCCAGAATAATGTTTGGCTAAATATCTTAGCACTGTGACCCAGACAAGTTGATACATTACTTAACCATCATTCTGCTCACGCAATTTACTTGTGCCTGAATTGGTAAATAACGTAATGCTCAGTTCATGATGGGTGGTGATGTAACATAGTCACTTGGTATCCCAGGACTAGGGATTCAGTGTCTACCAGAGCCTAGTAACAAGCAAGAAACTGCTTTTCCAATGGAGAACAGTAGTCAGCCAAAGAAGGCCATATCCTAGAAATCACCTCATAAACCCCTGTTAGAGTTTTCCAGGTAATACATACAACATTTTGTTTAGCCTATGTACAGACATTTCCTCTGCCATAGGGTCTGCTTATTCATTAAAATGCTTCAGAAGCAGAGCAGCTTGCATCACAACCAGAGTATTTCTTTTTTTTTTTTATTGCTTAAAGTATTACAAAGAGTAATACATATGTCTCCTTCCCACCCCCCTCCCCCGCCCTTGACAATCCCCTGGCCTCCCCTACCCCCCAGTGTCTTATGTCCATTGGTTATGCTTATATGCATGCATACAAGTCCTTCGGTTGATCTCTTAACCGCCCCTCCTCCTGCCCCCCCGACCCTCCCCGGCCTTCCTGCTGTAGTTTGACAGTCTGTTCGAGACAGCTCTGCCTCTGTATCTATTATTGTTCAAAAGTTTATAATGGTCTCTATTATCCATGAATGAGTGAGATCATGTGGTATTTCTCCTTCATTGACTGGCTTATTTCACTTAGCATAATGCTCTCCAGTTCCATCCATGACGTTGCAAATGGTAAGAGTTCCTTCCTTTTTACAGCAGCATAGTATTCCATCGTGTAGATGAACCACAGTTTTCTAATCCATTCATCTACTGATGGGCACTTAGGCTGTTTCCAGATCTTAGCTATGGTGAATTGTGCTGCTATAAACATAGGGGTGCATATATCCTTTCTGATTGGTGTTTCTGGTTTCTTGGAATATATTCCTAGAAGTGGGATCACTGGGTCAAATGGTAGTTCCATTTTCAGTTTTTTGAGGAAACTCCATACTGTCTTCCATAGTGGCTGCACCAGTCTGCATTCCCACCAGCAGTGCACAAGTGTTCCTTTTCCTCCACATCCTCTCCAGCACTTGTCGTTTGTTGATTTGTTGATGATAGCCAGTCTGACAGGTGTGAGATGGTACCTCATTGTTGTTTTGATTTGCATCTCTCGGATGATTAGTGACTTTGAGCATGTTTTCATATGTCTCTTGGCTTTCTGAATGTCCTCTTTTGAAAAGTGTCTATGTAGGTCCTTTGCCCATTTTTTGATTGGATTGTTTATCTTCCTTTTGTTAAGTTGTATGAGTTCCCTATAAATGTTGGAGGTTAAACCCTTATCAGTGATAGCATTGGCAAATATGTTCTCCCATGTAGTGGGCTTTCTTGTTGTTTTGTTGATGGTTTCTTTTGCTGTGCAGAAGCTTTTTATTTTGATGTAGTCCAATTTGTTTATTTTCTCTTTAGTTTCCAATGCCCTAGGATCTGTATCGGTGAAGAAACTGCTTCGGCATATGTCTGAGATTTTGTTGCCTTTGGATTCTTCTAGTATTTTTATGGTATCCCGTCGTATATTTAAGTCCTTTATCCATTTTGAGTTTATTTTTGTGTATGGTGTAAGTTGGTGGTCTAGTTTCATGTTCTTGCATGTATCTGTCCAATTTTCCCAACACCATTTATTGAAGAGACTATCTTGCCTCCATTGTATGTTCTTGCCTCCTTTGTCAAATATTAATTGAGCGTATTTGTTGGGGCTGATTTCTGGGCTCTCTATTCTATTCCATTGATCTATATGCCTGTTCTTGTGCCAGTACCAGGCAGTTTTGAGAACAGTGGCTTTGTAATAAAGCTTGATATCTGGTATTGAGATCCACCTACTTTGTTCTTTCTCAGGATCACTGTAGCTATTCGGGGTCGTTTTTTATTCCAGATGAATTTTTGGAGACTTCATTCTAGGTCTGTGAAATATGCCGTTGGTATTTTAATAGGAAGTGCGTTGAATTTATACATTGCTTTGGGCAGTATGGACATTTTAATGATGTTGACTCTACCAATCCAAGAACATGGTATGTTCTTCCATCTCTTTATGTCTTCCTCTATATCTTTTTTCAACGTCCTGTAGTTTTCTGAGTAGAGGTCTTTTACCTCTTTAGTTAAGTTTATTCCTAGGTAGCTTAATTTTTTTGGTGCGATGGTAAATGGGATTGCTTTTTTAGTCTCTCATTCTGCAAGTTCACTATTGGTGTATAGAAATGCCATAGATTTATTGGCATTAATTTTGTATCCTGCTACATTGCCGAATTCTTTTATTAAGTGTAATAGTTTTTTGATGGAGTCTTTAGGGTTTTTTAAGTATAATATGTCATCTGCAAATAAGGACAGTTTTACTTCTACTTTTCAATTTGGATGCCTTTTATTTCTTCTTCTTGTCTAATTGCAATGGCTAATACTTCCAGTACTATGTTGAACAGGAGTGGTGAGAGTGGGATCACTGTCTTGTTTCTGTTCTTAGGGGAAATGGTGTTAATTTTTGCCCACTGAGTATCATGTTGGCTGTGGGTTTGTCATATATGGCTTTTATTATGTTGGGTATGATCCTTCTATTCCCACCTTGCTGAGAGTTTTTATCAAAAATGGGTGTTGAATTTTGTCAAATGCTTTTTCTGCATCAATTGATATGACTATATGGTTTTTTTCTTTCAATTTGTTTATGTGATGTATCACGTTTATTGATTTGTGGATATTGTACCATCCTTGCATCCCTGGGATAAATCCTACTTGGTCATGGTGTATGATCTTTCTGATGTACTGCTGGATCCGATTTGCTATGATGTTGTTGAGGATTTTGGCATCTATGTTCATGAGGGATATTGGCCTGTAATTCTCTTTCATTGTGTTGTCTTTACCTGGTTTTGGTATTAGGGTGATGCTGGCTTCATAGAATGAGCTTGGAAGTGTTCCTTCCTCTTGGATTTTTTGTAGTAGTCTGAGGAGGATAGGTTTTAGTTCTTCCTTGAATGTTTGATAAAACTCCCCTGTGAAGCCGTCTGGTCCTGGGCTTTTGTTTGCTGGAAGCTTTTTGATGACTGCATCAATTTCTTCCATAGTTATTGGCCTGTTGAGATTTTTAGATTCTTCCTGATTAAGTTTTGGAATGTTCTATTTTCCTAGGAATATGTCCATGTCCTCCAGGTTGTCTAGTTTGTTGGAGTAGAGTTGTCCATACTATTTTTTAACTATCATTTGTATTTCTGTGGGGTCAGTTGTTATTTCGCCTCTATCATTTCTGATTTTGTTTATTTGGGTCCTCTCTCTTTGCTTCTTGGTGAGCCTGGCTAGAGGTTTGTCAATCTTGTTTATCCTTTCAAGGAACCAACTCTTGGTTTCATTGATTTTCTGTATTGTTTTTTTGGTCTCTATGTCATTTATTTCTGCTCTAATCTTTATTAGCTCCTTCCTTCTGCTCACTCTGGGGTTTTCTTGTTGCTCTCTTTCTAATGCTTTGAGCTGTAGATTTAGATGATTTACTACCATTTTTTCTTGTTTTTTGAGATAGGCCCGTAGAGCTATAAACTTCCCTCTCAGGACTGCTTTCATTGTGTCCCAAAGGTTTTGGATTGTTGTGTTTTCATTGTCATTAGTTTCCAGGATGTTTTTAATTTCTTCTTTGATCTCATTTGTAACCCAATCAATATTTAATAACATGCTATTCAGCTTCCAAGTGTTTGAGTATTTTGAGTTGTTTTTATTGTAGTTTACTTCTAATATTATGCCCTTGTGGTCTGAGAAGATGCTTGGTATGATTTCAATCTTCTTGAATTTGGGGAGACTTTGTTTGTGACACAATATGTGGCCTATTTTTGAAGATGTCCCATGAACACTTGAGAAGAACGTATATTTTGTGGCTTTGGGGTGAAGTGTTCTGAAGATGTCAATTAAGTCCATCTGATCCAGTGATTCATTTAGGATTGCTGTTTCTTTGCTGATTTTTTGTCTAGAGGATTTATCCAGTGATGTCAGTGGTGTATTAAAATCCCCTACTATGATTGTATTGTTGTTGATCTCTCCCCTGATATCTTCCAGGAGTTTTCTTATGTATGTGGGTGCTCCTGCATTGGGTGCATATATGTTTATCAGGGTTATATCCTCTTGTTGTATTGATCCCTTTAGTATTATGAAGTGGCCTTCCTTATCTCTTGTTATGGCCTTCACTTTGAGGTCTATTTTGTCTGATATAAGTATTGCTACCCCAGCTTTTTTTTTCATTTCCATTTGCCTGAAAGATATTTTTCCATCCCTTTACTTTCAGTCTGTGTGAGTCCCTTCTAATGAGGTGGGTCTCTTGTAGACAGCAAATATATGGGTCATGTTTTTTTATCCATTCAGCTACTCGATGTCTTTTGATTGGACCATTTAGTCCATTTACGTTTAAAGTTATTATTGAAAGGTACTTGTTTGTTGCCATTTCTTTTTTTTTGTGGCTGTTTTCTTTCTGGGCTTCTTATTTCTTCTTTTTATACCAGTCCCTTTAGCATTCCTTGCATTGCTGGCTTGGTGTTGATAAACTCCCTTAGCCTTTTTTTGTCTGTGAAGCTTCTTATTTCCCCTTCAATTTTGAATGATCGCCTTGCTGGATAAAGTATTCTTGGATTCAGTCCTTTGCTTTGCATCACTTTGTAAATTTCTGTCCATTCCTTTCTGTCCTGATGTGTTTCTGTTGAGAAATCATTTGATAATCTGTTGGGGGATCCTTTGTAGGTAACTCTCTGTTTCTCTCTTGCAGCCTTTAAGATTCTCTCTTTGTCTTGCACATTTGCCATGGTAATTATGATGTGTCTTGGTGTGTGTCTTTTGGGGTTCATCTTGCCTGGGACTCTCTGTACTTGTGTAACCTTTTTCTTCCGCATATCTGGGAAGTTTTCTGTCATTATTTCTTCAAATAGAGTATCTAATCCTTGCTGCTCTTCTTGTCCTTCTTGCAGCCCTATTATGCATATGTTACTTCATTTCATGTTGTCCCAAAGCTCCCTTAGGCTTTCCTCCTGCTTTTTAATTATTTTCTCTAGTTGCTGTTCAGATTGAGCTTGTTTCTCTGCCTTATCTTCTAACTCACTAATTCAGTTTTCTGCTTCTTCTAGTCTGCTGTTCAAACTTTCCATGGTGTTTTTGATTGTAGCTATATCACTTTTCATTTCTCCCTGATTCTTGCATAGGTTGTTGATTTTCTCATCCATCCGGTGAATGAATTGTACAACCATTATTCTGAATTCTTTTTCTGTCATGTTGCATGCTTCAACTTCATTAATTTCCTTTCTTGGTGACTCCTCATTGTCTTTCCTCTGGGTGTTGTGTCGTCTCTTCATTCTGATTACCTTCTGATGGTTCAAACGTCGAGTTGCGTGGGCCTGGGCCATGTGCAGTGGGAGCCTCCCACCACCCTAGTGTCACTGAAGAGCTCTGACACTAAGATGTGTGGCTGTTGTGGGTTGGTGGGAACCAGGCTCGCTCAGAGTCAGTGTTGCCAGCGCTCAATGTGGCCTCGTACGTGCCCGTAGAATCAGGGACCCTGTCTGCACCGTGCTGAAACAGAGACCCCCTTGGAGTGTGTTGAAAACCAGAGCCCCCTAGCGTGTTTCAGGAGTCAGAGTTCCCCAAGAATCCAGTATCAGAGTCTCTGCTGCTTCGCGCAACCTCGCAACCTCGCCTTGAGAATCAGGGTCCTTGTGTGCCCTTGCACCAGGAATTGGATTCACTGGCTCTTAGTATGAATGCACAGGGAATCAGGATCTCAGGCGAAGGTGATAAGAAACACAATCAAGTCTCTGGTGCTTGGTGCTGCCTCCTGCCCAGAGAATCAGGGTCCCTAGGCCTGTGCTACGTGGACAAATTCCCGGTATTCACGCATTTGCTCCCAGCCCAGGGCTCCTGGAGCAGGCAGTGCGAGCAGGACCAGTTTACGGTGTTCGCACAATTGCTCCCAGCCCAGGACTCCTGAACCCGGCCCCACGCAGGATCATTTCCAAGGTGCTCGCGCACTTCCAGGCTAAAGTTCCTGCAGCGCTGAGGCCCTGGCAAGGGGTGGGTCTATCAGTTAGTTACTCTGGCGCTGCCCAGGAGCCTGCGGGAAGGGGGGATGGGCTATGTTACTCATGGATCTGCCTTGGGGATTTCTGAACTTTTGGTGTCCGCAGGTCTGTAGCTGTGGTCACAGGTCTCTGTCCCCAGTGGCTGCAGGGTCCTGGTATGCGTCTGAGATCAGACTGGGTGGTGCTGAGGCCAGGACCCTAGTCTCAAGCAGCTCTGTTTCCCAAGATGGCGTGGTCACTGGGCCTGTGCTGGCCGCCCAGGAGTGTCCGTGCAGGGAGCGGGACTCTGCCACCTAAGACTGCCCGGTTTAGCAGCCCCTTAGAAGACCTGCAGAATCTAACTGTCCCTAGCTCATACACACACACCACACACATCCACACACTCCTCTATCACTTCCTTGCGCTCTCACACTCTCTCCCTCCCTACCTTCCTGCTGGTCGCCATTTTGTCGTTTTTATTTCTTGATCTGGCATCCCTTAACACTGCCACCTTAAGTGGGTCAAAGCAGTATGCTCAAGTATGGTATATTTTATCTCTTAATCCCACAGGTCTACCAAATACTGCATCTTTTTCTTTGTGATAGGAAGTGAAAGATATAGCAACTTACCACTTAATCCTGACATCTTTTAGACCCTTGGGTTCCTAGAAACTTCAGAATATGAAATGTTTCTAAACTTTCATGGAGTTTATCTTTTATCCACCAAGATGTATGTGTTTTACTAAGGCACCTAAAATACCTGTCACTTCCTGCTCATCAGGTCCAATTAGCACAATGTCACAAATGAAATGCAGTGATGTTCTTTAAGATATCATGATAATCAAGTCTTATGACCATATTGTGACAGAGAGCAAGATAGTTGATTCAATCTTGAAATAAAGACTCAGGAGGAAGTGTACTGTTGTCCCCACCATGTGAAGGCAGCCAACTCTGCTGCTGGAATGGAAAAAAAAGCATTCTCTGGGACTATAGCTGCGTGTCAGGTGCCAAGGGTGTTTTTTATTTGTCTTAGTAAACACACCCATCTGAAACTGCAGTTGTAACTGTCATCACCATCTGACTGACTTCTCTGTAATAGCATTCTCTATGATCCATCTGGTTTCTAGAAGCACCAGCCAAACATGAGTTACATATTAATGTGGCAGGAATCACTTCTCCTGTAGCTTTTTGTTATTTGATGGTTACATTAATCTATGCAATTCCCCCAGAGTTGTGATAATATGTTGGGTTCACTCTCTTGGCAGTGGGGGAGGGGGCAGTTCTACTTGGAAGGGGACAGTTCCCATCTGAACCTTCCTGCCATAATGGCCTTCATCCTATGGGTCAAGGAGTCAATGTGAGACTCTGCTAGCTAGTAATATATCTATAAGTCTTACACATTCTGGGACTGGAAAAATAATGACAGGCTTGGTCCTCAATGCTATTGGACCCACTGTAAGACAGACTGGTTCACTAGTCCATTAATCACCTCATCTTCATGAGCTCACACTGTGGACTGTGGACTGCTGTTGTAATTTGAGTCTCCTATTGTTTGCATGAATTCTGAGTATCTGATAGTCCCTGGAATATTTGTGTAACTCCTTTCCCTTTTTTGTTCAATAGCTTTAGGGCCCTCTGGGTAAGGATTGGAGGAAGATTCATGTATAGACTCTAGTTACATGGCAGGTGCTTGCTCAAAGAGACCCCATGCCTATCCCCCAAGTCAAAGGATTCTGGGCCTCTGGGTTTGAACAAAGTAAGTTCTGATTCTTAACTAAGATTTAGCCTACCAGACCCAGAATTTTTCTCCTTATATATTTCAATTACTACTCTAATCTTACAGCTCATTATAGTAATTGTGTCCATCATGTTTTGAGAGCCCTGGGCCAGACTACCTTGGGATTCCTTTTTTTCCCTTTTAAAATCAGGAAGCCTAATTTCATTGCCGCCTCTCCCACTGTCATTTCCTGCTTAAAGAAAACAACCAAGAAGAGCTTCTCGAGGAGGCCTGTGAACACTTCAAAGTGGAATTCTCTGGCCTTGTGAAGGGAGTATCCTCTGGCTCTCTTGGGAAGTGCAGTAAAGGTGCGGCTATGCATGTTGCACAGAATAGATACTCTTAACATTTCTAACTTCCTGAGACTTCAGTGTTCTTTTTTTCAGAATGCTAGAAACATCCTCATTAACTGCCAGCCACAGCTGAGTCCAGGCTTCTGTTAGCCAACATAGCTATGAATCCCACTCCTGGGTGTTTAAGCCAGCGCATGAAATTCCAAATCTTGAGTGAGCATGCCTTTAATATTAATTCTCCCAAATCCAGTGTATATTTTATCCTTCTCCATCCAATGCCCTTAGAACTTCTTCCTATATATGCTCTGCATATTCCTGCTGGTTTTTTTTGCAACCCTGCATAGGCTCTCTACTCCTATACTAGGCTTTGTCTGTGTCCATTGGGGCTATCCTAGGATATAACTCTCATTATGGGCCTGGAGACAATGAGGGGCATTCGAAGGATTCTGAGCTGACTTGGAAGTCACATTTGTGTCTGCTCAAATGTCCCAACCTATGAATCAGGGTCCCACCTTTTGATATGAGTGGGAAGCATTAGGAAATCTGATGGGGTTGAACATTTAATCTACTGTATATGCCTGTTACCATTATCTTTAGTTCCTGGACATATCTGCCCAACAGGAGATCAGTGACTTCCTAAAAAGCTTCATCAAGGCTTTCTGGGTTTCCACCCAGTCCCGAGTTGGGCACTCAGGACTTTCAATTTGTCTCTTCTTTCTGTTAGGTCTCTGGGGCTGTAAAAAAGCTACCTCACTGCTGTCAGTCACTCGAATTTTTTCTCAGGAGACTGACAAGTACTGAGGAGGGGACAGTCCTCTCCTTTCAACTCAGGGGCTATCCTATAACACCTTTTCTGGTGTTTCTGGTGCTTATAAGAGGACCACTTTTTTTTGAGATGTAATCCTATCTAATAAAAGAGAAACATGGTAATTGGCGTACAACCGCTACCCGTCCCATTGGCTAATCAGTGAGATATGCAAATTAACTGCCAGCCAAGATGGCGGCCGGCAGCCAGGCAGCTTGAAACTAACATGAGGCTTGCTTGCTTCAGTGATGGAGGAAACCAATGTTCCCCACCTGCCTTGCCGGTCTCTGAGCCTGCAGTCTGAAACATAGTTACAAATATAGAAGCTAAACAAAACCCCAGAAACCTGCTTTCAGCCAGCCAGGATCTCAGAGCTGGAGTTATACATTGTTTCGATTATGGAACTGAAAAAAAACCAGATACCTGCTTTCAGCAGCAGAGGCCTAAGAGCTGGAGCCTCAGAGCTAAAGCTGGCCCAGAATAAAAAAAGAAAAAAGAAAAAAAGGAGCGGTTGGGAGCTTCAGTCACCCACCAGCCTGAAAACAGCCCTCAGCCCCTTACCCAGACTGGCCAGGCACCCCAGTGGGGACCCCCACCCTGAAGGGTGTGTGACCAGCTGCAAACAGCCATCATCCCCTCATCCAGGCTGGCCAGGCACCCCAGTGGGGACCCCCACCCTGAAGGGTGTGTGACCAGCTGCAAACAGCCATCATCCCCTCATCCAGGCTGGCCAGGCACCCCAGTGGGGACCCCCACACTGATCCAGGACACCCTTCAGGGCAAACCAGCCAGCCCCAACACGTGCACCAGGCCTCTATCCTATATAGTAAAAGGGTAATATGCCTCCCAGCACAGGGATCAGCAGAGCCCCGAGGCCTCTCAGCACCAGGAACAGCGGAGCCACGAGGCCTCCCAGCACCAGGATCAGCGTGACAGGGGGCAGCGGCCAAACCCCCTGATCGCCCTGTGGCTCTGTGTGTGACGGGGGTGGGGCCACAACCTCCCTATTGGCCCTGCTCTGTTCATGACAGGGGAAGGCGCCCCAGCCCCCTGATCAGCCCTGCTCTGTGCCTGATGGGGGGAGCTCCAAAACCCGCTGATCGCCCTGTGGCTCTGTGTGTGACAGGGTGTGGCGCCCCAACCCCCTGATGGGCCCTGCTCTGTGTGTGACAGGGTGTGGTGCCCCACCCCCCCACCCCCAACAGGCCCTGCTCTGTGTGTGATGGGGTAGAGCCATAACCTCCCCATCGACCCTGCCCTGAGTGTGACAGTGGCGGCACCCCAACCCCATGATCGGCCCTGCTCTGTGGGTGATAGAGGGCAACGCCCCAACCCCCCCCCCCATGGGCCCTGCTCTGTGTGTGACGGGGTAGAGCCATAACCTCTCCATCGGCCCTGCCCTGAGTGTGACAGGGTGCAGCACCCCAACCCCCTGATCCGCCCTGCTCTGTGTGTGACCGGGGGCGGTGCCTCAACTCCCCTATCGGCCCTACTCTGTGAGTGATAGGGGGGAGCTCCCAAACCCCCTGATCGGCCCTGCTCTGTGCATGACAGGGGGGAGCTCCCCAACCCTCTGATTGACCCTGCTCTGTGAGTGACAGGGTACGGAGCCCCAACCCCCCTGATGGGCCCTGCTCTGTGGGTGACAGGGGGTGGCGCCGCAACCTCCCCATCGACTCTGCCTTGAGTGTGACAGGGGGTGGTGCCCCAACCCCCCAATCGGCCCTACCCTGAGCGTGACTGAGGGTGGCATCACAACCTCCCATTCTGCCCTGCTCTGTGCATGACAGGGGCAGCACCCCAACTCCCCAATCGGCCCTGCTCTGAGCCTGACCAGGGGCTGCACCTAGGGATTGGGCCTGCCTTCTGCCACCCGGGAGCAGGCCTAAGCCAGCAGGTCGTTATCTCCCGAGGGGTCCCAGACTGCGAGAGGGCACAGGCCGGGCTGAGGGACCGCCCCCCCCACCCCCCCCGTCCCCCTGAGTGCACAAATTTTTGTGCACCGGGCCTCTAGTTGATATATAACATTGTATTTTTTCATGTATACATATAGTTTATTCTTGAATAATGCAGGTTTGAATGGTGTTGGCCCAGTTATATGAGAATATTTTTCAATCAGCCCTAGCAGTTCATACCCACATAGATCAAGGCTCAGCTAGCTATTGGGAATTCTTGTATACATAGGGCCAACTTAAGTTATGTGCAGACTTTCAACTGCTGGTGCAGTTGGTGCCCCTAAAGTCCATGTAGTTCAAGGGTCATTCAATTGTATTGTGAAATAATCAACACAATGAGTCTAATTAACATCTATCACCACACATAGGTACAGAATATTTTTCTTCTGGTGAGAACTTTCTAGATTTATTCACTTAGCAACTTTTGATTATACAAATACAGTATTATTAACTATAGTCACTGTGCTATACATTGGTCCTGTGATTTATTTATTTTATAATTGGAATTATTTATTTTATAAGCAGACATCCTTGTCTTGTTCCTGTTCTTAGGAGAAATGGTTTTTGTGTTGCCCATTTAGTTTGGCTGTGGGTTTGTCAGATATGGTCATTATCATGCTGAAGTATGATCCCATTGTTCCCACTTCGCTGAGAGATTTTATATAAATGGTAACTGGATTTTATTGAATGCTTTTTCTGCATTTATTAATATGATCATGTGATTTTTATCCTTCATTTTCTTAATGTGATGTATCATGTTTATTGATTTGTGAATATTGTACAGTGCAGCCCTGCATCCCAGAATAAATCCCACTTCGTCATGCTGTATGACCTTTTTAATGTATTACTGGATCCTATTTGATAAAATAATGTTGAGAATTTTAGCATTTATATTCATCAGGGATATTGGTCTACAATTTTCTTTCTTTGTAGTGTCTTTTTTAAAAAAGTCTTTATTGTTGAATGTATTACATAGTTCCCTCTTTTTCCCTCATTAATCTCTTCCAGCTTGCTCCCGTTCCTCTCCGCTCCAGACCCTCACCAACCCATTGTCTGTGTCCATGGGTTATTGCATACAAGTTCATCGGCTGATCTCTTTCCATCCTCCCTCCCCTACCATCTTTCTGAGATCCAACAGTCTGCTCATGCTTCTATGTCTCTGGGTCTATTTTTGATCATAAGTTTATTTGGTTTATTAGATTCCACATATGAGTGAGATCATGTGATACTTATCTTTCTTTGACTGGCTTACTTCACTCAGCATAATACTCTCAGGTCCACCAATGCTTTTGCAAATGGGAAAGGTTCTTTCTTTTTTATTGCCATGAAGTATTCCATTGTGTAAATGTACCATAGCTTTTTCATCCACTCATCTTCTGATGGGCACATAGGCTGATTCCAAACCTTTATTTATTTATTTATTTATTTTTAAATTCTTTATTAATTAAAGTATTTAATTATGTCTTCTTTTCTCCCCATTGACCTCTACCCAGCCACTCCTACCCCCCCAGCACATGACCTCATCCATCTAGTGTCTGTGTCCATTGGTAATGCTTATACACATGCATACAAGTCTTTTGGTTGATCTCTTACCACCACTCCCTCACCCCACCTTCCCTCTGAGGTTTGACAGTCAGTTCGATGCATCTCTGTCTCTGGATCTATTTTTGTTTATCAGTTTATGTTGTTCATTATATTCCACAAATGAGTGAAATCATGTGGTATTTATCTTTCTCCAACTGGCTTATTTCGTTTAGCATAATGCTCTCCAGTTCCATTCATGCTGTTGCAAATGGTAAGAGTTCCTTCTTTCTTACAACATCATAGTATTCCATTGTGTAGGTGTACCACAGTTTTTTAATCCACTCATTTACTGATGGGCACTTAGGTTGTTTCCAAATCTTAGCTATTGTAAATTGTGCTGCTATGAACATAAGGGTGTATATATCCTTTCTGATTGGTGTTTCTGATTTCTTGGGATATATTCCTAGAAGTGGGATCACTGGGTCAAATGGGAGTTCCATTTTTAATTTTTTGAGGAAATGCCATACTGTTCTCCACAGTGGCTGAACCAGTCTGCATTCCCACCAGCAGTGCAAGAGGGTTCCTTTTTCTGTGCATCCTCTCCAGCACTTGTTGTTTGTTGATTTTTTGATTATAACCATTCTGACAGGTGTTAGATGATACCACATTGTCGCTTTGATTTACAGCTCTCAGATGATTAGTGACTTTGAGCATGTTTTCATATGTCTATTGGCCTTCTGTATGTCCTCTTTCAAAAAGTGTCTATGTAGGTTCTTTGTCCATTTTTTGATTGGATTATCTTCCCTTTGTTAAGTTGTCTGAGTTCCCTGTAAATTTTGGAGATTAAACCCTTATTGGTGAAAACATTGGAGTATATGTTCTCCCATATACAGTGGGCTTTCTTGTTGTTTTGTTAATGGTTTCTTTTGCTGTGCAGAAGCTTTATATTGTGATATAGTCCCATATGTTTATTTTCTCCTTAGTTTCCATTGTCCTAGGAACTGAATCGGTAAAGATATTGCTACAACATATGTCTGCTATTTTGCTGTCTATGGATTCTTCTAAGATTTTTATGGTTTTCCATCTTATTTTTTAGTCCTTTATCCATTTGGAGTTTATTTTTGTGTATGGTGTAAGTTGGTGGTCTAGTTTCATTTTTTTGCATGTATCTATCCAATTTTCCCAACACCATTTATTGAAGAGACAGTCTTGACTCCATTATATGCTCTTGCCTCATTTGTCAAATATTAATTGAGCACAGTGGTTTGGGTTGATTTCTGGGTTCTCTATTCTGTTCCATTGGTCTATATGTCTGTTCTTGTGCCAGCACCTGACAGTTTTGAGAAAAGTGGCTTTGTAATATAGCTTGATATCTGGTATTCTGATCCCTCCTACTTTGTTTTTCTTTCTCAGAATCACTGCGGATATTTGGGTTGTTTTTTTTTATTCCATACTAGAGGCCTGATGCACAAAATTCATGCAAGAGTGTGGCTTCCTTCCCCCAGCTGCCGGCACCTGCTTCCCTCTGGCACCCGGGACCCGGGTTTCCCTCGCAGCCCCAGCTTCGTCCTGAAGGCCGTCTGGAAGGACATTCAGTCTAATTAGCATATTATATTTTTATTATTATAGATGAATTTTTGGAGCATTTGTTCTGGGTCTGTGAAATATGCCATTGATATTTTAATGGGGATTGTATTGAATCTATAGATTTCTTTGGGTAGTATGGACATTTTAATGATGTTGATTCTACCAATCCATGAACACGACATGTTCTTCCATTTGCTTATGTCTTCCTCTATCTCTTTTTTCAATGTCCTGTTTTCTGAGTACAGCTCTTTTACCTCCTTAGCTAAGTTTATTCCTAGGTATCTTAATTTTAGTGTTGCAATGGTAAATGGAATTATTTTTTAAATTTCTTTTCTGCAAGTTCATTATTGGTATATAAAAAAGCCATAGTTTTCTGGGTGTTAATTTTGTATCCTGCTACATCGCCGAATTCATTTACTAAGTCTAGTAATTTTTTGATGGAGTCTTTTGGGTTTTCTATGTACAATATCATGTAATCTGCAAATAATAACAGTTTTACTTCTTTTTTTCCAATTTGGATGCCTTTTATTTCTTTTTCTTGTCTGAATGCTATGGCTAGCACTTCCAGTACTATGTTGAACAGGAGTGGTGAGAATGGGCATTCCTGTTTTATTCCTGTTCTTAGGGGAAATGGTTTTAGTTTTTGCCCATTGAGTATGATGTTGGCTGTAGGAGCAGCAGCCATGCACAGCCTGCCCCCATCCAAGGAGCAGCAGCCTCGTGATCAGCCCAACCCCGTTTGAGGAACAGCAGCTGTGTGAGCAGCCTCCCCCCACCAGCCAGAGGAGCTACGACTGCTGCGAACAGCACACACCAGAGGAGCCACTGCCAACTGAGGAGCAGCCACTGCTGGGACCGCCCGAGGAGCAACCACAGTCTTAGGAGCCACTGCCACCCAAGGAGCATCCCCTGTATGACTAGACATCTAGATACGTTGGTGAGAGCAAAAATGGGGAGAGAAAGAAACCCCCAAAGGAAAGAAAAGGAGGAATCACCAGAAAAGAAGCTAAGTGAAAAAAAGGCATGCAATATGTCAGAAAAAGAATTAAAAATAAGGGTCATACAGTTCATAAACCAGATGGATGAAAAAAATCAACAACCTATGTAAGAATAAAGAAAAATAAAGAGTGATATAGCTGCAATAAAATAACACCAAGGAAAGTTCCAAGAGTAGAATAGAAGCAGCAGATGACCGAATTAGTGAATTAGAAGACAGGGCAGAAAAACACACCCAATCTGAGCAACAATTGGAGAAAAAATTAGAAAGCATGGGGAGAGCCTAGGAAGCTTTGGGAAAACATGAAATGAAGTAAGGTATGTATAATAGGGGTGCCAGAATGAAAAAGAGAGGAGCAAGTATGAGAAAACCTATTTGAAGAAATAACGACAGAAAACTTCCCTGATTTTGGGAAGAAAAATGTCACACAACACAGAGTCCCAAACAAGATGAACTTAAAAAGACCCACACTGAGACAAATCATAATTAAATTGGTAAATGTTAATGAGAAAGAAAGAATCTTAAAGGCTGTAAGAAAGAGACAGAAAGTTACCGACAAGGGAACTCACATTATACAATAAAATGATTTCTCAACAGAAACATATAAGGCCAGAAGTGAATGGAATGAAGTATACAAAGTGATGCAAAGGAAGGGACTGAATCCAAGAATATTCTATCCAGCAAGGCTATCATTCAAAATTGAAGGGGAAATCAGGAGCTTCACAGACAAAAAATGGCTAAGGGAGTTTATCACTATCAAGCCAGCAATACAAGAAATGCTAAAGGGACTGTTTTAAAAAGAAGAAATAGAGGGACAAAAAGGAACACAGACACAAAGAATAAAAATGGCTACAAGACAAGTACCTATCAATAATTATCTTAAACATAAATGGATTAAATGCTTCAATCAAAAGACTTTGAGTGGCTGAATGGGTAAGAAAACATGACCCATATATATGCTGTCTATAAGAGACCCACCTCAGAACAAGGGACTCACACAGAATGAAAGTGAAGGGATGAAAAAATATCCAGGCAAATGGAAATGAAAAAAAAGTTGGGTAGCAATACTTATATATGACAAAATAGACCTCAAAGTGAAGGCCATAACAAGATAAGGAAGGCCACTTTATAATACTAAACGATTGATAAAACAAGAGGATATAACCCCTATAAACATATATGCACCCAATGCAGGAACACCCAAATACATAAAAAAACCCCTGGAAGATATCAAGTGAGAGATCAACAACAATACAATCATAGTAGGAGACTTTAATACACCACTGACATCACTGGATAATCCTCTAGACAAAAATCAGCAAAGAAACAGCAATCCTAAATGACTCACTAGATCAGCTGGACTTAATTGACATCTTCAGAACATTTCACCCCAAAGCCATGGAATATATGTCCTTCTCAAGTGCACATGGGACATTTTCAAAAATAGACCACATATTGGGTCACAAGCAAAGGCTCCCCAAATTCAAGAGGCTTAAAATCATATCAAGTATCTTAGACCACAATTGCATAATATTAGAAATAAACAACAATTAAAAAAATAAAAACATTCAAACACTTGGAAGCTGAATAGCATGCTATTAAACAATGATTGGGTTACCAATGAAATCAAAGAAGAAATTCGAAACATCCTAGAAACAAATGACAGTAAAAACACAACAATCCAAAATCTATGGGACACAATGAAAGCAATCCGGAGAGGGTAGTTTATAGCTCTACAGGCCTACTTCAAAAAAAACAAGAAAAAATGGTAGTAAATCATCTAACTCTACAACTCAAAGAATTAGAAAGAGAGCAACAAGAAAATCCCAGAGTGAGCAGAAGAGAGGATATAATAAAGATCTGAGCAGAAATGAAATGACATAGAAACAAAACAAACAAACAAACAAAAAAAAAACAATACAAAAGAGTAATGAAACCAAGAGCTGGTTCTTTGAAAGGATAAACGAGATTGACAAACCTCTAGCCAGGCTCACCAAGAAGCAAAGAGAACCCAAATAAACAAAATCAGAAACGATAGAGGCGAAATAACAACAGACCCCACAGAAATACAAAGGATTGTTAAAAATACTATGAAAAACTCTATTCCAACAAACTAGACAACCTGGAGGAAGTGGACTTATTTCTAGAAAAATACAACCTTCCAAAACTCAATCAGGAAGATTCTAAAAATCTCAACAGGCTGATAACTATGGAAGAAATTGAAGCAGTCATCAAAAAGCTTCCAGCAAACAAAAGCCCGAGGCCAGATGGCTACACAGGGGAGTTTTACCAAACATTCAAGGAAGAACTAAAACCTATCCTCCTCAGACTACAACAAAAAATTCAAGAGGAAGGAACACTTTGAAGCTCATTCTATGACGCCAGCATCACTCTAATACCAAAACCAGATAAAGACAACACAATGAATATCCCTCATAAACATAGATGCCAAAATCCTCAACAAAATTCTAGCAAATCGGATCCAGCATTACATTAGAAAGATCATACACCATGACCAAGTAGGATTTATCCCAGGATTGCAAGGATGGTACAATATCCACAAATCAATAAACATGATACATCACATAAACAAATTGAGAGATAAAAATCACATAGTCATATCAATTGATGTAGAAAAAGCATTTGACAAAATCCAACACCCTTTCTTGATAAAAACTCTCAGAAAGGTGGGAATAGCCCTGACCGGTTTGGCCCCGTGGATAGAGCATCGGCCTGCGGACTCAAGGGTCCCAGGTTTGATTCCATCAAGGGCATGTACCTTGGTTGTGGGCACATACCAGTAGGGAGTATGCAGGAGGCAGCTGATCGATGTTTCTCTCTCATTGATGTTTCTAACTCTCTATCCCTCTCCCTTCCTCTCTGTAAAGAATCAATAAAATATGTCTTTTAAAAAAATGTGGGACTAGAAGGAACAGACCTCAACATAATAAAAGCCATATATGACAAACCCACAGCCAACATCATACTCAATGGGCAAAAACTAAAACCATTTCCCCTAAGAACAGGAACAAGACAGGGATGCCCATTCTCACCATTCCTGTTCGACATAGTACTGGAAGTATTAGCTATTGCAATTAGAGAAGAAGAAGAAATGAAAGGAATGCAAATTGGAAAAGAAGAAGTAAAACTGTACTTATTTATAGATGACATGATCTTGTATATAAAAAACCCTAAAGACTCCATCAAAAAACTATTATACTTAATAAATGAATTTGGCAATGTAGCAGGATGCAAAATTAACACCAAAAAATCTATGGCATTTCTATACACTTAAGGAAAGAGAGACTAAAAAAGTACTCCCAGCCCTAACCGGTTTGGCTCAGTGGATAGAGCGTCAGCCTGCGGACTTAAGGGTCCCGGGTTCGGTTCCGGTCAGGGGCATGTACCTTGGTTGCGGACACATCACCAGAGGGGAGTGTGCACGAGGCGGCTGATCGATGTTTCTCTCCCATTGATATTTCTAGTTCTCTATCCCTCTCCCTTTCTCTCTGTGAAAAATCAATAAAATATATTTTTTAAAAAAGTAATCCCATTTACCATCACACCAAAAACAATTAAGATACCTAAGAATAAACTTAACTAAGGACGTGAACGACCTATATGCGGAAAACTACAGGACACTGAAAAAAGAGATAGAGGAAGACATAAACAGATGGAAAAACATACTGTGTTCATGGATTGGTAGATTCAACATCATTACAATGTCCATACTACCCCAAACAATCTATAGATTCAATGCACTCCCCATTAAAAAACCAATGGCATATTTCACAGACCTAGAATGAACTTTCCAAAAATTCATCTGGAATAAAAAAAGACCCCGAATAGCTGCAGCAGTCCTGAGAAAGAAGACCAAAGTAGGTGGGATCTCAATACCAGATATCAATCTGTATTACAAAGCAACTGTTGTCAAAACAGCCTGGTACTGGCACAAGAACAGACATATAGATCAATGGAACAGAATAGAGAACCTAGAAATCGACCCAAACCACTATGCTCAATTAATATTTGACAAAGGAGGCAAGAGCATACAATGGAGTCAAGACAGTTTCTTCAATAAATGGTGTTGGGAAAATTGGACAGGTACATGAAAAAAAAAATGAAACTAGACTGCAAACTTATACCATACACAAAAATAAACTCAAAATGGATAAAGGACTTAAACATAAGATGGGAAACCATAAAAATTGTAGAGGAATCAGGCAGCAAAATCTCAGACATATGCTGAAGCAATTTCTTCACTGATAATGCTCCTAGGGCAATGGAAACTAAAGAGAAAATAAACAAATGGGACTGCATCAAAATCAAAAGCTTTTGCACAGCAAAAGAAACCATCAACAAAACAATAAAGCCCACTGCATGGGAGAGCATATTTGGCACCGTTATCACCAATAAGGGTTTAATCTCCAATATTTAGAGGGAACTCATACAACTTAACAAAAGGAAGATAAACAACCCAATCAAAAAATGGGCAATGGATCTAAATAGATACTTTTCGAAAGAAGACAGAAAGAAGGCCAAGAGACATAAAAACATGCTCAAAGTCACTAATCATCTGAGAGATGCAAGTCAAAATGACAATGCAGTACCATCTCACACTTGTCAGAATGGCTATCGTCAACAAATCAACAAACAACAAGTGCTGTAGAGGATGCAGTGAAAAAGGAACCCTTGTGCACTGCTGGTGGGAATGCAGACAGGTGTAGCCACTGTGGAGAACAGTATGGAGTTTCCTCAAAAAACCTAAAAATGGAACTCCCATTTGACCCAGTGATCCCACTTCTAGGAATATATCCCAAGAAAACAGAAACACCAATCAGAAAGGATATATGCACCCCTATGTTCATAGCAGCACAATTCACCATAGCTAAGATTTGGAAACAGCCTAAGTGCCCATCAGCAGATGAGTGGATTAAAAAACAGTGGTACCTCTACACAATGGAATACCAAGCTGTGGTAAAAAAGAAGGAATTCTTACCATTTGCAACAGCATGAATGGAACTGGAGAGCATTATGCTAAGCAAAATAAGCCAGTTGGAGAAAGATAAATACCACATGATCTCACTCATTTGTGGAATATAATGAACAACATAAACTGATGAACAAGAACAGATCAACCAAAGGACTTGTACACATGCATATAACCTAACCAATGGACACAGACAACAGGGGGGGGGGAGGGCATCAGTGGGGGGTTTGGGGGTAATGGGGGGATAAGGACACATATGTAATACCTTATTCAATTAAGAGATTTTAAATAAAGAATATGGGGAGAGCACACAACAAAACAAACAAATAAACCAAAAAGCACAAACAAAAACTCCCAGAAAAAAGTGGGGGCAGAATCTGTAAATTTAGAGCTAAAATAGAGAAAATAAGGTTAAGGAATTGGATGAATAGGGGAAGGACCACAGTTTAGAATATACAATGGAGAAAAGAAATGAGAAGACTAGAAGAAAAATAAAATAATTTTTTTTGAAAAGTAGAATAGCGGAGGGAGCACACAGGAAGTGACATAAGTTAAAAAAATTAGGAGAAGAGTAAGAGAAAAGAGAAATAAATTATACAGATAAAGAAAAGAGAAGGGGAAATGGAGTAGGAGCAGGGAAGAGGAAATTAGGTATGTGAATAAACCAACAGAGGCTAGAATAATGCACATCAATAAAGCAGATAAAGTAGATCCATTTTTGAAAGGGGGATAAAAGAAGGAAAGAGGAAAACTAAGACGGGAAACAAGAAGAAAAATGGGAGGAAAAAAGAGAATAAGGAAGAAAAAGGTGAAAAAAAGTAAAAAAAAGATAAATTAAAAATAATTTAAAAGTTTAAAACAATAAAAATTTAAAAATAAAAAAGTGAAATGTCATTTGCTTCAGCTGCATTTTTATGCCCCATGGGCACTGGTTTAGGATCCCACTCTTCTGTTTTGTCTGCTAATTCTGGGCTTTCTGTTAGGTACTTAGGTGCTGGCCACTCTCAGGCACTGTCTTTTGGCTTTTAGCACCCTGCTTGAAGCTCCAAGTGATTCACAGGTCTTCTGCTTGTGTCTGTCTCCACAGGTCTTGGCTGCAAGCAGACCTGTCTGCCAGCTGTCAGTCGTAATCACTAAACTGTCTGCTTCTGACAGGGCTTTAGGTGGGACTGGTGTTATTTCACTTTCAGAGAATAAGTTGGGTCTTTTTTCCCTGACCCAGAGTTACTCCTCTGTGAGTGGTCTAAAATATTACTTTGGCCTTGGTTGGTCAGAGATCCTTGTATTGATTCCAATGGGGTTGGCTGATGACAACTTGGAGTTTTTATCATTCTGGTTACCAGAATAGCGGGGCAGACTGGCCTCTCTTCCATTCCTGTCACTGAGGGCTACTTGGAACTATTCGGACCCATAAGCTACAGTGTGTGGCAGGCTGTATCACCTGTCTTGAGGCTACTGGGAAGGGCTAGCTCTTCTGGAGAGAAATGGCTGCTTAGGTTTGGAAGCTTAAGAAGTCCCAATGCAAGACTCCTGGTCACATCTCCCTACCTTGCTTCCCTCCATAGCCTCTCCTCAAGTCTGTGCCACTCTCCCTGTGCCAAAGTCTTGGGTGAGTGTTCGCAATTGAAAAGTCCTGTGTTTAGCGAATAAAAGGAAAGACAAAACCAAACCAAAGCAACAATGAAACTGGGGGTTTCTCTTCCCCTCAGCACCATGCTGCTCAGACCATCTTTCATGGTGCAGCCTTTCACAGCTGTGGTCTTGAGTCAGATTCCCTGGCAGCCAGCAGCTCTGTGGCTTTTTCTTTTCTTTTGGATGTTATAGCTGTCATCAAGGGACATGGTTTTGGTACAATGCAGCTTCCTCCTCACCCTCTTTGTCCACTGTCCAACTGCCTCTCTCAAATCCATGTCCCCATTCCTACCGGTCTCCAGGCATCCTCTGCCCTTCCTTGTTGTAAATTGTCTCCTCAGCTGTGTCTAATTAGTTAATTCCGAGTGGATGTTTTCCAATTTAGTTGTATTTCCAGTCTAGCCCGGGGACGAGGTGCACGACACGTCTGCCTATTTGGCCGCCTTTATTCCCCTCTTTCCCAAATCTTAGCTATTGTAAATTGTGCTGCTATAAACATTGGGGTGCATATATTCTTTCTGATGAATGTTTCAGGTTCCTTAGGGTATATTCCGAGAAATGGGATCACTGGGTCAAAAGGGAGTTCCATTTTTAATTTTTTGAGGAAACTTCATACTGTTCTTCATAGTGGCTCACCAGGATGCATTCCCACCAGTAGTTTTCTCCACAACCTTACCAACACTTATGGTTGCTTAATTTGTTGATGAAAGCCATTCTAACAGGTGTGAGGTAGTATCTCATTGTCATTTTGATCTGCATCTCTCAGATGATTAATGACTTTAATCAGTTTTTCATATGTCTCTTGGCTTTCTGTAGGTCCACTTTGGAGAAGTGTCTATTTATGTCCTTTGCCCATTTTTAAATTAGATTGTCTTCCTTTTGTTCAGTTGTATAAGTTCCCTATATATTTTGGAGATTAACCTCTTCTTGGATGTGTCATTGACAAATATGTTCTTCCAAGTAGTGGACTCTCTTGTTATTTAATTGATGGTTTCTTTTCCATTGCAGAAGTTTTTATTTTTATGTAGTCCCATTTATTTATTTTTACTTTAATTTCCATTGTCCTAGGTCCTAGGAGATGTATGGGTAAACATATTGCTATGAGAGATGTCTGAGATTTTGCTACCTATTGTTTCTTCTAGGACTTTTATGATTTCGCATCTTACATTTAAGTGTTTTGTCCATTTTGAGTTTATTCTTTTGTATGGTATAAGTTGGTGGTCTAGTTTCTTTTCTTTTTCTTTTTCTTTTTGCATGTATCTGTCCAATTTTCCCAACACCATTTATTGAAAGGAACTCTGTTCCAATGTATGCTCTTGCCTCCTTTGTCAAATGTTAATTGAGCATAGTAGCTTAGGTCAGTTTCTGGGTTCTCTGTTCTGTTCCATTGATTTATATGCATGTTCTTGTACCAATCTGTTTTGAGTACAGTAGCTTTATAGTACAAATTGGTATTTGGTATTGTGATTCCTTCAACATTGTTCTTCTTTCTCAAGATTGCTGTAGCTGTTCAGGGTCCTTTTTGGTTCTATATAAATTTTTGGAGTGTTCTAGCTCTGTGAAATATTCCATTGGTATTTTATTTTTTTTTCTTTTCATTGGTATTTTAATAGGAATTGTGTTGATTCTATAGATTGCTTTGGGTAGTTTGGACATTTTAATGTTGATGTTGGTTCTACCAATCCATGAACATGGTATATTCTTCCATTTGTTTATATCTTCCTCTATCTCTTTTTTCAGTATCCTGTAGTTTTCAGAGTACAGGTCTTTTAGCTCCTTGGTTAAGTTTATTCCTAAGTATCTTAATTTTTTTTGTTGCAATGGTAAATGGAATTTTTTTTTTTTTTTTGGTTTCTCTTTCTGAGAGTTCACTATTAGTGTATAAAATTGCTGTGGATTTTTGGGTGTTAATTTTGTATCCTGCTGTTTCCAAATTCATTTATTAAATCTAGAATATTTTTTATGGTGTCTTTAGGGTTTTCTGCTGTACAGTATCATGGCATCTACGAAAAATGAGAGTTTTACTTTCTCTTTTCCAATTAGGATGTCTTTTATTTATTCTTCTTGTCTGGCACTATAGCAAGGACTTCTAGTACTATGTTGAATAACAGTCGTGAAAGAGGGCATTCCTGTCTTGTTCCTGTCCTTAGGAAAAATAATTTTAGTTTTTGCCCATTGAGTATGATGTTGGCTGTAGGTTTGTCAGCTATGGCATTTATTATGTTGAGGTATGATCCTTCTGTTTCCACTTTGCTGAGAATTTTTATCAAAAAAGGGTGTTGGATTTTGTCCAATGCTTTTTCTTTTTCTTTTTAAAAATTCTTTATTGTTGAAAGTATTACATAGGTCTCCTTTCCTCCCCACTGACCTTTCTCAGCCTACTCCTGCCTGCCGGCACAGGCCCTAACCCCTACTGCCTGTGTCCATTGGTTATGCTTATACTTGTATGCACACATACAAGTATTTTGGTTGATCTCTTACTCCCTACCACCCTCCCCTGCCTTCCTTCTGAGGTTTGATGGTCTGTTTGATGTTTCTATGTCTTGTCAGTTTATGTTGTTCATTACATTCCACAAATGAGTGAAATCATGTGATACTTATCTTTCTCTGACTGGCTTATTTCGCTTAGCATATGCTCTCCAGGTTCATCCACGCTGTTGCAAATATTGCCACATAATATTCCTTTGTGTAGATGTACCACAGTTTTTAATCTACTCATCTGCTGATGGGCACTTAGGCTGTTTCTAAATCTTAGCTATTGCAAATTGTGCTGCTATGAACATAGGGGTGCATATATTCTTTCTGATTGGTGTTTCTGATTTCTTGGGATATATGTCAAATGCTTTTTCTACTTCAATTCATATGATCATGCTGTTTTGTCTTGCAATCTGTTTATGTGCTGTATCACATTTATTGATTTGTGAATATTGTACCAGCTTGCATCCCTGGAATAAATTCCACTTGGTCATGATGTATGATCTTTTTGATGTATTGCTGAATCTGATTTTCTAAAATTTTGTTGAGGATTTTAGCATCTAAATTCATTGGGGATATTGGCCTGTAGTTCTCTTTCTTTGTCATGTCTTTATCTGGTTTTGGAATTAAGGTGATGGTGGCCTCATAGAAAGAGTTTGGAAATGTCCCTTTCTCTTAAATTTTGTGGAATAGTTTGAGAAGAGTAGGTTCTTCTTTGTATATTTGGTAAAACTACCCTGTGAATCCATCTGGACAAGTTGCTGGGAGACTTCTTTTTTATTCCTGCTTCTATTTCATCAGTAGTTATTGGCCTATTCAGGTTTTCTGATCCTTTCTGATTGAGTTATTGAAGGTTGTATTTTTCTAGGAATTTGTCCTTTTCATTCAAGTTGTCCTGTTTGTTGAAAGGAAGTCATTCATAGAAAATTATTTTTATGATCCTCGGTATTTCTGTGGGGTCAGTTGTTACTTTACCTCTTTAGTTTCTGATTTCTCTTTGTTTCCTGGTGAGTCTGGCTACAGTTTCATCAATCTTGTTTATCCTTTCCAAGAACCAGCTCTTGGTTTTATTGATGTTTTGTATTGTTTCTTTTGGTCTCTATGTCATTTATTTTCACTCTGATCTTTATTTTTTTCCTTCCTTCCTTCTACTTATTCTGGGCTTTTCTTGTTCTCTTTCTAGTTCTTTAAGTTGTAGTGTTAGATAACTTATTACCAGTTTTCTTGTGTGTGTGTGTGTGTGTGTGTGTGTGTGTGTGTGTTTAAGGATATTTTTATTTTATTTTTAAAATGTTTTTCTTGTTGAGAGTATTACAGATGTCCCCCTTCCCCCCCAACTCCTCCCTCCTCATGTTTCCCGCCCCACCCCAAGCTTTCACCACCCTATTGTCTGTGTCCATAACTAATGCATACATGCATATAAGATCTTTGTTTAATCACATCCCACCCCCTCACCCCCTTCCTTCTGAGAATAGTTAGTCTGTTCCATTTCTATGCCTCTGATTCTATTTTATCCTCCAGTTTATTCTGTTCATTAGATTTCTTATTAGTTTATTTTTATTTTTAGATTCAATTATTGATAGATATGTATTTTTTGCCATTTTATTGTTCACATATTTTTAAATCTTTTTCTTCTTCTTCTTCTTCCTCTTCTTAAAGAATACTCTTCAACATTTCATGTAATACTGAACTCCTTTAACTTTTTTGTCTGGGAAGCTTTTTATCTGACGTTTAATTCTAAATGATAGCTTTGGTGGGTAGAATAATCTTGATTGTAAGTCCTTGCTATTCATCACTTTGAATATTTCTGGCACCTCCCTTTTGGACTCCAAAGTTTCTGTTGAGAAATTCGAGGTCAGGCATATAAGTGCGTCCTTATAGGTAACTAACTGCTTTTCTCTTGCTGCTTTTAAGATTCTCTCTTTGTCTTTAGCCCTTGGCATTTTAATGGTGATGTGTCTTGGTGTGGTCCTCTGTGGGTTCCTCTTGTTTGGGACTCTCTGTACTTCCTAGACTTGTAAGTTTATTTCTTTCACCAGGCAGTGGAAGTTTTCTGACATTATTTTTTCAAATAGGTTTTCAATATCTTGCTCTCTCTCTTCTTCAGGCACCCCCATAATGTGAATTTTTGTATGCTTGAGGTTATCCCAGAGGCTCCTTACATTATCCTTATACTTTTGGATTCTTTTTTTTTTGTGTGTGTGTGTGGGGGTCTTCTGATTGGGTGTTTTTTTGCTTTCTCATATTTCAAATTATTGATTTGATTCTCATGATCATCTACTCTACTGTTGAATCCAATGTGTGTTATTCTTTATTTCAGTCAATGTAAGCTTAATTTTGGACTGGTTCTTTCCCATTTTATTGTCATTCTCACTAAGATCCTTGAAAGTCTCACTAAGTCCCTTGGAGGTCTTGTGAAGCTGTTTGAGTAATCTTATAACTATATATATTTTATTTTGTCTAGAGTTTTACATATGTCTCCTTTTCCTCCGACTGACCCCCAAGCCATTCTCACCTCCAAGGGAAAGTCCCCACTTCCCCAGTGTCTATGTCCATTGGTTATGCTAATATGCATGCATACAAGTTCTTTGGTTTATCTCTACCCCCACCCCACCCCATCTTCCCCTGACATTTGTCTCTGGATCTATTTTTGTTCATCAGTTTATGTTGTTCGTTATATCCCACATATGAGTGAGATCATGTGATATTTATCTTTCTCCAACTGGCTTATTTCGCTTAGCATAATGCTCTCCAGTTCCATCCATGCTGTTGTAAATGGTAAAAGTTCCTTCTTTTTTATAGCGGTGTAGTATTCCATTGTGTAGATGTACCACAGTTTTTTAATCCACTCATCGGCTGATGGGCACTTAGGTTGATTCCAAATCTTAGCTATTGTAAATTGTGCTGCTATGAAGGTAGGGGTATATATCTCCTTTCTGGTTGGTATTTCTGGCTTCTTGGGATATAGTCCTAGAAGTGGGATTACTGGGTCAAATGAGAATTCCATTTTTAACTTTTTGAGGAAACTCCATACTGTATCCCACAGTGGCTGCACTAGTCTGCAGTCCCACCAGCAGTGCACGAGGGTTCCTTTTTCTCCGCATCCTCGCCAGCACTTGTCGTTTGTTGATTTGTTGATGATACCCATTCTGACAGGTGTGAGATGGTATCTCATTGTTATTTTTATTTGCATCTCTGGGATGATTAGTGACTTTGAGCATGTTTTCATATGTCTCTTGGCCTTCTGTATGTCCACTTTTGAAAAGTATCTATTTAAGTCCTTTGCACATTTTTGATTGGATTGTTTATCTTCTTTTTGTTAAGATGTATGAGTTCCCTATAAATTTTGGAAATTATGCCCTTATCGGATATAACATTGGCAAATATGTTCTCCCATGCAGGGGGATTTCTTGTTGTTTTGTTGATGATTTATTTTGCTGTACAGAAGCTTTTTATTTTGATATAGTCTCATGTGTTTATTTTCTCCTAATCTCCAATGCCCTACGAGCTCTGTCAGTAAAGATAGTGCTATGACATATGTCTGATATTTTGCTGCCTATGGAGTCTTGTAAGATTTTTATGGTTTCCCTTCTTACATTTAAGTCCTTTATTTATTTTGAGTTTTTTTTGTGTATGGTGTAAGTTGGTGACCTAGTTTCATAACTGTGGTTTTGAACTTTATATCCAGTAGTTTCCTTTTTTTTCCCATTTCTTTCATTTATGACATGTTTCTTTGTCTCCTCACTTTGTCCAATTTCTTGTGTTTATTTCTACATATTTGGTAGAGCATCTATGTCTCCTGGAATTGGTAGAGTGCATTGTTTAATACATGTCATATAGGGCCCAGTTGCTTAGCCTCTCTAGTCACCTGAGCTGGACACTCTAGGCTCACCATTTGTGGGCTGTGTGTACAGAATTATTGTAGTTGAGCCTTGATTACTGTTGGTGTCACAGGCCCATTGTCTGTGACTGGGGCGGGGGAAGAGCTGCTGTGCAGGAGACACCCCTCTGCCTCAGGAATTTTTTCAGTGGGGCTTTGGTGCTCACTGAGTCTTCCCTTTGAATGTGTCACTTATGAATGTTTAGAGTTGTAATCTGGTATAATCTGACACTGACCACTGAGTGCACTGGGACTTGGGTCTCCAGGGAGGTGCAAAGTAAGCCGCTGCATGGGTTACATGGCAGGAGCTACAGAGATATCTGCAGATTCTTCCCATTTGTATCTGGTTTGGAAGTGCCCAGACGAGGTCCAGGTGTGAAGGAAGGCAGTCTGGTGCTAGTGACAGGTCTTGGGCCTTTGTTGATAGGTTTGGGGCTTCCTGACCCATCTGCAGCTTATTTGAGGGATTTTTGCCAAGTCTGAAGCCTGAGCAAGGATAGGCCATTTATATGCAAAAGCCACTGCACACAGGTTGGGTGGGGCTACAAATTAGATGGGGCTGGTTCTCAGGGAATCATAAGGGCAGAGCAAACAGAAATGGCTGTCAGTCAGTCCTGGGATGGGAGGTCCCAGCATGGGAACAATGACTCTTGAAAGCATCTCTGTGTGGGAGAAAGTTGCCCCCAAATTCCTTCCCCAATGCAGACAATCCAATTTCTCCTCCTATGTGTCTGTGTCTCCCAGAACCTTGCCCTGCTGCTGGAGCTCAGAGGAAGCAAGGCCTTGTAAGTTCAGTTCATGTGCTGGCCTTTTAAGAGGAACAGCTGGGTCTCTAGCAGTGTCTGTGTCACTGAGCCCTAATCCCTACTGGTTATTATATCCCATAGTTATGGGGACTTCCTTTCCCAGTTCTGGGAGCCACAACTGGGGGTCCAGTGTGGTGCTGAGACCTGATTCTCCTTACTGGGGGCCTCTGCAGAGATGATATACCTCCTGATTAAAAAGCAGTATATTTTGGTGCTGGTCCAGTTTGTTTCCTGCCTCCATCCCTCCTACCAGTCTCAATGTGCTTTCTTCTTTACTTTTCTAGTTGTAGGACTTCCATTTACTCAGATTTCAGGCAGTTCTTGATGGTGGTTGTTTTTTTATTTTAGTTGTAATTTTGATGTGGTTGTGGGAGGCGGTGAGTACAGGCTTTTACCTACACTACTATCTTGGTTCTCCCTAGTTTTTCTCTTTCTTTCTTTCTTTCTTTCTTTCTTTCTTTCTTTCTCTCTCTCTCTTTCTTTCTTTCTTTCTTTCTTTTTTTCTTTCTTTACTTCTTTCTTTTCTGTTTCATTTTTTTTTTGAGCCAGGTCTGTAGTGCTATGAAATTCCCTTTAAGGATTGCTTACATTGTGCCCCATAGATTTTGAATTGTTGTGTGTTCATTTTCATTTGTTTCCAGGATGTTTTTTATTTCATCTTTGATCTCTTTGGTAACCCATTCATTGTTTAATAGCATGCTATTTAGCCTTCATGTATTTGCTTGTTTTTGAATTTTTTTTAATTGTAGCTGATTTCTAATTTCAAGCCATGTGGACTGAGAAAATGCTTGATATGATTTCAGTCTTCATGAATTTGTAGGGACTTAGCCTGTATCCTAACATGTGGTGCATCTTTGAAAATGAGGGAGAGAGTGTGAGTGAGTGAGGAAATGAAAGGGGCATGTGTGGACATGTGTGGTGGGTGTGCGTGTAAGTAAGGAACAGTTGGATCCTTCAATACTTACAGGGGCTAATGGACTGGGCTCTCTAAGACAGGGAGCAGGCACTATTGCTGCAATCACTCCCAGGTTTCTGGCGCTGACTCAGAAACCATGCCATCTAGAAGGGCAGAACTGCTGTGACTAGGAGCCCAGACTCACTACCACAAATACAGATCTCAAACACCACCTGGGACACTACAGCCACTCTGGCCAAATACCTGCTACCATTGCTGAAGATCCACAGACACTGGGATTCCAGCCTCCCTGGTCACAGGCTCTTGTGAGTTCCAGAGCATGCTCAGCTCCGCTTTGGGCCTGGGCCCTGTGCATTCCAGTGCCTGGGCTCTCCCATTACTCTCTGGGTACATGACCCTCCCATGAAGCCCTCCACTTCAGACACAGACCCCATGAAACTCAGCACCGGGACCCTTTGGTTATAGCAAAAATGGGGAGACAAAGAAACAACCCCAAAGAAAAGAAAGGGGGGAAGCACCAGAAAATGAACTAAATGAAATAGAGGCATGCAATATGTCAGAAAAAGAGTTCAGTGTAATACAGTTCATAAACCAGCTGGATGAAAAAAATCAGCAACTTATGTAAGAATCAAGGGGAAATCAAGAACTATATAGCTACAATAACAAAAACGATGGAAGGAGAAACCAAGATGGCAGCATAGGTAAACACTGGATATTGCTGCCTCGCACAACCACTTCAAAAATACAACTAAAAGACAAAATGGACATCATCCAGAACCACAGGAAGGCTGGCTGAGTGGAAATTCTACAACTAGAAGGAAATAGAAAAGCACACTGACTCAGAGGAGGTGTGGAAGTAAAGTGCAGAGGTACAGAGGTGCACGTGGAAAGGGCTGGCAACTGAGGATGAGGTTGTCTTTTTCAATCGGGAGGGAGTCTCAAGCTCCCGATTGCTCTGAACTCCAGTTCCGGGTGAGTCTCTGGGGACCCAGACTCATACTGGGAGAAACAGAACTGTCTGGCATCATTCGGAACTCAAGGGTGGCTTTCTCTCAGAGGTGCTTGCAGCAATTACAGGGACACTGAGATGTGGGGCCTCTTAGGGTAGGACTGAGGAGCAGCCATAGCTGCTTGCTCCACCCTGTTGATCCCCTGAAACCCCGCGCCACCCAAGCTGTGCACAGAGGCTTTTGCATGTGAAAGGCCTGGCACTTTGCAATCTGAAAATTACCTAAAAAATTGCACCTGGGCCAGAGAGACCCCGAACATCCAAAAGAAGGCCCAAGGCTCACAGCAGAGTGCATTGATTCACAGCTGGGCCTCATCTGGGCACCTCCAAACCCCAAACAAAGAAAAGGAATCTGCAGATCTCTTCATAGCTCCTGCAGGGTAGCCTCAGGAAGAGACTAAATTAGTACCTTTTTGGAGATCCCAGAGCCAGTGCACCCAGTGGTCAGAGTGGGACCATCCAGATTACAACTCCTCTTATCCATAAGGGACACACTCAGGAGGCAGACTCAGTGAGCACCAAAGCCCCACTGAAGCAAGTCTTGCCCCAGAAGGGTGTCTCCAGCACAGAAGTTCTCCCACTGTAGACCCAGCTGATTCTCACAGCCAATTGGCCTGGAAATCAATTTCTCCCAGTGATACCTACAAAAATCAAGGCTTAACTACAACAAGACTGTGCACAAAGACCACAAAGGGGTGCACCAAGAGTGTTCACCTCAGGTAATTGGGGAGGCTGAACCACTGGGGCCTATAGCACACCTAGCACAGAAAGCCACTCTATCAACACAGAAAAGCATAAAAAATGCAGAGACAAAGAAACAGGTCACAAATGACAGAAATGGAGGAAAGCAAACTACAGGATATAAAGTTCAAAACCATGGTTATAAGGTTTTTCAAGAATTTTCTAGAAACCACCGATAAACTTAGTGAGACCCTCAAGAAATCTAGGGAGACCCTCAAGGATATGAAAGAGGACCAACTAGAAATTAAGCATACAATGACTAAAATAAAGAATATAATACAGAGTTCCAACAGCAGACTAGAGGATCACAAGAATCAAGTCAAAGATTTGAAATGCAAAGAATGAAAGCACACCCAACTGGAAAACCAAAAAGAAAAACTAATAAAAAAATATGAAGATAGTGTTAGGAGCCTCTGGGACAACTTCAAGCATACCAACATCCAAATTATGGGGGTGCCAGAAGAAGAGAGAGGGCAAGATATTGAAAACCTATTTGAAGAAATCATCACAGAAAACTTCCCCTACCTGGTGAAAGAAATAGACTTACAAGTCCAGGAAGCACAGAGAGCCCCAAACAAGAGGAATCCAAAGAGGACTACACCAAGACACAACATAATTAAAATTCCAAGGGCAAAAGACAAAGAGAGAATCTTAAAAGCAGCAAGAGAAAAACAGTTAGTTACCTACAAGGGAGTACCCATATGACTGTCAGCTGATTTCTCAATAGAAACTATGCAAGCCAGAAGAGAGTGGCAAGAAATATTCAAAGTGATGAATACCAAGAACCTACTACCAAGATTACTCTACCCAGCAAAGCTATCATTTAGAATTGAAGGTCAGATAAAGAGCTTCACAGATAAAAAGAAGCTAAAGGAGTTCATCACCACCAAACCAGTATTATATGAAATGCTGAAAGGTATCCTTTAAGAAGAGGAAGAAGAAGAAAAAGGTAAAGATACAAATTATGAACAACAAATACACATCTATTAACAAGTGAATCTAAAAATCAAGTGAATAAATAATCTTATGAACAGAATAAACTGTTGAATATAATAGAATCATGGGCATAGAAAGGGAATGGACTGAAAGGTGTGTTGGGGGTGCAGGAAGAGACTGGACAAAAATTGTACACCTATGGATGAGAATAGTGGGGGTGGGGGTAAGGGCAGAGGGTGGGGTGGGAACCAGGTGGAGGGGTGCTATGGAGGGAAAGAAGAGGAACAACTGTAATAATCTGAACAATAAAGATTTAATTTGAAAAAAAAAAACAACAACCCACGATGGAATGTTTAAATGGTAGACTAGAAGAAGTGCAGGTCAAATTAGTGAGTTAGAAGACAGCGCAGAGAAACATGCTCAATCTGAACAGCAATTGGAGAAAACAATTCGAAAGCAGGAGGAGAGCCTAAGGGAGCTTTGGCACAACATGAAATGAAGTAACATACGTATTATAGGGGTACCAGAAGGACAAGAAGAGGAGCAAGGATTAGAAAATCTATTTGAAGAAATAATGACAGAAAACTTCCCTGATTTTGGGAAGAAAAATGTCACACAACATAGATAGTCCCAAAAAAGATGAACCCAAAAAGAAACCCATCAAGACACATTGTAATTATAATAGAAAATGTTAATGACAAAGAGAGAATCCTAAAAGTTGCAAGAGAGATACAGAGAATTACCTATAAAGGTCCTCCCATTAGATTATCAAATGATTTCTTAACAGAAACATGTCAGGCCAGAAGGAAATGGAATGAATTATACAAAGTGATGCAAGCAAGGGACTGAATCCAATAATACTTTATCCAGCAAGGCTATCACTTAAAATTGAAGGGGAAATCAGGAGCTTCACAGTAAAAAAAAAAAAAAAGCTTAGGGAGTTTGTCACTATCAAGCCAGCAATGCAAGAAATGCTAAAGGGACTGTTGTAAAAAGAAGAAATAGAAAAGGAAGAAGGATCACAGGCATAAAGAATAAAAAAGGCAACAAAACAAGTACCTATCTGTGAATATTTCTCTTTTCTGCATCCAGCGTGGCTAGACAGCCATCTGGTTCCTAAGTAGGGGTGGCTGGGGATTGAGAAAATGAAAGAAAGGGACAGGCACAGAGATGGAAGAAAAAAGCTGGGGCCAGGTGGGACCACTGTCTTCTGATGGAGAGACAGGGACAGGGACCCAGAGCCAATACAGCGTGTTTATTTTATACAGCAAAACCAGGAAGTTTAACTAAAAGTCAAGACAAAGGAGATTATGTGCATTTTTGGCTGGGCCTGAGTCGTATTCATTCCTCGTGCTTGGCTGGATTTAAATAACACCCTCTGGCACCTGGGCTGAAGGTCAAGCCGGCAACACTCCTGCCTTTTGGCAAAGCATGTTTCCAGGATGTGGCTTTGCCAACACCACTGGATTCAACTGACAATAATTAAAGAAATGCCCATGTGCCTTCCCAGGTGCTCTCTCTCTCTCTCTCTCTCTCACCACACACACACACACACACACACACACACACACACACACACACACACAAGCTTAAGCTATGACGTGCACTGATGCAGACCTTGCTGTTGAGGCCCTGACAACCCGGAATCTGGTTCACCCGTACCCTGAACCCAGACAGGAGGGAGGAGGGAGCCCAATTCCTTGCAGAATCAGCCATTGGTTAGCTTGCTGCTGAGGCCAACCTTCCGTGGTCCCTCCCCCTGGTCAGCATTCCCCCACCCCCCCATCGACCCTGATCATTGGCAAGGCTGAGGGACATGTGCACGAATTCCTGCCCTGGGCCTCTAGTCAATAATAACCTTAAACATAAATGGATTAAATGCTCCAATCAAAAGACATCAAGTGGCTGAATGGATAAGAAAACATGACCCATACATACGTTGTCTACAAGAGACCCACCTCATTAGAAGGGACTCACACAGACTGAAAGTGAAGGGATGGAAAAATATCTTTCAGGCAAATGGAAATGAAAAAAAAAAGCTGGGTAGCAATACTTATATCTGACAAAATAGACCTCAAAGTGAAGGCCATAACAAGAGATAAGGAAGGCCACTTCATAATACTAAAGGGATCGATACAACAAGAGGATATAACTTTGGTAAACATATATGCCCCCAATGCAGGAGCACCCAAATACATAAAAAAAAAAAACCTCCTGGAAGAAATCGAGGGACTTTAATATCCTATTCCCATCAATGGATAAATCCTCTAGTCAAAAAAAAAAATCTGCAAAGAAACAACAATCTCAAATGACTCACTAGATTGGATGGGCTTAATTGACATCTTCAGAACATTTCACCCCACAGCTACAGAATACACATTCTTCTCAAGTGCACATGAGACATTTTCAAAGATAGACCACATTTTGGGACACAGGCAAAGTCTCTTCAAATTCAAGAAGATCAAAATCATATCAAGCATCTTTTTAGATCACAATGGCATAATATTAGAAATAAACAATAAAAACAATCACAAACGTTCTAACATTGAAAGCTAGATAGCATTTTATTAAACAACTAGTGCTGCCCTAGCTGGTTTGGCTCAGTGAATAGAGCATCAGCCTACAGCCTAATGGGTCCTGGGTTCGATTCTGGTCAAGGGCACATGCCTGGGTTGCAGGCTTGATCCCCAGTGGGGGACGTGCAGGAGGCAGCCAATCAATGATTCTCTCTCATCATTGATGTTTCTATTTCTCTTTCCCTCTCCCTTCCTCTATGAAATCAATAAAGATATATTTAAAAACAAAACAAACAAACAAACAAAAAACAACTAATGTCCTTGTGCTCAGATTCATGAACCGGTGGGGTCCCTCAGCCTGGCCTGCTCCCTCTCGCTATCCAGGACCACTCAGGCGATGTTGGAATGCAGGTGGCTTGTGAGTATTGGACCAAAACCTGCAGTCTGACATCCCCTGAGATATGTAGTAGTGCACAAAGCAGCAGGCAGCTGGGGAGGAGCCTGAGCCCAGGCCGGGTGCTGTGCCGCTCTTGCTTATCCCAGCCCCACTGCACTTGCTGCCACTGCTCGGTAGCACTGCCATGAAGGCAGGAGAGGCTCACAACACTGAGCTGAGCTTGACAGCTGTGAACTTGGCGTCTGGCGCCTGTTGGTCAGCTGAGCAGCACCACTGTGGTAGCACACTGACCACCAGGGTTCAGCTTCTGTGTTGAGAGTCTGCCCCCTGGTGGTCAGTGTGTGACATAGTGACTGGTTGACCAGTCATTAGGTTGTTCAGTTTCTTAGGCTTTTATTTTGGGTTACCAAAGAGATCAAAGAAGAAATAAAAAACATGCTGGAAACAAATGACAATGAAAACACAACAATCCAAAGTCTATGCGACACAGTAAAAGCAGTCCTGAGAGGGAAGTTCATAGCATTACAGACCTACCTCAAAGAAAACAAAACAAAAACAAAACAAAACAAGAAAAACTGGTAATAAATTATCTAACTCTATAACTTAAAGAATTAGAAAGAGAGCAACAAGAAAAGACTAGAGTGAGCAAAAGAAATGAAATAATACAGATCAGAGCATACATAAATGACATAGAGACTAAAAAAGAAATACAAAAGATCAATGAAACCAAGAGCTGGTTCTTTGAAAAGATAAACAAATATGATGAACCTCTAGCAGAGAGAGAAGATCCAAATAAACAAAATCAGAAATGAAAGAGGAGAAATAACAACAGACCAAGAAATACAAAGGATTGTAAAAATAATACAACAAGCAACTCATTCTAACAAACAGGTCAACCTAGAAAAAATGGATATATTCCTAGAAAAATATGACCTTCAAAAACTCAATCAGGAGGAATAAAAAATATGAATAGGCCAATAACTATGGAGGAAATTGAAGCACTCATCATAAACTTCCAGCAAACAAAAGCCCTGGACCAGACAGGTCAGAGGGGAGTTTTACCAAACATTCAAAGAAGAACTGAAACCTATCTTCCTCAAACTATTCCAAAAAATTCAAGGTGAAAGAACACTTTCAAGCTCTTTCTATGAAGCCAGCATTACCCTAATCCCCAAACTAGATAAGGGCACTACAAAGAGAGAGAATTACAGGCTAATATCTCTGATGAACATAGATGCTAAAATCCTCAACAAAATCCTAGCAAATCAGATGCAGCTTTACATTAGAAAGATCATACACCATGACCAAGTGGGATTTATTCTGGGGATGCTGGGATGGCACAATATCCACAAATCAATAAATGTGAAACATCACATAAATAAATTGAGAGACAAAAATCACATAATCATATCAATTGATGCAGAAAAAGCATTTGACAAAATCCAACACACTTTATTGATAAAAAATCTCAGCAAAGTGGGAATAGAGGGATCATACCTCAACATAAGAAAAGCCTTATATGATAAACCTACAGCCAACATCATACTCAATGGGCAAAAACTAAAACCATTTCCCCTAAGAACAGGAACGAGACAGGGATGCCCACTCTTACTACTCCTGGAAGTGATTGCCATAGAGATCAGACAAGAAGAAATAAAAGGTATCCAAATTGGAAAGATCAACCAAAGGACTTGTATGCATGCATATAAACATTACCAATGGACACAGACACTGGGGCGGGGGGGGGGGGGTGAGGGCATGTGTTGGGGACTGTGGGTGGCTGGGGAGAGGTTAATGGGGAGAAAGGAAACATATGTAATATTATATGTAATACTTTAAACAAAAGAATTAAGCCCTGACCGGTTTGGCTCAGTGGATAGAGCGTCGGCCTGCGGACTGGGGGGTCCCGGGTTCGATTCCAGTCAAGAGCATGAACCTGGGTTTCGGGCACATCCCCAGTGGGGGGTGTGCAGGAGGCAGCTGATTGATGTTTCTCTCTCATCGATGTTTCTAGTTCTCTGTCCCTCTCCCTTCCTCGCTGTAAACAAAAGAATTAAAAAGTGAAAAAGTTTAAAAAATTTTAAAATCTTTTTAATATGAGACTTTAGAGAAATATAAGCCACTTATATTTATTGTTATAATTTGATGCTTGATATATATTTTTATTTACATATGTATCAAATATTTATTGGCCCTGGCTGGTTTGCCTCAGTGGATAGAGCGTCGGCCTGCGGACTGAAGGGTCCCGGGCTCGATTCCGGTGAGGGGCATGTACCTTGGTTGTGGGCACATCCCCAGTGGGGGCTGTGCAGAAGGCAGCTGATAGATGTTTCTAGCTCTCTATCCCTTTCCCTTTGCCTCTGTAAAAAAATCAATAGAATATATTTAAAAAATCTTTTTTGAACACTTTTCTGGAAATATATATATTTATTTTTGAATTGGGATTTGTCACAGTCTAGTAAAGACTGATGACCACCACCACAGATAATTTTAACCAAGGTAAATGAAAGAGTACTATGAAAGAAATGACCATGGAAAAACTGATTATAAATTCTAATCTATTAGTCAGTTAAATTTATATGAGAATTTGTATGCTTATTTCTATTTTTTTTTAATTTATTGCTTAAAGTATTACAAAGGGTATTACATATGTGTCCATTTTATCCCCCCGCCCTAGACAGTCCCCAAGCCTCCGCTATCCCCCAATGTCTTATGTCCACTGGTTATGCTTATATGCATGCATACAAGTCCTTTAGTTGAGTTCTTACCCCCCTACCTCCTGCCCCCCAACCCTCCCCGGCCTTCCCGCTGCAGTTTGACAATCTGTTTGAGGCAGCTCTGCCTCTGTATCTATTATTGTTCAAAAGTTTATAATGGTCTCTATTATCCATGAATGAGTGAGATCATGTGGTATTTTTCCTTCATTGACTGGCTTATTTCACTTAGCATAATGCTCTCCAGTTCCATCCATGACGTTGCAAATGGTAAGAGTTCCTTCCTTTTTAGAGCAGCATAGTATTCCATCATGTAGATGTACCACAGTTTTCTAATCCATTCATCTACTGATGGGCACTTAGGCTGTTTCCAGATCTTAGCTATGGTGAATTGTGCTGCTATGAACATAGGGGTGCATATATCCTTTCTGATTGGTGTTTCTGGTTTCTTGGGATATATTCCTAGAAGTGGGATCACAGGGTCAAATGGTAGTTCCATTTTCAGTTTTTTAAGGAAACTCCATACTGTCTTCCATAGTGGCTGCACCAGTCTGCATTCCCACCAGCAGTGCACAAGTGTTCCTTTTCCTCCACATCCTCTCCAGCACTTGTCGTTTGTTGATTTGTTGATGATAGCCAGTCTGACAGGTGTGAGATGGTACCTCATTGTTGTTTTGATTTGCATCTCTCGGATGATTAGTGACTTGGAGCATGTTTTCATATGTCTCTTGGCTTTCTGAATGTCCTCTTTTGAAAGGTGTCTATTTAGGTCCTTTGCCCATTTTTTGATTGGATTGTTTATCTTCCTTTTGTTGAGTTGTATGAGTTCCCTATAAATTTTGGAAATTAGGCCCTTATCAGATATGACATTGGCAAATATGTTTTCCCACACAGTGGGTTTTCTCGTTGTTTTGTTGATGGTTTCTTTTGCTGTGCAGAAGCTTTTTATTTTGATGTAGTCCCATTTGTTCATTTTCTCTTTAGTTTCAAGTGCCCTAGGAGCTGTATCAGTGAAGAAATTGCTTCGGCATATGTCTGAGATTTTGTTGCCTTTGAATTCTTCTAGAATTTTTATGGTTTCCTGTCGTACATTTAAGTCCTTTATCCATTTTGAGTTTATTTTTGTGTATGGTGTAAGTTGGTGGTCTAGTTTCATTTCCTTGAATATATCTGTCCAATTTTCCCAACACCATTTATTGAAGAGACTATCTTGGCTCCATTGTATGTTCTTGCCTCCTTTGTCAAATATTAATTGAGCATATTGGTTCGGGCCGATTTCTGGGCTCTCTATTCTATTCCATTGATCTATATGCCTATTCTTGTGCCAGTACCAGGCAGTTTTGAGAACAGTGGCTTTGTAATACAACTTGATATCTGGTATTGAGATCCCACCTACTTTGGTCTTTTTCAGGATTGCTGCAGCTATTCGGGGTCTTTTTTTATTCCAGATGAATTTTTGGAGAGTTCGTTCTAGATCTCTGAAGTATGCCGTTGGTATTTTAATGGGAAGTGCGTTGAATTTATAGATTGCTTTGGGTAGTTTGGACATTTTAATGATGTTGATTCTACCAATCCATGAACACGGTAAGTTCTTCCCTCTGTTTATGTCTTCCTCTATATCTTTTTTCAATGTCCTGTAGTTTTCTGAGTAGAGGTCTTTTACCTCTTTAGATAAGTTTATTCCTAGGTATCTTAATTTTTTTGGTGTGATGGTAAACGGGATTGTTTTTATAATCTCTCTTTCTGAAAGTTCAGTATTGGTGTATAGAAATGCCTCAGATTTCTTGGGGTTAATTTTGTATCCTGCTACATTGCCAAATTCATGGATTAAGTCTAGTAGCTTTTTGATGGAGTCTGTAGGGTTTTGTATGTATAATATCATGTCGTCTGCAAATAAGGACAGTTTTACTTCCTCTTTTCCAATTTGGATGCCTTTTATTTCTTCTTCTTGCCGAATTGCAATGGCTAACACTTCCAGTACTATGTTGAACAGGAGTGGTGAGAGTGGGCATCCCTGTCTTGTTCCTGTTCTTACGGGAAATGGTGTTAGTTTTTGTCCATTGAGTATGATGTTGGCTGTGGGCCTGTCATATATGGCTTTTATTATGTTGAGGTATGATCCTTCTACTCCCACCTTGCTGAGAGCTTTTATCAAAAATGGGTGTTGAATTTTGTCAAATGCTTTTTCTGCATCAATTGATATGACCATGTGGTTTTTTTCTTTCAATTTGTTTATGTGATGTATCACGTTTATTGATTTGCGGATATTGTACCATCCTTGCATCCCAGGGATAAATCCTACTTGGTCATGGTGTATGATCTTTCTGATGTACTGCTGGATCCGATTTGCTAAGATTTTGTTGAGGATTTTGGCATCTATGTTCATGAGGGATATTGGCCTGTAATTCTCTTTCATTGTGTTGTCTTTACCTGGTTTTGGTATTAGGGTGATGCTGGCTTCATAGAATGAGCTTGGAAGTGTTCCTTCCTCTTGAATTTTTTGTAGTAGTCTGAGGAGGATAGGTTTTAGTTCTTCCTTGAATGTTTGGTAAAACTCCCCTGTGAAGCCGTCTGGTCCTGGGCTTTTGTTTGATGGAAGCTTTTTGATGACTGCTTCAATTTCTTCCATAGTTATTGACCTGTTGAGATTTTTATATTCTTCCTGATTGAGTTTTGGAATGTTGTATTTTTCTAGGAATTTGTCCATATCCTCAAGGTTGTCTAGTTTGTTGGAGTAGAGCTGTCCATAGTATTTTTTAACAATCATTTGTATTTCTGTGGGGTCAGTTGTTATTTCGCCTCTATCGTTTCTGATTTTGTTTATTTGGGTCCTCTCTCTTTGCTTCTTGGTGAGTCTGGCTAGAGGTTTGTCAATCTTGTTTATCCTTTCAAAGAACCAGCTCTTGGTTTCATTGATTTTCTGTATTGTTTTTTTGGTCTCTATGTCATTTATTTCTGCTCTAATCTTTCTTAGCTCCTTCCTTCTGCTCACTCTGGGGTTTTCTTGTTGCTCTCTTTCTAATTTTTGAGATGTAGAGTTAGATGATTTACTACCATTTTTCTTGTTTTTTGAGATAGGCCTGTAGAGCTATAAACTTCCCTCTCAGGACTGCTTTCATTGTGTCCCATAAGTTTTGGATTGTTGTGTTTTCATTGTCATTAGTTTCCAGGATGTTTTTAATTTCTTCTTTGATCTCATTGGTAACCCAATCAATATTTAATAGCATGCTATTCAGCTTCCAGGTGTTTGAGTATTTTGGGTTGTTTTTATTGTAGTTTATTTCTAATATTATGCCATCATGGTCTGCGAAGACGCTTTTTATGATTTCAATCTTCTTGAATTTGGGGATACTTTGCTTGTGACCCAATATGTGGTCTATTTTTGAATATGTATTATGAGCATTTGAGTAGAATGTATATTCCCTGGCTTTGGGGTGAAGTGTTCTGAAGATGTCTATTAAGTCCATCTGATCTAGTGAGTCATTTAGGATTGCTGTATCTTTGCTGATTGTTTGTCTAGAGGGCTTATCCAGTGTTGTCAGTGGTGTATTAAAGTCCCCTACTATGATTGTATTGTTGTCGATCTCTCCTTTGATATCTTCCAGGAGTTTTTTTATGAATTTGGGTGCTCCTGCATTGGGTGCATATATGTTTACCAGAGTTATATCTTCTTGTTGTATTGATCCCTTTAGTATTATGAAGTGGCCTTCATTATCTCTTGTTATGGCCTTCACTTTGAGGTCTATTTTGTCCGATATAAGTATTGCTACCCCAGCTTTCTTTTCCTTTCCATTTGCCTGAAAGATATTTTTCCATCCTTTCACTTTCAGTCTGTGTGAGTCCCTTCTAATGAGGTGGGTCTCTTGTAGACAGCAGATGTATGGGTCATGTTTTTTTATCCATTCAGCCACTCGATGTCTTTTGTTTGGAGCATTTAGTCCATTTACGTTTAAAGTTATTATTGAAAGGTACTTGTTTGTAGCCATTTCTGTTTTTGTGTGGCTGTATTCTTTCAGAGTTTTTTATTTCTTCTTTTTATACCAGTCCCTTTAGCATTCCTTGCATTGCTGGCTTGGTGGTGATAAACTCCCTTAGCCTTTTTTTGTCTGTGAAGCTTCTTATTTCCCCTTCAAGTTTGAATGATAGCCTTGCTGGATAGAGTATTCTTGGATTCAGTCCTTTGCTTTGCATCACTTTGTAAATTTCTGTCCATTCTTTTCTGGCCTGATGTGTTTCTGTTGAGAAATCATTTGATAATCTGATGGGGGAATCCTTTGTAGGTAACTCTGTTTCTCTCTTGCAGCCTTTAAGATTCTGTCTTTGTCGTGTACATTTGCCATGGTAATTATGATGTGTCTTGGTGTGGGTCTTTTCGGGTTCACCTTGTTTGGGACTCTCTGGGCTTGTGTGACTTTTTTCTTCCCCACCTCAGGGAAGTTTTCTGATATTATTTCTTCTAATAGGTTTTCTAATCCTTGTTCATCCTTCTGTTGTTCTGGTACCCCTATTATTCGTATGTTGTTTTGTTTCATGTGTCCCAAAGCTCCCTTAGGCTCTCTTCCTGTCTTTTAATTTTTTTCTCCAATTGCAGTTCAGTTTGGGTGTGTTTTGCTTCCTTGTCTTCTAATTCACTAATTCGGTCCTCCGCTTCTCCTAGTCTACTGTTGATACTTTCAATGGAGTTTTTCATTGCAGCTATATCACTCTTCATTTCTTCTTGGGTCTTACTTAAGTTGTTGATTTTTTCATCTGTTTCTTCTATCTTCTTGCAGAGGTTTTTGATTTTTTTCCTCCATCCAGTTTATGCACTCTAGGACCCTTATTCTGAATTCTTTTTCTGTCATGTTGCATGCCTCTGTATTACTTAGCTGCTTTTCTGGAGAGTCCTCCTTCTCTTTCCTTTGGGGGTTTCTTTGTCTAACCATGTTTGATCTCACTGACATATTTAGACGAGCCGTTCAGTGGTTGCTCCCTTGGTGGCAGTGACTCCTTGGTCTGTGGTTGCTCTTCGGCGGTTGCGGTAGCAGCTGCTCTTCAGTTGGCAGCAGCTCCTCTGGTGGGTGCTGTTCACAGCTGTGGTGGCTCTTCTGGCTGGTGGGGTGAGGTTTCATGTACAGCTGCTGTTCCTCAGCAGAGGGTGTTGGTGCTCAGGAGGTTGCTGTTGCTTGGTCTCCTGCGTTGATTTAAAGGCACAAAATACAACACAACAAGGCACCACGAACCAGGCACTATACACAAATATATTCCCAATATTAGTAACCCCAAATAAAGGTGACCACCTGAATTAAGAGAATTAGGGGATAAGGAAGAAGGAAGAGAAAAAGATAAAAGAGAAAAAAGAAAAGAAAAGTAGGGACCAAAAAAATGGAGTGCAAAAATGAAATTGGGAAAAAGGAGGGGGGAAAATAAAAGCGACAAAAGAAAAGAAAAGAAAAAAATAGAGCGAAAAGAGAGAATGAAGTGGAAGAGGGGAGGAGACTTGTTTTATATGAGGAGAATACTCCTATAGAACAGCCATTAATCCCAACAAATTCCAGCAACAGCTCCCTGGAGATGAATGCAAACTAGAAACAACCAATAATATAGTGATGAAAATAGAATGGAGAACACTAATCCCAAAATAAAATAAAGAGAAAATAAAATGGCACTTTAAAAAAAAATGGTTAAATGGTAGCAGTAATAATACTGGTTAAAAATAAGAAGGTAGTAATTAAAAGGGTAAAATCAGGTGATGGAAAAAAGAAGAAAAAAAAGAAGAAAAGAAAAAAAAAGAAAAAAAAATTGGTTTCTTAGTTAAAAGGTGAAAAAAGAAAAAAAAATTGCAGTAGTGAAGGTCCTTCGGTTCTTCTATTCTTCAGTGTGGCTCGCCTTAGACCTGCCAGGTATTCAGGAGAGTGTTTAGTTTCCCTGCGATACACTGTTCCTCTGTGTTGTAAACCACAGTCCTTATTTTAAAGCAAGCCGCATTTGTTTCCCAGACTGCCTTATTTTGTGTTTAGCAAAGAGTCAGTTTGTGGGTCAGTCTCTGGGTGGCAGTGTTCTGGGGTTGGCCTCTGAGGCTATACGGCTTCTCTATCCCATTTAAAACTGATTTGGAGAGGTCAACTATTCAGAGCTGGTTCCTTAATAGTTATCTGCTCTGTGTTGTTGCTGGGATTGAAAATCCCTCTATAGGCCAGACCCTGTTAACTCCCAGGGACTGAAAAGATTATTTTAAGCCTTGATCTCGTTCAGGGTGGAATCTGGGTGTGGCTGTGCTCCTTGCCTGGGGGCTGGAGGGAGGAGTCTCACTCTCTGGAGAGAATGGCTGCCCCAGTCCTGGGCTCAGGGGTATCTCAGCACTCAATTCGCTGCCACCTCTCCCGGCCCCCCTTCTCTCCTCAGTCTCTCCCCAGATTCCACTCCTCCGCACCCTCTCCCTCTCTTCAGCACAGGTGAGTGTCTGTATCCGAAATGTCCCATGAACAGGATTCAGTAAAAACAAACAAACAAACGCTGGCCGCGGAAACGGGAAGGGCTTGGTTTCTGTAAGCTTCTTCTCTTACCGGGACTGCATGGTCTGGTCAGCTCTTCAGGCTGCCCCCTTTAGGCTCAGTCCTCTGTGATCACAGAACCCAGCTCTCAATTCTCCCGCCAGGAATCCCGCGGTTCTCCTTTCCCCTGTCAGGGGCTGTGCCTGTCCCAAGGGACACGGCTGTCTGCCACGCGGTCTCCCTCCGACTCTCTGGGTTCAGAGGTCTGGCAAACTTTCCTGCCCAAATCCCTGGGTTTTTTTTTACCTTTCCAGAGGAGTTCTGCTCTTCCCGGCTGCAAACCGTCTCTCCAGCTGAGCAATTTCACCAATTCGGGGTGGATGTTACTGGTTTCAGCTGCTCACTCCATTTGCTCCGGGACAAGACCTGGGACGCGTCTGCCTATACCGCCGCCATCTATGCATGAATCGCTTATTTCTTTTTATGTTTACACAGAGGACATGTTTCCCCTTCAAAATATGCTGTGATATATGCAGGAATTTTCTTGGATTTTCTGCTCAGTGTACCATGTTTCTGGAAGAATCACTTTATCTTTGCAATTATTTAGACCATTTCAATATAATTTAAATATAATTTTTGCCTAGAACTTGATGGTAAGACATGGTACAGAATACTATTTTTATAGGCCAGCTGAGTATTTCTATCCTAGAAGGAAATAATCTATTTTACTGTTTATTCATTTTATTTTTTACATTCATCTTTATCATTAAAAATATTATAGATGTTCCCCCTTTTTTCTCCCATTAACCCCATCCCCACTTCCCTCAAGGCCTTCACTGCACTATTGCCTGTGTCCATGGTTTATGTATATAAGTTCTTTGGTAGATCTATTCCCTGTGCCCCCTTCCCTCTGAGATTCATCAGTCTGATCCATGTTTCCATGTCTCCATGTCTCCATGTCTCTGGATCTGTTTTGTTTGTCAGTTAATTTTGTTCAGTAGATTCCATACATGGGTGAGATTGTGATACTTGTCTTTCTCTGACTGGCTTATTTCACTTAGCAGAATACTCTCCAGATACCTCCACACTGTCTCACAGAATAAGAGATTCTTCTTTTCTACAGCTGCATAGTATTTCATTGTGTAAATGTACCACAGATTTTTTTATCCACTCATCTATTGATGGACACTTGGGCTGTTTCCAGATCCTAGCTACTGTAAATCCTAGCTACTTTCTGATTGGTGTTCCAGGATTCTTAGGATATATTCCTAGAAATGGATCACTGGGTCAAATGATAGTTCTATTTTTAATTTTTTGAGAAAACTCCATACTGTTTTCCATAATGGTTGCACCAATCTGAATTTACACCAACAGTGCACTATAGTTTCCTTTTCTCCAAATCCTTACCACACCTGTCATTTGTTGATTTGTTGATGGTAGCCATTCTGGCAGGTGTGAGATAGTATGTCATTGTAGTTTAATTTTATCTCTCTGATGACTGGTGACTTTGAGCATCCTATTTAATAATAGACAAACATGGTAATTGACCGTACCTTCATTATGCCTCCCATTGGCTAATCAGCGAGATATGCAAATTAACCACCAACAAAGATGGCAGTTAATTTGCATACGTAGGCATGAAGTGGTGGAGCGAAGACTGAAGGCGGCTCCGACCGGAGCAGTGAAGGCTTAAAGGCAGCTCCGGCCACAGCAGTGAAGGCTTGAAGGCGGCTCTGGCCACACAGTGAAGGCTTGAAGGCAACTCCTGCCGGAGCAGTGAAAACTGAAGGCGGCTCTGGCTGGAGCGAAGGCCTGGGTCCCGGGTGCCAGAGGAAAACTGGTGCCGGCAGCCAGGGGAAGAGAAGGCCTATTGCACAAATATTTTCATGCAACAGGCCTCTAGTTTTTTCATATATCTCTTAGCCATCTGTATGTCCTCTTTGGGAAGTGTCTATTTAGGTCCTTTGCCTATTTTTGAAATTGGATTATTTGTCTTACTTTTGTTAAATTGTATGAGTTCTTGCCCTAACTGGTTTAGCTCATTGGATAGAGTGTCAGCCTGCAGACTCGGGGGTCCTGGGTTTGATTCCAGTCAAGGGCACATGCCTGAGTTGAGGGATCCATCTCCAGTATGGGGCATGCAGGAGGCAGTTGATCCATGATTGTCTCTCACCATTGATGTTTCTCTCTCTCTCTCTCTCTCTCTCTCTCTCTCTCTCTCTCTCTCTCCCCCCCTTCCTCTCTGAAATCAATAAAAATATATTTTAAAAAATTGTATGAGTTCTTAATTTATTTTGGAAATGAACTCCTTATCAGATGTATCATTGGCAAATATGTTCTCCCATATAGTGGGCTCCCTTTTCACCTTGTTGATGGTTTCTTTTGCTGTCCAGAAGCTTTTTATTTTAATGTAGTTTCATTTGTTTATTTTCTCATTTGTTTCCCTTGCCCTAGAAGATGTAGCAGCAAACAGTGCTACAAGAGATGTCTGAGATTTTGCTGCCTATGATGTCTTCTAGGATTTTTATGATTTCACGACTTACATTTAAATCTTTTATACCTTTTTAAAATGAATTAAGAAGTTTTTTTTTATCAAATAGCTAAGCATTTTTTAATTCTTTGGGGTCTGAGAAAAGTTAAAATACGACTATCTCAGCCCTGGCCAGCATAGATCAGTTGGTAGAAGCATTGTCCTATGCACCAAAGGTTGTGGGTTTGATTTCCTGTCAGGGCACATTCTTAGGTTGTGGGTTTGATCGCCAGACACAGTCACATCAATGTTTTTTTTTTTTTTCTCTCTCTCTCCTTCTCCCTCTCTCTAAAAATCAATGAAAATCTCCTCACATGAGTATTTTAAAAAAATATGACTACCTCAAATAATTTTGCCTCTGAAAATAGAGGGACATGTCTTTTACAAAATTCCTGGCCAGCTGGGTTAAATGGGGCCTAAAAGGAGATGGGCATTTGATCCTCTAGCCTTACTTGGAGTGAAGAAAGATTCTAGAGCAAAGGTTCTATAGCACTGTGTCTGTTGGAAAGAATGAAGTAGGACACCATCTGCTTGGACCTTTTTTAAAAATTAAATTTATTGGGGTGACATTGGTCAACATGAGCATATAGTTTTCAGGTGTGGGTTTCTATGTTACAAGATCTATGTATTGCACCTTGTGCCCATCACCCAAAGTAAAATCTTCTCCTGTCATCATATATTAGGACCCACTTCTCTCCCACATCGTCTTCCCTCTGGTAACCACTACACTGCTGATTGTATTCATGATTTTCAGTTTTATATCCCACATATGAGTGAAATCACATGGTTCTTAGCTTTTTCTGGCTGACTTATTTAACTTAGCATAATATTATCAAGGTCCATCCATGTTGTTGTAAATGGCACTATTTCATTCTTTAGTATGGCTGAGTAGAATTCTATTGTGTTTATGTACCATATCTTCTTTATCCAGTCCTCTATGGCAGGATACTCTTGTTGTTTCCATGTCTTGGCCATCATGAATAATGCTGCAATGAACATAGGGGTGCACATATTTTTGTGAATACATGATTTTGAGTTTTTCGGTATATACTCAGGAGTGGGATTGCTGGGTCATATGGTAGCTCTATTCTTAATTTTTTTCTTTATTGATTAAGGTATTACATATGTGTCCTTATCCACCCATTTGTCCCCTCCCCACCTCCCCACTCATGCCCTCACCCACCCTGGTGTCTGTGTCCATTGGTTTTGTTTATATGCATGCATAGAAGTCCTTTAGTTGATCTTTCCTCCTTACCCCCACCTTCTCCTACTTTCCTTCTGAGGTTTGATGGTCTGATCGATGTTTCTCTGTCTCTGTATCTGTTTTTGTTCATCAGTTTATGTTGTTTATTATATTCCACAAATGAGTGAGATCATGTCATATTTATCTTTCTCTGACTGGCTTATTTCACTTAGCATAATGCTCTCCATGTCCATCCATGTTGTGGCAAATGGTAAGAATTCCTTCTTTTTTACTGCAGCATAATATTCCATTGTATAGATGTACCACAGTTTTTAATCCACTCATCTGCTGATGGGCACTCAGGCTGTTTCCAAATCTTAGCTATGGTGAATTGTGCTGCTATGAACACAGTGGTGCATATGTCCTTTCTGATTGGTGTTTCTGGTTTCTTTGCTCAGGCCTCTCTCTTCTCTCTGCATCATTTCTAGATTTCTATCTTTGATATCACTATTTTTTTCCTCATACTTGTTGGCTCTGTTTTATGTGCTCTGTAGTTTATTCTTTTTTTTTTTAAAATATATTTTATTGGTTTTTTACAGAGAGGAAAGGAGAGGGATAGAGAGTTAGAAACATCGATGAGAGAGAAACATCGATCAGCTGCCTCCTGCACGCCCCCTACTGGGGATGTGCCCGCAACCAAGGTACATGCCCTTGACTGGAATCGAACCTGGGACCCTTGAGTCTGCAGGCTGACGCTCTATCCACTGAGCCAAACCGGTTAGGGCAGTAGTTTATTCTTAATCTCCTTAAGTGCATGCTTCATTTCCAGGATTTCTGATGGGCTCTTTTTTAAAGTTTCAATCTCTTTGGTAAAGTACTCATTTTGTTCATTAATTTGTTTTCTATCTGTATTTTCTCCCATCTTGTTGAGTAGTTTCAGAACTGCAATCTTGAAATCTCTGTCACTTATCACATATTTTCATGTGTTCCAGCTTGCTTTCTAGAGATTTTTCATTTTATTTCTGTTCATCGTTGTTACCATGGTTATGCATGGTATTTGCTGTTCTCCTTTACCTATGTATTTACCTCTGTCTACATATATTGCTCATAGCAGCTTCCTCTGAAGAGGTCTTTCTACTATATTCCTGTAAATGACACTGAATCGCAAGATTTTTTACCTCTGTGATCTCCCAGTCTTGATCTCTATGGCTTCTGTAAGACAGTATAGCCGTCCTGCTTGGGGTTTGGGGTATGTTTTGCTCTCATCGTAATGGCAACCCCATGACTCTGTAGGGTCCCACCCCAAGCACCCCACTTGGTGTTCAGCCACAGAGGAAAGCAGTGGTTCTACTGGTACAGCTCTGGGTTTAGAGATAATATGCTCTTTGACTCAACTCCAATGGCAATGGGAAGCGAGTTTAGGAGTCCAAGTGGTGTCAGGTCTCTGTGGTTGTTTCTTTGTCTGAAACACCACCACTAGGCCAACTATGGAGAGCCTCACTGCAGACCCTGTGCTCTGTTGGGCATCTGCTGATTCAGTCCCTGTTCATTCTGCTTGCTGCTTGCTCTCATGGACCGCCCCCCCTCCCTTGCAGCTCTATATTCCTGTCTTCTATTGATGGCTTCCTCCCCTCTCCAGGCTAAGTTACAAGCTCCCAGCTGCAGGGCTGCATCTGAGGGCAGTCTGTATTTTCTTCTCTTCTCATCTCCCCATTATTTCCAGTTGCCACATTTAGATGTTTCAATGCTTGGGTTTCTCAGACATGCCTCTGTGTTGAACAAAGATTTTTTTGTTGAATTATAGCTGCTAAACTTGTTGAAATTTCAGGAGATGACGCGAAGGAGCTCTCTCATGCTGCCATTCCTCTGACGTCACCTATTTGGATCTTTTGACAGAACCTCAAGGACAACTGAGTATTGCAAAGGTGTGTCTATCTTCTGGTGGACTTCACAGGAGCTGGAGGGTGGAAAGTGGGCTTGGAATTCCAACCTCAAGACTCAGGACACTGCTATCTGTTGCATCTGGAGAGGGTATTGGCAGAGCTCAGTTACTTTGCTGAGAGCAGCTAGCAGCTCAGACAAGAAATGGATCCTGGTTTTTCTCAAGTCTGTAACACTTTTTTCTAGGATGAACTGATCCATTTCTTCCCCACATGACCTTCAGTCAGGTATGATAGCTCAAAACCTTATTCCTCAACTCCCCCTTCCTCCCACCCTGCATTGGAAAAAGGTCACTTGGGTATTGTTTAAAACAAAACAAAACAAAACAAAACATAACAAAACAAAACACTGAATGGACGCCCAGTTTGGAGGCAGCACTAATTTAGAGCTCACAGTTCACAGATAGGGTGACCATCTGTCTCAGTTTGCCTGGTCATCATCTGTACTTATTGTTTTGGCATAATTATTAATAGCTCTCATTTTCACTCTAAATAGTGTCCAGATTTAGACAATAAATTATATCATTGCTCTAACTTCACCTGTAATGAGACCCATTCTTTGGCTCATACTGACACCTGTAGGCATACAGAATGGTTTTGAAGAACATGAAAAAGTAAAAGGCTTTCCCCATTTTCAATCGCCAGGATTTCAGTTCACCCCCCCGAGTACATTGAGAATCCTGATTGTTTGGAATGTTGCAGAAAGGAGCAATGGCAGGGAAAGGTTTCCTCTTGAAGATGTTACACACTTGGCTACCATGAGCATCCAGCGTTATACTAACACTTGGAGTAATGTTAATGATTGAAATAGGATGCTTTGATCACTCCTGTTGGTGACAGGAGTCACAGTAATTTTTGGGTTTAAAATATAAATCCAAATAGCTCTCTGAGCTATGAAAGACACTGCCTGGGTTAGGAGGTGTGACACTCAGAGCCCTGCCTGGGGGATTGGCATGGAAGGACAGAGGAAGATACCATATAAGCCATGAGGCTATGGGTGTTCACAGTTGGAAAGGCTTGGAAAGACAATGTAGGTGGGTCAGTTTCAAGGCCCCCATCCTCATCTATTAGAAATTAGGTGATTCGAGTCTGCTTTGAGGACGAAGAAGACACAGGACAATGGAGGGCAGAAGTAAGCTGTAGGACACAAGGGCCTTAGCCCCTCAGTTTTCATAGTGACACCTGGATTTCAATTTGGACGTCAAACACAACACAACACAACACAACACAACACAACACAACACAACACACTTTAAAAATTAAATCCAGAAGTCAGACAGCTTCTGGCAGGACTAATTTGTGTTCTTGGCTGTTACAATGATAAATCTGAAGAAGATTAACCCTTGGGCTCCTGAGCCCAGCTACCCTATGGGGCCACTTTCCCCTGAAGGAATCTGCCTTCCAGTGGGGCCCTCTATCCCTCACCCCCTTCTGCTGCCTCACAACCCTGAACCAATGGCTTTCAAGCCCAGAAAAATGAAAATAGACCATTACGAAGATAAGAAAAAGGAGGCTTAAAATTGTGTTTGCCCTAGTTGGAGTAAATATCAGGTTAGGGAAGGGAAACATAGGATGTTGTCTGATTTCCAGGTATTCTTGTGGGTTTTTACTGGAGCTTTTATTTTTGTCTTTTGTCTTTTTTTTAAGACAACAAAACCTTTTTTTTTTTTTTTTAGGGTCCTGCACAAGATAGAAATCGCAGGGTTCACCAATTCCCTTTGAAAGGGTTTGCACTGAATTCTCCCAGACTCTCTGTGAGAAAATCCTGGCTATGCCCCTTGACCAGCATCTCAGGAACATGGAAGCTGAGCAGGCTGCCTTCTGGCTGTCACTTGCTGAATGAATGAACAGACCATAATGAGTCAATTCTCTGCCGTCTGCTATTTAAAACAACGGGTTCCTTCCTGTTTCCTAAGCGCTGACTGAGGCGTCTTCTGTGTTAAGAAAAAAAAGGAACTCGGTGATAAAGTGTGTCCTCTGAGACTGAATGAGCTACACATCTCGGCCCACAGGGGCACAAAAGCTCCTAACTGTTTTATCTGTACAGATGGCTCTAATTTGGTGTTGGTGGCATGACTCTGTGAGCTAATTTCCCAAATACTTGGTTCATTAAAGTGGAAAAAAAAATAAAAATAACCCTAAGCTAGATTCCTCCAAGAAATAGAACAGGACTTCCTAAATATTTAACTGCAATGCTGCTTCCAGGAGAGGAGGAGGGAGGATGTGAACATCCCAGGCTGGAACTGAGAATGTCTGTGCTCTGGTGCTTTGTCCTCCAATCCAAGGAAGTTCAATTACCTACTGGGAGAGATGGGCTGGGAGGTGTGGCTTGAGATGATGAGACTGGTGGCAGTGATGGGCTTTCTCTCCATTTCTCCAACCTCCTGTCTGGCATGTTAGGAGAAAAGTCAGTTTTCCTTGGATATGTAACAGCTGAGTTTTATGTTTCAAGGGAGTAGAGAAAACCAGTCCTGCTTTCCTGAGGATGCCGCATGGCTACTGGTGGGGCCTGGTGGGCATCAAGATTGGGCCATTTCTGATCCTATAGAGCTTGGTGGCTCTGGGGACTGGGGCTTCCTGGGGGTGACAGAGAAGCCTTGAGAGTGTTCAGAAAACTGCATGCCATCCATCACTCACTTATGCAGTAAGTGCACTGGGCCCCTGAACAAGATGTGCAATTAGTGATTCCTGCCCTCATCCGTAGGGCTGTCATTTCCACCGTGGGTAGGAGTGTCTGAGGCACATCAGGGAATTCACTCCACCTGGGAAGCAGACAAGGTATCACAGAGGAGGCACTGTTGAGTCAGGTCTTGAAGAAAGGGGATAGGACCATATTGGGTTGGAAGGGAGGAAGACACTCCCAACAGAAGGAGTAATAGGAAGGAGATCCCAGAAAACATGTATGTGACATGTTTAAGAAATGGTAACAAGCATCAGTATTGTATCCTAAGAGTGCAAATAGTTGGCACCCTGTAAATAATTGCACATGTGAATAAATAAATGGGCACAACTAGTGGTGCACATGCATGGCATGTGTATGTGTATACACATGTGCACATGGGTGTACATGGGTATGCCTGGATGTGCAGGGGTGACCTATGGAGGAATATAGGGCTCAATGTTCTAGAAAGTATGCTGGAACCAGATCAAGAAAAAGCCTATTGGCAAAAAGAAGTCTAGAAAAAAGTTTTTAGTCTCAATATGTAAGAGGCAATTTGAATGAAACAACCAGACATGCATTTCCAAAAGATTATTCTAGATACTATATGGGCAGGGGAACCAATTAGGAGGTGACTGGAAGTCTGGACAAGATGCAGCTTAGGCTGAGGGAGAGGCAGTGGAGATGGAGAGACATCCAGAAGGCTGGTCTGGTGCCGGAGCAGTTGGGGGCAGGAGGGGAAGGCAGGAGTCAGCAGCAGGGAGGATCTGGACCACTCACAAGATGCTGAACATGGGAGCAGCAGGTCTGATAAATAAGATGAGCTCAATGTCGTTTAATTGGAGGGTCTGAGGGACAGCAGGACCAAGCCAATCCTACATGGTTGTCAGGCACTATAAACCCAGGGGATGAGCAAGTAGGGCCTAGAAGACAATTAAAAGTCTCAGCAGAAATGAGAGGAAGGGCAGGAAGGAAGCAGAGACCAAAGAGACAGATGCCTGGGGATGGGCAGGGAGCCTCTGCCTCAAAATATGGGAAAACAGGCAGCCCACCTGATGGCTAGGATGGAGAGAGCCAGGGTTCTACAGTGGCAAAGCCAGTCTGGGTGGGCAGATGGTACAAGGCATGAGGAGGTGGGACAGGCCTAATCATTCCCACACATCCCTCCTGCTTCATGGCTCAGGCTCAGAGATGGGACGCTGATGGGGCTAGATGGTGCAGAGGACAGAGGCTTGGGGCTGCACTGGAGTGCGGGGAAGAACGTGCATTCCTCTGATACGATCACCCGCCCATAGTCCCCAAGGCCTGGGGGGTCCCCAATCCTCCACAGTCAGGACCTGAGCTCTGCCTACAAACCTAGGAACACTAAGGATTGGCAATAACCACTAGAGACTAGGATGGAGGGAGTCCTGGAACCGTCTCTCCCAAAAACTTCCGAAAGGACTTAATCCTGCATGCCCCTTGACTGGGGCTTCTAGCCTCCAGAACTGTGAGACACTTCAGTTGTTTCGAGCCATCCAGTTTATGGCACTTTTTAAAGCAGCCATAGGAAACTGATATCTTTCCTTTTCTATTTTTCTGGTGTGTTGAGCTCAGTGATTCACAGTCTCTCAGCTTTTTCTCCTAAGGTGTGCATGCTGCTGACTTTGGAGGCCTGAAGGCCTGTGGTGTATTTATGTCTCCTCCTCTGTCTTTACTTTGAATGATTAAGACACACAGAAGAAAATCATGGAAAACATCTAAGTGGGGAAGTCACATAGCCTTCCACTTGGAAGGAATATAATTGGCTCCAGAGCTGGGAATTTTCTTGTGTGCTAACAAATGCATTGTCATAGTGCACCACAGGTGGGTTGTTGTGGAGCAGATGAAAATGGCCTGGGGAGATATGCATTGGGAGCTCTGCTCCTAGAGCATATCCATCTCTAGGTATCCAAACAGCTGTTAGGTAGGCAGGAATTTCCAGCTGGGTTTAGAGATAATAAAACTCATGAGCAGCAGTCACCCCATAGACTCTCTGTCTCATGGCAGCACCATGGGGTGGCTGGCACCAGGAGTGGGAGCTCAGGACTCAGTGAGATCTAGGGGATACAGGTGCTCTCCAGGCTCACAAACAGAGAGACCCTTATGACTTGGTGTGAGGCAGCATGTCACCAGAATCCATCTAATAATCCTCAGTCTTTCCTTAGCCTGGGTGCATGTGGCACTCCATGTCACAGAAAAGGGTTGGCAGCTGGCTCCATGAGCCTCCATACATTCCCCATGGAGCATTGGCAGCAGCATTCTCACAGGGAAAAGAATGGGAAGTAGGTGGTAGTTTGGACAAAGCAGAATGACCCAAATCATTTGGATCCTGGAGTCAATAGTTGTGAATGAGAAGGCCACAAGGGAATATCATGAAGTACTCAAGGTAATGGAAAGCAAGAATCTGAAACCAAGATTACTATATACAGCAAGGCTATCATTCAAAATGGATGGTGAAATAAAGAGCTTCCCTCAAAAAAATGGCTAAAGGAATACATTACCACCAAGCCAGCATTAAAAGAAATGCTAAAGGGAGAGAAACCTAATCATACAGAATTAAAATGGCAATAAATAAGTACTTAGGAATAATAACTTTAGATATAAATAGATTAAATGCTCTAATCAAAAGACATAGGATAACTGAATGGATACAAACACATGACCCAATTATATGCTGTGTACAAGAGACCCACCTCAGAAAAAAAGACTCACAAAGGATGACAATGAAGGGACGGAAAACAATTTTTCATGCAAATGGAAAAGAAAAAAAGCTGGAGTAGCAATACTCATATCCGACAAAATAGACTTTAAAATGAAGGCCATCACAAGAGACAACAAAGATCACTACATAATACTAAAGGGATCAATCCAACAAGAGGATATAACTCTGGTAAACATATATGCACCCAATATAGGAGCACCTAAATATGTAAAAAGAACTTCTAAAGGACCCTAAGAGAGAGATCAGCAACAATACAGTCATAGTAGGGGACTTTAACACCCCCACTGACTTCACTGGGTAGATCTTCCAGACAAAAAATTAACAAGGAAATAGTGACTCTAAAAGACACACTGGATCAGATGGATTTAATTGACATTTATAGAACATTTCACCCCAGAGCTGCAGAATCTACATTCTTCTCAAGTGCACATGGATCATTAAAAAAAAATAGAACATGTGTTAGGACACAAAATAAGCCTCTACAAGTTCAAGAAGATTGAAATCATACAAGCATATTCTCAGATGACAGTGGAATGAAGCTAGAAATTAACTACAGTAAAAAAACACCCCAAAACATTCAAGCTTATGGAGGCTAAATAGCATGTCATTTTTTTTTGATTTTTTTAATTAAATCTTTATTGTTCAGATTATTACATTTGTTCCTCTTCCCCCCCCCCCCCATAACTCCCCTCCTCCCAGTTCCTGCCCCACCCTCCGCCCTCAATCCCCACCCACTGTCCTCATCCATAGGTGCACGATTTTTGTCCAGTCTCTTCCCGCATCTCCCACACCCCTTTCCCCCCCAAGAATGGTCAGTCCATTCCCTTTCTATGTCCCTGATTCTATTATAATCACCAGTTCATTCTGTTCATCAGATTATTTATTCACTTGATTCTTAGATTCACTTGTTGATAGATGCATATTTGTTGTTCATAATTTGTATCTTTACCTTTTTCTTCCTCTTCCTCTTCTTAAAGGATACCTTTCAGCATTTCATATAATCCTGGTTTGGTGGTGATGAACTCCTTTAGCTTTTCCTTATCTGTGAAGCTCTTTATCTGACCTTCAATTCTGAATGATAGCTTTGCTGGATAAAGTAATCTTGGTTGTAGGTTCTTGGTATTCATCACTTTGAATGTTTCTTGCCACTCCCTTCTGGCCTGCAAAGTTTCTGTTGAGAAATCAGCTGACAGTCCTATGGGTATTCCCTTGTAGGTAACTGAGTTTCTTTCTCTTGCTGCTTTTAAGATTCTCTCTTTATCTTTTGCTCTTGGCATTTTAATTATGATGTGTCTTGGTGTGGTCCTCTTTGGATTCCTTTTGTTTGGGGTTCTCCGCGCTTCTTGGACCTGTAAGTCCATTTCTTTCACCAGGTGGGGGAAGTTTTCTGTCATTATTTCTTCAAATAGGTTTTCAATATCTTGCTCTCTCTCATCTTCTGGCACCCCTATAATTCGGATGTTGGTACGCTTGAAGCTGTCCCAGAGGCTCCTTACACTATCCTCCCATTTTTGGATTCTTTTTTCATTTTGCTTTTCTGGTTGGGTGTTTTTTGCTTCCTCGCATTTCAAATCATTGACTTGATTCTTGGGCTTCTCTGGTCTGCTGTCGGGAGTCTGTATAATATTCGTTATTTCAGTCCATATATGCTTAATTTCTAGTTGGTTCCCCAATATAAGATCGAGGGTCTCATTAGTTTTCTTGTTGATCTCATTAAGTTTATCGGCGGCTTCTAAACAGTTCTTGAGAGACCTTAAAAATGTGGTTCTGAACTCTAGATCTTCCATTGACAATTTTGTCCTGTTTCTTTGTCTCCGCATTTTGTTATGCTTCCTTGGTGCACCCCCTAGTGGTCTTTGTGCGCAGTCTTAGAGTTAAACCTTGATTGTTGTAGCTAATACCAGGGAGGGTTTGACCTCCAGGTCAAGTGGCTATGAGAATCAGCTGTGTCTGCAGTGAGAGAACTTCTGTCCTCTAGGGAGGTGCTAATCAAGCCTTTGCCTGAGGCTATCCGGCAAATGCCTCTGTGCAGGGCTTGGGCGGGGCAGGTCGCACAGGATCAACAGGGTGGGCCAGAGAGAGCAGTTATGGCCGCTCTCAGTCCTGTCCCCAGGGGCTCTGCCTCTCTGAGTCCCAGCACCCACTGCAAACCTCGGAGAGAAAGCTGCACTCGTTTTGACCGAAGCCAGACAGTCCCGCTTCTCCCGTTTGAGTCTGGGTCCCTAAAGACTCGCCTGTATCTGGAGCTCAGAGTCTGCGACTCCCTCCCGATTGAAAACAACAACCGCGCCCTCCGCCGCCAGCCCGCTCCGCGCACTCCGCACCTCAGAATTTGACTTCAGCACTGCGCCTCCTCTGAGTGTCTGTATGCGTTTCTCTTTCCTCCTAGTTGTAGGACTTCCACTCAGCCAGTGTTCCTGTGGTTCTGGGTGATGTCCATTCCGTTTTTTAGTTTCACTTTTGAAGTATTTGTTCAAGGCAGCAAACACCGGCCTTAACCTATGCCGCCATCTTGGTTCTCCCTATCTGAATCAAGCTTTGGAGGCTAAATAGCATGTTATTAAACAATGAATGGGTTACCAATGAGATCAAGAAAGAAATAAAAAACTTCCTGGAAACAAATAAAAATGAGCACACAACAACCCCAAATCTCTGGGATACAGCAATAGCAATCATGAGAGACAAGTTCATAGTTCTACAGGGCTATCTCAAAAAACAAGAAAAATTAATAATAAACTATCTAACCCTACAACTTAAAGAACTAGAAAGAGAACAACAAGAAAAGCCAAAACTAGAATGAAGGAAATAATACAGATTAGAGCAGAAATAAATGACATAGAGACTAAAAAAACAATACCCACCCCCACCCCCCACAAAAAAAATCAAGAAACCTATAGCTGATTCTTTGAAAGGATAAACAAAGTTGATGAACTGTCAGCCAGATTCATCAAGAGACAAAGAGAGAGGACCCAAAATAAATAAAATCAGAAATGAAAGAGGTGAAGTAACAACTGACCCCTCAGAAATACCAAGGATCATAAAAAATATATTATGAATAACTATATGCCAACAAGCTGGATGATGGGATGAAATGGAAAAATTTCTAGAAAAGTACAATTTCCCAAAACTGAATCAGGAAGAATCAGAAAACCTGAATAGGACAATAACAACTGATGAAATAGAAGCAGTAATAAAATAATACTCCAAGCAAACAAAAGCCCGGGTCCAGATGGCTTCATAGGGGAGTTTACCAAATATTCAAAGAAGAACTAACACTGTACTCCTCAAACTATTGCAAAAAATCCAAGAGAAAGGAACACTTCCAAGCTCTTTTTATAAGGCCAACATTATCCTAATTCCAAAACCAGAAAGAGAACTATGGACCAATATCCCTGATGAACATAGATGCTAAAAATCTCAACAAAATACTAGCAAATCGGATCCAGTAATATATTAAAAAGATCATACACCATGACCAAGTGAGATTTATTCCAGGGATGGGAGGTTGGTACAATATTCGGAAATCAATAAACATGATACATCACATAAACAAATTAAATGACAAAAATCATGTGATCATAGTAATAGATGCAGAAAAAGCATTTGACAAAATTCAACACCCATTTTTGATAAAAACTCTCAGCAAAGTGGGAATAGAGGGAGCATATCTCAACATGATAAAGGCCCTATATGACAAACCTACAGGGAAGAGCATACTCAATGGGCAAAAACTAAAACCATTTCCCTTAAGAATAGGAACAAAGAGTAGGATGTCTGCTTTTACTACTCTTATTCAACATAGTACTGGAAGTCTTAGCCATAGTGTTCAGAGAAGAAGAAATAAGAGGCATCCAAATTATTTGGAAAAGGAGGAAGTAAAATGTTCATTATTTGCAGATAACATGATATTGTCCTTAGAAAACCCTAAAGACTCCACCAAAAAACTACTAGATTTAATAAATGAATTTGGCAATGTAGCAGGATACAAATCCAACACCCCAAAGTTGATGACTTTTTCATTCACCAATATTGAGTTCTCAGAAAGAGAAACTAAAAAATCAATCCTATTTACCATTGAAACAAAAAATTAAGATACTTAGGAATAAACTTAAACAAGGAGAATAAAGACTTGTACTCAGAAAACTACAGGATGTTGATAAAAGAGATATAAGAAGATATAAACAAGTGGAAGAATATTCTGTGTTCATGGATTGGTAGAATCAACATCACTAAAATGTCCATACTACCCAAAGCAATCTATAGATTCAATGCAATCCCTATTAATATATACCAATGGGGATGAAATGGAAAATACTCAGATCTAGAACAAATACTCCATGAATTTATATGGAACCAAAAAAGATACAAAATAGCTGCAGCAATCTTGAGAAAGAACAAAGTTGGATGAATCACAGTACCAGATATCAAGTTATAGTACAAAGCCACCATAATCAAAACAACCTGGTACTGGCACAAGAACAGGCACATAGATCAATGGAATAGAACAGAGAACTCCAAAATCAACCCAAGTCATTATGCTCAATTAATATTGGACAAAGGAGGCAAGAGTACTAGTACACAATGGAGTCAAGACAGTCTCTTCAGTAAACAGTGTTGTGAAAATTGGACAGATACATGCAAAAAATGAAACTAGACCACCAACTTACTCCATACACAACAATAAACTCAAAATGGACAAAAGACCTAAATGTATGTCGGGAAACCATAAAATCCTAGACAAGTGGATAAAAAAGGTCTGGTACATTTATACCATGGAATACTATGCAACAGTAAAAAAGAGGACCCTCTTACCCTTTGAGACAGCATGGAGGGACCTGGAGAATATCATGCTAAGTGAAATAAGTCAATCAGAGAAAGACAAATATCACAGGTTCTCACTCATATGGAATCTGATTAACAAAAGAAACTGATAAATAGAGTGGATCCAGAGACATGAAAGCATGGAACAGACTTCAGAATCTTGGGGGAAGGCAGGGGAGAGTCGTTGGGTGGGAGGTAATCAATCAAAGACCTTGTGTCCATATAGGCATAACCCAATGATGCAGACAGAGGGTGGTGAGGGCCTGGGGTGAGGGTGGGTGTGGGTTGGAGGCAGTTGATGGGGGACAGAGGAGGACATATGTAATACTTTCAACAATAAAGATTAAAAAAAAGAGAGAGAGAAAGAGAAGAATGAATGGCCTAGGGCAGTGGTTGGCAAACTGCGACTCTCGAGCCACATGAGGCTCTTTGGCCCCTTGAGTGTGGCTCTTCCACAAAATACCACGTGCGGGTGCACATGTACAGTGCGATTGAAACTTTGTGGCCCATGCGCAGAAGTCGGTATTTGGTGGAAGAGCCACACTCAAGGGGCCAAGGAGCCACATGTGGCTCGCGAGCCGCAGTTTGCCAACCAGAGGCCTAGGGGAGTCACTAATCTCTCCCCTCAAACAGATGGGTGCCATATCCAGATGAGGCAGGGCCACCTACTCTAACATAGGTATCTTGGGATCAAGGATGGAGGTGTGGGACAGAAAGTGTGGGTGGAGGGGTGCCAACCAGGTAAGATGAGAGATAGAAGGAAAGACTGGGTAGAGAGTAACTAAGATTACTGAAAGGTAAAGTCTGAGTCACACTAGAAGAATTGTGGGGTAGCCAAGAACAAGGTCAATGATGGGATAGGAGCAAGTCAGTCAGAAAAGTCTAAAGCACAAGCAAATATCCCAGGGGCTTTGTACCAGGGAGAAGCAAACCAGTCCAGGGAGAGGGCTGTGGTGGGGGGCCTGGGTGTACAGGGCTCAGGTGTCAGGGTATCCCAACTGAATTTTCCACTAAGACCCAGAGAAAATTAGCAACAACTACAGAGCTGGAGCAGTAACAAACTATAGAATATTGTTTTCTTTATGGAAAGAGAGGAAAAGGTGAGGATGTCTTGCATGGTCTGGGATAAATAAGGGTGGAACTAGAATTACACAAGTGATGAAGCCAGCCAAGAGGTTAGACTTACGTGACTGTCAGTTATCCCAGTCCTTACACCCTAAAGAAAACTGGGAAAGTAGCTTATCACCTAAATTACTAATTGGGTATATGTTACACAAATAATTCCCCGGAAAACCAAGAAAATTTCTGTCTCACGGTTATGTCTGAAGGAGAAATCCTCACTTCCTTCAAAGAGTCTGGGAGAACCTAGTAAGGAACCTGTACCAGTGAGCTCCCTGGTCATTTAGAGGTTATGTGTTCCAGATGGGGTAGCTGCAGCACAGAGAGCCACCCAGATTGCTTCAAAACTCACAGGAGCAAAAGGAAAACCTGTATTTCATGGGTTTTAAATTTGTTTTGTGTGTATATGTGTGCATACTCTGGACCATTTTATCAACTTGGAGAAGGCTATGGACTTTTTCTCAGAAATGTTTTTAAATGGATAAAATAGAATACTAGATTAAAATTTGTACTCAAATACTGTAATTAAAATATAAAAATCATGATAATTTAATGTACATGCCTCTTTATTAATCCATTATTAAATAACTAAAGGCCTGATGCATGAAATTCGTGCAAGGGGCTCGGCCCTTGCAGCCCTGGCTTCGTCCAGAAGGTCATTCAGCCATCCAGTCTAATTAGCATATTATGCTTTTATCATTATAGATTAGAAATAGGGTAAGGTTTAATAACCACCATACATTTGAAGTAGTGATGAGTGTAAGTGATATTTTGACATAGATGCAACAATTGTAACTTGATGTGAACATACCTTTTTAAAAAATGTTTTTATTGATTTTAGAGGGAGAAGGAGAGAGAGAGAGAAGAAATATCCATCAGTGGCTTCCTGCACATTACTGGAGATGGAATCCACCACCTGGGTATGTGCATTGACCAGGAATTGAACCAGTGACTTCTCAGTGCATGAAATGATGCTCAACCAACTGAGCCACACGGGCCAAGGTGATGTAAAGATATCTTAGATTTCCAATGGTGAAAACATAAAGATACTGTCAATACTAATGTGATTTATTGACTGCATTTATTATTGGAAAATAGTGAGTTTAGAGAAAATAAAGGTATAAGTTTTTCCATCTGAGTTCACAGATACTATGAATTCCATCTAAGGATTCTTTGGGGATGCCAGACCCAAGTTAAAAACTCCTATTTATTGTATAAAGCCATGGAGATTTGGGGGTTTGTAAGTTCCAACAGCACCTAGCATTAATTAACCTAGCACATTTGTTTATCTGATTTGGCCTAGAAAGGGGCACCTCCCTGTACAAGGAACTGGACCTTCATGCAAAGTTACAGTGATAGGCTGAATAATGCCCTCCACAAATGTCCATCTCCTAATGCTCAGAATTGTGATGTTACCTTAAATAGAAAAAAGACTTTGCAGATGTGATTAAATTAAGGATTTTGAGATGGAGAGATTATTCTTGAGTGTCCAGGTGTGCCCAAAGTCATTACAAGGTTCATTATAAGAAGGAGACAGGAGGATCAAAGACACAGTGGTTGGAGATGTGATGCCAGAAGCAAGAGGTGGGAGTGATTTGATAAGGGACCATGAGCCAAAGAATGCAGGTAGCTTCTAGAACTGAAAAAGAAAAGGGAAACAGGTTCTTCCCTGAAGTCTCCAGAAAGAACTCAGTTCCGCTGATACTTTGATGGTAAAATTCTGACCTCCTGTAAGAAGAAATTTGTGTTGTTTTAAGCTACCAAGGTTGTGGTAATTTGTCACAGCATCAATAGGAAGTAAATACATGTATGTTATACCATTCCACTTTAAAAACATTTTTGCTATCCACTTATCTACAACATTTACACAATGGAATACTATGCAGTTGTAAAAAAGAAGGACCTCTTACCCTTTGAGGCAATAGAGAAGGTCCTGGAGGTTATTATGCTAAGTGAAATAAGCCAGTCAGAAAACGACAAACATCCCATGATCTCACCTATATGTGGAATCTAATGAACAAAAGAAACCGATGAACAAAAAGATCCAAAGACATTGAAGCATGCAATGTACTGATGTATTTTAGAGGGAAGCGTGGTACAGGAAGAGATCAACCAAAGAACTTATAGACATACTAGAGGCCCAGTGCACGAATTCATGCACGTGTGGGGTCTGGCCAGCCCAGCCCCAATTGGGGTGTATCAGGGCCAGGCCTGTCAAGAGGAGGAGATAGTGGGAGGTTGGCTGTCTGGCCCGCCCCAATTGGGGCCCAATCGGGGCCGGGCCAGCTGGGGGGAGGGGCTGTGGGCAATGGGCTGGCTGTCCCTGACCCTGATTGGGGTTGGAGGGGGTGATCGGGAGCTGAGCTGGTTGGGGGGAGGAGCCAGAGGCCAATCTGAGTGGTGGGGGCTGCTCAGGGGTGGGGCCTCCCATGGGGAGGGGCTATAGGTGGTGGTCAGGCTGGCCCCATCCCCGAATGTGGTGAAGGGGGCAATCGGGGGCCTGTGGCCTAGGGGAGGAGCCATGGGTGGTTGGCCACTGGCCCTGCCCCTGATAAGAATGGGGTGGCCAATCTGGGGTGGGGCCAGGCATGGGGAGGACCTGCGGGAGGTTGGCCAGCCATCCCCACCCCCCAATTAAGCTGGTTCACTGGCTGCAGTGGGCGTCATAGCGACTGGTTGTTCCTGTCATTCCAGCGTTCCAGTCGCTGGCTTTTTATATATAGACTAGTAGCCCGGTGCACGAAATTCATGCACATTGAAAGGGAATTAATTAGAGGAATGTAATTTGGACTCACTATCTAATATCAATAATATGTGAGCATGAAGCAGTCCGCGTTTCTGAAATTCAATGATGTGAATTTAGGTATTACTTTGCCAAATAAATGGATTTTACAGATATCATTTAAAAGAGCATTCAGCTTAATATTAAAAACTCTGGCTACCAAGTCAAGTCTGTTTTCAACTTTTTGCCAGCGTTGTAAATTGTTTGCAGTATCTGCCCATTTGGGGTTGTATGTCATGGTTATGAATAAATCGGTCTTGCCATACTTCATTACAATTGCCATAGCATCTGATATCGCTGCTGCATATTTCTGGGACAACCCTCAGAAGATGACAGAAGTATTATCATTTTACCAATCAGCACATTGTCATTTTCAGATCTAGATTTGAGATAATCCATCAGACCACTATATTTTTCAACTCTCAACTTAGATTGGCTTGCTTTGATGAAATTTATCCAATTGGCCTCCATTTTTTTAATACGAATCCATGATAAACTGTTGAGTTAATTTTCCTGCATTTAAAATAGGATTGAATGTGTCCTGCACAGAGAGATGAAATCCATAATACAGCATTTGTGTGACTCGTGTCCTTATATTTTGTCTAGTATTATTTTCGATTACACTGTTGTCTCTGAGTCTTAATGCAATATCTGTTCTCCAGCCTTTTTCACCATGTGGAAAAAGGATAGGATATGTCATTGCATCTAATGTAAGAAACAGGATATTGATTTGTTTCATTTTAGTGGCATTTGGATTATTGGGATCTGGTTTACAATTGTAAACCAGCAAGTCCCTTTCAAAAGGATGTTCTCCATCTTCGTTTCTGAATATGACAGCAACCTCGGTTACACGGGGAGAATTATATCTACCTGGGTCACTGTTACACTCTTATTTAACCGCCATTGTTACCTCTGTGCGAGCAATACCTTTTGCTGCTGCTTCAGATTGGGTTTCCTTTTCTATCTCATGTAGCATCTTGTACGATTTTGTTAATTCACTTATTTCATGCATGAGGTTGTTGATATTGATGAGTCTTTCTGAGCAGCCCTGGTTTTCTGGCATTGCTAATCTTTTACTTGTAGCTTCGGCTATATCCAAAATATAGAGTTGAGCAAACTTCCGAGAAACACCATCCGAAGGATGTAAAGTTCCAGTACGGTGATAAACTTGTCTGTGTATTTTAAAACAATATGGCCCATATCCTGATGGCGATGCAATATTTGCACCCATGGAAGCAAAAGCAAAAGAACTATTTATGGAATGAATATTTTCCATGAAATGTTTACTGTCAGAATCTTCGTTTGTCATTAATCTTTTTAAATATGCCAGGTAATCTGGAAAATGTATATCATTTGGACAGACTTTCCGTTTGTTACAACATTGAGTAAATTTCCCATCGGATGGTTTTTCATCAGAGAAATTTAGTGATAGGCAAAATTCACATTGAACAGTCATTCCACCACAACAATGTTTGAGGATTGCATCGTCATGTACTCCATTTTCACTGAGAAGGCAGTTCCTACTGGTATTGGTAGTACTTGTTGATGACTGTTCTCTAGACATATTCTGTCGTTGCCACCGCCTTCTTTCAACTTCAAAGGCATGTTCATCTTTAGACATATTCTGTCGATAATGCCGGTGTTTTTTGGCATCAGAGCGACGTTTTCCCAGTAGCTGGTGTTCAGATACATCCTGTCACAGGCGCTGCCTTCTTTCAAGATCAGACACACGCTGCTCTGCAGACTTTTTCTGTTGATAACACTGGCATCTTTTGGCTGTAGAGCTATGTTGTATCAACAGTTGTTCTTTAGACATAGTCCCACCTCTCTACTGTCATGGTCTGAGATGCAGGTGTGAGAGTCCTGGCTATCAGGCTGCTGAGAGCTGTCTGATCAATGGCTGATTCTGTGGGGGTGGGACTTCCTCCTCCCTGCTGTCAGTTTCCACAGCTGTGATGAGGAACCTAAGGTGACAGAGGGAGCCACGCCCTCCAATCCACTCTCTCTCTCTCTGCTCTATGTCCAGCAGTCTCCTGCTCTGCCAAGTCCTCCAAACCTCCCACTCTCCGCCGGCAAGGTCCCAGGAGCCCGTGGGCTTGGCTAGGTGTGGGCGGTCTTGGCTCCCCCACTGGCAAAAGTCCTGGGAGCCCACAGGCGTGGCTATGGCCTCGCCTCCCGTGGCTGGTGAAGGTCCTGGGAGGCTGTGGGCATGGCTAGGCGTAGGCAGCCTCACCTCCCCGGCCGGCAAAAGTCCCGGGAGCTTGTGGGCATGGCTAGGAATGGGTGGCCTCACCTCCCAGGGCCAGCAAAGGTCCTGGGAGCCCGCGGGCATGGCTTGGCGCGACAGGCCTCCCTTTCCATGCCGGCAATGGTCCCAAGAGCCTGTGTCAGCGGCCGCTGTCACCTCCTGGGACGCCTGACACCTGCGTATGCAAGTTAACCGCCATATTTGTTGGGTTAATTTGCATAGTCACTCTGATTGGCTTGTGGGCGTGGCTTGAGGGTAGCAGATGGATGGCTAATTTGCATGTTTCTCTTTTATTATATAGAGTATGCATAACCCATGGGCATAGATTTTAGTGTGGTGAGAGCCTGAGGAGGAGGGCGTCAATGGGGGTAAAAGAGAACATATGTAATACTTTCAACAATAAAAATAAATTTTAAAAAAATTTTGTTGAGGTTCACTGACTTGCAGTGAAGTACATCGGTCTTACTTGCACAGCTCGATGACTTTTTACACATCATACTCTCTGTAAGTACATCCCAGACCAACACATGGCACATCCAGCACCAGGAAGGCTCCCTGTGGCCCCTCCCAGTCAGTATCCCAGTGGTGTCTACTCTTCTGACTTTTGTGTCCATAGATTAGTTTTTGATTGCCTGCTTTTGAACTTCTTATACTAGTAAATGGAATTGTACCTTAAGTGCTCATTTATGTCTATCTTCTTTCACTCAACATTATGTCTGTGAGATTAATCCATGTTACTGCTTATCATTGTTCCATATTCAACTTAGTCTTTAATCAATGTGGTAGGAAATTCTTACAACCACGCAAAAAAAAAAAAAAGAGGTGGAAATAAAGACAAGATCCCATATTTTCCCCAATTTCATGGCTCCCCTTAAATGGCTTGGGCTCTCCAAACCCAGAGCCCAGGGCCTGGGTCAGCAGCCTGGATGAGGTGTTATTTGGACTTGGATTTCTCTCTCTCCAGAATCCTAATGCTCCAGGCTATTTGAACAGCATCTGTGCAGAGCTCCCTGTGCCATGGCCCCTGGTTTTCTTAAGAAAAACCATGTTTCTAACACTATTTCCTGAGCTTTTTCTGGCAAAGATTCTCTTCAGCACCAAAGATTCTTTTTGCATCTTCTCCCACGTACCCTCAGACCTTTCCCTTAGAGTCGCTCCATCCCACTCAGAAATGCCCTGCACTCTGTTCCTCCTCTCCCCAACATAATCACTGCCTCTGGCTTTCCTCCTGGACTCCTCTTTCTTTCTGCATTTTCATCTACTTCAATCTCTGAGTCCCAACAGGAAGCCCGCAAATCCCTCCATACTTTGTCAACATTTCCATAAGGTGGTACAATCATCCTGGCTCTTTCAAGGTGCACCTAGAGTCTGTGTGAGCTGAAAGATGAACTTTTCCTTGTACTCGGCCATCCTCGAGGGCCCTTCTGCCTCCTTGGCCCTCTGTCCTTGCCAGGACCCAGGAGCCCCACAGCCTTCACTTTCCATTGCTGGGGCAGGGGAGAAATAGCAGCCCAGAGAGGCTGGGCTGAAGAGGACAGCAGGAGGATAAGGTTTCAGGAGCCGAGGTCAAGGCTTTGAGTCTAGGATTGCAATCCTCTTTCCAGACTTCCAATCACTGTCCTTTTTGTTATATGACCAGTCTGCATGCAGTTGGTACATTCATTCATGGACAGTTCATTGTTTTTAAGATTAAAAGACCCTATTTATTAGTGATAGGACTGATTGGAGAATGGGGCCTTAGATTTGCACCAAGAGGGCTCTCCAAAATTCCCCACACCTTTTTATTTTATATTTTAAAAATATATGTTTTTATTTTTTTTAATCAATTTCAGAGAAGAAGGGAAAGGAAGAGAGAGACAGAAACATCAATGATGAGAGAAAATTATTGATTGGCTGCTTTCTTTACACCCCCTGTTAGGGATCAAGCTTGCAATCCAGGCACATGTCCTTGACTGGAATGGAACCCAGGACCCTTCAGTCTGCAGGCCAGCACTCTATCCACTAAGCCAGACCAGCTAGGGCCCCCACAACTTTTTAAATTGAACATATCACCCCAGACTTCCAATCTTCTCCCTTATTCTTAAATCCTAGGGTGTGTTTTGTTTTCACACAAATAACCAACACAATGGGGAGTATTTATAAGTTTTATTTAGGGATGAGGAAAGTAGAATAGAGAGAAGAAAGTAATTCTGATGGTGGAAGTCCTTTCCCAGCTCAAAAATATGAGCACACACAAAGACCACAGACCGAACCCCTCTGAGATCATCTGGAGAATTTTGTTTTGAAAGCTGTTCCCTGCCCCTGGTTAGCGAGAAGGAAAAAAGGATGGGGGCTGCAGGACAGGGACCCCATCATTTACTCCTGCACCTTTTCCCACCAGGAAGTGCAGGTGCATTGGCCTCATCCAAGGTTTAAATAATAAACATTTGTTATCCTTGCTCTCATTAGTTAACATATTTGAGGAGGAAAATAAGCTAAACAAAGCAAAGAAATCTGCACAGAAAAACCTCTCTACCCCAGCTGGAGAGGCAAGGAAGGAAAGGCCACCTACAGTGTATCTTTATAAACACCATACTAAACAACGTGGATTTCAATTAATGGCTTTAAGTAACATCTGATGCTTCCACTCAAGATTGCCTAGGCTCTGAAGTGACTGCCTGGATGGGTCCAGGGGCCACCAGCCCTCCCCTGCTGGCTCCCCATCCAGGGAGGTTCACAGTTGTCAGAAGTATTTCTGCATCTTGCTCAGAGCCTGATTGCAGGCCAGTTCCTCCCTCCCTCAGCTTTGCCTCCTCCCACTGGGGCCACCCCACCCTGGGCCATCTTAGGGACCTTCCCCTTTGCCTAAGGGTCACCTTCCTCAGCGATGCAGGTCTGGGACTTGCAGATGTTCTCCTTGCGTTTGTTTTGATAGCTTGTTTTAAAAACAGTTCCTATTTACTAACTGTTCCGATAATAATATTCCAAGTGGCAAGCAACTGTGATTATTTTAGTTGCTGTTTACCCTCACAGGGACAGCTCAGCTGGAAAATATGGGACCAGGAGTCTCCTTTCTGGCTCTTCTGATTGTTGCCTGGATCGATCATAAGGAAGTCTTTTGTTTTTAGCTTTCTTGACCTGGGAACTCTGTGCTTTCTGAGGAGAAGCCAAGGGAAAAGAATCAGATGGAAGCAGGGCAGTGGGCATTATTGGAATCGATCACCGTCAGGCCAGTTCACAGCCATGCCTGTGCAGGGATACAGGGAGGCCTTGCTCCTGGGTTGAGCTGGTACACTGAATTGACTCTCTAATGACCCCAACCTTCCAAACCTTCAATCAAACTTCCCAATGCCCACCCACTCCAGGCACCCCTCGCATCTTCTCTGAGTGTACAAAAAGGCACCCATTGAATCCCAGGCACCCAGACCAGTCCTGCTGTCTCCCTCTACGGCAGTCCTCTCCCTTGACTCCAAAGTCAGTGGCTTGCCATGCATTGATCTCTTTTCTCCATCCTCACCACCTCCACCCACAGTTGGTCCCATTACCTGTTCCTTTCACTGTCTCAGCCTTCATCCCCTCCACTCCTCCCATTCACCATCCAACTGTTAGGCTCAGCTTATTAAAGCTTTACTTTGCTGTCACTTACCTGTTCAAAAAACCTTAGCAACTGCCCACTGTGTACAGAGTGGAGTCCAGGCCTTCCACACTTGGGTTCTAACCTACTTTTTCACTTCTCTTTACTGCTCTGTACAGATTCCTCCCTCTGTCTAGTCCTGCTCACTATTTCCTGCACGTATCTGTGCTTCCCAGTAGGGCCGCTATGTAGCTGATTTCAGGGGGTGCTCCTTATTTGATAAACTCTTTGAATGTACTTTCTGCAGTTGTACAGCCTGTGTGACAACAGTGTCTCTGGACCTTTGTACATGCTGCTTCCTCATTTTGAAATGCCCTACTCTCTCAGTTCCACCCATCAAAACCATATTATTTTCAAATGTTCCTTCTTCTCGTGAAGTCTTTGATAATCATCCTTGCTGGGAAGGATAGCTCTTGTTCATGAATATCTGAAAAAAAAGTACCTAAAGTGCTTCTAATTTTCTTTGTATTTATATGTCAGATTTTGTTAAAACACAAACTTCCTTAGGAATAAAGAGCATGAATTACTTTTGTGCATATAATTTGTTGTGCCTACCTTGGGGCTGGCATGTAGTAAGAGCTCAATAAATTTCTGTTAGACAAATGAAAGAATAAATGATTATTCTTTTGGGCCTCTCACATTTCATGGTTGACCTCTGGTTGCCTTTGAATCCAAGTACATTTTTCAGATGTCTTCTCATCCTCACTTGCTACGGGACTGCAGAGAAGGATTGAGTAGAGCCCTAGGTATGTTCCCTCTATAATCCAGACTCACTTTATGGTGAATCTGGGGTTCTCAGGTATATGAGTTCATGAGATACTAATTGGTCCAGTACTTCACAAACCACCTCACAGAGGCCTGAGACCCAGGATATATCTCTAGAACCAACAGTTCAGTGGGGCTGGAGGCTATGGTTGAGGGAGCTTTGGGCCCCTGCTCTCACTTCAACCAGATAAGCTCCGCTGGTATCTGTTTCACATCTTGAGGTTGGGTAAATGCTATATTCAACCAGGGGACTCCAATTTTTTTTTTAAATGAGAAAAAAACACACAAAAAAACCCAAAAACAAATAAATAAAAAAGAAATCCAAAACTTTTAAGAGACATGCCTGTCTAAACCTGTTTGTAAGGATCTGAAAGCACATTGCTCAACTTCTAATCCAGAGCAACCACTGCACTATCACAAGACAGCCACAGAGGCATCAGGTCCAAATGTCCACATGTCCAGGGAAAGAGCAGGAGGGTAGGGGTCCAGGTTTTAGCTCCCACTCTGCCATGAACAAGTTGTGCAACTTATGCCAAGTCCTTTCGCCTCCCTAGACTCTGTATCTCATTTAAAAGTGCGGAGTGGCCCTAGCTGATTTGGCTCAGTGGCTAGAGCACCAGCCCTTGGACTGAAGGATCCCAGGTTCGATTCTGGTCAAGGACATGTACCTCAGTTGTGGGCTCAATCTTACGGCCCTGGTCAGGGTGCATGCGGGAGCCAACCAATCCATGTGTCTCTCTCACATCGATGTTTCTCTCTGTCTCTTTCCCTCCCTTCCACTCTCTAAAATCTATGGAAAAATATACTCGGGTGAGGATTAACCAAAATACATACATACATAAATATATAAGTAAATACATAAATAAAATAAAAGTGTGGAATGGCCCGGGTGGTGAAGGCAGGGTGGCACAGAGGTTAAGGGCCCTTGGTGAGCCTGGTGCTGGGCAGGAAGTGACAGAGGGTAGGAGCCAAGTGCCAGCATCTTGGTCTCAGCCTGAGCTTGTTGACTTGCAAGGCCCTCGCCAGCTCTGATCCTTTGAGGCTCTGATTCAGGTGGCTGCACATGGACCAGGTTGCTGGGGGAAATGCTGCCTGCACACTTATTCTGGGTTTGGATATTTAAAGAGTCTGGAGTGTTGTGACATTTCGGAAGTGCTTGGGGAGGGAGCGGCTGCAGACAGGCTTTTCTTTAAACAGTTATAGATACCCTGTTCTTATCTCTCGGTCCACAAAGAGTAATTTTCTTTCCCTATGAATCTGATGTGGGTCCTGCCCATTGTGTCTGCCTGGCTGACTCCTGGCTGTGGCGTGCCACCTGGCAGGAAGCAGGTGGCCCTAGGTGGAACATGTGCCCAGCCGCCACACTGGCCTGTCAGTGGGTCCCTGCTATCTGAAGGCAAAGCCTGGCAGTAGCCCCCTAGGCACTTGGGAGGGAAGCAGAGTGATGGCCTGGTTCTGCTGGGGAGCCTGGAGTGTGGAGCTGACCCTGAACTTGGGCTGACAAGAGGAAGACCTCCGATTTTTCTGAGGTCCTGGCGAGGGGCAGTGGCAGGGGCCTCCCCAGAGATACCAGGGAGCACAGGCTTCCTCTTCCAGGCTTGCTGTTTTCACTGGCTCAGGAAACTCTAACTGAAAGTCGGGACTTTGTTTTCAACCTCCTGCGTCATTTTTACTATTTGAATGGCCACTTTGGGATGCTTTTAGGCTGGTTCTTTTGTGGCTTTTCCCAGTCAGGATGTTATTTCCAATAGATTTCCTCACAGACTCTGTCTGCTGCCTTTGTTTTCCTTTCCAAATACATATAGAGAAATCTTCCAGAACTGAGACAAAATCAGTGAATTGAACCTGTGGTGCTGCTTTGAGTGGGTGCAGTTTAACTTTTCTCTTATGGCATTTATGGTCTCATTTCTGCTCACAGAGGTCATTTTGTGCACATGCTCATTATAGCACATTTGAGAAATATAGGAAATACGGATAGGTGATACAGGACGAAAATTAGTATCACTTGCAGTTGCACTGGCCAGAGACCTATTGCTAGCATTCTGGTATTGTCCTTTTACAAAAATAGGGCTCAGAGCACACATATTGTTGAGGACCCGGAGTTTTACACCCAACACTGTCTCATTAACGTTTCCCCATGCGCTGGGGTGTTTTGTAGGCAGTTTTTAAGCCTCTGGAGCTTTTCTTTGGCCCTGCCATTAGCAAAGCAGCATCAAAAACGTTAGCCTGGATCAAGGAGCAAAGCTGTATAACATAACCTGGATCTGTATGTAGAGTCTCAGCGGGTGGGACAGTGGGTGACTTTTATTTCTTCTGTAGCTTGCATCTCTCTCTGTAACACACCCAGGAGAAGAGCAGAATGATGCAGTGGTGAGAAGCACGGGTTCAGGCAGCAGTCGGCTTGTGTTCAGTCCTGCCTCCAGGGAAGTTACTCAACTGCCGGCCTCAGTTTCTTTATCTCCACAGCATGGACACTGAAGCTTCTTACCGCAGTAGGTTATGACGATTAGATGTAGGTGAAATGATGCACAAGAAGCCCACTAAATGGTAACCACTGGTTTTACATTACAGTTCTAATCATAAAAATTGGAAAACTTATGGACTTATGAGAATATAACAGTATTTGGAGATAGGGTCCTTCAAAGGGTAATTAATTTAAAATGAGACCATTGGTGTGGACCCTAATCTCATATGACTGGTGTCCTTATAACAAGAGTTGATTAGAACATAGACACCCACACAAGGAAAAACCATGAGAAGACATGGGGAGATGGCCAGCTACAAGCCAAAAAGAGAGGCCTCAGAAGAAACCAACCTTACCAACACTCTGATCTTGCACTTCCAGCCCTCGGAACTGTGAGAAAGTAAATCCTGTTGTTTAAGCTACCCTACCTGTCTTCCTTTGTTATGGCAGTCCTAGCAAACGAATATAGTTTCTTAATATCAGTGTCACTGTTGCACATGGCCTGAATCTCAGCCCTGAGTTCCCTGTAATCTAAGAGCAGTCGTGGGAGACCACGACTGGGATTGCAGGGTAGGATTCTGAAGACATTTGATATATCTCATACAAGTAGAAAACAGCCCTTGCCGTGAGCCCAGCAGAACAGGCTCTGTTGTCCTTGGCCACTCCTGGAGCCATCTTTGCAGGGTGCCCAATGTCCTGGGGTTGTCCTCAGGGAGCTCTCATGCTCAACCTCCCCGGGACTGTTTCTCCCCACTTAATAGCCAATGCTCTCGATTCCATTTGAAGGAAATTTGCTCCTTTCTCCTCATGAGCCTCAACCAACCATTTTCCCATACAAGATGCCCTCTCTCATGAAGGTGTGTCTGCCTTAAATGGTCTTTTATCTTCCAAATACCACCACGAGAATGCATTCATGCATGTTCCATGTGAATTACTAACATCATGGTCTCTTAAGGATTTTTTTTTAAATACCAGGAAGCTTTTTTTATTTTATTTTATTTTTTGTTAATCCTCACCCGAGGATATTTTTCCATTGATTTTTAGGGAGAGTGGAAGAGAGAGGGAAAGATAGAGAGAAACATTGATGTGAGAGAGACACATGGACTGGTTGCCTCCTGCACAGGCCAGGGAGAAGCCTGCAACCGAGGTATGTGCCCTTGACTGGAATCGAACCCGGGACCCTTCGGGCCACAGTCCGATGCTCTATTCGCTGAGCCAAACCGGCTAGAGCATCTTAAGGATTTTTTGAATGTTTAACTTTATTATTTAAATTTTTTTCTTTTATTGTGATAAGAACACTTAACATGAAATCAACCCTCTTAAAATTTTAAGCATGTAATACACTATTGTTGACTGTCGGTGCAGTGTACTACACCAGATCTCCAGGGCTTATTCACCTTCCTTGACTGAAACTTTATTCTCATCAATGAGTACTCCCCACTTCTCCCTCTTTCCAGTCACTGGCAACCACCATTCCACTCTTAGATTCTATGAATTTGACTTCAATTTGAGATACCTCATATAAGTGGGATATAAGTGGGATCATGTCTTTCTGTGCCTGCCTTACTTCACTTAGCATAATATTCTCAAGGTTCATCTGTGTTGTCCCATGTTCCAAAATTTCTTTTTTTTTAAATCTAAATGATATTCCATTGTATGTATATATCTCATTTGCTGTATACATTAATCTGTCAATGGACATTCAGGTTATTTTCACATCTTGGCTACTGTGAATAATGCTCTAATGAATACAGGAGTTCTGATATCTCTTTGGGATCTTGATTTCAATTATTTTGGATAAATACACAGAAATGGATTGCAGAGCAGGATTCTGAAGGCAAGGAGAGGAGACCACTGGAGGATGCAGTGCTTCTTCAGGTTGTAGACGCACATAGCCCTCCACTGAGAGCACACGGACTGTGGTTATTGGGTAAGAATATTTTTTGTCTTTACAAACTAGGGGCCAGCTCTTTCTCCTTATCTAGGGAGTTAACCAATGCACCTTGTCCTCTAGGTCATCCCTATTTTCTCAGGTGATAGTCTTATAAATCTGGCTAACTCCCATTTCATTTCCCCAAACTCCATTAGAGAGAAATTATAATGAAGCTCAAACACTTGCCAGGTTATTCATGGGAAAGATCTTTGGCTTAAAAAATGCTTTTTAGATAGCTGGATGAATCTAGTGGCACATTATAATATGGCCCTGCTGAAATTTGCAGGGGATTCCTGGCACCTGGCATTGTGCATTACACAACACTGCTGAAGAGCATGAAGTATGTTTACTGGAAGAGGAAGTAATTAATATGTCAGATGGAAAGGACTCACTAAAAAAACTGGGACTTTGTTCTTTGTCAAGGTTCTGTAAGGTTGGAGCCATAATCACATAACTCTAGAGCAAGCACCCCCTCCGAGAAGGACACAGGGCAGAGAATGCACTGCCCTCCTCACTGGGCCCTGTTCACTCACAGGGGTTGCAGTAAGAGTATTTGCAGCCTTGGAAAGAGGAACTTACCTTAATGCTTAATTTATGACAGGCACATTAAAAAAATTCAGATTTCATTCCTTTGATTACATCCTGGCACAGCAGTTAATTAAAAAAAAAAGTATGATTGCTGCTTTGTGCTCACTTGAGGTTGATTTGCAATGTAAATATATGCTTTGTATGGTGCATGCATTAATAGAAAAGTAATCATAATGATGATAGTATCTATCACTAAATGATCTCTAGATCCTGAGGAAGGAGTTATACACAGATATTTGTCACCCTGCAAACCAATATTATTCAATTCATTTTGATGATGAAGAAACTAAAGTTCAGAGTGGTTAAGGAGCTTGTTCAAGGTCACACAGCTGACATGTGGTGTGTGGAATTAGACCTAAGTTATAAGGTACTATTTGTGTCAGGATGAAGTGAAACTTCTCTCTGTATTCCCTGATCCAATCCCACCACCTGATCCCTACCACAGTCCAGGGGGAAAACCTGGGCATTAGAGAGAAGCAGACACTGTTCACTGTTATGTGGTGTGAGGAAGTTGAGGAATGGTTCTGGGAGCAGACTCTATGCTGCTTACAAGAAATCCATTTTAGTAAGACATGGTAGATTAAAAGTAAAAGGGTGAAAAACAGAATACTATGCTAACAACCAAAATAAAGCTGGAGAGAGGATATTAATAACAGACAAAGTAGATTACAGAAAAAACAATATTTCTAGGGTTTAAAAATGTCCTTTCATACTGATAAAGAGATTACTTAATTAAGAGACATAACAATTCTAAATATTTGTGTACTGAATAATAGACCTTTAAAATACATGAAGCAAAAACTGATACAACTGCAAGGAGAAAGAGACAAACCCACAATTATAGTCAGAGATTTCAATACCACTCTGTCAATAGTAACAGGAGATTAGTAAGAATATAGAAGACTTGGGTAGCACTATCCACCAACTTGATCTGACTCACATTTAAAGATCTCTTCACTCAACAACAGTGGAGTACACATTCTTTGCAAGTGCACATGGAAGATTTACCAAGATACATGATACTCTGGTCCATTAAACAAGTTTTTAATACATCTGGGAATTCAAGTCACATAAAGTATGTTTTCTGACCCTGGTGGAAGTAAATTACAAATCAATAACAAACAGATATTTAGAAAATTTCAAATAATTATAAATCAAATAACACATTGATAACTAACCAATGACTCAAAGAAAAAATTATATTATTAAATCACTATCCTTAGAAAAAGCATTTAACAAAATTCAACATTTGTTCCTGATTAAAAACAAACAGACTCATAGGAATATAGTAGTAGAAGGGAATTTTCTCAACCTAATAAGAGGCATCTACAAAAATGTATAATTAGCAATATAACTTACGGTTAAAGATCAAATATTTTTCCTCCCCTAAGATCAGGAATTAGACACAGATGTTAGTTCTCACAATTTCTATTCAACATTTTACTAGAGGTTCTAACCTAGAAAATTAGGAAAGATAAAGAAAGAAAAGACATTCAAGTTGGAAAGGAAGACACAAAGCTATCTTTACCTATAGACAATACTAGAGGCCTGGTGCATGGATTCATGTACTGGTAGGGTCCCTCGCCTGTCTTGTGGGGATCAGTGGACCTCCGTGCTGCCTCAGCCCGGCCTTACCTGCCAGTTCATCAGGCTCCAGCTCGCTCTCCGCATTGATCCCGCACAGCATGAAGTAGTGTGTGAAGCAGCAGGTGGCTGGGGAGGAGCCCAAACCCGGGCTGGGCACCACACCACTGCTGCTCATCCTGGCCCTGCTGTGCCTGCCTCCACCACCAGCTAGCCCCTTGGGTGTGCAGGGGGAGTGTCCGTGGGAGAGGCTCCTGTGGCCGCAGTTGTGCTCACCAGCTGTGAGCTTGTGAGCTTGGCGTCTGGCACCTGTGGGTCAGCTGAGCGGCGCTCCTGCTGTGGGAGCACACTGACCACCAAGGGGCAGCTCCTGCATTGAGAGTCTGCCCCCTAGTGGTCAGTGCACGTCATACCTACCAGCTGGTTGTCTGGTCATCTGGTCGCTTAGGCTTTTATATATATAGATGATCACCTATGATCAACATGATCAGCTAATAAGTGAATTGTTGCAAGTCTGCAGGATACAATAGTAATATACAAAAATCAATTTTATTTCTGTATATCTGCAATAAACAGCTAGGAATTGGAATTAATTCCTGATCCAATAACATAAAAAACTTGAAATAGGAATGAATTTGACAAAAGATATGTAAGATCTGTAGACTATAAACTACAAAACATTGCTGAATAAAGAAACTAAAGAAAAACTAAATAAATTGAGAAATACCTTACTATAAGTTAGTAGACTTAATATTGTTAAAATGTCAGTTTTCCTCCAATTGATCTATCCATAGATTTAACACAATTCCTACCAAAATCCCAGCAGTTTTTTATTCTAAAATTCATATGGAAATATAAAGAACCTAGAATAGCTAAACAACTTTGAAAAAGATTACTACCTGATTTCAAGACTGCTGAAATCAGGACTTCAAGCTCTGTCTTATAAGACTCATCTGTTTTTAAGAGAAAAAAACCTTGTCCACACCTCCCTGGAACTCTTCTCACTGATCTGAGGATGAGCACTGAGATTATGGGGAGGGTGGGTAGAGGTGAGACAGGTAGGGACCACAGATACACATTGCAAGAGGGCCACTAGAATCAAAAGAATTCAATCTGAGCCATGGTCCTCTTCTCTGGTAACTCCCAATAAAACAACTGTAGCTTCAGAGGGGGCTACAAACCTCAGGGACACAGACCCTGGGAAAACAATGGAGGGAACATCTAGGAGATAGCCCTTCATAAGGATGTAGCTAAGAAATTCTTTAAATAATTATTGAATTTATTTATTTATTTATTTATTTATTTATTTATTTATTTATTTATTCTTTATTGTTGAAAGTATTAAATGTCTTTCCTTGTAAGGCACTGAAAAACCCCAAGTGAGCAAAGCCTCTACCTTTATCCCTCCTCCAGTGATGTAACCTTTAGAACTGTCCCCATTGTTGAGTGCAGGCTTCTTATACTTGGCCTGGTGGAGATTGGCAGGACTGCATGGCCAGAGGAAGCAGAAGGGACTGCTGCTCCCTCCTCCTGGTCTCAGATGGAGGACAATGGTAAAGGTGGCCATAGGAGAAAGGCTAGGAACCCTGGGGTGCCAGAAAATACCAACTTAACATCCAAGTGGGAAACAGACATAGAAACAAAGCTGATGCATGGTATTTACAGTGGTTGATAGGATGCCAAGGCCAACAGAGACCCGATGCCCCGGGGCACAGAGGGAAGACCCCTCACATCTCCCACACCCCTTTCCCCCCCAAGAATAGTCAGTCCATTTCCTTTCTATGTCCCTGATTCTATTATAATCACCAGTTCATTCTGTTCATCAGATTATTTATTCACTTGATTCTTAGATTCACTTGTTGATAGATGCATATTTGTTGTTAATAATTTGTATCTTTACCTTCTTCTTCTCCTTCTTCTTCTTCTTCTTCTTCTTCTTCTTCTTCTTCTTCTTCTTCTTCTTCTTCTTCTTCTTTTCTTCTAAGGATACCTTTCAGCATTTCATATAATACTGGTTTGGTGGTGATGAACTCCTTTAGCTTTTCCTTATCTGTGAAGCTCTTTATCTGACCTTCAATTCTGAATGATAGCTTTGCTGGATAAAGTAATCTTGGTTGTAGGTTCTTGGTATTCATCACTTTGAATATTTCTTGCCACTCTCTTCTGGCTTGCAAAGTTTCTGTTGAGAAATCAGCTGACAGTTGTATGGGTATTCCCTTGTAGGTAACTGAGTTTCTTTCTCTTGCTGCTTTTAAGATTCTCTCTTTGTCTTTTGCTCTTGGCATTTTAATTATGATGTGTCTTGGAGGGTCCTCTTTGGATTCCTTTTGTTTGGGGTTCTCTGTGCTTCCTGGACTTGTAAGTCTATTTCTTTCACCAGGTAGGGGAAGTTTTCTGTCATTATTTCTTCAAATAGGTTTTCAATATCTTGCTCTCTCTCATCTTCTGGCACCCCTATAATTCGGATGTTGGTACGCTTGAAGCTGTCCCAGAGGTTCCTTACACTATCTTCGTATTTTTGGATTCTTTTTTCATTTTGCTTTCCTGTTTGGGTGTTTTTTGCTTCTTCACATTTCAAATCTTTGACTTGATTCTTGTGCTCCTCTGGTCTGCTGTTGGGAGTCTGTATAGTATTCTTTATTTCAGTCAGTGTATGCTTAATTTTTAGTTGGTTCTTTATCACAACATTGAGGGTCTCATTAGATTTCTTGAGGATCTCACTATATTTATCAGCGGTCTCACCAGTCTTTTCGAAGGCCTTACTAAGTTTATCAGCAGCTTCTAGACAGTTCTTGAGAGTCCTTAAAGGTGTGGTGTTGAACTCTATATCCTCCATTTCTGTCATTTTTGTCCTGTTTCTTTGTCTCCGCATTTTTTATGCTTTCTTGGTGCACCCCCTTGTGGTCTTTGTGCTCAGTCTTGTTGTAGTTAAGCCTTGATTGTTGTAGGTAATACTGGGGGGGGATTTGACCTCCAGGCCAACTGGCTGTGAGAATCAGCTGTGTCGGCAGTGGGAGAACTTCTGTCCTCTAGGGAGGTGCTAATCTAGCCTTTGCCTAAGGCTATCCCACAAATGCCTCTGTGCAAGGCTTGGGCAGGGCGGGTCCCAGGGGATAAACAGGGCTGGTGGACTGAGCAATTATGGCTGCTCTCAGTCCCGTCCCCAGAGGCTCTGCCTCTCAGAGTCCCAGCAACCGCTGCAAATCTCAAAGAGAAAGCTGCCCTCGAGTTCCGACCGACGCCAGACAGTCCCGCTTCTCCCGTTTGAGTCTGGGTCCCCAGAGACTCACCCGGAACTGGAGCTCAGAGCCTGAGACTCCCTCTGGATTGAAACAGACAACCGCGCCCTCAGCCGCCAGCCCGCTCTGCACGCACCTTTGCACCTTTGTATTTTCCGCACTGCGCCACCTCTGAGTCTCAGTATGCTTTTCTCTTTCCTTCTAGTTGTAGAATTTCCCCTCAGCCAGCCTTCCTGTGGTTCTGGGTGATGTCCATTCCGTCTTTTAGTTGTATTTTTGAAGTGTTGTGTGAGGGAGCAATCTATGGTGTTTACCTATGCCGCCATCATGGTTTCTCTCTCAGAGTTATATCTTATTGTTGAATTGCTCCCTTTAGTATTATGAAGTGGCCTTCTTATCTCTTGTTATGGCCTTCACTTTGAGGTCTAATTTGTCAGATATATGTATTGCTACCCCAGCTTTTTTTTTCATTTCCATTCACCCAAAAAGCCTTTTTCCATCCCTTCACTATCAGTCTCTTTGAGTCCTTTGTTCTGATGTGGGTCTCTTATAGACAGCAGACATATGGATCATGTTTTCTTATCCATTCAGCTACCCTATGTCTTATGATTGGAGCAGTTAATCCATTTACTTTCAAGGTTATTATTATTATTATTTTTTTATTGCTTAAAGTAATACAAAGGGTATTACATATGCGTCCATTTTTCCCCCCGCCCTAGACAGTCCCCTAGCCTCCCCTATTCCCCAGGGTCTTATATCCATTGGTTATGCTTATATGCATGCATACAAGTCCTTTGGTTGATCTCTTACCCCCCTACCTCTTGCCCCCCAACCCTCCCCGGCCTACCCGCTGCAGTTTGACAATCTGTTTGAGACAGCTCTGCCTCTGTATCTGTTATTGTTCAAAAGTTTATAATGGTCTCTATTATCCATGAATGAGTGAGATCATGTGGTATTTTTCCTTCATTGACTGGCTTATTTCACTTAGCATAATGCTCTCCAGTTCCATCCATGCCGTTGCAAATGGTAAGAGTTCCTTCCTTTTTAGAGCAGCATAGTATTCCATCGTGTAGATGTACCACAGTTTTCTAAACCATTCATCTACTGATGGGCACTTAGGCTGTTTCCAGATCTTAGCTATGGTGAATTGTGATGCTATGAACATAGAGGTGCATATATCCTTTCTGACTGGTGTTTCTGGTTTCTTGGGATATATTTCTAGAAGTGGGATCACAGGATCAAATGGGAGTTCCATTTTCAGTTTTTTGAGGAAACTCCATACTGTCTTCCATAGTGGCTGCACCAGTCTGCATTCCCACCAGCAGTGCACAAGTGTTCCTTTTCCTCCACATCCTCTCCAGAACCTGCCGTTTGTTGATTTGTTGATGATAGCCAGTCTGACAGGTGTGAGATGGTACCTCATTGTTGTTTTGATTTGCATCTCTCGGATGATTAGTGACTTTGAGCATGTTTTCATATGTCTCTTGGCTTTCTGAATGTCCTCTTTTGAAAGGTGTCTATTTAGGTCCTTTGCCCATTTTTTGATTGGATTGTTTATCTTCCTTTTGTTAAGTTGTATGAGTTCCCTATAAATTTTGGAGATTAGGCCCTTATCAGATATGACATTGGCAAATATGTTGTCCCACACAGTGGGTTTTCTCGTTGTTTTGTTGATGGTTTCTTTTGCTGTGCAGAAGCTTTTTATTTTGATGTAGTCCCATTTGTTCATTTTCTCTTTAGTTTCAAGTGCCCTAGGAGCTGTATCAGTGAAGGAATTGCTTCGGCATATGTCTGAGATTTTGTTGCCTTTGAATTCTTCTAGAATTTTTATGGTTTCCTGTCGTACATTTAAGTCCTTTATCCATTTTGAGTTTATTTTTGTGTATGGTGTAAGTTGGTGGTCTAGTTTCATTTTCTTGCATATATCTGTCCAATTTTCCCAACACCATTTATTGAAGAGACTATCTTGGCTCCATTGTATGTTCTTGCCTCCTTTGTCAAATATTAATTGAGCATATTGGTTCAGACCGATTGCTGGGCTCTCTATTCTATTCCATTGATCTATATGCCTATTCTTGTGCCAGTACCAGGCAGTTTTGAGAACTGTGGCTTTGTAATACAGCTTGATAACTGGTATTGAGATCCCACCTACTTTGGTCTTTTTCAGGATTGCTGCAGCTATTGGGGGTCTTTTTTTTATTCCAGATGAATTTTTGGAGAGTTCGTTCTAGATCTCTGAAGTATGCCGTTGGAATTTTAATGGGAAGTGCTTTGAATTTATAGATTGCTTTGGGTAGTATGGACATTTTAATGATGTTGATTCTACCAATGCATGAACACGGTATGTTCTTCCATCTGTTTATGTCTTCCTCTATATCTTTTTTCAACGTCCTGTAGTTTTCTGAGTAGAGGTCTTTTACCTCTTTAGTTAAGTTTATTCCTAGGTAGCTTAATTTTTTTGGTGCGATGGTAAACGGGGTTGTTTTTATAATCTCTCTTTCTGAAAGTTCACTACTGGTGTATAGAAATGCCTCAGATTCTTGGGGTTGATTTTGTATGCTGCTACATTGCCAAATCCATGTATTAAGTCTAGTAGCTTTTTGATGGAGTCTGTAGGGTTTTGTATGTATAATATCATGTCGTCTGCAAATAAGGACAGATTTACTTCCTCTTTTCCATTTTGGATGCCTTTTATTTCTTCTTCTTGCCGAATTGCAATGGCTAACACTTCCAGTACTATGTTGAACAGGAGTGGTGAGAGGGGGCATCCCTGTCTTGTTCCTGTTCTTAGGGGAAATGGTGTTAGTTTTTGTCCATTGAGTATGATGTTGGCTGTGGGCCTGTCATATATGGCTTTTATTATGTTGAAGCATGATCCTTCTACTCCCACCTTGCTGAGAGTTTTTATCAAAAATGGGTGTTGAATTTTGTCAAATGCTTTTTCTGCATCAATTGATATGACCATGTGGTTTTTTTCTTTCAATTTGTTTATGTGATGTATCACGTTTATTGATTTGCACATATTGTACAATCCTTGCATCCCTGGGATAAATCCTACTTGGTCATGGGGTATGATCTTTCTGATGCACTGCTGGATCATATTTGCTAAGATTTTGTGCGGATTTTGGCATCTATGTTCATGAGGGATATTGGCCTGTAATTCTCTTTCATTGTGTTGTCTTTACCTGGTTTTGGTATTAGGGTGATGCTGGCTTCATAGAATGAGCTTGGAAGTGTTCCTTCCTCTTGGATTTTTTGTAGTAGTCTGAGGAGGATAGGTTTTAGTTCTTCCTTGAATGTTTGGTAAAACTCCCCTGTGACGCCGTCTGGTCCTAGGCTTTTGTTTGATGGAAGCTTTTTGATGACCGCTTCAATTTCTTCCATAGGTATTGGCCTGTTGAGATTTTTATATTCTTCCTGATTGAGTTTTGGAATGTTGTATTTTTCTAGGAATTTGTCCATTTCCTCCAGGTTGTCTAGTTTGTTCGAGTAGAGCTGTCCATAGTATTTTTTAACAATCATTTGTATTTCTGTGGGGTCTGTTGTTATTTCGCCTCTATCGTTTCTGATTTGTTTATTTGGGTCCTCTCTCTTTGCTTCTTGGTGAGTCTGGCTAGAGGTTTGTCAATCTTGTTTATCCTTTCAAAGAACCAGCTCTTGGTTTCATTGATTTTCTGTATTGTTTTTTTGTCTCTAAGTCATTTATTTCTGATCTAATCTTTATGATCTCCTTCCTTCTGCTCACTCTGGGGTTTTCTTGTTGCTCTCTTTCTAATTTTTGAGATGTATAGTTAGATGATTTACTACCATTTTTTCTTGTTTTATGAGATAGGCCTGTAGAGCTATAAACTTCCCTCTCAGGACTGCTTTCATTGTGTCCCATAGGTTTTGGATTGTTGTGTTTTCATTGTCATTAATTTCCAGGACGTTTTTAATTTCTTCTTTGATATCATTGGTAACCCAATCAATATTTAATTGCATGCTATTCAGCTTCCAGGTGTTTGAGTATTTTGGGTTGTTTTTATTGTAGTTTATTTCTAATATTATGCCATCGTGGTCTGCGAAGATGCTTTTTATGGTTTCAATCTTCTTGAATTTGGGGATACTTTGCTTGTGACCCAATATATTGTCTATTTTTGAATATGTCTTATGAGCACTTGAGTAGAATGTATATTCCCTGGCTTTGGGGTGAAGTGTTCTGAAGATGTCTATTAAGTCCATCTGATCTAGTGAGTCATTTAGGATTACTGTATCTTTGCTGATTGTTTGTCTAGAGGACTTATCCAGTGCTGTCATTGGTGTATTAAAGTCCCCTACTATAATTGTATTGTTGTCCATCTCTCCTTTGATATCTTCCAGGAGTTTTTTTTTATGAATTTGGGTGCTCCTGCATTGGGTGCATATATGTTTACCAGGGTTATATCTTCTTGTTGTATTGATCCCTTTAGTATTATGAAGTGGCCTTTCTTATCTCTTGTTATGGCCTTCACTTTGAGGTCTATTTTGTTCGATATAAGTATTGCTACCCCAGCTTTCTTTTCCTTTCCATTTGCCTGAAAGATATTTTTCCATCCTTTCACTTTCAGTCTGTGTGAGTCCCTTCTAATGAGGTGGGTTTCTTGTAGACAGCAGATGTATGGGTCATGTTTTTTCATCCATTCAGCCACTCGATGTCTTTTGTTTGGAGCATTTAGTCCGTTTACGTTTAAAGTTATTATTGAAAGGTACTTGTTTGTAGCCATTTCTTTTTTGTGTGTGGCTGTTTTCTTTCTGAGCTTTTTATTTCTTCTTTTTATACCAGTCCCTCTAGCATTCCTTGCATTGCTGGCTTGGTGGTGATAAACTCCCTTAGCCTTTTTTTGTCTGTGAAGCTTCTTATTTCCCCTTCATGTTTGAATGATAGCTTTGCTAGGTAGAGTATTCTTGGATTCAGTCCTTTGCTTTGCATCACTTTGTAAATTTCCGTCCATTCTTTTCTGGCCTGATGTGTTTCCATTTAGAAATCATTTGATAATCTAATGGGAGATCCCTTGTATGTAACTTTCCGTCTCTCTCTTGCAGCCTGTAAGATTCTCTCTTTGTCCTGAACATTTGCCATGGTAATTATGATGTGTCTTGGTGTGGGTCTTTTTGGGTTCACCTTGTTTGGGACTCTCTGGGCTTGTGTGACTTTTATCTTTTTCTCTTCCTTCTTCCTTATCCACCAATTCTCTTAATTCGGGTGGTCACCTTTATTTAGGGTTATTAATATCGCGAATGTATTTGTGTTTAGTGCCTGGTATGTGGTGCCTTGTTGTTTTCTTCCCCACCTCAGGGAAGTTTTCTGATATTATTTCTTCTAATAGGTTTTCTAATCCTTGTTCCTCTTTCTGTTGTTCTGGCACCCCTATTATTCGTATGTTGTTTCGTTTCATGTTGTCCCAAAGCTCCCTTAAGTTCTCCTCCTGTCTTTTAATTTTTTTCTCCAATTGCAGTACATTTTGGGTGTGTTTTGCTTCCTTGTCTTCTAATTCACTAAATCGGTCCTCCGCTTCTCCTAGTCTACTGTTGATACTTTCAATGGTGTTTTTTATTGCAGCTATATCACTCTTCATTTCTTCTTGGGTCTTACTTAAGTTGTTGATTTTTTCATCTGTTTCTTCTAGCTTCTTCCATATGTTATTGATTTTTTCATCTGTTTCTTCTTGCTCTTTGCAGAAGTTGTTGATTTTTTCCTCCATCCGGTTTATGCACTCTAGGACCCTTATTCTGAATTCTTTTTCTGTCATGTTGCATGCCTCTGTATTACTTAGCTGCTTTTCTGGAGAGTCCTCCTTCTCTGTCCTCTGGGGATTTCTTTGTCTACCCATGTTTGATCTCACTGACATATCTGGACGTTGAGTCATTCAGTGGCTGTTCCTTGGGTGGCAGTGACTCCTTGGTCTGTGGTTGCTCTTCGGGCGATTGCGGTAGCAGCTGCTCTTCAGTTGGCAACATCTCCTCTGGTGGGTGCTGTTCACAGCTGTGGTGGCTCTTCTGGCTGGTGGGGGGAGGTTTCACGTACAGCTGCTGTTTCTCAGCAGAGGGTGTGTTGCTCAGGAAGCTGCTGTTTTTGGGTCTGCTGCGTTGATTTAAAGGCACAAAATACAACACAACAAGGCACCACATACCAGGCACTAAACACAAATACATTCGCGATATTAATAACCCTAAATAAAGGTGACCACCCGAATTAAGAGAATTGGTGGATAAGGAAGAAGGAAGAGAAAAAGATAAAAGAGAAAAAAGAAAAGAAAAGTAGGGACCAAAAAAAGGAGTGCAAAAATGAAATTGGAAAGAAGGAGGGGGGAAAATAAAAGTGAGAAAAGAAAAGAAAAGAAAAGAGCGAAAAGAGAGAATGAAGTGGAAGAAGGGATGAGACTTTTTATATGAGGAGAATACTCCTATAGAACTGCCACTAATCCCAACAAATTCCAGCAACAGCTCCCTTTATATGGATGCAAACTAGAAACAACCAATAATATAACGATGAAAATAGAATGGAGGACACTAATCCCAAAAAATAAAATAAAGAAAAAATAAAATGGCACTTTAAAAAATGATAAAATGGTAGCAGTAATAATACTGGTTAAAAATAAGAAGGTAGTAATTAAAAGGGTAAAATTAGGTGATGGAAAAAGAAGAAAAAAAAGAAAAAAGAAAAAAAAAGAAGAAAAAAATGAAAAAAAAATTGCTTTCTTAGTTAAAAGGTGAAAAAAGAAAAAAAAATTGCAGTAGTGAAGGTCCTTCGTTTCTTCTATTCTTCAGTCTGGCTCGCCTTTAGTCCTGCCAGGTATTCAGGAGAGTGTTGAGTTTCCCTGTGATACACTGTTTCTCTGTGTTGTAAACCACAACCCTTATTTTAAAGCAGGCTGTATTTGTTTCCCAGACTGCCTTATTTTGTGTTTAGCAAAGAGTCAGTTTGTGGCTCAGCCTCTGGGTGGCAGTGTTCTGGGGTTGGCCTCTGAGGCTATACGGCGTCTCTATTGCACTTAAAACTGATTTGGAGAGGTCAACTATCCAGAGCTGGTTCCTTAATAGTTACCCGCTCTGTGTTGTTGATGTGATTGAAAATCCCTCTATAGGCCAGACCCTGTTAACTCCCAGGGACTGATCAGATTATTTTAATCCTTGATCTCGTTCAGGGCGGAATCTGGGTGTGGCTGTGCTCCTTGCCTGAGGCCTGGGGGGAGGAGTCTCACTCTCTGGAGAGAATGGCTGCCCCAGTCCTAGGCGCAGGGGTGTCTCAGATTTTCTTGTTGCTCTCTTTCTAATTCTTTGAGATGTAGAGTTAGATTATTTACTACCATTTTTTCTTGTTTTTTGAGGTAGGCCTGTAGAGCTATAAACTTCCCTCTCAGGACTGCTTTCATTGTGTTCCATAGGTTTTCGATTGTTTTTTTTCATTGTCATTAGTTTCCAGGATGTTTTTAATTTCTTCTTTGATATCATTGGTAACCCAATCAATATTTAATAGCATGCTATTCAGCTTCCAAGTGTTTGAGTGTTTTGGGTTGTTTTTATTGTAGTTTATTTCTAATATTATGCCCTTGTGGTCTGAGAAGATGCTTGGTATGATTTCAATCTTCTTGAATTTTGGGAGGCTTTGCTTGTGACCCAATATGTGGTCTATTTTTGAAAATGTCCCATGTGCACTTGAGACGAACGTATATTCCAAGGCTTTGTGGCTGAAATGTTCTGAAGATGTCAATTAAGTCCATCTGATCTAGTGAGTCATTTAGGATTGCTGTTTCTTTGCTGATTTTTATCTAGAGGATTAATCCAGTGATTTCAGTGGTGCATTAAAGTCCCCTACTATTATTTTATTGTTGTTGATCTCTCCCTTGATATCTTCCAGGAGGTTTTTTTTTTATGTATTTGGGTGTTCCTGCATTGGGTGCATATATGTTTATCAGGGTTATATCCTCTTGTTGTATCGACCCCTTTAGTACTATGATGTGGCCTTCTTTATCTCTTGTTATGGCCTTCACTTTGAGGTCTACTTTGTCCTATATAAGTATTACTACCCCACCTTTTTTTTCATTTCCATTTGCCTGAAAGGTAATTTTCCATCCCTTTACTTTCAGTCTGTGTGAGTCCCTTATTCTGAGGTAGGCCTCCTTTAGACAGCAAATATATGGGTCATGTTTTTTTTAATCCATTCAGCCCCTCGATGTCTTTTGATTGGAGCATTTAGTCCATTTATATTTAAAGTTATTATCGAAAGGTACTTGTTTGTAGCTGTTTCTATTTTTTGTGCCTGTTTTCTTTCTTAGCTTTTCATTTCTTCTTTTTACACCAGTCCCTTTAGCATTTTTTGCATTGCTGGCTTGGTGGTGATAAACTTCCTTAGCCTTTCTTTGTCTGTGTATCTTCTTATTCCCCCTTCAATTTTGAATGATCGCCTTGCTGGATAGAGTATTCTTGGATTCAGTTCCTTGCTTTGCATCACTTTGTAAAATTCCATCCATTCTTTCTGACCTGATGTGTTTCTGTTGAGAAATAATTTGATAATCTAATGGGAGATCCCTTGTATGTAACTTTCCATGTCTCTCCTGCAGCCTTTAAGATTCTCTCTTTGTCCTGTACATTAGCCATGGTAATTATGATGTGTCTTGGTGTGGGTCTTTTTGGGTTCATCTTGTTTGGGACTCTCTGTGCTTGTGTGACTTTTTTCTTCCTCACCTCAGGGAATTTTTCTGACATTATTTCCTCAAATAGGTTTTTAACCCTTGTTCCTTTTCCTGTTATTCTGGCACCCCTATTATTCATATGTTGTTTTGTTTCATGTTGTCCCATAGCTCCCTTAGGCTCTCCTCCTGTCTTTTAATTGTTTTCTCCAATTGCAGTTCAGTTTGGGTGTGTTTTGCTTCCCTGTCTTCTAATTTGCTAATTCGTTCCTGACCTTCTCCTGGTCTACTGTTGAAACCTTTCATGGTGTTTTCTATTGCAGCTATATCACTCTTCATTTCTTCTTGATTCTTACATAAGTTATTGATTTTTTCATGCATTTCTTTTTGATTCTTGCATAAGTTGTTGACTTTTTCATCTGTTTCTTCTTGATTCTTGCTTAAGTTGTTGATTTTTTCCTCCATCCAGTGTATGTACTCTAGGACCCTTAATCTGAATTCTTTTTCTGACATGTTGCATGCCTCTGTTTCACTTAGCAGCTTTTCTGGCGATTCCTCCTTTTCTTTCCTTTGGGGGTTTGTCTACCCATGTTTGATCTCACCTACAGATCTAGATGTTGAGTCGTTCTGGGGCTGCCCCTTGGGTAGCAGTGGCTCCTTGGGCTGCGGTTGCTCCTTGGGCTGTTGTGGTAGTAGCGGCTCCTCAGTTGGCAGCAGCTGCTCTGGTGGGTGCTGTTCACAGCCGTGGTGGCTCCTCTGTCTGGTAGGGGGATGCTTCTCACCCAGCTGCTGTTCCTCATACAGAGGGTGTGCTGATCATGAGGCTGCTGCTCTTCAGACGGGAGTGAGCTGCATGTGTGGCTGCTCCTCCTCGGATGGGGACAGGCCACTCACCCAGCTGCTGCTCGTCAGACAGGTGCAGGCTGTGCATGGCTCTGCTCCTCGGACCTGTGCGTGCTGTGCAGGGCTGCTGCTCCTTGGATGTGGGCGGTCTACTCGTGTGGCTGCTGCTCCTTGGACCATTGTGGGCTGCTGCTGCTCCTTGAATGGGGATGGGCTGCTTGCAGAACTGCTGCTCCTCAGATGTGGGCTGGCTGCTCACACAGCTGCTGCTCCTCGGATTGGGCAGGCTGCTCATGCAGCTGCTGCTGCTTGGACGAGGGCAAGATGCTTGCGCAGCTGCTGCTCCTCGGACTGGTGCAGGTTGCGGGTTATGTGCAACTGCTGCTCCTCAGATGGGGGCAGGCTGCACAGGGCTGCTGCTCCTCAGATGTAGGCAGACCTCTTGTGCAGCTGCTGCTCCTTGGACAGGTCAGGCTGTCAACCGCCATCTTGGATTCCTGGATTTAATTTTCTTTTGGTTGCCTGGTAGAGTTTGATGATCACCTTGATCTGATCAACAACTGGTTACTTATTTCATGTTTTCCCTTATTTCCATGGAGTAGTTCTTCCAAGTTCTCACCTGGAATCTCAGGTGTTTATCAGTGTACTTCCTTCTTAGACACTCTGAAGTCCAATTTTTGTGTCTCTAGCACAGTGATGGCTAACCTTCTGAGCTTGGCCTGCCAGCATTTTGAAAAACCCTAACTTAACTCTGGTGCCATGTCACATATAGAAATTTTTTGATATTTGCGACCATAGTAAAACAAAGACTTATATTTTTGATATTTATTTTATATATTTAAATGCCATTTAACAAAGAAAAATCAACCAAAAAAATGAGTTCACATGTCACTTCTGACACGCGTGTCATAGGTTCGCCATCATTGTTCTAGCACCATAACACTACTGAAGTTAATGCTTAGCTTTTTAACTTCTTAGAGGCTCATTTCTGCTTGGTTTTTCAGTCTCTAGGTATGATGGGTGCTATAATACCAGATGCCCCTTCAGGAATGAAAGATGATGTCCATAAGCTAAGTATCAGAAACCGTCTTCAATTGTCAGTCCTCTTTGGTGATTGTCTCTCCTGAAAAAAACTGTTTTCCCCAAGGTCCACCTCCAGCCTGCACCCAATTATTTCTTGACTTGGGAGTATAAATATGTGCCCCTGTGCAGCAATTCAGGACAACTTAAGAAGTTTTGTTCTAGCTCTAGAGATGCCTGTGGAGTCAATAGAGGATGAGCCTGCAATACAACTCTGCCTCCTTTTCCTTTCCACAGAGGTTGGTCCCAAAACATCCCCTAATGAGCCCGGTGCTTACTAATCTCTATCTGAGGGGACCCAACCTGCAATATTAGGTCTGTATACGCAAAAATTGAGAAATCATAAAATGCCTCAGGGGAAATTTTGCACAGACTATTAGGCACATTTCAATGCATTTCTCATGTCTTCAGGATCTTGGCCTCTTTGGAGCCATGGATGATTTGGTTGCTATCCAGTGCTTTCCAACAGTTGGCCTTTGTATTCTATCCAGCTTTTATAATTGTTCTCAGCGGGGGATTTATCTGATATTATTCACTCCATCATAGCTGGAAGCAGATCATGCTTACTATTTTAATTCTCAGAAGTCAGAAGAGAAATGAGGGAAACTGTTGTCGTGGACTTAATTCTCTTCAACAAAGAATAGCTGATTGGAGATGCAAGAATGATGAGAAACTGAGGAGAAAATGATGTGGCTGTGTTTGACTATGCAACAGTCAGGAAGAGGGTTACAGAGCCTAGCCAGATATGTGCACTGAACTTTAGAAATACAGAGTTCAAATCTTCCAAGGGCCAGTAAGTAAAAGTGAAGACTTATCAAAAGACATCTCAGAGTAAAAGGAAATTTCTACATTATAATGACAAAATAAATAAAGAGAAGCAAATCTAAAAAATAGACTGATATGTGGTTTGCTTTTTGGTATTACTTCTTGGAGTATAAATAATAAATCCTAGACAAGTTAATGATTTGGAAAATAGCAGCAACAACAGAGATGCTAATGGGCTGGGTGAAATATAATAAGTTGAGATTAAATAGGGATAATGAATTTACTCAGATTGTGAGAACCCAACCTCAGAAAGGCAGGTTGATAAAAAAAAAATCAGGTTTAGGTCGGAGCTCCTGGACGTGCACATGCTGACTGTGCCTGCTCGGCTGCGCCACTGAAGATTTTGAAACATGAATCCTTCATTCTTCTTGATTGCCCCTTAGGAATAGCTTCAGCTGCTCCAAAACTATATGGAAGTTTAGAGGCACGATGGCACTGGTGGAAGGCAACACACAGGAAACTATATGGCTCGAATGAAGAAAGATGGAGGAGAACAGTGTGGGAGAAGAATATGAAAATGATTGACTTGCACAACCACGAATACAACCTAGGGAGACAGAGCTTCACCTCGGCAATGAATGCTTTTGGTGACATGACCAACGAAGAATTCATGCAGGTGATGAATGGCCATCAAAACCAGAAGTGAAAGAAAAGGAGAGTTTTCCAGGAACCTTGTCTCACTGAAATCCCCGCAACTGTGGATTGGCGAAAAGAAGGCTATATAACCCCTGTGAAATACCAGGGTCACTGTGGTTCTTGTTGGGCATTTAGTGCAACGGGTGCCCTTGAGCGACAGATGTTCCGGAAAACTGTCAAACTTATCTCATTGAGTGAGCTGAACCTTGTGGACTGCTCTCAGGCTCAAGGCAATGAGGGCTGCAATGGTGGCCTAATGGATAATGCCTTCCAGTATGTGAAGTCCAACGGTGGCCTGGACTCAGAGGAGTCCTATCCATATCAAGTAAAGGTTGGACCCTGCAAATACAGGCCTGAGGACTCTGTTGCCAATGACACTGGCTTCATGGACATCCCTGAGCAGGAGACTGCCCTCATGAAGGCAACGGCAACCGTGGGGCCCATCTAGGTGGCTATAGATGCAAGCCATCTTAGCTTCCAGTTCTATGAAGATGGCATTTATTATGAGCGGCACTGCAGCAGCATGGATCTAGATCATGGCATTCTGGTAGTTGGCTATGGCTTTGAAGAAGAATAATCAAGTAACAATAAATATTGGATTGTCAAGAACAGCTGGGGTGAAGCTTGGGGCAAGAATGGCTACATAAAGATGGCCAAAGACCGGAGCAACCACTGTGGAATCGACACCATGGCCAGCTATCCTACTGTGTGAGATGATGGTGATAAAAAAAGACTTGATTGAAAACAGGATATCTAAAGGAGGAATTTTTATCTTAAAACTGACCACATTTTACTTAATGGGATACAACAGTTGAATCTTGAAGTTCGAAACTGTGATTTGAATTCTGTGATGTTTTATATTGGTTAAAATGTTACCACTTCTTTTTATAAGAATGTTTAAATTTTTACCTTTTAAAATAAAACTTAATTTTTATTATTAAAAAAAATCAGGTTTAGTAAGTGTTCATGTGAAGAACAAACAAACAAAACACCTTAAGCACTTAAGTTTACTTTAAACATAATCTGAATCAATAGTATGAATTTGCCATCAAAAATAATCTTAAATTATGTTAATAGAAGTATACTGTCTCAAGTGAGAGAGGTGAAGCAGTCCTGTAATCCTGTGCTTGTAATCTGACCTTTGACCCTAATTATCACATCTGAGGGAGACATTATCCCATTGGGGTGTGTTCAGAGCAAGGCATGCAGGATGGTGAAGAGAACAAATCACATGAGGTACGTCTGAAGAAAGGAAATGAGAAGAAGTAGGTGTGCTGTGGCAATTGTCTTTAAGTGCACTATCAGATGGAAGGGATTTCAATTTGTTCCCTTCACATCCTAAGGGACAGGTTGTTGGGAGACAGATTTAGGTTCAAATATATAAAGGAATTTTAAATGGCCGAAACCGGTTTGGCTCAGTGGATAGAGCGTCAGCCTGCGGACTGAAGGGTCCCAGGTTCGATTCCGGTCAAGGGCGTGTGCCTTGGTTGCGGGCATATCCCCAGTGGGAGATGTGCAGGAGGCAGCTGATGGATGTTTCTCTCATCGATGTTTCTAACTCTCTATCTCTCTCCCTTCCTCTCTGTAAAAAATCAATAAAATATATATATATATATATAAAAAGGAATTTTAAATGACCAGAACTGTTGGAAGACAGAATGGACTTCCTTAAAATTGTCTTCCTCACTGTTCAGGAGGGAATAGAGACTGAGGGTCATCAGTTGGGTGAAAGGTGGAGGAGAAAAAGAAATGTTTTGGTTAGCCCACATTGTTCAAAAAGTTTGAGCCACTATTACAGTTTGGGAGATTTTTACATAAAATCAGTTTTCAGGGTTCTGTTGAAAAATTAGATCTACCAATACTAGGTCCTCTTTTTTGCCTGCCAGCCAATCAACTGGAGCTAGTTTCCTCATTCTCTTTGCACCGGGCTGTGCTTTCCAGTTCCCCAAAGTCTTTCCTACTCACACCATCCATATTCTTGACTTGGCCAGCCTGATTCATTTCTAACAGGCACTGGAGTTTGAAACCCTGAATGTAGAGGAAACTCAACTATTAAATGAGGGCACAATCCCCACAGCCCTTTCTTTCTAATGGGAACTGCCCACCCAGCGCTCCTGATGCCAAGATGGCTGAGTTTTGTACCATGTTGCACCACCTTAGGCTGAGCAGTCAAGGTTGACATCTGATCCCAAGGTTGTCAATTCATAGGCTGACAGTGACATATAATTGGGCTTGGTATGGGAAAATGTGCAGAACCAATCAAATTTCTCTCTTGGCTTTAAAAATCTAAGAAATAAAGTATGAACCAGCAAGTTTGCAATGATTTTGATGCTAGGGAGAGGCTAAAAAGTCATGAAGGACCATGAACAAATAGAAAGTGTGAGGCAATTAAGAGGAGTTCATTTTGAGAGGGTGGGACATAACATGCAAACAGAGGCAGAGGTACCTTGAGAGAGAGAGAACATGTGGTCTGAGAGAGACTAATGAAATCACTGGTGTAGAGCTGTCTTGGTTCCTTATCATTTTTAGCTTTAGACCCAGTTCATGTGTATTCTTACAATTAATTCCATTATCTTGAGCTAAACTGAATGTTCTCTTGACCTTGAGTGTTCTCTTGTTAAGAAAAGCTGATCAGAGCCACTCTTAAGACCCCTGCTAACCTGAGAGTCTGTGGTTCTACAAATTGAGTTTAAGGGTTTAATTCCATGATACAAACTTCCCACCTCCCCACCCCACCATGGACAGATAACACACTATGGACTTACTCTCTTTTTACTTCTGCAACAAAGGTAGGCATATAATTTGAAAGGCATACACATGCAAGCATCTTAAGATCTAGTTTTATCTCATTATATTCCCAACAAGAAAAAAAGTCTGTAAGTAAAGCTACTTGCTTTCTTATATACATCTGTCAGCCCTAATCAAACAAATTTCTCTTAAGTGATAGAAAACTATTCAGATGATGTCATATTCTTGCGAGCCTGAAACATTTAACTTGTTAAGTGATTGTTATTACAAATTATTATAAAACTGTCCATCAGTTGTGGTGCGATTATTCTGGAAATGTAAGTTTTTAGGTTGCTATGATAAGGAATAATCTTTGTGGCATTTAAGGCTGCCTTCTTGCATCAGCGGTTTTGAGAAGTTACTATATGGGCTCCAAGGAGAAAAAAGAAAGATGTATATTATGACTCTTCGTAAAGTCACTGATTTGTCTTTTTAAAGTAACTGTTGTTGAAATGAGATGACAAAAAGCTCTAGGCTGTAGCTGCCTAAGGAAGGGAGTGAGGAAGTGTAAAGAAAATTTGCTACTGGGGAAAGCTGCCAACTATGATGGCGTCTCCCTGGCACCAGCCAAACAGTCTGAAACCAGTCTCTGAACAGTCATATAGATTGGGGGACACATAGAGACAAAACAGCTGGGTAGTTGACTAAACTTTCCACTTTGCAGCCAAGTATTTTGGCGTCATGGAGATTAAGACTTGACTGATCTCACTGGAAAATTGTTCAAGCCTTTGCTATACTCTGTTTTTGTAGACACTAGTTTAGCATTCCCAGGGAAAATAAGCTACACCTGTTCAGTCATTTCAAAAACAGCAGACAGGGCATTTATTGCCAATCAGTGAAACCAGCAATTGTTTCCCCAACCTCCATTTTTGTTAGAATTTCAAAGATTTCCTTTGTCAGAAAAAGATATCAGAAATTTCTAGCGATAAAGACAAATGAACAAGAAAAACTGTCAGAGTGTGTGCAAGTTTTATTGTTCTCTTTTCAAATCTATTTTTAAATTACATTCAGTGAAATACAGAATTTGCTCGTTGTGGTGTACAGTTTTAAGGGTCTGGATGACTGCATAGTATTGTATATCCACTGCCACAACCTGACGGGAGAGGTCTATCATCCTCCATGTTCCCTTTGTAGTCAGGCCTTTCCTCTACCTCACCCCTGGCAACCACTGATCTGTCCTCTGTCTCTATAGTTTTGTCTTTTCCAGAATGTTATATAAATAAAATCATACAATGCATAGCCTTTAGTTAATTAATTATTCATCCAACTATTACTTTTGCTAACGTTTTCACAGCTACACTATTCTGTGCAGAGAGGAAAAGCAAGGAAAATATTTTGGGCTGAAATATCTTAGGAGACAAGAATGAAGAAGTGGGAAGTTGATGTGCTCATCTGCAGAATTATTTTCATCAAAGCGAAGATTGTATTTTAAAGGTGGTAAGAAGGGATCACAAAGATTTATGCACATAAACAGCCTCTGTAAAACATTCAAGGAAGAGTCTCTGCAGCTAGCACTTGGCTATCTTTAACCAACTTTGAGATCTGACCCAGGGCTGGGTAATTAACATGAGTAATTAGCTCCTGTTTAGTTATGAGGGCATTTGTGATGGAAGTAGCTTCAGGCTTATGGAGAAAAGTGCAAATTAACTTTGAGTTGTGCTCCATAGAGGCCACCTTTATTATGCTTTATAAACATAGCAGCTGGATTAGCTCTTCATTCAGTTTGCTTTCCCTCATTATGATAATTGCCTTCTGAACAATGGCATATGTCAGTTTGATCCTCCTTACTTGGGGAACATGATTTGTTTGTACAAGTAAACTGCTGGCAGGGGGGCAGCTGGTGAGTCTAATAGTTGGGTCTTGAGATTAATATTAAGATTTAAAAATAGAGTTAGATTTGGTCTATTAGAGGTTCTTGGACAAATCACCATGCATTAGACTCTATGCTGCATGCATCCACATGCATATGATTACCCTAATTTTTCCGATGAGAAAATGAGTGCCTCAAGGAGTTCCTTCTAGCTTCTCTGCCCCCCCCCCCCCCCCCCCGTCCCCACACATTTGCCCCATGCTTGCAGACTCTGGATGGGTTTGCCCTTCAGGAGCTTTGGTTGATCCCACTAAATGGACACCATAGTGGCCAACTTCAATAAAATGGCCACATATTGGACAGCTTCACAGGAGTCACACATTATGTTTTGCCCAAATCCAGGAAACCTCCTCAACATTTCATAACCACCCTATGAAGTAGACTAAAGGCCCGGAAGCCAAGTTACTTCAGCTCCTTGGATCCCCCTTACAATGGCCACCCTACAAGCCTCTTCAACTGTTGTTTGCAAAGATGTTTAGGAAAGATTGCTTAGCCCTTTGCCTTCCTAACAAACAAGGAGTGCCCTCAACTCAGACTCCCTAGAGGAGACTTTGATCCCTCAAGACTCAGAGAAGTGAGTGAGCACCCACCTGTGCACCCAGCTGCCTGGAAGGGGCTCTCCTGAAACCCTCATTAGTTCCATTCAAAGGGTTATTTCAGGAGGCCTGTGCATGTGTGTGTGTGTGTGTGTATGTGGGGTGTGTGTGTGTGTGTGTGTGTGTGTGTGTCTGTGTGTTTAATACACTGGTGGAAAATGGGAAGGAAGGAAAGTACAAGAAAAGAGTAAAGACAGTCTAGACTGTTCCTTGGAAGAGTTTGCTGGGGAACAAAACCATAGACATCTCAAACAAGTTGATGACATAGATCCTTAAGATTTACACAAACCCATGGATTATATCCTGGTAGAAGTAAGTGGTAGAAGTAACCTGGCAGGAGATGAAAAACACAGGTTCTGGATTCAGATAATCATGGGTTCAGTTTTCAATTTTTACTTACTCTCTGTTTGACTTAGAGTAAGTTCCTTAACTTCGGTGAGCCTCAGTCTCTCCATTTGTAAAGTGGAGGATAACATTAACTCCCTCATAGGGTTATTATGATAAATAAGCTCATGCTACTAAAGCTGATTCACTGAAGACCATTTGACTCCAGAATACATGCTCTTAGGCTCTAGACAGGTACATATACTTTTTGTGTGTGTGGGTAATAAATATGTGATTGTGTGTGTGAAAGTATTTCTATTACCATGAGCTCAGCTGCAACAGAAATTAATTTAAGTTTTTTGGTGTTTTTTTTCAATTCTGAGGGTCTTGGGATAGAGCCAGTAGGTTGAATGTGGGCATGAAAGACTTTAAGGAAGTATTAATAAGTATTTAGAGTACAAATAGGCATTTGGCTTAATTGGGGAATTCCATCTACTGGGACTGAAGGGTGGTCTGTTGTAGCATTGTGATTAAGTAGTTCTACCAAACCTCAGGCAGCAAGGGGTGAGCATATAGTTATCTGAACTGAGAATGGAAGCCTGATTATGGAGGTAATACATGCCCTAGCACCAGTCAGCTATTATCTAGTGGGTTTATTTATGGTTAATCAAATGAGAGTGACAACCCAGAGAACCACCCTTTATGTAAATTCATGTGGGTAATGCGGTGTTATCAGACACCATTTGGGCACCTCATGTTCTACTGTGACACTGCAATAAAACAATATAACAACAAACAACATATGCATCTCCCCTAAACCAGCTCTACCCTACCAAAAATCTGAACTCTGGGCTTTCAATACTTGTTTATAAGAGATCTGCCAAGTGTTGATTAAAATTAACATGAAAAAATTCTCCAAGTAATATATGTTTATTGTAGCAAAAATGGAAAAATGTGGGTAGGTAAGTAAAAAGGAAATAGAGTAGTCACCTATAAGCCCTCTTCCTCTTTCCTGCAAGATAACCATTGTTAACATTTGGTGTGTATCACTTCAGGATTATTTAAGTGCAGGTACACAGCACGTGTAAAGACAGGCATATATTGATTTATAGAAATGGGATTGCTCTGTACAGTTTTTTACCTGAATTCTTCACATACTATATCATTATTGTTTTCCAAGTTATGCAATCTGTGAGATAACTGTATTTACAATAAGGGGGCGTTTGCTCCAACATTGGACATTTACAATGTCTTTACAAACTGTGGCCCTCCAAAGAGGCCTGGCCCCTGGGTCTACCCCCTGGGTATATTGTGAATTCAGGAGTTTGAATTGGCTATGGGTACCCCACATGCAAGAAATCGCCTTTCATAGACCCTAAATAAGAACCAGAGTACTGTGATTTTTTCATAAAAGTGAGCTGGAATAAGGAATGCTGCCTGACATCTTAATCAGCAGGGACCCTTTGCGATGCATGTGCATTTGCAATCCAAATAAGGCATTGAAACCTGAGCAGAGAGTGGGTGACAGCCTGTGAGGCTGGGAAATACTTCCTTGTCACTTTTTTGGCAAGGGAATGGATCTTGCCACAATCTTCTTCCCTCCATCATCCCATAAACCGGCAATATATCACTCTCTGTGGGTTTATGGCTGCCAGACCACCAGCCTGTGGGTATAAGACTTCAGTTCATTGCACCAGCAACTGCTATAATCCTCTATTCTTAAGAACTTTCGTGTTGGCTCAGATCAGTGAGTCTTGGTGTCTTGATTCTGACAGGAGCTTTCTTGAGGCAGAGAGAGGGGTTTGATGTCATTTGGAAAATTATATTAATGGAATTAACCATCATTTATTAACCAGCAAATGATAGAGATTTCAAAAGTTGTTACTAACAAATAAGGATGGACTATTTCTGAGATGTAGGTATTTTCTGTGCATGGGCCACGAAGTTTCAATCGCACTGTATGTGCGCGCCCGCATGTGGTATTTTGTAAAAGAGCCACACTCAAGGGGCCAAAGAGCCACATGTGGCTCACGAGCCGTGGTTTGCTGACCACTGTTCTAGGTGATTGGGAAGGTACCAGATCACAGTCAACCCCACTGTGGGCATTCATGTTCTCTCGTGCCATCTTGTTGTGTGCACAGGAATATTGGTGGAAAGTTATACTCTCTAGAACAGAGAAGGCCTAAGGGGGAAGGGATATATTGGGGAGGTTCATACACTCAAACCACAGAAAGGACAGCAGTGCAGGTGGGCTCCAGGTGGTCTCAGGTGCCATGGACTGTGACTGTTGCCTCTCTTGTCTTTACTGCTTTCCGAAGGCTTTCATTCTCTATATATGAACATTTCTGTAGCATCTGCCAGAAAGTGCCCTTGGGGATCAGAGTGGGGGTGTGTGTCTGACTGGCCTGATTTGGTTCACAGGTCCCTGGTGAGTGGGAGTGGGTACTATGATGGCAGCCCTTCTATGGCCTCATGGATGGAATGCAGGGGAGGTGCATCTAAAGGCAGAGAGTGTGTTTCTCAGAAGTGGGCAAATTTAAAAACTAGATACACTCAACCCTTCCCATCCAGTTTTATTTTGCAGTTCTTCCAGGCATAAGCCATCCTCACACTGGTCTCTCTTCCCACCCCCTCCACATCCCAGTACTCTGAACACCTCTGGTCACTTGCCTTTGTTTACACTGGATCCCAGGCACAAATGCGTCCTCTCTTCTGTACTTGTTCAAGTCCTGCTCATTACTTGAAAACTAAATCTCATCAGGAAGTTCTTCCCACCTATTCCAGCCTCTGTTTGAATTTTTTTTGGCCCAAAATTTTTAACAATAATCTGTCTGGTGTTCTCTTCACTCCCAGATTTCTTGAGTTGAATCTTATCTATCTCTACAGCTCTCCCTGCTCCTTCCAGGAAGAGGTGACCACCTATGCTATCTCTGTCTCCTCATTTTCTATGGACAAGTTTACTTAACTCTGGCTTCTAAGTCTTTCTCTTTACCTGAGTGCTTTTGCTAGATTCACCCATGGCATCCACACTACGCAATGGCTGCCTCTTAGTTTTTATTTTACTTGACCTTCAGAAGTATTTGACTCAGTTTACCACTATTTCACTCTTAAACCCTCTCTTCTCTTGAATTTCATGACACCATGCTCTCCTTATTTCTCCTCATTTTAGATGCTCCTACTCAGTCTTTTTTTAAATTGATTCCTTGTCTTCTACCTGACCAAGGTTCCTGCTTTCTTTCTGTCCACAGTTTCTCACTGCATAATCTTAATCATTTCCATGGTTTTATTTATCAACACATGCCATCAACTCTCACTTTTATACCTTTGCGTAGCTCTTCTGAACTCCTGACATATATATCATACTGTTTATTTGACATCTCTACTTACATGTCTCATAGACATCTCAAAGTTAACAAGTCTAAAAATCAATTATTTTACCTCTACCTCCACAATTTGGTTCTTCTGTAGGCTTCCCTATCTGAGTAAATGGCATCTCCATACACCCAGTCGCTTGTGCCAGAGTCTGGTTTGGCACTTTCTTCTTCCACATCACTCATATCCATCACCAAATAAACACCTCTAAAACATATGCTATGTTCATATATTTCACTCTAATGAATCTCATCTCTTCGTTCTACACCACCATTCCCTCTTATCTAGACTAATCTCTTAATTCATCTGTTTCCTCCCAAGTCACCCTTCCCAACACTTTCCCACTCACCAGCCAAGGATCTTTTTATGTTATTCCTCTGTTTCAACACTTTAATAGTGAGGTACTGCACTTCAAAAAATCCAGACTACAAAATTCAGACCTGATTAGATGCCTGCTTCCTTCTCCAGCCTTATTTGCATCCCTAGTCACATTGACAATCTTTGTGTTCTTATGCCTCTAAACTCCTTGATCTCAGGACTTTCCACAGACCTTTCCCATAATTCCTCTGTTAGGAAATTTTTTTTCCTCGCTCTTTACCTGTATCCTTGAGGTCACAGATTAGGTCACTCCTAAAAGAGGCCTTCCCAGATTTCCCCAAACTAAATTGAGCCTATGTATGATACTCTATCATAGTACTCATATTTTCCTACATAACATTTATTATTACAACTTTATTACTTGCATGATGTTACTTGAGTGATTGTGTTCCATTAAATGGTCTGTTTCATGAAGCCAGGAGCTCTGTGTTGGTCATCACTGTTTCCCCAGGAACAGGGTGTGTGCTCAATAAAAAAATACTGAATGAAGAAATGAACAATTAAATGTAACTAGATTTTAATATCCCTAAAGGACAGAGTAATTTCTCATTCTTTTCACCCTCAGGCAGAAGTTTAATAAATACTTGTTGACCTCAATAGTGTGTTGTGAAAAAAAAACAACACTCTAATACCAATAATAAGAAAGAAAATATAGCATTGTAAATGAATGTGATAGAATGAAAGTCAGGTATTTTTAATATAATTAGTCTTGGCAAATAAAGGATAGGATTATAGCCACCGATTGCCTGAATTTGTGAAATAGCAATGTGCCAAATAAAGTAAGTTTATTATAGTTTGAAATAGCAGATGAATTGGACATGCACATCTGGATATTTGTCATTTTTTGTAGATGTTTTATAGACAAAAACATCTATATTAATGGCCAAATCTTTCAACTTAACTAATGTGTTTTGGAGCCGTGTAAACAGTCACAGATTATTCTGAAATTATGTTTCTTGGGAGGTGGCCACATAAATAGATGGAGAAGGATATTTTAGTTCCAGAAAGATAATGGGCTAAGAAACTTGAAATCAGTCCCTCCTGCTGAACACATAGAAATTCTGGATACATTAACCCATAAAAATTGCAAATTGCATGAGAATCTGAAATGAGGAGGAGACTGAAAATGAGTAATATGTTCACGAACTGACCTTGGAGTTTAGATGTGTTTCTAGTAAAATGATGGACTTAGGTTTTAACACCCACTTGAGGGCAGAGACAAGATCTTGGAATCCTGGGAAGTATAAATCAAGACTTTTGAAGGGCTGAACTCTCAGTGGAAAGGAGGAATTAAAAGAAATCTGTCTCAGCAATGCGAGAAGACAAAGAGCTGTCTTAGCTTGAGTTTAGGGAAACAATATCACTAGAGAAAATTAAGCCCTGGGCATGCCCTTGGGTTTCAAGTCCAAAACATATCTTTCATCCACACAGAAAACATGGAAATATCTGCATGGCTCAGGAGACTCCAAGTGGAGAAAGGAACATAACAATGCATCCCACAGTGGATACCACTGGAAGGCCTGAGATCCTGAATCACCATGAAGTGACACTCCACCAACAGAGGCTTCACTGTATTTTCTCAGAAAATAGGCCCTGTTAAAGATGTGCTTATGAGTTAAAAATAATTAGAAAATGTATAATGTAATAATTCATTGTAAGCAAGAGTCAACAGACACAACAGTAAGATTCAAGTCCCATAAACTTGAGATAATAGAAAGCCAACCAGAGATAGAAGTATGCTAAAAGTATTTTAAAACATAATAAGAGGAATCAAACTCTGGAGGAAAGACCAAGGAACTATAATTAAAGAAGAGAAGGTTTGAAAAATAAATAAGCCTTCTTAGAAATGAGAGATGTACTCATTGAATGAAAAAACTCAATGGATTACACAACACATTAGCACACCTGAAGAGAGAATTACTGAACTAAAGATTAGAGATATTACATAAATGCAGGAGAGAGAGAGAGAAGATGGAAATTATGAAAGAGAGTTTAAGACAATAAAAAAAGTCCAATACAAATCTAATAAGAGTTATAGAAGGAAAAAATAGAAAGAAAGGATCAGAGAAAATGTTTGGAAAAAAAGGATGATAATTCTGAACTGATTAAAGACGCTCAAATTGAAGAATCCTAAGAAATCCCAAGCTGGGTAAGTATAAAAAAATTCTGCATTTAGAAACTTCCTAGTGAAACTATTTAAACATTAAATGAAAAAAGACAATCTGCAAAGTGAGGAGGGATAAGAGACCACAAAGTATCAATGATTAGGATGATAGCAAAGTTCCCATTTCTAACAGTAAAGATCAGAAGATAATAGAATATCTTATTAGAGTTATATTACTCAAGAATAAGGAAAAATCAAGGCAGTTTTAGTTAACAAATAACTTAGAGAGTTTGCCACTCACAGACATTAAAAGAATTACCAAAAAATGTATCTAAGTAAGAAGGAAGTTGGACTCTTACTACTTTGTCTAAGGAGTAATATATATGTTACTATCATCTAGTCTGAAGGAGCGTCTAAGAATACACTGGATATTCAAGGACGCTCTAAGCATGGCCTAATCTGGGTACTAAAGCCAAGATACTTTTATGCAGGTGCGAGGTCGCCACAAGCCTTACACTAGGGAGACATGCCCTTCTGTAGCCAAACTATGATTGATGTAACTATTGGCATGAAGCCCACTTTGTCTAAGGAGTAATATATAGGTTACTATCATCTAGTCTGAAGGAGTGTGAAGAAGATGAAGCTGGAACAAGACAGAGCTGAGAGCTGGTACTGCTATGATGTAAGGCGAAGAGCTCATAGAAAGCTCAGATATAGCTACCATATTAACCAACTATAGTGTGCTAGGCAGGAGAGACAGGAGAAGCTGCTGAGCCAGAGAGGCTAATGAGGCTGTAGCTCTAAGAGAGAGCTCAGGTACTGCTACAATGTAAGGCAGTGAGTTTAGAGGGAGTGTGCAGCTGCTCAGATAATAACTGTGGGTACAGAGATTAATGCTGCTTTGTAGGAGAGATATGTATTTACCAGCTGGTGTATGGCTCCCTATATGGAATTGCTGTGAAGGACTGTCTTGTCTGATGGCCATGTGGCCATTGGCTTCTGCAATAAAGACTGATTCTTATACACCCATAACTTCTCATGGCTTCTCAGTCTAAGACCCAGCATCCTAGGAGGTCCAGCCCCAGGCAGGGGGGCTCAGACCCAATACCTGTAACTAGTGAGCTGAGGATAAAGGAGCAACTTGGACTAAGTTCCCAATAGTTAGTACAGGGTTCAAACAGGAAGCAGCCCTGGCATAGTCGGGAAGAATTTAGAAGAATACATGGACTCAGAGCAACACAGACCGGCAAAGCCTAGTAGTGCTCCTACTGTGCTCTGACAGGAAGGAAGTAGGATATAAGAAGCAATATTGAGCAAATAAACCAGAAAATATGTGGGCAGGTCTAAACAGGTACTGTGTAAAAGAACAACAACAATAATGACTTATTAGGGGGTCTAACAACAAGATGAATTGAAATAGTAGATCATAGTAACGGGTAAGATTGGATAAGGAGGCAAGAGTTAAGGGATTTTAAAATTCTTGTATTGTTCCATGGAGATTAAGACTATAACTTAACATTAGATCTTGTTAAATCAATATGACTGTTGAGATTTTAAGAGTAAACACCACCATAGTAAAATTAGATATGTAACTTCTAAACCACTGTTGGGAAGAAAGAGGAATAATGAAAATCTGATTACTTCAAGAGAAAACAAGCAAAGAGAATAAGAAAAAAAGGGAAATCATGGTAAATAAAAAGTATAAAATATCATCTATACTAATAAAAAGGTAATATGCTAATTAGACTGGGAGACCTTCCAGATGTCCTTCTGGACAAAGCCATGGTGGCGGGGCCAAGGCAGAGGTGGTTAGGGGCAATCAGGCCAGGAGGGGCAAGAAGTTGGGGGTGATTAGGCAGGCAGGGGGGAAGTTGGGGGCAAGCAGGCTGGCAGGAGGGACCAGTTGGGGGCAAGCAGGCCGGCAGGTGGGGGGCAATTGGGGGTGAGCAGGCCAGTGGAGGGGCAGTTGGGGGTTAGAAGGCTGGCAGGGAGTGGCAGTTGGGGGTGATCAGGCTGGCAAGGGGGGGCAGTAGGGGGTGAGCAGGCCAGCAGGCAGAGTGGTTAGGGGCAATCAAGCAGGCAGGCAGGTGAGCAGTTAGGAGCCAGTGGTCCTGGATTGCGAGAGGGATGTTCAACTGCTGGTTTAGGCCTGATCTCACTGGCAGTTGGACATCCCCCGAGGGGTCCCAGATTGGAGAGGGTGCAGGCCAGGCTGAGGAATTCCCCCCAACACACACACACGAATTTCATGCACTGGGCCACTAGTAATGAAATAAATTCAAATACATCACTAATCACAATACATTTAAACAGATTAAATTAGCAGATTGTTTTTTCATTATTTTGGGGAGATGATGGCTTAACCTCATCATTTTTATTCCTTTTAAATCAGCTCTACTGAGGTGTAAATTACATACAGTAAATTTACAAAGTTATTAGTATACATTTTGATGAATTTTAAGTTTCCTATTGTGCAACTATCAAAGTCACAAAACAGAATATGACCATTACCATTAAAATGTCCTTTTTGCCCACTTTCAGTCAATCCTCTCCTTGCATTCTATTCACCTCTGGTAACTACTGACCTACTTGTAGTAACTATAGTTTTATTTTTCTAGAATTTTATATAAATAGAATTACAAGGCATGAACTGCTTTGGGGGGGGGGGGTTTGCCTTGTTTCACTTAGCATGACACTGTCTGAGATGTGTCCATATGTTGTGTGCATCAGTAGTTTATTCCTTTTTTATTGGTGAGAGGTATCAGCTTTTTTATTCATTTACCAGTTGATTGACATTTGTCAGTTGATGAACATTTGGATTTTTTTAGTTTTTAGCTACTATGAGTAAAGCTGCAGTGAACATTATAAAAAGTCTTTGTGTTTTCATTTCTAGCGGGCTAATATCTAGGAATGATAATCCTGGGTTGCAAGGTAAGTTTTTGTTTAATTTACAATAAACTGCCAAAATATTTTCCAAAGTAGCTATACCATCCTGTATTTCATCACTGGTGTCTGAGAATCCCAATTCTCCCATATCTTTACCAGCACTTGATATACTCCCATGACAAGTTACCACAAATTTAAGGCTTAAACAACACAAATTTATTAGTTTAGAAGGCTCACTGGAGGATCCATTTATTTGCTGCAAATTGTCTTCTGGCCCTCTTCCTCTGTCTTTAAGACTATCAATGGTCTGTCAATCCTTATCACATCACATTTATAACTCATCTTCCACCATTACATCTCTGTTTGACCACAACAGAGAACGATTCTCAATTTTTAAAGAATAATATAATTACATTGGGCCCACCAGAAAATCTAGAATAATCTCCCCATCTTAGCATCTGAACCCTTAATTGTACTTGCAAAGCCCCTCTTTTAACTGGAACCCAAGTTCAGCTGCCTGGCACTATGAAACCCAAACTTGAGAGACAAGGGCCTGTAAGAGGAAAGTGATTTATTCAGGTGTTGGCAGCATGAGAAGATGGCAGGCTCATGACTCAAAGAGGTTTTTATAAGAAGGGAGAGGGGAAACAGAAAAAAGAGATCCAGGGGAGGGAATTGAAAAGTTCTCTATATGTAGACTGGCATAGTCAATTCTGGCAATGACCTTGAAACTGGTCAAGTGATGGCCTGGTATGTTTTATTAAATCTCTCCCTAAGTACTTCATACATTTTGATGCCACTATGAATAGTATTGTTTGTCAATTTCAAACTGTTTAGTTCTTATATTTTGTATCTTGATCTTTAATTCTGACACTTCGTTAAAATTATTATTTATAGCAGATTTTTTTGTAGATTCCTTAGGTTTTTCTACATAGATAATCATATTATCTATATGCATTTTATTTTTGTTGTTGCTTAATTTCCTTGGCTAGATACCCCAATGAATATTAAATGGAGATAGTATGAGTGAACATTCTTGTCTTGTTCCCAATCATTGATTTTTCTATCATTAAATGTGATATTAGGTTCAGGTTTCCATACATGCCCTTTAGCTGGTTGATAAAGTTTGTGTAGAATGAATACTATTTATTTCTTGAAAATGTACTAGAATTCACTAGTGAATCCATCTGGGCCTGGAGCTAACTAGCTTGCTTGCCTTCTTCCCTCCTTCCCTTCCCTCCTTCCCTTCCCTCCTCCCCTCCCCTCCCCTTCTGTGCCCTCCCCTCCCCTCCCTCCCTCCCTCCCTCCCTCCCTCTCTCCCTTCCTCCCTCCCTCCCTTCCTTTCTTTCCCTTTCATCCCTCCTTCCACTCTCTCTAAAAAAAAAAAAAAAAAAAAATCAATGACTGAAGTTTAGAGTCTGAGTATTCTGAAGTTAGTTCCCAGGATTCTTATACAAACAGGCTATTTAAAATTGTTTATAATATTTTCTTATTTTATCCTTAATAATGCTATATCTGTAGTGATAGCTTCTCTTTAATTTATGTCATTGGTAATTTGTCTTTTTTTATTTTTTACTTTCCCCTCTAATCAGTATAGCTAAATGCTTACCAGATTAACAATCTTTCCAAATAACCAACTTTTGGCTTTATTGATTTTTATTTTATTTTAAAGTTTCCTTTTTATTTCTATTTCATTGATGTCTGCTGTTACTTTTATTATTTCTTTCCTTTTGTTTACTTTGGTTTTAATTTGCTCCTGTTTTTGCTTTCTTAAGTTGGATACATAGTTAATTAATTTGAGACTTTTATTTTCTAATATAAACATTTAATGCTACTAATTTTCCTCTAGGCACTGCTTTGGCTATATTCTATAAATGTTGCTTTGTTGCATTTTCATTTTCATTCAGTTAAAAATGCTTTTTCTTTGACTTACGGGTTATTTAATAGTGTTTTCTTAAAAATTTGAATATTTGATAATATTCTAAATATATTTTTGTTATTTATTTATTGTAATGTGAACAAGTATATTATGTTCAAATAAGGTAGTTTGTATAATTCCAATTCTTCTAAATTTATTGAGACTTGTGATATTGTTTACCTTGGTGAATGGTCTCTGTGCCCTTTAAAGACATGTAGTCCTATTGTTGTTGTGTGGATCTAAGTGATCAATTAATCACTTATAAATGTTCATTTAGGTCAAGTTGGTTGATAGTGTTTTCAAGTTTTCTAGATAATTACTGATTTTCTATTTGTTCTAGCAGTTACTAAGAAAGGAGTGTTGAAATTTCCAACTGCAATTGAGTACTTGTCCATTTTTCCTTTAACTTCTACTAGTTTTTGCTTCATGTATTTTGAATCTCTCTCTGCTAATGAGTGCATTTACATTTAGTTTTATTATATTCTCATGATGAATTGACTTCTTTATAATTATGAAATGGCCCTCTTTATCTCATATAATTTCTGATAATATTTCTTTCTCTGCAATCTATTCTGTTTGATAATAACAAAGCCATTTCAGCTTTACTCTTGATTATTGTTTGCATGAAATATCTTTTTTATCATTTTTAAGCTACCCATGTCTGCAAATAAAATGGATTTCTTGTAAAAAACATGTGATTGAGTCTTGCATTTTCCCACAAAATGACAATCTCTGCCTTTCAACTGCAATGTTAGACATATATATTTAATATATTTAATTATGTCATTGGATTTTAAACCTGTCATCTTGCTATCTCTTTTCAGTTTGTTCCATCTTTTCTATGTTTCTATTTTTCTCTTTATCTGCCTTCCTGTGAACTATTTTTAATGATTGCATCTTATCTTCATTATTGACTTACTATTTGTGGGAAACTGTTTATTGCCTTCACTATCTGATAAACATAGACAGAGAACTCCCCAACCCCCCCCCCCCCCCACACCCAAGGCTGGGTGCCTTTGAAGCCCTAGCAAAGCTCGGAGCTAGGCGCCACCTCTATTTGTCCAGACAGTGGTAGCTGAAACTACTCCCCCATTTATTATTATGTAAATCCTTGCTGATGGGCTAGTCTGCTTGTTACTAGGGGTTCACCTGCCTAAGGGCTATGCTATGGGTGCATCCCAGATCAATAAAAGCTTGGTGAGGCCTGAGCACGGAGGAAGTCCTTCGGGACTTGCCGCCTGGTCCCCCAATATTGCAAAATTATCTCGTCTCTTTTTCTCTCATTTGTTGTGTGGCTCCTCTTTCAGATACTGAACCCTACTCCACGCGGGACGTGGAAGGAAACACTCAACATCTGGCTCCCGACGGGTAATCTGGAAGTGCAGGTCTCGCTGGAGTGAGAAAAGGAAGTTTTCACCGAAAAGGTGTGGAAAACTCACCGAAAAAAGGTGAGGGGGATTCTACCGCAGGCAATGCCCAGGATCAACTACAGAAGCCCGGGTCTGTAAGTACACTGGGAACGTTTTCTTAACCAGGCTAACAAACGGGGCAGGATTTGGCTTTAAAAAAGTAGATTTGGCTTTAAAAAGGTATATTTGGCTTTTAAAAACTAAGAAACTTTATTATAGACTTTTGATTTGCATGTTTAAAGTGTTAAAATTTTAGAAGGTAATCTTTTACAGTTTTTGCATGTTATAGTAGAACATAACCTTTGTTTTTCTTGAAAAAGGTACTCTTTTAGATCAGGCTGAAAAAAAGAGTGCCATGGTCATCTTAATGTGTTTTCTTATCCAAATTAAAATCTTAATTTGTATTTGGAATCTATCTGTAATAAGAAATGAAACCCCGCTGCTGAATCTCTCTCTGGTTCGGAAAGATTCAAAGGTGGCAGGAGAGCGCAGAGCTATAAGCTCTCCCGCAATGAGATTACTTAATGTTCTGTTTAAAAACTACCTGAGAACATGTTGGGAAGTGCAAAGTCTAGCCAATGTCACCTTGGGTGCTAGCTATTACTTTGGAAAGCGAAAAAGGAAAAGAAAGACAAACAAAAAAAACTTTAAAATCTGTTTTCCTATTAAGCATGACTTTGGGAACAAATATGCCATTTGAGTCATTTGCTGAAACTTCCCCCAAAGCAGGATGTGGTGGAAAGGAAAAGGGAGCACATGGCGATCCAATATGGACGCCTCCTCTAATTTAAAGTCTCCTTCTCGTAATTGAAAAGTTTTACAAAAATTTAAAATGCGTCTGGGTTTTCTGTTCATGTGTAAAGAGAAAACTTGATTTGGAACTAATTCATGCTCGTTCCGATTTTGGACATTTAGATAGAGTTTTGAGCTGGAATTTCTTTACAAATGTGCAGAATAAAACCCAAGACTGATTATTTCCTAAAGAAAATGGCGAATTTGACCCAGGGTAGAAATTCTAGCAACAAGATTGGTATTTTTCTATAATAATGTTAATGAAGCCTATTCCAAAGCTAACTTTAAGACCTCTACAAGGAAAATCTGTAAAATTGTCTCTGTTACAAAAATTTGCTAAATTAATTGCCTTAAAATAATTGAATTTGAATCTCAAAAATTATTAAAATCTCTAATTATAAAAATCTAAGTAGCCCAGTAAAAAACCGGCCCTTTGTTTATTGAAAAGGCTGGCCAAAACATTTCTAATGAGAAAAGGGGCTAGTTGCTTCCCGCCTGTAGCAAATTCTTAAAGAATGTGGTCAATTTACATCTGATTGGTCCAGGGTAGGCCAAACCTGTTCTTCCAGGGAAAACAGCCCCCCCCCCCCCCCACTTCCTCACCCAGGCAAATTTTGAAACTTCCCACTGGCAAGCAAGGGTCAGGAAACAATGTAGCTACAACCTTGTTTCTTGACCTTCCCCAGAGGAAAAAATTATGGTCCTTTTAAAATCAAAGGCTGGGCCAGGCCTGCCTTGCCAGCCTCAAGTGTGGTTTTCCAAAGCTGCTGGGAAATTTAAGACCTTGGAGTTTATACCTAGGTATCTTGAAGTGACATAATACTGAATTAAATGAGATCTGAGTATGCCTCATATAAAATCTAGAGGACAGTATTAAATCTGTTGGTTGATTATGTCTTGCATTTTTAAAGTTTAGTCTTAATGTTACTGATTGAGAAATACTGAATATTTGACTTGCCAGCTAAGAGTTTAAGATTCGGATTGAATTGGGAAAAATTGTATAATTATAATAGCTAAATGCTTAAAAAAATATTTTATTTTTGAGAAAATTTTTGTTTTCTCTGAAATAATTAGAATTCAAAATATGTTGCTTATTGATCTGATTTAAAAAAGAGGATTAATTTTTAAGATCTCAACTGAAATTTTTAATACAAAAACCAGTTTAAATTTGATTAATATTCTTTAAGATAATTATAAAGGGTATAAACAGCTAATGAGATTTCGGTTTGTCTACAATATAATGTTGGTTATCTATCTTTTAGGGGTTTTGGTTTGCTCTGTCAAAGAACAGTGTAGACAGCCGCCCCTTTGAGCTGTGTGACTTGGCAGCAGCCATGTTGGACGCATGGCTTACCACGCCCCTGGGGGCCGCCATCTTGAAACAACAAAGGCCCCACCCTCTGATTTAGCCAATCACAAAAGGAATGTCTGCTCACTGAGGCAGGATGGGATTTCAGGGGTGGAGTTTTAAGGCAGAGTTTTACTGCGGAAATGCAGATGGGGCAGAAGTGTGCTTGCCTCTCAGATTTATTTAATACTATTTTTAAGAAGATATTTTTAATGCTTAATAAATTAGCAATCATGGTCTTAATATAATTTCAGTGGTATGATAGACCAATGTTTTAAGCAGTTGGCTTTATAAGGGCCGACAATAGAACTCATATTTCTTAAAAGGCTTGTAGATACATTTTTAAAAGATATCTTAAATTCTCAGTAGAACCACAGTTATGCATATATCATAAACAAATTAAGAGTAATTGATTCCATGGTCAAGACTAGATCCTATTATGTTGAGAACTGTTTAAAAAGTGTTGAAAATGTTTTAATTAGATATGTATTTGGAAGTTTTTCCCGAGTGCAATATTTCAAAATATAATATGCTTGGTTTCATAAGGAATTTCTGCCAAATAAAAGAAAGAATTGATTTATTAGTAGCAAAGTCTTTATTTAAACTAGCAATGTCTTTTATTTAAAAGCTCCTCACCGCTGCATTTTAAATTAGGCTGGAAGTGAAGCAGTGTTTGCATCTCGTGTATCAAAATAAAACTTTACGAAATTTACTAATCTTTGTAAGCAATTGAATCCTAGTAAAGTAAAATTCTTCTAAAAAGTTACTGAAGGCTTCCCATGATCCCTCTGTATATGCAAATAAGCCAAAGGGTATACTCTTTAAAAATATAATTGCTAACATTTACAGATTGTTGTTAAAATACTAAATCTGACAATAATTAGTCACCATAAATGAAAAATCACTTGAAATATATAGCTTTGCGACAGTATTTGTTAAAATCTCAAAAGGCAACCATGTTCCTTACATTTGTTGCTTGTGTGAGAAAGAAAACTGTCGGGAAGGAAATAGAAAGAGGTTTCCTTCAGATGTCTAACTAACTAAAATTAAAAATCAATATATTGGGCCTCATAAGCTAAATTAAATAATTTGTGTTTTGCCTCCTTAAACAAATTTTATGTAAATTTACTTAAAGACTAATACCAGAAATTTAATTAATGTCATTTAATGTCCATAAATTAGGACAAGTAAAGTTAAAAGAATAAATGTTATTTCAAACTGACTTAAATTAGCAAATTGGGCTAAGTGGATATTCAGGGGAACTTAGCTGTCACCTATTAAAATATACACTACTACAATTTTTAAATAAGACCTCCATCATTATACCAAAAAATACTAGGCAGGAACCAATTCCTGGAGCTTTAACTGTTTTTACTGATGGGTCATCTAATGGGAAAGTTGCCTATCATACTATAAATTCTGACCGAGTCATACTGACCAGTCATACTTCTGTGCAAAGAATTGAGTTAGAAGCTATTAAGGCTGTGTTGCAAGATTTCCAACAGCCTGTTAACATAATTTCTGATTCCTCTTATGCTTCGGGCCTAGTAAATAGAATTGAAACTGCATGGTTGCAATGGCTTAGTGACCAAAGTTTATTCTTACTATTTAAGCAAGTTCAACAGATTGTGCAGCAGACAACATACCCTTTTTATATCACCCACATCAGGGCTCACAGCATATTACCTGGCCCATTAACTAAGGGAAATGCACATGCTGATCAATTGGTTGCTTTATTAAAAGAGGCTTCAGAGTCTCATCAGCTTTTAAAAATCCCAACTTGAAAAACAAAAAAGGGGGATGATGGAGAAATCACCTGTGGGTAGGCTGCATCAAGCCTTAATTACTCTAAATTTTTTCACTTGTGATGATGTTGAAAAGACACCTATGGAGCTACATTGGTGTCAGAATAAAACAAAAGAAAATGGTCTAGTTAAATGGAAGGATCCCGAATCTGGTTTATGGAAGGGACCTGACCCATTATTAACCTTTGGCAGAGGGTACGCTTGTATATTCCCAGAGAATTTTTCCAAACCCGTATGGATTCCTGCTAGAAATATTAAACCGCATCAGGAATCTAGCCAGACTGAAGATCCTGCGCCTGGAGCCATAACATGTAGCTGTAAACAATCAACTATCTCAGCCACAGAGAGCAGCGACTCCAAGCAGTCCACTGAAGATGAGGAACAGGAGGAAGACAAACCAGACAACCAACAGCCCAGAGACCACCTGGGGCACGGTAAAGTGAAGTATGGTAACAATTAATTCAGGTAAAAACTATAGTTTCATACTGGTCTTAGAAGGCACATTTATCCTTTACCTGAGAAGGACAGCACAGCTATCCCAAAGTCAGAAGGCTCCAGTTAGCATGTCAACTCAGTGCTCTGGAGACCCAAAACTGTAATTTAGATAGCATGCTGTCTCTGCTTCTGTAAATTGCTTTTTTTTTGCTAACTAGGTTCCTCATTCCAAACCTTGAGATAGCCAGTTTAAAATTAAGTTGTCATGACCTAGAGCAAAGAATATTCTTACATGGTATTATTCTACAAGTTTCATTAATAATTTTTGATGCTTTACAACAGTATATTGTGCATTTATCCCAAACAAATTTACAAATGAATTTGAATGTTTTACATGAAGGGATTTATTCCTTTCCACTGTGTGGAGGGCCTCCTGGGGAAGGCACTTAAGCATTCTGTATTGACCTATCTTGACTTTTTTTGCCAAGAGGAATCCAATTGCCTACAGCTGTTACCTGAGCTCTGTTCAAGCTGGGATCATGAAAAGCTGGTACCATGGATCTGTCTCTTGCCCAATGGCGTAAGCTGGGCCCTCTCTGAAGAAGAAACCTGGGTTCCCTATGATCAATGCTGGGACCCTGCCAGCAGGCGAGGGGATCCAAAGGCAGTTGCTGGGCATGGAAGCCAGAGGGACATAGGTTAACAAGGAGACAGAACTGAACCTCACATCACCCTACTTGGCCCAGAGATGGTTGGTAGTCAAAGACGGGTAAGACCCCACAGGGTGGGGCAACCTAAGACAGGCACAGCCGGGGGGCCAGTAGGAGAAAACTTGGGGTGCAACAAAGGTGGGTCACAGACCCCCCCAATTGTGCACGGGCTTGAACACTCGCCCCTTCTGAGGAAGGTCTCCTGTCCCCATGGCTGCTTCTTGCTTCCCATGCTCAGCCCAGATCAGGAACCAAATAACAGAAGAGATTTGGTCCAGCTGAAATCAGAATCCAGATAAACGGAGGCTTGGCTAACAGACCCTATGTCTAAATCTAGCCTAACAACAGGAATGCTCAGATCCTTCACAAGGATGTAAAGTGATCCTTTTCATTAATATTTACAGTGTAAATTAAGATTATTGTTAAAATATTAAATTTGACAGAAAAATAGTTTTCAAATTAATTAAAGTCAAGTTTTCAAATTAATTAAATTTAGCTAATTTGAAATAAGTAATTATTCAAAAATTATTAACAAAAATTTTCATGGTAAACATGCTATGAACCTAAAGCATGTTCAGGTTCATTTTTTTGCGTGCAAAAAAATTAATATTTAAAGCTATCTAGGCGGCATTATAAAATTTCCAAGAAGTCTCCTAATTATATCAAAAAAAGGGGGGATAGTGGAAAAATATAGTGGAAAAATACCATGTAAGGAAAAATATCCTGTAACTAAATTACATTTAGAGAAAAAATTTTTTCGTTTATAATGCTAATAGTGAGACACCCAGAAAAAACACACATTATGCCAGGGTAAGCCAGGGAAAGATCATTTTAAAGAAAAGACCCCAAGTAAGGTTTTTGTTTTCCTTTAACCTTTGGTCGATAATATGTTTGTATACTTTCAGAGAACAGCTACAAGACCATGTGGATTCCTGTAACAATGGATCACAGAAAGCCAGCCACAAAGACAGAAGAGACAGTTCAGAGATGAAGATGGTGGAAGACGCCTTGCCATGCTAGCAGTCAGCAGCTGTGCGTCGCTGCAGGTTGACCAGGACCAGACCAGAAAGGACCGGACTTGCATTTTCCACCATCCAGAACCAACATTTCATTGCTGGCATGTACACATGAACTTTTGGACATTGAAACATGGACTCAGAACTTTTGGACATTGAAATTGGGACTTGATAATTTTTTAAAGAAAAAATAAGGGGGAGATGTGGGAAACTGTTTATTGCCTTCACTATCTGATAAGCATAGACAGAGAACTCCCCCAAACCACCCCCCCCCCCACCCAAGGCTGGGTGCCTTTGAAGCCCTAGCAAAGCTCGGAGCTAGGCGCCACCTCTATTTGTCCAGACAGTGGTAGCTGAAACTACTCCCCCATTTATTATTATGTAAATCCTTGCTGATGGGCTAGTCTGCTTGTTACTAGGGGTTCACCTGCCTAAGGGCTATGCTATGGGTGCATCCCAGATCAATAAAAGCTTGGTGAGGCCTGAGCACGGAGGAAGTCCTTCGGGACTTGCCGCCTGGTCCCCCAATATTGCAAAATTATCTCGTGTCTTTTTCTCTCATTTGTTGTGCGGCTCCTCTTTCAGATACCGAACCCTACTCCACGCGGGACGTGGAAGGAAACACTCAACACTATTAAGCCTCTTTTTTTAGTGGTTGATCTAAAGTTTCTAATGTGCATCATCTATATATATAAAAGTCTAAGCAACCAAATGACCGGTCACTATGATGCGCACTGACCACCAGAAGGCAGACACTCAATGCAGGAGCTCCCACAGCCAACCTCCCATGGCCCTTTCCCCCTGCCAGCCCCCCCTCCCCCTGGCCAGCTGGCCTGATGGCCCCAATCAGGGCAGCCAAGCTCCTGTGGCCCCTCCCCCCTGCCCACCAACCTCCCACAGCCCCTGTGCCCAACAGCCAACCTCCCGTGGCCCCAATTGGCCCCAATCGCTGGCCAGGTCAAGGGACCCCACCCGTGCGCGAGTTCGTGCACCAGGCCCCTAGTTAATTTATAAATGTCTATCTTCAAATAATATTAAATCACTCTACATATGGGTGGAAACTTTATAATATTACACTTACATTTCCCCTTTCCATCCTTTATGCTATTGTTGCCCTAACATTATCTACATCTATAATAATAAAAGCATAATATGCTAATTAAACCAGACGTCCTTCCAGACATCATCCCACATGACCTTCCGGACCAAGCAGGGGCTGCGAGGGCCGAGCCCCTTGCACAAATTTTGTGCATCAGACCTCTAGTATGTCATAAAACACACAATATACTGTTAATATTTTTACTTTATTTAGTCAATTAATCAATTAAAGAAATTTTAAAAATGAGAAAAAGCCTTTTATATTTACTAATCTATTTACCATTATGGCTCACTTTATTTCCTTTACATCCAAATTGTCATCTGGTATCCTTTTTCTTCTGCCTAAAGAAGGTCCTTTGATACCTCTGCAGTGCAGGTGTTTTGGCAATGAATTCTGTCAGCTTTTGCTTGTCTTAAATGAGAATAAATGCAATGAAAAATGAGAGTGAAAAAGTAAATACAAATTTTTTATTAATTGTGACACATTTAAATGTATTTTACTAATAGTTATAATATAAATGCTCTATAAATTTTTAAAATCCTGTTTTATGCTGTTTAATAGAAATATACCTAAAACATAATGACATAGAAATGTTCATAGTAAAGTCAGATACTAATTAAATTGCTAAAACCATATTAATAACAGATAAGATACACTTTAAGGCAAAAAGCATTATTAGGAGTAAAGAGGTTTGTTTTAATGAAAAAAGGAAATTTTAGCACAACACATATTCTGAACTTTTAAGTACCTTATAACTTAGCCTAAAATAATATAAATACAAGATGGTTAGAATTATAAGGAGATAGTCACAAACTTACAACTTTGGTAGGAGATTTTAATACCCTTTCCCTAGATAGATAAAATAGGCAAAAATTTTAATGATATAGGGATTTAAATAGTATAGTGACAAAGGTGATGTATTGGAGATATCTATCTACATATCTACACAGATACAGAACCTCACACACGATAATTAGAATATATACATTCTTTCACTCACACATATAATTTTTACAAACAGAGAAAAATCTCAAAAATATTAAACATTTAATATATTATAGCCCATGTTCTCTACATAAAAAAGAAAAAAATAAATACCACAAGAAAACAATAAAATAAAAACCGATATTGATAAATTTTAAAATTTACTTCTAAATAATTAATGGTAAAAAGAATTATAATAAAATATAGAAAATTAAATTAACCAAACTTACAGGATATAGCTAAAATAATTTAAAATATAAATCCATACCTTTAAATGAATATAATACAAATGGAGAATTATAGTTATTAGGAGAAAGAGCAATATATCAGAAAGATGGAATTACTAAGAGAAGAAATAATCAAAATGAGGACATAAATGAACAAAATAGAAAATAAAGATAAAATAAAAAGATTAATAAATCTAATAGCTGGTTCTTTAAGACTAATAGAATAAATAAATCTCTGGCAAGTTTTAGCTAGAAAAAAAAGACATAATATCCATATACCTGACATTTTAGAATTATTAAGCAAATCCTATGAACAAAAATACGATGACTGAGAATAAACATACAATTTCCTACAAAAATATAACTTACAAAAATCTACTTAATAATAGATAGAAAACCTAACGATTCTACAATCCATAAAGAAAATGAATTTGAAGTTAAATATTTGCTACCTTTACACAAACAAAACCCCATGAGTTATACCACACTCTGAGGGACAAATACAATTAATTACATGCCAGTTGTTCACAGGCTATAGGAAAAAAGAAAAAGAGTCCCTATAACTCATTTTATAAGATTAGCATAGTCTTGATACCAAAACTCAGAGACGAATAAGATAAAGGAAAATCATTGTATGATCTCACTTATGAATATTGATACAGAATTCTAAATAAAATATTAGCAAAATATACCAAGCTATACACAAAATACATTATTACCAAATTCTGGGATTTTCTAAGGATACAAGAGTAACTACCACATTAACAAATTAAAGGAGAAATTTAAATAGAAAATAAATTTGATGTAACTCAAAATCCATTTTTACTAAAAATCCTTAGTCAATATGAATAGAAGAAAATTTCCTTAACCTAATAAATTACCAAAAATCTATAGTAAACTTTATACTTACTGATAAAACATTGGAAGCATTCTTTCTTAAATCAGTATCAAGATAAGGACATCTATGATTAAAACTTCTATTTAATATTAATCATGAAGTTTTAGAAATAAGAAAAAGAACTATGATGATTAAACTAAAAATATTAACTAGCAATATTGCAAGATAATGTTTATCTACAGATAAACAATTAGATAATAAGCTAACTTAACTGCATATAAACTAATAGAAGTCAACAAGTTTATTAGATATAAGACCAATGCACAAAATCTAACAGTTCTTCTTTACACCAGCAATAAACTAGTAAATGCAATTACTGACACCATTTTCTATAGCAAAAAAAAATAGCAATAGAATAGTATGTGACAAAAATATTATAGGTTTTAATGAAAATTATGAAATTTATATAAAACCATCAAACAAGACCCAAGTAAGTGAATAGAGCCGACAGGTGTGGTTCAGTTGGTTGGAACATTGTCCCCTACACTAAAAGGTTGTAGGTTTGATCCCTGGTCGGGTGCATATGGGAATGCAACCAATTCATGTTTCTTTCATATATATATATCTTTCTCTCTCCCCCTTCTCCTCTTTCTAAAATCAATAAACATGTCCTCGGGTGAGGATTAATCAAAACACTTAAAAAATAAATAAGCAAAGAGATATCTTCATAATGGAAAGGTTCAATATTGTGAAGTTAATAGTTCTCCTGAATTAATTTGTAAATGCAATGCAATTCTACTTTTGACTGAGAATTTTACAAATTGATACTAAAATTATTAGGGTAGAGTAGAAAAGGCCAAGAATAGCAAAGGTAGCTTTTTGGAAAACTAATGATGGGGAAGTGGGAGTGGTGGATATTGTAGATGTCACCTTATTATAAAGCTAATGATAGCTATGATGATAAAGACAGTAGAACTGATAAGGGACAGATGCACAAACCAGTCAGACAGGTTATCAATTCAGAAACAAATCCCGTATTTGGTAACTTGGCATTTGACAGAGGTCTCATTAGCAATCAACAGAGAAGGCTTGGGCTATTCAGTAATTGGTGCTGGGATAATTTTCCGACTCCCTATAGAAAAAAAAATGGTTTTTATCTTACTTTATTCACAAATTATGGACTTCTAAAAAAAGCTATAAAACTTAGAAAAAATATAGCAGAGTGCTTTTATAGCATTAGTATAGGAAAGCTGTTCTCAAAAACAAAAAGAACAGTCCTGGCCAGTGTGGTTCAGTTGGTTGGAGTGTTGTCACCTACACCGAAAGCGTGGGGGTTTGATTCCCAGTCAGAGCACACACACCTAGCTTGAGTGCTCGATCCCTGATTTGGGGTGAATACCAATTCATGTATCTCTCTCACATAGATGTTTCTCTTTAAATCTCTCTCTCCCTCTCTCTAAAATCAATAAGCATGTCCATGAATGAGGATTATTAAAAACAAAACAAAAAAGATGACAAAGGACAGGCTTGATCAATTGATTAGATTAGTGTCAGTCTTGCATCACAAAAGATATGATGGAGAAAGTAAAAAGACAGGCCACAGAGAGGGAGACTATCTCTATAATCCCTGTAAATGACAAAGAATTAGCGCAATTATATAAAAGAATCATATAAATGAATGAAATTAAGACGAACACCCTCATAGAAAATAGAGAAAATGATGTGAACAGATAATTCCAGAAAAGAAATCAAAGTGGCCCATATGGAGATCTCAGCCATAGTAATCATCTAGGAAATAAAAATTAAAATGGCAATAAGTATACTATTCAGAAAGGCAAAATTTAGTCCTAGCTTCTTTGGCTCAGTGGATAGAGTGTTGGCCCATGGACTGAAGGGTTCTGGGTTCCATTCTGGTCAAAAACACATACCTTGGTTGTAGGCTCAATCCCCAACCCTGGTCAAGGAGCATGCGGGAGGCAACCAATTGATGTGTCTCTCTTACATCAATGTTTCTCTATGTCTCTCCCACTCTCTCTAAAAATCAATGGAAAAATATCCTCAGGTGAGGATTAATCAAAAAAAAAAAAAAAAAAAGGGAAAATTTAGAAGTCTTATAAGAACTTACAAGAATGGAAATTCTAGAGAGATCCAAGATGGCAGCCAATGGGATGGCAGGCTACAAGATAGTGTGTGAGTGAGAGAATGAAAGGAGAGTTGGTGGACGTGCGTGGAGTGTCTGTATTTGTGAGAGAGGGACAGCTATATTCCAAGGGACTGTTGGGGACTGGTGGACCGGGCTCCCCTGGCTGGGCAGCCTCTACTGCTGCTGAAATATCTCCGGGAGCGGCTGGTTCTTCCACAGAGACCGTGCAATCTTGAAGGGGAGACCAGCTATGATCAGAAGCCCAAACTTACCTTCAATTGGGGAGACCTCGGATACCTCCTGGGACCCTACAACCACAACACCTGGGACCAGATGCCCCAGCTCTGAACCCATAAACACCGGGACTCCAGCATCCCCGACTGCGGGTGCCTAAAATGTGTGCCCAGCGGGAGACATAGCGGTGCCGAATATGTGGACGAGCCCTGCGCTTTCTCACAGAGCAGTTAGAAGAAACAGCTGAATCAAATAACATCTACCCAGAATTGGTGAATTAAATACAGCTGGTGAGGCAATCCGCGGATGGAAAGGTCAGATATTGCCTACCGTGCAGCGGTTCTCAACCTGTGGGTCGAGACCTCTGAAAATACATCTGCATATCAGATATTTACATTACGATTCATATCAGTAGCAAAATTACAGTTATGAAGTAGCAACAAAAATAATTTTATGGTTGGGGGTCACCACAACATGAGGAACTGTATTAAAGGGTTGTGGCATTAGAAAGTTGAGAACCACTGGGAGAAAGATGAGGTCTGGGATCCAGAATGCAGGGAGAAACACACACAGCAGGAACTAGAAGCTCAGAGGAAGACTGCACCCCACAAAACCCGCAGCTGTTGGGGTCAGTGTAGCCCTCAAATGTGGAAGGGCGTCCACAGGGCTGGTGGTAGAAGCAGACTCTAGAAATTAACCCACAGCTTGGCTGGGCCCAGAAAGGCAGCCTGAAGTTCTACCAGTATACTGGCTGTGCAGCGCCAGGGAGAAAAAATGAGAGTCTGTGTGCATCCTCTGGCTTTTTTTCTTTTTAAATCCTTGCTTTTGATTGCTAAGTCCAGTACATAGGATCTTGCAATTAAAAACACTCACCGAGACTGCAGGGGAAAGTTGTTTTTGTGGAACCTGGGGATCAGAGTGGGGAGAGACAAACAGAAAACCAGCTCTGGGGCAGTCAGTCCCCCCAACCCAGTATTAAGTGGGGCAGGGAAAGCAATCTAAATACTGGGTAGAGGGGCCTTTTAGCCCCGGATATTAATACAGAAACACTGCCATCCAGGGGTAGTATCACAAATTGACTTTTGTGAAAATATAACTAAAGGCAGGCTGAGAAACAAAGAGATCCTGCCTGCTTGAAAACAGGGTAGTGGCTTATGACCCAGAGGAGCGGTGGATTGCAGGAAATTTCAATACTTGGCTGACTACCTGACAGGAAAGAGATGTGCCAAGCAGAACAGTAGAGGAAGTGAAAAACCTTCACTTCTTCACATTTTTATTTTTTATCTTTTACTTAAGAAACTAAATTTTTTTTCTCACTTGATTTGCCTTTTTTATTATTATATTTTTATTACTGCTATTGTTTTACCTTTTTAAGTTTTATTTTATTTTTTCTTTATTTTATTTTATTTTGGGATTAGTGTTCTACATTCTATTTTGATTTTTCCTTTAGCATATCTCATTTTTTTCTTTATGTCAACACTCTCTTCCTCACTTTTCCCCTTTTTTGTCCTGTTTCTCTTACCCTATTCCTGCCTTAGTTTTTCTATATCCTTTCTTTTTACTCATTGTTAAAAATTGATCTTACTCATATATCTAATTTCCACTTCCCTGCTCCAAGTCCATACACACTTCTCTCTTCTCTTTTTTCACTATCCAATTTGTTTTTCTTCCCCATTTTTTTTTCCTTTTTCTTTCTGTCTTGTTGTTGTTGTTTATTTTATTGTTGATTAGTTTGGGGTTTTTTTGTTTGATTTTTTTTATTTTTTCTTTCTTTTTTTGCTTCTGTTTTCCTCTCCTTGCTTGTTCTTTTCTTCTACTAATAGCTTAACTAATTCCAATCACCAACTCAGGCCTATCTACTCTCTATTATCCTTTTCCAACAGTAAACAAATGTATAGATAGATAGATTAAAGAAGGGGAAAATTATATATATAAATTTTCTTTTATATATATATTTGTATTTTGTTTTTTACTTTTCTTCTCATACACTCATTCTCTTTCTACCTCCTCTATACTGAATTGTGGCTATTTCCCCATTCATTCAATTCCTTGACCTTACCATCTGGAAATAAGCTCTTCCTCCTCAGATTAATCTGGGTGTTTGTTGTTTAAATTTTTTGGACTAGTTGTTGTTTGTAGTTTGCATTCATCTCTAGCTTTTGTTGTTTGCATTGTTTGGATTAGTTGTTTTATTGGAGTTTTCTCTCCATATACATTTATTTTCCCCCTTCTTTTTTCTTCTCCTTCTTTCCTTTCTTACATTTTTTTCCATTTCTCAATATCATTTTTACACTCTTTTCTATCCCCTAATTCTCTCTTCTCTGATGGTCACCTTTATTTGGGGTTATTAGTATCGTGAATACATTTGTGTTTGGTTCCCTGTGCATTGTGTCTTGTTGTGTTGTATTTTGTGCCTTTAAGTCAGCACAGGAGAGAGAAAGCTACATAACCAGATACCTGGAGAGGAGTGATCATGCGGAGACAAAGAAACAGCTTTGAAGAAAAGAGGAAATACAAAAGAAAAGGAGGAATCACCAGAAAAGGAAGTAAACAAAATGGAGGCTAGCCATATGTCAGAGAAAGAATTCAGAGCAATGGTCATAAGGTCACTGAAAAGGATGGAAAACAAATTCAACAATATGTGTAAGAAGCAAGAGGAAATGTAGAAGAACCCAATAAGAAATAAAAAATGACATCATGGTAAGAAAGAACTCAATAGAAAGCATCAACAGTAGACTAGAAGAAACGGATGACTGCATCAGTGAGCTAGAATACAAGGCAGGAAAAAATACCCAAGCAGAGTAGCATCTTGAAAAAAGAAACCTTAAAAAATAGGAGAAGAGCCTAAGGGAACTTTGGGACAACACGAAACAAAACAACATCTGTATAATAGAGGTGAAAAAAGGAGAGGAAACTGAGCAAGGAATAGAAAACCTGTTTCAAGAAATAATGACAGAAAACTTCCCTGATATTGGGAAGAAAAAAAGTCACACAAGTACATGAAGCTCACCGAGTACCAAACAAGATGAACCCCAAAAGACCAACACCAAGACACATTATAATTAAATTCGCAAACACCAACGACAAAGTAAGAATATTAAAGGCAGCCAGAGAGAGACAGAAAGTTACCTATAAAGGATCTCACATCAGACTATTGACTGATTTCTCAACAGAAACACATCCGTCCAGAGGGGAATGGAATGAAATATACAAAGTCATGCAAAGCAAGGATCTGAATCCAAGAATAATGTACCCAGCAAGGCTATCAATCAAAATTGTAGAGTGTAATCAGGAGCTTCACAGACAAAAAAGGACTAAGGGAGTTTATTACCATCAAACCAGCAATGCAAGAAATGCTAAAGGGTCTGCTGTAAAAAGAAGAAATAGAAAGGGAAGAAGGGACATAGGCATAAAGAATAAACAAGCACCTATCAATAATCACTTTAAATGTAAATGGATTAAATGCCCCAATCAAAAGACATAGTGTAGCTGAGTGGTTAAGAAAACATGACCCATATATCTACTGTCTACAGGAAACCCACCTCAGAACAAAGGACTTACACAGACTGATGGTGAAGGGACGCAAAAAGGTTTTTCAGGCGAATGGAAATGAAAAAAAAGCTGGGGTAGAAATACTTATATCTGACAAATTAGACCTCAAAGTGAAGGCCATAACAAGAGATACAAGTAAGGCCACTTCGTAATACTAAAGGGAGCAATTCAACAATAAGATATAACTCTGGTAAACATATATGCACCCAATACAGGAGCACCCAAATACATAAAAAAACTTTTGGAGGATATCAAGGGAGAGATTGACATCAATACAGTCATAGTAGGAGACTTTAATAACACACTAACACCATTGGACAAATCCTCTAACAAAAAACATCAGCAAAGAAACATTAATCCTAAATGACTCACTAAATCAGATGGAATTAATTGACATCTTCAGAACATTTCAACCCAAAGCCACAGAATATACATTCTTCTCAAGTGCACATGGGACATTTTCAAAGATAGACCACATATTGGGACACAGGCAAAGTCTCTTCAAATTCAAGAAGATTGAAATCATATCAAGCATCTTCTCAGATCACAATGGCATAAAATTAGAAATCAATTACAATACAAATAATCAAAAAAATCAAATACAAGGAGGCTAGATAGCATGCTATTAAACAATGATTGTGTTACCAAAGAGGTCAAAGAAGAAATAAAAAGAATCATGGCAAAAAATGACAATGAAAACACAATAATCCAAAATCTATGGGACACGTGAAAGCAGTCTTGAGAGGGAAGTTCACAGCTCTACAGGCCTACCTCAAAAAGCAAGAAAAAAAGATAATAAATTATCTAATCCTACACCTCAAAGAGTTAGAAAGAGAGCAACAAGAAAAGCCAATATAAGCAGAAGGAAAGAAATAATAAAGATCAAAGCAGAGATAAATGACATAGAGACCAAAAAAACAAAACAAAACAAAACACCAAACAACAACAACAACAAAAAAACAATACAAAAGGTCAAGAAAACCAAGAGCTGGTTCTTTGAAAGGATAAACAATATTGATGAACCTCTAGCCAGGCTCACCCAGAAACAAAGAGAGAGGACCCAAATAAATAAAATCATATATGAAAGAGGTGAAGTAACAACTGATTCCACAAAAATACAAACGATTATGAAAAAAAATACTATGAACAACACTACTCCAACAAAATGGACAACCTAGACGAAATGGACATATTCTTAGAAAAATAAAAGCTCCCAAAATTCAATCAGGAAGAATCAAATAACCTGAGTAGGCCGATAACTATCAAAGAAATTGAAGCAGCGATTATAATTCTTCCAGCAAACAAAAGCCCTGGTCCAGACAGCTTCAGGGGAGTTCTAGCAAGCATTCAAAGAAGAACTAAAACCTATCCTCCTCAGACTATTTCAAAAACTTCAAGAAGAAGACACACTTCCACACTCTTTCTATGCAGCCAGCATCACCCTAAACCCAAAACGAGATAAAGACACCACAAAAAAAGAGAACTACAGGCAAATATCCTTGATGAACATAGATGCTAAAATCCTCAACAAAATTCTAGCAAATTGGATTCAGCATTACATTAGAAAGATCATACACCATGACCAAGTGGGATTTATTCTGGGGATGCAAGTATGGTACAATATCCGCAATTCAATAAATATGATACATCACATAAACAAACTGAGAGACAAAAATCACATAATCATATCAATTGATGCAGAAAAAGGATTTGACAAAATCTAACATCCTTTCTTGATAAAAACTCTCAGCAAAGTTAGAATAGAGGGATCATACCTCCACATAATAAAAGCCTTATATGACAAACCTACAGCCAACATTATACTCAGTGGGCAAAAACTAAAATCATTTCCCCTAAGAACAGGAACAAGGCAGGGATGCCCACTTTCACCACTCCTGTTTGATATAGTACTGGTAGTGTTAGCCATAGCGATCAAACAAGAAGAAGAAATAAAAGGCATCCAAATTTGAAAGAAGAAGTAAAACTGTCCTTATTCGCAGATAATATACTATACATAGAAAACCCCAAAGATTCCATCAAAAAATTACTACACTTAAAAAATGAATTCGGCAATGTAGCAGGATACAAAATTAACACCCAGAAATCTATGGCCTTATTGTTATACACAAATAATGAACTCATAGAATGAGAAGCGGAAAAAAAATCCCATTTACCATTCCACCAAAAACACTAAGTTACCTAGGAATAAACTTAACTAAGGAGGTAAAAGACCTGTACTTTGAAAAGTACAGGACATTGAAAAAAGAGATAGAGGAAGACATAAAAAAATGAAAAAACATACCATGTTCAAGGGTTGGTAGAATCAATATCATTAAAATGTCCATACTACCCAAAGCAATCTATAGATTCAATGCAATCCCCATTAAAATACCAATGGCATATTCCAAGATCTAGAATAAATTTCCAAAAATTTATCTGGAATAAAAAAGGACCTCGAAAAACCACAGCAATCCTGTGAAAGAAGAACAAAGTTGGAGGGATCACAATACCAGATATCAAGCTATTCTACAAAGCCACTGTTCTCAAAACTGCCTGGTACTGGCATAAGAACAGACATATAGACCAATGGAACAGAACAGAGAACTCAGAAATCAATACAAGCCATTTTGCTCAATTAATATTTGACAAAGGAGGCAACAGCATACAATGGAGTCAAGATAGTCTCTTCAGCCCTGACCAGTTTGGCTCAGTGAATAGAGCGTGGGCCTGCGGACTCAAGGGTCTGAGGTTTGATTCCAGTCAAGGGCATGTGCCTTGGTTGTGGGCACATCCCCAGTGGGGAGTGTGCAGCAGGTGGCTGATCGATGTTTCTTTCTCATCGATGTTTCAGGCTCTCTATTCCTCTCCCTTCCTCTCTGTAAAAAATTAATAAATTATATATTTTTAAAAAAAGATAGTCTCTTCAACAAATGGTGCTGGGAAATTTGGTCAGATACAAAAAAAAAAAAAAAGAAAGAAAGAAAGAAAGAAAGAAATTACATCACCAACTTATACCATACACAGGTAAGATGGGAAACCATAAAAATCCTACAAAACTTCATAGGTAGAAAAATAGCAGACATATGTCATAGCAATTCTTTACAGACACAGCTCCTAGGGAAATGAAGATTAAGGAAAAAATAAACAAATGGCACTACATCAAAATAAAAAGCTTCTGGAGAGAAACTAAGGTGGCGGCATAGATAAACACCAGGAAATAGTCGCCTCCCACAGCAATTGAAAATTATCCCAAAGGACGGAGCAAACATCGTCCAGAAAAACAGGAAGGCTGGCTGAGTGTAATTTCTACAACTAGAAGACAAGAAAAGCACGCTGAGAGCCAGAGGAGCTGCGGAGGCTGAGTGCAGAGGTAAGGCGGCGGCTCGCGCGCGCGGAAAGGGGGTGGCACCTGAGGACGCGGCTGTCTTTTTGAATCACAAGCTCCCGACTGCTCTGATCTCCGGTTCTGGGAAGTCTCTGGGGACCCAGGACACATACCGGGAGAGGCTGCTCTCTCAGGCGGCAGCAGGCGAACTTGAACTTGAGAGCGGATTTCCCTCAGAGGTGCTTGCAGTCATTACCGGGACACTGAGACGCGCGACTCCGGGCGCGGAGAATCAGCCATTGCTTCTTTCTCCGGCCTTTTGACTCCCTGAGACCCCGCCCCACCCAGGCTGCGGCAGAGGCTTTTGCATGTGAATGCCCCGGCCCTTTGCAACCTGATAATTACCTAACTGCAGCCGGGCCAGCCAGAACCGGAACTTCCAAGAGAAGGCCCAAGGCCCCGCAGCGGCTTGCATTGCTTCACAGCTGAGCCTCTTCGTGGCCCGGCTGTGAGGCCTCAGGCAGGGGCTGAATTAGCACCTCCTTAGATCCAGGAGCCACTGTACCCAGTGGTCAGAGGGGGACCATTCTCCCACTTCAGACACAGCTGCTTCCCACAGCCAATTGGCCTGGAGGTCAATTCCTCCCAGTGATCCTACATCAACCAAGGCACCAAGAGTGCACCAAGAGTGTCCACCCCAGGTAACTGGGGAGGCTGAGCTACTCGGCCCTACAGGACACCTGGCGTGCAGGGACACTCTATCAACACAGGGAAGCAGCCAAAATGCGGAGACAGAGAAACAGGTCACAATTGTCAGAAACGGAGGAGGACAGACGACTGGATATAGAGTTCAAGGCCACGTTTATAAGGTTTTTCAAGAATTTTATGGAAACCGCCGATAAATTTAATGAATCCCTCAAGGAGTATAGTGAGACCATGGAGGACATGAAAAAGGATCAACTAGAAATTAAGCATACACTGACTGAAATAAAGAATAATTTACAGAGATCCAACAGCAGACAAGAGGATCCCAAGAATCAAGTCAAAGATTTGAAATACAAAGAAACAAAAAATACCCAACCGAAAAAGAAAAAAGAAAAGAGATTCAAAAAGTATGAAGATAGTGTAAGGAACCTCTGGGACAACTTCAAGCGTACCAACATCAGAATTATAGGGGTACCAGAAGGAGAGAGAGGGCAAGATATTGAAAACCTTTTTGAAGAAATAATGACAGAAAACTTCCCCCACCTGGTGAAAGAAATGGACCTACAAGTCCAAGAAGCGCAGAGAACCCCAAACAAAAGGAATCCAAAGAGGACCACACCAAGACACATCATAATTAAAATGCCAAGAGCAAAAGATAAGGAGAGAATCTTAAAAGCAGCAAGAGAAAGACAGTCAGTTACCTACAAGGGAGTATCCATCCGACTGTCAGCTGATTTCTCAACAGAAACCATGCAGGCCAGAAGAGAGTGGCAAGAAATATTCAAAGTGATGAATACCAAGAACCTACAACCAAGATTACTTTATCCAGCAAAGTTATCATTCAGAATTGAAGGTCAGATAAAGAGTTTCACAGATAAGGAAAAGCTAAAGGAGTTCATCACCACCAAACCAGCATTATATGAAATGCTGAAAGGTATTCTTTAAGAAGAGGAAGAAGAAAAAGGAACTCTTACCATCTGCCACAGCATCGATGGGACTGGAGAGCGGATAAATACCACAAGATCTCACTTATTTGTGGAATATAATGAACAACATAAACTGATGAACAAGGACTGATCCAGAGACGGAGAGGCTTTGACTGGACTGTCGGGCCTTGGAGGGAAGGTAGGGGAGGGTGGGGGCAAGGGGGAAGGATCAACCAAAGGACTTATATGCAAGCATATAGGACTAACCAATGGACACGGACAACGGGGGGGTGAGGGGATGAGCGGGGGCGGGGGGGGGGTAGAGGGTACACATATGTAATATCTTAATCAATAAAAATAAAATAAAAAATAAAATAAAAAGCTTCTGCACAGCAAAAGAAACCATCAACAAAACAACAAGAAAGCCCACTGCACAGGAGAACATATTTGCCAATGATATTTCTGATAAGGGTTTAATCTTCAAAATTTACAGAGAACTCATACAACTTAACAAAAGGAAGATAAACGATCCAATCAAAAAATGGGCAAAGGATCTAAATAGACACTTTTTGAAAGAGGACATACAGAAGGCCCAGAGACATATGAAAACATGCTCAATGTCACTAATCATCTGAGAAATGCAAATCAAAACAATGAGATATCATCTCACCTGTCAGAATGGCTATCATTAATATATCAACAAATGACAAGTGCTGGCTAGAAAGGAACCCTTGTGCACTGCTGGTGGGAATGCAGACTGGTGCAGCCACTGTGGAAGACAGTCTGGAGTTTCCTCAAAAAGTTAAAAATGGAACTCCCATTTGACCCAGTAATCCCACTTCTAGGACTATATCCCAAGAAACCAGAAACACCAATCAGAAAGGATATATGCACTCCTATGTTCATAGCAGCACAATTTACCATAGCTAAGATTTGGAAACAGCCTAAGTGCCCATCAGCAGATGAATGGATTAAAAAACTGTGGTACATCTACACAATGGAATACTATGCCGCTAAAAAAAAAAAAAAGAGCTTTTACCATTTTCAAGAGCATGGATGGAACTGGAAAGCATGGTGCTGAGCGAAATAAGCCAATCAGAGAAAGATAAATATAAGATGATCTCACTCATATGTGGGATATAATGATCAACATAATTTGATGAACAGCAATAGATCCAGAGACAAATGGTAGGGGAAGGGGGATTAGAGAGCAACCAATGGACTTGTATGCATGCATATTAGCATAACCAATGGACACAGACACTGTGGCTGTGGGGGCTTACCTGGGGTGGGAATGGCTGGGGAAAGGGGTCAATTGGGGAAAAAGGAGACATATGTAAAACTTTAGACAATAAAAAAAATGGAAATTCTAATCCCTGCTGATAAGACTATATATCAATACAGTCCCATAACAAAGTGGGGTGCACATGAGTTTGAAGTTGTGTATACTGTGACTTTTAAATTACCAAAGGAGCTGTGAGCAAGAATAAGCAATGCAGTCAGCCCTCCATGGAAGACATGTCATTTCACCAGGGATAATACTACACAGTGTTTAACCTGAAACATGTGATCTATTTAAATTGCCAGACTCTTTCCTCACCTCCCAAATACACCCTTCTTATCCCTTTTTTCCTTAAATGTTCCTCTTAGGATTTACCATTGCCATAGCATATTTTTTATACATATCATATTTTGTATATATTATAGTATGCATTTTATTTATTTATCTATTTTATTGTCTGTCTCATGAAGAGAGAGGTTTTATATCTTTGTCCTTCTTTCCCCAATCCTACCACCCCAGTACCTAAAACAGTGTGTGGCTTATTGTAGACACCCTGTAACTATTTGTAGAAAAATAAATGAGTGAAATTGCAAATGCATAGTACTGAGTAAAAAAAGCAAGCTGCAAAAGGCTATGGATATCTCATATAAGTTTTTTATTTAATGTTTTTATTGATTTCAGAGAGGAAGGGAGAGAGAGATAAAAATATCAATTATGAGAGAGAATCACTGGCTGCCTCTTGCACGCCCCCCACTGGGGACTGAGTCCACAACCCAGGCATGTGGCCCCTACCAGAATTGAACCCAGGACCCCCATTCCACAGGCTGAAACTCCATCCACAGAGCCAAACCAACCAGGGCACCTCATCCTATATAATAAAAGCCTAATATGCTAAGTGTCTGGTCATCAAGTCAGCCGTTCAACCAATGAAAGCATAATATGCTAAGGATATGCTAAGGCTGCTCAACTGCTCACTATGACATGCACTGACCACCAGAGGGCAGACTCTCTGAATGGTAGGTTAGTTTGCTGCTGGGGTTTGGCCAATTGGGACTGAGCAAGATGGGCCCAACATGCCCTGGAGCCCTCCCCTGGGCTCTCCCCAGCTGGCCAACCTCCCATATCACTCCCCACCCCAATTGTGCACTGGTGGGGTCCCTTGGCCTGGCCTGTGCCCTCTCGCAATCTGGGACCCCTCGGGGATGTTGGAGAGCTGGTTTTGGCCCAGCAGCAAAATGACCTGTCGCTGTGATGCACACTGACCACCAGGGGGCAGACACTCAACACAGAAGCTGCCCCCTGATGGTCAGTGCACTCCCATAGTGAAAGCACTGCTCAGTCAGACACTGGGCTCACAGCTGGAGAGTGCAGTGGCAGTGGCGGAAGCCTCTCCCACCTCTGCGGCAGCACTAAGGATATCTTACTGCTGGCTTGGGCTCACTCCTAAGTCATTAGTCGGACATCCCTCAAGGGCTCCTGGACTGTGAGAGGGCACAGGTTGGGCTGAGGGACACCCCCAAGTGCACGAATTTCCAAATTTCATGCACTGAGTCTCTAGTATAAGTTTTAAAATATAAAGAATAGTACAAAGTTTATGACTACCTACTGGGTATATAGAAAAATTTTAAATAAAACATTAATGTTAACTTCAAGATAGTAGCTGTCTCTGGAGAGAGGTGAAGTTTTAGTGTGAGGTTTTAGTCATATCAACATTTTATTTCTTTTTTAAAAACTGTAAATCTTTATTGTTGAGAGTATTATAGATGTTCCCCTTAATCCCCCATTGTCCTCCTCCAAACAGTTCCCTCTCTGCCCCAGGCCTTCACCACTCTATTGTCTGTGTCCATAGGTAATGCTTACATGCATATATGATCTTTGGTTAATCTCTTTCGACCCTCCAGCCCCACTTCCCTATGAGATTTGTCAGTCTGTTCCATGTTTCCATGCTTCTGATTCTATTGTTTAGATTCAATTATTGACAGATATGTATTTATTGCCATTTTATTGTTCATATTTTTTATCTTTTCTCTTCTTCTTCTTCTTTTTCTTCTTCTTCTTCTTCTTCTTCTTCTTCTTCTTCTTCTTCTTCTTCTTCTTCTTCTTCTTCTTCTTCCTCTTCTTAAAAAATACCCTTCAACATTTCATGTAATATTTGTTTGATGGTGATAAACTCCTTTAGCTTATTCTTGTCTGGGAACCTTTTTCTGACCTTCAATTATAAATTAGAGCTTTGCTGGGTAGAGTAATCTTGGTTGTAGGTTCTTGCTATTCATCACATTGAATATTTCTTGCCACTCCCTTCTGGCCTGCAAAGTTTCTGTTGAGAAATCAGCTGACAGTCATTTGGGTGCTCCCTTGTATGTAATTAATTGCTTTTCTCTTACTGCTTTTAATATTCTCTCTTTGTGTTTAACCTTTGGCATTTTAATTATGATGTGTCTTGGTGTGGGTCTCTTTGGGTTCCTTTTGTTTGGGGTTCTCTGCGCTTCCTGGACTTGTAAGTCTATTTCTTTCACCAGGTAGGGGAAGTTTTCTGTCATTATTTATTCAAATAGGTTTTCAATAGCTCATGATCTCTATTCTTCTGGCACCCCCATAACATTTGAAGTTGTCCCAGAGGCTCATTACACTATCTTCATATTTTTCGATCCCTTTTTTCTGCTCTGATTTGGTGTTTTTGCTTCTTCATATTCCAAACCATTGATTTGATTCTCAGAATCCTCTACTCTACTGTTGAATCCCTGTAAATTATTCTTTATTTCAGTTAGTGTATGCTTAATTTCTGACTGGTCCTTTTTCATGTCTTTGAAATTCTCACTAAGATTCTTGTATGTCTCACTAAGTCTCTTGAAGCTCTCATTAAGATCCTTGAGCAACCTTTGAACTCTATATCCAGTAGTTTGCTTGTTTCCATTCCTTTAATTTGTGACATGTTTCTTTGTCTCCATATTTTGGCTGCTTTCCTGTGTTTGTTTCTATGTATTAGGTAGAGCTTCTGTGTCTCTTGGAATTGGTAGAGTGGCCTTGTGTAGAAGGTATCCTGTACAGCCCTGTGGCTTAGCCTCCCCAGTCTCCTGGGCCCTCTAGGTACAACTCTGCATGGGCTGTGAGCACAGTCTTGTTGTAGTTGAGCCTTGATTGCTGTTGGCATCACTGGGAGGAATTTACCTCCAGGCCAATTGGCTGTGAGGACCAGCTGCAACTACGGAGGAAGAGCTGCTATGCAGGAGACACCCCTTTGGAGCAGGACTTGCTTCAGTGGGGCTTTGGTGCTCACTCAGTCTGTTCCTTGAGTGTGTTGCTTGTGGGTGTGTAGAGTAGTAATCTGGTATGGTTTGAAACTGTCCACCGGGCTCACTGGCTCTCAGCAGGTGCTACAGAGCAATCTGCAGATAGCTGCTACTTGTGTCGGGATTGGAAGTGCCCAGGGAAGGCCCAGGTGTGAATCAAGGCAGGCTGTTGCTAGTGCCTGGTCTGGGGCCTCTTATTGATAGGTTTGGGGCATGCTGATGCCAGCTGATGCTTGTTTGAGAGATTTTAGAAAAGTCTGAAGCCTAAGCCAGGCTAGAACATTCATATGGAAAAGATGCTGCAAACAGCTTGGGTGGGGCTGCCAATTGGGTGGGGTGGGGTCTCAGAATTACCAGGGCATAATGAACAGTCTGGGCCATGCTGATGGAAACTCAGATAGGGTTGCCAGTCAGCTCTGTGATGGGGAGGTTCCAGCACAGGAACAATGACTCCTGTGAGCGCTCCTGTCTGAGAGAAAGCTGCTCCAAAGTTCTTGTCCTGATGCCACATAATCCAGTTCCTCTCCAAATGTCCCAGGTTCCTTTTAAGCTTCCTCCCCAGTGCTGAAGCTCAGAGGGATCAAGTCTGAGTAAGCCCATGCGCTGGCCCTTTAAGAGGTATTCCCTGGGGTCAGCAGCCTGGTGTCACTCAATCACAATCCCCACAGGTTTTTATAGCCCGAAGTTATGGTGCCTTCTCTTTCCATCTTTGGAGCCCTGGACTAGGGAGCTGATGTGAGGCTTGGATCCCATGGTTTTCACGGGAGGCCTCTGTAGCAGAGATATCCCTCCTGATTAAAACACACCACATGTGGGTGTTAGACCAGACCCTTTCACACCTCTGCTCCTCCTACCAGTCTAATGTACTTTTGTTACTTCTCTAGTTATAAGGCTTTAATTCAGTCAGATTTCAGTTAGTTCTGGATGATGGTTGTTCTGTATTTTAGTTGTAATTTTGATGTGGTTGTGGGAGGTAGCAAGTACTGGTGTTATGTACATTGCCATTTTGGTTCCTACTCTTCAACATTTTATTTTTTAGAGAGATTGATTGACCTGATCTAAATTTGGCAAAATGTTAACATCTATTATCTCAGGTGTTTAAAATGTTCTATAATTTTTAAAGTATTGCAGATAAATAACGAAAGTTGAGAAAGATGATGTCCTTTATGTTAAGGTTGTTCCTCTGATTCTGACACCAAGGTCACCTGGGTACATGGAATTCTAATTAACCCTGCTCTCCTTAAGGCCATTGACATGGCTCTAGGCAACCATACATAGGTGTTTCTAGTTCTATTTTTTAAAAATTTATCTTTATTGTTGAATGTATCAAAGATGTTCCTTTTTTTATTTATGTTGGAAGATCTAATCCCACTGTATTTTATTTAATCAGGGCTCTCTCTTTTGCCGAGAGTAGAGGGCATCAACTATTGGAAATGAGCCCTTGCCCACAGTCAACCACAACATCATGCAGGTGGGAGAAAATGCAGGCATCTCCTTGATCAGATGATGGGTGTATAATGGGCAAAAAACCCTCCAAGGCTGGTGCAAGCATAGACATTTATTAACACAGATAAGTTTTTATTGAATTAAGAGGGAGCACTTAGAAGGAAGAATCTAGAAGTAAAAGGATTAAGTCACTTTGAAATATTTTTCTTATATCAAGTGAGTCAAGGGAACATAAGTGCAGCTATCTGATTCTGAGTAATTCAAGCCCGTATGGAATGGCAGCCTTCAAAAGCAAAGGAAAGCATTCATGGGCAGTTGCCAAGAAAAGCCTCTATTAGGAGTCAGAAATGATCTATCTAAAGGACATTTCTATGGCCAGAATACAAGAGAATACACTACTCTGATAATAAAGGAAGGTGTTGTGTAAGGTACCATTTTTATTAATAACTAGAGGCCCGGCGCACAAAAACTTGTGCACTCAGGGGGAAGGCGGGGTCCCTCAGCCCGGCCTGTGCCCTCTAGCAGTCTGGGACCCCTTGGGAGATAACGACCTGCTGGCTTAGGCCTGCTCCCGGGTGGCAGAGGGCAGGCCCAATCCCTAGGTACAGCCCCTGGTCGGGCTCAGAGCAGGGCTGATTCGGGGGTTGGGGCACCACGCCATGTCACACTCAAGGCAGGGTCGATGGGGAGGTTGCGGCGCGACCTCCTGTCCCTGTCACGCACAGAGCAGGGCCAATCCGGGGGGTTGGGGCTCCGTACCCTGTCATGCACAGAGCAGGGCCCATCAGGGGATTGGGGAGCTCCCTCCTGTCATGCACAGAGCAGGGCCCATCAGGGGGTTGAGGAGCTCCCCCCTGTCACTCACAGAGTAGGTCCGATAGTGGAGTTGGGGCACCGTCCCCTGTCACACACAGAGCAGGGCTGATCAGGGGGTTGGGACGCCGCCACTGTCACACTCAGGGCAGGGCCGATGGGGAGGTTATGGCTCTACCCCGTCACACACAGAGCAGGGCCCGGGGGGTGGGGGTGGGTTGTGGCCTCACCTCCTGTCACACACAGAGCAGGGCCGATCAGGGTGTTTGGGCGCTGCCCCGTCATGCTGATCCCAGTGCTGGGAGGCCTCGCAGCTCCGCTGATCCCGGTGCTGGGAGGCATATTACCCTTTTACTATATAGGGTAGAGGCCTGGTGCATGGGTGGGGGCCAGCTCATTTGCCCTGAAGGGTGTCCTGGATCAGGATGGGGGTCCCCACTGGGGTGCCTGGCCAGCCTGGATGAGGGGATGATGGCTGTTTGCAGCTGGTCACACACTTTTCAGGGTGGGGGTCCCCACTGGGGTGCCTGGCAAGTCTGGGTGAGGGGCTGAGGGCTGTTTTCAGGCTGGGGGTGACTGAACTCCCAAACGCTCCTTTTTTCCTTTTTTTTTTTTTTTTTTATTCTGGGCCAGCTTTAGCTTGAGGCTTGGCTCCAGTTCTTAGGCCTCCACTCCTGAAAGTAGGTTTCTGGCCTTTGCTTACAATGTTGCGAATCTGCTGGCTAAAATCTGGCGGTATTTGTTAAAATGTTTCAAACTGCAGCTCAGAGGCCTGCAGCCGCAGGCAGGCGGGGAACATTGGTTTCCTCCGTCACTGAGGCAAGCAAGCCTCATGTTAGTTTCAAGCTGCCTGGCTGCCGGCCGCCATCTTGGCTGACAGTTAATTTGCATATCTCGCTGATTAGCCAATGAAAAGGGTAGTGGTCGTACGCCAATTACCATGTTTCTCTTTTATTAGTGTAGATAATATAATATTTTAGCCCTCGCTGGTGTGGTTCAATTGGTTGGGTGTCATCCCATGCACCAAAATGTTGCTGGTTCAACTCCTGATCAAAGCACAGGCCCAGGTTTCAGGTTTGATCTCTGGTAGGGGGCATAGAGGAAGCAGCTGATGGATGTTTCACTCTCGCATTGATTTTTTTATCTCTCTCTCCCTTCCTCTTTTTCTACAAATCAATTTTTAAAAATCTTAAAAAAAAATAAGTACAATGTTTAAAAAAAAGTGTTGATATACTTTTTGTCATTAATAAGCTGCTCATTCTCAGGGTAGAATATAAATATCCATCATCTTTACCACAACCCTATGGTGGTCATTATACCCTCGTTGTGTAGATAAGGCTGTGGAGCTCCAGGGAGGTTAAATAATGCTGGGGTGGGAGAGGGGAGACTCCAAGGTGCCACCACCTTCAATATCTTCACCTCTTTCCACTCCTTCTCTTCCCATTCTTCCTCTCTCTCCTTGTCCCCCTCTTTCCCCACACTCACTTGAGACTCTCTTAAATGCCAAGCATCTTTGGCTCACATTCTGAACATGAAATTGTGTGTGAAAGACTGGTGAATGTGTACTGAGCTGAGGATGCCTGTACAAACTGCTATTTCTATTATTGTATTTCTCTTTTCCAAGATTTCTAATTGGTTCTTTTTCCTATCTATATTTTCTTGATTCATTGCTTCCTAGTTTTTTGTTGTTTTTAATCCTCACCCGAGGATATTTTTTCCATTGATTTCTAGAGAGAATGGAAAGGAGAGGGGAGGGGGAGAGAGAGAAAAAAACATCAACGTGAGAGAGACACATCAATTGGTTGCCTTCCCCATGAGCCTCTAATGGGGCTGGGGAACCTGCAACCAGGGTACATGCCCTTAACCGGGAATCGAATCTGCGACCCTTTGGTCCTCGGGCCAACACTTTTACCATTGAACAAAACTGGCCAGGACAGTTGCTTCCTAGTTTTGTTGCACAAAGTCTTATTAATATTTTTGGTGGCCTTCTAGGGTTTAAACGTGTTAATTTGAAATTCATTTTGAGGTTGCCTCTGTTACCTAAATTCACAGAGAGTGGGTTTTGCTGCTGGATATTGAGTTTGTGGGAGCACTTCTTAGAGCTACATTCCCTGTATCCTTCAGAACTTTGGTTTGCAGGGCCATATGAATTGGGAAGTTTCTGAGTTCCCTCTCCCTGGTTTTGTGGCTTCCTTCGCCAATCACTTGATATGGCTTGTATTCCTGACCTGGGACTCTGTTCCTTGGTGACAGATTCACCCAGGTGAAGTCCTTCTCTGCTCCTCCCCAGCTATGCTCTGCCCTTCCTGCCTCACTCTCTCAGGAACCAGGCTCGGTTTTCTATGGGGAAAGAGAAGCTTTCAGTTTTCAATCCCACTTCCCTCTATAACTGAGCTCTGGCCTTCTCTGCCTGGAGCCCCACAGACCTGTGATATCAATACTCACTACTGCATGTCTGTTTACTTACTAGTCCTTGGATATGTTTATTTTGGTTCTAACTGTGGCCCTGTTTTTTTAATGTAAAGAAAATTTCATTTATAACTGCTATATTTGGAAAGCAGAGGGAGATTTGAAGGGTAAACTCACAATATTTCCTTGACCTGAAGCCCCAAAGCTGCTATTATTATTATTATTATTATTATTATTATTATTTTTACTTTTTGAACAGGAATGAATGTTTTGTATAACTATTTTTCCTGCCCCCTACTATTTTTTTACTTTTACCCAAAAGTAGAATGCAGAATATTCTCCACTCCTGTGGAAAATCTCAATTTCTGAAGATATTGGCAAGATGGTTTGAATTTTTTCATATTTTTATGATCGCACATTCAACTATAATGGGTGAAGTCTGACCCATTCCTGTATTAAGAGGACTAAAAATTGGAGGAAGGGAGAGAGGGAATAAGAGCTGCATTCCATGCCTTATCTTTAGCATTTGCAAGAAACATATAAATCTATTCAAAATCCTGAAAGCAGGAAGAGAGTAGTAAAATCCATGTGTTCATAGGAAAGTCCACGGCTGTTTACTTTGCAGTGTGTCCTGAAAAGGGCCAAGAAGTAAATAGCCAGAAGGGAGGTCACCTGGGGGGGCTGGAGAGGAGCCAGTGGGGCCCACTGTAGGTCCCCTGGGGCCCACCATAGTCAGTTGCCCTTCACATGCTTCTCCAAGTTTCCTGTGTAGAGAGTGAGAAGGTTTGTGAGCAGGATATATAGGTGGTCTGCTCTAGGCCTGATATCTACATCATGTCTGGGGTTTACAGGATCTCAGAGCTGAGGAGTCGGGGAGACTATTCCTACTCGGCTGCTCTCCACTTTCCACAATAAAATAGATAAACCATTGTAGTTGGCCTGTCCAGGGCAGCAAGCAGCATGTGCAAAGGCCAACAGCACAGACCCAGGAATCAGAAGAATGGGGTCAGCACTGAAGCCCTGCCACTTACTGCCTGTGAGTTAGGCCACGCAGTCTCCTTAGGATCTCAGGCTCCTTGACTAACAGTAAAATGGGATTAAGCACCTGGCTTGCGTGAAGGCTTTTGTGAAGATTAAGGGAAGCATGGTAAGCACAAGGCAAATACTCAATACTGTGTTACTCTTGTTTGCATTGTTTTATCACCTGGGATCATAAAGGCATTGCAGGAAAATTAGAAAACCAACATTTTTTCCCCTGGACCAACTTCCAAGAACTGAATTATTCCTGCCTCACTCCACACCCCAACTGGGGCACTCTTTCAAATTAATCTCATGATTCTAATTGCATGTCTGTGTCTCTTAAGGTTTATAGGGTCTTTTTTGTTTGTTTGTTTTAACTTTATTTATTTAAAATATAATGTTACATACAAAAAACATTAATATTTCAAGAAAAACAATTTTAAATATAGTAATGTTACATGCACCAATTATTCAAGAAAAAGGGTCAGTCTCTATGAGGTCTCCACCTTCGGTCCTCAGGTATCAGGGTTCTCTCCTGTGAGTTTTCCGTTGATTATTCAGGAAGACTTTCCATATTTCAGTTGTAATTCCAGCTTGTTCCTGGGAGCATGTCTGTGCCAGGTTTATTGGGTCTTGATTTCTACTCTGAGTCCATCTGAAAAGTTGCTGTTTTCACAAAAGTCAATTAAAGAACCCTTGTCTCCATGGGGTGAGGCCTCTGAATCCCTTAGTGAACCAGAGTGTCACCAATTCCCCACTTTTTCTGCACTGAAAAAAGACCCCACCAAAGGAACCACTAGTGACCTCAGCTCCATGCTGCTGAGGCTGCCAGCCCCATCCCTCCCACCCTTGAGGCTTTATTCAGAAAATGGGAAGTGGGCCTGGCTGGAATGGATCAGCGGTTGTATGTCGACCTATGAAGCAGAAGGTCATGGTTTGATTCCCAGTCAGGGCACTTGCCTGGGTTTCCAGCTTCATCCCCAGTGGGGTTGTGCAGGAGGCAGCTGATCAGTAATTCTCTCTAATCATTTGATGTTTCTATCTCTCTTTCCTTCTCCCTTCTTCTCTGATATCAATAAAAATATATTTAAAAAAAGAAAATGGGAAATCATTTTCTTCACAAATTTTCATGAGCTGTGTGCCACCGTTTTATTATGTGAACCATATTTGTTGAGAAGACTCACACAATACCTCTGTCATGACCCCCAGTGTATAGGTGTGGGAGGGTATATTTGTGGATGCTCGCAAATATATTTCATCTATACTTTCTGAACCCTATGGATGTAAATATGATTAATTCTCAAATATGATTAATCTTATTTTAACTGGTTGTAATTTTTCCATTAGCAAATTATTGCTTATCTGCATTGATTGCCTTTTTTCCTCTTTGACTCAACAAGTCACTTCCCCTAGTCAAACAACATTCAGAATTAATTTTCCTCCAGCTTACTTGAAGTTTCTGTTTTTCTAATTGGACTATGGAGGCCCTAGGGTTCGCAGGACCAGGGCAAGTAGGAAGTGGCCAGGGAGATGAGGTCACCCTACCTCATTTAAATCAAGTCAGCCCAAGTTTTGTATAACATATTGGACTTCATGTTAGATTTCACTTGAAGGAATAATTCTACTATTTCAAAACAGTTGTTCTAGTGCATTGCATGTGTGCCCATACCTCATGGGTTATTAGTGTATGAGTGTGATTAAAATAATGTAACTATTTTAGTGAACTCATGTCAGAGGTTCCCCTTTGAAGTTATCACTTTAAGACACTGCAGACTTATGCCAATGATGTTACACTTTCTCAAAACATTTCTGGCATTCTAAAATCATTGATTTCTAGGCAAATTATATATTCCTTTGTGTATTTTATTAGAGACAAAACCTGTTACATAAAATGGGGACAAAAATAATGTTTCTTCTAGTGTCCTGATGAACAAAAAAATACAAAATTTAATTTAAAAAATGTAAAATACTAAACAAATTTTATATTTAAAAAATTATCTGAGGGTGGATTTAAATTTCTAAAATGGCCCCAAATCATTCTGAACTAAAACTATCATATAAGATGGATAGTCAAGCAAGTACTACAGTAAGTGCTCCAGAGATAGGAGTGAAATGGGGTTGACTTTCTTGGTAGTTTAATGCTAATGCTAAAGACAATTCCATAAAGGCAGCTTTCAAGATTGAAATAATATTTCAGGGCAACAAGGATGACCCACAGTTAGTGAGGTGGAGGTGCTGAAAATGCCCTTGTATGGTATTAAAGAAGAGTCAACATTCTTTAGAGTGGTGACTATTAGAATGAATCTATTACATAAGACCAGGAGGTCTGGGAACTACTGATAGACTCACCAGTGACTGTCTTTTGGGCCATGGTTGATGGGAGGAGATACTGTTTTGGAACTGGATTCCCCATATCAACACATATGACAAAAGTCCATACTTCTGAGTCCAAGTAGCAGCACTTAAACTAACTGCTTGCCTGCCTGATGACCCCTAACTGCCTCTGCCTTGGCCCCTGCCACCTCTGCTTCATCCGGAATGATGTCCAGAAGGTCATTCGGCTTTTATAATAAAAGCGTAATGTGCTAATTAGACCGGATGACCTTATGGACGTCCTTTTAGATGATCTTCTGGACGAAGCCGGGGCTGTGAGGGAAGCCTGGGTACCAGGTGCCAGAGAGAAGCTGGTGCCAGCAGCTGGGGGAAGGAAGGCCTAATCATGCACAAATTTCGTGCATCGAGCCTCTAGTAGATATATAAAGAGAATGCTTTACCCAATAATTAAAAGTAATAAACATTTTTTTCAAGCATATATGGAGTATTTTCAAAAGGTGATCTCACATGAGACCGCCAAAACACCTGAGAAATACTAGCACTCCAGAACTATCCAGCCCACATCTCTCAATATGGTGCAATGAAATGAGCAAACAAATGATAGAATAAACATCTCCAAATTTTCCATGTATTTGAAAATGTTAAAACACTTCACATTAATTTATGATCAAAGAAGAAATCATTTGGAAAAAGGATTGTAAGCGGTAGAGGCAGGGAGACCAGTGATGGTGTAATTGGAGGAGAGAGGGCCTCAAATTTTTGGAGGCTCCACAGGAGGATGAAATATAGTAGATATCTAATTTCTGTGGAATTATTCCTCTGGGTTTTTCAAGTTCCATTTCCCTTAGTTCACTCATAGCAGGAGTGTAGCTAAGGCTTCAGTAGAGCTAAAATCAAAGTCAGTGCTCAGAGTTTCCTTTCCGTATTGGAGCTAAGCCCAGTTCAGCATCCGGCTAGTTTAGTTTGTCTTTCTCCACTGCACTCCATTAGTCTATTGCAAGTGGGGTCCGCATGGCCATGGGCTATAGGGCGAATGCAAGAGAATCAATAGTGCACCCCAAGCAACAAGAGTCCTAAGAGCACAAGAGAGCAAACTCCTTTGTTCAGGGGATTATGTATTCCAAATCTTTGCGTGCTTGTAGAGGCCATGCCCATTCTGGCCAAACATCTCTTTCCCCAGTTGTGATTGACAGGCAAGAATCATCCCCATGTCACCCAAACTTTACTGGGTATGTGTCTATCTTCCCTATGTGGTTTCCTCCCCCAGTGTTTTGCAGGGAACATGCCTATAATGTCTGGCATTCCCTTTGCTCCTTTCCTGTTATTAGTAACTAGTTAATTACAGTGGTACCAAGGGAACAACTGCAGCAGTTCATGAAAGAGATGATGGCAGCTTGGGTTAAAAAGGCCATGAATTAAAGAAAAGAAAATGAATAGATCTGTGATATACTGAGAAGTAAAATTGACAGAAAGGAAACGCTCTGTCTGTGGCTCTCTCCCATCTCCTGACTGAAGCACGAATCTTGTTACCCCTGCCATCTACTTCTAGCTTTCAATGCCAATGGCATTGCAGTTGTGCCCAGGAAAATTCAGTGCTTTGGCATGCAGTGGGGCACCGTCTGACCCACTGTGAGACATTGAGAGGGGCCTGGATCTCTCCCTTCCCCTTGTCCTGCCAAATGGGCTGCTCTGCACAGACCTCCCCACCTCCTCTGAAGCTCTTGAGTCTGAGAAAAGCAAGTGTGTGTGGCCGAATGACACTAACTCTACTCATTTCCATGGAGCATTCCTCTAAACCAGTATGAAGCTGGTTGCTTATAGAAAATCCTTTTCACTGCTGAAGCAATGTTATAATGAAGGATTACATTCTGACCAAGATCTTAGTAGCAAAGAACTCATAGACACGATTCCTCCACCATGTAAATATTATGCAATGAGTTTAGTTACAGAATTTAGAGATTACCTAATCCAATCTTTTTACAATTAGACTAAATGTTCCATAAAGGTAATGGTGTTGGTTTTCTCACCACTACATTTTCAGGTCTTAACACAAAGAATAACATATAGAAGAGGTTTGTTAACATAAAAACATTCAAACCTGTAAATAATTTTTGTGAGTTTATTTGAGCCAAACTGTCCACATATGCTGGGAAGCAGAACCTCAATGGATTGAGATAATGCTCCGGAGAATGGTGGGTTACATCTATATTTATACATTGCAATCAAAGGAAGGGATGTAGGTGGGTTACATGAAATCCATTGGTAATATACTAGAGAGGTGGGAGAAAGCAAAGCGGGGGGGTGGGGAGAACCCCTGGGATTGGATAAAAAGTAAAATGATAGACACATACTTAAGTGGGTGCAGAACAATTAACATGATAATAATGAAGGAATTTGTGGTATCTGTCCTGGCGCCCAGGCACATTAGGTTGTGCCCCAAGCGGTCCAGAAAAAAGGAAGTTACAAGTTACCCAGACATTTCAAGGGTATGTTATTATGGATGCAAAAAGACAGATAGGCTCAGTTAAAGTAAAGGTTGACCTTGTCAGTGAAGATACCGGCTTGGATGTAACTACTCACCTTAACTCTTTTTAGTTAAAGTTTAATTTCAGACCATTTTTTGTGGTTACTTTAGGTCTCTGAGTTTGCAAGACTACCATGCAGGTTAGAATGTGGCCCCTTTCACCCACAGGTTCTAACTGTGTTTTCTTAGATTATGTCTTTGTCTATTTGGTATCCATTGTCACTGGGCCGATTATCTTACTAAATATATTTTCTCCTCCTGGCTCTTTTGAGGTATGATTGACAAAATTATATATATATGACAAAATTGTATTATACACTAGAGGCCTGGTGCACGAATTTGTGCACCAGTGGGGTCCCTTGGCCTGGCCTGTGGGATCAGGCTGAAACCGGCTCTCTGACATCCCCTGAGGGGCCCCAGACTGCGAGAGGGTGCAGGCCAGGCCGAGGGACCCCACCAGTGCACGATCAGGGCTGGGGAGGGACATGGGAAATTGGCCAGCCAGGGAAGGACCACAGGAGGGCTCCAGGGCATGTCCTGCCCATCTGGCTCAATCCAGATAGGCCAGACCCCAGCAGCAAGCTAAACTACCAGTCAGAGCATCTGTCCCCTGGTGGTCAGTGCACATAATAGCAAGTGTCGAGTGGCCTTAGCATATCATTAGCATATTATGCTTTGATTGGTTGAATGGCTGATGGGTTGACCGAACACTTAGCATATTAGTCTTTGATTGGTTGAATGGAACACCAGACTGGACAACTTAGCATATTAGGCTTTTATTATATAAGATAGTAATATTTTGACATATAGGAAAATAATTACCATAATCAAGCTAATTAACACATTTATCATTTCACATAATTACATGTGTGTGTGTGTATGTGTGTGAACATTTAAGATCCTGAGAATTTATTCATATTGCATAACTAAAAGTTTGTATTCTTTGACCAACATCTCTCATTTTCCCACCACTCACCTGCCAGCCATGACAACCAACATTCTCCTCTCTGCTTTTATGAGTTTGACTTTTTAAGATTCCACATATACGTGAGATCATTCAGTGTTTGTCTTTCTGTGCCTGGTTTATTTTACTTAGCATAATGTTCTCCAGGTTCATCTGTGATGTTGCAAATGACAAGATTCCCTTCTTTTTCATGGCTGTGTAATATTTCATTGTATATCTGTACCACACTTTTTTTTATTGCCTAAAGTTTTACATATGTCTCCTTTTCCCCCAATTGACCCTCTCCCAGCCATTCCCACCCCAGCAAGCCCCCACAACCCCAGTGTCTGTGTCCACTGGTTATGCTAATATGCATGCGTACAAGTCCTTAGGTTACTCTCTAACCCCCCTCCCCTGCCTTTTGTCTCTGGATTTATTCTTATTCATCAAATTATGTTGATCATTATATACCACATATGAGTGAGATCATGTGATATTTATCTTTCTCCAACTGGCTTATTTCGCTTAGCATAATGCTCTCCAGTTCCATCCATGCTGTTGCAAATTGTACCACAACTTTTTTATCTGTTCATCCACCAAAATACTAGTACACTTGGGATGTTTCTATAGCTTAGTTATTGTGAACAATATTGCAATAAACGTGGTAGTCTAATAGTTTTTCAAGATAGTGATTTTGTGTCCTTTGGAAATATACCCAGAAGTGGAATTGCTGAATTATAGGATAGTTCTATTTTTAATTTTCTGAGGAACATCCACACCATTTTCCATAATGGCTATACCATTTTACTTTCCTATGAATAGTGTGCAAAGGCTCATTTTCTCCACATCCTTATGTTATATAACCATTCTGAAAGATATAAGTGATATTTTTCTTTGGTTTTGATATGCATTTACCTGATGATTAGTGGTGTTGAGCATTTTTTTCATATGTCATTTTGGCCACTTGAATATCTTCTTTTGAGAATTAATGTTGCAGATAAGCTGTCAGGCAGCACAGGAGAATTAATCAGCAGGCACTCATGAGGATATTCAGAAAAGTAGCCTTTACTGCAGATTGCACTAGTGCCATGACTCAGGGGAGTCAGTCTCCAAATCCTGAGTGATGAATATGGACGAAGCTTTTCCTTTATACCCTTTAGTTCCTTTGTCGCCAAATATGGATCAGGCTTCCAGATCCTTCATGGACTTTGCAGCCCCCCGCTGCCCCCCCCGCCCCCCCCCCCCCCGTGAGTTGGGATGGGGAAGTGCGACCACACCCAGAGGCTTGCCAGAACTGGCGCCAGGCCCTCCAGAGATTGTATATGGTTCATGGTTTATGGCCTCTGTAAAATGGGAGTATTCCAGGAAACAGGTTCTGCAAGGCAGGAATGGAGTTTGATAAGAATGGAGTTTATCTGCCGAAACTGGTTTGGCTCAGTGGATAGAGCGTCGGCCTGCGGACTGGGGGGTCCCAGGTTCGATTCCGGTCAGGGGCATGTGCCTTGGTTGCGGGCACATCCCCAGCTGGTTGATGTTTCTCTCTCATCGATGTTTCTGGCTCTCTATCTCTCTCCTTTCCTCTCTGTAAAAACTCAATAAAATATATTTTTTTAAAAAATGGAGTTTATCGGCAAGCAAGAGTATGCGTCAGAAGGCAGGTTACTGGCACAAATTCAGGTAGCTAGTCCCCCAAATGTCTTATTTTCCCCTTCACTATCTATTCAGGTCCCTTGCCCAATTTTTAATCAAGTCATCTTTTTCTTGCTATTGAGTTGTTTGTATTCCTTATGCATTTTGGGTATGTGGCTTGCAAATATTTTCTCTTATTCCATAGACTGTCTCTTCACTTTGTTGACTGTTTCCTTTGTTGTGCAGAAATTTTCTAGTTTGATTCATTACATTCATTTATTTTTGCTTTTATTGCCCATGTTTTGTTATTATATTCAAGATCATTGTCCAGATCAATGTCAATAAGCTTTTTGCCTATATATTTTTTTCTAGTAATGTTATAATTTAGTGTCCTACATCTAAATTTTAATTCATTTTGAGTTTATTTTTGTACATGGTGTGAGACAAAGGTACAAGTTCATTCTTCTACCTGTTGATATCCAAACACCATTTGTTGAAGAGATTATCCCTTTTTCCATTGTGTGTTCTTGGCATTTTTGTTGAAGATCAATTGATCATAAATATGTAGATTTATTTCTGGGCTCTGTATATCTATTTTTATGCTAGTACCAGACCATTTGGGTTATTATAGATTTGAAACCAGGTGATTTGATTTTTCCAGCTTTGTTTTTCTTGCTCAAAATTGCTTTGGGTAGTCAGCATCTTTGTGGATTCATACAAATTTTAGGATTTACTTTCCCATTTCTGTGAAAAGTGCTATTGGAATTTTGATAGGGATTGAATTGAATCTATAGATCACTTTGGGTAGTATGAACATTTTAACATTTTAATGAGATCTTCCAATCCATGAACTTGGGACATTTTTTATCTTCTTCAGTTTCTCTCATCAATGTTTTATAGTTTTTATTGCACAGATTGCTCACCTTTTGGTTATATTTATTCCTAAGTATTTTAAATTTTTGATGCTATTGTAAGTGGGATTCTTTTCTTAATCTTTTTCAAATAGTTAATTGTTAGTGTATAGAACACAACTGATTTTTCTATGTTGATTTTTTTATCCTGCAACTTTACTGAATTAGTCCTACAGTTGTTTTGTGCAGTCTTTAGGGTTTTCTACATACCAAATCCTATCATTTGCACATGGTGACAAATTTACTTTTTCCTTTCCAATTTGGATGCCCTTGCTTTTCTTGCTTGATTGCTCTGGGTAGAACTTCCAATACTTATTAAATAGAAGTAGTGAGATTTGGCATCATTGTATTGTTACTGACTTTAGAGGAAAAGCTTTCAACTTTTCACCATTGAATATGATATTCACTCTGGGCTTGTCATATGTAGCCTTTATGATGTAGAGGTACGTTCTTTCTATACCTCAGTTGTTGAGGTGTGTTGTTGTTTTTTTGTGATTGAAAGTGTTGAGTTTTGTCAAAGGTTTTCTTTTGTATCTATTGCAATGATCATATGATCTTCCTTCATTTATTCTTCATTCTGTTAATATGGTGTATCTCACATTGATTCGTGTATATTGAAGCATCCTTGAGTTCCAGGATAAATCCTACTTGATCATGATATATGATCCTTTTAATATGCTATTAAATTTGATTTGCTAGTATTTTATTGAAAATTTTTGCATTTATGTTCATCAGGGATATTGGCCTATAATTTTCTTTTCTGATTGTATCCTTGTATGCCATTGGTATGAGGGTAATACTGGCCTTATAAAATGAGTTTGGGAATGTTCTTTTCTCTCCAATTTTTGGAAGAGTTTGAGAAGGTTTGGCATTAATTATTCTTTAAATACTTAGTAGAATTTACCAGTGAAGCCATCAAGGCCTGTGCTTTTGCTTGCTGGGAGGTTTTTGATTACTGATACAATCAATCTCCTTGCTTGTACTTGATCTGTTCAGATTTTCTTTTCCTTTTTTTTTTTCTTTCTTTTTTGTTTGCAGTAACCAACTTTAATTTAAAAAAAAAAAATCAAGGAGAAACTAAGATGGCGGCATAGGTAAACACCAGGAAATTGCTGCCTCCCACAACAACTTCAAAAATACAATGAAAAGACAAAACGGACATCATCCAGAACTACAGAAAGGCTGGCTGAGTGTAAATTCTACAACTAGAAGAAAATAGAAAAGCACACTGAGACTCAGGAGCTGCGGAAGTAAAGTGCAAAGGTACGGAGGCTCCAGGGCGCATGCAGAAAGGGGCTGGTACCTGAGGATGCAGCTGTTTTTTTGAATCAGGAGGGAGTCACAAGCTCCCGACTGCTCTGAACTCTGGTTCTGGGAAGTCTCTGGGGACCCAGGACTCATACGGGGAGAAACTGGACTGTCTGGCAGCAGGAAGAACTCTGAACTTGAGGGCGGCTTTCCCTCAGAGGTGCTTGCAGCAATTATCAGGACACTGAGACACGCGGCCCCTTAGGGCAGGGCTGAGGACCAGCCATAGCTGCTTGCTCGGCCCTTTGATTCTCTGATACACCGCCCCACCCACTGGCAGAGGCTTTTGCATATGAATGCCCTGGCCCTTTGCAACCTGAAAATTACCTAACAAATTGCAGCTGGGCCAGACAGACCCAGAACTTCCAAGAGAAGGCCCAAGGCCCCACAGCAGCTTGCATTGCTTCACAGCTGGGCCTCATCAGGGCACCTCCAAACTCCAAAAAAGGAAGGGGAATCTGCAGTTCTCTTCATAGCTCCTGCTGGGTAACCTCAGGCAGAGGCTAAATTAGCACCTCCTTAGATCCAAGAGCCAGTGTACCCAGTGGTCAGAGAGGGGCCATCCAGATTACAACTCCTCAGATCCATAAGGGACACACTCAGGGGGCAGACTCAGTGAGCACCAAAGCCCCACTGAAGCAAGTCTTGCCCCATAAGGGTGTCTTCAGCACAGAAGTTCTCCCACTGCAGACACAGCTGATTCTCACTGCCAATTGGCCTGGAGGTCAATTCCTCCCAGTGATCCTACAACAATCAAGGCTTAACTACAACAAGACTGTGCACAAAGCCCACAAGGGGGTGCACCAAGAGTGTTCACCTCAGGTAACTGGGGAGGCTGAGCCAATGGACCCTACAGGACACCTAGCACACAAAACCACTCTACCAACACAGGGAAGAATAAAAAAATGCGGAGACAAAGAAACAGGTCACAAATGACAGAAATGGAGGAAAGCAAATGACTGGATATAGAGTTCAAAACCACGTTTATAAAGTTTTTCAAGAATTTTATGGAAACAGCCGATAAATTTAGTGAGACCCTGGAGGATATGAAAAAAGACCGACTAGAAATTAAGCATACACTGACTGAAATAAAGAATAATATACAGAGATCCAACAGCAGACAAGAGGATACCAAGAATCAAGTCAAAGATTTGAAATATGAAGAAACAAAAAATACCCAACCGAAAAAGAAAAAAGATTCCAAAAATATGAAGATAGTGTAAGGAGCCTCTGGGACAACTTCAAGTGCACCAACATCAGAATTATAGGGGTACCAGAAGAAGAGAGAGGGCAAGATCTTGAAAACCTATTTGAAGAAATAATGACAGGAAACTTCCCCTACCTGGTGAAAGAAATAGACTTACAAGTCCAGGAAGCGCAGAGAACCCCAAACAAAAGGAACCCAAAGAGGACCACACCAAGACACATCATAATTAAAATGCCAAGAGCAAAAGACAAAGAGAGAATCTTAAAAGCAGCAAGAGAAAGACAGTCAGTTACCTACAAGGGAATACCCATACAACTGTCAGCTGATTTCTCAACAGAAACCATGCAGGCCAGAAGAGAGTGGCAAGAAATATTCAAAGTGATGAATAGCAAGAAACTACAACCAAGATTACTTTATCCAGCAAAGCTATCATTCAGAATAGAAGGTCAGATAAAGAGCTTCACGGATAAGAAAAAGCTAAAGGAGTTCATCACCACCAAACCAGCATTATATGAAATGCTGAAAGGTATTCTTTAAGAAGAGGAAGAAGAAAAAGGAACTCTTACTATTTGCCATAGCATGGATGGAACTGGAGAGCGGATAAATACCACATGATCTCACTCATTTGTGGAATATAATGGACAACATAAACTGATGAACAAGGACTGATCCAGAGACAGAGAGGCATTGATTGGACTGTTGGGCCTTGGAGGGAAGGTAGGGGAGGGTGGGGGTAAGGGGGAAAGATCAACCAAGCATGTAGGCCTAACCAATGGTCACGGACAACGGCGGGGGTGAGGGCATGAGCAGGTGGGGGGGTGGGGTAGCGGGCAACGTGGGGATAAGGACACATATGTAATATCTTAATCAATAAAAAATATATTTAAAAAAAAATCAAGATGCAACCCAAAGCTTTACTACTGTACTGATTTGGTCTAGAGATCATAGATACGATTCATCATCTCTTAAAGCCTTGTTTTTTATTAGCTACCAAAAATTCTACGGAAGAAACAATTTATTGAACGAAAATGCAGTTATTTTACTGTTCCCCCAAACTGGATTACTACTGTCAATTCCATGTGCAGAAATGAGCAAGAGAATAACCAGATAGTATGCTTCTCAGAAGCTCTCCTCCTCTCCGCTCTTGGGAGAGGCCCTGGAAACAACAGGTGTGTGTGTGGGGCGGGAGGGGGTGGGAGTGGGGAGGGCGGGGGGGGGGGGGAAGGGACGCTCAGGGGCTGAGCTCAGGAACCCCAAGGCTAACTTCTGCTTCAGATTTCTGGGGGCAAGGCCCCAGGGCGCCTGCCTCTGGCTCAGAGGAAGTGTCCCAGGCTGACTCCCTGGCAGGGCCTGCTGGCTTCAGGCACCTCATAGCTGGTCCTGTGCTTCGCAGCTCCCTCTCAGCCCCCCTTTGTCGCCCCGCAGGAAGCCGTGGTGGACTTTGGGGCGCCTGCTGATGGAGGCTGAACAGTGTGGGGACGCCCTTGTCCTGGTTCCTCAACCCCAAGGCCATCAAGTGCCCATTGACCGCCTCGACCTAGCAGTGCAGCCTCATCTCCTGGAGCTGCGCCAGCAGCTGCAAACTAGACTCCTATTTTTGTATGACAAGGCTGTAAGTTTCTAGTAATTTAGTCATTTTTCTAGGTTATCCAATTTGTTGGCATAAAATTTTTCATGGAAGTCTCTTAGGATCCTTAGTATTCTTGTGGTATCAGTAGTCATGTCTCCTCTTTCGTTTATAATTTTGTTTTATCTCCCTTTTATTAGTCTAGCTAAATATTTGTCAATTTTATCTTTATGAAAAAACATTCTTAGTTTCATTGATTTTTTTATTATTTTTCTGATATCTAATTCATTTATGTCTGCTCTGTTCTGTATCATTTCCTTCCTTCTGCTAACTTTGAGCTTAGTTTATTTTTTTAATTCTTTGCAGTGTAAAGTTAAGTTTTTATTTGAGACCTTTCTTAATGTAAGCATTTATTTCTATGTTGTGTTTCATTTTTGTTTGTTTCAAGTTAAGTTTGATTTTCATTTGATTCCTTCGACCCACTGATTATTTAAGAGTGCACTTTTAATTTCCACATATTTGTGTGTGTTTTTCAAATTTTCTCTTCTTACAGATTTGTATTTATATAAGATACTTTATATGATTTCAACCTTTTTAAATTTATTAAAGACTTGTTTGTGGCCTAACATATAATCTATCCTGGAGAATATTATATGTGCACTTGAAAATAGTATGTATTCTACTGCTGTTGGATAGAATGTTCTGTTTATATCTATTAGGTCTATTTGCCCTAACGTGTATTTCAAGTCCAATGTTTGCTTATTGATTTCCCATTGGTCTAGTAGGCTATTGAAGTCTACTTCCTTTATTAAATTCTGTCTATTACTCATTTAATTCTGATAATATTTGTTTTGTATATTCAGATACTCCAATGTTGCATACATAAATATTTACAATTGTTATATCCTCTTAATGAATTGACCTCTTTGTCTCTGGTGACAGTTTTTTTGACTAAAATCTATTTTGTCTTGATATAAGTATTGCCACTCTTTCTCTGTTATTGTTACCATTTGCTTGGAACATCTTCTATCTCTTCACTTTCAGCCTATGTGTGTACTTATAAGTACATGAGGATTCTGCTTCCCATAGGTCTCCCAAAAGCTCCATGTCCTAATACCACCACAGTGGACATTAAGTTTCAACATGTGAATTTGAGCGAAACATAAGCATTAAGATTGTAGCATGTGGGTTAATGTGAAACTTTCCTTTCTACCCTCTTCAATGCATCTTTTTAAAATTTCTGTGCTCAACTCAGGTGCTGAAAACTCTTACCTGGATTCCTTAACTCTCTTGAAGGTATTTTCATTTGTGGGTGGTGGCTCACACTGATGTTTCTGTGAGGGACAATGCTGAAAACTTCTATTCTGCCATCTTGATGTCGTCATGCTTATTAACTGTATTTTCTTATTTTTCTGCATTCTTGATATTCTGGCATTTGTGGATCTTACAAATCCTAAGAGAGACTGACTTTCCCAGGACCAGACAATTCTTAGAGCTAGCAAAGGACTTGGTTTACTAACCATCTTTCATATGCCAACCAAACAACCCCAAGTCTGTAGCTCCGACTACTTCCTCTCATACACCAAGCCAATATTTTCTCTGCTCTAAATCATCCCAGGCCCAGGTACACGGCCATTAGAGACCATTTCCATTGCCCAAAGCCCACTGGAATTAGTCCATTGAGTCAATCCCAAGCTCTTTACCCTTCTCTGTCTTTCCTGCAGAAGCCGCAGTAAAGGCCACTGATTCAAGCTTTCTCCTGTCATCTTCTTTCTGACCATCCTGATGCTACCCTTCTGATCCTGCTTGGAGGCTTATGTCCTTTTCTCTTGGGAAATGTAAGTAATAAATTCTTCTTTCAATGGCATTGACCTCTCTGTGTCATCTCTATAAATTAAAATACCACAGTGCATTTTAGAATAGAAGGTGCCTAATAAATATTTGACTGTCTCAATGAATGAAAGAATGAATTAATGAATTAAAAATAATGTCCAGTGATTTTTTTGGAGGGGTAATTTTAAAAAAAAATTTTATTGAAAGTTTTACATATGTCCCCCTTTATCCCCAGTACCTCTTCTAGCCTGCCCATGCCATGCACCCCAGGCCTTCACCTCATTAATGTCAATGTCCATGGGTTATGCATATAAGCATATAAGTCCTTTGGTTGATTTCTTCCCATCCACCCATCCTTTGCTTCCTTCAGAGATTCAACAGTCTGTTCCATGATTCTGTCTCTGGGTCTATTTTGTTCATCAGTTTATTTTGTTTATTTGAATTCACATATGAGTGAGATCATGTGATACTTACCTTTCTCTGAATGGCTTATCTCGCTTTTCATAATAATCTCTGGGTCGTTCCATGCTGTCTCAAAGGGTAAGAGATCCTTCTTTTTCACTGTTGCATAGACTTCCACAGTGCAAATGTACCACAGTTTTTTTGATCCATTCATCTACTGTTGGACACTTGGGCTGTTTCCAGATCTCAGCTATTATAAATTGTGCTGCTGTGAACATGGGCATGCATACATTTTTTCTGATTTTTTTGTTTTGTTTTGTTTTTGTTTCTTAGGATAAATTTCAAAAGTGGGATCACTGGGTCAAATTGCAGTTATGTATTTAATTTTTTGAGGAAACTCCAAACTGTTTTCCACTGAGGCTGCACCAGTATGCATTCCCACCAACAGTGTACTAGGGTTCCCTTTTCTCCACATTCTCACCAGCATTTGCCACTTGTTGATGGTAGCCATTCTGAGAGGAGTGAGGTGATACCTCATTGTCATTTTAATTTGTATCTCTCTGATGATTAGTGACTTTGAGCATTTTTTCATATGTCTCTTGACCATCTGTATGTCCACTTTGGAGAAATGTCTATTTAGGTCCTTTACCCATTTGTTAATTAGATTGTTTGTCTTCCTTTTGTTAAGTTGTACAAGTTTCTATATATTTTAGACATTAACTCTTTATCAGATATATCATTGACAAATATGTTCTCCCATACAGGGCATTCTCTTTTCATTTTGTTGATGGTTTCTTTTACTGTACAGAAGCTTTTTATTTTGATGTAGTTGCATTTGTTTATTTTCTCCTTAGTTTCCCTTGCCCTAGGAGATGTATCTGCAAACATATTGTTATGAGAGAGATGTCTGAGATTTTGATGCCTAAAGTTTCTTCTAGGATTTTTATGGTTTCATGACTCACATTTAGGTCTTTTATCTATTTTGAGTTTATTCTTGTGTATGGTGTAAGTTGCTGGCCTAATTTCATTTTTTTTTTGCACATATCTCTCCAATATTCCCAATACCATGTATTGAAGAGACTTTTTTTACTCCATTGTATGCACTTGCCTCCTTAATAAAATATTAGGTGAACATAATGATTTGGATCAATTTCTGGGTTCTCTATTCTTTGTTGTATAACTTGAAACCTGGTATTATGGTACCTCCAACCTTGTTTGTCTTTCTCAAGATTGTTGCGGCTATTCAGGGTCTTTTTTGGTTTCATATGAATTTTTGGAGTATTTGTTTTAGATCTATGAAATATGCCATTGGTATTTTTATTTATTTATTTATTTTTTTATTAGTTAAGGTATTACAAATGTGTCCTCATCCCCCCCATGAACCCCCAACCTCCCCCTCTGCCCCGCACACTCATGCTCCCATCCCCCAATTGTCCATGTCCATTGGTTCGGCTTATATACATGTATACAAGTCCTTCGGTTGATCTCTTCCCCTTACCCCCACCCTCCCCTACTTTCCTTCTGGGGATTGATAGCCTGATCGCTGTTTCTCAGTCTTTGGATCTGTCCCTTTTCATCAGTCTATGTTGTTCTCTATAATCCACAAATGAGTGAGATCATGTCGTATTTATCTTTCTCTGACTGGCTTATTTCACTTAGCATAATGCTCTCCAGTTCCATCCATGCTGTTGCAAAAGGCAAGAGTTCCTTCTTTTTTACCACAGCATAGTATTCCATTGTGTAGATGTACCACAGTTTTCTAATCCACTCATCTGCTGATGGGCACTTAGGCTGTTTCCAAATCTTAGCTATGGTGAATTGTGCTGCTATGACATAGGGGTGCATATATCCTTTCTAATTGGAGTTTCTGGTTTCTTGGGATATATTCCTAGTAGTGGGATCACTGGGTCAAATGGGAGTTCCATTTTTAGTTTTTTGAGGTTGCTCCATACTGTTCTCCACAGTCGCTGCACCAGTCTGCATTCCCACCAGCAGTGCAGAAGGGTTCCTTTTTCTCCACATCCTCTCCAACACTTGTTGTTTGTTGATTTGTTGATGATGGTCATTCTGACAGGTGTGAGATGATAATGCATTGTCGTTTTGATTTGCATCTCTCGTATAATTAGTGACTTTGAGCATGTTCTCATATGTCTTTCGGCCTTCTGTATGTCCTCTTTTGAAAAGTGTCTATCTAGGTCTGTTGCCCATTTTTTTATTGTATTGTTTATCTTCCTTTTGTTAAGTTTCATGAGATCCCTGTAAATGTTGGAAATTAAACCCTTATTGGTGGTATCATTGGCAAATATGTTCTCCTATGTAGTGGGTCTTCTTGTTGTTTTGTTGATGGTTTCCTTTGCTGTGCAAAAGCTTTTTATTTTGATGTAGTTCCATTTGTTTATTTTCTCTTTAGTTTCCATTGCCCTAGGAGCATTATCAGAGAAGAAATTCCTTCGGCATATGTTTGCAATTTCGCTGCCTGTGGATTCCTCTAGTATTTTTATGGTTTCCCATATTATGTTTAAGTCTTTTATCCATTTTGAGTTTATTTTTGTGTATGGTGTGAGTTGGTGGTCTAGTTTCATCTTTTTGCATGTATCTGTCCAATTTTCCCAACACCATTTATTGAAGAGACTGTCTTGACTCCATTGTGTACTAGTACTCTTGCCTCCTTTGTCAAATATTAATTGGGCATAGTGGTTTGGGTCGATTTCTGGGGTCTCTATTCTATTCCATTGATCTATATATCTTTTCTTGTGCCAGTACCAAGCTGTTTTAAGAACAGAGGCTTTGTAATACAGTTTGATATCTGGTATTGAGATCCCACCTACTTTGTTATTCTTTCTCAGGATTGCTGCAGCTATTCGGGGTCTTTTTTTATTTCAGATGAATTTTTGGAACGTTCTTTCTAGATTTGTGAAATCTGCCGTTGGTATTTTAATAGGGATTGCACTAAATCTATAGATTGCTTTGGCTAGTATGAACATTTTAATCATATAGATTCTACCAACCCATGAACATGGTATATTCTTCCACTTGTTGATATCTTCTTCAATCTCTTTTTTCAATGTCCAGTAGTTTTCTGTGTACAGGTCTTTTACCTGCTTGGTTAACTTTATTCCTACGTATCCTAATTTTTTTTTGTTGCACTGGTAAATGGGATTGATTTTTAGTTTTTCTTTCTGAGAGTTCATTATTGGTCTAGAAAAATACCTTATTTTTGGTTGTTAATTTTGTATGCTACTACATTGCTGAATTCATTTATTAAATCTAGTAGTGTTTCGGTGGAGTCTTTAGGGTTTTCTATATACAATATCATTTCATCTGCAAATAATCAGTTATACTTCTTCCTTTCCAGTTATGTTTATGATGCCTTTTATGTTTTCTTCTTGTCTGATTGCTGTGGTTAAGACCTCCAGTACCATGTTGACTAAGAGTAGTAAAAGTGGACACCCCTGTCTTGTTCCTGTTCTTAGGGGAAATAGTTTTCATTTTTGCCCATTGAGTATGATGTTAGCTATAGGTTTGTCATATATGGCCTTTATTATGTTGAGGTATGATCCTTCTATTCCCACTTTGCTGAGAGTTTTTATCAAAAATGGGTGTTGCATTTTGTTGAATGCTTTTTATCTATTGATATGATCATATAATTTTTGTCTTTCAATTTGTTTACATGATGTATCATGTTTATTAATTTGCAAATATTGTAGCAGCCTTATATCCCTGGAATAAATCCCACTTGGTCATATTGTATAATCTTTTTAATATATTGCTGGATTCAATTTGCTAATATTTTGTTTTGGATTTTAGCATCTATGTCCATCTATTCTCTTTCTTCGTACTGTCTTTATCTAGTTTTGTAATTAGGCTAATGCTAACCATGTAAAAAGAGCTTCAATTTTTTGGGAATTGTTTGAGGTGAATAGTTTTTAGATCTTCTTTGGATACTTGATAAAACTCCCCTGTGAAGCCGTACAGGCCTGGGTTTTGGTTTTCTGGGAGTTTGTTTGTTTTTTTAAATTACTGCTTCAATTTCATTAGTAGTTATGGGTCTATTCAGGTTTTCTGATTCTTCCTGATTCAGTTTTGGAAGATTGTACTTTTCTAGAAATGGGCTTTTTTAAAGGAATATGTCCATTTCATCCAAATTGTCCAAATATAGCTGTTCATAGTGTGTTCTTACAATCCTTTGTATATTTGTGGTATCAATTGTTACTTCACTGCTTTTGTGTCTGATTTTATTTACTTGTGTTCTCTCTCTCTCTCTCTCTCTCTCTCTCTCTCTCTCTCTCTCTCTCTTGAATCTGGCTAACGGTTCATCAATCTTGTTTATCTTTTCAAATAACCAGCTCTTGGTTTCATTGATCTTATGTATTTTTTTTTCTTTTTCTCTCTATGTCATTTATTTCTGCTCTGATCTTTATTTCCTTCTGTCTACTTACTCTGGCTTTTCTTGTTGTTCTCTTTTGAATTCTTTAACTTGTAGGATTAAATTATTTTTTATTAATTGCCTTGTTTTTTGAATTAGGCCTATAGAGCTATGAACATCTCTCTCAGGACTGTTTTTGCTGTGCTCCAGAGATTTGGGGTTGTTGTGTGTATCTTTTCATGAAGCTTATTTCTTTCTTGATATAATTGGTAACCCATTCATTGATTAATAACATGCTATTTATCCTCCATATGTTTGAGTGTTTTTAAGTGTTTTTATTGTAGTTGATTTCTAATTTCATCCTCTTTTGATCCAAGAAGATGCTTCATATGCTTTCAATCTTGTTGAACTTGTTAGGAGACTTAGTCTATCTCCTAACATGTGGCCTGGCTTTGAGAATGACCCATGTGCACTTGAAAAGAATGTATATTCTGGAGCTTTGGGGTGAAATGTTCTGTAAATGTCAGTTAAATTTTTCTGATCCAGTGTGTCATTTAGAGTCACTGTTGTTTATTTATTTTTTTCTGAAAGATTTATCCAGTGAAGTTAGCAGGGTGTTAAAGTCCCCTACTATGACTGTATTGCTGTCAATCTCTCCCTTAAAGTCCTCCAGAAGTGTTTTTATATATTTAGGTTCTCCTATATTGGGTGCATGTATGTTTACCAGGGTTATATCCTCTTGTTGGATTGATCCCTTTAGTATTATTAGTGTCTTTTATTGTCTCTTGTGGTGATCATCATTTTGAAGACTATTTTGTCAAATATGAGTATTGCTACCCCACCTTTTTTTCATTTCCATTTGCATGGAAAAAAATTTTCTGTCCCTTCACTCTCACCCTATGTGAATCTTTTGCTTTAAAGTGGGTATCTTGTAGACAGCATATGTTTAGGTCATGTTTTTGTATCCATTCAGCTACCCTATAACTTTTGATTGCAGCATTTAATCCATTTACATTTAAGCTTATTATTGCTAGGTACTTATTTCTTGCCATTTTAATTCTTTATGCCTATGTTTCTCTCTCTATATATTTCTTCTTATTACAGTAGTCCCTTTAACATTTTTTACAGTGCTAGTTAGATGGTGATAAACTCCTTTACCTTTTTTTCCCCCCTCTGGGAAGCTCTTTATCTATTTTCAATGATAGCTTTGCTTGATATAGTCATCTTGGTTTCCGATCCTTGCTTTTCATTATCTTGAATACTTCATACCAATCCCTTTTGGGATGTAGAGTATCTGATGAGAAACCTGCTCTATGTAGGTAACAAATTGTTTTTCTCTTTCTGCCTTTAGGAATCTCTCTTTGTCTTTAATTTTTGGCATTTTAATTATGATGTGTCTAGGCTTGGGCCTGTTTGGGTTCCTCTTGTTTGAGACTCTCTGTGCCTCCTGAACTTGTGTGACCTTTTCCTTCACCAGGTTAGGGAAGTTTTCTGCCATTTTTTCTTCAAACAGGTTCTCTATACCTTGCTCACTTTCTTCCCCTTCTGGTACTCCTATAATGGGAATATCTTTACATTTCATGTTGTTCCACAGTTCCCATAAGCTGTCCTACTGTTTTTTAATTGTTGTTTTTTTTTTCTCTTTGGTTCTCTGTTTGAGTGATTTTTTTCTACCCTGTTTTCTAATTCATTGAACTGATACCTGCCTCCCCCTAATCTGCTGTGTATTCCTTTCAATGTGTTCTTTATTAGTGCTATATCATTGTTCTTTTCTTACTGGTCTCTTTTCCTAATTTCTATATCATTTTTCATGCTGTTGAGCATACTTGTAATCATTATTATGAATCTATATATCTGATAAATTTCTTATCTCCATTTGATTTAGATCTTCTTTTGAAAAATTCTCTTGTTCTTTCATTTGGGGCTTTTCTTTTATCCCCCATTTTGGCTACCTGTTTGTGTTTGTGTTTATGTATTAAGTAGGCCTGCTATGACTTCCAGTCTCTAGTGCAGGACAATGTCTGATGCTGTTTGTGAATGGCCCTGGTTACCCTATTTGGAGCTACCAGAAATTTACAGCTGGTAGATCCCTCTGCTGGGGCTGGGTTTCTTTGGAAAGGACCAGGATGTGCACCGTGGTCTGCTTTTCCTAGCCCAGGGCCCAGGAGGAGATGAGGCAAGACAAAGCCTCTGTATTTGACTGCAGTCTGATTTTCATTCAGTCTTGATTAGTCTCAGGCTACCAACTACAGCAAGGCATAGACTCCACAGGGTGAGGTGAGAGGTTTTACAATAGGGTGGGACAATGGCTTCCTCCCCCCAGGCAAAAGCTGTCTGGATGGTAAGGTCTGCCTGAGAAAGATGTCCTCTGCAGTATGAGGGAATTACTGAGCACAGGAAACTGGGGCGGCTGCCTTCTGAGCTCTAATCCCAGAGTCCCCAACCCTGGTTTTCCTCACAGAGCTACAGTCCACTATGCCCTCCCTCTACTGGAGCCCAGGGTGAGTGGCTGCATACAAAATGCTGTGTGGTGGGCTTTTATGTAGGTGCCTACATTTCCAGCCTTCTCTCCCTGGCAGAGAGCAACCCTGCTGATTTTCACAGGCAGCTGTTATGTGGGCACTTTCCTCAGTTCTGGCACTTTTGAATGGGGGTCCCAGCTTGGGCTTTATACCACATTGTTCTCAGTAGGAACACACCACAGCTGAAATCCCTCTGGAACTTCACCTGCTGTCTGTGGGAGCCTGGCCAGCCCTTTGGCACCTCCACACTTCCTAACAGTCTCCACTTTCCATCCTTGGTTATCAGGGTTCTGTCCAGCTAGTTTTTAGTTGATTATTCAGGATATTTTTTCTGTATTTTAGTTGTAATTCCAGTTTGGTTATGGGAGAGTGTCAGTGTAGCTTCCACTTACTCCACCACCATTTTGCCACCCCCATGTCCAGTGATCTTAAGTAGCTTACCCAAAGTCACCCAGCCCAACAACAAACAAAAGCTAAAACTCTTGATCATTACACTTTTATTTATTGCTGCCTTCCTTTGTGCCCTAAAATAATTGTCATATTGATGTACAAGGAGCTGGCTTTAATCTAGGAATACACACAGCCAAGAAAATACTACCCTTTTGAATCATTAGTTTGACCTTCCTAAATCATTCTTTCAGGCTATCACAAATAAAATGAATATTTCTTTCATAATTGTATTTGCTTTTTAGAATTTAAGAGGTTTCAGTGATTTTTTCTTTTTTATGTTTCTTGTTAAAAGTTGTGTCAGGAAGAGTTGAATGGAAGTCCTCTTTTTCTTGTAGTAGTTGCCTTTGAGCAAGCAGGATCCCACGGATCAGTTTTCTCAAAGGCAATTATTGCATCTTCTGAGTTTTGTGTGTGTGTGTGTGTGTGTGTGTGTGTGTGTGTGTGTGTCTGTTTTTTGTTTTTAAAGCTTTGCTGACTAAATTCAGTGCAGAGGGCTTGGGAACAGGGTCTCCTGAATCTTTTCATGTTTTTTCATGTTATTTCTGTTCTTTACCATGTCTCACTACCAAGGGCAGTATGAAGGGTGAAAGTGAAGGGGAGTCAGCAGAAGGAGGAGGAAGGGAGTTAATAGATTGAAGACCTTCTCTTGGGGCATCGCTTCCCCTCATTGTTACCTTTATAGACGAGGCCCACAGGGCTAAACTAAGGAATGACTGAAGGCCTTTAGAACTGCTGTTCTATGAGATAATATGATAGTATTGAAGAATGAGAGCAGTGAAATGCAAGCTAGAAATCACGGACTGTGATTGTTCAGAGAAAAGTCTTCAGGGAAGAGAGACTTGGGTTTGAATTCTTATATATGCTGAGTAAGCATCAAGTATGCTCATATGTAAAATAGGACTAAAACATCCAGTTTTCCAGTTTATTCTTAAAGTTAGATGACATAGAAATATAGAATCAATCTGGTGCTTATAAAAAAGTAGTAGTTGTTTCATTTCATAGGCAAGTCTATGGAGATTTGACAGTTTTGCAGAAAAGGCCTTGTAAGTATGGTGGTAAGTATGGGGGCTCTGGTATCTTCCCAGTGCCAGATAACTCTAAATTTCCAGATTCAGAGACTGCATAGGAGAGGAAAGAATTGAAAATTTGGACACACTTGTAGAGTCTCTCATTCCCTGAGCTGGGAGATCTAGCAGATGTTGATCTTACTCCTGTCTTCCTTGTGTGTGTCCTGGTACATAGGTTGGCTATTCACCAGCTAGCATAACAGTTAATGGGATGTGTTCAATCCCAGGAATTTTATAGTCAACAAACCATCCAGCAAAACACTGAACAGACTTCATTGATCACCTACTATTCTTGTCCCTTCTCATGAACCAAATGAGAAGCTGAACTTTTCTGGAAGCAAATAGACTGGAAACCATCTGCTTTTGTCAAGGGTTGAGATTTTCCTAGAACACTGTGGAAAAGAGTCATTGTTGACCTTAAAGTCAGTGGTTTTTTGGACTTTCCAATACAATTCAACTAAAGGCCATTGAAAAACTTCAGGAGGGATGGTAGAACAATGTGATTTTCAAAGCTATAGATTTTGGAGATTTTAAAAAGGCAATCATCATCCTGTTGAATTATCTACAGCACTTACAAATAATTTTGTCTTATTTTCACAAATGTTTATTTTTAAAACTAAAAATAATATATGTGCTTTTACTTTAAACCATATATAAAAAATAACTCAAAATGGATTAAAGACCTAAACATAAGATGTAAAACTATAAAACGCTTACAAGAAAACATAGGGGAAAAGCACCATGACATTGGCTGTGGCAATAATTTCTTGGATGTGACACCAAAAGCACAAGCAACAAAAGAAAACATAGATAAACTGGACTTCCCCAAAATGAAAACTTTTGTGTATCAAAAGACACAATCAACATAGTGAAAAGGCAACTCGTGGAATGAAAAAAAATATTTGAAAATTATATATATCTGATAAGGGACTAATATATAGAATATATAAAGAATTTCTCCAACTCAACAACAAAATCAAACAACTAAATTAAAAAATGGACTTGAAAAAAGATTCAGTAGTCTTTTATCCAACCAACATATGCAAATGGCCAATAGGCAGGTGAAAAGATGCTCAATATCACTACTCATTAAGGAAATACAAATCAAAATCACAATTTAATACCATTACACACCCATTAGAATGACTATTATTAAAAACAAAATAGCAATTGTTGGGAAGGATCTGAGAAATAAAAATCCCTGTGCATTGCTGATGAAAGTGTAAAATGTTGTGGAAAACAGTTTGGAAGTTCCTCAAGAAGTTAAACATAGAATTACTATATGATGCAGCAATTTCAACCCTAGCAGAATGATTAACAAACATTGGAGAGAAGAGATAATGGGGAGTTATTGTTTAATGGATTTCTGTTTGGGATGATGAAAAAGTTCTGAAAATAGTAGTAGAGATTGTTGTGCAACATTGTGAATGTACACCTAATGAACTATATACTTAAAATGGTCAAAATGATAAATTTTGCTGTGTATTTTTACCACAATAAAAAAGTAGGCCTGGTACATGGTTCCTTGTTGTGTTGTATTTTGTGCCTTTAAATCAACGCAGCAGATCCAAGCAACAGCAACCTCCTGAGCACCACACCCTCTGCTGAGGAACAGCAGCTGTACATGAAACCTCCCCCCACCAGCCAGAAGAGCCACCATAGCTGTGAACAGCACCCACCAGAGGAGATGTTGCCAACTGAAGAGCAGCTGCTACCGCAACCGCCTGAAGAGCAACCACAGACCAAGGAGTCACTGCCACCCAGGGAGCAGCCACTGAATGACTCAACGTCAAGATATGTCAGTGAGATCAAACATGGCTAGACAATGAAACCCCCAAAAGAAAGAGAAGGAGGACTCTCCAGAAAAGCAGCTAAGTAATACAGAGGCATGCAACATGACAGAAAAAGAATTCAGAATAAGGGTCCTAGAGTGCATAAACCGGATGGAGGAAAAAATCAACAACTTCTGCAAAGAGCAAGAAGAAACAGATGAAAAAATCAATAACATATGGAAGAAGCTAGAAGAAACAGATGAAAAAATCAACAACTTAAGTAAGACCCAAGAAGAAATGAAGAGTGATATAGCTGCAATAAAAAACACCATTGAAAGTATCAACAGTAGACTAGGAGAAGCGGAGGACCGATTTAGTGAATTAGAAGACAAGGAAGCAAAACACACCCAAAATGTACTGCAATTGGAGAAAAAAATTAAAAGACAGGAGGAGAACTTAAGGGAGCTTTGGGACAACATGAAACGAAACAACATACGAATAATAGGGGTGCCAGAACAACAGAAAGAGGAACAAGGATTAGAAAACCTATTAGAAGAAATAATATCAGAAAACTTCCCTGAGGTGGGGAAGAAAAAAGTCACACAAGCCCAGAGAGTCCCAAACAAGGTGAACCCGAAAACACCCACACCAAGACACATCATAATTACCATGGCAAATGTTCAGGACAAAGAGAGAATCTTACAGGCTGCAAGAGAGAGATGGAAAGTTACATACAAGGGATCTCCATTAGATTATCAAATGATTTCTAAATGGAAACACATCAGGCCAGAAAAGAATGGACGGAAATTTACAAAGTGATGCAAAGCAAAGGACTGAATCCAAGAATACTCTATCCAGCAAGGCTATCATTCAAACTTGAAGGGGAAATAAGAAGCTTCACAGACAAAAAAAGGCTAAGGGAGTTTATCACCACCAAGCCAGCAATGCAAGGAATGCTAAAGGGACTGGTATAAAAAGAAGAAATAAAAAGCTCAGAAAGAAAACAGCCACACAAAAAAAAGAAATGGCTACAAACAAGTACCTTTCAATAATAACTTTAAACGTAAATGGACTAAATGCTCCAAACAAAAGACATCGAGTGGCTGAATGGATAAAAAAACATGACCCATACATCTGCTGTCTACAAGAGACCCACCTCATTAGAAGGGACTCACACAGACTGAAAGTGAAAGGATGGAAAAATATCTTTCAGGCAAATGGAAAGGAAAAGAAAGCTGGGGTAGCAATACTTATATCGGACAAAATAGACCTCAAAGTGAAGGCCATAACAAGAGATAAGGAAGGCCACTTCATAATACTAAAGGGATCAATACAACAAGAAGATATAACCCTGGTAAACATATATGCACCCAATGCAGGAGCACCCAAATTCATAAAAAAACTCCTGGAAGATATCAAAGGAGAGATCGACAACAATACAATCATAGTAGGGGACTTTAATACACCACTGACAACACTGGATAAGCCCTCTAGACAAACAATCAGCAAAGATACAGCAATCCTAAATGACTCACTAGATCAGATGGACTTAATAGACATCTTCAGAACACTTCACCCCAAAGCCAGGGAATATACATTCTACTCAAATGCTCATAAGACATATTCAAAAATAGACCATATATTGGGTCATAAGCAAAGTATCCCCACATTCAAGAAGATTGAAATCATAAAAAGCGTCTTCGCAGACCACGATGGCATAATATTAGAAATAAACTACAATAAAAACAACCCAAAATACTCAAATACCTGGAAGCTGAATAGTATGCTATTAAATATTGATTGGGTTACCAATGAAATAAAAGAAGAAATTCGAAACATCCTGGAAACTAATGACAATGAAAACACAACAATCCAAAACCTATGGGACACAATGAAAGCAGTCCTGAGAGGGAAGTTTATAGCTCTACAGGCCTATCTCAAAAAACAAGAAAAAATGGTAGTAAATCAGCTAACTCTACAGCTCAAAGAATTAGAAAGAGAGCAACAAGAAAACCCCAGAGTGATCAGAAGGAAGGAGATAATAAAGATTAGAGCAGAAATAAATGACATAGAGACCAAAAAAACAATACAGAAAATCAATGAAACCAAGAGCTGGTTCTTTGAAAGGATAAACAAGATTGACAAACCTCTAGCCAGACTCACCAAGAAGCAAAGAGAGAGGACCCAAATAAACAAAATCAGAAATGATAGAGGCGAAATACCAACAGACCCCACAGAAATACAAATGATTGTTAAAAAATACTATGGACAGCTCTACTCCAACAAACTAGACAACCTGGAGGTAATGGACAAATTCCTAGAAAAATACAACATTCCAAAACTCAATCAGGAAGAATCTAAAAATCTCAACAGGCCAATAACTATGGAAGAAATTGAAGCAGTTATCAAAAAGCTTCCATCAAAAAAAAAGCCCAGGACCAGACGGCTTCACAGGGGAGTTTTACCAAACATTCAAGGAAGAACTAAAACCTATCCTCCTCAGACTACTACAAAAAATCCAAGAGGAAGGAACACTTCCAAGCTCATTCTATGAAGCCAGCATCACCCTAATACCAAAACCAGGTAAAGACAACACAATGAAAGAGAATTACAGGCCAATATCCCTCATGAACATAGATGCCAAAATCCTCAACAAAATCTTAGCAAATCGGATCCAGCAGTACATCAGAAAGATCATACACCATGACCAAGTAGGATTTATCCCAGGGATGCAAGGATGGTACAATATCCACAAATCAATAAACGTGACACATCACATAAACAAATTGAAAGAAAAAACCACATGGTCATATCAATTGATGCAGAAAAAGCATTTGACAAAATTCAACACCCATTTTTGATAAAAACTCTCAGTAAGGCTGAAGTAGAAGGATCATACCTCAACATAATAAAAGCCATATATGACAGGCCCACAGCCAGCATCATGCTCAATGGACAAAAACTAACACCATTTCCCCTAAGAACAGGAACAAGACAGGGATGCCCCCTCTCACCATTCCTGTTCAACATAGTACTGGAAGTGTTAGCCATTGCAATTTGGCAAGAAGAAGAAATAAAAGGCATCCAAATTGGAAAAGAGGAAGTAAAACTGTCCTTATTTGCAGACGACATGATATTATACATACAAAACCCTAGAGACTCCATCAAAAAGCTACTAGACTTAATACATGAATTTGGCAATGTAGCAGGATACAAAATCAACCCCAAGAAATCTGAGGCATTTCTATATACCAATAGTGAACTTTCAGAAAGAGAGATTATAAAAACAACCCCGTTTACCATCGCACCAAAAACATTAAGCTACCTAGGAATAAACTTAACTAAAGAGGTAAAAGACCTCTACTCAGAAAACTACAGGACGTTGAAAAAAGATATAGAGGAAGACATAAACAGATGGAAGAACATACCGTGTTCATGGATTGGTAGAATCAACATCATTAAAATGTCTATACTACCCAAAGCAATCTATAAATTCAAAGCACTTCCCATTAAAATACCAATGGCATACTTCATAGATCTAGAACGAACTCTCCAAAAATTTATCTGGAATAAAAAAAGACCCCGAATAGCTGCAGCAATCCTGAAAAAGAACAAAGTAGGTGGGATCTCAATACCAGATATCAAGATGTATTACAAAGCCACTGTTTTCAAAACTGCCTGGTACTGGCACAAGAATAGGCATATAGATCAATGGAATAGAATAGAGAGCCCAGAAATTGGCCCGAACCAATATGCTCAATTAATATTTGACAAAGGAGGCAAGAACATACAATGGAGCCAAGATAGTCTCTTCAATAAATGGTGTTGGGAAAACTGGACGGATATATGCAAGAAGATGAAACTAGACCACCAACTTACACCATACACAAAAATAAACTCAAAATGGATAAAGGACTTAAATGTATGACAGGAAACCATAAAAATTCTAGAAGAACCCAAAGGCAACAAAATCTCAGACATATGCCGAAGCAATTTCTTCACTGATACAGCTCCTAGGGCACTTGAAACTAAAGAGAAAATAAACAAATGGGACTACATCAAAATAAAAAGCTTCTGCACAGCAAAAGAAACCATCAACAAAACAATGAGAAAACCCACTGTGTGGGAAAATATATTTGCCAATGTCATATCTGATAAGGGCCTAATCTCCAAAATTTATAGGGAACTCATACAACTTAAAAGGAAGCTAAACAATCCAATCAAAAAATGGGCAAAGGACCTAAATAGACACCTTTCAAAAGAGGACATTCAGAAAGCCAAGAGACATATGAAAACATGCTCAAAGTCACTAATCATCCGAGAGATGCAAATCAAAACAACAATGAGGTACCATCTCACACCTGTCAGACTGGCTATCATCAACAAATCAACAAACGACAGGTGCTGGAGAGGATGTGGAGAAAAAGGAACACTTGTGCACTGCTGGTGGGAATGCAGACTGGTGCAGCCACTATGGAAGACAGTATGGAGTTTCCTCAAAAAACTGAAAATGGAACTCCCATTTGATCCTGTGATCCCACTTCTAGGAATATATCCCAAGAAACCAGAAACACCAATCAGAAAGGATATATGCACCTCTATGTTCATAGCATCACAATTCACCATAGCTAAGATCTGGAAACAGCCTAAGTGCCCATCAGTAGATGAATGGATTAGAAAACTGTGGTACATCTACACGATGGAATACTATGCTGCTCTAAAAATAAAGGAACTCTTACCATTTGCAACAGCATGGATGGAACTGGAGAGCATTATGCTAAGTGAAATAAGCCAGTCAATGATGGAAAAATACCACATGATCTCACTCATTCATGGATAATAGAGACCATTATAAACTTTTGAACAATAATAGATACAGAGGCAGAGCTGCCTCAAACAGATTGTCAAACTGCAGCGGGAAGGCTGGGGAGGGTTGGGGGGCAGGAGGTAGGGGGGTAAGAGATCAACCAAAGGACTTGTATGCATGCATATAAGCATAACCAATTGACATAAGACACTGGGGGATAGGGGAGGCTAGGGGACTGTCTAGGGCAGGAGGGAAAAAATGGACACATATGTAATACCCTTTGTAATACTTTAAGCAATAAAATTAAAAAAAAAAAGAAATTCTAAAATGTAAAAAAAAAAAAAAAGTAATATGTGTAAAAGTTAAAAGCATCATTCAGACTAACATATCTCATAGCGGGGTGGCAAGAATGCAAAAAACCAAACAACTTATATTCTTACTAGAGGCCCGGTGTGTGAAATTCATGCATGGGGGTGGGGGTCCCCTCAGCCCAAACTGCACCCTCTCCAATCTGGGACCTCTCGGGGGATGTCTGATAGGGCCTAAACCAGCAGTCAGACATCCATCTCACAATCCAGGACTGCTGGCTCCTAACTGCTCACCTGCCTACCTGCCTAATCACTCCTAACTGGCCCCCTGCCAGCCTGATCACCCCTAACCACTTCTGCCTGCCAAACTGATCACTCCTAACTGCCCCCCGATCACCCTGGTTGACCCCAACTGCCCCCCTGCCAACCTGGTTGCTCCCAACTGCCCCCCTCTGCCAGCCTGGTTGCTCCTAACTTCCCCACACACCAGCATGGTCACCCCTTACTGCCCTACCCCCCGCCAGCCTGGTCACCCCCAACAGCCGCCCCTGTCAGCCTGGTTACCCCCAACTCCCCCCCTCTACCAGCCTGGTCACCTCTAGCTGCACCCCCTGCCAGCCTGGTTGCCCCCAACTGCCCCCCCTGCCTGCCTGGTTGCCCCTTACTGCCCCCCTTGCCAGCCTGGTCACCCCTTACTGCCCCCCCTGCAGCCTGGTTGCCTCCAACTTCCCCCCTGCCAGCCTAGTTGCCCCTAACTGCCCCCTGCTGGCCTGGTTGCCCCCAACTGCCCCCCTGCCGGCCTGGTCACCCTTCACTGCTCCCCCTGCTGGCCTGGTCATCCCTAACTGCCCCCCTGCTGGCTTGGTTACCCCCAACTGCCCCCCTGCTGGCCTGGTCACCCCCAGCTGCCCTCCCCTGCCAGCTTGGTCTCCCCTCAGAGTACCCCTGCTGGCCTGGTCACCCCCAACTGCCCCCCCTACCTGCCTGGTCACCCCTCACTGACCCCATCTGCTGGCCTGGTTGCCCCATGCAGCCTGCTGTTTGGTTTTTTGGTTGCCCCTCACTGCCCCTGCTACCAGCCTGGTTGCCCCATGCAGTCTGCTACTCAGTTGTTTGGTCATCCCTCACTAACCTCCCTGCTGGTCTTGTTGCCTGACAGTCTGTTCGGTCGTCTGTTTGGTTGTTTTGGATGTGATGGCCCCTAGCTCTTTATATATATAGATAGATATGCATAGCCCCTGAACACAGACAATCATGTGATGAAGGCCTAATGAGGGGGTTAGGGTCTGGCTGAGGTAGGGGAAATAGGGGACATCTGTAATACTGTCAAAGAAAAATAAATAAAAGCATCATTTACTACAAAATTGTATTAAATAAGAAGGGAACATCTTTCTTCTTCTTTCTCCCTCTCCTCCTAATAAATACTTTCAATTATTTCTAGTGGTTATGTCCATAATTCTAAATCACCTGCGTATATTTCTATGCCTCAATCCTCCCACTGGAGATAGTATTTGAGGCCTCCTCTCAAGGATGGATGAAGGATTGGGTGTACTTCCACTAACTCCCGCCAATCCTCTGCCTTGGTTTCCTGATTTTTTTTTATTTTATTTTCTAGAGGTTAACTTTTAACTTTAAATAACACACTTAAACTTTCATATTCTAAAGCTTTTTAATATGAAAAATTTTAAACATATACAAAAGTAGAGAGAAGAATAGATTAAGCCCCTATGTACTTAACACCTAGCTTCTCTTATGAACCCAGAGTCAATCTGGTTTCATCTATATCCCCACTCACTCCCTTCTACTCATTATTTTGAAACAAATCTTAGACACTGAATCATTTTATTCTATAAATATTTTAATATGTATTTCTTAAAAATAAGGACTCAAGAACACACACAACATAACTGCAATGCCATTATCACACCTAAAACAATGAACAGTGATTCCTTAAAAGCCAGTTAATGTTGAAATTTTGCTGCCTCATATTTTTTCTCAGTTTGTTCAAATGAGGTTCCAAATAAGTTCCTTACATTGCAATTGGTTGACATATCTCTTTAGCCTCTTTTAATTTATATGTTCCTCAGCCCTCTTTTTCTTACCACTGCAATGTAAGTTGTTGAAGAAACTGGTTTGTTTGACTCGTAGTTTCCACTGTCTGGATTTTGATGATGGTATCTTCATGGTGTCATTTAACATGTTTTTCCTATAAATTGGTAATTAGATCTAAGACTTGCTCATATTGAGATTTGATTTTCTGGTGAGAACATTTCATACATATTTTTTTTAACTTCCACCAGGTACTACATCACATCTGGTTGTATAATTTTAAAATAATTCCAGCAGCCATTGCTGACCATTGCCTAGATCAGGGGCGGGGAATGTTCGGCCTGTGGGCCATGTAAGACCCACAAAATCATTTGGTCTGGCCCTACCAAGGCAGTAGAGGTGAATTAATTAAATGTTTGACCAAATATAGCAGGATAACTTTTAAGTCGATAATTTTTTATGGCCCAGGAATTATGTTATAAATATCCAAATGGCTCTTGGCAGAAAAAAGATTCCCCACTTCTAGCCTAGATCCATTAACTCATTAGGGGTAATGATGGTCTCTCAATCCTTATTCTCTTGATAGTTGGAATGCTTCTGTAAAAAGAAACAACTGAAATGTCCTTTACTAGATAATTGAACAAAGAAAAGGTAGTACATATATACTACATGAATACTACTCAACCATAAGGAAAGATGAAATACTGCTATTTGCAACATGTATGAATCTTGAGAATATCATGCTAAGTGAAATAAGTCAATCAGAAAAAGTTAAGAACCATATGATTTCACTCATATATAAGATATAAAACTGAAAGCAACAAATGAACAGACAAGAAAAACAAACAAAAACTCACAGACACAGACAATTGTATGGTGGTTACCAGAGGGAAGGTGGGTGAAGTAAAAGGGTTCAAATACATGGTGACTGAAGATTAACTTTGGGTAGTAGGAACACAATGCAGATGATGTATCATAGAATTGCATACCTGAAACCTATATAATTTTATTAACCAATGTCATCCCAATAAATTTAATAAAAAAAGAAATTTCCCTATTTGACTATTTGGCTAGCCTAAGATACAAGAAAAAGCAGAAGTAATTTCTTGTGTCTCTTTTAATGATGGTAAAACTTGTTTAATTACTAGTTTTAAAAATAATGAGTTGATTTAGTGGCATCCTCTAATGGGCACCATTGAGTTCCTTTTTCTTTTATGATCACATTGAAACCCATATTTAATGTGTTTCAAGTCATTGCATTTAAATTCTTATGATGTTCAAATTGTCCTGTCTTTGGCCAATAAAGGCCTCTGCAAATTTGCTCCTGAATATTTTGACCCAATTCCAAGGGTCTTTGTTACCTTCCTCATTTTCTAGTATGAGTAGATGTTCCAGGCTCATGTGACACATTTTCTGCCCATGACCAGGATTAAACATTTCTCCAAGGAGTTCTGGTTATTTTTAGTCTACTTTTTTTTTTCTTTGACCATCTCAATTTCTGTCAACTATAATATTACTTTTACACATCTTCAAGATTTGTTAACATTTGGTACTGTGAGCATAATTAATCTTTCTCACTTTGTCTATAGGCTGGTTATAAAAATTGTAAACCAAAAGCCAGCATTTGCAAAATTACAATTATATAAATACCATCTAACCTCATTAAGAATGACTAGATCCATTGCAAAGGAAATAAATGTACTTCTAATACACTACACTGGACCACTGGAAGGAAATCTCATAGCCAAATTGATTCTTTTTACAATTATAATCATTTGCTCAATGTCATGCCACTTTTTATTCTACTTCATATTTGTACTGTGATGTTGTGTGGTTATTTTCCCTGAAATTTCTAGCTGTTTTGTTTTTATTATTGACATATTGATATGCTCTTATCTAACTAAAAATTTATTGGTTTCTAATCATAGAATTGTGTAACGGAATCCACTTGCATTTTTAAGGTATATATGGTAGAGTTTTTTGATATATCTCATTTTATTTATTTTTTTATTTTAAAGAAAACTGCTTGAGCTTTAAAAATAAGTTGTTGCTCATTGGTCAGACTTTATTTTAATTTTTATAAATATTCACCCAAGGATATTTTTTCCATTAATTTCTAGAGAAAGTGTATGGGAGGGAGAGTGGAGAGAGAGAGAGAGAGAGAGAGAGAGAGAGAGAGAGAGAGAAATCGACATGAGAGACATATTGATTGGTGGCCTTCCACATGTGCCCCTACTGGGGCTGGGGAACCTGCAACCAAGGTATATGCCCTTGACCAGGAATCAAACCCATGACCCTTCAGTCCAAAGATGGACACTCTAGCCACTAGCCAAACTGGCTAGGGTTTGATACTTCTCATTTTAATTTTGACCTATTGTTTCCCAGACCTGTTGCAGATTTTTGAGCTAATATTATTGTCATTGAACTCTTAGGTGATTTGCACTTTTCCTGGATCACAGATATTTCTCTTTCTTGGATTCCTAGTTTCTATAATAAAACACATTTTCAAATGTTTTTTTTAATTTTTAGAAAGGTTTATGGAAGATAAACTTTCGGATTCCTTTCTACCTGGAACTATATTATTTTTATTTCCTATTTGATTCATAGTTTGGCTGGGTATAGATTTTCAGGTTTAAAATATTTCTCACCCAGGACTGTTAATGAATTTCTCCATTGTCTTCTAGCATTTAGTGTTGTCAATTATAAATCTTACGTTTACTTTAGAGACAGCTTTTGGTAGTAGACTACCCACCATCTAGCCTTTCCTTCTTCCCTTATTTCTTCACAATCCCTGATGTTGTTCAAGGGTTAAGACCATCGTTTTGAAGAAGAAGGCCTTCTTCCCTACCCAATCATGGAAAATCCATTCTTTTCATCAGTGATTGATTCAGGAATAGGCTTTTTTATGTTTCTCTTTGAGGATTTGAGGATTTGAGGATTCTAAATTGTTGCAGTCATCCTATGACCATGAGGAGAAGAGCAAAATGTCACAGATAGCAGAGCAGAAAGAGTGAAAGAGTTGGAATTATTGATGAAGTAATTGCACAGTTGAATTAACCAACCCTAAAACTACTTTACACTGTAAAATTTTCATTTGTAAGTATATTTTTATTACTTAAAACTCTTATTTTGAATCATTTGTACCTCAACATGGCTGATTTTTGTGTTAAAATTATTCAAGCCGAATTTTTGTGTAATCTCTTCTTCATGAAGAGATAGGGAACTACAAAAAAGGAAAAAAGGCATCTTTACAATAACTTTGATAGGCTTGTAAAGTAGAAAACGCTTTCAAGAGTTAATTTAGTATATTGTCCTGACTCTAAGCAGGCCTGATGAGAAACTGCACCATAAAATTGCTTCATATGCTTTTCATAGACACAGAAATGTCATCACCACCCTTGCTGTAGTGTATTCCAGTATGTCAATGCCAAGGAAGGAGGTATAGTGTCAGAATTTTATCCTGAAATAAATGTGGTGGCATTTTTCCTGCTTGAATAAGTTTCTATTAGTATGTGGAGGCCTTTCTTGCTGTAGGAAAATCAACTAATGTGCAAATTTACAAAGTAGAAAGATTCAGGGAAATGAGAGTTTGAACTGCAGAAATGGCTGTCTCACAAAATGTTTCTAGAATGTTTTTTTAAACTCACCAAATGGATTAAAAATATAACTTAATTTTGAAAATAAAAATCCAAAATACAACAAATGTAATGGGTAATTTCTTTTAAGTGATAATGCTGTCAAATTTACAAACTCATTTATTATGTAGTAGCTATTGGGAAGCCTCTATTTTCGGAGTGGTGTTTGCCTTCTCTCCACAAGTGACCTCCCTAGGGTGGGAACATGCTCAACTACCCTAATTTCTTCCATATGGAGGCCATGGCCATCCGCAGATGTAAACCACGTTTTCTTGACATGCAAATCCCAGATGATGCTTTGAATTTAAGGCCCACTTTACATGCAGATTTCTAACACATGTTGTTTAATTTTTTTTTATTGTTCTTCAATGTACACTCATTGTCATATAAAGGGTAGATAAATTCATAACACAAAGAAAAAAATTATCATAAACCAATGACTGTTAACACTTTGAAAATTATCATTCTAAATGTTTTCTAGGCATATTCAATTATATGTATAACTTTATTTTTTTTCTTACAAAAATGATCTTGTACTCTGTCCTGCTCAGGACTGCTCAGCATCTTGCATGTTCATGCCTTGGATGCTATAGCTTACAAGTACTTGGACGTACCCCACATGAGCTAAGACACAGGAGCCCATAAACCTAACATGATAGTTAATTACTGTTCACCTACATAAAGGGAAGAGCAAGGGGGCTACTGGACCCAGAGCTGCCATGTATTGAGCACCGACTTTTTGCTAGTTGATATTCTACACGTGTTATCTCCACTTCTCACACCTATCCTCAGAAATGGTTCATTACCACCTCTTTGTAGATGAGGAAATTTAGATTGTCTGAGTCAGGATTTAATCTCAAATTTATTTGACTCCAAAGGTAGTATTTTCTATAGCACTACAGTACTTCCAGCTAGGCAGCTGCAATAACCTCCAGATAACAGGGACCTGGTGTCGAGGCAGCAGGGAGGAACAGATGCTGCCCATGGATGAAGATAAAAATGGGGATGACGGTAGTTACCTGTGATGGACTGAGAGGGGGTGGACAGGGGCTGCTTTCGTGGACAGTGGGGGGGGGGGATGCTAGGGGCCAGGATTAAGCCTCAGTGGGAGAAGTAGAGTCTAGGATACATGAGTTGAGAGGCAGAACAAGTTCCTTTGGGCAAGGCTGGCCTGGGGGAAACCACAAGCTAAGAACGTTTGGTTCCCACCCATCTGTAAAGCCCTAAAACTTGCCAGATTCCTGCAGCTCCCTCAGGGCCCCAGACCCCATGCCTGAGTCTCTGGCCTCCTTGGGCAAGACAATCTCAGAGTCTCCTGCATATCACATGAAAACTCCCACATGCAGTAGTCAATCTCTCAGAATGCTTTCTCTGCTAGAGCTAACTCAAGAATTGCATTTGTATTGTTAGGTTAATGGATATTATTGGCTCAATGTATTCTCTCTCCCACATACTTGCATTTTAACAGCATTATTGGTACCAGCTGCTGGAAATACAAAGATGAGCCACCTTCTCTTAAGCACCTCATTATAGTGGGGAGACATAACATATAGTGAGGATAACATGATACAGGGGATATAATAGAAGTAATAGAAGTATGTGCAAAGGTTTTGTTGCCTTTTTTTTTTTGCCCCTGGAGAAAGGTGGTTGAGTGTAGCCCTGGAAGGAGATGTTTGAATGTGGCTTTGAGAAATGAGTAGAAGATGTATACCTAGCAAAGAGTCATGAGCAGGGAAAGTGACATAACCAATGCCTGGAAAAAGTGATGGCTTCTGGCTCTGGCTCGATGAAGAAGGCAGAAGCCAGTGGTCTGGAATGGACTGCAGAGGGCCTCGTAAGACATTAGTATGATCTCTTGTGGGCAGATGGCCCATCAGATTTAAAACTATTTTAATTAGGGGAGAGACTTAATCTGATTTGTGTTTAGGAAAGATAAGTCTTGGTAACATGAGGAGCCTGGATGAATTATTTGGAAACAGAGAGAGACATATTCCTGAAATTTCAGTAATAAGGACATTTTCAGCAGATGATGAAGGTGAGTTTGGATCCAGGAGGCCCTTTCTGATGAGAGAAGGGTTCTGATGAGAGATGACTAGCTCTGGCCTCAGGAAAAGGAAAACAGCTTTGAGGAAGTGGGGGGCTGGGGGGATGGGGGTGGTGTCTGATTCCCAGGAAGGTAAGAGGAGCAATTCCCCTGGCTCAGGAGCTGCAGGGGCTGAAGACCTCAGTTACTCCTGAATGACAATAAACCCTGGGACTGGCCAGTGGGAGGCTGTGGATACTGTTCCAGTGTTTGCTTTTTAATGGCATCCAAGCTTTGTAAAACTCTTCTGTTTCCAGAGATGGGAAACAGCACAGGAAACAGGCTCTGGGGTGATTTTGTCAGGACCTGGGCTGGGAAGGTGCGCAAGTGTGCAGGATGGCTCCATCCAAGAGAGAAGCCAGTCACAGACTCTGGGGAACCTTCCAGGGGGTGAGTGCTAGCATGGGCAGGCTGTGGTCTGCCAAACTCCTCTTGGGCGGAAGTTGGTTTTAAAATGCAGTTAAAGAGACAGTGGCACATCCTGGTTAAGAGCAGGGACTCTGGAGCTAGACTGTGGATTCAAATCCTAGCCCTGCTGCTTCTTTCCTAAGTACCTTGGGAAAGCTACTTTATGTCTCTGTGCCTCGCTTTTCTTATCTATAATATGGGCAATAATGATACACATGCTGCAGGTTTGTTGTGAGGATTAAATGAGTTAATACACCTACAAACTCAAAGCAGTGAGTGCCCTGTGACTAACATGTATGATGAGTTTGCTTTACTAGAGACTCATGGTGACCTGAGCTCTGAGGAAATCACTCTACCAGACTCACCCAGGTGGAAGGCTCTTCAATCCTCCCTCCCTTGGGCAGCAGCTGCAACCTGAAACACCACTCTTCTCTCCCTGCACTTCCTGCAAATCCAAGGACCAACTGATGCCTAGACACACCCAATTAAAGGGCTGGGAGGTGCGGCATGGCACTCTGCCCTTCCCAAAACCCATATGGCCAGGAGAGGAACCAGTGCTACCCAGACTGTCCAGCTGTACCTGGACCCCACTCCTGTCACATCCCCCATTGCCTGGAACTTCAAAGTGGTTTATTTTTCCTCCTGCATTTGGATTCCTAAAATATTTAAAGGGGTGTGTTAGAGCAAAACAGCCATAACTTGCAGTCCTTCTCTCCAGATTAAACAGGTGCATAATCCTTCTTTAGCCAAGCTCGTCAGCTGCAGCAGCTGGGAGCGCCCCATCTCGGTGGCTAGGCTTTCCTCCTGTCTCTGGGGCTCCCCAAATTCTCCTGTGTTCAGAGCTGTGACACTCCCAGCTGTCGTGGCCCAGAGCAAAACATCACACTTCCTCACCCATCTTAGCTGTGAGAGTCTAAGGTAAAAATGAAAAATATTTTCTTGTCAGCAGATGCCTTTGGCTGAATTCACATGATATCCGTGGAGGGCTATCAGTGTAAAACACACTGTGATGGTCATGTGGAGCCAGTTAGGTGAGCTCTCCTCTTTCTTCCCATCTGAGGGGGTCCTGCTCCCACATTAGGGAGTGTTCCCTGCAGCATCTCCTCAGGGACAGAGACCTGCTCAGCCCACTACAGGGCCTTGAGGAGGTTTGGCCTGCACTTGGGCAATGCGGGCTCATGGGTGTGTTTTCTGCCACTCCTCCTATTTCTGCAAGTTTCACAGTCATGTTCTAATGATAACAATATTGTCAGAGAGGCCTAGTGGCCCTTAGGGAATTTCACTGAGGGGTGATGATTGATGGGCCCCAGGATAGAGCCTTGGCCCACATCAGTCACACCTATTGCCTGGCTCTGAAATGGGCCTATTAGCACAGCCTGACTTGGATCATTTGTCTTCAAGTACCAGGGGATTTTTCAAACAGTTGTGGAGCCAACCATTTCAAAAGGGAACACAGTTCTGTTTTAGGTAAGACTGATACATTCCCAATATGCTCCAGAGTCCAGGTTCCCGATTCCTGGAGTGCTGGGCAGGGCCTGGTCCTCTTCAAGCCTGCTGTGTCCCTTCGGTGGGTGGCTTCCTTTCTGCCTCTCCTCTTGCAAATAATTTCATTTAGAGTCACTGAGGAACTCAAACTCAGGGCACATTTAGATGGAGGGCATTTTCCTCTCTTCCTGTCTCCCTGAAGACTCCTTCCTGTCTAACCCTGGTGGGAGTGGAAGAGCAGTGCTTGGTGCCAAAACCTGGGCCAGGACGGATATTTCTCTCCACAGATGCAAATCATTTTCATTTCTTCCTCTGCCCTCTTTTCCCCACTCCCTTTCTCCTGCCTCTTTCTCCTTCTACCTCATTTTATGCTTTTTCCCCCCAGGGAGACCTTGCTCTGAGGAGGGATGAATTTGGGTCTGGAGCAGTTACCTGGCCAGTGGTGTGGGTACCAGAAAACAAGTGCAGGAAGTCCACAGGGTATAAGAGACTGGTAATCAGCAAGACACAATTTCTGGTCACTGAGAATAGAGAGGGAAGTGAAAGTAAGGACTGAGGAACACAGGGACCCTGTGAGAGCCACAGAGAGGCCCAGAGCATGAGTAGGGAGAAGGGGAAAGAGAGGGATGTGGCCAGGGCTCCAGGACCCCACTGCCTGTCCCAGTACCATAGAGCCAAACTCATGCCTCCATGATGGGGCTGGGACTCACCACTGGACCTGGAGGCTGGCACCCCCTTTTCTCCCTTATAGAACTGCCAATCCAACTTAAAGCAAAGGGCCTTCCCCATTCACCCTTCCCACCCTAGTGCCATCTGCAGAGAGAGGGGATCAGCCAGTATGGAGAGCACCCCCCGGCTGCAAGAAGCTCCCCTCTTCTTCTTGCCTAGGATTGAGGCCACAGATGCCTCTGGTAGATAATCAAGGGCCAGAGGAATTTAGGACTTGCCTGGTGTGGTTCTGTAACCGGACAAACAATGGGTTCATGCTGCCTGTCACTACAGAGCCAATTAAGCAGAGGCAGGATTGAATCACATATGAGCGTTTATTCCAATACTGGTGGCAATATGGGAGAACAGCAGGTCCTCCACAAAAATCTGCTCTTCATCCCACCATAAGCCAGTTGCTTATATTGGGTAAAAGGACAAGAGATTACATAGGAAAGTAGCCAAAGGGTATGGCAAATGGGTAGGTAACAGGTAAGCAGAAGGCTGGGGATCTTCAAAGGGCTTAGTGATATGCAAAAAGGGCTGGGGATCTTCAAAGGGCTGCAGACTCTGGTTTCTGCAGCAAAGTTGTTCATCTTTCCATGATAATAGACAGATCCAAATAGGGAGGATGGGCTGCATTTCCAGGTGAGCTCTCAAGTCCAGAGTGTGACTGCCAGCCAGGTTAGAATATGCTTCTTTAATCACAATAAAACAACCATGGTTAACAGAGCATGATTAATATGTCTTACAATTCTAGCTGGTTCCCCAACATTCTATTTCTGCCCCTATCATTTCCCCATTGCTATTTTTTTATCATCTCATATCTATGAAATTAGTTTTAGAAGAAAGACCCTATCCTGTTGGACTGCATTTGAAGTCAATTCCAAAGGAAAAAACCCCTTCCCATTGCTTTACCTTGGAGATGGTTTCCCTAATTGGTTGACTGTTGTTTTCTCTCAATTGAGAATTGTCATAAAGATTAAAATAGCCCATTACTTTAAATTCCTCACCATTATGGTTAGGCCATGACAGCAATAGGTATCCCAACTCCTACTAGGCAAGATGTAAAGGTCCATTCTACATAGGTTCCTCCATTGCCGATTCTCCAGAACAGCCTCCATGACCTGGCTCAGCTCTTGATTTATCCTATGTATAGCCCCGGAAGTGGCATTCAGGGCTTTTACCATGTAACAAGCCAGCTGGGTCACATCTACATTAAGGGAGCCTACAATTACCAGCATAACAAACAAACAAAAAAATAGTTAAAGCAATATATTCAGCAGGGCTCCACAGGTGGAGATCATCTTTGCAGTCTGGTGCCAAAGCCATGAGAAGGTCTCTTTTGGTTTAGACCCTGTGATGTTTCTGAGGCATAAAGACAGTTTTAAGGAAGAACCCCCGCCGCGCCCCTGCCATTTTGTTGGCAGGGATATATGAATAAACAGTTACCCCACATATCAGAAACCAACAGCCTACAGTTTAGTATATCCATTACTATAAGAGAAGGTGAAATTATCAGAACAATTCATATGGTAGTTATTAGATACTCGAAGACAATAACTAGCACACCCAGTAAAACTCAGACATTCACCTCAGGAAGTTACTGCAGTAATCTTTAGAGAAAACATCCCTACATCCTTTTCCCAGACAGTGGCCCCCAACTTATAAAGGACCCAATCTATGACTTTCTTCCCAAAATAAATAGAATAATCCTATCTAATAAAGAGGTAATATGCAAATTGACCATCACTCCAACACACAAGATGGCCGCCCCCATATGGACACAAGATGGCTGGCAGAGTAGGGCAGTTGGGAGGGACCAGGCCTGAAAGGGAGGGCAGTTGGAGGTGATCAGGCTTGCAGGGGAAGGCAGTTAGGGGTGACCGGGCCAGCAGAGGAGGGCAGTTGGGCGCAACCAGGTCTGCAGGAGAGGACGGTTGGGGGGAACCCAGGCCTGCAGGGGAGGGCAGTTGGGGGGGACCAGGCCTGCAGGGGAAGGCAGTTAGGGGCAATCGGGCCAGCAGGAGAGCAGTTAGACATCGATCAGGCTGGTAGGGGAGTGGTTAGGGGGTTATCAGGCTGGCAGGCAGAAGCAGTTAGGGGCAATCAGGCAGGCAGGCAGGTGAGCAGCTGGGAGCCAGCAGTCCTGGATTGTGAGAGTGATGTCTGACTGCCCGCTTAGGCCTGATCCCATTGGGCAGTCGGACATCCCTCGAGGGATCCCATATTGCAGAGGGTTCAGGCTGGGCTGAGGGACACACCACCCTGCACGAATTTCATGCACCAGGCCTCTAGTTCTATATATTAACAATAGGTGTCCCGACTCCTACTAGGCAAGATGTAAAAGTCTGCTCTACATAGGTTCCTCCATTGCCAGTTGGAGTGGTGAGAAACATGTCTCCGGGTCCCATCCATTTCTCCTCTGGTTGGCCCATCATCCTTGCTCTGCTTATGTCTGTGTAACTGCCTAACACATCCCCTCAAGGATCTTGGCTCTGAATTCTTTCATGGAAAAGGGACATAGAGTCTCTCCTGAAACTGCTTCGTGCTGAGGAGGGATGGAGGTTTCTCTCAGAGCCAAGAGATCCTTGCTCTCTGTATGATGAGGCCTGGACATGGAAGGAGGTGGCAATGGTATCTAGAGGTGGTATTCTCTAAGTGCTAGTAGGGCTTGTATGTAACGTGGTGGAAACAAACTGTGTTATAAAATTTAGTATTATTGGGCAAAAGTTAGCACAGCAAGAATTACAACAAATCATCTGGTGGGAAAGAAAAAACATTTCAATTATAATAATCCCTTTTTGAAACACAATTTTTCCCTGTAAAATAACCCTCATTTTTATTAAAGAGTCAAATTAATACTGATTTATTTACTGGATTAAGTCTAGTTGCAATTTGGTCTGATTGTTTGCATGAACACAATAAGGTCATGCTTTTAAAAAGCATGATTATATAGGATTTAAAAAAATATACCAGTATGTGTTTTGCTGGAATCTCCTGGTTAAGCTTTAATTAGTCCCACAGGGCAAAGAAGCTGTGTCACCTAGCTGCCATCAGGCTTGCCTGCAATAATACCTGTATACTTGGGTGAATTCCACAAGTTTGAGGCCCCCAATTATATCTTGAGGTTCCTTCCTTGCTATCTCTCAGGAAAGTAACCTTTGTTCCTTACCTGGAAAGACCACCATGAACCACATGACCAAGCAAAATACCAGGCTTTTTCTAAGGCAGCGGTTCTCAACTTGTGGGTGGCGACCCCTTTGGGGGTCGAATGACCCTTTCACAGGGGTCGCCTAAGACCATCGGAAAACACATATATAATTACATATTCTTTTTGTGATTAATCACTATGCTTTAATTATGTTCAATTTGTAACAATGAAATTGGGGGTCACCATGAACTTGAGGAACTGTATTAAAGGATCGCAGCATTAGGAAGGTTGAGAACCACTGCTCTAAGGTGTTCTTATTGACCTCATTCCCCCTAGAGTGCCGGGGAACAAGATCATGCTCCTCCTGTCTTTCGCCAAAAGTGCTGGGAGCGCTATTGACTTCCTCCTGCAGGGTCACTATTAGATGCTTTATTGACAAATGGCACCTAAGGAAAATCAGCAAAAATGCCTTGGCAATTTTAGCATAGTTCCTAGGATATTGGTTGACACTTAAAGGGTTAAAGCTTTCTGGTGACATCTAGACATGTTAGATATGACATTCCAAAGCCTTAGTTAATAAAACCATAATTGGAAACTGGTCTTGTTCAATTCATGCAAAGAAATGTATGACCATCACTCACTCATCAAGAATTGCCAAATTCTGGAGGGGATCAGGTAGGGTGAAAAATATATAATTTACCAATTTTCTCTAAAAATGCTTCCTCATATCCGAAAAGCAAGAAGTTTAAGAATCAGCAATACTTTCAATAAAAGTTATAAAAGTGATATAATTATTTTCAGTTCACTCTGTCCCATAATCAAAATTTGTTTCTCCTGATTTTTCCTGCCAGTACTTTTATAAATTCAGATACTCTATAGAGTTCTAATAATTTTCATTTAGTTCAAAGGGGATGATCTGAGAATTTCAGAGTCCTCAGATGATGTAACATTTTTCCAAATGCATTATAACAAAAACAGTGACTGTCTCTAAATGACAAGAAATTTAAAATGACATGTAATCTTGTCCATTATGCAAAACACAATATTCCACAATATTATAACTAACTAGTGGCCCAGTGCACAAAATTCGTGCACATTAAAAGGGAATTAATTAGAAGAAATATTTTAATATTGCTATTTGCCCTTTCTCTATAATAGAACTGTCAGAGGTGAAAGAAAATTAGTAAAATGAATATGAAAATCTCCCTCTTGTCAGAGTCTGGGGCATGCCACAGGACCCAGAGTCAAGTCCCTGCCCACCCACGCAAGCCTCGAAATCATGCAAGATCCAGACCCGGCTGACCTCACCCCTGTCAAGCCCCACCGATCGGGGGGCAATGGCCTCAGGTCCCCTGGTGCCAAGGCAAAAGGGCACAAGGGCACAAGGGCACGAGGGCGAGAGAGCATGCTGATCATTTGCATATTAACTCTTTATTATATAAGATAACAAGTAGTGACAAATGAAAGCATATCAGAATCTATATATATAAAACCCTAAGCAACCAGCTGACTGTTCGACTGTCCAACCACCAGCTATGATGTGCACTGACCACCAGGGGGCAGAGCTCAATGCAGGAGCTGCCAAGCTGCAGTGACTTGGCAGCTGCAGTTCTCGGGTGACACACCCAGAATCAGAGAAGAGAGAGCTCAATTCTAGAGTGTGTCACCCGAGAACTGCCCTCTTGCAATCTGGGACCCGTCGGGGGATTCCATCCTGATCCTCGTAGGCCAGGCCAAGGGACCCCACCGATGCATGAATCCATGCACTGGGCCTCTAGCCATTAGCTCCCTACTTTAGGTCTGGCTCCCCACCGGGCCACTAGCCCATTGCAGAGATCATGGGTCTGGCCCTTACAGAAACATTTTTACTCAATTAGCTAAAAGATGAGACATGCAGAACCTACTGGCTGTGGCCCCGACATCTGGCACCTGTGATAGCCCATCTGCTTAATATTGATTTCCAATGGAGGTAGCAAATTTTCCCGCTACCACTCTCGACTGGGAAACCAGCTGCAGCTTCTCTCCTTCTGGATGGACAATAGTACCAGCAGACAACCTTTGGGGAGGGAAGGAGGCAAAAGAGCTACTCAGGTGGGAAGAAGGAGGTTCCTGCCACCACAGGACTCCACCTGGGTGGAAGGACCTGGGCGGGAGCCTGACATTGAGCAGGGTCCTGCCCTAGGCCAACTAGATTCCAGGCTAAGTAAATCCTATTTGCTAAATAATTGCATTTTGCAGCTAAATGCCCACAAGTGGTCAGTTACTGCCAAATTTAGGGTAAAGTTAGATGAAAGAAGTGAGACAAATACAGAGACAACATGACATAATATTGGGAGAAGAGAGGAGGGACCCCGATTATGGGGTGCATCACCTGAGAACCACCCTCTTACAATCTGGGACCCCTCAGGGGATGTTGGAGAGCTGGTTTTGGCCTGATCTCCACAGGCCAGGCCAAGGGACCCCACTGGTGCATGAATTCATGCACTGGGCCTCTAGTCTATTTTAATAAAATGCATATATAAATAGAGCTGTTATTATTTCTTTATTTGACAAAGTTTCCCAAGTACCTTAAGTATAAAATTTCCCTTCATAAAGGGAGAAAACAAATCCTTGAGGCATTCCAGGGCCTATGCAGTGATGGCGAACCTTTTGAGCTCAGCGTGTGAGCATTTTGAAAAACCCTAACTTAACTCTGGTGCCGTGTCACATATAGAAATTTTTTGATATTTGCAACCATAGTAAAACAAAGACTTATATTTTTGATATTTATTTTATATATTTAAATGCTATTTAACAAAGAAAAATCAACCAAAAAAATGAGTTCACATGTCACCTCTGACACGCGTGTTATAGGTTCACCATCACTGGCCTATTGGAATGACCTAAAGCCAATTCTAGGTAAAAAAAAGTTTCTTAAAATTCAAACCCTGGGAAGGTTGTCAAATTTATTTTACCAAAAGGTAAAATATCATCATCATTATTATGAAACAGTATTAGACTGCATATTCATTCAAAGTGACAAAAGGGTATTAAACACAAACATAGGCTAGCAAAACTTTAGTTCCCACAATTAAGATCACTTTTTAAAGTAATTAAATATCTGATTAAAATAGCACAATATATAATTATTTCAATAATTTATAGAACTTTTGCTTCCTAGGCAAATACAGGGAAAACTTTTTCCCTTTTAACAGACTGGGAAAGTACTAAACACATTCTGCATTTGCTTACTTTATATTCACTTATCTAATTTTATTATTCAGATTACTTATAATTTCCTTTTAAGATTTCTCTTCAAAAACCTTCTATTACTGAAACCATATAATTTCTTTCCAATTATTTAGAATTTTTGACTCTTAGAAACCTTAAATTTTAGGTGACAAGTAAGTACTTAGATTTCTTAGATTAGCTATACATTCACATTTTTAAGAGATATAGCATATTTTCCTATGTATAAGATACTATTTTTTTCCAAAATCGTTATACTAAAAATCAAGGGGCGTCTTATACATGGAAGTTAATTGAGGAGGGAGCCATGTGTAGCTGCCCATACCTTGTCAAACAGGCTTTCTCCAATCATGAGCCTTATTGCTACTGACATCAACTGATGCTGTAATTGGAGGTGGAGGTGGAAATTGTGCAGATGCAACAGGGACCAGAGCATTCTGAGCCAATAAAGATGTCAAAAGATAAAAAGATAAATACCAGAAAGCGATTGTCTTGCTGTGCAAAATTCAAACTGAATATAATAAACTCTGCAAAAGGGCATGGAAATAGAGCTGCAGAGAGACAATTTGGACCTCCTCCTCCCACTAAATGTATAATCAGACTGTGGAGAAAACAGGAAGAACAACTTCTTAAGATACCAAAAAAAGAAGAAGGCCTTAAGAGAAAAACCAGCAAAATGGGCAAATTTGGAGCAGAGACTTAAGACTTGGATTATGGAGCAGCGCCAGAGTGGCTTATGTGTATCAACCTAGCATATTCAATGTCAGGCAAGAATGTTTGCAAGAGAAATGAACATTGTTGATTTTATAGGAAAGGCAAAATGGTGCCTCAGTTTCATAAGGAGAGAAGGGTTGGCCATGAGAACATGAACAAAGTTAGCTCAGAAAATGCCACCAGTTTATGAGGATGATTTCACATGTATAAGCACTGACACAGAAGACAGCAGTGATACAAAAGAAGTTGAAGAAACTGATAAGTCTGGAACTAATAGTGATGAAGGAGAGAGCAGTGATGCAACAGAGGCTGAATAAAGTGAAATGTTGCATAATATCATAGTACTGGTATGGAAACATTACCTGAGGTAATAACTAAATAAAAGTGTGTTCTGTTTTATGTTTAAAACTAGTGGCCCAGTGCATGAATTCATGCACATTGAAAGGGAATTAAATAGCAGAAATATTTTAATATTGCTATTTGCCCTTTCTCTATAATAGAATTGTCAGAGATTAATGAAAATTAGTAAAATGTATATGAAAATAATATATAAATTTATTAATAAATAAACAATAACAACATGATATAACAACAACAAAGACATGATATAAAAACAACAAAAGCATGATATAAAAACAACATTGATACAAACAATGACTGATAAATTGATTAAACTCATTCTAATATCTCCCTGAATACCACATTAAGAGTAAAAACACTTGCAGAGTTATTGACTAATTTCCCTTGTAATGAGGTATTTACAACTTTAACTCTAATATCACATGCTCTTGGACCTCGAGAGACAGCAACATATAACTGACCATGTTCAAAAGTGAGTTTAGGTAGGAATATTCCTACTCTGTCTAGAGTTTTTCCTTGTGATTTATTAATAGTCATCACAAATGCTGGCATCATGGGAAACTGGTTTCATATTAATTTTAAATGGGAGGCCAATGTCAAATGGAGACAGATCAATTCTTGGAATCAGAACAGCCTCTCCCTCTGCAGATCCTGTTAATACTTCAGCTTTGATTATGTTAGGTCACAATCTTTTGATAATAAATCTAGTATTATTACAAAGACCCCATTTACTATTAAGAATTCTCAGTAGCACGATGATTGCACCCACTTTCAGTTTTAATTTATGACACAGCATTCCTGAAAGAGTAATACGATTAAGAAATTTGATGGAAAATTTTCCTTTTTGGCATCATCCATTGAATCGATGGAATCATCACTCAAATAGGTGTGAAAATCTCCAGCGAGTATATCCAAAATTTCTTCATTTAATTTATGAATGTGCTCATTTTTTGGACAAAGAATCACACACTTAGATATATTTTTAATATAATCTATAGATATACTATTTCCAAAGGTAGCTTTAATAACAAATCCATTACAAATCATTTCATGGGGGATTGCAATAATATCCATTCCTAAATGAAAATTGCTATCAAGTTTGCCATCTCCAAGTTTTACTAACCATTTGCTATAAGCAGAATCCTCTGATCTCATATTTGTTTTAAGAGACAACTTTCTGAAACATCCCCAAACACTAGAGTACTTTAAACTCTTTTGTACTATGACTGATCGCATAGCATGTGGCACAACACTGAGACATTGTTGAAAATCCCCTCCGAGAAGGAGAACTTTCCCACCAAATGTAACATTCAAATTCATAATTTCTCTTAACAATCTATCTATGGCATTTATAGCATGACTGGAAGCCATGGTGCATTCATCAATAATGAGAAGTTGGGCCTCTTTAATGGTTTTAGCAACTTCACTCTTTACATTGAATCTAGAAATTGAAGTTTCATTTAATGGAATTGGTAATTTATATTGGGAATGAAAGGTTCTTCCACCAAGAAGTAAATTTGCAGCAATTCCTATAGATGCTGTGGGTAAAACAGTACCAACATAACCTCCAATATAATGTATTAAAACTTTGTAAAGATACTATAAAGTATACCATGCACTCGGGGGGGGGGGGGGTCCCTCAGCCCAGTCTGTGCCCTCTTGTAGTCGGGGACCCCTTGGGGAATGTCCATCTGCCAACTTAGGCCTGCTCCCTGGGGTTTGGGCCTACGCTGATAGTCAGACATCCCTCTGGCAGCCCGGGAGCTCTTGGAGGATGTTCAACTGATGGGTTAGGCCGCTCCCCACATGGGCCTAAGCCACAGTCGGACATCCTTAGTCATGCCAAGGAGGCAGGAGAGGCTCCTGCCACTGCTGCTGTGCTAGCAGCCATCAGCTTGTGGCTGAGCAGAGCTCCCCTTGTGGGAGCACACTGACCACAAGGGGAAAGCTCCTGCATTAAGCATCTGCCCCCTGGTGCTCATTGCACATAGCAACCAGTCATTCCTGGTTGTTCCCCTGTTAGGGTCAATTTGCATATTACCCTTTTATTATATAGGACTAGAGGCCCGGTGCACAAAAATTTGTGTACTCGGGGGGGGGGGGCAGTCCTTCAGCCTGGCCTGTGCCCTCTCTCAGTCTGGGACCCCTACGGAGATAACGCCCTGCTGGCTTAGGCCTGCTCCCAGGTGGCAGAGGGCAGGCCCAATTCCTAGGTGCAGCCCCTGGTCAGGCTCAGAGCAGGACCGATTGGGGAGTTGGGGTGCCACCCCCTGTCATGCACAGAGCAGGGCGATCGGGAGGTTGTGATGCCACCCTCAGTCATGCTCAGGGTAGGGCCGAATGGGGGGTTGGGGCACCATCTCCTGTCACACTCAAGGCAGGGTTGATGGGGAGGTTGCAGCACCACCCCCTGTCACGCACAGAGCAGGGCCAATCAAGGGGTTGGGGCACTGCCCCCTGTCACTCACAGAGCAGGGCCCATCAGGGGGGTTGGGGCTCTGTACCCTGTCACACACAGAGCAAGGCCGATCAGGGGGTTGGGGCGCCACCCTCTATCACTCACAGAGCAGGGCCGATCAGGGGGTTGGGGCACCGCCACTCTCACACTCAGGGCAGGGCTGATGGGGAGGTTATGGCTCTACCCCGTCACACACAGAGCAGGGCCCGTGAGGGGGGGTGGTGGTTGGGGCGCTGCACCCTGTCACACACAGAGCAGGGCCCATCAGGGGGTTGGGGCACCGCACCCTGTCACACACAGAGCTGCAGGGCGATCAGGGGGTTTGGGCGCTGCCCCCTGTCACGCTGATCTCAGTGCTGGGAGGCCTCGCAGCTCCGCTGATCCCAGTGTTGGGAGGCATATTACCCTTTTACTATATAGGGTAGAGGCCTGGTGCATGGGTGGGGGCAGGCTGGTTTGCCCTGAAGGGTGTCCTGGATCAGGGTGGGGGTCCCCACTGGGGTGCCTGGCCAGCCTGGGTGAGGGGATGATGGCTGTTTGTAGCTGGTCTCACACCCTTCAGGGTGGGGGTCCCCACTGGGGTGCCTGGCCAGTCTGGGTGAGGGGCTGAGGGCCGTTTTCAGGCTGGCGGGCGACTGAAGCTCCCAACCTTGCCTTTGTTTCTTTTCTTTTTTTTTATTCTAGGATTTATTTACCTTCTATGGCTGTCACTGGAGCTGAGAGCCGGCTTTGGCTCTGAGGCTTGGCTCCAGCTCTGAGACCCTGAGACCTCGGCTGCTGAAAGCAGGTACTGGGTTTGTTTGGGTTCTATAATTGAAACACTGTTGCGGTCCTGCTGGCTGAAGCCCTGCTGGCTGAAAGCAGGTTTCTGGAGTTTGTTTAGGTTCTATAATTGCAACATAGTTGCTTAGACTGCAACTCAGAGCCCAGCAGCGGTAGGCGGGGAACCTTGGCTTCCTCCATCACTGGAGCAAGCAAGCCTCCTGTTCACTTCAGCTGCTTGGCTGCTGGCCGCCATCTTGGTTGGCCGTTAATTTGAATATCCTGCTGATTAGCCAATGGGAAGGGTGTTTGGGTTATGGTCAATTTGCATCTTTCTCTTTTATTAGATAGGATACCCTGATATTTAATAATTTTTATTATTTAACACAGCAAACTTCAAAGTTTTAAGTTATCAGAGAATCTGAAAAACTATTTTTAGGCATAAAATAATCACTGGAAAGCTTTATCATAAATCCTTCATTTTAGTCATATCTATTTATTATGTTTTTTTTAACAACTTGGAGATTTTAAAGCCAATTATTATTACCTAAGGCATTTTCTTTTTTTCTTTTTTTAAATACATTTTATTGATTTTTTACAGAGAGGAAGGGAGAGGGATAGAGAGTTAGAAACATCAATGAGAAACATCGATCAGCTGCCTCCTACACACACCCCACTGAGGATGTGCCCGCAACCAAGGTACATGCCCTTGACCAGAATCGAACCCGGGACCTTTCAGTCCTCAGTCCGGTGCTCTATCCACTGAGCCAAACCGGTTAGGCCCAAGGCATTTTCTTGACAAATTTTGTAACAGGGATAACTCACTGGCCTCCAGTGGTTTTAATGTGAAAGTATTATTTTATTTTTCTTTACAAAAAATCAAGAGTGCCCCCCCTACCCCCAACTGCTGTTTCTGCAACCTGCTAAAGGGCACTTCTGCAGATCTAGTCCTCCTAGGAAAAAGACTTGGGATAAGAAGGTTTTATTTCCCATACTAAAGGCCCAGTGCACCTAGGAAATTCATGCACAGGAAGGGGTGGTCCCCTCAGCCCAGCCTGCACCCTCTCCAATCCAGGACCCCTTGGGGGATATCCAACTGCCGGTTTAGGCCCAATTCTAGGGATTGGGCCTAAACTGGCAGTTGGACATCTCTCACAATCCGGGACTGCTGGCTCCTAACTGCTCACCAGACTGCCTGCCTAATCACCCCTAACTGCCCCCCCACCAGCCTGGTCACTCCCAAGTGCCCCCCCTGTCGGCCTGGTTGCTCCTCACTGACCCCCCTGCCGGCCTGGTTGCCCCCCACTGTAACTCCCCCCTCCCCCCACGAAGCCTGATGCTTATTCATTTGGTTGTCCCTCACTAACGCTCCTGCCAGCCTGATTGCCCCACACAACCTGCTGCTCTGTCATTTAGCCGTCCCTCACTAACCCCTCTGCTGGCCTGGTCACCCTACACAGCCTATTCAGTCATCCATTCAGTTGTTACGGATATGACAGCCCCTGGATCTTTATATATATAGATTTACAGGTGTGCCCAACCTATAGACAAGAGCTTCACACCATGCTCCTTGTCTGTCCAACCACAGAAACCTCAGAAAGCCCTGCATAAAACAAACACACACACAAAAACAAACAAACAAACAAAAAAACCCACAGAGGCCGAGCAATGTCTCTTGCCCCAGAGGGGATCAAGCTAAGGGATCGGAGACCAGGCCAAGGACCACTGGAGGTCTCTTGTCATTTGGAACTAATCAGGCCTGCCCATACAAAAGGCATTACAATGCCTCCTGTGCCACACACAGTACACACAGTACTTCCTTACAAGGAAGCCCAGATGGGAAGCAGCCACTGCTTTTCATGCCATAAAAACACGTTTGATTCCTCCTACAAAAATCCTTGATTCAGCTTGGGTCTTAGATGAGATGATGGGGATTTGCTGAGGCTGCGGCTGGGACGCAGAACAAGAAAATTTCTGGCAGCTCTGCAAATAAGAGTCCAGGCCTCAGCCCTGGAAATTCCCAGTCCAGGCAGCAAATGGAATCCCCAGTACTCACCCCAGGGGAGTTCCTGGTCGCCAGAATATGTAACCAGACAAACAATGGGTCCATGCTGTCTGTTACTACTTGAGCCAATTAAGCAGAGACAGGGTTGAATCATATATGAGTGTTTATTCCAATACTGCTGGCAATATGGGAGAACAGCAGGTCACTCATGAAAATCTGCTCTGCACTCCACCATAAGCCAGCTGCTTATATTGGGTAAAAGGACAAGAGATTACATGGGAAAGTAGCCAAAGGGTATGGCAAATGGACAGTTAACAGGTAAGCAGAAGGCTGGGGATCTTCAAAGGGCTTAGTGATATGCAAAAAGGACTGGGGATCTTCAAAGGGCTGCAGACTCTGGTTTCTGCTGTGAAGTTGTTAATCTTTCCATGATAATAGACAGCTCCATGTAGGCAGAATGGGCTGCATTTCCAGGTGAGCTCACAAGTTCCAGGTGTGGCTGCCAGCCAGGTAGAATGTGCCTTCTTTAATCAGAACAAAACAATCATGGTTAACAGAGCATGATTAATATGTCTTACAATTCTAGCTGGTTCCCCAACATTCTATTTCTGCCCCTATCAGTTCCAGCAGTGTCTGTGAAATTGAATACTGTCTTCTTTATCCCTTCCCTTCCCTTCCCTTCCCTTCCCTTCCCTTCCCTTCCCTTTCCTTCCCTTCCCTTCCCTTCCCTCCCCTTCCCTCCCCTTCCCTCCCCTTCCTCTTTCTTTCTTTCTTTCTTTCTTTCTTTCTTTCTTTCTTTCTTTCTTTCTTTCTTTCTTTCTTTCTTTCTTTCTTCTTTCTTTAAACTGGTTCTGGTTCATCTTACTGGGTGCCAGGAAGCCCTGATGGGGATTAAGCTCTATGTCTGCCTCAAATCTGTCTCTGTAGTGAAAAATGTTCCAGTCTTGGGGATGTCAGCCCAAGCATGATCTTCAAGAATGGCATAAGCAGGCTATCCCTTACTATGCCTCCCTGATCACCATCTAAACTGAGTGACCAGCATTTGCTAAGTCCAGATGCTCCCTTCTCCTCTGCCATCCTTCTACCTGTACCCTTCCAGAGTTTGAAGAACTCAGAACATAAGCACCCTACATAACACACATAGTGGCATGCACACACATGTATGTACAGACATATTCTTTATGAAAGCAATCATAACCACATTGCAGAATATTTAGAAAACAGAGAAGGGGAAAAAATCCTTCATGATCTCACCTTAGAGAGCTGCAGATTATTTGGGAGTATTTCTACCTACACTTTTTCATATGCAAATGCTAATTTAAAACAATTGTAGTTTAAATTCTCCATACCAGTTTGTGTCCTCTTTTTCTCCTTTAACATTTTCTTTTTTAATCCTCACTGAAGGATATACTTCCATTGATTTGAGAGAGAGAGGAAGGAAAAGAGAGAGCAAGAGAGGAACATTGATCTGTTTGCTCCTGTCTGTGACCCAACTGGGGATTAAACCTGCAACCTAAGTATGTGCTCTGAACTGGAATTGAACCTGCACCCTTTTAGTATACAGGACGATGCTCCAACAAACCAAGTCACCCAGCCAGCGCTCTCCTTTAACATTTTTTTCATAAGAATTTTAGATGTTGTTTAGTCTTGAGGAGGAATATAGGGGGCAACCTGTGGGGGAGGGGGTTAGCAATCTGAATCTGTGCCAGTGACCAGTGTCCTAGTGCACATTCTTCTTGGCCTATAATTAAGTCACTGCCCTTTCCTTAGGCAGTAGTCGGTTTTCCTGGGTGCTCCCAGTTTGTCCAGGGACCATGGGCTGGGAATTTGGCAGCTTGACCAGAAAGGGGGTTGCTGGTGCCACCCAGGCCAAGCATTTAGGTACAATCTAACTTCCCCATTCTAAATGACTCAGGAGGGGCTATGAAAGCCCGCTACAAAAGCCCAGAAGTAAGGAAACAAAGAATTTAGAAATATATTTAACAAGTAATCTCATTGTATAAGTTATTCAGGCTTTGGATCTTCTAATCCCCTGTGCAGCGCTGCTTTAAATAGAGGGTTTTTTTTTCCTGAATCTCCAGTACTCGTGTATTTTCTGGTCACCTAGTAACTTCTGCAACAGTCTTAACAGTTATCATTTAAAATGAAATAGTAATATTTCAGGAAATGGATGTACAATGGATAACATTCCCACAAGCTGTTTTAGACATTTAGGTATCTCTATTTTCTCAGTGCTCCAAGTAATACTGCCATGTAGCTTTTACCACATTTTGAATTCGTCTCTTGGAGAGATGAACCCCAAGTTTCATCTTTCTTACATTAGTCCAGCACCACAGACTAGGGTGATTTTTCATCCCTGTGCCATCAGCCACAAGGAAAACTGGGCTAGAGAGTGTGGATGAGTCAGGGAAGGCCCACGGCCACTGCTGGGGCAGCGCAGCCCCTTCCTTTTGAGGGATGCCACAGTTCACTGTGTCTCTGGAGTCCACGCCCACTATTCCCAGTTGGCTGAGCTCTGGAGAAGTGGCCTTAGCTGGGGCTGCCGAGGTGGGTTTTAGAGGGCATTGTGGCACTTTTTAGATGCACTGGGTGCCTCTCAGGGTAGGTCACCTGGCCACCTCCCCCTAGTTCCTCATGACAATGGCACAAGGATTCTCAACATCAGACATTTTGAGCTGGCTAGTTCTTTGTTGTCAGGAACTGTCCTGTGCATTGTTGAGTTATTAGCAACAACTCTTTTAGTAGAGACCAGTTGCATCTTCCCTCTTGAACACTCCCTTCTCACTACACACATATACAAAGTCTCTAGACATTTTGTCTGCCATTGGGAACCAGCCCAAACCCCTGGGCCCATACCCTGGCCTCTGGTTACCCCTGCAGCAGCTCCCTTTCCAGGCCCCATTTCACAAGGTAACCTCAGCATCTGCATCCTCCTTCCCCTCCTCCTTCTTCATGCTTAAATTCTCAGGTAGGGGAAGCCTGCACTCTATACTCCCCTCCCCGTGGTGGTCTTCTCTGTGGTCCCTCACTTCCCTGTGCAGTACCTCATGCTGGTATGTGGAAACCCCCAACTGCTCATGTCTCCTCAATAGCAGGTGAGCTGTCTGGAGCATTAGGGTCATCTTTGAACCCCTCAGGCCTAGGAAGTGGACATGGAAAATACTTCACAAATATTTGGATTGGAAGGAAGGAGGGCAAGTAAAGGGGGGTAAAGTCACTTTGCATAATAATTCAGGACACTTTCATGATCTAGTTTTGTTTGTTTGTTTTGGGATGGGGAAAGCCTGCTTATGACTTGCTGACTCTTTTTTCTTTTGAATTGGGAGAGTGCAGTAGAAAGGAGTCACAGCCAAGCTTGTCTACCAACCTGGGGAAATGAAGAGATGTGATGACCCCGTACCTACAAAAGCAGCTGCCCCTACAAAAGTAGCAGAAGGAACTGCAGTGACATATTCACTACTATAATTGCAGCAGTGTAATACCCAATAAAGGTATATTCCTCAGGCCTCTTCCTCATTGAGTCTCAGTTTTCTAATCTGAAAGGTGAATGATAAAAATGCCCACCTCGGAGATGTCAGTGGGACCAAACATGTGGCTCAGCCAGCAGTCCTGGGTACATAAAAAATGTTTGGCCTATGTAATTGAATCAAAGTCAAAATCTGGTCTTTAACATCTGTGGGGTCCCACTCAGCAGCTGTAAAAAAAATTGGCTATCATGTAACCATGAGCAAGCTGCTGAGGGTTGCATTTCTGGTCCCAGTTCACCTCTGGACAGTAGCTATGAGGACATCCAGTGGGCCACAGCTTGCCCTTCATTTACATTTTCTAATACCTCAGAAACACTTGCCCTTTCTACCTGTTCTCTCCATGGGTTATTCTCTGGTCCATTTAGGAGTCTCAAGTGACTGGACCCTTTCATTCCCTGGCAGATCTCTGACTCAGGCACTACCTTTTGGGAACAAGACTTTCAACAGTGGCACTCCTTGAATGGCATTTTGAAGCCTACCTCTGCTCCTCGTATTCTGGGATTTGGCTCCAAGGAAGTGATAGGAACAGTAGTGGCAATAAAGTTCCTTTGTTCAGCAGGGTATTGTAATGCCTTTGGGTTCCTGCCCTCAGAGAATGCTACTGTTGCTGCTGAAAGTCTGAAATGGCCAGCATGGAGTCCAAGGACATGGAGTCCAGGGTGCCTTTCAGGATGTTGCCAGGATAAATATATCTGAGGTTTCAACATCAGAAAAAGCTGTGCTTCCTCTAAATCATGAGGTTATTTTCTTTTGTCCTGTAAACAACATGGCTCTTGCAACTGATTATTTTCCTTATTGCTTAGGCTGCTAGGTAGCTCAGAGTCCAAACTGTGTCCTGCCTCACTGCACCTGAAAAACAACATTTATTGTGTATTTCTGTGAGGTCATCCAACCTTTATTTTTCTGTTCATGTTTTCCTCAGTCCCTCAGTGGTTTTTACTGTTCCTCTAGAAACCTGCTTTCATTAGTTTTCATCTCCTTTCCTCACCTTTTGCCTCTGAGAAGTGCCTTCTCTGATTTGGGTTTACCTTTGAGGCCTTAGCCCTGGGTCACATATTAGTCTGGGCACCTCCCAGGACTGAACTCTACTGTCCATTCCTTCCTGGGCTTCTTTAATTGTCACTATTTTTAAAAATCTTTATTGTTGAGAGCATTACTGATATTCCCCAGTCCCCTCCCCTACTGTCCCCCCATACCCCTGCCCCAGGTCTTTACCATCCTATTGTCTGTGTCCATAGGTAATGCCTATGTGCATATATAAGTTCTTTGGTTGGTCTCTTCCCTCACCCTGTTCCCCACTTCCCTCTGAGATTCATCAGTCTGTTCCATGTTTTCATGCCTCTGGTTCTGTTTTATTCATCAGTTTATTTTGTTCATTAGATTCTTTGTTTGTTTATTTTTATTTTTAGATTCAATTGTTGATAGATATGTATTTATTGTTCATATTTTTAATCTTTTTTATTTTTCTTCTTATTCTTATTCTTAAGGAAGACCCTTCAATATTTCATGTACTATTGGTTTGGTGGTGATTGGTTTGGTGGTGATGAACTCCTTTAGCTTTTTCTTGTCTGGAAAACTCTTTATCTAACCTTCAATTCTAAATGATAGCTTTGCTGGGTAAAGTAATCTTGGTTGCAAGTCCTTGATATTCATCACTTTGAATGTTTATTGCCACTTCTTTCTGGTCTGTAAAGTTTCTGTTGAGAAATCAGCTGACAGTCATATGAGTGCTCCCTTCTAGGTAACTAACTACTTTTCTGTTGCTGCTTTTAAGATTCTCTCTTTGTCTTTAACCTTTGGCATTTTAATTATGAGGTGTCTTGGTGTGGGCCTCTTTAAGTTCATCTTGTGTGGAATTCTTTGCACTTCATGGACTTGTAAGCCTATTTCTTTCACCAGGCAGGGAAAGTTTTCTGTAATTATTTTTTCAAATAGTTTTTCAATTTCTTGCTTCCTCTCTTTTCTTTCCAGCACCCCTATGATGCGAATGTTGGTGCAGGGCAAGAACTGGGGGGGCAGCTTTCTCCCAGACAAAAATTCTGGCCGAGGTCATTGTTCCTTGGTTGAGACCTCCTCCCCCTCCAGAGAGCCAACATGCACGAGCCATATCTATGTCTCCATCAACCTGGCCCACACTGTTTGCTCTGCCCTGGTGATACCCTGAGATCACCCAATTTTCAGCCCCACCCAAGCTCTTTGCAGTGGCTTTTCCGTATGAATGACCTGTCCTGGTTCAGGCTTCAGACTTCCCTAAAATCTCTCAAACAAGCAGCGGCTGGCCTCAACATGCCCCTGACCTCTCAATATGTGGCCCCGTGCCCCAATATCTCTTGATAAGTGGCCCCATGCTTGGCACTAGCAGTAACCTGCCAAGGTTCACAGCTTGGCCTCTCCTAGGCATCTCTACATGTGCACAACACACGTAGCATCCATCTACAGCTCACTCTGTAGCTCATGCCAGGTGGCCCAAGCAGGGCACAGGCTGTGGCTGTCTCTGCACCTCCCAGGAGGCCCAGAGTCAGTGCACCCAGTGGTCAGCTTCAGACCAAGCCAAATTACAACCCTACCATATCTATGAATGACACACTCAAGGGACAGACTCAGTGAGCACCAAAGCCCCACTGAAGGAAGTCCTGCTCCAGAGGGGCATCTCCTGCACAGCAGTTCTTCCATAGTCACAGCTGGTCCTCACAGCCAATTGGCCTGAATGTCAATTCCTCCCAGTGATTCCAACAGCAATCAAGGCTCAACAGCAACAGGACAGTGCACACGGCCCACAGAGGGTCGCATCTAGAGTGCCCAGCTCAGGTGACTGGGGAGACTGAATCAGCAGGCTCTAAAGGACACCTACTACACAAGGTCTCTCTACCAATTCCAGGAGACATAGTAGCTCTACCGAATACATAGAAAAAACACAGGGAAGCAGATAAAATGTGGAGACAAAGAAACATGTCAAAAATGAAAGAACAGAAGAAATCTCCAGAAAAAGAACTAAATGAAATGGAAGCAAGCAATCTACCGATACAGAGTGCAAAACAATGGGTATAAGGATGCTCAAGAAATTTAATGAGAACTTCATGGAACTTAGAACTTCAGTGAACTTAGTGAAAACTTCAACAACATAAAAAAGGACCAGTTAGAAATGAAGGATACACTAATTGAAATGAAAACTAATTTGTCAATATTTTTATGCAGATCACTACCTAAAGGAGATGGGTCTCAGTATTATATTTGTCAGCCCCTCTATTTTTCTAATCATGAACCAATTACCTTCCATCTCCCTCTCTGCTTTTGTGAACCTGTTGTCTTTCTGGCTCCCACAGGTTCTAAACACCATCATTCAGTGGTGCTATGAGTGATTAATCTGTGGCTCATTTCCTCCCATCTTCCCCAGAGTGTGTGCAGCACCCATTCATCAAGATGCCCAGATAATTGAAGCAATCCACCTTTGTCAGTTCTCTGGGCAGTGAGGCTGTCTGTGAGATCTGTGGTGTTCAATGTAATTACTCCTTCTGAGCCAATCCCTGGGGCTCCTCTCAGTTCCTGCAGATCCCCATCATCTTGAGTTGTATTTCCATAAATGCTTCTACCTCCTCTTCACCAAGTCCTTCTGTGGACTTTAAACCTAGACTGGCTTTAGCAACATTCTTACCCTGATCTGAGAAGAGCCGTTTTCATTAAAAGAATGTTTTCCCGCGAGGCTTGGAGAACTGAAATACGCTACTGAAAGAAAGATGATGAGATTTTTAAAGCAAGTTCTAGGGAAAAGACATAAAGTGGGTCTCTCTTGAGAGACTATTATAGAATTAAATGGCTTCCCCCTATCCATCCCCAGTACAAGGAGAATTCTTGAAAGACACCTTATAAGTCATCTATTTCAACTTTCTTCTCAATTCCTTTTCTGGGATACCATTTCTTAGCATAAATCCTCTCTAATTACACATTCATTCATTCATTCATTTGCTCATTTCAGAGATATCTATGACTCAGGGCATCATATGAGTATAGGCAGCAACAGCAAAGAAGTGTCCCCCCTGGAGGAATGGCATCAATATTGTCTGTAGACTGTCAAGTTAATAAAAACAATAAATATCACCAGGTGTTTTAGGGAAATATTCTGCAAGGGAGGCTTTCAAGGGAACATATATCTTCCAAGCAAGGCCAATCAACAATGGTAATGAAACAAAGAGACATAATCACTGGGATAAAGAAAACCTACAAGTATATAGCCTTATAAATTTACACCATGCAATGAAAGATCTGAAACCGAGTATTAAACTAGGTGTGTAACCCAGAAATATTTTTCTCTAGAGACTCAGAGAATTTGAGGTTGTTAATACCCTGAAGCCCTTTGAACATAAAGACATGCAGAATCTGGCTTCCTCACTTGGAATTCAAGTCTTCCAAAATATGAACCCAACTTTACCTTCTCATAATGGGCTACATTAGCCTTTAGAGGTCTAATTAATATGTTTATGGCATCTCACCTCTGTCCTCCATAGAAGTAAATACAAAAAATTACTAAAAACATAAGTACAAAGCAGTCCAACTTTTTTCTGATTTTTCTCATAATGTTTTTTAAAAAAAATATCAAATCATAAGTTCTTAAATAAAAATTTTTGGTGTCCTTGCTATGTTGATGGCCTGAGTATGTGTTCAGTTTGACAGAGGATAATCAAGCATTGTCCATTGTTTCCCCCCAAGAACCCTCCATTCAATTCAGCCTGAACTTTGTAGGCTCTTGGAATTCCTTTGCATCTAGAATCTCCCTCTTTCTTCTCTGGTTACATAACTCCTAATTTTATCTAAGGTCCTGCTCAATTCCCAGACAAGCAATATCACCAAGCCCTCTGCCAGGTGAGGAAGCCTCCATTGACTATTCCTATTTGCCTCTGATTCCCATAGAAAGTATTGCCATATCATTTAATAACACACAGTTTGTGACATGCCTCACATTGTTACTTCATGCTTATATTTCCTTAATTAAAAAAATTGCTTATTAGATCAGTGGTTTATTATAAAAGGATACAACTCAGGCCCTGGCCAGCATGGCTCAGTAGTGAGAGTGTCAGCCCGTGTACTAAAGGGTCACAGGTTCCTTTCCTGGTCCCGGTTGGGATACATGTGGGAGGCAACCAATTGATGTGTCTCTCACTTGGTGTCTCAGTCCCGCTCTCTCTTTCCTCCCCCTTCCTTCTTCTCTCTTCCTTCCCGCCTTCCTTCTACTCTCCCTAAAAATCAATAGAAAAAAATATCCTCAGATGAGGATTAACAACAACAACAACAACAAAGAGGATGCAACTCAGAAATAGCCAGATGAGAATGATGCATAGGCAAGGTATGAGGAAGGGGCACGGAAATTCCATGACCTCTCTCCCAATCTCTACATGTTTGCCAACCTGGAAATGTATTTATTTTTCTAAGTGTAACTGTATTGTTTTCATAATGAGCCTATGAGTTTTTGAGGGCATGACTCGGGTCTGACATTTCTGTCTCTTTCTTTGGAACTGTTCATGACATAGACAGCACTCATATTTCAAAAATGCTTACTCTTTGAGTCAGTACATCCCAATTTGAGGAACAAAAAAAGACTCACTTTAGAAGCAGAAATGTTCTAAAACATTGAGAATACAGTCCACTTTATAAATATTCCACAGAAGTTGGTGATTACTTGGTGCTAATGGAATGGTAAACTAAAACTTATAATCAAGCACTGATTAACATCAAAGTAAAACTACAAAACTTAAATGTCATAAAAACTTTTAGACCTTCAATTATATATCCCTAGCTCCACTTCTGTCCTCACCCCTCCTCGTCGCCATCCCCTTCCACTATCATCCACATTTGAGAGACACTGAGCTAAGTCTTGCAGAGCTGTTATCAAAATAGCAAAATAGGCCTTAGCTGGTTTGGCTCAGTGGATAGAGCTTCAGCCTGTGGACTGAAGGGTCCCAGGTTCAGTTCCGGTCAAGGGCACATCCCCAGTGGCAGCCAATCAATGATTTTCATCATTGATGTTTCTATTTCCCTCTTCCTTCCTCTCTGAAATCAATAAAAACATATTAAAAAATAAAAGTGAATTCTAAGTGTTTTTTAAAAACAGCAAAATAGTTTACTCATTGATGCCTTAGTTTCTTTCAATTATCTCACTAGATGAGTCATTCCTCACTTAGGAGCGAACCAGGAGAGTGGGCACAGGCCAGTTGCACTTTTATGGGGTGAGAGGAAGGTTGGAAAAATGTAGAGCTTTAGATAAATACTTAGTACCTTTAGATTTGGGCACAGCTTTAGCAGGTCAAACTTCTCTATATCAGAGCACAAACCAGGAAGAAGTTATTAAGTGAAGTGTGAGTTTTAAGACAGAAAAGGTGGTTGCTGATGCCAGGTGCTGGAGCCAAGAAGAATGAATACTAAGAATTGGGCATAGCTTGCAATGCACTGTTCATCAGGAAAGAGGGAACATGAGAGGGAGCTGAACTGCAGCAGTAGGTTGGGTACTATGTAGGAAGTGAGAAATTGCAGGTAGAGAGTTTAGAAGGGACTCTTGAGGAGGAACAAGATGAAAGAAAGCTTTTGCTCTTTTTTTTTTTTCTTTTTGGATAGGAGATGAGCATATTTATAGCTGAAATGACTGAAGATTCAAGAGAAGTGGTGCAATTGATGTAACAAGAATGTCCAGGGTGGGGACTGAACCGAGAGTGCAGGAGGAGAAATTTCCCAGAGGCCAGAGGAAAAATACTTTTCCCTCAGAGACTCAGGTAAATATCCTTGTCATAATGCATTACAGAAGAGGTTTTTGATATAAGTGGGAGAAACCAATTTAAGCCTGTTAAGTAAAAAGAAAACAAAACAAAACACAGAAGCATGGCTAGGCCTCAGAAACATCTAGAACCAGGAGTCTCCATGATGTTCTCAGATCCTCTCCATCTACCAGATTCTTCTCTCAGGCTGACAGGTCCTCAGCTTCTTCCATCTGGAGAGGAAACAAGGCTGACAGATGCAGCCATGGGGAAAAGACTGGACCAAACCTCTTGGCCCCAACCCCAAAATTCTAGGGAAAGGCTTTTACTGGTCTATCTCAAGTCTTTAGGAGCCCAACTGTGGGTCAATAAATTGTTGCTAGGCTATGGGGAGGAGGTCCTATGTAAGCACATGCCAGCACCCATGAGACCACACAGATGGAGTGGAAAGAGGGCAGTTTTCACTGAAGGGGGGGGGGGGTCCATTAATACAGTATATACAGTTTGGAGGTGGAGCAGTTTGGAAAATCTGAGATGTTCATACATCTCAAGTTTATTTTGTTCTTGGCAAAGTTAGTACCTTTGTCAAGCAATAGGGGATAGATGGAGATTCCAGCTAAGAAGGTTTGGAGAGCTATCATGTGAAAAGAGAAAGCTAACAGAACAACTGAGCGACATTGAGAAGCATTCAAGGGTAGAAAGCATAATTGTGTCATGGGGTCAACCAGATTGATTCACTTGAAAAACATTATTGATAACAATCTCTATTATCTCCCAACATCCTGGATATAGTGTTGCCAATGGAAGTAGGGACCTTTTGTGGAGTTGCAAGAAAAACATTTCCAAGTACTATGTATGGGAGGATAAGGTACAGTGGTAAGATTTATTGTAGTGGAAATAGAAGACTGCCTCCAGGTTTCTGGTATCTTATCTCTGTCCATCCCACTCTGGAAAAAGTCCAGCCTTGTCTTCATCAGGCCCAGAAATAGGGCCAGTGTCCAGAAATTCTGTGCCCTGCCAAAGCTTAGTCCATTTCAGCCTCTATCCCTGTCTAGCTAGTGAGTCTCTCTGTTCCTAGCTGCACTGTGCTCCAGCCAGTACTGCATTGCTATACCCAGGCTTGCACTTGGAGTCTGCATTTGGAGTTCATGTGGCTGCTAGGTCACATGGCTGCTAAGGAGAGAGAATGCATGAATGAAGAGGGCTAGCATGCATTATAAGCAAGAGAGAGAGAACTTTGTTAAGCTTTGATTATATTATCTCAGGCTTCCAAAGGACAAGGTTCTTTTTCAAACTAACCAATCAACTTCTCAATCCTTTGTGGGCTGGTGTTGGGCCCTCCCCTAACCAATTCATTTCCTAGATCTCCCAGGGTTCTGTGTCTCTTATCTAATCCAAACCTTTTCCCAGGCTAGACAGACAAGTCCTTATGGTCGCCATCTTGGCTCTTTTTGTGCATGTGCTTACCTCCCCTTCACCCCATAATCCTGGCAAGTGGACTGGTTGTACCCTGTGGAGATTGAAAAGTCAGCCCTGCCTCCCTACATGGGAGAAGTAGGGGTGTTAATCCCCTTGGTGGTGCAATGCTGTGGTCCCCTGGGATGTCTGAAGCTATAAATTCCAGACTTAATCCAGCTTCTTATCTGAGTCAGTTCCCTAGTTGATTAGGCTTCTTAATGTCTGATTCCCTTTGCTTACTTTTTTTGTTAATATCCAGCTACCCATGCTAACAATAACACCAATAAAAACAGATAGCTGGGCTGATCCAAGGTTAGGGAGTGGAAATATAGATGCTTCAGGTATAGAGGGTGAAAGAACTGAAGTAGAGAAAAGGGCTGAGGTAGGTGAAGACATGTCCACAGAAGGGGACCAAGGGCTGATGAATACAGAGAAGTCATCAGGGTTGAGCTAACAAACTCTTATTTCATTGGTGCCTCTTGTGATGGCCCTTCCCAATGGAGATGACCCCTCAGGTAAGGTGAACACAACCTGGTTTGCTCAGGAAGTTCCATGTAATTACCAGTGGCACCTCTTTTCATTACTGAGAAGTCCTAATTTGGATGCTGAATCACTTGGTCAGTCCATACGGGGCCAGGTCTGAAGTGACTGGGGCACATGGTCTCTCAGGGCTGTCTTTTCTTTGTTGGTCATAGCCCCAGGCCTGATGATCTGGAAAGAATAAACCCTGGCTCTCAGCCTGCTTCTCTCCTGATCCCACCAAGGGAAATGGGAACTCCTGGGAGTTTCCAGTGCCTGAAGATTTGGGGTCTACAAAGAAAGAATCAGAGACAGAAACAAAGCTACCCTGACCTATCTTGATGGCTCACTGCAGAGAGAGGCCATATAAGTGGAGGCTGGAGGAAACGGCTTCATTCCTTGTTGGCAGCAGGTGTGGAAATGCTGTTCATATTCAAACTGTATTCCCCAAGGCTCTCTGATATACATAGAATGACTCAGGGCAGGGAGTCCCAGAAACCACTTCAGTTATGACCACCCACTTCAGTTTTTCATGACATGAAAAGAATGCCATGCTGGAATTGTTTCTGTTTCCACCACAGTGCAGACCAACGATGTCTTGAACATAGTTAATTCTCAGTATATACTCACATGATGGAATGGGTGTCCTCTTTAGGGCAAACTGGGGCTGTCCTGTCTGGTGGGTATGAACTTGGTTTGCAGAAGAACTAAATGGGCAACAATATACCAAGGAGATGGAGCAGGTGAGGATAGGGAAGCAAGCTGTCAGGACCTAGGCCAGAATTCTTCCCGATCCCAGCTGGTAATCAGCTTAAACCCTAATGCACAAGGATTAATAACCAGGGCAATTTTATCTTAGTCAGATTGTAACTACAGATGTGGGCTTATTGGTTGAAACATTTCTCTCATTCATGAAACATGATGACTTGGGTTGTCAAAAGCACTATTTCCTCATGAGCTTGCTATTGGGTGCAGCCTCCTCTCTTGGGCTGAGTGGGTAGATGTCTGTGTTCTTGCCTGTTGGGTGAGCTGACATTTCACTTGACCAATGACAGAGGGGAAGGGAAGGTGTGTGTGTGTGGGGGGGGGGTGGAGAAGGAGACTGGGGTGTCAGCGTGGGTGGGCGCAGAGAGGCTGAAGGGAAAAAGACTCTTGGAAAAATTCTAGGATTCATTGCAACCACAAGTCCCTAAGGCTTGAGGGATGGGGAGGCAGTAGGAGGAGGGAAGAAGGCTGAGAAAAGGAGATGCCCCTGAGTGTACACTTGCGCCACTCTGAGACAGCAGGCACCCGCAGACTTAGTGTGGCAAATGGTTGGAGGCTCCAAAGCCTGGAGACTAAAATCATCAAAGTGCTGTTGCTGGTAGAGCAGAGATGAAAGGCTTCCCAAGCCAGTCAGTGATGTGCTTTGAGCTTTTATGTGGGCAGCCAGCATGGGAGTGTGGAACTGGAGACATGGTTCTCTCCAATTGCTGATGTCTGAGTCTGGTGCTTTCCTGATGAGCCCAGTGGACTTTCAGGAGTGGGCAGGGCCTGGGGTGACCGGGCATGGTCCCAGGACAGGTCGGGGGCACATGACCGCACCTCTCCACCTTCCAGCCAGTGTCTGGGCACTTCCTCTTGCCGGCCAGGGCAGATGCCTGTTTTTCCCTGCAGACAGGCCCCCGCCAGTCTCTGCTCCACACTCCAGGCCTAGCCAGGTCCACTCACCTTCACAGGACCTGGGCCAGTTGCTTCCCTTTCCATCCACCCCATCAGCCTTCCCCTCTTTTCAGTCCCAGGCTGAAGCTCCTGCTCCAGGAGAAGTTAAAGCTTCATTCCATGTGCTTCGTTCCAGAAACAAAAAAAGGGTTCTTGGACACCTTGAGAGGAAAGCAAACTGTCTGACATTCCCACTCAGAACCAGAGACAGCATTGGACTCAGGAGTCCTGGAGGGTAGGAGAAGAGGCAGAGAGGCTGGCTGCTTTTAATAAAACTTTCTTATCTTTTTTTCCCTTTCCTTTCCTTCTTACCTAGTGTCTTTAATTGATGTCGCCTCCCCTTCTCCCCCCACTCTCTCCACAGCGCAAACAATCTGGAGCCTAAACCTTACCCCCACAGCACAGGGCGCCCAGAACCACCTCTGAGCTAGGGAGGCCCAGCAGGCTGAGCCTCTGGGGTGGGTCTGGGGTGGGAGGCTCACATCGCCATGGCAACTTCTTCCCGTGGGAATAATGAGCTCCTGAATGTGCAGCAAATTGGAAGGGGACCTGCTGAGTGCCAGATGGGGCTTCAGGCAGGCGCAGGGACAGTGGGGATGTCTGCAGGGCTGAGAGTGGGAGTGGGGGACGCGACAGAACCTGACAAAAGACCTAAGCATGGATGCAGGGCTATGTGTTTCCTCTGAGTCAGAGGGGGCCACACTGGCTGGACACCTGACGCACTGTGCTCACCCATTGCTGCTAGTTACCCCATGGATTTGCTGACTTAGAACAGCCACCACCTAGCATTGGGCTGCGCTAAGTGGGATGGTTTTTTTCTGTGGCTCTGTTCTAATCCGCCAAGGTGGGGAGAGAGACCAAAAGCACTGTTGAGAGAACAGGAATTTGAGCTATGGAATTCAGTTCTGTGTGACTACGGCCATTGATTTCTTTTTATGTGTTTTAAAGTTTGTTTAAATGAAGGAAAAAGTATAATTTTTTTTCCAATTCAGAAAGGTATAAAGAAAAATAAAAGAAAATGACCCCAATTCCCAGTTCTTCCACCCAAAGATAGCCTCTGATAACATTTCGTTGTTATCCTTTCAGGTTCTTTCTGCATACATATTCACGTATCGATGTAAGTATATTTACAAAAGTAGATTACATAGACATGATGTTTTGTCCCCTGCATTTTCACTTAACTTACCACAGACATGGAAATATGGGGGAAAAAAACTACATCATTATTTCTAGTGGCACCATAGAATTACTATAATTTATTAACCAACTAGAGGCCCGGTGCATGAAAATTCAAGCACTGGAGGGGGGCTCCCTCAGCCTGGCCTACCCCCTCTCACAGTCCAGGAGCCCTCAGGAGCAGGAGGCGACCTGGTGATCAGGGGAAGGCGACACCCCATCACACCTCTGCTGCTGCCACTGCCGGCAGTGCAAGCCTCAGCTGGCTCTGGTTACCTGAGCCTCTAGCAGCCCTGGGCAGCTGGGCAGCTGCCATCTGAGGCTTGCCTGAGTCTCAGGCTGGCCCTAGGTGGCTGGGGGATCTGAGGGTGGGTACAGCCGCACTGTGCACTTGCCACCCACCCCCCCTCCCCCGGCAAGGCTGAAAGGACCGGGGACTCCTGTGGGGTTGAGGGGACTGGGCACTGCCATATTGTGGTTATGGGAGCCATCATCTTTGTGCTGGTGTGACAGTCAATTTGCACATTCCCTCTTTATTAGATAGGATTTGCTATTGCTGGAAATTTAAATTGTTTCCTAGTTTACACTCTGCTACATGGTGATAAAGCTCCTTATATATACAATTTTACACACTCAGTCTGTTAGTTTTCTTAAGGTAAACTTCTAGAAGTATAATTACTGGGTCAAAGGATATGGACATTTAAAATTTTGAAGCACATTTCTAAATTTGGGGTCTGTAGATATTTTAGGAGCCAGTAGGCTTTATTTTTTCTTTAATTGGTGTTGGGAAGACAGGGACAGGTCCATAAAATACGGTGTCTTGGTTTATATTTTCCCTAAAGCATCATGTGAAACAAGAATTTGGGTGTAATTAGCTTTTTCTAGAGGTGATCCAAGAAGCAGTCTAAAGGGTAAACAATAAAAGGTATGCTAATGAACAGGTTACTACTCTGGTTGACAGGGACCCCATCCCCCTGGGGACCCTCTGAGAGATCATAGTAGAACATTCCTCAGAACTGACCCTCATTAGTTTCTACAGAGCATTAACTCTCTTCAGATCTTCTGACTTTCTTCACTGTTATTTGAAAAATGTCTTCAGGTAGGCCAAGGGGACATGGCTAGAGAACCTACAGCATCAGTGACACACGAATTATTACTCTTTTCTCTGAATTCAAGCCAAGGGGTGGGTTTAATCCTGGACAAAATTGCATGATGGATTAACATTTTCATCATCACTTTCCCCTTCCATTTCTGTTTCCTTGGTGCCAACCCCTGCTGCCCAAGGCTCCTGAGGTATTTAATTCTCCAAGACATATCAAAAAGGTCTTCTTGGAGATTTACTTATAGTGTTTGAAACAAAATCTGTCACCTTCCAGGAATATTTAAATTTTAAGACAGGAGCCAAAGTGGAGAATCATTCAGAACCAAAGGAATTGGTGATAATGCTGGCATTTCAGGCAGCTGAATGCATTTCTGGCAAGGGTGCCTCAGCCTGCGGCTGGTCCAGCAGAGGAATTCTGCTTGTCCTCTCCTGACCTGCAGCAGGTGAGTGGCAGCAGGAAGTGAAACAGGAAGGGTGAGTACGGAACCTGCTTCCCTTGCCTGGATGATACTCACTGGCTTATGGATTTTAGAAAATGAGACCATTGTTAAGAAGAGGAATGAGCAGGTAGAGAGAATAAAGAAGTATCTCCACTGGTTCCAGGTGAAATGAAGCACTTGAATGAGGGACTTAGAGCCTCAGTGTCCATCTTTTCTTCCTATAGTCTTGTTTGTCCTTCTTATTCTCTGGCCCCTCTTTCTCAGCATGATTAGGGATCCACTATTTTTCTGCCTATCCCCTAATGCTCATGCTACTTAGAGCTCTCTCCTGTACCCCTTTTTCCCCAGCTGCACATGCTCTCTGGGCAGCCAACGTCCTGCCATGGCTTCACTGCTGTCACACACAGATGCCACCCAGATGGCTGTCTAGCTCTCTCGGGTGCTCAGGCCCCACCTGCCCAGAAGCTGAGGGAATCTGGGAAATGGGAGGAATCTTGGGACAGACATGTATTTCTTCCAGTCTGTGTGTTCTCTGATTGAAATTTTTGAAAGCACTTGTTTCCAATTAAGTTGTGAGCTGCATAAATTCAAGGGCTTTGGCTTTTACTTTCCTGATTAGCTACATGCGGTAAACAGCAGACACTGACTGAATTGATTCCTGTGAGAGTTTCTCCATCAGCCCCATTACAGGGATGTGAGAGAATGAGGTCCTGCCCTGTGCAGGCACCTTATTTTTATTGACACAGCCCCCTCCAATCATCCACTTACCAATAACCCTCTCTACTAAATCTAGTAGACTTTCTCAGCTCTCATTCTCCTTGCTTTCTTTGAAGTATCTGTTTGCTAGTTGCACTATCTTGAAACACTATCCTTTCTTGGCCTCCATAACATTTCACCCTCTCAACGTTCTCTGTCCAAAGAACTGTTTCATTTTTTCTCTTAAACATAGTTCTCCCCTCACAGTCCATCCTTTGGAGCAGCATGAGGTAGTGGAAAGAATGCAGGTTTGGGAGCCACGGTGACTCTATTTGATTCTGGGCTGCATCATTTATTAGTTGGGTGACCTCTCTGAGTCTCAATTTTTTCCACTCTAAAATGCAGATAATCATTAGGTCTGAAGATATTGTAGGTTAAGGGTGTAATTCAAAGTAATTGCTAAATGATGGCAGTTATGTGTGTTCTTGTGTGATTCTGCCAAACATTACACAACTATGTGTTGACCCATGGCTCACCTCTGGGCTGAGGAGTGCTAGCACTCTCTCTCTGTCCCTGATTTCTCTCCTGCATCTGGTCCCTGAATCTACATATCTGCTAAGTATTTCCACTTTTGATATCTTGCCACAACCCCAGTATCAGCCTGCATAAACCATCCAAGATTTCTCCTGCCAGGATTTCTATAATTCAAGTGTGTACACTGCTATTTCCCAGACTCGCAGGCTTGAAAATGTTGGAAGTGTCTTTAGTTCAGCCATAACGTTTGCCTTCCATATTTGGAAATAATGATTATTATTGATAGAGTGCCTCCTCTTTGCATTTCTCACTTAACCTTTTGAAGTAAAATATTATACAAATGAAGCCTGGAAAGGAAAAATAATCTGCCAGAGGAGTGAGTGGCAGAACAGGACTCAGATACAAATCCTAAGCTTATCTCATTTCTTGGAGATTTCTTCTGTGGGAAGACTTTTAGCCAGGCTGGCCCCAAGTCCCACTAACTCAAAATGCTTAAGTCTCTCCATCTGAAAAACAAACCGACAAACATTTCCCAATGTTTCCCTCTAACTCCCAGCCTTCTCTCACCTTCTTTTCACAGATAAATCATTGAAAACATGTACAGACCTATAAGATTACCTTATTTTCTTCTCTTTGGTTCCTCAAACACTGTAGTTTAGCTTTCACCTTCCCTGGAATGGGTCTCTCTAAGGTCACTTGGTCCCCATGACACTATAGCCCTCTCCATACACGAGTCTTGCTTAACCCTATAAGAAGGCCTTCTTCCTCACAACAACCATTCCTTTAGTTTCTCTCCTGGATTACTTTCTATCTCTCTGACCATTTTGTCCTAGTATTTTTGGCTCAGTTATTTTCAACCTTTTTCATTTCATGGCACACACAAATTAATGACTAAAATTCTGTGCAACAACAAAATTATATTTTTTTGCTGATTTGACAAAAAAAGGTATAATTTTGATTCATTTACAAATAATAATAATAATAATAATAATAATAATAGTAATTACCTACTATTTTTGCTGCAAAGTGACTTTTTAAAAAAATCAGGTGCCTACCATTAGACCTCACAGTACACCTACTACATAAGGACACCCTGGGAGTCATAGCATATCAAGCTAAAACATAGAAACAAATACAAAGAGGCAGCCAAAATGAGGAGACAGAGATACATGCCCCAAATAAAAGAAGAGGAGAAATCTCCAGAAAAAGAGCTAAATGAAATGGAGGCAAACAATTTATCAGACATAGAGTTCAAAGAAATGGTTATAAGGATGTTCAACGGCTTTAGAAAGTACATAGAAACCATTCTTAAAAAGCAGTCAGAAATGAAAAACATTGAAAAAAATACATAGTATCTTGGAAGCAGTGGATAAAACCAGCGATTTGGGAGATAAGGTAGAAGAAAACGCACAATCAGAGTAGTAAAAAGAGAAAATAATCTACACTAATAAAAGAGAAAAATGGTAATTGGTGTACGGCAATACCCTTTTCATTGGCTAATCAGGGCTATATGCAAATTAACTGCCAACTAAGATTGGCAGTTAACTGCCAACTAAGATTGGCAGTTAACTGCTGACAAGATGGCGGCTAATTTGCATATGTAGGCACAATGCAGGGAGGCGAAAGGGAAAGCAGGAAGAAGTCCCCTGCCACTGACAGTGATCGGAAACCCAGGGGAGAGCTAAGAGCTGGGGGGCAGGGCAAAGGCGGCCCTGGGGCCGCCTTTGCCCTGCCCCCCAGCCATGATCAGAGAATCAGGCCCCTTTGCCGCCCTGGCCAGTGATAGCAGGAGTAGGGGTGGAGCCAGCGATGGGAGCTGGGCACGGTCGAAGCTGGCAGTCCCAGAAGCTAGGGGTCCCTTGCCTGGGACTAAAGCGGAGCCCACGATCGCGGGGCCACTGCAGCTGTGGATCCCCGCTGCCCGGGCCGGATGCCTAGGCCAGAGGTGTTAGGCCTGGGCAGGGGCAGAGCCTGCAACCGCAGCGAGCTGGGGGTCCCCTGCCCAGGCCTGACGCCTGGGCCAGAGGCATCAGGCCTGGGTGGGGGGCAGAGCCAGGGATTGGGGGATATGATGGTCCCCTTGCCCAGGCCTGAAGCCTGGGTCAGAGGTGTCAGGCTTGGGGGGGGGGGGTGGGGCAAGCGATCAGAGGGAGATGGGGGTTCCCTGCCCAGGCCTGATTCCTGGGCCAGAGGCGTCAGGCTTGGGCGGGGGGTGGAGCAAGCGATCAGAGGGAGATGGGGGTCCCCTGCCCAGGCATGATTCCTGGGCCAGAGGCCTCAGGCCTGGGCAGGGGCCAGAGCCAGTGATCGGGGGGAGATGGGGGTCCCCTGTCCAAGCCTGACACCTCTGGCAGAGGCGTCAGGCCTGGGCAAGGGGCCAATCAGGCGATCAGAGGGTGATGGGGGTCAACGCCTGAGGGCTCCCAGTATGTGAGAGGGGGCAGGCTGGGCTGAGGGACACTCCCCCCACACACACACCCAGTGCATGAATTTCGTGCACCGGGCCCCTAGTATTTAAAAATAAGGATAGTTTAAGGCAGTGGTCAGCAAACTGCTGCTCGCAAGCCACATGTGGCTCTTTGGCTCCTTGAGTGTGGCTCTTCCACAAAATACCACGTGCGGGTGCACACATACAGTGCAATTGAAACTTCGTGGCCCATATGCAGAAGTCGGTATTTTGTGGAAGAGCCACACTCAAGGGGCCAAAGAGCCGCATTTGGCTCACGAGATGCAGTTTTCTGACCACTGGTTTAAGGGATCTTTGGAACAACATGAAGTGTAACAATATCCACATCATAAGGGAACCAGAAAGAGAAGAGAGAGAGCAAGGGACTGAGAACCTATTTGAAGAAATAATGACAGAAAACATCTCTTACCTGGTAAGGAAAAAAATACACCCAAATCCAGGAAATGTAGAGTCCAAAACAAGATGAACTCCAAAGAGGACCACACCAAGACACATCATAATTAAAATGGCAAAGGTTAAAGACAAAGAGAATCTTAAAAGCCACAAAGAAAGACAGTTACCTACAAGGGATCTCGTATAAAATTATCAGCTGATTTTTCAACAGAAACATTTCAAGCCAGAAGGGATTGGCATGAAATATTCAAAGTGGTAAAAAGCAATGACCTGCAACCAAGACTACTTTACCAGCAAAGCTATCATTTATAATTGAAAGGGAAATAAAGATCTTTCCAGACAAGAAAAAGCAAAAAAGGTGTGTTTTGTTTTTTTTTAACCACCAAATAAGTATTACAAGAAAGGTTAAAGGGCCTTCTGAAGAAGGAGGAGAAGAAGGAGAAGAAGAAGAAGAAGAAGAAGAAGAAGAAGAAGAAGAAGAAGAAGAAGAAGAAGAAGGAGGAGGAGGAGGAGGAGGAGGAGGAGGAGGAGGAGGAGGAGGAGAAGGAGAAGGAGGAGGAGAAGGAGGAGGAGGAGGAGAAGGAGAAGGAGAAGAATAAGGAGAAGGAGAAGGGGAAGGGGAAGGGGAAGGAGAAAAGAAGAAGAAAGGAAAGGGGAAGGAGTTAGAAAAGAAGAAACAAGAACATTTAAAAAATGGGATGGCAATACATTCATACCTCTCAACAATCAATTTAAATGTATATAGCTTAAATGCTCCAATAAAAAGACATAGAGTATCTGCATGTATAATAAAACAACACCCCCAGCCAGCATGGCTCAGTTTGATTTCTGGTCAGGGCACATGTCAGGATTATGGACTCAATCCCCAGTAGGGGACATGCAGAAGGCAGCTAGTCAATAATTCCTTTTCATCATCGATGTTTCTCTCTCTCTCTCTCTCTCTCTCTCTCTCTCTCTCTTCCTCTCTGAAATCAATAAAAATATATATTAAAAAACAAAAACAAAAACAACACCCATATATTTGCTGTCTACAAGAGACTCAACTCAGAATGAAAGATACAGAGGCTAAAAGTAAAGGGATGGAAAAAGATATTTCATGTAATGAAAAGGGAAAAAAATGGCTGGAGTAGCAATACTTACACCTGAAAAAATAGACTTTAAAACAAAAGCTATCATAAGACACAAAGAAAGGTACTACATAATGATAAAGGGAGCAATCCAGCAAGAGAATATAATCTTGTAAACATTGATGCACCCAACATAAGAGAACATAAATATGTAAAGCAAATCTTGATGTACGTACATAAAGGGAGAGATTGACAGTAATATAGTCATAGTATGGGATTTTAACACCCATTGACATCAATAGATAAATCTTCCAGACAGAAAATCAACAAAGAAGCAGTGGCCTTAAATAACATACTAAATCAAAGTGATTTCATTGGTATCTTCAGAGCATTTTACCCAAGAGCAGCAAAATACACATTCTTTTTAAAAATATTTATTTATTTATTTATTTATTTATTTATTTATTTATTTATTTTATTGTCAAAGTTTTGCATATGCCTCCTTTTTCCCAAATTGGCCCCCCGCACCCCTCCCCGCTCCCGTCCCCCCGCCAGCTATTCCCACCCCGGGTAAGCCCCCACCATCCAGTGTCTGTGTCCATTGGTTATGCTAGTATGCATGCATACAAGTCCTTTGGTTGTTCTCTAACCCCCCAACCCCTACCATTTGTCTCTGGATCTATTGTTCATCAAATAATGTTGATCATTATATCCCACATATGAGTGAGATCATGTGATATTTATCTTTCTCCAACTTGCTTATTTTGCTTAGCATAATGCTCTCCAGTTCCATCCATGTTGTTGCAAATAGGAAAAGTTCCTTCTTTTGTATAGCAGCATAGTATTCCATTGTGTAGATGTACCAAAGGTTTTTAATCCACTCATCTGCTGATGGGCACTTAGGCTGTTTCCAAATCTTAGCTAACATAAATTGTGCTGCTATGAACATAGGGGTGCATATGTCCTTTCTCATTGGTGTTTCTGGTTTTTTGGGATATAGTCCTAGAAGTGGGATTACTGGGTCAAATGGGAGTTCCATTTTTAACTTTTTGAGGAAACTCCATACTGTTCTCCACAGTGGCTGCACCAGTCTGCATTCCCACCAGCAGTGAAGGAGGGTTCCTTTCTCTCCACATCCTCAACAGCACTTGTCATTTGTTGATTTGTTGATGATAGCCATTCTGACAGGTGTGAGATGGTATCTCATTTTTGTTTTGATTTGCATCTCTCGGATAATTAGTGACTTTGAATATGATTTCATATGTCTCTTGGCCTTCTGTATGTCCTCTTTCAATAAGTGTCTATATAAATCCTTTGCCCATTTTTTGATTGGATCATTTATCTTCCTTTTGTTAAGTTGTATCAATTCTATGTAAATCTTGGAGATTAAACCCTTATCATAAATTGCATTGGCAAATATGTTCTCCCATGCAGTGGGCTTTCTTGTTGTTTGTTGGTGGTTTCTTTTACTGTGCAGAAGCTTTTTATTTTGATGTAGTGCCATCCTTTTATTTTCTCCTTAGTCTCCATTGCCCTAGGAGCTGTGTCTGTAAAGATATTGCCACGACAGTGGGTGGGGCAGGGAGTGATCTACTAATAGTGGAGAGCTATGAGCAGTGTAAGGTGGGGCAGTGAGCTATGAGTGGCAATGGGCAGGGCAGCCAGCTGAGGCAAGCGGAAGCAAGCTACTCACTGACGATTTTGTGCGTGCTGGACCTCCTGCTGGTGTATACAAAGACCATAGATTTCTGGGTGTTAATTTTGTATCCTGCTACATTGCTGAATTCATTTATTAGGTCTAGTAGTGTTTTGGTGGAGTCTTTGGGGTTTTGTATGTACAATATCATATCATCTGTGAATAAGGACAGTATTACTTCTTTTCCAATTTGGATGCCTTTTATTTCTTCTTCTCTTCTGATCACTATGGCTAGCACTTCCAGTACCATATCTAACAGGAGTGGTGAAAGTTGGAATCCCTGCCTTGTTCCTGTTCTTAGGGGAAATGAGTTTAGTTTTTGCCCGTTGAGTATGATGTTGGCTGTTGGTTTGTCACATAAGGCTTTTAATATGTTGAGTTATGATCCCTCTATTCCCACTTTGCTGAGAGTTTTTATCAAGAAAGGATGTTGGATTTTGTCAAATGCTTTTTCTGCATCGATTGATATGATTATGTGATTTTTGTCTCTCAATTTGTTTATGTGATATGTCACATTTATTGATTTGTGGATATTGTACCATCCTTGCATTTCCAGAATAAATCCCACTTGGTCATGGTGTATGATCTTTCTAATGTAATGCTGAATCCGATTTGCTAGAATTTTGTTGAAGATTTTAGCATCTATGTTCATCAAGGATATTGGCTTGTACTTATCTTTTTTGTGGTTTCTTTATCTGGTTTGCGATTAGGATAATGCTGGTTTCATAGAAAGAGGTTGGAAGTGTGCATTCCTCTTGAATTTCTTGGAATAGTCTGAGGAGGATAGATTTTAGTTCTTCTTTGAATGTTTGATAGAACTCCCCTGTGAAGCCATCTGGATCAGGTCTTTTGTTTACTGGAAGATTTTTGATCACTGCTTCAATTTCTTCAGTAGTTATCGGCCTACTCAGGTTTTTTGATTCTTTCTGATTGAATTTTGGAACCTTGTATTTTTCTAAGAATATATCCATTTCATCTAGGTTGTCCAGTTTGTTGCAGTAAATTCATAGTTTTTTTTCATAATCATTTGTGTTTCTGTGGGATCGGTTTTTACTTCATCTCTTTCATTTCTGATTTTGTTTATTTGGGTCCTCTTTGCTTCTTGGTGAGCCTGGATCATCAATCTTGTTTATCATTTCAAAGAACCAGCTCTTGGTTTTATTGAGCTTTCTATTGTTATTTTGGTCTCCATGTCATTTATTTCCACTCTGATCTTTATTATTTCCTTCTTGTAGTTGATTTCTAATTTGATGCCATTGTGATCTGATAAGATGCTTGATATTATTTCTATCTTCTTGAATTTGAAGAGACTTTGCCTGTGTCCCAATATGTGGTCTATCTTTGAAAATGACCCATGTGCACTTGAGAAGAATGTATATTCTGTGGCTTTGGGGTGAAATGTTCTGAAGATGTCAATTAATTCTATCTGATCTAGTGAGTCATTTAGGATTGATGTCTCTTTGCTGATTTTTTGTTTACAGGATTTGTCCAGTGTTGTTAGTGGGATATTAAAGTGCCCTATTATGACTGTATTGCTGTCTATCCCCCGCCTTGATATCCTCCAAAACTTTTTTGTAATGTATTTGGGTGCTTCTGTATTGGGTGCATATATGTTTACCAGAGTTATATCTTCTTGTAGAATTGCTCCCTTTAGTATTATGAAGTGGCTTTCCTTATCTCTTGTTATGGCCTTTACCTTGAGGTCTAATTTGTCAGATATAAGTATTGCTACTCCAGTTTTTTTTTCTCATTTCCATTCACCTGAAAAACCTTTTTCCATCCCTTCACCATCAGTCTGCGTGAGTCTTTTGTTCTGAGGTGGGTCTCCTGTAGATAGCAGATATATGGGTCATTTACTTTTTATCCACTCAGCTACCCTATGTATTTTGATTGGGGCATTTAACCAATTTACATTTAAAGTTATTATTGATAGGTACTTGTATGTCACCATTTTTATTCTTTATGGCAGTGTTCCTTCTCTCCTTCTTATTTCTTCTTTTTATAGCAGACTCTTTAGCATTTCTTGTATTGTTGGTTTGGTAGTAATAAACTCCTTTGGTCCTTTTTTTTTTGTCTGTGAAGCTCCTGATTTCACTGTCAACTTTAATGGATAGTCTTTCTGGGTATAGTATTCTTGGATTCAGACCCTTGCTTTACATGACTTTGTATATTTCATTCCATTCCCTTCTGGCCTGATGCGTTTCTGTTGAGAAATCAGTTGATAGTCTGATGAGAGATCCTTTGTAGGTAACTTTCTATCTCTCTCTGTCAGCCTTTAAGATTCTTACTTTGTCAATGGTGTTTGCCAATTTAATTATAATGTGTCTTGGTGTCGGTCTTTTGGGGTTCATCTTGTTTGGGACTCTGTGAGCTTCTTGGAGTTGTGTGAGATTTTTCTCCTTCCCAATATCAGGGAAGTTTTCTGTCATTATTTCTTAAAACAGGTTTTCTATTCCTTGCTAATTTTCTTCTCCTTCTGGCTCCCCTATTATGTGGATGTTGTTTCATTTTGTGTTGTTCCAAAGTTCCCTTAGGCCAGTGGTCAGCAAACTGCGGCTCGCGAACCACATGCAGCTCTTTGGTGCCTTGAGTGTTGTTCTCCCACAAAATACTGACTTCTGCCCATGGGCCACGAAGTTTCAATCCCAGTGTACATGTGCACCCACATGTGATAGTTTGTGGAAGAGCCACACTCAAGGGGCCAAAGAGCCACATGTGGCTCGCAAGCCACAGTTTGCCGACCACTGCCTTAGGCTTTTGTCCTGTTTTTTAAGTTTTTTTTCTAGATGCTTCTCTGCTTGCGTATTTTTTTCTACCTTGTCTTCTAGCTCACTGATGCAGTCCTCCTCTTCTTCTAGTCTATTGTTGATGCTTTCTATTAAGTTCTTGTTTGCAGTGATGTCATTTCTTCTTAGTTCTTCATTTCCTCTTGTTTCTTACACATATTGTTGAATTTGTCTTCCAACCTTTTCAGTGTCCTTATGCCCATTGCTGTTAATTCTTTCTCTGATATATTCCTTGCCTCCATTTCATTTACTTCCTTTTCTGTCGATTCTTCCTTTTCTTTTGTATGTGGGCCTTTTCTTTGTTTCCCCATGATCACTCCTCTCTAGGTGTCTGGTTATGTAGCTCTATCTCTCCTGCAATGACTTATTAGCACAAAATACAACACAACAAGACACAACACACAGGGCACCAAACTCAAATGTATTCATGATACTAAGAACCCCAAATAAAGGTGACCACCAGAGAAAAGAGAATTAGGGGATAGAAAAGAGTGCAAAACTGATATTGAGAAAAGGAAAAATTTTAAGAAAAAGAAGAAAAAAGAAGAGGGAAAACTCTATGTATATGGAGAGAAAACTCAAATAGAACAACAACTAATCAAAAAAATGAAACAACAAACACCCTAATGAATCTGAGGAGGCAGAGGTTATTTCCAGAAGGTAAGGTCAAGGAATTGAATGAATGGGGAAATAGCCACCATTCAATATAGAGGAGGTAGAAAGAGAATGAATGTTTAAGAAGAAAAGTAAAAAAACAAAATACACACACAGAAGAGAAAAAATATATATATATATTAAAATTATATATATAAAAGAAAAAAAACATAAAAATTTTTCCCCTATCTTTAATCTATCTATTGATGTAATTGTCTACTATTGGTAAAGGAGACTAGAGAGTAGATAGGCCTGAGTTGGTGATTGGAATTAATTAGGCTATTAGTAGAAGAGGAGAATAAGCGAGGGGAGGAAAAACTGAAGCAAAAAAAATTAACAAACTATAAACAAACAACAAGACAGAAAGAAAGAAAAAGAAAAAAAAAGGATGAAAAAAATTTGGCTAGTGAAGAAAGAGAAGAGAGAAGTGTGCATGGACTTGGAGCAGGGAAGAGGAAATTATATATATTAGTAAGATCAATTTTTAACAGGGAGTAAAAAGAAAGGATATAGAAAAACTAAGGCAGCAACAGGGTAAGAGAAACAGGGTGAAAAAGGGGGAAAGTGAAGAAGAGAGTGTTGGCATAAAGGAAAAATTGAGATAGAGTAAAATAATGCTAAGGGAAAAATAAAAATAGAATGTAGAACACTAATCCCAAAATAAAATAAAATAAATAAAAGTAAAAATAAATAAAACTTTAAAAAAGGTAAAATAATAGTAGTAATAGTAACATTTAAAAATAAAAATATAATAATAAAGAAGTAAAATCAAGTGAGAAAAAAATTAGTTACTTTAAGTAAATGATAAAAAATAAAAAAGTGAAGTAGTGATGGTTGTTGACTTCCTCTACTGCTCCACTTGGCATGTCTGTTTCCTGTCAGGTAGTCAGCACTGTATTTGACTTCCCTGCTATCCACCGCTCCTCTTTGTCATAAGCCACAACCCTTTTTTCAAGTAGGCAGGATCTGTCTGCTCACTTTGTTTCTCAGTTGTATTTACACAAGAGTCAATTTCTGACACAACCCCTGGGTGGTGGTGTTTCTGTATTAAAATCTGGGGCTAAAAGGCCCCTCTACCCAGAGTTTAGATTGTACTTTCCATGCCGCACTTATACTGGGTTGGAGGGACAGACTGTCCCAGAGCTGTTTTCCTGTTCGTCTCTCCCCACTCTGTTCCCCAGTTTCCACAAAAACAACTTTTCCCTGCAGTCTTCGTGAGTGGTTTTAATTGGAAGAGCCTACGTACTGGTCTTAGCAAGCAAAAGCAAGGAGTTTAAAAAGTAAAAAAAGCCAAAGGAAGCACAGACTTGTACCTTTTCCCCTGGCACTGTGCATGTCTTTTTCCCCTTGCTCTGTGCAGCCAGTACAGAACTTCAGGCTGCCTTTCTGGGCCCAGCCTGAATATCTAGAGTCCCCTTCTGCCAGCAGCCCTGTGGATCCCCTTCCACATTCGAGAGCTACACTGACCCCAACAACCGTGGATTTTGTGGGGTGCAGTCTTCCTCTGAGACTTTAGTCCCACTGCATGTGTTTCTCCCTCCAGCCTAGATCCCAGATCTCACCTTTCTCTAGGTGAGGCAATAACTGACATTTCCGTCCATGGATTACCTCACCAGCTGTGTTTAATTTGCCAATTCCAGGTGGGTGTTGTTTGATTCAGCTGTTCCTTCTTTCTGCTCTGTGAGAAGGTGCAGGGACCACCTGCGTATTCAGCACCGCTTTGTCTTCCCCTGGACAGACTTTTTAGGTGCCTGCAGTTGGGAAGGCTATAGTCCTGGTGTTCATGGGTTTGCAGCTGAGGCAGCTGGTCTCTGGGTGCTGTGGTTGTAGGGTCCCAGGAGGTATCTGAGGTCTCCCTGGCTGAAGGCAGTGCTGGGCTTTTAATTATAGCCAATCTCCCTTTCAAGATGGCGCGGTGCACAGAGCCAGCCACTCCAGGAGAGATTTCAGCAGCAGTAGAGGTTGACCCGCCAAGGGAGCCAAGTCTGCTAGTCCCCAACAGTCCTGTGGAATATAGCTATCCCTCTCTCACAAATATAGACACTGTCCACACTTCCACGCACTCTACTTTCATTTTCTCACTCGCACACTATCTTGCAGCCTGCCATCCCATTGGCTGCCATCTTGGATCTCCTTACACATTCTTTTTAAGTGAACATTTTTTAGGACAGGCCACATGTTGGGATACAAAACAAGTGTCAATAAATTTATGCAGATTGAAGTAATATCAAGCATCTTTTCTGAACATAATAGTATGAAACTAGAAATCAATCACAAGAAAACACAGAAAAACATGGGGGGGGGTAAATTGCATCTTACTAAACAATAAATGGGTTAACAATGAGATCAAGAAAGAAATCAAAACACACCTTAAAACAAATGAAGATGAGAATACAGAAAGCCAAAAATCCAAGGGACACAACAAAATCAGTCTTAAGAAGGAAATTCATAACATTACAGGCCTACCTCAAGAAGCAAAAAAAAAAAATCAAGCAATCTAACTTTACATTTAAATAAAATAGGAAAAAACCCACAAAGTGAGTAGAATGAAGATAATAATATAGAGCCTATTCCCATTCAGGGCCTGTGTTGTGGGCTCGATTCCCAGTGGGGTCATGCAGGAGGCAGCCAATCAATGATTCTCTCTCATCATTGATGTTTCTATGACTCCCTCTCCCTTCCTCTCTGAAATCAATAAAAAAAAAATCTATACATTGCATAAATAAAATGAAGGATAAAAATCATATGATGATATCAATAGATGCAGAAAAAACATTTGGTAAAATCCAGCACCCATTTATGATAAAAATTCTTAGCAAAGTGGGAACAGAAGAAACACACCTCAGTGTAATAATATCCGTATATGATGACCTCACAGCCAACATAATACTCAATAGGCAAAACCTACAAGTGTTTCCCTTAAGATCAGAAACAAGACAGGGATGTCTGTTTTCCATACTCTTATTCAACATAGTACTGGATGTCCTAGCCATGACAATCAGAAAAAAAGAAGAAGAAATAAAAGGTATCCAAATTGGGAAGGAAGAAGTAAAACTGTCATTATTTGAAGATGACATGATACTGCATAACGAGAACCCTAAAGATTCCACCAAAAAATTGCTAGAACTGAATTCAGTAGTTTCATACCATTATGTTCAGATAATGACTTCAGTAGAGTAGCAGGATACAAAATAAATATTTAGCAATCCGTTGCATATTTATACACCAATAATAAACATGCAAAGGAAAGGAAAACTAAGAAAACAGTCTCATTTATTTTTTTTAATTAAATCTTTATTGTTCAAATTATTACATTTGTTCCTCTTTTTTCCCCCCATAACTCCCCTCCTCCCAGTTCCCGCCCCACCCTCCGACCTCACTCCCCACCCACTGTCCTCTTCCATAGGTGCACGATTTTTGTCCAGTCTCTTCCCGCATCTCCCACACCCCTTTCCCCCCCAAGAATAGTCAGTCCATTCCCTTTCTATGTCCCTGATTCTATTATGATCACCAGATTATTTATTCACTTGATTCTTAGATTCACTTGTTGATAGATGCATATTTGTTGTTCATAATTTGTATCTTTACCTTTTTCTTCTTCTTCCTCTTCTTAAAGGATACCTTTCAGCATTTCATATAATACTGGTTTGGTGGTGATGAACTCCTTTAGCTTTTCCTTATCTGTGAAGCTCTTTATCTGACCTTCCGTTCTGAATGATAGCTTTGCTGGATAAAGTAATCTTGGTTGTAGGTTCTTGGTATTCATCACTTTGAATATTTCTTGCCACTCCCTTCTGGCCTGCAAAGTTTCTGTTGAGAAATCAGCTGATGCCGGGAGCTGGTCCATGCTTGCTGTTTCAAGGGACCTGGCATATATGGCATACTGTTCTTAATATGTTTGCTCACCTTCTAGGCACTATGTGTTTTAACCAAGGTCTCTGAGAAAGGTTGTTTCCCCAGGTAGGGATTTTCCCCTGAAGTTAGGGAGGGAATAAAACCTCTTAACTAAGTGCCAGGTGGGTAATTAATCACTTTAACTACGAACAATCATGCTTAAGCTACATAATCTTTACTCCCTGGAATGGAGATAAGAAACGCCCTAACCTTTGAAATAGAGATTGATAGGATTGAATCAACTGGTATAAATACAGATGTAAGAAGACAGAACGAAGAGAGACAGAAATTGTCACAGAACCTACACAGAACGTTCTCTAGAGACAGAAGAACTTTGCTGGAGAGAACATGGCAAAAGATCCTGGACTGAACCTGACTACAGAAATTGGCAAGAGAACCTGACTAGAACCTGGTGACTGAACCTGGCTGGAGAACCTAGCGAGGGAACATGGCTACAGAACCTGGCTGGAGAACCTGGAGAACCTGACTGGAGAACCTAGCAAGAGACCATGGACACAGAACCTGGCTGGAGATCCTAAACAGAACTTCGCTGGAGATCCAGACCAGAACTTGGCTGGAGATCCTGGCTAGGCTGCTGATCAACTGAACGCTGTCTCCGTGTCATTCCTTCTTCGCCAACTCCATCCACACCTTTGGGGACCCCTGGACCTGCTGGGGTTGGACCCCGGCAAGCTGACAGTTGTATGGGTATTCCCTTGTAGGTAACTGGGTTTCTTTCTCTTGCTGCTTTTAAGATTCTCTCTTTGTCTTTTGCTCTTGGCATTTTAATTATGTGTCTTGGTGTGGTCCTCTTTGGATTCCTTTTGTTTGGGGTTCTCTGCGCTTCCTGGACCTGTAAGTCTATTTCTTTCACCAGATGGGGGAAGTTTTCTGTCATTATTTCTTCAAATAGGTTTTCAATATCTTGCTCTCTCTCTTCTTCTGGCACCCCTATAATTCTGATGTTGGTACGCTTGAAGCTGTCCCAGAGGCTCCTTACACTATCTTCGTATTTTCGGATTCTTTTTTCATTTTGCTTTTCCAGTTGGGTGTTTTTTGCTTCTTTGTGTTTTGAATCTTTGACTTGATTCTTGCGCTCCTCTGGTCTGCTGTTGGGTGTCTGTATAATATTCTTTATTTCAGTCAGTGTATGCTTAATTTCTAGTTGGTTCTTTATCATAACATTGAGGGTCTCATTAGATTTCTTGAGGATCTCACTACATTTATCGGCGGTCTCACCAGCCTTTTCAAGGGCCTTACTAAGTTTATTGGCAGCTTCTAGACAGTTCTTGAGAGACCTTAAAAGTGTGGTTTTGAGCTCTATATCTTCCATTTCTGACATTTGCGTCCTGTTTCTTTGTCTCCGCATTTTTTTTATCTTTTCTTGGTGCACCCCCTAGTGGTCTTTGTGCGCAGTCTTGTAGTTAAACCTTGATTGTTGTCGGTAATACCAGGGGTGATTTGACCTCCTGGCTAACTGGCTATGAGAGTCAGCTGTGTCTGCAGTGGGAGAGCTTCTGTGCTGGATCTCTAGGGCGGTGCTAATCTAGCCTTTGCCTGAGGCTATCCGGCAAATGGTGCTGCGCAGGGCTTGGGCGGCGCGGGTCCCCGGGGATCTACAGGGTGGGCTGGAGTGAGCAGTTATGGCTGCTCTCAGTTCCGTCCCTAGGGGCTCTGCCTCTCAGAGTCCCAGCAACTGCTGCAAACCTTGGAGAGAAAGCTGCCTTCGAGTTCTGACCTAAGCCAGACAGTCCCGCTTCTACCGTTTGAGTCTGGGTCCCTAGAGACTCGCCTGGATCTGGAGCTCAGAGTCTGAAACTCCCTCCCGATTGAAAACAACAACCGCGCCCTCCGCCGCCAGCCCGTTTCACGCGCGCACTCCGCTCCTGAGTATTTCACTTCAGCACTGCACCTCCTCTGAGTCTGGGTATGATATTCTCTTTCCTCCTAGTTGTAGAATTTCCACTCAGCCAGCCTTCCTGTGGTTCTGGATGATGTCTGTTCTGTCCTTTAGTTATATCTCAGAAGTGGTTGTTCGAGGCAGCAATCTCCAGCGTTAACCTATGCCGCCATCTTGGTTTCTCTCTGTTTGTGTCAGAAAACAGTCTCATTTATGATTGCATCAAAAATAAAATACCGTCCTTAGGAATAAATTTAAATAAGGATGTAAAAGACCTGTACTCAATGAATTATAAAACACTTAAGAAAGAAATTGAAAAAGGTACAAATAAGTGAAAGCATATATCATGTTCATGGATTGCAAGAATTAACATCATTAAAATGTTCATACTACCTAATGCTATCAAGATACCAATGGTATATTACAAAATTAGAACAAATATTCTAAAAATTTAAATGGAACTACAAAAGGCCCCAAATAGCCACAGCAATCTTGAGAATGAAGAGCAAACTTGGAGGTATCATTACACCTGATATAAAACTATACTACAATCAAAACAGCATGGCACTGGCATAAAAACAGACATAGAGAGCCCAGAAATAAATCCACATCCTTATGACCAATTAATATTTGACAAAGGAGGCAAAAACACATAATGGGATAAAGATAGTTTATTCAATAGATGGTGCTGGAAAAATTGAACAGATACATGCAAAAAGAAAGAAACTAGACCACCTTCTTATACCATACACAAGAATAAGCTCAAATGGATTAAAAATGTAAAATGTAAGACTTGAAACCTAAAACTCCTAAAAAAGAAACATAGTAAAATCTTGAACATTTCTCATATTAATTTTTTTTCTGATATATCACCCTAGGCAAGGAAAACAATAGAAAATTAAACAAATGGGACTACATCAAACTAAAAAGTTTCTGCACAGCAATGTAAATCATCATCAAAATAAAAATACAACCTACTGAGTGGGAGAACATATTTGCCATATTTGTGGAACAAGGTCTTACTATCAAAAATTTATAAAGAACTTATAGAACTAAACACCAAAAAACAAACAAACATTCTAATAAAAAAAGGGGGGGGGCAAAGGAGCTGAATAGACACTTCTCCAAAGAGGACACACAGATGCCCAATAGACAAATTAAAAGATGGTTAATGTTACTAATCATCAGATAAATTGAATTAAAACCACAATGAGATACCATCTTACACCTGTCAGAATGGCTATAATCAATAAATCAACAAACAAGAAGTGTTGGGGAGGATGTGGAGGAAAGTGAACCCTCATGCACTGTTGGTGCGAATGCAGGTTGGTACAGCTACTATAGAAAGCATTATGGTTTATATCAAAATATTAAAAATGAAACTGCCTTATGACCCAGCAATTTCACTTTTGGGAATATATTCAAAGAAACCTGAAACACAAATTCAAAAGAATATATGCACCCCTATGTTTATTGCAATGTTATTTACAATAGCCAAAATTTGTAAAAAGCCCAAGTGTCCTTCAGTAGATAAGTGGATAAAAAAGCTGTGGTACATTTATACAATGGAATATTACTTGGCTGTAAAAAAGAAGAAATCTTACCCTTTGCAACAGCATAGATGGACCCAGAGACCATTATGCTAAGTGAAATAAGCCAGTCAGAGAAAGACAAGTACCATATGATTTTACTCATTTGTGGAATCTAATGAACAAAATAGAATAAGAAACAAAATAGAAACAAACACATAGATAGAAAACAGACTGACAACTGTCAGAGGGGGGATGTGTTGCAGGGCTGGGTAAAAGAGATTAAGCATAACAAAAACAAACAAACAAAAACTCATAGGCCCAGAAAACAGTATGGTGATTTCCAGAGAGAAAGGAGGGACAAGGGAGGCAGAAGAGGGCTTATGAGGATAAATGGTGATGGAAGGAGACTTGACTTGGGGTGGTGAATGGAATATACAGATGATGTATTATCTAATTATACAATTAGAATTGTATACCTAAAACTTGTATACTTTTATTAACCAACTAGAGGCCCGGTGCATGAAAATTCATGCACTGGAGGGGGTTCTCTCAGCCCAGCCTGCCCCCTCTCACAGTCAGGGAGTCCTCAGGGGCGGGAGGTGACCCAGCGATCAGGGGAAAGCAATGCCCTATCACACCTCTGCTGCTGCTACTGCTGGTATTGCAAGCCTCGGCCGGCCCTTGTTACCTGAACCTTGGGCAGCCCTGGGCGGCTGGGTAGCTGTCATCCAAGGCTTGCCTGTGCCTTGGGCGGGCTTTGGGCAGCTGGGGGCTGAGGGGACAGGGGTACTCCAGAGGCAGGCACATGGAGCTGAGAGGACTGGGCACAGCCATCTTATGGCTGTGGGTACCGCCATCTTTGAGGGTAGGACAGTCAATTAGCATATTCCCTCCTTATTGGCTGTGGGTGCCACCATCTTTGAGGGTGGAACAGTCAATTAGCATATTCCCTTCTTATTGGCTGTGGGTGCTGCCATCTTTGTGACAGCATGAGGGTCAATTAGCATATTCCCTCTTTATTAGATAGGATGTTTGTCACCTTAATAAAATCAATTTAAAAAAGGTAAAAATATATTAAAATTTATTTTATTTTATTTTTTTAAAATATATTTTATTGATTTTTTACAGAGAGGAAGGGAGAGAGATAGAGAGTTAGAAACATCAATGAGAGAGAAACGTCGATCAGCTGCCTCCTGCACACCCGCTACTGGGGATGTGCCTGCAACCAAGGTACATGCCCTTGACCGGAATCGAACCTGGGACCCTTCAGTCCGCAGGCTGACGCTCTAGCCAAACTGGCTAGGGCGAAATATATTAAAATTTAAAATCAGGTGCCTGTATTAACCAATCAGATGCAATCTTTTTTATTTTATTTATTTTTTATTGCTTAAAGTATTACAAAGGGTATTACATATGTGTCCTTTTTTTTTCCCCCGCCCTTGACAATCCCCAGGCCTCCCCTACCCCCCAGCTTATTATGCCACATGACTAATAAGATACAATTTTATTATATGACCAAAATATTTATGGTTCAAGATAGGGCATTCACAGTGGATGGTTATTGTTGTGTTGGCTGTTGTCATTTTTTATTTGACAATCTAATGGAAAAAAGGACAGTGTCCCTGTCTAAACAATCAGCTATTACATGTTTTAAAAATTCTTGCAACACACGGGTTAAAAATCGCTGGTCTAGGCCATCTTCTCTTTTCAAACCATGTATTCTCCCTGGTTATCTCATTTATGCCTGTGCCTCCAGTTCTCACAAATGTATTGATGAATCCCCAGTCTTTTTCTCTCTAGCCTGGATATCTCCATATTCTCCTTAATATCTCCATATTGATCTGACTGTGGAGTTTCTACCCTGGATCCATCATGTGTCAATTTGACTGGGTTCAGATATTTCATTAAACATTATTCTGGGTGTGTCTGTGAAGGTGTTTCTGAACAAAAATTAATATTTCAATACATGGAGTAAAGCAGATTGCCCTCCCTAATGTGGGTGGGTCTCATTCAATCAATTGAAGACCTGAAGAGGACAAAAAGGCCTACCCTCTGTCCTCTAAAATGGAACTCCTCCTGCCTAACTGATTGCGTGAGGACACCTGTCTTTTCCTGCTTTGAACTCAAACTGAAACATTGTCTCTTCTTGAATCCTGGTTTGAAATTTACACCATCAGCCCTCCTGGGTCTCAGACCTTCATATTCATACTAGAACAACGTCATTGTCTCTCTTGAGTCTCCAGCTTACTGACTGCAGACCTTGGGACTTATTGGCCCCTATAATCATGTGAACCAATTTCTTGTAATAAATCTCATATATAGACATGATAGGTAGATAATAGATGATAGATACATAGATATATAGGTAGATAGAAGATAGATAGAATCTCCTACTGAGTATGTTTCTCTGGAGAATCCTGACCAGTACCTTGTTCAAGTTACTTCTTTAATCTCTCTATGTCTCTTTCCTCATCTTTAAAATTATTATAATAATATTTATCTCATAGGGTTTTTAGGAAAATTAGTAAAGCAAGTTTAGACTTAGTGCATTAGTATATGATATGATTTCCATAACGCTTTGCTCTGATTAAGATGATGATTAGCTCTATTTGAATGTCTCATAGGCACCTCATACTCAGTATGTTGTAAACTGAACTCATCTTTTCCCCTTCCTATCCTCAATTGGGACTCTTAAAAGAAGGATCTAAGACAGGATATGAGTGTATGAGTTTAATTGAGGGAGCATTCCCAAGAGACAGGAAGTGATGGAAAGAAGGAGGATAGGGCAGGGACAGAGCTAAGCATGGATGAGATCTCAACTGGAGTATAGTTTCATCCTACAGGGAGCTGTGAAGGGTAAAATGTACCACACAGGTGCTTCCACTTTGAATCAAGGGAGGGTCTGACCTTTATACTTCTCTGTCAGTCAGTCATTGGCTATGGATTGCCTCTGTCAGGGGAGCAGAGAAGTTATCTGGAGAAGGGGCAGCTGTGACCCATGAGTAGCCAATTTTCACAACAGGTGTATGCACTGACTCAGTAAAGGGGATTTGGATTGGGGAGCAACAGTGTCCACTACAGTCCACCCCTTTGCATTGCTGAGTCACTTCTCACATTAAATTCATTCCATGGAGAGACAGCTTCTCCAAATTCTGGTTGGTCACAACTTCTAGGAAAACTTAAGGGTTAGAGGGGTAAAATACAGTCTCTGATAGTACAGTTTGTCTAAGGCCAACTGAAACTTACTGTCTTCTTTCTTCAACACTCATTCTAGATTGCCCTCCCCCTTAGCCAGAACTTAGGTGACTTACTTGGCGGGGTGATCCAAGTCTCATCTCTGAGTGGTCTAAGACTCTGGTCCCCATGCTCTTATAAGATCATGGTTGTTATTGTTCTTATCCATTTACAGTTAAAACTGGAAGTGGGACTACCTAGAGACATCTCTAGTAAATAACGTGACTGTCAAACATATTCTTCTTTGCCTCCATTATATAAGTACTAGAGGACCAGTGCACAAAATTCATGCATGGGGGGGGTCCCCTCAGCCCGGCCTGCACTCTCTCTAATCCGGAACCCCTCGGGGGACATCCCTCTAGCAATCCTGGACCACTGGCTCCTAATCGCTTACCTACTTGCCTGCCTGATCGCCCCTAACTGCCCCCCCCCCAACACTGGCCTGTTTGCCCCTCACTGCCCTGTATGCCGGCCTGTTTTCCCCTAAGTGCCCCATCCCCTGTTGGCCTGGTCACCCCTAACTGCCCCCCGCTGCCAGCCAGGTTGCCCCCAACTGCCCCCACCCTGCCAGCCTGGTTGCCCCTAACTGCCACCCCTGCTGGCCTGGTTGCCCCCCAACTGCCTCCCCTGCTGGCCTGGTTGTCCCCAACTTCCCCCCTGCCTGCCTTGTTGCTCCTCATGGCCCCTCCCGCTAGCCTGGTTGCCCCCAACTGCCTCCCCTGCTGGCCTGGTTGCCCCCAACTGCCCCCCTGCCTGCCTCGTCGCCCCTCATGGCCTCCCTGCTGGACTGGTCACCCCACGCAGCCTATTCAGTTGTCTGTGCAGTTGTTTCAGTTGCGACAGTCACTTAGGCTTTTATATATATAGATAATCCCTTCCATAATGGTAGCTCATTTTCTTTAAGTGCTGATTTACATAATAAGGTTGCATCTGATTGATTAATTATTGGTATCAGAAATCCTTATACATAAGTATAGGCACCTGATTTTTTAAAGTCACTTTGGAGCAAAAAGGGTAAGTAATTACTATTATTATTATTTTTTGTAAGTAAATCAAAATTATAGCTATTTTTGGTCAGATTGACAAAAATATGATATATTTTTGGTGTGCCACAGAATATTAGTAATTAGCTTATGTGTGCCATGAGATTAAAAAAACACACAATTGCAAATCACTGGTTTAATGGGTACAGAATTTCTGTTTAGGATGATAAAAATGTTCTGGAAATGGATACTTGTAGTGGTTGTACAACAATGTGAATATATTTAATGCCACTAAATTGTACATTTAAAAATGGTTAAGATGAGCTCTGACTGGATGGCTTAGTTGAACATTCTCACTAATATACCAAATGTTGTGGGTTTGATTCCTGGTCAGGACACATGCCTAGGTTGCAGATTTGATCCCAGGTTGGAGTGCATATGAGAGGCAACCGATTGATATTTCTCTTTCACATCAATGTTTCTCTCTCACATTGATGTTTCTCTCTTCGTGTGTCTCTCTTTGTGTCTCTCTCAAATCAATAAAAAAAATAGGGGGGGGGAGGATGGAAATGGCAGATATCTGTAATATTATCAACAATAAAAAATATATTTAAAAATAAAAAAAGAACAAAAAAATATCCTTGGGAGAGGATTAAATAAATAATGGTTAAATGATGCCATTTAACCATAATGGTTTTATGTTTTATATATTTACTACAATAAAAAAGTTATATAGCAGTTTCATTTTTTAACTTTATTTTTATTGTTTACACTACTACAAATGTCCCCATTTTTCCCTCCATTGGCCCTCTCCACCCAGCCTTTTCCCTCCTCCTCCACCCTGTTCCCTCTGGTCAACACCACACTGTTGTCTGTGTCTATGGGTTATGCATATATGTTCTTTGGCTAGTCCCCTCATTTTTTTTTTCATGTAGTCCCCCCTCTGACAGCTATCTGTCTGTTCTATGTCTCTGTTTCTATTTTGTTCGCCAGTTTATTTTGCTCATTAGATTCCACATATAAGTGAGATCATATGGTATTTGGTCTTTTTCTGATTGGCTTATTTTACTTTGCATAATAATCTCCACATGCATCCATGTTGTTGAAAAAGATAATATTTCCTTATTTTTTATGGCCATATAAATATTCCGTTTTGTAAATGTATCACACTTTTTAATACACTCATCTACTAATTGGCCACTCGGCTGTTTCCGGATCTTGGCTAATGTAAATAACACTGCTATGAATATAGGGGTGCATATACTATTTCCAATTGGTGTTTCAGGATTCTTAGGATATATTTCAGAAGTGGGATCAATGGGTCAAAAAGCAGTTCCATTTTTAATTTTTTGAGGAAATTCATACTGTTTTCCACAGTGGCTGCACCAGTCTGCATTCCCACCAGCAGTTTACTAGGGTTCCCTTTTCCCCACATCCTCACCAGCAGTTGTTTGTTGATTTATTGATGGTAGCCATTCTAGAAGGTATGAGGTGATATCTTCTTGTGATTTTAATTTGCATCTCTCTGATGATTAGTGACTTGGAGCATTTTTTTTTCTCATATGTTTCATGGCCATCTGTATGTCCTCTTTGGAGAAGTGTCTATTCAGGTCCTTTGCCACCTTTTTAACTGAATTGTCTGTCTTCCTTCTGTTAAGTTGTATGAGTTCTTTACATATTTTGGAAACTAACTCCTTATTAGGGTCTATCATTGGCAAATATGTTCTCACAGACAGTTGGCTCCTTTTTCAATTTGTTATGGTTTCTTTTGCTGTGCAGAAGCTTTTTAGTTTGATGTAGTCCTATATGTTTATTTTATCCTTTGCTTCCCTTGCTCTAGGAGATATATTGGCAAAAATATTGCTATGAGAGAAGTTTGAGATTTTGATGCTTATGGTTTCTTCTAGGATTTTTATGTTTTGAGACTTACATTTAAGTCTTTTATCCATTTTGAGTTTATTCTTTTATATGATCTAGTTTCATATTTTTGCCTGTTATCTGTTCAATTTTTTTGATACCATTTATTGAAGAGACTCTTTCTTCCATTTTTTAAAAATTCTTCCCCCCTTTGTCAAATATTAATAGACCATAAAGGTGTGATTTTATTTCTGGGCTCTCTCTTCCATTCCATTAATCTATATGCCTGTTCTTATGACAGTGCCAGACACTATTGATTACAGTGGCTTGGTACTATAACTTGATATCAGGTATTATGATGTCTCCAACTTTTTTTCTTCTTACTCAAGATTTTTGTGGCTACTTGGGGTCTTTTTTGATTCCATGTAAATTTTTGGAATATTTGTTCTAAATCTGTGAAATATGCCATTGATATCTTAATTGGAGTTGTGTTGAATCTGTAGATTGCTTTGGGTAGTATGAACATTTTAATAATGTAATTCTTCCAATCCCCCACATGACCATGGCTTTCCACTTATTTGTGTGTGTTTTAAATTTTACTTTTATTGTTGAGAGCATTACAGCTCTCCCTCATATTCCCCCTTCTGTTCCCTCCTACCCAGTTCCTACCCAACCTCAGGTCTTCACTGCACTATTGTGCTATTGTCTGTGCATATAGTTCTTTGGTTAATCTCTTCCTGTCCCATCTCCCCCCACTTCCCTCTGACATTTTTCAGTCTGTGCCATGCTTCCATGTCTCTATAATTATTTTGCTCGTCAGTTTATTTCATTCATTAGAGTCCACATTTAAGTGAGATCATATGATATTTGTCTTTCTCTGACTGCCTTATTTCACTTAGCATAGTAATCTCTAGGTCCAGCCATGCTGTCTCAAAGGGCAAGAGATCCTTCTTTTGTTCAGCTGCATAGTATTCTATTGTGTAATGTCCTATAGGGACTTTAGGAAAGGCTGATTAATTCATTTGTGTGCTCAGCACCTTGAAGGGCACTCTGTTTTTCTGTTGCAGGTGTTCAGCCTGGGGGGTGAGGAGGTGGTGTCTAATTTTAGGTGAGCCTGAGGGTAACCACACCCCCTCAGGAGTCACTTAGTGCTTCCTAGATTTCTGGAATCTCCACTGCCAAGGTTTCTACCTTTTGGAAGGATGTAGCCCTAGTCCACCACCTCCCCACACATATAATTGTTACCTGCACATATAACATCAACTGACCATTGTCCAAGCAATTTTACTCGCAGATAAGAGAGAATGACCCACACAATTGGAGAGAGGAGGGCAGTTTCTTCCACCTCTGGGGATCTTGTGCATCTTGTGTCTTTCAGCAAAACCACAATTGTCCCAGACAAATCAAAGTTATTAATTTTGAATAACTACAATTCAGGAAACTGTCATCCTCACTTGGGCCTGTCAGTCCTACCTGGGTCCTAAGATTTCTCAGCTTTCCTCCACCTGGGTGTAGTAATCAGCCCAGCCACCTGCACTGCCAGGCCCAGGCCCAGCCTCACAGTTCCTGAATGCCCCTTATTATCTGTTCGTGGCTTTCGTTGTCCGAGGACACCTCATTCCCATCAATCTTCCCTTTGTTACTGAGGAGCTTAGATTTAGCTATTGATTTTCACACATTTTTGAAAGTTCAGACTTTGTGAAGATGAGGCCAGAGCTGTCTTGTATATGTTGCTCAGCAACTCAGAAAGCTGTTGCATCTAAAGATATTTCCGAATTTGGAAAAGGAGAGAAATGAAGCCCTGCATGGTATCCCTGGATTGTTGTGGGGCAAGGACAGGACCTAACTCATCATTTTGGGTAATTGAGTGTGAGCTTCCTGAGGGCATCATTGTGTCTTCTTATTTCTGAATCCCTAGCACCTCTGTAGGGCCTGGCCCAGAAAGTGCTAGATAAACATTACTGGGCAAATGCAGAGAGACCTTGAGCTCAGAGACAGGCCACAGAGCAGCAAAGGCTGTGCCCAAGAGCCTAGAGCAGCGGTTCTCAACCTGTGGGTCGCGACCCCTTTGGGGGTCGAACGACTCTTTCACAGGGGCCAACTAAATACATCCTGCATATCAGATATTTACATTACGATTCATAACAGTAGCAAAATTGCAGTTATGAAGTAGCAAAGAAAATAATTTTATGGTTGGGGTCACCACAACATGAGGAACTGTATTAAAGGGTCATGGCATTAGGAAGGTTGAGAACCACTGGCCTAGAGTCTTGGGTGATAGGGGATCCAAAAGTGGTTGCAGCTCAAGCAGAATGGGTTCCAAGACACCAGCTCAGCCCCTGGGGCAGGACTTTGGAGTGGGGAGCTTTAGCTGAGCATTTGCTCTGCAGCTGCCCAGGCCTGTGTGCCAGACCAGGAGGCTGCAGGTTGTAACAGGTGAGCACTGTGCCATAGAGGCCCCGGGTGCTTTGGGAGAGTTGACCAGGAGCCCTGCACCCGGCAGCTGTCTGAGGCTCTTTATTTCTGTATCACCGGCTCTGCTCCAGGCAATTGAAATGTACTGGCTGGCCCTAGTAACTGTCACCATGATAAATAAACAGCAGAGGAATCCTGGATCACAGCTGGCTCTCTTTGGGGGTGGCTGCGAGGGAGACATGTCCACATGTTGGCACTACAAGGTGGTCTCCTGGGGCTGGGTGGAGGCGAGAGTGATCTTGGAACACCACAGAGATGAGCCCAACCATTCATTGTGTGTAATTAAATTGAGTTAATTTCATTCTGTGACACAGAGCTGGAGAATCAGTGTTCTAAAAAAATGTTATTATATTATCTCATTTTGTGTAAATGTCATCATGATGCAGCTGGAACGGGAAGAAATGACATTTTTGAGATGTTCCTGGTACCTTAAAGGGATTGTATTCTGTTTCTGCAGCATTAAGTCAATCTAATGCCAAGGCCTCAGGAGCGGATGAAGGTAACATGTTACACATACATAATCTTCCACAGACTAATACAAAAGTGCTTTTTCTGGATAAATCTAAAAACTGAGTGAGGGGTGCTGAGAGCTCAGATGAGCACACGCCCCTGGGCTCTGGCATCTCTGCTCATGAACCAGCTGAGCCATTCATCTTGCCAGGTTTGCCCCAGAGGGGAAGTGAGCGAAATGAAGAAATGAATCCAGGCAGCCAAGTTCTCCTTTTCATCATTGTCTGTCAGTGGCTCTGTGAAAGTAGGTGGCCATCAGAGATGTGGCTGGAAAAAAGTAAATGGACAAAATAGAATGACCACATGATTCTTTTCAAGACATGGACACAAGATACACACCAAACCTCGGTACTAGGAGAGGTCAAAATCTGGATGAACTCAGTCAACTCTTCTAAGAGCTCCAGAGAAAAGGCCCATAAAAACAAAAGCAATAGGGAGAGTCTACTTCCTGGGGAGAGCCTTCTGGGTCTTTCCATCTAGGCAGCCCTGCCTTGAAGGATGTGAGCAGGTGTCCACAGCCCCATTGTCTTCCCTTGCTGGAATCCACCCACCACCTCCACCTCTCCTAGAAGTCTCTTATCCACTGAAACAACTCACTGTGTGACTGCCTTCTTCACTGAGGGCATAGTTATTGGAGGTGCTCAAGTGTTCCTCAGGGGCAGTGGTTGCCCTGGGTCAGGCTCCCTAAAATAATAGCCGGGTGGAGGAAGTTTGCCTTTCCCCCAACCGCTGAACCACTGCAGGGGCACCCCCAGTGTGTTGGCTTGTGTGGTCCTGCAGTTTTCTGTGTTAGAACAGTTGATGATGGATTCTTAGATCTTAGCAGTAAATAAGCAAAAAGGAAAATATCCCCAGCTTCCAGAGGAGGTGTTCCAGACCCTGAGGACCACACGTGTCATTTTTGTGATGTGCTTACATTTCCCTGTGTGACCTCATTGCCCCTTGTGATGGCCATGTGCTGTGTCATTGGGAAGATGGCCTGTTGCCACCCAGCTTCATCCTCCCCTCCTCCAATCATGTTCCTCTGGCAAGTCATCAAGCCACTGGATTTCACAGAAACATGTTTTAGGCCTGAAAGGGACCTCAGATAGTAATTTATATTTGTTATGTTACATCATTTTAAATTGCTTTCATGAGGATTTTCTTATTTCAGCATAAAGATTGTTATCTTCCCCACAGAGAGCACAGACCAGGACACTGAGGGCGGAGAGGGTAAGTGACTTGATGAAGGACAACCTGACTCTACTTCATGCTCTCCTTGAAGTTTTAAATCCCAGTGCTCCTCACCCCCAGCTCTCACCTTCCTTGTACTAGCCCCAGCCTAAGAGTGGGTCACATAGCGCTGAACAGGACTGCTAGGGGTGGGGGTGAGGTGGGGGTAGAGAAATAGCATTATGCCTCTAAACTTCTGTAACTTGAACCAGGGTGTTCGCAGCAGCAGCAGCAGCAACAGCAGCAGCTGGTTCGCCTGAGCCCTGTCCCAGCTGGAAAGTCCTGAGGTCTTTGCCTAAATGTCCTACCATGGGAATTCAGGGCACAATCAGCTTAAACACAGACCTAAAATTTAGAAAACCTTGAGTGAAGTTTATGACTCATGGGTGATTTCATTATTTCAAAATACCCAGGAGCTCGTTTGTGCCATGAGTCCTATGGTCCAGATGCTTGGGGCCCTTTAAACCCTTTCAGACAGACAGACAGTCTCTCCCATTGGGTCTCTCATCCCTCCCCTCTTGGAACTGGGTCACATTGAGGATGAAGTGCCCAGGACTATGCTGCTAAGTGAGAACCTGGGTGCTCACCAACCAGGATTAAAGGAAAGTGACTTGTTCCTCAAGCCAGGCCTGACTGACCACCTGCACTGCCTGGTTTGATATGGATTTAATTCATCCTGAACAAATCATCTCAGCCAGCCTCTTGCCTCCTGGAGGAGACTGCAGAAGTCATCGCAGGCAGGCGATTCTGTCCTACTTTTGAAGAGCTGTTCAGTGAGCAGTTGCTTTCATGTGAGGACACAGATGAAAGACACTGGTTTGTGATGCTGCTTCCTGATGTTGTTTGTTGCTAACAGGCCAATGGATGGACAGTGACCTGGCCCAGCCTGGGTGTATTGTGTTACACTGAGCTGCCGTTCAGCAGGATGGTGGTGCGGGTACTAATGCAGAACTCTGGCACAAAGCTGATACATAACCCTTAACTCTAGAGTTAAATGGGAGAAGATCTCAGTGCCCCTCCAAGACAAGACAACTTTGCCCAGAGCAGAGAGATTCAAGCTGGCATTCTCCCCACACATGGGAAGCTGGAGTTTTTACAGAGCCAGGTGTTCTGGTCTACACAACTTGGCCATCTCATAGTAAGCTTGGGTGCTTCTATGGGGGTTATTCAAACAGGGAGACCCTTTTAAATGTTATGCTGATGAAGAGACTCAGCTCATTTTTTAATGGGCTTTGACAGCAGAATTGGGACTGTGGCCATCACCAGTGGCCACAGTGTCTGCAGCCAGCTGGACAGGTTTTGGGGGTGTCAGGCTGTGGGTAGACTCCTTAATGCTCTGGTGGAATGGATGCTCTACAAATACCTTTTTGAAGGGTTCAGATGCACATACACCTCTCCTGCCTCCTTCCCTATAGCATTTTATCAACCCCTACACATGCTGCTGTGCTGGTTCTGACAATTTGTATCTCTGATTTATACAGATAAATTCACTGTAAGAGGTCAAAATCTGGCCTTTATATACTCCAGAAGAAGTCATTCAGGGGGTTTCATATGTAGAAAAGTAAAATATTGTTCATTTTCAGATTTTATATATGCACCTTTGTAAAATATATGATTATTTCTGATTCTATTTCTTTTTTCCCAACTCACTATGTTTTCTAGACTGCCTCCTGTTGTGGTATGCAGGTCTATTTTGTAGCGTTTAATACTGCACAGAAGTCAACAGTATGCAATCCACATGGTTTCATGTTTATTCTCATTGAATAAATACTTCAATTTTCTAGCTTCCTGATACCACAAGCCATGCTGCAAATGCTCTCCACCTCTTTGAGAACTTCTCTGGTTTATGTACACAGAGGTGGGACTGCTGGGTCAATAAGATGGGCAGATTTAATTTTGCTTCGTGAGGCAAGGTGGTGGGACCAGTTTATTTCTCCATCAGCAAAACAGGAGGGTTCCTGGTTTTTTGGTTTTTTTTTCACATTCTCACTATGATCTAATTTGGTCCACCTTAACTACCCTCCTCCCCCAACAGGTGGATGAATGCGATCTCATTGTTTTCATTTGCATTTCTTTAATTATGAATTTGGGCATCTCTTCATATTTTTCCTATTCATTTGTATATCCCTGTCATTTATACAGTGCCTATTCACATCCTTTTCCAAACTTTTCTTCTTGTTGAATTACAGACTTCTTCTTGTATGTTCTGGACATGTCAATTTTAGATATAAAAAATATCTTTTAGTTGGTTATATGTCAATTAACTCCAGTTAAGGTATCTTTTGTGAAAAAGAAATCTTTAATTTTATGTAGTTAAACATTCCATTTTTTATTTTAGGGTTTATTCTTTTGAGTTCTTATTGTAAAACAAGCTAGTCTCATCAGCATTGAAAACCTGTTCTTCCACAAGTTCTTTTCTGCCCTTACATCACAAAGATATTCTACATTTTCCTCCATTAGCTTTATTGTCCCTCTATCCCCAAGTCAGTGATCTTTAATCCCTCTGAAATCAATTTTTATAAATGATATGAATAGGAATTTTATTTTTCCATGTGGTGAATCAGTGTTCTCACCATCACCTACTAAAGAATCTGTCCTTTTCTCGTTTATTTGTGCTGCCTACTTTATCATATGTCAAATGCACACACTATTAAAAGATAAACTGAGCTCAGCATATTGAAAATTTTAAGAGTTTATTTGAGCAAAAATCTATTGGAATTAGAGAGCACCAACCAGGAAGTGGTTAGGGACACTGTGTTAATAGCAACTATAAAGACTTATAAAGTGCAAAGCAAAAAAAATTATTTGTGGCAATAGCTTAAAGTATAGTTGGCTATTTGTGACTGGTTGTCCTTAATGATTTCTTAACCCTGAGACACTTATAGGCTATAGCTTCCTTGTTTAACTATCATATATATATATAATTGATTTATATATCATATATAATATTTTATTGATTATATATAATATTTTTATTCATTTCAGAGAGGAAAGGAGAGGGAGAGAGAGATAGAAACATCAATGATGAGAGAGAATCATTGATTGGCTGCCTCCTGCATGCCCCACACTTGGGATCTAGTCTGCAACTCAGGCATGTGCCTAATGGGGAATAGAACCATGACCTCTGGTTCATAGGTTGATGCTCAACCACTAAGCCATGCCAGCTGGGCTTGTTTATTTTAACAACACACACACACACACACACACACACACACACACACACACACTGGGTTCTCATAATTTATGGCAGTTTTCCTTTGCTATATTAGTGAATAATGCTAAATTAACACAAAAATTGTGAATAGGAAACTATTGTTCTTAGGGAAAATACAAGGTTAAATTACTGTGAATATCAAGTCATAACATTTTTATCTACTAATCAACAAACAACCTTGTTTTATATGTGTTTCTGTTTAAAGACACCTTATTTAACAGATATTTCTCAGAAATAATTAATTTCAGTCTTTGAATAATTTAAAGCGAGGGGCTTTGGAAGCCACTTGAGTTCTACATGTTCATTTGTCAACATCCTTGGAAAACAAGCTAGTCTCATCAGCATTGAAAACCTGCTCTTCCACATATAACCTCTTTCCTGTATAACACTTAGAAATAATTTTAAAATCCTTCCACAGCCTCCTGATCTGCAGAATCTGCCCCTCCTGCAAGTTTAACATTTTTCATGCTGCCTCACCTTTTGAAACTTGTGAGGCAGCCAATACCGGCCAAGAAGTGTTTAGCACTTTCCAGACCCTGGATAACATGAGCGTAATTTCTGTGTGTGTGTGTGTGTGTGTGTGTGTGTGTGTGTGTGTGTGTTTTGTTTTTTTGCCTCACAACAGTGTCTTTTCTTATGGGTCATCATCTCATGAATCCTTAAATGTAGCTGCTTTCCACTTCTGTAATTTCATCATGCCCTCCCTATTAACACTCTACGGAGCAGCCTCATGTACAGATTGGTGAATTTCCTTTTTCTTTTCCTGGATACACTGTATTATTGATTTCTTAACATCAAACTCATGGCCAGCAGCACTATAACTCATGCCTGAAGGAAGCTTATGTAACACATCTATTTTTCTCTGTAAGGCACATCTCTCTGGATGGCACTTCAGCACTATGTTCGGGAACCATGTTAAATACTGAAATTACCAACAGAAAGCACAGAACTGTGAAAAACATGGCACTAAATAGACCATAGCATGGTGCTTGTTAACAATATGAAGCAGAAACACAAGGCAGAGTGTTAGCCTTGCTTGCCTGCAGCTGGCACCATGCACATCCAGCAACTCAAAATTGTCAGCACTCTGCACATGCTGCCAAATGACCCCTAAATTGCTGTGACTCTTGATTTGGGGGTTACATTTTGCCTAATAGCAAGTTCACAAATATGGAACCCACAATTAATTAGGATCAATTATATATGTTTCTGAGCTCTTTTTCTTTTTTCTCCCTTTGTCTATTGACATGTACCTATACCACCACCAAATTTTACTACTGTAGTTTTGGATTGTGTCAATATCCAATAGGATAGATTTTCCAACTCTTTGCTCTTTTTTATCAAAATTGACCTTCTTATTTGTGCATTTTAACTTTTCCATAAACATTTACAGTATAGTTTTTTAACCTCTCAAATAATCCACCTCTGAAAAAAATCCAGGTACATTGCATTCAATTTACAGATTAATTAGAGCAAGCATGTCAAACTCATGGCCCACGGAACCCATGTAGCCCACAATAAATATTTTTAAAAAATATATATTTTATTGATTTATTACAGAGAGGAAGGGAGAGAGATAGTCAGAAACATCAATGAGAGAGAAACATTGATCAGTTGCCTCCTGCACATTCCCTACTGGGGATGCGCCCGCAACCAAGGTACATGCCCCCGATCTGAACAGAACCTGGGACCTTTCAGTCCGCAGGCCAACTCTCTATCCACTGAGCCAAACCAGTTAGGGCAACACAACGAATATTTTTTCAGCCCAGCCAATATAATAGTATATAAGAAACACTTTAAAAAGTTTTGTAACTTAATTTTTATAATATCCTGTTGTACATAATTATTAATAATGAACTACAACATTCGCTAATGACTGATTACTATAATCGTGTTGCATTCATTTCCCTTACATGCCTTATGTGCAGGTGCACCATTTCTCTCCACGAATACTGACAGCGAATATTTTAGCAGCCGACTGCCACATCATTAGTCTTGGACTGACTTGTTTGGTGTGAGCAACAGGAAATATTTCGCTTTTGGAGAACAAGAAAAAAAATAGGTTTATTTGCGTTGCGCTTATTAATTTGTGCAGTAATTCAGCGTTTGGTAAGTTAATGTTCAAGGAAAAATATTAATTTTTATTAAAATGTCCTATTATTTTATGTTCACGATTACTCATTTATTTCAGCCCTTTGTATTCAATATGTCTCTATCAAAATAAACCTATGTTTCTATGAAAATTGAAGCTTTTGTTTTTTTTGTGGCCACATAAATTTAAACCTTGTTTATTTGGCCCGTGTTAGCCTTTGAGTTTGACATACTTGAATTAGAGAATAATTAACTTTATAATATTAAGTCATCCATCTATGAACATAGTATATCTCACCATTTATTTGAATGTTCTTTTGCATAAGTTAATAGTATTTATTTGTTTACATAATTTATTAGAATATTATAATTACTGTAAATATGAATGATATCTTATTTTCTATTTTATTTCTAAACTGGCTATCATAGGTAAAAAAACATTATATTAATTTTTGTGAGTTGATACTTTATCTTGCAATATTGGTAAACTCTCTTATTTTTGTAATGTTTCATCTAATAATCCTGCTGGGTTTTCTACGTAGACTATCAAATCTGCAAATAAAGACAATTTTATGTCTTCTCTTTGAATTATTTTAGCTGTTGTTTTCTTTTCTTGTCTCATAGTGAGTGGTAGTACCTCCAGATTTATATTAAATAGTGATTTTGATGGTAAGTTTTTCCAGTCTTTAAGATTTTCCTATGAAGTATGATATTTTGTTGACTACATTGATTTTTTATTTTTTTTTTGGTATTTAGATTTTGTCAAAATAAGAAAGTACTCTTATATTCCCACCTTTCTGAAATTAAAAAAAAAAATAGGTGTTGAATGTTCTCTAGTATTTTCTGCACTTATTGTCAAAATAACATGATATTTTGCCTTTAGTCCTTAGTACATTAGCCCTTAAAGTGACTACTTTTCTGTTGCATGCATTTCCAGGATAAACTTATATTGATGCTGCTGTGTCATCAATCAACACCCATTGGACTTGGTTAGCTAATATTTTGTTTAGGGTTCATAACTAGAAAGAACTGTTACTTTTCTTGTACTTTCCTGATTCTATTTTAGAATCAAGCATACCAGAGGGATATCTATTACTTGGAAGTTTGATAGAATGCACCCATAATACCTTTGCATAGTTACTTCAAGATGTTATAATAAAAATACCATAGACTAGGTGACTTAAACAACATTTATTTCTTAGTTCTAGAGGGTAGGAAGTTCCAAGATCATGGTGTCAGTAATTCAGTATCTGGTAAGGACCTGCTACCTGATTCATAGAAGGCCATCTTCTTGCTGGGGTGTTTTTAATAAAGAGCACTAATCCCATACATGGCAGCTCCACACTCATGACTTAATCACCTCCCAAAGACCCTACCTCATAATACCTTCATGCTGGGGATTAGGCTTCAACATAGGAATTTCAGGAAGATATAAAAATTCAGTCTATAAAAATACCCTATGGGTCTGGGTACTTTTGGAACATTTAATTCAATTCCCCTAAACATTACTGATCTATTTAATATTTTACTTTCTTCTTGTGGCATTTTAAAGTCATTTTGGTTGTTGCAGTATAACTGACATATAATGTTGTATTAGTTTTATGTATACAACATAATTATTTGATACTTGTATATAATGTGAAATGATCACCACAAGTTTAGTTAACATCCACCACCATATGTAGCTACAAAAATTTTTTCCTTGTGATGAAGACTTTTAAGAACTATTTTCTTAACAACTTTCAAATATCCAATGCAGCATTATGAGCTATACTCACACACTGTGCTTTACTCCCCAGAACTTATTTATTTTACAAGGAAGTTTTACCTTTTGACCCTTTCACTATTTTCACCCATTCCCATTTTTAAAAATTTTATATTTTTCCAGAAATTTACTAAGTTTGTCTAGACTTTCTACATTTGTTAAGGCTAAGTTTTTGATATTTTTATTATTGTTATATCTCTGTTATGAAGTAATTGTCTTTTAATCCAACATTTACTTGATTTGTATAATTTTTATTTATTATGCAATTTTAATTATTATTTAAAAATTCTGTTAACATAGAGTTGGCATACAATATTATATTAGTTTGAGGTGTACCACATAGCAATTCGACATTTATATACCTCATGATGTGATCACCATGATAAGTCTAATAACCATCTGTCACTGTGCAGATTTATTATACTAGAGGCCCGGTGCCCAAAAATTTGTGCACTCAGGAGGGTCCCTGAGGCCAGCCTGTGCCCTCTTGCAGTCTGGGACTCCTTGTGGGATGACCACCTGCTGGCTTAGGCCCACTCCTGGGGGATTGGGCCTAAGATGGCAGTCAGACATCCCTCTGGCAGTCCGGGAGCTCTTGGGGGATGTCCACTTGCCAGCGGGGAGCAGGCCTAAGCTGCAGTTGGACATCCTTAGCGCTGGTGAGGAGGCAGGAGAGGCTCCCACCACCACCACTGTACAGGCAGCCATCAGCCTGGCTTGTGGCTGAGCAGAGCTCACCCTGTGGGAGCTCACTGACCACCAGGGGGCAGTTCCTGCATTGAGCATCTGCCTCCTGGTGGTCAGTGTTTGTCATAGTGACGAGTCATTCCCAGTTGTTCAGCTATTAGGGTCAATTTGCATATCACCCTTTTATTATATAGGATAGAGGCCTGGTGCATGGGTGGTTTGTCCTGAAGGGTTTCCCGGATCAGGGTGGGAGTCCCACTGGGGTGCCTGGCCAGTCTGGGTGAGGGGCTGATGGCTGTTTGCAGGCTGGCCAAGCCCCCCAGCAGGGACCCTCACCCCATGAGGGTGTGGCCAGCCTGGGTGAGGGGCTGATGGCTGTTTTCAGGCTGGCCACGGCCCCCAGCCACCCAAGTTCCCAGTGGAGGCTGGCTGGAAGCAGATATCTGGGATTTCTTTATCTTCTATAATTGAAACTTTGTTGCCTTGAGCAGAGGCCACAGCCGGCCAGGGTAGGCGGGAAGCTTGGCTTCCTCCATCACCAGGGCAATCAAGCCTCCTGCTTGCTGCGGCTGCCATTTTGATAGGGTTAATTTACATATAGTCGCTCTGATTGGCTGGTGGGCATGGCTTGGGGCATAGCAGAGGTGTGGTCAATTTGCATGTTTCTCTTTTATCAGATTAGATTATTGACTCTGTTCCCTCTGCTATACATTACATCTCTGTGCCTTATCTATATGTATAAAAGACTAATATGCAAAGTGTCCCCTCGGGAGTTGGACAGGAAGGTCCGGGAGTTCGATTGCTCGCTATGACATGCACTAACCACCAGGGGATGGTGTGGAACATGGCGGGTGACCAGTGGTAGCAGCAGGGCACTGAGGGAGTGAGCAAAGGAGGAGGTGGGGAGGCAGGGAGGCAGGGAACCTGTTGCGCCCTGATCACCGGCTAGGCCTAGGGACCCTACCCATGTATGAATTTCATGCACCGAGCCTCTAGTTTATTTTATAATTGAAAGTTATTCCCTTTAAGCTTTTTTCTTACACAGTTGTCCCAGAGGTATGTCTACCTGATTAGACAAATTCATTTTCTAATATGCTTCTACTGGCCAAACAAGATTTAGCATTCTTTAAAAATCAGTGAAACCTTTCTTGCTTTGGTAGTTCTTGCTCTCTTTTCAGATTTCTTTGGGGATTTTTCAAACCAGACTTCTCAGAAGTCATATTACAGTGTATACATTAAATATAACTTCATAGCTATGCAATAGAAAAAATATACCAGATCCCTTATTTCTCCACTCACAGAGTTTTGGGAGATTAGGACCCAGGGGAAATCAGGCTACTATCAAATAACCACATAAAAACAAAATTACAATTATGGTAAACTCTAAAGAGTAAAGAACGGCAATGAGAAATGATACAAGACAGTCAAGTAAGGTTTCTCTGAGTAAGTGATAGAAGTTAACCTGGTGAGGAGGAAAAGGAACAGCATTTGATATAGAAGAAACAGCATGAACAAATGTCCTAAAACAGGGAGTCAATCTGATTAAATGAAGAGAAAGACTAAGTAAATACTTTCAGATATTCCCGTACAAGTCTGAAACAGTGGCAATGTCTGTACATTTTAGACAGAGATGTATTGAGAAGAAGTCCTAGGTTGTAAACTACAAAGGATATGCACTAAAGTTGTAAAGAACTGAAAGACAAATTGAAAAATATAAATCTTATTTTCATCTGAAAAATATAACTGCAAAGATATATTTTAAGAACTGATCATACCCTCAGAAAACACTCCTCTCTCACTACAAATGCCATAAAAAATATTGTCCTTGGAAGAATTCATCAAACCCAAGACCCTCCGGTGCTCAGGCCAACACTCCAACCACTGAGCAATGCTGGCCTGGACAATATTAATATATTTTTAACTTACAAAATAGCACTTGCTTTTCATTTGAGTGAAAAGGCGCTGATTAGGAAATTTTCAAATCTGCAACAAGCAGACTTCCCAAAGAGTACAAATTCAGCAGCAACACACCATGACCAAGTGAGGAAGTGGTGTGCACATACTGGCATTTCCGTTTGCATCGTGACACATACCAGCCTTTTCGTTGGAAGATAATACCCACCTGCACTAAATATCTCCTGAAGTGGAAAAGCTTCAGATTTTCTTAAGGAATACAAACCTCAACTGCCCCACATGTGAGTGTAGGCTAGAAATCAGCCAAAACGAAAGAGCCAAGAAATAGAGAGAATGTGATTTGCAGCTTCTGTTCCAAAGAAGTTGATGCAAAATAATTTGTTCGTCCTAAAAGGGGTTTAATAGATTTTTCCCTTGACACTTTTAAGCATGACATTAAGCATGACAGAAGCCTTATTATGACCATAGATTTAGTAATGTGACAAACAAATTGCTTTGGTTATAAAACCTGAGATTGCTTCATTTGATTTTGCAGCATATGGAATTCTTGGCAAACCATTTCACATGCAGCATGCCTTTCTAATCAAAACTAGTGATTCCCTTTGTCACCATTTATTCCATCATTTTCTGGTGGCAAAACCTTTAAGTGTCATATAAAGGCCAAGTATCATAGTCTGAAATACAGCTCCTCCTTCACCGCACGTCCTGGCCTGCTACCCTTCATTATCCTACAGCAACCTCATGGGCAAACAGTGTGTGCTCTTCCCTGAATGCGTCTCCTGCCTCCCTGTCTCTGTAGTTTATGAAATGCAGCCTTTTCTTTCTTCCATCTTGGCCTACTGAAACCTTTGTAATTCTTTCAGCATCAGCTCAGAGAATGGTGCCTCCTGAAAGCTTTACATGGTCTTTCTAATGTTTCCCAAACTGGGTTTCTCACAAAACCAATCATATGATCCTTTGCTTTCTGGGGAACCACAAAACAAAAACAGCACCTTATGTGCTCCCAGAAGCCACACAGTAAAGCGATCTGTTAACGTTTGCTCTGCTCAGCAGTTCCTCAGCTTATTTAACCATGGAATTCTTTCCCCCTCCCAAAATAACAATTGACATCCCAGAGAGCAGGCAGTGAAAAATGTCTCCCTGCTACACTGTTCCCTATTCTCACATCCTTATTTATTCATCCAGTGAACTAATATATATTAACCACCTACTAAATGTAGAAAAGGATAAAAATGACTAAGACATAAGCCTTGACAGAAGCTTAAAGACTGTTAAGTGCCATGAGAGAATTGCTGATAAGAGGCTACGGAGGCTCAGGAGATGAAAACCATTATTTCAACCCAGGTAAATGTGTCCGTCTGGGTTCTTCAGGAAGCAGATTACAAGTCAGAACCGATGTGCAAGGATTCTATTAGGAGGTACCAGCTATGAGAGCATGGGGAGGAAGCTGAGAAAACCAGGAAGAGCAATCAAGCCACCAGAGAGCCCAAATCTGAATGCAGGAAAGAGGGATTGAGAGCTGGGTGGGTGTGTGTGGAGTCCAAGGAAGCTTTGGCCAGGCCTTTGGAGTTCTCCAGCCAAAGCCAGCATCAGAGCTGTCCAAAGCCTTCCAGGAACAGGCCTGCCTTAGTGTTACTGTCACACTCGGTCACTGGCTGGGAGAAGCCCACTGGCAGTGTGGTCGCTGCACAAGTATAACAACGAAATCCAGAGTGTCATGGCATGTGTTTGAGGTGTACTCCCACGGTTGCAGCAGGGAGTCAGGGGAGACTGTAGGAGCTGGCATTGGTGCTTGACCTTGATAGAATGTTAGCACATGGAGTTGGGAGAGAAGAGTGTTCCAGATAAGAGGAGTAGCATGAGCAAACACACAGAAGCAGGAAAGTATATAACTGTCTGTAAAACTGGGAATGCTTCACTTATGGTTGGAACTTCAGATATGGGGCAGCAGTTACAGAATATAAGCATGGATTCTGGAGTCAGGTAGCCTGGTTTAATATCCTAGCAGTTTCCCTAACTTGGGTAAGTCACTTAACATTTCCTTGTTTGTTTCCTTACCTTTTTTATTTTTTAAAAAGATTTTTTATTGATTTTTAGAGAGAGAGAGGAAGGGGGAGGGGGAGAGGGTAACTTCAATGTAAGAGGGAAACATCACTGGGCTACCTCCTGTGTGCCCCTTACTGGGGATCAAGCCTGCAACCCAGGCATGTGCCTCTTATCAGCACTTCTCTCATGGCACTTAACAGTCTTTAAGCTTCCAGCCAGGGCCAATTTCATTTTTTTTTTTTTTTATTGTCTAAAGTTTTACACATGTCTCCTTTTTTCCCGAAGGACCCCCAGCCATTCCCACCCCGGGTAAGCCCTCACCGCCCTAGTGTCTGTGTCCACTGGCCAATTTCATTTTTATTTGTACTTCCCTCCTTACATTTTCACCCATATTTTATGTAGTTGTACTCACACTATTTATATATATTTTATCCAAATTTTCCCACTGAACTTTGTAAACATGTTTTAAATTTCTAACTCTAATTTCTAGATTTATCACAATTTATTTAATCATCTTTCCCTTATTGCTTACAAATTTGTTTACATAGATTCGTTATATATTCCTCTTTAGAAGTATGCTGTAATAATCTCTAATTTATATTAAGAGTTTTTGGAGTCTAGCATTTTTAAAGGTAGATTTAAAAATGAAATTATAGGATAAAAGATCAAGATACTCTTTTTTTAAAACTTTAAATAATATTTTAATCTATGAGTGAAACTGTTATTGATAAGCTCCAAAAACTGCACTTTTATAGAACAATTAAAGAGTGAAGCACTTTTTGTCAGTGAAATGAGGTAGTCATTGTCATTGTCTTCTACTAGGCTTGAGGCTTGATATCTGAAGAATGCTAATGTTTCCTTTTAAAAAAATTATCTTTATTGTTGAATGTGTTATAGATGTCCCCTTCATGTTTTGTTCCCATTGACCCCCTTCACCCCTACTCGTTCCTTCCAAGCCTTCACCACACTATTGTCTATGTCCATGGGCTATGTATATAAGATACTAGGGGCCCAGTGCACAAATTCATGCACCTTGAAAGGAACTGTGGGCCACGAGGCTGCGGTAGGCACAGGGGCAGGTCTCGGTCCATCCTCCAGCTTCCTGCCTGGCCCCTCCAGCCACGGCCCCCGGTCCCCTGTCCCCTGTCTGCCATCAGCCCTGCTTCCGCCACCGCTGCTCCCATGTGCTGATGGTGCTGGCCCCACTAGCACCCGCTGATGGCAAGGAATGATTGGGGCCAGTGCCAACAATAGGTGCTAGCGAGGCTGGTGATGACAGTAGGTGCAAGTGCTAGGTGGGACCATGATGGGCAGGAGCAAAGAATTTTCAGTATCCACCAGAGGCTCGCCCCGATGATAGCGACCAGTGCCCAGCCTTGGCCTGGTGCCCCTGCTCACCTGCTCCACCATCCTGCTGCGGCCAATGCTCACCATGTTCTGCGCATGCCTCCTGGTGGTCAGCACACATTATAGCGACCGATTGCTCAGTTATTCTGGTTGTTCCACCATTCGTCTATTTGCATATTAGCCTTTTATTACATGGGATAAGTTCCCCAGTTAAACTCTCCTCCCCATTTACCCCTACCCCCAACTTTCTTCTGAAATTCATTGGTCTGTTCCATGGTTCTATGTCTCTGGATCTATTTCGTTCATCAGTTTATTTTGTTCATTAGAATCCACATATGAGGGAGGTCATGTGCTACTTACCTTTCTCTGTCTAGTTTATTTGGCTTAGCATAATACTCTCCAGGTCCATCCATGTTGTTGCAAATGCTAAGAATTCCTTCTTTTTTTTTTAAGCCAAGGTGTAGTATCCCATTGTGTAAATGAACCACACAGCTTTTTAAATCACTCATCTGCTGATGGGTTCTTAGCTATTATAAATTGTGCTGTTATGAACATAGGGGTGCATATATTCTTTCTGATTGGTGTTGACAGGCTCTTTTGAATACAGAGGCTTTGTAGCATAGCTTCATACCTGGTATTGCGATCCCTCCAACTTTGTACTTCTTTCTCAAGATTGCTGCAGCTATTTGGGTTCTTTTTTGGTTCCATATAAATTTTTGGGGTGTTTGTTCTAGGTCTGTGAAATATGCCTTTGGTATTTTAAAAGGAATTGCATTGAATCTATAGATTGCTTTGAGTAGTATGGACATTTTAATGATGTTGATTCTACAAATCCTTTGATTTTTTGGTGTTAATTTTTTATGCTGCTACATTGCCAAATTTATTTATCAAATCTAGTAATTTTTGGTGGAGTCTTTAGGGTTTGCTATACAATATCATGTCATCTGGGAATAATGACAGCTTTACTTACTCCTTTCCAATTTGCATGCCTTTTATATTTTCTTCTTGTCTGATCATTGTAGCTAGTATCTCCAGTACTATGTTGAATAAGAAAGGGAATGTCCCTGTCTTGTTCCTGTTCTTAGGTGAAATGGTTTTAGTTTTCTTTTTCTTTTGGTTTTAGTTTTTGTTCATTGAGTATGATATTGGCTATAGGTTTGTCATACATGGCCTTTATTATGTTTTGGTATGATACCTCTATTTCCACTTTGCTGAGAGTTTTTATAATAAATGGGTGCTGGGTTTCTTTTTTATTACAACTAATATTTTTTATTTTATTTTATTGTTTAAGGTATTACAAATAGTAGTAGATATGTCTCCTTCCCCCCGCCCCCATTGACCTCCTCCAGGCCTCCCCACCCCCCCAGCATTTGCCCTCCCTCCTCACCCCCAGTATCTTGTGTCTATTGGTTGTGCTTATATGTATGCATACAAGTCCTTCAAGCTGATCTCTTATACTCCCCACAACCCTCCCCTGCCTTCCCACTGTAGTTTGACAGTCTGTTCAATGCTTCTTTGACTCTATTTTTGCTCAATAGTTTATAATGTTCTTTATATTCCACAAATGAGTGAAATCATGTAGTATTTATCTTTCATTGACTGGCTTATTTCACTTAGCATAATGCTCTCCAGTTCCATCCATGCTGCTGAAAATGGTAAGAATTCCTTTTTTTTTTTTTTTACAGCAGTGTAGTATTCCATTGTGTAGATGTACCACAGTTTTCCAATCCACTTATCTGCTGATGGGCACTTAGGCTGTTTCCAAATCTTAGCTATTGTAAATTATGCTGCTATGAACATAGGGGTGCATTTATCCTTTCTGATTGGCATTTCTGTTTTCCTGGGATATATTTCTAGAAGTGGTATTACAAATGGCAGTTCCATTTTTAATTTTTTGAAGAAATGTCATACTGTTTTCCACAGTGGCTGCACCAGTCTGCATTCCCACCAGCAGTGCAGGAGGGTTCCTTTTTCTCCGAATCCTCTCCAAAATTTGTCATTTATTGTTATGTTGATGATAGCCATTCTGACAGGTGTGAGATGGCACCTCGTCATTTTTAGCTATTCAGGGTCTTTTTTTATTCCAGATGAATTTTTGAAGAATTTGTTCTAGATCTTTGAAGTATGCCATTGGTATTTTAATGGGGATTGCATTGAATTTATAGAATGCTTTGGGTAGTATGGACATTTTAATGATGTTGATTCTACCAATCCATGAACATGGTATATTCTTTCATTTGTTCATGTCTTCCTCTATTGCTTTTCTTAGCATCCTGAAATTTTCTGAGTACAGGTCCTTTATCTCCTTGGTTAACTTTATTCCTAGGTATCTTAGTTTTTTGTTGTTGTTGCAATGATAAATGGGATTGTTTATTCAATTTCTCTTTCTGTGAGTTCATTATTGGTGTATAGAAAAGCCATAAACTTCTGGGTATTAATTGTGTATCCAGCTACATTGCCGAATTCATTCATTCATTCATTTATTTATTTATTTATTTATTATTTATTTATTTATTTATTTATTTATTTTTAAAATATGTTTTATTGATTTTTTACAGAGAGAAAGGGAGAGGGATAGAGAGTTAGAAACATTGATCAGCTGCCTCCTGCACACCCCCCACTGGGGATGTGCCCGCAACGAAGGTACATGCCCTTGACCAGAATCGAAACTGGGACCCTTGAGTCTGCAGGCCGATGCTCTATCCACTGAGCCAAACCAGTTAGGGCCGAATTCATTTATTAAGTCTAGTAGTTTTTTGATGGAGTCTTTGGGGTCTTCTATGTACAATATCATGTCATCTGCGAATTAAGGCAATTTTACTTCTTTTCCAATTTGGATACCTTTTATTTCTTCTTCTTTTCTGATTGCAATGGCTAGTTGAAAGGTTTTTGTTTTAGCACTTTGAATATATGGCCCCCTGTCTTTTGGGCTTCAGAGTTTATGATAAAAAATATGCTTGTAATCTCATTAAGGGTAGCTTGCATGAGATGATGTGCTTTTCTCCTGATGCTTACAAGATTCTCTCTTTGCCTTTATCTCTTGATATTTTGATTATAATGTGTCTTGGTGCAGGTCTCGGATTTCATCTTACTTGAAGATTATTGAGCATCTTGGCTGTTTGTATTCATTTATTTCAACAAGTTTGGGAAGTTTTCAGCCATTATTTCTTCAAATATTCTCTCTGCCCATTTCTCTCTCTCTTATCCTTCTGTGACTTCCACAATGCATATGTTGGTTCAATTGATAGTATTCCATATGTCCCTTAGGCTCTGTTCACCTTTATTCATTTTTTTTCTTTCAGTTTCACAGACACAATAGTTTCCATTGTCCTATGTGGTTTTCTTTTCATTTAATCAAAAGTACATATATATTTTTACATTCTGTATTATTTTGTATTAATTTCAGGAGTACAACATAGTGATTAGACAATCATATACTTTACAAAGTATTCCCCTGATATTCCCAGTATCCAAATGTAACCATACCTAGTTATTACAATATTATTGACTATATATATATCCTATGCTGTACTTTTACATCCCTATGACTATTTTGTAATTACCAATCTGTACTTCTAATCCCATCACCATTTTCACCCAGTTCCCAGCTCCTTTCCCCTCTAACAACCATCAGTCTATTCTCTATCTGTGAGTCTGTTTCTGTTTTATATTGTTCTTTAGATTCCACATATCAGTAAAATCATATAGTATTTGTCTTTCCCTGACTGACTTAGAATAATATCCTCTAGGTTCATTCATGCTGTGCAAATGGTAAGATTTTATTATTGTTTTCTGGCCAAAACTAATATTCCATTGAATATAGGTACCATCAATATTTTATCCACTTGTCCACTGATGGGCATTTGAGTTGCTTCCATATCTTGGGTATTGCAAATAATGTTCATTCATTGCAATGAACAGAGAGGTGCACATATTCTTTCAATTTAGTGTTTTAGGTTTCTTTAAAGATACACCCGGAATGGAATTGGTGAGTCATAAGGTAGCTCCATTTTAATTTATTTTAGGAACAGCCATACTGTTTTCCATAGTGGTTGCATTAATCTGTATTCCCACCAACAGTACAGTTTCCCTTTTCTCCACATTCTGACCAATACTTATTGTTGATTTATTGTTGATCGCCATTATTATAGATTTGAGGAGATACCTCATAGTGGTTTTACTTTGCATTTCTCTGATGATTAGTGACTTTGATCATTTTTTCATCTTTATGTCCTCATTGGAGAGGTGTCTATTCAAGTCCTTTGCCCACTTTTAAATTGAATTGCAAGTTTTCCTCGTATTTACTTGTATGAGTTCTTTATACATTTTGGATATTCACCTCTTATTAGAGGTATCATTGGCAAATATGGTCTCCCATTCCGTAGATGTTTTTTCATCTTGTTGATGGTTTCCTTTGCTGTGAAAAGGCTTTTTAGTTTGATGTAGTCCCATTTGTTTATTTATTTTTGTTTGTTTCCTTTGCCCAAAGAGATATACCAGAAAAATGTTGCTAAGAGAAATGTCCAAGATTTTACTGCTTGTATTTTCTTCTAGGAGTTTTAGGGTGTCAAGTCTTATATGTAAGTCTTTAATCCATTTCAAGTTTATTTTTGTATATGGTGTAAGAAAGTGATCTAGTTTCATTTCTTTGCATGTGTCTATCCAATTTTCCCAACACCATTGATTGAATAGACTGTCTTTACGCCATTGTGTGTTCTTGCCTCCTGTGTCAAATATTAATTGACCTTAAAGCATGTATTGATCTATATATGTCTGTTTTTATGGCAGTACCATATTGTTTTAATTACTAAAGCTTGTAGTATAGTGTAATTTCAGGTAGTGTGATACCTCCAATTTGTCCTTCTTTCTAACATTGCTGTGGTTATTTGGGATCTTTTGTGGTTCCATACAAATTTTTGGATTATTTGTTCCAGTTCTGTAAAACTCACAATTGGTCTTTTGATAGGGATTGAATTGAATCTAAATTTTGCTCTGGGTAGTATGGACATTTTAATGAAATTAATTCTTCCTCTCCATGAGCACACTATAGGCTTCCATTTACAGCCAAACATCGGTTCTTGAACATCTTTCATCTTGAACAATTCATTTCTTGACCAAGTTGTTTGTGGAAAAAATGTCTCAGTTGTTGAATAAAACTTCAGTTCTTGACCTGACAATTCTTTCATGCTGATACCTATATGATCAGTCACGGGTTTCTCAGACAACACAGAAGAGAATGTGTGAGTATAAGTCAGTTTATAGCTAAATCTCACATTGTTAACATCTCAGAAATTTGTACTGTGAATATTTTCATGTTATTTTGCTTTAGTTTCTGCTTATTCTTATTAAACTACAGGCCCAGTGCACGAATTTGTGCATGGGTGGGGTCTGGCCAGACTGGCCCCAATCAGGGAGGATCAGGGCTGGGCCTGTCAGGAGGAGAAGATGGCAGGAGGTTGGCTGGCTGATCATGGCCGGGCCAGCTGGGGGAAGGAACCATGAGCAATTGGCTGGTGGACCCCATCTCCAATTGGGGTTGGGGGTCCGATTGGGGGTGGGCCTGGCCATGGGGAGGGGCTGAGAGTGGTGGGCTGGCCAGCCCCGCCCCCTAAATGGGGTGGGTGGGGGGTGCTGATCAGAGGCCAGTGTCCTGGTAGGGGCCATGTGTGGTTGGCCTGCTGGCCCCTCCCCTGATCAGGGTTGGGGGGATGATCTGGGGTGGGGCTGAGTGGGGGGAGGAGTTGCAGCCAATCAGGATGGTGGGGGCCCATCGGGGGCATGGCTGGCTGGGGGCAGGGACTTCAGGAGGTTGGCGGGCTGATGGGGGTGCAGCTGGTAAAGGGGAAGGAAGGGGGCATTTGGCCGGCAGGCCCCACTCTTGATCGGGGTGGGAGAGTCCAATCAAGGGCAGGCCAGCATGGGGGAGGGGCTTCATCCCCTGATTGGGTCTGTTCACTGTCCACAGTGGGCATCATGGCAACCAGTTGTTAGGTCATTATGGCCGTTACTGTAGCTGCTTTTATATATATATATATATAGATATATATAGATATAGATATAGATATAGATATAGATATAGATATAGATATAGATATAGATATGTACTGTAAGACACCATGGATCCTAAAAAGGTTAGTGATAGCAGCAAAGTGAACAGGAAAGCTGGGAGAACAATGATAGAGCTTAAAAAAGAATGATTGCAAGTAGGATAGAGGTGTTCGCATGTCTGATCTGGCTACCAAGTATGGCATGGTGAAATCAATGATTAGCACAATTTTAAAACATAAAGAGGCCATTAAGACCGCTGATTTTGCTAAGGGTATGAGAGTGCTCATGAAATGATCACAAGCAATTGACAAAGTTTAAAACAGGGAGTCATTTGGGGGATCTAGAAAGAAGTAATTCATATTACAGTATTTCTAATAGGAAAAATGATTCAGTTTTCAAACAAATCAATTCTCAAACAGACTTCCAGAACAAATTAAGTTTGAGAACCAAGGTTCCACTGTTTTTGTATCTCCTTTAATTTATTTCTTCAGTGTTTTAAAATTTTCTGAGTACATATTATTTACCTTCTTGGTTAAATTTATTCCTAGGTAGTTTATTTATTTATTTTTGATACAATTATAAATGGGATTTTAAAAATTTTCCTTTTTGACAGTTCATTATTGGTATATAAAAATATAACTGATTTGTAAAATTAATTTTCTATCCTGTTATTTTACTGACTTCATTTATTCTAGTAGTTTTTTGGTGGAATCTTTAGCGTTCGCTGTATACAGTATCATGTCATCTGCAAATAATGACAGTTTTACTTCTTCCTTTCCAACTTGAATGCCTTTTATTTCTTATTCTTATCTGATTGCTGTGGCAAGGACTTTAAATACTATGTTAAGTAACCATGGTGAAAGCAAACATCCCTGTCTTGGTCCCAATCTTAAGGAAAATACTTAAATAGTTTTTGCCCATTGAATATGATGCTGGCTGTAGGTTTGTCATATATGGCCTTTATTATGTTGAGGTATGATCCCTCTATTCCCACTCTGCTGAGAGTTTTTACCATAAACTAGAGGCCCAGTGCACAAAAATTTGTGCACTCAGGAGGGTCCCTCAGCCGGGCCTGTACCCTCTTGTAGTCTGGGACTCCTTGGGGGATGTCCACCTGCTGAGTTAGGCCCACTTCCTGGGGGATCGGGACTAAGCTGGCAGTCAGACATCCCTCTGGCAGCCTGGGAGCTCTCGGGGAATGTCCACTTGCCAGCGGGGAGCAGGCCTAAGGTGCAGTCAGACATCTTTAGCGCTGCTGAGGAGTCGGGAGAGGCTCCCGCCACCACTGCTGTGCTGGCAGCCATCAGCCTTGCTTGTGGCTGAGCAGAACTCCCCCTGTGGGAGATCACTGACCACCAGGGGGCAGCTCCTACATTGAGTTATGCCCCCTGGTGGTCAGTGTGTGTCATAGTGACCAGTCATTCCCAGTTGTTCTGCTGTTAGGGTCAATTTGCATATTACCCTTTTATTATATAGGATGAGTGCTGGGTTTTATCAAACGGTTTTATTTTGCATCTATGGATATGATAATGTGATTTTATATTTCACTAGAGGTCTGTGAAATATAAAATCACATTCGTACACCAGTGGGGTCCCTCGGCCTAGCCTCCAGGATCTGGCTGAAACCAGCTCTCCGACATCCCCCAAGGGGTCCCGGATTGTGAGAGGGTGTAGGCCAGGCTGAGGGGCCCCACCAGTGCACAATCGGGGCCGGGGAGGGACACGGGAAGTTGGCCAGCCAGGGAGGGACTGCAGGAGGGCTCCAGAGTGTGTCTGGCTGGATTCGCTCATTCCTGATTGGCCAGACCTCAGCAGCAAGCTAACCTACCAGTCGAACCTCTGCCCCCTGGTGGTCAGTGTACATGATAGCAACTGATCGACAGGTCAACTGTATGCTCTCTGATGGTCATTGCATGCCATAGCAAGAAGTTGAATGGCCTTAGCATAACATTAGCATATTACCCTTTGATTGGTTAAACGGATGACTGGACCACTGGACACTTAGCATAATAGGCTTTTTTAAATTTTTTTTTTATTGCTTAAAGTATTACAAAGAGTATTACATAGGTCTCCTTTTTTTTTTTTCTCCCCTTGACATTCCCCCAGGACCCCCTACCCCTCAGTGTCTTATGTACATTGGTTATGCTTATATGCATGCATACAAGTCCTTCGGTTGATCTCTTACCCCCCTTCCCACTCCCCAACCCTCCAAACCTTCCCGCTGTAGTTTGACAGTGTGTTCGATGCTGCTCTGTCTCTGTATCTAATTTTGCTCATCAGTTTATAATGGTCTTTATTATCCAGAAATGAGTGAGATCATGTGGTATTTTTTCTTTCATTGACTGGCTTATTTCACTTAGCATAATGCTCTCCAGTTCCATCCATGCTTTTGCAAATGGTAAGAATTCCTCTTTTTTACAGCAGCATAGTATTTCATCGTGTAGATGTACCACAGTTTTCTAATCCACTCATCTGCTGATGGGCACTTAGGCTGTTTCCAGATCTTAGCTATGGTACATTGTGCTGCTATGAACATAGCGGGTGCATATATCCTTTCTGATTGGTGTTTCTGTTTTCTTGGGATATATTCCTAGAAGTGGGATCACTGGGTCAAATGGGAGTTCCATTTTTAACTTTTTTAGGAAACTCCATAATATCTTCCACAGTGGCTGCACCAGTCTGCATTCCCACCAGCAGTGCACGAGTGCTCCTTTTTCTCCACATCCTCTCCAGCACTTGTCATTTGTTGATGTGTTGATGATAGCCATTCTGACAGGTGTGAGATGGTACCTCATTGTTGTTTTGATTTGCATTTCTCAGATGATTAGTGACTTTGCGCATGTTTTCATATGTCTCTTGGCTTTCTGAATGTCCTCTTTTGAAAAGTGTCTACTTAGGTCCTTTGCCCATTTTTTGATTGGATTGTTTACCTTCCTTTTGTTAAGTTGTATGAGTTCCCTGTAAATGTTGGAGATTGAACCTTTATTGGTGATTATATTGGAAAATATGTTCTCCCATGCAGTGGGCTTTCTTGTTATTTGGTTGATGGTTTCTTTTGCTGTGCAGAAGCTTTTTATTTTGATGTAGTCCCATTTGTTTATTTTCTCTTTAGTTTCCAATGCCCTAGGAGATGTATCGGTGAAGAAATTGCTTCGGCATATGTCTGAGATTTTGTTGCCTTTGGATTCCTCTAGCATTTTTATGGTTTCCTGTCTTACAATTAAGTCCTTTATCCATTTTGAGTTTATTTTTGTGTATGGTGTAAGTTGGTGGTCTAGTTTTATTTTTTGTATGTATCTATCCAATTTTCCCAACAACACTTATTGAAGAGACAATCGTGACTCCATTGTATGTTCTTATCTCCTTTGTCAAATATTAATTGAGCATATTGGTTCAGATCGATTTCTGGGCTCTCTATTCTGTTCCATTGATCTGTATGTCTGTTCTTGTGCCAGTACCAGGCAGTTTTGAGAACAGTGGCTTTGTAATACAGCTTGATATCTGGTATTGAGATCCCACCTACTTTGTTCTTCCTTCTCAGGATCACTTCAGCTATTCTGGGTCCTTTTTTATTCCAGATAAATTTTTGGAGAGTTCGTTCTAGGTCTGTGAAATATGCCGTTGGTATTTTAATGGGAAGTGAGTTGAATTTATAGATTGCTTTGGGTAGTATGGACATTTTAATGATGATGATTCTACCAATCCAAGAACATGGTATGGTCTTCCATCTGTTTATATCTTCCTCTATCTGTTTTTTCAACATAGTTTTCTGAGAAGAGGTCTCTTACCTCTTTAGTTAAGTTTATTCCTAAATATTTTAATTTTTTTGGTGCGATGGTAAATGGGATTGTTTTTTTAGTCTCTCTTTCTGTAAGTTCACTATTGGTGTATAGAAATACCATAGATCTCTTGGGGTTAATTTGTATCCTGCTACATTGCCAAATTCATTTATTAAGTCTAATAGTTTTTTCATGGAGTCTTTAGGGTTTTTTATGTATAATATCAGCTTCCAAGTGTTTGAATTTTTTGGGTCGTTTTTATTGTAGTTTATTTCTAATATCATGCTGTTGTGGTCTGAGAAAATGCTTGATATGATTTCAATCTTCTGGAATTTGAGAAAACTTTGCTTGTGACCCAATATGTGGTCTATTTTTTAGAATGTCCCATGTGCACTTGAGAAGAATGTATATTCCGTGGCTTTGGGGTGAAATGTTCTGAAGATGTCAATTAAGTCCATCTGATCTAGTGAGTCATTTAGGATTGCTGTTTCTTTGCTGAGTTTTTGTCTAGATGATTTATCCAGTGATATCAGTGGTGTATTAAAGTCCCCTACTATGATTGTATTGTTGTCAATATCTCCTTTGATATCTTCCAGGAGATTTTTTTAATGTATTTGGGTGCTCCTGCATTGGGTGCATATATGTTTATCAAGGTTATATCCTCTTGTTGTATTGATCCCTTTAGCATTATGAAGTGGCCTTCCTTATCTCTTGTTATGGCCTTCACTTTGAGTTCTCTTTGTCCGATATAAGTATTGCTACCCCAGCTTTTTTTTTTCATTTTTATTTGCCTGAAAGATATTTTTCCATCCCTTTACTTTCAGTCTGTGTGAGTCCCTTATTCTGAGGTGAGTGTCTTGTAGACAGCATATATATGGGTCATGTTTTTTTTTTATCCATTCACTCACTCAATGTCTTTTTATTAGAGCATTTAGTCCATTTACGTTTAAAGTTATTATTGAAAGGTACTTGTTTGCAGCCATTTTTATTTTTTTGTGCCATTTTCTTTCTGAGCTTTTTATTTCTTCTTTTTACACCAGTCCCTTTAGCATTTCTTGCATTGCTGGCTTGGTGGTGATAAACTCCCTTAGCCTTTCTTTGTCTGTGAAGCTTCTTATTTCCCCTTCAATTTTGAATGATAGCCTTCCTGGATAGAGTATTCTTGGATTCAGTCCTTTGCTTTGCATCACTTTGTAAATTTCCTTCCATTCTTTTCTGGCCTGATGTGTTTCTGCTGAGAAATCATTTGATAATCTAATGGTAGATCCATTGTACATAGCTTTTTGTCTCTTTCTTGCAGCCTTTAAGATTCTCTCTTTGTACTGAACATTTGCCATGGTAATTATGATGTGTCTTGGTGTGGGTCTTTTCGGGTTCATCTTGTTTGGGACTCTCTGTCCTTGTGTGACTTTTTTCTTCCCCACCTCAGGGAAGTTTTCTGATATTATTTCTTCAAGTAGGTTTTCTAATCCTTGTTCCTCTTCCTGTTGTTCTGGCACCCCTATTATTCATATGTTGTTTTGCTTCATGTTGTCCTATAGCTCCCTTAGGCTCTCTTCCTGTCTTTTAATTGTTTTCTCCAATTGCAGTTCAGTTTGTGTGTGTTTTACTTCCCTGCCTTTTAATTTGCTGATTCGGTCCTCTGTTTCTCCTAGTCTACTGTTGAAACTTTCCATGGTGTTTTTTTTTTTTAAATATACTTTATTGATTTTTTTACAGAGAGAAAGGGAGAGGGATAGAGATTTAGAAACATCGATGAGAGAGAAACATCGATCAACTGCTTCCTGCACACCCCCTACTGGGAATGTGCCCACAACCAAGTACATGCCCTTGACCGGATTCGAACCTGGGACCCTTTATTCCGCAGGCCGACGCTCTATCCACTGAGCCAAACCGGTTAGGGCTCCATCATGTTTTTTAATGCAGCTATATTACTCTTCATTTCTTCTTGATTCTTACACAAGTTATTGATTTTTTCATCTATTTCTTCTTAATTCTTACATAAGTTGTTGATTTTTTTCTCTATCAGTTTATGAACTCTAGGACCCTTATTCTGAATTCTTTTTTGACATATTGCATGCCTCTGTTTCACTTAACTGCTTTTCTGGCGATTCCTCATTTTCTTTCTTTTGGGTTTTTTTGTCTACCCATTTTTGGTTTACCAACTGATCTAGATGTCGAGTCGTGCAGGGGGTGCTCCTTGGGTGGCAGTGGCTCTTCAGGCTTCAGTTGCTTCTCAGATGGTCGTGGTAGTGGCTGCTCCTCAATTGGCAGCAGCTCCTTTCGTGGGTGCTGTTCGCAGCAGTGGTGTCTCCTTGGGCTGGTAGGGGAGGCTGCTCGCACAGCTGCTGTTCCTTGGACAGAGGTGGACTGATCACGAGGCTGCTGCTCCTCAGATGGGGGAGGGATGAGCATGGCTGCTGCTTCTTGGACAGGGGCAGGCTGTTCATGTGGCTTCTGCTCCTCAGATGGGCGTGGACTGCTCTCGTGGCTGCTGCTCCTTGGATCGGGGCTGGCTGCATGCTGCTGCAGTTCCTCAGTTGGGGCAGGCTGCTTGTAAGGCTGCCACTCTTTGGACAGGGGCAGGTTGCTTACAGGCCTACTGCTCCTCATATGGTTGCAGGCTGCTTGCTCAGCTGCTCCTCCTCCGATGGGGGACAGGCTGCTTGCATGGCTGCTGCTCCTCGGACAGGAGTGAGCTGCATGTGCAGCTGCTGCTCCTCAGATGGGGGCGGGATGCTCATCTAGCTGCTGCTCGTTGGACAGGTGCAGACTGTGTGTGGCTGCTGCTCCTTGGACCAGGGTGGGCTGCTCAGGGTTGCTGCTCCTCAGATGTGGGCAGTCTGTTCATGTGGCTGCTGCTCTTCAGACAGGGGCGAGCTGCTTGGGTGGCTGCTGCTCCTCGTACGGGGGCAGTCCACTCACCCAGCTGCTGCTCATTGTACAGGTGCAGGTTGTGTGTGTCCTCGGACCAGTGTGGACTGCGCAGGGCTGCCACTTCTTGGATGTGGGCAGTCTGCTCATGTGGCTGCTGCTCCTCGGACTGAGGCAAGCTGCTTGGGCGGCTACTGCTTCTTGAATGGGGGTGGACTGCTCGTGGTGCTGCTGTTCCTTGTACGAGTATGGGCTGCTCACCTCGCTGCTGCTCCTCGTATGCAGGCAGGCTGCTCATGCAGCTGCTGCTCCTCGGATGGGGGCAGGCTGCGTGGGGCTGCCGCTCCTCAACTGTGGGCAGGCTGCTCATGCGGCTGCTGCTCCTCAGATGGGACAGACTGCTCACATGGTTGCTGCTCCTTGATGGGGAAGCGGGCCACTCACACAGCTGCTGCTCCTTGGACAGGGGCATGCCACATGAGGCTTCTGCTCTTAGGCCTGGGGCAGGCTGCTTTCGGGGCTGCTGCTCCTTGGACAGGAATGGGCTGCTCACGTGTCTGCTGCTCATGTGATTGCAGTGCTCTGGGCTAAGGTGTTGGACCAGTCAGAGGGGAGCATGCTTCAGAATTCTCAGGAGCCAGCACCCAGGGTGGCTGGAGACTCGTTGACCATGTGACCACAGCTGAGGTAGCAGGTCCCTGGCAGGGGTGTCTGTAGAGTCCCAGGTGTTATCTGAGGGCACCCTGGGTGGAGGTGAGGCCTGGCTTCCAGTTACAGCAGCTCTCCCCTTAAAAAGGCTAGGCTTCTGAGGATGAGCCGGCCTCCCGGTACTGTTTACAATGGTAGCAGAGGCTGCCTAGTTAGGTGAGCCTGTTTAGCCTGCCCCTGAAGGTCCTGCGGGATCTAACTGTGCCTCACTCACATACACACACACATACTCCACATGACCACACACTCCTCTTTTGATCCTTCACTGACTCATGCTCTCTCCCTCACTGCCACCTTCTTCCTGCCTCTGTAGTTGGGTCTGGAGTGTTATTGACCCGTTCGTGGATGGAATTTCTTCTCCATGTGTCTGGTTATGAGGCTCACTCTCTAGCACCTGGCAAGACAGGATAAAATTCACCTCAATAAGACCCAACACAAAGGGAACAAAGCACGAATATACTCACGACAATAATAACCCCACTATAAGTGACCACCTGAGAAAAGAGAATTAGAGGCGAGAAAAGAGAGCATAAAAGATATATATATATATATATATATATATATATATATATATATATATGCCACAGAACCAATAGATAAACAAAACACACACAAAAATAACAAAAAATATACAAACAATACATACACCAAACCTCCAGCAAAGAGGGTGGGGGCAGAATCTGTAGAGGCTGAGCTTATATACAGAAGATAAGGTTAAGAATTGAATGAATATGGGGAGGATCTCAGTTCAGTATAGGGGAAGTAGAAAGGGGATGGGTGGATAAGAGGAAAGAGAGTGAGAAAAAAATAATAATAAATTTACAAAAAAATTATTTCAAAAATGGTATAAAAATAGCAAATAAAAATAAAATAGAGTGATGGAAAAATAGTGTGAAAAGAAATGGAAAATAAAGCAACGAACAAAAACAGGAAAACAAAGAAAAAAGAAGAAAAAAAGTGATAATAAAATAATAAATAAAATAAAAATAAAAATGAAAAAGTAAAGTGTTCCTTTGGCTGGCTTAAGATCTCAGTCTTCTGTACTGTAGTGTTTCTCAGGTTCCAGTTGCTGGGACTGAAAGTCTCTCTTTAGTCCAGCCCCTTTGTGCTTTCAGGGACTACTTTGGTTTTGTTTTTTTAAACCTTTTACCATTCAGGGTGGAATCTGGGTGTGGCTGTATTAGTTGCCTGGATACTGGAGGGAGGGGCTATCTCTTCAGGACAAAATGGCTGCCCAGGTCCCAGGCTCAGGCATGACTCAGCACCAAACTCACTACCACTTCTCCTGGGCCCCCCTTTCCCCCCAGATTTCACAAGTCCACAACTTCTCCCACATCCCAGCCACAGCTTAAGTGTCTGTATCTGAACTAGGCTAGGCTCAATGAAGAAAGGCACAAGCCACAGAGGCCGGAGAGGCTGCACCTCTGCGCGCTCCTCTCCTGCCGACACTTCAGCCTTTCCTGACTGTGGACCCAGATCTAGAATCCCCTGCTGACCAGCAGTTCTGTGGACCTTCTTTCCACAGTCAGACACTGTGCCTGTCCCAAGGGACGTGGCTCAAGCCGGTGCCATGTGGATTCCCTCTGACCCTCAGGGCTCAGAGGTCTGGCAGATTATCCTTCCCAGAGCCTTGACTTTACCTTTCTCCAGGGGTCCTCTGCCCTTCCTGGCTGCAAACTGTCTCCCAGTTGAGTCTCCTTTGCCAATTTGGGCTGGATGTTATTCGTTTCAGCTGCTCACCCTATCTGCTCCGGGACAAGGCTTGGGACACATCCGTCTATACCACCACCATTTTGTCTCTCCTACTTAACTATTCAGGTTATCCATTTCTTTAGTGAGCTTTGATATCTTGGGTCTTTCAAGAAATGTGTTGTTTTCATCAAAGTTGTCAAATTCATTGGCATACAATTCATAGTGTTTTCTTTTTATTCTTTTACTCTCTAGGATCTGTAAGAATGTCTCCACTCTCATTCATGAAGTTGGTAATTTGTGTTCTCTTTTCTTTGATCTATTTGGGTAGAGGTTTATCAATTTTATTAATCTTTTCAAAGAATCAGGTTCTGATTTCATTGTCTTACTCCACTGTTTTTCTGTTTTCTATGCCATAAATTTCTCTTTTATTATTGCCTATTTCCTGCTTTGTTTTATTATTATTTTTCTAGTTTATTAAGGTGGAAGCTAGATGACTGAGTCTTCTATTTGTTTCTAATAGAGGCATTTGTTATAAAATTTCTTATATGCACTGCTTTTGCTGCACACAAGTTCTGATATGTTGCATTTTCATTTAGTTCATATTTTATAATTGTTATCTTAATTTTTAACCCATGGTTCACTTAGAAATATGCTGCCAATATCTAGTAATTTGGGGGAGGGTTCCAGATATATTTCTGCTAGTATAATTCTTTTGTATTTCGAGACACTTTGTTTGCAATTTTTTTGAATTTGAGAGTTGGTTAATGGTCCATAATATGGTTTCTTTTTATGAACAACATGTGTTGTTGGGGAAAAAAATGTTTTTGAATGGAATGCATAGAGCAGAGGAAATGCCACTTTTTTTTTTTTTTGGTTTCAGAGACAAAGTCCATATTGTGATTGTCCTGATATACACTCCCATTGATCTTAAAAGAAGAAATGTGTTCTAAGTTTACATTTTCATGTTTTCAAGGCAAATCTTAAGTTTTCACATAGATTTAAAAAATCTCATGCCCCCTCTTTTTTTTTTTTCACCACGTTATGAAATGTATATTGGTCTTGCTGACATTTTCTACTCATATTCTTTAAGGCCATATTAGAGATTAGAGTTTATATGTAGATAGTGTAAGGTATTCTTACATGAGATGTGATATAGGGTAGTTAAGAGCATGAATCTTAGAGTCAGATAGGCCTGTGTTAAAATCCTTATTCTGATACTTAAATTATAAGTGTTCATGGGCACATGGTCTTCAAATTCTGTAAGGCTTTTGTGAAAATTAATTTTGATAATAGCAGTGAAGCACCTCTGCATGGCACAAGTAAATAACATATGGCATTGTTAGTACGCATTTTGAGGGAATACTGGGAAGTGTTCACACATTTTACTTTTCAAAAACTTTTCTGATAATGCCTAGATTCCTGTATTAGCCATTTATCCACATGTACTAAGCACTGCCCTCTCTGAGCTTCTTAGTACAGTTATTACAGTATGAATGCCTCCCAAGAAGGAGTATTTATTCTTATTTCCTAGCCCTGTACAATGTATTTATTTATTAGGTAGCTGTCCTTAGTGACAGAAGAAATGAAGCAACCTGACTTTAAAGAGCACTTAGTGTGAAGCTATAAAAAGGGAACTGAGTCCTAAAATAAAGTCTACTAGGACTGGTCTTTCACTTCTGTGGGAGGGAGTCATATCATATATCCACAGGCCCTGAATACCTGTGTCATGTAACAAGAAGAAAAACACCAGAAATACACCTAGAAATAAACTCTCAAATCAGAACAGTCTGACAATAAAAAAGTGTAATTTAGTTTTTGTCTCTTTTGTCTAGTGTAATAGGACCTGAGTAAGAAAATTATTAAATTTCTGGAATCATTTAACATATATATTCTCGATTAGAAGCAGAATAGTAGTGTAAACACAGCTAAGCTATCTTAACATGCAAATTATATTTTCATTCAATGTTGTACTTACTGGTGCCAAGCACTCTGCAAGGCACAGAAGATCTGAGAGTAAATATGGCAGACATGGCCTCTATTCCTAATGGGGAAGAAATATGAATAACTGCCTAAGAGCTATTATAAAAAAGGTACAAGGAGGTGTGGTAGTACAGAGGAAAGGCTTCCCTGGAGTGACCTGAAGGATGAGAAGTCATGGGATAAAGAATTCAGGATTTCAGGAAGAGGGAGGAACCTCTGAGGAGGCCTTTAGTTGTCAACTCTGACCTTCCCAGAAAGAGCCCCAAGAACATCCATAATTTAGTGATGAATGTCTAAAACATTTAGTTTGTTACCCACACTCAGCCCAAGATAAATCAAGTGCAGAATGACAGTGTAATACCCCATTTCACAGAGTTTTCCAAAGAAAATCTTGAAAAGGATTAAAAGATGACAGCAGGTCAGGCTTGTTGATGCATTTTATTGTGAGATGGGGGAGTCTGGTAAAAAACTAGAAAATGATCATGGTGTAACAAGGAACTTAAAAATGAAGAGTCAGATTTTGCAACTTACATACATGAATACAGGAACAAATTGGCACAAAATGTTAAACATTGTTCCCAACACTGTTTATATAAGGTTATCCTAATTTGGCTTACTAAGGAAATGAGAGTTTTATGGTTAGGCTATCTCTTAATAAAACTGCAGAGCATCATGCTATTAGTCACACAGTGAATTTCAAAATTTAAGAGTTTTATATTAAAAACTGGGTAAAGGTAAAATGACTTGATTGTAGTTGTAAAACTAATACATTCTCATTTAAATTCTTTTCTACAGTCCCAAGGCAAGTATAAATGTTAACATAACACTGTTAAATCAAATCTCAATGCAAGAGAACCAATTGCATCTCTACTTTAAATCTTATCAACTTTCCAAATTTTCATACTAAAATATATTATTGTATTAATACAAACTACAGTATTATACACTACACTGTGTAATAAATAAAGAAATATAAAAATAAGACACATAAATATAAAAGTTTTCTAAAACTAAAAGTACATATGTCAGTAAGAAGGGTATTAATACTGCCAAATTTGAAGACATACAGTACAAAAATGTTGCACAGATCTATAAACTAAAAGAAATAAAATAATACTGATAGGTAAAAATCAGCTAATGTTGTTAATAAACTGGGTCCATAATAACTAACATTTGGAAACAGTTATGAGACAAATAACAATGGCATGTCCATGTCAGAAATGCAAGTACATGGATTAAGCAGATTAGAAAATTTCCCTTTCATTTCTGTAGAGAAATTCTGAAAGTCAATTAACGCAAAATGGATACTGAGGAATTAAAAGATGAAATGTCCCAGTGTTTCAGTTTCTCTGACAGTCAGTGGTTAAGTTTTATTTTGGAATTTTGATAAAACAAACAAATCAACAAATGCTAGTTATTGTAGGCCACACTTTGAATGAAGGCGGGTTAGAGCCTTAAAAATACTGATAAATGGCACTTACAGCACACAGGTCTTGCTTAAGGCCAAAGGAGATACAAAGCTTCATATCATATCATATCCTTCATATTTGTTACCACATACTCAAACACAATTACAAACACTGATTGTGAAGACTCTGCTGTCCTTACCAGTATTAACACTGTTAGTCCCTGCAATCAGAACCCAATGACAATCTTTTGAACTCTATTTTAAACCACATGAGTAAGAAACTTCTGTCCTTCTCTACTGGCTGCTTTCTTAAGGCTAACAATACATTTTAAATGAGAATACACTCTACTCTGACATCTAAATATTAGAAAGTACTACCTTTGAGACTGAATTTATAAAAGGTAGTTAGCACAATTTGGAACTGCGTTATACTTCTCTATGAAGGGGATTTTGTAGTGCAGAAGTTCTCACATTAAAAAAAAACATAATAAAATACTGAAGTGGATTCAGCATATGTTTACCAATAAAAAATTATAAAATTTCTCCCAATTGTACAGCTTAAGAATAAACCAACATAAGAGTGATAACTAATACTGATAAAATGAAACAGTGCTAGATGTTTAATCAGTTTTCTTTAACCTGTTACATCTTTGCTTTCTGAGTCATTAAAGTTTTCTAATCTGCTTCACGTTTCAAACTTGTCCCTAACTTTGAAAAATGCACGAAAAATTACTAGGTCTGAGGTTCAGGCACACCTGGATTTTTTTGTGTTTTTTTTTTCTTTCTTTTTTTTGTATTTTTTTTAAATTTTTACTTTACACAGTAGTGAACAGAAATCACAGTATTCAGGTTACTGTGTTTCCATGAAAAGCATGTATAATATAGAACAAACTTCATTACCAATTAGAATTTATTTTCCTTCTAGAAAAACTATTAGGCTTCATTTGTTTTTTCTTCAGACACTTGCTCACTATCCTCACTTACTTTTTGTTCTAAGCTGCACACTTGATTTACAGCTCCATCATCCTTCACGGCACCTTCAGTTTTTGTTTCTTCTCCCTCATTCTCTGCTTCTTCTTCCTCCTCTTCCATCTCTACTTCCTCCTCCTCCTCCTCTACCTCTTCCTCCTCCTCTTCATCCACTTGTGGTTTTTCACATTCTTTTTCTTCCTGCAGTTCTTCCATGTCTTTATCCTCTTCCTCCTCTTCCTCTTTTTCACTGTCTTCATCCTCTTCCCTTGTCAAACTCTCTCTCTCATCTGAGTCGACCTGTGAGGGAGATGCCCTTGTACCAACATGCTCACTCGTTAGGACCTCAGGTCCTGCTTCTTCCTGCTCAGTGCTATCACGTTCCTCTGCTTCTCTCTTGCAATAGGAGTAGCGATGATTCATGTGTTGAGAATAAGACCCAGAGTGTGAGAAACGCTTTCCACATTTGTCACATTGATAGGGCTTTTCTCCAGAATGTAATCGCATGTGTTCAATCAAATGATGTTTGTGTTTAAATGCCTTTTTACAGATTCCACACTCGTGGGGTCTTTTACCTGTAAAAAATATGACAGCTATGAAATAGAATGGTGGTTTTAAGCAAATAAAATCCTTACAAAGTATTTCACTTCAGATTGTGAAAAGGGTTATAGGGTCATTTTTAAAAAACTGTTAGGTTCATCAACATACCTGTGTGTTCATATTTATGTCTCAATAATGAGCTACTCTTCTGGAATATCTTATCACACAAATCACAAGCATACATTCCATTTTCTGTCTTCCGCATTTTCTTTTTGGGTGGTGTAGAATCAGAGTCATTCTGATCCTCTACATTTGATACTCCTTCTGAGCTAGTGTCTTGCCTTTCATCCTAAAGAAAAAAAAGGAATAAGAAAATTTAATTTAAATTTAAAAGATACAAGAGACATAAAAGTATAGGTTAAAGAACTACTTTGATTTATACTTTCAACAACTTGATCAAAGCAAGCACACTGCTTATCACTGAAAATGGGTTCCATCAGTGGGGTTAGATGAGAGGTGGGGGCTGATGTAGATGAAAGTGAAGTTGGGGGCAATACAGTCACAACTGTAAAAAAAATGTGGTTAGGTCAACTGGCACTGAAAGGAAAGGACACCAAAAAGAAAACATGTAAAATGTGTAGTAATAAAATTTACTTAGTTCCCTGTGAATCATTACTTCATCAGAAATTTGCAGAAAATTTTAACTTTAAGTTTGTTAAATAATCACTAATATCTAACTGCATCCTTTACTTTCATCTTTTTATCCTGGGTTTCACTAAGCAAAAATTAAGATTATATTTTTAAAGGTGGTCTTCAAACTGTATCTTTTAGAGCTTCAAAGTCCTGTGAACTAACCTCTATGGTCTCCTTGAAAAGAGAGTTTTACTCTATCATTTTCTAAGGAACAAGAGGAAAAACAATGCAGGCATATTTTTAAACAAGAATACTTGTTAGTCAAAATGAATCTTTAGAATTTCAGTGTAATAAAAACATTTCAGGGAGGTCCAAAGGAGGAACCAAGATGGCAGCAAAGGTAAACACCTGAACTTGCTACTGCGCACAACCACATTAAAACTACAACTAAAAGACAAAACAAATATCATCCATAACCAAGGGAAGGCTGGATGAGTGGAAATTCTACAACTAGAAGGAAAGAAAAAAGCACATTGAGTCCAGTAAGAGGTGCAATGGTGTGGAAGTGTGGAGGTACAGAGGCGCACGCGAAAGGGGCTGGCAGCTGGGTACGCTGTTGTCTTTTTCAATCGGGAGGGAGATACAAGCTCCAGACTGCTCTAAACTCCAGTTCTGGGCAAGAATCTGCGGACACAGACTCATAACAGAGAGAAACCGGACTGTCTGGCATCAGGCCAGAATGTGAGGGCAGCTTTCTCCCAGAGGTGCTTATAGCAGTCATTGTTCCTGCACGGGGTTGTGGGACACAGAGACCCAGGGACCTATCCGGGGGAGGGCTGATGGGCAATCATTGCTGTTTGCTCTGCCCTGGTGATTCCCTGAGATCCAACCCCACCCAATTTATAGTCCCCACACAAGCTGTGTGCAGAGGCTTTTGCATACGAATGTCCTGACCTTTCTCTGCCTAAAAACCTGTCAAACTGCAGCTGGGTCAGAGAACCCCAGAGCTTCCAAAAGAAGGTCTAACGCTCGTCAGCAGCCTGCATTGCCTCACAGCTGGGCCTCATCTGGGCACCTCCAAACCACAAACAAAGAAGAGGAATCTGCAGATCTCTCTGTAGCTCCTGCTGGGTGGCCTCAGGCAGTGGCTAACTTTGCACCTCCTTGGAGATCCAAGAGCCAGTGTACCCAGTGGTCAGAGTGACACCATCCAGATTACAACTCTTCACATTCATAAGAGACACACTCAGGGGGCAGACACAGTGAGTGCCAAAACCCCACTGAAGCAAGTCCTGCCCCATAGGGGTGTGTCCAGCACAGAAGTTCTCCCATTGTAGACACAACTGGTCCTCACAGCCAATTGGCCTGGAGGTCAATTCCTCCAACAGCAATCAAGGCTTAACTACAACAAGACTGTGCACAAAGCCCACAAAGGGGTGCATCAAGAGTGTCCACCTCAGGTAATTAGGGAGGCTGAGCCACTGGGCCCTATAGGACACTTAGCACACAAAGCCATTCTCTCAACACAGGGAAGCAGCCAAAATGCAGAGACAAAGAAACAGGTCACAAATAAAAGAAATGGAGGAAAGCAAACTACTGGATAAAGAGTTCAAAACCATGGTTATAAGGTTACTCAATCTTCTAGAAACCTCCAAGAAATATAGTAAGCCCCTCAAGGATATGAAAAAGGACCAATTAGAAATTAAACATACACTGACTGAAATAAAGTATAATATACAGAGATCCAACAGCAGACTAGAGAGGATCCCAAGAATCAAGTCAAAGATTTGAAATACGAAGAAGCAAAAAACACCCAACTGGAAAGGCAAAAAGAAAAAAAGAATACAAAAATATGAAGATAGTGCAAGGAGTCTCTGGGACAACTTCAAGCATACCAACATCCGAATTATAGGGGTGCCAGAAGAGAGAGAGCAAGATAAAAACCTATTTCAAGAAATAATGACAGAAAACTTCCCCTACCTGGTGAAAGAAATAGACTTACAAGTCCAGGAAGTGCAGAGAACCCCAAACAAGAGGAATCCAAAGAGGACCACACCAAGACACATCATAATTAAAATGTCTTTTGCTAAGGGCAAAAGACAGAGAGAATCTTAAAAGCAGCAAGAGAAAAACAGTTAGTTACCTACAAGGGAGCACCAAACAGTTAGTTACCTACAAGGGAGCACCCATATGACTGTCAGCTGATTTCTCAACAGAAACCATGCGGGCCAGAAGAGAGTGGCAAGAAATATTCAAAGTGATGAATAGCAAGAACCTACAACCAAGATTACTCTACCCAGCAAAGCTATCATTTAGAATTGAAGGTCAGATAAAGAGCTTCACAGATAAGAAAAAGCTAAAGGAGTTCATCACCACCAAACCAGTATTATATGAAATGCTGAAGGGTATTCTTTAAGAAGAGGAAGAAGAAGAAAATGGTAAAGATAAAAATTATGAACAACCAAGTGACAACAAATACATGTCTATCAACAAGTGAATTTAAAAATCAAGTGAATAAAAAATCTGATGAACAGAATAAACTGGTGAATAGAATAGAATCAGGAGCATAGGAAGGGAGTGGACTGACAATTCTCGTGGGGAAAAGGGGTGTGGGGGGTGTGGGAAGAGACTGGACAAAAATCGTATACCTATGGATGAGGACAGTGTGGGGGGTAAGGGCAGGGGGTGGAGTGGGAACTGGGTGGAGGGGAACTATGGGGGGGAAAAGAGGAACAATTGTAATAATCTGAATAAAGATTTATTTAAAAATAAAATTAAAAAAAAAACATTTCAGGCAGTCTCAGGGAGATAATTTATATAGGAGGTCCGCAAGTAGGATAATCCTACAGGGAGCTTGTAGTAGAATTGGTCTCCTAAGATTCTTTTATGTCTTTTCTAATGTCTTCCATTCTGTTACCTCTAAACCCACAAATTTTCTAAAAGTTTAAATGTTTTCCACAACATTTCTTACAGCTTTGTAAGGTAGGAGAAGAGCAGTCATCTGTCTGGGTCATTTCTGAGCTGCCAGTGAGTGCTAAGTAAGTTGGCTTCACTTTCACTGCTACTTGATATAGTCATAATTAAGTGAAATGTTAGTGGTTCCCCATCTATTATTAAAAGGTGTGCATACTATTCTATACACTAAAAATTTAGATGAATTTACTGGTCATATGAAAAGTTTTTTTGAGTTATCACAAATTACAGAAAACCCAACTGGTAGCAATATTTAAGGGGAGGATATTAAACACATTTGAACATGTTTGGATAAAGGATGAAATAACTTTATTCAATAAAAAAGTGATGGGAAAAAATGGAGAGACATGTTAGTGAAAACAAAAGTCTGGACAATGAAATACACCACAATCACACATAACATTTTTATCCAGAACTATCATGAATTTTGGGAGAAAGTTAAAAAGAAAAAATGTATATAGTGATTCACAATCATATTTCCTCATATATATTAATTATTATATAACTGAACATTGCTTAATTATAGGTTCATAAAATGATCAGTAAATTTACTAGCTGAGGTCTTAGTATACTTAATTCGGTTTAATTAAAGCCTTTTAAAACAGAATTCTTAACACAAAAACTGACAGCTAAGTTTGCTTGTTGTGGAATGTCTGTGAATGGGAACATATTTCAATTACTAATGATCATAATCAAGGCAGAAATTAGTATAAAAAGAGAAGTCCAATTAGTGAGTATTCAAATATTTTTCTCTGTCTCTAGCTTCAAACAGTCAAGACTTTAGTTGAGACTTACCAACCATTTTTCATAGTAGACTAACACTTTAAACTTTAGTTGATAACTATACCTTGGATTAGGAAACAACTAAAGACAAGATGCTACTAAGTTAAAGCAAAAACTCATCTATTTACTTTTAAAAGTGAGTTCGTAGCAACCTGCATGGCTCTAAAAAAATTCATTTTCCAGTTTTATTTTGTTCATTTCCAAAATGTACAATATTTCTAAGCTTAAAATTTCCACTTAAATGTTAGAAAAATATCACATTTTCCAAAATTCTGACTGCTGCTTGTTAAAATAAATTTGTAATATTGATAAATAAATTTAAAAAAAGAAATAAGTCAAACTATCATTTTACTAAACAGATTTGGGAGGGAGCCTTTTTTTTTTTTTTTTTTACCTGATTTCCATTTGGCTGGATCACTTTCAAGGGTGGTTCCTGGACTGCAGGGCTGACTGTAGTGGAGTATGTGTAAGCCACCTGGGGAATCAGAATAGTCTGCTTATTGGCAGCTAGTGCTCTCAAGCATGGAACACTGTTCTGGTCAGCAATGGCCACGATTGTGGGTAACTGGGCAGTAACTGTAGGTATAGCAATATTTATGGGGTTGGCACTTGGTGGGATTACATTTACAACTGGTACTGAGTCTGTAATACAACTGTCCTTTTGTGGCTCCTTTTTTGCACAAGACAAATTCAAGGGTTCTTCCTGGACGGAATAAACACTGTTGTGGTAAACACTAGTGACAGTTGACCTTTCCAATAATTCTCCCTGTTGCTTTGGTAGTGAAAGATCAAGAGGTTCTACTTGTGGCTCTTCTTGTGCACCTTCTGCTGTGTACAAGTAACCCTGTGCATTTCTGGATGAAGAAAGGTTTAGAGGTGATGGGGAAGATGTAATACTTCTGGAACCATTGATGGTTGATCCCACTGGTAAAACTGGAGAGTTAGGTATCTTCATAGGACTTTGTAGATTTATTGTGCTGTCCTTAGATTCATTTGCATTTGTAGACTGAGGATGATCATTATTCTTTGCAGAGACATTTACTTTGCCTGGTTCAGGAGAAGATGGTTCAGAAGACTGCACTGAAATCTGTCCAGTTTGCATCTTTTCAAACCACTTTTTTACTACATCCAGTGGTAGGTTTACTGAATCAGCAATTTTTGAGAGCTCTTCTGCACTTGGTTGTGCATTCAAAGCATAATATGCTTTTAGAAGAGACAAGAGGTTCTTTAACGGTGGCTGACTGGGAGACAAATTGCCATCTCCAGAACCTGATGAAGCAGAAGACTCAGGTTTCTCAGCTTCTGGTGTAGGGAGTGGAGGAGACTGAGCAGGCTGCTTTAGGTTATAGTGCTTTAATTCTGGAAGTGCATTAATATCTCCTGGACAATCGTCACACAGAAGGCAAGTGCTATCATTCACCTCTCCTTCAAAGCTTTTGTCCTTCTCAGATTTAACAGTAAGATCTTCTGGTAACTTTTCACTTTTGCAACTGTTTGTTGGGACTGGATTTTCTTTTTTTAAATTTTGAGGAACAACTTGAAGTTGGCTAGGCTGTTCAAGACTGTAGTTAATGATAATTTTGGTTGTTCCATCTTGATCAACCAAAGGAAGACTGATGGCTGAAATAACAGAATGGCCACCTTGCTGTATGGATGAAGCACTGATTGTTTCTTGTTCTTTGGATGCAAGATTGGCTTGATTATTCTCCAAAACTTGCCTTATTACATTGCCATCTACTGCCACTTTAAGTACATTCTGAATATCACTTAAATTGATACTTATGGGAGACACCAAACCAACAGTTGGCAGAACAACAGCTTGCACCACACCCTGAGGAGAACTGGTTGCCTGTAATGGGCCACCACCACTAAAAACCCCATTTTGTAAAGGGGTTGAACAATTGATTCCTGAAGCAACCACTATGGGTTTGAATTCATAATCCACAGGTTCAGTTTTAATTTGGTTTACAGAAAGCTGTTCTTGAAGGGGTTTATTCTCTATCTTTTGTCGTATTTGTGGTCGTGTGGGACTGCCTGGTGATGCTGAAAGAGATGGTGAGGAACACTGAGACGCCTTGAGTCCTGTTCTTGGTCGCCCATTCACAGGCATCAAGCTGATACATTTCTTACTGCTTATGTGTGAGCTATAGGAACCAGAATGAGAAAAACGTTTCTTGCAGTTTGGGCATTCATATGGCTTCTCTCCTAAACAATAACAAAAATATATATATTTATAAATTTTTGTTTCCACATTTTCCGTAAAACAAACATAACCATTTAAAAGGGTTTCCATGTATGCTTGTGGTACAATTTTATTTAAAATCATTTTAAGTTCAAAACCCACATAAATGTTATAAACACTAGTAAAACATTCGTCTGAACTACATGTGCTAATCAATAAGAGAATATTCTCTGCATATGTGTGTAATATTTCTGCTAACCTTTAAAACTTCAAAGCATTCTCAAATACCCAAAATACATTACAACCTACTCTTCCAAGTATTTTTTTCTTATTCTGTTTCACCAATGTATGTAATTTTCTGTATTTCAATCTACTTAACCACCTGTAGGATAAACTATTAGAGGAAAGAAAAGTAAATGAAATATCCCATAAAACTGAACAAGTCTGAATATCTCTGACTGTATGAATCATGTAAATACCTCTTTCCTATATCTATAAGGTTTCATTGAAAAGATCTTTCTCAATGGGAATAAAACTATAAATATAAGGTACTTCTATAAGCTGTAACTTATTAAACTGGGATGTATGTACTCCCAGAGATATAAGGCAATGTTCTAGTGGTTATGCAAAGCAACTTGGATTTCAATTTAAGTGACACTGGTTATGGTAACTTAAAATATTTTTATATTAACACACAGATTATACTATGTTGCACAAATGCAACTTGTAGAGGCCTCCTTTCAAGTTGATTTCCTAGACCTCCCATGGCATTTATTCTTGGCTGTTAGGAATACTTCAGTAGAAAATTTGAGAAGCACTGAGTTAAGTGGACTATTTCATACAACGCTAATTTTGCACGTATTCATTTATAATTATAGTTCATTACTTTGTAAGTTAAAGGCTACACCAGTTTCAGAAGTAAGACAGAAACTTCTGGGTATTGTGTGCCATTTCTACCTTGCACCTATTATAGTGCAGGTCACAAAGATGCATACTAAACCTTTTTTTTTTTTTTAAAGATCAATGAATGGCTAACTATAGAATTATGAAATGTAGTGGTGCTGATTTATCCACTCAATATCAAAGTAAATCTCTTTATATCCCCCCTTTTTAAAAGAATTAAAATAAAAGCAGTGAGAACGTCAATATAAACTCTCCTAGTTATGTGATTTTGATTTGTCAAGTTTAAAAAAAGTGAGTTATGTTTGCTCAGAAATTTGATTACTTGAAGAATCTGATATCAGAATTGAAAGGCATCCCCAATAGAGAGTTTATTTTATATCATACTTGACATTTGATATTCTCTTCTCAAACTCCTTTATTAAGAGGAGGTTACTGCTGCTAGGCAACTCTATGAAGATGGTCCAGTTTGGTCTTGCTGAGGCCCATGGATTTGGGTTCAGAAGCTAGGTCTGCCACATACTATTTTCTTAACCTTTCCAAGCCTCAGTGTTTTGGTGTGTAAATAAATGTAGATATCCCCTCACTGGCTTATTATAGTTATACTAGTGGCCTGGTGCATGCATCTGTACACATTGAAAGGAAATTAAGTAGAAGAAAGATTCATGCGGTAATTATGTTACTGCAAAAAATTACATGTTAAAGTAGTATGTATAGTAGCTATATATATAAAAGGTTAAGTGACTGACCGCCTGTCCGTCTGACCGACCGGCTGACTGGTACATATGACATGCACTGGCAATTTAAAAATAAACGTTGACTCACACAAGGAAAATTTCCCCATCGACTTTCTTAATAGTATTACTCCCTCGGGAATTCCATGTCATAAATTAAAATTGAAAGTCGGTGCAATCATCACGCTACTGAGAAATCTTAATAGTAAATGGGGTCTTTGTACCAGATTTATTATCAAAAGATTGTGACCTAACATAATCGAAGCTGAAGTATTAATAGGATCTGTGGAAGGAGAGGTTGTTCTGATTCCAAGAATTGATTTGTCCCTGTCTGACACTGGCCTCCCATTTAAATTAATTCAAAGACAGTTTCCCGTGATGCCAGCATTTGCAATGATTATTAATAAATCACAAGGTCAAACTCTAGACAGAGTAGGAATATTCCTACCTAAACCCATTTTAGGACATGGTCAGTTATATGTTGCTTTCTCTCAAAATCGAAGAGCATGTGACGTTAAAGTTAAAGCTGTATCCTCCCCTACCTACCCACTGTAGTTTGACAGTCTGTTCAATGCATCGTTGCAGGGGAGCAATGGGGGGGGGGGGTTAGGTAAGAGATCAACCGAAGGACTTGTATGCATGCATATAAGCATAACCAATGGACACAAGACACTGGAAGGGGGCCGGTGAGGGCATGTGCTGGGGGGTAGGGTAGGCCAGGGGGAGGTCAATGGGGAAAAAAGGAAGTATACTACTATTTGTAATACTTTAAACAATAAAATAAAATAAATTTAAAGTAGTAAATACTTCATCACAAGGTAAATTAGGCAAGCACTCTGTTTATACTCTTAATGTGGTGTACAGAAAGATATTAGAATAAGTTTAATCAATTTATTAGTCATTGTTTTAACAATGTTGTTTTTATATCATGTTTTCATTGTTTTTATATCATGTCTTTGTTGTTGTTATATCATGTTGTTTATTAATTTATCAATTATTGTTTTTATCAATGTTTTTATGTCATGTTTTTGTTATTTTTATATCATGTCTTTGTTGTTTTTATATCATGTTGTAATTGTTTATTAATCAATGTATATATTATTTTCACATACATTTTAGTGATTTTCATTCATCTCTGACACTTCTATTATAGAGAAAGGGAGAATAGTGATATTAAAATATTTTGTATTTTAATTTAATAATACTATATTATACATATACTATTTTGACATGTAATGTTTTGCAATAATGTAATTACCACACGAATCTTTCTTCTAATTAATTTCCTTCCAATGTGCACGAATCCATGCACTGGGCCACTATTAGTATTATAAAATTAAAACACCCATGTGATTGGCACCAGCGAGAGCTTTATATGTATTGCGCATGCGTGAGTCAACGTTTATTTTTAAATTGCAAGTGTGCGTCATATGTACTGGCAGGTCGGTTGGTGGGACGGTTGATGAATTAATTGCAATGTGGTTCACATTGAATGTCAACAAAAACAACCAAATTCAGGATTGACAATGACAGATTAAAACACATGTGTGTGACTGGCACCAGTGAGAATTTATATGTTTTGTGCATGCGCAAGGCAGCGTTTATTTTTAAATTGCCAGTGCGTGTCATATGTACTGGCTAGTTGGACAAACGGTCACTTAGCCTTTTATATATATAGACTAGAGGCCCGGTGCACAAAAATTTGTGCACTCGGGAGTGGGGAGGAGGGGGTCCCTCAGCCAGGCCTGTGCCCTCTCACAGTCTGGGACCCCTCGAGAGATAACAACCTGCTGGCTTAGGCCTGCTCCCGGGTGGCAGAGGGCAGGCCCAATCCCTAGGTGCAGCCCCTGGTCGGGCTCAGAGCAGGGCCGATTGGGGAGTTGGGGTGCCACTCCCTGTCATGCACAGAGCAGGGCGGATAGGGAGGTTGTGATGCCACCCTCAGTCACGCTCAGGGTAGGGCCGATTGGGGGATTGGGGCACCCCCCCATGTCACACCCAAGGCAGAGTCGATGGGGAGGTTGTGGCGCCACCCCGTCACGCACAGAGCAGGGCCAATCAGGGGGTTGGGGTGCTGCCCCCATCACTCACAGAACAGGGCCCATCAGGAGGGTTGGGGCTCAGTACCCTGTCACGCACAGAGCAGGGTCGATTAGGGGGTTGGGGAGCTCCCCCCGTCACGCAGAGAGCACGGCCAATCAGGGGGTTGAGGAGCTCCCCCCTGTCACTCACAGAGTAGGGCCGATAGGGGAGTTGGGGCACCGCCCCCTGTCACACACAGAGCAGGGCGGATCAGGGGGTTGGGGTGCCACACCCTGTCACACTCAGGGCAGGGCCGATGGGGAGGTTATGGCTCTACCCTGTCACATACAGAGCAGGGCCTGTGGGGGGCAGTTGGGGTGCCGCACCCTGTCACACACAGAGCCACAGGGCGATCAGGGGGTTGGGGAGCTCCCCCCATCAGACACAGAGCAGGGCTGATCAGGGGTTGGGGTGCCTTGCCCTGTCATGAACAGAGCGCGGCAGATAGGGAGGTTGTGGCCCCGCCCCCTGTCACACACACAGCCACAGGGTGATCAGGGGGTTTGGGTGCTGCCCCCTGTCACACTGATCCCGGTGCTGGGAGGCATATTACCCTTTTACTATATAGGATAGAGGCCTGGTGCATGGGTGGGTGCCGGCTGGTTTGCCCTGAAGGGTGTCCTGGATCAGGGTGGTGGTCCTCACTGGGGTGCCTGGCCAGCGTGGATGAGGGGATGATGGCTGTTTGCAGCTGGTCACACACCCTTCAGGGTTGGTGTCCCCACTGGGGTGCCTGGCCAGTCTGGGTGAGGGGCTGAGGGCTGTTTTCAGGCTGGCGGGTGACTGAAGCTCCCAACCGCTCCTTTTTTTCTTTATTTTTTTTATTCTGGGCCAGCTTTAGCTCTGAGGGTTGGCTCCAGCTCTTAGGCCTTGGCTGCTTAAAGCAGGTATCTGGTTTGTTTGGGTTCCATAATCGAAACACTGTTTCAGCTCCAGCTCTGAGATTCAGGCTGGCTGAAAGCAGGTTTCTGGGGTTTTGTTTAGCTTCTATATTTGTAACAATGTTTCAAACTGCAAGCTCAGAGGCTGGCAGCGGCTGGCAGGGAACGTTGGAGTCCTCTGTCACTGAAGCAAGCAAGTCTCATGTTCGCTTCAAGCTGCCTGGCTGCCGGCCGCCATCTTGGCTGGCAGTTAATTTGCATATAGCCCTGATTAGCCAATGGGAGGGGTAGCGGATGTACAGCTAATTACCATGTTTCTCTTTTATTATATAGGATAAGATAACACAGTGAAACTCAGGGTGCTCTCACTAAATGTTAGTGATTCTTTTAAAAACCATTCTACTGAGATACAGTTTCAGTCAGTTTGGTATGATGCCTACTTACTTCTCTGTGCTAGTTTGTCCTAATGCCACACAGAACAAGTCTGACTACATAAAATACATAAAAATAACTAGAATGTGGATGTACATAGTTAAGTGTTCAATACATGTTAGTTATCATTATTTTGGGGAATACTCTAATATTTTTTTGTTAGAAAGTCTGTAGAACAATTATTTGAAAGCCAAAGTCACTATGTTTGTTAGAAAACTACTTTCTAACTTCATAGCTTTATGGTGTATAGCTAAAGTACATCACTTAATTTATCAATTTAGGTTAGTGTTTGCAGCTATCAAACCCTGGAGGTAAGTTCTGCTGCTTAAAGTTAGATGTACTATGAATATTGAGGTTTTTGTTTGTTTGTTTGTTTTGTGTGTGTGTGTGTGTGTGTGTGTGTGTTTAGGGCAGAGATGGGTGTTCGGTTACATCTGAAGTAAAAATTTTCCAAGCTAAAATTAATATAAGGCTATGGAACAAACCCAAGTTATTTTCTGGGGAGGATCATAGCCCACATGCAGGTGGTATTTTGTCTCACCTCAGAGTAGAGGTGTAGTAGCCTCTTGCTCATTACAGCTTAATTCCCCCATGCAGAGCTCAAATGATGGCTGACTCAGGACTCTATAGAGGGTTCATTTTATGTATATCACAAGATAGCAACAATCAGTATAATTTTAGGAAGTATAATTGAGGACCACGATCCTTAATACTTTTTAAAAGTTTACTGAAGGATATGCAGTTATCCATTATTAGATACTCTGAACAGTGCTTTTAACACTATGATGAAGGACCACTTATGTGTGTTTTTTTCATTTTTTGTTTTAAATTTACAAACTACTATAGATCAACATTGTGTAAAATGGAATGAAATCATCACAGCATTGTCTTGATATATAACAGTTTGTAAATGCTTCCTCTTGTTTCTATATTTAAAGAACTGGTAATAACTAGCTTGCAAATTGCTACCAGTTCTGGGGTAACACTGAGTACCCCTGCTCAACATTTTCTTTTGGAATAAAATAGGCTATCAAAGAGCTGTAGACTTAGATTGTTCAAGTAGCCACCCTGGAGAAATGCTTTTTCCTAATTGTACTTTGGTGAAATATCACTGAATTGTGTTGAAGAATATTATATTAAAAAGAAAATTCTATCAAATTCTCCACTATATTAAGTATATTTCTGAGGATGATATAAATTGTAGTTTGCTCTTTCTTCTTTATGATGCTTCAAGGAACAAGTTTCTCTATAGACTTAGTTATCAGGAAAAAGTGTGCTTTTCCTAGCAACAGATTTCTTTTACTCACAGACACTGGTCTTGCGTTACTGATTGCAGGTTTCTTACTGCCTAACCCTCAGAGTCTAATTTGTGGTCTACTTCCAGGATGTGCAAGGGGTTTCAGAGTATTCCATCACATTTGTTACATGCCTGTTTTACTTCCTTAACTTTATTTTCCTTATACATTTCAAATTAAAATTTGTTGCTGTATTAAAAATATATAAACCTCTTATTAAATAATTTTAAGAACAAGACAGATATTAATATGTAAAGAATGAGCAGTGCAGAGTTCTGTGTTCCATGACATGGCCTAAATCTGCATTAGTTTTTTTTAAGATTTTTAAACTGAATGTTAAAGAGAGAGGAAGGGAGAAGAGGAAAGAGAGAGAAATATTGATGTGAAATGAAATACCCATTGGCTGCCTCCTGCATTCCTCCTACTCAGCCAGGGTTCAAGCCCATAAATCCTAGCATATGCCCTGACCTTTTGGTGCATGGGAATGACATTCAGCCAATTGAGCCACACCACCCAGGGCTGCATTAACATTTTATTTAATTATTTTTATTTATGTATTTATTTTATTATTTATTTTATTTTATTTTATATATTTTATTTTATTTCCAGAGAGGAAGGAAGAGGGATAGAGAGATAGAAACATTAATGATGCAAATCATTTATTGGCTTCCTCTTGCATGCCCCATGCTGGGGATGGAGCCTGAAACCCAAGCATGTGCCCTTACCCAGAATCAAACCATGAGCCACACCGGCCAGGCTGCATTAATTTTTTAAACAGCAGCAGCATATTCTTAGCTTAGATAAAACTCTTGACCATTCAAACTCGTAAAATTTTTCTGTAGGTACTACATACAGTAGCTCCCTACTTACTGCTTGATTGATACTGACTGTTGAATATACCAATGCAGGATCATGTGATTAAATATCAACTTGCTTCCAGACCTGTATTATAATCTTTGGTATGAGCCATGCTTCCCAGCTGTGTATCATCTATAGATTTGACAAATTCTGTTACTCAACTGCAACAGGACCATATGACATTCACTTTTACATAAATTTTACTCTAAGCTTTATTTTCCTTCCTCTTCCCCATTTCAACATTTAAAAAAGCTCTCTCAAATTAGTTGTAACTCTATCAACTTCAAATCACCTCTGGTAGGAAGGGAGGTTTATTAAAAATATACTAGAGGCCCATTGCACAAAAATTTGTGCACTCGGGTGGTCCCTCAGCCTGGCCTGTGCCCTCTCACAGTCTGGGAAACCCTCGGGGGATGACAACTTGCTGGCTTAGGCCCACTCCTTGGGGGATTGAGCCTAAGATGGCAGTCTGACATCCCTGCAGTCCGGGAGCCCTTGGGGGATGTCCACTTGCCAGTGGGGAGCAGGCCTAAGCTGCAGTCGGATATCCTTAGCACTGCTGAGGAGGCAGGAGAGGCTCCCACCACCACCGCTGTACAGGCAGCTGTCAGCCTGGCTTGTGGCTGAGCAGAGCTCCCCCTGTGGGAGTGTACTGACCACCAGGGGGCAGCTCCTGCATTAAGAATCTGCCCCCTGGTGGTCAGTGTGTGTCATAGTGACCAGTCATTCCCAGTCCTTCTGCTGTTAGGGTCAATTTGCATATTACCCTTCCCAGGAGTGCCTGGATTAGGGGCTGATGGCTGTTTGAAGGCTGGCCATAGCACCTTCTATGTGGGGGTCCCCACTGGGGTGCCTGGCTAGCCTGGGTGAGGAGCTAACGGCTGTTTTCAGGCTGGCCACACCCCTTTCAGGGAGGGAGGGTCCTGCTGGGGTGCCTGGCCAGTCTAGGTGAGGGCCGTTTTCAGGCTGGCTAAGCCCCCCAGTGGGGACCCTCACCCCATGAGGATGTGGCCAGCCTGGATGAGGGGCTGATGGCTCTTTGCAGGCTGGCCACAACCCCCAGCCACCAAAGCTCCCAGTGGAGGCTGGCTGGAACCAGGTATCTGGGATTTATTTGTCTTCTATAATTGAAACTTTGTTGCCATGAGCGGAGGCCACAGCCGGCTCAGGGCCGGCAGGAAGCTTGGCTTCCTCCATCACCGGGGCAACCAAGCCTCCTGTTTGTTCCAGCTCTGTGGCTGTCGGCTGCCATCTTGGTTGGGTTAATTTGCATATAGTCACTCTGATTGGCTGGTGGGTGTGGCTTAGGGCGTAGCAAAGGTATGGTCAATTAGCATCTTTGTTTTTTATTAGTGTAGATTATTGATATGAAAACAGAAGGTAAGAAATAGAATCCTGTGGCAGGCTATAAAAGAAAACCTCTACTTTCCAGAAACATTAATGTGTGAAAATAGGTGTTTTTGTAAGAATCTTGGTTTGAGAATTATTAAGTGATGATATTAACATTATTTAGCCCCCAATGAACAATACAGTAAAATTTTCAGAACATTTGAAGTTCCAAAATAATATACAGGTATCACAAACTACCCCTCACAAAGTCACCCAGCTGTACTCTTTTTGTAGGGTGATGTTTGTAAAATGTAAATGTTAATATACCAATTTTCACAAAATAAGCAATGTGCAAATGATTTCCAACTTATTAGCTAACAAATTTTTTCATTAAAATTACTTAAATCTAAAATTGCATATCAAAATTAATTGGGAAACTAACATTTTACAGGCAATGTGGGGTGCTAATTTTTCTCTATAGCTTTTGTTCAAATAGACCCTCTGCAGAAATGCAAATATAGTTATATTTGTTTTTTTTAATACTTATTTATCTTTATTGTTGAAAATATTACAGATGTCCCCTTTGTTTCTTTTGTTTTTCCCACTGACCCACTCCCCCTATCCCAGGCCTTCACCACCCTATTGTCTGTGTCCATGGGTTTTATAAAGTTCCCTGGTTAATCATTCCCCACCCCTCCACTCCTGCCTTCCCATCTTTGTTTTTATGTTTCTAAAAGAGACATATTATTTTATCATATAATCATATTCATTTTGTAAGTAATGATTTAGAAAATGATGTGGAATAGGAAGTTGAAATGATGGGAGACCCATTTTTCTTTTCTGTTCTCATTAATACTGCAGGTTCCCTCTCCCCTCATGCTATCTTCCCTTGCTGACTCCACATCACCCCTCAGCATTTCCTATCTGGAGTTCCATTTCTATTTCTGTTTTGTAAATAATGTCTTCATCTTATTTTATTGTGCAAATTGTACCTCTATATCCTTTTTCATTCTTAACTGTGCAAAAGAGGCCAAATAATTAACATTCATCAGAAAGCTGAAGTGTTTTTAGGTTGTACGTGTATTCTGATAAGGAAATTTTGTGTGAGTCATATTATATTAACTTGATATACCTTAGTCAAAGATTAAACCTCCATTAAAATACCATCTATAAACTGAAAATTTCTCCAGATTCATCTGCATCCTAAAAGAAAGCAAGAAGTTTCTAATCATGTGTGTAGATCACATGTTATAATATTTATTTCCATGTATGCTATAGTATTCAAGATGTAGGAAGATAACAAATATTTACCACTGTGGATTCTTAAGTGCTCTTTTAGATGATGTTTATATTTGAAAGCTTTTCCACATTCAGTGCACTTGAATTTACGATTGCCTCCAGACTGCGTCACATGTCTCTATAAAAAAAAAATGGGTATTTTATTTATAAAGCAAAACCAGCTTTAGACATAAAGAACATCCAATTTGCTAAAATGTTCTAGTGATTATTTTGTTTCTTAAAGGCCTCAAATTATAGCAGTTACAAAAACCTAACACTTGAAATATTACCAAAAAGGAGGGTGATATTGAGAACAGAATTTTGACATAAAGAAAAATCTACACTTTCTAATTTAAAGTATCAGAATCATACTTTATAAGCAATAATAGTATTTGGCAAAAATAATATATACATTATGAGGAACTGCAGAGATTATCTCATTTGCCCTCTAATTTACAGATAAAGAAATTGAAGTCAAGAACATTCAGTAACCTGTCTAAAGCAGTTACTCAATAGAAAAACAAGATCTCCTGAATAGGAGATAAGGCCAGGCTTTTTAAAAAGGATTTTATCCTCTTATATGTTTGATATTTCTAAATTGTACATCCAGGACCCCTCGGGGGATGTCTGACTGCCAGTTTGATCGGGCCTAAACTGGCAGTCAGACATTCCTCTCACAATCCTGGACCACTGGCTCTTAATTGCTCACCTGCCTGCCTGCCTGGTCACCCCTAACTGCTGCTCTCCCCCCCCCCCCACCGGCCTGTCTCTCACTGCCTCTGTGTGCTGGCCTGATTGCCCCTAACTGACCGCCCCCCCCCTCGCTGTCCTGGTCGTCCCTAACTGCCTCCCGCTGCCAGCCAGGTTGCCCCCAACTATCCCCTCCCTGATGGCCTGGTCGCTCCTAACTGCCCCCCGTGCTTGCCTGGTCACCCCTTACTGCCCCCCTGCCAGCCTGGTCACCCCCAACTGCCCCCCTGCTGGCCTGGTCACCCCCAACTGCAACCCCCGCCAGTGGTTGCCCCTAAGTGTCCCCCCCCCCCGCCGGCCTGGTCACTCCATGCAGCCTGCTGTTCAGTCATTTGGTCATCCCTCACTAACCCTCCTGCTGGCCTGGTCATAGGTAGCCATCTTGTAAGGGTGTGGAGGTTAATTTGCATATCACCTCTTTATTATATAGGATAGCTTTCTTTCTCATTCATCAAATCTCCATTTATGTATTAAAAATATATCCTACACCTATAATCTTAGAAAAACACTGCTTGAATTGATTTGAGTTTGAAAAATCCCTAACTTTGTGAATATGGGGGCCTGGGATACAAAAGTGTTAAGAACCTATGGGAACAAATTTCTGAGACACAGCTACTTCCTTCACAGTCACTGCCTGGAGGAGTTGTATAGATTTCTTGTTTCAATATTGCAATCTCTTCTTAAACAAGCTCTCATATCTTGTTTTGGGTTATAAAGCTCTACATAAAAAACAACTGTTCTCCCCGCCCCCGAGAAAACAAACAACCCCAAATTGCTTGAATTGAATCAAATCCTGCTCAGAAACCTCCAAAGGATTCCCATCAACCCCTGAATACAGATTCTGAGTCTACAGATTCCAAGTTCATAGCTCCTGAGTTTGAAGGCTTATTCTTTACCAGTTCTCTAAAAGTTCCTGCCTAAGTCATTTATTGAGTCTGTTTTCTGCACATTCATTGTTCTTCTCTCTCTCCTGGCTTTGATTTATACTATTCCCTATTTCTTGGCTATGTTTCCCTTTAGTTATGACTTTTAAAATTCTACCTATCTTTCAAAGGCTAACTCAAGTACTACTTGCCTCATGCTCACTGAAACTGGAATATCCTTTATTTTGTCTTTCATGTAGGAAGGAAAGAAAATATGTACTTACTATGTATCAGGCCCTACTTCATTCAAACCCGTGGCTTAAAATACTGAACATATGATGACAACTCCCACATTCATATCTTTAGACCTTTCCCTTCAACTCCAGACTCTTATCGTCAATTGCTTCCTCGATATTCCTTGATATTGGAAAGTGATAGGCATCTGTTAACATGACTAACATTAAACTCTTAACTTCTCTCCTGAAAAACAGTTCCTCCTCTAGTGTTTCCTATTTTTGTGAATAACACTTTCATTTATTTATTGCTTAGGCCCTGAACTTTGAAGTAATCCTTGAACCCTCTCTTTTTCTTATGTCCTTATCCATTCAATCGGCAAGCCAAATTAATACATTCTGTATCCAATATCATTAGGTGATAGTCTGTCACCACCACCAAGTTTAAACCATCAACTACCCCTGGCCTGGACTTTAGCAATAGCATCTCCCCTCTTCCATTTTTGTCTCTCTTGACCTATTCTTTACCCAACAGTCAGTGTCCCCTTAAAAAAAAAATGTTAATGCCTGGCTGGTGTGGCTAAGTGGTTGAGCATCAATCCATGAATCAGGTCACAGTTCGATTCCCCATCATGACAGCTGCCTGGTTGCAGGCTTGATCCCCAGTAAGGGATGTGCAGGAGGTAGCTGATCAACAATTCTCTCTCACCATTGATGCTTCTCTCTCTCTCTCTCTCTCTCTCTCTCTCCCTTTAAAAAAACAAATAAATAAAGTTAAAATTCAATATCCTTCAAAGGCTTCCCTATCACACTTTGGAATAAAATCAAAAGTCTTTATTGTGGCCTATTCAAAGAGCTACATCATCTGCCTGCCGGGCCTCACCTTCTTTTTTCCCTTTGTTCACACTGGCTTCCTGACTGTTCTTTGGTGGCATCAGACAGGTTTCTGCCTCAAGGCCTTTTCATGCTTCAGTCTGTTCCCTTTGAGTGAAATGTCCTTCCCCCAATCATTCCATGATTGGCTTCTTCATTTCATTCAGGTTTTAGTTCAAATGGCACATTCTCATAAAGGTCTCCTTACCCTCTAAATATAGTGATTTTCATCACTTTCTATCCTCTTACTCTATTTTTCTTCATACTACCTGTTTTTTATATTTTATATCTGTTTCATATCACATTAGTACGGGGTAGTGCAAAAGTAGGTATCCAGTTGTTCATATGGAAAACACAGTAATAAATAATAATCCTACCTAATAAAGAGGGAATATGCTAATTGACCCTCATGCCATCGCAAAGATGGTGGCGCCCACAGCCAATAAGGAGGGAATATGCTAACTGACTGCCCGCCCTCAAAGATGGTGGTGCCCACAGCCACAAGATGGCTGGCAGGGGAGGGCAGTTGTGGGCAACCAGACCAGCAGGGGAGGGAAGTTAGGGTTGACTGGGCCTGCAGGGGAGGGATGGCAGTTAGGGGTGACCAGGCCTGCAGGGAAGAGCAGTGGGAGCCACCGGGCTGGCAGGGGAGGGCAGTTGGGGGCGACCAGGCCAGCAGGGGAGGGCAGTTGGGTCAATCGGGCTGGCAGGGGAGCAGTTAGGAATCCATCAGGCTGGCAGGGGAATGGTTAGGGGTGATCAGGCTGGCAGGCAGAAGCAGTTAGGGGCAATCAGGCAGGCAGGCAGGTGAGCGGCTGAGAGCTAGTAGTCCTGGATTATGAGAGGGATGTCCGACCGCCCATTTAGGCCAGATCCCTATCGGCAGTTGGACATCCCCTAGGGGTCCCAGATTAGAAAAAGTGGAGGCTGGGCTGAGGGACACCCCCCTCCCACCCCCCGCAGTGCATGAATTTCGTGCACCAGGCCTCTCATCTATAATAAAAGCATAATATGCTAATTAGACTGGACATCCTTTCTTCCAGACAAAGCTGCAGTGGGTAGGGGCCACGACAAAGGCAGCAGAGGCCCCCTGGCTGTGGTGGCAGTGGGCGGAGGCTCTGCCGCAGAGGCAGGGGCCAAAGTCCTTGGACGAATTTCATGCATCAGGCCTCTAGTACAAGAATAAACTCTGTGCTTTGCACACTCATAACTGCAAACCTACTTTTGTACTACCCTGTATATGTTCCCTACTGTCAGTGATTTTGCTCATTCTTTTCACTATTGTGCCTTTAACACCTAGAAAGGGCCTGACACATAATAGAATATTTGTTGAATGAATAAATGAATTCAAATATTTGTTGAATGAATAAATGAATAAGACATGGAAATGCTTACCTTTAAGATGTGGCATGATTTTCAAAGGCCAGCATGCTAGACATTCTACCTCTAGCTTTCTGCCTCATAACTAAATTGTTTCCAAAACCTCCCAATTATATTTCTGTACCTTATTGGTCCCAAAATTTATTACAATTCCTTTCTGACCTTAATTGACCACACACTTTATATATAAACCTACTACCTCTGCCGCCATTAGAAAAATCATCAAAAAGGGGGTTTCATGCTCATCAGAGATCTTACGATTTGCTTTTATAATGGCATCTCCTGCTTTCACTATCAGCTCTGCCTGTCCTTTGACAAAGGCCCTTGGTATAGAGCAGTGATAGTGAACCTTTTGAGCTTGGTGTGTCAGCATTTTGCAAAACCCTAACTTAACTCTGGTGCCGTATCACATACAGAAATTTTTTGATATTTGCATCCATAGTAAAACAAAGATTTATATTTTTGATATTTATTTTATATATTTAAATCCCATTTAACAAAGAAAAATCAACCAAAAAAATGAGTTCGCGTGTCACTTCTGACATGCGTGTCATAGGTTTGCCATCACTGGTATAGAGAGTATATGGGGGCAGCAGTTACAGGATAAATCTGCTCCCCAAATTTCCTTGAATATGCTCTTTTCCCAAGGCCCATCTATACTGTGGTTACCTGAGGAGTCTCAGATAAAAAGAGCACTTGTCTATATTGTTCCTAATCCTATATAATAAAAGGCTAATATGCAAATTGTCCCCTTGACCAGGAGCTTGACCAGGAGTTTGACCAAGGGGCAGGGCTGGCTGGACAACCTTCCACATCCCTCCTCCCGGCCAGGCCAGCCCAGCCTGATCCCCCTGATCAGGGCGGGCAGGCCAGACCCTCCCCCCGCCACCCCCCCCATGCATGAATTCATGCACCAGGCCTCTAGTAAGACTATTACCATCATATGGTAAATAGATGGTGTTTGTGTTCAGTAGTTCCTTCTCTGTACCAGTTTTCTCCTTTTGGTACTCTCTCCCATTTCAAGTGCTTCTTCACAAACTTAATCATTAATCTATCTAAGGCAATCTTGGTCCTATAGTACCTGATTTGCCAGTCCCCAACCCCCAATCTTATTTTGTGAGTGTTGTTGCTCAAGTCCTGAGAAATAGGCTGACCATGTTCAATAATTCTTTTTCTATAATTTTTTTTTGTTTGGTATTTTGGTTTGGCTATCATCTTAGCAAAAGGTCTAATTTGTTGTCTATGGGACATATGATATATGTTAGGTACATTCCTAGGGCAAAGTTCATAGAGACTCATGTATATAGATATTTTCTCTAATATAAGAAAATGGACATGTGCCCCAACCACACATACAGCCTTGACATACCCCATGCAGTTGAATAGTTATTTGATTTTTGAAGTTAGATTTAATGATATTCAGTTGATTGTTTATAGTTGATAGTTATTAAGACCTTATAAAAGAAGTACAACTGGGAAGGTTCTTTTACTTTAATTCTTAAGTATAGAGCCAGCAGTTTACATGCTACTTAATACTTATAGAGTAATCTTGGTTTATACCTCTAGAAATTGAGGTAATGTGACAAAGAAGTAGAATAAACCATATGAAAATTGAGTCTTCAGAATAAAAATATATTGGAATCTAAACTTTAGATTCTTAGAGGAAGCAACTTCCCTTATTTACTAGAGCTTATACTGAGAATAAAGAGTCAGTGGTTCACAAAAAAAATAAAATTTTATCATTATTGTCCTTTAAAATTTGGTCAGTAGTAAGTCCTGTGATTTATGTAACCAGTATTTATTTTCCTGCACTGAACATTTTAATACAATGCATTATGAAATCTAGTTATAAACTTAAGAGAAATATTTGTTATAGTATAAGCAAAATAAATAAATTGAGATGAAAGGGATCTTATCTGAAAAAGAAATACTTAGTTAGCTTTAAAATCATGATCACATGTGATTTATAACTCAGAAGTAACCAGATAATTAAAATAATCACTTTCACTTTTATAAAGCTGCATAGAAGACATTATCTAGTACATCTTTTTAACTTTTAAGTATATTAAAACCCTTTCCTTCTATGGAGAGATGAATTCTCAAAATCTGGAGAGCTAGTGAGCTCAGTTATTTCACTTACTTGATCTCTTCCTGATTTATGTGATGTCATATGACGTTCAAGTTGGGTTCTGTATGCAAAGGTGTAACTGCACAAAGAGCAACTAAAGTTATCTTCGTTCTTTTCATGGCGATATTTAATGTGTTCTTTTAGAGAGGTAAAGCGTTTATAGCCTCTATCACAATACGGGCAGGTGAGTAATTGGGAAAATGCATCTGGTGTTCCTGTAAAAGCAAGATCATAAATTTTAAAAATTGAAAAAAAAATCAGCATATTATATAACTGTCTAACCATTATGCTATATACCTGAAACTCATATAAAATAATATTGGATGCCAACTGTAATTGAAAAATAAATTGTAGAAAAAAAAAAGTTACCAAAGCTACCAGTGAGTCCTCCTTAAGCTCTATGCAAGATATTAGGCTTCCCAGTTTATATGTGATCCTCAGAACAATATAATGATACTCACTTTATTTTATAAGTGCAAACATGAATAAGGCTCAGAAAGATTAAATAACTTAAAAGTCACACAGCCAGTAAATGACTAAGTCAGGATTCAAATGTTTGCTGTCTGACTTTAAAATCCCATTTTTTTTTTCACTAAACTCTAATTCTTTTCCTCTTTTATATGGTCAGACAAAAACAAGAAACAAAAGTAAAATTAGAATGTACGTTACAGTTGTAAATGTACACATATTAATGGACTTGTATACCATAACAGAATCTTTTTATAGGTAACAATGTCATTACTATTTATTTAATGTTCATCCTTTCAAATTTCAAAATGCGTTACTATCTTCAGAGAGTAAGTAGTACATAGCTAGACTATTTTTCTAAGACTCATTGTAGTTAGGAGGCCATATGACCATGTTTAGACTAAAAAAAATGCATGTATTTTGGAGAGGGCGGTGTTAGTAGGAGCCAGATCTAGGCTTGGCCCATAAATATTTCTTGTGCATGATTATTCATCTTCTTCCCCCCTACTGAAATACAATGAAAAATTATCTGTATAATTTTATATGAGTGAATAAACATAGGATAGCTTTCAGAAAAAAGTATTATGCATAAATTGGGCTTCACTAAATGAACAATACGTAATTTTGGAACCGTGTAACCTGACAATCCTAAAATGTAGTATTACTTTGTCAATTAATATTATTTTATCTTTATTGTTGAGAATATTACAGATATCCTTTGCCCCTTGTTCCCCCTTCATCCAGTTCCCATCCCATCCTAGGCCTTTGCCACCCTATTGTATGTGTCCATAGGTAATGCATATATGCATATGAGATCTTTTCTTCCTGCTCCCTCCACCCCGCCTTCAAACTGAGAATTGTCAGTCTGTTGCATTTCTATGCCTCTGATTCTATTTCATTCACCAGTTTATTCTGTTGATTAGGTTTCTTATTAGTTTATTTTGATTTTTAGATTGAATTGTTGATAGATATGTATTTGTTGCCATTTTTAGTTCATATTTTTTATCTTTATATTTTTCTTCTTCTTCCTCTTCCTTTTCATTTTCCTCCTCTTCTTAAAGAATACCCTTCAATATTTCATGTAATACTGGTTTGATGGTAATGAATTCATTTAGCTTTTTCTTGTTGGTGAAGCTCTTAATCTGACCTTAAATTCCAAATGATATAGAGTAATCTTGGTTGTAGGTTCTTGCTATTCATCACCTTGAATATTTCTTGCCACTTCCTTCTGGCCTGCATAGTTTCTGTTGAGAAATCAGCTGATAGTTATATGGGTGTTCCCTTGTAGGTAACTAACTGCTTTTCTCTTGCTGCTTTTAAGATTCTCTCTTTGTCGTTAGCCCTTGGCATTTTTATTATGATGTGTCTTGGTGTGGTCCCTTTGAGTTCCTCTTGTTTGGGGCTCTCTGTGCTTCCTGGACTTGTAAGTCTATTTCTTTCACCAGGTAGGGAAAATTTTGTGTCATTATTTCTTCAAATAGGTTTTCATATCTTGCTCTCTCTCTTCTCCTTCTGATACCTCCATAATGTGAATGTTGGCTATGCTTACAGTTGTCTCTGGGGCTCCTTACACTATCTTCCTATATTTGAATTCTTTTTTCATTTTGCTCTTCTGATTGGGTATTTTTTGCTTCCTCATATTTCACATTGATTTGATTCTTGGAATCCTCTAGTCTTCTGTTGAATCCCTGTGTATTATTCTTTATTTCAGTCAGTGTATGCTTAATTTCTGACTGCTTTTTTTCCCCATGTGTTTGGTATTCTCACTAAGATCCTTGAAAGTCGTACTAAGTCACTTGAAGGTCTCATGAAGATTCTTGAGTAACCTTGTAACTGTGGTTTTGAACTCTGTATCCAGTAGTTTCCATTTTTCTCATTTATGACATGTTTCTTTGTCTCCACATTTTGGCTGCTTTCCTGTGTTTGTTTTTGTGTATTGGGTAGAGCTGCTATGTCTCCTGGAGTTGGTAAAGTGGTCTTATGTAGTAAGGTGTCCTATAGGGCCCAGTAGCTTAGCCTCTTCAGTCAACTGAGCAGGGTACTCTAGGTGTGCCCCTTGGTGGGCTGTGAACACAGTCTTGTTGTAGTTAAGACTTGATTGCTATTGGTGTCACTGTGAGGAACTGACATCCAGGCCAATTAGCTGTGAGGACCAGCTGTGACTACAGTGGGAGAGCTGCTATGCAGAAGACACCCTATGGAGCAGGACTTCCTTCAGTGTGGCTTTGGTACTTACTGAGTCTGTCGCTTGAGTATGTTGCTTATGGATGTGTAGAGTTGTAATCTGGTATGGTCTGATGCTGTCCACCGGATGCACTGGCTCTTGGGTATCCTTGGAGGTGCAAAGTCAGCCACTGCCAGGGGCCACCCAGCGGGAGCTACAGAGAGAGCTGCAGATTCCTCCTATATGTATTGGGCTTAGAGGTTTCCAAGTGAGGCCCAGCTGTGAAGCAAGGCAGGCTGGTGCTAGTGCTGAGTCTTGGGCCTTTTATTGATAGATTTGGGGCTTCCTGACCCAGCTGCAACTTGTTTGAGAGATTTTAGCAAGTCTGAAGCCTGAGCAAGGACAAGCCATTCATATGCAAAAGCCACTGTACACAGGTTGGGTGGGGCTGCAAATTGGATGGGGCAGACTCTCAGGGAATCATCAGGGCAGAGCAAACAGAAATGGCTTCCAGTTAGCCCTGGACCCAGGAGTTCCTAGCACAGGAACAATGACCCCTTTGAGCACCTTCATCTGGGAGAAAGCCACCCTGAGTTCCTGCCCTGATGCCAGACAATCCAGTTTCTCCTTGTATTTGTCTGGGTCCCCCAGAGCCTCTCCCTGACACTGGAACTCAGAGGAAGCAGGACCTGGTAAGTTCAGTTCATGCTCTGGCCCTTTAAGAGGAACACCTGGGCCTCCAGCAGCCTCTATGTCACTAAACCCCTATCCCCACTGGTTTTTACATGCCATAGTTATGGGGACTTCTTTTCCAAGCTCTGGGAGCATGAGCTGGGAGTCTTATGTGGGGCTGGGACCCCTTGCTCCTCATTGGGGGGTCTCCACAGAAACAATATCCCTCCCAATTAAAGAAGTGGCACTCGTGTGTGCTGGTCCAGCGTTTTTCCATGCCTCCACCCCTCCTAGCAGTCTCAATGTGCTTTCTTCTTTCTCTAGTTTTAGGACTTCCATTTAGCCAGCTTTCAGGCGGTTCTGGATGATAGTTGTTCTTTATTTTAGCTGTAATTTTTATGTGGTTGTGGGAGGTGGTGAGTACAGGCATTTATATACACTACTATCTTGGTTCTCCCCAGTTTTTCTTTCTTTTCTTTTCTTTCTTTCTTTTTTTTTTTTTAACCAAGTCTGTTTTATTATGAACTTCCCTCTCAGGACTTCTTTCATTGTGTCCCACAGATTTTGGATTGTTGTGTGTTTATTTTTATGTTTCCAGAATGTTTTTATTTCATCTTTGATCTCTTTGGTAACCCATTAATTGTTTAATGGCACGCTATTTAGCCTCCATGTATTTGGTTGTTTTTTAGCATTTTTATTGTAGCTGATTTCTAATTTCATGTCATTGTGGTTTGAGACGATGCTTGATATGATTTCAATCTTCTTGAATTTATAGGGACTTAGCTTATGTCCTAACATGTAGTCTATCTTTGAAAACGTCCCATGTGCACTTGAGAAGAATGTATATTCTGTAGCTTTGGGGTAGAATTTTCTGAAGATGTCAGTTCCATCTGTTCTAGAATGTCATTTAGGATTGCTGTTTTCTTATTGATTTTTGTAGTGTCTTTATCTGATTTGGGAATTAGGATAATGCTGGTCTTGTCAAAAGATCTTGGAAGTCTTTACTCATTCTGATATTTTTAGAATAGTTTGAGGAGAATAGGTGTTATTTCTTTGAATATTTAGTAAAACTCACCTGTGAAGCCATCTGGTCCAGGACTTTTGTTTGCTGGGAGTTTTTTTAAATTTCAATTTCATTAGTTGTTATTGGTCTATTCAGGTTTTCTGATTCTTGCCGCCATCTTGGTTCCTCAATGAATATTATTCAACTAAGTTTTCCATATTTGATTTATTTCTTCAAAGAAATAAGTTCCTAAGTGACACCTTATTGTAAATGTCATCTCTACCTTCATTTTGATTTTCTTCTAGGAAAATAGACCACCAAAGAAAATTTCATAACAATATAAAAAAGTTTCATAAATATATGTTACCTTTACTGAAATTCAAACTTATATAAATTAAATATCTTGCTCAAATAACAGCCTACATATAATAGACTGAGCACCTAACTCGACAAAGCTAGGTAAATATGCTAATATATGTATCAAAATATGAATATGAATATTTTATTTAATAAATTAAAAATCAAACAACTAAAACTCCCAAAGTTTAGGATGGCATCTTTCATTAGTAAGGCAACTGGTACCAGAGAGTTTTCTGTTGGTGATGACTTTAACATGACCCATTTCTTTGGAGACTAGATTAGCCACATGATGAAATTCTTTGGAATCATATTATGTTTTGTCTAGTATGAATTTCCTATTTGTACTGGCAAGTGAGAAGTCAACATTTGACACATTCTCTTTGCCAGACTGCTAGTCCATCCTATTAACAATGGCAAAAGTCAGAGTTCACTATTTTAAGTGTTCATTATTGGCACCAGAATCACAATGATTTCCATCACTCAAACTCAAGCTGCTTATACTCATAGTGTTAGAGAGCTGTCTGCTCTCATTTTTTATGTCTTTTTGGCCTTCATGATTAACCCCGCTAATTAATAAACAAAATACTAGCCAAAACCGGTTTGGCTCAGTGGATAGAGCGTCGGCTTGCGGACTGAAGGGTCCCGGGTTCGATTCCGGTCAAGGGCATGTACCTGGGTTGCGGGCACCTCCCCAGTAGGAGATGTGCAGGAGGCAGCTGATCGATGTTTCTCTCTCATCGATGTTTCTAGCTCTCTATTTCTCTCCCTTCCTCTCTGTAAAAAATCAATAAAATATATTTAAAAAAAAATAAAAAAATAAACAAAATACTAATATTTTGTAAAATGACAGGCTGCTTATATAGGGTGTCCCCCCCAAAATATATACAGGCACTTTGAATAATTAAAAAGGCAGTTGTTTTTTAAAATACATGTCATTTTCAAAATTGAGCTATCAGCTGTCAAAGTGTGTATACTTGGGACACCCTGTATTTTAACAGCAAGTAATTACCTTCATAAATCAGAATCTATTGAATTTTTTCACATATATAAAATTTGAATTTAATCTTTATGTCACTAGCATGTATAAAACAATAAAAAAGTAAATCTAAATATTTGACATTATAAGCAAGTTATAGAATGCAGGTTTAAAAGTTAAGTGAAAGTTTTGTTTCTATTTTTGAAAATATTGTATTGTTTTTTTAAAAAATACTTTTTTAGGAATAAAGGCTTGTCATATAAGGAAAATACCTTTTAGAATTCCTATAATAAACTGAAGGTAGCAAATGAATACTACTAAAAAGGCAACCTTCTTGGTCATTTTAAAAACTTTCTATAATTTATTTATGCATCTGTGACCATTGATATACTTATCTAAAAAATTAAATGTTTTTGTATCTTCCTCTTTCTTTGGTAGTTAGCATAACATTTCAGACTGATAGTGTTATTTGATATAAAATCTTTGAAAAATCTTGATTTGCTCCCCACTAACTCAGAATTTTTGAAAATCAACCTACTGGAATAAAGTTTGCCTGTTCACAACTTAGGAAGTGAACACGGAGGGCATGTTTAACCTGCTAAACTCAAAGGGCTTGTTTAACGTGCGAAAACTTTAAAAATTGAAGAGTTTCTGAAGATAATAACTTTTTGTATTTAAACAGATGCTACTGGTGTGACAGACTATCTATTGTGAAATACTCTATTAGCAGTCTATATATTATACTATACTAGCAGCCCGGTGCACAAATTCATGCACTGGTGGGTCCCTCAGCCTGGCCTGTGCCCTCTCGCAATCCAGGACCCTTCGGGGGACGTAAGACTGTTGGTTTTGGCATGACCCCTGCAGGACAGACCAAGGAACCCCACTGGTGCACAAATCCATGCACTAGGCCTCTAGTATGCATATAAGATCTTTGGTTAATATCTTCCCACCCTTCACCCACCCCCTTCCCTCTGAGATTCATCAGTCTGTTCCATGTTTCCATGCCTGTGTGTTGAGCGTCTGCCTCCTGGTGGTTAGTGTGCATCAAAGCTACCAGTCGAACGGTCAATTAGGTTTTTATATATATAGATACCTAAAAGTAAGGAATACCTGAATTAAAAATATGTTTTATAATTTAAATGTTGTACTAAACCAGAATGGTTAGGGCCTCAATTTTTATGGGATTTTACTGTGTTGATTTATAACACTGAACTTTACAAGGTTTAACCTTATTTGATCTATGCCAGCAGTCCTCAATATGTGGGTATTGACCCCTTTGGGGGTCGAATGACCCTTTCACAGGGGTTGCCTAAGACCATCGGAAAACACATATATAATTACATATTGTTTTTGTGATTAATCACTATGCTTTAATTATGTTCAATTTGTAACAATGAAAATACATCCTGCATATCAGGTATTTACATTACGATTCATAACAGCAGTGAAATTACAGTTATGAAGTAGCAGCAAAAATAATTTTATGGTTGGGGGTCACCACAACATGAGGAACTGTATTAAAGGGTCGTGACATTAGGAAGGTTGAGAACCATTGATCTATGCAATGGAACATTTCTTTTGTTTTAATTGTTTTCTTTCACCGAAGCTTTTTGAATACTATTTTGTTACATATATATCTTACATATATACATATGGGTTTAAAGATTTTATATTTCCTTTTTATGTTTAAAAACATAACGTTCTGCTTCTATAGGTGAAATGTTAATACATTTTATTTAGGCGAATAAACAACCAAGAAATCAAAATGGAAACAGTGGGGCTATATATCCTATCTAAAAATAGACAAAGATGCAAATTGACCATACCTTCACTACACCCACCATTGGCTAATTAGAGCAATATGCAAATTAACTGCCAACAAATATGGCGGCTAATTTGCATATACCAGCTGGGAGCGAAGATTGAAGACATTGTAGAAGGAAGCCAAGCAACGGAGCCGAGGTAGTGGAGACGTGGAGACGGGCAGGAGAGAAGCAGCAGAGATGGGTGGGAGAGAAGCGGTAGAGACGGGTGGGGTAGGAATGGCAGAGAAGGGCGGGATAGGAACAGCAGAGACAGGAGTGAAGTCCTATTCTTGCAGGAATCTCCCTGCAAATGGGCCTCTAGTATATATATAAATCCTAAGTGACTGTCCGACCAGTAGCTATGATGTGCAATGACCACCAGGGGGAGATGCTCAATGCAGGAGCTACCGAGCTGCAGTGACTTGGAAGCTGTGTTTCTTGGGTGACACATGCAGAACCAGAGAGAAGGGAGCCCGATTCCAGGGTGCATCACCCGAGAATTGCCCTCTAACAATTCGGGACCCCTCAGGGGATGTCAAAGAGCAGGTTTTGACCCGATCCCTGCAGGCCAGGCCAAGGGACCCCACCAGTGCATGAATCCATGCACTGGATCTATTGTCTTAAATAATGAAAAGGTAATATGCAAATTGACCCTAATGGAGAAATGACCAGTCACTATGACACACACTGATCACCAGGGGGAAGATGCTCAATGCAGGAGCTGCCCCCTGGTAGTCAGTGCGTTCCCATAGGGGGAGCCCCGATCAGCCACAAGCCAGGCTGATGGCTGTGAGTGCAGCAGCAGCAGTGGGAGCCTCTCCTGCCTCCTCGGCAGCACTAAGGCTGTCTGACTGCAGCTTAGGCCCCGCTCCCCATAGGTGGACATCCCCCGAGGGTTCCCAGGCTGCCAGAGGGATGTCTTCCTGCCAGCTTAGGCCCGGTCCCCCGGGGAGCTGAGGGACCCCCGAGTGCATGAATTTTCATGCACTGGGCCTCTAGTGCTATCTAATAAAATACAAAAAGGGTAATTAACCGTACCTCCGCTACACTTCCCATTGGCTAATCAGCGAGATATGCAAATTAACTGCCAACAAAGATGGTGGCTGGAAGCCATGCAGCTGAAGCAAGCAGGAGGTTTGCTTGCTCCAGTGATGGAGGAAGCCAAGGTTCTCCGCCTGCTGCGGCCTGCTCTAAGCTCGGAAAGCAACAGCTCCAAAAGCAACAAAGTTTCAATTATAGAAGCTAAACAAATCCAAGATACCTGCTTTCAGCCAGCTACGACCTCAGAGCTGGGAGTGCCAGTGAAGGCAACAGAGTTTCAATTATAGAAGGTAAATAAATCCCAGAATAAAAAAAAAAGAAAAAAGGAGAGGCTGGGAGCTTCAGTCACAGGCCAGCCTGAAAACGGCCCTCAGCCCCTCACCCAGACTGGCCAGGCACCCCAGTGGGGACCCCCACCCTGAAGGGGGTGTGACCAGCTGCAAACAGCCATCAGCCCCTCACCCAGGCTGGCCAGGCACCCAAGCGGGACCCCCACCCTGATCCGGGACACCCTTCAGGGCAAACCAGCTGGCCCCCACCCATGCACCAGGCCTCTATCCTATATAGGAAAAGGGTAATATGCAAACTGACCCTAACAGCAGAAAAACTGGAAATGACTGGTCACTATGACACACACTGACCACCAGGAAGCAGACGCTCAATGCAGGAGCTGCCCTCTGGTCAGTGCGCTCCTACATGGGAGAGCTCTGCTCAGCCACAAGCCAGGCTGATGGCTGCCAGTACAGCGGTGGTGGTGGGACCTTCTCCTGCCTCCTCAGCAGCACTAAGGATGTCCGACTGCAGCTTAGGTCTGCTCCTCGCTGGCAAGTGGACATCCCCCGAGGGCTGCCGGGCTGCCAGAGGGATGTCTGATTGCCAGCTTAGGCCCAATCCACCGGGGAGCAGGCCTAAGCCAGCAGGTGGTCATCCCCCCCCGGGGTCCCAGACTGTGAGAGGGCACAGGCCGGGCTGAGGGTCCCCCACCCCCCTGAGTGCACAAGTTTTTTGTGCACCCGGCCTCTAGTCTATATATATAAAAGGCTAATATGCTAAGTGTCCGACCGTTGGACTGGTCGCTATGATGTGCACTGACCACCAGGGGGCAGGCACTCAATGCAGGAGCTGCCCAGCTGCAGTGACTTGGCAGCTGTGGTTCTCAGGTGATGCACCCTGAAACCAGAGAGGAGGGAGCCCAATTCCTCGTGGGGCTGTGCAATTCCACCTTCAGCTGTGGGTTATGTAGTTCCTGGAGCAATGCCGGCTCCGAATCTGGTTTACTGCACACTTGTGTTTGCGTTCCATACCCTGTATGACAGCAACTTTGCAGAGCATCCTCTTGCACTCGGGATGTTGGAGAGCCATTTTTGGCCCAATCCCCGCAGGCCAGGCCGAGGGATCCCATCTGCCAGCGGGATCCCTCTCACTCTGCAGACGCTGGGGAGATCTGTGGGAGGTTGGATCCAGGGCGTGTCTGGCCCGTCTTGCCCAGTCCTGCCCCACTGGCCATCTTCTAATTAATTTCCTTTCAAGGTGCATGAATCTGGGCACTGGGTCAGTAGTAGGATTATAATGCCAATAACTACAGACTCTCCAAATATACAAATATTGATAATCAGCACACTGTCATTAAGCTGAAATGTAGTGTTCCCAGGGGCAATAATCTATAGTGTTCATATATGTGAACTTTTGGCACAATGGAAAAAAAAGTTCTGAAGTACCCTACTTCTATTTACTTTGTCACTGATTTAGTTACAAAAAATATCTCTATTCTAGAGTTAAACTTCTGTTTGTTCTCTTTTTTTTCATGGTTTATACCTGATTTAAGGAAAGTAGTTGAATTTATGTTGTTTTTCTATACCATCTTTCTCAATTTCCTTCAAAAATTTAAAAGTTGATTGATACAATGCCATTTACATTAGCATCAAGAAATGTGAAATACTTATGTAAAAGCTAAAAAAATGTGTATGAAATTTATATGAGGAAAACAACAAAACTCTGATGAACAAAATCAAAGAACTAAATAAACAGATATTCCAACTTCATTGATAAGGAGACTCAATATGGTCAAGATGTCAGTTCTTCCCAACTTCATATATAGATTCAATGCAATCCCAATATATATCCTAGAGGGTTGTTTTATGGATATTTATAAGTATTCTAAAGTTTATATGGGGAGCCAAGAGGTCCAAAATAGCAAACACAATACTGAAGAAGAACAAAGTCAGAGGACTAACACTACCCAACTTTAATACTTACTATAAAGCTATAATAATCAAGACATGTGGTATAGACAAATGGATCAATGAAACAGAACAGAGAGCCCAGAAATAGATCCCCATAAATACTGTCAACTGATCTTTGACAAAGGAGCAAAGGCAATACAATAGAGCAAAAACAATTTTGTCAACAAATGTAATAAAACAACTGAACATCCTCATGCAAAAAAAAAAAAAATTGAATCGAGACACAGACCTATACACCATTCACAAGTATGAACTCAAAATGGATCACAGACCTAACTGTAAAATGCTAAAACTATAAGACTCCTAAAAGATAAGAGGAGAAAACCTATATGACATTGGTTATGGTTGATGCCTTTTTAGATACAACATTAAAGGCACAATTTATATAAAAAGTAACTGACAAGCTACATTTCATTAAAATTAAATGCTTCTGCTCTAAGAAAGATAATATGAAGAGAATTAGAAGACGAGCCAGACTGAGAAAAAGTTTTGCAAAAAACACATTTACTAAAGGATTATTATCCAAAATATGCAAAGAACTCTTAAACTCAATAAAAAAAGTCAAATAACTAAAAAATGGGCCAAAGACCTTAACAGACAGCTTACCAAAGAAGATATAGATGGCAGATAAGTATGAAAAGATGCTCCACATCGTATGTCATCATGGAAGCACAAATTAAAACCACAAGATACCATTACACATCCATAGAACACCCAAAATCCAGAACACTGACAGCACCAAATATTGGTGAGGACGTGAAGCAACAGTAACTCTCATTCAGTGCTGGTAGGAATGAAAACTGGTACAGCTACTTTGGAAGGCAATTTGGCAGTTTCTTGTAAAACTGAATATATACTCTTAGCATACAAATCCAGCAATTGTGTTTCTTGTTGTTTATCAAAAGGAATTGAAAACTTATGTCCCTACAAAAATCTGTGCATAGATGTTTATAGCAGTTTATTCATTATTGCCAAAATTTGGAAGGTATCCTTCAGAAGGTGAATGGATTAATAATCTGTGGTGCATCCAGACAATGGAATATTATTCAACACAAAAGAAATGAACTATCAAGCCCTAAAATGACATAGAAGAATCTTAAGTGCAGATTTCTAAGTGAAAAAAAGTCAATTTGAAAAGGCTACATATGAATCCAATGGAAACATAAAGATGAGTGGTTGCCAGGGGTAGGGGAGATGGGGAAAGATGAATGAATAGGCAGAGCACAGAAGAATTTTTAGGTTAGTGAAACTACTCTGTATGATATTATAATGATAAATACATGTCCTTATACATTCGTCCAAACCCATAGAATGTACATCACCAAGAGTGAACCTTAAGGTAAACTATGAACTTGTAATGATTATGTTGTGTCAATGTAGGTTCATCCTTGTCAAAAAAGAAAAGTACCATTCTGGTGATTTATGTTGATAATGGGAAAGGCTTATGAATGTGTGTGGGAAAGGGTTATATGGGACATCTCTGTATCTCTGTCTCAATTTGGTTGTAAACACACAACTGCTCTAAAAGCCTTAAATAAGTTGATTATTTGACTTTAAGCTACATATATCCATTAAAGTGAGACCCTGGAAAAATCAAATCAGATTAGGATCTTACAACTTGATATATCCTTAAACATTCTAAGTAATGTCCTAGCATTTGGTACAGATTTTGCATACAACTTCTTAGCAAGCTATTTTCATCTGTTTCCAGTTCATGAAGGAAGGGCAGAACGAATAACAGCTTATTTCTTTTCAGTAGATTATGAACACTTTCTTACTGCATTTTATTACTCTTTATACAGTGGCTGTTCATATCAGAATGGACTAAAGCAGATAGAGAAAAACCCGTTGTCTCCAAATTAGTATGTTTGAACCAGACAACCATGTTTTGCTTGCTAGAAGAAGAGTGGAAAAGAATCAATGGGTAGTAAGGGTTATTCTAATTTCTATTTACACTACTTGCTGCCATGTTAGAGAATGGAAATCAACTTCCAGGCACTGTTCTAAGCATTTCATATGCAGTGGCATTACCACTATATACATTAGATGCCACTAATATTACACTATACTGTTATTATGGACAATGTTCTTAATTAAAGAGATTAATCTCTACAGCCACCTGCAATCAATTCTGGCTTTCAAAAATGTTCTCTATAGTAGGATAGTAGGTTCCTACAGTAGAGTAATAGAAATAATCCTTTAAAGATGAAAACAAAAACAGCTGTGAAGCTCCATTTACCATTTTCATCATGACCACTGGCTTCTGGTGTGCCCTGCCTCTGGTCCTCTTCGGGTGCCTCAGGGTAAATGACAGCAGTATCTTGTTGTTGCAGGAACTCTTCAACATTAGGATCATGGTTTTGTTCATTTTCTGCATCTGAATCGCATTCATCATCTTTTACTAAAATAAATGCATACTTTATAAATAGCAATTTCACCACCAAGTTATTACCAAGATTTTCTAAATGAGGAATTGTTTATCTTGAGAGAATATGAGATTGTTCTTAAATTTGTAGGAAATATTTACTGAATATTAAAAACAATATTCACTCATTTGTTATAATTGATTAAGAAATCATTTTAAGCCTGGCTGGTGTGGCTCAGCGGTTGAGTGTTGACCATGAACCAAAAAGTCCACCTGCCCCCTTTCGATTCCTGGTCAGGGCACATGTCTGGGTTATGGCTCGATCCCCGGTGTGTGCAGGAGGCAGCCAATTGATGTCTCTCTCTCATTGATGTTTCTATCTATCCCTCTCCCTCTAAAATAAATAAAAACTTATTAAAAAAAACAAGTCATCTTTAAAATAAATTTAAAATGTTATAAAAGTATTGACATTTTCACAATATTCCCTTTAAGCTTCAGAGTTATACTTCTATTCCATTTTACTGATAAGCAAGATATGGAGACAGTTAATACAGTTGGCTGAATTTCTAGCTTTTCAGTCAATGTTAAAGCAAGGAAAAAAGGACAAGAGAAAATCTTAGCAACCTACTGTGCCATTTACTCAGTTGTACCTTAAATTTGAATCAGTCTCAATGTAAACCACTCTAAAATATAGTTCAGTTATGTGACTTCTTAGAAAATAGTTTTAATAGTTATCCATATGTAGAAAGAGTTCTAGTAAGAGTCAAAATACCAAGTTGATACAATAGTTTCTAGCATTCATATACAAACAGGGCTATTCATGTACTACTTCTGCCTACATAGATATTTAACTGTGTCATTAAGACAGCGGCATATTTTTTCTTGAGTTAAAAGAGGTTCTAGATATAATAGAATGGTGCTGGCTGGGTGAATCAGTTGGTTGGAGCATCGTCCGGTACACCAAAAGGTTGCAGGTTCAATTTCTGGTTATGAGTTCTATTCCCAGTCAGGCATGTACAGGAAGGCAACCAATGGATGTTTCTCTCTTCCCTCCCTTCACCTCTCTATAAAATCATTAAGCATGCCCTCAGATGAGGATTAAAAGAAAGAAGAGATAATGTTTTCACCTTGAGAAGGTGGCCCAAAGTGCTGCTGAGTTTCTAAAGCAGCACTGCTACACTAGGGATTGCCTCCATTCCCCCTACTGGCTCCAGAGGAGAGAGTGAGTCTCTCTGCTTCATGCTGGTGGTGACTGTAATGGGTTAGGTTGGCTCCCATATATCTCCTGGCTGACTTCTTTATGAACTTCTGGCTAAATTGTCAATTCTAAATTTGTAAAACAGCACTTCCTAGCAGACTAAAATTGGGCCAAATTAAAATGATGATGTATGGGCACTTTTTTTGTTCAGCAGTCATTAAAACTTGCTAAATCTCCTGTATAGTATTAGTAACTGAACTCCTTGGGGTGGTTGCTGTTTAAAACCTTAGAGTCAATGATATAGTAATAATGGTGACACATCATTTCCTGCCCCCCATCCTTTTTAATACAACCAATAGTTATTCATGATTAAGCATCTGCTATATACTACCAGTAGTCACCAATCTGGGGTTACTGGATCCAGGGGTAAGGATCCAGTAACCACTTTAAGAGGTAAGTGGTACTGTTAGTTTTGAGGGACTCTATTTCCAAATCTTCAACTTCCATGTATGCTCTCTTAGAATCCTGATGGTTCATTTTCTATCTTCCCCTTTTCACAGACTAAAAGGCAGATCCCTCCATCAATCCAGTACATAATATGATGCATTGCCTCACAGCATTAAAACCTCCAGGTTTTTAAAGGAAAAAATTAAAAATATTGACTGGGAAAACCTTCTTTATCGCTTAATCAAGGCAACATAAAAGCATGATAAGCCTTCCAATTTCCTGTTTACATGAATATCTATCTGGATAAACACAGAAACTAAAATGGGGATATTATAGTTCTAGTTAGGAAGCTCTGAAATCAGCTATGTAATTAATACAGCCAGAGGGAGTGAGAGTAATTTTCCTTTAATGATATCACCTGTTCCATTCCATATTATTAAAAAATTCATTGCTTTGCAGGAGCCTGGGGAAGCATAGCAAATCATATTCTCAAAAATCATTCTTAACATCTGTCATTGGCTGAAATAAGCCTTTTTTTTTTTTCTGTTAATCCTCACCCGAGGATTCCTTTATTCCATTGATTGTTAGAGAGAGTGGAGGAAGGGAGAAAGCGGGGAGGAGCGGGGGGAAAGAGAGAGAGAGAGAGAGAGAGAGAAAGAGAGAAACATCGATGTGAGAGATACATGGATGGGTCGCCCTTGACCAAGAATTGAACCTGAGCCTGAGACCCTTCTGTGTGTGGGACAACGCTCTAACCACTGAGATCACTAGACAGGGCAACAATAAGCATTCTTTGAATAGCTAAAGCAGTAAAGTCAGTGTCACTGAGTCTTTTCAATGTAACTTTAAGTACAAGTTAAACTAGATAAAATCATGATAAAATTTGTATTTTATGTGATTTCTTATAGATTCATGTAGATTTAACAAGATACAATATTTTTTATCAAATTATAGTATAAAATATTTCTTTCATTTAAACAGTCTTCACTTATAAAATATTTATATTTTCTATATCCCACTAACTATACATACATACACATATATACATACATATGCTGGAATAATGAGTTTTTAAATAGTATACACTTTTAAGAATTACACAATTTGTATTTTAAATATGAACCTTGCATCTTCAGTAAGTTATAAGCTTACCTTTGCCCAGACCGGTTCTATGTAAGTGTGCTCATTTAGAGACAAATATATATATATATATATATATATATATATATATATATATATATATATATATATTTTAAAATATGTTTTTATTGATATCAGAGAGAAACATCAATGATGAGAGAGAATCATTGATGTGCTGCTTTGTGCATGCCCACTACTGGAGATCAAGCCTGCAACCAGGCATGTATCCTTGACCAGAATTGAACCCAGGACCCTTGAGTCTGCAGGCCAATGCTCTATCCACTGAGCCAAAGCAGCTAGGATAGAGACAAATATTTTTATAATTAATAAAAATTAGATTATATCTAAATAATCTTTTTAAAATATATTTTTAATTGATTTTTTACAGAGAGGGAGGGAGAGGGATAGAAAGTTAGAAACACCGATGAGAGAAACATCGATGAGAGAGAAACATCAATCACCTGCCTCCTGCACACTCCCTACTGGGGATGTTCCCGCAACCAAGGTACATGCCCCTGACCGGAATTGAACCTGGGACCCTGGAGTCCGCAGGCTGACGCTTTATCCACTGAGCCAAACTGGTTAGGGCAGATCTAAATAATCTTAACCTCATTGTTTGAATAATCTATATTTAAAATATATATTTATACTTTATACATTCCTCATTATTTTAATTTATATATTCGTCATAAAAGAAATTTAAAAATTATTAAATTTATTGGGGTGACATTGATATTAATAAAATTATGTAAGTTTTAAGTGTATAATTTTGTAATACATCATCTGTATATTGTATTGTATATGCACCACCCAAAGTCAAGTCTCCTTCTGTCACCATTTATCTTTCTTTACCATCTTCTATCTGCCCCCAAACCCCTTTCCCTCTGGTAATCACCATACTGTTGTCTGTTTCTGAGGTTTTTTTGTGGTTTTTTTTTTTACTTAATCCCTTCACTTATTTCACCTTGCCACCCAACATCTCTCTCCTCTGTTCTCTGTATCTTTGAGTCTGTTTCAATTTTGATTATTTTGTTCTCTAGATTCCATATATAAGTGAAATCATATGGTATTTATGTTTCTCTGACTGGCTTATATACTCTTCAGGTCCATCATCAAAATGTATATTGACATATTTATTTGAATTAGAAAAATAAAGAGGCACTTCTATTTTCTGAAAGAATTCCAGATACTGAATGAACTAACTTTCTAGTTATAAGGTATTGATCAAAATAGAGTTAGTTTATGTGGTAAGATAAAAAAAATATAAAAATGTATTGGAAAAAGGTACTAAAGCTAACAATATTTAAATTTCCCCAATCATTTCTGAATATATTAAACAAAGTTCCTCTAAGTGAGGAGAAAAAAGAATAACAAAATCCAAAACCTGATATCATTAGTCCTTTGATAAGTAAGTACTGGTAAAACTTTTTGGTATATATCCCAGAAAATGAAGGTGTGAATGATGCTAATTACTGGGAAACAAATCCTTTATCAAGTTAGGTGACTGAATTTTAGACATTAGAAATATTTGTATTGATAGATAACCATAACTTTGCATGTAATTCTCAAGATGTGTGAAGAACTGAGTAAATCAGTTACGATGAAAACATATTTTATCTTTTTATTTAGGAGAATAAGGTTATCTCAGTGCTAAACAAAAAATAGAAATAGAATTAATGCCAAACTTGCTTTTTTCTAGAAATCTGTGTCAGTAAACTATTGATATATGAACTAATTGAAGAACACTTCAATTCCTTTAACTTCATTTCCAATAACATTTTTCTTTAATAATTACTTATTAAAATGTGTAATGTATTTATGTTGTGGTACTGTGTGGTACTGATAATTATATCATAAATCAATCTATAATTTTAAAAAATCTTATGAGCCTTCTGGTTACTAAATTAAAGAGAAACTTAAATTTCAATTTATATACACATTTTCTTATAAAAATGACAGTTAATAAAAAATACATTCAAACAAGAAATATATACTATGTCGGTACCAAATTCTATAGGCTATGTAGAATGAAAATACGAGTTCAAGGAATAAATATTATGGTATAATTTGTGAGGCAATAAACATTATGATATAACAGTTCATATAATATAAAACTTAGAAGATAATAACAATATTATAGTTGTTGTGAGGATTAAATTAATTTATATAATTTATATAATTAATTAAATTAATTAATTTATATAGTATGTTTTTAGTACAATAATAGGCATTTAGTAAGTGCAATGTAATTGTTATCTATTTTCCTCAAAATAGTTCTGCAAGGTGAACATTATAATTTCTCAATTAAAAATTTTCCCAATAAAAACAGTTAAGGTCAGAAAAGTTAGATAACTTTTCCAAAATCACATAGTAAAAAGCAAAAATAAAAATAAAGAATTAAAAAAAATGCATTTTAAAAAAAGAAAAAAATATTGTTAATTTGGTCTCAGATGTCATTTCAAATTCTGGGTTCTTTCCAACTAAACTACACTGTCTCCATGAACCTGCATTTACCTAGTCAATTTCAAGCAGAAACCAGAAATTCTGCAATTTTATACATAAAATTTAAAGTGCTGGAAAATGCACACTGTGACTAGGTCAATTATAAAACAAAATCCCCAGTTTTAAGACTGATAAACATGTATTTCTGGACACATATGTAATACCCTTTGTAATACTTTAAGCAATAAAAAAAAAAATACTAAAAAAAATACCAAACAAACATGTATTTGAATACTAGAGATGAGCAAATACACAGAAACATATGCTAGCAATGATAATTTGTTTTAACATATAACAAAACTCGGAGCTGACTGTCAAAGTATAGAATTTCAGGAGAAATTCTAGAATCATTTGCAAAAATGTAGAATTATAGGGTTATAATTATAAATTAGTGAGAGCAACAATTAGACAAATGTTTAACATAAGAATAAAAAGTTTTATTTAGCTATTGATATTGTATTAGCATCAGAATAAAATATTTTTAGATGTTCTATCTTTACCTTCAATTTTTGAAACTTTGTGAAACTATTAACTATATAAACACAAAAGGAATGATTAGAAGGAACAAAGAATGTTTTAGGTGAATTTTTTCTCTTCTTATTTTAAATTAAATTTATTGGGGTGACATTGGTTAATAAAATTATATAAGTTTCAAGTGTACAATTCTATGATACAACAGTTGTATAGTACATTGTGTGTTTACTGCTACCCAAAGTCAAATCTTCCACTTTATCCTTTACTACCCTTCTAACCTTCCTTCTCTCTTTTCACTCTCTGAATACTAAACTGAAACTATAGTTCTCTTAACTTCATGAATTGCAAAAGGGAATCAGCTATAGAAAATATCTAACAAAGTTCTGAACTAATTATGGAACCTCTGTACAATGTTTTTGTTTACTTTGTTAGTACATTATTCCCCAGAAGTCAAGGAAGTAGCAAAAGAAAGGCAACACATAATTTTAATGTTGAACTGCTCAAAAGTCTCAAACATCTAATTCCATCCTTCTTTCCTTAAAACTGTACATATGAGGACTTTATTAAAAATGTTTGCTTACTCCTAGTTCCCCACGTTGTAGGGAAATAATGTAGCAGGGATCATCTTCATGTGGGTGGGAAAGATCTTACCTTTCAGGAGCAACTGAGGTTAATAAAAGGTTACTCTAACTTCCAAATGTGATTTTTTTGGGGGGAAGGGGGGGGGGAAGGAAGTTATGTACTCAGTACTTCAAACTGAAAGAATGAATTCACTTTTTGTAGTGAAGAGCAAATTGTAAGGTAAAACACTGTAAACCTGGAACTATGAGTGTCTTTTTTTATAGTATTTTGCCTAAAAGGACAAAATCTTCTGTAACTCTGCTAACACAAGTAATCAAAGTTAACATTAGGTAAAAAAGAAAAACACAGCAGTGTTTTGCATTCATTAACACTATTTTACTAATAAAAAACATCCAAACTAAATATGTTATATAATGTATAAGTTAGCATGACAAATATTTGATAGCAAGCATACCTAAATACCTTATTTATGCATGTTAAACACAACCAAGTTAAATGCAGACTACCCACTCTTAGGCTACAGGCACCATAAATCATCAAATATTCCATTATTAATTTGGAATGCACCTTTAATAACAGCACAAGATTTACTCTGTGTTTCATATAACTGACTGACAAATATGAGTGTTAATGTTTATATTATAGAAGACAATCTGTTTTGACACATTACTATGAAACATACTCATCTTCCATAATTAAGGGTAATTTATAAGTATATATGGAATAGTTCTAAAATGCACTGCAAAGAAAAGAAAGCTATATATGTCAAATCAAAAAAGATAAGGAAGAATAAAAATTTAATTAAAACTAGATGATAGAAATATTTAATTTATGGTTCAATATACAAAATACAATTATAATACTATTAAATATATTGAGAAAATTCTATATAATAAAGAGGTAATATACAAATTGACCATCACTCCAACACACAAGATGGCTGCCCTCATGTAGTCAAAGTAGGCCGCTCCCATGTGGCCACAAGATGGCCTGCAGGGGAGGGCCATTGGGGGTGACCAGGCCTGCAGGGGAGGGCTGTTGGGGGCAGACCAGGCAGAGGGCAATTGGGGGGGACAGGGCCAACAGGGGAGGGCAGTTGGGAGGGACCGGGCCAGCAGGGGAGGGCAGTTGGGGGAGACCAAGCTGGCAGGGGAGGGCAGTTGGGGGCAACTGGGCCAGCAGGGGAGCAGTTAGGCATCGATCAGGCTGGCAGGGGAGTGGTTAGGGGGTGATCAGGCTGGCAGGAAGAACTGGTTAGGGGCAATCAGGCAGGCAGGCAGGCGAGCGGTTGAGAGCCAGCAGTTCTGGATTGTGAGAGGAATGTCTGACTGCCTGTTTCGGCCCAATTCCTGTAGAATCGGGTCTAAACGGGCAGTCGGACATCCCTCAAGGGGTCCCAGGTTGGAGAGGGTGCAGGCTGGGTTGAGGGATACTCCCCTGCACAGTGCACTAATTTCGTGCACCGGGCCTCTAGTTATTTATTAATTTGAAATTCATTTTTGAAGTTTACATTCTAAGAGTTCCAGCTAACTTACATGACAAAATTTAAGTGCCTGGAATTATCATATATAAGATCTGGATTTAAGTTTTACACTTACTTTTTTGCTTCTTAAATATGATTTAAATTCATTATAGAGGCATAACCTTAAGTTTCAGGGAATTTGTATTTTTAGTCAGCTAGAAGCATATAATTTAACTTCATTTTGACCTTTTTCACTAACAGAAATCACAAGAAAAATTTGTGATTCTCTTGTTTGCTGTGACATATTCATTCAACTCATCAATATTAATGATTATCATCTGGTCTACAGCTAACCCATGATATTTGCTTATTTTGTCCTCTTCTGCTTTCTGGCTTATGGGCAATTCAATGCTGATCCTGGTAAATAATAATGAAACTCAAAATAGTTAGATGTGCATTTCTATAACCTTGTTAAAAAATCTGACAGAAGTTTAAATAATTATTTAAATTAGTTTGAATAATTATTCAACACTTTTTTTATTATCTGTAGATTACTTGACATTCAAAATCTGCTCTATCCTATGAATCTGTAAATTTACAACTATATTTAAAGAATACAAACTTTCATCTTTTTATATAGTACCCCATATGCCTAGGTACTTACACATGTAAGGAGGGCAAGATAAAAGAGAAGGAAAAAGACTAAATTCACGACTCACAAATGCAAAAACCAGTGACACAAAGACCTTGTTCAAAGACTGTAGTATGAAAGGAACCAGCAAGAAAGTACCTGTACATCCTGCTTCATCTGCCTGAGCTTCAGGCCCCAGGATTTCTTGTCCTTCCTTTCCTGCTAAAATCAAAGAGCAAAAGATTAAAATACATCAACATGTCACAAACACTTTAACTTATAGATATCTGAAAAGAAAATTTATAGATTATGTTTAAATTTGGATTTTTCCTTTTATAAATATAGTAATTTGTTGTTGAAAAGTAAAGCTTTTAAGAGATCCTTTTTTCTTTTTTTTTTTCTTTTAACAGATGCATCGTTTCCATTGTGTAAATGTACTGTAGTGTTTTTATCAACTCATCTACTGATGGGCACTTGGGCTGTTTCTAGATCTTAGCCATTGTAAATAATGCTGCTATGAACATAAGGGTGCATATTTTCTTTGATTGGTGTTTCAGGCTTCTTAGGATTATTACTAAAAGTGGGATGCTTGGTCAAATGGCAGTTCCATTTTTAAGTTTTTGAGGAAACTCCATACTGTTTTCCATAGTGGTTGTAAGCAGTCTGCACTTCCACCAGCAGTGTACTTTTTCTCCACATCCTTGCCAGCACTTGTTGTTTGTTGATTTATTGATGGTAGCCATTCCAGAAGATGTGAGCTGGTTTTAATTTGTATCTATCTGATGATAATTAATGACATTGAGCATTTTTTCATGTCTCTTGTTCATTTGTATTTCCTCTTTGGAGAAGTGTCTACTTAGGCTCTCTGCACATTTTTTAATTGGATTGTTTGTCTTTCTTTTGTTGAGTTGTATGAGTACTTTATATATTTTACAATATAATCCTTTTACCCTTTGAGATAACATAGAGAGACCTAGAGAGTATTATGCTAAGCAAAATAAGCCGGTCAGAGAAATACAAATATCACATGATCTCATGTATATTTGAAATCTCATGAACAAAAAAAACTGACAAACAAAATAGATCCAGAGACATGGAAACATGCAACAGACCAATGTTTCTCAGAGGGAAGGGCAGGGGAGATTAACCAAAGAACTTATATGCATATATGCATAACCCATGGACACAGACAATAGTGCAGTGAAGGCCTGGGGATGGGCTGGGAGTGGGGAGGAGAGGGTCAATAGGGGGAGGGAGGGGACATCTGCAATACTTTCAACAATAAAGATAAATTTTAAAAAAGAAATATCTGGGGAAAAGGGAGGGAAGTAAAGCTTAGAGAAAAAATTAAACTTTAGAAGAAATTAAGCAGATAGTTTTATCAAACACAAAAAAAAATTAGAAAAGCAAAATTAGTGATTTATATATAATTCTGAAATTATAAATATATTAGAATTGTAAGCATAGTGGGGTATTAGTATTGTTTGTTGTTGTTGTTAATTCTCACCCCAGGATATTTTTTCATTGATTTTTAGAGAGTGGAAGGGTGGTGGAGAGACAGAAAGAGAGAAACACTGATGTGAGAGAGACACATCAATTGGTTGCCTCCACACGCACCCTGACCTGGGGCTGTGAATTGAGCCTGCAACTGAGGTATGTGTCCTTGACTGGAATCGAACCTGAGACCCTTCAATCTGTGGGCTGATGCTCTATCCACTGAGCCAAACTGGTTAAGGCAGATATTAGTATTTTTTTTAGAAGAGAGCTCCACTTATCATTTCTTTCCCAAAATATAGATTTCTATGTTCTAGGCACTCTTCAGATATTCTATAAACTTATTTCCTTTAATTTTCATAACTACCTATTTTATAAGTTAAAAAACACACAAAACTTAAGTCTCAAGGAGGTTAAATAACTGCCCAAGGACATGAAACTTTAGGTGATAGAAGTAGAATTTAAATGAAGGTCTGAATGGCTGCGAAACCTCCTTTTACTACACCCTTGCTTGTCTAACTAGAGTATTAGACAACTAGAAGAAGTTGGGCCCAAATTTCATTCTGCCCAGAATAAAGACCGAAGGCACTATGCCTTTCTTTTATTCTATTCATTATTCTAACTATGGACTAATAGTAGTAAATAATAACAGGGGTACTGATAAATATTTCTAGGTGTCAATTATGCTCCTCTGCCACCTATATGTTTACTTGGTTAGTGCTACCTAAACAAACCACGTAGGCTGATTCTAGTCTTTTACACAGAATAAGATCAGAGAGAGTCAATATATGCATTATTTGGGCAAGCAAAAAGTATGTTTTATATATTCGGGTACATTTTATTTATTATGATTTATTAAGAACATGTACAGATAAGAAAGACATGAAGGAGTTAAAAACTGCTTTTTAAAAAAAATAAGTAGCAGAGTATATGTCATAATTATTAGAATATTTATAAAGTCATACTTGAAACATTATGTACTCATCTGTACCCCAACCAAATCCCACTAAATATGTTAGTCAAAACCTTTATTTAGATTTCCCTAAGTTTGATAATTGAATGGAGAAACAGAACATTAATCAAGTAAAATCTTTGCTCACATAAAAGCAAATATTTACTCATTAACTTAAAAAATATTTTATTGAATTTTAGAGAGAGAGGAAGGGAGGGAGGGGGAGGACAGCAATTTGTTGTTCCACTTATTTATGCATTCATTGGTTGATTCTTGTACTAGTATGTGCCCTGATGGGGGATCGAACCCACAACCTTGGCATATTAGTACTTAAAGATGATCACTGTGTGAAAAAAATAGTTAAAACATGTGCAAGCCTCTTTAGATTAGCATTTAAAAACACTATATAAAGTATATAATAATGATATTAACTTACGCTGAAGAATTCTCATTTTATACTTGCCATAAGCAAAATGACAATATAAAAATCCCTTGTAAAGTGTTTCTAATACTGATAGATAAGTACCAGTGTTTGCTAAGTGTCTGAAAATCTCTAATACCCTTTTCCCTCCTCCCAAAGCATCTACTAAAATGAAAATAGTAAATAGTATAATATTGGGGTAATTATATGATAGTAATATATTATTATTATATATCTATGCCCTCTGTTTTTCCTTAAATAAAAATCAGAACCATCAGAATTGCTTGTTAAGGTGGAAGATAACACTGATATTTAAAATAACATTTTGGAAATTACTATTTTTTTTTTACTTACAGTTATATTATAGCTCATTTAAACACTCCCTGCAATACAATTATTTATTACTTCTTCATTCCTTCATTTCTCCTTGGAATAAAATAATCTAGGCTCCTTCCTTAGATGAGCATTTAACATAGTTCAGAATGTGGTCCCAGACTTATTTACCACAACTTAAAAACTGGAAGTCTCCATTCTTCCCTCATTATTGGGGCTAGAATTTTGGTTCAACAACTAAAAATATATTGATTAATGAAAACAGAAAGATCCTAATGCTCACCTGTAATGTGAACATATTTCTCTCTCTGCTGAGTGCTATTAAGAGATAGCACTCAGATGGAACAGGCTCTTTCCTGCTCCATCCATGACTAGCACGAAGATATTCTGGAACAGAGGTTGTTCTAAATATTTTTCAAGTAGCATTCTCCCTGATGTGCTTTGTTCTTCTATTTTAAGAAATCTAAGAGAAGAGTGTGGTGTTGGCCAGAGGGAAGAGGGGCAGGAGCTGGGTGGAGGGGCTAGGTGGGGGTTGGGGGTGAGGAGGTGATAGGTACATCTGTACTAGTATTATCAATAAAAAAATAAGTTAAAAAAAGCTATACCGCCTGGCCAGTATGGCTCAATGGTTGAGCACAGACCTATGAACCAGGAGGTCACAGTTCGATTCCCAGACAGGGCATATGCCCGGGTTGCAGGCTCCATTCCCAGTGTGGGACATGCAAGAGGCAGCCAATCAGTGATTCTCTCTCATCATTGATGTTTCTATCTCTCTCCCTCTCTATTCCTCTCTGAAATCAATAAAACATATTAAAAAAAAAAGAAATCTAAGAGAAGAAAAGTAGTGTATTATACTTGTACATAAGATTTTCTCTCCTGTAAGACTTAATACATTATGAATGACTAACATGCAATCTAGAAAGGACAACTCGGATGCTCCTAGGTTTTGCTTTTAGTCTAAATTCCAAAGCAAATATATAGATGAGAAAAACTCCTGTTTTTTCAAATAATGGCAAAATATAACTGAAAAAGAAGTCATGAAATTCTACTCAGAATTATAGCTGTAAAAGATCAATCTCCAAGAAATTGTGGAAAGTGAAAAAAAGCCAATCCAAAAACAAATGTTATATATTGTATTATTCCATTTAAATAATATACTTGAAAGGACAAAATTATAAAACTGGAGAACAGATTAGTGGTTTTCAGGGGTTAGGAAAGTGTCAGAGGGGAGGGTGGGTGCATAAAAGGCAACTAGGGAGCCCGCGGTGATGGAATTGCCCTATATCTTGCCTGCATCAATGTTAATATTCTGGTTGTGATACTGTAGTATAGTTTTGCAAGATGTTAGTTACCATTGGGGGAAATTAGGTAAAAGGTACATAGTATATCTGTATTACATGTGAATCTAAAACTACTTTTGAATTATTTGTGAATCTATAATTATATCAAAAGTAAAAGTTTAATTTAAAAAGTCAAGAGAAAATATCACAAATTTAGGTAAAAAGAGGTAGCGCTTGTTCATTCTGCATTAAGATGGAAGTCCTAGTAGGTAAAAACAAAGATGTCAAATGCAATTAATTTTAGTTAAAAATCCAAAAGACTTATATTCAATGGCAGAATAGATCTGCCAAAAATACAAGACTGATTACTCAGTTTAGCACATGTACTAAATTCTAAAACTTGCATTTTTGAAATTCATACCAATGTGTTTCTAACCATTTCTAACCATGTGTTTGCGGGAATATTTTACAGCAATCTCTAATAAGGCAAAGTGGCTAACTGAATCAGATTTTCTTTTCCTGCTTTCATCTCTTCCTCTACAACACACATACACACATGCCATACATATTTGTACCTGCCTTTCCTCAAGTTGTTCCCTCTGTTTAGGATCCATTACCCTTTCCATCTAAATAACTCTACTCATCTAGTTCTTTAAAGGTCAGTTCCTATTTCTCTCATTTTGTGTCTTCTTTGACCCTGCTCTCTGCTCTTCCCACCCTACTGTCCCTGCTATAGAAATACGATACAAAAACAAAATACTTAAAAATTTCTAAAATTTAATAAAATATGCAAATCAATATATTCAAGAAGTAAACTGAATCTCAAGCAGAATAAAGCCTCCAAATTCCAGACTGAAACCATCAATCAAACTCTGAAAACTAAAGTAAAAAAATCCTGAGAAGAGCCAGAGAACATAATACATAAATATGAAGGGACAATGATTCAAAAAGATAGCAGACCCAGACAACAGTATAGTATTGGCCTGAGGGAAGAGGGGGAGAGGGCTGGGTGGAGATGGACAAAGAGGGGGTTAATGGGGACATCTGTAATAGTGTAAACAAACAAACAAAACAGTCCTGGCAGGGTGGCTCAGTTGGTTGGAGCATCATCCCATACACCAAAAGGCTGTGGGTTTGATTCCCAGTCAGAGCACATACCTAGCTTAAGGGTTTGATTCCCTGGTTGGGGTGCTTTTGGGTATGGGATAGAAAGAGGGAAAATTATATTAGAGGGATACTTGAAATGTCAGAAATGAAAGACAACAAGAGAAATTATATAACCCATGTGACAAGTACAACATAAAGTAGAGAGGGTAATGAGACTCATATAGGTTTCTATATTTCACCTGGAGTGGTAAAAATATTAGTTCTAAGTAGAATGAAAATTTAAGTAAGTATTCACATTCTAATCCTTATAAAAACTACTAAAAAATCTATATAAAGAGATAAAGTATAAAGTGAAATAAAAATAGAATACTAAAACATATTCAAATGATCCAAAATAGGACGGGAAAGGAGAAATAGAAGAACAACAAAGCAGAGAGAACAAACAGAAAACAAATACTATATAATGGCAAATGTAACTGCAAACATCAACAGTTACATTAAATGTAAATAGTCTAAAAATCCAATTAGGTACAGAAATTTTAGAATAGATTTCAAAAACCAAGTTCCATATAGAGTTATTTCATATCTAATAATATGGGTAGGTTAAAAGTAAAAGGATGTAAAAAATATACCAATGAAACACTAATTGAAAGAAAGGCAGGGTAATTATCCTATATAATAGAAGGCTAATACACAAATAAATAGACCAAATGGCGGAACTGAACAACTTAACAACCAGTTGCTATGACGTATGCTGACCACCAGGGGGCACGCGTGGAATATGGCAGGAGTCAGCCACGGTGGGATAGTGGAGCAGGTGAGTAGGGGCACCAGACCAAGTTGGGGCACCTGTCACTGTCAGGAGCGAGCCTCTGGTGGTTACTAAAAATTCTTTGCTCCTGCATGTCACCATCCCACTTGGTGCTTGCATCTGCTGCCAACGCTGGCCTCACTTGCACCTGCTGCCAGCGCCTGGTGCCAGCCCCGATCACTCGGCACCATCAGTGGGTGTGAGCAGCAGCTGCCAGCCCCAATCATCTCTCAGGGCTTCTCCACCTTGCCCTGCTCCTGAGGGGCGATTGGGGCCGGCAGCTGCCTCTCGCACCTGCTGACGGCGACAGCCCCGCTTTCACCCACTGCCAGTGCTGGCCCCGCTTGCACCGGCAGCCAGTGCCAGAGCAGCCACTTGCATCTACTGCCAGTGCCTGGCACTGGTCCTGATCCCTTGGCGCCTTCAGTGAGAGCAGCAGCTGCCAGCCCCAATCACCCTTCAGGGCTTCTCCACCTCCCCCTGCTCCTGAGGGGCAATTGGGGCCAGCAGCCACCTCTTGCACCCGCTGCCAGCGTAAGCCCTGCTTGCAACCGCTGCTGGCACTGGAGCTGCCACTTGCACCCACTGATGGTGCCAGCCCCACTTGTACCACTGCTGGTGCTGGCCCCAATCACCCTGCACCTTCAGCAGGTGCAAGTGGGGCCGGTGCTGTCAGCGCATGGAAGCAGCAGTGGTGGGAGTGGGGCTGCTGGAAGACTGGAAACTGGAGGCCATGGTGTGAGGGGCCAGGTGGGGGCACAGAGGATGGCCAAGACCCACCCTTGTGCCCACGGCAGCCTCGCAGCCCACAGTTCCTTTCAAGGTGCATGAATTTGTGCACTGGGCCCCTAGTTTTAATATAAAAGTAGACTTTGGAGGTAAGAAAATTACCAAAGATATGGAGAAACATTACATACTGATAAAGGCCAATTCACCAAGAAGACATAATCTTAAGTGTGTATGCATCTAGTAACAGAGCTTCAAAATAAATAACTGACAGAACAGAGTGTAGAGGCAAATCCATGATTATAATGGGAGACATCAATACAAATTAATGACAACTTAAAAAATTTAAAATAATGGTATCATATAAAGTATGTTCTCTCACTATAATGAATTTAAAGTAGATATCAATAGCATAAAGATAAGAAAATCTCCACTATGGAAATTAACACACTTCTAAAGAACCCCTGGGCCCAAGGGAAAATGAAAAACAACAGATCAAAATTTGTAGGAGGTACCAAAAGCAGTGCTTAAAGGGTAATTTATAGTATTAAACTAGAGGCCTGGTGCATGAAATTCATGCACTGGGGTGGGAGGGGGGTCCCTCAGCCTGGCCTGCATCCTCTTGCAGTCCAGGATCCCTCTCATACTCTGGGACCCCTCACTTCTTACCGCCCGCCTGCTTGCTGCTCCTTACCACTCAGCTGGCTGTTCCTTAGTGCTGCCATGGAGGCGGGAGAGGTTCCCTCCACCAGCCGTAAGCCCAGCTTCTGGCTGAGTGGTGCTTCCCCTATGGGAGCATCCTCACCACCAGGGGAAGCTTCTGCATTAAGCGTCTGCCCCTGGTGGTCAGTGTGCATCATAGCAACTGGTTGTTCCACGGTTTGGTAGATTTGCATATTAGGGTTTTATTATATAGGATGCTTAAGGTATAAAAGAAAGTCTCAAATCAAAATTCTAGCATCTGTGTTAAAACATAAAAAAAGAGCAAATCTGCCCTAGCTGGTTTGGCTTGGTGGATACAGCCTGTGGACTGAAGGTTCCTGGGTTTGATTATGGTTAAGGGCACATGCCCAGGTTGTGGGCTTGATTCCCAGTACGAGGGCGTGCAGGAGGCAGCTGATCAACAATTCTCTTATCATTGATGTTTCTATTTCTCTTTCCCTCCCTTCCTCTCTGAAATCAATACAAATACATATATTTTTAAAGAAGAGCAAAAGAAACCCAGCACAAAGAGAAGGAAGTAATAAAGAGCAGAAAACAATAAAATTAAAAACAAAACAGAGAAAAAAAAATGAAACAAAAAAGCTGATTCTTTGAAGAGATCAATAAAATTGACAAATCTGCAGCAAGACTAACAAAAAAGAGGGATGCCACAATTTACTAATATTAGAAATGAAAAGAGAATACCACTACAAAGCCAGCAGATATTAAAAAATAATACAGGAGCTACTATGAGTTCAAGTAGTAAACATTATAATATGCATTTCTGACTCTTAAAGAAGAGTTTATTCATATTTTAAAAAATGACTGATAGTAAGTATTAAATGACAGATAGTAAGTTTGCCCTCCACCTGAAGTCAACTCGTCTTCCATCATCATATATTTGATATCCTTTACTACCACCCTATATATAGATCATGTATCATAGAAATGAGCACTTGAAACCTATATAATCTCATTAACCAATGCCATTCCAATAAATTTAAAAAGAAAACAATAAATAGAAAAAAAGTCAATGTTTTCAATGTGTCAGATATTACATTGTTTGTAGCTACTTACACTTAAAATGAAAAATTCTATATGCCCACTAAGCAACCTGTGAGTCAGTACATAATCAGTTTACAAAATATAAATCAGGAGGTTTAATAACAGTACCTCTTAGGATAGGTTGTGAGAATTAAATTAATAGCGTATATCCTTAACAGTATACCAGGCACATAGTAAGTACTATGTAATTGTTAGCGATTTTCCTAAAAGCAGACTTGTAAGGTTCACATCTTTACACACATAAATTTGAAAACTTCTAAATGGATCAATACCTCAAAACTAGAAGCTACTAAAACTTATCCAAGATAAAATGGCTATCGTAATTATTCCTATAACTATTTTAAAGACTGAATTTGTAGTTTAAAACCTTCCCTTAAGCCCAAACCAGACAAAACTCCAGACCTAGACACTTAAAGAAGAAATAGCACTAAATATAAAGGATCTTTTCAAGAAAATAAAAAAGAAAGGAACTCTTTTCAATTCAATTTATGAGGTGAGGATTACCTTTATACCAAAGACATATAACAATAGTACAAAAAGGAGAGAAAATTATAGACCAGTGGTTCTCAACCTGTGGGTCGCGACCCCTTTGGGGGTTGAACGACCCTTTCACAGGGGTCGCCCTAAGACCATTGGAAAACACATATATAATTACATATTGTTTTTGTGATTAATCACTATGCTTTAATTATGTTCAATTTGTAACAATGAAATTGGGGCTCACCACAACATGAGGAACTGTATTAAAGGGTCGCGACATTAGGAAGGTTGAGAACCACTGTTATAGACCAATCTCTCATGAACACTGATTCAAAAATCTTCAACCATATATTACATTACCAAGTCAATTTCAGCAATATATGAAAAAAAAGACTAAGTGGGGCTTTCTACTAGGGAACCCAAAGGTGGTTCAATATTTGGAAAACGCATTTTACTGTATTAACAGGCTAAAGAAGCACAAACACATGATCATATCAAGCGAGGAGAAAAAGCATTTAAATTTGAAAACATTTCAGCATCTGTTCAGGATGAAAACTCTCAGCAAACTAGGAATCAAAATTTAGTTTGATAAGAGGAAACTAAACAAATCTATAGCTAACATTATTCTTAAAGGTAAAAAGCTGAATACTTACCCTCTAAAATGGGAAAAAAGGAAAATCTCCACCCTCACCACTCCTGACAACTTGTAATAAATCAATAAAAATATAAGATATACAAATTAGAAAGAAAGAAATCAAGCTGTCTGTATTTGAGAAGATTATCTACATAGAATTCCCAAGGAAATCTACAAAAAAATTCGTAGAACTACCAAATTCACAGGATTCAAGGTCAACACATAAAAATCAGTCATATTGCTTACTATTTAACAACAATGAACAAATGGAAAAAAACAAACAAATGGAAACTAATTAAAAATAAAATATTTCCAACAGTTTCTCCTTCCAAAAAATGAATACATAGGTATAAATCTCACAAAACATGTTCATTATCTTTATTTTGAAAGAGAAAGCACTGAACAAAAAAGACATATGGCAGTATAAAAAAAAAATCAACATACAAAAATAAGCCACATTTTTACACACTAATGAACCACCTGAAAGAGAAATAAACGTCTCATTTACAAGAGCATTAACAACAAAAAAAATACACAGGATAAATTTAACAAGGAGGTTAAAGATTTGTACATTAAGAACTATAAGACACTGATGAAAGAAACTGAAGAAGAGACAAATATATATAAAGATATCCTGTGTTCACGATATTTGGAAGAATTCATATTGTTAAAATGTCTATACTACTCATAGACATTTATAGATTCAATGCAATCCCTATCAAAATCCCAAATGTATATTTTTTACAGAAATAGGAAAAACCTTAAATTTATATGGCATCACAAAAAACCCTGAACAGCCAAAGCAATCTTAAGAGGTAAGAACAATGCAGGATATATCACACTTCCTGATTTCAAACTGTACCACATGACTATAGTAATCAAAACAGTATGTTACTGGCATAAAAACAGACACATAGGCCAATAATAGAAAAGAAGGAGAGCCCAGAAGTAAATTCCTGCATATAGTGATCAACTAATATTTGACAGAGGAGCAAGAATTCTCAAGGGGGAAAAATACAGTCTCTTCAATAAATGGTGTTGGAAAACTGGACATTCACATGCAAAAGAATAAAATTGGACTCCTATCACACAACTCACAACAATTAACTTGAAATGGACTGTAGATTTTAATATAGTGTGAAACAATAAAAATCCTAGAAGAAAATATGGGAAAAAGTACCTTGACACTGGTCTCAGCATTGTTGTGTGTGTTTTTATGGCAACAAATGCACAGGCAACAAAATAAAAATAAAAAATGGGACTATAAACTACAAAGCTTCTTTCTCTACAGCAAAAGAAATAATCAACAAAATAAAAAGGCAACCTATGGAATGGAAGAAAATGTCTGAAAACCATAGATATGAAAAGGAGTAAATATTCAAAATATATAAGGAACTCATACAACTGGAAAGCAAAAAAGCAAATAATCCATTTAAAAATGGCCAAAGGACATGAATAGACATTTTTCCAAAGAAGATATACAAATGGTCCACACATAAATGAAAAGGTGTGTTCAATATTACTTCTCATTAGAAAAATGCAAATCAAAACCACATTGAAATATCACCTCATATCTGTCAGAATGGCTATTATTAAAAAGACAAGAGCTTACAAATGCTGGTGAAGATGTGGAGAAAAGGGAACTCTCATGCACTGTTGGTGAGATTGCAAATTGGTGCAGCCACTATGAAAAACAGTGTGGAAGTTCCTAAAAAAATTAAAAATAGAACTATCACTTTAGTTAGTTCTTCCCCTCTTCCCATGTATATGTTTATTATTTATATCAATATGGATACACGGATATAAATGTCTAATCACTATACTGTATACCTAAAATTAATACATTGTCAACTGTAATTAAAAAATAAAATTAAAAAATTAGCACTACCATATGATCCAGCAATCATACTTCTGGATACATATCTGAAGGAAAAGAAATGACTATATGAATTATTTGCACTTCCCTGTTTATTGAAGAATTATTCACAATAGCCAAGACATACAAACAACCGAAGTGTCCATCCTATATAATAAAAGCCTAATATGCTAAGTATCTGGTTGTCTAATCAGCTGTTCCACCAAAGTGTAATATGCTAATGATATGCTAAGGCTGCTCAACCACTCACTATGATGTGCACTGACCACCAGGGGACAGACGCTCTGACCGGTAGGTTAGTTTGCTGCTGGGGTCTGGCCGATCGGGACTGAGCGAAATGGGTCGGACACACCCTAGAGCCCTCCTGCAGTCCCTCCCTCACTGGCCAACCTCCCATATCCCTCCCTGGCCCTAATCGTGCACCCTTGGCCTGGCCTGCGCCCTCTTGCAATCTGGGACCCCTCAGAGGATGTCGTAGAGGCGGTTTTGGCCCAATCCCGCAGGCGGCTGAGAGACTCCACTGGTGCATGAAATCGTGCACAGGGCCTCTAGTCAGTGATAAATGGATAAAGAAAATGGGATATATATATATATATATATATATATATATATATATATATTCCACTTACCAAAAGGAAGCAAATCCTGCAATTTGCAATAACATGGATGAACCCTGAAGGCATTATGCTAGGTAAAATAAGTCAGACAGAGAAAGATAAATAATATATCACCTCCTTATATACAAAATCTTAAAAAACTTAACTCATAGAAACAAAACATAGATTGTTGGTTGCCAGGTGCTGGAGGGTGTGTGTGGGAAAAATGGCAATCAAAGGGTACAAACTTCCAGTTATAAGATGAATAAATTCTAGGAACCTAATGTACAGTAGTTAACAATACTATATTGTATACTTGGAAGTCCTAAGAGAGTAGATTTTAAATAATCTCACTACACACAAAAAAATGGTAACTATGTGAGGCAATGAATGTGCTAATTAACCTTACATTAATAATAATTTCGCCGAAACCGGTTTGGCTCAGTGGATAGAGCGTCAGCCTGCGGACTGAGAGGTCCTGGGTTCGATTCCGGTCAAGGGCATGTACCTGGGTTGCGGGCACATCCCCGGTGGGGGGTGTGCAAGAGGCAGCTGATCGATGTTTCTCTCTCATCGATGTTTCTAACTCTATCTCTCTCCCTTCCTCTCTGTGAAAAATCAATAAAATATATTTTAAAAAAAATAATAATAATTTCATCATATAAACATACATTAAATCACATTGTATATATTAAACGTACACAATGTTACATGTCAAATATATCTCAATAAAACTAGAAAAAATAAAATAGTTTTTCTCATAAGCACAAAAAACCCTAAAGAAGATCTAAATAAATAGAGAGACATACCACATTAATTAATTGGACAACTCCTAAACATTATAAAGATGTAATTAATTTCAAATTGATGTATAGATTTAAAATATTGAAATAAAGATCCCAGCAGGATTTTTATATAGATAAGATTATTCTAAAATTTACATGGAAAGGCAAAGGAACTACAATAGTCAAAACAATTTTTAAAAAGAAAATGTTGAAGGAATAACATTACTTAATTTTAAGAATTACTATTAAGTTACAGTAATAAGATATGATACTGGCAAAAGGACAGACACACAGATAAATAGAACAGAGTCCATAAATATATCCCCACAAATTTCTAATAGAGGTATAAAGGCAATTCAATAGAGAAAGTGATAGACTTTCAACAGTGTGGAAATAATTGGACATCCATATTAAAAAAAATGAACCTCACCTCAATCTTCTTCTATGTTATAAAAAAAAAAATCTCAAAATAAATCATAGATCTAAATAAAAAAGAGAAAGATATAAAGGAGAAAATTCTGGTGATCTAGGGTTAAGTAAAGAGTTCCTGAACACGACACCAAAAGCATAATAAAAAAAAGAAAAAATTGGTAAAATGGACCTAATCAAAATCTAAAAGTTTTTCTCTGTGAAAAACTAGGATAAGAATAAAAAGGCAAATTACAGACTGGGAGAAATTATTTACTACAACTATAAGGAATGCTGAAAACAACAATAAAATGAAAGTAAAATAAATAACCTGATTAGAATATGAACAAAAGGTATGAACAGACATTTCACTGAAGAAGATATACAGATGGCAAATAAACACATTAAAAAATGTTCAAATTTACCAGTCATTAGGGAAATGCAAGTGAAAACAACACCTAGTCTAAAAAATACCTATTAGAATGGCTGAAGTAAAAACCAACTGGTAAAATCAAACGTTGTGAGGATGTGGAAAAAGTGGATCTTTCATACATTACTTGTGGTATGATATTGCCACCCTAGAAAACAGTTTTGTATTTTCTTAAAACATTATACACTTAACATATTACTTAACACTACTACTTCTATGTATTTACTCTAGGGAAATGAAAACCATGTTTAAAAAACCCCCACATATACACAAATGTTAATAGCAGTTCTATTTATAATCTCCATAAATAACCCACATGTCTTTCAGTGGACAAGTAGCTAAGTAAACTGTGATGTATCCATAAAATGGAATAATAATCATAAAGAGTCAAACAACTGATGCAACATCTTGAATAAATCTCAAAGACATGCTGTGTGAAAGAAGTCAGATACAAATGTTTCATATTATGATTTTGTTCATATGACATTCTGAAAAAGACAAGCTATAGTGACAGAGACTAGATCATGGGTACCAGGGTTTGTGGTGGGATGTGACTAAAAAGGGGTAGCATGTAGGGTCCTCGGTACTACAATGAAAAGGATGTGAAATCTGCCAACAACCAAATGAACAAGGAAATAGATCCTCTCCTACAATCTCCAGAAAGAAATGACACTGTCAACATTTAGACTTTTGTCCAGTGAGATTTGTGAAGAACTTATGAACTACACGGACTGTATGATAATAAATGTGTTGTTTAAGCTATTAACTGTTGTAGTAATTTGTTATGGCAGCAACAGAAAGCCAATAGAGTGGTTAAATAAGTTTAGGGAGAAAAATGAGAACAACTGCCATTTCCTGGTTAACTAATAAGTGTTCAATATTGTTTCATTTTTGCTGTCCTAGTTTTATCAGACATTATACTAGTAAATATGAAAGCCCATTACTGGATCCTATCCTTGCTGGAGACCACAGAAAATTCATAAGGAATACAGGACTTGGTAAACGCTCTGAAGATGTTTACAATCTAAAGGGATATATAAGGAATTTGAGGCTTTTAAATTTAAAATATAAAAATGACACATAAACAGCCCTGGCCAGGTCGCTCAGTTGGTTGGAGTATTGTCCAGTACACTAAAAGGTTGCAGGTTTGATTCCAGGTCAGGGCACATACTTAGGATATGGATTTGATCTCTAGTCAGGGCACAGCAGGGAGGCAACCAATTGATGTTTCTTTCTCTCTAAAATCAATAAACACTATTCCAACAAACTGGACAACCTAGGAGAAACTGACATATTCCTAGAAAAATGCAATCATCCAAAACTCAATCAGGAAGAATGAAAAAATCTGAATAGGCCCATAACTATGGAGGAAATTGAAGTAATAATAATAATAATAATAATAATAATAAAACTTCCAGCAACTAAAAGCCCTGGGCTAGATGGCTTCACAGGGGAGTTTTACCACACATTCAAAGAAGAACTAAACCTACCTTCCTCAAGACTATTCCAAAAAATTCAAGAGGAAGGAATCCAAACTCTTTCTATGAAGCCAGCATTACCTTAATCCAAAAACCAGATAAAGACACTACATAGAAAGAGAATAACAGGCCAATATCCCTGATGAACACAGATGCTAAAATCCTCAACAAAATTCTGGAAAATAGGAACCAGCATTGCATTAGAAAGATCACACAACACGACCAAGTGGGATTTATTTCAGGGATGCAAGGCTGCATATCAATAAACACTAGAGGCCCGGTGCACAAAAATTTGTGCACTTGGGGGGGAGTCCTCAGCCCGGCCTGTGCCCTCTCACAGTCTGGGACCCCTGGGGGGGATGACCACCTGCTGGCTTGGGCCCGCTCCCTGGAGGATTGGGCCTAAGCTGGCACTCAGACATCTCTCTGGCAGCCCAGGAGCCCATGCGGGATGTCCACTTGCCAGCGGGGAACAGGCCTAAGCTGCAGTCAGACATCCTTAGCACTGCTGAGGAGGTGGAAGAGGTTCCCACCCACCGCTGTACTGGCAGCTGTCAGCCTGGCTTATGGCTGAGCAGAGCTCCCCCTGTGGGAGCGTACTGACAACCAGGGAAAGCTCCTGCATTGAACATCTGCCTCCTGGTGGTCAGTGTGTGTCATAGTGACCAGTCATTCCCAGTCTTTCTACTGTTAGGGTCAATTTGCATATTACCCTTTTATTATATACTAGAGGCCCGGTAGACAAAAATTTGTGCACTAGGGGGGGAGGGGGGGGACCCTCAGCCCGGCCTGTGCCCTCTCGCAGTCTGGGACCCCTCGGGAGATAACAACCGGCTGGCTTAGGCCTGCTCCCGGGTGGCAGAGGGCAGGCCCAATCCCTAGGTGCAGCCCCTGGTCGGGCTCAGAGCAGGGCCGATTGGGGAGTTGGGGCGCCGCCCCATCATGCACAGAGTAGGGAAGATTGGGAGGTTGTGATGCCACCCTCAGTCACGCTCAGGGTAGGGCCAATTGGGGGGCTGGGGCACCGTCCCCTGCCACACTCAAGGCAGGGTCTATGGGGAGGTTGCGGCGCCACCCCCTGTCACGCACTGAGCAGGGCCCATCAGGGGGTTGGGGCACCACCCTCTATCACCCACAGAACAGGGCCGATCAGGGGGCTGGGGCGCCACCACTCTCACACTCAGGGCAGGGCCGATGGGGAGGTTATGGCTCTACCCCATCACACACAGAGCAGGGCCCGTGGGGGGGGGGGGTTGGGGAGCTCCCCCCTATCAGGCACAGAGCAGGGCTGCTCAGGGAGTTGGGGCACCACCCCCTGTCACACACAGAGCCACAGGGCGATCAGGGGGTTTGGGCACTGCCCCATCACGCTGATCCCGGTGCCGGTAGGCATATTACCCTTTTACTATATAGGGTAGAGGCCTGGTGCATGGGTGGGGCCGGCTGGTTTGCCCTGAAGGGTGTCCTGGATGAGGGTGGGGGTCCCCACTGGGGTGCCTGGCCAGTCTGGGTGAGGGGCTGAGGGCTGTTTTCAGGCTGGGAGTGACTGAAGTTCCCAACCGCTCCTTTTTTTCTTTTTTTTTTTTTTTTTTTATGCTGGGCCAGCTTTACCTTGAGGCTTGGCTCCAGCTCTTAGGCCTCCACTGCTGAAAGTAGGTTTCTGGCCTTTGCTTACAATGTTGCGAATCTGCTGGCTGAAGTCCGGCGGTATTTGTTACAATGTTTCTTAAACTGCCAGCTCAGAGGCCAGCAGCCACAGGCGGGGAACATTGGTTTCCTCCAACGATCTTCCGTCACTGAGGCAAGCAAGCCTCATGTTAGTTTCAAGCTGCCTGGCTGCCGGCCGCCATCTTGGCTGACAGTTAATTTGCATATCTCGCCGATTAGCCAATGAAAAGGGTAGCGGTCGTACGCCAATTACCATGTTTCTCTTTTATTAGTGTAGAAGAGTGCCTGGCCAGCCTGGGTGAGGGGCTGATGGCTGTTTGCAGGCTGGCCACAGCCACTTCAGGCTAGTGGTTACCCCTGGGGTGCCTGGCCAAGCCTGGGTGAGGGGCTATGGCTGTTTGCAAGCTGGCCACAGCCCATTCAGTGTGGGGGTCCCCCATGGGGTGCCTGGCCAGCCTGGGTGAGGGGCTGAGGGCCATGTTCAGGCTGGCCACACCCCCTTCAGGGTTGGGGGGTCCTGCCGGGGTGCCTGGCCAGTTTGGGTGAGTGGCTGATGGCAGTTTTCAGGTTGGCCAAGCCCCCCAGTGGGGATCCTGACCCCATGAGGATGTGGCCATCCTGGGAAAGTGGCTGATGGCTGTTTGCAGGCTGGCCACGGGCCCCAGCCACCCAAGCTCCCAGTGTAGGCTGGCTGGAAGCAGGTTTCTGGGATTTATTTAGCTTCTATAATTGAAACTTTGTTGCCATGAGCAGAGGCCACAGCTGGCTCAGGGCAGGAGGGAAGCTTGGCTTCCTCCATCACCAGGGCAACCAAGCCTCCTGCTTACTCCAGCTCCGTGGCTGCTGGCCGCCATCTTGGTTGGGTTAATTTGCATATAGTCGCACTCACTGGCTGGTGGGCGTGGCTTAGGGCATAGCGAAGATACGGTCAATTAGCATCTTTGTCTTTTATTAGTGAAGATGATACATTACATAAACAGAGTGCAAGACAAAAATCACATAATCATATCAATTGATGCAGAAAAGGCATTTGACAAAATCCAACACTCTTTCTTGATAAAAAAGTGGGAATAGAGGGATCATACCTCAAAATAATAAAAGCCTTATATGACAAACCTACAGCCATACTCAATGGACAAAATCTAAAACCATTTCTCTTAAGACCAGGAACAAGACAGGGATGCCCACTTCCACCACTCCTGTTCAACATAGTACTGGAAGTGCTAGCCATAGAAATGAGACAAGAAGAAGAAATAAAAGGCATACAAATTGGAAAAGAAAAAGTAAAACTGTCAATATTCACAGATGACATGATATTGTACATAGAAAACCCTAAAGACGCCATCAAAAATATACTAGACTTAATAAATGAATTCGGAAATGAATCAGTATACAAAATTAACAACCCAGAAATCTATGGCCTTTTTATACACCAATAATGAACTCACAAAAAGAGAAACTAAAAAAAAATCCCATTTACCATTGCAACAAAAAATTAGGATACCTAGGAATAAACTTAACTGAGGAGGTAAAAGACTTGCACTCAGAAAACTACAGGACATTGAAAAAAGAGATAGAGAAAGACATAAACAAATGAAAGAATATATTGTGTTCATGGAGTGATAGAATAAACATTATTAAAATGTCCATACTAACCGTAGCAATTTATAGATTCAATGCAATTCCCACTAAAATACCAATAGAATATTTCACAGATCTAGAACAAACTCTCCAAAAATTCATCTGGAATCAAAAAGACCCCTAATAGCTGCAGCAATCATGAGAAAGAAGAACAATGTTGGAGGGATCACAATACCAGGTATCAAGCTATATTACAAAGCTGCTGTTCCCAAAACTGCCTGGTACTGGCACAAGAACAGACATATAGACCAATGGAATAGAACAGAGAACCCAGAAATTGGCCAAAGGCAGTATACTTAATTAATATTTGACAAAGGAGGCAAGACCATACAATGGAGTCAAGACAGTGTCTTAAGAAAAATGGTGCTGGGAAGACTGGACAGATGCATGCAAAAAAAAAAAAAAATGAAACTAGACCACCAACTTACACCATACATAAAATAAACTCAAAATGGATAAAATACTTAAAACATAAGATGGGAATCCATAAAAATCTTAGAAGAATCAATTGGCAGCAAAATATCAGACATATGTCATAGTAATATCTTTACCAACATAGCTCCTGGGACAATGGAAAGTAGGGAGAAAATAAACAAATGGGACTACATCAAAATAAAAAGCTTCTGTACAGCAAAAGAAACCATAAGCAAAAAAAGAAAACCCACTGCATGGGAGAACATATTGCCAATGTTATATCTGATAAAGGTCAAATGTCCAAAATTTATAGGGAACTCATACATCTTAACAAAAGGAAGATAAACAATCCAATCAAAAAATGGGCAAAGGATCTAAATAGACACCTTTCGAAAGTGGACATATAGAAGGTCAAGTGACATATGAAAACATGCTCAAAATCACTAATCATCTGAGAGATGCAAATCAAAACAACAATAAGGTACCATGTCACACCTGTCAGAATGGCTATCATCAACAAATTGATAAATGGCAAGTGCTGGTGAGTATATGGAAAAAAAGGAACCCTCATACCCTTCTGGTGGGATTGCAGACTGATGCAGCCACTTTGGTAAACAGTATGGAGTTTCCTCAAAAAACTAAAAATGCAACTTCCATTTGACTCAGTAATCCCACTTCTAGGAATATATTCAAAGAAATCAGAAACACCAATCAGAAAAGATACATGCACCCTCATGTTCATAGGAGCACAATTTACAATAGCTATGATTTGGAAACAGCCTAAGTGCCCATCAGCAGAGGAGTGGATTAAAAAATGTGGTACATCTACACAATGGAATACTATGCTGCGGTCTAAAAGACCGCAACATTTGCAACAGCATGGTTGGAACTGGAGAGCATTATGCTGCCAGTGGTCGGCAAACTCAATAGTCAACAGAGCTAAATATCAACAGTACAACGATTGAAATTTCTCTTGGGAGCCAAATTTTTTAAACTTAAACTATATAGGTAGGTACATTGTTATTAAGTTAATTAGGGTACTCCTAAGGCTTAGGAAGAGCCACACTCAAAGGGCCAAAGAGTCACATGTGGCTCGCGAGCCGCAGTTTGCCAACCACGGTGCTAAGCGAAATTAAGCCAGTCAGAGAAAGATAAATATCACATGATCTCACTCATTTGTGGAATATAATGAACAACATAAACTGATGAACAAAAACAGATCCAGAGACAGGGAAGCATCGATTGGACAGTCAAACCTCAGAGGGAAGGTAGGGGAGGGTGGGAGTAAGGGGGAGAGATCAACCAAAGGACTTGTATGCATGCATATAAGCCTAACCAATGAACACAGACACCAGGGGGGGGGGGTGAGGGCATAATTGAGGGTTGGGGGAGGGGGGTAATGGCGAGATAAGGACACCTATGTAATAGCTTAATCAACAAAGATAAAAAATGAAATAAAATAGAAAAAGAAAGATTTGGAAACAGCCTAAGTGCCCATCAGCCCATCAGCAGATAAGTGGATTAAAACGCTCTGGTACATATGTCTCCCAAGAAACTAGAAACACCAATCAGAAAGGATATATGAACCCCTATGCTCATAGCAGCACAATTCACCATAGCTAAGATTTGGAAACAGCCTAAGTGCCCATCAGCAGATGAATGGATTAAAAAAATGTGGTATATCTACACAATGGAATTCTACGCTACTGTAAAAACGAAAGAACTCTTACCATTCGCAAAAGCATGGATGGACGTGGAGAGCATTATGCTAAGCGAAATAAGCCAGTTGGAGAAAGAAAAATATCACATGATCTCACTCAATTGTGGAATATAATGAACAACATAAACTGATAAACAATAATATATCCAGAGACAGAAAGCATCAAACAGATTGTCAAACCTCAGAGGGAAGGCAGGGGCAGGTGAGAGAAGGTGGGGGGGGGCGGGGGTACGGGGAGGGGAAGGGAGTAAGAGATCAATCAAAGGGCTTGTATGCATGCATATAAGCATAACCAATGGACACAGACACTTGGGGGTGAAGGCATGGGCTGGGGAGTGGGAGTGGCTGGGGAGTGGGAGTGGCCGGGGAGAGGTCAATGGGAAAGAGACATGTATAATACTTTAAACAATAAAGAAATTTTTGAAAAAATCAATGAACATATAACTGGGTGAGGATAAAAGAAAAAATATATAAACAGAAATGTCAAAAGGAAATATAAAATATAAATATGGAAATTTAAAATAAAATTAAAATTTGGAGGGAAGAATGAAATAGAGAAGAGTTCAGCACTAACAGAAGACCAAAGAAGAGATCTATGTGGATGGGTGCTGATGCTATGAAGAAAATACCTCCTTATTGCTCTGTATGTATATATGTACCTCCGGTAACAATGTTATATTCAGTGTGTGTGTGTGTGTGTGTGTGTGTGTGTGTGTGTGTGTATTTCTACTGGACCTGTACATATAAGAAAATTGTAGTTTGGTTTGAAATCAAGGAGATTTGGGCTTGACTTAGACTTCCATATTTAATGTGTCATCTTGGCAACATATTTAACCCTTATGAGCCTTAGCATTCTTATTTATAAAATGGAGCTAATATCTATCACCCAAAGTTGATACAAAAACGAAAAACAATGATGTATGGGGAAGCAATTAGCTCTAGGCCTATGTTGGTACATTTGCTCAGTATTATTTTTCTTATCTAATATGTAAAAGTTAGAATTACAACTGAATGTTCATTTATTGTATCAGCCTTCCTAATTCTCTAGTTTTTGTTGTTTTCTTTTTTTTTTCTGAAAAAGGCATGTCTTTCAAAGCTACACTAGACCTGACTAGAAAAGTCCTAATGAAAGGTATAATTAGCCTGATTCATCCTTATCCCCAAAGTTCAAGTTATTGAGACCAATTCTGCAATGGTGGAGAAGTAAGCAGTGTAGAGGGAGATCAACAGGATCCTGAGACCTTGTCTGAGTCCGCTTGGGAGCAGATGTCAGACATTCTGTTAGATGGGCTAAGGAATAGGAAGAAGGCCAGAGACCTAACAACATATGCAATTTGTAAACTAAATAATTGTTTCAACATTCTTCCTTTTGTTCCATTATATTTATCAAGGGCAATATTTTTGAAAACCCCAACATTTTTTTTTTCAGATATACTAATGAAACCCAACAAAAGGGGGTTTTGCTTTATTTCAATTAGGATTTTTAAAAATTTTTAACTTAAAATAATTTTAGACTTACTAAAAGGTTATAAACATAGTACCGAATTCCTGTATACCCTTCAACCAGTTTTTTTTAATGAGAACGTCTGACTTAATCACAATACTAATACTGTTATGGAAAGCATTATATTAACATTAATACAATACTATTAACAAATATAGTTGACTTTTGCCAGTTTTCCCACTAATTCTGTGTGTTTTTTTTCTGGATCCCATGGTTTATTTAATTGTCATATCTCCATAGTCTTTTCCAAAATTTGACATTGACTTTTGAAGAGTACTTACCACTTATTTTGTAGAATGTCTTCTATTTGATTTCTCTAATACTAATGATTGGATTGAGAAAATGCATTTTGAGCAAGAACACCACTGAAGTGATGTGCCTTTGTTAATCTATCACACCAGGATTTCAAGATGGCAGTACAGTGGTTAGAAGCTACACTCACCTCCTTCCAGGACCAAACTGGAATCACAACTAAATTAAAGAACAATCACCTCAAATAACCAACTGAAGACTAGAGGAAGAGAAGTCTTATAATCAAGGATTTACAGAAGAAACCACATCGAGATGGTAGGAAGGGTGAAGACATGAAAAGCGCTGGCTTTGCTCCCATAGGTGATGGTTGATGTTCTGGAGGGATATCTCAGCTGTGGGGAGAGGGGAGTGGGTTCCCCTAAGAAGTATGGAGCCGAAACCCCAAGCCAGCTCCCCAGCCCAGAGTACCAGAGCTAGGAAGAGGCACCCATATAACATCTGGCTGTGAAAACCAGCAAGGTTTCTGTCCACTAGGGAGAAATGGAGTGCACTGGAGACAGAGGCATCCTCTTAAAGAACCAATGCACAAAATTTCATTTGTAGCCACTAGCCCTGGGCTCCGGGAAAGGCCAGGAAGAACAAATTAGTCATCTGAGGAGAGTTAGGGCAAGCATGTCAAACTCACGGCCCACAGGCCGCATGTGGCCCAAAACAAATATTTTTGGGCCCAGCCAATATAACGGCATAAAAGAAACGTTTTAATAAAAATTTCATAACTTAATTTTCACAATATCCTGTTATACATAATTTTTTTTAAATTTGCATTTTTCATTTTATTTATTTTTACTTTATTGATTAAGGTATAATGAACTACTTTCACTAATGACTGATTACTATAATCGTGTCGCATTCATTTCCCTTACACGCCTTATGCACAGGCGCACCATTTCTCTCCACTAATACTAGTAGTGAATATTTTAGCAGCCGACTGCCCTATCATTAGTCTTGGACTGACTTGTTTGATATGAGCAACAGGAAATATTTCACTTTTGGAGAACAAGAAAAATAGGTTTATTTGCGTTATGCTTATTAATTTGTGCAGTTATTTAGTATCTGATAAGTTAATGTTCAAAAATATTTTTATTAAAATGTTCTATTATTTTATGTTGATTACTAATTTATTTCAGCTCTTTGTATTCAATATGTCTCTATCGAAATAAACCTATGTTTCTATGAAAGTTGAAGCTTTTGTTTTTTTGCGGCCCACACAAACTTAAACCTTGTTTATTTGGCATGTTTGGTCTAGGGTTTGTGGCTCTGGGGAGAGATCTGGGGGAATAGCTGCCAGGATACCTATGCTGAGTCATTCTCTGATACAGCAGACACCATCTTTCTTCCCCCCACATGTGGCATCAGCCTGGGGAAAAGCAATTACCCCACTCTTGCACTCCCTCTCATCCCACCCTGCAGAGCTTAGGCTCTGAAGAGTTAGCTGACCTGGCCAACGTAGTAGAGATCTGGGCAGACTCAGGGGGTATTGAGTGACTGAGTTGTCAGCTTTCAGGTGGGGGGCCATTCCTTCACTTTCCAGTGAATCTCACTGGTGCCTCCCTCTCATGGAAGATCTGATAGAACCACCCTCCCAGCTTCTGGCAGACCCAACCTCTGGGCTCTAGAAGCCCCACCTGTCCAACTACTAGTGGCTCCACTCTGCTGAGGTTGGAACAAAATCTGGGACAGACTGAGTCTTGTTACTTTGGGGTGGGGACTACGCGCACTATCTTCTCTGAAGCCTGACTGGCACCACCCCCTCACAGGAAATCCATTAGCCCCATCCTCCTAACTCTGCCAGAGGTTCTTTCAGTGACTGAGCCTAAAAGGAAGCTGGCAGGAGGAGGCAGGTGGAGGTGGATTTTGGAATGCTCAGACCCTGTGCTGGCATTGGTGTGCAGCTTGGGCATTGCCATGTGCACTCAAGCCCAGCAGAAGCAATGACAAACTCTGGATTGCTTGTAAATCCAAACAGGTTGCGAGAGTCAGACACAGACAATGACTGATATTGGCCTTCACCAGAATCCTTCCCAAGAGGCCTACAATCAACAAATACCATAGCCAGTTTCAGATAATATCAGAACAGGATCCAATAAGCTTCACAAATAGCATATCCACAGGAGGATCTTGGCAGGCAGCAAACCCTGCTGAGGTGAATTACATTTCATGTCGTCAGCACCTGCATAGCAGTTCGCACACCATGGTCAGGGTTGAACCTCACAGTCAGCACGCCTGAGGGTTGATCCCATGCATGAATGGGCCAATAGCAATCAAGACTCACAACAAGAAGGCCCATATAACCCACATAGGGACATTCCTAGAGCACCCAGCTCAAGTGATCAAGAAGTCTGCACCACTAGGTCCTATAGGACTTCTACTGCTTAAGGCCACCTCATGAAGACCGGAGTCACAGCAGATTTATATAATACATAGAAACAAACACAAAAAGATAGCCAGAATGGGGAGACAAAGAAACAAGCACCAAATAAAAGAACAGGAGAACTCTCCAGAAAAAGTTAAATGAAATGGAGAGGCCCCATTTTATCAGATATAGAGTTCAAAGTACTGGTTATAAGGATGCTCAAGGAACTTAGTGAGAACTACAACAGCATGAAAAAGGACATGGAAAACATAAAAAAGGACCAGTTAGAAATGAAGAAAATATCTGACATCAAGAATATACTAGAAGGAATTAAAAGTAGTTTGGATGAAGCAGAGGATAGAAACAGCAATTTGAAAGAAAAGGTTAAAAACAACAACAATCAGAGCATCAAAGAGAGAAAATAATTTTTAAAAATGAGTATAGTTTAAGGGATCTTTGGGACAACATGAAGCATAACAACATCCACATCATAGGAGTAACAGAAGAAGAGAGCAGAATGGAGAACCTATTTGAAGAAATAATGACTAAAAACTTTCTTAACCTGTGAAGGAAAAAGACACAAGTATAGGAAGTACAGAGTCCCCAAAAAGATGAACCCAAAGAGGCCCACACCAAGACACATCAGAGTTAAAATGGCAAAGGTTAAAGGCAAAGAGATAATCTTAAAAGCCATAAAGATAGCTATCTACAAGAGAGCTCCCATAAGACTGCCAGGTGATTTCTCAACAGAAACATTTCAGGCCAGAAAGGACTGGCATAAAATATTCAAAGTAATGAAAAGCAAGAACCTACAACCAAAACTCTTTTACCAGCAAGGCTTATCATTTAAAATTGAAGGAAAAATAAAGATCTTCCCAGACAAGAAAAAGATAGAGGAGTTTGTTACCACCAAGCCAGTATTACAAAAAATGTTAAAGTGAGAAGGAGGAAGAGGAGGAGGAGGAGGGGGAGAAGGAGGGAGGTCAGAGGGAGAGAGGGAAGGGGAAGGGAAGGAGGAGGAGAAGGAGGAGGAAGAAGAAGAAGAAGAAGAAGAAGAAGAAGAAGAAGAAGAAGAAGAAGAAGAAGAAGAAGAAGAAGAAGAAGAACAACAACAACAACAACAACAACAACAACAACAACAACATAAATGCTCCAATCAAAAGACATAGGGTAACTGAATGTAAAAGAAAACAAGATCCATATATATATTGTCTACAAAAGATCCAACTCAGAATGAAGGATATACACACCCTAAAATCAACAGTAAGGAAAAAATATATTCCATGCAAATGGAAAGGGAAAAAAAGCTGGGTAGCAACACATCTGAAAAAATAGACTTAGAACAAAGGCTATAGTAAAAGACAAAAAAGAACACTACATAATGACAAAGGAAGCCATTCCACAAGAGAATATAACCCTTGTAAACATGTATGCACTCAATATAGCAGCACCTAAAAAATATAAAACAAGTATTGATGGACATGAAGGGATAGACTGCCAATAATTCAGTCATAGTAGGGGACTGTAACACCTCATTGACATCAATGCACAGATCTTCCAGACAGAAAATCAACAAGTAAATGGTGACCTTAAATGACACACTAGATAAGATGGATTTAATTGATATATTCAGAACATTTCACTCCAAAGCAGCAGAATATACATTCTTTTCAAGTGCACATGGAACATTTCTAGGACAGATCACCTGTTAGAACACAAAACAAGTGTCAATAAATTTGAGAAGATTGAATCGTATCAAGCACCTTTTCTGACCATATACTGCTATGAAATATGCAATCAATTACTAGAAAATGGAGAAACACACGAAGACATGGAGGTTAAATAACGTGTTACTAAATAATGAATGGGTTAACAATGAGAACAAGGAAGAAATAAAAATACATCGAATCAAATGAAAACGAGAACACAACAATCCAGAATCTATGGGACACAGTGAAAGCAATCCTAAGAGGGAAGTTCATAGCATTACATGTTTACCTCAAGAAACAAGAAAATTATCAAATAAACAACCTAACTTTACACTTAAAGGATATGGACACAGCCCAAACAAAGCCCAAAATGAGTAGAAGCAAGAAAATACTAAAGATCAGAGCAAAAATAAATAAAGTCTAAAAATACAAAATATCAATGAAACCAAAAGCTAGTTCTTGAAAAGATAAACAAGATAGACAAACCTTCAACCAGACTCATCAAGAAAGAAAGAGGACTCAAATAAGAAATCAGAAATAAAAGCCGGAACCGGTTTGGCTCAGTGGATAGAGCGTCGGCCTGCGGACTGAAAGGTCCCGGGTTCGATTCTGGTCAAGGGCATGTACCTGGGTTGCGGGCACATCCCCAGTAGGAGATGTGCAGGAGGCAGCTGATCGATGTTTCTCTCTCATCGATGTTTCTGCCTCTCTATCTCTCTCCCTTCCTCTCTGTAAAAAATCAATAAAATATATTAAAAAAAAAAAAGAAATAAAAGAGAAGTAACAGCTGACACCAAAAAATAAAAGGATTGTAAAAAAAATATTACAAACAACTATATGCAAAACAAATTGGTCAATCTAAATGAAGTAAATTCCTAGACATACAATCTTACAAAACTGAATCAGAGAGATCAACCGAAGGACTTGTATGCATGCATATAAGCATAACCAATAGACACAGAGCTCCTGCATTGAGTGTTTGCCCCCTGGTGGTCAGTGTGTGTCATAGTGACCAGTGATTCCCAATTGCTCTGCTGTTAGGGTCAATTTGCATATTACCCTTTTATTATATAGGATTATATAGGGTAGAGGCCTGGTGCATGGGTGGGGGCCAGCTGGTTTGCCCTGAAGGGTGCCCCGGATCAGGGTGGGGGGTCCCGCTGGGGTGCCTGGCCAGCATGGGTGAGTGGCTGATGGCTGTTGGCAGGCTGGCCAAGGCTCCCAGCGGGGAGCCTCACACCATGAGGGTGTGGCCATCCTGGGTGAGGGGCTGATGGCTGTTTGCAGGCTGGCCATGGCCCCCAGCCACCCAAGCTCCCAGTGGAGGCTGGCTGGAAGCATGTATCTGAGATTTATTTAGCTTCTATAATTGAAACTTTGTTGCCTTTTGCGGGGCCACAGCCGGCCAGAGCAGGCGGGAAGCTTGGCTTCTCCATTGCCGGGGCAACCAAGCCTCCTGCTTGCTCCAGCTCCATGGCTGCGGGCTGCCATCTTGGTTGGATTAATTTGCATATAATCACTCTGATTGGCTGGTGGGTGTGGCTTGGGCATGGCGAAGGTACAATTAGCATCTTTGTCTTTTATTAGTGTAGATTCTCAGCAAAATGGGAATAGAGGGAACATACTTCAACTTAATAAAGGCCATATATGACAAACCCACAGCTCATATACTTAATGTGAAAAAACTGAAAGTGTTTCCCTTAAGATCAGGAACAAGACAGAGATGGCTGCTTTTACCACTCTTATTCAACACTAGAGGCCCGATGCATGAAATCCATGGAAGGGGCTTGGCCCTCACAGCAGTGGCAGCTTGCCTTGGCTCTTGGAGCCCCGGCTTTGTCCGGATGGTTGTCTGGAAGGTCGTTTGGCTGTCCAGTCTAATTAGCATATTATGCTTTCATTATTATAGACTAGTGGCTCAGTGCACGAAATTCGTGCATGGGGGTGGGTGGGTGTCCCTCAGCCCAGCCTGCACCCTCTCCTATCAGGGACATCCCTCTTGCAATCTGGGACAGCTGGCTCCTAACCGCTCACCTGCCTGCCTGCCTGATCACCCCTAATTGCCCTCCCCTGATGGCCTGGTCTCACCCCCAACTGCCCTCCCCTGCAGGCCTGATCTCACCCCCAACTGCCCTACCCTGATGGCCTAATCTTACCCCAACTGCCCTCCCCTGCTGGCCTGATCACCCCTAATTGCCTCTGCCTCAGCCCCTACCACCATGGCTTTGTTAGGAAGGAAGCTGAACATCCGGAAAATGGCCAGTTGACCCGGTCTAATTAGCATATTACCCTTTTATTAGTATAGATAGATTATATAGGATAGAATTGCTTAAATGCGGGGGGGGGGGGCCTTTTTCAGCAGAAGGAGATGCTCTTGGCAGACAAAAATACATAATCCCTATATCTGGACTGATAGTCAGCCATATGCACTATACTACCAAACCGGTCATTAAAAAATTGAACCACTTTATTATACCTTACACCAAACAGCTGTTGCCCTTAAAACCCCTCCTCAGCCCCCACCTTAGGTTCTGCCTTCACAGTTCACACAGATTAGGTTCTGATTGGTCGGTTTCTATGCCAGTCAGCGTCAAAGCTTTGTCTCCTAGGCAGCCATTGGCTCCTGACACTTCAACCAGATTTGGTTCTGATTGGTCAGTTTCTATGCCAGTCAGTGTCAAAAGATCTGCCATTGGCTCCTCACAGTTCACCCAGATTTGGTTCTGATTGGCCAGTTTCTATGCCAGTCAGCATCTCTGGGCCTGATCAGAGAGGTGAGACTTATCAGTAGCCTCAGCGGAGGCCTGGAGAAAAAGAGAGCCATGCTGCTGGCCAGGCCCAGAGGAAAGAGAGAGGCAAGTGCTGATCAACGGATGCCATGGAGGCTACGGTTCAGACCCTGCTTCTCTCCGGGCCTGATCCACAGCCCCCTTGGCAGTCAGTGCTGGGTTCCTGCACCTGCGGCAATCAGTGCTGGGTCGCCAAGGCATCCCAGCACCGACTGCAGAACTGACTTCTGGTCCGTCGAGCCTTCGGTCATTTTGGACATTACGGACCCTGGATTTTTGTATATTAGGATAGTACTGGAAGCCCTAGCAACAGCAATCTGATAAAAAGAAGATATAAAATTCATTCAAAATCAGTAAGGAACAAGTAAAACTGTCATTATTTGCAGATGACACAACACTGTATATAGGGAACCCTAAAGATTCTACCAAAAACTACTAGAACTGATAAAGGAAGTCAGTAAAGTAGTAGGATACAAAAAGAATCCAGAAACCAGTTGCATTTTTATATGCCAATAATGAACTATGAAAAAGGAAAACAATCCCATTTAAAATTGCTTCAAAAAATAAGTAGCTATGAATTTAACCAAGGAGATAAAAGACCTGTCCTTGAAAATTATGACACGGAAGAAAAAATTTGAAGAAGATACAAACAAGTGGAGACATATACTGTATTCATGGATAGGAAGAATTAACATCATTAAAATGTCCATATTACCCAATGCAATCTATAGATTCAATGCAATTCCTATTAAGATACCAATGGTGTACCTCACAGAACTAGAACAAATATTCCAAAAATTTATATGGAACCACAAAGGAACCTGGATAGCCACAGAAGTCTTGAGAAAGAAGAACAAAGTTGGATAAATCACACTACCTGATATTAAACTGTACTGCAAGACCATAGTAATAAAAACAGCATGATACTGGCATAAAAACAGACATAGAGATGAATGGAACAGAATAGAGAGCCCCAAAATAACCCCACACCATTATAGTCAATTAACATTTGACAAAGAAGGAGAAAAACATACAATGGGGTAAAGACAATCTATAGAATAAATGGTGTTGGAAAAATTGGACAGATACATGCAAAAAATGAAAGTAGACCACCTTCTTACACCATATACAAGAATCCTCAAAATGTATTAAAGACTTAAATGTTAGACTCAAAATCATAAGAAATCCTAGAATAAAATATAGGCAGTAATATCCTGGACATTTCTCATGCAATATTTTTCTGATAGTAGTAATATTTTTCTGATACATCACCTTCAGCAAAGGAAACTAAAAAACAACAACAAATGGTTGGTACATCTACACAATGGAATACTACATTGCTGTAAAAAAGAAGGAACACTTACCATTTGCAACAGCTTGGATGGAACTGGAGAGCATTATGCTAAGCAAAATAAGCCATTTGGAGAAAGATAAATATCACATGATCTCACTCATTTGTGGAATATAATGAACAACATAAACTGATGAACAAAAATAGATCCAGAAACAGAGAAGCATTGAACAGACTGTTAAACCTCAGAGGGAAGGCAGGGGAGGGGGGGGTAAGGTTATGTATGCATATAATCATAACCCATGGACAGAGACAGTAGGGCGGTGAGGGCATGTGCTGGGGGTGGGTGGCTGGGGAGAAGTCAATGGGGGAAAAAGAGACATATGTAATATTTTAAGCAATAAAGAATTTTAAAAAAAGAAAAACAAATGAGACTAAATCAAACTAAAAAGTTTTTGCAGAGCAAAGGAAATCATCAACAAAATGAAAAGACAACCCACTGAATGGGGAAACATACTAGTATTCACTGATACATTTGATAAGGACTTAATATCCAAAATTTATAAGGAACTTAATAGAACAATACCAAAAAACAAACAATCCAATTAAGAAGCAAACAAAGGACCTGTATAGACACTTTGCCAAAGAGGACATACAGATGGTCAATAGACATATGAAAGAATGAATGCTCAATGTCACTAATCATCAGAGAAATGCAAATTAAAAACCACAATGAGATCTCACAGCTGTCAAAATGGCTATCATTAATATAAACAAACATGTGTTGGTGAGGATGTAGAGAAAAGTGAACCCTCATCCTCTGTTGGTAGGAATGCAATGCAGATTGGTGCAGCCAATGTAGAAAGCAGTATGTAGTTTCAAAATATTAAAAATGAAGCTGCCTTATGGCCCAGCAATTCTATTTCTGAGAATATATCCAGAGAAACCTGAAACATTAATTTGAATGTTTCAAAGTGCCCATCAGATGAGTGGATAAAAATGTTGTGGTAGCCCAGCCAGTATGGCTCAGTGGTTGAGGGTTGACCAATGCACCAAGAGGTCACCTATTCGATTTCTGGTCAGGGCATATGCTTGGCTTGTAGGCTCGATCCCCAGTAGGGGGCGTGCAGGAGACAGCTGATCAATGATTCTCATCATTGATGTTTCTATCCCTTTCTCACTCTACCTTTCTCTCTCTGAAATCAATAAAATAATATCTATATTTTTAAAAAGCTGTGGTACATTTACACAATGGTATACTATTCAGCCATAAAAAAAAGGAATGCTTACCTTTTTGAAACAGCATGGATGGACCTGGAGAGTGTTATACTAAGTAAATAAGCCAGTGAGAGAAAGACAAGTACCATATTATTTCATTTATATGTGGAATCCAATGAATAAAATTAGCAAAGTGGAGACACACTCACGGATATATAGAACAGACTGAGAGCTGTCAGAAAAAATGGTGTGTGGGCTAGGTGAGAAGGGTGGAGGAATTAAGCAAATAAAGAGAAGACTCATGGATATAGACAATAGTATGGTGATTGCCAGAGGGAAGGGGGGTTTGGGGAGGTAGAAGAGGGTAAAGGGGGGATAAATGGTGATGAAAGGAGACTTGACTTAGAGCAGTGGTTCTCAACCTGTGGGTCGCCACCCCTCTCGCAGTCGAACGGCCCTTTCACAGGGGTTGCCTAAGACCATCCTGCATATCAGATATTTACATTATGATTCATAACAGTAGCAACATTACAGTTATGAAGAAGCAACGAAAATAATTTTATGGTTGGGTCACAACATGAGGGACTGTATTTAAAGGGCCAGAAGGTTCAGAACCACTGACATAGAGTGTTAAACACACAATACAATATACAGATGAAGTAGACTTGTACACCTGAAACCTACATAATTTTATTAACCAATGTTACCCCAGTAAATTCAATAAAAAAGTCTATCACACCAGTGATATATGATGTCACTATGAATTATTATTAACTAGAGGCCTGGTGAATGAAATTCATGCACTGGGGGTGGGGGTGTCCCTCAGCCCAGCTGCACCTTCTCCAATTTGGGACCCCTCGGGGGATGTTCTACTGCCGGTTTAACAATCCCTCTCACTACTGGGACTGCTGGCTCTCAACTGCATGCCTGCCTGCCTGCCTGATTGCCCCTAACCACTCCTCTGCCAGCCTGATTGATGCCTAACTGCTCCCCTGCTGGCCCAATTACCCCCAACTGCCCTCTCCTTCCTGCCTGGTCCCCCCAACTGCCCTCCTCTGCAGGCCTGGTCCCTCCCAACTGCCCTCTCCTTCTGGCCTGGTCCCCCCAGCTGCCCTCCCCTGCAGGCCTGGTCACCCCCAACTGCCCTCCCCTGCAGGCCTGGTCGCCCCCAACTGCCCTCCCCTGCAGGCCTGGTCGCCCCCAACTGCCCTCTCCTGTAGGCCTGGTTGCCCCCAATTGCCCTCCCATGCAGGCCTGGTCGCCCCCAACTGCCCTCCATTTCAGGCCTGATCACCCACAATTGCTCTCCCCTGCCGGCCATCTTGTGGTGACCATCTTGTAACCACATGGGGGTGGCCATCTTGTGCGAGGGAATGATGATCAATTTGCATATTACCTCTTTATTCTATAGGATGACATTAACATTGATCACCTGGTTAAAGTAGTGTCTGTCAGGATAGGGTTGGGATTATGTAAACATCCTTTTTTTCCCATTATATGTTCACCCACTATTTTTAGCATCCATTCTTGCCTTTAACAATTATTACCATGGTGTTTGCTGAGTGGTGATTTTCCATTTCCCTACTACTTACTATAAGAACTTTCCCATTTCCCTTTATATTTACTTAAGTATTTATATTAATATGGATGAATATATATTTATTTCATTCCATAGTCCAATACGATTATTTTGCTGCTAATATTACTCTAGATTTAGCCATTGGGAGCTCCTTCAAGTTGGCTCTTTTGACATGCTATGATAATTGTTTTTAGAACTTCCCTACTAATTGCTCCAGGCTTACCTTATTTTTTAAATATTTTTTTTTATTTTTCAATTACATTTAACATACAATATTATATTAGTTTAAGGTGTACAACATAGTGATTAGACATTTATATAACTTACAAAGTGGTCACCCTGGTGAATTTAGTACCTGACACCATACTTAGTTATTACATTACTACTATATTCCCTATGCTGTACTTTACATTCCCATGACTATTTGTAACTAGCTATTTGTATATCTTAATCCCTTCCCCTTTTTCACCCATCTCCCAAACTCCTTTTCCATCTGGCAATCATCAAAATGTTCTCTTTATGGGTTTGTGTGTTCATTTATTTTGTTTTTATTTTTTTCTTTTAAAATACTCTAATTTTTATTTATTAAATTTATTGAGGTTACATTGGTTAATTAGATTATATAGGTTTCTATGATACACGATCTGTATATTGCATTCTGTGCCCACCACCCAAGTCAAATCATCTTCTATGAAATCATATGATATTTGTCTTTCACTTTCTGATTTAACTTCCCTTAGCATAATACCCTGTAGGTCCATCCATGTGTTGCAGATGGCAAGATTTCATTCTTTTCATGGCTGATTCATATTCCATAGTATATATGTACCACTTCATCAATTCATGTATCAATGGACGCTTAGGTTTTCTTCCGTATCTTGACCATTGTAAATAATGCTACAATGAACATAGGAGTGTGTATGTCTTTTCAAATTAGTGTTTTGAATTTCTTTGAATAAATATCCAGAAGTGGAGTTGCTGGATCTTTCTTCTGTCTCTTATTGAAGCCTTTGTTTTTCTTTCTTTTTTTTTTTAAATATATTTTTTATTGATTTTTCACAGAAAGAAAGGGAGAGAGATAGTTAGAAACATCGATGAAAGAGAAACATCGATCAGCCGCCTCCTGCACACCCCCTACTGGGGATGTGCCCGCAACCCAGGTACATGCCCTTGACCGGAATCGAACCTGGGACCTTTCAGTCCGCAGGCCGACGCTCTATCCACTGAGTCAAACCGGTTTCGGCTGTAGCCTTTGTTTTAATGTCTGTTTTGTCTAATGTAAGCAATGCTACTCTAGCTTTTTTTTTTGTTTCCATTTACATGAAATATTTTTTTCATCCCTTTACTTTCAGTATGTGTGTCTTCCAATTTGAAGTGAATCTCTTATAGGCAGGATATGTATGGGTCTTATTTTCTTATCCACTTGGCTACCCTATATATTTTTATTAGAATATTTAATTTATTTACATTTAAAGTAATTATTGATAGGTATATAATTTATTTCCATTTTATTATTCATATTTTTTATCTTTCCTTCTTCAAGAAATCCTTTTAACATGTCTTGTAATCCTGGTTTGGTGGTGATGAACTGTTTTAGCTTTTACTTGTCTGGGAAGGTCTTTATATGTCCTTTGATTCTAAATGATAGCTTTCCTTTGTAATCTTTTCTACCTCTCTTTTCTTTCGCTTTAGGTAGAGTATCTTTGATATAGGTCCTTGCTTTTCATCACTTTGAATATTTCTTGCCAATCCCTTCTGGCCTGCAAAATTTCTGTTGAGAAATTAGCTGACAGACTTATGGGGGCTCTCTTATAGGTAACTAACTGCTATTCTCTTGCTGCTTTTAATATTCTCTGTCTTTTACCTTTTCCATTTTAATTATGGTGTGGATATCTTTATGTTCATCTTGTTTGGGGCTCTCTATGTTTCCTGTGTTGCAGCCTTAGCTAATATTTCCCATACCTCTGTTCTAGAATCAGTCATTTACACAAGAAGCTTTGGTATTCGATTGGAAAATGGTATTGAGTCCCAGATCTGGGTACTAGGTATACTCATTCCTACTGGATGTCACAGTTTTCATGCCTTGTCAGCTTGGAAATATATACAAAGATAGATATATCCTATCTATATTTTTATTATCTATTTGTCTATATATACACTAAGAACCATGAGTTCATACTGATACTTCTGAATCCACCTGAATACCAGTGCTTATTCCAGCCTTCTACCTTTCCTTTGTTTCTTTGTTCTCTGATAATGATAAATCTGTGTCTCATTATCTTTAATATATTTACTTATTTGTTCAATTCCTGTGTATACATAAAGTAGTTTCAAAATAACGCATATCTCTGTGAGAAAAAAGTATTATAGAGTAAATGAGGATAGGATTGTAATCATGGGGGGATGTGACACTTCTCTGAGCAGAACTTTTTTGTATAGCTTAATTAGGCAATGGTTTTACACACACACACACACACGTAACTTAAATCACTCAGCAGAGAGGGAGAATAAAAAGTACAAACTATAACAAATACATGTAACTGCATTATAAATAAACTAGGGGCCTGGTGCACGAAATTCGTGCACGGGGTGTGTGTGTGGGGGGGGAGAGTGTCCCTCAGCCCAGCCTGCCCCCTCTCACATACTGGGAGCCCTCAGGCGTTGACCCCCATCACCCTCTGATCGCCTGATCGGCCCCTTGCCCAGGCCTGACGCCTCCGCCAGAGGAGTTGACCCTCATCACCCTCCGATCACCAATCACCGGATCGGCCCCTTGACCAGGCCTGAGGCCTCCGGCAGAGGTGTCAGGCCTGGGCAGGGGACCCCCAGCTCCCCGTGGTTGCAGGCTCTGCCCCTGCCCAGGCCTAACGCCTCTGGCCTAGGCGTCCGGCCCAGGCACCAGGGACCGGCAGTGGCAGCGGGGGGCGCCGCGATCGTGGGCTCCGCTTTAGGCCCAGGCAAGGGACCCCTAGCTCCTGGGACTGCCAGCTTCGACCGTGCCCAGCTCCCATCGCTGGCTCCACCCCTACTTCCTGCTATCACTGGCCAGGGCGGCAAAGGCGCCTGATTCTCCGATCCCCAGGGCCACCTTTGCCCTGCCCCCCAGCTCTTAGCTCCCCCCTGGGTTTCAGATCACTGTCAGTGGCAGGGGGCTTCTTCCTGCTTTCCCTTTCGCCTCCCTGCATTGTGCCTACATATGCAAATTAGCCGCCATCTTGTTGGCAGTTAACTGCCAATCTTAGTTGGCAGTTAACTGCCAATCTTAGTTGGCAGTTAACTGCCAATCTTAGTTGGTAGTTAATTTGCATATAGCCCTGATTAGCCAATGAAAACGGTATCGCCGTAAGCCAATTACCATTTTTCTCTTTTATTAGTGTAGATTATATAACATATTGAAGAAATAGGGAAGATGAAAATAAACAGTAACTTTGAAAAAAAGAATTTTGAATATATACTGTAAGGATAATGACAAAAAGAACTGTACACACTGTACTCTAAGTAGCAGATTTTATTAATATGTTAAAGAGGGGAGAGTGTACAACTAAGGTTCAGCTGTGTGTGGAAAGCCCAAACTTCTTCATTAGTGCTACCTCTTAATACTGAGATACTGAGAGGTACTTGAACTACAAGATCAGAATTTTAAATTTTTATCACAAAGACGTTTTCATTGCATTTTTGTAAACATGCAAATTTCTATAGAGTTAAAGAAATTTTAAGTAAAAAAATACTTAAGTCACCATTACTTGGGATCATTTTTTTAAAATATAGTTTATTGATTTTTTACAGAGAGGAAGGGAGAGAGATAGAGAGTTAGAAACATCGATGAGAGAGAAACATCGATCAGCTGCCTCCTGCACATCTCCTACTGGGGATACGCCCGCAACCCAGGTACATGCCCCTGACCGGAATCGAACCTGGGACCTTTCAGTCCGCAGGCCAACGCTCCACCCACTGAGCCAAACCAGTTTCGGCCATTTTTTAAAATTCATCAATTAAAAACAATAAGACATAGCTAATATATTAAACAATATTTATTTTATTGGATTAGTTTTATCTAATTTTAAAAACCAATATATGAGGGACCTATAAAGCAAGGATCTCAAAAGTAAGAGTGTATATATTTAAAAATGTTTAACTGAAAAAGGCATGAGTGTTTTTTGGCTAAACCACAAGATGCTCTTGTAAGATGAGGATATATATGTTGGAACACTGACAATTTATACTATCTTCCCTACAAAGAAAATTTAAAGTTGAAAGTATTTTGAGACAACAGGATTTAATTCACCAATAAATGTTGCTTAGTTTTGGATGTGAACATGTACTAGTTAATTTAGTATCTACAGTAATAATATTGCTTCTTCTATATAATCCATTTTCTCAGAACTTGAGATTTCATTCACATATAAGAGTAACTTTTTAATGATACTTATAATTAACATTTCAACAGTATATTACATTTTCCAATATAATTCAGACTCTTGATCCACACTGTGCTACAGGGGCATGAATATCAGGTTCATGTGCTGGTCTCTAGTACAACTAAATGCCACAGACCCTTTTCTTCTTTATTGTTTCCCCTTAAAAGTCTTTAAAATAATTATCTCAGATGGTGTTACTTCCTTTAGGTAAGTGATGGTAAAGAGCCTTTGCTTCACTACTCCCTGCTCATCCTCAAGTAACTAGACAAGAAACTCTTTATTAAACAATTGGCCTTCTAAAATTCCATCTGAAAAACCTAAGCTGCATCTACTCTACTTTCTAACCAAACATTGCTAATCTCTTATATTCAGTAGCAGGAAATTTTACATATTTAGATATTCTTACATTTATCAGTTATAATAGTGACATGATCAAGACACCCTACAGGTTTTTTCTTTTTCTTTACATTGGGTAGTAGTTTAATATGACACACAAAAAAGCAAAGAACAACACAAGAACAGCAGTAGAGACAATTTCAATGCAAGAACAGAACCTGAAAGTAACTATGAACAGAGTGAAGCTCCACCTAGTAGGTTGACTGCTCCTTAGAATAAACTCCTCTGTGGTAATTCAGGTTTTCTGATTCTACTTCAGATCAGCTTGGCTTGGTCAATCGTGTCCAATTTTAACAGATACTTTGTCAAATTCAGCCACAAGAATCATCTTGAGGAGCCATAAAGCAATTCAAGGACAGAAGTTTTTTGTTTAGATCCGAAGCCATAATCATTTGAATGCATAATTAAGGGCTACTTATGGTAACCAACAAAGTGAACTATTAAGAATTACTAACCTTAGCCCTGGCCAGGTAACTCAATTGGTTAGAACACTGTCCTGATACACCAAGTTTGAAGTTTTAATCCCTGGTCAGGGAACATACAAGAATCAACCAATAAGCGCATAAGTGGAACAACAAATCAATGTCTCTTTCTCTCTCTAAAAATCAAAATATAATTAAAAGAATTACTAACCTCTAGCCATAGCGATCAGACAAGAAGAAGAAATAAAAGGAATCCGAATTGGAAAAGAAGTAAAACTGTCATTATTCACTGATGACATGATATTGTACATAGAAAACCCGAGAGACTCCATCAAAAAACTACTGGATTTAATAAATGAATTTGGCAAGGTAGCAGGATACAAAATTAACAGCCAGAAATCTATGGCATTTTTATACACCAATAATGAACTCACAGAAAGAGAAACTAAAAAAAAAAATCCCATTTACCATTGCAACAAAAAAAATAAGATACTTAGAAATAAACTTAACTAAGGAAGTAAAAGATCTGTACTCGGAAAACTATAGGACATTGAAAAAGAGCTAGAGGAAGACCGAAACAAGTGGAAGAATATAAAGTGTTCATGGATTGGTAGAACCAACATCATTAAAATGTCCATACTACCCAAGGCAATCTATAGATTCAATGCAATCCCCATTAAAATACTAAAGGCATATTTCATAGACCTAGAACAAACTCCCCCAAAATTTATATGGAATCAAAAAAGACCCTGAATAGCTGCAGCAATCCTGAGAAAAAAAGAGCAAAGTTGGAGGGATCACAATACCAGATATAAAGTTATATTACAAATCCACTGTTCTCAAAACAGCATGGTACTGGTACAAGAACAGACACAAAGGCCAATGCAACAGAACAGAGAACCCTTAAGTCGAATCAAGCCATTATGTTCAATTAATATTTGACTAAGGAGGCAAGAGCATACAATGCAGTCAAGACAATCTCTTCAATAAATGGTGCTGGGAAAATTGTACAGATACATGCAAAAAAATGAAACTTGACCACCAACTTACACCATACACAAAAATCAACTCAAGATGGATAAAAGACTTAAACGTAAAATGGGAAATCATAAAAATCTAAAAAGAATATATAGGCAACAAAATATCAGATATAGCTTGTACCAATATGTTCACTGACACATCTCCTAGGACACTGGAAATGAAGGAGAAAACAAACAAATGGAACTAAATCAAAATAAAAAGCTTCTGCACAGCAAAAGAAACCACCAACAAAACAATAAGGAAGCCCACTACATGGGAGAACATATTTGCCAATTTTATATCTGACAAGGATTTAATTGCCAAAATTTATAGGGAACTCATACAACTTAACAAAAGGAAGATAAACAATCCAATCTAAAAATGGGCAAAGGACCTAAATAGATACTTTTCCGAAAGTAGACATACAATAGGCCAGGATACATATGAAAACATGCTCAAAGTCACTAATCATCCGAGAGATGCAAATCAAAATGACAATGAGGTGCCATCTCACACATGTCAGAATAGCTATTATCAACAAATCAACAAACAACAAGTGTTTGTGAGAATGTGGAGAAAAGGGAACCCTCATACACTGCTGGTGGGAATACAGAATGGTGCAGCCTCTGTGGAAAACAGTATGGAGTTTCCTCAAAAAATTAAAAATGGAACTTCCATTTGACCCAGTAATCCCACTCCTAGGAATATATCTCAAAAAATCAGAAACATCTACCAGAAAGAACATATGCATTTCTATGTTCATAGCAGTACAATTTACAATAGCCAAGATTTGGATACAGTTGAAGTGTCCATTAGCAGATGAGTAGATTAAAAAACTATGGTACATTTACACAATGGAATACTACACGGCTGTAAAAAAGAAAGAACTCTTACCACTTGCAACAGGATGGATGGACCTAGAGTGTATTATGCTAAGAGAAATAAGCCAGCCAGAGAAAGATAAGTATCACATGATCTCACTCATTTCTGGAATATAATGAACAACATAAACTAATGAACAAAAATACATTCAAAGACACAGAATAATCAAACAGCCCTTCAAACCTTAGAGGGATGGCTGGGGAGGTTGGACGGGGGTGGATTAAGAGATCAACCAAAGAACTTGTATGCATATAAGCATAATCAATGGACACAGACAATGTGGGGGCGGTGATGTTCAGGGCTGGGGAGTGTGGCAGGCTGGGTGAGGACAATGGGGGAAAAGGGACATATGTAATACTTACAGCAATAAAATATAAAAGAATTACTAACCTTGATATTCATGAGTTTAAATTAATTTACTGAGGACACTGGTCCAATATTCTACTTTGTTGCCTTGGATTACTGGGCAGTGCTACTGAACTGTGCACATTTCCATACAGATATTTTAAACTCCAGCAATGAAAAAGGATATTTTTTACCTGGTGGAATGCCAGAATTATCTTGATTTGTGGATTTCAGTGGTTGAGACTGATTTTTTACTTGAGTAAGAATAATTTATCAAAGAAACAGTTTTGTGTTTACTGGTTTGTTCTACTTGGTCAGGCAAAATTGTTTTGAACACATACCGATAGATGTAATTTTTATTTTTAAACTAGAGGCCCAGTGCATGAAATCTGTGCATTGATAGGGTCCCTACTGGCTGCTGGCTGCCGGTTGGGGACTCCCTCCCTTCCCCCTGCCAGCCATGCCCCATGGTTGAACCCGATGACCTCCCGGTGTAGAGGACAGTTTGCATACTATGCTTTTATTATATAGGATTAGGTGTAGAAAACTCTAGAATTAGCCCTTTATATAGCTTTAGAAATGTTGTTTATTTATTAAAGAAATGTATCTTTAAATGGAGAGTTCTTTCTTCCTTCCTGATGTTCCAAGATTCATTCTTTTATCTTTTCCTTTTGTTTATGATCACAAAACAGTTGTCAGCATTTTTATCATTAAGTATGCATATAATGTCTGTGCTATATTTTACATAGACACATTTCATTAGATCAAGGAAGTACCCGCGGTTTCTAGTTTGCTACCTTTTATGTTATCCAATCCTAGATATTGAATTTGACTAAGATTTTTTTGTGTCTGCTGAGATGAATATTTGATTATTCTCCTTAAGTTTGTTAAACTGTATTTTAAAAATTGGTTTAAATGTTATTTTCACCTTACATTCCATATATATCTATATCTACACCTATATATATGTATATATATATATATATCTATATCTACACCTATATATATGTATATATATGTATATATATGGAATATATATATATATATACATATACATATATATGTATATGATATATATATACACACACACACACAGAGGCAGGGGTGGGCAAAATAGGTTTACAGTCATGAGTACACAAAATAAAGCTTATTTTGTATTATTATTTATTTTATATTATTTGTATTATAATTGTAAAGGTACTTTTGCTCACCCCTGTAATAATATATAGCTAATACTTTTTTTGTAATTTTTGTGTCTGTGTTCTGAATGAGTCTGTAATTTTCCTTTTTTTATGCTTATCTGATTTGGTATTAAGATTATGGCAGCCTCTTTAAAAGTTGAGGAATATTCCTTCTTATATTTATCTTTGGAAGAGCTGTTTAAAATTGGGATTCTTAGTACCCTCAACTTAGCAGTGGTGTCATCTGGATTAGAGTTTCTCTTTGTAGATGAAAAAATAATATACACACACATATATACATATATAAATTTTCATATAGACAATGTTACTGTTTTTTTCCTTTTGGTGTACAATCTATGAATTTTAATACAGCTATAGATTCAAGTAACTACCACCAAAATCAGGACTCAGAACAATTATATCATTCTCCCAAACTCCCCAGGCCTATCTCTTAGTCACACTCTAGCCCCTGGCAACCAGTTTTTTATCTAGCACATAGTTCGTCTTTTTAAAATGTTATATACATGGAAGAAAGTCCTGCTCCATAGGGGTGTTTCCTGCACAGAAGCTCTTATACTGTAGTAGCAGCTGGTCTTCACAGCCAATTGGCCTGGAGGTCAACTCCTCCCAGTGACACTAACAGCAATCAAGGATCAACGGCAACATGACAGTGCACACTGCCCACACAGGGGCAGACCTGGAGTGCCCAGCTCAGGAGGCTGAGCCACTGGGCCCTACAGGATACCTGCTATACAAGGCCACTCTACCAATTCCAGGAGACATAGTACCTTTACTTAATACATAGAAACAAATACAAGGAAGCAGCCAAAATGTGGAGACAAAGAAACATGTCACATCTGAAAGAAATGGAAGCAAGCAAACTACTGGATACAGAGTTCAAAACCATGGTTATAAGGTTATTCAAGGATCTTCATGAGACTTTTAAGGAGCTTAGTGAGCATGTCAAAGACATAAAAGAGGACCAGTCGGAAATTAAGCATACACTAACTGAAATAAAGACTAATTTACAGGGATTAAACAGTAGAGTAGAGGATTTTGAGAATCAAATCAACAATTTGGAATATGAGGAAGCAAAAAAACACTCAATTAGAATAGAAAAAATAAAAAAAATAAAAAATATGAAGATAGTGTAAAGAACCTCTGGGACAACTTCAAGCATACCAACATTCGCATTATGGGGATGGCAGAAGGAGAAGAGGGAGAGCAAGATATTGAAAACCTATTTGAAGAAATAGTGACAGAAATCTTCCCCTACCTGGTGAAAGAAATAGATTTACAAGTCCAGGAAGCACAGAGTCCCAAACAAGAGGAACTGAAAGAGGTCCACACCAAGACACATCATAATTAAAATGCCAAGATAAAGATAAAGAGAGAATCTTAAAAGTAACAAGAGAAAAGCAGTTAGTTAGCTACAAGGGAGTACCCACATGACTGTCAGTTGATTTCTCAACAGAAACTTTTCATGCCAGAAGGGAGTGGCAAGAAATATTCAAACTGATGAATAGTAAGGACTACAACCAAGATTACTCTACCCAGCAAAGCTCTCATTTTGAAGTGAGGGTCAGATAAAGAGTTTCACAGACAAGAAAAAGCTGTAAGAGTTCATCACTATCAAACCAGTATTACATGAAATGTTGAAACGTATCCTTTAAGAAGAGGAAGAGGAAAAGAAAAAGGAAGAGGAAGAGGAGGAAGAAGAAGAAGAGATAGAAGAGATAAAAAATATGAACAGTAAAATGAAACAAATACATATCTATCAACAACTGAATCTAAAAATCAAAATAAATGAACACAAAATCTAATGACCAAAATAAACTGGTGAACAAAATAGAATCAGAGGCATGAAAGCATGGGACAGACTGACGAATCTCAGAGGGAATGGTGGTGGGTGGGAAGAGATTAACCAAAGATCTTACTTATGGACACAGACAGTAGGATGGTAAAGGCCTGAGGCAGGATGGGTACCAGTGGAGAGGGAGTAATGGGGGAAAAAGGGGGACATCTGTAATACAATCAACAATAAAGATTTAAAAAAATAAAAAATGAAATGTCATATGCATGTAATTATACAGTATGTAACCTTTTGAGACTGACTTCTGTCACTCAGCTTAATGCCTTTGAGATTCATCCATGTTTGTTGCTTTTTTTATTGCTGCATAGTATTCCATTCCATGAATGCCCTATATTTTAATTTTCCTTTCTTCTTCAAACATCAGTGCACATTTTGTGTGAAACTTTTTAAATTGATTGATGAGAGAGAGAGAGAGAGAGAGAGAGAGAGAGAGAGAGAGAGAGAGAGAGAGATATTTGCTGTTTCACTTATGCATTCACTGGTTGAATGTTGTATGTGCCCTGACTGGGGATTGAACCTGCAACCTTGGCCTGTCAGGATGATGCTCTAACCAACTGGGCTACCTGGCCAGGGCTGTTCTTGTTAAACTTTTAAAGAATAAAGTTTTGCCTATTTTGATATTTTATATTGAAGGTTTATTTTCAATTTTATATTACTTACTTTTTTAAACTTTCAAACAGCTCAGTTTTCTAAATTCTTGAGATACTTAGCTCATTAACTTTTAGCCAGAATCCTTTCTAAAATGTGTACTTAAATTTCCTCTAAAAAGCTGTTTTTTTTGCAGATATATGCACCTCTATGTTCATTGCAGCATTATTCATGGTAGCAAAGACATGGAAATAACTTGTGTCCTTTCAAAGAGGATTGGATAAAGAAGATGTGGTACATATATACAATGGAATACTACTCAGTCATAAGAAAATATGAAATACTTCCATTTGCAATACTATGGATGGACCTTGAGAAAATTATGCTAAGTGAAATAAGTCAGTAAGAAAAGCTGCAAGCCATATGATTTCAATAATATGTGGGATATAAGACTGAAAAATCATACACAAAGACAACAGTATGGTGGTTATGAGGGAAGAGTGGTGACAGGTAGAAAAGGGTAAAGGGGGTTGAATACATAGTGATGGAAAATGATTTGACTTTGGGTGGTGGGCGCACAATGCAAGACACAGATTATGTATCATAGAAATGTACACTTGAAACCTATATAATCGTATTAACCAATGCCACCCCAATAAATTTAATTTTAAAAGCACCATATAATCTGTTTTAACCATATTCTACAAATGCAATATATCATTCATTATAAAATTTCTTCATTTTCATTATGACTTCTGAATTGACCCATGAACATGCATTCAAAATGTGTTTCTTAAAATTTCCAAACTTAGTTTTTATTTTATCATTTTCTAGCTTAATTGTATTATGTTCAAGGAACATGTTCTGTATAATTTTATCCTTTACAATTTGTTAAGATTTGCTTTATTCCCCTGCCTATGCTCAAGTATTATAAATGCTCCACAGTTGAAAAAACCATTTACATTGAAATTACTATACACTTTACTCATATTTTCAAATCTTCTATATCCTCATTGATTTTGTGTGATTATGCTATCAATGTCTAATCATGGTATGTTAATTCTTCCACAGATTTGTCTTTTTCTCTTCGTATATTGCCTATTTTTCCTTAATATATATTAAGCCCTATTATTAAGTACAAATACATTTAAAATAATATCTTATTAGTAATTTTAATCTTTCATCATTATAATGCTTTTGTCCTTAAAGTTGACATCATCTGAAATTAATTTTAGCTATATATATTTTTTGCTTAGCATTTTCATGAGAAATACTATGTGATCTTTTCTCTTTACTATATATATTGGCCATTTTCTCTGCTCTTCCATCTCAGACCTCCTATCAAAGATTTCTTTCATCATGCCTAAAATATATCCTTTAGAATTTCCTTTAGTAAGGGTCTACTATTAACAAATTTTCTGTTTTCATTGCCTGAAACTTGTCTGAAATAATTACCTTACTTCATCTTTTTTCTTTAAAAATATTTTTGCTAAGTATAGAATTCTGTATTGAGAGACATCATTTTATTATGTCTGGTCTCCATTGTTATTGAGAATTTTGCTGTCACTCTAACTGCCACTCTCTCAATCACAATCTGACTTTTTGAATTTGCTTTTAAGTTTTTCTTTTTGTCTTGAATGTTCTATTTTACCATAATGTGATTGGGGGTGGACTTATTTATCCTTCTTGAGATTGTTGAGTTTCTCAATTTGTGGTCTGGTGTCCTTCACTGGTTATGAAAAAATCTGAGCCATTATCTCTTCAAATATTGCTGTTTCCTTCTGCTCTCTTTTCCTAGAATTAAGACAAATATTGGAGGAGAAACCAAGATGGCGGCATAGGTAAACACCGGAAATTGCTGCCTCGCACAACCACTTCAAAAATACAACTAAAAGACAAAACGGACATCATCAAGAATCACAGGAAGGCTGGCTGAGTGGAAATTCTACAACTGGAAGGAAGAGAAAAGCACACTGAGGCTCAGAGGAGGTGCAGAAGTAAAGTGCAGAGGTACGGAGGTGCACGTGGAAAGGGCTGGCAACTGAGGACGTGGTTGTCTTTTTCAATTGGGAGGGAGTTTCAAGCTCCCGACTGCTCTGAACTCCAGTTCCGGGCGAGTCTCTGGGGACCCAGACTCATATGGGGAGAAACTGGACTGTCTGGCAGCAGGCAGAACTTGAGGGCGGCTTTCTCTCAGAGGTGCTACAGTGATTACCGGGACACTGAGATGCGGGGCCTCTTAGGGTAGGACTGAGGAGCAGCCAGAGCTGCTTCCTCCACCCTGATGATCCCCTGAGACCCCGCCCCACCCAAGTGGTGCGCAGAGGCTTTTGCACATGAAGACCTGGCCCTTTGCAATCTGAAAATTACCTAACAAACTGCAGCTGGGTCAGAGAGACCCAGAACATCCAAAAGAAAACCCAAGGCCCCACAGCAGCTTGTATTGCTTCACAGCTGGGCCTCATCTGCGTACCTCCAAACCCCAAACAAAGAAGAGGAATCTGCAGATCTCTCCATAGCTCCTGCTGGGTAGCCTCAGGCAGAGGCTAAATTAGCACCTCCTTAGATATCCAAGAGCCAGTGTACCCAGTGGTCAGAGTGGGACCATCCAGATTACAACCCCTCAGATCCATAAGGGACACAATCAGGGGGCAGGCTCAGTGAGCACCAAAGCCCCACTGAAGCAAGTCTTGCCCCAGAAGGGTATCTCCAGCACACAAGTTCTCCCACTGCAGACACAGCTGATTCTAACAGCCAATTGGCCTGGAGGTCAATTCCTCCCAGTGATACCTAAAACAATTAAGGCTTAACTACAACAAGACTGTGCACAAAGCCCACAAGGGGGTGCACCAAGAGTGTCCACCTCAGGTAATTGGGGAGGCTGAGCCACTGGGCCTTATAGCACACCTAGCACAGAAAGCCCCTCTATCAACACAGCGAAGCATAAAAAAATGCAGAGACAAAGAAACAGGTCACAAATGATAGAAATGGAGGAAAGCAAACGACTGGATATAGAGTTCAAAACCACACTTCTAAGGTTTTTCAAGATTTTTCTAGAAACCGCCGATAAGTTTAGTGAGACCCACAAGAAATCTAGTGAGACCCTCGAGGTTATGAAAAAGGACCAACCAGAAATTAAGCATACACTGACTGAAATAAAGAATATTATACAGACTCCCAACAGCAGACTAGAGGATCCCAAGAATCAAGTCAAAGATCTGAAATACGAAGAAGCAAAAAACACCCAACCGGAAAAACAAAAAGAAAAACGAATCCAAAAATATGAAGATAGTGTAAGGAGCCTCTGGGACAACTTCAAGCATACCAACATCCGAATTATGGGGGTGCCAGAAGAAGAGAGAGAGCAAGATATTGAAAACCTATTTGAAGAAATGCTGACAGAAAACTTTCCCTACCTGGTGAAAGAAATAGACTTACAAGTCCAGGAAGTGCAGAGAACTCCAAACAAAAGGAATCCAAAGTGGACTACACCAAGACACATCATAATTAAAATGCCAAGAGCAAAAGAGAAAGAATCTTAAAAGCAGCAAGAGAAAAACAGTCAGGTACCTACAAGGGAGTACCCATACGACTGTCAGCGGATTTCTCAACAGAAACTATGCAGGACAGAAGGGAGTGGCAAGAAATATTCAAAGTGATGAATAGCAAGAACTTACAACCAAGATTACTTTACCCAGCAAAGCTATCATTCAGAATTGAAGGTCAGATAAAGAGCTTCACAGATAAGAAAAAGCTAAAGGAGTTCATCACCGCCAAACCATTATTATATGAAATGCTGAAAGGTATCCTTTAAGAAGAGGAAGAAGAAAAAGGTAAAGATTCAAATTATGAATAACAAATACACATCTATCAATAAGTGAATCTAAAAATCAAGTGAATAAATAATCTGATGAACAGAGTAAACTGGTGAATATAATAGAATTAGGGGCATAGAAAGGGAGTAGACTGACTATTCTCGGGGGGGAAGGGGTGTGGGTGGTGCAGGAAGAGACTGGACAAAAATCATACAGCTATGGATGAGGACAGTGGGGGCAGTAAGGGCAGAGGGTGGGGTGGGAACTGGGTGGAGGGGAGCTATGGGTGGAAATAGAGGAACAACTGCAATAATCTGAACAATAAAGATTTAATATAAAAAAACAAAAATAAAAAGGACAGCGAAGGTATTAAGGGGGAAAGCAGACAACAGTTTGGTGATTACAAGAGGGAAAAGGGGCGCAGAAGGTAAAGGGTGGATAAATGGTGACAAAAGAGATTTAACTAGGGGTAGTGAACACACAATACAATATACAGGTGATGTATTATAGAATTGTACACTTGGAACCTATCTAATTTTATTAACCAATGTCACCCCAATAAATTCATAAAATTTTTTTTTAAAGATATTTGGGGGAAAAAAACACCGATTTTCCTCTGAGACCAAGATAAGCACAATCTCCCTCAGACATTAGACGTCGACAGCCTATCGGGCAGTCCAGTTTCCTTGGTTCATTTTACTGCCATTTACTGAATGCCGGCCATGTGTCAGATGAATAAGCTATGACACCCCTGACATTCCCAAGCCCGAGGTCCAGGAAGGGAACCCAGACATGTAAACAAATAATTGCAATCTGTGTTGGAGGTACGCACTGTAATAACAGTGAAAATAAAACCTACAGGCGCATAAAGGGGAATATTCTTCAGTGCTGTTCCTGGAGACATTTATATTCACTCCATTGGACAGGGACTATTTTATCACTGATGTATCTCAGGCATAAAAGAAAGTGCCCATCACCTGTAATGAGTAGATGCCTAATAAATGTTTGGTTTTTGCACTAAAAAAAAAAAAAGACATATATTGGACCTTTTAACTCTATCCTTCATGTTTACTATTCTTCTTTTATTTTCCTATTTCTGCCTCTCTGAGTTGATTTTAGTACAATTTATCCCACATTTAAATTCATTAATTCTTTCTTCAGTTCTGTTTACTTTGTGGTTAAATCCATTCTTTGAACTTCAATTTCTTTCTTTCTTTCTTTCTTTCTTTTTATTTTATTGCTTAAAGTATTACAAAGGGTATTACATATGTGTCCATTCCCGCCCCCCCACGCCCTAGACAGTCCCCTAGCCTCCCCTATCTCCCAGTGTCTTATATCCATTGGTTATGCTTATATGCATGCATACAAGTCCTTTGGTTGATCTCTTACCCTCCTACCTCCTGCCCCACAACCCTCCCGGGCCTTCCTGCTGCAGTTTGACAATCTGTTTGAGGCAGCTCTGCCTCTGTATCTATTATTGTTCAAAAGGTTATAATGGTCTCTATTATCCATGAATGAGTGAGATCATGTGGTATTTTTCCTTCATTGACTGGCTTATTTCATTTAGCATAATGCTCTCCAGTTCCATCCATGCTGTTGCAAATGGTAAGAGTTCCTTCCTTTTTTGAGCAGCATAGTATTCCATCATGTAGATGTACCACAGTTTTCTAATCCATGCATCTACCGATGGGCACTTAGGCTGTTTCCAGATCTAAGCTATGGTGAATTATGCTGCTATGAACATAGAGGTGCATATATCCTTTCTGATTGGTGTTTCTGGTTTCTTGGGATATATTCCTAGAAGTGGGATCACAGGGTCAAATGGGAGTTCCATTTTCAGTATTTTGAGGAAACTCCATACTGTCCTCCATAGTGGCTGCACCAGTCTACATTCCCACCAGCAGTGCAAAAGTGTTCCTTTTTCTCCACATCCTCTCCAGCACTTGTCGTTTGTTGATTTGTTGATGATAGCCAGTCTGACAGGTGTGAGATGGTACCTCATTGTTGTTTTGAATTGCATCTCTCAGATGATTAGTGACTTTGAGCATGTTTTCATATGTCTCTTGGCTTCCTGAATGTCCTCTTTTGAAAGGTGTCTATTTAGGTCCTTTGCCCATTTTTTGCTTCCTTTTGTTGAGTTGTATGAGTTCCCTATAAATGTTGGAGGTTAAACGCTTATCAGTGATAGCATTGGCAAATATGTTCTCCCATGTAGTGGGCTTTCTTGTTGTTTTGTTGATGGTTTCTTTTGCTGTGCAGAAACTTTTTATTTTGATGTAGTCCCATTTGTTTATTTTCTCTTTAGTTTCCAATGCCCTAGTATCTGTATCGGTGAAGAAATTGCTTTGGCATATGTCTGAGATTTTGTTGCCTTTGGATTCTTCTAGAATTTTTATGGTTTCCTGTCGTACATTTAAGTCCTTTATCCATATTGAGTTTATCTTAGTGTACGGTGTAAGTTGGTGGTCTAGTTTCATTTTCTTGCATATATCTGTCCAATTTTCCCAACACCATTTATTGAAGAGACTATCTTGGCTCCATTGTATGTTCTTGCCTACTTTGTCAAATATTAATTGAGCATATTGGTTCGGGCCGATTTCTGGGCTCTCTATTCTATTCCATTGATCTATATGCCTATTCTTGTGCCAGTAACAGGCAGTTTTGAGAACAGTGGCTTTGTAATACATCTTGATATCTGGTATTGAGATCCCACTTACTATGTTCTTTTTCAAGATTGCTGCAGCTATTCGGGGTCTTTTTTTATTCCAGATGAATTTTTGGAGAGTTCGTTCTAGATCTATGAAGTATGCCGTTGGTATTTTAATGGGAAGTGCGTTGAATTTATAGATTGCTTTGGGTAGTATGGACATTTTAATGATGTTGATTCTACCAATCTATGAACACGGTATGTTCTTCCATCTGTTTATGTCTTCCTCTATATCTTTTTTCAACGTCCTGTAGTTTTCTGAGTAGAGGTCTTTTACCTCTTTAGTTAAGTTTATTCCTAGGTAGCTTAATTTTTTTGGTGCGATGGTAAACGGGGTTGTTTTTATAATCTCTCTTTCTGAAAGTTCACTACTGGTGTATAGAAATGCCTCAGATTTCTTGGGGTTAATTTTGTATCCTCCTACATTGCCAAATTCATGTATTAAGTGTAGTAGCTTTTTGATGGAGTCTCTAGGGTTTTGTATGTATAATATCATGTCGTCTGCAAATAAGGACAGTTTTACTTCCTCTTTTCCAATTTGGATGCCTTTTATTTCTTCTTCTTGCCTAATTGCAATGGCTAATACTTCCAGTACTATGTTGAACAGGAGTGGTGAGAGGGGGCATCCCTGTCTTGTTCCTGTTCTTAGGGGAAATGGTGTTAGTTTTTGTCCATTGAGCATGATGCTGGCTGTGAGCCTGTCATATATGGCTTTTATTATGTTGAGGTATGATCCTTCTACTCCCGCCTTACTGAGATTTTTTATCAAAAATGGGTGTTGAATTTTGTCAAATGCTTTTTCTGCATCAATTGATATGACCATGTGGTTTTCTTCTTTCAACTTGTTTATGTGATGTATCACGTTTATTGATTTGCAGATATTGTACCATCCTTGCATCCCTGGGATAAATCCTACTTGGTCATGGTGTATGATCTTTCTGATGTACTTCTGGATCTGATTCGCTAAGATTTTGTTGAGGATTTTGGCATCTATGTTCATGAGGGATATTGGCCTGTAATTCTCTTTCATTGTCTTGTCTTTACCTGGTTTTGGTATTAGGGTGATGCTGGCTTCATAGAATGAGCTTAGAAGTGTTCCTTCCTCTTGAATTTTTTGTAGTAGTCTGAGGAGGATAGGTTTTAGTTCTTCCTTGAATGTTTGGTAAAACTCCCCTGTGAAGCCGTCTGGTCCTGGGGTTTTGTTTGATGGAAGCTTTTTGATGACTGCTTCAATTTCTTCCATAGTTATTGGCCTGTTGAGATTTTTAGATTCTTCATGATTGAGTTTTGTAATGTTGTATTTTTCTAGGAATTTGTCCATTTCTTCCAGGTTGTCTAGTTTGTTGGAGTAGAGCTGTCCATAGTATTTTTTAACAATCCTTTGTATTTCTGTGGGGTCTGTTGTTATTTCGCCTCTATCATTTCTGATTTTGCTTATTTGGGTCCTCTCTCTTTGCTTCTTGGTGAGTCTTGCTAGAGGTTTGTCAATCTTGTTTATCCTTTCAAAGAACCAGCTCTTGGTTTCACTGATTTTATGTATTGTTTTTTTGATCTCTATGTCATTTATTTCTGCTCTAATCTTTATTATCTCCTTCCTTCTGCTCACTCTGGGGTTTTCTTGTTGCTCTCTTTCTAATTCTTTGAGTTGTAGAGTTAGATGATTTACTACCATTTTTTCTTGTTTGTTGAGATAGGCCTGTAGAGCTATAAACTTCCCTCTCAGGACTGCTTTCATTGTGTCCCATAGGTTTTGGATTGTTGTGTTTTCATTGTCATTAGTTTCCAGGATGTTTTTAATTTCTTCTTTGATCTCATTGGTAACCCAATCAATATTTAATAGCATGCGATTCAGCTTCCAGGTGTTTGAGTATTTTGGGTTGTTTTTATTGTAGTTTATTTCTAATATTATGCCATCGTGGTCTGCGAAGACGCTTTTTATGATTTCAATCTTCTTGAATTTGGGGATACTTTGCTTGTGACCCAATATATGGTCTATTTTTGACTATGTCTTATGAGCATTTGAGTAGAATGTATATTCCCTGGCTTTGGGGTGAAGTATTCTGAAGATGTCTATTAAGTCCATCTGATCTAGTGAGTCATTTAGGATTGCTGTATCTTTGCTGATTGTTTGTCTAGAGGGCTTATCCGGTGCTGTCAGTGGTGTATTAAAGCCCCTACTATGATTGTATTGTTGTCGATCTCTCCTTTGATATCTTCCAGGAGTTTTTTTATGAATTTGGGTGCTCCTGCATTGGGTGCATATATGTTTACCAGGGTTATATCTTCTTGTTGTATTGATCCCTTTAGTATTATGAAGTGGCCTTCCTTATCTTTTGTTATGGCCTTCACTTTGAGGTTTATTTTGTCCGATATAAGTATTGCTACCCCAGCTTTCTTTTCCTTTCCATTTGCCTGAAAGATATTTTTCCATCCTTTCACTTTCAGTCTGTGTGAGTCCCTTCTAATGAGGTGGGTCTCTTGTAGACAGCAGTTGTATGGGTCATGTTTTTTTATCCATTCAGCCACTCGATGTCTTTTGTTTGGAGCATTTAGTCCGTTTACCTTTAAAATTATTATTGAAAGGTACTTGTTTGTAGCCATTTCTTTTTTTGTGTGGCTCTCTTCTTTCCAAGCTTTTTATTTCTTTTTATACCAGTCCCTTTGCATTCCTTGCATTGCTGGCTTGGTGGTGATAAACTCCCTTAGCCTTTTTTTGTCTGTGAAGCTTCTTATTTCCCCTTCAAGTTTGAATGATAGCCTTGCTGGATAGAGTATTCTTGGATTCAGTCCTTTGCTTTGCTTCACTTTTTAAATTCCCGTCCATTCTTTTCTGGCCTGATGTGTTTCTATTGAGAAATCATTTGATAATCTAATGGGAGATCCCTTGTATGTAACTTTCCGTCTCTCTCTTGCAGCCTGTAAGATTCTCTCTTTGTCCTGAACATTTGCCATGGTAATTAAGATGTGTCTTGGTGTGGGTCTTTTTGGGTTCACCTTGTTTGGGACTCTCTGGGCTTGTGTGACATTTTTCTTCCCCACCTCAGGGAAGTTTTCTGATATTATTTCTTCGAATAGGTTTTCTAGTCTTTGTTCATCTTTCTGTTGTTCTGGTACCCCTATTATTCATATGTTGTTTCATTTCATGTTGTCCCAAAGCTCCCTTAGGCTCTCCTCCTGTCTTTTAATATTTTTCTCCAATTGCAGTACATTTTGGGTTTGTTTTGCTTCTTTGTCTTCTAATTCACTAATTCGGTCCTCCGCTTCTCCTAGTCTACTGTTGATACTTTCAATGGAGTTTTTCATTGCAGCTATATCACTCTTCATTTCTTCTTGGGTCTTACTTAAGTTGTTGATTTTTTCATCAGTTTCTCTTGCTTCTTGCAGAGGTTGTCGATTTTTTCCTCCATCCGGTTTATGCACTCTACGACCCTTATTCTGAATTATTTTTCTGTCATGTTGCATGCCTCTGTATTACTTAGCTGCTTTTCTGGAGAGTCCTCCTTCTCTTTCCTTTGGGGATTTCTTTGTCTACCCATGTTTGATCTCACTGACATATCTAGTCGTTGAGTCGGTCAGTGGTTGCTCCCTGGGTGGCAGTGACTCCGTGGTCTGTGGTTGCTCTTCGGGCAGTTGCGGTAGCAGCTGCTCTTCAGTTGGCAGAAGCTCCTCTGGTGGGTGCTGTTCACAGCTGTGGTGGCTCTTCTGGCTGGTGGGGGGAGGTTTCACGTACAGCTGCTGTTCCTCAGCAGAGGGTGTGGTGCTCAGGAGGCTGCTATTGCTTGGATCTGCTGTGTTGATTTAAAGGCACAAAATACAACACAACAAGGCACCACGTACCAGGCACTAAACACAAATATATTCACGATATTAATAACCCCAAAAAAAGGTGACCGCCTGAATTAAGAGATTTAGGGGATAAGGAAGAAGGAAGATAAAAGAGAAAAAAGAAAAGAAAAGTAGGGACCAAAAAAAGGAGTGAAAAAATGAAATTGGGAAAAAGGAGGGGGGGAAATAAAAGCGAGAAAAGAAAAGAAAAAAAAGAGCGAAAAGAGAGAATGAAGTGGAAGAGGGGAAGAGACTTTTTATATGAGGAGAATACTCCTATAGAACCGCCACTAATCCCAATAAATTCCAGCAACAGCTCCCTGGAGATGTATGCAAACTAGAAACAACCAATAATATAACAATGAAAATAGAATGGAGAACACTAATCCCAAAATAAAATAAAGAGAAAATAAAATGGCACTTTAAAAAATGGTAAAATGGTAGCAGTAATAATACTGGTTAAAAATAAGAAGGTAGTAATTGAAAGGGCAAAATCAGGTGATGGAAAAAGGAGAAGAAAGAAAGAAAAAAAAAGAAAAAAGAAAAAAAGAAGAAAAAAAGGGAAAAAATTGGTTTCTTAGTTAAAAGGTGAAAGAAAAAAAAATTGCAGTAGTGAAGTTCCTTCGGTTCTTCTATTCTTCAGTCTGGCTCGCCTTTAGTCCTGCCAGGTATTCAGGAGAGTGTTGAGTTTCCCTGCTATACACTGTTCCTCTGTTTTGTAAACCACAGTCCTTATTTTAAAGCAGGCCGTATTTGTTTCCCAGACTGCCTTATTTTGTGTTTAGCAAAGAGTCAGTTTGTGGCTCAGCCTCTGGGTGGCAGTGTTCTGGGGTTGGCCTCTGAGGCTATACGGCATCTCTACCGCACTTAAAAGTGATTTGGAGAGGTCAACTATCCAGAGCTGGTTCCTTAATAGTTACCCGCTCTGTATTGTTGCTGGGATTCTGAACTTCAATTTCTATTATTTTATTTTTTTATTCTTAGAAGTTTCATTTGATTCCTTTAAAATTTGTCTATTCTTTCTTTAAACATGACAGTCATTTTATAATGTCTCAGATAACTCTAGTAATTAACATCTTTATGATCAGTTTCTGCTCCTTTTATTTTTTATTATTCTCACTCATGTTGGTGCCTTCTTGCTGAGTTTTTTTGGAGACTTCTATAGTGTTAGGAGGAAGGTATTTTCTTCCAAAAGATTTGTATTATCTTCTTGGTACCTATAGGTATTAGCCACAGTTCCAATTTAAAGTCAATCATGGCTTCAGATTTATCAGGCTATCCAATAATGTGAATCTGAGGTGCAAATCAATGCAAGACACTTCATGATTACTACTTCTCAGAGACAATTTTCCACTCCCCCAATCCCTAACCAAGGCAATTTTATCTGCTAACTCATGAGAATGGTAGGGATGAGAGATGGTTTGCTTTTAGTTCATCATATAATCCACGTGTAATCCCATACTATGGGAGAATCTATAATTAAACATTTTGATGGTCCAAGGCTTTGTTTCTTCTCAGAGACCTGAAAACCATATCTTATATTGCCTTGATTAGGTAAATGTCTTTAAGGTCAAAGAATCTACTATGCTGTGCTCTGCTAACCTCTATGGGTTCCTGTGTTCACTTAGATTTTGATCTGTTGTTGTCTTACTGTCTAGTTAGCTCTTTAAAGCTTTCAAGAAGATTTATTTATTTTTGAATATAACATCAGGCAATTAGATTGACATTAGTTATTTTCAGTGAGACAGTTCAAATAATCTATCCCAATATATTTTCAGAAAAAGAACCTTTCAAAGATTTTTCATCTTCTTATCTCCATCTATCTCGTTCTCCTTATCGCCTCCATTTCCATACAAATCATTTCCTATTGCTTCCATAATAAGACTTTGGCTCAACTACACTGATGGATCAATTTTGGCCACAGACAAGAAATACATAAGAAACCTTTGCTCCCAAAAGTTTTGAGCTCAATATTAAATGTTTAACAGGTTAATATCACTGCCATTAACCAGTTGTGATAATAAATAAGCATATTAACTTCTCTGGGTTCTATTTTCCAGAAACCTGGGAGTTATGTCAGTTCTTCCCTCTTAGTTACTTTCCACATAAAATCAACCAAATCTTTTATGTTCTACCTCCTACATTTCTGTTAAATCTCTCCCCTTTATTCCAAGCCCAATGGCTACTATTTCTTTAGTTCAAGAACTCTTATAATTTCCTGAATTCTTATAGCCTCCTTATGAAGGCACTGCCTCCTGCCTGTAGACTCACTCCCTCTAAAATTCTTCTCCATATCGCTACTAAACTTATTTCTAAAGTAAATATCCATGATGTTATTTTCAAAGCTTCCAGAAATAAGTTCAAATTCCTTGATGTAGCACACAGTGCCCTTCCTATTCTTTCCTTTAATTCCTTGATCTCAATTTCTGCAAACATCATTTGTTCAAATCTTAATGGTTTCATGCATGTTGTATCTTCTGCTTGAAGCACCTTCTATTCCTTGTTTTTACCTAATTAACCTCTACTGATGTTTTGTATCTCAAGACCGCTGTTTCACTCAGAAACTCTTCTAGGACTTCTCTCTCAAATTTGGATCTCTCTCTCTCTCTCTCTCTCTCTCTCTCTCTCTCTCTCTCACACACACACACACACACACACACACACACACATACACACACACGTATATATGAAGAGTGAGAGGGAGGGAGGAAAAAAGAGACAGGCTGGCTTACAAACACTAAAAATACTCCAATTATTTATTTGTGTTTGAGATTTTTGTATATTAAATTGTTACAATTTCACTGCACCAAAATATATGTTTTTGGTTTTTAAGTAGATTCTTCATTTGAGGTCACAATATGAAATTAAATATAGGTTCAATTATATTGACAGCATATGAAAAGCTTGATTCTCTTAAAAAATCTACTAGAATTCAAAATTATATGCATTATACATTTGGTCATAATAACTTAATTGTTCTGCTACATAATCTACTTTTTTGGTAAATAGAAGGATAACTTCTATTGATTAATAAACAAATAAAGTTCATTTCAAATTTTTCATTTAATTTATATTTTTAGTTAATATATTTTTTAAAGAATAAAGAGAATAGAATATTACAAAACAAAATTAAACTTGCCATCATCCTCCCAGCAGCTCTTCGCATTCCCTTCCCTTTCGCTCCTCCCTGGTAACACTGTCTGGTCTGTTGGCAGGTCATCTTCTGGCATACCACCTTCACAATCTGCTGCATCTGTAATACTTTCTTCTTCCACAATATGGAGCTTGTCTTCATCATCTGAATCTGAATTTGTTTCTACCACAGTATTATAATTTGTAACTGTAATACAAATAAGAAACAAATAGTCAAAACCAACTAGTGTAAAAATCAGTTTTTACACTTTAGTAAAAATAAATTTTAAAAGTACAACAGATTGTGATTCAATATTTCTTGTAGTAGCTACACTTTTTGAATACTTACTATATGTAAAAGTGATTTATAAATAGTAGCTCATTTAATTCTTACAGCAACCTTATGAAATAGAGAACTATCTACCATCTACTACTTATATCCTTGTTTTACAGAAGTAGAAACCAAGACATATGGAAGGTAAGTAACTTGTTCAAGTAAGATGCAACCAAGAAGTGGCAGGGCCAAGATTTGAACTCTAACATTCTGATTTCATAAGCTGTGCTGTTGAATGCTACATTAAGCATGTTATCCTCTCTAATCTCAGTGAGCTTATTCTATATGATACTGTTCATGCACAATTAGGGCTTCAAATATTTAAAGCATCATAACTTAAGACAAGACTTCAGCTCCTTTATTTAAATAACAATACACAATCAAATTTACCATAAGAAAAAGTATTTTAAAGTTATCAATTAAATTCATGCATTACGGGAGAGAAAGGGGAAAAAAAAGAAGCTTTTCTTTGTTTATATAACTAAGCAATGATTACTTCTAGTTCTTTCCATTTCTTCCTTCAATTTTCCAACCATTCTTGAGAGAATATAATCACCTAAATGCTTAAATGATATGCATATATATCCTCCTTTTCATATGAATACACCCCCCAAAGAACATAAAAGAAGAAATACAATAAAAAGTATGAATGTACACGTTGAGGTGAGTAAAAAGAACCAAAAATATCCAAAGCTCCTCTTATAGACCTTGGTAAGACCCTTCTGTCCAAAAGACTAGTGGAGTTATTACTCTTTTGCCTACTTGAGGAATTCTTCAATATCTCGTGTCATAAGAAAAATATAAAGTTTTGTGTCATTTATACTTTAGTGTGAATACATTTTCCAGATCTTTCCCCAAGAGCACATCATTGTCTAATATTATTGTAAAAGTAATATATGTTCATTGGAAAAAAGGCCAGACAATAAATAACAAGTAAAATTAGTAAAAGCCCAACGCCCCCAATTTTTTCTTCACCTCTCTCTTTAAAGGTAACAATAACAGCAAATTTCATCAATTAATTTATACACTAAGTAGTATGATACTAATCACTTTATATATCTTATTTAACTGTAATACATATCTCACCTTATACACATATGCATTTTATATTTAATATAAATACTATACATAAATGTCTGTATGGATATTTAATAAACATATATAGAATCATATTATATGCTTTGCCACATAGTTTTCTGCCACTGAACATATTTTGGAAACTTTTCTATGTGAGTATATGTGGAGCTTTATCTTTTTTTCTGGATGGCTATACAATATTTCACTGTACAGACATAATTTAACTTATCACCTATTCATAAAATTTAGTTTCTTTCTAGTGTTTAAGCATTAGCAACAATGTCATAATACATTTTCTTATAAATACATCTTTTGTCATTCCTTAAATACACTTGTCAGTAGGGGTGGAACTGCTGAGTCAAAGGGAAAACTTATTAGATAGATATGGAAACATGGGGAAACCTTGTTCCAGCCACACTATAAGCAGGGAAAATTGTGAAATTGTGTGTGGGTGGGTAAAAGGAATGATTCTCAAAGGATGGTCCACAGTTGGAATAATGGTTTCTTGATGAGCCTTTAACAGAGTAAGATGCAAATACATGTGTATGTGTATATGTTTGTGTGCATATACTAGTATATGTATAAATTTTTAGGAGCCGGTCTGGCAAATAATGCACCATGCTATTCACTTTCATTTTTATTTTCAGGATTCCTTATTAGTAACCCACTAAATGATTTACTAAAGTCATTTAGAGTTGCTATGGTATGTATTCATTTATATGCTACATGCATTAGACAATATTTACTCTTTACTGAGGATTAATCAATTCTGTATTCCTTGAGATCTGCCTACCACATTGGCTCATTTCAAAGCTCTCACTATGCATGGATAGTTGAAATTCCTATTTTGTGAAGGGAGATATTAGTGCTTCTTTAGTATCTTGAGTTGACCATCTATCATATCTAATAATAGACAAACATGGTAATTAACCATACCTCTGACACACTTCCCATTAGCTAATCAGGGTGTTATGTAAATTAACTGCCAACCAAGATGGCAGCCGGCAGCCAGGCAGCTGAAGTGAACAGGAGGCTTGATTGCTCTGTGATGGAGGAAGCCAAGGTTCCTCGCCTGCCGCTGCTGGGCTCTGAGCTGCACTCTAAGCAACTATGTTGCAATTACAGAAGCTAAACAAACTCGAGAAACCTGCTTTCAGCCAGCCGGGCTTCAGCCAGCAGGACTGCAAGAGTGTTTCAATTATAGAAGCCAAACAAACCCAGATCCCGGCTTTCAGCAGCCGAGGTCTCAGAGCTGGAGCCGAGCCTCAGAGCTAAAGCGGGCTCTCAGCTCCAGTGACAGCCATAGAAGGTAAATCCCAGAATTAAAAAAAAGAAAATAAAAAAAGGAGAGGTTGGGAGCTTCAGTCACCTGCCAGCCTGAAAACTGCCCTCAGCCCCTCACCCAGACTGGCCAGGCACCCCAGTGGGGACCCCCACCCTGAAGCAACAAGATGGTGGCTAATTTGCATTCTGAAGGCGGGCGGCAGCCGGCAAGGGCAAGGCTGTCAGCGGTCCGGGACCCGGATCTGTGACCCTGCCAGGTGGGGGCAGTGCTTGAGGCTATCCGCGGTCCCGGGACTGGATCTGTGAACCTGCCGGGCAGGGGGCAGCGCTTGAGGCTGTCCGTGGTCCCAGGACCCGGATCCATGACGTGGCGGGCAGGGCGGCAGCGCTTGAGGCTGTCTGTGGTCTGGGACCCGGATCTTTGACTTGGCGGGTGGGGGGCAGTGCTTGAGGCTGTCCATGGTCCTGGGACCCAGATCTGTGGCCCTGCCGGGCGGGGGCAGTGCTTGAGGCTGTCCATGGTCCTGGGACCCAGATCTGTGGCCCTGCCGGGCGGGGGGTAGTGCTTGAGGCTGTCCGCGGTTCCGGGACCCGGATCCATGACCCTTCCTGGTGGGGCGGCAGCTTGCACAGGGGCGAATCGGCCGGGGTTGGGCAGGGCAGGACGCCTGGCTTCTGCCCAGCCCCAGTCACTCTGGGCAGGTGAGCAGTGCAGAGAGCCTCTGGACAGGGGAGGCAGGCCGGTGGAGGGCAGCCTGTACTCCCTACATGGCGGTGGTGACAGCTGTGAGCGCCCCAAGCCAAGCCTGCAGGCTGAGCTGAAGTAGGGCCTGCAGGCCATTAGCGCCCAGGAGTGGCTGCGCAAGATCCGCCTCCTGGCCCAGAAGGTGCAGGATCGCAGGGACAGCCACTGTGGTGGGCCAGACTGACGTCCTCCTGGCCGCACCATGGGGATTTGCGGATCTGCAAAGCCAGAGGCCTCCAGTGTGCACATCCCTTCCTGGCATGCGAACATCTCCCAGCACACTGTCACCCTCCCACGCCTGCAGCAGTTGCAAACCAAGGCTTGCACAAGTTCCCTTCGCCACTCCACCGCCCTTCCATCAACCCAGCATGCCTAACACCCCCACAGGATGTGCACACATCCCCTCTGATGCGCTCACGTCCTTTGGAGAGTGTCTGGGTGTTCTGGGTGCTGAGGGTGGGCGCCTGTGAGATGACAGTGAGAGGGTGGAGTGGTGATGCCCTGTTCCCACGGAGGCCAGTGCAGCTACGAGATCACCTCTGGGGGTTAATGCAGGTGCTGAGGCGGGAGCAGGTGCAGATAGACACACCTGGTGGGCACGGGCGGCCCTCACTGAGATGCCTTCGGTCAGCATTCACGATCAAGAACCCAGAGGCAGAGAGGAATCCCGTCCTCTCAGTGAAACAGTGGGATAGTCGGGGTGACTGAAGAGGAGGAATGCGCACTTTGGGTGCCAGCACCCATGAGCGAAGGCTGCCCTGACTGAGCCTCGCTTGCTTGGGGTCTAGCGCACTCCTGCCGGGCAGCGGGTGATAGGACATGCTTTTCCAAATTAAGGAGAGAAAACGTTGATTTTCCTGCTGCTCACGAAGGTGGAAAGTGAAGTGGGGAGACATGTGGGGAGTGAGCGAGGTTCCCTGTCTGGGGGTTCCAAATCTGCTGTTGGTTTCTTTCACCGCTGACTAGAGATATACAGGGTGTCCCCCCAAAATGTATACACACTTTGAATACCTACTAATTCCAATGGTTTTAAGCATAAGAAAGAAACAACAATGGAGCTGTTATCTGTTAAAAGTGTGGGCACAAACAGGTAGTCGGACATTCCCTGAGGGGTCTCAGATTGGAGAGGGTAAAGGCCAGACTGAGGGGCCCCTTCCCCCCCACCCCCACCCCAGTGCACGAATTTCGTGCACCGGGCTACTAGTGTATATATATAAAAGCCTAATATAAAATTGTCCCCTCGGGAGTTCATCCAGGAGATCAGGAGTTCAATCACTCGCTATGACATGCGCTGACCACCAGGGGACAGTGCTGAACGAAGGAAGGCCCCAGGCAGCAGCTGGAAGGAAGTCCCTGGCAAACAGCTGGAAGGCCCCCATCAGCCCTGATCGCCAGCCAGGCCTAGGGACCCTACTGGTGCACAAATTTCGTGCACCAGGCCTCTAGTAGTTTTATATTGGTGCTATTATTGCATTTAATGACACAATATGGTAAGTTAGCGTTATCATTATCAATTTTGTTAGTTGTAGGTTGTTTGGTTGAGCCTAGATTATATAATGAACACATACATTTAGAGTATTTGGGGGCTTCAAATTTCCCAGTAATTAGGTTTTAATATAGAATATATGCATTATGGTCAAATATTAACTTGAATGCTTCATAATTTTCACTAAGTTTTTTTTTTACTTTCAACTGTAGGTGTTTTATTCTGCCTGAATCAGCTGTAGCTCAAAGTACTCTTTGAGAATACCTGTCACTTTCTAAGGCTCTACTAAAACTCCTTCCAAAGAGATTGTATATAGTATATAGTTATTGTGTGAATTTCCCCGAGCATATTTTGAGTTTGAGGAATAAAACTTGAAGATATATAAAAGCACTACCTTTTATTGGCTAAGATGGGAAAAAGACCAATAACTATTTTCCAACTTTTTCACTGTCTTCTGCTTCACAGTTACTTAACAGAGAAAAAGCAGTGAAAATCACTTATACTGATTATCATCTGTTATATAACAGGCAAGCTACCTAGTGTTTCTGAATCTGCCCAGCTAATTTTAAAAACAGGATCCCAGCATCAAAAGCATAGATAATAATGCAGGCCATTGATGAATTCTAATAGCCAGTGAAAGTGTCAGTTATTTCAATTGTCTGCCCATCTATTGCCATATCTTTATACTGTTTAACCTTTGACTAAAAAATATAACAAAATATAATTTGCCAAAAGAGCAGTATGTTCTTAATCATAAGTGATCAGCAACTTTTGGTCCTGAGATGGTTTTTAAAAAGGTTTTAAAAAATCCTCACCAGGGATATATTTACTGATGAGAGGAGGAGAGAGAGAGGAGAGGGGGAGAGGGGGAGGGAAGGAGAGGGGGAGGGAGGGAGGGAGGGAGAGGGGAGAGGGGAGAGGGGAGAGGGGAGAGAAACATCGATTGGTTGTCTCCAATCCACGACACAACTGCAGATAGAACCTGCAACCTAGGTATGTGCCCTCACCAGGAGTAGAACCCACAACCTTTTTGGTGCATGGGATGATGCCCCAACCAACTGGACCATCTGTCTGGGGCTGGTCCTGAGTTTTAATTAAAATAATAAAATTTCAAGAGAGTAAAGATAAAAGTAAATAGAAAAGGTAAACAGTTTTTAAATCTTTAAGCATAATTTACCATTCACAATATGAATTTAAATTTTAATAGAAAATGGTTAACATTTTCAATTCAGTCTTATGGTAACCAGTTTGTGGTTAAGGACACATTAACTTCTTGGTGGCAGTTCTTGTTGGTATTATTTGCTAACAGTTAATGCCCGATATAACAGTATCCACACTGCATAAGGTAGTTGTGAGGGGCTAATAATTTTAAAGTGTCTTGCACAAAGTAAAGACTATACAAGTGTTTGCTATAATAATCATCTCACTGAATTGAGAGAGAGAGAGAGAGAGAGAGAGAGAGAGAGAGAGAGAGAGAGAGACACTAAGTAACCTGGCTGCGATTATATAGCTACTAGCTGTACCCGGCCACGCGTTGCTGTGGCTCAGTCTGGTTAAATGGAAAAGAAAGAAAAGAGAAAGTGCACGTTTTTACTATGTTTAATTTCACAATGCTTGTGGGTATACAATATTTTTTGTTGTTCCACTGTCTGTGCAGATATAGAGATTGTCTGGTTTGCCGACCCTAGAACATGCAACATATAATTGTCCATGTGAGAAGCAATCCGTGTCTAAATCTAAACCGCACAATTCTAAAGATTGGCGCTGAGCTTTGTTGATGGTGATTGCAAAGGCCAATCGAATTGCGAATTGCAATCTCTTAAATTGAAATGGCATATCCGTTGGAATCATAGGAATGCGAGGAATGAGGACATCTTCACCTTTGAAAGGTCCTGTCAAAATTGTTGCTTCTACAACGTTGCTCATTAATTTTTTTACTGCAAGCCGCGTGCCGTTGCAAAGCTTTGGGTGGTTGATATTTTGCAACATGATAATTGGCATGCCGATTTTCAATTGCAGTACATGCGGTGGCATCCCTGGCAGATCAAGTGAATTCAAAAATTCTGTTGGATAATTAACCGCTTCATCTGCTTCCACAACAGTGTCGACGGACTTGTATGTGACTGCCTCGCTTTGAATGTTAGACTGAATAATATTGTTAAGTTCGTAGACATCTTTGTTCTTGGCCGCAAGAATAGCTCGTTCACTCAGCCAATCGTGATTCTTATAATTGTTTTGAATATTGGGAAATACTTTTTCAACCAATTCTTCTTTTGACGTCACTAAATTGCAGAAGTTATGAGGCAATGAAATTAGTCCTGAGGTCAGATCAACCGGCAACTTTCCATTCCCAATTTCCAGCAATTGATGTGAGAATGTCTCAGCTGATCTATCGTTTTGCAGCTGGACACGCATATTTGTAGCTAATTTTATCTATAATTTATAATTGTAAATAGAAACATTGAAATGGAATCAAAATATTTAGTATAGCATGTGTTGCTTTTACATCCAACAGATGGCGCTGTTTTTCAAAAAAGCATGTTTTTACCTGTCACAGGTGTGACATCTATATAATAGTATGTATATAGGTATATAAAAACACGCACATATTTGAATGCAACGTTGTGTCAAAATTTCAAAGCAATCGGTGAAGAACTTTCAGAGATTTAAGATTTTGAACAAACGAACATTTACATTTTTATTTATATAGATTAAGTTGTAGAGCTGGACTCAAATCCTGGTCTACATGATTCCATAGTCATATTATTTTTTTAAATTAAAATATCTTTATTGTTGAATGTATTACATATGCCCCTTTTTTTCCCCCATTTACCCCTTCTAGCACACCCTTGCCCCTGCCATTTGTCTGTGTCCATGGGTTATGCATATATATGCATACAAGTTCTTTGGCTGATCTCTTCACACACTCCCACCTTCCCTCTGAGATTTGACAGTCTGTTCCATGCTTCTATGTCTCTGGGTCTATTTTATCCATCAGTTTATTTTGTTAATTAGATTCCACATATGAGTGAGATCACGTGATATTTGTCTTTCTCTGATTGGATTATCTCACTTTACATAATATTCTCTAGGTTTCTCCATGCTGTCTCAAAGAGTAAGAGAACCTTCCTTTTTAACTGCTCCATAGTATTCCATTGTGTAAATGTACCACAGCTATTTTATCTGAGGGCACCTGGGCTGTTTCCAGATCTTAGATTTTGTAAATAATGATTCTATGAATATAGGGGTGCATATATTCTTTCTGATTGGTGTTTTGGGTTTCTTAGTATATATTCCCAGAAATGGGATCACTGGGTCAAGTGTCAGTTTCATATTTAAATTTTTTAGGAAACTCCATACTGTTTTCCATAATGGCTGCACCAATATGCATTCTCACCAGCAGTGTACTAGGGTCCCCTTTTCTCCACACCCTCTCTAGCACTTGTCCTTTGTTAATTTATTGATGGTAGCCATTCTGACAGGTGTGAGGTGATACCTCATTGTGGTTTTAACTTGAAACTCTCTGATGATTAGTGACTTTGAGCATTTTTTCACATGTCTCTTGGCCATCTGTATGTCCATTTTGGAGAAGAGGCTATTTAGGTCCCTTGCCCATATTTTAATTGGATTGTTTGTCTACCTTTTGTTAAATTGTATGAGTTCCTTATAAATTTTGGATATTAACTATTTGACAGATGTATCATTGGCAAATATGTTCTCTCAAATATGTAAAGTGGGCTCCTTTTATACTATGTTGATGATTTGTTTTTCTGTGCAGAAACTTTTTAATTTGAGGTAGTTGCATTTGTTTATTTTCTCTTTAGTTTTCCTTGCCCTAAGAGATTTATCCTCAAACATATTGCTACCAGAGATGTCTGAAATTTTGCTGCCTATATTTTCCTTCCTTCCTTCCCATTACCATTTATTGAAGAGACTGTCCTGACTCCATTGTATGCTCTTGCAGCTTTTGTCAAATATTAATTGAGCATAGTGGCTTGGGTCAATTTCTGGGTTCTTTGTTTTGTTCCATTGATCTATATGCCTCTTCTTGGGTCACTACCAGGCTATTTTTATTACACTGGCTTTCCAGTATAACTTGTGATCCCTCCAACTTTGTTTTTTTTTTCTCAAGATTGCTGCGGCTATTTGGGGTCTTTTTTGGTTCCATATAAATTTTTGAAGTATTTGTTATAGATCTGTGAAATATAGATGTGTTGTAGTTGCTGTTGGTATTTTAACAGGGATTGAACTGAATCTATAGATTACTTTAGGTAATATGGACATTTTAATGATGCTAATTCTACCAGTGAATGAACATGGTATATTCTTCTACTTGTTTATAACTTTCTATATATCGTTTTTCAATGCCTGTAATTTTCTGAGTACAAGTCTATTACTTCCTTGGTTAAGTTTATTCCTAAATAACTTAATTATTTTTTCTGAAATAGTAAAAAAGGTTTGTTTAGTTTTTCTTTCTGACAATCAATTATTTGTGTATAAATGCCATTGCTTTCTGGGTGAATTTTATCCTACATTGATGTAATCCTTTATTAAATCTAATAAGTGTTTTGGTGGAGTCTTTAGGGTCTTCTACGTATAATATTATGTCCTTTGTGAATAATGAGTTTTACTTGCTCCTTTCCAATTTCGATGGCTTTTATTTTTCCTTCTTGTCTGATTGCTGTGGCTAGGACTTCCAGTACTATGTTGAATAAGAGTGGTGAGAGTGGGCATCCCTCTCATGTACCAGTTCTTAGGGGAAATGGTTTTAGTTTTTGCCCATTGAGTATGATGTTGGCTGTAGGTTTATCATATATGGTCTTTATCATGTTGCGGTATGATCCCTCTATTCCCTCTTTACTGAGAGGTTTTTTTTTCATTTTTTTGTAATTGGTGTTGGATTTTGTCAAATGCTCTTTCTGCATCTACTGATATGATCATGATTTTTGTCTAATTTGTTTATGTGCTATATCACACTTATTGATTTGCAAATATTGTACTAACCTTGAATCCCTAGAATAAATCATGGTGTATGATCTTTTCAATATATTGCTGAATCCAACTTACTAGTATTTTGTTGAGGATTTTAGCATCTAAGTTTATCAGGAATACTAGAGGCTGGTGCACAAAAATTTGTGCACTGAGGGGGGTCCCTCAGCCCGGCCTGAGCCCTCTCACAGTCTGGGACCCCTTGGGGGATGTCCACCTGCTGGCTTAGGCTTGCTCCCTGGGAGATTGGGCCTAAGCTGGAAATCAGACATCCCTCTGGCAGCCTGGGAGCCCTTGGGGGATGTCCACTTGCCAGCAGGGAGCAGACCTTAGCTGCAGTTGGACATCCTAAGCACTGCTGAGGAGGTGGGAGAGGTTCCCGCCACCACCGCTGTGCTGGCAGCTGGCAGCCTGGCTTGTGGCTGAGCAGAGCTCCCCTGTGGGAGCGCACTGACCACCAGGGGGCAGATCCTGCATTGAGCATCTGCCCCCTGTTGGTCAATGTGTGTCATAGTGACAAGTCATTCCCAGTCGTTCTGCTGTTAGGGTCAATTTGCATATTACCCTTTTATTATATAGGATTGGCCTGTAATTTTCTTTCTTTGTAGTGTCTTTATCTGGTTTTTCAATCTGGCCTCAGACAAAGGTAGGAAGTGTTCCTGTCTCTTGGATTTTTGGAAATAGTTTGAGTAGGATAGGTATTAGCTCTTTGAATGTTTGATAAAACTCCCTGGTGAAGCTATCCAGACCAGGGCTTTTGTTTGCAGGGATTTTTAAATTATTATTATTTCTTCAATGTCATCAGCTGTTATTTGTCTATTCAGGTTTTATGATTCTGAGTTTTTGAAAACTGTATTTTTCTAGGAATATGTCCATTTCATCAAGGTTGTTCGGGTTGCTGGAATATAGGTATTCATCATTTTTTTTTATGCTCCTTTGTATTTCTGGGGGTCAGTTGTTATTTCACCTATTTTGTTTCTGATTTTATTAATTGGTTCCTCTCTTTTTGTTTCTTGATTAGTCTGGCTAAAGGATCATTTATCTTGTTTATCTTTTCAAAGAGCCAGCTCTTGGTTTCATTGATCTTTTGTATTGATTTTTTAGTCTCTATGTAATTTATTTCCACTCTGATTTTTATTATTTCCTTCCTCTGACTTACTCTTGGATTGTCTTGTTGTTCTTTTTCTAATTCTTTAAGTTGAAAGGTTAAATATTTTGTTAATAATTGTTCTTGTTTTCTGAGGTAGGCCTGTAGTGCTATGAACTTACCTCTCAGGACTGCTTATGCTGTGTCCAATAGATTTTTGGTTGTTGTGTGTTCATTTTCATTTGTTTCCAGCAAGTTTTTATTTATTTCTTGATCTCATTATTAACCTTTTCATTGTTTAATAACATGCTATTTAGTCTCTATGTGTTTAAATGCTGTTGAGTGTTTTTACTGTAGTTGATTTCTAATTTCATTCCATTGTGATCTGAGAAGATGTTTGATATGATTTCAATCTTTTTGAACTTAAACTTGTTTTGTGTCCCAGTATGTGGTCTCTCTTTGAGAATGACCCATGTGCACTTCAGGAGAATGTATATTCTGGAGCTTGGGGCAAAATGTCCTGTAAATGTCAATTAAACCCCTCTGATTCAGTGTGTCATTTAGAGTCACTGTTTCCTTGTTAATTTTTTTTTTTGTCTGAAAGATCCATTTGTTGAAGTCAGTGGGGTGTTAAACTCTCCTACTATGACTGTATTGCTGTCAATTTATCCCTTAAAGTCCTCCAATAGTAATACATTCTTCAGTCATTAAGAATAAGATAATCTAAATGCTTTATAAATAGGAAACTCCACCATACACTGTTTACTGTAGCTCTGAGTAGTGAATTGAACTGCATAAGGGAAGAGACTGAGCGACAGAGGAGAGGAAGAGGGGGAAATTTTCACTTTCAGGTCTTTGATTTCTATCAAGTGATAACTGTGGCAAGTGCTGATTAAAGCTACAGACTAAAGCAGGGGTGGGCAAACTTTTTGACTCGAGGGCCACAATGGGTTCTTAAACTGGACCGGAGGGCTGGAACAAAAGCATGGATGGAGTGTTTGTGTGAACTAATATAAATTCAAAGTAAACATCATTACATAAAAGGGTACGGTCTTTTATTTTTAGTTTTATTCATTTAGAACGGGCCGGATCCGGCCCGCGGGCTGTAGTTTGCCCACGGCTGGACTAAAGCCATGTTTCAATGATTTTGGGTGTATAAAGGCTTTTCTTTCTTTCCAGAGGAGAAGTTCTGTTTATATCATGCCATTAACACATGCTTAACTATGTCATACTCATTCCTACCGGACTCCCAAACACACACTTATCTGCATGGTAGAAAAGAAAGATACAATCTGCCCAGCTGGTGTGGTTCAGTAGTTGAGCACAGACTTATAAACATGGTCCAATTCCCAGTCACATTGTGGGCTCCATCTCCAGTAAGGGGTATGCAGGAGGCAGCCTATTAATGATTCTATCTCAACATTTATGTTTCTATCTCTCTCACCCTCTCCCTACCTCTCTGGAATTAATACAAGTATATTTTAAAAACAGAAAGATAAAATTGCTTTTAGGAAAAGACATAAGACTATACCTTAAAAACTATCAGACTGCTTCAAACCAATTGTCCCATATACATCGGAATACCTACTGTCATAATTTAAGAAACATTTCGAAAAAAAATACAGTTTGAGTCATGTTCTCCAGAGTATTGGGGTTACAGATTGATTAAGGAGTGGATATTTTACACATTTACACTATGCTGAAAACAACTTAGGCACAAAGGCTCTGAAATATGAAGATAAAGGTAGAGAAACTGAGTAAGTATTCCATTATTCTTCAACATCAGTTAGGACAAAAATAACTATGTTTTTTATATATATATAAAATTTGTGCACTTGTTGGGGTGGGGGAGTCCCTCAGCCCGGCCTGGGCCCTCTCGCAGTCTGGGACCCCTGGGGGATTCAGCCTACGCTGGAAATCAGACATCCCTCTGGCAGTCCGGGAGCCCTCGGGGGATGTCCAATTGCCAGCAAGGAGCAGGCCTAAGCTGCAGTTGGACATCCTTAGCACTGCTGAGGAGGTGGGAGAGGCTCCAACCACCACCGCTGTACTGGCAGCCATCAGCCTGGCTTGTGGCTGAGCAGAACTCCCCCTGTGGGAGCACGCTGACTACCTGGGGGCAGCTCCTCTATTGAGCATCTGCCCCATGGTGGTCAGTGTGTCATAGTGACCAGTCATTCCCAGTCGTTCTGCTGTTAGGGTCAGTTTGCATATTACCCTTTTATTATATAGGATAGAGGCCTGGTGCACGGGTGGGGGCCGGCTGGTTTGCCCTGAAGGGTGTCCAGGATCAGAGTGGGGGTCCTGCTGGGGTGCCTGACCAGCCTGGGTGAGGGGCTGATGGGTGTTTGCAGGCTGGTCACACCCCCTTCACGGTGGGGGTCCCCACTGGGATGCCTGGCCAGTCTGGGTGAGGGGCTGGGGGCCGTTTTCAGGCTGGCCAAGCCCCCTCTGGCGAAGGAAGCTCCCAGCTTCTCCTTTTCTATTTTTTTATTCTGGGGTTTATTTACCTTCTATAATTGAAACTTTGTTGCTCTGAGTGGAGCTCAGAGCCGGCCACAGCTGGCGGGAAGTTGGCTTCCTCCATCATTGGGGCAACCAAGCCTCCTGCTTGCTCCTGCTCCGTGGCTGCCGGCCGCCATCGTGGTTGGGTTAATTTGCATATAGTCACTCTGATTGGCTGGGGTTGTGGCTTAAGGCGTAGCAAAACAATTTGCATGTTTGTTTTTTATTAGTGTGTGTGTGTGCGTATATATGTGTGTGTGTGTGTGTGTGTGTGTGTGTGTGTGTGTATATTTTAGAGGCCCAATGAACAAAATTTGTGCAAGAGTAGGCCTTCCGTCCACAGCTGCCAGCACCAGCTTCCCTCTGGCACCTAGGATACAGGCTTCCCTCCAGTCACCATCAGGCACTCGGGACCTGGGCTTCCCTCACAGTCTTAGCTTTTGCCAAGAGGACAGAAGGATGTCCAGAAGGATATCTGGTCTAATTAGCATATTACACTTTCATTATTATAGATATACACTGAGTGGCCAGATTATTATGACCACCTGACGTTTGTTGACAAATTAGCTATAATTTCATGCTGAAGTTGCTAGAGGGCCAGACCATTATAAATAAGGAAGCAGGTTGTTTACCATGACAGTAGAAAATATTTTTTTCTTGAGATATGGGTAAATAATGCGATTTAATAGCCTCTGATAATAACTAGGGGCCCGGTGCACGAAATTCATGCACGGGGGTAGGGGGGAGTCCCCGCAGCCCGATGTGCACCCTCCGGGTCACATTCCGGGACCCTGGCCACTCCGGGCCTAGGCGCAGGCCTACAGGCTTGGGGTGTCCTGGCTCCCAAGGATGCCTGTCCTGGGGACACAGGCCTTTTGGCACCAGCATGCATGCAAGAAGCAGCAGAGCAAGAACCTCTCCCGGCACCCATGCATGCACTCCAGTGGAGCGGGAGCTTCCCTGGCATCTGTGCACACCACCCCGACCCCAGCTCCCTGGCGCCTGTGTGCACCACTCCGCCCCGGCTCCCTGGCGCCTGTAAGCGGCCACAGGGTGGGAACTTCCACAGTGTCGCCATGGCGACACAGGGGAAGCTCCTGCCCTGCCCCCAGCTCCTCGGTGTCGGCGAGTGTTGCCCCGCCCCTGGCTCCTTGGTGCCCATGCACGAGCAAGCAGCCGTGGGGCTGGAACTTCCCCAGCGTCACCTTGGTGATGCGGAGGAAGTACCTGCCCTGTCCCCAGTGCCTGTGTATGCAAATTAACCTGCCATCTTTGTCAGGTTAATTTGCATACTCACTCCTCATTGGCTAGTGGGTATTGCTCCTGGGCATTGCAGAGGGATGGTTAATTTGCATGTTTCTCTTTTACTAGTGTTTGTGTGTGTGTGTGTGTGTATATGTATGTATGTATATATGTGTGTGTGTGTGTGTGTGTATATATATATATATATATATATATATATATATATATATATACATACCCACACATACACATACTGAGTGGCCAGATTATTATGACCACCCCATCAGTACTTCATTGGGCCACCTTTTGCCTTCAGTACTGCGGCGATTCTTCTTGGCATTGACTCAATGAGATGTTGAAAGGTGATGCAAAGAATCTGACACCATGCCTGATGAATAGCACTGCCCAGTTCTGTGAGATTTGATGGTTGTGGAACCAGCTGCCTGATGGCTCTTTTAACTTCGTCCCACAAATGCTCAATTGGATTGAGACCTGGTGATTTGGGGGGCCACCTAAGCAAGGTAAAATCTCCCTCATGTTCTTGAAACCACTCCTGCACAATATGAGCACCGTGGCATGGCACATTGTCTTGCTGGAAGAAGCCATCTCAATTGGGATACTCAGTCAACAAGATAGGATGAACTTGATCAGCAATGATACTTAGGTATGTTGTACTATTCAGACATTGTTCCACACAAATTAAAGGGCCCAAATCATGCCAGGAAACATGCCCCAAACCATAACACTGCCCCCACTAGCTTGAGGGTTGTACTCATCCATGTGGGGTGCATGCTTTCATGCTGTTTCCGTCATATTCTCACTCTGCCATCTGCATGATGCAATTGGAAACTGGATTCATCGGACCACATGACTTTTTTCCAATGCTCGACTGTCCAATCCTTGTGTTCCTGTGTGAATTGGAGACGTTTAATCTTGGTAACTACAGACAGCAAAGGTGTTCGAACAGGCCTTCGGCTTCCATATTCCATACGATGCAGATGCAGTGTACGGCTAATTTGCCTACAAACGTCAGGTGGTCATAATAATCTGGCCACTCACTTTCAAATATATCCCATGTTCAAAGGCTGTTAAATCACATTGTTTACCCATATCTTCAAAAAAAAATCACTCCTAGTGTCGTGGTAAACAACAAGCTTCCCTATTTATAATGGTCTGGCCCTCTAGCAACTTCAGCGCGAAATTATAGCTAATTTGCCTACAAACATCAGGTGGTCATATTAATCTGGCCACTCAGTGTATATTTATGTGTGTGTGTGTGTGTGTGTGTATTATATATATATATATACACATATATATATATATACATATATATACATATATATATTATTATTATTATTATTATTATATGTATATAATTTTCTTTTCTTGAACAGAGACCAGGCTTCCACACAGTAATATAGAATTATTTGCTGAATTGAATGTAGGGTCAAACCTCTCTTTTTCTGATTGAAGAAATAAGTCAGTGTACTTAAGAAGTATTACTGATAATTCAAGGAGATAAAGACAAAACTGCCATGATAAAGAGACAAAAAACTTTTGTAAATTAGCACATAAAATGGAAAGAAGTCTTTTGACAATTCATAGGTTCAGAGAAAACTTTGGTAAATAACCCTCCAGGAAAGGGGAGATTATATTGTCCATAAACTCCCACTAACTCAGTGAGCTAATTTTGGCCAGTGTTAGTATAACTCTCAAAGAAGTAGGTACTACACCTACTGTAAATATTTGTTAATTTTGCATCTGATCTAACATATACAATATTACTGTATAATAAAAATAATACTGTATAATAAATATTAGGTAGTAATATACATATTTAATGTACTACATAATATAATAACATAAAATGTGCATATTACCTAATTTTTAATTTAATTCCTTTAAAAATAGGCATCATAATGATTTTCAGAGAGGTCCAAGAGCTATTAACATATTAGGATTTAAAAAATACTAACGGTTCACCAAATTTGGGGCAGGGAGTTCTTTTAATCCTCTATGTAAAATCTTTCTTAATCTAGGGTGCCTATTAAATTAAACAATCACAGCCTTTTTCTTTTTACATTTCCAAAATAATTTCACTTATTATAACTCCAAAGAAGTCAATGATTCTGAAATTTACCCCTGCAAAAGGGTAAGTGTTTTTAATGCCTTCAGTTACAAGCTATTAATAGAATGAAAACTGATAAGGCAAAGGCAGAGAAGAGGGTTGCCATCATGAAAAGAATCCCAGTTTTAATTTTCTCCCCTCTCTCATTACACAAAAATTACTAAGTGTTTATGGTATTTGTCTTTGGTACTATCTCATTCTTGTTCTGGCCTTTTCCCTAATCTCCACAGGTCTTCTATCTATATGCCCCAAACAAGAGCTATCCCAAATTACCTTGTCCTTTCCCTGCCTTATTAACTCCCACTAACTCAGTGAGTTAATTTCGGCCAGAGTTAGTATAACTCACAAAGAAGTAGACAAAGCAATTAAAAAGCAAAATTCTTATCAGATTAAACTAAATGCAATCCTAGGAATAGGTGGTTCTTTTATGTATAGGAGGAAAGTATCTGGACTGACACAATTCACACTAGATGACCAATAACTAATATTTCCTTCATAGATACAATCTGCATTTATAAAAAGGATGTTTTTTAATTTATGTAACTTGTTAGTTATGGAATACAGGAAGTATGACAAACCCAAGTAAAAACTGAAGATGAGATTAAAAATATGAATACAGAAACTGAGTCATATAATTACTAAATCAATCAAATAACCAGATCTTCATAGAATCAATGAAATTGATAAGTTGCCAGCCCTCTTAATCCCAGAAAAAAGTAAGTAGCACAAATATTCAGCATTAAAATGCATATAGAGAAGTAACTACAAAGGAATGTAGAAACTTTATTTATAAATATTTTGTACAAGTCTAAGCTAATACATTTGAAAACCTGGATTAAATAACTTCTTCTAGGAAAATGTAAATGACTATAACTACATTTATTATTGTATGGAATTTATAGTTATAAGAAAGAGATCAAAGGTAGACAGACCATAGAATAAATTTAGGACACTATCAAATAGTTAACCACTCAAAAAGTGGTAATGTTTTGCCAGCTGAATTTCCTCAGATCTTCAAGGGACTTTTAATTCTGCTGCTTTTTAAAGAGAGAAGAAAATTAAAGAGGCCTAAATTTTACAAAGCCAACATAATAACAGTAAAGTTAAATTTGAGAAAGAGCACACACACGCATACACACACTCATGAATTTAGTCTCACTGGTGATCACTAATGTAAAAATCCTAAATAAAATATTAAATGACAAAAGAAAGATGGCAGCCAGCAGGATGGCAAGGAGAAAGGGAGTGTGAGAAATGGAGGGAGTGAAAGGGGACTGTGTAGACGTGTGTGTGTGTGTGTGTGTGTGTGTGTGCACGTGAGTGAGGGACAATTAGATCCTGCAAGACTTTCTGGGGCTGGAGGACTGGGCTCTCCAGGTTCTCATATATAGGGAGCCCTCACTACTGCTGCAAGCACTCCCCTGCGGCAGCACTGGCACAGAAATCACGCCATCTTGAAGGGAAGAGCTGCTGTGAATAGGATCTCAGTCTCAACACCACCCAGACTGGCCTCTGACAAAAACCGAAACCCTATAGCCACTCTGGACAAAGACCTGCTACCACAGCTGCAGAATCACGAACACTGGTCTCAGGCTCCTGTGAGTCTTGGAGAGCATTCCCTTCCTGCCTACCCACCACTGGGAATTGGTCCCATGCTTCCCAAGCCACCCCTGACTGTCGACGTGCAGGACTCCCACTGGCCACGCTTCCAAGGCACCTGCACCAGAACTGTCAGTATACAGGGCTCCCCCTGGCCGTGCTCCTGGGCACCCGAGCCAACACTGACTGTTGGCACACGGGGCTACCCCTCCCCCCACCGCACCTCCCAGGAACCTAAGCCAGCACTGACTGTCTGCACATGCTCCTGTGCACAGCTCTCACTGGCTGCACCTCCAGGGCACGCCAGCTGGCCCTGACTTTGGCGTCCACAGCTCCTGCCAGCCACGTCTCACAGATACCCCAGCCAGCCCCTAACTATCAGTGGCCATGTCTCCCAGGCACCCGAACCAACCTCTGAATCACGGAGCTTGTAGGGTTATTGCTGACCTATGTGGCCGGGCCTCCCAATACCCCAAGACCACCCTTGACTGTCAGGGTATGCTACACTCCTGCCAAGGCTGCCCCACAGCTCAGGCCTTGCTCAACTCGGCAACTGGACCCTTCAGCAACAGCAAAAATAAGGGGGGAAAAAGCAACCCCCAAAGGCAGCAATTCTCAACCTGTAGATTGCAACCCCTGAAAATACATCCTGCATATCAGTATTTACATTACGATTCATAACAGTAACAAAATTACAGTTATGACGTAGCAACGAAAAGAATTTTATGGTTGGGGGGTCAGCACAACATGAGGAACTGTATTAAAGGGTCATGGCATTAGGAAGTTTGAGAACCACTGCCCAAAGGAAAGAAAGGAGGAAGCAACTCACCCCTCCCCGCCCCCACAAAAAAACAAAATGAAACAGAGGCATGCAATATGTCAGAAAAATAATTCAGAATAATGGTCATACAGGTCATAAACTGGATGGACAAAAAAATCAACAACCTATGTAGCAGTCAAAAAGAAATAAAAAATGATATAGCTACAATAAAACACACGATGGAAAATTTCAATAGTATACTAAGAGAAGAAAAGGACCAAATTAGTGATCTAGAAGGTAAGGTAGAGAAACAAGGCCAATCTGAACAGCAACTGGAGAAAAAAATTAGAAAGCAGGAGGAGAGCCTAAGGGAGCTTTGGGACAACATGAAACAAGTAACATACGTATAATAGGGGTGCCAGAGGACAAGAAGAGCAGCAAGGATTTGAGAACCTATTTGAAGAAATAATGACAGAAAACTTCCCTGATATGGGGAAGAAAAAAGTGACACAAGCACAGAGCCCAAAATAAGTTGAACCCCGAAAGATTCACTTCAAGACATGTCATAATTACAATGGCAAACATTAACAACCAAGAGAGTATTTTAAGGGCTGCAAAGGAGAGACAGAGAGTTACCTACAAAGGATCCCCCATCAGATTATCAAATGATTTCTCAAAAGAAAGACTTCAGGTCATAAAGGAATGTAATGAAGTATAAAAAGTAATTCAAAGCAAAGTACTGAATCAAAGAATACTCTATCCAGCAAGGCTATCATTCAAAATTGAAGGGGAAATCAGAAGCTTCACATACCAAAAAAGGCTAAGGGAATTAATACCAAGCCAGCAATGCAAGAAATGCTAAAGGGACTATTGTAAAAAAAGAAAAAGAAAAAAAAAAGGGGGGGGGTGTAGAAGGAACACAGGCACAAAAAAATAAAAATGGTTCCAAACAATTACCTATCAATAAAACTTTAAGCGTAAATGGACTAAATGCTCCAATCAAAGGACATCAAGTGGCTGAATGGATAAGAAAACATGACCCATATACATGCTGTCTACAACAGACCCACCTCAGAATAAGAGACTCACACAGTCTATAAGATGGAAAAATATCTTTCAGGAAAATGAAAATGAAATAGAAGGTGGGGTATCAAGACTTATCTCTGACCAAATAGACCTCAAAGTGAAGGCCATAACAAGAGATAAGGAAAGCCACTTCATAATACTAAAGGGATCAATACAACAAGAGGATATAAGTCTGGTAAACATTTATGCACCCAATACAGGAGCATGAAAATACATAAAAACAAAAACTTCTGGAAGAAATCAGGGAAAGATCAACAGCAACACAATTATAATAGGGGACTTTAATACCCCACTGACATCACTGGATAAATCCTCTAGACAAAAAAAAATCAGCAAAGAAACAGCAATCCTAAATGACTCACTAGATCAGATGGACTTAATCAACATTTTCAGAAGATTTCACCCCAAAGCTACAGAATATACATTCTTCTCAAGTGCACTTGGGATATTTTCAAAGATAGACCACATGTTGGGGCACAGGCAAACTCTCTCCAAATTAAAAGAGATTGAGCTCATATCAAGCATCTTCTCAGAGCACAATGGCAAAATATTAGAAAGCAACTACAATTTAAAAATTCAAACACTTGGAGGCTCAATAGCATGCTATTAAACAATGATTGGGTTACCAAAGAGATCAAAGAATAAATTAAAAACATCCTGGAAAGGAATGACAATGAAAACACAACAATCCAAAACCTATGGGACATAGTGAAAAGCACTTCTGAGAGGGAAGTTCATAGCTCTACAGGCCTACCTCAAAAAAAAACAAGAAAAAAATGGTAATAAATTATCTAACCCTAGAACTTAAAAACTTAGAATGAGAGCAACAAGAAAAGAACAGATTGAGCAGAAGCAAGGAGATAGTAAAGATCAGAGCAGAAATAAATGACAGAGACCAAAACAACAATACAAGAGATCAATGAAACCAAGAGCTGGTTCTATGAAAGGATAAACAAGATTGATGAACCTCTAGCCAGGCTCACCAAGAAGCAAAGAGAGAGAACCCAAATAAACAAAATCAGAAATGAAAGATGTGAAATAACAACCAATCCCACAGAAATACAAACAATTATTAAAAAATACTATGAACAACTCTATTTCAACAAAAAGGACAACCTAGAAAAAAATGAACATATTCTTAGAAAAATACAAGCTCCCAAAATTCAACCAAAATGAATAAAAAATTTCAACAGGCCGATGACTAAGAAGGAAACTGAAACAGTCATTAAAAAACTTCCAGCATACAAAAGCCCTGGGACAGGTGGATTCACAGGGGAGTTTTACAAAACATTCAAAGAAGAAATAAAAGCTATCCTTCTCAGACTGTTCCGAAAAATTCAAGAGGAAGGCACACTTCCAAGCTCTTTCTACAAAGCCAGAATTACCCTAATTCCAAAACCAGATAAAGACACCACAAAGAAAGAACTACAGGCCAATATCCTTGATGAACACAGATGCTAAAATCCTCAACAAAATACTAGCAAATCAGATCCAGCATTATACTAGAAAGATCAGACACCATGACCAAATGGGATTTATTCCAGTGATGCAGGGCTGGTAAAATATATACAAATCAATAAACATGATACATCAAGTAAACAAATTGAGAGATAAAAATCACATAATCATATCAATTGATGTAGAAAAGGCATTTGACAAAATCCAACACCTTTTTTCTAATAAAAACTCTCAGCAAAGTGGGAATTGAGGGATCATACCTCAACATAATAAAAGCCTTATATGACAAACCTATAGCCAACATCATACTCAATGGACAAAAACTAAAACCATTTCCCCTAAAAACAGGAACAAGATAGGAATGCTCAATTTCACCACTCCTGTTCAATATAGTACTGAAAGTGCTAGCCATAGTGATCAAACAAGAAGAAATAAAAGGCATCCAAATTGGAAAAGAAGAAGTAAAGTTGTCATTATTTGCAGATGACATATTGTACAAAGAAAACCCTAAAGACTCCATAAAAAACTACTAGAATTAATAAATGAATTTGGTAATGTAGCAGGAAACAAAATTAACACCCAGAAAACTGTCTTCTTTATACACCAATAATGAACTCACAGAAAGAGAAACTAAAAAAAAAAATCTCATTTACCATTGCAACAAAAAATTAAGATACATAGGAATAAATTTAACCAAGGAGGTAAAGGACCTTTACTCAGAAAATTACAGGATGCTGAAAAAAAGAGATAGAGGAAGGCATAAACAAATGCAAGACTATACCATGCTCATGTATTGGTAGAATCAACATCATTAAAATGTCCATACTATCCAAAGCAATCTATAGATTCAATGCAATCCCCATTAAAATACCAATGGCATACCTCAAAGGCCTAGAACAAACTCTCCAAAAATTCATCTGAAATATGAAATACCCCAAATAGCTGCAGCAATCTTGAGAAAGAAGAACTAATTTGGAGAATTCACAATACCAGATATCAAGTTATACTATGAAGCCACTGTCCTAAAAACTGCCTGGTACTGTCACAAGAATCCTATCTAATAAAGAGGTAATATGCAAATTGACCACCACTCCAACACATAAGATGGCCACCCTGATGTGGTCAAAGATGGCCACCACAAGATGGCCAGCAGGGGAGGGCAGTTGGGGGGACTCAGGCCTGCAGGGGAGGGCATTGGGGGCAACCAGGCCTGTAAGGGAGGGCAGTTGGAGGCAACCAGCCCAGCAGGGGAAAGCAGTTAGGGGTGACTAGGCCTGCAGGGGAGGACAGTTAGGGGTGACCATGCTGGCAGGGGAGGGCAATTAGGGGCAATTGGGCCAGCAGGGGAGGGCAGTTAGTGGCGACCAGGCTGGCATGGGAGGGAAGTTAGGGGTGACCGGGCCAGCAGGGGAGGGCAGTTGGGGGCAACCAGGCCTGCAGGGGAGTACAGTTTGGGGTGATCAGACCAGCAGAGGAGGGCAGTTACAGCAATTGGGCAGGCAGGGAAACAGTTAGGTGTCAATCAGGCTGGCAGGGAGTGGTTAGGGGGTGATCAGGCTGGCAGGCAGAAGCGGTTAGGGGCAATCAGGCAGGCATGCAGGCGAGCAATTGGGAGCCAGCAGTCTTGGATTGTGAGAGGGATGTCCAACTGCCTGTTTAGGCCTGTGGGATTGGGCCTAAACAGGCAGTCGGACATCCCTCGAGGGGTTCCAGATTGGAGAGAGTGCAGGCTGGGCTGAGGGACTCACCCCTTCCCCACCCACCCACCCCCCATACACGAATTTTATGCACTGGGCCTCTAGTAGTACATATAGACAAATGGAACAGAACAGAGAACCAGAAATAGGCCCAAGCCATTATGCTCAGTTAATATTTGACAAAGGAGGCAAGAGCATATAATGGAGTCAAGACAGTCTTCAATAAATGGTGTTGGGAAAATTGGTCAGATACATGCAAAAAAATGAAACTAGACCACCAACTTACACCATACACAAAAGTAAACTCAAAGTGGATAAAGGACTTAAACATAAAATGGGAAACCATAAGTCTTACAAGAAGCCATAGGCAGCTAAATAGCACACATTTGTTGCAGCAATATCTTTACCGACACAACTAGTGTATTGGAAACTAAGGAGAAAATAACAAATGGACTACATCGAAATAAAAAGCTTCTGCACAGCAAAAAAAAAAAAGTAAAAACCATCAACAAAACAACAAGAAAGGCCACTTCATGGGAGAATATATTTGCCAGTGTTAAATCTGATAAGGGCCTAACCTCCAAAATTTGTAAGAAACTCATTCAATTTAACAAAAGGAAGATAAACAATGCAATAAAAAAAAATGGGTAAAAAAGTTAAATGGACACTTTTTGAAAGTGGACATACAGAAGACCAGAATACATATGAAAACATGCTCAAAGTCACTAATCATCCAAGAGATGCAAATCAAAACAATGAGTTACCACCTCACACCTGTCAGAATGGCTATCAACAACAAATCAATAAACGACAAGTGCTGGAGAGGATGTGGAGAAAAAGGAACACTGGTGCACGGCTGGTGAGAGTGCAGACTGGTGCAGCCACTATGGAGAACAGTATGACGTTTCCTAAAAAAATTAAAAATGGAACTTCCGTTTGATTCAGTAATCCCACTTCTAGGAATATATCCCAAGAGAACAGAAACACTAATCAGAAAGAATATATGCATCCCTATGTTCATAGCAGCAAAATTTACAATAGCTAAGATTTGGAAACAGTCTAAGTGCCCAGCAGCAGATGAGTAGATTAATAAATTATGGTACAGGGAAAAAAGATGGCAGCTGGCAGGACAAAGGTGAAGGAGAGGATGTTGGTTAAGGGATGAAAGGAGAGTGTGTGGATGTGTGTGGTGTGTGTGTGAGTGAGTGAGGGACAGTTAAATCCAGCAGGAGCAGCAGAGGCTGGCAGACCAGGCTCTCTTGGACAGGTAGAGAGTAACACCGCTGTGGCCACTCCCCAGACTATAGGACTAGGGCATGGAGCCCACACCATCTTTAAGGGGAGAGTGGCCTCTTCTAGGAACTCATCAGCACCACCACCGACAGGCCTTGGACACTGCCCATGACCCGGCAGCCACTCCAGCCAAAATCCTGCTGCCCCACCCACAGACCCAAGGACCCTAGGACCTCCAACTCCAAAGGTGCACCACTCCCACAGCAGTTAAGTGCAACTCCCCGCCTCCCCAGTGGCAGACCTCCGGAAACCACATTCATGAGTTTCCAGCATGCAGACTTCCAGGGCACACCACTCCATAGGCAGCTTTGGGGAACTACTGTGAGCCCCCACTGGGTGTGAACAGCATGCTGCCCCGCAGTAGAAATTCTGAATTCCTTTTTCCTGAATAACTGCCCACAGACAACCCAGCTGGGCAACTGCAGTGACAGGGCCCCTGAGAGTGCATCAGAGCTCTGAGCCAGCCAAGGCACTGCCATAGTCACACATTTCCAATGAGCAGGCACACTGAGCCATCTATCCACAGGGTGCTTTGGGGAGCCGCTGTGAGCCCCGGGTGGGTGCGATCTTGAACAAGCAGGGACGCACTGCCCTGGCAGTAGAAATTCTAAATTCACTCATACTGGACACCTGTCCACTGACACCTCGATTACGTAGCTTCAGTGCCAGGGCCCTTTAGAGTGCTTCAGTTCGCAGCGCTGGCAAATGCACCTTGGGTGCCCCTTTGAGCCACTACTGGGAGTGCGCGCCTATCCAATCAGAGGTGCAGCAGCAAAAACTGAGTCTTCCCACCGCACAGCTGCAGAACTCTGGACACTACAGTCACATGCTTTTCCAGTGCACAGGCCTCCCAAACCCACCCCTCCACAGGCAGCTCTTGGGTGCTGCTCTGAGCCCCTGCTGGGCACACACTTATACAAACAGGGCACACTGCTGGGCTGTAGAAATGCTGAATTCGCTCTTCTAGGATATCTGTCCACAGACACTGCAATCCCGTGGCTTCAGCGCCAGGGCCCTTCAGAGTGCCTCAGTACACCCTGCTGGCAAACGCATCATGGGTGCCCCTGTGAGCCGCCACTGGGAGCGTGTGTATCCAACCACAAAAGCAGCAGCAAAAGCTGAGTGTGTTCACCCCCAAACTACAGAACTCTGGACTCCACAGTCACGCTTTTGCAGAGTGCAGGCCTCCTGAGCCCCACCACCCCAACGAACAGTTCCTGGGTGCCACTGTGAATCCCCACTGGGCATGCATGATTTCAAACAAGGGCACAAGACAGCAAAAATTGAGACACCCCCCCGCCTCCAAGGCTGCTGACTTCTAGACACCACAGTTGCACCTTTCCAGCTTGCAGAACTATATCAAGAGAACCCAAATAGCTGAAGTAGGGAGCTATGCAAATTACCAAGCCCAGGAGACTTGGGAGATCACACCAGTAGCACCATCCCGAAAAGAACCCGGGTAGCAAAGCAAACGGATCTACAATTACAACGTTACAGCAAAACATGGGAAGACAAAAGAGCAACCCCCAAAAGAAAGAAAAATTGGAATCACCAGAAAGGGAGTTAAATGAAATTGAGGCTGGTAACATATCAGACAACGAATTCAGAGTAATGGTTATAAGGATGCTCAAATGGCTGGATGAAAAATACACACAACTCAATGACAAATACACACAACTCAATGAGAATTATAAGATGAGAATGTCACCAACATGAAAGGAACCAAGAGGAAATGAAGAATGACATAATTGCAATTAAGAACACAATGGAAGGCTTAAAAAGTAGACTAGAAGAGGCTGAGGACCACATCAGTGATTTAGAAAACAAGGTAGGAAAAACACACAAACACAGCAGTAACTGGAAAGAAAATTTAAAAAGCAAGAGGAGAGCCTAAGGGAGCTTTGGGACAACAGAAAACAAAACAACATTCACATAATAGGGAGACCAGAAGGAGAGGAAGAGAAGCAAGGAATAGAAAACCCGTTTGAAGAAATAATGACAGAAAACTTCCCTGATATGGGCAAGAAAAAAACTACCTAAGTCCAAGAAGTACATAGAGTTCCAAACAAGATGAACCTCAAAAGACCGAAATAAGACACATCATATTAAATTGGCAAACAACAATGACAAAGTAAGAATCTTAAATGCTACCAGAGACAGAAAGTTACCTACAAGGGATCTCCTATTAGAATATCAACTGATTACTCAACAGAAACACATCAGGCCAGAAGGGAATGGAATAAAATATACAAAGTGATGCAAAGCAAGGGACTGAATCCAAGAATACTATTCCCAGCAAGGCTATCATTCAAACTTGAAGGTGGAATCAGGAGCTTCACAGACAAAAAAGGGCAAAGAGAGTTTATTACCACCAAGCCAGCAATGCAAGAAATGCTAAAGGGACTGCTGTAAAAAGAAGAAAGAAAAGGCAAGAAGAAACACAAATATTAAGAAGAAAAATGACGACAATCAAGTACTTAATAACATTCAACGTGAATGGATTAAATGTTCCAATCAAAAGACATAGGGTAGCTGAATTAAAATACCAACAGCATATTTCACAGATCTAGAAATAACTCTGCAAAAATTCATCTGAAATAATAATAAAAAAAATCCCAAATAGCTTCAGTGATCCTGAGAAAGAAGAACAAAGTAGGAGGGATCTCAATACCAGATAACAAGATATACTACAAATCCACTATTCTCAAAACTGCCTGGTACTGGCATAAGAACAGACATAGATCAATGGAATAGAATAGAGAATCCCGAAATCGACCCAAACCACTATGCACAATTAATATTTGACAGAGGAGGCAAAAACATACAATGGATTCAAAACAGTCTCTTCAATAAATGATGCAGGGATATTTGGTCAGACACATGCAAAAAAATGAAACTAGATCACCAACTTACACCATAAACAAAAATAAACTCAAATTGGATAAAGGACTTAAACATAAGACGGAAACAATAAAAATATTAGAGGAATCCAAAGGCATCAAAATCTCAGATATATGCCGAAGCAATTTCTTCACCGACACAGCTCCTAGGGCAATGGAAACCAAAGGGAAAATAAACAAATGGGACTACATTAAAATAAAAAGCTTCTGCACAGCAAAAGAAACCATCAACAAAACAACAAGAAAACCCACTGCATGGGAGAACATATTTGTCAATGATATCTCTGATAAGGGTTTAATCTCCAACATTTACAGGGAACTCATACAACTTAACAAAACAAAAAAGACAAACAACCCATTTAAAAAAAATGGGCAAAGGACCTCAATAGATACTTTTTGAAATAACATATAAGGAAGGCCAAGAGACATATGAAAACATGCTCAAAGTCACTAATCATCTGAGAGATGCAAATCAAAACAACAATGAGGTACCATCTCACATGTGTCAGAATGGCTATCATCAACAAATCAACAAATGATAAATGCTGGCGAGGATGTGGAGAAAAAGGAACCCTCGTGCACTGCTGGTGGGAATGAAGTCTGGTGCAGCCACTGGGGAGAACACTATGGAGTTTCCTCAAAAAACTAAAAATAGAACTTCCATTTGACCCAGTGATCCCACTTCTAGGAATATATCCCAAGAAACCAGAAACACCAATCAGAAAGGATATATGCACCCCTATGTTCATAGCATCACAATTTACAATAGCTAAGATTTGGAAACAGCCTAAGTATTCATCAGTAGATGAGTAGATTAAAAAACTTTGACACATCTACACAATGGAATACTACGCTGCTGTAAAAAGTAAGGAACTCCTACCATTTGCAACAGCACGGATGGAGCTGGAGAGCATTATGCTAAGTGAAATAAGTTAGAGGAAGATAAATACCATATGATCTCACTCATTTGTGGATTATAATGAACAACATAAACCAATGAACAAAAATAGATCTAGAGATAGAGAAGCATCGATCAGATGCTCAAACCTCAGAGGGAAGGCAAGCGAGGCGGGGCTAAGGAGGAGAGATCAACCAAGGGACTTGCATGCATGTATATAAGCATAACCAACGGATACAGACACTGGGGGGCGGGGTGAGGGCATGAGTGGGGGGATGGGGGGATAATGTAGGGATAAGGACACATTTGTAATACCTTAATCAATGAAGGGGAAAAAATAAAATAATATGGTCAAAAAATTATGGTACATCTACACAAGGAATACCACGCTGCTGACAAGAAGGAATTCTTACCATTTGCAACAGCCTGAATGGAACTGGAGAGCATTATGCTAAGGGAAATAAGCCAGTCAGAGAAAGATACATATCACATAATCTCACTCATTTATGAAATACTAGGGGCGCAGTGCACGAATTCGTGCACCTTGAAAGGCACTGTGGGCCATGAGGCTGTGGTGGGCACTGGGTCAGGTCTTGGTTCATCCTCCACGCCCCTGCCTGGCCCCTCCCCCCACAGCCCCTGGTCCCCTGTCTGCCAGAAGCCCCGCTCCCACTGCAGCTCTGACACGCTGATGGCTCCAGCCCCACTCGCACCTGCTGATGGTGCAGAGCCATTGGGGTCGGCGTCAGCAGCATATGTGAGCAGGGCCGGCACCATCAGTGGGTGGGAGCAGAGGCAGCTGCCCTGATCACTCCTCAGGAGCAGGTGGAGGTGGAGAAGCCCTGGGGGGCAATTGGGGCCGGCAGCCGCCGCCTGCACCCGCTGACACTGCCAAGTGTTCAGGGCCGACGCTGGGTACCGGCAGCAGGTGCAAGAGGTAGCTCCGGTGCCAATAGCAGGTGCAAGGGGGGCTGGCACCAGCACCAGGTGTGAGCGAGTGCTGGGCAGGACCGTGGAGTGCAGGAGCAAAGAATTTTCATTAACCACCAGAGGCTTGCCCCGATGACAGTGACTGGTGCCCTGCCTTGGTCTGGCGCCCCCGCTCACCTACTCCACCATCCTGCCGCAGCTGATGCCCACCATGTTCCTCGCTCTGCTGCCTGCTGCTGACACCCGCCATGTTCCACGTGCGCCCCATGGTGGTCAGCGCATGTCATAGCAACCGGTTGTTCAATTGTTTGGTTGTTCCACTTTTGGTCTCTTTGCATATTAGGGTTTTATATATATAGATAATGAACAACATAAACTGATGAGCAAAGATAGAACCAGAGTCTAGAAGCACTGAACAGACTGACCTATAAGGGAAAGCGGTGGGGTGAGGGGATAAGAGATCAACCCAAGGACTTGTATGCATGCATATGAACATAACCAATGGACACAGACAGGGAGGGGGGAGGTGAGGGCATGTGCTGGGGGGTGGGGATGGGCAGGGAGAAGTCAAGGGGGGGAAAAGGAGACATATGTAATACTTTAAACAATACAGAATTTAAATAAAATATTAAATCCAATAGTACATTAAAAGAATAAAGCAAACATTTGACATTAAGGAATATATTAGAGAGTTCTCTGTATCAGTGATTTTCAACCTTTTTCATTTCATGGCACACGTAAATTATTTATTAAAATTCTGCAACATACCCAAAAATATATTTTTTGCTGATCTGACAAAAATAGGTATAATTTTGATTCATTCATATTGGACAGCTATTGTGTTAAATATCATTTGTAAATTTGGCATTCTAAGGGAAAAGTGATTAGTGCCCGTGACTAAGTAGTCAGGTATTGCATGTTTTAAAAATGCTAGTGGCCAGCCAGTTGAAAATCACTGCACTATATAGTAAAAAGGAGAAACAATATGACTTCTATATGCCGGAGTCCATTCATTGTCTTCACTAGCTGAGTTTAGACAGAGACCCCCCAAAAGCTAGTAGCCCTTGAAAGTCCTAGTAAAGGTCAGGGCTTGAAAGTCCTAGCAAAGGTCAGGGCTGTGCACCACCCAGTTAATCTAGGAACCACTCAGTTAATTTAGGTAATAATAGTTGAAGCATCCCCACCTTAGTTCCCTTAATTCCTTAGATACTTATGTAGATCCTTGTTGATTATTGTTAATCAGATACTCCCGGAAATCTATTGATGAGTTAATCAGATACTTTGTCTATTCCTGGAAATTGTCTGCTGATCTGTGTGTCATTGAAACCTCCTTACCCTAAGGGCTACTCCAGATCAATAAAAGATTGGAGCGGCCTGAGCATCAGAGGAAGTCCTTCGGAACTTGCTGCCTGGTCCCCCAATATTGCAAAATTATCTCGTGTCTTTTTCTCTCATTTGTTGTGCGGCTCCTCTTTCAGATACCGAACCCTACTCCACGCAGAACATGGAAGGAGTCTTACTCGACATCTACAGACACTGAAAGGCTTTTGATAAAATTTGCTATTTCTCGCTGATACTTTCTTATCAGCATAAATAAAACTGAAGTCACTATCATGATAAATTATCATGTATCAGAGGCATTTATAAAATAAAATGCTTACCATTATCATTATCAGTTAATAGTATTCTAAAAGAACAAGCTAATTTTTAAAAAAGAACAAAATAAAAAGCACAAATATTGGAAAAGAGAAAGGAAAATTATTATTTGCAAGTGATATGATGTTTCTGGAAAATTCAAGGAAAACCCCCAAAAAACCCCAAAACAACAACAAAAAAACCTATTAGGAATTAGAAAATGTGGTAAATGACTAATTCTGAATTTAAAAGAAAAAAATCAATAGCTTTCCAATAAATTGACTAGAATCTGCTAAAAATAACATAAGGAAAAAAGTGTATTAGTAGTAATTCAAAAGTTAATATATATAAAGGCAAAAAAGAACTGACAAACACCAAACGTGGAGGACCTATAGAAAGAAAACTTTAGCACTCTGTTGATCAAATCAATCCTTTTTGGATATAATGATTTCATATTGGTTTATTTATTGATTGATTTCAGAGAGAGGAAGGGAAAGAGAGAGATAGAAACATCAATGATGAGAGAGAATCAATGATCTGCTGCCTCCTGCATGCCCCCTACTGGGAATGAAGCCCACAATCCGGTCATGTGCCTTGACCCAGAATGGAAACATGATGTCCTGGTTTATGGGTTGATGCTGAACCACTGTGCCACACCGGCTGGGCAGAATGAATTCATACTGTAAAGATGCCAATTCTAAAATAATGTATGAATTCAATGCAATTCCAATCCAAATATTAGTATGATATTTAGAGACTTAGACTAAATGATTCTAAGGTTTATAAGGAAAGGTAAGAATACTACCATCTCTGAAGTCAGAATGCCTGGTTTAAATCACAACTTAGCCACTTACTAGCTATGTTACCTTGATGTTACTAAATATTCTCATGTCTCAGTTTCTATATCTCTAAGATGGGGTTGAAAGTATGTTCCTATTTCTTCATAATAAAAATTAATTATATGTGTCAAAAGCTTAATACAGTCCTGTACATAAGTGCTCAATACATATTGTTACTATTATTGTGTGGGAAAACAAACCCAAAAATATTCAAGGAAATTCAGAAAAATAACGGTAATGGCTGTATAGGAGAACATGCCAAGGCATTCCAGATAGAAAATGCATCTCAAAACTATATACATTGGGAAAAAAAAAAAACTATAAACATGGAAACAGATTTATACTGGTACTGGGATAGCAGACAATCAATGGACTTGAATAGAATCCAGAAGTAGATCTTGCTAATTAGATTCCTACCTCATAATTTTAAACAAAATGAAATTTATATGAATCAAATATTTTAATTAAAATAATAAAATTATAAAAATAATAGAAGAACGTATAGGAAAATCATTTTTTAGTCTTGGAATAAGTGTTAATATAAGCAAGACACAAAATCCATTATTCTTCACAGAAAAATTTAAAGTCAAAGTCAAATGACAAATTGTGAAAAATATTTGTAGTACATGATCTATAAGGCTGATTTCTTTATTGTACAGAGAATTCTTAAATATCCATGAGAAAATGACGAACTATTCAGTAAGAATATGCAAAAAGGCAATTTGCACATTCATACACACAAAAATATGAATGCCCAATAAACATAATATGATCAACCTCATTAATTAAAAAAACTACTTTGTTATCTTACATACACTCTCAAATCTCTTGCCTTTCTCTAACTTAAAAACAACAAGCACCTATTCTGACTAAACCCCTGTTCTGATTAAATCTAAATTTTATACCTATTTCCTAAAAAGCTTCTTTAAAAAGCTGCCTACACCTGTCTCCAAGTATACTTGCCTACAGTTTGTTTCTTCCTATTCTCTCTTAAACCCACTCCAGACACACAAAAAGATGTTTTTGCCATGATTGGGAAGGACTTTTACATTATTAAATACAATGACAACTATCAGTGCTCATCTTATTTGACCTCCTAGCAGCATTTGCCATAAACCTGAATCACCATTTCTAAAAACAATCTCTTCTCTTTTCTCTCTAGGTTTTCCTCCTGACTGCTGCTTTTGTTTTTTCCCCTCCATCTCAATCTTTCTCATGGCTCTAAATACCATTTGATGGCTCCCCTGCTGAAGTCTAGACTTGTAAAACCAATTGCCTACTTGATATCTCCACTTGGATATCTAAAGGGCAAGTATGCCATATCCAACAAGTCAATTTTGGATCCTCTTATAGTCATTCCATTTTAGTAAATGGCAATTCTATTCTTTTAGTTGCTCAGCCCAAAAATTTTGGTGTCACTTTTGACTACCCCCCTTTTTTCTCTCCCAACTCAACATCCAAATTAGAGAAAAATACCTTTATGAGTGAATTTATTCGGAATTTACTCACAACTAACTCCCCCTGCACCACCACCACCACCTCTCTGCTCTAAAACCACCTTATTCTCTCACCTAGAATGCCGGGAGCCGGTCCATCCTTGCTATTTCAAAGGACCTGGCATATATGGCATACTGTTCTTAAAATGTTTGCTCACCTTCTTGGCACTATGTGTTTTAACCAAGGTCTCCTCTCTGAGAAAGGTTGTTTCCCCAGGTAGGGATTTTCCCCTGAAGTTAGGGAGGGAATAAAACCACTCAACTAAGTGCCAGGCGGGTAATTAATCACTTTAACTATGAACAATCATGCTTAAGCTACATAATCTTCACTCGCTGGAATGGAGATAAGAGACGCCCTAGCCTTTGTAATAGAGATTGATAGGATTGAATCAACTGGTATAAATACAGATGTAACAAGACAGCAAGACACAGAACTTAGAACACAGAACTTAGAACACAGAACTGAGAACACAGAACTGAGAACACAGAACCTACACACAGAACTTAGAAGACAGAACCTACACAGAACCTACAGACAGAAGAACTTCGCTGGAGAGAACATGGCAAAAGATCCTGGACTGAACCTGACTACAGAAATTGGCAAGAGAACCTGACTAGAACCTGGTGACTGAACCTGGCTGGAGAACCTGGACAGAACCTGGCTGGAGAACCTGGCTGGAGAACCTGGAGAACCTAGCAAAAGAACATGGACACAGAACCTGGCTGGAGAACCTAGCAAGGGAACATGGCTACAGAACCTGGCTGGAGAACCTGGAGAACCTATCAAGACAACTGGACACAGAACCTGGCTGAAGATCCTGAACAGAACTTCACTGGAGATCCTGGCTAGAGATCCTGGCTAGGCTGCTGATCAACTGAATGCTGTCTCTGTGTCATTCCTTCTTCGCCGACTCCGTCCACACTTTTGGGGACCCCTGGACCTGCTGGGGTTGGACCCCGGCACTAGAATATTGTAATTCTCCTACTGGATCTCCTTGCTTCCACCTTTGCCTTTCTACAGTCAGTTCTCAACAAAGCAGGTGAAGTAATCCTTCTAAAGCATTAGAGGAATCCTTTCACTCTTCTGAGCAAACCATCTAATTTAGCTTCCCATCTTATTCACTGTAATCCAAAGACCCTTTGTGAGCCAGCTCATGCTCATTCATTCTCCCTCTGACTTCATCTTCTACTACTATACAGTTGCTCACTCCATTCCCAATACACTGGTGTCTTATCTCAAGGCTCCTATACTTCATGTCATTCCGCCGGGAATGCTTTTCAGGCATGGCTCAACTTCATCTCCTTAGTGAGGTCTTCTATGACCACCCTATTTAAATTTACAGATCTCCCCTATCACAAAAGCACATCCCAATCTCTCTTGTGACCTATTTCTTTTTAAAATACCTATCAACCCCTGCCATAATATTTCATTTTACATTTTATTTATGCTCACTAGAATGTAAACTCCATGTGGGTAGGGTGTTTTATTGTTGTGTTCACTGCTGTGCCCCTGCATGTAGAACACTGCACGTTAAGTACTAACTGCTCAATAAATGTTTTAGTATCATTTAAAATCATATTAAACCATAATGATGTGAAGCTTGAGTTCCTTATATATTTTGGATATTAACCTCTTATCAGATGTATCATTGGCAAATATGTTCTCCTATACAGTGGGTTCCCTTTTCATTTTTAGTCTATTTTCTTTTGCTGTGCAGAAGCTTTTGATTTTGATGTAGTCCCATTTGTTTATTTTTTCCTTACTGTCTCTTGCGCTAGGTGTTAGAAAATTTTGCTACGTGACATGGCTGATATTTTGCTGTTTTCTTCAAGGATTTTTATGTTTTCACAACTTACATTAAATCTTTTATCCATTTTGAGTTTATTCTTGAGTATGGTGTAAGTTGGTGGACTAGTTTAATTTTTTTACATGTAGCTGTCCAATTATCCCAACATCATTTATTTATTTATTTACTAGAGGCCCAGTGCACGAATTCATGCACGGGTGGAGTCCCTTGGCCTGGCAGGCAATTAGGGCCTATCGAGGCGGCTGGCGAGGGGGAGGGACCATGGAAGGCTGACTGTGGGAGTGCACTGACCACCCGGCCAGCCGGGGGAAGGTATTGTGGGAGGTTGGCTGGCCACAGGAGGTTGGCTGTGGGACCACACTGACAACCAGGGGCCAGCTGATGCATTGAGCATCTGTCCCATGGTGGTCAGTGTGTATCATAGCTACCGGCTGGTCATCCAGTCCTAACAGCCACTTAGGCTTTTATATATATAGATTTATTTATTTAAATATTTATTTATTTATTTTCATAGCAGCACAATATTTTTTAAGTTTTATTTTATTGTTTAAAGTATTACACATATCTCCTTTTTCCACCATTGACCTCTCTCTGGCAAACCTCCCCTCCTGCCCCACACATGCCTTCATCCCCCCTAGTGTTTGTGTCGGTTGGTTATGCTTATATGCATGCATACAAGTCCTTTGGTTGATCCTTTACTCCCACTCTCCACACCTCCCCTGCCTTCCCACTGAGGTTTGACAGTCTACTCTATGCTTCTTTGTCTCTGTATCTATTTTTGTTAGTCAGATTATAATGTTCATTATATTCCACAAATGAGTGACAACATGTGATATATATATCTCTCTATGAGTGGCTTATTTTGCTTAGCATAATGCTCTCCAGTTCCATCCATGCTGTTGCAAATGGTAAAAGTTCTTTCTTTTTTACAGAAGTGTAGCATTCTATTTTGTAGCTGTCCCACTATTTTTTTAATCCACTCATCTGCTGATGGGCACTTAGGCTGTTTCCAAATCTTAGCTATTGTAAATTGTGCTGCAATGAACACAGGGGTGCACATGTCCTTTCTGATTGGTGTTTCTGGTTCCTTGGGATATATTCCTAGAAGCGTGATTACTGGGTCAAATGGGAGTTCCATTTTTAATTTTTTGAGGTAACTCCATACCGTTCTCCACAGTGGCTGCACCAGTCTGCATTCCCACCAGCAGTGCATGAGTGTTCCTTTTTCTCCACATCCTCTCTAGCACTTGTCATTTGTTGATTTGTTGATGATAGCCATTCTGACAGGTGTGAGATGGTACCCATTGTTGTTTTGATTTGCATCTCTTGGATGATTAGAGACTTTGACCATGTTTTCAAATGTCTATTGGCCTTCTGTATGTCAACTTTCGAAAGGTGTCTATTTAGGTCCTTTGTCCATTTTTTTATTGGATTTTTTATCTTCCTTTTGTTAAGTTGTATGAGTTCCCTAAAAATTTTGGAGATTAGCCCCTTATCAGATATAACATTGGCAAATATGTTCTCCCATGCAGTGAGCTTTCTTGTGGCTTTGTTGATGGTGTCTTTGCTGTGCAGCAGCTTTTTATTTTGATGTAGTCCCATTTGTTTATTTTCTCCTTAGTTTCCATTGCCCTAGGCGTTGTATCAGTAAAGATACTGGTACGACATACGTCTGATATTTTGCTGCCTATGGATTCTTCTAAGATTTTTATGGCCTCCCATCTTACATTTAAGTCCTTTATCCATTTTGAGTTTATTTCTGTTAATGGTGTAAGTTGGTGGTCTAGATTAATTTTTTTGCATGTATCTGACCAATTTTCCCAACACCATTTATTGAAGAGACTGTCTTCATTTCATTGTATCCTCTTGCCTCCTTTGTCAAATATTAATTGAGCATAATGGCTTGGGTCGATTTCTGGGTTCTCTGCTCTATTCCATTGGTCTATATATCTGTTCTTGTGTCAATATCAGGCTGTTTTGAGAACAGTGGTCTTTTAATATAGCTTGATATCTGGTATTGTGATCCCTTTGTTGTTCTTTCTCAAGATTGCTGTGGGTATTCAGGGTCTTTTTTTATTCCAGATGAATTTTTGGAGAATTTGTTCTATTTCTGTGAAATATGCTGTTGGTATCTTAATGGTGATTGCATTGAATCCAAAGATTGCTTTGGGTAGTATGGACATGTTAATAATGTTGATTCTACCAATCCATAAATATGGTATATTCTTCCATTTGTTTATGTCTTCCTCTATCTCTTTTTTGAACGTGCTGTAGTGTACTGAGTACAGGTCTTTTACCTCCTTAGTTAAGTTTATTCCTAGAAAACCCTAAAGACTCCATAAAAAAACTACCAGATTTAATAAATGAATTTGGCAATGTAGCATAATACAAAATTAACACTCAGAAATCTCTAGTTTTTTTATATACCAACTAGAATCCCGGAGCATGGGATTTTTGCACTGGTGGGGGTGTGGCCTGCGGGGACTGGCCTGCTTTGGGAGCACTACTCATCTCAGTCAGCCAAACAGTGCTCCTACTGTGGGAGCACACTGACGAACAGGGGGCAGCTCCTGCAATGAGCGTCTGCCCCCTGGTGGTCAGTGCATGTCACAGCAACTGGTAGACTGGTCATTCTTTTCATTCTGCCTTTTCATTCTGGGCTTTTATTATATAGGATAATGAACTCACAGAAAAACAAAAAAAAACAATCCCACTTACCATTGCACCAAAAAAATTAAGATACCTATGAATAAACCAACATCATTTATTGAAGAGACTGTCCTGACTTCATTGTATGCCCTTCCTTCCTTTGTTAAATGTTAATTGAGCAAAATAGCTTAGGTTGATATCTGTGGTCACTGTTCTGTTCCAATGATCTATATGTCTGTTCTTGTGCCACTACCAGGCTGTTTGATTACAGTGGCTTTGTATTATAGCTTGTTATCTGGTCTTGTGATCTCTTCAACTTTGTTTATCTTTCTCAGGACTGCTGCAGTTACTTTCGCCTTTTTTGATTCCATATAAATTTTTGGAGTACATGTTCTAGACCTGTGAAGTATGCCATTGGTATTTTACTGGGATTGCATTTAATCTGTATATTGCTTTGGGTAGTTTAGACATTTTAATGATGTTAATTCTTCCAATCCATAAACATGGTATATGCTCCCACTTGTATCTCCCTCTATTTCTTTTTTCAATGTTCTATAGTTTTCTCAGTACAGGTTTTTTACCCCCTTGGTTAAGTTTACTCCTAAGTATCCTAATTCTTTTGTTGCAGTGGTAATGGGACTATTTTTTTTAGTTTCTCTTTCTGAGTGTTCATTATTGGTGTATTAGAATACCAATGATTTCTTGGTATTAATTTTGAATCCTGCTATATTGCCAAAATCCTTTCTTAAATCCAGTAGTTGTTTTTTTTTTGTTTTTGTTTGTTTGTTTGTTTGTTGGAGTCCTTGAGGTTTTCTGTGTACAATATCATGTCATCTGTGAATAATGATAGTTTATATCTTCCTTTTTAATTTGGATGCCTTTTATGTTTTCTTCTTGTCTGATTGCTGTGGCTATGGCCTCCAATACTATGTTTAATAAAAGTAACGAGAGTGGAAACCCCTGTCTTGTTCCTGTTCTTAGGGGAAACGGTTTTAGTTTTTGCCCATTGAGTATGATGTTGGCTGTAGGTTTGTCATACATGGACTTTATTATGTTGAGGTATGATCCAAGTCAACTTTGCTGAGAGTTTTTATAAAAAACGGGTGTTGAATTTTGTCAAATGCTTTTCTGTATCTATTGATATGATCATATGATTTTTGTCTTTCAATTTGTTTATGTGATGTATCATGTTTATTGATTTGCAAATATTGTAGTAGCCTTGCAACCATGGGGTAAATCCCACTTGTTCATGAAGTATCATCTTTTTAATGTATTGCTGGATCTGATATGTGAATATTTTGTTGAGGATTTTAGCATTTATGTTCATCATGGATATGGCCTTTATCTTTCTTTGCAGTGTTTTTCTCTGGTTTGGGAATTAGGATAATGCTGGCCTCATAAAAAAAAATAAGGTTGGAAGTATTTCTTCCTTTTGGATTAAGGAACCCTAACACACTGCTAGTAGGAATGCAGACTGGTAGAGCCACTATGGAAATCAGTGTGGAGTCTCCTCAAAAATTTAAAAATGGAACTGCCATTTGACTCAGTGATCCCACTTCTAGGAATATATCCTAAGAAGCATGAAACACCAATCAGAAAGAACATATGCACCCCTATGTTCATAGCAGCACTATTTGCAACAGCTAAGATCTGGAAACAGAGTAGTGCAAAAATGGCTGCCAATGGGAAGGCAGACTACAGGATGGTGTGTGAGTGAGAGAACGAAAGGAGAGTGTTATACGTACAAAGAGTGTATATTTGTGGGTAAGGGACAGCTATACTCCAAGAGACTGTTGGGGACTGCCAGACTGGGCTCCCCTGAGCAGGGAAGCCTCCACTGCTGCTGAAATCTCTCCCAGAACAACAACCTCTGCCGTGGAGACCACGCCATCTTGAAGGGGAAAGTGGTCGTTATTGGAGGCCTACACATCCTGGGACTCTGAAACCACAACACCCAGGGACCAGCTGTGAACCCAGGAACACCAGATATCAAGCAGTGTGAATACACAGACTCAGAGAAGCTCTGCACCTTCTCACGGAAAAGTCAGATTTCGCCTAGGGAAAGGAGAGAAAGAGCTACACAACCAGACACCTGGAAAAGAGAGATCATGAGTAAACAAAGAAACAGCCCATATATGAAAGAAAAGGAGACGTCACCAGAAAATGAAGTAAATGAAGTGGAGGCAAGCAATATGTCAGAGAAAGAATTCAGAGAAATGGTCATATAGTTGCTGAAAAGAATGGAAGACAAATTCAACAATATGTGTAAGAACCAAGAAGAAATGAAGAATAACTAAGAAGAAATGAAAAAATGACATCACTGCTATAAAGAACTCAATAGAAAGAATCAACAGTAGACTAGAACAAGCAGAGGACCACATCAGTGAGATAGAAGACAAAGTAGGAAAAATACCCAAGCAGAACAGCATCTAGAAAAAAAAAAAAGTAAAAAAAAACAGGAGGAGAGCCTAAGGGAACTTTGGGACAACACAAAATGAAACAACATCCGCATAATTGGGGTGACAGAAGGAGAGGAAACTGAGCAAGGAATAGAAAACCTGTTTGAAGAAATAATGACAGAAAACATCCCTGATATAGGGAAGAAAAAACTGACACAAATCCAAGAAGCTCACAGAGTCCCAAAGAAAATGAACCCAAAAGACCGACACCAAGGCACATTATAATTAAATTGGTAAACACCATAACAAAGAAAGAATATTAAAAGTGGCCAGAGAGAGACATAAAGTTACCTACAATGATCCCCCATCAGACTAACAACTGATTTCTGAAAAGAAACACATCAGGCCAGAAGGGAATAAAATGAAATATACAAAGTCATGCAAAGAAGGGTCTGAATCCAAGAATACTGTACCTAGCATGGCTATCAATTAAAGTTGAGGGTGAAATCAGGAGCTTCCCAGACAAAAGAGGACTAAGGGAGTTTATTACCATCAAACCAGCAATGCAAGAAATGCTAAAGGGTCTGCTGTAAAAAGAAGAAACAGGAAGTGAAGAAGGAATACAGGCATAAAGAATAAAAATGGCGACAAACAAGTACTTACAAACAATAACTTTAAATATAAATGGATTAAATACCCTAATCGAAAGATATGGGTAACTGAGAGGATAAGAAAACATGATCCGAGAAACCAAGATGGCGGCATAGGTTAACACCGGAGTTTGCAGCCTCCAATAACCACTTCAAAAATACAACTAAAAGACGGAACGGACATCATCCAGAACCACAGGAAGGCTGGCTGAGTGGAAGTTCTACAACTAGGAGGAAAGAGAAAAGCATACTGAGTCTCAGAGGAGGCGCAGTGCTGGAGTAAAATACTAAGGTACGGAGTGCATGCAGAGCGGGCTGGCGGCCGAGGGCGCGGTTGTCGTTTTCAATCGGGAGGGAGTCTCAGGCAGTGAGCTCCAGTTCCTGGGCAAGTCTCTAGGGACCCAGACTCATACGGGAGAAGTGGGACTGTCTGGCATCTCTCAGAACCCTAGGGCAGCTTTCTCTCTGTGGGGCTTGCAGCGATTACTGGGACACTGAGAAGCAGGGCCTCTGAGGGCAAGACTGAGAGCAGCCATAACCCCGCCCTGTTGATCCCATGGGACCGGTCCCGCCCAAGCCCTGCAGGGAGACTTTTGCTGGATAGCCTCAGGCAAAGGCTAGATTAGCACCTCCCTAGAGATCCAGGAGCCAGGAAGCCCAGAGGTCAGAGTGGGACCATCTAGTTTGCAGCTCTGTGGAACCATAAAAGACACACTTAGGGGGCAGACTCAGTGAGCACCAAAGCCCCATTAAAGCAAGTCTAGCCCCAGAGGGGTGTCTCCAGCACAGAAGTTCTACCACTGCAGACACAGCTGATTCTCACAGCCAGTTGGCCTGGAGGTCAATTCCTCACAGTGATAACTACAACAATCAAGGCTTAACTACAACAAGACTGTGCACAAAGCCTACAAGGGGGTGCACCAAGAGTGTCTACCTCAGGTAATTGGGACATTTAGCACAGAAAGGCACTCTATCAACACAGCGAAGCATAAAAAATGCTGAGACAAAGAAACAGGACACAAACAACAGAATTGGAAGAAAGCAAACTGTTGGATATAGAGTTCAAAACCACACTTTTAAGGTCTCTAAAGAACTGTCTAGAAGCCGCTGATAAATTTAATAAGGCCCTCGAAAAGACTGGTGAGACCACCGATAAATGTAGTGAGATTTTCAAGACTGGTGAGACCGCCGATAAATGTAGTGAGATCTTCAAGAAGACTGGTGAGACCGCCGATAAATGTAGCGAGATCCTCAAGAAATCTAATGAGACCCTCGATGTTGTGATAAAGAACCAACTAGAAATTAAGCATACACTGACTGAAATAAAGAATATTATAGACTCCCAACAGCAGACCAGAGGGTCACAAGAATCAAGTCAAAGATTTGAAATACAAAGAAGCAAAAAACACCCAACCAGAAAAGCAAAATGAAAAAAGAATCCAAAAATACGAAGATAGTGTAAGGAGCCTCTGGGGCAGCTTCAAGCGTACCAACATTCGAATTATAGGGGTGCCAGAAGATGAGAGAGAGCAAGATATTGAAAACATATTTGAAGAAATAAAGACAGAAAACTTCCCCTACCTGGTGAAAAAAATAGACTTACAAGTCCTGGAAGCACAGAGAACCCCAAACAAAAGGAATCCAAAGAGGACCACACCAAGACACATCATAATTAAAATGCCAAGAGCAAAAGACAAAGAGAGAATCCTAAAAGCAGCAAGAGAAAGAAAGTCAGTTACCTACAAGGGAATACCCATACGACTGTCAGTGGATTTCTCAACAAAAACTTTGCAGGCCAGAAGGGAGTGGCAAGAAATATTCAAAGTGATGAATACCAAGAACCTACAACCAAGATTACTTTATCCAGCAAAGCTATCATTCAGAAGTGAAGGCCAGAAAAAGAGCTTCACAGATAAGAAAAAGCTAAAGGAGTTCATCACCACCAAACCAGTATTATATGAAATGCTGAAAGGTATCCTTTAAGAAGAGGAAGAAGAAGAAAAAGGTAAAGATACAAATTATGAACAACAAATACACATCTACCAACAAGTGAATCTAAATATCAAGTGAATAAATAATCTGATGAACAGTCTGAACTGGTGATTGTAATAGAATCAGGAACATAGAAAGGGAATGGACTGACTATTCTTGGGGGGAAAGGGGTGTGGGGGTGAGGGAAGAGATTGAACAATAATCGTGCACATATGTATGAGGACAGTGGGTGGGGAGTGAGGGCGGAGGGTGGGGTGGGAACTGGGTGGAGGGGAGTTATGGTGGGAAAAAAGAGTAATTAATGTAATAATCTGAACAATAAAGATTTAATTAAAAAAAATAAAATAAAAAATTTTAAAAAAAGAAAACATGATCCATAAATCTGCTGTCTACAGGAAACCCACCTCAGAAAAAAGGACTCACACAGACTGATAGTGAAGGGATGGAAATTTTTTTTTTCAAGCAAATGGAAATGAAAAAAAACCTGGGGTAGCAATGCTTATATCTGACAAATTAGATCACAAAGTGAGTGACATAACAACAGATATGGAAGGCCACTTCATAATACTAAAGTGAGCAATCCAAAAAGAAAAAATAACTCGTAAACACATACGTACCCAATACAGGAGCACCCAAATACATTAAAAAACTTCTGGAAAATATCAAGGGAAAGATTGACATCAATACAGTCATAGTAGGGGAATTTAATACACCACTATCACCATGGGACAAACCATCTAAAAAAAAAATCAGCAAAGAAACATCAATCCTAAATGACTTACTAGATCAGATGGAATTAATTTACATCTTCAGAACATTTCACCCCAAAGCCACAGAATCTACATTCTTGTCAAGTACACATGGGTCTTTTTCAGAAATAGACCATATACGGGTCACAGGCAAAGTCTCTTCAAATTCAAGAAGACAGAAATCATATCAAGCATCTTCTCAGATCACAACGGTATAAAACTAGAAATCAACTACAATATGAACAATTAAAAAAATCAAATACCTGGAAGCTAAATAGCATGCTATTAAACAATTACTGGGTTACAAGAGAAATCAAAGAACAAATAAAAAGCATCATGGCAACAAACAACAATGAAAACACAGCAATCCAAAATCTATGGGTCACAGTGAGAGCAGTCTTGAGAGGAAAGTTCATAGCTCTACAAGTCTACCGCAAAAAACAAGAAGCAATGATAATAAATTACCTAACTCTACAACTCAAAGAGTTAGAAAAAGATTTTCAAGAAAAGCCCAGCGTAAGAACAAGGAAGGAAATAATAAAGATCAGAGTGGAGATAAATGGAATACAGACACCCCCCCCCAAAAAAAAAAATACAAAAAGATCAACAAAACCAAGAGGTGAAATAACAACCGATCCCACAGAAATACAAATGATTGTGAAAAAAATACTATGAACAACTCCATTACAACAAAAAGGACAACCTAAACAAAATGGGCATATTCTTAGAAAAAGACAAGCTCCCAAAACTCAACCGAGAAGAATCAAAGAAACTGAATAGGCCTGTAACTACCGAAGAAATTGAAACAGCGATCAAAAATCTTCCAGCAAACAAAAGCCATGGCCTGACGGCTTTACAGGGGACTTCTATCAAGCATTCAAAGAAGAACTAAAACCTATCCTCCTCAGACTATTCCAAAAAATTCAAGAGGAAGGCACACTTCCAAGCTCTTTCTATGAAGCCAGGATTACCATAATCCCAAAACCTGATAAAGACACCACAAAAAAAGAGAACTACAGGCCAATATCCTTGATGAACATAGATGCTAAAATATTCAACAAAATACTAGCAAATCAGATCCAGCATTACATTAGAAAGATTATACACCATGACCAAATGAAAGTTATTCCAGGGATGCAATGATGGTACAATATTTGCAAATCAATAAATGTGATAGTGAGAGACAAAAGTCACATAATCACAGCAATTGATGCAGAAAAAGCATTTGAGAAAATCCAGCACCCTTTCTTGATAAAAACTCTAAGTAAAGTGGGAATAGAGGGATCATATCTCAACGTAATAAAGGCCATATATGACAAACCTACAGCCAACATTATACTCAATGGGCAAAACTAAACCCATTTCCCCTAAGAACAGGAACAAGACAAGGAAGCCCACTTTCACCACTCTTGTTTGACATAGTAATAGAAGTAATAGCCATCGCTATCAGACAAGAAGAAGAAATAAAAGGCATCCAAACTGGAAAAGAAGTAAAATTGTCCTTATTTTCAGATGACATGCTACTATATATAAAAAACCCCAAAGACTCCATCAAAAAACTACTAGACCTAAGAAATGAATTTGGCAATGTAGCAGGATACAAAATTAACACCCAGAAATCTATGGCCATTTTATACACCAATAATGAACTCACAGAAAGAGAAAAGAAAAAACCAATCCCATTTACCATTACACCAAAAAAAAAAAAATTAAGATAACAGTGGGGCCTTGACTTACGAGTGTCCCGACTAATGAGTTTTTCGAGAGATGAGCCATCTCTTGGCCGATTTTTTGTTTTGAGTTGCGAGCTAAAATTCGGGTTACGAGCCAGCTTCAGATACCCCACCGCTAGTTGGTGCAGCGAACATCACAGTGAACACAACATCAGCCCAGCATCACGTGTCTCACTCGTTCACTGTCGATTTGCCATATGAGTAATTTGAGTTACGAGCTCCGTCACGGAACGAATTAAACACATAAGTCAAGGCCCCACTGTACCTATGAATAAACTTAACCAAGGACATAAAAGACCTGTACTCAGAAAACTACAGGACATTGGAAAAAGAGATAGAGGAAGACATAAACAAATGGAAGAACATACCATGTTCATGGATTGGTAGAATCAACACCATTAAAATGTCAATACTATCTAAAGCAATCTATAGATTCAATGCAATACCTATTAAAATACCAATGGCATATTTTAAAGATCTAGAACAAACTCTCCAAAAAGTCATCTGGAATAAAAAAGACCCCGGATAGCCACAGCTGTCCTGAGAAAAAAGAACAAAGTTGGAGGGATCACAATACCGGACATCAAACTATATTATCAAGCCATGGTTCTCAAAAATGCCTGGTACTGGCACAAGAACAGACATATAGACTAATGGAACAGAACAGAGGACCCAGAAATTGACCCAACCCATTATACTCAATTAATATTTGACAAAAGAGGCAAGAGCATATGATGGAGCCAAAACAGCCTCTTTAATAAATGGTGCTGGGAAATTTGGTCAGATACACGCAAAAAAAAAAAAAGAAACTAGATCACCAACTTACACCATATACAAAAACAAACTCAAAATGGCTAAAGGACTTGAATGTAATAGGGGAAACTATAAAAATCCTACAAGACTCCATAGGCAGCAAAATTGCAGACATATGTCATAGCAATATATTTACAGACACAGATCCTAGGGCAAGAGAGACTAAGGAAAAAATAAATGGGAGTACATCAAAATAAAAAGCTTTTGCATAGCAAAAGAAACCATCAACAAAACAACAAGAAAGCCCACTGCATGGGAGAACATATTTGCCAATGTTATCTCCGATAAGGGTTTAATCTCCAACATTTACAGGGAAGTCATTCAACTCAACAAAAGGAAGATAAACAATCCAATAAAAAAATGGGCAAAGGACCTAAATAGACACATTCCAAAAGTGGACATTCAGAAAGTCAAGAGACACATGAAAACATGATCAAAGTCACTAATCATCCAAGAGATGAAAATCAAAACAACAATAAGGTACCACCACCTCACACCTATCAGAATGGCTATCATCAACAAATCAACAAATGACATGTGCTGGAGAGGATGTGGAGAAAAAGGAACCCTCCTTCACTGCTGATGGGACTGTAGACTGGTGCAGCCATTGTGGAAAACAGTATGGTATTTTCTCAAAAATTTGAGAAACAACCTAAATGCCCATCAGCACATGAGTGGATTAGAAAACTATGGTACATCTACACAATGGAATACTATGCTGCTATAAAAAAGAAGGGATTTTTACCATTTGCAGCAGCATGGATGGAACTGGATAGCATTATGCTAAGGAAATAAGCCAGGCAGTGAAAGGAAAATACCACATGAACTCACTCATTTATGGATAATTAAGAACATTATAACCTGATGAACAAAAAGATAGATACAGAGGCAGAGAAGCATCGAACAGACTGTGAAATTATAGTGGGAAGGCTTGGGAGTGTTGCGGGTGGGGGGTAAGAGATCAACCTAAGGACTTATATGCAAGCATATAAGCATAACCAATGGACACAACACACTGGGGGGTGGGGGGGGTCAGGGAGGCCAGGAAAAGGTCAATGGGGGAAAAAGGAGACATATGTACTATTTTTAATACTTAAACAATAAAATAAAATTTAAAAAACGAAAACAAAAGATCTGGAAACAGCCTACATGCCCATCAGTAGATGAGTGGATTAAAAAGCTGTGGACATTTACACAATGCCAATACTATACAACTATAAAAAAGAAGGATCTCTTACCCTTTGAGATAGTGTGGAGGAACCTGGAGAGTATTATGCTAAATGAAAAAAGCCAGTCAGAGAAAGACCAGTATCACATGATCTCACTCATATGTGGAATCTAATGAACAAAACAGATCCAGAGACATAGAAGCATGGAACAGACTGTCAAATCTCAGAGGCAAGCTGGGGATGGGTGTGTGGGAGGGAAGAGATCAACCAAAGAACTTGTATGCATACATATGCATAACCTAAGGACACAATAGTGTGGTGAAGACCTGATGTGGGGGGCGGGGGCAGGCCTGATGGGGTCGATGGGGAATAGAAGGGGACATATGTAATACTTTCAACAATAAAGATTTAAAAAAGAAAAAAAAAGTCATACATAAATTAACAGTACATGGCAGGTGAGTCCATTTGTATATAATTCGAGATACATAATAAGTTTTAACTGCATTATGTTATTGTTAAAAAATGTAATCTACCTGGCTTCAGTTTTCTTCTTTCTGAAGATAATATGGAATAGTAAACCTTACTTTAACCGGATGTTGTAAGGGATAAATAAAATGGTAAATAAAATAAATTTTATTGCCCCTATATTGTTTAAATGTTTATATTACTTTACAAATTTTTAAAATATGCATTTTAAATGTGCAAGAAAAAAGTCTGAAATAATATTCAACATACAGTTGCTAGTGGTGAACTGTAGAAAACTGAATTGGAAGCAGGGAAAACATTTTATTAATATTTCTGTTATTTGAATTTCCATAACAGTAGGTAGAAGGTATAATTAGAAACTACAATCAATATATTTAGTTGAAATTTTAAAAACAGAGGTTAAAATTACATTTAAAAAGATAATATATAGCATGTTGTAGGTATTTATCTTGTGGGTTCTGAAATAAAATAATTTATTAGAAAAAAATATGTATTTTTCTCATGAATGAAAGACAGCAGTTTGTCTTAAAAGTATGAGTAACATTCAACTTTTCTATTCATAGCTACATAAAGTATGAAGTTACCTAAAATGAAAAGTGACTTCTGCTCCTTCCTATTAATTCTGAGGGTAGCTGCACAAATACCTCACAGACTGCTATATACTGTCCCTTGTGAAAGGTAACTAACATTCCCAAAACACATCTCAGAGCACAAAACACCTACCTAAACTCACAACCATGTTTAATAGCCTCTACTATAGAAGTTGGCATGATTCTAAGCTTTTCTCAACTTACAAAAATTTTTAAGAAATATTTTGTCATTTACCAGCCCCATAAGGTACTTCCCCCCATTTTTGAAACTGATTCATACATGTACTGATTATGAAAAATAAGGCAAGTGGAGAGGACACAAATTTTATTTTAATTCCTATCACTTGGGTTTTTCATATTCCTTAAACTAGAAATACAGTGATGATTATTTGAAACTGTTGGTCATGTACTGGACACCAGTTTTTACAAGGGGAAAGGAAACCACAGGAGAAATAAAAAATAAACAGGTCAAGAACCCCAAGGATGTATGTAATCTGAGGACTAGTCCCCTTTTGTTTCCAGAGGAGTGGTAGTATACAATAATCCAAGTATGGCTTCATGGTACCCAAATAGGGGACCTCCTCTTTTGAAACTTTCCTATGGGCCAAATTTCAATACAAGGTTACTAATTCCTTGAGTCTAGACATGGATGAATAAGAATCATACTAATAAAATTTGAATTTCTTTCTTTTTAAAAATCTTTATTGTTGAAAGTATTACATATGTCCCCCTTCCCCCCCATTGACCCTATCTAGCCTCCCCGCTCCCCCCACCCCAGGCCTTCACCACACTATTGTTTGTGACCATCAGCTATGCATATATATGCATACAAGTTCTTTGGTTGATCTCTTCCCAGTCACACACCCAATGCCTCTTTTCCTCTGAGATTCCACACTCTGTTCCATGCTTCTATGTCTCTGAATCTATTTTGTTCATCCGTTTATTTTGTTCATTAGATTCCACATATGAATGAGATCATGTAATACCTATCTTTGACTGACTTATTTCGCTTAGCATAATACTCTCCAGGTCCCTCAAAGGGTAAGAGATCCTTCTTTTTTGAGTTTATTTCTTAATGAAGTATTAAAGACAAACAATATATAGGTAACTGATGTTTAGTTTTACTGAGACCTTGTAAACGTTACAATATGTTACGAGATTGTGAGTTATCAAATTAGAATGAAAAATTTAGTTCTTTTGACCTAAGTTTTCTAGAAGGTAGGAGAATAAAGACATTAATAGCTAGTCCTGCTTCTACAGATATGCAATATCTATAAAATATGAGTGATATATATTAAATATTATAAAGAGAAATATGACAGTAAATAATTAAATGCTAAATTGAGAGTTATGTAGAAAATAAATACTATAGCAGTCCATACTTCATTGTATCTAATTTCTATTTTATGCCTGGCTAATGCACTAAAGAAATAAAATTTTGAATACTTTTTTTTTTTAATTTGCAATTTTGGGGGAAGTTAAATGAATTTGGATTGTAGCACAAAAGAATTTCTAGTGCTTTGCTTTAACCTGACTTATCAGAGAAGCAATTGGAATGGTAACCATCTTTGGACAGAACTTATTCAGAAAGTAAACTGGAAGATTATGTGAACTCATCACAATTAACATTTTCATATAAATTTTAACTTAGTGGTGAAACAGGTTGATATTTATTAGAAAATCACACATAAATGGAAACTTTAATAGCATACACAGAAACAAAGAAAAGAGTATTTTCAAAGTATTTTAAAGAAATTATGACCTACTGGATTTCTGCTGCTGGTCAAAAGAATTAAATCAATCACTGGTTAGTTTTGCACCCTCCCAATGAGGTACTTACTAAGTAGTCAGTGTTTTATATGCAGTACAGTTATGAATTAGTTAATCCTTCAAAGAGCGAAATGAAGAACTATTATTACCGTATTATAGATAAGAAAACTGAGGTGCAGAGAGGTTACATAACTTGCCAAAGGGGAACCAGTTAGTATTGGGGCCAGGATTCCAATCCAAGTCATGTGGCTCTGGAGACCATGTTCTAAATATACTCTCTCTCCTAAGCAAGTGGAATATTAGAGCCAACAAATGAGTAAAACATCCTCAAAACCAAACCAAATCGAACCAAACCAAACCAAAAAAGAGGTTAACAATAAATTATTAAAGACTTAATTGAGAAGTACTTTAATCTTTCTGAGCTTCTCAGAATCTAAGAAAATGAAATTTAAAATATCCTTATTATTCGTCTTTACATGAGAATGATAATGGAGGACATATATAACTACAAAACCTCAGTTCAGAGATTGTTTTATTTCCTTGATTTGAAATTCTTGTGGCTCTGCATTGCATATACATTGAATTTCAAACTCCAATGCATGGCAAATAAGGGTCTCTAGACTGTGACTATTATGGCCTCAATTACCTTTTTATTTACATATTAGAGGCCTGGTGCACAAATTTGTGCATGGGTGGGATCCCCAGGCCTGGCCGATGATCAGGGCCAATCAGGGCCTTCTCATCAAATCCCGATTGGGGCCGGGCTAACTAGGGCCTGCCAGTGGGGGAAGTGATGGGGGAGAGACCATGGGAGGTTGGCCAGCTGGCCAGGGGGAGGAACTGCAGGAAGTTGGCCGGCTGCGGGAAGGGACCAGGGGAGGTTTGCCAGTCGTGGGAGCGCACTGACCACCAGAGGGCAGCTCCTGCACTGAGCATCTACCTCTTGGTGGTCCGTGTGCATAATAGCAACTGGTCAACCGGTCATTCCAGTTGTTCTGGTCATTCGGTCTTAATGGTCACTTAGGCTTTTATATATATAGATTCTGCTTAATATATTCTATTCCTTAGCATCACTGTAGTTTCATGCTCCCCCTTCGCTTTCTCCACTACTGCCAAACTTCTATGCATATTTCACAACTCGTATCCATCAACAAATCCTGGGTTATAACTCTCCATCACCATGCTACTGCTCTACTTTAAATTGTCAGTTCCCCCCTCTGGTCTACTACAATATCCATATCATTGGTCCCTTGTCTCCATTTGCACATAACAGAGTGATCTTTCAAAACATAAAGTAGAATGTCACTCTCCTTCTTGAAAACTTTCAGTGGCTTTCCAATGTTCCATCATGGCCTACAAGATTCTGTGTGTCCAGGCCTTCACCTTCTTCACTATTTTTATACATTCTCACTAAATGGTCTTTTTGTCTTTTGTATGTGAAAAGCTTTACTCTAAGTTTTTGTACTTAACGTTCTATCTTCCTGGAATGCTCTGTTCCAAGATCCTTTCATGACTGGCTCTTTCTTTTCCTCATATCTCCACCCCAAGGTCATTCAACAGCTCTTACTTTACAGTTCTTGAGGTCGGAAGTTTAAAATGGGTCTCAATGAGCTAAAATCAAGGTGTTGGCAGAGCTGTGTTCTTTCTGGAGGCTCTAGTAGAGCCTATTTTCTTGCATTTTCTAGCTCCAAGTGCAAGGGTGGGGAATGTCCAGACCACAGGCCATATAAGGCCTGTGAAATCATTTGGTCTGGCCAGGTCAAGGCATTAGGGATGCGTTAATTAAATGTTTGACCAAATATAGTAGGCTAATTTTTAAGTTTATGATTTTGTATGGCCAGCAAATGATGTTATAAATATCCAAATGGCTCTTGGCAGAAAAACAGTTCCCCACCCCTGTTGGTGACTGACTGAATTTATTAGCACATGACCCCTTCCACTTTCAAAGCCAGCAATGGCCAGTTTATACTTTCTCACATCACATTATTCTGACACTGACCTTCTCCTTTTACTTCCCACTTCAACTTTTAAGGACCCTTACACTGGACCCAACTGGATAATCCAAAATAATCTCCCTATTTTAAGGTCAGCTGAATAGCAACCTGAGTTTCTTCTGCTATTTTAATGCTCCTTTGTCATGTAATGTAAAATATTCACAGGTTTGAGGATTAGGACAAGGACATCTTTAGGAAGCCATTATTCTATCTGTCATACTTCCCACTAAAACCTTTTGCGACAGCATGGATAGACCTGGAGATTATTATGCTAAGTGAAATAAACGAGTCAGAGACAGACAGATACCATATGATCTCACTTATATGTGGAATCTAATGAACAAAACAAACTGACAAACAAAATAGAAACAGACACATGGATACATGACAGATTGACAGCTGTCTGATCAAGGATTGGATGAAAGAAACATACATATGTAATACATAGACACAGAGATCAGTGTGGTGATAGCCAGAGGGAAAAGGGGGTGGAGGTGGGCAAATGGGGGGAAGATGTGGGTGGAAAGAGACTTTGCTTAGGGCAATGGGCACACAATGCAGTGTGCAGAAGATGTTTTGTTGAGCTGTATACTTGAAACCTGTGTCATTTTACTAACCAATGTCACCCCAATAAACTCAATAAAAATTAAAAAATTAAAAAAATACATAAATCTGTAAGGATAAGAACACTGTCTTGTTCATTATAGTAATCTAAAGTCCAACCAAGCATTATAGGGCTATCAAAGGCACTTAATATATTTGTTGAATTAATGAACAGATTAAAACACTACTGCTTTGGTAATGCTATTCTTGACTTTTAACTCTTGTTCTAATCTTTGTGCTTCTGTACCTCAGCAATAATGTTCATATCCCACAATGTTTTCATTTATGTTTACCTGCTTATCATTACATCTTTAGTCAAGAATAAACTGTTCTAATAATGTCAAGAAAGGATTAAGTGCTGTGAAAAATATGTTGAATCAATGAATTTTAACGTGAAAGAAATATTCTAATTTCCAAAAGTTTATGTTAGAAAGATTTTGCAAATGTTTTTATGGCTTCCTAATAAAGTGTGGACTATTCTGATAATGTGTCCATAAAAGATTACCCTGATATAAAATGTATGTTAAATTAGTGAATTTTAAACCTGAAAAGAATCTGAAGATAAGTCTCAGCCCCATATTTTAAACTTGGAATCCTAAGTAGCTAAGTAAATTGTCTAGTAACCCCCAAAATTGTGAACCTGGCACAAAATCCAGTAGACTTTCTATAAAAATCTACCTTTTGAGGGTGCCATGGAGATTTAATTAATGCATTTAAAAATATATAAGGACAGAGCCTAGCACCAAGAAATGCTCTATAAATAGTGGGGCATAGGTGCTTTAATTGGCATAGTTATCATAAACACTATATATTTCTTATTTCTCAAAAATAAAAATAAATTATGGCTAGTAGGCACTTAATACTTGCCGAATCAATGAATGATTAAACAGTAAAACACAAATAAGCATGGTTAAACAATTTTTAGCATGCTAAATACTTTCCTACTTTTATTTTTATAGAAAAAGTAAGCAGGTAAAAGAGAAGAAACAAAGCCAGGCACGAATGTAACACTGAACTTCATCATGAAGTCTTCCTCTACTTATCTAGCTAACAATTTCTCTCCTCCCTTATTTTCTATATCAGCAAGGTCAAAAGCATTTTTATATCATACTAAGGTGTTACATTATTTGCCTTTTTTCACTTTTTTGATATTTGTGCTGATGTAAAGGCAATGATAGATGAAACTATTGATGCCTTAGCACAATTCACGACTATGGCATCCTTCATTGCTACTTATTTCCATAAAAAATTGACAGTTTTACTTTAAAAAATGATCACATAAAGTAGTAAAAATTACTTAATTAAATCTTGTCCTGTTAGTACACATCTTTTTAATATTCTGTGTGATGGAATGTGCACATAAAACACTTCCACTGGCTATAGAAGCATGCAATTGTTTGAGTTGCCAATTGAACTAGCTGCTTTTTTCATATTACACCAATTTTACTTGAAATAAAGACTATGGTTTTTCAGACTTGAGTATTTAGTAGACATTTTCTAAAAAATAAATGAAGCCTGTCAAGTCAAGGGAAAAGAAAGGCCAATTTGTTGCCAATAAAAAAATTTGAGCTTTCAAGGTGTTAATGAAAATTCTGAAAAACAGTAACTGCCATCATGAGTTTTACAACTTCCCAATTTTATTTTTTATTAATTTATTTTTTTATTTCTTTTAAATTCTTTATTGTTGAAAGTATTACATATGTCTCTTTTTCTGCCATTGACCTCTCCCAGCCTGCACCCGCCCACCAGGCAAGACTTCACCTCCCTATTTTCTGTGTCCATTTGTTATGCTTATATGCTTCCAAGTTCTTTGGTTGATCTCTACCTGCTCCAGACACACCCCCCACCTCCCACCTTCCCTGTGAGTTTTGATAGTCTCTTCAATGATTCTCTGTCTCTAGATGTATTTTTGTTCATCAGTTTATTCATTATATTCCACAAATGAATGAGATCATGTGATAGTATTTCTCTGACTGGTTTATTTCGCTTAGCATAATGCTCTCCAGGTATATCCATGCTGTTGCAAATGGTAAGTTTTTTTGTTGTTTTGTTTTATATATAGCTACATAGTATCCCATTGTGTAGATGTACCATAACTTTTTAATCTACTCATCTGCTGATGGGCACTTAGGCTATTTCCAAATCTTGGCTATTGTAAATTGAGCTTCTATGAACATAGGGGTGCATATATCCTTTCTGATTGGTGTTTCTGGTTTCTTGGGATATACCAGTATTCCTAGAAGTGGGATCACTGGGTCAAATGGAAGTTTCATATTTAATTTTTTGAGGAGACTCCATAGTTTTCCATAGAGGCTGTACCAGTCTGCATTCCCACCAGCAGTGTACGAGGATTCCCTTTTGTCCACATCCTCAGAAACACTTGTCCTTTGTTGATTTATTGATAGCCATTCTGACAGGTGTGAGATGGTACCTCATTGTTGTTTTGATTTCCATCTCTCTGATGATTAGTGACTTTGAGCATGTTTTCATATGTCTCTTGGCCTTCTGTAAGTCCACTTTAGAAGTGTCTATTTAGGTCCTTTGCCAATTTTTTTTATTAGATGTCTATCATCCTTTTGTTAAGCTGTATGAGTTTCTTATAAATTTTGGAGATTAAACCCTTATCAGATGTAACATTGGCAAATATGTTCTCCCATGCAGTGGGTTTTCTTGTTATTTTGTTGATGATTTCTTTTGCAGTGCAGAAGCTTTTTATTTTGATATAGTCCATTGCTTATTTTCCCCTTAGTTTCATTGCTGTGTCCATAAAGATACTGGCACAAGCAATGTCTATGATATTTTGTGGCCTAAGGATTTGTCTAAGATTTTTATGGTTTCCTGTCTTACATTTAAGTCGTTTATCCATTTTGAGTTGATGCTTTGTATATGGTGTAAGTTGGTGGTCTACTTACATTTTTTTGCACATATCTGTCCAATTTTCTCTGAACCATTTACTGAAGAGACTGTCTTGACTCCATTGTATGCTCTTGCCTGCTTTGTCAAATATTAATTGAGTATAGTGACTTGGGTCGATTTCTGGGTTCTCTGTTCTGTTCCATTGGTCTATATGTCTGTTCTTGTTGCAGTACCAGGCTGTTATGAGAACAGTGGCTTTGTATATAACTTGATATCTGGTATTGAGATCCCTCCAACTTTTTTCTTCTTTCTCAGGATTGCTGTGGCTACTCGGGAGGTCTTTATTTCATATAAATTTTTGTAGTGTTTGTTCTTAGTCTGTGAAATATGCCAGTGATATTTTAATAGGGATTTCATTGAATCTATAGATTTCTTTGTGTAGTATGGTCATTTTAAAGATGTTGATCCTACCAATCCATGGACACAGCATATTCTCCCACTTGTTTATATCTTCCTCTATCTCTATTTTCATCATCCTGTAATTTTCCATGTACAGGTCTTTTACTACGCATACGTGTACCCAGATCCGCAGCACAACTTAAAAGGAAAGTAACACGTTAAGCGCCATATCAGTCACCGGTGACTGACAGTATACTTTTTTGTTCAGGCTGCATCAGTCACTGTAGACTGACAATATACAATTAAAAAAAAAGAATATACCTAAATATTGTTACCAAAAAATATTGTTAATGAATATTATTAAAACACGGCATACACAAAAATGGTTGTCCTGTGCAGGATTCACAGAATGTTATAACTTGTTTTGTCAACTTTCTGGCAATATCTCATCCAAATTGTGCTACATTATCTTCATAGCATTTTTTACAGTATCTTCGAACTTTAGAAACTCTTCCAGTTTTTTGCTGCAGTTTGTGACGAGATATCTGAGATGTATTTACAGTACTGCTACTTGAAATTTCTTCATCCCAACAATTTGTTAGATGAACAGCTAATATCTTCCGAAATTCTGTGATACTCATATTCTTCTTGCTAATATTTTTAAATAAAATATGAGCATTGAGAACAGCAGTATTTATTAGAAGCTCAAAGGCTAGCTTTTTATACCATTTCATGGATTTTTCATAACAGATTATTAAAGGCACTCATTTGATCAGATATATCAACTGCTGCTTTTCCTGAATTATAATCCACTATAATTTTTGGTTTCAAGTAGTGACCTGATCTATTTTCAATATTTACCATCTCTGATGTATATTTTGTTGAAAGAAGTAAGATGTCCCGCTTATCTTTCCATTTTACAATGGTTATTCCTTTTTTGTTCTCTTTTGCTATAATCTCTCCCCATTTTAATTCCTTTGACGTTACTTCATGAGGATTTCCCCATCGATTTCATGTAATGTTCCTACTAAATGAGTATTATTATTGAGTAATTTACATGCTAAATCTAAACTAGTGTACCAGTTGTCTGTGTACGTGTGTCCCTTATTGAATGCATCTCTACAAAGAGACATGACAACATTAGTTGGTCTCGTATTTCCTTTTTCTAAGCTTTTCCCTGCATATCCACGAAAAGCATACGTGTACCCAGATCCACAGCACAACTTAAAATAATTTAATACCATATTTGTGGTGTTTTTGTTTTAAATATTTCCTAAATATTATGCAGCCATGAAATGGTATCAAGATTCATCGATACATATAGCTTCAGATGGATCATAATATTTTTTGAAATTTATTCCCATGTTATCTATTAGTTGTTGTATTTTGCATAAACAATTGGAAACATCTGTCTCCCTATTGTTTGAAAAATACAGCATTCGTAATAATATTTCAAATCTATTTGACATTTTTTTCAGGAAAGTTTGCATATATGCAGGTTCATGTGACCAATATAAATGTAAAGATGGTAGTCTAACTAGTCCCATCCATAGAATCAACCCAAAAAATCTTTTCATTTCATTTTTGTCACACTCCACCTACACAAATGCTGCGAGTTTTCAACCCCTAGTTTTTGCGACTTATATTTGAATTGGCGATATCCTCAAACAATTCATTAGGCACAAACAGTTCTTAAGAATTCTTTACTGTTTCACATGACTTCACATTCAAATCTTCAATCCTAAAGCCAGATGGATAGGTGAAAGGCATAATCCTTGGTTGATTACCTTTCGGATCATGCCAGTCTTCAAAATCCTCATTCTCTAATGATGAAAAAAGAACAACTCTACGACGTTTTTTAGGAAAACTAATTTCACTTGAATCGCTTTCACACGCTTCTTCTACTGACATTGTCACTGTTACGGGTAAAATAAAAATTTAAACTGCACTAGAACATGAACCATAGACAACTGACTGAAGAGAAAGCATTTCTAAAAGAATGCAGAGTACAGACTGTGATATATACAAGAAATATATCTGAAGATATACATGCAGTCTTATCGCAAACTTACACGGATCTCTGGCCACCAGCATATCAGTGAAATTGGATATCGTGGGCTAAACAAAACAGGCTTGGTGCTTAAGGTATTAAGTTTATTCCTAGGTACTTTAATTTTTTTGTTGCAACTGTAAATGAGATTTTTTTTTCAGTTTCTCTTCCAGTGAGTTCATTATCCTATATAATAAAACCCTAATATGCAAATCGACTGAATGGCAGAACGACCAGTGGAGTGACCAGTTGGTATGATGCACACTGACCACCAGGGAGCAGATGCTCCATGCAGGAGCTGCCTCCACCCCACAGGCCCTAGGCCAGCCAAGTAGGGTGCCAGCGGGGGGCCTCCCTATCACCCCAAAGGTCACCTGTGGTGGCAGGAAGGGGGCCAGCGAACAGGCAGCACCAGGCCAGCCACAGCAGGTGCCAGTGGGGGCCCCCTGATCGCCCTGTCAGTTGCCTAACAGATATGCCCTGATCACTGGCCAGGCCTAGGGATTCTACCCATGCATGAATTTTGTGCACCAGGCCTCTAGTTGGTGTATAAAATTGCCAAAGATTTCTGAGTGTTAATTTTGTATCCTGCTATGTTGTCGAATTCATTTATTAAATCTAGTAGCATTTTGATGGAGTCTCTAGGGTTTTCTCTGTACAATATCATGTCATTTGTAAAAAAGTTTAACTTCGTCTTTTCCAGTTTGGATGCCTTTTATTTCTTTTTGTTTTATCTCAATAGCTAGCACTTCCAGTACAATGTGGAACAGGATGGGTGAAAGTGGCCATCCGAGTCTTATTTCTGTGCTTAGGGGAAATGTTTTAGATTTTTCCCATTGAGTATGTCATTGGCTGTAGATATGTCATATATGGCTTTTATTATGTTGAATTATATCCCTCTTTCCACTTTGCTGATATTTTTTATCAAAAAAAGGGTGTTGGATTTTGTCAAATGCTTTTTCTGCATCAATTGATATGATCATGTGATTTTTGTTTTGCAGTCTGTTAATGTGCTGTATCACATTTATTGATTTGCAGATATTGTACCAGCCTTGCATCCCTAAAATAAATCTCACTTATTCATGGTGTGTATGATCTTTTTAATGTATTGCTGGATCCGATTTGCTAATACTTTATTGAGTATTTTAGCATCTATGTTCATCACAAATATTGGCCTGTAATTCTCTTTCTTTGTAGTGTCCTTGTCTGGTTCTGGGGTTAGAGTAATGCTGGCTTTATAGAAATAGCTTGAAAGTGTTCCTTTCTCTTGAATTTTTTGTAGTCGTCTGAGGAAGATAGGTGTTAGTTTTTCTTTGAATGTTTGGTAAAGCTCCCCTATGAAGCCATCCAAATCAGGGGTTTTGTTTGTTGAAAGTTTTTTTTTATTACTGCTTCAGTTTCATCAGTAGTTATATCAGCCTATTCAGGTTTTCTGAGTCTTCCTGATTGAGTTTTGGAAGCTTGTATTTTTCTAGGCTTATGTTTATTTTGTCTAGGCCAGGGGTGGGCAAACTTTTTGACTCGAGGGCCACAATGGGTTCTTAAACTGGACCGGAGGGCCGGAACAAAAGCATGGATGGAGTGTTTGTGTGAACTAATATAAATTCAAAGTAAACATCATTACATAAAAGGGTACGGTCTTTTTTTTTTTAGTTTTATTCATTTCAAACGGGCCGGATCCGGCCCGCGGGCCGTAGTTTGCCCACAGCTGGTCTAGGCTGTCCAGTTTGTAAGAATAGAGTTGTTCATAGGATTTTTTTACGATCCTTTGTATTTCTGTGGGGTTGTTTGTTACTTCACATTGTTCATTTCTGATTTTGTTTTTTTGAGTCCTCTCTCTGTTTCTTAGTGATCATGGTGAGAGGTTGATTGATCAATTTTGTTTATCCTTTCAAAGAACCAGTCTTGGTATTATTGATTTTTTTGTATTTTTTTATGTCTGTCATTTATTTCTGCTCAGATCTTTACTATTTTCTTCCTTCTTCTTACTCTGGGCTTTTGTTGTTATTCTCTTTCTAATTCTTTAGGCTGTAGCCATGGTCGGCAAACTGCGGCTCGTGAGCCACATGCGGCTCTTTGGCCCCTTGAATGTGGCTCTTCCTAAGCCTTAGGAGTACCCTAATTAAGTTAATAACAATGTACCTACCTATATAGTTTAAGTTTAAAAAATTTGGCTCTCAAAAGAAATTTCAATCGTTGTACTGCTGGTATTTGGCTCTATTGACTAATGAGTTTGCCAACCACTGGGCTGTAGGATTAGATAATTTATTACCATTTTTTCTTTTTTTAAATAGGCCTGTGGAGATATGAACCACCCTCTCAGAATTGCTTTCACTATGTCCCATATGTTTGGATAGTTATGTTTTCATTGGCATTTGTTTCCAGGATGCTTTTTATTTCTTCTTTGATCTCTCTGGTAACCCAATCATTGTTTAATAGCATGCTGTTTAGCCTCCATGCATTTGATGGTTTTTGAGTGTTTTTATTGTAGTTTATTTCTAATTTCATGCCATTGTGATCTGAGAAGATGCTTTATATGACTTCAATCTTCTTGAATTTGTAGAACCTGTGTCCTAACATTTGGTCTATCTTTGAAAATGTCCCATGTGCACTTGAGAAGGATGTATATTCTGTAGCTTTGGGGTGAAATGTTCTGAAGATGTCAATTAATTCCATCTTCTCTAGTGAATTGTTTAGGATTTCTTTTTCCTTGTTAATTTTTTGTACAGAAGATTTATCCAGTGATGACAATAGGGTATTAAAGTCCCCTACTATGATTGTATTGATCTCTCCCTTAATATCTTCTAGACTTTTTTAATGTATTTGGGTGCTCCTATATTGCGTGCATATATGTTTACTAGAGTTATACCCTCTTGTTGTATCAACCCCTTTATTATTATGAAGTGGACATCCTTACCTCTTGTCATGGCCTTCACTTTGAGGTCTCTTTTGTCAAATGTAAGAATTGTTACCCCAGCTTTTTTTTCATTTCCATTCATGTGAAATTTTTTTTTTCCATCCCTTCACTTTAAGTCTGCATGAGTCCTTTCTTCTGAGGTGGGCCTCTTGTAGATAGCATATATACAGGTAATCTTTTCTTATCCATTCAGCCACCCTATGTCTTTTGATTGAAGCATTAAATCTGCTTACATTTACAGTTATTATTGATAGGTATTTTTTGTTGCCATTTTCATTCTTTATGTCTGTGTTTCTCCCTTGATTCCTATTCCTTCTTCTTACACCAGTCCCTTTAGAATTTTTTGCATTGCTGATTTGGTGTTAATAAACTCCCTTAGCTTGCTTTTTGTCTGCAAATCTCCTAATTTCACCTTCAATTTTGAGTTATAGCCTTGATGGATAGAGTAGTCCTGGATTCAGTCCCTTGCTTTTCATTACTTTGTATACTTCATTCCATTCCCTTCTGGGATAATGTGTTTCTGTTGAGAAATAGTCAAACTGGAAATCCCTTGTAGGTAACTTTCTGTCTCTTTTTTGCAGCCCTTAAGATTATTTCTTTTTGTCCTTGACATCTGCCATTTTAATTATGATGTGACTTGGTGTGGGTCTTTTTGGGTTCATCTTGTTTGGGACTCTCTGTTTCATGGACTTGTGTGACTTTTTTCTTCCCCAAGTTAGGAAATTTTCTGTCATTATTTCTTCAAACAGGTTTGCTATTCCTTGCTCAGCTGTTTCTCCTTCTGCTACCCTTATTATGTAATGCTTCATTTCATGTTGTTCCAAAGTTTTCTTAAACTCTTCTCCTGATTTTTATTTATTTATTTTTTTTCCAATTGCTGTTCAGTTTGGGTGTTTTTTTCTAACTCACTGATTCAGTCCTCAGCTTCTTCTAGTCTACTTTTGAAAGCCTCCAGGGGGTTCTTTATTGCTGCTATGTCATTCTTTATTTCCTCTTGATTCTTATCCATGTTGGTGAATTTCTCCTTCAGCTCCTTATAGTTCTTCTTGAGCTGCTTGTAATCCTCAGTGATATGTTTGAGCATCTTTATAACCATTACTCTAAATTCTTTATCTAACAAATTACTTGCCTCCATTTCATTTATTCCTTTTCTGGTGATTCTTCCTTTTCTTTCCTTTGGGGATTGTTTCTTTGTCTCCCCATTTTTGCTGTCCCTTTCTGGCCCTGTGCAACCTGATTGGGGTCCGAGAAGATGAAGCCCCTAGCAGTCCAGTGGCCATGGAATCCTTAGCACAGAAGCTGGGTCTGCCTTGAGTCTCATGACTTTATTTTCTCTACTCTGAGTTGTACTCCCTTCCCCCATAAATCTGGTTTCTCAGGTGTCCACTGCAGATGTTCAGGGTGGGGGGGTAGGAGAAGAGGGGGTGTGCACCATTTTCCTAGTAGGCAACTCCCTGTAAGGTCCCAGAGCCCTCTGGCATGCAATTCACTGTGCTTCCCTGGGGCCCGTGAGATCCCTCTCATGCACATTCATTATGTACTGTCTAGGGGCCCAGGTGCGGTGGCACACTATGAACCTCTGGCATGCACTCACTACATGTGGGCAGGGTGTCAGGCAAGGTCCCTCTGGCATGCACTCAGCATAGGGTCCCAGAGCCCGGCCTGACAGGCACACAAGGTACCTCTGGCATGCACTCACAATGTGCAGTCTTGGGGCTGTGGTGAGTTATCATGCCAGGTCCCTCTGGCATGCACTCACAGCGCAGTGCTCTGGAGCTCAGGGTCCTGGAGCCCAGGTGAAGAAGCTCAGGCAGTCTCTCTAGCGTGCACTCACTATATGCACCTGGGAGCCTGCAGCAAGGTAGCGCACCACTCACTGCAAGGGCAAGGCAGGTGTTGCTTGCAAGTTATGGCTGGTAAGTGGCTCACTACATAGGTTCGAGTTGGTGCCTGAGGCAGTCTGGGTGTTGGTGTGGCTGGGTCCGTAGCCTCCACTGCTCCCTACTTCAAGATACTGTGGTCTCTGTGCCAGAGCTCCACCGGCCTGGGAGTGGCTGAGGCCATAGCAGGGGCTCCCTGTCCAGGAGCGCCTGATCTGCCAGCCCCAGAGGCTCCTGCAAGACCTAACCGTCCCTCAATCACCCCCACACACATCACACATGTCCACACACTTCCCTCAGTCATTTACTTACACTCTCTTCCTCACTGCTGCCTGCCGGCCACCATTTTGGGGTCTTCCTACAACTGCACAATTTTAAATACTTTTCTGAAGAGACTGGTGCTAATATTGATGATTTTTTTTGATGTGGTAAAATTACATGTATCAACATTTGGAAGATCTATACAACGCAGTGAACCAATATATTTCAAATGACTAATGTATGTTACAAATTTATGATGTAAAATTCAAGGCATACCAATATATTTTAATGTAACAAACTATGACATTCATTATATGATTTCATATTACACCTTACAACTAAACATTAATACCTGCTACTTAAAGAGATTTGGCCTCTCTTGTCCCAATATACAATGTTCAAAAACAACAACAACAACTCTTAAGGCAAATAATTATAATCTAGAAGAAATGCTAACTGTTTTAAGACCAGCACCACCACCACATGTACTTGATAAGTTTGGTGTAGTAAACAAAGAATACCCACAATTATCTGAAAAGGCTAATTCAAACTATATATCTGTATGAGGATAAGTTTTAATATATTTCAACAAAAATAAATTACAAGATTGAAGGGAGAGAAGATATGAGAATCCAGGTGCCTTTATTTTTATTAATAATCAATATTTTTAAATTAATTTTTATTAATAAATAGTATTATTTGTATATATTAGTAAGTGTTAATAAATATAACCCACATGATCAAAAGCACTTTGGGGTCTTCAAGCATTATTAAGAGTATAAGGAGATCCTGATATTTTAAAAATTTGTGAATTGTGCTATTTAATAGGGTAGCCACTAATTACATGTGTCTATTAACATTTGTGTTAATTAAAATTATAAATAATATATAAAGTTTAGGCTCTCATTCATACTAAACATATTTCAAAAGCTCAATAACTAAATGTGGTTATGGTTCTTAGAATAGATATAGAACATTTGTTTCATTATAGAAAATTCTTCTGGAAAGTGCTCATCTATATAATATTTAGGGAGAAGTTAATTGGCATTTTACTAAATGTCACTGGTATAATTCTTTCAGTATTTTATCATACTTGTTTTAACGCTTTAAAAACAATATATGCCTTTTGAGGACAGGGACCAGAACGCTGATATTTATATTTATGTATATACGACATGATATTGTATCCCATAAAAATGCCATATACAGGGCATTGTCCCCCCAAAATGTATGGCTCAATTTTAAAAATGACATGTATTATAATAAACACTGCCTTTATAATTATTCAAAAGTGTGTGTATACATTTTAGGACACTCTATATATACATTATTGGGAATAAATATGATGAAAAAATCCAGGGTTTTACATAAGACATACAATTTGACTATGTTTATTATGGTTCATATATATTCCTGTCCAACTTTACAATCACTAGATCTCACCTTTTTCTGTTCCTGAGTTTATAATGAACAACTTTGCTAACAGTCAATTTATGTTGCTTTACTTCACAATTTCATAAAGATTTAAAGGCAATCTTTCCTCTTATTATCTATTGGTTAAACTAAATTGTGTCTGCTATTTTTGCTGCAAGCATCTTTGCTATTGACATCTTTATTTACCAGAAGCATTCATGCTGCAAAAATTCTCACCATATAGTTATTGGACATAAGACTATTTAAAATGTGTGTAGATTCATGGCAATACTGCACAAATAACTAATTTTATTTTGTGGATTGTACCTAAGTACTGGTCTTTGTTCTGTGAGAGATTTGAGTTCAACTCTATACCTTCAAAGAGAGATTTCTGCCTCTCTTTTCCCAATATACTATGTTCCAAAATAAAAAACACAACTCTTAGGGCAAATCATTATCATCTGGAAGAAATGCTAACTGTTTTAAGACCAGCACCACCACCACATGTACTTGTCAATATATAGACCAGTTATAAGGACTACCTAAAATTTAAATATCATGTAAAAATGGAAATACCTGCAAAAACTTCATCAATGGAGAAATGAAACCAAAGTAAAAAATACACCTCAATCTGTCAAACAGTTATTTCATGTATTCTTTACAGCAAAATTACCTTACAGCCAATTAGTTATGCAGTGAAAATGTCTGTGGCAAAATGTCTATGACAAGAATGCTACAGCGAAAATACATAGAACCATACTAAACAGGTCTTATAGTTCACAGTCATGGACTACTAATAATGACTTTCAAGTTTTCCAAAGATTTATGTATATGTAGTTGAAATCAATGTTTTAAAAGTTACACTAAATCAACTTTAAGCAATAAAAAAATAAAATAAAATAAAATAAAAGTTACACTAAATCTGTAAAAAATGAAATAATTAAATTTGTTTTGTATGAATTAAAATTACCTAGGGTTTACAGAATGATTTAGACCCATAAAACTTTGTAGGATTCCTAACCTTTTAAAATTTTAACTCTATCTATAATCTATCTATCTATCTATCTTTCTATTTTCCTCACCTGAAGATATGTTTTTTATTGATTTGAGAGAGAAAGGGAGAGAAACATCCATGTGAGAAAGAAACATCGATCAATCATTTCATCATATGCACCCAGAATGGGTATCAAACCTCCAATCCAGGTACGCGCTCTGATGGGAAATCAAACATGAAACCTTTTGGTGTATGAGACAACATTCCAACCAACTGAACCACCTGGTTAGGGCTTACCACTTATTACTTTGATTGAATAATCCCTATATCCTACTAAAAGTAATGAATAAAATTTATAGACACTTGTTAAAATTAAAGTATAAAATAAATTTGTTTAATTACACTTCTAAAATTTTTAACCTACCAAAATAACTGCTAGGGTGAAATACTTTGAGATACCAAAAAGCTAAGGCCAGCCTGCAGTGTTCTATTTGCCCTGTTATTCCTTATACAGTAGTTAGAGATTTATAGCATAGAGAATGCTGCTTTTTTCCGGTTTAGTTTCCTGGCATGCAAAACCACATTCACAGGAAGAAGAATAGCAGGAGAGATATATGGGCTTTTGGACAGGTACTTTTCTGGTCAACAACTAAGACATGTAACCTGGAACTAGGTGAGAGATTAACTACTTATATTAGCCCTCTATCAATTTAGGACTATGCATCAATCCCTAAAGATTCCTTTTGGGAAAAGAAGAACATATTTCTTCTTAAATCTGTTTTTTGGGGTGAGAGAAGTAAAACCATAATCCACAAACTAATATGCTATGTATACAGTATGATGTAGGTACTGATTTGGTCCTTACAAAATTACCCTTACTCCATGCAAAAGAATGTGTATCATAAGTTGAATCACTGAAATTTATTTCCTCATTAAAAGCAAATAAAAATGATTGCTATTTAAATGAAGTAATTTTTGTGAACTATAAACTTTATATTATGCTTGCTTCTAAAGCCTGTGTTCAATTTTGTCTTGCTAATTAAGTTAATTCTAAACAATGTTTCTGTAACTAAATAAGAGCTAACTTATTTTCATAAACTTTTATTTTCTATATAAATTGTATCTGTGCCTGTGCACCAATATATGTTCCAAGTAACATTAATCAATAGGTAAGGGTAAATTTCCTACTATATTTGTAGTGGTAGAAATTTTATTTTTAATATGTTTTTATTTATTTCAGAGAGAGGAAGGGAGAGAGAAAGATTGATGGGCTGCCTTCTACACACCTCCTACTGGGAATTGAGCCTGAAAGTCAGGCATATGCCCTGACTGGGAATCGAACCAGCAACCTCCTGGTGTATGGGACATTGCTCAGCCAACTGAGCCATACTGACTGGGCTGTAGTGGCAGACATTTTTAGAAATCAGAGTTTGTGGTTCAAATTGTTTTGTTAAATTTTAACATGGTAAATTTCAGAAATTTAGATAAAAGTCACATGGCTATCTAAATAATTACTAAACGAAAAAGAATTTTTAGTAATTTCAAGTCATTTATGTAAATAGTAGCAATATAAGATACTATATTAAAAGGTTGTATTTGGCTTGAATAAGAAGGTGCTTTATTAGTAGATGCCATTAATGTATAATCTAACAATGTAAGAGAGTCTTTGGAGTCAGTCTGATTTGAATTAAAATTATGGGTCACACACTAGATGATTGGTTGTTCTTGGGTAAGTTTTCTTACACATAACATGATAGTAATAATCACTTAAAAGATTGTTTTAAGGATTGAATTAGGCAATTTACATAAACTGCTTAGCATAGCAAATGATAATATAGTAAGTGATTAATAAATGACCCTACACCACACACACACACACACACATACACACACAGTTTCCCCAGAACACATATATGTTTACAAGCCTTACACCTTGATTCCTTATAGTTATCTATAGTAAAAAATTTAAAATAGACTATTATTTCAAATATCATTTACAAGTTTAAGAAAATTAAAATATTTATATACCAAAATTATATGCAATTGTATACTAAGAGCATAAAAAAACAAAATCTGTCAAAAATACTTACTCCTCCCCTCAAGTAAGTATTTTTGATAGAATCACTGACTTTTAAAGCAACCAATTCAAGTCCTTTATCTCTCAGATGGGGGATGAGGAAAGAAATCAAGAGAGTTTGAGAGAGTTAGAGAGAGAGTGTGCTATCGCTTGCAGAGACACAGAGATTAAGAAAGAGATTGAGATTAAATCTTGATGATATAGTTTGAGCCCCTGGATTGATCAATATTTAAAGCCATCACCTCTTGTACTTTTGAGTTATGTTAGCCAATAAAATCCATTCCTTTTTTGGCTTATACCTATTGATTGAGTTGGGTTTCTGAAACTTGTAACTAAAACAGTCTTTAGTAATATATTAATTATGGGTGAGGATAGAGCATTTAGATAAAAGGATTTTTCCCCATCACATGCATTAGAATTTTTATTAAGTGATGAATTTAGCACTTAGAATACTGATTCCAAAACTTGTGTCCTTAATCGCGATTTGATAAATGGCAGCATAATGACATTTCAGTCAACCGACCACATACATGTCAGTGGTCCCATAAGATTATAGTGAAGCTGAATTTCCTGTAAGAAATGGAAGGGCATGTAGTTCAAGAGGAATTTTTTTTTCTCTGACAGGAGCAATATCTGTGGGGCTTGGCAATAGATTCCCTCTCATAGCAGACTGCATCCTAGTCAGTCAGCCACTGGCCTGTTTCAGCAGAGGAGCCTGTCCTCTCAGCCACTACATATTCAGAGGGTGCTACAGCCCACTCCTCTGTAGCTTAATGGTCTTCAGAGTACATTGTTGTAGACCTAACATCCTGTACAAGGACACAGTCCACAGGAACTACCTTAGCAAGTATTTAGTGCCACTACCACTTTAATAAAAGCTCTCTGTGGTAGAATGAAACAAGTCCGTCCCTGTACTTTGGAAATATTTTCAGGTTGTAATGATGAAAAGCATAGATAAGTATTCTTTCCTCCACCAATTCTATTATAGAGAGAGCTCTTGTGTCAGATAAAATGAAATGGAAAATTTCCAGAAAAAATGTGAGGCTTAGTGCTACATCTTCTCTGTGTTAAATAGCCTTTTAAAAAATGAATACCACAAAATTCCTTAATCTGACCACTGCTCCAACATGCAATAGTCAAAACCACATTGCCATGGCAATTCCTGATGTGCCTTTATCACTCCATCTTGATTTCTTACTCATACTGATCTTCAGACCACCTTTTACTCCCTCCTGACAGTAACTACTATGGTGATCTACACCTCACCCAGTCAATTTCTCCTTGATATTTCTAATCAATCCAGCCCACATCTATGCTCATGGAGCAGCACTGACAACTTTGATGTACTGTTTCTGACCCTATGGAAAAGAAGCCAGGGGAGGGCTTATAAGATGGACAGAGTTTATAAGATCTACAGTAGGGTACAGTAATGTCCTAGGCCTTTACCACTCACCACTCACTGATTACCCAGAGCAACTTCCAGCTCTGCAAACTCCATTCATGGTAAATGCCCTATATAGGTGCCCCATTTTGAAAATAAATCTTATACCATATGTTTTCTATACCTTTCCTATGTTTAAATATGTTTGGATACACAGATACTTACCTTTGTGTTACAACTATCTACAGTATTCATTACAGTAACATGCTGTACAGGTTTTAGCTTAGGAGCAATAGATTATACCATACAGCCTAGATGTGTAGTAAGTGATAACTTCTAGTTTTGTTTAAGTGCACACACACTCTATGATGTTCCCACACAACAAAATCACCTAACAATGCATTTCTCACAATGTTATCTCCATCATTAAGTGACATGTGATTGTACATATATCCTTGAGATGTAACAGAATTTTTTCCTGAATTAAGGCAAGGTTGCATACATGTAAATGCCTGTTTTTAACCATATGCTTTGTCATTTTGTAAAGAGAATCGAAGAGCAACAGACTACAATGCTGCAAGTTGTATTTTCCTATGTTTAAAAATTTAGATAAGAAGATAAATTCTTTTGCCGGAACCGGTTTGGCTCACTGGATAGAGTGTCGGCCTGTGGACTGAGGGGTCCCGGGTTCGATTCAGTCAAGGGCATGTACCTGGGTTGTGGGCACATCCCCAGTGGGGGGTGTGCAGGAGGCAGCTGATCGATGTTTTTCTCTCATTGATGTTTCTAACTCTCTGTCTCTCTCCCTTCCTCTCTGTAAAAAGTCAATAAAATATATTTTTTTTTAAAAAGAAGATGACAAATTCTTTTCCCAAAAAATATCTCCTCTATAGTCATAGGAATAAGTGTACAATTCAAAATTTATTTCTTAAGTGATACAGAAAGATGTCAGCCCTGTATTTATACTTTAATATATTTTGATTTTTTTTTTATAGAGAGGAAGGGAGAGGGATAGAGAGCTAGAAACATTGATGAGAGAGGAACATCGATCAGCTGCCTCCTGCACACCCCCCACTGGGGATGTGCCTGCAACCAAGGTACAAGCCCTGACCGGAATCGAACCTGGGACCCTTCAGTCCGCTCTATCCACAGAGCCAAACTGGTCAGGGTTGTATTTATACTTTAAATGTCTTCTATCCAGATCAATGGGAAGTGCAATCCAAAGCACCATTTTGGAGACATAACTCTATGTTACTAGATAATATTGACCTTTTAAGCAAAGAGACTCGCCTACTAGAGGTGTTTGTTTAACAACAAGAGAAGGTAAATAAACACTGAGATATCTGTTGTAGAGGTGCCATATAATCTGGCATTAGAATTTCCAGGCATCCATCCAATTAGTCACAAACAGGATACCAGTGGGATAGCTTGTGTACTAGAAAGAGATCACAGAAAATCCCCAGTTGTAAAACCTAAACAACGCAAGAGTTATCTACACTACGCTAAAGTTATAGAGTTAGACTGACTCTATAATCAGAACACCTTAGTATTCTAAAGACTCTGGAATGAAGAAATAAAACTATCTTTCAAGAAAAGTGTTTCAGAAGTCCAACTGGAACTAGAAGTCAAAGAAGATCCATAGGGAGCTCCCCAAACTGTCCTATATTTCTCAATCATCTCTTAACTAAGAATAGCTGTCAACCTGAGTCATGCTGGGGAGAGGAGTCATGTTTTCTCTAGGGAACTTGTTTTATATTCAACTTGAAACTTCAAGTTGACAAGGAATAAAACAACAAAGTCAAAAAACTTTACAATTCTATTGAAATCGAGAGGAAACCAAGATGGCGGCATAGGTAAACACCGGAAATTGCTGCCTCCCACAACAAATTCAAAAATACAACTAAAAGACAAAACAGACATCATCCAGAACTACAGGAAGGCTGGCTGAGAGGAAATTCTACAACTAGAAGGAAAGAGAAAAGCACACTGAGACTCAGAGGAGGTGCAGAAGTAAAGTGCAGAGGTACAGAGGCGCACGTGGCAAGGGCTGGCAACTGAGGACGCGGCTGTCTTTTTGAATCGGAAGGGAGTCACAAGCCCCCGACTGCTTTGAACTCCAGTTCTGGGTGAGTCTCTGGGGACCTAGACTCATATGGAGAGAAACTGGACTGTCTGGCAGCCGGCAGAACTCGGAATTCGAGGGCGGATCTCTCTCAGAGGTGCTTGCAGCAATAACTGGGACACTGAGACACAGGACCCTCTTAGGGCAGGGCTGAGGATCACCCATAGCTGCTTGCTCCACCCTGTTTATTCCCTGAGGCTCCGCCCCACCCAAGCTGTGGCAGAGGCTTTTGCATATGAATGCCCTGGCCCTCTGCAATCTGAAAATTACCTAACAAACTGCAGCTGGGCCAGACAGACACAGAACTTCCAAGAGCAGGCTCAAGGCCCCACAGTAGCTTGCATTGCTTCACAGCTGGGCCTCATTTGGGCACCTACAAACCCCAAACAAGGAAGGGGAATCTGCATATCTCTTCATAACTCCAGCTGCGTAGCCTCAGGCAGAGGCTAAGTTAGCACCTCCTTAGATCCAAGAGACAGTGTACCCAGTGGTCAGAGTGGGACCATCCAATTACAACTCCTCAGATCCATAAGGGACACACTCAGGGGGCAGACTCAGTGAGCAGCAAAGCCCCACTGAAGCAAGTCTTGCCCCATAAGGGTGTCTTCAGCACAGAAGTTCTCCTATCGTAGACACAGCTGATTCTCACAGCCAGTTGGCCTGGAGGTCAATTACTCCCAGTGATACCTAGAACAATCAAGGCTTAACTACAACAAGACTGTGCACAAAGCTCACAAAGGGGTGCACCAAGAGTGTCCACCTCAGGTAATTGGGGAGGCTGAGCCACTGGCCTTATAGGACACCTAGAACACAAAGCCACTCTATCAACACAGGGAAGCATAAAAAATGCGGAGACAAAGAAACAGGTCACAAATGACAAAGATGGAGGACAGCAAATGACTGGATATAGCGTTCAAAACCATGGTTATAAGGTTCTTCTAGAATTTTCTAGAAACCGCCAAAAAATTTAGTGATACCCTGGAGGATATGAAAAAAGACCAACTAGAAATTAAGCATACACTGACTGAAATAGAGAATAATATACAGAGATCCAACAGCAGACAAGAGGATCCCAAGAATCAAGTCAAAGATTTGAAATCCGAAGAAGCAAAAAATACCCAACCAGAAAAGCAAAAAGAAAAAAGAATCCAAAAATATGAAGATAGTGTAAGGAGCCTCTGGGACAACTTCATGCGTACCAACATCTGAATTACAGGGGTGCCAGAAGAAGAGAGAGAGCAAGATATTGAAAACATATTTGAAGAAATAATGACAGAAAACTTCCCCTATCTGGTCAAAGAAATAGACTTACAAGTCCAGGATGCACAGAGAACCCCAAACAAAAGGAATCCAAAGAGGACCACACCAAGACACATCATAATTAAAATGCCAAGGGCAAAATACAGATAATCTTAAAAGCAGCAAGAGAAAAACAGTTAGTTACCTACAAGGGAGTACCCATACGACTGTCAGCTGATTTCTCAACAGAAACTATGCAGGCCAGAAGGGAGCGGCAAGAAATATTCAAAGTGATGAATACCAAGAACCTACAACCAAGATTACTTTATCCAGCAAAGCTATCATTCAGAATTAAAGGTCAGATAAAGTTCTTCACAGATAAGAAAAAGCTAAAGGAGTTCATCACCACCAAACCAGTATTATATGAAATGCTGAAAGGTATTCTTTAAGAAGAGGAAGAAGAAAAAGGTAAAGATAAAAATTATGAACAGCAAATATATATCTATCAACAAGGGAATGTAAAAACCAAGTGAATAAAAAATCTGATGAACAGAGTAAACTGGTGAATATAATAAAACCAGGGTCATAGAAAGGGAGTGGACTGACAATTCCTCGGGGGAAAAGGGTGTGGGGGTGCAGGAAGAGACTGGACAAAAATCGTACACCTATGGATGAGGATAGTGGGAGGGGTAAGGGCAAAGGGTGGGGTGGGAACTGGGTGGAGGAGAGCTATGGGGGGAAAAAAGAGGAACAACTGTAATAATCTGAACAATATTTAATTTTTTAAAAAACACAATTCTATTGAAATCTACAAATTACAAAGCACTTTAACAAGAACATCCCCAGAACGATATTGTGAGACTGGTAGAGTTGTTATTACCATCTCTTTTTGAGGAAAAGGTATATAAAGTTTAGTGAAGTTAGGCAAATTACTTAAATTAATCTATAGAGTAATAATTAGGAAAGTAAGGATTAAAAACAGGTCTCTGCAATGCTCTCCAAAGTATCATGGTATTCCAGGAATAAATACAAGTCTCTTGCTAGGTGCTTTGAATATATCATCACATTTAATTTCAGAAAATCTTTGGAGTGTTTACATACATGCATATATAATTTTGTTATCTTCAAATGATTATTCCATCATATGGTAAACATTTGTATCCCAAATTCTCAATATATGGGTAGATGTTTGGTTATAGAAAAATATGCTGTTAAGTACCATCAAAATACAAGCTATTACTCAATAAATTTTTAGACTTGCAAAAATGAATAAAGAAATAATCAAGTGAAAATTTAGGTTTCCAGCCAGATAGTTTAAAAACTAAAAATAGGTACAACTGTCATAATTCTAAATTTGTAGGAGACTGATGCTACAAAGCACAACTGAAGAAAGTGGGTAAAGGAATGAGTTATTTAGTGGAAGAAGTTTGTCATGCTGAGAAATGTGGTTTATTTTAGATAATTTTTTTAGATTAAAAAATTTCTCAGCTTTATTGCAGATTATAAGCATATGGTTATTTCCCTAAACTTTATTTTCTCTGAGGCTTGCATTTCTCTGCTGCAGTTTTACCAACCTCATTCTTTTTAGAAATCTAACCTCCTGGCTGGAGTCCTAAAATTCTTCCAAAGTAACAACTGCTGAATATCAACCTACCAAATGTTTTGAGTTGGAATATTAAAATGCATCTTACCACTATATCTTGAATTTAGGGTGGTAGCAATGACAAAGTACTCTGAACCTATGATAACTATCAGTGAAAAATCATTATGTTAATTAATTACGAATTTACTTAAAATAACTCAAAATTTAATATTTGTCTACATTTTCTTTTATTCTTAGAAATATTGTCTAATCTAAATTTTATTAATTTAAATTCAAGTTCTTATGATCCTTGTATTTAAAATTAATAAAGGTTTACTGACATACCAAGTAGAAAACTCTTACATTTTTTTGAGGTGTCATGCTATCCCAAATTTATTCAGGACTCCTAAAATTCTTCCAAAGTAACAATTGCTCAATATCAACAAATTACCAAATGTTTTAAAAATTTTTGTAAGACACGTATTTTTTCAATTAAAAAAAATATAAACTTGAGCCCTGGCCATTGTGGGTCAGTTGGTCATCCCATACACTGAAAATTGTGGGTTTGATTCCCAGTCACAACACATACCCCAGGTTGCCGGTTCGATCCTGGATTAGGGCACAAGCAGGAGGTAACTGATGGATGTTTCACTCTCACATTGATGTTTCTCTCTCCCCCTTCCCTTTATTAAAAAAAAATCAATAGAACACACACACACACACACACACACACACACACACACACACACACACATATATATGGTTATTTCCCTAAGCTTTCATATATATATGAAAGCTTCAGACAGAAAGCCAATGCTGTGTTTAAGGACCAATCCTCTGTCTATATTGATTGTCTGATTGATAACTTATACTAAGATTATTATTAATAAGCATAAAGTGTTGATACATTAAGCTAAAGAAATAAATCAACAAAATCCCATGATTTGGTAAACCACTTTAAAGAGAAAAAACCTATGGGATATATTATAACAATAACCCACATGTCAAAGGACAATTTCCACCTTAGAAAAATACAGTACATCTGAGCAGCATACTGTTCTAACACTAGTTTAACAATCCATGAGCTGTCAAGTTCCAATGACCTATTATTCACACCTCTTTAATCACTGCCACAGTGTCGATTATAAATAGCCTCATACATTTTTAAATAAGGTCATTCTGAAATGAAACAAAGAAGGTAGTAAATACTCTTGTATATAAGGAATTCAAATCCTAACACAAGACAGAACTGTGTATTGCTCAAATGTTCAATATAAAGAAGGCTAACAAAACCTTCTATTAACTATGTTGAGCATGCACTCGAAGTGAATTCAGTGGAATAACTAAATTGGGGTGCCATTTAAACTCAGCAGCTTAAAACAAAACAAAACATTTCCCCAATAAATTTCACTCACATGACTGAGACCTTAGGCATAATTCATGGCATAATAAAAGTAAAATATAATAATCAATTTGTTGATCTACCTGGAACAATGCTATGCAAAGTCATGGTGAAAAGACTATCTAGAAGGAAAGCTTATAGTCTCATTGATGATGCCATTGGCTATTAATTACTCCAGATAGCTGGTAATCTAAATTATTTTTTCAACATGAATGAACTTATGAAAACTTGTTAGAAGTAGTAAAATGTTTTAATGTAGTGGCAGAATAATTATCAGAAAAAAATTAAATTAAAATTGAGAATGAGGGGATAATGTACTACAGAAAAGGCAAAGATCTCAAATAATAAGCTGAAACCAACCAACCAAAATAAAACAAATACAACACAAGCAACAATGACCAAACAAAAGTAGCAATTTGGTTTTGTATAAAGGAAGAGTCCTTTATAACAACTGATCTTTATGAAATCGCTACAAAAATCTAAACTCTCCCAATTATTCTCAGAGCAATACTGTGAGACTGGCAGAAGTTCATTACCTGTTGAAATGGGAGTAGTAGCACTACCAAAATTTCTCGTTTTAGAATTTTAAGACTAACAGAATCAAAAGACTGAGCCTGAAGAACATCTGATACTAAGTGACTACAATCAGATTTTCTTTTAATTAACAATTTTAAGATTTCCTATGAAGTTTGCAGACTTCATGAAATTTTCAATCTTGAAGTTTTCTGGATGTACATATTTGCTACATAACTGACTCTCTCCCATTTTTCCATTACTTCTTACAAGTGTATCTGCTTACAGATAAAAGATAAAAAACATTTGGGGAACGGATAAACTAGAGGAAAATAGAAAAGGCCAAAATTAGAAGAAAATATATAAAAGAAAAACAGTTCACCAGTAAAGGCAGACATACAGTAAAGGTAGTAGACAAACCTCTTATAAAGCTTGTATGAAAACAATTAAAATGGTAATACCTATATACTTATCAGTAATTACTTTAAATGTAAATGGACTAAGGGCTCCATTCAATAGACACTGGATGGCTAAATAGATTAAAAAAAAGAAATACACTTGTGCTGCCTATAAGAGACTTATTTTAGATCTAAAGACACACAGAGTCTGAAAGTGAGTAGATGGAAAAAGATATTGCATGCAAACAGAAATGAAAAGAAAACTTGGGTAGAAATACATAGACCAAATATACTTTAAAATAGACTGTAACAAGACATGAGTATAGCATAATAATAAAGGGGTCATCCAAGAAGAGGATATAACACTTGTAAACATCTACGCACCAACATAGGAACACCAAAGAGAGAGACTGATGGTAATATCCTATCTAATAAAAGAGAAACATGCAAATTGACCATAACCCCGACACCCTTCCCATTGGCTAATCAGAAGGATATGCAAATTAACTGCCAACTAAGATGGCGGCTGGCAGCCATGCAGCTGAAGCGAACAGGAGGCTTGCTTGCTCCAGCAATGGAGGAAGCCAAGGTTCCCCGCCTGCCGCAGCCTGGCTCTGAGCTGCACTCTAAGCAACTATGTTGCAATTATACAAGCTAAACAGGCTCCAGAAACCTGCTTTCAGCCAGCTTCGGCCTCAGAGCTTAGAGCTGCTGTGATGGCAACAGAGTTTCAATTATAGAAGCCAAACAGACCCAGAACCTGCTTTCAGCCCTCAGAGATGGAGCCAGCTCTCAGCTCCAGGGACAGCTATAGAAGGTAAATAAATCCCAGAATTAAAAAAAAAGAAAAGCCGAAACCAGTTTGGCTCAGTGGATAGAGCATCGGCCTGCGGACTCAAGGGTCCCAGGTTCGATTCCGGTCAAGGGCATGTACCTGGGTTGCAGGCACATCCCCAGTGGGGGATGTGCAGAAGGCAGCTGACCGATGTTTCTCTCTCATCGATGTTTCTGCCTCTCTATCTCTCTCCCTTCCTCTCTGTAAAAAATCAATAAAATATATTTAAAAAGAAAAAAGAAAAAAGAAAAAAAGGAGAGGCTGGGAGCTTAAGTTGCCCTCCAGCCTGAAAACGGCTCTCAGGCCCTCACCCAGACTGGCCAGGCACCCCAGTGGGGACCGCCACCCTGAAGGGGGTGTGACCAGATGCAAACAGCCATCAGCCCATCATCCAGGCTGGCCAGGCACCCAAGCGGGACCCCCACCCTGATCTGGAACACTTTCAGGGAAAACCAGCCGGCTCCCACCCACGCACAAAGCCTCTATCCTATACTACAGGCAGGGCGGGATAGCGCGAGCTGCCATCCAGGCCCCATGTGCAGCCCTAGGCAGCGGGGCATAAGCTCCATCCCCAGCCTGGACCCCTGTGTGCCACCTGAGCCCCCAGCCAGGATCTCCGTGCTGCCTAAGCCCCGCACCGCTAAGCCACACCCCCAGCAGGGACCCTATGACTATTGGAGAGCAGGAAAGTGCCACTGGGTCCTGGGTCGCTGTGGTGATCTGGCCATCGGTAAGTAGAAAAGTGTGACCTGTAGGCAGCCCCCAGCTGCACCTGATTCAGGAGCAGGAAAGCAAGCCCGGCCTGCGGGCAGCCCCCAGTTGCGCCTTCTCCCTGGTCGCCATGAGGATCCGGGAGCAGGAAAGCAAGCCTGGCCTGTGGGCAGCCCCAAGCTGGGCCTGAAACGTGAGCGGGAAAGCCCGGCCTGTGGGCAGCCCCCAGCTGGGCCTGCTCCCCAGTTGCCATGGCGATCCAGGGGCAGGAAAGCCTGGCTTGCAAGTAGCACCCCCCATCCTGGCCATAGCTCAAGGGAGAGTACAACATGCAGTGGAGGCCAGGAGCCTGAGAGATCAACACAGAGGGGCTCCTGCTCCAAGCCTCCATGGTGTGGCTGGGTACAGGCCCCCAGCAGACAGACACACACACACACACACACACACACACACACACACGATGCCTGCTCCGAGCCTCTGCTACCAGACTGTGGCCATCAGTAGGACAACCACTGAGGGCTCCCGGACTGTGAGAGGGTAAGGCTGGGCTGAGGGAACCCCACCCCCCGGTGCATGAATTTTGTGCACCGGGCCTCTAGTCCTTTATAATAAAGAGGTGATATGCAAATTAACGTGCACACCCTCACAAGATGGCTGTCTACAACCAGGCCAGCAGGAGGGCTAGTGAGGGACAACCAAACGACTTAATAGCAGGCTGCATGGGCAACCAGGCTGGCAGGGGGGGGTTAGTGAGGGATGACCAAACGACTGAATAGCAGGCTGCATGGGGCAACCAGGCTGTCGGGGAGACCAGACTGGCAGGGGGGCAGTTGGGGGAAATCAGGCCAGCAGCGGGGACAGTTGGGGACAACCAGGCTGGCAGAGGGGGACAGTTAGGGTCAACTAGGCCAGCAGGGGGGCAGTAAGAGGTGACCACGCTGTTGGGGGGGGACAATTAGGGGAAACCAGGCCAGCAGGAGAAGTGCAGTTAAGGGCGACCAAGCCAGCAGGGGGGGCAATTAGGGGCAACCAGGCCAGCAGGGAGAGGGCAGTTGGGGGCAAACTGGCTGGCAGTGGGGTCAGTTAGGGGCAATCAGGCTGGCGGGGGTGGAGCAGTAAAGGGCAACCAGGAAGGCAGGCAGGTGAGCAATTAGGAGCCAGTGGTCCAGGATTGAGAGAAGAATGTTCAACTGCTGGTTTAGGCCCAATCCCAGAGATTGGGCCTAAACCAGCAGTTGGACATTCCCTGAGTGGTCCTGGATTAGAGAGGGTGCAGGCTGGGCTGAGGGGAACCCTCGCCATGCACAAATTTTGTGCACTGAGCCTCTAGTAATAAATATAATGTAATGTAATATAATATGTTAAATATAATATAATCCTATCTAATAATAGAAAAACATGGTAATTAACCATACCTCTGACACGCTTCCCATTGGCTAATCAGGGCGATATGCAAATTAACTGCCAACCAAGATGGCGGCTGGCAGCCAGGCAGCTGAAGCGAACAGGAGGCTTGCTTGCTCCAGTGAAGGAGGAAGCGAAGGTTCCCCGCCTGCCACTGCTGGGCTCTGAGCTTGCACTCTAAGAAACAATGTTGCAATTATAGAAGCTAAACAAACCCCATGCTTTCAGCCAGCCAGCCGAGCTGGAGTTGAAACAGTGTTTCAATTATAGAACCCAAACAAACCAGATACCTGCTTTCAGCAGCCGAGGTCTCAGAGCTGGAGGTGAGCCTCAGAGCTAAAGCCAGCTCTTAGTTCAAGTGACAGCCATAGAAGGTAAATAAATCCCAGAATAAAGAAGAAAAAGAAGGAGAGGTTGGGAGCTTCAGTCACCCACCAGCCTGAAAACGGCCCTCAGCCCCTCACCCAGACTGGCAAGGCACCCCAGTGGGGACCTCCACGCTGAAGGGGGTGTGACCAGCTGCAAACAGCCATCATCCCCTCATCCAGGCTAGCCAGGCACCCAAGCAGGACCCCCACCCTGATACAGGCCACCCTTCAGGGCAAACCAGCCAGCCCCCTCCCGTGCACCAGGCCTCTATCCTATATAGTAAAAGGGTAATATGCCTCCCACCACTGGGATCAGCGGAGCCGCGAGGCCTCCCAAACCCAGGATCAGTGGAGCCGCGAGGCCTCCTGAACCTGGGATCAGCGGAGCTGCGAGGTTTCCCGAACAGGGGATCAGCGGAGCCACGAGGCCTCATGCCCCTGGGATGAGCGGAGCTGCAAGGCCTCCCGGTACTGGGATCAGTGGAGCGGCGAGGCCTCCTGGCACCGGGATCAGCGGAGCAGCGAGGCCTCACTGCCCCTGTGTCAAGCAGAGCTGTGAGGCCTCCCAGCACTGGGATCAGCGGAGCTGCAAGGCCTCCTGGCCCCTGGAGCAGCGTGACAGGGGGCAGCGCCCAAACCCCGATTGCCCTGCGGCTCTGTGTATGACAGGGGGCAGGGCCACAACTTCCCTAACCCCCTGACCGGCCCTGCTCTGTGAGTGACAGGGGAAGGCACCCTAACCCCCTGACCGGCCCTGCTCTGTGCCTGATAGGGGGTAACTCCCCAACCCCCTGATCGGCCCTGCTCTGTGCGTGACAGGGGGTGGCGCCACAACCTCCCCATCGACCCTGCCTTGAGTGTGACGGGGGCGGCGCCCCAACCCCCCAATAGGCCCTACCCTGAGTGTGACTGGAGGTGGCATTGCAACCTCCCAATCCACCCTGCTCTGTGCATGATAGGGGGCGGTGCCCCAACTCCCCAATTGGCCCTGCTCTGAGCCCAACCAGGGGCTGCACCTAGGGATTGGGCCTGCCCTCTGCCACCCGGGAGCTGTCCTAAGCCAGCAGGGTGTTATCTCCCGAGGGGTCCCAGACTGTGAGAGGGCACAAGTGGGGCTGAGGGACACCCCCCCCCCCTCACCAGTGCACAAATTTTTGTGCACTGGGCCTCTAGTATAATATAATATATACTAATAAAAGTTAATATGCTAATTAGACTGGATAGACCGAACGTCTTCCTGACATCCTTCCTGACAAAGGCAGGGCCCGACCTGGGGGAAGCCACCCATGACCCTGGGTGCCTGTGGCTAGCCCAGGGAAGCCGCCCATGGTGCTGGGTGCCTGCGGCTAGCGGGAGGGAGGGAAGCCCAGGTCCCAGGTGCCTACAGCTGGCCAGAGGGAGGAAAGCCTGTGTCCCAGTTGCCTATGGCTGGAGAGAGGAGGAAAGCCTGGGTCCCAGGTGTGGGGGCTGAGGCAGAGGAGGTTAGGGGTGATCAGGCAGGCAGGCAAGTGGTTAGGGGCGATTAGGCAGGCAGGCAGGTGAGCGGTTAGGAGTCAGCGATCCTGGATTGCGAGAGGGATGTCCGACTGCCAGTTTAGGTCTGATCCCACAGGGTCTAAACTGGCAGTTGGACATCCCCCGAGGGGTCCCAGATTGCAAGAGGGTGCAGGCCGGGCTGAGAGATCCCCCCCCGCCATGGACAAATTTCGTGCACTGGGCCTCTAGTGCAGGGGTGGGCAAACTTTTTGACTCGAGGGCCACAATGGGTTCTTAAACTGGACCGGAGGGCCAGAACAAAAGCATGGATGGAGTATTTGTGCGAACTAATATAAATTCAAAGTAAACATCATTACATAAAAGGGTACGGTCTTTTTTTTTTTTTTTTTAGATTTATTCATTTCAAACGGGCCGGATGCAGCCCACGGGCCGTAGTTTGCCCACGGCTGCTCTAGTGTAATATGATACGGTATAGTATAGTATGGTATGATATGATATAACATAATATAATATAGTAATAGTAAAGGACTTACATCAATGGATATATTATCCAGACAAAATCAACAAGGAAATACTGTCCTTAAGTGACACATTAAACTAGATGGATTTTCTAGATATGTATAGAACATTCCATCCCCCAACAGGAGAATGCACATTCTTTTTAAGTACACGTGTATATTCTCCAGGATAAATCACGTCAGGCCATAAAACAAGTCAATAAATATAAGAAGACTAAAATCTTATCAAGTCCCTTTTCTAACCACAATGGTATGAAATTAGAAATTAATTACAAGAGGAAAACTGGAAAGAACACATGTTGAGACTAAATAACCTCCAAACAACCAATGTGTCAATGAAAGATAAAAATAAAAATACCTTGAGATAAATGAAAATGGAAATGTTACAAAATCTATGGGATGAAGCAAAAGTTATTCTAAGGGACGTTTATAACAATTCAGACGTACCTCAAGAAACAAGAAAAGTCTCACATCAGCTAACCTTAAAGTAAGTAGAAAAAGAAGAGACAAAGCCCAAAGTTAGTAGAAGAAAGTAATGGTGACCAGAGAGGAGGTAAATAAAATTGAAGTTGAAAAACTCACTCTTCCTGGTTTCAAACTATACTACAAAGCTACAGTGATCAAAACAGTATGGTACTAAGACAAACACAGACACACAGGTCAATGGAACAGAATAAAGAGCCCAAAAATAAACACAGGCTTATATAATCAATTAAATGTACAACAAAGAAGGCAAGAATATATAATGGGCAAAAGTCTTCAATAAATAATGTTGGGAAAACTGGATAGCTACATGCCAAAATATTACACTGGTCCACTTTCTTATGTCATATATAAAATAAGCGCAAAATGAATTAAAGACTTAAATTTAAACCATGAACCATAGAACTCTTGGAAGAAAACACAGACAATAAAGTGTGAAATGTTCTTATATATTTTTGGATGTGTCTTCTTGGGCAAGGGCAACAAAATAAACAACTGAAACTCCACTAAACCAAAAAGCTTTTGCACAGCAAAAGAAACTATCAATAAAATAAAAAGGCAAACTACTTAAGGGCAGAAGATATTTGCAAATGATATATCTGATAAGGGGTCAATATCCAAAATACATAAAGAACTTATAAAATTCAGCATCAAAAAAAACAAAATACAATTTAAAAAATGGACAGGAAACATGAATAGAAATTTCTAAGACATACAGATGGCGAACAGATTCATTAAAAAAAATGCTCAACGTCACTAATAATCAAGGAAATGCAAGTAAAAACCATAATGATATAACATCTCACACCTGTCAAGATGGCTATTATAAAAAATACAAGAAACAAAAAGTGTTGGCAAGGATATGGATAAAAGGGAAACCTTATGTACTGTTGTTGGGATTATAAATTAGGACAGACACCATGGAAAACAATATGGAGGTTCCACAAAGAATTACAAATAGAACTACCATACAATTCAGCAGTTTCAGTTCTGGGCATTCATCTGAGGGGGAAAATAACTGCTAATTCAAGAAGATATATGTACTTCTATGTTCACTACAGTATTATTTACAATGGCATGATATAAAAGCAACCTAGGTGTCCATCAATAGATGAATGGATAAAAAATCGTGGCATATATATATATATGCATGTACATACATGTACACATATACACATACATATGTACATATGTGTACATGTGTATACGAAATGTAATATTACTCAGCCATAGAAAATAATGAAATCTTGCCATTTGTGACAACATGAATAGACATAGAGGTATTATGCTAAGTGAAATAAGTCTGAGAAAGACAAATTTTGTTTCATTTCACTTATATGTGAAATCTAAAAAACTAAACATATAAACAAACTAAACTAAGAGACTCATAGATACAGTATGAACTGATAGTACCTAGAGGGTTGGGCAATGGAGAAATGGGCAAAAAGTTGAAGGGGATTAGAGGTACAAACTTATAACATAAACAAGTTCAGGACATAATATACAGCATAGAGAATATAGTTAATAATATCAAAATAACTTTGTATAGTGATAGATGATTACTAGATTTCTTGTGATCATTTCATAAAGTATATAAATGTCATATTACTATGTTGTACATCTGAAACTAATATATTATTATATGTTGGAAACAGAGCTGCTTGAGACTAGGATCCTGGCCTCAGCACCACCCAATCTGAACTCAGACACATACCAGGACCCTGCAGCCATTGGGGACAGAGACATGTGACCAAAGCTACAGAACTGCGGACACCAAAAGTTCAGAAATCCCCACGGCAGATCCTTGAGTAACAGAGCCCATTCCCCCTTCCCGCAGGCTCACGGGCAGCGCCAGAGTAACTAACTGATAGACCCATCCCTTGCCAGGGCCTCAGCGCTGCAGGAACTTTACCCTGGAAGTGCGCGAGCACCTTGGAACTGATCCAGTGTAGGGCCAGGTTCAGGAGTCCTGGGCTGGGAGCAATCACGGGAACACCAGGAACTGGTCCTGCTCGCACTGCCTGCTCCAGGAGCCCTGGGCTGGGAGCAAATGCGTGAATCCCAGGAACTGATCCTACGCACACTGCCAGCTTCGGAGCCCTGGGCTGGGAGCAATTGCCTGAACACCAGGAATTTGTCCCACATAGCATAGGCCCAGGGACACCAATTCTCTGGGCAGGAGGCAGCACCAAGCACCAGTGACTTGACGGTGTTTCTTATCACCTGCGCCTGAGATCCTGATTTCCTGTGCATTCATACTAAGAGCCAGTGACTCCAATTCCTGGTGCAAGGGCACCCAGGGACCCTGATTCTCAAGGCAAGGTCGCGCGAAGCAACAGAGACTCTGATACTGGATTCTGGGGAACTCTGACTCCTGGCGCACGCTAGGGGGCTCTGGTTTTCAACACACTCCAGGGGGGTCTCTGTTTCAGCACGGTGCAGGCAGGGTCCCTGATTGTAAGGGTGCGAACGAGGCCACATTGAGCGCCGACAACACTGACTCTGAGCGAGCCTGGTTCCCACCAACCCACAACAGCCACACATCTTAGTGTCAGAGCTCTTCAGTGACACTAGGGTGGTGGGAGGCTCCCACTGCACACGGCCCAGGCCCATGCAACTCGACGTTTGAACCATAGGGAGATAATCAGAATGAAGAGATGACACAACACACAGAGGAAACACAATGAGGAGTTGCCAAGAAAGGAAATTAATGAAGTTGAAGCATGCAACATGACAGAAAAAGAATTCAGAATAATGGTTGTACAATTCATTCACCGGATGGATGAGAAAATCAACAACCTATGCAAGAATCAGGAAGAAATGAAAAGTGATATAGCTACAATCAAAAACGCCATGGAAAGTTTCAATAGCAGAATAGAAGAAGCAGAGGACCGAATTAGTGAGTTAGAAGATAAGGCAGAGAAACAAGCTCAATCTGAACAGCAACTGGAGAAAAAAATTAAAAAGCAGGAGGAGAGCCTAAGGGAGCTTCGGGACAACATGAAACGAAGTAACATACGCATAATACGGCTCCAAGAAGGACAAGAAGAGCAGCAAGGATTAGAAAATCTATTTGAGGAAAGAATGTCAGAAAACTTCCCAGATATGGGGAAGAAAAAAGTTACACAAGTACAAAGAGTCCCAGGCAAAATGAACCCCAAAAGACCCACACCAAGACACGTCTTAATAACGATGGCAAATGTACAAGACAAAGAGAGAATCTTAAAGGCTGCAAGAGAGAAACAGAGAGTTACCTACAAAGGATCCCCCATCAGATTATCAAATGATTTCTCAACAGAAACACATCAGGCCAGAAAAGAATGGACAGAAATTTACAAAGTGATGCAAAGCAAAGGACTGAATCCAAGAATACTCTATCCAGCAAGGCTATCATTCAAAATGGAAGGGGAAATAAGAAGCTTCACTGACAAAAAAAGGCTAAGGGAGTTTATCACCACCAAGCCAACAATGCAAGAAATGCTAAAGGGACTGGTGTAAAAAGAAGAACTAAAAAGCCCAGAAAGAAAAGAGCCACCAAAAAAAAAAAATAGTAATGGCTACAAACAAGTACCTTTCAATAATAACTTTAAACATAAATGGACTTAATGGTCCAATCAAAAGACATCGAGTGGCTGAATGGTTAAAAAAACGTGACCCATATATTTGCTGTCTACAAGAGACCCACCTCATTAGAAGGGACTCACACAGACTGAAAGTGAAGGGATGGAAAAACATCTTTCAAACATTTCAAATGGAAATGAAAAAAAAGCTGGGGTACCAATACTTATATCGGACAAAATAGACCTCAAAGTGAAGGCCATAACGAGAGATAAGGAAGGCCACTTCATAATACTAAAGGGATCAATACAACAAGAGGATATAACCCTAATAAACATATATGCACCCAATGCAGGAGCACCCACATACATAAGAAAACTCCTGGAAGATATCAGGGGAGAGATCGAAAACAATACAATCATAGTAGGGGACTTTAATACACCACTGACATCACTGGATAAATCCGCTAGACAAAAACTCAGCAAAGAAACAGCAATCCTAAATGACTCACCAGGTCAGATGGATTTAATCGACATCTTCAGAACACTTCACCCCAAAGCCACAAAATATACGTTCTTCTCAAGTGCTCATGGGACATCCTCAAAAATAGACCACATATTGGGTCACAAACAAAGTCTCCCCAAATTCAAGAAGATTGAAATCATACCAAGCATCTTCTCAGACCACAAGGGCATAATATTAGAAATAAACTACAATAAAAACAACTCAGAATACTCAAATACTTGGAAGCTGAATAGCATGTTATTAAATACTGATTGGGTTACCAATGAGATCAAAGAAGAAATTAAAAACATCCTGGAAACTAATGACAATGAAAACACAACAATCCAAAACCTATGGGACACAATGAAAGCAGTCCTGAGAGGGAAGTTTATAGCTCTACAGGCCTATCTCAACAAACAAGAAAAATATGGTTGTAAATCATCTAAATCTACAGCTCAAAGAATTAGAAAGAGAGCAACAAGAAAAGCCCAGAGTGAGCAGAAGGAAGGAGATAATAAAGATTAGAGCAGAAATAAATGACATAAGGACCAAAAAAACAATACAGAAAATCAATGAAACAACGAGCTGGTTCTTTGAAAGGATAAACAAGATTGACAAACCTCTAGCCAGGCTCACCAAGAAGCAAAGAGAGAGGACCCAAATAAACAAAATCAAAAATGATAGAGGCGAAATAACAACAGACCCCACAGAAATACAAATGACTGTTAAAAAATACTATGGACAACTCTATTCCAACAAACTAGACAACCTGGAAGAAATGGACATATTCCTAGAAAAATAGAACGTTCCAAAACTTAATCAGGAAGAATCTAAAAATCTCAATAGGCCAATAACTATGGAAGAAATTGAAGCAGTCATCAAAAAGCTTCCATCAAACAAAAGCCCAGGATCAGACAGCTTCACAGGGGAGTTTTACCAAACATTCAAGGAAGAACTAAAACCTATCCTCCTCAGACTACTACAAAAAATCCAAGAGGAAGGAACACTTCCAAGCTCATTCTATGAAGCCAGCATCACCCTAATACCAAAACCAGGTAAAGACAACACAATGAAAGAGAATTACAGGCCAATATCCCTCATGAACATAGATGCCAAAATCCTCAACAAAATCTTAGCAAATCGGATCCAGCAGTACATCAGAAAGATCATACACCATGACCAAGTAGGATTTATCCCAGGGATGCAAGGATGGTACAATATCCGCAAATCAATAAACGTGATACATCATATAAACAAATTGAAAGAAAAAAAACACATAGTCATATCAATTGATGCAGAAAAAGCATTTGACAAAATTCAACACCCATTTTTGATAAAAACTCTCAGCAAGGTGGGAATTGAAGGATCATACCTCAACATAATGAAAGCCATATATGACAAAACCACAGCCAACATCATACTCAATGGAAAAAAACTAACACCATTTCCCCTAAGAACAGGAACAAGACAGGGATGCCCACTCTCACCACTCCTGTTCAACATAGTACTGGAAGTATTAGCTATTGCAATTAGACAAGAAGAAGAAATAAAAGGCATCCAAATTGGAAAAGAAGAAGTAAAACTGTCCTTATTTGCAGATGACATGATATTATACTTAAAAAACCCTAAAGACTCCATCAAAAAACTATTAGACTTAATAAAAGAATTTGGCAATGTAGCAGGATACAAAATTAACACCAAGAATTCTATGGCATTTCTATACACCAATAGTGAATTTGCAGAAAGAGAGACTAAAAAAGCAATCCCATTTACCATCGCACTAAAAAAATTAAGCTACCCAGGAATAAACTTAACTAAAGAGGTAAAAGACTTCTACTAGGAAAACTACAGGACGTTGAAAAAAGATATAGAGGAAGACATAAAGAGATGGAAGAACATACCATGTTCTTGGATTGGTAGAATCAACATCATTAAAATGTCCATACTGCCCAAAGCAATCTATAAATTCAATGCACTTCCCATTAAAATACCAATGGCATATTTCACAGACCTAGAACGAACTCTCCAAAAATTCATCTGGAATAAAAAAGGACCCCGAATAGCTGCAGCAATCCTGAAAAAGAACAAAGTAGGTGGGATCTCAATACCAGATATCAAGCTGTATTACAAAGCCACTGTTCTCATAACTGCCTGGTACTGGCCCAAGAACATACATATAGATCAATGGAATAGAACAGAGAGCCCAGAAATCAGCCCCAACCAATACGCTCAATTAATATTTGACAAAGGAGGCAAGAATATACAATGGAGTCAAGACAGTCTCTTCAATAATGGTGTTGGGAAAATTGGACAGATACATGCAAGAAAATGAAACTAGACCACCAACTTACAGCATACAGAAAAATAAACTCAAAATGGATAAAGGACTTAAATATACAATGGGAAACCATAAAAATACTAGAAGAATCCAAAGGCAACAAAATCTCAGACATATGCCAAAGCAATTTCTTCACCGATACAGATACTAGGGCATTGGAAACTAAAGAGAAAATAAACAAATGGGACTACATCAAAATAAAAAGTTTCTGCACAGCAAAAGAAACCATCAGCAAAACAACAAGAAAGCCCACTACATGGGAGAACATATTTGCCAATGCTATCACTGATAAGCGTTTAACCTCCAACATTTATAGGGAACTCATACAACTCAACAAAAGGAAGATAAACAATCCAATCAAAAAATGGGCAAAGGACCTAAATAGACACCTTCTAAAAGAGGATATTCAGAAAGCCAAGAGACATATGAAAACATGCTCAAAGTCGCTAATCATCCGAGAGATGCAAATCAAAACAACAATGAGGTACCATCTCACACCTGTCAGAATGGCTATCATCAACAATTCAACAAACGACAAGTGCTGGAGAGGATGAGGAGAAAAAGGAACACTTGTGCACTGCTGCTGAGAATGCGGACTGGTGCAGCCACAATGGAAGATAGTATGGAGTTTCCTCAAAAAACTAAAAATGGAACTCCCATTTGACCCTGTGATCCACTTCTAGGAATATATCCCAAGAAACCAGAAACACCAGTCAGAAAGGATATATGGACCCCTATGTTTATAGCAACACAATTCACCATAGCTAAGATCTGGAAACAGCCTAAGTGTCCATCTGTAGATGAATGGATTAGAAAACAGTGGTACATCTACACGATGGAATACTATGCTGCTGTAAAAAAGAAGGAACTCTTACCATTTGCAACAGCATGGATGGAACTGGAGAGCATTATGCTAAGTGAAATAAGCCAGTCAATGAAGGAAAAATACCACATGATTTCACTCATTTCTGGATAATAAAGACCATTATAAGCTTATGAACAAAAATAGATACAGAGGCAGAGCTGCCTCGAACAGACTGTCAAACTACAGCAGGAAGGCTGGGGAGGGTGGGAGGGCAGGAGGGGGGGGGGGGGCGGTAAGAGATCAACCGAAGGACTTGTATGCATGCATATAAGCTTAACCAATGGACATAAGAGACTGGGGGGTAGGGGAAGCCAGGGGATTGACAAGGGTGGGGGGAAAAAAAAGGAGACATATGTAATACTCTTTGTAATACTTTAAGCAATATATATATATATATATATATATATATATATATATATATATATATAATTATTATATGTCAACCATACTTTAATTTAAAGAAGTTTTACATCCAGAATGAAAAATATTAATTCTACTTCTAAGAAAACAAAAGTTTTAAAATCACCAATTTAAGGGATTTAAAATGAATTTTAAATAAATATTTAAATAGTAAGAAAGTATAGAACAACATTTAAAAAATCTGATTAATAAAAAGTAGGAAAAATAATCTAAATTGGGCTCAGAATAATTCTAACAATAAAATATAATCATGTCACTTTGGCTTAAAACCTTCCAGTGACTTCCCATTGCCCTTATAATAAGAATTCCACTTCCTAGCATGGACTGTAAAGCTATTTTCAATCTAGCTCCTGTTATGACCATCTCCTCCTAATCAATACCCTCCAACCAAATTTATGCTCTGGCCTTAGAGTACTGCTTCCCCAACTTGCCTTTGCTCTCCTTTTACCTCTGGGACTTTGTTTATGTTCCCATTACAGGTCTCCTTCAGGATGACTTCTACTTGCCTCGGTTTAGCTATCCCTTCCTTTCAGTGGTAGCTCCAGAATTTCTATATGGAAAGGCTTAGTGAAGGCATTCTGGAGGGAGAAAATGCCAGGGGTTTGTCTTACAGCTCTATTTGCATAACAAAAATATACTGCTACTTTGATTATAAGGTTCATTTGGTGTAGTTTGGGGAACTGAAGGAGTGATCAGAGACTAAAATGTCCTAATTCCTTCCTTGCTGCTGTCACTGCTTCCATTGGAAAGTTTGCTTGCTACCCTCAGAACAAACTAGGTACCACATATTTTGTGTATTTACTTCTATTACAGAACTTACATAGTATTAGGCTTGTCTGTTCACCTATCACTTTCATTAGCTAGAGTCAAGAGCAAACACTACCTTTTCATGGCTGTAGTCTTAGAGTCCTGGTACACAGTAAATGCCCAATAAAATTTTTTTACAAAACGAATCAAGTATTCTATGAAAACTTATGATGTAGAATGTACTTTATTAGGAGTTAAGAGTGGGTGGTATAGTTACTATGTAGTTAAAAATATAAAATATTTATAATAGCTTCAAATAGATGAAACATCAACAAATATGAAACAATAAAAACTAGAAACCTCTATTAACCAGCATTCCTATACATCTACATTTCTAAGTGAAATGCCTTCTATATCATCAAAGAAACATTATTTTGCAGTATATTTTCATATGATATGAATTTGACTGAATAAAGAGTTCTTAGCATTGTTAACTTATGATAGCCCACTAATTAACTACAATCTCAACTTCCTGGTGATGCCTTCAGTATACAGAAAGAATGATCCAGATGAGATGACTAAAATCAACTAAAACCTCAAACATCACAAGGTACTCTTGGCTGTGTTTTTCAAAAATATTAAGGAAGAGAAGTAGGTATATCCATAAAGAGAAAAGATGAGGTACCAAGACAAGAAGAGGGAACAGACACATACTATGCTAAGAATAAATATTACCATAAAGAGACTGTGTTGAACAACAAAAATGAGACTTGAAAAACTTTACATTCTAGGCTGAGTTTGGCTTTGATTTGGTAAATAATTAGAAACTATTTAAATTTCTAACTTGGGAATGTAAAATATAAAAACATTGCTTAAATAAATAGTTGGCATATGGTAGGTTCTCAAATGTATACGCAACAAATACATTCATTATTGAATGTATTTGAGCAGGTGGGACTGAGGCATGATTTCCAATATGGAAGCTATATTAAAAAACAGGTGTAAAAGGATGAGAGCCAGGACTTGGGGAGCAATTGCAAAGGTGGACTGTAATGGTTTTGTAAATATTCTAACAGCCCAAATATTTGCACTGGAATTGATTTCAATAGTCAGAGTAATACCACAAGTAAAAATTTTCAGGCTGTTATGGTACAATCAAGAAAATGTCTGCTGCCCTGGCTGACGTGGCTCAGTGATTAGAAGATTGGTGTGCACACCAAAGAGTCAGGTAGAGTGTGGGAGGCAACCAGTCTATGTCTCTCTCACACTGCTGTCTCCCTCTCCCTCCCATACACATCCTGACTGGCGCAGGGATCTAACATGTAACCCAGGTACATGCTGATACTCTAACCACTCACACACTGGTCAGGACCAAATATATACTTTGAAATTTGCTTAATATCATTTTGTTTGATTCCTTCTGTTAAATTTTGTGTATCTATTGGAAGTTTTTCCTTTGTGGTTACTTTGAGGCTCATATAAATCTTGTACTTATAACTATCAATTTTAATTTGTTAACAGCTTAAGTTCATCTGCATACAAACACTCTGTGCTTTTATCCCCATAGACTTTGTGTATTTGAAATAAAATTTTATTTATTTACTTTTACATTGTGAATTTGTCATCCAATTTTGGGGGTTATCGTTATTTTATTTATTTTTTTAATATATTTTATTGATATTTTACAGAGAGGGAGAGGGATAGTTAGAAACATCGATTAGAGAGACACATCGATCAGCTGCCTCCTGCACACCCCCTACTGGGGATGTGCGCACAACCAAGGTACATGCCCTTGACCAGAATCGAACCTGGGACCTTTCAGTCCACAGGCCGATGCTCTATCCACTGAGCCAAACCGATTAGGGCGATTATAGTTATTTTAAATACCTTTGTCTTTTAATTTTATATGACAGTTACAGTTAATTTACATACCACAATTACAGTGTTATATTATTCTGCATTTGTCTATATATTTACCTTCACCAATGAGATTTATACTGATAAGTTTTCATGTTGCTATTTAACATGTTTTAATTCCATTTAAAGGACTCCTTTAATCGATTTCTTTTATCGCAGGTCAAATGATAACTCTGTTTTGGTTGGTCTGGGAGAGGCTTTACTGCCTTCACATGTTAAAGGATACCTTTTCAGGTAATTATGGTAGTCTCAGAAAAAGAGAGAAAGGGGCAGAGAGTTTATTTAAAGAATAAAAACTGAGAACATCTCAAATCTGGGGAGAGAAATAGATATTCAGACACAGGAAGTCCACATGACTTGAAATAGTTTGAACATAAATATAGCTACACCAAGAAACATTATAATTAAACTGTCAAAAGTCAGAAAATTTTGAAAGCAAGAAAAAGGTTATTCATCACATACAAAGGAACCATCTTAAGAGTATTAGTGGTGTTCTCAACAGAAACCTTTCAGGCCAGGAGAGGATAGGCTGATATAGTTCATAGTACTGAAAGGAAACAATTGTCAACTAAGAATAATGTACCCTGAAAAGGTATCCTTTAACATGTGAAGGCAATAAAGCCTCTCCCAGACCAACCAAAACAGAGTTATCATTTGACCTGCGATAAAATAAATCATTGAAGGAGTCCTTTAAATGGAATTAAAACATGTTAAATAGCAACATGTACTCCAACAAACTGGACAACCTAGAAGAAACTGGACATATACTTATAAAAATACAAGCTTCCAAAACTCAATCAGGAAGAAAACAAAAACCTGAATAGAATAACTACTGATGTGATTGAAGCAGTAATCAAAAAACTTCCAGCAAACAAAAGCCCTGGTCCAAATGGCTTCATAAAGAGTTTTGCGAAACATTCAAAGAACTAAAACCTATCCTCCTAGACTATTCTAAAAAATCCAAGAGGAGGGCACACTTCCAAACTCTTTCAATGAAGCCAGCATTACCCTAATCCCAAAACCAGGTAAAGGCACCACAAAGAAAGAAAATTACAGGCCACTATGCCTGATTAATATAGATGCTAACATCCTCAACAAAATTCTAGCAAATTGGATCTAGAATTACATTAGAAAGATCATACACCATGACCAAGTGGGACTTATCCCGGGGATGCAAGGCTGGTACAATATCCTCAAATCAATAAATGTGATACATCACATAAACAAATTGAGAGACAAAAATCACATAATCATATCAATTGATGCAGAAAAAGCAAGTGACAAAATCCAACACTCATCCCTGATAAAAAAAACAAACAAAACAAAAAACAACAACAACAACAACAAAAAACCTCTCAGCAAAGTGGGAATAGAGAGATCATACCTCAACATAATAAAAACCTTATATAACAAACCTATAGCCAACATCACACTCAATGGGTAAAAATTAAAACCATTTCCCCTAGAACAGATTGATGGTTGCCAGAAGGAAAGGGATTTGGGGGACTATAATCTGACTCAATAATGACTATCAATGAGGAAACCTGGTTTTATGTTCATTGGCAGAAATAAGTTTAAATATTTTGTATTGGTTGACAGAATTTTGTCCTAAAACATATGCTTTAGAGTCTTTAAAACTTGTTTAATGTTTATACCAAAGGTCATACTCTGCAAGGTATATGTGTAATAGTTACACAGAGAGTGAGATCTAAACACACTAAGGGCACACAGTGAGACAACACAGGATTTAACTAAAACACGAGTCATGGGTCACACTGTAAGTGTTGTCAGGTGTTTATTCTTGTTATTGTAATATATTTTCATGTGTTTTGTTTTCTAATTCTCTCACCCCGTTGTCTGACTGAACTGCTAGAAATGTTAAATTTAATGTAAATAACCCTAATTGGTTTTGCTTAGTAGTTAGAGCACTGGCCTATGGACTGAAGGTTTGTTAAGTTTGATTCAGATCAAGGACAGTCTTGATCCCCAACCCTAGGTCAGGGCATGTGTGGGATGCAACCAATCCATACGTCTCTCTCACATGGATTTTTCTCTCTGTCTTTCCCGTCCCTTCAACTCTCTCTAAAAATAAATAAATAATACACACACACACACACACACACACACACACACACACACACACATCCTATATAATAAAAGCCTAACATGCTGTCTGGTTGTCCGTTCAACCAATCAAAGTGTTATATACTAATGATATGCTAAGGTTGCTCAACTGCTTGCTATGATGTGCACTGACCACCAGGGAGCAGACAGTTGACCGGTCAACCAGTCACTATGATGTGCACAAGGGGGCAGATGCTCTGACTGGTAGGTTAGCTTTATGCTGGTGTCTTGCTGATCTGGACTGAGCACGACAGGCCAGACACGTCCTGGAGCCCTTCCATGGTCCCTCTCTGGCTGGCCAACCTCCGGTGTCCCTCCCCAACCCCGATCATGTACCAGTGGGGTCCCTCGGTCTGGCCTGTGCTCTCTTGCATCCCTTCAAGGGATGTTGGAGAGCTGGTTTTGGCCCAATCCTGCAGGCCAGGCCAAGGGACCCCACTGGTACATGAATTCATTCACCAGACCTCTAGTTTTTAATATAATTACTCTACCTGCTGTATTAAGAATGGACTGAAGTAAATCAATGGCAGAAATAGAAAGACCAATTATAGGAGGCTTTTGCAATAATACAAGCAAGACAGGAAGGTGACTTGATCAGAGATATAACAGTGGAAATGGTGATCAGTGATTAAATTTTGGATATATCTTAACTGTACAAACAAGACAATATGATGACAGAGATGTGGGGAATTATCAGATGTGGCGAGAAAGAACTCTATGTATCAAGGGTAACACCAAGGCTGATCAAAAGAATGCAGTTGCTATTTTTTGAGAAGGGGAAAGCTGAGAAGGAGGTTTTGGTGGGGGGGAAGATAAGGAGTTTAGTTTACTATATTACATTCTGAGAACAATAAATGACTTCTGCTCATCAGCAAATGAATGGACATCTAAAGCTATGATACTGGATAAAGTGACTTAGGGAGTAAATGTGAACAGAGAATTCCCAATGTTGGAGCATTCCCAATTTAAAGGTTGGAGAAGTGAGAAGGAATCAACAAAGGAGATTGGAAGTAGCAGCCAGAGACATAGGAGGCAAAACAAAGAGAGTAGTATTTGAATGCCAAATAAAGAAAATATTCAATGCTGCTGCCAGGTCATGTAAGATGAGGACTGAGAAGTGACCAGCCTGGGGGACAGTAAGAAGGGCAATTCTAATGCAGTGGCAGGGCTTACAGAAACTGAATTTAGAAATTATAGACAACTCTTTCAGAGATTAGTTGTAACTGGAAAGATGGGAGAAAGAAACTGTATTATTTGTATGTTGATGGAAATGATTTAGTCAGTATTGAGAGAAAAATTAAAGATACAGAAGAATTAAGTCAGAATTGCCCAAAGTTTTTGAGACTCACTAATTATGACATATAATTCTCCATTAATAAACATATTTCAATATTTATCTGAAAGAATCACAGTATCTTGGCATTAATAATATAAAAAGTAAAAATATATTTAACAGTTCCATAAATTAGTATAAATGTTGAACAAACCAATGAATAACATCTTTTCAGCAACTGCCTTGCCCAGCACTTTATTAGTTAGATGTATATTTTCTCTTGCCTTTATCTCATATACTTGTTTCAGGTAAGTGGTATCTTCAAAAGTAAAGATTATATTTTTATATTAAATATAAAATTATATTTTAATATTCATCAATAGATCTGTATTGTGGTTGCTACATTATTAATTCATGAAGAATAAGATCTATTTTTATATTCATATAGATATTTGAAATAGAGCATTAAGTTCACATTTTGCTCATACACTTCCAACTCCAGAATCTGAACTATTAGCTGAATACCCAGTATGGAAAACAAATTACCTTATCTAATCAACTTTGCTTGAATGATACAGATGTATATACTCAACTTCCAAAATATCGATCTACAAGCAATACATCATCTGGTAGAATAGCATGTATTTTAGAGAGTTTAAAAACTGAACTAATTTAAACTAATGGTTGCCAAAAAAAAAAACAAAAAAACAAAAAAAACAACACCCAAAACAAACAAAAAACCAAAGCCAGACAGTAAATGTTTTAGGCTTTGAGAGCCACATACAGTCTGTCGCATATCCTTCTCCTTCTCCTTCTCTCCTTCTCCTTCTCCTTCTCCTTCTCCTTCTCCTTCTCCCCTTCTCCTTCTCCCCTTCTCCTTCTCCCCTTCTCCTTCTCCCCTTCTCCTTCTCCCCTTCTCCTTCTCCTCCTCCTCCTCCTCCTCCTCCTCCTCCTCCTCCTCCTCCTCCTTCTCCTTCTCCTTCTCCTTCATAATTTCCAGTTTTAAATGTGAAAACAATTCTTAGCTTATGAGCAATATAAAAACAGGCCTAAAACTAGATTTGCCCCATTGACTATAATTTGTTGTCTTCTGCTTTAAACAGTTGGATACAAGATTAAACATGATTCAGGTGAGCCCTATTTCAGGATTGAAGTTGGATTATTTAGTTCAAATGTTTTATATTCTGTAGCAAAGAGATATGTAATATGTTTGTCCAAAAATAGGAAGAAATTTCTACTTGATATAGTATATGCAGCAATGTGCCTGAATCTAAAAAGGCAATTTAGTGTTCTCTTACTGAAAGCCATGGAATTGAATTCATAAAAAAGACACTACCTCTGGTTACATAATCAATTCAATTGATGCACTTTTCAGGATTATCTCTTAAATACTGTACCAGTGAGAGAAAGGGAAAGCATCATAACATTATAAAATATAAGGACATTTTTATCCCCTATATTAAATACACACACACACACACACACAAAGGAGTTAGATCAAAAATATTTTTTAAGTCAGGAGAGCAAGAGCTGTTTTATTAAGTTCTTTTGTATTGTCAGATCCCTTAAGACTCTGAAAAAGGCAATGGACTCTTTTCTCCAGAAAAAAATATACATCCAAACTTTAGCCTTAATTTCAGAGACTCAAACTCCCTGAAGCTAATCCACAGCTCCTATGTGAAGATTCTATGAACTTAAAAATCACAAGCATTTCATTCCGTCAGGTGATTTCACATAGGGTTTCTACAAAGATAAAAATATAAATAATTACATTATGACAAGTAAAGTAAAACTATACTTACAGATAATCTAAAAATCAAGATAATAATCCATGCTCTTATGTATGATACATTTTGAGTAATTCAAAGCTTACACATGGTCAAACCTTAATAAAACTCTCTCCACACAGTTGTGCTTTCTGCTGCAGTGTGGCCCATTTCTCACTGTGACTAGTATATGCCATATTTTTTTTCTGCTCTTGTTCTCATGTTACCCTTGTCTACAGTGCTCTTGCCACACCTATTCAAGTCTTACGTGTCCATGAAGACCCAAATTAAAGTCTACCACCTCCATCATTTCTTCTTTGATATCATAGCCTATAATTTCCTTCCCCTGGTTTCCCTGCTCTTTCAACACTATTCAATCAATTACTCTTATAACAATTTGTATTATATCAATGTTTTTGTATGTTCTAAGTCTCCCAATTATAGTGCAAGTAGCAAAAGGCAGAACTACTTCTTTGCATCATCACCTTAGGCTATATAACACTATTATAAATATGATATATATTTCAATGTGTTTGTTAACTAAATTAATTAAGTGGGTTCTGAAAGTACTGGTCTGATTTCACTATGTCAATGTACACTATCGGCAAAAATTTGGAAAATACCCTCCAAGAAATAAAACATTTAATTTTTTAAAAAAACTATTATCTGGTGACAAGGCCAAAGATGGTAAAATTCTCTTAACTGGAAATCATGAATAAAATTGCTGAGTTTTTTTTTTCATGGACATGATCTTTAGTTCAAATTTTATGGTCTAAATACAGTGCTGAATCATAACTGATTGGTGTAAACTGGGTAAACTGCTGAGTTTATCTAGTTTACTAGTTATGTTCTAGGCATTCATTTTATTCAGTGCTATACCTTTTATTTCTCTTCCCATAAAATTTCTCAAGGGCTCCAACAGTCCCAGGCAGCATTGTAAAGTAGGCGAAACTCCTTGTTCACAGTTCCAGTTCCAACCCTTTGGTACCTTTTAAAGGAGGTGCTTTCATCCTACTCTCTAACACTCAGGGTCTCCCTGTGGCACCCTGCTTAGGCTGTGCTCAGGCTGCAGGTTTTAACCCATTATTATATTTTTTTCCTTTTCCTTATCAAAATTTATTTTAGTCACTTTAGGTCTTGCCATGTAACTAGGTTAATCATTTTAAATAAAGTAAATGTAAGGTGTGGTTACTGTGCTAATTAAAGGAAAGACTATGATGATAGAAATAAGTTCTAAAGTTTGAAAGTATATCATATACATCAGAAGGCAACTTTGCTTGCATATAAAGTTAGTGATACTTCGGAGGAAGTACACTCTACAGGATGGGGCAAATGTAGGTTTATAGTTGTGAGTATATGAAATACAGAATTTATTCTTGTATTATTTATTAACTAGAAGCTCAGTGCATGAAAATACGTGCACTCGGAGGGGGGTGGGGGTACCTCAGCCTGGCCTACACCCCCTCTCGCAAATCAGGAGCCCTCGGGGGATGTCCCAATGATGGCTATCTGGTGACAAAGCCAATGTTCAACTAATGGCTATCTGACCCCCTTCTGCAGAAGGCAATTGTGGGCCAATGTCGCCACTGCCCACCTCATCCCCCCAATTGCCATCCCCTCCCTCTGTCTACTGGCACCTGCCTTGGCTGGCCAGGCACCGCCTGCTCACCAGCCCCGCCCCCCACTGACCAGTCATTCTGCCGTTTATTCGATTTGTGTATTATGCTTTTATTATATAGGATTATCGTATTACTTTCTATACAAACAAATATAAACACACTTTTGCCCTTTCCTGTGTGTGTGTGTGTGTGGGGTGATATATAAAGAAAAAAAAAAAAGATGTGATGAAACCCTTCCTACTAACATTTAGAAAAAGAGTATCTGGTGAAATTTAGAGGTGAATAATAGTCAAAATTTACAACTTTCCATATGCAGAAGAGCTCTTTATTAGCACTGTTATTAATGAATGTAAAATCATGCATTCAATCAATATGTATTTTGTTGTATAAAGCAGACCTGTGTAATGTTTCAGAAGTACCTCAAATATATCATATATTGAATTAATTATCCTCCTCTATCACTAAAATTCAAACAATAAGCCATTCCTCTCCAGTGTTTGGACTTAATAAAGGGCACCCCATCCACTTCTGCCCAGTCAGAAATCTGTTGAGTTATCCTTGCTATTTCTGTATTCTTCATTACCTCAGCTATTTAATCCCATGTCCTATAAATTCTAACTCATAAATTTTCCTCTAATATGCCCACTTCTCTTCATCCTCACTGTCATGACACTCGCTCAAACCCCATTATCACTCTCCCAGATGTACGCGAGGCTTAACCGACTTCACATCAGATGTGGCAATCTCAGAAAAATATAAATCTCATGGTACAAATGACAGAACATTATACAACCATGAGAATGACCAGCAACCACACTTGATAATATGGATGAATCTTATAATCATGTTATGGTCTGGTTTCTTTCTTTCACTCAAATGCGCATATACTGGATGACCCCATTTACATAAAATACAACATGGAGCAATATCATCTATGCAGTAAGAAGTCAGGCAAGAGTTCACCTTAGAGGATGGGGGTGGGTAGGACTGACTGAAAGGAAAGATGAGAGGAAACTTTTGGGAAGCCGATAATGTTCCGTTTCTTCATCTAGGTCAGTGATGGCAAACCTATGACATGCGTGTCAGAGGTGACATGCGAACTCATATTTTTGGTTGATTTTTCTTTGTTAAACGGCATTTAAATATATAAAATAAATATCAAAAATATGTCTTTGTTTTACTATGGTTGCAAATATCAAAAAATTTCTATATGTGACACAGCACCAGAGTTAAGGGTTTTTCAAAATGCTGACACGCCGAGCTCAAAAGGTTCCCATCACTGATCTAGGTGATGGTCATACAGGTATATTCAGTTTGTGAAAATATACTTACAATATGCTCATTTTTTTAGATGTACATGTTAGGCTTTAATAAAACATTTTAGAAAACATACAAATATGATGTTCAATATCTTCCACTGCTCTTAAGCTAAAGGTCAAAGGCCAAATATCTATATATACAAAAGCCTAAGCAACCAAACAACTGGTTGCTATGACACATGCTGACCACCAGGAAGCAGACGCGCAATGTAGGAGCTAAGCCCTGGTGGTCAGTATGCTCCCACAGCCAACCTCCTGCAGTCAGCCAACCTTCCACAGCCCCTCCCCTTGGCCAGCTGGCCCCCCCGATCGACCCCGATTGGACAGGCTGAGGGACTCCACCCATGCACAAATTCGTGCACTGGGCCTCTAGTCTAATAACTTAAAAATATTTTACCATGCAGTCTTATCTTTCCATCTCTCCATAGTTTCTTAACTTGAATATGTCTTTCTTCCTTCAGAGCCCTCACATATATGTTTATTCTGCCTTCCCATTTTGACTAATGCCTAATAATGCCTCAGGTTCAGTTAAAATTTCAGTTTTGCAAGGGAGTTATCTCTGACCCCCAGATTAGGTTACCAATGCTATCTTCCCTTTGCACTGCTCCATCACACATCTTTAATATACTATAAATTCTAAAAGGACAGGAAATGTCTTTTATTTATCACTCTATTTGCATAGTTCTCTATATATTTGATGGCTGATTGAATAAATTTATTTCCCATACTAGAACATGGCAGGTATTTGTATCAAAGTTTCAAAGTCTGTGTACTGCAATACAAGCAGTGAAATTGCAAAAAAAAAAAAAAAATTGATATATGAGGCTTAAAGAGTTAAATGCTGAATTGTTTATACACAGAAAAATAGAAGCCATCCATGCATGTAGGCAAACAGAGAGAAGTCACTTTTCATAGTTCTTATTTGAAAAGTTCTGTTTTAAATAATCTATATATAAAAGCCTCAGCGACCGGTCTCTATGATGTGCACTGATCACCAGGGGAAGATGCTTAATGCAGGAGCTGCCCCCTAGTGGTCAGTGCACTCCCACAGTGAGGGCACCACTCAGCTAACTGGCAGGCGCCAGATGCAGGGCTCACGGCTGGCCACTGCAGCCCAGAGTCTGCAGCAGAGCAGCAGTGAGCCTACCAAGCGGCAGTGGTGGCAGGTGCAGTGGGGCCGGGATGAGCAGGAGCGGCAGGCGGCATTGGACTGCCAGTTTCAGCCCGATCCCTGCAGGCTACGCCGAGGGACCCCACAAATCTGTGCACCAGGCCTCTAGTTCTGAAATAAAATTGATTACAAATTTCCATGTCTCTATATTCAGATGCTTGATTACTTTTAATCTTCCATGAAAACCAAGGCAATGATTTAGTAAATTGACTGAGTAGGTCAATTGCTACAGTGTGCAAACAGAACATTTAACATCTGTCTAACTCAACTTAAAAATATGTATTTATATATATTTGCAAATGTTCTTAAGAAGAATTTAAGCTTTTATGAATAATTTGATTAGCTAATAGTAAAATAAGTTTTTGTTTAAATTCAACACCAGATAAGTAACACAGGGGTTTACTGAGTGGTATTCACAGACTGTTCTTCCTGGATAGAAACAAAATCTGGCTTATTTAAAAAGCAGAAGAGCATGAGTGATAATTAACTTGAGTGATAATGTCCAAAGGAGACAGAAGTAACAAAACTGTAATCTCTTTTAGAAACCAATGCCATTTTCTATAATGAGCTTTATATACTACACATTTTAGAATTTTTTTTTAATATATTTTATTGAGTTTTTACAGAGAGGAAAGGAGAGAGATAGAGAGTTAGAAACATCGATGAGAGAGAAACATCGACCAGCTGCCTCCTGCACACTCCCCACTGGGGATATGCCCGCAACCCAGGTACATGCCCTTGACCGGAATCGAACCTGGGACCCTTCAGTCCGCAGGCCGACGCTCTATCCACTGACCCAAACCGGTTTCGGCCACATTTTAGAATTTTTAAGAATAATTAAATTTAAATGAAAAATATAGGTAGTACTGTAAGTTGTCTCATTTTTTCTATCCCTTTTTGGAAACAACTGCTTTTTTTTGGTATCATTCCTCAAATTTATTTATATTCTAACATTCATGGTATAAATTCATTAAATCTTGAATTAGGCAGACTTCACTGGCAAATACCAGGAAAAGGGAAAAAATATTTCTTTTATTTTGAGAAAGAAATTAGTCTCCTGTCCTAACCAGTTTGGCTCAGTGGATAGAGCGTCGGCTGGTGGACTGAAAGGTCCCAGGTTCGATTCTGGTCAAGGGCATGTACCTTGGTTGCGGGCACATCCCCAGTAGGGACTGTGCAGGAGGCAGCTGATCTATGTTTCTCTCATCGATGTTTCTAACTCTCTATCACTCTCCCTTCCTCTCTGTAACAAAAATCAATAAAAAATATTTTTTAAAAAAGAAATTAGTCTCCTTAATTATAGAATTAGCTTACTTACCATTATTACAGTATTACTGTAATACTGAAACATATACAATCTACTATAGAATTTCTTTAACAAGGGCTCAGAACCAGAAAGTGTCCCAACAATATTCAGTTTGTTTATTAATGTTTATTAATAGGCAATTCATTGCTTTTCTAACACTCTGAAAATAACAAAAATAATGTTATTCACCTATTTTCTTGGGTTTTGGTAATTATTTTGGAGGTAGGATTTTAAAAAGAGAAAAATAGATAATTCTTTTTTTAAAATCTATCTATAAGAATTTGTCACAAAGGTCATTATTTTATGTACCATCTGACAAAGGATAGAACAGAAGAAACTATAAACAAATGAACTGCTTTCATTTAGGCTGGTATTCTCAAGTTTAATTAATGCATGTTAAAACCTTTTCCTTCTAAGAATATGCAGAATGCATTTTAGAAATAAACTTTGCTGTTTGCAACTATTACATTTCTAATGAATGAAGGCAAGTAATTTATATTCTTTGAAACTCGGTTTCTTTGTCCAAAAAGTAATATTAAACTAGGTCAATTGTGGTTCCCCAAATCTTTTGTTATAAAACCCTTCAAGAATATGATGAAAATTATGGGTACTCTTTGCAGCAAAAAAAATATACAGACAAAATTTGATTATATAATTTCAGGGGATTTACAGACCCTCTGAAGCTCATCCAAATTATCACTGGGCAAAAAAACAAACAAACAAAAATAAAAACAAAGCTAGAGTATAGTTTAAGTATTTTGTAGCTTTAAATTTTGGTTTCAGAAATAATAAGTTTAAAGCCTTTAAACAAAAGGAAGTCAGTTTTGAGAATAAAAGTAAAAACCCAAATAATCCGTTAATTTACTCATTGCTGTTACAGATATTAGCTTGGAAAGGCTGAATGCCTTATTTATATATAGACTACAGGCTCGGTGCACAGATTCATGCACCAGTGGGGTCCCTCAGCCTGGCCTGTGCCCTCGCACAATCTGGGACCCCTCAGGGGATGTCGGACTGCCGGTTTTGGCACGATCCCCTGGCCTGTGGGGATTGGACTTAAACTGACAGTCCGACATCCCCCGAGGGATCTAGTAGGGCTCAAAGTGGAAGGTGGCAGGGGAGGAGCCTGCGCTTGGCCCACTGTGCCTGCCACCGCTGCTCCGGTAGTGCTGACACAGAGGCAGAAGAGACTCACACTGCCGCAGCTGCGTTTGCCAGCCAGCCATGAGCCTGGCAACTGATGCCTGTCGGTCAGCTGAGTGGCGCTCCCGCTGTGGGAGTGCACTGACCACCAGGGGGCAGCTCCTGAGTTGAGCATCTGCGCCCTGGTGGTCAGTGCACATCATAGCAACCAGATGATCAGTCGTTTAGGCTTTCATATATATAAATGTAGGTGATAATTTGACAAAGTAATTCATATCTTAGACATTAGAAGTTAGGCAAATTAAGATTCTGACAGAAACCTAAGTTATTTATAGACATGAAATACGTGATATTCACAGCTTACAAATGACAATAAGTTGTCTCCTCCCAATTCCACCACCACCAAGTTAATTTCCTTCTTAGAGTGAGGAAGAAAAAAACTATGTAATGTAGGCTATATTTGAGAACTTTAATGTGACTGTTTTGGAGAAAGGGAAATACTTTCAGATTCGTAAATTTCTTATTTAACAATAATTGTTGGATAAGTGCCAGAAAAAGTAAAAACTTACCTATAATTCTTGTTCTCTGAAGGAAATGCAGTAAGTATAAACATATCCACACTCTTGGGTACATTCTCCTAAGCATGAATGGATTTGGAATGCGCCATGGCTTAAACTGAACTGCTAAACTGTCAAACCACACTGGCAGCTGGATCTACCTACCTATTTGGTAATGAAGCAGCATTGTCACCTGTAGTCATCCATCTGGTAAAGGCAAGTGTTTTCCCTAGAGGAAGTGTGGAATTGGTGTAACTGCTGTCCACAGAGAACATACATTATAAATGATCTCTTCTCTAGAGCTTAAGGGTGATAAAATATTACTAAAGAACTACTGCTACATGCTTCAAAAATGGTCCTAACATTTGAACATTAAAAAATGTTTAAAAAGAAGAATGGACTCTTTGTGAAAGAGTCCTTAGGAGGAATTAGAGACACTGATATAAGAGCTGGCAGGTTGCTTACTGGATTGGGATCCACTGGTCAACACCAGAGCAGAGAATTATAAGTACTTAAGTACTTATAAAGTAAGCCTTATCATGGCATTCAGCAATTTAATATTTTGTGTTAATGCTTGCCAACTTGAAAATTATGTGATAGCAGCAGTGGTAAACAATGGTAGGAAAATAACTTGAAATAGCCAGGATCTTGAAAACTGCTAAGGTTATCACCAAGGGTGAATTGATTTTCATAAGATGTTATACTAGTAATGTGCTACTAGGCAATTTATATTTTATAAACTCAAGTAACTAATCATTTAATTTATAAAATTTCATAAGCCTTACAGCTTAATGTAATAATTTAGATTTAAAATGTTTAAATATGTAAGAATTGAGTCCCTGTTTTGTAAGCCCCTTTTTCTGTCTTAAACATCTTAGAGATTTAGGAAGAAATGGGCCACAGTTTCTGGTTTGCATATTGATTTTCAGAGGGTTATCAAAATTCTCCTCATTGGAAGAGATTCTTTATCGTCTAGTGTTATAAGATTCCATGGTAGGATTACCAGATAAAATACAAGACAATCGATTAAATTTGCATTTCAGATAAATGATTTTTATAGGTATGTTCCAAATACAGCATGAAACATGACTACACTAAACTATTATTTGTTATTTAACTGAAATTCAAATTAAAAGGGGCATCCTGTCTTTTTGTTGCTGTTTTTTGCTATATCTGGGCACTCTAAACCAGGGAATTCAGAGGGATACCCAACAGACTTTACATTCGATGATGCTAAAATGGGAGCTTCACTCTTGGTTTATATTTGCACTGTCTAATAAAACAGCTACTAGCTACATGTGGCTCTGAGCACTTAAAATGTGGCTAATTAGTTCAATATGAAATGCTCTATAAATGTAAAATATACTCCAGACTTTGAATACTTAGTATGAAAAAAAGTAAAACATTTCATACATTTTATACTGATTATATGTTGAAATAATATTTAGATATAATAGGTTAAATAAAATTAATTAAACTTAATTTTGCCTGTTTCTTTTTACTTTTTAATGTGATGACAACAGGACATTAAAATTACATACGTGGCTTGCATTATATTTTTACTGGACAGTGCTGGTCTACATGGCTACAAGGAGAGGGTTGGGCTAGAATTTCCTTGTTCTTTCCCTAAAAAATCAATATTGGTAAACATAGGGCTGCCTCGGAACATGAGCACACCAACAAAACTAAATTTCTAGTAGGGACTGTTTCCATAGATTAGCTATGATCCTTTAAAAATAAATAAGCACTAATATGTATATGTGTGTATAAAGTATGTCTAGGCATATATTTTTTAAAAATCTCCCAGATAGTAGTTCCGATAGAAGAATCCTTCAGTACCATTGTGTTGGGTTTTCACTCCTATATCTCATCAAAATCATAGAACAATACTTTACTTTGTTGCCTACTATGAGTTGAAGTGATATAAACTATCAATAAGAACTGTTGGAAAAATACCTAACTTTTGATACTCTAGTCCCAGTGGTCCCCATTTTATATATTCATGCTACATTACAGATTTGAAATTATAATATGACTTTCAGAATGGTGACATAAATTTTCCTTTTTACAAAATATGTTGCCAATACTATCCTAAGACAGAGCTTATTTTTAAAAGGGGCAGGATTTTTAGAATAAAAAAATTCAGGTATAATAAAGCTTTAGTTTAGGTTACATTTTCAGTAGGTTTGGCTTTTTATTCAAATTTTTTTCTCAAATGGCTGAAAGAGCGAAGGCATTCATCCATTCTGTTCCATGCTATTGTAAAGATTAAAAATATTTAATATGCTCTCACAAATAAAAATTCAAAAATTACAGAGAAATTAAGTATCTAGTAATCTTTATTTCTTCAGTACTATAACTTATATAATCTCTACTTTGAAAATCTAAATCTTTTAAAGTTGCCTACAGTTACAATAAGCAAGACTAGTTCTAACTTCCCAACTACTAATATACAAAAAAGTAAATTGGTTCTCAAGGTCTTTTCAAAAAAGTTCGTAGTTTTTCTCATTTTAAGAGCAAGCACAAAGGGTTTTTACCCTTCTTAATATCTTTTATAATACAAATATTGGAAGAATAACTGTTTTAAGAGATCATAAAATTTATTATTAACAAAGATAGGGCTGCCAGACAAAAATCAGCCGATATCTCCCAAATTTTATTTTTCATAAGAATTTCACATCTTGTAGAACTAAAGTTTCCAATATCAGTTGGAAGGATTTGATGTCTTCATCAGCAAATGACCATTTAAGTTAGAATTGGTCACTTTGAGAGGTGTCAATAGATTGTGCAAAAGAACAGTAAGGTTTTCTGATGTTAGAGTTTAACAGTAAAGATGAGACATTAATTTATACTTCATTAGGTTTCCTTGTGGAATCAATGTATATATTTATTTCCTAAAGACAGGAAAAAGTTGCAAGATAGGAAAAAAGCTGCTGATTTTTTTTCAATTAGGATCTGGCATAAGAAATTTTAAGATCATATACCCACTAGAGATTAAAGGCTTTTGCTTCTATTATGTTCTGAAGCTTAATACAGATTAAAAATGATTTGAGGGACTTACTTTGAAGTAAAGGTAAGATACAACTTCAAAAAGACACGAAAAGCAATTCTTCAAAGCTAGTTATATAAATTTAAACTGTTAAGTCACCAGACTGCTTAAATGATGTCACTGTTTCAAAATTCTTGAATGCAAATTTCAAAATATCTAAGAGAGTTCTTAATGAGGAATCAACCACAGCATTCACTAAACTTATTTAAGATGTACACTGAATTAAAAGGCAAGTTTTACTATAATTGGGATTTTAAAAAAACCATCTATACATTTCAAGAACATGCTTCCCTTCTAAACAATGAAAACCATCTCTTGATTGATGTATGTGATGTCCTGCCCACAAGTGGCTGCCTAGACCCCCTTCTGTGAGAAAGTGTGATAGTCTCAATCCCTCCATGGAGCATTCCAAAACCAGTCCTGCTTTCGGAGCTTGGGCCCATGAGTGTGCATTCACTACATAGCGCTTACCTTTAGAGAACAAGGTGGTTGACACAAACTGATCAAGTTCTCACACCCCACACCTCCAAGAACACTGAAAAAGATCTGCAGATCTTTCTTGGTGCAAGAGGAACCTCTTATTAATCTTCTTGAGGTGGAAGTTTAAAATTTTCCTAAAGAAGGAAAGAAGAGTAAACGATTATACTGAGATTATACCATTTGGTTCAAATTTATCCATATTACAGAAAGTAGGCTCTGAAGAAAATAAATTAGATAAAATCTTGAGTATTTCAAAAATCACATTCTCTTCTTTCAAAGAAAAAGTTATCTCCCTTAAATAATGCTGTATGCTTCAAATATTACTTCTTAAATCCCAAATCTAAAGTGACTAGTTCAACTTCTACCCCAGCACTGAACTATCATTTGGGAAGTTGAGAAAAATATGGACAAATTTTGGGTTGCCAAATTATCACAGTTGTAAATTCCATTTAAAAAAATAGCAAAGCTAAACTCATTAAAAAGCAAACAGCTAAACAGAGCTAGAAGAAATGTTGTCCTGTCTCTCTATATATCTCTAAATTTCTAAATACTCCAATAACATGCATTTCTTGACAAAAGTAGCCCTTTGAGTTGTGTTAAATGTTACAGAATCATATATGAAGTAACCTACTATAATGTAAGCTCCCAGAGGAAATGAATTTTTTAAAAATAATTACTTATAGAGCCTCAACTAGTTCCTGGTACATAGTAAACACTAAAAAAAAAAAAAAAAAAAAAAAATGGGAACAATAGAAATAATATTAAGCAATTAGCGAATATTCTCTAGGTTGAAATGTGCATAAAATAAAACAATTAGTCCTGGCCAGGTAGCTCATACACCAAGTTTGTGGGTTCAATCCCAGGTCTGGGCACATAAATCAATGAATGCATAAATAAGTGGAACAGCACATCAATGTTTCTCTCTCTCTCTCTCTCTCTCTCTCTCTCTCTCTCTCTCTTTAAAAATCAATTAAAACTTTAAGAAACCAATTAGCCTACAAATGTTCTGAAAAATTTGAAAATATTATATAAAATAATATTAACAATATCAAATTTTAATCACATATTAAATAATTTAATGTTTTTGATGTGCTATATCATAAAATATTTATGAGAAAATGCTATACAAATATTATAACCCAAACTTCAGAAAAGAAATGGAATACTTTAAGATCAAGAAATCATACACTCTACCTTAAAAATACATTATCAAATATAAGAATAAAAATCTTTAGATAAAATGTAACATCCCTTCTTAATATTTTATTATTAATTAATTTTCACCTTTTGAAAAGTAGGTCTATATAAGCCAAGTGGTAATATGGTTATCTATATCTATAATTCTGCCTAAATAAATCATTCCCATAATATTAAACTGAAATCAGAAGATTTTATCAGTATGATTGTCATATTTATTTTAAGTAAATATATACATTTTTTCAATCTTAAAAAACAAAATTTAACAAGAAATGCTGAATATCCACTTATTTTTCTGTTACATAATTACTAAAAACAGAGTAATTTCCTCCAACTGTGTTCCAACTCTTTCCAAATTTGATAAATTATGGAGAAAAGAAAGAAACACTGAAATTAGGAAGAGATAAGTCAATAATACTGATAAAGGACTGAATGTATATATATTTTAATAAAAATGTAAGGCCAGTAGAATCAGAACTGTTATAGAATACCTGATTCCATTTGACCTTAAATTCTACAAAGAAGAATCAGTTCTCAAAAAAAACCCGAACACTAGGTGTATGGAGCATTTCATTTCAGAGTATAGAAACCATGTAATGTAGAGCCAAAACCACAATAAGGGAACAGGTAGTAAATGTAGAATTTATGCTTACCCCGTATCATTAAAATAATGCTATAGCTGACACATTAGGCCTTAATTATAGTAAAAAAAACTGTCTACATGTTACAAATAATTCAACTTAATATCTTGTATCAGGGAATTAAGCTTAAAATGTGAAAAAGAATATTTTAAAACAAAACTGTAGAAGCTCACTTAATTTAAAATAATGTTCCTATTTGGGACATTTTGCAAACCTTTGAAACTAACTTTGGGGGTAAGGGATGAAAATAGTTGCAATGAACTAAATGCAACAATATGCCAAAGGAGTTTTAAAAAGGTAAAGACAAATAAAAAAAATTGGAAATTTTGCTGAAAGGAAAGGATGCCACTAGATCAGTGGTTCTCAACCTGTGGGTCACAACCCCTTTGGGGGTCGCCTAAGACCACTGGAAACACCTATACAATTACATATTGTTTTTGTGATTAAACACTATGCTTTAATTATGTTCAATTTGTAACAATGAAATTGGGGATCACCACAACATGAGGAACTGTATTAAAGGGTCGCGGCATTAGAAAGGTTGAGAACCACTGCACTAGATGGTTCAATCTCCTAGACCTAGGAGGGTGACAAAGGAAACAAATTCCCCAAGGTAGAGGCACTAACTAGGAACTCCTTTAAAATTCTTACTCACAGTGGTGGATAATGAATCTTTTGCATCATTTTCACTAGCAGGAGGGCTGAAGTCTAAGTTTACCACATTCAGAGATTTAGTGTTCAATTTTTAATTTCACTCGCAAGTATAGATTATTAAGCTATACTAACAACTAATTTAAGTCCCTTACAAAACTGCCCTGAATAATCTATTTTCTCTTTTTCATCTTGATCAATGTTTCTCATACTGTGAAGGACTGTTTTTATTTCCAGTGTGGATGCATGCTCACAGACTATTGCTCATACTACAAAGAACTCTCTCAGCAGTTTTTTAATAATACCAGTCTCTCCTTAGTGAGATAAGATAGGTGATGTACATGGATGACACAGAAATATCACTTTGCTATAAAAATACACAAGTTTGTAAACATGTATTGAAACTGAGTAAGCATTATTCACAGACTGATATAACCAGCACTAGTCTGCTGCCCATACTTTATGAAATTCTAATCTAGCTCACAAGAATAGGGTCTTATATTGTTCCGTACACTTCTTGGCTGAATCCAACCTCCAGTTTTAATTCATTTGTCCTTGGAAATTATTGACTAATGAATTATCAATGATTTGTTCCAGTATATTGCTTTCATCAGTTATTTCTGCAGCACTATACAAAAGAACGTTTTATGTTGGTAGAAATATTCAGAGCAGACTCTGTGCAGAGTGGACATTAACCATGTGTGGCTGTTGACCACTTGAAATATAACTAGCGTGACTGTACTAAAAAAAATTTTTTTAACAGGAGAAAAAACAATTTAATATGTGTGTATGGGAGAATCATAATATGATGCTTAGATCATAAAATGAGGCTCAAAGAGATCACTGAATCAGGCAGCTTTTTATGCTTTTTACAAAAAGAAACATCTTTACTTGGTAAGTTCTATTAATGCTTTCATTACCTAAGAAATTGACAGGACAAAAGAAAGTTAGTACTCGTTAGAAAGGAATCTAAGAAAGGTTTGGGTATCATTAGTGAGGAATCTAAAGAGTTTGGACTTGGGTAGTAAATTAGTAAAGGTGTTAATAAGGCTTGTTTACACCAACTTTCCACTCTTAATTCTTTTAATTCTTGTGATAATGTTGTCTCTTAGCACTCTGAGGAACTAAATTTTAAATTTTACTTGATTTAAACTTAAATTGCCATATTCAGCTAGTGGCCACCATATTGAACAGTACAGTGCTGGAGCACTGCATTATTTTCACTTGATCTTTTGTTGTTGTTTTTTTCTTATTTTATTTTTTTAAATTTCATTTTATTATTTTTATTGTTGAAAGTATTATAGATGTCTCCCCCTTCTTTTCTTCCCCTTGTCCCACAGCACAGTGTTCCTGCGCTGCGCCAGGCCTTAACCACCCTATTGTGTGTTTTCATGGGCAATGCATATATGCATATAACTTCTTTGGTTAATCTCTTCCCACGCATTCCCCACCCCCTTCTCTCTGAGATTCAACAGTTTGTCCCATATTTCCACCTGATCTTTTAAATAACATTTTTAAAAAATGACCCATTCCATTCAATATTAACACAAGTATTTTAATTATATCATTTTCTGTATGTACATATAAATATTTACATGCTTGTAGTAATGACATATAAATGTACTAATTATATTTTCCACATACACTTAATATTTCTAGAGCTGCACTGTTCAATAATGTGGCCACTAGACCCATATATTTAAATTATATATTTTTTTTATTGATTTCCAAAAGGAAGGGAGAGGGAGAGAGAGAGATAGAAACATCAATGATGAGAGAGAATCAATAGCCTCTTGCACACCTGCCACTGGGGATCAAAACCGCAACCCAGGATGTGCCCTTGACTGGAATCGAACCCCGGACCCTTCAGTCCACAGGCTGACGCTCCACCCACTGTGCCAAACCAGCCAGTGACCCCATGTATTTAAAATTAAATAATGTTAAATAAAATTTAAAATTCAGTTCCTCAATTGCCCTAGCCATACTTCAAGTGCTCAGGCGACCATTATTGGACAGTGTAAATTACAGAATATTTCCATCAATACAGAAAGTTCTATTGGACAATTGTTCTGGCGCCTTCAAAAATGATCATTTAAGACAATATACTGTTTTACATTAATGTCTATATTAGTCTCTAAATTGAGCATTTTTCTACATATATTTATAATAGGGAAAATATTTATACCTAAATTCCTACAAGTGAAATATCTGAACATTACTGTGTCTCTCATCACATATTCCTATATTTCTTCCCAAAAGTTTGCTATTACTTCTTATCTTGACAATATTAGATTTCTTTTTTAAAAATTTGGCTCCTTTAAAAGAATGAAAAAGCTGTTTCTCAAAGTCATTTTATTTTGTAACTTATAAGTACATGATTAAATGTTTTCCCTCATACTTTTTTATTATTCATTTTTCTTTATTTTCAAATCTTAACTGTCATATTTTTCTTATTTATATATTAGGATCTTGATCCTAAATTTGCATATTCTGCAATAATATAAATTGTTATAGCTAGTATCATTTTCTTTATAATATTTGATGTAGATATGTTCCATAACTTTCTATAATCCTTTTAATTATAATATTTTAGCCCAACAAAAAATTTTAATATTCAAGTACATCTTTACCTTGGTTCTACTAATGCTTCAAATATGAGATGAAAAAGTAGTTTCTATGCTACTTTTTAAATATTCCTATGGCTATATAAAGAAGAAGGAAAACATTTATTTGTCCAATCAGTCTTGCAGTTATACCACTGAATGCTACTACCTAATACTACTGAATGAATATCCTGCAAGTGGCCTCTCCTTTAGAAAATAATATTTCATCATATATTAAGGTATTATATATAGATGGAACTATTTTTGGGTTCCTCATAATGCTCCAGTAATCTATGTTTTACAAGACGTAGAAAAAGATTTCTTTTCAGACTTTCCTTTAAGAAGGCAACTGTAATAATTTAGGAAAGTATTGAATAGAAAAATAGCATGGATATGGACAGTAATGTTTTACTCAAAGAGGAAGAAAAACATGTGCTGGTTTTATTACTACTCAGTGTCTTTGAACTCATATAATGCTAAATAAATTTTTGAAATTACTAAAAAGGTTGATTTCACATCTGTACTTGATGTTGGCAGAAATTAGGGTGGCATGCAAGCAAAGGCAAAAGGAATTTGCATAAGTCACAGGAGGACAAAGGGGCCTTTCTCTTTACACTGACTAAGAAGTCAGTGGTTCAAGAAAAATTTGTATTTAAATATCTGAGGGTAGAAATTTCCCTCACAGTACCTGGATATACATCTATTTCTGTATCATTACCACTGTTTAGACACTATTGCTTCAAATGTTTCTGATGTGTGCCCTGGCCTGGTAGCTCAACTGATTGGAGTGTGGTCCCTTGCACCAAAAAGGTTGCTGATTCAATTACCAGTAAGAGCACATACATAGGTTGAAGGTTTGATCCCTGGTTGGGGCAAGTACAGTAGGCAACTGATTGATATTTCTCTTTCTCTCTTCCCCTTCCTCTCTCTCTAAAAATCAATAAAAATATATCCTCAGGTGAGGAATAAAAAATGTTTCTGATATGTAGTAGGGTGAGACTTCCCCTCATTGTAGAATCCCTATAAAACAGTGATTCCCAAAGTGGGCGCTACCGCACCCTGGTGGGCTCTGCAGCGATCCCGGGGGGCGGTGATGGCCACAGGTGCATTTGTTTTAACTTTTTTTTGTATTACCTTTCTATTCTGAGTTCAATAAATAGTTTCATAATTTCAAACTTCAATGTTTCTAATTTACACCTTTCTTTACTATATTTTACGAAAAAGGTAGAAACATTAATACATATATCTTTCTGTTTAATTGCTATTAAAATTTAAAAAAAATTAATTTCCAGGGGGCGCTAATATTTTTTCTGGAAAGGGGGCGGTAGGCCAAATAAGTTTGGGAACCACTGCTATAAAATAAATCACTAGAAATTTTGAAAGTTATAAGTAAATCTAAATGTCCATAAATTACTTATAGTCAAATAAATTCCTAATATTCTCATGATTCAGAGACAGTTTATCTCCATTTAATTGAATCTTAAAAAATGTTTTCCAATATGTTGTTTTCCCCCCCAAAGTTCTAACATCTTTCTCAAATTCATTGCTAAGTACTTATTTTGTTTGTTACAATTCTGAGTGGATTCTCCTATTATGTTTTTTTAGCTGGTCTAAAGATATGGTATATACAGCACTTTGTTATTACAATTTTGTTGTTTATAAGTTTATAAATGGTTTTAAAGTTGACTACCACAGATTTTCTTAATCCATCATGTCATCTCAAAATAAACTATCATGGCTTTTCTTCTGCAGGGTTTGTTCATTAACAATATTAAATAAAATGAAGTTAGTTGTGTTTATTGAAAAAAATAATAAAAACATGTAGCATGTAATGGAATACTGCTCAGCCATAGAAAAATGAAATATTGCCATTTGTGACAACATAGATGGATCTTGAGAGTATTATGCTAAATGAAATGTTAGAAAAAGATAAGGACCATATGATTTTCCTCATATGTGAAATATTAAAAAAAGGAACAAACAAACAAAAACCTTAAACTCATAGGTACAGACAACAAAATCATGGTTACCGGATGGGAAGAGGAAAAAGAGGGTAAAGATGGTCAAATATATGGTGTCTGAAGGAGACTAGACTTCAGGTGGTGAGCACAATAGTGTAAACATATGTAACGTCAAAAAGTTGTACACATGAAATTTACATAATGTCATTAGCCAATGTTATCCTAATAAATTTAATAAAAATGCTGACTGATCATTACTGAATTTAAATTTATGATTCTAGCAATATAAAATAATTCCCACCTAAATGCTTTTACTCTCCTAGGTGATGTTCAGTTGCTGACCTAAGAAAAAATCCTATTCCTTGAAGCTAAACTCACCACCAATGACTCATCACAAAGCAGAATATTTGACCAAGTAGGACCAGGAAAAGGTGCTCAACTATTATATGACCAACATTGTACATACTGACTATATACAGCTATCCTAATACTGATAATGTTCATAGAAATCAAATAAGAAATATATTTCATAAAAATCCTACAATTACATGGGTACTTAAATGCTATGTGCTCCTTGTATGCAAAGTTACTCTTGGATATTAACTAGGTATTTAAGAGATATTAAAAGTGCCAGGTTTCTTTCTAGGCTGGACTATTTCAGGGAAATAAAAAAGTCATAGTTTATGAGAAAAGATTCTTCTTTATAGAATTCCCACTAATAAGTGTAGAAAGGGTGGCTGATTCGTTATTTTTCAAACCCTAATGACAGAACTGATTCAGAGAACAGTTAGCAATGAATGAAACCATGAAAGGAAAGGTTAATGGAAAGCTCTTAGTGGCGAGACTGCACTGTCACCACTGGTCAATTTTAGCACTGCTTTGAGTGAAGCAGTAAATGCTGTGTGCTCCCTGATGTGATACAGTATAAAGGAATAGCCCCATGTATGAATTATTCCTATCAATCCTCCCCCACCACCAAAATCAATGCTTGAGTCTAGTATTTTAAACTAACTTCTAATTTACAGGAAATTTAGAGGATAAATAAGTTAATTAGACAAACAAACCAACATAAAAATCCAAAATGGGAAATTTTATATGGGATAGCCTACCCAGTTTCTCATAATAAGTCATGAACAGGAAGGACAAGAGAGGAAGAGAAGGGAAGGAAGGCAGAGGTGGGAGAGGTAGAAGAAAGGTACACTGGTGAAGGGAAAGAAAGACATTTTAATTATAGAACAGTCCTAACAACCAAGTCTGTATGAATCTTGTTTGGATTCTGAATGAACAACCCAAATGTAAAATGAGATTTTTAATCCAATAGGGGAAATTAAATAGAGAAATATCAGGTAATAAAGAATTACTGTTTACTTTGTTTGATGTGAGAAGGTATAGGTATATAAAAATGTATTTTTTTTAAAGAGATGCATACTGAAGAATGTAGGAGTTAAAAGATGAAGTCTGGAATCTGTTTTAAAATACTTGAGAAAAAAGGAAGAAGTAGATGAAGCAAATATGGCAAATTTTTGCCAATGTTTTATTTGGGCCGTAGATATAGGGAGCTTACTACACAAGACCCTCTTTTGTGTTACGTTAGAATTTTTCACAATAATTTTTAAATAATCAGGCCCCTGGAACATGATCTATTCATCTAAACATATACTAGTACAAGTAAAAATAGAACAGTTACCTACAACCCTCCTACATACCAAACATTCACACCTAGACAAAGGAGGCGAAAGATACGACAGATTGAACTGTGATTGGCACAGATGTGACGACATTCTAAATGATTCATTTGAAAATTAAACTTGACTTGCACATATTATTACTGTGTATATGTATATTTGTAAAGAAAAAATTTTGTAAATTTAAATCCAACAGTACTTTAGGAAACAAAATTTCATAAAAATAAAATAAGTTGTTCCCCTACGCAGGTATTCAAATGAATGACAGATAAAAGTTTAACATCAACAGATATATTTATATTTATATGCTCCTCCTAAAATATAAATGGACTTCTAATAGGTAAAGTATATGGCAGAAATATATTTCAAACCAAAACACTTCCTTATGCCCCTTGCATATTTCACCATCTACACTTCCCCCACATAAGTCATCACTTATTCCTTCCCTTATAAAAACATTATTTTACAGTATAAATCCTGGAAAAAGTTTTCTTTATGTTCATTTTATTTCTTATAATTTTCAATCTTTTTTTTTCATATGGTTGCATGATAATATTTCCTGACTAACTCATAAATTAAAATACTATTATCTGTGTCCAAAAAATGTTTGCATTCAATACTCTTGTAACACTTTAACATTTAATATATAGTAGCTCACAATACAGGTGTTCTTAAATCTTCTGTTATTTTAACTTTAATTTTTATATGAAAAATTGTTCTAGTTAAGACTATAGTAGCACTTAATAGTTCAATAGGCAGACCAACCAACTTCTTATGGATATATATATATATATATATATATATATATATATATATATATAGTATTTTCCACCCAATATTCACTTGACTTGAAACCTATCAGGGCACAGACCTCTACAACACTAATGCAGAGTTGGATAACATAGTGGAGCTTCAATTAGCAGTTCCCAATCAAGCCTCTCCTCTTTAGTAAGAGTATAAATGGTGTTTAAATAATTTAAGAAGACCATTTGTTAAAGCAAACAGGAGAGACACAGACACACTGGGGGGCGGGGGGAGAGAAATACATAAATTATGCTAGTGTTATTTTCCCCTTAAAAAACTATAATCTGTAATGAATTAGTGAATTAATCTGAGAACTCATGACACTATTTGCAGAACTACAAATGCCGTATAGTGTTGTAAACTGAAGAGTTGCTAAGACTTCTGTAGCTACTTAAAGCTAGTTTATAAAAAAATTAGTCCAAAGGTATAAAAAATAACTTGGTACCTGCTGAAAATGTTTATTAAAAATGTTAATCTTATAACAAGAAAATCAGTTTGAAATTAGACAAACTAAAGAAATTTTTATTTCTCTTGGAAGTTAAAGAACAGTACATAATTTATATAGGGGTATTTTAGAAGTCTTGAAACAGTATGCATAAAAATCAATAAGGTATTTTCACTTGAAGGTATTATATAAAATACTTTCTGGAATAGAATTCTTAACTTAGTATATTTTGACATTAAAAAACAATGAATTTTTAGCATTTTGTCTCAATTTGGAGCAATAATTTGGGATAAATATATACATATGTGTGTATATATTTGCACACATACGTACACACATGTATAATGAGGAGACTGAGATGCTAAGATGGCCTCATAATTTTAGTAGGTGCATGTATCTACAATTCCTCCATTTATTAGTGGCAGTGTAGCATCTAGATTTTAGATTTTCTGCTTCATGTCTAAGTGTTATTTCTATGGTTCTAGTCTTCAAAAGGCCTAAGTAGAGTAATAGCATAATTCTTTTAGGCTATGACAGTAGTATTATTAGTAAGTTAAAATGAAAGAAACAATTCCACATTACAAACAAAAATAAACACACTAGGTTATAAAATACCTAATTCTAGATTTAATTCAAATATTTCACCTAAAAACAATTCATTAAAGGTGCACTTATGATAATTAACCTACAAATAAATAAATCATATATATATATATATATATATATGCATATATGTAAGCCATAGAATTATAGTTCAAAGAAAATGTCAAATATAATTATACCCTGAAATTGTTTTCCAGCAAAAATTATTTAGCAAAAATTATTTAACTCTTAAAGCATTTTGCTAAAACATTGCACTAGGATATAGTAAAAGTATAGATGAAAGTATTTTTTACAAATTTAAAAATATTTACACAAACTATATATAGAAGTAGATAATGTAATATATGATTCTCTTGAGACAGTTGTTTCCTACTAAGGTAATAAAGTAAGTAAAATAACAAGTAGTGTTATTTATGATTAAGTTTACTAATATAATGTAGACCTATTATAGAAAGGAACCTTTTGTTGAGGTTTCTACAGGAAAAAGAATTCTTAATACTGACATAGTCATTTCCTTTCTAAACTTATTCTTAACTGGTTTGGGCTTACCTTCATGGAGAAGGTAAGAGAAAATCTTTCCTATTTCGTTTCTTAAACAAGAAGGATCAGTTCCATAATGAATGGAACAGACTAAATCTTGGGTTACATCAATATGCAATCTATGGAGGCCTTTGAGTAACTCCTATATTGTTTCTTAAAGAGGTCCTAAAGCTTCGGTGGGTATTTCAGTGACCTTTTGTTTAGCGATAATAAAGAAAACAGCTCTTTGTTGTATGTACACGTATATGTATATGTATATGTATATGTATATGTATATGTATATGTATATGTATATAGATATAGATATATATAGATACAGATAGATATATCTATATCTCTATCTATATATCTATCTATATATACATACATATATACTGAGTGGCCAGATTATTATGACCACCCCATCAGTACTTCGTTGGGCCACATTTTGCCTTCAATACTGTGGCGATTCTTCTTGGCATTGACTCCATTGAATCCGAGATGTTGAAAGGTGATGCGAGGAATCTGACACCATGCCTGATGAATAACACTGTCCAGTTCTGTGAGATTTGATGGTTGTGGATCCAGCTGCCTGATGGCTCTTTTAACTTCGTCCCACAAATGCTCAGTTGGATTGAGATCTGGTGATTGTGGGAGCCACTTAAGCAAGGTAAAGTCTCCTTCATGTTCTTGAAACCACTCCTGCACAATATGAGCACCGTGGCATGGCGCATTGTCTTGTTGGAAGAAGCCATCTCCATTGGGATACGCCATCAACATGATAGGATGAACTTGATCAGCAATGATACTTAGGTATGTTGTGCTATTCAGATGTTGTTCCACACAAAATAAAGGGTCCAAATCATGCCATGAAAACATGCCCCAAACCATAACACTGTCCCCACCAGCTTGAAGGGTTGTACTCATGCATGTGGGGTGCATGTTTTCCTGCTGTTTCCGCCAAATTCTCACTCTGCCACCTGCATGATGCAACTGGAAACGGCATTCATCGGACCATATGACTTTTTTCCAATGCTCAACTGTCCAATCCTTGTGTTCCTGTGCAAATTGGAGATGTTTTATCTTGGGAACTGCAGACAGCAAAGGTGTTCAAACAGGCCTTCAGTTTCCATATCCCATATGATGCAGTGTATGGTGAACAGTGTGTTCAGAGATCATTTGAGAGGTTCCCTGATTAATATCTGCCATTTTTTGATGCACTGTTGCCCTTCTGTTGTCTTATACCAGTGGTGCCACTCTCCATTTTGCCCTAACATTGACTAGTCACTGACGGCCACAACCCGCACATTATGACCCAGATTTTCGGCTGACAGTCCAGTCTTTAAACACTTTAACAACAGCTGCTCTTGAACATTTAACAAATTCAGCTATTTTGCAGATACTTGCTCAATGGCTGAGTGCCAACAATCATCCCACATTTAAAGGCTGTAAAATCGCGTTGTTTACCCATATCTTCAGAAAAAAAATCACTTCTACTGTTGTGGTAAACAACCTGCTTCTCTATTTATAATGGTCTGGCCTTCTAGCAACTTCAGCATGAAATTTAGCTAATTTGCCTACAAACGTCAGGTGGTCATAATAATCTGGCCACTCAGTGTGTGTGTGTGTGTGTGTGTGTGTGTGTGTGTGTGTGTGTATCCTATCTAATAATAGAGAAACATGGTAATTAACCTTAACTTCGCTACCCTTCCCATTGGCTAATCAGAGAGATATGCAAGTTAACTGCCAACCAAGATGGGAGCCGGCAGCCAGGCAGCTGAAGCGAACAGGAGGCTTGCTTGCTCCAGTGATGGAGGAAGCCAAGGTTCCCCACCTGCTGCTGCCGGCCTCTGAGCTGCAGTCTAAGAAACAATGTTGCAATTATAGAAGCTAAACAATCCCCAGAAACCTGCTTTTAGCCAGCCGGCCTCAGACCTGGAGCTGAAACAGTGTTTCAGTTACAGAATCCAAACAAACCCAGATACCTGCTTTCAGCAGCCGAGGTCTCAGAGCTGGAACTGAGCCTCACAGCTAAAGCCGGCTCTCAGCTCCAGTGACAGCCATAGAAGGAAAATAAATCCCAGAATAAAATAAAAAAAAAAGGAGAGGTTGGGAGCTTCAGTCACCCGCCAGCCTGAAAACGGCCCTCAGCCCCTTACCCAGACTGGCCAGGCACCCAAGCGGGACCCCCACCCTGATCTGGGACACCCTTCATGGCAAACCAGCTGGCCTCCACCCGTGCACCAGGCCTCTATCTTATATAGTAAAAGGGTAATATGCAAATTGACCCTAACAGCAGAAAGACTGGGAATGACTGGTCACTATGACACACACTGACCACCAGGGGGGAGACGCTCAATGCAGAAGCTGCCCCCTTGTCGTCAGGGCGCTCTCACATGGGAGGAGCTCTGCTCAGCCACTAGCCAGGCTGAGCTGCCAGTACAGCAGTGGTGGTGGGAGCCTCTCCTGCCTCCTCAGCAGCTCTAAGGATGTCCGACAGCAGTTTAGGCCTGCTCCCCGCTGGCAAGTGGACATCCCCCAAGGGCTGCCAGGTTGCCAGAGTGATGTCTGATTGCCATCTTAGGCCCAATCCCCCGGGGAGCAGGCCTAAGCCAGCAGGTGGTCATTCCCTGAGGGATCCCAGACTGCGAGAGGGCACAGGCGAGGCTGAGGCCCGGTGCACGAAATTTGTACACTGGGGGAGGGGGGCGCTGTCCCTCAGTCCAGCCTGCACCCTCTCCAATCTGGAACCCCTCAGGGGATGTCCCTCTCAACTTCCGGGACTGCTAGCTCCCAACCACTCGCCTGCCTGCCTGCCTTCCTGACTGCCCCTAACCGTTTCTACCTGCCAGCCTGATCACCCCCTAACCATTCCTTGCCAGCCTAATAGACACCTAACTTCTCCCCTGCTGGCTCAGTCACCCCCAAGTGCCCTCCCCTGCTGGCCCAGTTGCCCCCAACTGCCCTCCCCTTCAGGCCCGGTCCCCCTCAGCTGCCCTCCCCTGCTGGCCTGGTCGCCCCTAATTGCCCTCCACTGCTGGCCTGGTTGCCCCTAACTGCCATCCCCTGCAGGCCTGGTCACCCCCAACTGTCCTTCCCTGCAGGCCCCGTCACCCCCAATTGCCTTTCCCTGCTGGCCCAGTCACCCCTAACTGCCCTCCCATGCAGGCCTGGTCACCCCCAACTGCCCTTCCTTGCTGGCCCAGTCACCCCTAACTGCCCTCCCATGTAGGCCTGGTCCCCCCCCAAATGCCCTCCCCTGTTGGCGATCTTGTGGCAACCATCTTTTGACCACATGGGGCGGCCATCTTGTGTGAGGGTGTGATGGTCAATTTGCACATTACTTCTTTATTATATAGGATATATATATACACACATATTTGATAATAATTCTAAAATTATTTCAGTTGGTCCAACTTTGTGAATTAACTAGGACATTTTTGAGATGAGGAAATTATCATCATGATTATTATTGTTAACTATATAATATATAGAGCCCTTTCTATAAGCACTTTCTGTGTGCCACATACAGTTTTAAGAATTTTATATGCATCAAATAATTTTTTTCTATAAGATATGTACTGTTATGATCCCCATTTTAAGGATGAGGAAACTGAAGCACAAAGGAGTTACACAACTTTCCTAAGACTGCAAAGCTTCTGTCAAGAATTAGTACTCAAACCCAACAGGCTTGACTCTAGAGCCCAATTTCTTAACCACCACGACTCAGAAATTACTAATGTAACAGTGCTACATATAACTTTATTAATGATCTGTATAATACAGAATATACAAGATAGGCAGTATGAGTTTGTTCTGCTAATATTCACATTGCTTGGTACTTCAGAAACTTGAAGACCTTTCCATAGCAGTTTCTTGTTTATTTTTAAATATTTTTTTATTGATTTTAGAGAGTAAGGGAGAAGGAGAGAGGGAAGCATCAATGATGAGAGAAAATCATTGATCAACTGCCTCCTGCATGCCCCTACTGGGGATTGAGCCCATAACCTGGGCATATGCCCTGACTGGGAATCAAACTGTGACCTCCTGATTCATAGGTCGACACTCAAACACTGAGCCACACCTGCTGGTCTAGCAGTTTATTATTTTAAATAAGCTATTTTAAAAGACTATTTCAGTCTCTGCTAGTTTCTAAGATACATTCTCAAAGAATTTTGTCCAATTTTTATGTAAAAAAAAAAACCACCCTCATTTCATGAGGAAAGTAAACTGATTAAATGATTAGCAATTCTCAAAGTATCCTTAAGAAAGGTATTCTTTGTTATTATAATATCACAAGCTTCTATACTTTATTATAGTTAATTATTTAATACCTATCTTCCTTGGCAGACTATAATTATCACATCAGTCTTATTTGTGTCTATGCCCCCAATGAGTACAATGACTGACATAAAACAGACTGTCAATAAGAATTTACAGAATAAATGAATGGGACTTGCTCTTTTATCTATTAAGTTTATTTAGTAAAAAATCCACTATAAGCAGTAACTTAATTTTTCTAGTAATACACATTTCATATAATAGTAAAATATTTTATATATTTATATCATTATTATGAATATATTCATTTTTAAGATGTGCCACAAAGTTCCTTCAAAAAATGTTGTGCTTTATATCAGCAAGAATTCCTTCCTGATAAACTTTTGTCACAGATTCTTAAAATAATGAACCTTGAAAGGCAATCCATCTTATTTTCCATATTTATAAGCTTCTTTCCTATTCTAAACTTAAAACGTTCTTTTATTTCCCACAACTATCAATAATAACTTTCATTAAAATTTTCCTTTCTCTCCCTGGCCAGTATTGCTCAGTAGTTAGAGCGTTGGCCTGCTCACTGAAGGGTCTCAGGTTGGATTACCCATCAAGGGCACGTACCTGTGTTGCAGGTTCGATCTCTGGCTCCAGTTGAGGCATGTACAGGAGGCAACCAATTGATGTATCTTTCTCACATCGATGCCTCTCTCTCCCTCTCTCTCTCTCCCCCCCTCCCTCCCTCCCACTCTCTCTAAATATCAGTGGAAAAAATATCCTTGGGTAAAGATTAACAATAAAAAAAAATTTCCTCTCTCAAACTTGCAATTTCATACAATTGGTAATCACCATTTCTTTTTATAGTAGTAGCCTCAAAGTTAAAAAGAGAAGCTATTATATTACAACATACACTAACCCAATCAGATACCACATTGTCTGTTATACGAAAAATTATATAGTTAAAAACTGATGACTATTGGTAAACCTTAGTTTGCTTAGAATTAAGGGTCATTTTTCACTCTTTTCAGTAAAGGAAATGCTACATATCAATCCGTGATGTTTATACTAGTATACTCTATGTTTCAAATACCTTTATGTAGTTAAAAACCTAATTCTCCACCTGACATCATGAACCAATAAAAGCTAATAGCACAGACCTAAAAAGAGCTGTCACAGAAACAAGGTCATGGACACTGAACTCCAACTGGGATATATAGGAAGGACATCTTTCTCCCAGACATGACAAGTGTAAATGCTTAGGTATCTGACCTTAGATCTTCAAAGCAGAACACTTAAAAGTGAGGTTGGTGACCTTCTTTTGAGTATAGCCAGAAAAAAATTTTAGAAGTCACCATAGAGATTAAATTAAAAATAATAATTTTGAGGAAAAAGTTAACAATGGAGTTAATTTGAATTTTGCCATTTGAAAAAGATTCATGTTTACTTATATTTAAATGGTTTAAATATTTTAGTAGTAAAGTTCATTTCTATTATAAAAAGCTTTTCTGATTTTAGTTTCATATTAGATTATATAGTTTGATTGTTTATTCACATGAATAATGAAAAGCTAGTCTTCAATGTGAGTGCTGACCGATAAAACAAAAATAAAAACAACTAATTTCATTTTTTTTTTCAAAATTCTGTAATGTCTCTCCCTTAAACAAGATTCTGTGTCCTACAGAAAAAGTGTAAACATTTAGGTATCCAAATGCTCTACCATTTTATTTTTTAAAATGTAATAAATATGTATGTTCTAGAATAAATTTATTTAAAAATATACATTTTACATCTCCTTTCAAAGTGATAAAAGTGGATTAAGGAAATCATACTACCATTAAAAGAAATCTGCATGGCCCAGGCCAGTGTGGCTCAATTGGTTGGCGTGTAGTCCTGTGCACCAAGTAGTTGAAGTTTACCTATGGGAGGCAACCAAACATTGTTTCTCTCTCACATCAATGTTTCTCTCTTCTTCTCTCTTCCTCTCTCTCTCAAAAAAATCTATTAAAAAATTTTAAAGTCTATATGTAACAACTCAATGATAAAAAATGAGTGATAAATAAATCCCTGTACTAGCTTGATTCTAGAATGGAATATAGTTGCAAAGAAGAGGATAGCAGTTATTTTATGGTTAACTAAAGGTCTGGTACACTAATTTGTGCACGGGTGGGGTTTGGCCAGTTCACCCCGATAGGGGTTGGGGGATCTTTGGGGGTTGGGACCAATCAGGGGGAGGGGCCGCAGGCAGTTGGCCAGCTGGGCCCACCCCCTGGTTAAACTCCCGGTCGAATTCCCGGTTAAGGGAACAATTTGCATATTAACCTTTTATTATATAGGATATCCTTTAACTAACTTAAATTCAGTTGAAAAAATCAGGGTTATCATTCATTGCCTTTAATCCTGAAATGTTAAAAAGGATCCTATAAGATTCTCTCCCATAAGTGAAATTCTCACATAAGAATGTTATTTTGACAAGGCTTTGTTATAAGAAATCTAAGAAAATAGATTAGTAGCATAAAATTTTTTATTTCTCCATGGTTAGAATTTAATCTTTCAACATGCCTTGCTCAAAGATATTAATTTAGTAGAAGTATAAACCTAACTAAAGTAAAAAAAAAAAAAAAGTGTTATCAATTCACTCTGAGAAATAAATGTGTTGGTCCTATGCTTTATTTATGCAGCAACCACATTGCTTCTATACTCATGGTAACATACCTTTCCATTGTATTGGTTCTAGTTACAATTTTACATTTGTTTGTGTAACTTTATCTACACTACAATTAACATCTACACTCTAAGTTCAAAAGCAATTAGGAAAGATCTGTTTTTAATTGCACCATATTATCCTCAGCAGCTATATGAATGAATCACAAACAGCAGACAATCTATAAAAATTTGAATTACTAGATAGATGGATTGAAGGACAGATGTTGCCAAGTAGAATACTGAGTTCTCTGTCAATGTTTGAATGCTTATAGGATAACAGATGCTATGCTACCTAGGTACTTGTCACATGTGCTATTCCTGATGTGTGTGTTATTTGGCTCTAGAAAACAGTTCAGAGTATGGTCACATTGAATTAACATCATTTAGACATCTTTGAGCAAGAAAAATTACTCAAACTCTGTCAATCTAAAAAATTATAAGTTTCACAACAGAATCACAATCTATTACTTATATTTGACCTTCATGACCCATTATCCAGTTATCACAAAGCTACTATGTCCCTGGAGACACTAGAAAAAGCTCTGATAAACAGTGATTTTGAATTTCATTCTTTAGAAGCTACTATATCCACTACTGTCTAAAGTTAACTAATAATGGAACTGATAGGACACCAAATAAAGGGATAAATAAGAACCAAATACAATGAGAACAAAAACATTAAGTTTAAGGCCACTTGAAACATATAAAAATTTAGCCGAATTTGAATTATTTTCTCTGTGCAAATGGGTAAGGCGGGAGAGAGCTGTCTGATTTTACCACCAAAATTTGATACTTTGCTATGTTATGAATACCCATTCCACTCTATTTGGGGTATATAAACATCTAATCTTAAGAATTTAATATTTTCCACAGAAGTATTGTATCAATAATAAATTCTTAAAAAGTTGATATTAAACTAAGTGATATTAATATGTGATATACTTTCTTTTCCCTATATCATTTTGTAATGGAAGTAAAAACAAAACAGAAATCAACAGACTGTTGCATGATTTATGACATTTACTTTAAGTAAGAAGTATCTATGCAACTAACAGATAAATTCAGATTGGTATAATTTTTTAAGTTAAACTTTTCTCAAGCAATATTTATAATATGCTCTTTTAAAAAATAACTACAGTAGAACTACAAAGAACTGAAGTTCTTATACTAGACATGAACTGTATAACTGATTTTTCACATTTTTATTACTATTTTATCAATATTAAGCATATAAAATATCTTATATATAAAACCATTTTTTTATACATTTTATTACAAATGTAAGTCATTGACCTATAAACTCAGACATTTGGAATTAATTACGTCCTAAATTTTCAAGTTCTAAAATCTTAATTCAAATATAATAAATCGGTATGCTTTACACACACACACACACACACACACACACACACGCACACTTTATAATTTAAGTGAAAACTCTTACCATTGATTTTCTTTTGATAGTCACTCCATTTGGTTTTCTTGATAGGGCCTTGCTATGTCAAGCAGATAGTAGACAAATCACAGAATGACATTTGGATGCTCACTTCTTCAGATAGGAGTTTTCGGCCAATTGCCAGTTGAGAATTTAGACTGAAACTAAATTACCCAAGCTTTATTAAATTGTTTCCACATCCACCAACTGATAATGTGCAATGACAACTCAAAACAAAGTGAATGATTTTGATTTACCTCTTTTCAAGCAGTAATAACATTATGTTTAAGAAGAAATGCTAGGATAAAATAAAACCAAAAACTCTCTAAAATTCGAATATCTACAGAGAACAGTTTTAAGTAATCTTTGAAGCTTTCAAAAAAAGTTGACTCTATTATTCTGTAACCAAAATTAACACATAATAAAGATGGTATTTATACAATGATGTATCTATTATCAATTACAGAGTCACAAACTTAAATTCTGTCAAATATTGACTTAAAACTAACAATAATACTTGGATACACTTTGACAGTATCACCCATATTCATAAAATATTTATTACATCATCAACTAATTACAGTAGCATATACCATTAGAGTTCAAGGTTATACTGAAGAGACATGCCCTGACTGCAAAGATCATTCTTTGTATTGAGACAAAATTTATGATTACAGACTTCTAATTATAACAGCTCAACCCCTTTTCTGCACCAATTTGGGCTCTTTTTCTCTTAATTATTATTTACTAGAAGCCCGGTGCATGAATTCATGCACAGGTGGGGTCCAATCAGCCAGCACCCAGATGGGGGCCAATCGGGGCCAAGCCAGCCAGGGAAGAGGGGCAGCGGGCGATTGGGGGTGGTGGCTGATCTGGGTCCCCATCGGGACAGCTGGCCGCTGCAGTGCATGTCATAGAGACAGGCTGTTCCAGTCGTTCCGCTATTCCAGTCACTTGGCTTTTATATATATAATCTTTGTAGTCTGTCAACTATATATGACTTTCAGCCATTATGCTTTATGATAGTTGACTTTTATTCTAGATAGTCTCTGTTTTGCTACTTTTAAAATATTTTGCATAGTAAATTTTCCCCAAAATGTTTCGATATACCTTGGAGCCTCAATATCATTTCTGCCCAGCTGTAAGTTAGTCCATTTCAATGACAATTTAAATCCTTGACAATTTAAATCTTTGGTAATATAGAAAAAAGTAAAACATGCCCTAATCTTCCTAAGTTATCAGGTTTACCACTGATTAAAAACTTCCTCACCGTAACCGGTTTGGCTCGGTGGATAGAGCATCGGCCTGTGGACTGAAAGGTCCCAGGTTCGATTCCGGTCAAGGGCATGTACCTGGGTTGTGGGCACATCTCCAGTAGGAAGTGTGCAGGAGGCAGCTGATCGATGTTTCTCTCTCATCAATGTTTCTAACTCTCTCTCTCTCTCCCTTCCTCTCTGTAAAAAATCAATAAAATATATTTTAAAAAAACACTTTCTGAATGTCAACTACAATATCTCCAATATTCAGTGCATATAGTTATGTAAGATTCAAATTAAAATGCTAAGCATAAGATGTACCCAAATTCTCATATTCTGTGTGCCTTCTCTCATACATACATAGGAGTACTTGTGTACGTGCACATAAACTTCTATCCACATGAACCTGACAGACTTTCCCATATTAATAACCTGATATCATGGTATTATATGAAAAAGAATATAAGGAAATAATCAACTTATGGTTAAATCAAGAGAAGCTGACTTCAGAACAAAGCCTAGAGCTTAACAAAACTACTATGTCTTCAAGTTAATCACACTGACCCCAATAATTTGAATGCAAAACCCTCAATATCAATAACATTTTGAAAGTATTCAGAGACTGAGAGAGTTCCCTCCTGGGTACTATGACATACAAAGGAAAAGTTAAACACTTTCCTCAAAGAGTTTATAATATAAAACTTGACATGGAGTGTGTATGTGAAAGGGAGGGGGAGGAGAACAGCTCATAAAGATATATAAATGGTTAGATTATCAAGAGAAAAACAAGTACACTGGAGCAGTTTAAATTCTTTGAATATATTTGTCACATGAGGGGCTGACCTTAAACTTTATATCAAGGATCATTTTTAGGGAGGAACCAAGATGGCAGCATAGGTACATACTTGTACTTGCTGCCTCGCACAATCACATCAAAACTTCAACTAAAAGACAAAAGGGATATCATCCAGAACCACGGGAAGGTTGGCTGAGTGAAAATTCTACAACTAGAAGAAAAGAGAAAAGCATTTTTTGAAACTGATAGGAGGTGCAGAAATGCGGAGGTACAGAGACGCAAGCGGAAACGGTTTTGCAACTGGGTGTGTTGTTGCCTTTTTCAATCAGGACGGAGATACAAGCTCCCAATTGCTCTGAACTCCAGTTCCGGGTGAGACTCTGGGGACCCAGACTTAAATGGAGAGAAAATGGACTATCTTGCATCGGGCCGGAATGCGAGGGCAGCTTTCTCTCAGAGGTGCTTGCAGCAATCATTGTTCCTGCACGGGGCTGGGGGACACAGAGACCTTGGGACCACTCCGAGGCAGAGAAGACTGACAGCCATTGCAGTTTGCTCTGCCCTGATGATTCCCTGAGACCCCGCCCCACCCAATTTACAACCCCACCCAAGCTGTGACCACAGGCTTTTGCATATGGCCTGTTCTTTTGCAATCTTAAGCCTAACAAACTGCAGCTGGGTCAAAGAGCACCAAAGCTTCCAAAAGAAGGCCTAGAGAGCAGCCTGCATTACTTCACAGCTGCGCCTCATCTGGGCACTTCCAAACCCCAAACAAAGAGGAGGAATCTGAAGATTTCTCTGTAGCTCCTGCTGGGTGGCCTCAGGCAGTGGCTGACTTTTCACCTCCTTGGAGATCCAAGAGCCAGTGTACCCAGTGGTCAGAGTGAGACCATACCAGAGTACAACCCTTCACATCCATAAGCAACACACTCAAGGGGCAAACTCAGTGAGCACCAAAGCCCCACTGAAATATGTCTTGCTCCATAAGAGTGTCTCCAGCACAGCAGTTCTCCCATTGTAGACACAGCTGGTCCTCACAGCCAAATGGCCTGGTGGTCAATTCCTCCCAGTGATACCAAAGAGCAATCAAGACTTAACTACAACAAGACTGTGCACACAGCCCACAAAGGGGTGCATCAAGTGTCCACCTTAGTTAATTAGAAAGGCTGAGCCACTGGGCCCTATAGGACACCTGGCACACAAAGCCACTCTATCACCACAGGGAAGCAGCCAAAATGTGGAGACAAAGAAACATGTCACAAACGAAAGAAATGGAGGAAAGCAAACTACTGAATATAGAGTTCAAAGCCACGGTTATAAGATTACTCAAGAATTTCTAGAAACCTTGAGAAATTTAGTGAGACCCTCAAGGATATGAAAAAGGACCAATTAGAAATTAAGTATACACTGACTGAAATAAAGAATAATATATAGAGACCCAACAGCAGACTAAAAGACCTCAAGAATCAAGTCAAAGATTTACAATATGAAGAAGCAAAAAATACCCAACCAGAAAAGCAAAAAGAAACAATAATCCAAAAATATGAAGATAGTGTAAGGAGCCTCTGGGACAACTACAAGAGTACCAACATCTTAATTATGGGGGTGCCAGAAGAAGAGAGAGAGCAAGATATTGAAAACCTATTTCAAGAAATAATGACTGAAAACTTCCCCTACTTGGTGAAAGAAATAGACTTACAAGTCCAGGAAGCATAAAGAACCCCAAACAAGAGGAATCCAAAGAGGACCACACCAAGACACATCATAATTAAAATGCCAAGGGCTAAAGACAAAGAGAGAATCTTAAAAGCAGCAAGAGAAAAACAGTTAGTTACCTACAAGGGAGTAACCATATGACTGTCAGCTGATTTCTCAACAGAAATTATGCAGGCCAGAAGGGAGTGGCAAGAAATTACTCTACCAGCAAAGCTATCATTTAGAATTGAAGGTCAGATAAAGAGCTTCACAGATAAGAAGCTAAAGAAGTTCATCACCACCAAACCAGTATTATATGAAATGCTGAAGGGCATTTTTTAAGAAGAGGAAGAAGAAAAAGGTAAAGATAAAAATTATGAACAATAAAGTGACAGCAAATATATATCTATCAACAAGTGAATCTAAAATTCAAGTGAATAAAAAATCTGATGAACAGAATAAACTGGTGAATATAATAGAATCAGGGGCATAGAAAGGGAGTTGACTAACAATTCTTGGGGGGAAGAGGGTGTGGGGGGTGAGGGAAGAGACTGGACAAAAATCGTACACCTATGGATGAGGACAGTGGGGGGGGGGTAAGGGCATGGGGTAGGCTGGGAACTGGGTGGACGGAAGCTATTGGGGGAAAAAAGAGGAACAACTGTAATAATCTGAACAATAAATATTTATTTTAAACAAGCATTTTTAATGCAGAAAATATAGCACCATTTTATTTTCATTTAGCATGATGAAACCCACAAAGCAAAAATTAATTGAATATAGAATGCAGCACTAGAAATTGTCATGTCCTCACTCTGGAAGATCAAAAGATCGAAGATAAATTCCTTAGCCAAATGAAATTATAGAGGACCATATTTTTATCACGTTTTCAGTACAAGAGAAGCAATTCTAAATTTGTTCATGTCACTCATCCTAATGATTCCAATCATCATGGCAGTCATTTAAGTTTTAACACAAAAAAATAATCCTGAAAAGTCACTATCAGATTAACAAAAATCATGAATCAAAAAGCACAGAACAATTATCTTGGTGTGAATAAGATTATCAGTAATGCACCTACACAGCAAAACTAGTTTCATATTCCAGCAAGGATGAGCAGCAAATCACTTGTGAATGTGTTTATATATAATGTTAAATATATTCTACTAACCCTATATAATAAACGGCTAATATGCAAATCGACAGAACGGCTGTTCAGAACAGCCAGTCACTATGATGCGCCCTGACCACCAGGGGGCAGATGCTCAATGCAGGAGCTGCCCCCCCTGGTGGTCAGTGTGCTACCACAGGGGGAGTGCCGCTCAGCCAGAAGCCCTGAGCCAGGTTCACGGCTGGCGAGTGCAGCAGCGGTGGCAGGAGCCTCTCCCACCTCTGCAGCAGTGCTTAGGATGTCCGACTGACGGCTTAGGCCTACATCCCTGGGAAGCAGGCCTAATCTGTCAGTTAGACATCTCCTGAGGGCTCCCAGACTGCAAGATGATGCAGGCTGGGCTTAGGGATCCCCCCCTCAAGTGCATGAATTTCATGCATTGGGCCTCTAGTCCATTTATAAGAATCTTATAATTTAGTACTATCCCTCATATTATAAGTGAAAGAACAGGTCTAGTACTAGGACATTATTTGTCCAAAGTCACACAGCAAGTCAGCAGCAAAACCAAGACGCCTTAAGAAGAAATGCTTTTTGTTGTTGTTAATCCTCACTCAAGGATATGTTTTCCATTAATTTTGAGAAAGAGTGATTGCTTTTTAAAGAGAATGGAAGGGGGAGGAAGGAGGAGGGGAAAGGAGAAAGAGAGAGAAAGAGAGAGAGAGAGAGAGAGAGAGAGAGAGAGAGAGAGAGAGAGAGAAACACTGATGTGAGAGAAACACTGATGTGAGAGAGACACATCATTGGTTGTCTTCCGCACCTGCCCTGATGTGAGCCAGGGAATGAACCTGCAACCCAGGTATGTTCCCTTGACTGAGAATCAAACCTGTGACCCTTTGGTGTGTGGGCCGACACTCTAACCATTTAGCCCACCAGCCAGGGCAAGAATAAATTCTTTTTAACTATAATCAAGGAAATAAATAGCTATATCTCCAAAAGAGATACACTTTTATTAGAAAAATTTCAACCTTTTAACCTCCATGCTAATCTCAAACATTCAGACCATCAGCCCCAGAAAAATGCAAAGAACCAACTCATAAAGTAGGAAAAGAAATGTGTGTGATTACTTTAAACCAGATACCTCCCTCTTTGTAAGTGTTCAGGCAGGCATTAAGTCTTGCACCCAGCTCTTCCAGACTAAAATGTGAGTTTGAAGATTATATAAAATTTTATCAAAACTTTCTATTAAAAATACCCTAGAATTTTTCATGGCATCACATCTATTTTTCTTTCATTTCCTAGCATCCTATTTTATACATTTTTTTCATAGGATTGTCTAGTAATTCAAGCATGCCACATGGATAGTGAAAGAAATAAAATGTTTAATCTTGACTGCTTTCAGTGATATAACTCATCCCAACCATACATAAATAGTCAGCAAGAGGAATTCAGATAATTTGTAAATAGAAAATACTTAAAAAAAAATAGTTGAAACACTGTTTAGATTTCACTGTAAGGATAAAAGATGGCCACTAACTCAATTTAGATTTCACTGTCTATTCAGTCATAACTCATAAGATGTTTCTAATAAAATGTAACATACTTTTTAGTTCTACTGGTCTCAAAAGTCAGAGAACTCATTAGCAACAGCTAAAATCACTCACCAAAACTCTTTTGAACAGGCAACGATGCTAAACAAATTAGTTCTACCCCACCACCATCACAACCATCACACATTCCCCCAAGACCCTACTGAGTAGTCTATGGGCCAAAAGGCATAAAATATTCATACCATTCATTATGAAAATAGAATAAAATATTTTATCACATAAAAACTCAAGATTTATCTTATGCTAGTAAAGCAAAAACTATATGGTTAAGGAGTTTTACTTATATTTCATTTGTTCACAAAAGTAATATCTCAATATAATATATATGTATGTACATAATACATATGTAGTAAACATTTATGTATGTGTATAAATAGATGTGTATGTATACATTAAGATAAGGGCAGTTGTCTTAAAAATCATATGAGTTTATTAGAAATTATAATAATTTAATGTCTTCTTCAATGTGCTAAGTTTGTGTGTGTGTGTGTGCTTACTTTTCACCTAGAATTGTGACTGGCTTCCTAAAAGAAATATAGGGTATATTTAGTTGTAGTTGAGGTACTCTATCTTGAATTAGCATATTGATATGCCAATATATTATATAAAAAGCAGTTTATTCATTATCATTCATTAGAAAGTATTATGAGTTTATTTTGTTATGTTTTTATTGATTTCATAAAGGAAGGGAGAGAGAGACAGGAAACATCAATGATGAGAGAGAATAACTGATCGCCTGCGTTTGTGGGGTTTTTTTAATCAACCAAAGAAATGTGCCTCACCTTTTTCATGGATTTTACCATGTTTTTAAGAAAGTTATTTTGGGAACAAGTTATCTAATTTATCTCTCTCTGCCTTAGTTTCTCCACCTGAAAATGAATATAATAGTATTTACCACATACGCTTGCTATGAACATTAGCTAAGTTAATAGTTATAAACTGCCTAGAAGAGTGCACAAGGCACATAAAAGCCTTCAAAAGTAGAATATCGCATTCATTATCATCATTACTCCCATTATTACCATCACTACCACCACCACCACCACCAAACACCTTCATAAGCACCTCAGTGAGTTTTAGTTATGATGCAGAGTCCTAGGCCACACTTCCAGAGTTTCTAATTCAACATCACACCAAAGTTTTAAATACTGTAATAAAGAGAAGGGAAGCTAAGTATGCTTGCACCAATTCAATCCCATGAATACAGTAACAAGAAGTATAACACTTTAAAACAGCAAAGGCAATGGTTTTAAATGTCCAAATAATAGATTTACTTCCTTCTCCAAAACTCACACAACCCATCCCAAACTCCAATAGTTATTTTCCAATGACCAAACTACATACTCAAGAGTAGTTAGAAACTCAGAAGGAGGCAGCCCTGGGTTTAATAAACAGTTAAAGAAAGTTACACAGTAATTCCTTCTTTGAGTAGAGAATACCAAGCAATTATATTAAAAAATTCATGTGAGTAAACCAATTATCAAATATTTGCACACTCACTATATTTGCTACATATACTCTGCTAAAGAGAAGCTCAAGACATGAAACTCTATTGGAATCTCATTGGTAAAATAACCTCTCACCATCTTCTAAGTATCACAGAAGTCTTATTTCAGCTCAAGGAGTAGTATGAGCTAGGAGCTTAGAGAATGGATTTAAATTAGAGTTGATAAGCAAGACTTTAAGAAGGAAAAGATCTTTGCTAGACATTATAGTAACTAATAACTAAGATTTTTTATAGGTAAAAAGAAACTGCATTTCAGGTCAAAGACAATAGTGTAAAAAGAAAGCAGAAACCTGGAGCACTACAGGCATTTTAGGATAGTGCTATATACTGCACAGTACATATTATGCATCCTGGAAAAGATTATTCTTCCCCTTCCCCTCACCCTTTCCTTCCCCCTTTCTCCCCATCCCTCACCTCTCTCCTCTCAAAAATCAGATCAGTTCTCAGAAAGACTGCTTTGGCAATGGCATGCATAATGTGGTATGTTATGACAGTCTGACCCTACACAGGGACAAGAATCTAAAGGATTATTTTAATCAACTGGCTGTAAGGAACAAAACAGATTTTAGATGATTTAACAGTTAAGCCTGTTTTTTTCTGGCAACTTTTTATTCTGCCCTGTTAATTCAGGATGAAGGAGATGGTAGACAATAGAAGCTGTCAAAGGTGGGTTTGAATGGGGTCTTAAAGATCTTAGAGCCGAGGAAGAGGAGTAAACCTGCAGTAGCAAAGATAGAGAACAATTGAGCAAAGACTTGGCAGTAGGGAAGTACAAACATCTTCAAGTCAATTAACTCTCTTTTGCTGGAGCCAAACAGCTCATAACTTTTTCTTTATGATACATCAAAAGACCTTAAAGGTGTTACTGAGGAAGAAAGAAAAGGCAAAAACAGTTTAAAACACGGAATGCCTCTTACTGATTATAATCTACAGTTTAACAATTATGTTCCCTGTATTTAGTAGGAAATAGAAATGTATTTTAATACAGTTTACAATACCAAATATTCACAATCTCAGCTTGTGCAATAACACAGATCAACAATAAAGCTTTGCTATATACAATACAAATAAACATGTCAAGTTCTTGTGAATAAATCTTAATAACAAACAAAGCTCATTTATTTTCTTTGGAAATGAGAATCCTTGCTTTGTTAGAGTGAACTTACCTTTAAATTTAATGTCATTATTCTTAAACACAAGACAATTTTAAATTGTATCTTTGATTCTCATTCATACCCTGCCTCCACTCCACCTCCACACCCCTCTTGCCTTTTGGAAAGTTTTTTAATAGGCAATTTTTGTAGAATTCCATTATACTATGTGTGTTAATCTTCTCAATCAAATAGTTCACATTACTGTGAGACAGCTCCTTAAAAGCAGAGGCTATGCTGTTTTGTTTTTTTCCCTCAGGTATCATCAAAACCTAATAGCACTATATGTGTACTTGGTATACTTATTAAATAAAAGATATTCTATCATCTGACCTGCAAATGGTTAACAAAAAGTTAAGAACAATTATAAAATTTCATAACAAGAAATACATGGCTTACTTGTGCACCTATGCAGTATTGTTTCAGGTTACTCAAGCTCACTGCAATAGGGAGCATAACTGATATGGCACTAGTAAATGCAAAATGGGATAGGGAACTCTAGGTTTTTTAAGATTGTATACATGGGTATAGAAGTTAACATTTACCTTTGCAATAAAAAGTAGCACTTACTAGCTTATAAACTCCTTAGAGAAATTACTAAAATATTTCAACACAATTTAGTCTTACTGGCTGAAAAAGGATGTTTTTCCCATTTTATTAAAAATATTTTTCTTGAGGAGAAACTAAGATGGCGGCATAGGTAAACACCGAAATTGCTGCCTCCCACAACAACTTCAAAAATACAACAAAAAGACAAAACGGACATCATCCAGAACTACAAGAAGGCTGGCTGAGTGGAAATTCTACAACTAGAAGGAAAGAGAAAAGCACACTGAGAGCCAGAGGAGCTGCGGAAGTAAAGTGCAGAGGTACGGAGGCGCACATGGAAAGGGCTGGCAACTGAGGACACAGTTGTCTTTTTCAATATGGAAGGAATCTCAAGCTTCCAACTGCTCTGAACTCCAGTTCTGGGTGAGTCTCTGGGGACCCAGACTCATACAAGGAGAAACTGTACTGTCTGGCATCAGTTGGAACTCGAGGGCGGCTTTCTCTCAGAGGTGCTTGCAGCAATTAAATTACCGGGACACTGAGACGCGTGGCCCCTTAGGGAAGGGCTGAGGACCAGCCATAGCTGCTTGCTCCGCCCTTTGATTCCCTGAGACCCCGCCCCACCCAGACTGCAGCAGATGCTTTTGCATATGAATGCCCTGGCCCTTTGCAACCTGAAAATTACCTAACAAAAGGTAGCTGGGCCAGACAGACCCAGAACTTACAAGAGAAGGCCCAAGGCCCCACAGCAGCTTGCATTGCTTCACAGCTGGGCCTCATCAGGGCACCTCCAAACTCCAAAAAAGGAAGGGGAATCTGCAGCTCTCTTCGTAGCTCCTGCTGTGTAACCTCAGGCAGAGGCTAAATTAGCACCTCCTTAGATCCAAGAGCCAGTGTACCCGGTGGTCAGAGGGGGACCATCCAGATTACAACTCCTCAGATCCATAAGGGACACACTCAGGGAGCAGACTCAGTGAGTAGCAAAGCCCCACTGAAGCAAGTCTTGCCCCAGAAGGGTGTCTTCAGCACAGAAGTTCTCCCACTGCAGACACAGCTGATTCTCACTGCCAATTGGCCTGGAGGTCAATTACTCCCAGTGATCCTACAACAATCAAGGCATAACTACAACAATACTGTGCACAAAGCCCACAAGGGGGTACACCAAGAGAGTCCACCTCGGGTAACTGGGGAGGCTGAGCCACTGGGCCCTACAGGACACCTAGCACACAAAACCACTCTACCAACACAGGGAAGCATAAAAAATGCGGAGACAAAGAAACAGGTCACAAATGACAGAAATGGAGGAAAGAAAACAACTGGATATAGAGTTCAAGGCCACGTTTATAAGGTTTTTCAAGAATTTTATGGAAACAGCCGATAAATTTAGTGAGACCCTGGAGGATATGAAAAAAGACCAACTAGAAATTAAGCACACACTGACTGAAATAAAGAATAATATATAGAGATCCAACAGCAGACAAGAGGATCCCAAGAATCAAGTCAACGATTTGAAATACGAAGAAACAAAAAATACCCAACCGAAAAAGAAAAAAGAAAAGAGATTCCAAAAATATGAAGATAGTGTAAGGAGCCTCTGGGACAACTTCAAGGGTACCAACATCAGAATTATAGGGGTACCAGAAGAAGAGAGAGGGCAAGATATTGAAAACCTATTTGAAGAAATAATGACAGAAAACTTCCCCTACCTGGTGAAAGAAATAGACTTCCAAGTCCAGGAAGCGCAGAGAACCCCAAACAAAAGGAACCCAAAGAGGACCACACCAAGACACATCATAATTAAAATGCCAAGAGCAAAAGACAAAGAGAGAATCTTAAAAGCAGCAAGAGAAAAACAATCAGTTACCTACAAGGGAGTACCCATATGACTGTCAGCTGATTTACCAACAGAAACCATGCAAGCCAGAAGAGAGTGGCAAGAAATATTCAAAGTGATGAATGCCAAGAACCTACAACCAAGATTACTTTATCCAGCAAAGCTATCATTCAGAATTGAAGGTCAGATAAAGAGCTTCACAGATAAGAAAAAGCTAAAGGAGTTCATCACCACCAAACCAGCATTATATGAAATGCTGAAAGGTATTCTGTAAGAAGAGGAAGAAGAAAAAGGGACTCTTACCATTTGCCACAGCATGGATGGAACTGGAGAGCGGATAAATACCACATGATCTCACTCATTTGTGGAATATAATGAACAACATAAACTGATGAACAAGGACTGATCCAGAGACGGAGAGGCATTGATTGGACTGTCGGGCCTTGGAGGGAAGGTAGGGGAGGGTGGGGGTAAGGGGGAAAGATCAACCAAAGGACTTATATGCAAGCATATAGGCCTAACCAATGGACACGGACAACGGGGGGGGGGGGGGCATGAGCGGGGGGGGGGGGGTAGAGGGTAACGTGGGGATAAGGACACATACGTAATATCTTAATCAATAAAAAATATATTAAAAAAGTATTTTTCTTGCTTCTGAATTTGAATTTTTTCAGGCTTTAAAAATATTCCACCACATTTCATTCATATGATCCAATTAATCAACATCTTGTCATATACCATCTATTTCTGAATAAAGTGATCTTCAAAAAACTATGTATTTTAGAGATAATTGACTGATTAATCCTTATGGTATTATGTTAAAATAGGCAAATGTCATTTCCAAATTAAGTGGGTCACTTACCTTAAAACATAAGGAAAGGAAACTACATGTTAAAATACCTCAATTTAAGATGCATTATTTTTAATCCTCACTCACAACCCTGGGAGATAGGTACTACATACCCATTTTATTGTTGTGAACTTGCCTAAGATTTCCAAGTTATTGAATGACCCAGCTATAATCCCCATCACTGTTTGTCTAGCTCCAAAAAATTAAACTTATCTTTCTTACAATATAACTATCTGGAACACTGTCAAGTACCATGCTATCTATCTATCTATCTATTTATTTATTTATTTAAGGCTAGGGCATAAGGGGGCGGAGTCCTGGGGCAAACAGTAGGAACTAAGTAAACATCATAAAGTCCCAGTACTTTCCTCATTGATACTCTTCAAGCCTATAAGAAACTTCTTCCTCTTACTTTACTCAGATACCCTTGTTTGTATGCTAGCAACCATATGACTTAAAATCAAGCTGTGAAAAGTAGAATCACTATTTACAAAATCTCAAAGCAAAAATAGCTACTGAACAAATGGCTCTATGACATACTTCAGTAGCCCCTGAAGACACTGCATTAACAAATATTCATCAATAATCCAAGATCATTAAAATATATAGAGCTTTCTAAGATATTTTAAAGCAAGAATGGTTGAGATGAAATGTTTTAGCAATCAAGAAGATAAATGCTGTTCATCTGGAAAATGTACTAATTAAATGTCCAATAATTCTAAATGAATACATATTAATTTCATTCAAGAAGTATACATGCTATCATTTTATGCTTGCAAAAAAGGTACAGCTGTATGAAATCAAGTCATCTAAATTTAGCAAAAATATTAAAAATTCCAAAAGGTATAAAGTTGTTGTTTTTTTTTTAAACATACTCTATTGATTTTCCACAGAGAAGATGGGAGAGGGATAGAAAGTCAGAAACATCGATGAGAGAGATCGATCAGCTGCCTCCTGCACGCCCCTCAGTGGGGACGCGCCCGCAACCAAGGCACATGCCCCTGACCGGAATCGAACCCGGGACCCCCGAGTCCGCAGGCCGACGCTCCATCCACTGAGCCAAACCAGCTTGGCAAGTTCTTAATTTTAAGAAAAGGAATATTGTATTAACACAAGCTGCCAGTAAACTACCCCCTTAAAACACCCCCTTAAAAAAGTATTTCAAAATAGAATTTTACATTCTATAGTACTTCAAAAGTAAAGGTAAAAATTTTGATGTTTCAATTTACTCCTCTCTTCTTTCCCTCTCCTTCTCCTAATCTCAATATCATAACATTTAGGACTTCTCATTTTACTTGAAGAAAAATGCTATAGCATCTAGTATGATAAGATAGAACAGGTTTACATTTTAAAATTTTGCAGTGTATTTAGGAATTTTGAGGCCCTCAATAACAAATTACATACAGGTTGAGTCTTTAAGAAATGTTGCAGTTTCTACCCCAAAACACAATTTCTCTAGCATTTTAAATAAGGTTTCACACAATAATTAGCACTGCAGTGTGTAATTTAACATGTGTGACCCTTTGTATAGCAACAATTCTAAAACATAGCAGCCAAGAGCACAATTATTTATTTGCTCTGTTACCTTGCTTGATTCAGGAGAAAGAAAAATAAAAGACACAATAAGACCAGTTATATACAAAGAACTAATAGAGTACTTTGCAAAACTAAGTAAACAAAGTTTAGATGAAATAGAACCAAAAAATGAACATTAGAGCATGGTAGAATGAAAACTAGGCTGGCAACTGAGAAGGATAAACCATTTTGGCCTACATTTGTTTGTAATGACTGTGTGACCCAGATACTAAAATATTCGGCTAATATTTAGAAATCTGAAAACTGTAAAAATGAAACACACAGCCAGCTGGTTAAATATTTTAGTTAAAACAATAGGTACTTAAAATATGTAATTAGGGAGATTATATTTGCCAATGATACATCCAATAAGGAATTAAGTGCCAAAATATATAAAGAACTTACACAATTCAACACCAGGAAGAGAAACAATCCAACTAAACAATGGGCGAAGGACCTGAATAGACACTTCTCCAAAGAGGAGATGTTTACAGATGGCCAATAGACATGAAAAATTCTCAACATCACTAATCATCCAGGAGATGCAAGTTAAAACCCCAATGAGGTATCACCTCACACCTACCAGAATGGCTATGATCAATAAATCAAAAAACAGTAAGTGCTAGCCCGGATGTGGAGAAAAGGGAGCCCTTGTGCACTGTTAGTGGGAATGCAGACTGCGGCAGCCACTATGAAAAACAGTATGGAGTTACCTCAAAAAATTAAAAATAAAACTGCCTTTTGACCCAGCAATCACACTCCTGGGAATATATCCTAAGAATCCTGAAACACTAATTTGAAAGAATATATACATTCCTATGTTCATTATAGCGTTATTTACAACAGCCAAGGTCTGAAAACAGCCCAAATGCCCATCACTAGATGAGTGGATAAAAAATTCTGTGGCTGCCTTGGCCAGTGTTGTTCAGTGGTTGAGCATCAACCCATGAACCAAGAGGTCAACAGTTCAATGACAGGTCAGGGCACATGCGAAGGCTGGGGGCTTCCCAGTAGGGGTATGCAGGAAGAGACAGCTAATTGATGTTTCTATTTATCTCTCTCCCTTCCTCTCTAAAATAAAAATAAAAAGTAAAAAACATTTTTTTAAAAGCTATGGTACATTTACACAATGGAATACTACTCTGCTGTTAAAAAAAAAAAAAGAAATCTTACCTTTGGGGACAGCATGGATAGACTTGGAGATTATTATGCTAAGTGAAATAAGCCAGTCAGAGAAAGACAAATTCCATATCATCTCACTTATTATGTGGAATCCAATGAACAAAATAGAAACAGAAGCATGGATACATGGAACAGACTGACAGCTGTCAGAGGGAAAGTAGGTTGGGGGGCTGGATAAAAGAAGGTGAAGGGATTAAGCAAAAACAACCAACACATAGACACTGATATTACTGTGGTAACAGCCAGAGGGAAAAGGGGGTGAAGAGGTATGTTGAGATGGGCAAAGAGGGGAAATGAGGACAAAAGAGACTTTGCTTGGGGCAATGGGCACAGGATGCAGTGTGCAGATATTTTATTTAGTTGTACACTTGAAACTTGCACTCCAAAAAATTCAATAATCCTATATAATAAAAGTCTAATATGCTACATGTCCGGTCCTTCGGTTGTCTGTTCAACCAATCAAAGCGTAATATGCTAATGAATACTAAGGCTGCTCAACCACTCGATATGATGTGCACAGTCTACCAGGGGGCAGACACTCTGACTGGTAGGTTAGCTTGCTGCTGGGATCCAGCCAATCAGGACTGAGCGAGAAGGGCCAGACATGCCCTGAGGCCCTCCTTCAGTCCCTCCCCAGCTGGCTAACCTCCTGTGTCCCTCCCCGGCCCCGATCCTGCACCGGTGGGGTCCCTCAGCCTGGCCTGCACCCTCTCACAATCTGGGGCCCTTTGGGGGATGTCAGAGAGCCAGTTTCGGCCAGATCCCGCAGGCCAGGCCTAGGGACCCCACTGGTGCATGAATTTGTGCACCAGGCCTCTAGTCAATATGTAATTAGCATTTTCTATACAAAGATTTTTTAAACTTTAAAAATAAGTATTTATTTTTGCTTTGTAAATAACCCCATAAATTGTACTTAATCTTTATAACCAGATATTAAGGATGACACTACTATAGAGATTAGGGTACACAAATTCTTTGGAGAGGAGGAAAAGAATATATATTATTTTTAAGTAAGGCTTATTTAAGGAACTGCATTTTCCTAAACAAACTCTATTCTATTTATGGCCCACATAGTTTATTCTACAGATAGGGGCCTACTAAGTGACAAGAGAATTTTTGGACAAAAATATCTTCAATTCAGAAGCTATAAAAGTTTTGCTAATGAGTGTGCTAAAACACAGGAAACCAAGAGTAGATTCAGCAAGGACTCACTTTATACTTTCTGGGATTGAGAAATGAAAGTGGCATTTCGTTCAAGTAAAAATGTCAGGTAATATGTACTCTTCATAAATCTGCAATGTACAATGTTTAGTGCCTACCCAAAGCTTCCTCTTTGATAATTATCCATGATTTGATTTCCATCCAAATCTCTCCCAAAATTCAATGTGCCTTAGGGGAAGCTGACTGACCCTGAGGTACAAAGGTAGACCACAATTACTCTAATCTATTATGATAAACCCATTCATCCTTGCCAATGATTAGTTTAGGAATTTTAGAATTAGGCAAATTTAAGCCACTAAGAAGCAAACTAGGGGTGGGGTGAAAGGGAACTGCTTAAGGGAAAAAAATAAAGCTATCCTAAAATAAAGCTATATAAAAAGCCAGGGGCCGTCACGACCAAAACAACCAGATGGACAACTGAACTGCATGGGGTGACCAGGCTGGCAGGCGGGTAGTGAGGGACAGCCAAACGACTGAACAGTAGGCTGCATGGGGCAACCACCAGACCAGCGGGGAGGGGGGGGAGGTGAGGGGGGGAGGGGCAGTGAGGGATGACCAAACGAATGAACAGCAGGCTGTGTGGGGTGACCAGACCAGCAGGGGGGGGCAGTTAGGGGCAACCAGGCCAGCAGGGGGGCAGTTAGGGGCAACCAGGCTGGCAGGGGGGGCAGATGGGGGTGACCAGGCTGGGAGGGGGGGCAGTTAGGGGCAACCAGGCTGGCAGGGGGGGCAGATAGGGGCAACCAGGCTGGAAGGGGGGAAGTTAGGGGTGACCAGGCCGGCAGAGGGGGGCAGTTAGGGGAAATCAGGCTGGCAGCGGAGGGCAGTTAGGGACAACCAGAACGTGCTCAACTAACTTTCTGGTACTTTCTTATATGAGCCAAATAATACTTTTAAAATTTAAATTACTCTAATTTGAAAACTAATTTGTTATTAGGAAATTAATAAGTCCCAAGCTCTATTTATATACCTTTAGAAAATTATAAACTTGATTTTATCTATTCTTGGCTTTTAAAAAAAAAGTGCTATATTACTTTTTTGTATTTTCTTAATTGCCTATCATGATTGTGTATTATATGTATTATTGGGGATGGGAGTGTTTAAAATATCAGAGTACACCAAACAATGTGATCGCTTCTCAATCATTTATATGAGTTAAATTATGCTTTTAAAACAGTAAGGCTTTCATGGGTCCATAATATATTCAGATTGCTATGTTCTTACAGTCTGATTTCTCTGTGATATCAACTACCTCTTATTTCCGCTATACTTTATTCCTGTTAAAGAGAGACCACTAAACTCTCATCTATATAGTTAATTTACATTTACTTTCTAATCCTACATACTCCCATCCCACTCTAAGTTCCCAATTACGCACATTCAGATAGTTGAAGGTTCTAGAAAGATACTGTGAAGCATATAAAAATTATTCTAGAAACAATGAATTTCTCTTTGAACTCAGTTTAAACTAAAAATACAACCTGGATAGTTTTGTACTTCTTATTTTAAAAATCTTTTTTTCTCTTTTCTTTCCTCCTTTCCTTCCTTCTTTTGACATTTTATCTTGCTTAGAAATAATTTTGACCTTTTACCTTTATAAAGTAACTAGGGGCTCAGTGCACAAATTCGTGCACCTTGAAAGGAACTGTGGGCTGCAAGGCTGCAAGGCTACAGTGGGCACAGGAGTGGGTCTTGGCCCATCCTCCATGCCCCCACCTGGCCCCTCCCATCACACCTCAGTCCCCTGTCTACAGGCAGCCCTGCTCCCACCCCCACCGCTCCCACACGCTGATGGTAAACAGAATGTTAGCAGTCTCCCTCCTCAGAAGACATGCATAAACTCTCTAGAATCCCAGTCTTCATATTACTTCCCTAAATGGTCTAAATCTTCACAGTCAAGCCCTTAGAGCTATTTGACTATGCTACCCCTTATAAAACAGACTAATAATGCTGTCTGTTGGTTAAGTAAATAAAGTAGTTCATAAGGCATTTAAGAAAGTATGCTTCTAAAACTCTTTCCTCCTGAACCTTCTAATTTAACAAGAAATCTATTTCTAAAACCAAAGATCCAGCAATAGATTCTTATCACAATAAAGGAAAATGTTTATGTTTTAAAATTAAGGTTTTTGAGGCAACAGTTGTTAACAAAACCATACAGGTTTCAAGTGTACAACTTAACAAAACATCTGCATACTGCATTGTGCAGCGATCAGCCAAAGTCAAGTCTCTTTCAGTCCCCATTTATCCCCATTGCCCTCTTTTACCTCCCCTTTCCCTCTGCCTATCACCATACTCATGTGAGTGTGTGTGTGTGTTGTTTGTTTCTTTAATCCCTTCACCTGTTTTTCACACAGCTCCCCAACCCCCCTCCCCTCTGACAGCTGACAGTGTTCTATGTATCTATGCTTTTGCTTCTATTTTATTTGTTATTTTGTTCATTAGATTCCACATGAAAGTGAAATCATATGATATCTGTCTTTCTCTCACTGGCTTATTTCACTTAGCATAATATTCTCCAGATCCATCCATGCTGTTACAAAAGATAAGATTTCCTTCTTTTTTTATGGGGGAAAAAGTTTCTTAACAGAATGCTATTTGAAACCAAATGGGTTACACTACTCATCTAAGTTTTTACCAATCAACTAAGAACAGGAAAGTCCTAAATATTCAGTCAGCTTTCAAATCTGTACTAATAAATGATTTGGCTCAGTAGTTAGAGCATAAGCCTGCTTGACTGAAGGGTCTCGGGTTAGATTCCCAGTCAAGAGCAAATACCTGGGTTGCAGGTTCCATCCCAGGCCGGGCTGGGGACCATGTGGGAAGTAACTGATCGATGTCTCTCTCACATCAATGTTTCTATTTCTGTCTCCCCCCATCCCTTCCACTCTCTCTCTCTCTCAAAAAAAAAATCAGTAGAAAATATAAGCGCAGGTGAGGATTAAAAAAAATAGTGATACAAACAAAATGCACTATATCTGTACAAATCATGTATGTACAAATTTACTTAAAAGCTTTACCGTGTAAATAAAGATGCCACATTCTCTTTTGAAATTAAGTTCTCCCTATACCATTTAATGGAATCTATCACATAAAAGAAATTTGCTCAATTCACAAATTATATTTTAAGGAATAATACTTTCTAAATTATATTCTATAATATAGTTATTTCCTAACATTAAGCAAAAGTTACTGAAAGAATTGAGATGAAAGTGCAATCAAATTTTACAGATGGAACAGTAACAATATTACTTATACATTCCTGTCAAATCCTTAGGTTTTGTCTACTTCCAAAATTTCAAATCTAGACCCTTCCTCCAACTCCACCACTGTATCCATAATCATCAACCTTTTCTACAGAAACAGCTTCTAACTACAGGCTTCTACATTCAGTGCAGTAAGATTCATGTTTTTCAAATGAAAATTTAACTATGTTACACTTTTGCTTACAACTTTTCCACAGCTTCCCAATATCCTTTAGGATAAAGTCTAAAATCCTGAGTAAGATCACAATCAGTTCCTAATTCCTCTCCACCTTTATTTCTTCTTTTCATGGCTCAGCCACATTGGAGTCCTTTCAGTTCTTCCTTTTGCTTTTGCAGATGCTATTTCTGCTACCTGCAATGCTCTGACTCATGCTGATTCTTTCTATCTCAGCCTAAAAGTTATTTCTCTTATCCTTCCCTGATTTCACCATCAAAACTGACTACCATTCCAGGCCCGGTTAGGTTAGGTTTGCTTCTTATATACTCGCATATTGCCTTATAATTTCTACCTTAACATTCATCTTAGTTTAATTATTCATTTAGTTTAGTCTTTTGCAAAAATTGTTGGTTACATGAGGACACAGACTTTACCTATCTTGCTTACTGTCTTATATACTAATTAACATAATACCTGACATAAATAGCACTTATAAGCATATGTTGAATAAATAAATCTCATTAAATTGAAATTAATCCATTACTAACTTATTGTTGAAAGAGTAGCATAGTACAGTCATATATCTGGAAGTTTAGAAGACCTGGTTTATAATTCTAGACCTACCACTTACTGTGTGACCCTATGTATCAGACACTCAGATTCTTTACCTTAATTGAAACACTATACAATGCCTACTCTGTCTTGTTTACACAGTTGTTAGGAGGGGAATAAAAAATAATTCATTTTATCAACTTTAAAATGCATATTTTTTCACTTTAACATTTTTTTAAAATTAAGAGGAATCTTATTGTAGGTATCAAAAGAACTCTGCCAGTCATTTATATAGGTTATACCTTGTCACTGCCTATCCATGTATAAACTTAGACATAACTAAGAATTTATTTTTTGCCTTGACCAGTGTGACTCAGTTGGCTGGGCATCGTTCCATGCACTGAAAGTTGCTGGTTTGAATCCCAATAAAGGCACATGCCCGGGTTTCAGGCTCAGTCCCTGGTAGGGGTCAAGCAGAAAGCGGCTGAACAATGTTCCACTCTCACAGAGATGTTTTTTTCTCTCTTCTTCTCTTTCTAAAAATAAATTTAAAATATAAAAAAAGAATATGTCTTTCATCTGTCACCTGTTATCCATACTGCCAGAACCATATACAATTCAGTTTGAATTTAACGTTAAATTCCTAATTATTTCTTGAAATGCCTTTATAAAGACTATAATGCAGCACTGAAATAAAAAGTTATGTATACAGAATTGCCTGTGACACGTGATTCATTTATGTTTAAAAGGTTTACCAAGTGATAACTCTGAGCAGTTACCAAATACCTGCCTGTTGAATTCTTCTGTTTAACTTTCAAGAGTAGTTAACTTCCCCCAGCCAGTGTTGCTCAGTGGCTGAGCATCAACCTATGAACCACAAGGTCACACTTCCATTCTTAGTCAGGGCACATGCCCAGGTTTCAGGCTCAGTCCCCAGTAGGAGGTGTGCAGAAGGCAGCCGAACAATGATTCTCATCATTTATGTTTCTATCTCTCTCTCCCTCTTACTTCCTCTCTGAAATCAATGAAAACTTATTTTTTAAAAAGAGTAGTTAACTTCTAATAATATATAACATAATTAGTAAAAACAAAAACCTCTAAGTTTAATAAATTAATTAGAAAATAGAAACCAAACCAAAGTAATTCAAGGATGGGCCTCAGAATTATGCTATCAATCCTAGAAGTGCCAGAGGTCAACAGCAACATGTGGCTGTAAAAACCTATAACTAAAAGTTATTCAGAATAATACTTAGGTAGAATAGATAAAATGTTCCTCCCTTCCCCAAGAAAAGTATTTGTTTTTCCCCAAGAGAGAAAAGTTATTAAATCAAAGGTGTATCTAACAACTGATGATCTCTTAGAATAAAATAAGTATAGTAATATGCATGAACATGTTCTGAAATTAAGAGCTATACAAAAAGGTAATTTTAAAAGTTCCTATTGTGTCTTGTATACAAAAAACAAAAGTGCTTTACATAAAACATAAAAGCTACTCCTAGCCCTGGCCCAGTGCATGGGCCGTCCTAGTTACTCCTAGGACGGCCCACGCACTTAAGGGTCACAGGTTTGATTCCCAGTCAAGGGCATGTGGCACATACCTGGGCTCGATCCCCACCCAGGTAGGGGCATGGACAAAAGGCAATCAATTGATGTGTCTCTTTCACATAGATGTTTCTCTCTTCTTCTCTCCTCCCCTCCCCTCCTCCCATCCCTTCCCCTCCCCTCCCTCCTCCTCCTCCTCCTCCTCCTCCTCCTCCTCCTCCTCCTCCTCCTCCTCCTCCTCCTCTTCTTCTTCTTCTTCTTCTTATTCTTCTTCTTTCTCTCTCTCTCTCTCTCTCTCTCTCTCTCTCTCTCTCTCTCTCCCCCTCCCCTGGCCTTCTACTCTCTCTAAAAATCAATAGAAAAATATCCTGGAGTGAAGACAAACAGGAAAAGAAAAAGTTACTCCCAAAAATAACTTATAATGTCAAAGCCCCAAAATAAGAAGATAGAACTGGAGGCCGGGAAGGGTAGGAGGGCAGGAGGGGGGTGGGTAAGAGATCAACCAAAGGACTTGTATGCATGCATATAAGCATAACCAATGGACATAAGACACTGGGGGGTAGGGGAGGCCAGGGGATTGTCAAGGGCGGGGGGGGGGGAAGGAGACATATATAATACTCTTTGTAATACTTTAAGCAATAAAAAAATAAAATAAATAAATAAATAAATAAATAAATAAATAAATAAATAGAAAGAACTGGATCCTAATGTCATTCATTTTTCCTAGAGGAAATAAAACATTTCCCCTAACTTTCAATAGACAGAATTGACAAAATAAACTAAATCCACTTATTTTCTCTATTCTCACTTTCTATAACACTGTTACATGTTCAATTCTTTAAAATATTCTCCTGGGAAACCTATTCTAATATCAAACCACTATTACTATTGTTCAAAAGTTCTTCCTTGTATCTACCTCCATTGTTTCAATTATCTGTTAATTTAATGTAATATTTTGTTTTTGTCTTTTCAGATGTTTTTTATTTTTACTTAATTTAATGGGGTGACATCTATAATAATAAAAGCATAATATGCAAATCGACTGAATGGCCAAGCAGAATGGACCATTGGGATAACCAAGCTATGACACGCACTGGTGCCAGGCCAGCCAAGGCAGGTGCGATGCGATTGGTCGGGGGGCCCTGCCATCGCCCTATGATTGCCCCAAGGAGGGAGGCCCAGGCCACTCTCTGTGGGGTGATCGATCAAGGAGCTCTGTGGAACTGGGGAACCAGAGGCATGTGGTGGCAGATGCGGGCAGCGCCAGGCCAAGGTGGGTGCGGGTGGGGCAAGGGCAGGGCTGGGAAGCTGGGGCCATGAAGCTGGCAGCTAGGGCTGGGAAGCCAGCAGCTGGGGGAAGGAAGGCCTACCCTTGCATGAATTGTGTGCATCGGGCCTCTAGTTGGTTAATAAAATCATATAAGTTTCAAGTGTACAATTCTATAATACATTATCTGTATATTGTATTGTGTGCCACCATCCCTGCCTGTTTTGACCAATAAAATGGGCAGAAGTGTCTCTGGTTAACTCCAGAATCTGGGCCTTATAAGAGCTGCAACTTCTGCTTTGCATTTCTTCTTGGAATCTAGCTATCATACTGTGAGAAAGCCCTATTAACTTCACAAAGAAACAAAGGTAAGGAGAAACAATGATCCAGGGGTCAGGCAAAGCTGTGCTCACAGCTGGCAGCCTGCATTCATTTCCAGTCACATGATTAAGGCCATTTGGACTGCCCTGACATCCTAGCACCTGAAGAAGACCACTTTATGCAGAAGACTCACCAAGTCAATCCTCAGAATTATGAGAATAAACTATTATTGTTTTAACCCACTAAGCCTTAAAATGGTTTGTAATGCAGCAACTGGTAAGTGAAATACTCACTGTCCTCCTTAGAAATGTGTCTCAACACTACCAGTGTCAGCACCTAAATAGTTAGTAAAAACCAAAAATATTTGGTTTCTGTGACTACTGAAATAAAAATGTGAATGACTGTAAAGCCTGTTTTAATAATTACTAAGGATTACACTTAAGTTTAGATTAAAAACAACAACAACATGGGTCAGCACTTAAAATTAAAATGTGCCACAAAATCATAATGACTATATGTATGGATAAAGTTGTACTGACTGAATCATAAGTTGTTGTTTTTAAAGTTCCATTTATTTACTTTTACTTTATATATTATTTTGTATTGGTTTCAGGTGTACAGCTTAATGGTTAGACAATCATATAATTCCATTAGGTCTTACAAGAAAATAAAAAGGCATCACTTAAAGAAAGGTAACAGAAGAATTTGGTTATCAAGATAGAGCATCTAGATCAAATTTATTAGTCTATGTATTATGGATTATTGTCATATGAAGAATAGCATAAAATAAAATATACAACACTGAATTATACTAAACATAACATTTTATCTTATTTAGAAACTTCTTGGTGAAGTGTAAGTACAATGGAGAAGCAGAAAGTGTCAATTCATAAAGATTTCCAGTTAACAAAAGTCTAAGATCTTACGTTTTACTTTAAATTTCTGTTACATAAATACGAAGCATTTTTATACCATGAAATGTGATGAATACATACATATTTCAAGGAATATTTTAGGTAATTTCTTAAGGATATCAGATACTAATTTATTACAAAAAATAAGGATGTGACTAATTTATGAAAGATAACCATATCTCCAGTGGTATCATGGTTAGAAACTACTGGGCTAGAGACAATTGCTTTGATCCAGTAAAACAGTTAGTCTATTATGACTTAAATAACATACAGAAAATGATCTGGCATAATTCCTACTTTGGGGTTATAGTAAAAGGTAGAAAATATGAAATTCCACATATTTAATATAATTTTCATACTTCTTAGAAAGTTCTAAAATACCATTTAAAGAATAAAAAAATTCTCATGTTTTACCAAACTAGCCCTAACAATATCATTTAATCTAGTAAAAAGCTTTCTGAAAAACTAGATAAAATTCAATTATTTACTCAATTTTAAAACTCAGTTTTGCTTTGAGTGAGACACTATGAAAGACACTAGATCCAAAATAATTTTTTAAAATGTATTTTCCTTAAAGAAATCCCCAAAGCAACTTTACCATAAGGGTAGGGCCTAACAATTTATAACAACTATCTACCTTTTCAATTGCTACTGAAGAATACATATTGAAGGCAGAGTTTTTATTTTGTTAAGTGACCCCAGATGTTTAGCTAACACTGAGGCTGCAACTATGCCCAAGCCCTTGCACATTCACACAAAGTTACTATTTGGCTGGAAAGAATCCTTTTAAAAGACAGAGAGTGAATATAATGGGGAAGAAAGGAGCTAAGGGAGAAAGAAAAAGCTGCTTTTGTGCCATATGAATTATTTATTCAGTTAAGCAATGAACTCACTATTATTTCTAACTCTAACAATCTATCAGGGAACTCTAAATAGTAAACTTGAAAACTAATAAAGTTTTAAAACTATCACTATTCAGCAAACTTTTTTTTTTCTATTTGAAAACATTTTAACACCATAAATTATATTTACACAATAATTTACATTTATAATTGATAAATTTTATAATGAGATCAAAAGTCTCAATTTTTGAAACAAACAAAAAATACCAGCTTGTAACTTTCCTCACAGAATACTAAGAAAAACAAACTATTTTTTAAATATATCTTTTAATTTCAGAGAGGAAGGAAGAGGGAGAGAGAGATAAAAAATATCATGATGAGAAAGAATCACTGATTAGCTGCCTCCTGCATGCTCCCCACTGGGGATGAAGCCCGCAATCTGGGCATGTGCCCTTGACCAGAATTGAACCTGGGACCCTTTAGTCCACAGGTCAACACTCAATCCACTGAGCCAAACTGGCTAGGGCAAGAAACTATTTTTTATTATTCTTAATTTAGAAGGCGATTTTCAAACATGCTAATTTATCAATCTTTTTATTATTAGTATTATTTGTACCTGTTTAATATTTCAATACCTTAAACTGGTTCAACAAAATCTCTCTCCACTGGCAACAGTACCATTGAGGTTTTTTTGTTTTGTTTTTTATTTTTACAGAAGTCTCTGGACTAGATGAAGGCTAGAGTCAGATTTCTCTCACAGCCATTAAAGCTGTCTAGTTGCATAAATTATTAATAGAGATTAAGTCTTCTTTGAATAAAGGCAGATAAGGTCCTTGATTCTTGGAAAGAGAAATAACTATCTTCATCTACGCCCAGGTCACCTTTTCCTACATATTTGAGACGATACAAAATTTTTGTCTCCTTTCTCATCACAAAATAATTTACATTAAAATATTTTGCCTTTTGTTTAAATGTCTGAATCTTAAACTTTTTTTGGCTTTGAGTCATCATTTTGTAACCCACACAAAACACAACTTCTTTGGAAGAGCTACATGAATGTCTCCTTATACTTTCATTCTCTATTTAAAATTGTTTGAAATCCTTAAGTCTCAACAGAAGTGTTTATAAAACATAATTTGACTGGATTCTATTCTTTCTCAGATAAAGTAATGAAAGAGTAAAACAAATGTCTTGTTCATTTAGCCTATTTCCTCCCTTCTAGGTACATATAATTCTCCCTGCTTTTCCTTTCCTTCCAAACAAATCATCAGGTAAGATATCAACACTGATTTTTTCTTTAAACCCATTTTATAAGAGAATGAGAAATAGAGCAAAGACAGTAATTAAAATTCATCTAAGCTTATGGTCAGAAAACTGGGGCTCATACAAGTTATTTTACTAACCCAGATACCCTACAATTAGTTTGGCACAGCAGAGACTAAAAACCGTGTTTCTAGATACCATCTGGTGCTCTTTGCTACATGTCCTCACCAACCTCCCAAAAGGATCCTGAAATTCACATTTGAGCGTAAAAACTGACAAAGCCTTTTGGAAAGTACTTTAGCGAGATCTATGTGAGGTTTAAAAGGGTTTTCCCAATAATTTTACTCTTTGGACTCTCTCCTGGGATAAATTGTAGGACAATATTTATGTCCAAAACTTATAAGAAAAAATTTTAAATGTAACACATGTCCAATAATAATGAGATGGTTTATCCACTAAATGAACTATAATGGAACAATATGCAATGTTTATGAGAGTTTTACAATAGTTTTATAAAAGACACCTTCCTGTGTTAACTGTTTTGTGTGTGTGTGTGTGTGTGTGTGTGTGTGTGTGTGTGTGTAGGGGGACAAGTTAAAAAACTCATGGATGTATGTAAAACAAATGTTTTCAATTAGATTAATCTTAAGCTCTTCAATGAGTAATATTCTTACAGCTAAGAGAGGAATCATCCTATATAATAAAAGCCTAATATGCAAATTGTGCCCTCAGGCGGTCGTTTGACCAAGAGTTCGACCAGGAGACCGAGAGTTCAACTGCTCGCTATGACATGTGCTGACCTCCAGGAGACGGCACAGAACATGGCAGGCATCAACCATGTGCTGCGACCTCTTGCCAGCTACCTGGGGGCGGGGGTGACAGGGACGAAGGTGCGGTGAGAATGTGGGATGTCTGCTGAGCTCACTCTCACTTTCCCTGCTACCATCCCTGGGATGCCAGGGCTCATGTGCCGGGGAAGCCCCACGCTCAGGTGCCAGGCACCCATAAGAAGCCCACCTGGCACCCAAGGAGTTCCTTCCAGGTGAGCCAGGCCACAGCCAGCGGGACCACAGGGGCCAGTCAGGCTCCCTGTAGGTTCGTGCAGGAGCCAGTCTATGAGGCCAGTGGGGAGAGAGTGTGCTATTCACCTGACTTCCGTGCAGCACCACTGGGCAGCCCAGAGGCCCACAATGTGCCCTGGCCTGCGGCGTCCAGCCATGCTCACCACATCTCCGTGTGGGGACTCGGGTGCCGTGACTCAGGCAGAGGGGGGATGCATGGGGAGCCGGTGGCCCAGGTGCTGCCCAGGGCCCAGAGGTCAGCTGGGACCTGCCCTACCATGCCAGAGGCTTGTGCTTCAATCAATGGCCAGGCCTAGGGACTGCACCCATGCTCAAATTTTGTGCACTGGGCCTCTAGTTTTAAATAAGAGGTTATGGGAAAGAGAGAATGATCTTTCTCTAAGAAATACATTTGTTTTAATTTTTTAAAATTGGTACTGAATAATTCATTTTCTTTCTCTGGCACTTTATAGGGAACAAAAACCTAATCAATCACCTTAGAATGGAAACTGAGGTTCTTAAACCCCCAAAACCTCAAGATCCTCCTCATCTAAAGTTGAACAGCATTTTACTTAAGAGAATTGGAATAAATATCTTCCAAGTGTTTTTGAGAGATTTTTTAAAAGTCCTTTTTTTAAAGCACTAAATCTCACTTATCAAAGCTTCACTCTTCAGTAGTTGAAGGCTTTAAAAAATCACCATTTTAAAAAAAGAATCTGCAAACCTTGGCCAATCTTAACCCCAAGGAAAGAACTGAATTAGCAATCTGAAGATGGGAAAATATTTTGTTCATCTATCATCAAACAAGCAGAGCAGAAAACTGTGAAAATGATATTCATATTATTTAAGGCTCAAAGTTTTGATAACAAATTTATTTTGTAATCTATAGTGAGAGACCTGAGACTGACATCATGAAATATGTATGGTTATTACTCTAAGACATAAACAGGAATTATGTGTAAATTGACAAAATTTATTAAGTTTTTTTACACAATAAAGCATACCCATATAAAAAGTCAGCAAACAAAAAGCCAACATGTTTATTTTTTCTAACAGGATTTTTTTTCTATTTGAGTTACTATTTCATTACTTTCTTCAACAAGTTATCTGTTCTTGACTTTTCAAGACATAATAGGTAAGAACATTAAAATGCCTTATTTGCTTCAGAAAGAGAAAAGAAAATGGATATACAAAAGTTTCATTTATGTATTAATTTTTTCCCAAAAGAAATATTACTCCCAACCCAATCTAGTTTATGATAAATTCTTAAGAACAACTGCTAAAACACTTCAAAAAGGTATTGTTTCATTCAAATTTTAACATATTGACATCATTCTACCTTTATTTGGGACCTGAGGTTACCATATATTAAGAACTCTTATGCTATTAAGTCTCCCTAACTGGCATTCTTAAAAACTGTCCAGTTCCTATAAATAACTGAAGTAGTTTAAATACCCAAGTTAGCAAGAAATTCCCTATAATTCATGTTTGTAGAAAGGTCAGAGTCTTTCACACAAGTCACTGAATAGAGTTTTTTCTTCTGAAACAAAGTGGATGAGGTACCGTGAATAAACTGTAAGCTAGTAGTTCTTTCATCATAAGGTCCCCTATAATCTCCTTGCATTTTAATGACTGTTCACACTTTTAAGCAACCAAACCCAGTAAGGAAACTATAGCTTCCACTTCAAACTAGCTCTATGATTTACACTAAATCACATAACATTTTGAGGTTCTCAGTTCCTATATCTCGGCGCTCCCCTATGGGAGCACACTGTCCATAGGGGGCAGTTCCTGCACTGAGCGTCTGTCCCTGGTGGTCAGTATTCATCATAGCAACTGGTCATTCCACCTTGGGCCGAAACTGGCTCTCCGACATCCCCCAAGGGGTCTCGGATAGCAACAGGGCACAGGCCAGGCCAAGGGACCCCACCAGTGAACAATCAGGGGCAAGGAGGGACGCAGGAGGTTGGCCAGGCGGGGAGGGACCGCGGGAGGGCTCCAGGGTGTGTCCAGCCTGTCTCACTCAATGCTGATCAGCCAGACCCCAGAAGCAAGCTAACCTACCAGTCAGAGCGTCCACCCCCCCGGTGGTCAGTGCATGTCAAAGCGAATGGTTGAGAGGCCATAGTATATCATCAGCATATTATACTTTGATTGGTTGAACGGCCCACTGGACAATCGGACATTTAGCATACTAGGCTTTTATTATATAGGATAACCAGATCAAATGGATTTCTTAATATCCCTTTACATTTAAAAAAATCTTTATTTCATTTATCTCAGTCTTATTCAAGTCATTTTCAAAAGTGGTAAGGCACTTAGAGTAAAAGAAAGTGATAGTCTCCACAGAAAAGTTTTCTAGGCTCTCCCAGCATTTTCAAAACTCTCCTTAAGGTTTAGAGTAGCTGATTTCCCTTGTAACATCATGATTGCTATGAATACATTAGGCTGTCTTTGCTAACAGCCTCCTTTCAGACGACTGGTCCCCATAGGTATTCTGCTTCCTCAAGATGAGCCTCATAGCCCACTAAAAGGTGTAGAGTTTCTCTCCACTAAGAGGCGTAGGATTTTGTTTTGCTTTGTCTTTATAACTTTACTAGAGGCCTGTTGCAGGAAGAGATTCGCGCAATAAGCCTTCCTTTCCCCTGGCTGCTGGCACCGGTTTTCCTCCAGCACCTGGGACCCAGGCCTTAGCTCTGGCCGGGCTCTGGCCGGAGCCACCCCGGAGCCATTAGACTTCGTTCCTCTGCTGGGAGCCTATGTATGCAAATTAACCGCCATCTTTGTTAGGTTAATTTGCATACTCTCCTGATTGGCTAGTTAGCATAGCGAAGGTACGGTCAATTTACATGTTTGTCTAGTATTAGGTAAGATGAGAAAAATCAAGGGTTCTGGAAAGTAGTTTTGTGCAACTGGACAACTTACATAGGGTCTATATTCAACAGTGTCCCCAAAACATGTATAGACTCTTTAATTGCAGGTAGTTAAACTGATGTTTCTTTCTTTTCAGCCAGACTAAGCTTTGAACAAAGGAAAGTCATCCTAAAATGCTTACTGGAAGTTTGAAAACACAGTTGAAGTAAAAACACTGCTTTTATTGTTATTCACAGGTGACCCCCCTCCCCCAAATGTATACACACTTTAATAGCTGATAACTCACTTAATTTTTACTCCTTTTCAGGTTTAACTAATTTGAAATAATGGGTGAAGCCAGACTAAACTTTGAACAAAGAAAATGTATCCACTAGACTTTTCTGAGGAGAGATATAAAAGAAGTTTACAGTACAAAACCAGCAACAGTTGATGAATTGAGGTTGCACAAATACCGGAGGAAATGATTCTTAATGCTTGCAATTCCATTGCTTTACATTATCAGCAATGCCTAGACCAGAATGGTCATCAATTTGAAAAAAGGCATTAACTATATATATATATATATATATATATATATATATATGCATTTCTGTAGATTCTTTTAAATTTTGAAAATGAATTGTATGTTAATCAACACTGACTTCATAATCATTCAAAGTGTTATACCTTTTTGGGACACCCTATATTAGCTAAAGAATGTGACAAACTAAGATGAAAATATAATTTTAGATTACCAGTCTACCTTTCTGTTCCTATAACAATTCTAAGAGTAAAATTTATATTTTAAGCAGCTTTAAAAATTATTATATAATACAAACACCCCCCCAAAATTTGTTTTCATCTATTACAACATATGTTTTAATTTTCAGCTAAAAAAAGCTATGAATAAAAAGAGTGACTTCAGAGACCTGAAATGAAAAGACTAGTCAACAAAAATGCTCAAAACGTAAGTGGTTTAGTGAAATACCTATGGGTGTGGATATTTAGCATATTAGTGGTTAATCTGGGCTTAACCACCTCCCAAATTCCCTTCCCTCTCCCCAAATTGTTAAAATCAAAACAAGTTCTTCTGGTAGAAAACATGTACTTTCTTCTATTACATCTTACTAGAGGCCCAGCACACGAAACTTGTGCACTGGAGGGTGGGAGTCCCTCAGCCCAGCCTGCCCCCTCTCATAGTCTGAGTGCCCTCAGGGATGTCTTACTGATGGCTTAGGCCAGCTGTGGGCAAACTACGGCCCGTTTGAAATGAATAAAACTATTGAAAAAAAAGACCGTACCCTTTTATGTAATGATGTTTACTTTGAATTTATATTAGTTCACACAAACACTCCATCCATGCTTTTGTTCCGGCCCTCTGGTCCAGTTTAAGAACCCACTGTGGCCCTCGAGTCAAAAAGTTTGCCCACCCCTGGCTTAGGCCCACTCCCCACTCTGCAGAGGCTCGGAGCAGGCGCCCCGTGTGTGTGTGTGTGTGTGTGTGTGTGTGTGTGTGTGTCCGCTGGGGGCCTGCCCCCAGCCGCACTGTGGAGGCTCAGAGCAGGCGCCCCTCTGTGTTGATCTCTCAGGCTCTGGGCCATGCCTGCGTGTTGTTCTTTCAGGCTCAGGGCTGTACCCGGCCCCTCCTCCTGAACTGGTCGTGACCATTATGGAGTCCCGACCTCATTTGCATATTACTTCTTAATATATATAGATGATCTAGACAAAACTTTTTTCCGTATTTTGATTTCCTATGTCCTCCCATATCAAAGTATTGAACATCTCTATGTAATACTTTTTATTAATTAATGTCTTTATTAAATCTGTTAAAGAGCATACGCTTTTATCACTAAACTATTGATTCAGCACAGCAAGAAAAAATAAAGTTCTTAACCATTCCAGGACTCCAGTTCAATATGTTCAAAATAACCTTGAACAAGTAAGTTGAAATGTCCAAGTTAGCAAGAAATTTCCCACAATCCTCCTTGAAAAGGAAGTAAAGGTCTTTTCATTCAAAGCACCAATATAGTTTTTCTTCTGAAATAGTGTATGAGGTACAATGAATAAACTATAAAGGTAAGTAGTTATTCTGTCAGATGGTCCCCTACAACCTTCTTAACAATTAATGACTCTTTGCAGCTTCTAATGAGTAAGGACACAGCAACTTCTGCTGCTAAAAGTCACATGAGCCTAAGCATATTTCTGATTTTTTAAATAGATTATCAGAACCTAAATCAGAAAGCTTAAAAAGTAAAATCAAGAATTTTCAATTTTCATTAAAGTTAAAATAGTAAATATTAAATACTTCTTAAAGTAGTTTATATATAAGTATCTTATACTTAAGGGGTGACAAACTGATTAAATTACCAGGTCTACAGAAAATCAAGAGAGAGAAACATAAATAATTTAATTTTTAAAATCCTCAGCTGAGGACATTTTTATTGATTTGGGGAGAGGGGGAGAGGGAAGGAGGGAGAGAAAGAGAGAGATAGGTTGCCTCCCATACTCACCCCCTGACTGGAGTCCGAACTAACAACTAGGTTTGTGGCCTGACCTGGCTCGTGAATCAAATCTGCAACCTTTTTTGTTTTCTTCTTTTGGTGGATGGGATGACGCTCAACCAACTGAGCCACTCGCCTGGGAACAAATAATTTAATATATACTATACGTATACCTGAATACATGAAAAACCTCTTGTGATATTAACTACTGTGAGAAATGTAATCTATTTTACTGATAAAGAAAAACTGAGATACTTACAAATACAGCACCTTAACGCATCAGTTAATGTGCTCATTATATAACAGAGAAACTTGAATCAAACTGGAACCACAAATACCAACAAGCAACCCACATAGCCTGCTTTCTTTTAATGTATGGAAATCACTAGGGTCCAGTGAGACTGCTGAGAAAAGTATGTAGAAGCCAGTAACACTCAGCTTGCAATTTCTCTCAGAAAGAACTGTTGTCACCCTACCTATTCCCCAACAAAACTCTAATAGAACAATATGCCTCGCTAACCCCAAGCTCTGTTCTCCTCAAGACACATTCAGTAAAAAGATCTAAACATACATCTGATTAGAAAAGCAAGCATTTAGGTTTACAAAGAAGGAGGTGGAAGCGAAATCATACTTGGGGCCTTCATGGGTTCTGTGACAAAGGTCATTTAGGAGTATTTCAGCTGCTCCTTATTAAGATATAAAGTGGGCAGGGCATAGAGAACCCCAAAATCATAGTACATCTGCTCTAAAAGGTACCTCCTCCAACCTTTTCATTATATAAACACATTTTACAACATATTTGATTACCTTTAATTTCCAAAGAGCTATTCATAAGCTGATACTCATTTGTGGGAAACACACACACACACACACACACACACACACACACACGAACAAGCAAGCATAACTATACAAAATAAAAAAAATTCTAAAATGTTTTAAATTAATATGATAAATAATAAAATTTTAGGTTTAACAAAATCCTATAATAAATTACTGCATTTTTATATTTTTCTGAAGGGAAATATTTAGGACAGAAATTACAGTGCTATCAAAATGTATGAAAATGAATTAGAGCCTTTCAAAGCAATAGAAATATCTTAAAAAATAAAAGGAGATTGCTTATGTTATCAAAACAATCTGAAAATGCTCAACATAAAATGTTAACTATAATTTAGTGCTGAAATAAATTTTACTTTTTTTCTGTGCCACAATGTAATGTAGAAAGTTCTCAAGAGCTTCTTGAAACAAAAGCATTCAAAACACAAACTTGGGAGAGGGGGAGGCCAATCAGCTGGTCAGTAGCTGAGGATTTAGAAGAGCAAGTGCATTTTGTTTGTAACACCCTTGGGATGTGTACTCAACAGCAACCAAAGGAGAGGTGAGCCATGCTGCTATACTAGTAAACACAAAAATTATACTCTACTACTATATTTAAAAAGAGTACAGGCTTTTTGCAGAAAAGAAATGTAACATTTAGAATTCATACCTTAAGTATAGCTGGAATATCAGGCAAAACTTAAAACTTTTGTATTTATATTCTGAATATTTTTAAAGTTTTCAATAAGATTAGCCATATTCATTAGGAAAAAAATAAATCATATTCAGCAAACTCAGTTTATTCATGTCTTTTCAGCAAACTAGATCTAACCTTAACCTATGTTAAAATATGTAGATGATGTATTATAGAGTTGTACACTTGAAACCTGTATGGTTTTATTAACTAATGTCAATAAATTCAATAAAAAACAAGCTGGAACTCAAAGAAAGATAATGACATTCATCTATTTCATTATCTATGCTTCCTCATCTATGTACCTCCATACAATTGCTCCTCATTTATTAAGGACTGTATCATAATCTTCCTCTCTACCCAAACTCCTATAATAACCTTAAAATCTTTCAATATCTACATAGGTGCCCACAGAGCTTCAACATAACATTTCTATTCCAATCCATCCCTAAGACCTGACCCTTTGTCATCATCCAGAACAACTCCATCTCAAATAACTGTAAACTCCAACATATTTCCTCTGACCATATTTCCTCCTCTTCTGTATCTTTCATGCTTTCATTTCTACTTAACCTCATGGAGATCGCCATTCCTAAAGTCCCTCAATTTTCTACCAGCTCCCTCTCTTAGGCTCACTTCCTTTCCTATTAGCTCTATCACTAAATAGCATAAATTACTTAATCTTTCCTTGACCAATTTCTACATCTGTAAAACAGAAATAATAATATGTATTTCATATTCACTAATTTATTGAACAAGTATATTTGATCCCATTCTGTATGTTGGGCACAGAGAATACAACATACAAAACATACCTTCCTGCCCTCATTATAGAATCTTCTGTGGAGAGCATTAAATTATACATATACTAGAGGCCTTGTGCACAAAATTTGTGCATGGGTAGGGTCCCTAGGCCTGGTTGGTGATCAGAGCCAATCTATGGGGCAACTGGCGGGGTGGTCAGGCGGGCCCCTGCTGGCCCCACCTTGGCCAGCCTGGCACCACCCACTCACCAGCCCTGCCCCCTGCCACTGCCACGGGTCACCTTCCTCTGTGGAGTGACTGGAGGGGTGATCAGGGTGTCCCTGCTGGCACCTGCCTTGGCCGGCCTGGGGCTTGCAGGCTGGGGGCAGTTCCTGTGTTGAGTATCTGCCCCCTGGTGGTCAGTGCACGTCATAGTGACTGGTCGTTCCACCGGTCGTTTGGCCGTTCGGCCGATTTGCATATTAGGCTTTTATTATGTAGGATACTTTGCATATTAAATTATATATTTAATATTTATATATTAAATAATTATATATAATCATGCAAACATAATATGCAACATTTGCCACAGTTTATCATCTAAACCAGGGGTCCTCAAACTACAGCCCGTGGGCCACATGCAAATACAAATATTGTACTTGTTCCCGTTTTGTTTTTTTACTTCAAAATAAGATATGTGCAGTGTGCATAGGAATTTGTTCATAGTTTTTTTTTAAACTATAGTCCGGCCCTCCAACGGTCTGAGGGACAGTGAACTCACCCCCTGTTTAAAAAGTTTGAGGACCCCTGATCTAAACTGTTCTAACTTCAACACATTAGTTTCCCTAAGCTCATAACCTCAACACTAGATTAATGCTACATTCTGATCTTCATCACTCATTTTGGCTACAGAAGGCATTTAAGTAAATCATAGCTCTGTATAACAATTTGTTTCATTAAAAAATGTGCAGGTTCTAGTCTCAGTTGGATTAGCAGGTCAGCTCAATGATTATTTCATTTGCTCTTGGTTAGCTCCTCTCCTTTGTGGGCTTCTTTTTCTCTGCTTGACTCTGAAAAATTGATGCTTCCCAATATCCTGTCTTCTGCCCTCTTATTTTCTCCTCAGCCCACATATGCTCCCTATATGGTCCCATGGTTTCAATCACCTCTCAGCCCAGAGCCCCCAGTTACATCCCACAGCATCAAATTAAAAAATTCAATTGCCTTGTTTAACTTCTACATTGGTTATTTCACTACCATCTCAGACTCAAAATATCCAAAACTGACTTCCTTAGCTTCTAGGTTGATCCTTACCTAAATTGATGAGATTATCATCCATGCAGTCACTGCAGCTAGAAACTACGGTGTTAAACTTGTCTATTTCTCCTCCATTAGCTATTTCCAAACATCAAGTCCTGCTGAATTTACTATTTATCAACAACAAATGTAGAGTCTGAAATTTGTTTCTTTTCCATTTCTATTAACACAGCCCCAGTTTAAGCCCTCATCAGCTCTCATTAAACCAACTACTTCCCAATGTTCTCCCTGCCTCCAATCTTTTTTCCCTTCAAATTTATCATCCATAGCAGCTAACCAAGTAATCTATTAAACTTAACTACAAATACAAAAGGCCCTGCTTAGACCTCTTGAATGACTTTCCAAAGCACAGAATGAGAGACAAAATTCAAGCTCCTAAAAACAGTATAAAAAACTTCCCATAATCTGGGTTTCATATCTCTCCATCACTCTGTTCTTTTTTTAATACTCTTACCACAGAACATACATCTAACTTGCACTTGCAGAACACATCATGCCTTTCTCACCAATTGGCCTTTGCTCCTGCTTTCCCCCGGGTGGGTCCTCTGCTCCCATTCCTGTGTCTTCCTCACTTAAATTCTACACACACACACACACAACACTCTCTCTTAGTCAATCTCTCTCTCCTTTGATACTCAATTTAAGTATTATCTCTTCCATTAATGCTTTCTTTGGCCATTTTTTCTATTTCTCTAAATTAGTGACTGAACTGTATTACAGATGTTTTTTGTGATTCTTCTGTCATTTAACTATGAAGTCTGTAAGTGCAAAACCAAATTTTATCTATCGCTGTATCACCAGCAATTACCACAGTGTCTATACAGTGCAATAGGCAGTCATTAACTGTTTGTTACATTAGACTACCTAATCTCATACCACGAACAGCAAGTAAGTGATTAAGCACCAAACTGTAAAATTATATAAAACTGAAAATAAAAACTTAGGTGATTTTTCCCTTTCTGAATGTTAGTGCCATTACCAAAATGTTAACAATGGGTTTTAAAGATTAACCATAGCTCCACTCAACAGAAACCAGACTTTTAAGTTGCTATAGTTTTTCCTCCAAATAATTCCAAGTCTACACCAAAAAAATGAGTTAATTATTCATAAAATGTATCCCTAAGTATTTTGACATTTGAAAGAAAGATATCCTGGTGGTTGGTAGAGGAATGGAGACTTGAAGCTACCGATTAGACAATATAATCATTCTAGAGAACTCATGTGACCCAATTTTTAAGGGAAAAATTTAATGCAAATTTCTGTGGTCTTTAAATTAACACACAAATAAATTGTAAAGTAAAGAAGCAATTTTGCATTAATATTTCTCATTTTCTAGAAATATTTCTTGAAGGTTATACTCCCAAATCTGCCAGGGGTGTAATTTACTCTCCTGTACTGTGTTGAGGTGAATTAAACAAAAATAATATAAAATACCATATATTATATGAGCTAGCTAGCCTCACCAATAGAGAAGTGGGCAAATACCACATTTTAATGGGACACTTCATAATTACCCTGAATTCTTTGTGAACATCCTAAATTATCTAATGGTCGGAGCTATAAATTGCTGTACATTTACATGTGTCCTTAAAAAAAATGTCTTTATTCAGCTGCAAGAGCTTTCTTTCTAAAAAAAAAAAAAAAAAAGAAGTAAATAACTGCTTACAATATACTACATATATATGTAATTCACTTGAGTGGCCTGTTTTTCTTTTCTGAGATTAAGTAGGAAATGCTGTCTTTTGAAGAACCTCTGAAAGTGAATTTACATAGTTTCAGCTCAAATGGAAAAATCACTATCTAGTGATCCCACTTCTAGGAATCTATGTAATAAAAGCCTAAGCAACCGTTTCGGTGGAATAACCAGAAAGACTGGTCACTATGATACACACTGACCACCAGGGGGCAGATGCTCAACACAGGTTGAGCACCACTCAACCAGAAGTCGGGCTCAAGGCTGGCAAGTGCAGTGGTGATGGCGGAAGCTTCTACCACCTCTGCAGCAGTGCTAAGGAGCAGTGAGCCGAGAGGTAAGGAGCAGTGAGCAGGCAGACGATAAGGAGCGAGGGGTCCCAGAATACAAGAGGGCCCAGGCCAGGCTGAGGGCCCCTCGCCCCCACCATGCATGAATTTCATGCACTGGGCCTCTAGTATATACTAAGAAGCCTGAAACACCAATCATAAAGAACATATGTATCCATATCCCTATGTTCATAGCAGCAGCATTTACAATAGCTAAGATCTGGAAACAGCCCAAGTGCTGTGGTAACCCCCTGGCAATGGGCAAGGAGACACCTGATTGGTGGTGTTGCTCTTATATCAATCAGGGGCAGAGCAGACATGCAGTCCTTAGTTCATCCTAGCTTGATGCCTGTCTTGGTGGCCAGAGCTGTTTCATGCCTGAGGCACATTAAAAAAAAAAAAAAAAAGCTGTGGTACATCTACATCAGGGGTCCTCAAACTACGGCCCGTGGGCCACATGCAAATACAAATATTGTATTTGTTGCCATTTTGGTTTTTTACTTCAAAATAAGATATGTGCAGTGTGCATAGGAATTTGTTCATAGGTTTTTTTTAAACTATAGTCCGGCCCTCCAACGGTCTGAGGAACAGTGAACTGGCCCCCTGTTTAAAAAGTTCGAGGACCCCTGATCTACACCATGGAATACTAGGCAACTGCAAAAAAGAAGGACCCCTTACATTTTGAGACAGCATGGAGGGCCCTGGAGAGTATTATGCTAAGTGAAATAAGCCAGTCAGAAAAAGACAAGTACCACAAAATTTTACTCATATGTGAATTCTAATGAACAAAATAAACTGATGAAGAAAATAGATCCAGAGACATAGAAGCATGGAACAGACTGTCAAATCTCAGAGGGAATGTGGGGGTGGGTGGGTAGGAGGGAAGAAGTCAACCAAAGTACTTGTATGCATATATATACATAACCCATGGACACAGACAATAGTGTAGTGATGGCCTTGGGCAAGGAGCAGGAGTTGGCTAGATGGGGTCAATGGGGGAAGAAAGGGTGACATATGTAATACTTTCAACAATAAAGATTTTAAAAAAAGAAAAAATCAGTAACAGTCACATTCTAATAAAACCACGTGTCACTGAAAATTAAGCTATTTGAAGTTTAACAAAGAGCAACACAAAGAAAATCTGAAATTCTTCATAGACAATGTACATATATCATGAGCATACAGCTATAAGATGAGATCTCTCAAGACCCTGTAAAGGCTCTAAATGGGAATAGGGTTAGGAGTTGACCCATAGAAAGATTTTCATGTAGTCATAAAACCCGTGACTTTATATGGAAATTCCTGTAAGCTAATCAGATTCTCAAGAGTATGTTCATCAGTGGATAAAGAGCCAATGCTCTAAAGCAGAGATTTTTCAACTGGTGTGCCGAATGAATTTTAAAACATGCAATACCTGACTATTTAGTTAGGGACACTGACATATTTTCCCTTAAATTGTTAAATAAAAAAATGACCCCTCTTTTCCCTTAGATTGTCAAATAAAATAAAGTAAAAAAAGAACATCCAACATAACAATAGCCGCTGAGCATGAATTAATCAAAAGTATACCTAATATCTATTTTTTGTTAGATCAGCAAAAAATATTTTTGGTGTGCCACACAATTTTAGTAATTAGTTTATGCATGTCATGAGATAAAAAAAAAAAAAGGTTGAAAATCACTGATCTAAAGCTGTGGTTGCCAACTGGTGGTCCACGGGCCACTGATGGTCCATGAGGTTGGCGACCGCTGCTCTAAAAGATGTCAGATCTTTTTCTCTTTTTACCTTAGAGGCCTTGCTTTTAAATATTACTATTAGCTTCTTCACAAATCACTTATAATTGCCCAATTTTCTCTTTCCACATTTTACTGTAAGATTCATCCCTGAATCAAATATTGCTTTCTAAAATTTATACTTAAACTTTCTGATTTTAAATTATTATTTCATCAATTCATTTTTGGAAGAAGAAAGGTCACCATCATCATTACTGCATATGGGCATATCAGCAATTAGACTAAAAGGTACATTTTTACCTATCTACTTTTTTTTCTCATGAGTATATAGATACAAATTTCATTTAAGAGTAAATTTAAGCGATGTCTAGAAATACATCTTTTACCAATATTACTTTTAACATTCTTAAAGGAAAGGGAATTTATCATAATCTGACAACATGCTTGCAATCTTCAAAAAGAGTACCCATTTATTTAAAAACATTGAAAAGATGGCATATTACCCTTAGAGAGCTACTCAATATTCTCCTATTTTATTTTTTATTCATTTAATTTTTTCTTTATTATTACATATGTGTCCTTATCCCCCCCATTGCCCTCCCACTCCCCCACTCATGCCTTCACCCTCTGTTGTCTGTGTCCATTGGTTAGGCTTATATGCATGCATACAAGTCCTTTGGTTGATTTCTCTCCCTTACCACCACCCTCCCCTACCTTCCCTCTCAGGTTTGACATTCTGATGGATGATTATCTCTGGATCTGTTTTTGTTCATCAGTTTATGTTGTTCATTATATTTCATAAATGAGTGAGATCTTGTGATATTTATCTTTCTCTGACTGGCTTATTTCACTCAGCATAATGCTCTCCAGTTCCATCTATGCTGTTGCAAAGGGTAAGAATTCCTTCCCTTTTTACCTCAGCTCCATTGTGTAGCTGTACCACAGTTTTTTAATCCACTCATCTGCTGATGGGCACTTAGGCTCTTTCCAAATCTTAGCTATGGTGAATTGTGCTGCTATGAACATAGGGGTACATATATTCTTTCTGATTGGTGTTTATGGTTTCTTCGGATATATTCCTAGAAGTGGGATCACTGGGTCAAATGGGAGTTTCATTTTTAGATTTTTAAGGAAACTCCATATTGTTCTCCACAGTGGCTGCACCAGACTGCATTCCCACCAGCAGTATACGAGGGTTCCTTTTTCTGTGCCTCCTCACCAGCACTTGTCATTTGTTGATTTGCTGATGATAACCATTCTGACAGGTGTGAGATGGTACCGCATTGTCGTTTTGATTTGCATCTCTTGGATTATTAGTGACTTTGAGCATGTTTTCATATGTCTCTTGGCCTTCCTTATGTCTTCTTTCAAAAAGTATTTATTTAGGTTCATTGCCCATTTTTTTGATTGGGCTGTTTATCTTCCTTTTGTTAAGTTGTATGAGTTCCCTGTAAATATTGGAGATTAAACTCTTACCGGTGATAACATTGCAATTAGACAAAAAGAAGAAATAAAAGGTATCCAAATTAGAAAAGAAGACGTAAAACTGTCATTATTTGCAGATGACATGATACTATACATAGAAAACCCTAAAGACTTCATTAAAAAATTATTAGACTTAATAAATGAATTCAGCAATGTAGCAGGATACAAAATTAACGCCAAGAAATCTATGGCATTTCTATATACCAATAGTGAACTTACAGAAAGAGAGACTAAAAAAAACAATCCCATTTGCCATCGCATGAAAAAAATTAAGATACCTAGGAATAAACTAAGGAGGTAAAAGACCTATACTTGGAAAACTACAGGACACTGAAAAAAAAAAATAGAGGAAAACATAAACAGATGGAAGAACATACCGTGTTCATGGACTGGTAGAATCAACATCATTAAAATGTCCACACTACCCAAAGCAATCTATAGATTCAATGCATTTCCCCATTAAAATACCAATGGCATATTTCACAGACCTAGAACATACTCTCTGAAAATTAATCTGGAATAAAAAAAGACCCCGAAGAGCTGCAGCAATCCTGAGAAAGAAGAACAAAGTAGGAGGGATCTCAATACCAGATATCAAGTTGTATTAAAAAGCCACTGTTCTCAAAACTGCCTGGTACTGGCACAAGAACATACATATAGATCAATGGAATAGAATAAAGAACCCAGAAATCGACCCAAACCACTATGCCCAATTAATATTTGACAAAGGAGGCAAGAGCATACAATGGAGTCAAGATAGTCTCTTCAATAAATGGTGTTGAGAAAATTGGACAGATAAATTCAAAAAAATAAAACTAGACCACCAACTTACACCACGCGCAAAAATAAACTCAAAATGGATAAAGGACTTAAACATAAAACAGGAAACCATGAAAATATTAGAGGAATCCACAGGCAGCAAAATCTCAGACATATGCCAAAGCAATTTCTTCACTGATACCACTCCTAGGGCAATGGAAACTAAAGAGAAAATAAACAAATGGGACTACATCAAAATAAAAACCTTTTTGTACAGCAAAAGAAACCATCAACAAAACAACAAGAAAGCCCACTGCATGGGAGAACATAGGTGCCTATGTTATCAATAGGGTCTTTTACAGCTTGTGGTTAAACACATGGTATGGAGCCAGGCTGCCTATCTAGATTTGAATACAGGCTCCACCTACTAGTGACCTTAGGCAACAACATCTCTGCCTCAAGTTTCCTTACCTATAAAATGATAATAATATCTTCTTCATAGGGTTTTAATCCATATTAAATGAGGTAATATATCTTTTAATCTTCATCCAAGGATATGGTGTTTTTTAAAAATTGACTTAAGAGGAAGGGAGATAGGTAGAGAGGGAGAAAGAGAAACATTGATTGCCTTCTTTACTTGCCCAAATCAGAAATCGAACCTTCAACCTTTTGACGTACAAGAGGATGCTCCAAACAACTGAGCCACCCAGCCAGGGCATGAGTTAACATTTTTAAAGTGCTTAGAATATTGTCTGACACACAAACACTATTAAGTATTTGGTAAATAAAACAAAGTGGTAATATTCTGAAACAAAATGTTATATCCACAAATGCAATTTTAAAAACAGACATCACATATATCTTAAGTTAGAAAAATATAAGGCATGGCAATGCTTTTCTCAAACTTCTTACAACATGGCCAATAAACAAAAAAATTATTAAGGTAGAAAATCATGCAAACTTAGTATTTAGAAAAATGTTGAATTATTAAAATTGTCTGTACCCCTTGAAATAAATGAATACATCTTGGAGCATCTCATACCCAGGAGTAGAATTATGTTTTATTAAACGTAATGTGATTACTAATATTAGGTATTAATAATTCTACAAAATAAGTTTAAGGTACAAATAAACAATAAGTATAAAGTTACTCTTACCTCTTCCATCTACTCTGTGTCCCTCCTTATTTGGGACAAGATTTTCTCATGTTATTCACTCATCCCTAAATTTTATATTTATCATTTTCTTTGAACTTGTATGGTATTTGTATCATCAAACAATATATGACTTCATTTTGCATGTGCTTGAACTTTATATAACTGGAACCATGCTATATATTCTTCTATAGCTTGTTTTGTTCCAACATTTTATTCCTGGAATAATTCAAGTTTTTAAGCATAGCTGTAATTAATTCATTTTTGGTATTTATGTAACATTTTATTGTATGAATATACCAGTATTCATCCTACTGTTGACAGATATATGAGCGTTTTGTTATTATGAACAGGCTGTATGAACAATCATACATCACCTGATATTTCTGTAGAGAGGCTTAAGACATACTTAGCAATGAAGATACTGGATCATAATGTATGTGCATCTTCAATTTTTTTCAATAATGTCAATATTTTTCTAGTGGATACACCAATTAACATTACCACCAGCACTGCTTAAGTGCCCTAGTTCCTCCATATTAAAATGAACAGCAACATGTTTGGCTTTTAATTTTTGAAAAGGTAGGAGGCATGAAATGTCTTCTCATTTGGTTTTAATAGGGGTTTCCCTGATTACTCACTGGGTTGAATATCTTATATTATGCTTATTGGCCAAATGAATTTGTTCTTTTATGAAATGAATATTAGAGTCCTTTGCCCAATTTTCTATTAAATTGTCTTTATTTGAGTGTGACAGAACTTTGTATGTGCTAAATACTAATCACCACTTCCTTTATGTATCAGTTGGTGAAAGACGTTATTAATTTTGATGCATTCATATATACCAATCTTTTGCTCTGTTTTATACATTTATTTCACATTTACTGAAAGTCATAAGAATATCAAACTCTACTATCTTTAGGAAGTGTTATAGTTTTACCTCAACTATACCTTTACCTTATGTATAGATTTAGATTGATAATCCAGCCCAATGGATTTCTCTAAATAATATGAGGGAGTGATCCAACTCATTTTTTTCCATTTAATTAACCAACTACCCCAATTATTGAAATAGTCATCCTGTCCCCAGTGCCATTATAGATCAAGTTTCCTTAATGAGGATCTTGCTATTATCACTTGACTATTCTGTAGAACCTGTGATGGAACTGGTATTTTTCTTTGTGAGAACATTTTTCCTTTATATTTTAAGATTATTCAAGTTTGTATTCCTTTCTGAGCCAATGTGAACTATATTTTTCGAAGAACTTGTCCATTTTATCTAAGCATTTAATTATATTAACTTAAAGATGATCATTCTTGAAACAGTATAACAACATCCCCTTTGTCATTCCAGATACTGCTTTGTGATCTCTTTCCCATGGTTAATCTTGCCAGCGATTTTCAGTTTTGTTAGTCTTTTCATAAAATCTATTTTTAGCTGAACTATTTCCTCTCTGATTTACTTTTGTTTTCTATTTCATTAATTTATATTTACTTCCTTTTAAGTTTAATTGAGGAGTGTTCTCTCATTTTTCTAATTCTGAAGGATACAGTTATTTTCAGCATTTGTTCCTATTATATAAGCATTAAACACTCTAAGTTTCCATAAAGTATCACTTAAGCTATATCACACAAGTTCTGATATATATTATATTATTACTGTTAAATTATAAATATTTTCTGATAATCCTTACAGGTTTTTTGAGTCAAGTTATTTGTAGATAATAATTTTGAAACATACAAAAAAAGTATATTGTTACTTACATAGTTGATGGCATTACAGAGAATTCAGTATGATGCCAATCCACTGAAATTTGTTAAAACAAGATGTATTTGACAAAAATGTTATCATGTTCTGTAAATGTTCCTTGTGTGCTTTAAAAACGTTTTTAAAGAATTTTTAAAAATAATTCTGAGATGTGCTGTCCCATAAATTACAGTGGTAAATGATGTTATTAAAATACTAGAGGCCTAGTGCACGAATTCATGCTCTGGTGGGGTCTGGCCAGCCCACCCTGATCAGGGTCAATCAGACTGGGCTAACCAGGGGGAGGGTATACAGGAAGTTGGCTGGCCGGCTCCACTCACGATCAGAATGGGGGGACTGGTCGGGGGTGGGGCCAGCTGAGGGGAGGGGCCACAGGTGGTTGGCCGGCCAGCCCCACCCCCGTTTGGGGGGTGGGTGGCCAATCAGGGGTGGGGTTGGACAGTGGGAGAGGCCATGGGCAGTTGGCAGGCTGGCCCTGCCCCCAATCAGGGTGTGGAGGCTGAGCCAGGGTGTGGCCAGCCAAGGGGGAGGGGCCACGGCTGGCCCCGCCCCTTGGACAAACTCCTGTCAAGGGGGACATTTGCATATTAGCCTTTTATTATATAGGACTAGAGGCCCGGTGCAAAAATTTTTGTGCACTTTGGGGAGAAGGGGGGTTCCTCAGCCTCGCCTGTGCCCTCTCACAGTCTGGGACCCCTCGGGAGATAACGACCTGCTGGCTTAGGCCCGCTCCCGGGTGGCAGAGGGCAGGCCCAATCCCTAGGTGCAGCCCCTGGTCCGGCTCAGAGCAGGGCCGATTGGGGAGTTGGGGCACCGCCCCATCATGCACAGAGCAGGGCAGATGGGGAGGTTGTGATGCCACCCTCAGTCACGCGCAGGATAGGGCCAATTGGGGGGTTGGGACACCGCCCCGTCACACTCAAGGCAGGGTCGATGGGGAGGTTGCGGCGCCACCCCGTCTTGCACAGAGCAGGGCCAATCAGGGGGTTGGGGCGCTGCCCCCTGTCACTCACAGAGCAGGGCCCATCAGGGGTTTGGGGAGCTCCCCCCTGTCACGCACAGAGCAGGGCCCATCAGGGAGTTGAGGAGCTCCCCCCTGTCACACAGTAGGGCCAATAGGGAAGTTGGGGCACTGCCCCCTGTCACACACAGAGCAGGGCAGATCAGGGGGTTGGGGCACCGCACCCCGTCACACACAGAGCAGGGCTCGTGGGGGGCGGTTGGGGCACCACCCTCTATCACCCACAGAGCAGGGCTGATCAGGGGGTTGGGGCGCCGACACTGTCACACTCAGGGCAGGGCCGATGGGGAGGTTATGGCTCTACCCCGTCACACACAGAGCGGGGCCGATCAGGGTGTTGGGGTGCCGCACCCTGTCATACACAGAGCCGCAGGGCAATCAGGGGGTTGGGGAGCTCCCCCCTATCACGCACAGAGCAGGGCTGATCAGGGGGTTGGGGTGCCTTCCCCTGTCACGAACAGAGCAGGGCGGATAGGGAGGTTGTGGCCCCGCCCCGTCATACACAGAGCCGCAGGGCTAACAGGGTGTTTGGGAGCTGCCCCCTGTCACCCTGATCCCGGTGCCGGGAGGCATATTACGCTTTTACTATATAGGATAGAGGCCTGGTGCATGGGTCAGGGCCGGCTGGTTTGCCCTGAGGGGTGTCCTGGATCAGTGTGGGTGTCCACTGGGTTGCCTGGCCAGCCTGGATGAGGGGATGATGGCTGTTTGCAGCTGGTCACACACCCTTCAGGGTGGGGGTCCCCACTGGGGTGCCTGGCCAGTCTGGGTGAGGGGCTGAGGGTTTTTTTCAGGCTGGCGGGTGACTGAAGCTCCCAACTGCTCCTTTTTTTCTTTATTCTTTTCTTTATTCTGGGCCAGCTTTAGCTCTGAGGCTTGGCTCCAGCTCTCAGGCCTCAGCTGCTGAAAGCAGGTATCTGTTTTGTTTGGGTTCTATAATCAAAACAGTATTTCAACTCCAGCTCTGAGATCCCAGCTGGCTGAAAGCAGGTTTCTGGGGTTTTGTTTACCTTCTATATTTGTAACAATGTTTCAAACTGCAAGCTCAGAGGCCGGCAAGGCAGGCGGGGAACGTTGGCTTCCTCAGTCACTAAAGCAAGCAAGCCTCATGTTCACTTCAAGCTGCCTGGCTGTGGGCCACCATATTGGCTTGCAGTTTATTTGCATATCGCCCTGATTAGCCAATGGGAAGGGTAGCGGATGTACAGCTAATTACCATGTTTCTCTTTTATTAGTGTAGATTCTATATTTTTGTAGATTTTTTCTGCTTGTTCCAACTTTTTTTTAAAAAGTATATTTTATTGATTTTTTTCAGAGAGGAAGGGAGAAGGATAGAGAGTTAGAAACATCGATGAGAGAGAAACATCGACCAGTTGCCTCTTGCACACTCCCTACTGGGTATGTGCCCGCAACCAAGGTACATGCCCTTGGCTGGAATTGAACCTGGGACCCTTGAGTCCGCAGGCCAACACTCTAACCACTGAGCCAAACCGGTTAGGGCGCAACATTTATTAAGAGAGATTATTTTCTATGTTACAATGTTGATGGATTTGCCTATTTCTTCTGAGGTCCTATCTATTTTTTGCTTAATAAAAAGTATATTATTAAATATATACAAATATAAAAGTGTCATCCCTTTTATCTTTATTTAGTGACCTTCAGTCTCTGGTATAGATTTCCCCCACCCCCCAAATTCAACTTTACATGAGATTAATATAGCCACACAACACAACCTTTCTTTAGTATTATCAGGTATATCACTTTTTATCCTTTTTATTTTCAAATTTTCTATATCCCTTTTAAAGGTATGCTTTTTATAAATAGAATATAACTAGATTTTGTTTTTTTATCCAATATGACTATCAGTTTCTGTTAACTAGAGTATTTTGTCAATTTATATGCACTGTAATTACTAACATCTTATTCTGTGATACTTCTCTTTTCTGTTTTTCTTCTTGCTTGTCTTTTTTTGATTGAGTATTTTTCTCATTCTATTTACCTCCCTATTCGTTTAAAAGATATACACACTAGATGGGATTAAAAATGCTGATGGAATAAATAGATGCTGCATGAACATGCTCCTAGGACCAAATGGGAACTAACGTACAGGAAAACTTCCTGAATAAACAACAGAGGACTCGCTGGAGAGAATCCAGATAACCAAGGATCGAAAGTGGAGACTACATAGAGAATGGTAGAAGGGGCAGAGGTATGAAAGGGCTGGTGGGTTCCAACAGACAGCAATTGAAGTTCTGGAGAGATATCTCAGCTGTGGCGGGGGGTGGGGGGGTGACACTGAGAACTCTAGGTTCTAATTCCCAAGCTGGGCCCCTCAGCAGAGAGCACCAGAACTAAGAAGGATACCCACATAACATCTGGCTGTGAAAAGCAGCACGGGTACTATCTGTCAGGGAGCAATGGCTCAAAATTCAGGCACCCTCTTAAAGGGCCAACACACACAATTCCCTGTGGAGCCGCCCATCTTATGCTACAGCAGAGGGAGGGAAGAGTGGACTAGAGCTGTGTGAGCAGAAGCCAGAATCAGTGGTTCTAGGGCTATAGTTCAGAAGGCAGACACCCTGGTTTCCTGTGCTGAGTCATTCCCTCATGCTAAGGAGGTCATCTTTCTCATGCAAACATTTGTTATACAGGTGCCCTCGTGTGTGTGTGGGGGGGGGGGGCAGGGGGAGAAGACAGTTGATCCACCCTATTGGAAAACACCTTGCCCCAAGGTGCAGAGCTGCTCAGGCCCATGAAGAGATGGAGAATAACAATTAGCCTCCAGGCAGAAGCAATTGCCCCACCCTGTTGGGAAAAAAAACTCTGCCCACGCCTGTGGATGATTGCCTGAGGACAATTTAAGACAAAATCATAACAGTCTGTCACCAGAGGCAGTCTCTGGAGGCTTTGGAACTGTCTGATCTTGTGAGTCAGAAATAGCATTTGACACTGTCCTGCACTAGATGAGAAGCTTAACAGATCTACCCAAACAGGCAGCCAAAATGAGACAAAGTAACAACCCCCAAATGAAAGAACAAGAGAATTCTCCAGAAGAAGAGATAAATGAAATGGAGATAAAAAACTTATCTGATAGAGAGTTCAGAATAATGATGGTATAAATGCTCAACACGATGAGAAAAAGATACAGTAATTATGAAAACAGAAATAAAGAATGACATAGCACAAGTAAAGAACATATCGGAAGGAATAGACAGCAGATTCAGGGAAGCTGAGGATCAAATTACTGAATTAAAAACAGGGTTTAAAAAGTCACTCAATCAGAGAACCAAAAACAAAAGACAATTAAAAAACAGGAGAACAACTTAAGGAAGCTGTGGGATAATGTGAAACTTAACAATATTTGGATAGCAGGTATGCCAGAAGAGGCAGAAAGGGAGAAAACGATAGAGAACGTGTTTTAAGAAATAATGGCAGAAAACTTCCCTAACCTTGTAAAGGAAAATGTCATACAAGTCCAGGAGGCACAGAGAACCCCAAGCAATAAGAACCTATACAGGCCCACTCCCAGACACATCATAATTAAAATGCTAAAAATTAAAGACAAAGAGAGAATCTTAAAGGTAGCAAGAGAAAAGAAAACTGTTGCCTACAAAAGAGCTCCAATAAGGAAGACACCTGATTTCTCATCAGAAACCCTAAGGCCAGAAGGGAATAGCATGAAGTACTCAAGGTAATTAATAGCAAGCAAGGAACTGACACCAAGATTACAGTATCCAGCAAGGCTATCATTCAAAATAGACTGTCAAATAAAGGAGTACATCACCACTAAGCTAGCATTACAAGAAATGCTAAAGGGACTGCTGTGATGAGAAGAAGAAAGAGAGAGAGAAATTTAGGCATACAGAATTAAAATGGGAATAAATAAGTACCTATCAATAATAACCTTAAATGTAAATGGATTAAATGCTCCCAACAAAAGGCATAGGGTAGATAAATGGATACAAAAACATGACCCAACTATATGCTGTTCACAAGAGACCCATCTCAGAACACAAGACACACATAGGATGAGAATGAAGGAATGTAAAAAACTTATCCATACAAAAGGAAAAGAAAAAAAAAGCTAGAGTAGCAATACTCGTATCTGACAAAATAGACTTCAAAATGAAGACCATCAGAAGAGACAACAAGGGTCACTACATAATACTAAAAAGATCGATCCAACAAGACGATATAACCCTAGTAAACATATGTGCACCCAACATAGGAGAACCTAAATATATATCACTTCTAGAGGACGTTAAGGGAGAGATCGGCAATAATACAGTCATGACAGAGAATTTTAACACCCCACTGACTTCACTAGATAGATATTCCACACAAAAACATAACAAGGAAACAGTGACTCTAAAGGACACACTGGATCAGATGGATTTAGGTGACATTTATAGAATATTTCACCCCAAAGTTGCAGAATATACATTCTTCTCAAGTGCATATAATCATTCAAAATGATAGACCACATGTTAGGACACAAAACAAGTCTCTACAAGATCAAGAAGACTGAAATCATATCAAGCATCTTCTCAGATCACAGTGGAATAAAATTAGAAATCAACTACAGTAAAAACACACCAAAATATTCAAACCAATGGAAACTAAATAGCATGGTATTAAGCAACGAACGGGTTACCAAAGAGATCAAGCAATAATTCAAAAATTTCCTGGAAACAAATGAAAATTAACACACAACAACCCAAAATCTCTGGAACACAGCAAAAGCATTTCAAAGGATAAACAAAATTGATGAACCACTAGCCAGACTCTTCAAGAAACAAAGAGAAAGGACCCAAATAAAATCAGAAAGGAAAGCAGAGAAGTAACCACTGACATCACAGAAATACAAAGGATTTTAAGGAAAATATAATCAACAGCTATATGCCAACAGCTGGAAACTGAGGATGAAATGGACAAATTTCTAGAAAAATACAATCTCCCAAAACTGAATCAGGAAGAATCAGAAAACCTGAATAGGCCAATACAAATAATGAAATTGAAGCAGTAATAAAAAAAAAAAAAAATCTGCCAGCAAACAAAAGCCAGGGTCCCGATGGCTTCACAGGGGATTTTTAGCAAACATTCAAAGAACAATTAACACCTATACTCCTCAAACTAGTCAAAAAAAACCCAAGAGGAAGGAACACTTCCAAGTTCTTTTTATGACACCAGCATTACCCTAATCCTAAAACCAGATAAAGGCACTACAAAGAAAGAGAATTACAGGCCACTATCCCTGATGAACATAGATGCTAAAATCCTCAACAAAATTTTAGCAAATCAGATCCAGCAATATATTAAAAAGTTCACACCAGGATTTATTCCAAGGATGCAAAGGTGATACAATATTCACAAATCAATAAACATGAAACATAACATTAAAAAATGATATTTAGAAATCTGATGTGTACATAAGACTATTTTTTTTAACTTAAGAATTATTAACTTAGTGGTTGAAACATAACAAAGTGTATTTCCTCAGCACGTGGTGTAGAAAAAAAGGCACTGGTTTTGATATGTTGATCTTGCAGCATATAACTGGCCTACCCAAAGAAGCTTGACTTTTTTTATTCAGTAAGGAAAATGTATACCAGGCTTACAGCTATTTTGAATAAGAAACATACAGGTAAGCAAAGTTTAATTTTACTTGCAATCTGCAAGTATTTTAGATGCCTAGTTATTTCAATGTAGACAATAAAATACCCAGTTTATTTACTAGCCTTATTTATCATTGGCAAGCAGATACCGAATCATTCCATCCAAAAGAATTGCAAGGATCATCTAACTCAGTGGTTCTCAACTTTCTGGCCCTTTAAATACAGTTCCTCATGTTGTGACCCCAACCATAAAATTATTTTCGTTGCTACTTCATAACTGTAATTTTGCTACTGTTATGAATCGTAATGCAAATACCTGATATGCAGAATGGTCTTAGGCAACCCCTGTGAAAGGGTTGTTTGACTGCCATAGGGGTCGCGACCCACAGGTTGAGAACCGCTGATCTAACTCTATTTTATACAACATCTGTAGTAGAAAACCATTATCAAAGTACATATAACAGAGCTCTGCACATTAGTAAATGCCAGAAACAATCTAGAAAACTACTTAGTAATATTGAACACAGAGGATTTTATACCTCTGGAAAACCATAATTAATGGCAGTAAAACAATCTTATTATTTAGGACTTTTAATTCCACAACACTTTTGAATGGCTTGTGACTATTGATTTGGAAAGAAATAAAAAACACACTATTCCTCAAAAGACTTCAAAACTTAGAAGTGCAGAGCTAACTTGGTGCATGTATTTCAGCAACTAGTTCTAACCAAGACCACTTCTGACTCTAGTAAAGTAATCCTTTTATATTGATACTAATTATAATGGTAGAAATGATAGTAGTGATGGTGATGGTAGTGGTAGTACCATTTTAGAGCAAATACAATGTGAATCTACTAGCATTATAGTACATATAAGCAAAAACTCAGAAAAAACTGGGCAAATCAGCTTTACTTTTACAGCTTTTCTCACTTTTAGTAAAGCAAGCAGATATATTCTTGAATTTTTAATCATTTAACATTTAATACATAGTTATCCTATATAATAAAAGTGTAGAATGCAAATTGTCCCCTTGAATGGAGTTCTTCCGGTAGTTTGATCAGGGGGCAGGCCAGCCACGGGAAGGGAGGGAGGCCCTGGCACTGGCAGGTGGCTGTGGGAAGGGAAGGCGGCCCCGGCCAGTAGCCAGCAGCCACTAGGGACCCTACCAGTGCATGAATTTCATGCACTAGGCCTCTAGTATAAATATAATTATGTCACTCCCTAATCAAAGACTTTTGGCAATTCCCAACTACTTCCAAATAAAATCCTATCATGGCAACATGAAGCATTTTTTCTTAGCTTGTTTCCTATCTAATTCTTCAGCCTCATCTCTAGCCATTCCTCCACTCACTCCTAGAGTTCAAACAAACATGACTTGTATGTCTCACAATATATATGTGTGTGACTCTCATGTTTGCGCACATTCTATTCTGTCTGGAAAGTTCTTTTTCCAAATTTTACTAAGATAAGCCACACACATCCTTTAAAACTTGTCCATCCCCTTTATGTATATGGTATAGAACAGCTGTGGGCAAACTATGGCCTGTGGGCCAGATCCGGCTGGTTTGAAATGAATAAAACTAAAAAAAAAAAAAAGACCGTACCCTTTTATGTAATGATGTTTACTTTGAATTTATATTAGTTCACACAAACACTCCATCCATGCTTTTGTTCCGGCCCTCCGGTCCAGTTTAAGAACCCATTGTGGCCCTCAAGTCAAAAAGTTTGCCCACCCCTCGTATAGAATATCACATCAGTTACCAAACTACATTCTAAACGTTTATTTTCCTATTTTTTTTTTCTGCTACACTGTAAACTCTCTAGGGCAAGATACTACATCTTTTATGTTCAGAGTCTCATTGCCTGGCACACAGTAATCTATCATATTCACACTACAGTTGAACAAGTGCAGGCCCAAATAAATTGAATTATTTTCCCAATTTCATAGGCCAATTAATGGCAGATTTAATATTAGAATCTAAGACTTTTATCTCCAAGTTCAATGCTCTTTCTATAAATGCACCTAAAGATACCAGACCAGAAGGAATTATGCAGTAATATCTAGAATATTCAAGCCAGACATGGAGCTAAATGCAGTATAAAAAAGTGAGAGCTTTAAAAACAAAACTTGGACACAGTTAGTTATAATGGATTTTCAAGGAATGGGAACAAGTGATAAAAATAAAGAGAAAAGTCAGATAGAAAAAAACTATTTTAAAAATAAGAATTGCATGGGAATTAGTGTCCTATCTAATAATAGACAAACAGGGCAATTGACCATACCTTTGCTATGCCTCCCATTGACTAATCAGCATGATATGCAAATTAACCGCCAACAAAGATGGTGGTTAATTTGCATACATAGGCTCTAAGCGGTGGAGCAAAGCCTGACGACCTGGACTGGAGGGGCAGCGAGGCCTCACGGCTCCAGGGCCAGTGGAGCAGCGAGGCCTGACGTTTCCAGGGAGGGGAACCGGCCAGAACTTGGCCAGAGCATAGGCCTGGGCCCCAGGTGCGGGAGGTAAACTGGTGCCAGCAGCCAGGGGAAAGGAAGGCCTATTGCACGAATCTCTTCCTGCAACAGGCCTCGTGTGTGTGTGTGTGTGTGTGTGTGTACACACACACACACACACACTAGAGGCCCGGTGCACAAAAATTTGTGCACTGGCAGGGGTGGGGTGTCCCTCAGCCCCACTTGTGTCCTCTCACCGTCTGGGACCCCTCGGGAGATAACGACCTGCTGGCTTAGGCCCGCTCACGGGTGGCAGAGGGCAGGCCCAATCCCTAGGTGCCTGCCCCGCAGCTCCTGGTCGGGCTCAGAGCAGGGCCTTTTGGGGAATTGGGGCACCGCCCCCTGTCATGCACAGAGCAGGGCGGATCGGGAGGTTGTGATGCCACCCTCAGTCACACTCAGGATAGGGCCGATTGGGGGGTTGGGGCACCACCCCCTGTCACACTCAAGGCAGAGTCGATGGTGAGGTTGCGGCACCACCCCCTGTCACGCACAGAGGAGGGCCCATCAGGGATTTGTGGTGCCACCCTTGTCATATACAGAGCCCGCCGATCAGGGGGTTGGGGAGCTGCCCCCTGTCACACACAGAGCAGGGCCCATCAGGGGGGTTGGGGCTCCGTACCCTGTCACACACAGAGAAGGACTGATCAGGGGGTTGGGGAGCTCCCCCCTATCATGCACAGAGCAGGGCCGATCAGGAGGTTGCGATGCCACCCTCAGTCACGCTCAGGGTAGGGCCAATTGGGGGGTTGGGGCACTGTCCCCTGTCACACTCAAAGCAGGGTCGATGGGGAGGTTGGGGCGCCGCCCCGTCACCCACAGAGCAGGGCCAATCAGGGGTTTGGGGCACTCCACCCCGTCACACTCAGGGCAGGGCCGATGGGGAGGTTGCGGCTCCACCCCGTCACACACAGAGCAGGGCCCATGGGGGAGTTGGGGTGCCGCACCCTGTCACTCAACAGAGCAGGGCCAATCAGGGGGTTGGGGAGCTCCCCACTATCAGGCACAGAGCAGGGCTGATCAGGGGGTTGGGACGCCTTCCGCTGTCACGAACAGAGCAGGGTGGATAGGGAGGTTGTGGCCCCGCCCCCTGTCACACACAGAGCCGCAGGGCGATCAGGGGGTTTGGGCGCTGTCCCGTCACGCTGCTCCAGGGGCCAGGAGGCCTCACTGCTCAGGTGATCCCGGTGCTGGGAGGCATATTACCCTTTTACCAAATAGGATAGAGGCCTGGTGCACAGGTGGTGGCCTGCTGGTTTGTCCTGAAGGGTGTCCTGGAACAGGGTGGGGGTCCCCACTGGGGTGCCTGGCCAGTCTGGGTGAGGGGATGAGGGCCGTTTTCAGGCTGGCGGGTGACTAAAGCTCCTCCCAACCTCTCCTTTTTTCCTTTTTTTTTATTCTTGGATTTATTTACCTTCTATGGCTGTCACTGGAGCTGAGAGCCGGCTTTAGCTCAGACTTCGCCTGCTGAAAGCAGGTTTCTGGCTTTGTTTACCTTCTGTATTTGAAACTTTGTTGTGACTCCAGCCCTGAGATCACGGCTGGCTGAAAGCAGGTTTCTGGGGTTTTGTTTAGCTTCTATATTTGTAACAATGTTTCTTCGAGAGCATCTCAGAGCCCAGCAGTGGCAGGCGGGGAACACTGGCTTCCTCCATCACTGGAGCAAGCAAGTCTCCTGTTCGCATCAGTAGCCTGACTGCCGGCCGCCATCTTGGTTGGCAGTTAATTTGCATATCGCCCTGATTAGCCAATGGGAAGGGTAGTGAAGTTACGGCTAATTACCATGTTTCTCTATTATATAGGATACACACACACACACACAATATATATCATGAAAAAATAAATATAATAAATAAATGTATCTGTAATAAACTTTAACATTTTTTCTTTGGTCATAACAAAATGAGGAGTAATGTACATAGCTAAAAATCAACAAGATCAAGCATTTGTGCCAAGGTAATTGGCAGAATAATGCCAAGGTAGGAGTAGGTTTATTTGGTGTATAATTTACCTTTTATGGGGAAAAAAGTTAAAGGAAATAACCTTTTAATTTAAATTAAAAATCACCCACCTAAGAATAAACTGGGGAAAAATCAATTTACAAATAAAAATAATATATAACCAACTGAGCTGTATATGCTTTTGAATATTTATGAAATACAAGAAAAAGAAGCCTCACCATGTCTTACCAAGTCTTTCATGCTATCTTTAGGGCAAAGGGTATCAGCTCAGTAAATTTTTAAATCATTCATTCAACAAGCACTAAATGCCAACAATGTGCCAAGGGCACTGAGAAGCAATAAAGGGCAGTGGCTAAGAGAACAGACAAGCCAGACTAAATAGGTTCAAATCCCTGTTCTACTGCTTATTAGCTGTCTGACCTTGTGCACATTATTTAATCTCTCTTTGCCTGTTACCTCATGTGTAAAATGGGCCTAAAAATAATAATAGGATTACTATGAGACTCAAATGAGCCAACTAACGTAAAGCACTGAGAGCAGTACACTAATATAAGTATAGTAGGTGCTAGATGTACCATGCTATTACTACAGTGACTACCACCAAGTGGCAAGGCAGAATGACTAAGACAGTCTCCATTCTAAATGAAACCACAGTGGGGTAGAGAAAATAACATATGAACAAATCATAATACAATAGAATAAGTACAGTTATATATATATGCCTAATATGCAAATTGTCCCTCGGGAGTTCAACCACTCAATATGATGTGTGCTGACTGCCAGGGGGTGGTGCGGAATGAAGGAAGGCCCTGGCCGGCAGCCGGCAGCTGGCAGCCTGGTAGAAGAGGCCCCAGCCGGCAGCCAGAAGGCCCTGATCGGCCCTGATTGCTGGCCAGACCTAGGGACCCTACAATGCTTGAATTTCGTGCACCGGGCCTCTACTACAAGTATAAAAGACAGATTCACAGGTATAACATAAGACAGCTAACTTTCTAGGGCAAATGGAAAAGAGATTAGAGAAAGCATTTTGGAGGAAGATAAACCTAAGATGAATTCCTGTTCACCTTTCTAAAAATGCTGGAAACGTGGTGAAAAAGAAAGCATATTTCAGTAATAGGGGACAAAAATATATTCAAAGGCCTGGAGGCAAAAGCTTATAAATGCAGGAATCTATGGGTAAATAGGTAAGAGGTGGCAGGTGGTCAGCAAATAGATGGAAGTAGCAGCAGGAATGGGATCATAAATCAGGGCATGTTTGTCATTCTAAGGATCTAAGTGTTGTCCAGTAAGTTCATAAAGAACCAAGAAAGGATTTAATTGGGAGAATATTTAAATCAGACTTTTTTTTTTTTACAAAGATAATTTTGGCAGCAGCCTAAATGACAGAGAAAAGTGGGGAGAAATAATAGTCTAGTATATGAATTTGGGTGAAAAAGGAGGATCCTAAAGCAACAAAAACAAAAATGGAGAGCGAAAGACTTAGTTGAGAGATATTAAGAAGGCAGAAATGACAGATTTAATAATGAGAGGGAAAGTTAACCTTAGATTTTAACTTAGGAGCATAAATCATTGGTGGTGGCACTAACAGGATAGTGAATGCAAAAGGAAAGCAAGACCAAGTGGGAAATCAAAGAAATTAGTTCAACTTTGGACATACTAAGTTTGAGAATCCTGTAAGACAGACATATAGGTAGAGAAGGTGCACAGACAACTGTATTTGGAGCTCAGTCTAGATCTGAACTCCAAATAAAAATCAAGATCTTGAAAACATTAGCATACAGGTGATAGCTAAAATTAAGAGTTGAATTGGGTCAGACTTATGGCATATCCTGTGAGAAGAGAAGCAGCCCTAGGTAATACCAAAGAAAAAGCTCTAAGAGAGAAGAATGGGAGCAGGTGAGAAAACAAGAGTAATAATATGGAAGCAAAACTTTTCAGCAGAATCAACAATATCAAATACAGGGAAGTCAAATAAGATAAGATTGAGAAATAAGAAAGGTTCATGAGATTTTGAGATAACTAGAGACCTTTGCACTGCAGTTTCAGGTGAACAGCAGAGTGGAACCCTTATGCAAGAAACTTAGAAATGGTTAAAAAAATTTTCATTAACCAAAAGAATATAGTTATGTCCCTTAATAACTAAAAAAAATTTGGGAGATCTAAAGAAATTTTCCATGTAAAGATAAAAGCTATGGAATTTAAAAATAATTGGTACAGTGCTCAAGTAATTAAAACCATGGAGGAAATAAGAGACTATGAAGATAACATTTACATTCTACTTAACTATGGCCACTCCCTTTGGGCATCTTTCACTGAAACTTTAGTTTATTGAAGTATGTCTACATGAATTAAAAATGCGGCAAGGACATAAATAAAATCATAAGTTGGACTTCATCAAAATTTGTAACTTTTTCACTTCAAAGATACTATTAAGAAAATTAGGTGAGCCACAGAAAGGGAGAAAATATTTTAAATACCTATATCCAAAAAATAACTTGGATCTAGAATATATTAAAAAAAAACTCATAATCCTATCTAATAAAAGAGAAACATGGTAATTGGCGTACGACCGCTACCCTTCCCATTGGCTAATCAGGGCAATATGCAAATTAACTGCCAGCCAAGATGGCGGCCAGCAGCCAGGCAGCTTGGAACTAACATGAGGCTTGCTTGCTTCTGTGACGGAGGACACCAACGTTCCCTGCCTGCCGCTGCAGGCCTCTGAGCTGAAACTCTAAGCAACTATGTAACAAACATAGAAACTAAACAAAACCCCAGAAACCTGATTTAGTCTGCGGGCTTCAGCCAGCAGGATCGCAACATTGTAAGCAAAGGCCAGAAACCTACTTTCAGCAGCGGAGGCCTAAGAGCTGGAGCCAAGCCTCAAAGCTAAAGCTGGCCCAGAATAAAAAAAAAGAAGAAAAAAAGGAGCAGTTGGGAGCTTCAGTCACCCCCAGCCTGAAAACAGCCCTCAGCCCCTCACCCAGACTGGCCAGGCACCCCAGTGGGGACCCCCACCTTGAAGGGTGTGTGACCAGCTGCAAACAGCCATCATCCCCTTACCCAGGCTGGCCAGGTACCCCAGTGGGGACCCCCAGCCTGAAGGATGTGTGACCAGCTGCAAACAGCCATCATCCCCTCACCAAGGCTGGCCAGGCACCCCAGTGGGGGCCCCCACCCTGATCCAGGACACCCTTCAGGGCAAACCAGCCGGCACCCACCCGTGCACCAGGCCTCTACCCTATATAGTAAAAGGGTAATATGCCTCCCAGCACCGGGATCAGCAGAGCCACAAGGCCTCCCAGCACTGGGAGCAGCGTGACAGGGGGCAGCGCCCAAACCCCTTGATCGCCCTGCGGCTCTGTGTGTGACAGGGGGCGGGGCCACAACTTCCCTATCCACCCTGCTCTGTTCCTGACAGGGGAAGGCGTCCCAACCCCCTGATCAGCCCTGCTCTGTGCCTGATAGGGGGGAGCTCCCCAACCCCCTGATCGGCCCTGTGGCTCTGTGTGTGACAGGGTGCGGTGCCCCCCCCCCACCCCCCGCCACGGGCCCTGCTCTGTGTGTGACGGGGTAGAGCCATAACCTCCCATCAGCCCTGCCCTGAGTGTGAGAGTGGTGGCGCCCCAACCCCCTGATCAGCCCTGCTCTGTGCGTGACAGGGGGCAGTGCCCCAACCCCCTGATTGGCCCTGCTCTGTGCGTGACAGGGGGTGGCGCTGCAACCTCCCCATCGACCCTGCCTTGAGTGTGACAGGGGACAGTGCCCCAACCCCCCAATTGGCCCTACCCTGAGCGTGACTGATGGTGGCATCACTACCTCCTGATCCGCCCTGCTCTGTGCATGACAGGGGGCGGCGCCCCAACTCCCCAATCAGCCCTGCTCTGAGCCCGACCAGGGGCTGCACCTAGGGATTGGGCCTGCCCTCTGCCACCTGGGAGCAGGCCTAAGCCAGCAGGTCGTTATCTCCCGAGGGGTCCCAGACTGCAAGAGGGCACAGGCCATGCTGAGGGACCCCCCCCCCCCGAGTGCAAAAATTTTTGTGCACCGGGCCTCTAGTTCAATAATAAAAAGATAAACAACCCAATTAAAATGAGACACATGATTGCAACAGTCATTTTACAAAAGAAACTATATAAATGGCCTCCTATAAGTACGTCAAAGATAGTCAAACATCATTAGAACCAAAAAATCTAAGTTAAAAACAAAAGGATGTAACCACATACCTTCTGGAATAGCTAAAATTAAAAATATGGACAAATGTTTGCAAGGATTGGAACAAGTAGAGCTTTCAAGCATTGCTGGCAGAAATATGAAGTACTTTAGAAACCAGTTTGTACTGGTTTCCCAGAGTGCCTTGTAAGTACTTTAGAAACCAGTTTGGCAGTTTCTTACACAGTTAAGCATACATTTATTATGACTCAACAGTCTCATTCTTGTGTATTTATCCAAAAGAAAGAAAGTATATTTCAAAACAAAAAATTTATATGTGACTGCTCATAAAAGCTGTATTCTATAGCAAAGAACCACAAAACCAAACAGTAAGTCCATTGTCATTATAAGTGAATGGATAACAAATTATGATATATTCATGCAATGGAATACTACTCAGTGATACAAAAGCAATGTGCTACTAATATATGCAACATGGATGAATCTCAAAAACATTATGCTATGCAAAAAGAAAGCAGACAAAAGAGTACCTACTTTATGATTACATTTATATAAAACCCTAAAAACAGTAAACCCAATCTTTAGTAGTAAAAAAACAGATCAGTAGTTGCTTGGGCCAGAGGTGGAGAGGACTGATTGAGGGAATTTGGGGGGATGATGAAAATGTTCTGTATCTTGAATGTGGTGGTACTTACACAGAGTATGTTAAAACTTATCAAAATATACATGCATAATGGTGTATATAAATTTTACCTCAAGGAAGTTTAATAAAACACACACACACACCAAATAGGGTACAACTTTAACTTCTGCCTTAGGATTGCCCTGATCTGTACCACAAGGACATAGTAAGACAACCATGGTCTTATATATTCCAAACCAAATGAGTGTATGAGAAGCCATGGACTCCACACTTCTTAGGCCAATGGTTCTCAACCTTCTGGCCCTTTAAATACAGTTCCTCATGTTGTGACCCAACCATAAAATTATTTTCGTTGCTACTTCATAACTGTAATTTTGCTACTGTTATGAATCCTAATGTAAATATCTGATATGTAGGATGGTCTTAGGTGACCCCTGTGAAAGGGTCGTTCGACCGCCAAAGGGGTTGCGACCCACAGGTTGAGAACCGCTGTCTTAGGCTATTCAAATATAGAATACTAGAGGTCCAATGCACCAAATTTGTGCAAGAGTGGGCCTTTCTTCCCCCGGCTGCCGGCACCGGCTTCCCTCTGGGACCCGGGACCTGGGCTTCCCTCACAGAGGGAGGCCCCACCCAACCACCACAGCCCGCCAGTCTGGGCCTCCATCTGTAGGGCAATCATGGGGCGATGGCCAGGCCCCCGACCAATAGCATCACACCCACCTTGGCTGGCCTGGCACCAGTGGGTGTTATAGCGTGGTCATCCAGAAGGTCATCCAGAAGGTCGTCTGGAAGGTAGTTCAGTCTAATTAGCATATTACACTTTTATTATTATAGAGGCCCAGTCCTCGGCCTGGCCTATGGGGATCAGGCTGAAACTGGATCCATGCACTGGTGGGGTCCCTCAGCCTGGCTGTGCCCTCATGCAACTCAGGACCCCTCAGGGAATATTGGACTGCCAGTTTTGGCCCGATCCCTGTAGGCCAGGCCAAGGGACCCCACCGGTGCACAAATGGTTGAATGGTCGCTTAGGCTTTTATATATATATATATATATGATATAGATTATGTTTAACTTCCTTGGGCTTCAGTTCTTTGTTTTATGCAACAGAATAACACTAGGACATGATCCTTGAAGTTCTTGTCAATCTATTCGTGCACCAGTGGGGTCCCTCGGCCTGGCCTGTGGAGATAAGGCCGAAACCAGCAGTCTGACATCCACCAAGGGGTCCCAGATTGTGAGAGGGTGCAGGCCAGGTCGAGGGACCCTAGTATTAGACATAAAAGAAATATGGTGAGTCCTCTCACTATAATGTCCTTAATAGGAGGTAAATGAGCTCTGGCTCAGCTTGTTGTACATTGCCCTATACACCTAAAGGTCTCTGGTTTGATTCCCAGTCAAGGCACGTACCCAGGTTGTGGGTTTGATCCATGGTCGGGTGTGTATGGGAGGCAACCAATCAATGTTTCTGTTTCTCTATCTCCCTTCCTATCTCTCTAAAATCAATATAAATATTTTTTTGAAAAAGGAGACATATATCATAAATAGCATTAAGATGTATATTACTATTCTATTACTGATTTAACAAACAGCTTTGTCCTTTGGACTAGAACAACTAAGCAGTTTAAAATCAAAGCTATAGGAACAATGAATAAATTTTACAATGTCCTTTTAGATGGCAGATAGAATTAATATTAAGCAAGAGGGTAAGAAATTCAGTGTCAACTGATACAAACTATTTAAAACAACTTAATCTAATGATGTAAGTAAAATTTTAAACATTTATCGAATGCTTAAAACATGAACTAGGCAGAGTGCTTCACATGTCTCATTTAATCTTCCCAACTCTGAGATTATCATCCCTATTTTACATATGGGGAAATACAGGCATTAGGAGACTAAGTAACTTGGTAAAAATGACTCCGCTAGTAAATTACAATACCAATCCAAACTCTTAACCACCATTTTTTTCCTCTTGAGAAAGAATTGCTTAATTCAAAAGGTGCACCCATGATGTATTAAAGACCTAAATATAAGAGGTAAAACTACAAAACTATTAGAATAATATATTTACAATTTATGGATTAGTAAAGTCTTCTTGCTAAGCAAAAGTCAAAATTTGTTAAATATATCACAATTAAGTATTCCTGTACCATAGTCAAATCAACAGATGAATGACATTGGGAAAATATTTGCCATGTCTAAATCATGGTATTATTCTCTCAAATCCACAAGGCACTCTGGGAAATCAACATGAAGTGGAGAACCAACTAAAAAGAAGTGCAAAGGATATGACTAGTCCAAACATGGAAAGAGAGACCCAAATGGCTAGCAAGGATATGAAGAAATGATCAACCTCCCTGGCAAACAGAGAAACATATATGAAGGCAACCATGAGATACCATTTAACAACCGTCAAATGAGCCAAATGTAGGATGTTGTACAATACCCCAAACTGGCAAAACTGTAAGAAAATACATTGTTGGTAAAAGTAAAAATTCGTGTAGCCATTTTTAGAATAATCTGGCAAAATTTAGTGATATTCAATATGAGACTAACCTATAACTCAGCAATAACATGCCTGGATATATGTCCCCAGAGGAATTTTTCCACAGCTATTAGCAACATGTAGGAATTATTACAGAATTATTTGTACCCAAGAGTTGGAGACAACCTGGGCATCCATCATTAGGGGAACTGATAAGTAATTTGTGATAGATGCAAACCATGAAATACTGTATAGTTAGAAGCAATGTATTCCCATGTACATACAGCAACATGAACAGACCTCAAACATGCTGAATGAAGAAAGTAAAATACAGAGCAAAACAGCAGTTATATAGATGCAAAACACACATAATTTTATAAAGATAGAAACAAGTACATATACAAAAACACATTAGATTGTGTACAAGTGAGGGTTTAGAACAGGGGTGGGCAAACTTTTTGACTCGAGGGCCAGAATGGGTTCTTAAACTGGACCGGAGGGCCGGAACAAAAGCATGGATGGAGTGTTTGTGTGAACTAATATAAATTCAAAGTAAACATCATTACATAAAAAGGCACGGTCTTTTTTTTTTTTAGTTTTATTCATTTCAAACGGGCCGGATGCGGCCCGTGGGCCGTAGTTTGCCCACGGCTGGTTTAGAAGGATAGAAGTTGAGATTGGAAATGAAGAGAAAGAATTAAAATCCAAATAATGAGAATATGCTTCTAAGTAATAGTAAACTATCTTCCTCAAAAATGTTTTAAGTGGTATAGTCACATCAACTATTACATTTACAGATTTATGCAAATGATTACAAATCCCTTTTTCTGAGATGATTGAGCATTCTGCAGAATACATTTTGGTTTTAACTATGATAAATTTTAAAATTCATGGCATCTAGTCTTGGTAGTCACTATCATAGGTAAGTATGCTCCAAGTGGTCTAATATTGAGCTATGAATCTGAAAAGCTATAACTAGTCCAAGCTACCAGTAATTGAAACTTGGCAAAGTCCTTTTACCTCTTTGAATGTGTTTGCTTATCTGCAAAACTGGATTTGTATGATTATCCCAAACCTCTCCACCTCCAAGATTATTTCATTTATTTTGTTTCATATTTATCCATATTAAATTATATCCCCTATCCTTCAACTAGCCCTATTCCTCCCACATCCACTCCCAAAAGTAAAAACAAAAAGTATATTAATATATTTAGAAAAGTTATGTAGCAATAGGATCAAAGAGCAACTTACTTTTTTAGGATAGAAAGGTGAAAATATTAAAGAGATACAGTAATTTTCACAACCTTTTCAAGTATCTAAGGCAGAGTCAGGTGGTTAACTTGAGCCCAGATTCAGACAATTTACTTCGTAAAAGATTTTACATGTCACTATTACCCCTTCTCAAAACATATGTTAAAGTGTCTTACCTAGTTTCTACTTGAAGGCAGTACATTTCAGCTTATCTATATCAGTTTTCAGAAAAAATAATCTCTAAAGGTCTCTTCTGTATTAAAAGATGTAATATTCCAAAAGAATGGCAATTTTTTAAATTAATAAATTAATCACACTTGGTATTTAAAAAAAACAACAATGTTCAATTAGAATTGTGGGTTAAATGAATATAAAGACCTTAAGAAAAGGGGAAATTAGAATACAGTATATTGTAGGTTAGTGCACATGAATGATAATGAAATACCTAAGAATAGTGGTGTCATAATTTATAAAAAGAAAATTCAAATCAGAGCACTTAAAATAGCTAAAAAACTGAAATTAGAATATTTAAAATACCTAAAAGTTTGAAATTAGGATATTTTAAAAGAGAAAATAGAGGATTTTCTTAGAATAAAACAATAAACATAAAAAACTGACATCATTCCCATGTTTATCTTCCATTCACATTTAATTTTAAATATGACTGAGGGAAGGTATGGGGGGGGGGGAGTGAGAATTGAAAGGCCATAAAACATCTGTTACTAATAATTCTAGCACAGATGTATTTCTTACTGCAAGAGAGATGATAAAGGTTTTCCCAGATTGCCATACTATAAGATCATCTTCCAAAAGCCATAGTTTATACCTGAAACTCCACATGTTAAGTTTCAGTAAATATATAAAGTTGATTACGAGGATAAACGTGTATATGGACATATAAATGTTATCCCTATGAATGCAGAGAACATGTATTAAATAATAGGAAGATGACTGAAGAAATAAGTAAGAGAAAAATAACTTCTTAAAGGGTGAAAAATCAAGAATCTAATAACGTTTCATAGCTATAATACAAGTATATAGACTTAAACTTGGCTCTTTTTGCTCTTCCTTTTTGGAATTTTTCAATTAATCTACACCTAAATGATATACTCAAAAATGCTACTTTTTTCTCTGCAGATATTACTTATCAGATAGTGTTTTGTTATTTAAGTAATATTGTATATTGCCATATTTGAAAGCAACCCAGTTTCTTAAGCTAACAAAAGCATAACCCACCTCCATCAAGGTTAAAATGTAGACATGCTCTCACCATACCAAAAACTTTTAGAACATTCATGTCCTAAAAATATTCCCTTTTAGAAATACAATTCTCAAAATCCTGTCCTATCCAAAGGAAAGATATTTTCCTATAGCAGCACCTATATAATAGGATCACCTTTACTTTTAACTTGGGTTACTACAAAACTTTTTACTATACGTATATCCATTAATTTTCTTTTAGCAGTTTCATAATTATTTTAGCAAGTAGTATATATAACATGTAGCCTAATATTTTTAAAAGAGATTTTATTATATTTCCTAATCAAGAAACTTTTCTATTTTAAAATTTTAAAAAATTTTCTTTCAACACTAAATTTTTATTTTAGTTTATGTCTCTATTAAAAATGAACATATATTTCCCCATAAATTAGTGATCAAGCCACAATGAGTAAGAAACCTTTTCAGCCTGACTGGTATGGCTCAGTAGTTGAATATCAACCTATGAACCAAGAAGTCAGAGTTAAATTCCAGGTCAGGGCACATGCCAGGGTTGTGGGCTCACCCCCCAGTAAGGGGTGTGCAGGAGGCAGCCAGCCAATCAATGAGTCTCTCTCATCATTGATGTTTCCATCTTTCTCCTTCTCACTTCCTCTCTGAAATCAATTTAAAAAAATGTTTAAGGAAACTTTTCAATCCTAAGTACTATTTCTACAATTTCATCAAGTCCTCTAATCTCTCGTTGCACTTCTGCACACTAATGCATATCTTTTTCCAACATTTGTATGATTTTTTTCTTTACTGCAATTCAATACAGATAGTTAAAAGTAGCTAACAATATAATTCCACATGATAGTGCATCTGTGTTTATATCTGGCTCTAATCACATACTTAGAAGTGATTTATACAGGAGAAAGCAAAAATGAGTAGAATAACACAACTATGAGAAATAATTATGCTAATGTTTTAAAAATATTCCCAATTGATACAAGTTTTTCACCACATGCTTCAAAGTGACTAAAATTGCAAACACAGGTATGGCATTTTCAAAAATACTAGATACTAGAGAAACAAAATAAAGTACTAATCAAATATTTCATATGCTTTTATAAATGGTCATACTAATAAATAATTGAACCTTTCACTTTGTAAGGTACTTTTAGTTTTGCTCCATGCTACAACTATGTATATGTCATGTTTTTGTGGTCAAGTTCCTCAGTTCATTAAAAAAAGTGAATCACACCTAGTCACTCTGAGCTCTAGGAATTAGGAGACCATCAAAATCAAGAAATATGTCAGGAAATGTAAAACTATATTTAAGAACACAAACCAAAAAGATATAACTAAATTCATGAAGTCTTGTGCAATTATTTATATGTGAAAGTTATATTAATATACATTGTTTTAAAGACTCCTTTTAATACAAGCATACAATAATTAACAAACATTAGACTTTATCCATTGCATTGAAATCCTCTTAAAAAACTTATATTCTTTAATTTACAATTGGTAAATGTAAAATTATGTATACACTATCTGATTTTGATTAATAAAAGGGAAAGGAAAAGATATAATCTAAATATCACTAACATCTGAGTGACTGCTGCTTAAGACCTTCATTAGTAGTTGTCTGCCAACCCATGCATACTTTAAGTATATCTAAGTTATGGGAAAATAATTATACAGTATTATCAATCAATTAATTGCATTTTTCTTACCATACCTACCATTAATATCTTTTAATGCCTAAAAATCATTTTTTCAGGGCTCTTACTATGAATAAAAATGGTTAAAATATAGTAAATATGCAAAATAAATATGGGCCAATCATTACATGGTCTTCCCCAAACATAATAACATAAAACACTTTTTAAAAGCAGTAATATGACTGGTCTAGAGTGAGACTAAATCAATAGCAATCTCAATTTCAGGATTTAAAAAGCTCAAACTTAAAAAATTTTCAATTTAAAACATTACTACCTCTTTCTAGTCTCAGTAGATTAGAAAAATGCTTGTGCCTAATTTACCCAGGGCTGGTTGAAATAACAGACTCGGAATTACATGAAAGATCCCTATCAACATAGAGGTCTTATTCAACAGGAGATAAACAGACTTATGGTACTACTACACCAATAAACATTTTTGTTAGCATCCTCTACTGGTGGTTTCCAAAGACAGCAAGTGGTGCAAATGACAGAAAGATATGTACCTGCTATTCCATCTAAGGTGAATTAATCAGCATGTGGTTGTTAGTAGCCAGAACACATTTCTCCAAAATAAATACATATATAAGAGAATCACACAAAAAATATAAGTAAAAATTGAGAAGACAGGTGTTTAAATTACAACACACAAAACATTACATTATAAATGATAAAAAATAGATTTAAGTAATTCTAATCCTGCTCCTTTAACATCATTACCATAAAGTTACTACGTAAGGTTTGATGCTTTGGCCACACCTTGCTTAATTGGTTTACCCCTGTCAGATTATATTACTTGATTCCCCTATTAATATTCTACTCTGAAGATATTCTAGAAAGGAAATTAAAATATTTTACTTGAAGCTCATCATCAATTAAATATGCATACCTTATTTTAAAATAAACAAAATTTATATATAAATAACAGTATAAAGTATCTCTATGACTACCTGCCACTAGATACAGCATTTATTTCTTCATTTAAAAAGAGTTAAGAGTTCACATTTTTCCAAGCAATCCTCTCCAATAAACAATTGCAACTTAAATATGACTGCGTTGTTAAGAAATAACCAGCACCTACCCTGAGGTTTCACCATACAATAGCATATAACTTCATTTTCAATTTGCAAATTTTAAGACTTAATCAAATAGCATGGTGACAATCATCAGCAATGGATGAGATGTATTTAAGAACAAAAAGAAATACAAGGACAGAACCAAAAGTGATGAAAATGGAAGATACCTATAGTAGTGCAGTGCTATCTTAAACACCTTTTGTTTTCTCAGAATAATGCATACTGCAGACAAGACATTTTGTGCTAAACAGCCCCAAAATCTGTTTTTCTAATATTAAACACAAAGGAAAAACACTGACAGCAAGCCTGGTAATAAATCCGTCCCTTGAGAATGAAAGTAGCAGACAGGAGGGGGCTGACATACATGCAGGAGAAAACTAAACACCATCTTTTTTTCTACCTGCACAAGTTGCCATTTGCTGCAGCGACGGAGAACCTCCTTTTTCCTGTTGATTTCAAGTACCTTTCAAAATAGCTTTCCCCCCTTAAGTCATCTGTTGATATGCCTTATGGGTCATCATATTCATATCACAGACTCCTTGGGAGAAAAATCCATTCTTTCCTGTTCAGGTAAACATGTTTACAGCAGCTGCACAGACGCTGGGTGGTTCAGTCTCACATGTCATACACATGTCGTCAGCAACAAGAAAAACCCCTTTCTATGGCGATGAACATTTTACATAAGATAAAAAGCGAACAGCCCTTTCCGAACCAACTTACCTTTCATAAAGCCACAGCAGCAACAGCTCAATATAGAACACACTATTTGACGCTAAAACAGGAAATTAAAATTGCAATAGCCTATGTTCCGCTCTTTGCTGTAACAAGTCATTTCTCCACAACGAAGATACAAAATATTAGTTATCAAGCATAGCTGATAGACGCTTTTAAAAAAATGTTTATTTGAATAACTAAAATTATTTGAAAGCGGTGGTTTTAATATAGGCTCAAATATATTAAAAATATGTTTACGATTGGAAGGAAACGTCTTGGAACGGCTAAAAATCTTCGTATCTGCTCCTAGACAGGAAATCCCACACAAAATCTAAAAATGCCTGGAAAGGTTACAAAACCTCGCGTTTCGCATCCGAGAGGGGAGGGAGAAAGGGAGCCCAGGCGCGGGGGTGGGGCAGGAGGGGGGAGCGCGAGAGTGTTTCCTTATACACGTATTTCCTCGTTTTTTGGAAGATACTGTGATCCCAATATAGGCGCATGTATTTCCCTATTCTTAAAAACTAATTTTAAAAATAACGCAGGAACCCAGAAGAGCCCCTCGGCCCTAAATGTACGTGTAATTCCTTATATAGCCTGGGCCGCAGCCGGCAGCAGGGCCGTAGCCGCCCATTATTATACAAACAGGTACCCGGCCAGCGGGCGGGGGCCTCTCCACGCGCTCACGCCGCCCCCGGGCGGACAAGTATCGCCCCTCTCGCCACAGGAACTGTCCAGACAATAACAATCAGCAGACATTTCGCTGCTGAACAAGAGGGAGAGAAAGCACAGAATCGCCCCCGAGATAAGCAGAAATACAATCAACTTACAACGTCTCTCCAAACTGGAAAAAGCAACTGTGCAACAACCACATGTTCGGGTCTTGCTCTCTGTCTCTCTGATTTATTTATTTATTTATTTATTTATTTATTTATTTATTTATTTATTTATTTATTTTAAACTCTCTCGCCAGACCCAGGGTTGTGTGTTTCCCCAGCACAAATCAATAAACACTGCAGTTGCAGCGCGAGCAGACGACCCGCGCGTCCGTCGGTCCGCCCGCCCCCTCCCCCATCCCCTTCCACCCGAGACCGTGAGCGCCATCCAAGCTCCATTATCTGGCTTCAGCACTTGGAGCGTCTGGCCCAGGTAACAACTTCCCCAAAAACCGAAAGAGAACAAGAGAGGCGTTCGCAAAGGGCCCCATCCCACCGCGGAGAGTCTTCCCCGGGAAGCTCTGCCTGTGGTGCTTCCCAGTCTCTAACCAGGTAACTAGACAAACACACCGCTGCCCCACTCGCCGCCATCCACAGATCGCCCCCCGCCGCAGGCAGGCGCCCACTGCCGCCCCCGTCGCCCCACCAGCGCCCCACAGGACGTGGACCTCACTAGCGGGGCTCGCCGTGGTCGCCGGGCGGGAGAGGAGGGGCGTTTAAGGACCTGCGCCTCCGCCGCTAATCCCCACTCCGCGAGCGCGCCGGCAGGTCCTAACTTTACCGCCGCCCGCCGAGCCCCGTCCGCCCGCGGCGCGCCCCGCCGGCGCCCGCGCACACGCGCGCACGGACGACACGCAGCCGGGCTGCCGCGTCCCACCGCCGGCCGAGCCTCGGAGCCCGAGCTCCAGTGCGGGCCGGGGCCGCGGCGCGCAAACGCCACTTTGCAGGGTCAGGGCCGGCACAAGTTAGTTCCCAGCTCTAGGGAGCCTCCACGCCCAGGGAAAATACAGCGAAGGGGGCTGAGGAGGGGGCGGGGGGCAGGGCAGCGCGAGAGGCAGAAGAGTGGGGAAAAGTGCGAAAAGAAGCAACAGCCGCTCCACCCGAGACCAGAAAAGTGAACGCCGCGTCCCGGCCGCCTGCCCAGAGCCGGGGATGCGGAGGCGGCGGCTAACGGTCCAGGGAGGCGGCAGCGGCGGCAGGAGCCGCTAGGCGGAGAGAGACCAGGTAAGAGACATAACGGTTCAGGGAGAGCGAGCGGCCGCGGCGCGGCTCCGGCAGCTGAGGGGGGCAGAGAGCACTACTTTCTACTTTCCCACTCCACTTTCCCCGTCCCTGCCCCGGCCGCCCCCAGCCCGACTCGCCCCCCTCACCCTCGGGACGCCCCGGCTGCCCGACTCCCCCTGACTCCGCCGCTCCCCGGTCCCCTCCGCTACTCACCGTTATTGCGTCGCGGGTTCGCCTGCTTTCTGCGCTTACACCTGGGGCCATCCGCCATGATCCTCTCGCTTGAGTCTAAATGCTCGAGTCACCTCCTCCCCCTCCCTCCCCCTTCCCCCTTCCCCCCTCCCCCTCCCCCTCTGCCTCCACCCCTCCCCACCGCACCTGGTTTACGACACTCAGGGCTTTACGACATCACCTTCCTTACACCTAGCGCCGCTCGCTCTACGGCCGGAACCTTGTTGCTAGGGAGAGGACGGTTTGCGGCCACCGTGGAAACAGCCGAGTTTGAATTGAGGGGCGAGGGAAAGTTTTCCCGCAGTTGTCACGGCGTCGGGGAGGGGGACACTAGGAAACTGGGGATGGGGTCAGAGAGCGCAGGCTGTCGGCGTGAGAAAGGTCAAGTAGGAGGCTCCCGGCTTTCTTCGTCGGACTGGCCACACCCGCCGCGCGACCGGGGGCACTTATGTGGGTCTGGCTAATTCTCGGGACCCTGTGCCCTCAGATTAACTTGAGCAACCTGTCCTCCCTCTCCCTCAAGGTTGGGCCCTGCTCCCACGCAGCGTTCCGACGCTCTGCGCCCCTGGGGCTCCGGAGCGGGTCCTGCTCGGGGCACCCCGTGAGTTCCCGGATTAGGGGAAACGCAGGTTGGAGGAACCCGCGAGGAACTAATTTGGGAAGCGTGGCCTCTGACGACGAGGACACTCGACGTCACCAGAGAGGCTACCTGACCCCACTGTCCTGACTCTCTTCCCACACGGGCGCATGGTTTCCCCCCCAGCGAACGGGATGGGAAGTGACTTCAATTAGATGGGAGTTCAGCTGGATCGAAAGAGACTAGAAGTTCCGCTTGAAAGCCACTTTGGCGGTGAAGCGGCGTGAGCAATGCCCACGCCGTCCCTGTCTCACTTCCTCCTCAGTGGCAGGCTCACCTGCTGCGCCCGGGCCTGCCCCGCCCGCCCGACCTGCTTTCTGAACTCCTCCCAGCTTTCCCCTTAGTCTCAGGAGCTGGGGGCTCATGGGCATCAAGGTTCAGAGTTTAGGTGAAAACAGGCCACGATTTACCACCTAAATGGGCAGTTATTGCTGTATAGGTCCTTAATGCAAGAAGCACGACTGAAAAATGTGGTCTTTGAGACAGATTGCTGATTTTATCTCAAGTCCCTGACTTGGTATGATTTTGGGGGCTTTCTGAAAGACCATATAGATAACACCACAAATACCAAGGGAAGTCCTCTTAAGCAGTCAGTAGTAGTTGGCTTTTCTCTCCTCTCCAATGGGGAAATGTTTTTGGGACCATATGGAATAAATGAGCTGAGCTGCATTTCAAATAATATAGTTGTAAGTTAACAATATAAGAATTATTGGTAGAGAAATCGAGAAAACCAAAAGGTGACATATAGATGATTAGAAATAACATAGTTGCCCAGCAGAGTGCTGTCACACAGTAGGTACTCAACAAATTTATGCCTGCAATTTTTGTCATACCTATGGCAGGATTCTTTATTATGTTAAAATAATATTTTAAACACTCTCCAGAATTTTAGAAGATTCATTAATAATCTCTTCAAACCTTTCAACTGAAATAAATTTACAGCTGAAGTCCATAATTTAAAATTAGAAAGTCTAATCCTGAATATAGGTGAAAATTTTCTCACGTTTACTTTGGCATTTTGAGAAGTGAATACATTATTTATTGGTTTGTGCCATGGGATTATAAATATGCTTTGCTATCCAGTATGTCTATGTATTAACTCTCACCTTCAATGCCAAAACTAGAATTATTCTTGATGATCATTTTTTAAAAATATATTTTAATTTACTTTTTACAGAGAGGAATAGAGAGTTAGAAACATCGATGAGAGAGAAACATCAATCAGCTGCCTCCTGCACACCCCCTACTGGGGATGTGTCTGCAACCAGGGTACATGCCCTTGACCGAAATCAAACCTGGGACCCTTCAGTCTGCAGGCGAAGCTCCATCCACTGAGCCAAACCAGTTAGGGCTCTTGATGATCATTTTAAGTACAGGCAGTTCTTGCTTTCCTCAACACATTGTTAACTGAACTTGTGTGTGTCAGAACCAGAACTGAGTCCATGCTTTGCTCGATTCAAGTGGTAAGTTTCCTACCCTAATTCCTACTTTCCAATCCAAAAGGAAAAAAAATGCTCTCTAACTTTGACACACATCTTAATTATTCTTAAATTTAGGAAATATCACACATACTATTTGCTCTTTATGAAATGTCTGTCCTGTACCTCCCTCCTAAGTTTCCTTCATTGTTCATCCTCACCTTGAAATCAGAGACAAAGTGAAGGGACAAATTAATAGAAATCATTTTCTCCCTTTAGTGCTTACTGATTTAGCTAGCTTGGGCCAGTTGTATTTAACTCCATGCGGAAAGATACCTTTTTTTTTTTTTTTTTTTTCCTGCTTGTTCATGTCTATGCCCTCAGCACCTACCAGAGTGCCTAGTCAAGTAGTAGGTACTCAGTATTTCCTAAATAAATTAATATTGTTAACCTTTTCTATATCTGTTCTTAGCTAAAGTAAGGATTGTTTACCTTCACATTAGTTCTTAAGAGCAGTTGAAAAAACGGATGTAAAAGTCATTTACTGTCATTTATATCCTGTTTTATTTTGAAACAATGCTCTTAATTTTAGTTTCCCCATAATCATTTTCCCCAAATGATTAACTCTTCTCATATTTTTAAATATGCACAGGAAATATTGGTATCCCAATTCTTCTAATACAAAATTTCAATTTTGTAAAATCCTGCAATAATTATGTATATTATAAATTGAACATTTGATTACTATATTTTCTTTAGTGTAATTGTTCCCAAATTATTCAAATCTAGACTGGAAAGGAAACAAACAAAAGAAAATATCAGAATAAATTGCTGGTTTAAACCTGATGCATATGTGATGGTTCTTGCCTCAATTATAATTAAAGAATTGGAAAAAGTCTTTAGAATCAATTTAGAAAAGGAATACATTTACTAAAATTCAGGTTTATTTAAATCAAATATGGGGATAGTAAGATTTTGACATGTATTCTGTATTGTTGGTTTTTAATAATTTTAGTTCATCATACAATATATATTCAATATGTGCTATATTTAGGAAAAAAATGTTAACACTGCTTCTAGTGAGCAGTGGGAATATATACTGAAAGAGGAATTCTGCTGAAAAATTTTAAATGTACAGGAAAAAAATGTAAATGGACAGAATATTTTCAATATTGAGTTCTTTTCTATACTTTTTTCATGAACCCTTTGCACCTACTGTTTGCTTTGTTTTATTATATTCATGTATAAGTGAGTGCAAAATTTGACATAAAATTATTTTAAACTTAAAATATAAGTATCTCATGATTTTCCACATGGAGCCTATGATTTCCACGTACCTAAGTTCCTGAACACGTTTGAGAAGTATAACATATTTCTACAGTCTTCATCAGAACAAAAAATTGATTATTTTCATGGAAGGATAAAATATTAATTATGTTAATTTAATTAAATGTGTTTATATGATTTTAATGTTAAACATTTGAAGGAAAAAGAATAAATTTGAAACCATCAGAGTACAGAATTTAGAATCCCCTAAAGTTGCTCCTCAGTCCTTGGCTCAATAGTGACTCTGGTATGTGGTTCACATACAGAGCAATGCTCATTTTACTGCCTGAAGTTCCACCAAATTCTACAATGACTGAGTCAGGTTGGAAACATGACTACAGGGTGATGCAGAATCGACAGTTTTCTTTAGGACCTATGAATAAAGCCTCCCAGGAAGGAATAATAGGGACAAACGTTTTCCCTAGACCTTCATGTGATTTTATTATTTATTGTACCACAAAATGGTATTTCCCTCTCTGTGGAATAAGGCTTCTATTTTTAATATGTGAGTGAAATGGAGCTTCTTATTTTGGGTACAATATTTCAGGAACATGTCTAATATAGAGAAATATAAGTATATACATAGAGGTTTGAAGGATGTTAATGAACATCCAAAAAGTAAAATGAATCTTTTCCATAAAATCACAATAAAAGATTACTTTAAAAGGCCACTTCCACAGAAGATATATTATAGTTGCTAATATTGATATCCTCTATGAACATGAAGAACATTTTTTCTCTACTAAACAGCTATAGGTAGGTAATTTGTACTAGAGAGAGAGCAACATGCATATTTTGAATTTGAATGTATTTTTAGTTAGTTATCATATCAGAAGTCTGATGTATGGTTTCTACTGTTTTCCCCCTTTTGTCTCCATTTATTTATTTTTTTATGGCATTTTAACTTATTTTAGAAGCTGACTGGTTCTCTTACAGGGTATTTCTGCTGATCTACAGTCCTGACCTTCTATATTCCACAGGTCTGCAGTTACAATCACTGCCACTATTCAATCCTTGGAGTGTATGTATTTAAAATATGTTGAGTGGCCCTGGCTAGTGTTGCCCAGTGGTTAAAATGTCCATCCTTGCACCAAAGAGTCGCGGGTTCGATTCCCGATCAAGCGCACGTACCTGGGTTGCAGGTTTGATCCAATTGATGTGTCTCTTTCACATTGATGTTTATCTCTCTCTCCCCCTCCCCCTTATCCCCTCCTCAGCCCTTCCACTCTTTCTAAAAACCAATGGAAAAAATAACCTTGGGTGAGAATTAACAAAATATGTATATATTATTCAGTGTAAATTCACATAAAAAGTTGGTAATAAGACATACCCTGCTTTTCTTTCATTGGCCCTGACCAGATGGCTGCCCAGCTGCCCATGACCTGCCAGAAGGGGCAAGACAAATTCAGTAAGCCATGGGGCTGTTTGGAAAAACCCAAACAGCTGGTGATGAGTGGTCATTGAAGATAAGAAAGGAAATGAGAGTTGATAGGGAAATAAGAGATATTCAAAGAGAAAAAGAAAAAAAAATGAAATGACCTGTGAAAGATACTGCCAAGAAGGGTCAGAAGAACCTCTGTGTGGTCCTGGCCAAGAAGTTGATTAGGTCAACAAAGGCTGTAAGCAAGCTCTATGCATCCAAAGCTCACATGAACTCATGCGAGTGACTGGTTCCCTGCAGAAGAGCACAGAAGTGATGAAGATCATGCAGAGTCTTGTGAAGATCCCAGAAATTCAGAACACCATATGGGAGCTGTCCAAAGATGATGAAGGCTGGGATCATAGAAGCGATGTTAGAGGACACCTTTGAATGCATGGATGACCTGGAAAAAATAGAAGAAGCAGCAGAAATGGAAATTGACAAAAGTTGTTTGTAATTATAGCAGGAGTCTTTGGGCAAAGCACCTAGTGCAGTGGTCGGCAAACTCATTAGTCAACAGAGCCAAATATCAACAGTACGACGATTGAAATTTCTTTTGAGAGCCAAATTTTTTAAACTATACAGGTAGGTACATTGTTATTAACTTAATTAGGGTACTCCTAAGATGGCCTTTGCTAAAAACGTCCTCAATCTGATTGAGGTACATTCACTGAGGTCGACCCCTTCCAACTCTCCCATCCTCAACTGGTGCATGAATTGCGCGCGCCTCCCCCGCGCTGTGTATCCCGAGGTCGGCCCACCTGCACCTCATCTCCTGTGGCCCCACCAGCCAACACCCCCCACTTCTTCTAACGCCACTTCTTCAAAATAGACTCGCCCAGGCCGAAAACCGACTTCTGCGCATGGGCCACGTAGTTTCAATCGCACTGTATGTGCGCGCCTGCATGTGGTATTTTGTGGAAGAGCCACACTCAGGGGCCAAAGAGCCACATGTGGCTCGCGAGCCGCCATTTGCCGACCACTGACCTAGTGAAGTGACTGGCACCCTTCCAGAGTGTGAACCTCTGGGAGTGAGAGCTGCCTCAGAAAAGGAGGAGGCCCTGGAGCCCATGTTCCACAACTACATGCTGCCCAGCTGGGCCCTCAAGCTCTTCTCATGGCCTGTCAGATGTTCATGCACTCTTCTGAAATGGCCGCCATTTATGTAATCCTTGCACTATACCTTTGTGAGAAGGCTTTGCATTCTGGAGGTTTTCTTCATTCTGCAGAGATTTGGGGATCTCAAAAGATTGTTCTTGAGACCTGGTGTAATAAATGCGTCATTTTTCAGGAGTATAAACAAAAGTATCATTTTGGAGGGGATGCAAAGAATTTGGTCTTCTCACAAAACACTTCCGAGTATAGAGTTCATTGCCTGAATGTTGAGGACTCTGTACATTTTTTTTGGTCTATAAAACACTATAAATGGATTCTAATTTCTGCTTTAACAACAACAAAAAATGACATACCCTGTGTCAGACCCTTCTAATTCTTTCATGCCTCTATTTTATTTGACTTTTAATTTCTTTATTGATTAAGGTATTACATATGTGTCCTTATCCCCCCATTACCCCCCCCCTGTTGCCCTCACCCCCCTGTTGTCTGTGTCCATTGGCTAGGCTTATATGCATGCATACAGTCCTTTGGTTGATCTCTCCCCCTTAACCCCACCCTCCCCTACCTTCCCTCTGAGGTTTGACGGTCTGATCGATGTTTCTCTGTCTTTGGATCTGTTTTTGTTCATCAGTTTATGTTGTTCATTAGATTCCACAAATGAGTGAGATCATGTGATATTTATCTTTCTCTGACTGGCTTATTTCACTTAGCATAATGCTCTCCAGTTCCATTCATGTTATTGCAAATGGTAAGAATTCCTTCTTTTTTACCACAGTTTAGTATTCCATTGTGTAGAGGTACCACCGTTTTTTAATCCACTCATCTGCTGATGGGCACTTAGGCTCTTTCCAAATCTTAGCTATGGTGAATTGTGCTGCTATGAACATAGGGTGCATATATCCTTTCTGATTGGTGTTTCTGTTTTCTTGGGATATATTCCTAGAAGTGGGATCACTGGGTCAGATGGGAGTTCCATTTTTAATTTTTTGAGGAAACTCCATACTGTTCTCCACAGTGGCTGCACCAGTCTGCATTCCCACCAGCAGTGCACGAGGGTTCCTTTTTCTGTGCCTCCTCGCCAGCACTTGTCATTTGTTGATTTGTTGATGATAGCCACTCTGACTGGTGTGAGATAGTACCGCATTGTCATTTTGATTTGCATCTCTTGGATGATTAGTGACTTTGAGCATGTTTTCATATGTCTCTTGGCCTTCTTTCTGTCTTCTGTTGAAAAGTATCTGTTTAGGTCCATTGCCCATTTTTTTTACTGGGTTGTTTATCTTCCTTTTGTTAAGTTGTATGAGTTTCCTGTAAATGTTGGTTTTTTTAAAATTTATTTTTTATTTATTTGCTCACTCTCTTTATTCTACTTAAATAAATAGATCACACACTGTGCCCCTCTAGTGTTTTACTGTTTAATCACTATTTTCCTCCATCTTTCTTTGTCCCAGGTTTGACACAGCTCTGTTTGGATCAATTCCTTTTCTCTTTTTGTTTGGGTTTTTGAATTCTTCTAATTTTAAAAAGCCTTGCTTTTTCATACTATGCTGGTTATTCTCTGTCCTTCAAAGTCCATTCTCTGTCTTTCCATGCTCTGGGAGGTTGATTTCTGTGAACCACATCACTTACGTTACTTTACCCTCTTGTTTCCATTTGATTTCAGCCACTTTGGAAACATTGCCAAATGATCAGAGGAAGAACATAGAGAAGTCAGAATATTTATTTCACCTTTCCTCATACTCCCTCCTGCTTGTCTGTATTTTGACAGTAACTTTATTCCTCTGTCTAAGGCCATGGCTCCAGTAAGGCAACCCTGTCCCCTGGCTGCAGTTCTTAGAAAGTTTTAGAAATGGCTTTTTCCATTCATCCCTTCAGGCTTAGGAATGATAGTAGTTTCCTCCGGTTGTGAGTCCTTGGGTACTTTATACCTTATTGGTTCCCTTAATGCCTACATACAAGTCTCTTCATCAGAGTCTTTTCAGTTTACCCTTTGAGTGTGTCATCTGTCTCCTGCCAGGACCCTGAGTAATACACATATATAAATAAAATGTATTTTTTACCATATTTATTATCAGCCAAGAATTATACTTCCATTAATTACAACACTAAATTTAAATGTGATGTAAATGCCATTCATTGACCAAGTATATACTCATGTTCTGATGTGTGTATGTGCGGAATCTTGCACTTAGAAAGTTGTCAGAGTCTATTATATAGTAATTATTTTATTCAATAACTATTTGTGGAATGAAGGTCCCTGCCCTAATTGATCTAAAATCTAGATGAGGCTGCAAAGGTAGGGAAGAAGGCACCTAATCATATACAGATGCTTAGAATTTGGACCTTATTTTGAAAGCAGTTGTAAGCCATGAATTTTTTTAAGTCAGAGGTATCCACATTATGTAAGATGTCAGTATTCTGTGACAAAAAAGAAAAAGTGAGCGTCCAACATTAAGATAACTTTTTTCTCTTGAATGATCATTTCTAAAGGAATAACTCGGCAAGGAAAAGCAATACAGATAAAAGATGTGGCTCTCCAAATGAAGCACAGATGAAGAACAGCCTTTCCAGATTATATTGACAAGTAGTATGATACGGCTGTTAAGACTTCAGCAGTATAAAACGGTATTTCCAATGTTTAAAATAATTAAGAAAATTGTTTCTGCCTATACATTCTGGTAATGGTTTTTCAATGTCCTAGAAACTACCTTAGTAAATGGCTGGCCCTCAAAATTATGATAAATGAAAGAATATAAAAAAGAGTCTTCAATATGTTTTTTAATACTTGCTGTGTTTTTCCCCCCCACTATTATGTTTACCCTAGCCCAGTGATGGCGAACCTTTTGAGCTTGGCTTGTCAGCATTTTGAAAAACCCTACCTTAATTCTGGTGCCATGTCACATATAGAAATTTTTTGATATTTGCAACCATAGTAAAACAAAGATTCATATTTTATATATTTTATATATTTTATATATTTTATATAGTTAAATGCCATTTAACAAAGAAAAATCAACCAAAAAATGAGTTCACGTGTCACCTCTGACACGCGTGTCATAGGTTCGCCATCACTGCCCTAGCCTAATGCATAAAAGCTAACATACTCCCCATTCAGATTCTAATCTGTCCTCCAGATTACCTTACATACAGGGTGGAGCAAAAGTAGGTTTATAGTTGTGAGGATGAGAAACAGTTTATTCTTGTATTATTATTTATTAATTATTGTGTTATATTCCATATGAACAATTGTAGATCTACTTTTGCCCCACCCTGTATATGCACTAAAAATATGTGAGATTTCGTGTCCCCATGATTAAAAATTTTTGAAAATTAGTAGCTTATTCACACTGATTGAAAACATATGAATTGCTCTAAATTTTAGAATATGTATATAGGCAAACAATGAAATGGACTAATGAAGAACATATATAAATACATAATAAATTCCATATTGGATTAAACCAATAACCATTCCACCTCTGGATCTTGAGTCCTGTTCAAGTTATTTCGTGCCTAGTATAACAAAAAACATATAAGTGTGTGTTTGTTTATTTAAAATTCCCTTATTAGGAAAAGAACAGATTTTGTTTCATTTAGGTTCTGATTAAGCTTGTAACTGGATATTTTACTAGTAAATGACTAATAGTATTTTGAATTTTTATGAGTTTAAATTCTTGCTTGCTCTTAATCAGTCAACTGCAAGGATACCTTTTATATATCCTCTCTTGAACTCACTTTCTCCAGACTTTGCATATGTTATGGTCATAAAAAGAAACCACTAAAATCCACTTTTATTGGTTGATATTGGTTTTAAAGCATATCCCCGTTGCATCTGCTCCCCTTCCAATTGCTAGTCAGCCTCGAACTGACCAAAAGGCTATCAACCAGAAAGAAGCATGTGGTGCAAAAAATTTGACAACCCATTAGCTAGAAAACTATCCCCTGAACAATTCACAATTGATAGAAGTTCCTTCTCCCCATATATAAAATTGTTTTGCAGTTCTATTCATTTTTGCATTTCTCCTTTGTATAGCCTTAGAAAACTTAGATCAGTGAAATAGCAGCAAAAGACATCATGAAACCAAATAGAAAATGAGGACTTAGAAGGTGCTTTGGACCTCTTAATTTCCAGGCCACTTCCTAGCAGATACAGTTCATTACACAGGAAAATTGCTTGATCTTGGGAAAAGAAGGTCCCAGAGGTGAGGGAAAATGAGTTAGTCACCAATACAGTTGACCTTGCAATTCAGTCATTTGGATCTACTAGAGAATGATTGCTACCATTTCCAGATAAAGAATGAAAGCTGTTTTCCACAGTAAAATGATGAATCATGTATCCCCTGTGTTTAGATTCTAAAATAAAAAAGAAGCAAAAGGAAGGCTATGTATGTTAATGCACACTCACCAATTTAATAGAGAATGTGTCATTTGTTGAGCCTTATAATCTACTATCACATGGTTTTATTTGAGCTTCGTTAGAGCACTAATAGTTATTATTTCCATCTCATGTGTAGGAACATTTAGAGAAGCTGCAGTCACACAGTTCATATGGTGTAGGCTGGGACTCTCAAACCATGATCATACTAGTAACTATAACTCCCGTGTCAAATAGTATTGCACTCACTCAATAAAAATAAAATCATATCTAGGGGTGTGCTAAGACAAAATTCTAAAGGATAAAGAAAGTGTTAATATTCATGAACAGAATTATGGACAATTCCTCCCTATCTGCCCTTATCCCCTAGCCTTTGACCACCCAATCCAAGATTTTATCATCTTTACCTCATAATCAATTGTTCAGTGTCTTGTTTCTCATGCTCTATTATAAACTCCTTTATGATAAGACAATGGCTAATAATAACTCTTGTTACAGTGATGAACATATCTAGAAAGTGTGTATGTATGTGTGTGTATATATATATATATATATTATTATTATTATTATTATTATTATCTTCTATGATAAATTCTATCCCAACTAGATGCTAATATGGAAGGAGTTCAAATTATCTTAGAGTACTTAATAACTTGAACTTTAACCTGACAGGAAGCAAAAATGCTGAAAAAGCAATACCCCTTTTTATATGATCCAAAGGATTCGCCTTCATATTTTAGTATCATTACATATGGTAGTTGTGTACCTGAGTTCTGAGAGCCAAGGAAGAAAAGATTGCTTTTTGGTGCAAACATCTTTAACATGAGTTTGAAGAAAAATAGCAATCAAGATAAGCTCTTTATTTTGATGTAGTCCCATTTGTTTATTTTCTCCTTAATTTCCATTATCCTAGGAGATGTATCTGTAAGCATATTGTTATGAGAAAAGTCTGAGATTTTTCTGCCAATGGTTTCTTCTAGGATTCTTATGGTTCCATGTCTTACAGTTATGTCTTTTATCCATTTTGAGTTTATTTTTGTGTATAGTGTAAGTTGGTGATCTAATTTCTTTTTTTTGCATGTATCCAATTTTCCCAACACCACTTATTGAAGAGATAGTCTTGACTCCATTGTGTGCTCAGATTTGGAAACAGCCAAGTACACAGCTATAAAAAAGAAAGAACTCTTACCATTTGCAACAGCATGGTTGGACCTGGAGAGCATTATGCTAAGCAAAATAAACCAATCAGAGAAAGATAAATATCACATGATCTCACTCAAGTGGAATCTAATGAACAACATAAACTGATGAACAAAAATAGACCCAGAAAAATAGAAACATCAAAGATACTGTCAAACCTCAGGGAAAGCAGGGGAGGGTGTAGGGGGAGAAGAGGTCAACCAATGAACTCATATCTGTATATGCATAACCCATAGACACAGACAATAGGGTGGTGAAGGCTTGGTAGGAGGAGAGGTCAATGCGGGGGGGGGGGGGGGAAGGAACATATGTAATATTTTGAACAATAAATATTTCTTTTTAAAAAAAGTTGATAAGTATCCACCATCCAAAACAAGTTGCATTCTGAATTAGAATTTTGTAGCCCTGTACTATAAAAGGATCTAGATTAGATTGTCCACGAATGTGAGGCTACATGGCAGTATGTCTTTGGAGTAATGAAGACAGAAAAGGTCAAGATGTATCTTAGTGAATACCTCATGTGGGGAAAACTAAGAGTTTGGAGAAAATCTAATATTAGTTTTAGGTATAAGCCACGAACATAATGAAAGTATTATTTTGAAACATAATCTAAAAGTTCTTATGTTAATATAATATATGAAGCCAAGAGGACATAATTATAGTAGTTCCTTTTTGACCAGTATAAATTGTCAACCAGATACAAAATTAATATGTATAACAACTCTCAAGGTATTGTGCCTTCAATATGCAAATTTAAAATTACCCAGTAGGAACAAAATTAAGAAATGGCAGAAACAGAAGTGGGAGAAGAAAAGTTTTTTTAAGATGTCACAAGATGTAGTTGCCATAAAAGGAAATTTAAGCAGCAGAGCAAGTTCTCAAAAAGATGCATTACTCACGATGTCATGGTAACCTAGTTTTTCAAAGTATCTGTAGTAAAAAGCAAGTGACTGCAGGGTAGGAAGAAATTTCAGAAGCCTACCAAAAAAGTTGTAAAATTTACACAGTTACAAACATACACATAAGATTCAGTGATTGAGAATTTTGAAGAATAAGATGAGAAAAAAATAACTGAATATTTGAGGGAAATTATGATGATAAAAAGAGAAGGGACTAGGTACACTATCCAAGAAAAAAAAAAAGCTAGAAAGAATGTAAAATAGATACAGGTAATAACAAAGTATCACAAAGAAATCCCCACAGAGAAAGAATACCTTTCAAAAGTCATCCTAGTCACCCTGGCTGGTGTGACTCAGTTGGTACGTCATCCCATAGGCCAGAAGGTGGAGGGTTTGATCCCTGGTTAGGGCACATACTGGGTTGTGAGTTCCATCCCAGGTCAGGGTGCACGTGATTGATGTTTGTCACATCAAGGTCGGTCTCTCTCTCTCTCTCTCTCTCTCTCTCTCTCTCTCTCTCTCTCTAACACAGTAATAAAAAAAAGAGGCATCCTAGTCATTAACAAAGATCATAGAACAAAAGAAATCATAGTAAAATAGAGGATTCTTTACGTAATTTTTTGAATGTAGCCAAATATTGGTTTAAGGCAATTATTGTTCTTTCAGTAGTAATGAAGGTCATTATGGTAAGATCAGTACAGAAAACATTGCTGGATTGTTTGTAGAAAACTGGACATAGATGTGTACCTAAGTAAGATAAAACTCAGATCAAATATTAAGCCAAATGTTATTTAACTTTATAAACCTAGTGTGGAACCAAATCTTTATAAAGAAGGACACATAAGAAGTCATTTATTTGACAAATATTTATTGATCTGCTACTATGTGCCAGGCATTGTTCTAAATTCTTGGGATACATCAAGGAACCAGATAGACAAAATCCCTTCCCAGCAGAACTTATATTCTAGTGGAATGAGGCACATAGTTAGAAGATAAATAAGCAAGTTATATGTTCGAAGAGCATTAAGTGCTATGGAAAAATAGAACAGGGTAAGAGTGATTGAAGATGCAAAGGGATCATGTTTCCTCCTTTAAATTACAAAATTCCAGTGCTCTGTAACATGTTCTCTGAAAAGGGGCATGTTAGTATATTGAGGAGGAATTTGGTAGAACTGGGCACTTAGGATGTGTCCAATAAATGATTATTTGATTTTAACTACTCAGTAATTCTTGTTTTGTTCAAAGCAGTTGCTAGAGCAGAAAGTAAGTTGTGAAATTCTTGTAAAATCTGTATGTTTTTATGAATGCTATAATAAACAAAATCTGTGATGTCTCCCATTAATTGAATCCCTAACACCTGTTCTCTTTACTTACCTTTTGTTTTTCTTTTTGTTAAATATTTTTTCACTACTGTTTTAAAACAAAATAATTGAACGTATGTGCAGTTTTAGTCAAAACATTTACATTGTTTCCATCAGTGTTAATGATAATATAATTATATGTTTGTATGTTTAAGACCATAGGGATAATTTCTTTACCACAAATGAGTATGTACAGCTCATCTGTTTTCACTGGGATGTGAGGACTATGAAAGGATTTACTAATTTAGGGATAAACTAGTGAACTTTGGCTTCATGTTTCTTTTGATTAGCTCTTTTTTTAAAAAAATATATTTTATTGATTTTTTACAGAGAGGAAGGGAGAGAGATAGAGAGTCAGAAACATCAACGAGAGAGAAACATCGATCAGCCGCCTCCTGCACATCTCCTACTGGGGATGTGCCTGCAACCCAGGTACATGCCCTTGACCGGAATCGAACCTGGGACCTTTCAGTCCACAGGCGACGCTCTATCCACTGAGCCAAACCGGTTTCGGCTGATTAGCTCTTTTAATGTTATCCAATTACATTATCAATGACACTGAAGTCCACATAGATATAGAAATGTCTGCCTCCTTTTTGCAATCCTTAAAACATCATTAAACTTCTAAGTTTTTATGTTTAAGTGACTTTGTCTTCTTGTAACAACTGGAAAAGTATTTAGTATAGCTTACCAAATCTGGATATTGTATTATCTAGGTAAGTGCTGTTAATTTAATGACTAAGCATCTTCCCTCTCACTTCATGGTTCCTGCTTCTTTGCCCCAGCCAGCAGTTCAGCTCACCTCATCTCACACTTACTTTTTATCTTAGCATATTGTTTGTGGGTAGTTCTTATCGCTCACTAACAGGTGGCGTGGGCCATTTTTGCTAATTTTTTGCGCAAATGGCAACATTCAGTAAAATTACACAATAACTTTAGTTTACGTATTTATACGTTACCCGCATTCTACCACTAGTCTATAAAAAACGTATTAATACGTGTCCCGAGCTCTACTACACTAGTAGAATGTATAAATACGTAAAACGTATAAATACGTTTCCCGCATACAATGTGTTAGGAGGGTAGGAATAGAACTGTTATAATCCTATATAATAAAAGGCTAATATGCAAATCTACTGAATGGCAATATAAACGATTGCTATGACATGCACTGACCTACGGGGGCAGAAGCTCAATGCAGGAGCTGTCCCTTGGTGGTTAGTGTGCTCCCACAGGGGGAGCGCTGCTCAGCCAGAAGCCCTGAGCTGGGTTCATGGCTGGTGAGCGCAGCATCGTTGGCAGGAGCCTCTCCTGCATCTGTGGCAGTGCTAAGGATGTCCAACTGATGGCTTAGGCCTGCTACTGCCAACTTAGGACATCCCCCAATGGCTCCCAGACTATGAGAGGGCACAGGCCAGGCTGAGCCCCCCCGCCCCCCGGAGTGCACGAATTTCATGCACCGGGCCTCTAGTCTTCAATAAAGGAAGCAACCAAGTGTGTACTGGAATTTGAGTTGGCTGATTTTTAACATTATGCTCACTTAGGATACAAATTGTAGAATTTTTGAAAAGTGAAACAATATCTCTTGTACAGTAATTCTTAATTCATGATTTTTTAACATAGAAAAAATATCAAACTGGATACTGTAAAAATTATTTTAAAGTCACTTTTTACTACTTTTTATGTAACTTATAGATCAAGCCAGATTTTTTAGAATTTAAATATGTGAAATGTTCTGGTCTCAATGAACTCATATTATTACTAATGTAGAATTGTTAAACATTGGATCGTTTTAATATTTTACTGTATATTAATGTCTTGAACATTAACTGCCATAGGCTTTGCTTTCGGTCTCTCTTTCCAACTTGGTCATTAAGCTGACAAAAGAATAACCTGTCACAATTTATTTTATGAAAAAGTGACAATAAAAATATTACTACCTTTTAAATCTAAAGGTTGTGGGGGGGGTGCTGTTCAAAAATATTCTTAGAGGAATTTGTGGATGTGGAGGGGATGTGCATTCTACTAAGGGATTGGCAAGCAAGTTTAATTGTATATTGAATAATGGGATGAAATTTAACATTATCTAACAGGAGTGGCCTATCCAACTCCCAGATTAAAGGTGTAATACCTTAATCAATAAAGAAAAAATGCAAAAAATAAAAAATAAAAGTATTATTTTATTTAGTGTCTCTAAAGATTGAAATAACTTCCCAGGTAAGGACACAACCTCATCTTGAATTTTTATAGGCTCATTTTGCCTTATTGCATAGAGAGTTTACTACTTTTGCATGTTTAGATTTTATTTTGGTTTTCTTCTTAACTGGAAATGAGGCAAAATGAGCCTTTATATTTATATACTGAATCCCAGAAACTCTTATCCACTCAAGAAATGAAATTACCACCCTTTTCCTGCATTGATATTCTCTTCTGTAATCCTATCTAATAAAGAGGGAATATGTTAATTGACCCTCATGCTGTCTCGGAGATGGCGGCACCCACAGCCAATAAGGAGGGAATATGCTAATTGACTGCCCCACTCTCAAAGATGGCAGCACCCACAGCCACAAGATGGTGGTGCCCAGTCCCCTCAGCCCCGCCGGGGCGACAGGCAGGCCTGGCCACTCTGCACGCCTGCCTCCAGAGTACCCCAGTCCCCTCAGCCCCCCAGGGCTGGCCGCGGCTTGTGCTGCTGGCAGTGGCAGCAGCAGAGGTGTGATGGGGCGTCGCCTTTTCCTGATTGTCAGGTTGCCTCCCGCCCCTGAGGGCTCCCAGACTGTGAGAGGGGGCAGGCCGGGCGGAGGGCCCTCCCACCTCCAGTGCATGAATTTTCCTGCACTGGCCTCTAGTAACAATAGACTATTAGATCCAGTGTTAGTTCACAGTCCTCATATGTCTTGTGATAGCAAATTCTCACAGTTGATCCTCCGTCCTCGTTGAAGTACTTCCTGCTCTTGGCCTTTAGGACACCATATTTGCCTCATTTACATATTACATTTCCCTATTACTCATTTTCACTCTCTCTTACTTGTTTATCCTCCTCTTCCCCATCTCTAAATATTGAGTGCCAGGGGTCAGTTTACGGACGTCTTTCCTTCTGTCTACATGCCTTCCTTAAGTGTTATTTTCCATTTTTTTGTCTAAAATTTTTATTTTCATGCCAATGGCTCTCAAATATCTCTAGCCTGGACCTAAAATGTGAATTCCACCCTTATTTGGCCTCTCCATTTGGATGGCTAATGGACATTACAAACTTAAACTGCCCCAAACTGAGCTGCTTATTAACCCCTCTCTCCAAATCTGCTCCTTTTGCAATCTCAATTTCTTATTTCACACAATAGTAATTCCATCCTTCTAAAGGCCTAGACCAGTGTTCTGCAAACTGCGGCTCGCAAGCCACATGCGGCTCTTTGGCCCCTTGAGTGTGGCTCTTCCACAATATACCGACTTCTGCACATGGGCCACGAAGTTTCAATCGCACTGTACATGCGTGCCCACACGTGGCATTTTGTGGAAGAGCCACACTCAAGGGGCCAAAGAGCTGCATGTGGCTTGTGAGCCACAGTTTGCCGACCACTGGCCTAGACCAAACCTTTGGAGTTAGTCTTGATGCCTCTTTTCCTTAAAACTTATGTTCAAATTTTCAGAAAATATATATGTTCTACTTTCAAAATACATCCAGAATTTGGTCATTTTCATCAATTCCCTTGCTACCATCTTGTCCCAACCACCATCATTGCTCACCTGGACTGTTATTATAATTTCCCTCACTGGATTTCCCTCTTTCTTTTTTTTTATAGTACTTTAGTATGAATTCATTTATTGTTGGGGTCTAGCCCCAACAGGTCCAGGGGTTCCCAAAGGTGTGGATGGAGTCGGCAAGGAAGGAATGACACGGAGGCAGTGTTCAAGTGATCATCATAGCCAGGATCTCCAGCCAGGTTCTGTGTTGGGTTTCCCTATTTCTTCCTTTGTTGCCCGTCAGCCTATTTTAATAGAGTAGCCAGTTATCCTGTTAAAACACAAGTCAGATCATGTTGTAGATCAAGTCAAATCAGTCTTTGCTCAAAGCCTCCAATGGCTTATCCTTTTAATAAATTAAATCCAAAGTCTTTACAATGGTCTTCAAAGTCTACATGATCTGCCCACACCCACCTCTCCAATCTTATCTCCTATAGTCCTCACCCTTTACTCTGTTCTGGCCTCCTCCATGTTCCTTGAATATGCATGTTCCTGCCTTAGAATACAGGTTAGACCCAAGGTCTCAAATTGCAAAGCCTATTCCTAAAACTAAATAATTTAACAGAGTCTCTAGAAATCCTAAGAGAATAATGTCAAAGAAACATAGGACCTACGTTAGATACTAATTTTAATGGCCTCATTTAAATGAATTCTAAACATATTACTTCATTTTGCTGGGATATTTCCTAAAATCTGATACAATTATAAGACTGAAAAAAAAAAAAGATCTATCAGAATTCTGTGACATAGGACATTTACAGACTGTCTAATTAAACTAAAAGCATCTAGATACTATCAACACATGTTTACTTAGTATCTATTAAGTGCTAGCATCTACAATGAATTCATGGGTGTCAGGCCCCATGTTGAGGAAGGATATGCAGTGGTGAATAAGAGAAACAGAGAAGCAGAAAGGGAGAAAAACTGGAAAAGACACAAGTGATTTTTCAAAATAGACTATAACAGTGGTTGGAAAACCGCGGCTCATGAGCCACATGTGGCTCTTTGGCCCCTTGAGTGTGGCTCTTCCACAAAATACCACGTGCGGGCGCGCACATACAGTGCGATTGAAACTTCGTGGCCCATGCGCAGAAGTCGGTTTTCGGCCTGGGCAAGTCTATTTTGAAGAAGTGGTGTTAGAAGAAGTGGGGGGTGTCGGTCGGTTGGGCAACAGGAGACGTGGCCAGGGGGGCCGCGGGATACACAACGTGGGGGAGGCGCGCAATTCATGCACGAGTTGAGCGAGCCAGTCAGTCACCAGTCTCATTGTGCAGTGGTTAGTGCTAGCCGCGTCCACAAATCACGCGCGAGTGACAAAAGTACCTACTCGAAGCATAAAGTTACCTGTATTTTTCCAATCAGCTGCAAATCCTACAGGTATTTTTGTCATCAGTTTAAGAATTGTAATTCTTTTGTGTTGGTGGCTTTATTATTATAAAATTAAACGTTTTTTTAGGTGCCCTGTTTGACATGGCTACAAAGAAGCAGCAAGGAAAAACGGAAGATGAAAACCGTGAATTTAAAGTTGAATTTAAAGTTGAATGAACCTACCTATATAGTTTAAGTTTAAAAAATTTGGCTCTCAAAAGAAATTTCAATCGTTGTACTGTTGATATTTGGCTCTGTTGACTAATGAGTTGCTGACCACTGGACTATAAAGTGCACCTGGGAATGCAAATCTTATTCAACATTATAATATTGGTTAATGAACTAATCGTATTAACATCATTTTAAAGAAGAAAAGCTATAAGATATCAGGTACAGAAAAAGCATTTGATGCAATACACTTATTCATGATTTTAAAATTCTCTTAAGAAAGTTGGAATGCAAGGAAATATACTTAATCTAATAAAGAGTACCTATAAAAAACATATCGGCCGAAACCGGTTTGGCTCAGTGGATAGAGCGTCGGCTTGCAGACTGAAGGGTCCCAGGTTCGATTCTGGTCAAGGGCATGTACCTGGGTTGCGGGCACATCCCCAGTAGGAGATGTGCAGGAGGCAGCTGATCGATGTTTCTCTCTCATCGATGTTTCTAACTCTCTATCTCTCTCCCTTCCTCTCTGTAAAAAATCAATAAAATATATTTTTAAAAAAACACAAAAAAAAACCCCAAAAACTAAAAAAAAAAAAAAATATATCAAACATTGTATTTATTGGTAAAATGATGAAAATCCTCTCACTAAGATCCGGGTGAGATAATGATGCCCAATATTAATCAATAGTGTAATGAAGGTTCTAGCCAGAGCAATAGGCAACAAAAAGACAAGAGCCAGGTCCATGTGGTTCAATAGGTTGATCATTTGATGACCAGGACATGGCCAGTTGCATTCTTGGTCAGATCACATGCCCACTTGTGGGCTCCATCCTCAAGATGGACATGCAGGAGGCAGCTGATTGATATTTATCTCTCATTTATGTTTTTACCTTTCTCTACCTCTCCTGTCCTCTCTCTGAAATCAATAAAAACATATTTTTTAAAAGACAAGGTATATATAAGGATTGGAAAGTAAAACACTGAAGTTCATTGCTCACGGATTATATGATTTGATCAAAGAAAATAAAAAAAATCTTCAGGTAAATGTTTAGAATTAACAAGAGCATAAGCAATAAGATTGAGCCCACAACCGATATACAGAAATCAATTGTATTTTTCTATACCAGCAATAAATAGGAAAAGAATTAAGATACCATATAGGATAGTTTTAAAATGCATCAGATACCTAAGAATAAGCTGAATAAAAGATGGACACTTCTACACAGAAAACCATAAACATTATCAAAAGTATAGAAGAACTTAGTATGTTTTCATTGAAAAACTTGGTATTTTAAAGATGTTAGTTCTCTGTAAATTCGATGAGTTTATGTAGTGAATATATTAAAACAAATCCAGTAAAAATTCCATCAGGCTTTATGAAAACTTACAACCTGATCTAAAATTTATATGGAAATGTAAAGGTCCAAAAGCAGCAGAATCTTAAGGAAAAAGAAGTATGGAGAAATTCATCTATCAAATATCATGATTTCTTGTAAAGCAAAGTAATTAATAGTGTGAATTGGCAAAAAGATTGAGAAAAAGACCAATAGACCAGAGAAAGATTTCAAATCTGATATATATACACACACACACACACACACACACACACACACACTCTTGGTTTATGACAGGTGACAACTTTTCAATAAATGGTATTGAGTCAATTGACTATCCATTTACTAATATGGTAAAAGATTAAACTGGACTCTTAATACCATACACAAATTTATTATAAGCAGATTATGTAAATATGAAATATTAAACTTAAATCTTACGGAAAAAAAGGATTATTTTCAGAGCATTAGGATAGGCAAAAGGTTTTTTAAACAGAAGACAAAGAGCACTATCTAAATAGAAAATGATAAATTAGATTACATGAAAATTAAGAACTTCTACCACTCAAATAAATCATTAAGAGAGTAAAAATGAAAGCCACAGGGTAAAATGTTTCAACCTGTATAACAAAAAAAAAGTTTATATCCAGAATATGTGAAGAACTTGTACAAATCCATAAGAAAAAGATAACAAAAAGACAAGTGGGCAGGACTTGAAGAGACACTTTTCAAAAGAGGATATCCAAATGACCAATAAAGATATGAAAGATGACAGTATTACTCTTCAGGGGACTTGAAATCAAAACCACAAAGTAATATCACTTCAAATCCACCAGAATGGATAAGAGAGAAAAGCCTGACAGTATTATATGAGGACTAGACGCCCAATAAACAAAATTCGTGCAAGGGGCTCGGCCCTTATAGCCATGGTGGCTTGCCTTGGCCCTTTCAGCCCCGGCTTTGTCCAGAAGGACATCCAGAAGGTCATTTGGTTATCCAGCCTAATTAGCATATTACACTTTTTTTATTATAGACTAGAGGCCCGGTGCACAAAAATTTGTGCACTCGGGTGGCGGGGGAGAGGGGGTCTCTCAGCCCGGCCTGTGCCCTCTCCCAGTCTGGGGCCCCTCAGGAGATAACGACCTGCTGGCTTAGGCCTGCTCCCAGGTGGCAGAGGGCAGGCCCAATCCCTAGGTGCAGCCCCTGGTCAGGCTCAGAGCAGGGCCGATTGGGGAGTTGGGGCAACGCCCCCTGTCATGCACAGAGCAGGGCGGGTCAGGAGGTTGCGATGCCACCCCTAGTCACGCTCAGGGTAGGACCGATTGGGGTGTTGGGGCACCGCCCCCTGTCACACTCAAGGCAGGGTCGATAGGGAGGTTGCCGCGCCACCCCCTGTCACACACAGAGCAGGGCCGATCAGGGGGTTGGGGCGCTGCCCCCTATCACGCACAGAGCAGGGCCCATCAGGGGGGTTGGGGCTCTGTACCCTGTCATACACAGAGCAGGGCCGATCAGGGGGTTGAGGAGCTCCCCCCTGTCATGCACAGAGCGGGGCCCATCAGGGGGTTGGGGAGCTCCCCCCTGCCACACACAAAGCAGGGCCCATCAGGGGGTTGAGGAGCTCCCCCTTGTCACTCACAGAGCAGGGCCAATAGCGGAGTTGGGGCACCACCCCCTGTCACACACAGAGCAGGGCGGATTAGGGGGTTGGGGAGCTCCCCCCTGTTACACACAGAACAGGGCTGATCAGGGGGTTGGGGCGCCGCACCCTGTCACACACAGAGCCCCAGGGTGATCAGGGGGTTTGGGCTCTGCCCCCTGTCACGCTGATCCCGGTGCTGGGAGGCATATTACCCTTTTATTATATAGGATAGAAGCCTGGTGCATGGGTGGGGGCCAGCTGGTTTGCCCTGAAGGGTGTCCTGGATCAGGGTGGGGGTCCCGCTTGGGTGCCTGGCCAGCCTGGGTGAGGGGCTGAGGGCCGTTTTCAACCTGGCGGGTGATTGAAGCTCCCAATCTGTCCTTTTTTCCTTTTTTTTTAAATTCTGGGCCAGCTTTAGCTCTGAGGTTCAGCTCCAGCTATGAGACCTCCGCTGCTGAAAGCAGGTTTCTGGCCTTTGTTTAGCTTCTGTATTTGAAACAATGTTGCGGTCCTGCTGGCGGAAGCCCGGGGTTTTGTTTAGCTTCTATATTTGTTATAATGTTGCTTAGAGTGCAGCTGAGAGGCCGGCAAGGCAGGCGGGGAAGCTTGGCTTCCTCCGTCACTGAAGCAAGCAAGCCTCCCTGTTCGCGTCAGCTGCCTGGCTGCTGGCCGCCATCTTGGCTGGCAGTTAATTTGCATATCGCCCTGATTAGCCAATTGGAAGGGTAGCGGTCGTACGCCAATTACCATGTTTCTCTTTTATTAGACAGGATTACGTGGGATAATGGGAACTCCCATATTGCTGGTAAGAATGTAAATTCGCACTGGTAATTTAGAAAATGATTTTATATTATCAACTAAAACTGAACAGATTCTTACCTATGACCCAGTAATTCCACTCTGTGGTGGAAATGCATACATTATGTGTACATGCCCCAAAAGGTATGTAGAAGAATGTTTATAGTAGCATATCTATAATAATAAAAGTGTAATATGCTAATTAGACCAGACAGCCAAACAACCTTCCAGACGAAGCTAGGGCTGTGAGGGCCAACGCAAGCCACCATGGCTGCTAGGGTCAAGCCCCTTGCATGAATTTCGTGCATCAGGCCTCTAGTATGTAAATAATATTGTAAAATGTGCATTCAAACAATGAAAATGAGCCATTGTTTTCCTATTTATGAAAAATTCAAAAATAGATAAAATTAATCAATGGAGATACAAACCAGAATTTCAGAAGAGGGGAGGATGTAGAAATGGAGAGAGGGACCAAGATGAGGATGTGGGGTACTGAGAATATTCTATTTTTTTACATGGATGGTGGTTATAAAGGTATATACTTTGTAATATTTCATTGAGCTTATGATCTTCACTTTAATATATGTCTGTTAAATTTCAATAAATTTAAAAAATATTTTTAAAATACCCATTGCATATAGCAACTCTTATTTACTAGGTACCATTTTTATCTATTTTATCAATTGATTTGTTGTCCCATCTATAGGTATTGGGAAAGGTATTATGTGAACTAATACTAAAATTTTTCTTTTACATTTTTAAAATTAATTTGTTTTTTTCATTTACAGTTTACATTTACTATTATTTTATACCAGAGGCCAGGTGCACAAAAATTTGTGCACTCGGTGGGGGTGGGGGCGGTTTCTCAGCCTGGCCTGTGCCCTCTCGCAGTCTGGGATCCCTCAGGGGATGACCACCTGCTGGCTTAGTCCCGCTCCCTGGGGGATTCGGCCTAAGCTGGCAGTCAGACATCCCTCTGGCAGCCTGGGAGTCCTCAGGGGATATCCACTTCCCATTGGGGAGCAGGCCTAACTGCAGTTGGACATCCTTAGCGCTGCTGAGGAGGCGGGAGAGGTTCGCACCACCACCGCTGTCCTGGCAGCTGTCAGCCTGGCTTCTGGCTAAGCAGAGCTCCCCCTGTGGGAGGCGCACTGACCACCAGGTGGCAGCTCCTGCATTGAGCATCTGCCTCCTGGTGGTCAGTGTGTGTCATAGTGACTAGTAATTCCCAGTCGCTGTGCTCTTAGGATCAATTTGCATATTACCCTTTTACTATATAGCATAGAGGCCTGGTGCATGGGTGGGGGCCGGCTGGATTGCTCTGAAGGGTGTACCAGATGAGGGTGGGGGTCCCGCTGGGGTGCCTGGAGAGCCTGGGTGAGGGGCTGAGGGCCATTTTCAGGCTGGCCACACCCGCTTCAGGGAGGGGGGTCCTTCTGGGGTGCCTGGCCAGCCCTGGTGAGTGGCTGATGGCTGTTTACAGGCTGGCTACAGCCCCTTCAGGGTGGGGGTCCCCACTGGGGTGCCTGGCCAGCCTGGGTGAGGGGCTGAGGGCCATTTTCAGCCTGGCCACACCTCCTTCAGGGTGGGGAGTCCTGCTGGGGTGCCTGGCCAGTGTGGGTAAGGGGCTGATGGCTGTTTGCAGGCTGGCCAAGGCCCCCAGTGGGGACCCTCACCCCATGAGGGTGTGGCCATCCTAGGTGAGGGGCTGATGGCTGTTTGCAGGCTGGCCACAGCCCCTTCAGGTTGGGGGTCCTCCCTGGGGTGCCTGGCCAGCCTGAGTGAAGGGCTGATGGCTGTTTGTAGGGTGGCCAAAGTCCCTTCAGTGTGGGGGTCTGGCTGAGGTGCCTGGACAGCCTGGGTGAGGTGCTGATGGCTGTTTGCAGGCTGGCCACACCCCCTTCAGGATGGAGGGTCCTGCTAGGGTCCCTGGCCAGTCTGGGTGAGGGGCTGATGACTGTTTTCAGACTGGCCAAGCCCCCCAGCAGGGACCCTCACCCCATGAGGGTGTGGCCATCCTGGGTGAGTGGCTGATGGCTGTTTACAGGCTGGCCACAGCCCCCAGCCACCCAAGCTCCCAGTGAAGGCTGGCTGGAAGCAGGTATCTGGGATTTATTTATCTTCTATAATTGAAACTTTGTTGCCTTTTGCAGAGGCCAAAGCCGGAAAGGGTAAGCAGGAAGCTTGGCTTCCTCCATCGCCGGGGCAAACAAGCCTCCTGTTTGCTCCAGCTCCATGCCTGCTGGCCACCATCTTAGTTGGGTTAATTTGCATGTAGTCACTCTGATTGGCTGGTGGGCATGGCTTGGGCGTAGCAAAGGTATGGTCAATTAGCATCTTTGTCTTTTATTAGTGTAGATTAGTTTCAGGTGTACAGCATAGTGGTTAGACAATCATGTGCTTTAAAAAATGTTTCCATGATATTTCTAGTACCAATTGACACCATTCATAGTTATTATAATATTATTGACTATATTTCCTATGCTGTACTTTACATCCCCATGACTATTTAGTAACTACCAATCTGTACTCCTCAATCACTACTTTTTTTCACCCAGTCCCCCAAATCCCTTTTCTTCTGGCAACCATCAATCTGTTCTCTGTATCTATGAGTCTATTTCTGTTTTGTTTATTTTGTTCTTTAAATTCCACAAATAAGTGAAATCATATGGTATTTGTCTTTTTCCAACTGATTTATTTCATTTAGCATAATACCCACTAGGTCCATCAATGCTATCACAAATGGGTAAGAGTCTATTTTTTTTATGGCTAAGTAATATTCCATTGTGTAAATGTACCACAGCATTTTTATCCACTTGTCTATTGATGGGCACTTGGGCCAAGCTCCCAATCAACATAGGCATACATATATTCTTTTAAACTAATGTTTTGGTTTTCTTAGGATATATGCCCAGAAGTGGAATCACTGGGTCATAAGACATTCCATTTTTAATTTTTTGAGAAACCTACATACTGTTTTCCACAGTGGCTGCACCAGTCTGCATTCCCACAAACAGTGCACAAAGTTTCCCTTTACAACCACATTCTCACCAACACTTGTTTGTTGATATATTGATAATAGCCATTCTGACAGTTGTAAGGTGGTATCTCATTGTGGGTTTTAATTTGCATTTCCCTGGTGTTTAGTGACATTGAGCATTTTTTCATATGTCTATTGGCCATCAAATATGTCCCATTGGAGAAGTATCTATTCAGGTCCTTTGCCATTTTTTAATTGGATTGTTTGTTTTTTTGGTGTTGAATTGTATGAGTATTTTATACATTTTCAGATATTAACCTCTCAGAAGATGTGTCATTGACGAATATATTCTCCCATTCAGTAGGTTGTCTTTTCATTTTGTTGATGGTTTCCTTTGCTGTGCAAAAACTTTTTAGTGTGATATAGTCCCACTTTTTATTATTATTGTTGATACTATACAGATGTCCCCTTTTCCCCCTCTTTCCCCACTTCTACCAACCTTCCCCCCACCCCTCTGGCCTTTACCACCCTGTTGACTATGTCCACAGACTATGCATATATTTTCTTTGGCTAATCTCTTCACCTTATTTTATCCAGTGCCTTCCAAAATACTCCCCTCTGACATCTGATAGTCTGCTCCATGTATCCATGTCTCTGGTTCTGTTTTGCTATGCAGATGCTTTTTAGTTTGATGTAGTCCCATTTGCTTATTTTTTCCTTTGTTTCCCTACAGTGGTTCTCAACCTTCCTAATGCCGCAACCCTTTAATACAGTTCCTCATGTTGTGGTGACCCCCAACCATAAAATTATTTTTGTTGCTACTTCATAACTGTAATTTTGCTACTGTTATGAATCATAATATAAATATCTGATATGCAAGATGTATTTTCAGGTGTCGCGACCCACAGGTTGAGAACCGCTGGATATTGGCATAAATATTGCTTTGAGAGATGTCTGAGGTTTTACTGCCTGTGTTTCCTTCTGGGATTTTATGGTTTTGAGTCTTACAGTTAAATCTTTAATATATTTTTAGTTTATTTTTGAATATGGGGTAAGAAGCTTGGTGAACTAATAAATTTAACAGCACCCAGGAAATGACTGGCTATTTTACCAATTATTTTAAGTTAGCAAGATGGGAACAAATAAAGCTTTAAGAGGCACTTTATCTAGTAGATATTTTTTCAAATATTTTGATTCCAAATAAATACATTTTTCTATAGTATTTTTAAAATGAAAGTGATCATAACTTATATATCATTTTCTGATTTATTTATGTTTGAAATCACTCTTTTTATTTATTTATTTTTAATAATGCTAAGTTATTCAAACTCAAAATTGACTATAGAACAGAAAGTAAATTCTTCTTTATCCCACCCCTCTGCCATCCCTACTTCCTGGAATTAAGCATGTTCACTGATTTTTTTTTCACATTCTTCCATAAATTCTCTGTGTATGCCAGTGTGGTTTTTCTTTGTTATTGTTTTTTACAAGGTTTAAGGCCATATTCTAGTACAGCTTTATTTTTTATTAATATTATTTCAGCAAATTTACATATTTGCATATCAGTGCATAAATATTTATATCGTTCTTTAAAATCTAGATAATATCCCAACATAGGGAAAGTTCATAATTTATTTAGCCTTTCTCACACTAATAGGTATTTAGATTGTTTCCAGTCTTTTTTTGTTGTTATTTTTAATCCTCATCTGAGGATATTTTTCCATTGATTTTTAGAGAGAGTGGAAAGGAGGGGTGGAGACAAAGGGAAACACCACTGTGAGAGAGACACATTGATTAGTTGCCTCCCACATGTGCCCTGACCAGGGCCGGGGATGAAGCTGCAACCGGTAAGTGCCCTTGACCAGGAATTGAACCCGGGACCCTTCAGTCCATGGCTGATGCTCTATCCACTGAGCAAATCCAGCTAAGGCCCCAGTCTTTTGTTATTACAAAAATATTACAACAAATGTCTCTCTCTCTCTCTCTCTCTCTGTGTGTGTGTGTGTGTGTGTGTGTATCTTTATGTATATGAGAGAGTATCTGTATAGGAATTGCTGGATCAAGAGTATAGATATTTTTGACATTGAATATGACTCGAACCATACTTTAGTTTTATTAGTAGTCGCTGAAAATTAGATACATCATCATAGCAATAAAACTAATTTAATAAAGAATTAAAGGAATGCACAAAATGGGAACCAATGAGTCTTTTAAAGCAGCTAGAATATATTAACTGTTAATGGTGTGGGGTTTTAGTCAGAAGACAGACATATGGGAGATAATTTGCCCCTGCCTTAACCCCACAACCATAGAACTTATTTAAAGTCAAAAATAGAATGGACAAACAACGGAAACAAACTATAGCCAGTATTCACAAACAAATTCCAATACAATGTTTGTAATTAGACCACCTATTTATAATAGTAAGTAAAATATTTCATTTAAATTCCTTAAAATTAGAAATTGTCTTCTTGTGATTAGGTCACACTTACTCTGAACAGCCTTCATCCTTGAGTCATGCTGTTCTAAGAATTGAATTTTTCTTCTAATGGAGAACTGTTGATCATTTAAGTCTGTGCCTACTGCTGATAGTGATTCTTAGTTTAACACCAGGAAATGAAGGCTTCCGAATCTCTTAGAAATGCAGCTATGGACATTAGATGTATTAATGTGCTCTAATATAGTTTAATTTACAGAGAAACAAGTAAAATTTCTTCTTGACAGGAAGAAAATTAGTAACCTGGTTCTTTGCTGTTTACCTTCATCATGCATAAAGATACAACCTTTCTTTGCCATGATACAAGAATATTATTAAGAGCAAGAGAACAGGAGATATGGTGGAAATCTAAACACCTGAATAACCTTTAGCCTTTGTGGATAATCCTAGCTAATATTTGAGTGCTTATTATGTACTTGGTGCATTGTAAGGGCCCAATTTGTATTATTCCATTTATCAGTCATAACAACACTATGAGGTGGATGTTTTAATAAGCAGTTTCACAGTTTGAGAATATGATGGGTGCAAATGCTAAGCAAGATAGACAACTGATAAGTAGCCGAGCCAATATTCAAACCAGGTAACATGGGTACAGATCCCCTACCCTTAACCATTTCACTAGAGCTGGAGCTCCATTTGGTTCTGAGTGTGTGCAGTCCACACCTTCACATCTGTCTGTCTTTTCCCAATTTGGAGCACAGTCTCAGTTGGTCATAGTTTTCCCCTGCCATTGGGAAGAGGAGCTGGGCAAGGGCAGCTGTTTTTTTGTGTCATTTGTAAGACTGGTGTCTTCAGCTTGTCTTGCCTTTCAGCATGCCTTGGTGAAAGCCAGATATGGTATATATGGTAATAGGAGTTGAGGTAATTGGGCTTTTAGTGTGAGGTATTATATGTTAATACTAGAGCCTCGGTGCACGAAATTCATGCATGGTGGGGAGGGGTCCCCTCAGCCTGGCCTGTGCCCTCTCACAGTCCAGGAGCCCTTGGAAGGTGTCTGACTGATGACTTAGGCCTGCCCATCAGCCATTTCTACCACAGTTCCCAAACTGCACAGACAGGCCCTGGGGTACCACAGAGAACTCACAGAAGTACTGTGAGATATTTTAAATTTTCAAGAAACACTATGACATTTGTTGAATACTACATGGACTGCTATTACTAAGTTGTTTGGACCTGACTACTTAATAGAATGAGTAAAAAGGACCTATTCAGTATTTCTTTTGACCTAGAGGCACCATGAAAAATTATTGAGGCACTAATGGTACTGTGAACAGAAGTGTGGGCACCTCTGCATTATCCCCTTCCCAACATCTCTTATTTCTCTTTGAGGATTCATGTGGATCTGAAACATTGGATTCAGCTCCAGATCATGAGATGAAGTATATGATGAAGCTAAGATAATCAAGGCAGTCTATTCCTGGCCTTGTTAAGAGGTGAAAATGTGTCCTAAATCAGTCCAATCAGTAAATCTCAAATATCATGTTTGGAATGCATGAAAGGTTTTAAAATCAGTCTCTCTTTTTCTCTCTCTCTGACTGACTAAGCATGTAGCCACTGGAGATGTTGACAATCATCTTTTGAACACAATGAGAGAGCTTTTAGATCAGTGGTTCTCAACCTTGGCTGCACATTAGAATCACCTGGGAATCTTTTTAAAATTATGATTTCTGGACCTCATCCTCTGGAAATTCTGTTTCTTTGTTATGTGGTGAGGCCACAACATTAGTAACAAAGAAACAGAATTTCCGGAGGATGAGGCCCAGAAATCAGGATTTTAAAAAGATTCCCAGGTGATTCTAATGTGCAGCCAAGGTTGAGAACCACTGTTTTAGATGAAGTTGATACTGAAAAAGGTATAATGGAGAGACTGAAAGAAACTAGGTCTTTGGTGATATTCATGAGCCCTGGATCAAGCCCTGCCTGAAGCCTGCTACTTTTTATCATTTATGAATATCCACTAAATATTGTTTACATAAGTGTCCATCAGTTATCTTTTTTTGAGTCACAAGATTTTTGTTATATTCTGATTATTAGTCAGATATAATATTTAAAAAATCTTTATACTTTTCTTGATTATTACATTAACTAGTATCTCCAATACAATTTTGAATAGAAATGGAAGTATTGGGCATCCTGGTCTCATTCTCAATCTCAGGCAGAGAGCTTTCAATAATTCACCATGAAGTATTATGTTTGCTATAAATTTTGTTTTGTTTTTATAAATATTCATTAATCAGGTTAATGGAATTTCTTTTTATTCATTGTCTCTAAGAGTTTAGATCATTAATTGAGTGTTGGATTTTATCTCTTGGGGAAGCAGCCATTGCCCAACCTGCTGCAGCTCTCCTAGATTGCCCAATTAATGTCCTGGGCCTGGAACATTACCCTATGGAATCTGGGTTCCAAACTTTCACTTGGCCACAGATTCTTTTTTCTTATTAGAAGAACCTTTTCCCCTGTTCTGGGTATGCTGTGAACTTCCTTGTAATGCTGAAATGTGTGTTTCATATGTCACCTGGCCAGCCACACCAGGATATCTGGCTACCTTCCTTGGGAGATAAATGGAATATTCACCTGCAATCTTCCCCAGCAGCATGAGAAGGATTTGTGCAGTCCATAGCCCTGCATCAGCTATCAAGATGGGCATGCTGGCCATGGGAGATCATCATGCACTATAGATGCTGATACTGCTATATATTTTCTCCTTTCTGTGAGTTCCACCCACTACCATTGTCCACACAGTTCTTTTTGTGTTGGATCCTTCTTGGTGATTTCCAGCCTATGAAAGTTGAAATGGCTGAGGTCTATTGGCTCCGACTTCTAGTAGTTGGCACAGTGATGATATGGGCCGCCTTCCGCTCTGTGGAAATGCTCATTTGGGATTGGTACTTGCATCTTACATTATCAGATGTTTTATCTACATCTACTGAAATGACCATACCATTTTTTCCGGTTTTTCTGTTAATGGGGTAAATTACATTAATTGATTTTAAAATGTTATGTTTTTGCATTCCTATAATAAACTCCACTTAGTTGTAGTCTATTATTTTTATACATAGCTGGACTTGACTTGCTATTGTGTGGTTTAGAAATATTGCATATATGTTTAAGAGAGAGATTGGTTTGTACTTTCTCACACCTCCTGATAATTCAATTACATATTTGTTGGAGCTTTTCACTATGCTCCACATATATTTCATATTCATTTCTGCATCTCCCACTCAAATTTGACTCTCTAGTATTGATGTTTCACACTGACCTGTTTTGGGGTTTACTTAATCTTTTATCTGTAATCTATTGTTAGATCCATATGTTAAGTTCTTAATTTCAATTCATGCCTTTTTCAGTAGTTCAGTGTGTTTTTGTCCTATTTCATTGAACATGTTAATCATAGTTATTTATAAGTTCTTGTCTACTAAGTCCAATCATCAGATCATATAGAAGTCTTTTAATCTCTTAAGTATTGGTTTAATGATCCTTTTTTTGGCATGCTAAGTAATTTTTTAATTAATTCTGGACATTGGATATTAGAAATCATACAATCTCTAGATCGTGTAATCTTTCTCTAGAGAGGTTTCACATTTTACTCTGCTCGGCAGGTAGAGTAAAGATAGATCACCTAAATCCAATCAAGAACCAAGCTTTGTTCACAGGAGGTGAGGCTCCATTAACCTTTCCAGGATGTAGCTCTTCAGGGCTTCCAAATGGAGGCCTGGTGTGTTCACTGGAGCCTATTATTCTGTCTAGTTTTTAACTTTATTATTTTTATCCTTAATCAGGAATTCAGATCTTATTTTTCTGGTCTTTGTTCTTAGGTTCTTAGTTTCCACCTCATGCAGCTTAAGAATTCAGTAAAAATCTTGGGAAGAACCTACTGTGTGTGAACTCTAGTTATGACTTTGTTAAATTAACATTTATTAAATGAAACACAGTGATACACTACTTAATGATGCGGATACATTCTGAGGGATGCATCATTAGGCAATTTCGCTGTTGTGCAAACATCACAGAGTGCACTTACACAAACCTAAGATGGTATGGACTGCTACACATCTAGGCTATTTGGTATGACACTATCACATATACAAGCCATTAACTGAAATGTCATTATGTGGGGCATGGCTGTAGTTGATGAATCTCAGATATTAGCATTGAAATGGAATTTTTAAAATTACAGAAATAGAGATTTTCCTACATGTACTAGTAAGTAGAACCATTTTATCACATAAGAATTAGGGTATAACACTTTATGTGTAGGCTCTCATGGTATAGGAAGTGAAATCTAAGCACTTTATGAATTTGCTCCATAACCAAATGTATGGTTGAGTTGCTAAATAACTTAATTTCATTATACTTCGGTGAAATTTTAACTATATAAATTAACCAGTCTCCAACCTGAAGTTTTCCAAATTCAGAAATATTTTATATAGCAAATCTCTATATAAATTTCTCATATTTTATTAAAAACATCTTACAAAATTGGCACACAAGCACATGTCTATAAAAAGAAATCTATTTTCACAGTGTCTTTCCTTCCCTTGGTGTCTTCCTTGCCAAAGTACATTTCATGTGAGTGGGGTATTCTATATGTTTAGCCTAGTACTAAATCCTCAGCATCCAGAGAAGGTTCTCAATGGATATCTGTGAATAATTGTACTTTTTCCTTCATTTTATTGGAGAGGTCTTCCCATGGAGGTAAACTAAAATTGACTGAATTGCCTGAACATCTTCTATGTATAGAGGATCATTGGCCATTTTAGCAAGTTCCAAGCAAGAACACAGTCTGGGATTTAGTCAAAATAGTTATATAGATAGCATGCTAACTAAATTTACAAAATTTAATTCAAGCTTCTTGTCTTGTAATCAGGGATTTTCTAATGTATTCCAGAGTATCCTATCTAATAATAGAGAAACATGGTAATTAACCATAATTTTGCTACCCTTCCCATCGGCTAATCAGCGAGATATGCAAATTAACTGCCAGCCAAGATGGCGGCCGGCAGCCACGCAGCTGAAGCGAACATGAGGCTTGCTTGCTCCAGTGACAGAGGAAGCCAAGGTTCCCCACCTGCCGTAGCCCAGCTCTGAGCTCCGGTTGCAACAGTGTTGCAATAATAGAAGCTAAACAAACTCCAGATACCTGCTTTCAGCCAGCAGTGGGCTCAGAGCTTAGAGCGCCAGTGATGGTAGCAGAGTTTCAATTATAGAAGCTAAACAAACCCAGATACCTGCTTTCAGCCAGCCACAGCCTCAAAGCTGGAGCCAGCTCTTAGCTCCAGTGACAGCTATAGAAGGTAAATAAATCCCAGAATAAAAAAAAGAAAAAGAAAAAGAAAAAGGCTGGGAGCTTCAGTCGCCCGCCAGCCTGAAAACGACCCTCAGCCCCTCACCCAGACTGGCCAGCCACCCCAGTGGGGACCCCCACCCTGAAGGGGGTGTGACCAGCTACAAACAGCCATCAGCCCATCATCCAGGCTGGCCAGGCATCCCACTGGGGACCCCCAACTTGAAGGGGGTGTGACCTGCTGCAAACAGCCATCAGCCCCTCACCCAGGCTGTCCAGGTACCCAAGCGGGACCCCCACCCTGATCTGGGACACCCTTCGGAGCAAACCAGCCGGCCCCCTCCCATGCACCAGGCCTCTATCCTATGTAGTAAAAGGGTAATATGCAAACTGACCCTAACAGCAGAAAGACTGGGAATGACTGGTCACTATGACACACACTGGCCACCAGGGGGCAGACACTCAATGCAGGAGCTGCCCTCTGGTGGTCAGTGCGCTCTCACTGGGGGGAGCTCTGCTCAGCCACAAGCCAGGCTGACGGCTGCCAGTACAGCAGTGGTGGTGGGAGTCTCTCCTGCCTCCTCAGCAGCCCTAAGGATGTCTGACTGCAGCTTAGTCCTGCTCCCCGCTGGCAAGTGGACATCCCCCGAGGGCTTCAGGGCTGCTAGAGGGATGTCTGATTGCCATCTTAGGCCCAATCCCCCGGGGAGCAGGCCTAAGCCAGCAAGTGGTCACCCCCGAGGGGTCCCAGACTGTGAAAGGGCACAGGCTGGGCTGAGGGACCTCTTTTTGTGCACCGGGCCTCTAGTGTGTATATAGGTGTGTATCTAAAGGAAATGCATTTTATATACTTTTTATATTCAGGTTTATTTTTAATCATATTAAATGAAAATGAATTAATTTATATAGTAACTTTTGAAATAATTAGCCCCCAACAGGCTATTGGCAGAGACAACCTTTCTGAACCAGCTGGCCAGTGGGTGAAGAGCAAACATAAGACAAAGCTGGATGTGGGGGCTTGTGGGAACTCCAAGAAAGACTTAAGGAGTAAAAAGAATACTCCAGACCAAGGCTGCCTGCATTCTTAGAATTCTTATGAATATATTAGAAATAATTTAAAACTAAATTACTGTATGAATTGTGAAACTGGACGTCAGTGTCTACACTTGCCTTATAAAAAGATAATGCAATTTTCTTCTTTTCTCGCTGATTAAAGGTCTTTAAATCTAGTGTGCCATAAATAATGGTGGCATCAGAATGGCATTTTCTGTTTTACAATGATTTACCTGTGACCTACAGTGTCCATAGTATTGCACAAACTTTCAAATCTCACAATGCATTGCATAATGGAAGTGAGACTTTAAATATCATTTTATCCAGAAACTCAAAACATTTGGAAATGTATGCAGCACAAATAGTTATTGAAGTATAGAAGATGGAAAGGAGTCTTAATTCAGAGTCAAAACCAGTTTCTAATTTTGGGGTGGAAAAAAATCTTTCTGAATAGCTTTTTTCTCAGATCTTCATTTGCCCTCTGTCCCCTCTGTCCCAAAGAAGCCTGCTTTCCAGCATGGGAATCCCTGTTATACCTGGAAAGAACTTTTAGCCTCTTTTAGATACATTTTTCATGGGTCTCTTTTCTAAAGCTCAAAACAACAACACTTTAAAGTTTTTAGTAACTAGTTTCAAATCAATTACTAGTAATTTAAAAATGGCGTTAGTTGCCTGCATTAAATCTTTTCCTTCAATTGCTTTCTGTTTGTCCCTGTGGGTGGCCAGCATAGGTCTCTGAGATCTGACTTCTTTCCCAGTTTCTACTGAATGCATGAAACTGCACAATTCCTGAGCTTTAAATGTTTACTTCTTTTTTCAGTTCTTTTTTTTCTAATTGGTGTGGTCTTCTTTCACTTTCCTCTCTTCCACTATTGACTGTCTCCTACCCTTAATTTTTTCTGCTTCTTTTCTATATGTTTGGGGCATTAGATTTAACTTTCTAAACTGAGGATTGTTTTCAAAGAAAATGTTTTTTATTTATTTCAGAGAGAGGAAGGAAGAGAGAGAGAGAAGCATCAGTGATGAGAGACAGTCATTGATCAGCTGCGTCCTGCACACTCCCCACTAGAGATGTAGCCCACAACCTGGCATGGACCCCGACTAAGAGCTAAACCACGACCTCCTGGCCCATGGGTGGACGCCCAGCCACTGAGCCACACTGGCTTGGTGAGGATGTTTGTTAAAGAGCAAATTGTAATCTTTAACCATTAGGTTGGAGTCACTTAATAGGATTCTAGAAGCAGCTTCTAAAAGATAGTAGCATCTGATCAACTGTCTACCCAAGATGAACCTTTTTAAAATATCTTACTTATCTTTATTTTTTATTTATAAAGTAGTACATGACCATATGTATTTTGAAATTAAAAATACCTTAAAGTCTATACACCTGGAACTAATAGAATGTTATATGTCAATTACATCTCAATAAAAAAAGTCTCGTTGAATAACAACATACCTCTCATTCCTCTTCACCCCCAAACTGATACTAAGAGGCAGCCAAATTAAATTCTTCTATTTGCTTCTTCACTTAGTAATATATTTATAATAGTTTCTTGGGTTATGACTTCTAGACAATGTCAACTTGATATCCACTCGACCTCTTCCATCTTCCCGAGTGAAATTTCTATTTGTGCTCATTCAGGTAGAATGCCTTGTTTCCTTTTTTGTACAACTGTTTATTTTTTCTAAAATTAATAATTGTTTTTATTATTTTATTTGTGTATCTATCATATATATATATAATATGTATTATATATATATATGTATTTGAATGCTATAACATATCAAACAACTAAAAAATAACTTTTCCAAAAGTTAAATTCAGCAAATCAAACAACTCCCTATTCCCCTCTCTGAAGATTTCTCTCCCATGGCTCAATCTTCTTGCTCAAATATGGACTTGGTATCCAGGGCTCCTGCACAGCTGTCATTCTGGAGCATTCTTTCATTAACTCTTGGGAATTTCCTTAGTCTCCTAAATCCTCTATTTCCTGTATCTCAAGTCTTCCTTTTTCTTCATTTACTTCATTATTTTTGTGGAGTAGATTTTCTAATAGTTTACCAAGAAAGAATATACATAGGAGGTAAAATTTTTCAGCCTTTGTATATCAGAAATAATTGGTACTCTTTCTGGGTGTAATGTTTTAGATTGGAAATAATTTAGCTTCAGACTTTTAAAACATTTCTCCATTGCCCTCTAGTTTCCTGTGTTACTGTGAGTTTGATGCTATTTAACACTTGACTCTTTGAAAGCAGTTTTAGTCTGCTTGTCTGTTTTTTTGGAGATTTTAGGATCATTTCTTCTTTCTGATGTTACTAAATTTCACTGACAATCTGACTTTGTGTGGATCTTTTCTTGTTGGTGTGCTAGCCCCTTTCAATCTGGAAATCCTTATATTTTTATTAATATATTTTTATTTATTTTATTTGAAAATATGTTTTACTGATTTTTTTACAGAGAGGAAGGGAGAGGGATAGAGAGTTAGAAACATTGATGAGAGAGAAACATCAATCAGCTGCCTCCTGCACACCCCCTACTGGGGATGTGCCCACAACCAAGGTGCATGCCCTTGACTGGAATCGAACCTGGGACCCTTTAGTCCACAGGCTGACGCTCTATCCACTGAGCCAAACTGGTTAGGACTATTAATATATTTTTATTGTTGATAGTATTACAAATATCTCCCATTTTCCCCCTTACCCCCCTCCTCCCATCCCATATGCCCCACTAGGTCTTCACTACCAGGTTGTCCCTGTCCATGGGTTATACATATCTATATATTTAAAAGCCAAGCAACCAGAACAGTGGAATGACCAGAACAACTGGAACGATCGGTCGCTATGAGGCACATGGCAGCAGCCAACCAGCCCAATGGGGGCCCTGATTGGCCCTCCCAACCACCCACAGCCCCTCCTCTTGGCCAGCCCTGCCCCCAATCGCCCCACCCCCACCCCTATTGGGGGTGGGGCTGGTGGCCAACCTCCCACGTCCCTTCCCCCCAACCGCCAGCCCAGGCCTGATCAGCCCCCATTGGGGTGGGCCAGCTGGACCCTACCTGTGCACAAATTCGTGCACCGGGCCACTAGTCTATGTAATAATAGAGGAATATGGGAATTATCTGGGATGCCCTCATGGTAACAACCAGCAGGAGTGGGTGGGCGTGGCTGCTTGCTGCAGGAGGCCAGGGGATGTGAGGCTGTGTCAAATAAAATGCATTCACATGCTCTAAAGCTTACACAATAAACTTATTTTCACTGAAAAAGAAATAACATCTTCATTTAAAGATGCCCCAGTAAGGTTGCTGAGGCTTTCATCTGTCCCTTTCTACACCAAAGATGACAGGGTTCAAGGAGGAAGGGCACCCATTTTGTTTTCTCAGCACCCAGCTGGGAGGCCTCCCTGGGGCAGCTCTCCCCTCTGAGCCCTGCACAGGACCCGTGCTCTGCTCTGGCCCAGGAGTCCAGCATGGAGGGCGCTCTCCCTGGGAACCTGGAAATCCACCTCCCAGGGCGACTGTGCAGCAGCCAGGCCTGGCGAGCCGCAGAAGGGTGACCTACCCATGTGGATGTGTGCGCTGGCGGAGGCCATGCAGCTGCCATAGTTGAAGTCATCCTCAGTGGAGGACCAGGGGTAGCGGGGATCGGAGTCGGCCATGTCGGCAATGGAACCCCAGCTCCCCGTGGAATGACTAGCACTCGGACCTCAACAGTCCTCGGTCACTTCCTGAGCAGCAGGTCAGCCCCCACCGGGAATCAAACCTGAAACCTAAGTAGGTGCCCTGACAGAATGGAACCCAAACCTTTGCTGTGGCAGAGGAGCTCCGGCCCACAGCAGGGGCCAGGGAAGCCAGAGGGTTTTGTTGAGGGGCCCTGACAGGCAGCCCCCAGTGCTGTGGGTTAGAACCTCCTGCTGATACAGCAAGGTTGTGGGTTGGATCCCTGGTCAGGGCACAGACAAGAAGCAACCTAAGAGAGAATAGTAAGTGGAACAACACACTGGTGTTTCTCTCGCTCCCTTCCTCTCTCTAAAAATAATCAATATAAATTAAAATAAAAAATAAACCTTTTGGCTTGCAGAGTTGCTAAAACAATTGAAAGCAAAGTCCCATCCCTTCCTGTTCATTCAACAAATACTTCATATGCTCCTTCAATAATCACACTGGGGATGGGTGTTTGTTTGTTTGTTTGTTTGTTTTGGTTAATCCTCATCTGAGGACATTTTTGCATTGATTTATTTTTTTAACAGAGAGTGCAAGGGAGGGAGAAAGACAGAAACTAATGTGAGAGATATCAATTGGTTGCCTCTTGCTGAATCCCCAACCAGGGCCCTGGATTGAACCTGCAACCCAGGTATGTGCCCTTGATCAGAATCCAACACAGTACCCTTCAGTCTATCTGCAGAAGCACTATCCACTGAACCAAACCAGCATTTTTTTTCTTTTTAAGTCCTCCTCTAAGGATATGTTTTTTTTTCATTGATTCTAGAGAGACAGGGAGAGGGAAAGAGAAAGAGAAACATCAATCCGTTGCCCAAGCAATCCGACAGGGATGGAACCCACAACCTGTGTATGTGCCCTCACCTGGAATCAAACCCATGACCCTTTGGTGCATGGGAGGACACTCTAACTACTGATCCACACCAACCAGGGCCTGGAGGTACATTAAAATTTTTTTTTTTCAGATCTGCCCTGGCCAGGTGGCTCAATTGGTTGGAGTCTCAACTTGTACACCAAAAAATTTCCTGTTGGATTCTAGGTTAGGGCACATACTTAGGTTTAGGTTAGATCACAGTGGGTCAGGAAGTGCAGAGGCAGCCTACTGGTATTTCTCTGTCACGTGGATGTTTCTCTCTCTAAAAATAAATTTTAAAAACATCCTCAGTTGAGAATTTTATATATATGTATATAAAATTTTTCAGATCTAATTTTTTTAATTTTATTTTTCATTTACAGTTCATATTCAATATCCTATCCTATATAATAAAACCCTAATATACAAATCGACCAAATGGTGGAATGACTGGTCGCTATGAACTGACCTCCAGGGGGCAGACGCTCAACATAGGAGCCACCCCCTGGTGGTCAGTGCACTCCCATAAGGGGAGCGCTGCTCAGCCAGAAGCTGGGCTCACAGCTGGTGAGTGCAGTGGCAGTGGCGGGAACCTCCATGGCAGCACTAAGGAGCAGTGAGTCGAGCAGTAGGGAGCAGCAAGCAGGAGGGCAGTAAGGGGTTCCGGACTGTGAGAGGGCACAGGCTGGGCTGAGGGCCCTACCCCGACCCCCAGTGCATGAATTTCTTGCACTGGGTCTCTAGGAAGTATATCAGTTCTTTGGTTTATCTCTTCTCATGACCCCACCCCCACGTCAAGGTATGTCAGTCTGTTCCATGCCTCCATGCTTCAGTTCTTATTCTGTTGATCAATTCATTTGTTCATTAGATTCCACAAATAAGTGAGATCATGTGATATTTGTCTTTTTGTTTGGCTTCTTTAATTTAGCATAATATTTTCCAGGTCCATCCATGCTGTCCCAAAGGGTAAGAGATCCCTCTTTTTAAAAGCTGCAGAGTACTCCATAGAGTAAATGTCCCATAGTTTTTTTATCCATTGATCTACTGATGGGCATTTGGAATGTTTCCAAATCTTAGCTACTGTAAATAGCAATGTTATGAACATAGGGCTGCAAATATTCTTTCTGTTTGGTGTTTGGGATTTTTAGGATACATTCCCAGAAATGGGATCACTGGGTCAAATGGAAGTTCCATTTTTAATTTTTTGAGGAAACTCCATACTGTTTTCCATAGTGGCTGCACCAATCTGCATTTCCACCAGCAGTGAACTAGTGTATCCTTTTCTCCACATCCTCTTGAGTACTCGTTGTTTGTAATTTTTTGATGATAGCCATTCTGACAGAAGTGAAGTGATATCACATTGTGGCTTTAATTTGCATTTATCTGGTGTTTAGTGACTTTGAGCATTTTTTCATATGTCTCTTGGTCATTTATATGTCCTCTTTGGAGAAATGTCTATTCAGGTCTTCTGCCCACTTGCTACTTAGATTGTTTTCTTTGTTTTGTTGAGTTGTATGAATACTTTATATTCTTTGGATATTAACCCCTTATCAGATGTATCATTGGCAAATATATTCTCCCATACAGTGGTTTCCCGTTTCATTTTGATGGCAGTTTCTTTTGCTGTGCAGAAGCTTTTTATTTAGATGTTGTCCCACTTGTTTCTTTTCTCCTTATTTTCCTATGCCCTAGGAGATGTATCCATAAACATATTGTTATGTGAGATGTCTGAGATTTTACTGCTTATGTCTCCTCTTAGATTTTTGTGGTTTCATGCCTTACATTTAAGTCTTTTGTCCACCTTGAGTTTATTCTTTTTTTATGGTATAAGTTTGTGGTCTAGTTTCATCTTTTTGCATGTGTCTGTACAGTTTGACCAACACCATTCATTAAAGAGACTGTCTTTACTCCATTGTATATTCTTGCCTCCTTTGTCAAATATTAATTGACTGTAAATGGTGTGGGTCATTTTCTGGTATCTCTGTTCTGATCCATTGGTCTATATGCCTATTCTTGTGCCAGTGCCAGTACCAGACTGTTTTGTTTATAATGGCTTTGTAGTATAATTTGATATCCATTAATGTGATCCATCATACTTCATTCTTCTCAAGGTTGCTGCAGCTATTTGGGCCTTTTATGGTTACATATAAATTTTTGGAGTATTTATTCTAGCTCTGTGAAGTATGCCATTGGTATTTTAGTGGGGATTGCATTAATGATGTTAATTCTTCCAATTCATGAACATGGTATATGCTTGCATTTATTTGTATCATCTTCTATTTCTTTTTTTTAAAATTTTTTTATTAAGTTATTACATATGTGTCCTTATCCCCACATTACCCATTATCCCCTCACTCATGCCCTCAACCCCCCTGTTGTCCGTGTCCATTGGTAGGCCTATATGCTTGCATATAAGTCCTTTGGTTGATCTCTATTTCTTTTTTCAATGTCCTATAGTTTTCCAAGTACAGGTGTTTTACCACTTTAGTTAAATTTATTCCTAGGTATCTTATTTTTTTGTTGTTGAAACGGTAAATAGGGTTATTTTTTTTTAGTTTCTCTTTCTGAGAGTTTTTTATTGGTATATAAAAATGCCATCAATTTGTAGATGTTAATTTTGTATCCTGTTACCTTGCCGAATTCATTTATTAGGTCTAGTAGTTTCCTGGTGGAGTCATTAGGGTTTTCTGTGTACAATATCATGTTATCTGTGAATAATGAGTTTCAATTCCTTCTTTCCAATTTGGATGTCTTTTATTTCTCCTTCTTGTCTGATTGTTGTGGCTAGCACTTCCAGTACTATGTTGAATAAGAGCGGTGAAAGCAGACATCCTTGTTTTGTTCCTGATAAGGGAAATGCTTTTAGTTTTTGCCCATTGAGTATGATATTGGCTTTAGGTTTGTCATATATGGCCTTTATTATGTTGAGATATGATCCCTTTATTCCCACTCTACTGAGAGTTTTTATTTAAAAAGGGTGCTGTATTTTGTCAAATGCTTTTTCTGCATCTATTAATATGATCATGTGGTTTTTATCTTTCAGTTTGTTTATGTGATGTATCACATTTATTGATTTGTGAACATTGTACCAGCCTTGCATCCCCAGAATAAATTCCACTTAATCGTGGTGTATAATCTTTTAATATATTGTTGCATCCGATTTGCTAATATTTTGTTGAGGATTTTAGCATCTGTGTTCAGATATATTGGCCTGTAATTTTCTTTCTTTGTAGTGTCTTTGTCTGATTTGGGAATTAGGCTAATGCTGGCTTCCTAAACCGAGCTTGGAAGTGTTCCTTCCTCTTGAATTTTTTTGAATAGTTTGAAGAGGATAGGTATTAGTTCTCCTTTGAATACTTGATAAAATTCATTCACCTGTAAAACTATCTGGTCCAGGACTTTTGTTTGCTGGAAGTTTTTTAATTACTGCGTCAATTTTGTCAGTTGATATTGGCCTACTCAGATTTTCTGATTCTTCCATGATTGAGTTCTGGAAGATTGTATGTTTCTAAGAAATTTTCCATTTCACCCAGGTTGTCCAGTTTGTTGGCATAGAGTTGTTCAAAGAACAAAACAGGACATAGTTACAATCCTTTGTATTTATGTGGTGTCCATTATATTAGCTCTTTCATTTCTGATTTCATTTATTTGGGTCCTCTCTCTTTTTTTCTTGATGAGTCTGGCTAGGGGTTCATCAACTTTTCTTTTTGAATATCTGGCTATTGGATTTATTGATCTTTTATACTGTATTTTTAGTTTCTATGTCATTTATTTCCACTATGATCTTTATTATTTCCTTGCTTCTTCTTCCTCTGGGCTTTCTTGCTGATGTCTTTCTAATTCATTTAGTTATAGGATTAGATCGTTTATTAGTCCTTTTTCTTGTTTCTTGAGGTAGAGCTGTAGTGCTATGAACTTCTTCTCATGACTGCTTTTGCTGTGTCCCATAGGTTTTGGGTGGTTGTTTGTTAATTTTCACTTGTTTCTAGGAAGTTTTTCATTCCGTGCTTGATCTCATTGGTAACCCATTCCTAGTCTAATAACATGCTATTTAACCTCCATGTATTTGACTCTTTTTGATTTTTTTTTTATTGCAGTTAATTTCTAACATCATGCCATTGTGTACCGAGAAGATGCTTGGTAATATATCAGTCTTCTTGAATTTGTATAGACTTGTTTTGTACCCCAACATATGGTCTATCTTTTGAGAATGTTCCATGTGCACTGGAAAAGAATGTACATTCTATTGCTTTGGGGTAAAATGTTCTGTAAATATCGGTTAGATCCATCTGATCTAGTGTGTCATTTAAGGCCTGTTTCTTTGTCTGGAAGATCTATTCAGTGATGTCAGTGGGCTGTTAAATTCCACTACTATGACTATATTGCTGTCAATCTTTCCCTTAAAGTCCATCAAGAGTTTTTTATGTACTTGGTTTCTTCTATATTAAGTACATATATGTTTATAAGGGTTATATTTTCTTCTTGAATCATTCCCTTTAGTTTTATGAAGTGGCCTTTTTTGTCTCTTGTTATAGCCTTTGTTTTGAATTCTATTTTGTCTGATATGAGTATTGCTACCCCAGCTTTTTTCCTTTCCATCTGCATGGAATATATTTTTCCATCTTTTTACTCTCAGTCTGTGTGTATCTGAGGTGGATCTCTTGTAGACGGCATAAATATGGGTCATGTTTTCTTATCCATTCAGTCACCCTATATCTTTTGACTGGAACATTTAATCCATTTACATTTAAAGTTATTACTAATAGGTATTCATTTATTGCCATTTTTATTTTCTTTATGCCTATGATCCTCTCTCTTTCCTTTTCTTTTGCTTAAAGTAGTCCCTTTAAAATTTCTTGCATTGTTTGTATGGTGGTAATGTACTCCTTTAACCTTCGTTTGTCTGGAAAGCTTTTTATTTCACCTTCAATTTTAAATGAGAGCCTTGCTGGATACAGTAGTCTTAGATTTAGGCCCTTGCATTTCATTACTTTGAGTACTTCATGCCACTCCCTTCTGGCCTTTCTATTGAGAGTCTGCTGACATTCTAATGGTAACTCCTTTGTAAGTAATTTTTCTGTCTCTCTCTTGCTGCCTTTACAATTCTCTCTTTGTCTTTAACATTTGCCATTTTAATTATGATGTACCTAGGTATGGGTTTCTTTGGGTTCATCTTGATTGGGACTCTCTGTGCCCCCTGAACTTGTGTGAAATTTCCTTCACCAGGTTGGGAAAGTTTTATGTCATTATTTCGTTAAACAGGTTTTCTGTTCCTTGCTCTCTCTTTTCCCCTCCTGTTATTCCTATAATGTGGATATTGTTAAGTTTCATGGTGTCCCAGATCTCCTTTAAGCTATTTTCCTGCTTTTTAATTATTTTTTCTATATGCTGCTCTAATTGGGTGTTTATTTCTACTTTGTCTTCCAAATCACTGATTTGATCCTCTGCTTTATCCAATCTACTTTTAATACCTCCCATTGTGTTCTTGATGTCATATTATTCTTCATTTCTGTCTGGTTCTTGTTCATGGCCTCTGTTTTTCTTTTCTTACTGTTGTAATTTGCACTAAGTTCCTTAAGCATCTTTATAACAGTAGCTTTGAACTCTATATGTCAGATAGGTTGCTTGCCTCCATCTCATTCAGTTATTTTTCTGGAGATTCCTTGCTTTCATTTGAGGATTGTTTCTTTATCTTCCCATGTTACTGTCTCTTTGTATTTGCTTCTATGTATTAGATAAAACTTCTATGCCTCCCAGTCTTTGTGGGATGACCTGATGTAGAAAATGTCTTGAGGGGCCCAGGGGTGTAGTCTCTTTGCTCACCTGAGTTGGATACTCTAAGAATGCCCCTTGTGTGCATTGTTTGTGCTCTCCAGTTGTAATTGGGACTTGATTATTGATGTCCTGTTTGTGGGAGGGACCTCCCCTCTGACTTGCTGCCAGTGAGGTTTAACTCCAATTTCATCATGCCAGCTATTACACAGTTTCTTTGGATCCACTATTTGTGGGGTCTTCTGCATTTTGCTCTGATGTTGTTGAATATGGTCCCTTGGTGTGTCTATCCTGGACCTCCTGGGATCTTCTCTAGTGCAAATGAATGTGATTCACTGTCCCTTTCTGGCTCTAGACAACCTGATTGATGTCTGAGAGGTTGAATACCCTAGTAGTCCTGTGGTCAGGGACTCCTTAGTTCAGAGGCTGGATCTTCTTTAGTCTTACACCTTATTGTCCCTGTTCTGAGCTATACTCTCTTCCCCTAGAGATGGTCCCTCAGGTGTCAGCTACAGGTACTTGGGGTCCTGCTGGCCTTTGCCTTGCTGAACAGCACAGGATGGTGTCTGTGGCGGGGACCCAAACTGCTGTTTCTGACTAATTAGATCAGGCAAAGACTCAAAGCCTCCAGAAACCTACCTCTTCCTGCAGACTGATTGGATTCAGTTTGGAGTAACCTCAAGCAATCATCTACAGGTAGGGTGAGAGTTTTTTCCAACAGGGTGGAGCAATTGCTTCTGCATGGTGGCTAATCTCAGTCTCTTAATGGGCCTCAGAAACTCCACAGGGTGGGGCAAAGGGATTTTATACTAGGGTGGGTCAACTGTCTTCCCCCCAGGCAAGAACTGCCTGGATAACAAAGGTTTGCCTAAGAAAGATGATTTCTGCAGGGAATGAGTCAGCACAGGAAACTGGGGTATCTGCCTTCCAAGCTCTAACCTCAGATCCCTCAACCCTGGCTTATGTTTAAACAGCTCCAGTCCAGTTGCCCTCCCTCTGATGGAGCCCAAAGTGAGTGGCTGCACACCAAATTTTGTGTGTTGGCCCTTTAAGAGAGATGGCATGTCCAGCCATCTCTCCTGGGTAGACAGCAGCCCTGATGCTTTTTCACAGCCAGATGTTATGTGGGCACCTTTCTCAGTTCTGGTGCTCTCTTCTGGGGGGCACAGCTTGGGGATAGATCCCAGAGTTCTCAGTGGCAACTCCCCACAGCTGAGATTTCTCTCTGGAAATTAAGCTGCTGTCTATGGGAACCCGGCCAGCCCTTTCACATCTCTGCCCTACCTACCAGTCTCAATACGGTCTCCTCTGTCTGTCCTTGGTTATCAGGGTTCTCTCCACTTAGTCTATAGTTGATTATTCAGGGTGGGTTTTTGTTTTTGTTTTTGTTTTGCATTCTAGTTGTAATTCTGGTTTTGTCCTGGGAGTGTGTGTGGAAACTTTTATCTTTTAATTTGGGGACTCTTTTGAAATTATGTGTTTATACTTTCCCCCATTTTCTCTGTTCTCTCTAGGACTTGCAAATGATTTCAGTTTCTAAGCACATCTTTATAGAGTGGTTTACATCATAAGGCTCATTTATGGGCAAGTGGTTTTCATGACTCCCTATCATTTTGGAGAAAGAACATGGGGCAAAAATATCAAATGTAAATCTAAAGAATTATTTATCTTTCCCATACTCAGTTTTTTTTATACAAATCTTGCTTTTGTAATATACTTTTAAAGTGAAGAATTTCTGCTGATGTTAATTTTTTATTGTTAGCTATTAATGCTTTTAAATGACAACAGTATTAATGAAATCATGATTATAAGTAGTAATGGCTCCCGTTATGGCTATTATTGTGCCTTGGGTTTCACATTGAAAAAAAATGGGACCACAGTAGAATATATCCTTTAGTATTGTTGTGAATATTAAATGAGTTATGACACAGAAAGTGCTTGGGCCAAATACTATACTTAATAAGTGCTCAATAAATAATAGTTGCCTATTACTGGTTCATAACTTATGAATCAGATTTTGTAAGATTAGTATTATACCCATTTTACAGATGTGGAAACTGAGGCTTAGAAAGGTTGTACAGGGTGACACACCTAGCAAGTGGGCAGAGCTGGAACCAGCTTGTCTGGCTCTAAAGCAGTGGTTCTCAACCTTCCTAATGCCGCGACCCTTTAATACAGTTCCTCATGTTATGGTGACCCCCAATTTCATTGCTACAAATTGAACATAATTAAAGCATAGTGATTAATCACAAAACAATTTGTAATTATATATGTGTTTTCCGATAGTCTTAGGCGATCCCTGTGAAAGGGTCGTTCGACTCCCAAAGGGGTCACGACCCTCAGGTTGAGAATCGCTGCTAAAGCCTATGCTCTTTCTATTCTGCACACTACTAGGGATGGCATTCCCCTTTCTTTCCATGTCCTTTTTTCTACCCCTGGATACAATTCACTCACCCTTTCTAAAATATAATAATATTCGAGGTCAGTGTTGGATCACTAAACACTGGAAGCTGTGGACTTCCTTGAGTACCTCAGAAGCACAGAAAATACTCTGCCCAGACACATTAAATACTTGCATGAAGGCAGAGAATGGAGCAATGCATTTTCCACACATGCTATTCAATGTCATTATGGAGAGGCTAGGATTTTTCTCAGTTCAGGCTGTGATGATTTTCAGTTGGTGGTGCACTGAGGACAGTGCTAACGATGCATGCACCATGTGTTAAAACAAGCAATTCATGGGATTCTCTCCAGAAGAAGTAAACAATTGGCCATTCATGTGCTTTATGATGCTTTTCCAACATAAAAGGTTCCATTTGTGATTGTAAGGTAATAAATACATTTTTCAAGTCAGTCACACAAAAGTTCAATTCCTTGAAGCAATTGTGGCCAGTGAGCAACGGAATGCCTTACATTGAGAAGAGCAGTGAGAAGAGCAGTGAGAACGGAATGCCTTCCAGAATTTCAGACTTTGTGCTGACAGAGCTCTGTCCCGTGCCGAGGAGTGTGGAATGCTCAGCAGAGCTGGCTACAATATGTTTCACTTCTAATTTTGGAACCGAAAAATGTCCTTTTTTTAATAAACTTGGACACACTTTTGGACAGATCCATTGCATTAGATAACTTTTGAACTAGAAATAACATAAATTACCTTAAGTTGAAAAGGATCATTGCCTTTCTCATTATTCAAAACCCTCTTAAAATTCTTCATAAATAGAAAATAGAATAAACACTGAAGGGGTTATGGGCTGTGATATGCCTGTGATCCGGAGCATGAGTACTAGAAATGAAAATGCCCAGGACAAACAATTCAGATATTGGGCCTACAATAAATAAAAATATGCAACAAATTTTTAAATATTGGTCAATCTGTTTCTCATTGAAAATTCAGTTCCTTAGGACTTGCATTTATGTTTTTGACACTAATGAAACACGAGTTTGGAAGCCAAAGAATCAGGCTGAAAAGAGCAAATTTCTGTCATGTATTCTAACTCTTCTTGTCTTTTAAGGTTTACATAATGAGAATAGACAGGCCAGATCAGCCAGATTACATAATTGGATCTGAAACAGAGGGAAGAGAAGGTATAACTTAGGTTGGGCACCTACATGCTTTCCATACATTTCCTATTTAGTTTTTCAAACTTGGTGAGGCAGTCATTTCTGTTCTCATTTTATAGGAAAAATAAGTCATTTAGAACTTGTCAAAAGCTACAAATCGTATAGAGGAAGAGCTGGGATTAAACCGAGTCTTGTTCTCTTTCCACTGTACCACATTACACACACACACACACACACACACACACACACTCAGTTATTGTAGACTAGCTGATCTTTAGAGACAGTATAATGTAGTTAATACAAAACAGGCATTGAACCAGGCTGTCCCTTTTAAGTTCCTGGCTCTCTTAGTTACTACCGTGTAGCAATGGATACATGATTGTACTTAACCTCTGTGACTCAGTTTCCTCATCTGTAAAATTACATATCAGAACCTACCCCATAAAGCCATTGAAAGGTATAAGTGAGTTTCATATAAAAATATATTTTTATTTATTTCTTCATTGTTTAAAGTATTACATATGTCTCCTTTTCCCCCCTTTGACCTCTCTGCAGTCATTCCCATCACTCCAGCGCATGCCCTCACCCCGCTACTCTCTGTGTCCATGGGTTATGCTTATATCCATGCATACAAGTCCTTTGGTTGACCTCTACCGCACCCCGCCCGCCCCCGGTTGCCTTCCCTCTGAGGTTGGATGGTCTGTTCAATGCTTCTATGTCTCTGGATCTATTTTAGTTCATCAGTATATGTTGTTCATTATATTCCACAAATGAGTGAGATCATGTGATATTTCACTTTCTCCGACTGGCTTATTTTGCTTAGCATAATGCTCTCCAGCTCCATCCATGCTGTTGCAAATGGTAAGAGTTCCTTCTTTTTTTTCAGCAACATAGTATTCCATTGTGTAGATGTACCACAGGTTTTTAATCCACTCATCTGCTGATGGGCACTTAGGCTGTTTCCAAATCTTAGCTAACATAAATTGTGTTGCTATGAATATAGAATTGCATGTATTCTCTCTGATTGGTATGTCTGGTTTCTTGGGATATATTACTAGCAGTGAGATTACTGGGTCAAATAGGAGTTCCATTTTTAATTTTTTGAGGAAACTATATACTGTTCTCCACAGTGGCTGCACCAGTTTGTATTCCCAGCAGCAGTGCACAAGGGTTCCTTTTTCTCCACATCCTTGCCAGCATTTGTCATTTGTTGATTTGTTGATGATAGCCAGTCTGACAGGTGTGAGATGGTACCTCATTGTTATTTTGATTTGCATTTCTCAGATGATTAGTGACTTTGAGCATGTTTTCATATGTGCCCCTTAGCCGTCTGTATGTCCTCTTTCAAAAGGTGTGTATTTGCCCATTTTTTAAATTGGATTGTTTATCTTTCTTTTGTTAAGTTATATGAGTTCTCTATAAATTTTGGAGATTAAACCCTTATCAGAAATATCATTTTCAAATATGTTCTCCCATGCAGTGGGCTCTCTTGTTTTGTTGATGGTTTCCTTTGCTGTGCAGAAGCTTTTTATTTTGATGTAGTCCCATTTGTTTATTTTCTCCTTAGTTTTCATTGTCCTAGGAGACAGATATTGCTATGACACATGTCTGATATTTTACTGCCTATGGATTCTTCTAAGATTTTTATGGTTTCCCGCCTTACGTTTAAGTCCTTTATCCATTTTGAATTTATTTTTGTGTATGGTGTAAGTTAGTAGTCTAGTTTAATTTTTTTTTTTGCATATATCTGTCCAATTTTCCCAACACCATTTACTGAAGAGACTGTGTTGACTCCATTGTATGCTTTTGCCTCCTTTGTCAAATATTAATTGAGCATAATGGCTTGGATCGATTTCTGGGTTCTCTGTTCTGTTCCATTGGCCTATATGTCTGTTCTTGTGTCAGTACCAGGCAGTTTTGAGAACAGTGGCTTTGTAATATAGCTTGATATCTGATATTGTAATCCCTTCAACTTTTTTCTTCTTCCTCAGGGTTTCTGTGGCAATTGGGGTCTTTTTTATTCCATATGAATTTTTGGAGAGTTTGTTTAAGGTCTGTGAAATATGCCATTGGTAATATAACAGGGATTGCATTGAATTGCTTTGGGTAGTATGGACATTTTAATAATGTTGATTCTACCAATAAATGAGCATGGTATATTCTTTCATTTATTTATGTCCTCCTCTATCTCTTTTTTCAATGTCCTATAATTTTTCTGAGTACAGGTCTTTTACCTCCTTAGTTAAGTATATTCCTACGTATTGTATTTTTTTTTGCAATTGTAAATTAGATTTTTTTTTTTTTTTTTTTTTTAGTTTCTCGTTCTGTGAGTTCATTGATGGTGTATAAAAAAAATCCATAGATTTCTGGGTGTTAATTTGATATCCTGCTTCATTACCAAATTCATTTTTTAAGTCTAATGGTTTTTTGATGGGGGGTTTTCTATGTACAATATCATGTCATCTGTGAATAATGACAGTTTTACTTGTTCTTTTCCAATTTGGATGCCTTTTATTTCTTCTTCTTCTCTGATCACTATGGCTAGCATTTCCAGTACTATGATGAACAGGAGTGGTGAAAGTGGGCATCCCTGTCTTGTTCCTTTCTTAGTGGAAATGGTTTTATTTTTTGCCCATTGAGTATGATTTTGGCTGTAGGTTTGTCATACAAGGCTTTTATTATGTTGAGGTATGATCCCTGTATTCCCACTTTGCTGAGAGTTTTTATCAAAAAAGGGTGTTGGGCTTTTTACATGCTTTTTCTGCATCAATTGAAATGATTATGTGATTTTTTTCACTGAATTTGTTTATGTGATGTATCACATTTATTGATTTGCAGATATTGTACCAGACTTGCATCCCCAGAATAAATCCCACTTTGTCATAGTGTGATCTTTCTAATGTAATGCTGGATCTGATTTGCTAGGATTTTGTTGAGGATTTTAGCATCTATGTTCATCAGATATTTTGGCCTGTAATTCTCTTTCTTTGTAGTGTCTTTATCTGGTTTGGGGATTAGGATAATGCTGGCTTCATAGAAAGAGCTTGGAAGTATTCCTAATCTTGAATTATTTTGAATAGTCTGAGGAAGATAGGTTTCAGTTCTTCTTTGACTGTTTGGCCCATGGCTTTGTTTGCTGGAGGTTTTTTGATTACTGCTTCAGTTTCATTGGTAGTTATTGGTGTATTCAGGTTTTTGGTTCTTCCTGATTGAATTTTGAAAGATTGTATTTTTGTAGAAATATGCCCATTTCATCTAGATTGTCCAGTTTGTTGGAATAGAGTTGTTTGTAGTATTTATTTTTAATGAACCTTTGTATGTCTGTGGGGTCGGTTGTTACTTCGCCTCTTTCATTTCTGATTTTGTTTATTTGGGTCCTCTCTCTTTGTTTCTTGAAGAGCCTGGATACAGGTTCATTAATCTTTTTGATCCTTTCAAAGAACCAGCTTTTGGTTTTAGTGATCTTTTGTTTTTTGTTTTGGTCTCTATGTCATTATTTCTAATCTGACTTTTATTATTTCCTTCCTTCTGCTTACTCAGTGCTTTTCTTATTACTCTCTTTCTAATTCTTTATATTGCAGGGTTAGATCGCTTATTACCATTTTTTTTCTTTTTCTCTCTTTCTTTCTTTTTTTCTTTATTTCTTTCTTTTCTTTCCTTTTCTTTTTTTTTTTTTTTTTTTTTTTAGGTAAGCCTGGAGAGCTGTGAACGTCCCTCTCAGGACTGCTTTCACTGTGTACCATAGATTTTGCATTGTTGTGTTTTCATTATCATTTGTTTCCAGGATGCTTTTATTTCTTCTTTGATCTCTTTGGTAACCCAATCATTGTTTAATAGCATGCTATTTAGCCTCCCTTGCTTGATTTTTTTCATTGTTTTTATTATAGTTGATTTCTAACCTTATGCCATTGTGTTCTGAGAATATGCTTGATATGATTTCTATCTTCTTGAATTTGAAGAGATTTTGCCTCTGTCTCAATCTTTGAAAATGTGGTCTATCTTTGAAAATGTCCCGTGTGCACATGAGAAGAATGTAAAATCTGTTGCTTTGGGTTGAAATGTTCTGAAGATGTTAATTATTTCTATCTGATCTAGTGATTCATTTAGGATTGCTGTTTCTTTGCTGATTTTTTGTTTATGGGATTTATCCAGCAATGTTAATGGGGTATTAAAGTTCTCTACTATGATTGTACTGCTTTCAATCTCTTCCTTGACATCTTCCAGAAGTTTTTTTATGTATTTAGGTGCTTATGTATTGGGTGTATATATGTTTAGCAGAGTTATAGCCTCTTGTTGAATTGTTCCCTTTAGTATTATGAGTGACCCTCCTTATCTCTTGTTATGGCCTTCACTTTGAGGTCCATTTTGTCAGATATAAGTATTGCTACCCCAGATTTTCTTTCATTTCCATGGCCTGAAATTTTTTTTTTTCCATTCCTTCACTATATGAGTCCTTTGTTCTGAGGTGGGTCTCTTCTAGACAGCAGATATATGGGTCATTTTTCTTACCCATTCAGCTACCCTATGTCTTTTTCATTGGAGCATTTAGTCCATTTACGTTTAAGGTGACTATCAATAGGTACTTGTTTGTTGTCATTTTATTCTTTATGCCTGTGTTCCTTCTTCCCTTTCTATTTCTTCTTTTTCCTCAGCAGTCTCTTTAGCATTTCTTGCATTGTTGGCTTGGTGGTAATAAACTCCCTTAGCCTTTTTTTTTTTTTTTTTTTTTATCTGTGAAGCTTCTGGATTTCACCTCCAATTTTGAATGATTGATAGCCTTGCTGGGTATAGTATTCTTGTATTCAGTCCCTTGCCTTGCATTACTTTTTATACTTCTGTTCATTCCCTCTGGCCTGATGTGTTTGTGTTGAGAAATCAGTTGATAATTTAGTGGGAGATCCCATGTAGGTAACTTTCTGTCTTTCTCTGTCAGCCTTTAAGATTCTTACTTTGTCATTGATGTTTGTTAATTTAATTATGATGTCTTGGTATGGGTCTTTTGGGGTTCATATTGTTTGGGACTCTGTGTGCTTCTTGGACTTGAGTTTTTTCTTCATCAAATCAGGGAAGTTTTCTGTCATCATTTCTTCAGACAGGTTTTCTATTTTTTACTCTGTTTTCTCTCCTTCTGGCTCCCCTATTATGTGGATGTTGTTTTGTTTCAGGTTGTCCCAAAGCTCTCCTAGCCTCTCCTCCTGCTTTTTAAATTTTTTTATCCAGTTACTGCTCAGCTTGAGTGTTTTTTCTCCCTAGTCTTCTAACTCGCTGATGCGGTCCTCAGCTGCTTTTAGTCTACTGTTGAAGCCTTCCAATGTGTTCTTTATTGCAGCTATGTCATTCTTCATTCATCTTGATTCTTTTTCATGTTGGTGAAATTCTCATTCAGCTCCTTATAATTCTCATTGAGTTGTGTGTATTTGTCATCCAGATGTTTGAGCATCCTTATAAACATTACTCTGAATTCTTTCTCTGACAAATTACTTGCCTTCATTTCATTTGATTCCTTTTCTGGTGATTCCATTTTTTGTTTCCTTTGGGGATTGTTTCTTTGTCTCCCATTTTTTACTGTAATGTTTTAATTGTTTCTATGTCTTAGATCCAGCTGCTTTGCTACCCAGGTTCTTTTGGGGGTGGTCCTATGTAGTTGGTGATTTCTGGGACCCAGTGGTGCACTCTCTTAGATCTCCTGAGCTTGATATTGTAGTGGAGCCCCCTACTTGAGCTATTGGATTCTCTTCATGCAGTTGGTTCTTGAATGTTATTTTCTTGTTTGTGGATGAAGTCTCGTCACAGGTTGTCTGACAATGTGACTCACTCCCATCTTCATCGTGCAAGTTGTTGTGGATGTGCTCATGATGCCAGCTTTTGTGGAAAGAGTTGCCTGATATCTCTCTGGTGTGCGCTCACTGTGAGACTCTGGAGTCCACAGCCTGGGAGGAAGGAGTCTTGGGGCCTGAGGCTTAGGTAGTGTGACTCTGGCCCATGTGGTGTGACTCTTGCTAGGGTAGCATCACTCTGCAAATCACTGTGAGGGTTCCGGAGCCCGTGACAATGGGAGGCAGGTGTCCCGTAGTCTGCGGATGAGAGTGCGGGACTCTGGCCAGGGTGATTTCACTCAGAGAATCATGGGGTATCGGGGGGTGGGGGGAGGGTTCCAGGAGGCAGCAGCTTGGGATGTGAGAGTCTCTGAGTCTGTTGCTGAGACAGCATGACCTTGGCCAGAGAGGTGAGCCCTCAGTAGCTCACCAACGTGTCTAAGAGGTGGCAGCCAGGAGGTGGACATCCTGGGGTCTGCAGGTTTGTGGATGAGGCAGCATGACTTTGGCTGGAGTGGCTGCAGGGTCCCAGGCAATGTCCAAGGCCAGTCTTGGTGGTGGTGAGCCTAGGTTCCTAGTGGAGGCCTCTCTTCACTCTAATATGGTGTGGGCTCCATGCCTGAGCCCTGCAGCCCAGGGAGTGCCCACAGAGGTGGCAGGGGCTCCCCATCTAAGAGGGCCTGGTATGCCAGCCTTTGAGACTCTTGTGAGATCTACCTCTCCATCACTCACACATGCACACACCCCACATGTCCATAACATGTCCCTTTCACTCCCTCACTCACTCACACCTTTTCCCTCACCACTGTCCTGCCAGCCGCCATCTTCCCCAGTCCATATAAAAATATGTTAAATGATGCTTGTACAAAGGAAGCATTCAATAACAAAAATTATTTCTAAAAATCCAGTGTGGGGGAAGGAGTATGATAGATGGCTCAGGCAGAGAGATCACTAGACTATCAGTATTAAAAAATCTTATTCTTCTAAGCAATCTCATTTTTAATGTGACTAATTAGCATATGTGTTTTTTAATTTAATGTTTTAAGTATAGTTAGTATGCAATCTTATATTAATATATTAGTTTCAGGTGTATAATATATTGATTCAACATTTGTATACCTTGCAATATGATCACCCCACTAATTCTGGTAATCATCTGTCATCATGTAAACTTACCACAATATTATTAATTCTGTTCTCCTTCCCCTTTCACCCACCTCTCACCTGCTGGTAATCATCCCTTTGGGCTCTGTTTCTATGAGTCTGTTTTTGTTTTGTTTAGTTTGCATTTATTTGTTTTTTTTTATTTTACATGTAAGTGAAGCCATATATTATTTGCCTTTCTCTATTTAACTTATTTTACTTAGCATAATACCCTTTAGATCAGTGATGGCGAACCTTTTGAGCTCAGCGTGTCAGCATTTTGAAAAACCCTAACTTAACTCTGGTGCCATGTCACATGTAGAAATTTTTTTATATTTGCAACCATAGTAAAACAAAGACTTATATTTTTGATATTTATTTTATATATTTAAATGCCATTTAACAAAGAAAAATCAACCAAAAAAATGAGTTCGCGTGTCACCTCTGACACACGTGTCATAGGTTCACCATCACTGCTCTAGATCCATCCATGTTGTCACAAATGGCAAGATTTCATTCTTTTTTATTGCTGCATAATATTCTATTGAATGGAACATTTATACATTTATCTATCTAAGTGTATTCTATATCTTGCCTATTTTAAATAATTCTGCAATGAGCATAAGGGTACATATGTCTTTTTTAATTAGTGTTCTGGGTTTCTTTGGAAAAATAGCCCAAATGGGTCTTATGGTATATCTATAGGGTGTCCCAAAATTCACACAAGATTTGAATTTTGCGTGAGCATTAACAACAACAACAAAAATATTAAAAGCCTAATTTTACTTGGTTTATGGAATCAGATTCTAATATCTGTTGCCCTTTGATTTCAATCCCTTCAATTTGATAAGCATTACCAAGTACCAATTATGGCCCAGGAACAGAGACAATGAAGACCAATGAAGACCACGGCTTTGCGTATGTGCCACAAAGTCGTGGAGGCCATTTACCCGATTTCCTATTCCATACATAACCCTATACTATATACTTTATGAATCAATAAAAAATTTACAATTTTTAATTATAAAACTGTGTTTTCTATCATAATTACTTCTTGCGTGAATTTTGGGACAACCTATATTTTTAGTTTTTTGAGGAATCTTCATACTGTTTTATATAGGGGCCGCAATCCCTCCAACAGTGTACAGGATTCACTTTTCTTCACTTCCAAGTCAACACATTACTTGTTGACTTAGATAGAGCCATACTGACTGGTATGAGGTGGTATCTCACTGTAGTTTTGATTTGTATTTCCCTGATGATTGGTGATGTTGAGCATCTTTTCATAAGCATGCCTGTTAGCTATCTGTCTGTCTCTTTTTGGGAAATGTCTTTTCATGTTTTCTATTCATTTTTCTATTGAGTTATTTTTTTTTGTTCTTGAGTTGTAGGAGTTTCTTTTATATTTTGGGTATCAACCTTTTATCAGATATGATTTGCAAATATCTTCGCTGTACATTTTTTTGTATTGATGGCTTCCTTCACTGTGCAGATGTACTATTTGCAGATGACATGATGCTATCTATAGAAAACCCTAAAGCATCTACACAAAAATAGAGAATAAAATAATTCAGTAGAGTAGAAGGATACAAAATTAGTATACATAAATATGTCACATTCCTATATACTAATAATGAATAATGAAAAGAAGAAATGAAGAAAACATCCCTTTTACAATTGCATCAAAAAGAGTAAAATACCTAGGAATAAACTTAACCGAGGAGGTGAAAGACCTGTACTTTGAAAATTCTAAGATGTTTAAGAAAGAGGTTGAAGAGGACATACAAATGGAAAGATATATTGTGCTAATGGATTAGATAGATTAATGTTGTTTAAATGACCATACTACCCAAAGCAATTTTCAGATTCAATCCAATTCTTATCAAATACCAATGTCCTTCTTCTGAGAACTAGGACAAATAATCCTAAAATTGATATGGAAACACAGAATAGCCAAAGCAGTCCTGAGAAAGAAGAACAAAGTTGAAGGTATCAGATTGCCTGATCTCTGTAGATTTTTATACTACAACGCTATAAAAATCCAAGCACCATGGTACTGGCACAAAAAACAGACATAGATTAATGTGACAGAATAGAGAGCTCAGAAATAAACCCTCACTTTTATAGTCAACTAATCTATGATAAAGGAGGTAAAATATACAATGGAGTAATGACAGTCTCTTTAACAAATGGTGCTGGAAAAATGGACAGATACATGCAAAAAATTTATACTCAGCCACTTTCTTATACCATATACAAAAATAAACTCAAAATATGTTAAAGACTTAAATATAAAGCCTGAAATCAGAAAGCTCCAAGAATAAAACATAGGAAATAAACTATTTGACATCAGTCTGAGTAATATCTTTTTGGATGCATCCCCTTGGGCAAGGGAAACATAAGCAAAAATAAACCATATGTATTTATTAATAATTAAATATATACATTTCATAATTTGCAGATGATAAATGTGGGAAGACCTGTTGGTAGTAAGGCTAGTGCAGGTGTCAAAGACAACACTACTACAGAAGGAATTGTGGGGGGAAATGGACTCCTGCAGTGCCACATTTATGAAGACTGTAATAGTGGTGGTGTAAGAATTAACCCTTCTAACCAGAGGAAATATCTGAGCAAAAGGCCTCTAGATTTATTATTTTTATTTTGTAATCACAGTTTTATAACATGCCTAAGTGATAGTAATTTCTACACATCATCTTTTCATGGACCCTAAGATTTCTTTGTCCCATCCCCTTGCTTGCCAAATGGGTTACAGTGAAGAGGCAAGGAGACACAGATTTGGAGAAGGGGAGGTGAATGATTAAAAGTCCAGAACAACCTTTCTCAGAAGGCCTGAGCCGGGAAGCAGAGCATGTAATGATTATGTCTCATTGTCACCTCCCCACTGGCTCTGCTGCTCTTGGCATGAATGCAGAAGGAAGAGAGGGCCTGAAGACTGGAACCATATTATGAGCATTGTGCACCATGCAAGGACATAGACTGGAGTCATGATACTCAGATTCCCATTTCAGCCACTTGTTCTCTGTGTGATCTAGACAAGTCACATGAAATATCTGGCCTCTGCATATTACAGCAATAACATCCTTAGTTTTTTTCACTTCTCACATCCTGTGACTCTGTTCTATGATTCTTTTGCTCTTTGGGCCTGGAATTAATCTGGTAGACCCAAGAAAGCATCTGGTTCTACAAAGATACACAGATGACAGTCTGAGAGTCAGCAGCCACCCATCATCATCCTTAATCCCTTTTGTCAGTTCCAGGTGGTGTGTACTACCCCCAAGACATTCTGTCCCTCTCAGCCAGCTGGAATACTGAAGACGATGTTTTCATCTTGACCTTATATCTCCCTTCATGGCATATTTTCATTATTCCCATCCCTTCCAACCATTACTCATCTTCCTCTTTCCCACTCAAGGGGTAAGTAGAATTAATGACAAATAGAGGAAGATCTTTTTGCTATAATTTATTAAATTTCACAATAGTTTTCCAAGTCTCTGTGACCCAAATTCAAGAAAACTGGCTGAGTCCCTCACAGGAAAATATAATACTAGGAAAAATGCTATCCCAAAGGTAGGTAGAAGGGATAAAAAGAAATTTCCATTTTGGTTTATAAATTTCAACTAATCATTCTAGCTTTATTTTTAGGGCAAATAATCATTATTTGTTGAAATTTTTCTGCAAATAACAGTTTATTAAGACTTTTGGGGAGAAATTATTTGGGGAATGTATTTAACTTACTTTCTACTTGAAATTCACATTAGACCAACTATTTTAAGTACAATAAAATGCTATTTTAATAATTTTATATAATATTTTAGTGATGGATTGCTACTTTAAATTTACATGCCAGCTATGTAAATGGCCTTAAGTGAATTTTTTATTATCCTAAATGAAACAATGATAAGTAGTTTGATATATCAATGTGAGTGCAATTCAGTCATATCATTTATAGTGCATTAAACTAGAAAGATGCTAATCAGTCTCTATATTTAAAACAACACCCATTGGGGAAAGAGATTGATTTGGGAAGATAAAAAATGATATTTTAGAGTTAGAATTTACAAATACTTATCTTTAATAAGTAAATCGGTGGTAAGAATATGCAATTATAATTGCTAAGAATTAGTTTGACCTTAAAAATAACTGCACCCTTAGAGCTGAGTGTGGTGAGATGTGGTAGAATCTCTTTATAGGATTTCCTAATAGATGTACTAGCAAATGCATAGCTTCTCTGGCATAAACAAGACATTGACACTTCACAATAGTGTAAGTGCTGAATTCAATGTTTGCATATTGATGTCTAGACTCTATATTATATTTATTTGGTTTTGCATAAAAAAGGCTTTTCAATAAAGCATTAATATCAGAACTGACATCAAAGTAGAACTAGTTTCGCTAAAAGTAAGCAACACAACCTTTTAAAATCTTATTTGTGAAATACATGTTGATTGATTGATTTTTGCTATAAAAAATTTGACCTAGGTCTTTAATTGTAATGGCTAGATAATGGGCTAAAATTTTTGACACATTTATTTTTCACTAAGGTATAATTGATAAACATATATTAGTTTTAGGTGTACAACTTAATGATTTGATATTTGTATATATTGCTAAATCCACACCACAGTAAGTCTAGTTATCATCCATCACCACACAACTTTCAAATGTTCAATGTAATATTATTAACTACTAGAGGTCCAGTGCACAAAATTTGTGCAGGGGTGGGGGGGGGTGTTCCTCAGCCTGGCCTACACCCTCTCACAATCTGGGACCCCTGGCTCCTAACCACTCACCTGCCTGCCTGCCTGATCGACCCTAATGCTCCCCTGTCTGCTTGATCTCCCCTAACTGCCTCCGCCTCTGCCCCCACACCCGGGACTCAGGCTTCCCTCCCTCTGGCCAACTGCAGGCACTTGGGACCCCCAGTGGCTCTGCGACCCCTGGTGGCTCGTGCCCGGGACCGCAGGTGGCTTCGCCTGGGCTGGCCACAGCCACAGGCACCCAGGACCACAGGTGGCTTCGCCCAGGTCCAGCTTTGTCAGGAAGGACGTCCAGAAGACATCCAGTCTAATTAGCATATTATCCTTTTATTAGTATAGATAGTCAACATGCTTGTACATTTCATCTCTTGATTATTTATATCTGGAATGCTATATTCTTTGATCACCTTCACTCACTTCACCCAACCCTCCACCCCTCCACCTCTGGCAATCACCAATCTGTTCTTTGTATCTATAAGCTTGGTGTGTGTGTGGGTGGGGGGGGTGTTTGTTTTAGGGGGGTGGTTGAGGAGGGGGTATTCCACATACAAGTGAGGTCATATAGTATTTGTCTTTCTGTCTGACTTAACTTCACTTAGCATAATACGCTCTAGGTCCATCCATGCTCTTGCAAATGGCAAAATTTCTTTTTTATGGATGAGTAATATCCCATTTTATACATGTATCACATTTTTTATTCATTTATCCATCAATGGACACTTAGGTTGTTTTCGTATTTTGGCTATTATAAATAATGTATTCACTTTCTTTGGATAAATACCCAGAAATGGAACAGCTGTATCATATGGTAGTTCTAGTTTTAATTTTCTGAAGAACCTCCATAATGTTTTCCATATGGCTGCACCAATTTAGAGCAAGAGTGCACAGGCTTCCCTTTTCTCTCCATCATTGCCAACACTTATTTCTTTTGATAATAGTCCTCTTGACAGGTGTGAGGTGGTATCTCATTGTGATTTTGAGGTACCTGTGATTTCCCAGGTACCTGTTGCCCATCTTATATCTTAATTTAAAAAAAAATACGGTTTTATTGATTTTAGAGAGGGAGGGAAAGGCAGAGAGACATAGAAACATCAATGATGACAGATAATCATCGATCGGCCACCTCTGGCATGTGCCCTACTAGGGGTCGAGCCTGCAACCTGGGCATGTGCCATGATCGGGAATTGAACCTCAACCTCCTGGTTAATGGGTTAATGCTCAACCACTGAGCCACACCAGCCGGGCCTGTGTATCATCTTTGGAAAAATGTCTACTCAGGTCATCTGCCCACTCTTTAATCTGATTACAGTACTTTTTTTGTGTTTTTTTTTTTCTAGTGAGTTATATCACATTTTTAAAGTAATTATATTTTTCACACAGCTAATTTTTCCAAGGAATGCAGGACATATTTACTAATTGTTTTGACGAGATTTTGTCAGCATGGAATCAGGGTTATTTCAGTGGGGAATCAAGCTCCTTGATTCACCTTGGTTACCTTTTATGAAACACATTTCCAATTAATTATTATAGCAATGTTGAATCTGATTTGGAAGTTGGTAACTTTTCTTAGAAAGGAAAAAATATAAATTTGGATGTAAAATTAGTTTAAATGGTTAATCTGTCTGTACTACAGTGGAACCTCAGTTCTCAAACTTAATTCATTCTGGAAGGCTGTTCGAGAAGTGATTTGTTTGAAAACTGAATCATTTTTCCCATTAGAAATGATGTAAATTGTATTAATCTGTTTCAGACCCACAAATGATTCTGTTTTAACCTTTCTTATATACAGTACATGTCTATGTATTGTTTAATCTATAAATAAACACTTTTCTTAAATTTATTGAACCACCTTCTACTAGCCTCAAATGAATCATTTCCAGCACTCTTTCCAGGGGTGTTTTTCAGGTCAGTATGCAGCATCTTTGTTTTTTCACATATCACTGCCTCCAAAATGCTGTCCTAGGCTAACTGCTTTTTGTTTTTTAATTTATTTTATTTTATTTTTTATTGAGTTATTACATATGTGTCCTTATCCCCACTTTACCCCCTATCCCCCCACTCATGCCCTCACCCCCCTGTTGTCCGTGTCCATTGGTTAGGCCTATATGCTTGCATATAAGTCCTTTGGTTGATCTCTTCCCCTTACCCCCACCCTCCCCTACCTTACCTCCGAGGCCAACGGTCCAATCAATGCCTCTCCATCTCTGGATCTGTCCTTGTTCATCAGTTATGTTGTTCATTATATTCCACAAATGAGTGAGATCATGTGGTAACTGCTTTTGGTTTATCCAAATCAAAAACATTTTTTCTATTCCTTAAGTTGCCTGTGATCATTGTTTCTTTAATATTGTTAGCAACATTAGCACTCTTGATGGCCTCTTTATGTTTTAAAATTGTGCTAATCATTGATTTCAACAGCAACAAAAGCATTCTTTCCCGTTGTTGCCCAGGAGATATTTTTTGTTATGATGAGGTCTTAGCATGAAAGGGTTTTTAGGTCGAAAACTGAAGTTTTGTTCCACAACCGAGACATTTTTCTGTGAACACCTTGGTCAAGAACCGAATTGTTCAAAGTGGGAGACGTTTGAGAACTGAGGTTTGAATATAGTTTAAAACTGAAAAAATAAAGCATTATTATATAGGTGTTATCTGTAAGACTCATTCTGTTATCGGAACATTGAACAGATGGAATGTCTCCATTGATAGTGGGAGTGGGGTTCTTATGCTACCTTGAGAAAAATAATTTTCTAAGACTCACATGAGTGATTTTTATTTGTGTTATATCCCTCAGTTTCAAAAGTCCCATTTCCCTTAAACTAGTCCTAGAAAATGTGCAACTAGGGATTCAGCAGAGCTAAAAGCAAAGGCAGCGTCCAGAGTTTATATTCCATGGTGGAGCTGAGTCTGGCAAAGCATCAGGCTAGTTGTAGTCCATTAGTCCATTGTGTGTGGGATCCACATGGCTGTGGGCTATGTGGGCAAATACAGGGAAGTGTGCCTCCTGTAAGAAGAGAGCCAGGAGCACAAAAGGGCCAAGAGAGGGAACTCTTTGTTCAGGAGCTTATATATTTCAGATTTCACATCCTTGCACTGTATATACCTATTCTGGCCAATGACCTGTTCCCAGGTGTGGCTGACTAACAAACACTTTCCCACCTTAGCCAGACCTTACTGGGCATGCATCTGTTGTCCTGTCCCTTACCCATTGATCTGTGGGGAACAGACCTGGAGAATGTTAAACTGCAACTTCCTAGCACAAATGGCATGTCCATATTATCTGGCCTTCCCTTTCCTCCTTTCCTATTAATTAATAATCAGGTTATTACAACAGTATTGATTTCATTTTTGTACTTTTTACATTACCAACTTTAATTTTAGGCATATTATGATGTGTCAAGGTCAAATCTGGCAGAACATATTTCACCTGATACCACTGAAAAAATAAATGTTACGTAGGATTTTAAGTTTTAAAATATTTCTCCAAGGGCTAACATTGCTCACAGATGGAATACATTTATCCATTTTTTCAATATTCATCCCAGTAAATAGCTACTGAAAGTTTACTCAATCTAAACCACTAAGCTAAGTCATGGTGAGGTTACAGAGATTAATTAAAAAATACCCTCTGCTTCATGGGGAGTTCATTTGTTAGGCTAATTACTTAGCTACTATACAAAGAGATCCAAAATTCAGAGGCTTAAGATAGAAATATGTTTATTTCCCCTGTAGCAATCCATCAGTGAGTGTGTCCAGGGCAACGGGATGCTCTGCCACTCTAAACATGTGGCTTCCATGATTGCTGTAGTCATCACATTTTGCAGCCATCAGGAAGAAGAAATTCAGCATGACTTGCTATTAATAGCATATTTTATTTTTGCCCACCTCTTGTTGGAGTAAATTTAATTTTGCAGCCACCCCTGGAGAATGTTATCTCTAACTGGTCTGTGGGTATACAACTAGAATTCGGGAGACTCAGTACTGACAAGAAGGGGAACTCTGCAATTAAAGAGATCAAAATATTGATATGTGCAGCAACATGGATGAATCTCAAAACCATTAGGTTAAACAAAAGAATTTGATCATGAATGATTATGTATGATGTCATTCCATATTTATGAAACTCTGGGAAAGGCCAAATAGAGTGTAGCAAGTCAGTAGTTGCCTCAGGAAGGATTTTGGGAAGGTAATCAACACAAAATAGCACAAAGAAACTTTTTGGGGTGATGGAAATGTTCTGGATCTTGATTGTAGTTACATGACTATATACAATTACCAAATTCATAGAGATGTACACCTGAAGTGAGTTAGTTATTGTTGTTGTTGTTATTGCTGCCATTGTTATTAGTGCCTTGAGTGGGGGTCATAGAATTTCAAGGGAGTTAAGAAAACAAAAATCACTGACTAAATTTGGAAATGTTGAGCCAAAAATCTAACATACATTTATTTTGTTTGAATTAATTTTTATTTTTAAAAGTGAAAAGTACATATATTAAGATAATTAAAATAACAGTTATACAAACAATCCTGAATCTCAGTAGGTTCAATGAGAAATAAATATAATAAAGGATTTATTTATTTTATGTCATGGTCCTACTGGTTGGTTGCTCTTCTAGCAGCAACTAGGGATTTAGGTTCTTTCATCTAGGGCAGTGGTTCGAACGACCCTTTCACAGGGGTCGCCTAAGACCATTGGAAAACACATATATAATTACATACTGTTTTGTGATTAATCACTATGTTTTAATTATGTTCAATTTGTAACAATGAAAATACATCCTGCATATCAGATATTTACATTATGATTCATAACAGTAGCAAAATTAAAGTTATGAAGTAGCAACGAAAATAATTTTATGGTTGGGGGTCGCCACAACATGAGGAACTGTGTTAAAGGGTCGCGGCATTAGGAAGGTTGAGAACCACTGCTCTAGAGGCTCCACTGTCTCCTGGGGCCTTGGAATCCTTTGGGACGTTGGATTCATCTGCCAGATCCCCTGCAGTCAGCCAGAGCCAGGTCTAGAAGTGGCAAACCTGCTGTTGCCCATATTCCATGGCCGGAATGAATCACATGACCAACCATACATGAAAGAGTCTACATGTCTGGAAATGCAGGCTTCTTGTGTACCCAAGAGCAAGAGTGAAATGATTAGTGAACATATAGCATGGTGTCTGCCACAGTACAAAAAGGTAAAGAGAAAGAGAAAAAAAGTTGTCCTCAATTCCAATCTGGAAACACCTAAGAGTCTGCTTTATTTTCTTCTAATTGTTTTATCTATGCATTTTAACATTTTATCATCTGTGTATTGTAAATATAATTTATATTTTATTTTTTACTAAATATTACTAAATATTTTTCTATTATTAAAATGCTCAAATCCTGCCTCTGCAACATACTAGTTGGGTGAATCTGGAAAAGTCTCTAGGCCTTAGGTTGTTTAATTTAGAAAATGATGACATAAATGATACCTACTAAACAGGGTTATTGTGAGGATTAAGTGAGACATTCATGTACAGTGCATAGTATGGGGCCAGACACACAGTAGGCATCTAATTCTGAATTACTCTATTTAACTGAATTTTCTGCTTAGTTTTCTTTGCATTAAATACATACTAATTCAATCACTGCCATTTTACAATATGCTAATGTTTGATTGGGATAGCTCTTTATCATGTTTTATATTCATAAAAGAATTAAACACTATTTATCATGGCTTATGCTTCCAAGGGAACTACAGAATGTTTTTCCTAGAAAATTGTGTTTTAGCCTGGCTTTTCAGGAAAAGTAGAAACCAAGATGAAAGACTTAAGCCTATTAGGGAGTGCAACCCCAGGAAGCACTGTGGGGGACAGGGGGAGTGAAGCAAGGAAGGAGAGAGAACCAATGCAAGGTGTTACCGAGTTCTGTGATGCTCTGTGCAACTGCTTGTTTGATCCCACAGTACTGTCCTATGAGGTGTATGAACAGCATTTCAAGCCAGTCAGTCCAGGGGAAGAAAGTGGATCAACCTCCTATCTCATTGGTTAAACTTTCACCCCACTAGGGAGTTCATTCCACATATTTCAGGCTTGAACGTGACTCAGCGGCACTCAGAAGGTCCCATAGTGGTCAGGCCTGGGTATCAGAAGCCCCGGACAGAGCCAGGCAAAGGCAGCACAGGACAGTTGGTGAAACTGGAACTAGAAGAGATCCTGAGAGTTTGTAACTATGGAATAAGTTACCCAGTTTTCTATCCTGGGACATAGCAATAATATTTGCAAAAGAGAGCTATCCCATTTATTCCTAAAGGCCTGTTTCTCTGTTCTCTTTGATTTGCTTCCACTAGTATCAAAGTAACAACAACAAAAACAAAAACAAACAGCTATATTATAAAGCATGGAGGGAGAGAATTCTAAACTCAAAGAAGAAATGCTGCCATCTGATTAACCTCAAGTCTGTGTGGTAGCCTGCCTTAATCAAAGAAGAAAGGCAGTGAAATTGGGTCTATTTTTAAAATCAAAAGAATTTGCTAACACCTTTGGGAAAGGAATCTTGCTCATTCCCTGGCAAAAGAAAAAAAAAAAAAAAAGCCTGGCGATTAGAGGGTCAATTAGCATCCTATGGCCTCACCACAGTCATTTCTGATCTGCTTCAGGAAACTTTTCTTCTTCCCAGATGCTTATTAAAGTTCCTCAGAGCCCCTTCCTTAGGTATAAGTTATTCTTGTTTAAAAAAGAAATGTTTGTGCACTGGCATGTCACAGACCTCCTCCAAACTACCCCCTCTGTTTCATCTCTGCCCACTAAAACGTAAACTTTTCCTGGACCAGAATTAATATCCTGGGCATTGTAAGCGTCTTCAGTGGACATGTAGAGGGAATTTGCCCCATATTTTGACAAGCTATGAGTCTGAAAGTCAGTTATAAGTGATCATTTGCATTCAAGAGAATAGACTGTATGGACCTGGTTTTCCCTCTTGTTCAAAGGATTTTTAATGAGAGCCAGGTGGAAAGTTTCTAGCCTGTGACTATGAGCTGTACCAGGGGATCTAATATATGCAACCCATTTCAGCTCTTTGTCAGGATTATTTTGGAACACTGAGCTTTGAGTTGGTCCTCATCTAACCACAGAATTGCTGCATGCCCTTTGGAGGTATTTCACTACAATCCTCGATGTCTAGATGTGATATTATGTAATATCACATTTCTCCAAAAATGCCATTGCCATTGGCTATTTATTTGTGTACTCCAACATTCTTATTTATTGCACTTAGCCCATTTTGTAGTAGTTAGTGACCTTCACCAGAACTTCAGCATTCTTGGCAGACATTTCCCCACTTAGCCACAGAGGAAACCGTATTCCTCTGGTTCCTTTCAAGAGATGGAAATGCAATGGCAGCAGCTGAAGATATGAAAATAATTAGAAGCAAAATAGACATTATATTCAGAAAAATACTGAGAAAAAATTTTCAGCAGAAGCAGTTATTTTTTTTTGACAATGAACATTCTATAGGATTCAGTGATAAGTTGGCTACCAATGGCTATTTTGAATAGGAATAAAGAACTGTATGTATATAGACATGTTATTTCATATTTAAATACAGATGATAGAATTCTGACTATAAATTTTACTCTTAAACTCATGTGGGTGATTGATGTAATATGTTAAAATACATGGATATAATGAGAATAGAACAGAGACTTCTAATATACTTCCATTTTTAACCAGGCACAAATAAAACTTTAGGACTTCACAAAATAATGAATCTAGCAAGTGGATGGTCAACACCTAAATTTATATTAATACTTTCAATGGGTACTTTCATAATGTCAAAAAAATGTTCCACTGATTGGAACATCTATGTTCCAATACTCATCGAGACACACAATGTCTCTGAGTGAGCATTCCAAAAAAATGAGTATCTCCTTCTGGCGTGGATTGTTCTTTTTTCAGCATTCCTAGCTGACACTACCACATTTTTTCAGTTATATGTTCTGTTACAGGACTCCTAGGCAGTCCCACCCAAAAGCATTAACACTGCTCTGTTGCCATAAAAGTCTGCCCTGTGAGTGTTATTTTAAAAACAAAATAAATGGGCTGCATTAGAACAAATAGCAGCCTTCCCTCCTGGATTGAAGAGAGCACACTTAACACTGTGGTTGCTGGAGTTTTTTTCCCCAGGGGGTGGTGATTGCCCCCAGTGAACAGAGACTTCCAAGATCATTGTTTTTGCTTTTTTCTTTTTACTTTCTCCGGAAGATATTTTAATGCATAAAAATTGCACATTTAAGGCTGTCTTTGTGATAGGGGAGAAGTATTTAAACATTTATGCATTCATCAGAGATTTATTTATAATATAAGACTGTTGATTTTGGGACACCTAACTCTTGCATTTAAACTGCTGAACTGACTCATGTTTGTGGGAGGCAATTACTACCAGAAAATACAACTAACTTGTAAGCTGCTCCTTAAAATGTCTACTCACAATCTACAATTACTGTAAATAACAGGCTACCAGAGCTTTTGCTCTGTTGTGCAGCTTTATATATTTATTACTAGTGCATTAGTATATCCAAACATACTTTTGTCAGACAGGTTCTTTGAGGATATATGAATCCCTTTACTAAAGTATCAATATAGATTTCTGAGGATGTAGGATTAAAAATATATAATTTCAAAGTCTCCCTTCCACTATAGGGAACAAAGCCCACAGGACAGCTGGCTCAAAAGAGAGATAATAGATTCCAGTTGGTGGGAAATGTATACATATGATTTGAGCATCGCTAAAACAGTGGATCCAACCCACTGAAATTAGAGCAGGTACTACTTCTTTAACAACTCAGTACTTTCTCGGGCTGATGTTGCGTACTCCTGGGAGGTGCTCTGGTTCTCCACTTAGTGATTGATGAAACCCACAACCATTTGACTAGTAAAAGAGTAGCTTCTTGTGGGCAACAATGCCAGAATTTCTGAGAACATCCTGCAGTTAAAATACATGACTCCTTCTTACCAGTCAGTACCTAAGATTTCACAGATAAGATGTCTAGAGAGCTGGAATTGTAGAAAGGAGAAAGAGTAGGAGGGAATTTGTTGTCTGGAGTCAAATTAAACCAGGGACTTCCACAACTGGGTTCGGGGAAAACATCAGAAAGGGAAAGCTGGATTTTCCATAGACAGACCGGCTACTTGACCGTTTTACCCTGCCATAACCTTAACCTGCCTTTGTCTAAACATTACTAAACAGAGCTAAGCATGATACCAAGGCCTCCTGTTCTCCCCTGACTCCTGAGTCAAACACATACCCTTTCTTGTAGGTCTGAGACTTTACTAACTGTATAATCATGCCTCTTTAGGCTGCCTATAACTCAGATGCCTTCTTGGATCTGTTCACATTCATTCATCTGGCACTCATTTACTCATCATTTATTCAATAACCATTTACTGAGTACCCTCTATGTGTTAGTTGTTGTGCTAAGTGCTGGAATACATCTGTGAACATAACCCAGACTCTGTCTTTGAGGATCATACCCCTTAGTTGGGGAGATGACCATGAAAAGTGGCAATTTCAAAACTGTATGATAAATACTAGATAGGGATAAGAAGGTGCCAAGGGACACATCAAAAAGGTGTCCTATCTGATCGTGGGAAGCAGAGAACACTTCCTTTGAACACCCAGATTTAAGCAAAGACCTGAAGGAAAAGTAGGAGAAAGGCAGGAGACTTAAGGGGGGGCAGGGGTGTGTGATAGTCCATGCTGAAGAAAAGGAGCAGGTGAAAGCCTGTAAGCAATAAGAAAATCTAGTTCAGAGAAGTGTGATTAGTTCACAATGGATGGAATATGGAGTAGAACAAAAATGGAATGATTATAGAGAGGCTCATTGTAGAGACCAGAAGGTGAAGGGCCTTGTCTGCCATGCTAAGGAGTTTGGATGTAATAGAGGTTTGTCTTAGGATGAACCCTATATACTGTGTTTCCATGTGAGTAGTCATCTACCAGATTATTTATATGCTTGTAGCTAAGCATCCAGACTTAATCCTGATTGTGTTAGTAAACTCTCAACCTTTTGGCTAGCTTTCTTACTCTATCTTTCCACAATTAATCAAAGCTGTGATGAGAGCAAGTACACGGGTTGGGTCCTCTGTTTGGTAGTATTGTCTAATTTGCAACCATCTTTAGTCACACACTCCACTCCTCAATCTCTATCATCCATCTGGGCCCAAAACATACCTACAATGCTTCTATTTGACATATTTTTATTGTCTTGCTCAATTTTAACTCAAATTAAAATCTGGAACATATGAAAATATATGAGCTTACACTCATCAAATGTTTAACTACTATATGCAAGGAAATTTTTCAGTGATACAGTAATAACCAAAAAAAAAAAAAAAAGACTAAACCTCCAATTTCATGGATTTAACATTTTAGAGGAAAAAGACAAACAGTATATCAGATAGTGATAATTGATGTGTAGAAAATTGTTATGAAATAATTGTTGAAAACTTAAGCAAATAAGAGCTGCTGGAGGGTGTCATTTTACTGTAGGATTGTAATATAAATGTATATATACAATAGAATCATACTGCTGTATTGTAAGCACGTATCTAGTTTATTAATGACTTCAGGATTGAAAAGGTAGAGAATTCACATAACTAGTTTGAAATCATAGTCTTGGATAGTAATGTTATTGTCACATAAATATTAGATTTCAATAATTTTTATGATTTTTAGTATATTAAATTCTACGTGTGATTATATTTTTAGCCTTATGGTATAATAAATGGGATTTTGCAGTAATCTTATCATCTAAATGCTCCTAGTTTAAATAATGTTATTCAATACATTTTTTGATTTAGGATTTGCTTTATTTTTTTTAATTTTTATTTTTTTTTCACTATTCATCAGATTATTTATTCACTTGATTTTTAGATTCACTTGTTGATAGATGTGTATTTGTTCTTCATAATTTGTATCTTTACCTTTTTCTTCTTCTTCCTCCTCTTAAAGGATACCTTTCAGCATTTCATATAATACTGGTTTGGTGGTGATGAACTCCTTTAACTTTTTCTTATCTGTGAAGCTCTTTATCTGGCCTTCACTTCTGAATGATAGCTTTGCTGGATAAAGTAATCTTGGTTGTAGGTTCTTGGTATTCATCACTTTGAATATTTCTTGCCACTCCCTTCTGGCCTGCATAGTTTCTGTTGAGAAATCCACTGACATTCGTATGGGTACTCCCTTGTAGGTAACTGATTGTCTTTCTCTTGCTGCTTTTAGGATTCTTTCTTTGTCATTTGCTCTTGGCATTTTAATTATGATGTGTCTTGGTGTGGTCCTCTTTGGATTCCTTTTGTTGGGGGTTTTCTGCGCTTCCTGGACTTATAAGTCTATTTCTTTCACCAGGTAGAGGAAGTTTTCTGTCATGATTTCTTCAAATAGGTTTTCAATATCTTGCTCTCTCTCTTCTTCTGGCACCCCTATAATTCGGATGTTGGTACGCTTGAAGCTGTCCCAGAGGCTCCTTACACTATCTTCGTATTTTTGGATTCTTTTTTCATTTTGCTTTTCCGGTTGGGTGTTTTTTGCTTCTTCGTATTTCAAATCTTTGACTTGATTCTTGCAATCCTCTGTTCTGCTGTTGGGAGTCTGTATAATATTCTTTATTTCAGTCAGTGTGTGCTTAATTTCTAGTTGGTTCTTTATCACAACATAGAGGGTTTCACTAGATTTCTTGAAGATCTCACTACATTTATTGGCAGTCTCACCAGTCTTTTTGAGGGCCTTATTAAATTTATCGGTGGCTTCTAGACAGTTCTTTAAAGACCTTAAAAGTGTGGTTTTGAACTCTATATCCAGCAGTTTGCTTTCCTCCATTTCTGTCGTTTATGTCCTGTTTCTTTGTCTCAGCATTTTTTATGCTTCGCTGTGTCGATAGAGTGCCTTTCTGTGCTAAGTGTCCCAATTACCTGAGGTAGACACTCTTGGTGCACCCCCTTGTGGGCTTTGTGCACAGTCTTGTTGTAATTAAGCCTTGATTGTTGTAGGTATCACTGTGAGGACTTGACCTCCAGGCCAATTGGCTGTGAGAATCAGCTGTGTCTGCAGTGGGAGAACTTGTGTGCTGGAGACACCCCTCTGGGACAAGACTTGCTTCAGTGGGGCTTTGGTGCTCACTGAGTCTGCCCCCTGAGTGTGTCTTTTATGGTTCCACAGAGCTGCAAACTGGATGGTCCCACTCTGACCTCTGGGCTTCCTGGCTCCTGGATCTCTAGGGAGGTGCTAATCTAGCCTTTGCCTGAGGCTATCCAGCAAAAGCCTCCCTGCAGGGCTTGGACGGGGTGGGTCCCACGGGATCAACAGGGCGGGGCTAGCAGTTATGGCTGCTCTCAGTCTTGCCCTCAGAGGCTCTGCTTCTCAATGTCCTGGTAATTGCTGCAAGCCCCTTGGAGAGAAAGCTGCCCTCGAGTTCCAACTGATGCCAGACAGTCCCGCTTCTCCTGTATGAGTCTGGGTCCCTAGAGACTCGCCCAGAACTGGAGCTCAGAGCCTGAGACTCCCTCCCGATTGAAAACGACAACCGCACCCTCAGCCACCAGCCCGCTCCACATGCACCTCCGCACCTTCGTATTTTACTTCCGCACTGCGCCTCCTCTGAGTCTCGGTATGCTTTTCTCTTTCCTTCTAGTTGTAGAATTTCCACTCAGGCAGCCTTCCTGTGGTTCTGGATGATGTCTGTTCCGTCTTTTAGTTGTATTTTTGAAGTGGTTGTGCGAGGCAGCAATCTCCAGTGTTTACTTATGCTGCCATCTTCTTAGGATATGCTTTAATAAAATAATAGTTAAGCACTTCACTATTTATATTTATCTTAATTTTCACTATGAATGATGGAGAAATATTAGTACAACCTTGTGGCCAGTAGTAGGGATTTTTATAGGGAGTGGCACAAGTTCCCCAATACATGCCTAGTAGGAGTGACAACAGGGGAATGGAGGAATAGTATTTGAAGAAAGAGGAGATGAGATTTCCCAGTATTGTAGGGTAGCATGATTCCTCAGAATAAAAGTAAACTATGTACAAGTAGGATGAATAAAAATTAGTGTACAATGTAGCAAAACTGAATATCAAGAATAAAGAGGCAAATATTAACAGCTACCAAAGATTAGAGGCAAATTCAATGCAAAGGAGCACTAGAGACTGCAGACTTGTCATTATTACAGTGGATGGTAGAAAACAGAATTGTCTTTGTGACCTGAGAGAAATTAACTCTCAATCTAGAATTTTATTCTTGGAAAAACTATTAAAAGGCATAAATAGACATTTTATAATTAGAAAGAAGTAGGGTAAACTTTCAAAAAATGGACCCAGAGGATTATGGAATGCAAGATAATAGTGAGTACAGATGTTGACAGAAATAAAAGATAGTATATTAATTACTGATATTAGAAAAGTTTTTAGTGTTATAAAAGGTAACATTGAGGCTCTAAATAATAATAGGAAGTATTCAGTGGGAGGAGGTTAAAACTCTGAGCAACTTTAGGCTTTGCTTTAAAAATGTATATTGGTAATCATTAAAAGAATATGATTGTCAAGGGTGGGGGAAAAACAAGGACGTATATGTAATACCCTTTGTAATACTTTAAGCAGTAAAAAAAAAAAAAAAAAGGAATATGATCTATAGCTTCCAAACAAGTGGAAGGGTGAAACAGGAGGATCAAACACTTTATTAATCCAGTAGAAGACCAAAATAAGGAGAAAATTACAAAGGAAATAATAAGAAATTAAAAATACAAATGTTAATATTTGCAATCCTATCTAATAAAAGGGTAATATGCAAATTAGCCATCACTCTGTCACAAAGATAGTGGCGCCCAGTCCCCTCAGCCCTGCTGGAGTCCCTGGTTCTGTCAGCCCCACCAGTGGTGGGGGGGGGGTGCCAGGGGGGCGGTGGGCGAGCAGCGCGTACCAGAGTCCCAGGTCCTGTCAGCCCTGCTGGAGTCCCTGGTTCTGTCAGCCCCACCAGTGGTGGGGGGGGGGTGCCAGGGGGGCGGTGGGCGAGCAGCGCGTACCAGAGTCCCAGGTCCTGTCAGCCCTGCTGGAGTCCCTGGTTCTGTCAGCCCCACCAGTGGTGGGGGGGGGGTGCCAGGGGGGCGGTGGGCGAGCAGCGCGTACCAGAGTCCCAGGTCCTGTCAGCCCTGCTGCTGGAGTCCCCAGTCCTGTCAGCCCCCTGTGGGAGCCGGGGGGGGGGGAGGGGGGCGCAAGCAGCGTGTGCTGGAGTCCCCAGTCCTGTCAGCCCCCTGTGGGAGCCGGGGGGGGGGAGGGGGGCGCAAGCAGCGTGTGCTGGAGTCCCTGGTCCTGTCAGCCCAGCGGGGGGGGGGGGGTGGTGGTGGTGGCGGCTGGAGTCCCCAGTCCTTTCAGTTTCTGCAGCCCCTGGACCGGAAGTGGAAGCTGAGAGCACGGAAACCACCAGGAATGCTGGGAATCATGGTTCTGGTGGTGGACACGTTGTGCAATCTCCTAGACACTTGAGGGAAGTGAGCCTGGAGCAAGTTACTGTTGCGGGTGGGGGATGGAAGGAAAGCAAATGTGAGAGACATAAGTAAAGTCAGAGTGTCAAGAAAAAATTAAAAGGAAGATATCCTGCAACTTATAGGAAATCTCCACCAGTGGAGCAAATTTAAAAAAAAGAGCTCTATTATTCAGTGAGCACCAAACCAGACTGGGCTGTTGTCTCATACAATTCGCTCATATGATTGCAAAGACAGACAAAAACTTCATTCTTTTATGTACCCAGGCAGATACAATGTATGACATGCATGATTTCACAGAAGAGGACTTAACAGCATCATTTGCTCTATACACCCTGTGGTAAGTCACCTTTTTGGTGGCCATCTGTGTTAGTTAATGTGGGGAGCAGCTATAGGGTTAAGCCTCGGACTGACCTGTTGGCAAAGTCACAAACAAGTCCCAGCTTAGAGGGTACAGTCCTCTTAGCATAATTAAGCTTGACCTTATGACGCTCCTTAGATCTTATCTGGGAAGCTAATGGGCTGAGGGAGGTGCAGGAACTGCTGCCAAAACAAGTGAAACTCACAAGAACAGTGTAACTATGGTAACCACTACTTTGTTTACCTCTGACTATAAAATAAAGGCTCAGCTTGCCTCTGGATCTCTCTATGTGGCCTCAGTCAGGCACAGGAAGATCCACAGAGACTAAAGAGAGCTATGCTGATCATCTGAATGCTGTCTCTGTGTCCTTCATTCTTCACCGACTCTGTCCACACCTTTGGGAACCCCTGGCCCACTGGGGCTGGACCCCAGCATCTGGTGCCCGAACAGGATTCCCCTAGGTAAGCCCCCCAGCATTGGGAACCCCCACACTCGGGACGGATAGGACTCCACCGTAGGGTGCTGCAGACCCCCCCTATAGAGGATAAGTAGGGTAAGAGGGTGGATAGTACAGAACTTAGATTGAGAAGATGGGCCATACTGAGTCTAAAGAAAAAAGACTCTGTATTGATCTTTTAACACATACGCTTGCTAGCAGAGGAATTAAGGTTACTCCCAGTCAGACAGAATGTTTTATAGAAGAAGTATGTCCATGGCTTCCTGAGGAAGGAACTGTTAATTTAGAAACTTGGACTAAAGTAGGAGAGCAATTAAAGACTTATTATAGCTTCCCTGGACCTGAGAAGGTCCCAGCAACCTTTTCCCTCTGGAATTTAATTCGTGGCACCTTGGCACCAGAGGCAGACACGGTTAAACTTTCTCAAACTTTAAATAGTCCCTCGGCTCCACCTAGAGAGGACACATCATTATCATCTCCAGCTCAATTTAAGAGCAATTTAGCTATGCCTACTGATCGGAAGGAGAATAAATACAATGAGCCTCATTTCCTTTCACCCCAAGATCAGAAAGATTTGGAGGAGACAACAGTGCAGTATCATAAACATGACCCTTGGTCCTTTCCAGTCAATAGAGAGGAGAAAAGCCCTCCTCTTCAAAACAGGCTCCCTAAATTAGGAAGGAAGCCTAAACCAGGTCCTCTGTCTCCTATGAGCTCCATGTCTAAATTGCAAAGGGTGATTAGAGAAGCTGAAGCTAATGGAGATCTTGAATTCTCACTCTGCTTCCCAGTTGCATATGAGAATGAGTTTGGTGAGGATGATCCCACATGGGAGCCTATACCTTACAAAGTACTTAAAGAATTAAAATCAGCCTGCTCTGAATATGGACCTCTAGCTCCTTAAACACAAACCTTGGTTGAAGCCCTAGCCAGTAAATGGATGACTCCTTATGATTGGTCACAGGTTTGTAAAGCCTGTCTTTCAGGAGGCTATTACTTATTATGGAAAACTGAATATGATGATCCTGCTAAGAGAGCTGTAGCCACTAGCAAAAAATCCAGAGGAGGAATAACCCTAGACATGATATTAGGAGAAGGCGATTTTATCACAGCTCAGGAGTAAATGTATATGCCAAAAGAGGCACTTATTAAAGTAACCAGTTGTGCAGTAAATGCCTGGAAATCCCTACCTTGTACAGCAGGAAAAACAACTATCCTTACAGAGGTTAAACAGAAGGTCGAGGAACCATATCAGGATTTCCTTTCTCGCCTCATACAGATAGTCAAACAAGAAATCACTAATGAAGAGGCATCTGATATCCTAATCAAACAACTGGCTTTTGAAAATGCTAACAACACCTGTCAGGCTTTATGAAGGCTGATTCGCAGAACAGGAACTATAAATGATTTTATAAAACAGTGTGCTGATGTAAGTCCTGCATTTATACAAGGTGTAGCTAGAGCTGCAGCCCTCAAGGGGGAGACATATCCTCAATATGTACAGGGCATAGGACAAGCCAGCAATAATACGGATAATAAAAGAAATATGAACTGTTACTCTTGTGGCCAACCTGGGCACTTTGGCAGAGAATGCCCAACTAAAAATAATAATACTCAGGCCAGATGGCAAGCTCCTCAACAGCCTGGAAATACATCAGGGAACAATATTAATCCTCCAAAAACTGTCCCCGATGTCAGAAAGGATTTCATTGGGCAAAGGAAAGATCAAACTACAATAAAAATGGTCAGCCTTTAAATTCTCCAAACCTCTCCTAAGGAGGTTCTATCCCATCACCTCAATTGGGAAACTTGAGAGGTGGCCAGCCCCAGGTCCCTGCAATAATAGGGGCATCAACCCTCAACCCCTTTGTAAATTTCAATCAGTCAGTGACCTCTTCAGGGCAATCCAGGCAGTGCAGGATTGGACCTCCATTCCACACCCATGCATACTAACCCCAGACTCGCAGGTAGCAGCCATTCCTATAGGTGTGTCTGGGCCACTGCCTGAGGGAATTGTAGGTTTAATATTAGGACGGAGCTCCACCCCGTTACAGGGGATCTTAGTCATCCCAGGAGTTGTTGACTTCTCAGGAAGTTGCAGACTTGTTGTTGCAGACTTCACAGGAGAAATACAGATTTTACTTTCCCTGCCCACCACAACTATACAGATTCAGCTCAACCAGAGAATTGCCCAATTACTCCTATTACCAATACATAAAATAGGAACAGCTGTTACCCAGGAAGCCAGAGGGGCCGGGGGCTTTGGATCTAGTGATGCAGCATTTTGGATACAAGAAATCCACGCTGCTAGACCTACAACAATTTTACAAATTCAGGGAAAGCCAATTGAAGGCCTATTGGATACAGGAGCAGATGTTTCCTGCATAGCAGGGAAGGATTGGCCCTCTTCATGGCCCACCCACACCACCCCCACTTCCCTAATAGGACTAGGCAAGGAATCTAATGTAAGAAAGAGTTCTCAGATTTTAACTTGGGCTGATGAAGATCAACATTCAGGAACATTCTGTCCCTATATAATTACAACCATCCCCTTTACATTATGGGGAAGGGATATCTTGTCTCAAATGGGAGTTCTATTATATAGCCCTAGTGATAGAGTAACATCACAGGTGCTAGACATGGGATTTAATCCAGAAAAGGGAGTGGGAAGAGAAGAGCAAGGAAGACTATATCCTATAGAAGTAATACCTCACACTCTTCGACAGGGACTTGGATATCGGGGTTTATAATTAGGGCCATTGCCCCTAGGACTGCTGATCCCATAGTCTGGAAATCATCACAACCAGTATGGGTCGAGCAATGGCCTTTAACATCTGAGAAAATATCAGCAGCCTGACAATTAATTGATCAGCAATTAGCAGAGGGACATATAGAGCCATCAAATAGTCCCTGGAACACACCCATATTTGTAATAAGAAAGAAATCAGGCAAGTGGAGACTTTTGCAAGATCTTAGAGCCATAAATGCCACCATGGAAGATATGGGCTCCTTACAACCTGGATTTCCCTCCCCTGTGGCAATTCCACAGGAGTATTGTGTTGTTGTTATTGACTTACAGGATTGTTTCTTCACCATACCTCTTTACCTGGCTGATTGTCAAAGATTTGCATTCAGCACACCATCAGAAAACTTTAAACAGCCTTTTCAGAGATATCAATGGAAGGTTCTCCCACAGGGATGGAAAATAGTCCTACATTATGTCAAAAGTTTGTAGATCAGGCATTGCAAGCTATTAGAAAGAAATTTTCAGATCTATATCTTACTCATTATATAGATGCTATTTTACTAGTTCATAAAGATCAGGTTAATTTACAGGAAATTCTTACACAGACCATCCTTGCTTTAGAAGAACATGGTCTAAAAATAGCCCCAGAAAAGATTCAGACTGAACCTTCTTTTTCCTACTTAGGCAGAATATTACATACCTCTACTATCACCCATCAGCCTTTACAATTAAGAAAAGATTATTTAAACACATTAAATGATTATCAGAAACTATTAGGTGATATCAACTGGGTCAGGTCATATCTAAAAATAACGACTCTTGACTTAAAACCTCTATTTGATATTTTAAAGGGAGATTTTAACCCTAAGTCTCCCTGACAATTAACTGTAGAAGGAGAAAAAGCTATAGCAAAAATAGAACAGGCCATCAATAAACAGCAACTACAGTATCTAAATTATTCCAAATCTTGGACCTTAATCATTCTAACCACTAAATATACTCCTACAGGATGCTTATGGCAGGAAGGACCATTAGAATGGATACATTTACCTGTCACTCCTAGGAAGATTGTAACATCCTATCCCTTCCTAGTGGCCACTCTCATTATCAAAGGTAGATGACGAAGTATCGAACTCTTTGGAAAAGAAGTTACTGAGATAATAATACCTTATAAAAGAGAACAATTAGACACATTATTACAATTTGAAGAAGAGTGGCAAATAGCTATAGGTAACTTCCCAGGACAAATTTTACATCATTTGCCAAGATCACCTATATTGCAGTTTCTCTCCCTGCATCTATTTATATTTCCTATTAAATGTTCAAAAGAGCCATTATCACCTCCTGCTTCCTTAGTATTCACAGATGGTTACTCTAATGGTAGGGCAGTAATAATCATTGATTCAATAACCCATGCACAACAAACCCTAGCGATGTTAGCGCAGAGAACAGAGCTTTTGGCAGTCATTTATGCTTTTGAACAATTGCAACAGGTTCCCTTTAACTTGTACACTGACTCTCAATATATAGTTAAATTATTTCCTCATATTGAGACTGCATCTCTCCCACAAGGAAGAACAGCCATTTTCTCTTTGTTAACTCAGCTACAAACTTACATTCATAGACGAGAAAAGGGTTTCTATATTGGACATATTAGAGCTCATTCCTGCCTACCAGGACCCTTAAGCGAAGGAAATTATCAGGTGGATTTATTAACTCGCCCAGTAGTTTGTACAGCTCTAGAAGAAGCCCGGCAGTCTCATGCCATTCATCATCAAAATGTTTCTGCTGTCCGACTATATTATTGCATATCTAGAGAAGCTGCTCGAGGTATTGTGTGTGACTGCGGCCATTGTCCTACTCATTTTCCTAGCCCTGCTACTGGAGTTAATCCAAGAGGACTTAGACCCTGTGACTTATGGCCGATGGATATTACTCATGTCCCATCTTTTGGCAAACTTTGCTATGTGCATGTTTGTATTGATACCTTTTCTCATGTTATCCTTGCTTCTGCACGTACAGGAGAAGCCTTTAAAGATGTAAGTCAACATTTATTCCAATGTTTATCCTACCTAGGAATACCAAGGGCACTTACAACAGACTATGGGCCTGCCTATACCTCTAGAGCGTTTAAAAACTTATGCTCTACATTCGGCATCGCACATACTACAGGAATACCCTACAATCCTCAAAGCCAAGTAATAGTAGAAAGGGCTCACCAAACTTTAAAAATACAAATTAAAAAATTACAAAAAAAATGAGTTTAAATATTCCTCTCCTTATCATGTTCTACAACATACTCTATTTGTAATTAATATACTAAGTGTAGATTCTGACGGAAATTCCCCGATCTACAGACATTGGAACCCTGATCTAACTAAACCTAAAGCCCTCGTCAAATGGAGAGACTTACTTACAGGAGCCTGGAAGGGACCTGATGTACTTTTAGCCTGGGGGCGAGGGTATGCTTGAATATTTACACAGGACACAGACTCACCTGTGTGGATTCCAGTCCATCTAATCTGACCCCATGTCACACCGCCCTCCTCCTCCGCCTCACCTTCTTCCTCCCCCATATCATCCACATCGGCCGACCCAGAGGGCACAGCTGACTCCTCCCCGGATGCCGACACCACCATCAAGTGCGGCCCTGATGGACCCATTGATCCAGCCGTTCAATGTGCTGACACTTAGGGAAGCCCATCGCCAGCGACCCTGCGCACTAGCCAGATCAACGAGGACAACCAAACCACCGACTTGGGGTAAACTGAAGAAGCTAACAACTGAGGCCCAGCAGATGGTAGAAAAGCAAGAAGTGGAAGCTACGCCCTCAACCACATTTCTGGCTATGGTAGCATTGGTTAGCTGCCAGTCTTGCGCAGCCAAGTTCGAGGACTCTGAGTAAATCAGCAAAAGAAACTTTCATTTAGTAGAAAAATGTTACCGTAGTTTTATTTCTCACTTATTACTGTTTTGCATTGGCAATTTTTGTTATTCTTACTGGTTTTAAAAATGTTAACACATTGGCATTATTTTGTTATTGTTTTAATAGCCAGAGTTTTGTTCTTGATGCTTAAGTTTTACTTTCATTATGGTAGCTTAAAAACTTTCATTATAGTAGCTTAAAAAATAAGGTGTGGGGAGCAGCTATAGGGTTAAGCCTCGGACTGACCAATTTCCTTTCAATGTGCACAAATCTGTGCACTGGGCCACTAGTCCTATATAATAAAAGCCTAATATGCAAATCATCCCCTCTACTGGGAGTTCAACCCGGAGTTCAGCTGCTTGCTATAACATACACTGACCACCAGGGGGCTGTGCAGAACATGGCGGGTGTCCGTGGCATGGCGCTGGCAGCAGGTGACAGTGGAGGGGCTGCTGGCCCCAATGGGCCCTGAGGAGAGCGGGACCGCGGCAGGATGGTGGAGCAGGTGAGCGCTACGCCAGTCGCCCCTGCAGACAGCAACCAGTGGCTGCGGTGGGTGGCAGGGCTGCTGTCTAGCTCCCAGGCTCTGAGGGAGCCTGGTGGGTGCCCAGTCGCCCTGCTGATTGCTTCGCAGACAGTGACCAGTGGCAGCTCCGACACTTCCATTACAGAGAAAGGGCAAATAGCAATATTAAAAGATTTCTTCTAATTATTTTCTTTTCAATGTGCACGAATCCGTGCACTGGGCCACTAGTATGTCAATAACACAATAACTATGAGTGGATTAAACCAGGAGTTGGCAACATTTTTTTGTAAAGGATCAGATAAATATTGTAGGTGTTGTGGGCCAAATACAGTTTCTGCATTTGTCCTTAAAAACCTGAAAATCATTCTTAGCTTGCAAGTCGTACAAAAACAGATTTCAGGTCAGATTTGGCCTATGTGAGTAGTTAGTCAATACTCTGGACTGAACTTTTAACAGACAAAAATGTTCAGATTGAAGTTTTTAGGCCAGCTATATAGTTCTCACAATAGAAGAGCCTAACAAACATAAAAGGCGTATAATAAAGGATGGGGAAAGAATACTAATGCATCTATTGACCAAAAGAAAATCAGCTGGCAGTCCTGGTGACAAGGGTCATTGTTGAGTGCTAGCTCTGGGGCTGTCTCTTTTGGCTTGCCTGTGGATAAGTAGAATTTTCTTCTTTGACTGGTGTGGCCCCGTTGGTTGGAGTGTTGTCCTGTGCATCAATGTCATGGGTTTGATTCCTGGTTTGAATATATCTTTCTCACATTCTCTCTCTCTCTCTCTCTTCCCTTCCTCTCCCCTACTTCCCTCTCCCTCCTCTTTCCTCCCTCTCTGGAGTCAATAAATAAAGTAGAATTTTCTGCCATGGACAGAAAAATAATCCCTCAAGCAGAAAGTCACAGGTTTTTGCAGCAAGCTGTCCTTTCAGGTAGAAAGATGAGTGCATTCTGTTACACTAGTGCAACAATATAAATATAAGTAAAAATTGAATGTAGGACAAAGGGCACTAGTAGGAGTAAAATGGGAAATTACATAATAATAGAGGAATAATCAACCAGAAATGCCAAAGTATGAATTATCTCAAGGCAGCATGGAAATACGAAAGCAAAAATTGACAGAATTATATGGATAAGTTGACAAATCTACAGTCATAGTTGAAGATTTTAATAAACGTCTATTAGAACTTAACAGATCAAGCAAACAAAAATTAGTAAGGAAAATAAAATATATGGTGGGAAATATTAAATTGTGATAACCCATAATAAGAATGAAAATGTGAAAAAAAGAAACCACAACATTTCTGACTGAAATGGGTTACACTGGGCTAAAATCAAGGTGTTGGCCGGGCTGTGCTGCTCTGGGGGGCTCTAGGGGAAAATCCATTTCTTTACCTTTCTCATTTTCTAGAGGCCTCATGCATTCCTTGGCTAGTGGCCCTTTCCATCTTCAAAGCCAGTTGCATGGTACCTTCAAAACTCTGACTCTCTTGCCTTTTTCATAGCTAAGGGCCCTTGTGATTATATTGGGTCCACTTGGATAATCAAGATAATCTCCTTATCACAAAATTCTTAATGTAATCATATCTGCCAAGTCCCTTTTACCATGTAAGGTAACAAATTCACTGATTCCAGATTCCAGGATAAGCACTTGGACATCTTGGGGTGAGGGGGGAGGGCTTGTGTGGCATCATTCCACCTACCATACAAGCTATATAAAGTTTTGCCTTATGAATATTAGACACAAAGAGGCACATATCCAAGGCTGATTTAGATTCAGATAATTTTATACCACATTCTTTCTCCAGATGGTTTATTGGAGTTCTGTTTTAGTGCTGTAGTATAAATTTCAAAATAAAGATTAAACTAATTGTTAAATGTAACCAACCATAGAATGTATCGAATAATAGAACCTAAAAGTTGTATATAAGAGGTGATCTGAAGCCTTATTTCAGAACCTACTTCATATTTGTTCTCTCCTACAATATTATAGAATGTACCTTTGCTTACAAAAAATCTGGACTAGTAATTTTTCTATTATAAAACAAATTAATATATTTGATCTAATAGTTTTATATAGAATGCCATAAAAATGTTTTCTTTAAAAAAAATAGAATGCTTCCAAATATTGTTCATGTACTAAATAACAAATGAAACAATACATTTTAAAGAATTGTTGATACATAGTAAAATTCTCCAACCAGAGAATAAAGTTGTTAAAAATTGAGAGTATAAAGACAGGAAAATAAAGCTTAAATAACATAGGAAGGTTGAAGAGAAGATCATAGCAGAGATTACATTTGGCACTAAACATCTACATATATAAAAGGCTAATATGCAAAGTGTCCCCATGGGAGTTCGGAAAACCAGGAGTTCTATTGCGCAATATGACATGTTCTGACCACCCGGAGGCAGGGGGACTGAAGGAAGGCCCTGGCTGGCGGCCAGCAGCTGGGGATGGAAGGCCCTGGCTGGCAGCCAGGGAAGGGAGGCCCCAGCCAGTGGCCTGAAAGAAGCCCCCAGCCGGCAGCCAGAAGGCCCTGATCGGCCCTGATTACTGGCCAGGCCTAGGGACCCTACCTGTGCACAAATTTTGTGCACTGGGCCTCTAGTATAATATATAATTAGCAATACTGCTGGTATGTAGAGGTGAATTTAGAGCACAAAATACCTTCAATTAGAAAAAGTATATTAAAAATAAGCTAGTGATTGGATTAAGAAGCTAGAAAAAAAAGAAGAAATTAATTCAAGAAATGTAAAATAAAAATAACATAAAAATTAAGTAAAAATATCAAGGGACAGTAGAGGGAATAAACAGAACCAAAAACTAATAATGTGAAAAAACTTATAAAGGAGAACCAAAAAAAAAAGATACAAAAGGCACAGATTTATATTGTTAGTATCCAATAAGAGCTTTCTACACATAGAGAGTTTTTAAACCATAAATGATTACTGTGCACAAATTTATGTCCAAAATTTAAATATTTAGATAAAAATTTTCTTTAAAAAAAATCACAAAAAAACCCTGAATAAAAATGTGGACAATGTAATTAGTCTAACAGTCATTGAAGAACCTAAAGCAGTAGTCAGCACTCTCTTCCTCATAAAAAAAAAAGACCAAGTACTGATGATTTTATAGCTGAGTATTATATCTTTAAAGTCTAGATAATCTCCAATTTATACATGTTATTTCAGAGAATTGGAAAAGTTGAAAACCCACAAGATAATTTTTTAAAACTAGTGTACCCTTGAGATCAGGGAAAATATAAGAAAACTATAGATTCATTTTATGAGCACAGAGGCAAAACATTCTAAATAAAATAGTAGCAAATAAAAGTTTATAGTATTTATCTTCAAGCTGGGTTCATCTCAGGAATGCAAGGCTGGTTTCAGAAGGGATTAAAAAAATCTTTTGATATAATATACTACATTAAGAGATTAGGGGAATGTTTATGATTATCTCAGTAATTCCAGAAGAACCATTTGATTAAAATATCAACATTTGTCATGATTTTTAAGCACCTTAGCAAACTAGGAATACAGGAGAAGGTTCTTTACCTAATATTCAAAACCTATAGTAATCTTTTTATTGATGAGACTTTAGAGGCATTCTCATTAAAGTCAGGGACAAAATTAAATATATTTCATGCTACCACTTCTATTCAACAATGTACTAGAGGTTCTAGGCAATTCAATAAATAATTAAAACATAAAAGGGAAGGAGAAAAATGGCAGCTGGAAAGGCAGCAGTGTCATGCATCTCCTCCAAGGCCAGGCCAGAAAAGCAACTAAATCGGAGAATATACACCCTGAATTAACAAATTAGACACAGCTGAGGAGACAATTTTCAATAAGGAAGGGTAGAGGATTCCTAGAGAATGCTGCTTGCCAGACATAACCCGCATGGAGCCACCACTGAGCTCCAGCAGTGAGCGGCGCAATACCCCCAGCAAGCTCATAGAAATCTGCAGGGAGCATACCCCACCAGAGTGAGCTCCTGCATCAGGCCTCCTCACCAGCCCTCTGGGACCCAGCATCCTAGGATATGGCTCCAAGAGCCCACAGTGAGTACAAGCCAGAGGAAACCCTGTGTCCCACTCCCTTCCCAGACCCCAGAACCATGCTGCTAGCCTGACCCTAAGCCACCCAGCACCTGCTCCGCCCAGAGCCCAGGGTTTTGCTTCTGGGGTAACCTGGAGTAACCGAGCGTGTGCCCCACTCATGCCACAGGGAAGCATGGACTGAGCAACCCAGGGCAACCTGTCCCCACTCCACACTGAAGAGGGGTGAACTGGAGAAACTCAGCACACCTCACTCTGGGCTACAAGAAAGCAGAGACTGTGCAACCCACACCCACTTCTTGCTGGCCCCTGGGACAGTCCTGCAGGGGCTACCAAGAGCAACCCAGCACATGCCGCACTCCAGGAAATAGGAAAGCACTGCTAGGGCAACCTGGAGCAAACTGGTGTGAATAGCCAGTGGTCACAGGACCATGCCAAATGCACTGCCAGAGGGACCTAGGATGCTACCCTGCCACTGGTGCCGGGGCCGCACAGTGAATTGCATGACAGAGGGCTCTGGATCCTCACAGGGAATAGCACATCAGAGGAACTGTGCACATGCTCCCACCACCCTGAGCATCTGAAGCAGACAACTGAGAAACCAGATCTGTGGGAGAAGGGGATACAACTCAGAGAAGAGACAATAAAGGCTTGAGACTCAAGGCAGACCCAGCCTCAGGGCTAATGATTCCTGGACCATTGCCCTGATAGGGTCTTCAACCTCTCAAACCCCAAGCAGGGTGCCCAGGGCCAGAAAGAGTCAGGAAAATTGGGAGACAAAAAAAACCCCAAAGGAAAGAAAGGTAGGAGTCATCAGAAAAGGGATTAAATGAAACGGGGGCATGCAATATGTCAAAAAAGAATTCAGAGTAAGGGTCATACAGTTCATAAACCAGATGGATGAGAAAATCAACAACTTAAGAATCAAGAGGAAATAAAAATGATATAGCTACAATAAAAAAACATGATAGAAGGTTTCAATGGTAGATTAGAAGAAGCAGAGGACCAAATTGGGAAGTTAGAAATAGGGCACAGAAACATGCCCAATCTGAACAACATTGGAGAAAAAATAATAAAAAGCTGGAGGAGAGTGTAAGGGAGTTTTGGGACAACATGAAATGAAGTAACATGCATATAATAGGGGTTCCAGAAGGACAAAAAGAGTATCAAGGAGTAGAAAACCTACTTGTAGAAATAATGACAGAACACTTTCCTGATTTGGGGAAGAAAAACTCACACAAGCACAGAAAGTCTCAAAAAAGTTGAACCGAAAAAGACCCTCACCCAAACATGTCTAATTGCAATGGCAAACGTTAACAACAAAGAGAGAATATTAAAGGCTGCAAGAGAGAAACAGAGAGTTACTTACACAGGATCTCCCATTAGATTATCAAATGATTTCTCGACAGAAAAACATTAGGCCAGAAGGGAATAGAATAAAGTATACAAAGTGATGCAAAGCAAGGGACTGAGACCAAGGATACTATATCCAGTAAGGCTGTCATTCAAAATTGATGGGGAAATCAGGAGCTTTGCAGAAAAAAAAAAGCCTAAGGGGTTTGTCACTACAAAGCCAGCAATGTAAGAAATGCTAAAAGGACTATATTGTCAAAAGAAAAATAGAAAGGGAAGCAGGAACACAGGCATAAAGAATAAAAATGGCTACAAACAAGTACCTATAAATAATAAGTTTAAACCTAAATGGACTAAATGCTCCAATCAAAAGACATCCAGTAGTTGAATGGATAAGAAAACATGATCCATATATATTCTGTCTACAAGTGGCCCACCTCAGAGTAAGGCACTCACACAGATGAAAAGTGAAGGGATGTAAATATATTTTAGGCAAATGAAAATGAAAAAACAAAAATCTGGGATAGCAATACTTATATTTGACAAAATAGACCTTAAAAGGAAGGCCATAAGAGATAAGGAAAGCCACTTCATAATACTAAAGGGATCGATACAACAAGAGGATATAAATCTGGTAAACATATATGCACCCAATACAGGACCACCCAAATATATATCCATACTTCTGGAAGATATCAAGGGAGAGAATAACAGCAATACAATTATAGAATTATAGTAGGGGACTTCAATATCCCATTGACATCACTGGATAAATCCTCTAGACAAAGAATCAACAAAGAAACATCAATCCTAAATGACTCACTAGATCAGATGTACTTAATCTACATCTTCAGAATATTGCACCCCAAAGATATGAAATATACTCTCTTCTCAAGTGCACATGGGATATTTTTAAAGATAGATTACATATTGGGACACAGGCAAAGTCTCTTCAAATTCAAGAAAATTGAAATCATATCAAGCATCTTCTCAGACCACAATGACATATTAGAAATAAACTAAAATAAAAACAATAAAAAATTCAAACACTTGGAGGCTAAATAGCATATTATTAAACAATGATTGGGTTACCAAAGAGATCAAAGAAGAAATAACAAACATCCTGGAAAAAAATGACAATGAAACACAACAATCCAAAATCTATGGGACACAGTGAACGCAGTCCTGAGAGGGAATATCATAGCATTACAGGCCTACCTCAAAAAAAAAAAAAAAAAAAAAAAAAAAAAAAAAAAAAAAAAACAAAACAAAACAAAACAAAACAAAAAAACAAGAAAAACTGGCAATAAATTATCTAACTCTACAATTTAAAGAATTATAAAGAGAGCAACAAGAAAATCCCAGAGTAAGCAGAATGAAGGAAATAATAAAGATCAGACCTGAAATAAATGACATAGACAACAAGAACAATAAAAACAATACAAAAGGTTAATGAAACCAAGAGCTGGTTCTTTGAAAGGATAAACAAGATTGATGAACTTCTAGCCGGGCTCAACAAGATGCAAGGAGACAGGACACAAATCAACAAAATCAGAAATGAATGTGGTGAAATAACAACAGACCCCACAGAAATACAAAGGATTATAAAAAAAATACAATGAACAACTCTATTCCAACAAACTGGTCAACCTAGAAGATATGCACATATGCCTAGAAAAATACAACCTTCCAAAACTCAATGAGGATGAATAAAAAAATCTGAATAGGCCAATTACTATGGAGGAAATTGAAGCAGTAATCAAATAACTTTCAGCAAACAAAAGCCCAGGGCCAGATGACTTCACAGGGGAGTTTTGCCAAACATTCAAAGAAGAAATAAAACCTCTCCTCCTCAGACTACTCCAAAACATTCAAGAGGAAGGAGCACTTCCAAGCTCTTTCTATGAAACCAGAATTATCCTAATACCAAAACCAGATAAGGACACTACAAAGAAAGAGAATTACAGGCCAATGTCTCTGATGAACATGGATGCTAAAATCCTAGCAAATTGGATCCAGCATTACATTAGAAAGATTATATACCATGACCAAGTGGGATTTATTCCCAGGATGCAAGGCTGGTACAATAGCCACAAATCAATAAATGTTATACATCACATTAACAAATTGAGAGAATCATATCAATTGATGCAGAAAAAGGATTTGATAAAATCCAACACCCTTTCCTGATAAAAACTCTTAGCAAAGTGGGAATTGAGGGATCATACATCAACATAATAAAGCCTTATATGACAAACCTACAGCCAACAGCATACTCAATGCTCAAAAACTAAAATCATTTCCCCTAAGAACAGGAACAAGACAGGAATGCCCACTCTCACCACTCCTATTCAACATAGTACTTGAAGTGCTAGCCATAGCATTGAGACAAGAAGAAGAAATAAAAGGCATCCAAATTGAAAAATAAGAAGTAAAACTGTCATTATTTGCAGGTGACATGATATTTTACATAGAAAACCTGAAAGACTACATCAAAAAAGTATTAGATTTAATAAATGAATTTGGCATTGTAGCAGGATACAAAATTAACACACAGGAATCTATGACTTTTTATACACCTAAATAGACACTTTTCGAAAGTGGACAAACAGAAGGCCAAATGACATATGCAAACATGCTCAAAGTTGCTAATCATCCAAGAGATACAAAAAAAAAATGACAATGAGATACCATCTCACACCTGTCAGAATGGCTATCATCAATAAATCAACAAACAACATGTGCATGGTTTTAAAAATGGTGGTACATCTACACAATAGAATACTACACTGCTGTAAAAAAAAAAAAAAAGAACTCTTACCATTTGTAACAACATGAATGGGCCTGGAGAGCATTATGCTAAGTGAAATAAGCCAGTTGGAGAAAGATAAATGTCACATGATCTCACTCATTTGTGGAATATAATGAGCAACATAAACCGATGAACTAAAATAGATCCAGAGACATGGAAGTATCAAACAGACTGTCAAACTTCAGGGGGAAGGAAGGGGAGGAGGAGGGTAAGAGATCAACCAAAGGACTTATATGCATGCATATAAACATAACCAATGGACATAGACACTGGGAGGGTAAGGGCATGTGCAGGTAGGGGGTGGTTGGGGAGAGGTCAATGGGGAAAAAGGAGACATGTGTAATATTAACAGTAATACTTTAAACAATAAAGAATTTAAAACAAAAACATAAAATGTAGAGGATTGAAAAGCAAGACATAATGCATATTAAATAACTTAAATAACATAAGAAGTAATAGTATTCCCAGTAATAAACCAGTATAAAATTCTAAAATTTGAATGTCTAGATTTTTGGGTCTGAGCACAACATAATCAATAACATTTCTAATAACCTATTGGAATAGCAATATATTTTGTGAAGTGACAAGAAAAAATATAGTTTACCTACAGATAAATCCAACAAAGATATGCAAGATGATTAGAAAAAATAAAGCATTATTGAAGGAATTGAAGTCTTACGTAAATGGAGAAGTCCTGAATAACAATCATGTTTGGGCATTGTAAGATTCACTATAATAAAGATGGCAATTGTCTCCAAATTAATTTATAAATACAATTTAAAATTCCATTCCATTTAAAATATCATCAGAGTTTTATATAGAAATTGAAAATCATATGATAAAGCACAGAATAACAAAAAAATCTTTAGAGCAGAACAAGGTAGAGGAGAACAATACTTAAAAAAATATATAATGGTGAGTACAATATGACTTTGGCACAGATATAGGCAAGGTGCCCAGTGGTTAGAATACAGAGCTCAGTCCCAGGTATGCAGGGAAACTTAATATTTGTCAGGAGTTGCATTAGTGATCATTGGGAAATAAAATGGTGGTGGAAAAATTAGTTATCCATAGGGAAAAAGATAAAATTTAATTTTTACCTCAGTTTCCAGGCTGGATTAAAAACTAAATGTGTAGAGCAGCATTTAACAAATTTAGAAGATAGCATATAAGAGTTTCCTTAAGACCTGAGGGTGGAGAGTTTGTTCTTAAACAAATATTCAAAAGCAATTAAGGAAAGAATTGATTAATTAGACTCCTTTAAAATATTAAACTCCTTTATTAAAAAAAAGACTACCCTAATTAAGTTAATAACAATGTACCTACCTATATAGTTTAAGTGTAAAAAATTTGGTTCTCAAAAGAAGGTCTTTCAATAATTTTCTAGAAACTGCCGATAAACTTAATGAGATCTACAAGAAATCTAATGAGACCCTCAATGTTGTGATAAAGAACCAACTAGAAATTAAGCATACACTGACTGAAATAAAGAATATTATACAGACTCCCAACAGCAGACCAGAGGAGCACAAGAATCAAGTCAAAGATTTGAAATATGAAGAAGCAAAACACACCCAATCAGAAAAGCAAAATGAAAAAAGAATCCGAAAATACGAAGATAGTGTAAGGAGCCTCTGGGACAACTTCAAGCATACCAACATCAGAATTATAGGGGTGCCAGAAGATGAGAGAGAGCAAGATATTGAAAACCTATTTGAAGAAATCATGACAGAAAACTTCCTCTACCTGGTGAAAGAAATAGACTTACAAGTCCAGGAAGCGCAGAGAACACCAATCAAAAGGAATCCAAAGAGGACCACACCAAGACACATCATAATTAAAATGCCAAGAGCAAAAGACAAAGAGAGAATCTTAAAAGCAGCAAGAGAAAGAAAGTCAGTTACCTACAAGGGAATACCCATACGACTGTCAGCTGATTTCTCAACAGAAACTTTGCAGGCCAGAAAGAAGTGGCAAGAAATATTCAGAGTGATGAATACCAAGAACCTACAACCAAGACTACTTTATCCAGCAAAGCTATCATTCAGAATTGAAGGTCAGATAAAGAGCTTCACAGATAAGAAAAAGCTAAAGGAGTTCATCACCACCAAACCAGTATTATATGAAATGCTGAAAGGTATCCTTTAAGAAGAGGAAGAAGAAGAAAAAGGTAAAGATACAAATTATGAACAACAAATATGCATCTATCAACAAGTGAATCTAAGAATCAAGTGAATAAATAATCTGATGTACAGAATGAACTGGTGATTATAATAGAATCAGGGACATAGAAAGGAAATGGACGGACTATTCTTGGGCGGGGGGGCGGGGGGGGAAGGGTGTGGGAGATGCGGGAAGAGACTGTACAAAAATCGTGCACCTATGGATGAGGACAGTGGGTTGCGAGTGAGGGCGGAGGGTGGGGTGGGAACTGGGAGGAGGGGAGTTATGGGGGGAAAAAAGAGGAACAAATGTAATAATTTGAACAATAAAGATTTAATTTTAAAAAAAACACATTTCAATCGTTGTACTGTTGATATTTGGCTCTGTTGACTAATGAGTTTGCCAACCACTAGCTTAGTGGATACACCATTGGCCTGTGAACTGAAGGGTGCTGGGTTCAATTTTCATTAAGGGCACGTACCTCGGTTGCAGGCTCCATCATAGCCCAGGCCCTGGTCAGTGTGCATGCAGCAGGCAACCAATCTATGTTTTCGCTCACATCAATATTTCTTTCTTTCTTTTTCTCCCTCTTTCACTCTATTTAAAAGTCAATGGAAAAATGTTCTAGGGTGAGGATTAAAGTAAAAACAAAAGAGCTCTGGCCAGTTTGGCTCAGTGGATGGAGCACTGACCTGCGGACTTGGGGGTCCCAGGTTTGGTTCTGGTCGGAGGTACGTACCCATGTTGTATGTTCAATCCCCGGTGAGGGACATGCAGGAGGTGGCTGATCAGTGGTTCTCTCTCATCATTGATGTTTCTATCCTCCCTCCCTTCCTCCCTGAAATCAATAAAACTATAGTCAAAAAATAAAAAGAAACTGTGGATGTTGGGTGATAATGTAGGATCAGTGTAGGTTCAGCAAGTGTAACAAATGTACCAGTTTTATTGGGAGGAGGGGGTGTTAATAATGAATGTGTGGTATATGGGAAATCTCTGTACCTACCCCTGGATTATGCTGTGAACCTTCAACTGCTCTAAAAAAAATAAAGTCTTCATTTTTCTTTAAATAGGCAAAGTTATATGAGATGGAAATTTAGAGAAAAGGATTGCCTGATGACAAAAATGAAAAACTATTCAACTTTTACTAGTAATCAGAGAAATGCAAAATAAAAATAAGTTTTGGGACACAATCCTGCACCAGTGCAGTGAGCTGCAAGCCACCAGAACCTCACAAGGGCCCCCTCCTGCCACAGTGAGTCACACACCACCATGGCCGTGGACTCAGGGACCCTATAGTGAATCACAGAGTCCCACGCCTCCCCCGCCCCAGGTTCTGGGACCATGCAGTGAGTCACACACCAGTGAGACCTTATAGGCACCCTTGCCACAGCAGGCAGGACCCCACACACATCCACAACAGCTTGTACGACAAGGTCAGGGGTGAGCCACATAGTCAGACAAACTATGATGGGACCATATACCAATGGAAAAATAACATTCAACACCCAGCTACACCAGTAGAACCCAAATAACTCAAGTAGGGGGCTTTGCTTTAACACCCAGCTCAGAAGATCTGAGCGACTGGGTCCACTGGGTCCACTTGGTCCCACAAAACACCTACTACATAGGACTACCCACAAAAAATCTAGGTGGCATAACATTTTGATCTAAGACATAGAAGCAAATACAAAGGGACAGCAAAAATGGGGAGACAATGAAACAATCCCCAAATAAAAGAAAAGGCGAAATCTCCAGAGAAGGAACTAAATGAAATGGAGGCAAGCAATCTGTCAGATAAGGACTCAAAGTAATGATTATAAGGATGCTCAAACATTTGACTATGAACTATAAGCAACTTAATGAGAATTATAAAGGCCTGATTGAGAAATACACCAGCATGGATAAGACTCAAGATGAAATGAAGAATAAGATAGCTTCAATAAAGAACACCTTGAAGGTTTCAGCAGTAGACTAGAAGAATCTGAAGACAGAATCAGTGAGTTAGAAGATAAGGTGGGAAAAAACACCAAATCAGAGCAGCAACTGGAAAAAGAAATTTAAAAGGAAAAGAGTTTAAGGGAGCTTTGGGACAACATGAAACAAAGCAATATCTGCATAATAGAGGTGACAGAAGGAGAAGAAGATGAGGAAGGAATGGAAAACCTGTTTGGAGAAATAATGACAGAAAACTTACCATACAAGATGAATCCAAAAGACCCACACCAAGGCACATTACAATTAAAAAGGCAAATGTTAAAGATAAAAAAGAACCTTAAAGTTTACAAGAGAGAGACTAAAAGTTATCTACAAGGGATCTCCCATTAGACTGTCAGCTGATTTCTCAACAGAAACACATCAGGCCAGAAGGGAGTGGCATAAAGTATACAAAGTAATGAAATAAAAGGGAATGAATCCAAGACTATTATATCTAGCATGGTTATCATTCAAAATTGAAGGGGAAATCAGGAGCTTTGCAGACAAAAAAATAGGCTAAGGGAGCTTATTACCACCAAACCAGCAATGCAAGAAATCCTAAAAGGACTGGTGTAACAATAAGGAATAGAAAGAAAGGGAAAAACACAGACATAAAGAATAGAAATGGCAACAAACAAGTACCTATCAATAATAACCTTAAACTTAAATGGATTAAATGCTCAAATCAAAAAACATCAGGTAGCTGAATGGATAAGGAAACATGACCCATATATATTCTGTCTACAAGAGACCCACCTCAGAAGAAAGGACTCAGACTAAAAGTGAAGGGATGGAAAAAAATTCCTCAGTCAAATGGAAATGTCAGTAGCAAACTTATATCTGAAAAAATAGACCTCAAAGTGAAAGCCATAACAAGAGAAAAGGAAGGTCACTTCATAATACTACAGGGATCCATACAAAAAGAGGATATAACTCTGGTAAACATATATGCATCCAATGTAGGAGCATCCAAATACATTTTTAAAAGTCTGGAAAATATCAAGGGAGAGATCAACAGCAATACAATCATAGTAGGTGACTTTGATACCCCATTGACATCACTAGATAAATCTTCTAGACAAAAAAAAAAATAAATAAACAAGGAAACAGCAATCCTAAATGACTTACGAGATCAGATGGAACTAATTGAAATCTTCAGATCATTTCACCACAAAGCTATGGAATATACATTCTTCTCATGTGCACATGGGACATTTTCAAAGATAGACCATATGTTAGTACACAGGCAAAGTCTCTCCAAATTCAAGAAGATTGAAATTATATCAAGAATCTTCTAAAATCACAATGGCATAAAATTAGAAATCAACTACAATAAAAACAATAAAATACAAGCAAACACATGGAGGCTAAACAGCATGCTATTAAAGAATGAACGGGTTACCAACTTATTAGATTAAAGAAGAAATAAAAAACATCCTGGAAACAAATGACAATGAAAACACAACAATCCAAAATCTACGGGACATAGTGAAAGCAATCCTGAGAGGGAAGTTCATAGCACCACAGTCCTACCTCAAAAAATAAAAAGAAAGAAGGAAAAAAAGAAAGAAAGACTTGTAATAAGCCATCTAACCCTATAATTGAAAGAATTAGACAGAGACAACAAAAAAAGCCCACAGTAAGTAGAAGGAAGGAAATAATAAAATCAGAGCCAAAATAATGACATTGAGACCAAAAACATAATACAAAAGATCAATAAAACCAAGAGCAGCTCTTTGAAATGATAAGTAAGATTGAAGAACCTCTAGCCAGGATCACCAAGAAACAAAGAGAGAGGACCCATATAAACAAAATCAGAAACAAAAGAGGTGAAGTAACAACTGACCCCACAGAGATACAAAGGATCAAAAAAAATATTATAAATAATTATATTCCAACAAATTGGACAACCTTGATGAAATAGACATAGTCCTAGAAAAATACAACCTTCCAAAACTCAATCAGGAAAAATAAAAAACCTGAATAGGCTGACAAAATAGATGCAGAATAAAAAAAAGAAAACACACACACACACACACACACACACACACACACACACACCTCCCAGTAAACAAAAGTCCTGGTCTTGATAGCTTCACAGGGGAGTTTTATCAAACATTCAAAAAAGAACTAACACCTGTCCTCCTCAAACTATTCAAAAAAATTCAAGAGGAAGGAACACTTCCAAGCTCTTTCTATGAAGCCAGCATTAATCTAATTCCAAAAACCAGATAAAGACACTACAAAGAAAGAGAATCACAGGCCAATATCTCTAATGAACATAGATGCTAAAACCCTCAACAAACTTTTAGCAAATTGTATCCAGCAATACATTAAAAATATCATACACCATGACCAAGTAAAATTTATTCTGGGGATGCAAGACTGATAAAAAATCTGCAAATAAATGTGATACAGCATATTAATAGACTGCAAGCCAAAAATCACATAATCATATCAATTGATGTAGAAAAAGCATTTCACAAAATCCAACACCCTTTTAAAAAAAATATTTTTATTGATTTCAGAGAGGAAGGGGGGGGAGAGAGAGAGAGAGAGAGAGAGAGAGAGAGAGAGAGAGAGAGAAAGAAACATTAATGATGAGAGAGAATCATCCACAGGCTGCCTCCTGCACGCCCCCTATTGAGGATTGATTCTGCAACCCAGGCATGTGCCTCTAACCAGAATTGAACCCGGGCCCCTTCAGTCCGTAGGCTGACGCTCAATCCACTGAGCCAAACCATCCAGGGCTAACACCCTTTCTTGATATAAATTCTTATCAAAGTGGGAATATAGGGATCATACATCAACATAATAAAAGCTGTATATGACAAACCTATAGCCAACATCATACTCAATAGACAAAAACTAAAACCATTTCCCCTAAGTGCAGGAACAAGACAGGGATACCCACTTTCACCACTCTGATTGAGATAGTACTAGAAATGCTAACCATAGCTATCAGACAATAAGAAGAAATAAAAGGTATTCAAATTGGAAAGGAGAAATTAAAACTGTCATTATTAGAGTACATAGAAAACTCTACAGACTCCATCAAAAAAAATTACTAGATAATGAATTCAACAAGGTGGCAGGATATAAAATTAACACCCAGAAATGTATGGCATTTTTATACACCAATAATGAACTCCCAGAAAGTGAAATAAAAAAAAAAATACCATTTACCATTACAACCAAAAAAATTAAGATGCATAGGAATAAACTTAACTAAGGAGGCAAAAATCCTATACTCAGAAAACTACAGGATGTTGAAAAAAGAAGTAGAGGAAGATATACACAAGTAGAAGAATATACTGTTCATGGATTGGCAGAATCAACATCATTAAAATATCCATACTATTCAAAGTAATGTATAGATTCAATGCAATCCCTATCAAAATACCAACAGCATATTTCATAGACCTTAAAAAAAAACTCTCCAAAAAGTTATATGGAATCAAGAAAGACCCCAAATAGCTGCAGCAATATTGAAAAAGAAGAACAAAGTTGGAGGGATCACAATACCAGATATTCTATCTAATAAAAGAGAAACATGCAAATTGACCATAACCCCAACACCCTTCCCATTGGCTAATCAGCAGGATATATGCAAATTAACTGCCAACCAAGATGGCGGCCGGCAGCCAGGCAGCTGAAGTGAATAGCTCCAGTGACGGAGGAAGCCAAGGTTCCCCGCCTGCTGCTGCCGGCCTCTGAGCTGCAACTCTAAGAAACAATGTTGCAAATATAGAAGCTAAACATTCCCCAGAAACCTGCTTTCAGCCAGCCAGGCTTTAGCCAGCAGGATCGCAACAGTGTTACAATTATAGAACCCAAACAAACCCAGATCCCTGCTTTCAGCAGCTGAGGTCTCAGAGCTGGAGCCGAGGCTCAGAGCTAAAGTCGGCTCTCACCTCAGTGACAGCCATAGCAGGTAAATAAATCCCAGAATAAAAAAAGAAAAGAAAAAAAGGAAAGGTTGGGAGCCTCAGTTACCCGCCAGCCTGAAAACAGCCATCATCCCCTCACCCAGACTGGCCAGGCACCCCAGTAGTGACCCCCACCATGAAGGGGGTGTGACCAGCTGGAAACAGCCATGACCCCTCACCCAGACTGGCCAGGCACCCCAGTGGGGACCCCACCCTGAAGCAACAAGATGGCGGCTAATTTGCATACTGAAGGCAGGCGGCAGTGGGCAAGGCTGTCCGCAGTCCAGGACCCAGTCTGTGACCCTGCTGGGCGGGGGGCAGTGCTTGAGGCTGTCTCCAGTCCGGGACCCAGATCTGTGACCCTGCTGGGCGGGGGGCAGTGCTTGAGGCTGTCCGTGGTCCCGGGACCCAGATCTGTGACCCTGCTGGGCAGGGGGCAGTGCTTGAGGCTCTCCGTGGTCCCGGGACACAGATCTGTGACCCTGCCAGGCGGGGGTCAGTGCTTGAGGCTGTCCTCAGTCCGGGACCCGGATCCGTGACCCTGCCAGGCAGGGGCAGTGCTTGAGGCTGTTCATGGGACCAAGACACGGATCTGTGAGCCTGCTGGGCTTGGGGAAGCACTTGAGACTGTCCACAGTCCCAGGACCTGGATCCGTGACCCTTCCCAGCCTGGCGGCAGTTTGCACAGGGGCGGATCGCCCGGGGTTGGGCAGGGCAGGACGCCTGGCTTCCGCCTAGCCCCAGTCACTCTGGGCAGGTGAGCAGCGCAGAGAGCCTCTGGTCAGGGGAGGCAGGCCGGCGGAGGGTGGCCTGTACTCCCCACATGGCCGTGGTGAGAGCTGAGAGTGCGCCAAGCGGAGCCTGCAGGCTGAGCTGAAGTAGCGCCTGCAGACCATCAGCACCCAGGAGTGGCTGCGCAAGATCCACCTCCTGGCCCAGAAGGTGCAGGATCGCAGGGACAGCCACCATGGCGGGCCAGACTGATGTCCTCCTGGCCGCACCACGGGGATTTGCAGATCTGCAAAGCCAGAGGCCTCTGGTGTGCACATCCCCCCCTGGCATGCGAACATCCCCCAGCACACTGTCACCCTCCTGCGCCTGCAACAGTTGCAAATCAAGGTGTGCACAAGTTCCCCCCGCCTCTCCACTGCACTTCCATCAACCCAGCATGCCTAACACCCCCACAGGATATGCACACATCCCCTCTGATGCGCTCACGTCCTTTGGAGAGTGTCTGGGTGTTCTGGGTGCTGAGGGTGGGCGCCTGTGAGATGACAGTGAGAGGGCGGAGTGGTGATGCCCTGTTCCCACGGAGGCCAGTGCAGCTATGAGATCACCTCTGGGGGGTTAATGCAGGTGCTGAGGCAGGAGCAAGTGCAGACAGACACACCTGGTGGGTGCAGGCAGCCCTCGCTGAGGTGCCTTCAATCAGTGTTCAAGATCAAGAACCCAGAGGCAGAGAGGAATTCCGTCCTCTCAGTGAAACAGTGGGATAGTCGAGGCGACTGTAGAGAAGGGATGTGCACTTTGGGTGCCAGCACCCATGAGAGAAGGCTGCCCTGACTGAGGCTTGCTTGCCTGGGGCCTAGCGCACTCCTGCTGGGCAGCGGGTGACAGGACGTGCTTTTCCGAATTAATGAGAGAAAAGGTTGATTCTCCTGCTGCCCACGAAGGTGGAAAGTGAAGTGGGGAGACATGTGGGGAGTGAGCGAGGTTCCCTGTCTGGGGGTTCCAAATCTGCTATTGGTTTCTTTCACCACTGACTAGAAATATACAGGGTGTCCCCCAAAATGTATACACACTTTGAATACCTACTAATTCCAATGGTTTTAAGCATAAGAAAGAAACAACAATAAAGCTGTTATCTGTTAAAAGTGTGGGCACAAACAGGTAGTTGGACATTCCCTGAGGGGTCTCACATTGGAGAGGGTGAAGGCCAGACTGAGGGGCCTCTTTCCCCACTACCCCAGTGCACGAATTTTGTGCACCGGGCTACTAGTCAAGTTATAATACAAAACCACTATACTCAAAAGAGCTTAGTACTGACAGAAGAACAGGCATATAGACCAATGCAACAGAACAGAGAACCCAGAAATTGACCCAAGCCATTATGCTCAATTAATATTTGATGAAAGCGACAGGAGCATACAATGAAGTCAAGACAGTCTCTTCCATAAATGGTGTTGGGAAAATTGGACAGATACATGTAAAAAGTGAAATTGGACCACCATCTTACACCATACACAAAAAAAACCCTCAAAATGGATGAAAGACCTAAATGTAAGTTGTGAAACCATAAAAATTCTAGAGGAAACCAGCCAAACCAGCCAGGGCTAAACCTCAGACATCTCTCATAACAATATTTTTACCAATATATCTCCTAGGACAATGGAGACTAAGGAGCAAATAAACAAAAGAAATTATCAACAAAATAACAAGAGAGCCCACTGTATGGGAGAACATATTTGCCAATGTGACATCCAATAAGGGTTAATCTCCAAAATTTATAGGGAACTCATATAACTTAACAAAAGGAAGATAAACAATTCAATTAAAACATGGGCAAAGGACCTAGAGTTCTAGACACTTCTCCAAAGTGGACATACAGAAGGCCCAAAGGCATATGAAACAATGCTCAAAGTCACTAATCATCTGACATGCAAATCAAAACAATAATGAGGTACCACCTCATACGTGTCAGAATGAGTATCATCAACAAATCAACTAATGGCAAATGTTGGCAAGGATGTGCAATGGTTCTCAACCTGTGGGTAGTGATCCCTTTGGCGGTCAAATGACCCTCTCACAGGGGTCGCCTAAGACCATCACAACATGAGAAACTGTATTTAAAGGGCCAGAAGGTTGAGAACCACTGATTGTAGAGAGAAGGGAACCCACTGCTGGTGGGAATGCAGGCTGATGCAGCTTCTGTGGAAACAGTTTGGAGTTTTCTCAAAGAATTAAAAATGAAACTGTCACCATATCTGGTTTGACTCAGTGGATAGAGCATTGGTCTGCGGACTGAAAGGTTCCAGGTTCGATTCCGGTCAAGGGCATGTACCTTGGTTGCGGGCACACCTCCAGTGGGGAGTGTGCAGGAGGCAGCTGATCGATGTTTCTCTCTCATCGATGTTTCTCACTCTCTATCTCTCTCTCCCTTCCTCTCTGTAAAAAATCAATAAAATATATTTTAAAAAATGAAACTGTCATTTAACCTAGTGATCCTACTTCTAGGAATATATCCCAAGAAACCAGAAACACCAATCAGAAAGAATATATACACCCCTATGTTCATAGCAGCATAGTTTACAATAGCTAAGATTTGGAACCAGCCTAAGTGCCCATCATCAGATGAGTGGATTAAAAAACCATGGTACATCTACACATTGGAATACTACGCAGCCGTACAAAAGAAAGAACTCTTACCATTTGCAAGAGCATGGTTGGACCTGGAGAGCATTATGCTAAGCAAAATAAGCCAGTCCCAGAAAGATAAGTATCACATGATCTCACTCATTTGTGGAACCTAATGAACAACATAAACTGATGAACAAAAGTACATATAGAGCCATGGAGTCATCAAACAGACTGCCAAACCTCAGAGGGAAGGATGGGGATGGTGCGTGGGTGAGAAGAAATTAACCAATGAACTTTTATGCATATATACATAACCCATGGACACAGACAATAGGGAGGTGAAGGCCTATTGTGGGGGATGGGGGCAGACTGGCATAGATCAATGTGGGAAAAGGGGGACATATGTAATACTTTCAACAAGGAAAAAAAAAATGACATTTGATATCATGATATTAGAAATGTATTTAAAGCCTGACAAAACCAAATGGTGACTTAGATGTGGAGCAAGAACTTTTAAATATTTTTGTTGGAAATATTAATTTGTACAGATTATTTAAAGAATAATTTGACAATGTCTGTAGAGATCAAATGCTCTTAATTTTATGTCCCAACTTTCCAGCCCTCATGCAGGTCCTTCCTAGAGGAACTTTTGGGAGACTGTGACACAGCACACCTGAATATTCAGTATAGCCATGCTAGTAATACTAAAAGTCTGGAAATCACTTGAATTTTCATCAATAGGAGAATGGAAAAGCAAATCATGATACAAGCAAGCAAAAATGACCATTATATAACTTAAAATGAACTGTAGCTACAGTTATAAACATGGATCTGTATGAAAAACATAATGTAGAAGGAAATAAATGTAGGGTGATTATGTAGAATACTAGAGGCCCAGTGCACAAAATTCGTGCACTGGGGGGGGGGTGTCCCTCAGCCCAGCCTACACCTTCTCCAATCTGGGACATCCCTCTCACAATCCAGGACTGCTGGCTCCCAACCACTTGCCTGCCTGCCTGATCACCCCTAACCACTCCCCTGCCAACCTGATTGACACCTAACTGTTCCCCTGCTGGCCTGATCGCCCCCAACTGCCCTCCCCTGCTAGCTTGGTCACCCCCAACTGCCCTCCCCTGCCAGCCCGATTGCCCCCAACTGCCTTCCCCTGCCTGCCCAGTCACCCCTAACTGCCCTCCCCTGCAGGCCTGGTTGTCCCCAATTGCCCTCCCCTTCTGGCCTGATTGCCCACAACTGCCCTCCCCTGCAGGCCATCTTGTAGCGGCCATCTTGTGGCCACATGGGGGTGGCCATCTTGTGTGTTGGAGTGATAGTCAATTTGCATACTGGTCATGATTAATTAGCATATTAGGGCTAATTAGCATAGCCCTCTCTTATTGTGTTGGAGTGATGGTCAATTTGCATACTGGTCATGAATAATTAGCCTATCTGGTCATGATTAATTAGCATATCTGGTCATGACTGTGAGGGCATCATGACCAATTTGCATATTACCCTTTTATTAGTATAGATAGTGTCTTGAAAACAGTGCTATTATTATTATGGGGTAAATATGTCGTAGAGCACAAAAACTTCCATGACAAAGATAAATACCAAATTACTGACGGCAACAATAGTGTTAGTGATGGAGGGAGGTGAATAGGATCCAGGGAGTGTGCCTAGGCGGCTTCCACATTATCAGCAATATTTAATTTCTTAAAAGAAAACTGCAATTATTGAGGCTCTTGGAAGATGGCGACCGGCAGGAAGGTAGGGAGGGAGAGAGTGTGAGAACACGAGGGAGTGATTGAGGAGTGTGTGGACGTGTGTGCTGTGTGTGTGTATGAGCTAGGGACAGTTAGATTCTGCAGGTCTTCTAAGGGGCTGTTAAACTGGGCAATCTCAGATGACGGAGCCCAGCTCCCAGCGCGGACACTCCTGGGTGGCCAGCGTGGGCACAGAGACCATGCCATCTTGAGAAACAGAGCTGCTTGAGACTAGGATCCTGGCCTAAGCACCACCCAGTCTGGTCTCAGACGCAAACCAGGACCCTGCAGCCACTGGGAACAGAGACCTGCGACCACAGCTACAGACCCATGGACACCAAGAATCCAGACATCCCCCACGGCAGATCTCTGTGAGTAACAGAGCCCATCCCCCTCCCTGCAGGCTCACGGGCAGCGCCATAGTAACTGATAGACCCACCTCTCGCCCGGGCCTCAGTGCTGCTACAGGAACCTTAGCCTGGAAGCGCACGAACACCAGGAACTTGTCCCCCACAGCACGGGCTACAGGAACCTTAGCCTGGGAGCTAACATGCGAACACTGGGAACTTGTCCCCTGCAGCACTGGCTACAGGAATCTTAGCCTGGGAGCAAACATGCGAACACTGGGAACTTGCCCCATGCAGCATGGGCTACAGGAACCTTAGCCTGGGAGCTAACATGCGAACACTGGGAACTTTTCCCCTGCAGCACTGGCTACAGGAATCTTAGCCTGGGAGCTAACGCATGAACACTGGGAACTTGTTACCTGCAGCACGGGCCCTGGGACTCCGATTCTCTGGGCGGGAGGCAGCACCAAGCACCAGTGACTTGACTGTGTTTCTTATCACCTGCGCCTGGGATCCCTGATTTCCTGTGCATTCACACTAAGAGCTAGTGGCTCCAATTCTTGGTGCATGTGAACACAGGGGCCCTGATTCTCAATGCGAGGCCATGTGAAGCAACAGAGATTCTGATACTGGATTCTTGGGGAACTCTGACTCCTGGTGCATGCTAGGGGGCTCTGATTTTCAACACACTCCAGGGGGGTCTCTATTTCAGCACAGTGCAGGCGGGGTCCCTGATTCTAAGTGCGCACAGGAGGCCACATTGAGTGCTGGTAACACTGACTCTGAGCGAGCCTGGTTCCCACCAACCCACCACAACCACACATCTTAGTGTCAGAGCTCTTCAGTGACACTAAGGTAATGCAAAGCTCCCAGGCCACATGGCCCAGGCCCAGGCAACTCGACGTTTGAACCATCTGGAGATAGTCACAATGGGGAGATGACACAATCTCCAGAGGAAAGAAAATGAGGAGTCACCAAGAAAGGAAATTAATGAAATTGAAGCATGCAACATGACAGAAAAAGAATTCAGAGTAATGGTTGTACAATTCATTCATCGGATGGATGAGAAAATCAACAACCTATGCAAGAATCAGGAAGAAATGAAAAGTGATATAGCTACAATCAAAAACACCATGGAAGGTTTCAACAATAGACTAGAAGAAGCAGAGGACCGAATTAGTGAGTTAGAAGATAAGGCAGAGAAACAAGCTCAATCTGAACAGCAACTGGAGAAAAAAATTAAAAAGGAGGAGGAGAGCCTGAGGGAGCTTTGGGCCAACATGAAACAAAGTAACATACACATAATAGGGCTGCAATAAGGACAAGAAGAGCAGCAAGGATTAGAAAATCTATTTGAAGAAATAATGACAGAAAACTTACCAGATATGGGGAAGAAAAAAATTACACAAGTATAGAGAGTCCCAAGCAAGATGAACCCCAAAAGACCCACACCAAGACACGTCATAATAACAATGGCAAATGTACATGACAAAGAGAGAATCTTAAAGACTGCAAGAGAGAGACAGAGAGTTACCTACAAAGGGTCTCCCATCATATTATCAAATATTTTCTCAACAGAAACACATCAAGCTAGAAGGGAATGGAAGGAGGTATACAAAGTGATGCAAAGCAAAGGACTGAATCCAAGAATATTCTATCCAGCAAGACTATCAATCAAAATTGAAGGGGAAATCAGGAGCTTTGCAGACAAAAAAAAAAGGCTAAGGGAGTTTATCACTACCAAGCCAGGAATGCAAGAAATGCTAAAGGGAATGCTGTAAAAAGAAGAAATAAAAATGTAAGACAGAACACAGGCACAAAAATAGAAATGACTATAAGCAAGTACCTTTCAATAATAACTTTAAACGTAAATGGAAAAAATTCTCCAATAAAAAGACATCGAATGGCTGAATGGATAAAAAGACATGACCAATATATATGCTGTCTACAAGAGACCCATCTAAGAACAAGGGACTCACACAGACTGAAAGTGAAGGGATGGAAAAATATCTTTCAGGCAAATGGAAATGAAAAAAAGCTGGGGTAGCCATACTTATATCTGACAAAATAAACCTCAAAGTGAAGGCCATAACAAGAGATAAGGAAGGCCACTTCATAATACCAAAGGGATCAATACAACAAGAGGATATAACTCTGATAAGCATATATGCACCCAAGGCAGGAGCACCCAAATACATAAAAAACCTCCTGGAAAATAACAAGGGAGAGATCAACAACACAATCATAGTAGGGGACTTAAACACACCACTGACATCACTGGATAAATCCTCTGGAAAAAAAAAATCAGCAAAGAAACAGCAATTCTAAATGACTCACTAGATCAGATGGACTTAATTGACATCTTCAGAACATTTCACCCCAAAGCCACAGAATATACGTTCTTCTCAAGTGCACATGGGACATTTTCAAAAATAGACCACATATTGGGTCACAAGCAAAGTCTCTTCAAATTCAGGAAGATTGAAATCATACCAAGCAACTTCTCAGACCACAATGGCATAATATTAGAAATAAACTACAATAAAAACAATCCAAAAAACTCAAACACTTGGACGCTGAATAGCATGCTACTAAATAATATATTGGGTTACCAATGAGATCAAAGAAGAAATTAAAAACACCCTGGAAACTAATGACAATAAAAGCACAACAATCCAAAATCTATGGGACACAATGAAAGGAGTCCTGAGAGGGAAGTTTATAGCTCTACAGGCCTACCTCGAAAAACAAGAAAAAATGGTAGTAAATCATCTAACTCTACAACTCAAATAATTAGAAAGAAAGCAACAAGAAAAGCCCAGAGTGAGCAGAAGGAAGGGGATAATAAAGATCAGACCAGAAATAAATGACATATAGACCAAAAAAACAATACAAAAGATCAATGAAACCAAGAGCTGGTTCTTTGAAAGGATAAACAAGATTGATGAACCTCTAGCAAGGCTCACCAAGAAGCAAAGAGAGAGGACTCAAACAAAATCAGAAATTAAAGAGGCAAAATAACAACAGACCCCACAGAAATTCAAAGAATTGTTTAAAAATACTATGAACAACAAACTAGACAACCTGGAGGAAATGGACATATTCCTAGAAAAAATACAATCTTCCAAAACTCAATCCGGAAGATTCTAAAAATCTCAATAGGCCAATAGCTGTGGAAGAAATTGAAGCAGCCATCAAAAAGCTCCCAGCAAACAAAAGCCCAGGGCCAGACTGCTTCACAGGGGAATTTTACCAAACATTCAAGGAAGAACTAAAACCTATCCTCCTCAGACTATTCCAAAAAATTCAAGAGGAAGGAACACTTCTCAGCTCATTCTATGAAGCCAGAATCACCCTCATACCAAAACCAGATAAAGACAACACAATGAAAGAGAATTATAGGCCAATATCCCTCATGAACATAGATGCCAAAATACTCAACAAAATTCTAGCAAATGTGATCCAACAATACATCAGAAAGATCATACACCATCACCGAGTAGGATTTATCTTGGGGATGCAAGGATGGTACAATATCTGCAAATCAATAAACGTGATATATCACATAAACAAATTGAGAGATAAAAACCACATAGTCATATCAATTGACACAGAAAAAGCATTGGACAAAATCCAGCACCCTTTCTTGATAAAAACTCTCAGCAAGATAGGAATAAAGGGTGTCCCAAAATTCACGCAAGAAGTAATTTTGATAGAAAAAAAGAGGTTAATAATTAAAAATTGTAAATTTTTTATTGAATCATAAACTACAGAGTATAGGGTTATGTATGGAATAGCATATCAGGTAAATGGCCTCCACGACTTCTCTAAATGTCCAATTCTTGACCACGGTGCCGAATTGATGTCCCAGGACTCTCAGCAACACTCTCATGAACTGCTTCAATGTTTTGTGTTGAACAATTTGTTGAAGGATGGCCAGAGTTTTTAAGATCACTAATTGATCCAGTCTCCCTAAATGTTTTAATTAATCTCTTTACAGTTGATGAAGTTGAATCATTATTCTGACCATATTTTGCACGAAAATTGTGAACTGTAGCTGCCAAACCTTCATTATTTTTAAAATATTGCTTAGCAATGAAAAGGCGTTGTTCTTTCACGTAGCACTCCATTTTTAATAACCCTGAACTGTCACCTGTCACGCTATCTTTTCTTTTCGTTAGCAACATTATGGCACAAATGGCGTAAAATTCAAATCTTGCATGAATTTTGGGACACCCTTTAGAAGGATCATACCTCAACATAATAAAAGCTGTATATGGCAAGCCAACATCATAATCAATGGGCAAAAACTAAAACCATTTCCCCTAAAAAAAAGGATCAAGACAGGGATGCCCCCTCTCTCCACTCCCGTTCAACATAGTACTGGAAAAGAAGAAGTAAAACTGTCCTTATTTGCAGATGACATGGTACTATACATAGAAAACCCTAAAGACTCCATCAAAAAATTATTAGATTTAATAAATGAATTCGGCAATGTAGCAGGATACAAAATTAATGCAAAGAAATCTATGGCATTTCTTTATACCAATAGTGAACTTACAGAAAGTGAGACTAAAAAAGCAATCCCATTTACCATCACACACAAAAAATTAAGATACCTAGGAATAAACTTAACTAAGGAGGTAAAAGACTTATATGCGAAAAAATACAGTGCATTGAAAAAAGAGATGGAGGAAGACATAAACAGATGGAAGAACATACCGTGTTCATGGATTGGTAGAATCAACATCATCAAAATGTCCATACTACCCAAAGCAATCTATAGATTCAATGCAATGCCCATTAAATTACCAACGGCATATTTCACAGATCTAGAACGAACTCTCCAAAAATTCATCTGGAATAAAAAAAGACCTCGAATAGCTGCAGCAATCCTGAGAAAGAAGAACAAAGTAGGTGGGATCTCAATACCATATATAAAGCTATATTACAAAGCCACTGTTCTTAAAACAGCTTGGCACTAGCACAAGAACAGACATATAGATCAATGGAATAGAATAAAGAACCCAGAAATCGACCCAAACCACTATGCTTAATTAATATTCGACAAAGGAGGCAAGAGCATACAATGGAGTCAAGACAGTCTCTTCAATAAATGGTGTTGGGAAAATTGGACAGATACATGCCAAAAGATGAAACTAGACCACCAACTTACAGCATACACAAAAATAAACTCAAAATGGATAAAAGACTTAAACGTAAGACGGGAAACCATAAAAATACTAGAGGAATCCACAGGCAGCGAAATCGCAAACATATGCCGAAGGAATTTCTTCTCTGATACTGCTCCTAGGGCAATGGAAACTAAAGAGAAAATAAACAAATGGGACTACATCAAAATAAAAAGCTTTTGCACAGCAAAGGAAACCATCAACAAAACAACAAGAAGACCCACTACATGGGAGAACATATTTGCCAATGATACCACCGATAAGGGTTTAATCTCCAACATTTACAGGGAACTCATGAAACTTAACAAAAGGAAGATAAACAGTCCAATAAAAAAATGGGCAACAGACCTAAATAGACACTTTTTGAAGGAGGACATACAGAAGGCTGAAAGACATATGAAAACATGCTCAAAGTCACTAATTATACGAGAGATGCAAATCAAAATGACAATGTGGTATCATCTCACACCTGTCAGAATGGCTATCATCAACAAATCAACAAACAACAGGTGTTGGAGAGGATGTGGAGAAAAAGGAACTCTTCTTCACTGCTGGTGGGAATACAGACTGGTGCAGCCACTGAGGAGAACAGTATGGAGTTTCCTTAAAAAAGTAAAAATGGAACTCCCATTTGACGCAGCGATCCCACTTCTAAGAATATATCCCAAGAAGCCAGAAACACCAATCAGAAAGGATATATGCACCCCTATGTTCATAGTAGCACAATTCACCAGAGCTAAGATTTGAAAACATCCTAAGTACCCATCAGCAGATGAGTGGATTAAAAAACTGTGGTACATCTACACAATGGAATACTATGCTGCGGTAAAAAAGAAGGAACTCTTGCTTTTGCAACAACATGGATGGAGCTGTAGAGCATTATGCTAAGTGAAATAAGGCAGTCAGAGAAAGATAAATACCACATGATCTCACGCATTTGTGTAATATAGAGAACAACATAGACTGATGAACAGGAACAGATCCAAAGACAGAGAAACAGCAATCAGACTGTCAATCCCAAGAGGGAAAGTAGGGGAAGGAGGGGGTAAGGGGAAGAGATCAGCCAAAGGACTTGTATGCATGCATATAAGCCAAACCAATGGACACAGACAACAGGGGATGAGAGCATGAGTGTGTGTGGGGGGGAGGTTGGGGTTTATGGGGGGATGAGGACACATTTGTAATACCTTAACCAATAAAGAAATTAAAGATAAAAAAAAGAAAACTGCAGACCAAATATGGTAATGTGTCCAAATTTGATAAAGCATATAGTACAAGCATGTTTTCTATTTTAATTTGTGTACTTCTCTATGTCTACTTAATCAAAATTAATATCTAGCATGTGCCACACTGTGTTAAGAACTAGGAATATGAATCTCAGAGGGAAGGGGGAAAGAAGGGGTAGGAAGAGAATAACCAGAGAATTTATATGCATATATGTATAATCCATGGACACAGACAATAGTGTGGTGAAGGCAAGTTTGGGGTGGAGGGGTTTAATGGGGAGAGAAAGGGGAACATCTGTCATGCTGTAAACAATAAAGATAAATTTTTAAAAATTTGTTTTAATTAAAAAAATAGCTAGGGATAGAACATTGGACAAAAAAATCTTTTGTTTAAAATATTTTATATCTTTTAAAAGTGGGAAAAAAGTCCCTGTCCAGTTGGTTAGATCATTGTCCTGATAAGCTAAGGTTGTGGGTTTGATCCTCGGTCAGGGCACATACAAGAATCAGCCAATCAATTCATAAATAAGTGGAACAACAAATTGATCTCTCTCTCTCTCTCTCTCTCTCTCTCTCTCTCTCTCTCTCTCTTTAATAAATAAAATAATTTTAAAGGTAAAAAGGAGTAAGAGGAAAATGAAGAAGTGTATTTAACTTTTTAAAGAAAGAGTGGTTAGAATTGTGTAGGTTTCAGTAGGTTACCCATATATTCAGTAAAATGATTTTCTGTAGTGAAATTCAACTGTTTGATTGAAAGCAAGTAGAAGAGAAGCAACTGGATTGGTCCAAAGTTGAAGTGTTGCCATGTAGAGAAGTGTAATTAAAAAGCAAAGGCACAGAGAGGATTCTGGGAAAATTGCAGTGTAGGAAGCACTAGAAATCTGTCTTCTCACCTAGACAAAAATTACACTAAAGGAATTTGTTCAATATACCTATTTTGTAACTTTGGAATCTAGCATGTTCCAGGAGAAGGCCTAGATATTGTGGTTAAATTCAATCAATTTCAGCTCATAGCATGGTATCATCTACCTATGCTCTACCTCCCTGCCCCCCACATCCTACCCTCCCTGGCAAGCAGCTTTGCTCAAGATCCTAGAACAGCTTGAGCAGCTTGAGAAGCTTACAGGAGCCATGATGGGCAATACTGGGGATTTGTGATCTGATTGCTAATTGCTACTTCTGATCACAGAGGTACAAAGACCAGGCAGCCATTGTAGCAAGCCTCTCTCTCTTGGGCTGAAGTGATTTTCAGGGCATTTGGAGAGCCATTGCCTCCTCCCATTTTATTTTTATCTTTTTCCCCCTTTGGGAGCCAGACATTATTGAAAATCAACTGTGCATATATGAGGACATGCATATGTACATATACCACACATACCCAGAAAGAGGCACCCAGAAAAAGGTACAGACTCAGAAAAAATCTAAAATCCCCCTGGGGTAGGGAGGGAATCTGATTTCCAGAGTTACCACATTATTAGATGTAAATGTCAGGTTTTTAAACAACAAATCACAGGGCATACAAAGAATGGGAAAGTATCACTCATTCAAAGGGAAAAAATTAAAATAAAAGCAGTCCCAGAGAAACACCAGTTGGTAGACTTAATAGTTTTAAAACAACTGTCTTAAAGATGTTCAAAGAACTAACAGAGAAAGTCAAGAAAACAATTTATGAACTAAATGTAAATATCAATATATCAATAGCTATATATCTATCTGTATATATTATGGAAAGAAATAAAAGAATAGAAATTCTAGATGACACATGGAAGCAATACAAGTGTCCAGATTAGCGAAGTGTGGTATACACATACCATGGACTATTATTGAGTCTTTAAAAAAAGGAAATTCTGACACATGCTACATTGTGGAAGAACCTTACTAAGTGGCATGCTAGTATGGAAGTACAGTGTTACTTTTTTTTTTTTTTTTTTGCTCAGATTTTTAAAGAAATTGAGTCCTTTCAGTGTGATTTTTTCTTTATTTTCTAAACTGTATTCCTATTCCCTCCTAAGGTATTCCTCTTTGTATTGTCTACTACATATTTTTAAGTGTTTGAGGCATTTCTTTAACTTATAACCCAAAATGTTGGTGTTTTATATGGATCAGAATTCCTTAATTCTTTCTGTTATTTATCACAATTATATTTTGTCACAATTATATTTAAAGAGCCAAATATGTACTACATGAAAACATTGTAAGCTTTTTCTCATACTTTAATTCCAAGGTAACTGGGGGAAAACTATGCTAAATGTAATAAGTCAGTCACAAAAAGACAAATACTATCTAATTGTACTTACATAAAGTACCTAGAGTGCTCACCGTCATGGAGATGGAAAGTAGAATAGTGATTGCCAGGCACAAGCAGGAGGGGGACATGGAAAGTTAGTGTTTAATGGGTTCAGAGTTTCAGTTTTGCTATATGAAAAGAGTTCTAGGGATGGATGGTGGTGATGGTTACACAACATCACAAATGTACTTAATGCCATTGAATTGTACATTTAAAAATAGATGGGATGGTGAGATTTATTTATTTTTCAACAATTTAAAAAATGGGGGGGAGGGAAGCAAAGGTACAAGGGTCAAGGGAGTTTCACATATTTGCAATAGAATTGTTGAAATAATGGTCATGGATTCCAAATTGGATATGAGGAAAGTTGCAAAAAATTGGGAGAAAGTAGAGAGATCTGTGGACAGAAAGTTCAATTGAATTTGCAGAAAGTCTGTGGTAGTAGGGTTAGCTGAGCAGGCAAACTGGAACGACAAAATGCTGTTGGAGAGGTTTGAACTGGTAATGATTTTTGAGTGGAGCATTTTCCCCCACTTAATGATATACCCTGGATGTTTTTCCATCTTAAAAGGCATAGTTCTATCTCATGAATTTTAAGATAGCATTCCATTTTATAGATGTGTCATAATTTAATTTACCAATATCATGCTGTACTCATTATTTTAAATTATGGTATCATATTATTTAAATTAATAAGTTATGGTCCTTACAGAAATCCTCACCCAGAAGCCTCTGACCTTGTTGAGAACAGGGGAAGAAAAGAAGCCCTGAGGTTCCAGAGAAACTCAAGACCAAAGCTACTGACTCTAAGGAGAAGGCCCAACCTTGAGCTGGACAGCCTGGAATTCTTCTGCACTCAACTGTGTGGGGAGAGAGATCAGGTTACACTAGCTTTCCCATTAGTGTATATGAATTACTTAGTTAACGCAACAAAATTCTCTGAGTTGCTTCTATGTGGAAAGAACTGTATCAAGAACTGGAAATATGAAGATATTATGAGATAAATGCATAAATTATTATAATACAAAGTTAAAGCAGAAACAGATTTTGAAGTTATTGAAACTCAGTGTCAGTGCTCCTCACTTATGTGTGCTTTGGGAGAGACTCTATGAACATAGTTACATGGTCACACATTTTTGTAAAATTTGCAAAAGTAAGATTTAAAATAACCTGCAGTTAGTTATACTGTTTCTTTCCTCTCTTACTTTCTCCACTATTGGCATGGCTAAGGATATTTTTGAGATGTAGCAAAAGAGAAATTGTATTGAGAATACACTTAGATGAGAACACACATGTTAAAATATATGTATGGGGCTCATGAATACTTCATTTTAGAATGAACTGAATATCAGCTGCACAGGTGTAGGAGTGATTTCTAGAAACATCTCACCATCCCATGTGCGACTCATTGTGTGGTCATGGAATGAGTGTATAGAACAGAATCTTTATTATGACAGAAACATGCCCTGTGGCACATAGGTGGGTAGTGGAGGGGACACATGGTTTGAAGTCTACGGAACCAATCTGTGGAAATTCTTCTAATCAGATATGGAAAACTGTAAACAGGTGGTTTGATTCTTGGCAGTGCCTGGTCAAAACAGAACTGTCCAAAGTCAGGAATACTCTCATAACACAGAATAAATAGTTAAGCAATTATATATATACCATAAATTTTTTTCCTTATCATTGGCAACTGCATAAAAACACAGAATGTATAGGTATCTGGTGACAACTTGGTGGCAGTATGACAAAGAGTATGTGTATATTAAAGATGTATGTTTTATTTTTTTCAATTACTAACAATAAAACAATTGTGACCAACTATTAGAGAGAGAAGTCTGAATTGTCTTTTCATTTTCTCTATAGAAAGTATTACAACAAATAATTTCAACAGGTAATTACTTAATGAAAATATTGTTTTCTAGATTTTGTGATTTCCTTGTTTTAAATAAATATTCACGTTCATATGAAATTTTTTACTAATCACTTCCCCTTATTTTTTCTAAAGAGGTCCCCTGCAGTGTTTAAACTTCAGGCGTTACTGAACTTGGATCCACCCCTGTAAAAAGTAATAAATGTGATAAGACAAAAACATAAGAGGGACTAAGGAACTTCTGAGAAGGAAAAAATTATTAACGATGATTATGGAAGGGTTTTATCTAAGCTCTAGTCAGGTGGAAGAACTCAAATTCAAAGGTTTGGCAAATAGTGTTCTAAATGAAGATGAGAATTCTTCATAACTTTTTAATAATTTCTATTCTGGATCTACCACTCAAATATTTTCCCTTCTCTGCTTTTACATACTTTCTGACTTCATATCTAAAAACCTTTTCTACTGGTGTTTTGTGGACCTGGGTTCAAGTAGAAAATAAGTGGGAGCTTACTTGGTGGCATTCAAGAAAGCAAATTTCCTAGGGTGGATGCTGGGTAGGAGTTCAAACCTAGAGAAATGTGATGATTCTGTAATGCCAACCAGGCTCTATTGCATTAATTATGTAGAAACAAAGCAAACTTTCTACCCTGCTCTTCAATTATGGCATAATTAGTGAATAGGAGTCAGAGAAAGTATGTTTTTTAAACTCTAGGCTCTATGTCTGCAGTCACTTCCTTCCCCATGTGGAGCCACTTCTCTCACTAGCAGCTAAGCCTTCCATAGGTCTGGTGACTTATCGAGCAGTTCAAAGGGCCCTGGACATTGGATGACCTAGCTTTGAGTGAGCTTACCATTGAACCTAGCTGACATCAGCTGGGAGAAGAGAGCACCTGAGATAGAGAGGGTCAGTCCATGGGATCTGGGAAACAAGGCTGGAGACAGGTGCAGACAACTGAGCAGTTGCTGAGTGGTGGGAGGAAGAGCTGAGAGCCATAACTCCTAGAGATGGGAATACAGGGGCATGAATTCTGACAATGACTTTCCTCTTGGCAGGGCTGATGCTACAGGCTCCTGATGAAATGCAGCAATGCTCTTGTCATCTGACAAGTCTTTCCCTAACCTCGTGCCTCAGTTCCAGTGACTGGGCTTCTGCTTTGTGCTAATGACTAATCTTCTGCTTTCTACTCACCCCTGGCTTGGTTTTCCAGGCCCCTCAGGATTGGTGGCTGAGCCTGGGATTTCTGAGGCATGTTACCTGTGGCCAGAATGACCCACACCAGTTTTTCTCAGTGCATGGATTATTGTATGTTATTCTGGCCAGGCCCCATCCTTGTCCTCTGTAGCCTTTCTCATATGCCTCTTGTAAGATTTCTGATGGTAATATAGAAGACACACTTCGCAACACTTGCCTGTTGTTAAACCCTGCAGTATAGACTTTCATATTTACCATTTAATGCAATTTCCTCCTTACAACTATTCTCCAAGACAGGTATCATTTGTTTTACAGGTAAGTAAGCAGAGACTCAGGTAGTATCTTACCTAATAATAGACAAACATGCAAATTGACCGTACTTTCACTATGCCTTAAGCCACACCCACCAGCCAATCAGAGCAACTGTATGCAAATTAACCCAACCAAGATGGCGGCCGGCAGCCACGGAGCTGGAGTAAGCAGGAGGCTTGCTTGCTCCAGTGATGGAGGAAGCCAGCCTGCCACCGGCTCTGAGCTCCACTCAAAAGCAACAGTTTCAATTATAGAAGGTAAATAAACCCCAGATACATGCTTTCAGCAGGCCGTGGCCATGGAGCTGGAGCGAGCAGGAGGCTTGCTTTCTCCAGTGATGGAGGAAGCCAAGCTTCCTGGCAGCTTCTGCCTCCTCTCAAGGCAACAAAGTTTCAATTATAGAAGGTAAATAAACCCCAGATACCTGCTTCTAGTCGCCATGGCCACAGAGCTGGAGCGAATAAAAAAAACAAACAAACAAAGGAAAGGCTGGGAGCTTCAGTCACCTGGGGGCTTGGTCAGTCTGAAAACAGCCATCAGCCCCTCACCCAGGCTGGCCAGGCACCCCAGTGGGGACCCCAGTCTGAAGGGGGTTTGGGCAGCCTGAATACAGCCATCAGCCCCTCATCCAGGGTGGCCAGGTACCCCAGTGGGACCCCCACCCTGATCCAGGACACCCTTCAGGGCAAACCAGTTGGCCCCCACCAGTGCACCACGCCTCTATTCCATATAATAAAAGGGTAATATGCAAATTGACCCTAACAGCAGAACGACTGGGAATGACTGGTCACTATGATACACACTGACCACCAGGGGGCAGACGCTCAATTCTGGAGCTGCCCCCTGGTGGTCAGTGCGCTCCCACAGGGGGAGCTCTGCTCAGCCACAAACCAGGCTGACAGCTGCCAGTACAGTAGTAGTGGTGGGAGCCTCTCCCGCCTCCTCAGCAGTGCTAAGGATGTCCGACTGCAGCTTACGCCTGCTCCCTGCTGGCAAGTGGACATCACCTGAGGGTTGCCAGGCTGCCAGAGGGATGTCTGACTGCCAGCTTGGGCCCGATCCCCCAGGGAGCAGGCCTAAACCAGCAGGTGGACATCCTCTGAGGGGTCCCAGACTGCAAGAGGGCATAGGCAGGGCTGAGGGACCTCCCCCCCACCCCAATGCACAAATTTTTGTGCACTGAGCCTCTAGTCTCATATAAGTCCCATGTATGATCATCTTCACTCTGGCTTTATTCCTCTTTATCCTACTTTCATGAAATGCACAACTTGACATTCTTCAGAACTGGGGATAATAATGTCTACAGGATTGTTTTGAGGGTTAAATTAATTCCTCAGTATGAACGTGCATGGCATACTTCACAAATAGCAATTTCCTGGTTTTATCCTATTCTGACTTCTGTGTAGAAAACCATACTTCACTGACAGTATTTGGGTCTGGCACATGTCTAGCCTAGCACTGGAGCACAGAAAGTTGTAGGAAATGTTGGATGGATGAAGTAGTGGATAGTTAATGGAAGCTTTAAAATTCCATTTAGGGTTTGCAAAAACCTGTAGACCATCATTTTATCCCTACACTGTGCTCCTCCTGACTGCCTACTATTTGGGTCTATAATCTGAACATCAGATAGGCTTTTTTTGTTAGATTTCTCTTCACTTATAGCTGAACCTCCTCAGCTCATCCTCACATGTCCACAAGAATATGCTTCTCCTTGTTGCATGTACCTACTCATCAGGTCCCAGACTCTCCTAGTTTATCTGTACCCTTACTTTCCAAATCACCACTATGATATTCTGGACTAAGGGGGCTGAAAAATATGTTTAGTTGTGTGAGCGGTCCTGAAGGGGCTGGTCTTCTAAGACATAGACTTGCATATACCCAGACATCACTCTGCTGCTGTGTGGTTAGATCTGGGCTGAGCAAGGCCAACTGCTGGCTCAGCACCTTTCCAAATGATTAAGCAATCTGCTGAAAGCCTGGAGTTTGGAATAAGAGAAAAAATATTTGGATAGAAGTATAAGTAAGAATTCTATAGATGTATTTTCCCTAGCCAACAGTTCCATTAAGGAAATTTATTTTAGTGTTTTGGAAGTATGACGATCATAGTTCAGTCATGGACACTTCCAGTCACTATTTAGTCTTCAGTCAGCAGATTAAAACCCAGGGACTTCCAGTCATTACTTAGTCCTCAGTCAGAGAGAAAACCCAGGGTTCTGGGCCATCTGTAAGGTGTAGGCAAAACTGAAGCCATGCCAGGAAGGGGATGTGTGGCCCCTGCTCTAACTCTGCTGAACATCTATTATGTGTCAGTGACTAAACAATTCCCTTCTCTTAGAGTCCTCCTTTCCCACAACTGGGACCACTGAGTGATTACTGGAGACTCAGCCTTGCCCCATGTGCTACGATCAATTTCATTTCTGATCAGAGTGTAGGAAGCCTTTGGAGATACATTTGGGTGTTCAGCTTTAAGTCAGCCTTGCTCTAATGTCCATACTGATGTTGCACTCCTGACTCTGGTAAAAATGCATTGTCACTGTATGCATTTTTATCAGATTGAACCTGTGCCTCATAAGTTCCAGATCTCATCCTTATCTTACTCCTGCACACCTGAGCTCCTCCCTGCCTCTGTATTTTCAAGGCCAGAAGCTTGTCTTGCTATCACAAGAACCTGCAGGAATCAGACTCTTCTGATGCTTGTGAAGTCTAAAGTATATTTAACCTGTGCAGTGCTGAAATCTAAATCAACATGTTCTACCCCATTGGATTAGTCAAGTTTTGCACCAAAACCCCACCTCAGTTCCATCTACCCAGACCTGATGTTTGGCTGCTCTCTGAACATGAATGAGTGTAGTTAGATGAATTAACCCATCCCTGCCCAACATTCCTATCTGCATGTGCAAACCGGGGGCATGGGTGGAAGCTCATAAAGTAGCAACATACCCCAAAGTCCTGGGGATATCACTAAGCATGAGAGGAATGACCTCTTCTACTTCTGAGCTAAAACCTCCCAATCATTCTGGGAAGCCCAGCTTCTAGTACTGCATGTGTTCATTCACACCAGCCTTCAAGGCCTTGGTATTGGACCAAAAGCCTCCATTTTAAAAAAATGTCCACTTAAGCAATAACATTTTTCCTAAATAATAACTACAGAGGATCACTTTCAAGACTGAGACTTTGTTATTTCAGGAGTTCTAAATTAAGCCCTGGAGAAACACTTTACTGCTAATAAATAATCTCTTGTTTTAATATGCATTATTTCTGAGATAATAGACTACATCAAATATCTATTCATGTTATTGTAATTGGGAAATTGTACCTGAGCCTACTACTTTAGGGGCTAATATTGAGGGAAAACAAATATTAATTTTCATAGTGTCATTTTTGGTTTAAATAACCTATTAAAAATTATAGGATTTTGTTGAATGCTTTTTCTGAAAGCCACTGTACTCAGAACAGCCTGGTATTGGCACAAGAACAGGCTTATAGACCAATAGAACAGAGCAGAGAACAGAAATCGACCCCTGCCATTATGCTCAATTAATATTTGGCAAAGGAGACAAGAGCAACAATGGAGTCAAAACAGTCTCTTCAATAAATGGTGTTGGGAAAATTGGACAGATACATGCAAAAAATGAAACTAGACCACCAACTTACACCATACACAGAAATAAACTCAAAATGGATAAAAGACTTAAATGTAAGTCATGAAACCATAAAAATCCTAGAAGAAACTATAGGTAGCAAAATCTCAGACATCTCTCATAGCAATATGTTTACCGATACATCTCCTAGACCAGGGGTCCTCAAACTTTTTAAACAGGGGGCCAGTTCACTGTCCCTCAGACCGTTGGAGGGCCGGACTATAGTTTTTTAAAAAAACTATGAACAAATTCCTATGCACACTGCACATATCTTATTTTGAAGTAAAAAAACAAAACGGGAACAAATACAATATTTGTATTTGCATGTGGGCCGTAGTTTGAGGACCCCTGTCCTAGACAGTGGTTGGCAAACTCATTAGTCCACAGAGCCAAATATCAACAGTACTTCTTCAAAATAGACTCGCCCAGGTCGAAAAACGACTTCTGCGCATGGGCCACAAAGTTTCAATCGCACTGTATGTGCGTCTGCACGTGGTATTTTGTGGAAGAGCCACATCAAGGGGCCAAAGAGCTGCATGTGGCTCGCGAGCTGCAGTTTGCCGACCATGGTCTAGGACAATGGAAAGTAAGGAAAAAGTAAACAAATGGACTACATAAAAATAAAAAGCTTCTCTACATCAAAAGAAATCATCAACAAAAAAACAAGAGAGCCCACTGCATGGGAGAACATATTTGCCAATGTGACATCCAATAAGGGGTTAAACTCCAAAATTTATAGGGAACTCATACAACTTAACAAAAGGAAGATAAACAATCCAATTAAAACATGGGCAGTGCTCACTTCGGCAGCATATATATGAAAACATGGGCAAAGGATCTAAATAAACACTTCTCCAAAGTGGACATACAGAAGGCCCAAAGACATATGAAAACATGCTCAGTCGCTAATCATCCAAGAGATGCAAATCAAAACAACAATGAGATATCATCTCACACCTGTCAGAATGGCTATCATCAACAAATCAACAAACGACAAGTCCTGGTGAGGATGTGGAGAAAAGGGAACCCTTGGACACTACTGGTGGGAATGCAGACTGGTGCAGCCACTGTGGAAAATAGTTTGGAGTTTCCTCAAAAAATTAAAAATGGAACTGTCATTTAGCCTAGTGATCCCACTTCTAGGAATATATCCCAAGAAATCAGAAACACCAATCAGAAAATATATATACACCCCTATGTTCATAGCAGCGCAAATTACAATAGCTAAGATTTGGAGCCAGCCTAAGTGCCCGTCTACACAATGGAATGCTATTCAGCTATAAAAAAGAAAGAACTCTTACCATCTGAAGAGCATGGTTGGACCTGAAGAGCATTGTGCTAAGCGAAATAAGCCAGACAGATTTCACTCATATGTGGAATCTAATGAACAACATAAACTGATGAACAAAAATAGGTCCAGAGACATAGAAGCATCAAACGAACTGTCAAACCTCAGGGGGAAGGCAGGGGAGAGTGGGTGGGTGAGAAGAGATCAATCAATGAGTTTGTATGCACATATACATAACCCATGGACAGAGAATAGGGTGGTAAAGGCCTGGGGTGGGGGAGGGGGTGGGCTTGGAGAGATCAATGGAGAAAAAAGGGGACATATTTTATACATTCAACAATAAAGATTTAAAAATTAGAAATGTATTCACCTTTAATGTAATGGATTCATTTGTTTCTCAGACATATTGATTTTATCAAATTTCTCTCCAAAACAATTTTATACAATAAGAAAAAAACAGCTCATGACTTATCATTTGATAAATAACACATTGAAAGTAATTAAAAGAAAATGTTGATGAAATATTTACATTTTTTAAAAAAGGAGCTTTAAAATACACTTTAAAATATTTATCTTGAAGGTTTAAAAAATATTAGCTCAGATTCTGGTGTGTTTCTTCCTTGCTGGGCTGCATTTCAGAATGTGTAGATTTTTTAAACATTCTGAATCTTCTATATATTAAAATTTTTAACAAATGTAATCAATTTTCCAGGTGGAAAGTCATAGCCTCTGATTGATTTCTAAAGTTGGATTTGAGTTTTTAATCCACAAAAAGGGATTGCCGGAGAGGTAACCTCCCCCCACCACTCCCCTGTGTCATTAAAGCTTAATTTAAAATGACATTTGTTCCAAGAGAAACTTAAATCACAGAGTCTCATGAAATAATTGATTTTGGGAAAATCTAAAACTACTCCAAGTCTTTTGTTTCCAATATAATGACCAAGCACCTCTAAAACCATATATATCTGACACAGGATTAATAGGGAGACACTTGGCCATAAATAATTAATGAAAAAAACAATTTAGTAAAATGATATTAAATCTGAGTTAGTTTTCCCCACAATAGTAGTCCAATGAGTTTCATAGTGGTTAAAATATTAATCTCTACTAAATAAGCTTTCTAAAACAAAACTAAACCAACTACATTCTAGAACTTGTGATATTAAATAAAAAAGACCTTGAGTTTGGAGAACTTTGTAGTGATGGGACAGGAAAAGCATTAATGAAAATCATCCTTTAAGTTTTGGATTTTCTTTTCAAACAATATAGCTGATTAATGCTTCCACTGAAGTGGCCAGGACTTGAAGGACCAATATCCCAGAGGAAAATAATATTGAAGAAAGCTCAACATTTGGCATCAGTTTGGTGTGTTTTTTTCTGTGAAACATTTAATGAATATTAAACTTTGCAGGGCAAAGTCTAGGAAACTAAGCAGAAACAGCTGAAACAGTGGAATTTTTGATAGTCTCATGGAGCCTGGGAAACAATCGTTGCATTTAATAATCTTCCAAAAGAGAAGAGGGCTCTAGTATACACTCAGGCTTTCACTTGGGAATCCTTGGAGGCTACTCCAGGCCTGTATGTAAAACAAACCTTGTAAGATTATAACTTCACTTTGATCAACTTAGCTGCTGATTGGACTCACCTGAGCCCATTATCTAGCTGCCTCACAGAGGACAGGGGAAAGTCTCTTTGGAGAAAAATAATAGCATTAAAAGCCTTAATTTTTTTTAGTCACAATATTTATCACTAAATAAAATAAGAGGCATACCAAAACATAGGACCCATACACGACTCAGATAATCAGAATTGTTAGAGATGTACTTAAAAATATAGTAATAGAGATTATAATGTTAGAAAAACTTTAAAGTCACGATGGAGAATTTTACCAGAGAACTAAATCTAAAAGATAGAACAAATGGAAATTCAAAAACTGAAAAATATAATAATGTAACTTAATCTATAAATAGATGTACTTTAAAATTACTTATAAACAACTAAAGAGAGGATTAAGAAATGTGAACAATATAATTAACAAAATTAACCTAATTAACAGTGCACTTAACAATAATAGAATACATTCTTTCTCAGATCACATTTGCTGAATGCTATCAAAATTGATCATTCACTAGGCTATAAAATAAGTATCAACAAATTTCAAAAAATTGAAATCATGTTCTCTTACACAGTGGAATTAAACTAAAAATAAAACAAAAATAATCACTAGAGAATCCTCAAATATTTATAAGCTAAGCGATTTATTTAAAAATAAACCTTGGAGAAGTGTCTATTCAGGTTCTTTGCCCATTTTTTACTTGGATTATCTTCTAGTGTTGAGTCATATAAATTCTTTCTATATTTTGGAAATTAACCCCTTATCAGATGTTTCATTGGCGAATACGTTCTCCCATACTGTGGGTTCTCTTTTCACTCTGTTAATGGTTTCTTTTGCTGTGCAGAAGATTCTTAGCTTGATGTAGTCCCATTTGTTGATCTTTTCCTGAGTTTTCCTAACCCTTGAAGACATGTCAGCAAAAATATCACTGCGAGATATGTCTGAGATTTTATGGCCTGTTTTCTTCTAGAATTTTTATGGTTTCATGACTTACATTTATGTCTTTTATTCATTTTGAGTTCATTCTTGTGTATAGTATAAATTTGTGGTCTAGTTTTTTGTTTTTGTTTTTGTATGTATCTGTCTAATTTTCCCATCACCGTTTATTGAAGAGACTGTCTTGACTCCATTGTATCCTCTTGCCTCCTTTATCAAATTAACAATAATGGTGTGGGTTGATTTGGGGGCTCTCTATTGTGTCCCATTGGTCTACATGCCTGTTCTTGACATATAGATGGCAATGGACATATGAAAATTTGCTTAAGGTCACTATCATAAGAGAGGTGCAAACAAAAACTACAACGAGGTATCACCTTATACCTGTCAGAATGACTATCAATAAATCAACAAACAAGTGCAGAAAATGACAAAATATCAAAGAAACAGATTAAAGCTATCTAAAAAATGGATATGTATACCATGGTCATATATTGGAAGGCTAATATTGTTAAGCTATCCAGTCTCCACAAGTTAGTCTATAGAGTAAATGCAGACACTTTTTGGAGGAAATTAACAAGCTTATGTGAAAATTTATATGGAAGTAAAAGGTCTACAAATAGCAAAGATAATTTTGATGAAATACTAGTTTGAATAACTTATACTATCATACATCAAAACTAATTATAGAATTATAATAATAAAATCTGTGTGCCATTTGCACAAGGAGAGACAAACTAAGAAATGAAAAAGAAACAGACCAAAATATATAGTCTTTGATTTATGACAAAAATTATACTTATGTGCACTGAGAAAAGGATGGTCTTTTCAATTAGTGATGCCATGTTGAAAAAAATCATGTTCAAAATCAGTTCTAGGTGGATTGTAATCTAAATGTAAAAGCAAAATCAATAAACTTCTGGAATAAATCACAGGAATATACCTTAATGCTTTGGGGATAAGGAATAACTTTTAAAAAGCACAAACATAATGGATAAATAGAACATAAACAAATCACATATACTAATTGATGCATAGGACTACACAAAGTTAAGAAACTGTTGATCTAACAACATTAAGGAATATAAAGGCAAGCCAAGAAGTTGTGAGATGACTTTTGCAATACATATAACCTAAAAGAGACGCACATGCAAAGGTGTAAAGACATTTAAAAATATATAAAAACTCATAAAGAGAGTTAACCAATAAATAAATAGGCAAAATACATAATCATGCACTTCATGAAAGAAGATATCTAAAAGGCAAATAAACATGTGATGATGTACTTAAAATAATTTGTTATAAGATAAATGGAAATTCAATTCATGGCTAAAATAAAAAGGACTGACACTGGGCAAGAATGTGGACTTACTGAAAATCTCATATACTGGTTGGTATGTAAACTGGCAAAATCCATTTAGAAAACTGGCATATCAATAAAAGTATAACAGACTTATTACACCTTGGGGTCCAGCAATTTCACTTCTTAGAAGATTAATTAAATTAAAAATGCCTAGGAAGCCCTAACTGGTTTGGCTCAGTGGATAGAGCATCGGCCTGCGGACTGAAAGGTCCCAGGTTCGATTCTGGTCAAGGGCATGTACCTTGGTTGCGGGCACATCCCCAGTAGGAGGTGTGCAGGAGGCAGCTGATCGATGTTTCTCTCTCATCGATGTTTCTAACTCTCTATCTCTCTCCCTTCCTCTCTGTAAAAAATCAATAAAATATATTAAAAAAATAAAAAATGGTAGCATTTAAAAAAAATGCCTAGTAAAATTAAGAAATAGATACTAGCCATTTTTGTAATGAAAAAAGACACAACCAAAGATATTTTCAGAAATTAAAATTAGTATTTCAGGATGTGAAAAACATTTATGTCCCCCAAAATAAAAAATTGAGACAAAATGAACAGACTTCTCTAAAAACACGACTTTTTAAAACTCATAAGAAATAAAAAATCAAAATATGTTTATAAGATATTAAATCTGTAATTAAAAACTTTCCCACAAACAAAACTCTAAGTCCATATGGCTTAACAAGTGAATTCTACCAAACATTTACTATTATTTTGAGAAAATTACAGAATTAAGAAAAAATCCTTTTGCTCTTACATGATGTTAGCATATTATCTTTTGAGGCAAATGGCACTGTGATCTTAGAACAGGAGAGAAGGAATTTGACCCTAGAATGAAGAATAATTATAAAACCCTGATAAAAACTGTTTTATTGATTTCCAACATTAGAATCAACACATATAACTTTCTATAGAGGCAAATTGTACATAACCTTGACAACAAAAAATAAGATATATCAAAGGTAGAAGTTAAAAATTTTAAGAAAGGGCATAGCAGTAATATTCTCATATTGCAAAGCAGGCAATCAAGATACACTGTTGAAGTTGATAGAACAGAAAATAGAAATTTAAATATAGTGTTTTCAATCACAAAGATAACCAAAAAAGAAGGGAAAAACAGTAATAAAACATTAAAATATAGACAGCAGAGGGAAAGGAGATAAAATAGTATAAATGTGCTAAATCCTGATCTATCATAGCAGGAATTCAGTAGAAAATTACAAGGGCTGCACTTTATTATTTAGCAACATATAGATAATGCTAGAAAAAATTAAAACAAATGGCTAAAAATGTTTCTGAGGAACAGGGCTATCAGAGTAAAGGAAGATTGGAGGGCTGTTATTTGTATTATTAACACATTCTCTACATTCTGATTTTTTAAAATGTGTGCCTATATTACAATAAAATATTTTAATTAAAAAACAATTGGTCTGGTATGAGAATAAATAAACTAAAAGAATGCAAGTTTATGTAAAAATCTGGCATATGAAGAAAAAGCACAAATCAAAACAGTAGAGAAGGAATTTTTAAATAAATGACGCTGTAACTATTTTTATCTACTGAATTGTGCTCGCCACATACCATGGTCCCAAATAAATTCCATGTGTGTTGTTGAAATACAGGTAACAATGAAATCATCAAAAACTAGAAGAAAACAAAAGTAAAGGTGTCTTTTTTTATTTCTTCTTAAACATGGAAGCAAAGCAAAAGATTTAAGAGCAATAATTGATGGGTTTTAAAACATAAAAATGTAAAGTTTTGGTGTTGGCAGAAGGGGACTCTAGATATAAGCCCACAGCCATGGGAAACTGCCCAGAAAGACTGCCTGAAGTTCTATACCAGCCGGGCAGTGCCGGGAAGGAGGGGGGGGGGGGGGGGACGGGACGCGAGTTGACGCAGTTCCTTTGTCTTTTTATTTTCTTTTGTACCTCCATGCTTTTGCTTGCTAAGTCCAGTACATAGGATCTTCCAATTAAAAACACTCACCAAGACTGCAGGGGAAAGTTGTTTTTGTGGAAACTGAGGATCAGAATAAGGAGAGAAGAGCAGGAAACCAGCTCTGGGTTAGTCCATCCCTCCAATGCAGTATTAAGTGCGGAAGGGAAAGAAGAGTCTAAACACTGGGTAGAGGGGCCATTTAGTCCTGGAAATTAATACAGAAACACCACCACCCAGGGCTTGTGTCAGAAATTGACTCTTGTGTAAATACAATTGAAGGCAGGCAGAGAAACAAAGTGAGCAGAGAGATCCCGCCTGCTTGAAAACCAGATTGTGGGTTATGACACAGAGGAGTGGTGGATCACAGGGAACTTCAACACTGTGCTGACTACCTGACAGGAAATAGATGTGCCAGGCAGAACAATAGAGGAAGTCAAGGACCTTCACTACTTCACTTTTTTATTTTTTATCTTTTACTTAAGAAACTAAAATTTTTTTTCTCACTTGATTTTACTTTTTTATTATTATATATTTATTTATTTATTTATTTATTTTAATATCTTTATTGATTAAGGTATTACATATGTGTCCTTATCCCCACATTTCTCTCCCCCCCCCCACTCATGCCATCACCCCCCTGTTGTCTGTGTCCATTGGTTAGGCTTATATGCATGCAGACAAGTCCTTTGGTTGATCTCTCCCCCTTACCCCCACCCTCCCCTACCTTCCCTCTGAGGTTTGATGGTCTGATTGATGCTTCTCTGTCTCTGGATCTGGGGTGGGAATGGGAGGCGGCGGTCAAACAGGGAAAAAGGAGACATATGTGAAACTTTATACAATAAAAAAAATCAAGACAATGAAATCAAGCTTTATGTTTTCTCAACATTTTAATCTTTACTAGTCTTTCATAGAGAAAGTTCACAACATTACAAGAAATATATTACAAAAAACACATTTAAAAAAAGAACAGTCATGGCAGCTTTATTCATACCAGGGAAAAGCTAAAGACAACTCAAATGCCCATCAGCAATACAACGAATATTACATGTATTATAATATACTAGAGGCCCAGTGTATGAATTTGTGCATGGGTGGGGTCCAACCGGCCCTCCCCAGTGGGGGCCGACCAGGCTGGGCTGGGGAGGAGGGGCTGCCCCGGCAGTACATGTCATAGCAACAGGTCGTTCCGGTCGTTCCAGCATTCCAGTCACTTGGCTTTTATACATATAGAGATTCATGCAGTGGAATACCCCCACAGCAATGAAAATAGAACTACTGCTATATGTAACAACATGCATGAATCTCACAGACATAATGCTGAGAGAAAGAAATAAACAAATCAAGCACTACAGGCAAATCTATCTCTACTGGTATAAGTCAAGTGGCTTTCCACCTGATTTCCAGTTACCATTGTTTAATAATCAGGAGATAGTCTAATTGCACTTTTTTTGGTAACTGATGTATATATTTTTTTTTTCTGGCTGCTTGTAGGATTTTCTTTGGTTTTACTGTGATTTTTCAAAAATTTATTTTGGTTGGAATTCTTTGAGCTTGCTGGTTCTAAGGAAAAATTCTCTCTGGACAGTGCCTCTTTTAAATTCTCTCCGTTATATTCCTCTGAACTCAAATTAGACATATGATAAATCTTCTCACTTTATCCACCTTGCCTCTTAATCTCTGTTTCACACTTTCCATCCCCCTTTTTCACCAGATTTTATTCATTTCTTTGGCCTATGTTCCATTTGCTTTTTTTTTTTTTTAATACCCTCATCAGCTGTGTCTAATCTGCTAAATAGGCAGTTCAATGAGTTTTTAATTTCACTTATTGTACTCACTTTAAACATATTACTCACTTTAAACATATTAAATGAGTTATTCTTTGCCAAGTATTTTCAATATCTCAAGTATTTGGGATTTGTTTCTGTTTTGTGTTGTTTCTACTGAATTTCACCCATGACGTCATTTTTCCTTAAGTGTTTTGTGAATTTCACTTGGGCTTTTGGGAAGTTATTGTGCAGGAATTCTCTGAGCCTAATTTGAAGCTGAGTTCCTCCACAGAGGATTTGCCCTAGCTTCTCAGAGACACCAACCCCAGACCATTTTAAATTAAATTTTTAGCCCAAGTTTTTCTGTACCACCCAGGTAGTATGAATTTAGACTGCTGGCTTATGGTTACACACTCTTAAGGGGAGGAGGGAGATTTCTTTTCCCTGCCTCCACATCAAAATGAAACAAGTTTCCTTTCTGCCCACTTCTTAGTATCTGGGTTTCCTCCTGTTAGGGTCCCCGAAGGAGGAACGCAAGAGGCCAAAAAGCGTACAGAATTATAAGTTTATTAGGTGATCTGGAAACCCAGATGGGCTGAGCCCCAAAAATGGTGAAATGTTTATGGTCACCAAAGAAGAAAAGCACGAGGTCAGAATGGTGAGAGATTTCGAATTTATTCAATCATCCACACACCAGGTGGCTGAGCCCAAAATGGCACCAACCCCCAGTGATGGGAATCAGGGTTTTTAAAGGACTTTTGGTGATCTTTTTCTGGGTGGAAGAATTCTCTGTGCAGGTCTAGAGGGGAGAGATAATGGTCTTAGCAAGTGGAATGTGGTTTCAGCAAGCAAAATGTGGTCTCGGTGAAAGGGAATGTCCGTTGTGAAATGACCTGAAAGTCAGTTCCCCGGGGAAGGGCTATCAATTCAATTGCTCAATCAAACCTAGCACCTTCTCATTCCTTCTTTAAAACTATAGCCTAGAGCAGTAATGGCGAACCTTTTGAGCTCGGTGTGACAGCATTTTGAAAAACCCTAACTTAACTCTGGTGCTGTGTCACATATAGAAATATTTTTTGAGCCCTAACCAGTTTGGCTCAGTGGATAGAGTGTCGGCCTGCAAACTGAAGGGTCCCAGTTTCGATTCCGATCAAGGGCATGTACCTGGGTTGCGGGCACATCCCCAATAGGGGGTGTGCAGGAGGCAGCTGATCAATGTTTTTCTCTCATTGATGTTTCTAACTCTCTATCCCTCTCCCTTCCTTTCTGTAATAAATCAATAAAATGTATTTTAAAAAAAAAGAAAGAAATATTTTTGATATTTGCAACCATAGTATAAAAAAGATTTATATTTTTGATATTTATTTTATACTAGAGGCCTGGTGCACAAAAATTTGTGCACTGGCGGGGGGCAGTGTCCCTCAGCCCCACTTGTGCCCTCTCACAGTCTGGGACTCCTCAGGAGATAACGACCTGCTGCCTTAGGCCCACTCCCGGGTGGCAGAGGGCAGGCCCAATCCCTAGGTGCCTGCCCCACAACTCCTGGTTGGGCTCAGAGAAGGGATGATTGGGGAGTTGGGGCGCTGCCCCCTGTCATGCACAGAGCAGTGCGGATCGGGAGGTTGCGATGACACCCTCAGTCACGCTCAGGGTAGAGCCGATCAGGGGGTTAGGGCGCTGCCCCCTGTCACACACAGAGCAGGGCCCATGAGGGGGGTTGGGGCTCCATACCCTGTCACACACAGAGCAGGGCCAATCAAGGGGTTGGGGAGCTCCCCCCTGTCACACACAGAGCAGGGCCGATCAGGAGGTTGTAATGCCACCATCAGTCATGCTCAGGGTAGGGCCGATTGGGGGGTTGGGGCACTGCCCCCGTCACACTCAATGCAGGGTCGATGGGGAGTTTGGGGCGCCACCCCCTGTCACCCACAGAGCAGGGCCAATCAGGGGGTGGGGGTGGCTTCCCCTGTCACGAACAGAGCAGAGCAGATAGGGAGGTTGTGGCCCTGCCCCCTGTCACACACAGAGCTGCAGGGCAATCAGGGGGTTTGGGCGCTGCCCCCTGTCACGCTGATCCTAGTGCCGGGAGGCCTCGCGGCTCCACTGATCCCGGTGCTGGGAGGCATATTACCCTTTTACTATATAAGATAGAGGCCTGGTGCACAGGTGGGTGCCGGTTGGTTTGTCCTGAAGGGTGTCCTGGATCAGGGTGGGGGTCGCCACTGGGGTGCCTGGCCAGCCTGGGTGAGGGGCTGATGGGTGTTTGCAGCTGGTCACACCCCCTTCAGGGTGGGGGTCCCCACTGGGGTTCCTGGCCAGTCTGGGTGAGGGGCTGAGGGCCGTTATCAGGTTGGCGGGTGACTGAAGCTCCCAACCTCTCCTTTTTTCCTTTTTTTTTTATTCTAGGATTTATTTACCTTCTATGGCTGTCACTGGAGCTGAGAGCCGGCTTTAGCTCAGACCTCGGCTGCTGAAAGCAGGTTTCTGTGCTTTGTTTACACTCTGTATTTGAAACTTTGTTGCGACTCCATCTCTGAGATCTGGGCCGGCTGAAAGCAGGATTCTGGGGTTTTGTTTAGCTTCTATATTTGTAACAATGTTTCTTAGAGAGCAGCTCAGAGCCCAGCAGCAGCAGGCGGGGAACCTGGCTTCCTCCGTCACTGGAGCAAGCAAGCCTCCTCCTAGTGTCAGTAGCCTGGCGGCGGGCCGCCATCATGGTTGGCAGTTAATTTCCATATCGCCCTGATTAGTCAATGGGAAGGGTAGCGAAGTTACGGCTAATTACCATGTTTCTCTTTTATTATATAGGATATTTAAATGCCATTTAACAAAGAAAAATCAACCAAAAAAAATGAGTTCATGTGTCACCTCTGACAGGCATGTCATAGGTTCGCCATCACTGGCCTAGTGGGCTTCAGACAATTAGAGGTCTGCTATTGGACTCCCCCTTGGGCAGTTTCAGCTTTATCTTCTGTCCCCTGAACTCCACAGTAATCAAAGCAGAAGCACATCATCTCCAAGGTTTGTCCCTCCACCTTCAGGGCATAAGTGTCATTTGGTATCAGCATGCCTCCCAAAATGCCCATGCTTACTTCCTTTGGGGTTCTGCACCTTCCTTAATTTAATGCCAGTTCAGCAATGCATTTAAATTCATGAGGGATGTCTTTTCAGCATTTAATATAATATTTTAGGTTTTAGTTAGGAGGGTCATTAGGAGGTCTCAACCATACCTCAGGAAACAGAAGATTCAAGAGCTATTCTACAGAGATTGGTTATTTTGTTCTAGGTGCTAAGCACAGAGTTTCAATATCACCACTTAGTTCTGTGCATTATCTACAAGTTACTATTGGAAGAAATTATTCTTTCTTACCTCACATCAGAACTTAAGATGGCAGGTGACCGGAACTTATTGGGAGGAATGTTTGAGTGGTAGAGAATCTTGATGATACTAGAATTAAGTCTCCCCATCCTATCTAATAAAAGAGAAACATGGTAATTAGCCGTACCTCCGCTACCCTTCCCATTGGCTAATCAGTGAGATATGCAAATTAACTGCCAGCCAAGATGGCGGCCGGCAGCCAGGCAGCTTGAAGCGAACATGAGGCTTGCTTGCTTCAGTGATGGAGGAAGCCAATGTTCCCCGCCTGTCACTGCCGGCCTTTGAGCTTGCAGTTTGAAACATTGTTACAAATATAGAAGCTAAACAAAACCCAAAAATCTGCTTTCAGCCAGCTGAGACCTCAGAGCTGGCGTTGAAACAGTGTTTCGATTATAGAACCCAAACAAACCAGATACCTACTTTCAGCAGCCGAGGCCTCAGAGCTGGAGCCAAGCCTCAGAGCTAAAGCTGGACCAGAATTAAAAAAAAAGAAAAAAAGGAGTAGTTGGGAGCTTCAGTCACCCACCAGCCTGAAAACAACAACTCAGCCCCTCCCCCAGACTGGCCAGGCACCCTAGTGGGGACCCCGACCCTGATCCAGGACACCCTTCAGGGCAAACCAGCCGGCCTCCACCTGTGCACCAGGCCTCTATCCTATATAGTAAAAGGGTAATATGCCTCCCAGCACCGGGATCAGTGGAGCCGCGAGGCCTCCCGGCACTAGGATCAGCGTGACAGGGGGCAGCGCCCAAACCCTCTGATCGCCCTGCAGCTCTGTGTGTGACAGGGGGCAGGGCCACAACCTCCCTATCTGCCCTGCTCTGTTCAGGACAGGGGAAGGCACCCCAACCCCCTGATCAGCCCTGCTCTGTGCCTGACAGGGGGGGGGGGCTCCCCAAACCCCTGATCACCCTGCGGCTCTGTGTGTGACAGGGTGCGGCGCCCCAACTCCCCCCCCACGGGCCCTGCTCTGTGTGTGACGGAGTTGAGCCATAACCTCCCCATCGGCCCTGCCCTGAGTGTGACAGGGTGTGGAGCCCCAACCCCCTGATCCACCCTGCTCTGTGTGTGACAGGGGGCAGTGCCCCAACTCCCCTATCGAACCTACTCTGTGAGTGACAGGAGGTGGCGCCCCAACCCCCTGATTGGCCCTGCTCTGTGCGTGACAGGGGGCAGCGCCCCAACCCCCTGATTGGCCCTGCTCTGTGCATGACAGGGGGTGGCGCTGCAACCCCCCAATCAGCCGTACCCTGAGCATGACTGGGGATGGCATCGCAACCTCCCAATCCACCCTGCTCTGTGCATGACAGGGGGTGGTGCCCCAACTCCCCAATCGGCCCTGCTCTGAGCCCAACCAGGGGCTGCACCTAGAGATTGGGCCTGCTCTCTGCCACCCAGGAGCAAGCCTAAGCCAGCAGGTTGTTATCTCCCTAGGGGTCCCAGACTGCGAGAGGGCACAGGCTGGGCTGAGGGATCCCCCCTCCCACCCAAGTGCACAAATTTTTGTGCACCGGGCCTCTAGTCTATCTAATAAAAGAGTAATATTCAAATTGACCATCACTCCAACACACAAGCTGGCTGCCCCCATGTGGACACAAGATGGCCAACAGAGGGGAAGCAGTTGGGGGCAACCAGACCTGCAGGGGAGGGCAGTTAGGAGTGACCAGACTGGCAGGGGAGTGGTTGGGAGACAGCAGTCCTGGATTGTGAGAGGAATGTCCAACTGCCCACTGGGATCAGACCTAAACGGGCAGTTGGACATCCCTTGAGGGGTCCCAGATTGGAGAGGGTGCAGGCTGGATTGAGGGACACCCCCCTCCCCCATACACGAATTCATGCACCGGGCCTCTAGTTTTAAATAAGCCCAAACATTCTTCACTATTCTCATTGTTGGAATAGTGGGGAGCCTAGAATGGGTTACATAATGCAATCATTCTTCCAAATTCATGACATGGCACCAGTCCGAGCATTTGAAAACATCTCTGAAATGCAGAATGAACCCACATTCTACTGTCACTGTCTCACCTGTGGGAAAATGATGTGTTGATTTATAGGGATGGATGAAAGACCATTAAAATTATTGTTCAAGTTTGTCCTTCCCTTCTTCTCTTTATTTCTTACTTATTTTCACAGTATATTTTTATAAAAGTCACTGGTTTGGAAATTCCATTTATAGATTGATAACAGCATTCATAAGTCAAGCAAGATCAAACAATAGATCCCAGATAGTTATTTTCCAGAATTAAAATTTTATCTTTTATAAGGAATCTGCTTTTAAACAGTTATAAGTCTAGAGGGCAATCAGATTAGAAATAATGAAAAATAAATATTTCATAATAATTCTTTTTAAATGGGATATGCACAAAACATAATTAATGTTAATAGTAGTCTTTTAAAATATTTTTTTCTTTTTTATTCTCTGGACACAGGTGAATTCACTGCCAACCATTGCTTTCCCATCTCCCAAAATCACAACTATCCTGAATTTTGTGTTAATCCTTCTCTTGATTCTTTTAGTTTGCAGTTTTATCAAATACCTGTGTATATTTGAATAATATGTTATTTAGTTTCATCTGTTGTTGAACATTGTTAAAAGGAGATACAGCCTCCTGACTTGTTCTTCATTTAACATTGTTATGAAGATAAACCATGTTGTTGTGTGAGGCATTCATTTTTATTGCTATATAATATCCTGTTGTTTGAAAATTCCACAGTGTATTTATCTATTCTCTTGTCAATGGTTATTAGTGTTGTTCCTAATTTTTTTTTTTGCTATCTTGAACAGAACTAATGAAAACATTTTTATATTTGTTTCTGAACACATATGCGCAAGAGTTTTGGGGTGTTCTACCTAGGAGTGTAATTGCTGAATTCTAAAATGTGTTAATATACGACTTTACAAAATAAAGCCAAATTGTGTTTCAAAGTGGTTGCACCAATTTCTGTTCTAATGCTCAGTGTGTAAGAGATCCTTTTCATCTGCATATTATTCAATATTTGGTATTGTCAGACTTAATTATTTTTGCCAATTGAGTTGATAAAAACAATATCTCCTTTGTGGTCTTGATTTGCATTTCTCTTATTCTTGAAAGTTGAGCATAACTTCATATGCTTATTAGCCATGTACATTTCTTTGTGAAATGCCTGATTATTTATGTCTTTTGCTCAGTTTTATAGTGATTCTGTCTTTTCATTATTATTTTAATTGTTTTGTAGAAGATTTTTTAATATATTTATCATAAGAGACCTTTATTTGTTATGTGTGGCAAATATAGTCTCTTAGATTGTAGTTTATATTTTCATTTTTTTTAAGTATAATCTTTAATAAACAAAATACTGAGCTCCTCCCCCCAAATGCGAAACATCCATTCAACAAATAATGGACATTCATTTTGTGCCGACGGCTGCTTAGGTGCCAGGGATATCGCTGTGAACACAACAGACCAAGACCTTTTCTTGTTGGAGCTGACTTTTGGATAGGCTCATTCTTGCCTTTACCACCCAACTATCTGTGGGAACTTTCCAAGCTATTCCAGTTTTTGCCCCTATAAAATGGAGTTTGAGAATCTCACTCCTGCCTTCCAGATGGGCTCTGGCAGTAAACCAGAAACTTTCTGATTTAATAGAGAAGGGGAGGACCACCCCTCATTGTCTTATGGTGTTGTCACAGGCCTTTCCTTCGGGTGGTGTGTTCATTTCAAGGGACTGGTTAGCTCTGCATTCTAGTTCACCCAAGAACGTATGAGATGTATTACAATAGGAATTCTCTACAATGCTCTATAGGCAATCTTCAAAGAAACCAAGCACTCTTAGATAAATTCAACCTAATACTCTAAATACTGTTTCAATGTTTGTCTGTTGTAAGTTCTCTAATGGAATATGGCTCATTTAATATCTTGATTGTCACACATCCACAGATCTCGCTGGACTCAGAGGTCCTCCCGGTCATATATGTGCATTTGTGCACATGTGCATCTGAATGAAGTAAATTATGACAAACTCTGGGGCTGGCCAACTAGGAATCTTAGATTTTCTGTTTTCTTAGGAAATGATCACAAAGTTATTATCAAGGGAAAAATGTCTTCTTAGCTTTGGCCATCTAAATATCTGCCCTTCAGAATAAAAGGTAATGCTCCTCAAGAAGCTTGGGGTGTCAGTGAGTTTTCCATAGTTGACTTAATTCACCAGCCTTCCAGAGGTCAATAGCAATGACAGACTTTCTCATAAGTAAGAGTCACAAACTACAGCTACTGCTAATAGTAAACATTTATTAAACATCTACCTTTATTCATAAGTATTAACCCTTTTTATTTTCACAATAATCATAAGAGGCACTGAAGCAAAAGAGGTCAAAGCTGTGCAGTTTGGAATCTTGGGGTGGTAAGGACGCCCTCCTCCTGCCTCCTGGCCCTGAGGGAAGTCATTTTACAGTCCCCCTGACAGTTCATCACAGTTGGACTCAGCCTGCAAACTTTAAGGACAGAACTCTGGCAGTGCCTCTTGGTGGGCAAGTGAGGGCACCTCTGGCAGGACACTGCTTATGAGCAGTTTAGCATATGCCAGTGGACAGCTACTGGCTGAGCAGGAAGGACCCTGACTACCAACTCTCCCACCCTTCTCCACTCTCTAAAAGATGAAAAGGATGTGTAAGTGACCAAGTTTTTGTAGTTTTGTATTGTTTTGGTTTTTTGTTCTTTAAAAAACAAGCAACAAAAAAACAACTCCTTTCAACCAATACTAAAAGAGCACTGGACTCAGCCAGCTCACCTAGGGAAGCAGGTAAAGATTGGGCCGAGAGGAAAAAATGAATCAGTTTGGCATTGCCCTGATTGGATGTCACATTTTCTGTAGGACTAATTGCCCAGGCCCTTTCCCTGTGCACTCCTAGCCAGAGGGTGACAGCTTCCCTGGCTGGTACCAGGTACCGCAGCACTCACGGAAATGCAGTGTGCCCTACATGGAAGCTGAATAACGGTCACGTAAGCCCCTGACCAGGAGCTGCAGTCATCCTCATGTCTGATTTTTCTCAGACACTGTCATCCACTTGCTTTCAGACATGCTGTGCTAAGCAGATTTACCACAAGGCAGTAATAACAAAGAAGAAAAGGAAAATATCTTTGCTTAAAAGCACTGAGAAACTCCCCACTTTCATTCTTCTTTTTATTAGTCTTTCAAATGTTGTCATCTTTTACTGTGAATAAGATTTTCTATTGTGAATAAGATTTTCTATAGTAACTGACAGCCAGGAGATCAGGGCCTATACTTAGAACTAGTTTACCTTAAATGCAACATTTTGACTGTCAATTTTACTGCTTTTGGACCAGAGTGCTAGTTTTCTTTGAAATGTGAACTTAAAGTCGAGGCTCTAGGAAGGTGCTTTCACAGATGACAAGTCTATGCAGCTGTACGTGCAGTGGCCAGGAGTTCCATAGGACTTTCCCTTTCGGTTTCCTAGCCTCATCAACTGAGACTTACTAAGTTCTGTCTGCACGTGAGGCTGCTCCAGATGTTAGCTTTACCTTCCATATAGGAGAAAGTACCAGAGTTGGGTTTTTTTGTAATATATTTTTTATTGAATTTTTACAGAGAGGAAAGGAGAGAGATAGAGAGTTAGAAACATCAATGTGAGGCAAACATTGATCAGCTGCCTCCTGCACACTCCCCACTGGGGATATGCCTGCAACCAAGGTACATGCCCTTGACCGGAATCGAACCTGGGACCCTTGAGTCCACAGGCCAATGCTCTATCCACTGAGCCAAACCAGTTAGGGCCCAGAGTTGTTTTTTAGGAACACTCATTTGTAATCTATTTGCTGAAGATAATAATACAGGAATTTGCCAACAAGTGATGGTTAAGAAATGGTGGGTAGAGATGTCTTAATTAAGTGATCTGGAAAATAAATTTGGCATAACCATTCAAACTAATTTGCAAAGAATTAATTTTCCAGACACAGCAAAATGGTGCCAAAAACCATGCAACCATTCTTTGATGGAATCTGGAATCATTTGAGGAGTTTATTGTAAGAAGCAGCTCTTTGTGCACATTAGTGTAGTTGAGGAAGTGGGGCAAAATGGAGCAGGGGAGTTGGTATTGCCTGGTAAATTGATGAGATGTGGGATGCTCAGGAAGTGAGTACATTCCTAGAAAGGGGCCCAGCAAGAGCAGGTCCACAAGTACAATGAATTCAGGCCTGACTTGGGGGAGAGCTTATGCTATGGGGTGCTGTTGCCCGAGCTTCTCCCACCGGGGTTGAGGGGTTTCAGCTGCTGGAATTGGACAGCAGTAGGGTAAGAAAATCAGGCAAATCATTGCAGAGGAAAGGACATCAGTCACAGCCTATGGTAGGGCTCACAAACTCAAATGTCTGCAGAAGCCAGGCAGTAAGAAAATGCATGAAGCAGTCAGACATACAAGATGATGGATAGACATGGGAACTCAAATGCAAAATTATTTAAATAATGTATCAGCCAAACCCATCTTGTGTTTAAACTCAGGTCAGACACAGTCTATGGTCCGCAGCTCACAACTCCTGGTCTCTGGTGGGCCCAAGATGTAGATGAAAGTCTAAATATTCAAGACAAAGACACAAGACCCTAAGACAAGAAGCTCTCAAAGGGAAAGTAGAAACCAAATATTTACAATATAACTGCAAATGAACCTTAGAGGAAAGAAGAGGGCAGACGTCTGAAGAAGCCCTATGACTATGGAGACTGCTCATCCATGGGTGCATGTTTTCCAGGGGCATGCGCAAATGATGGAAGTGGGGATCTTGGCCAAGAATGAATGTAATAATAAACCTACAAAAAGCAGGGGGAAAGGGCAAAGGTTCAAACTGAATGGAGACCCAAAAAGATGCTAAAGGCAAGAAAAGGCTTTTGAAGCTCTAAGGGCAATCACTGAGAACAACATAGAAGGGACAGATCGTTCCCTTGGGGCTTGCAGGAATAGTAAAAGAAGATCAAGAAAGCAGGTAGAAATAGAAACAGCAATTCCTGCATACTTCTTTATATTTAGGAGAATATTCTTTACACCTAGCGTGGAGAAATAAAATTCTTAAAATACTTTAAGTAGTGGGTGAAAGTCGGATGAAACCTGAAATTGGGAAGGAGGAGATAGCAGGACCCACTGAGATGCTCTAGTCAAACTCAAATATACTCTTTATGTGTCATCTCTCCTTTCTGCAGAAGCACCAGGACTGGGGTGTCATGTCCCCCTGTACTCCACCCTACCGCCAATGCTCTAACAAACACCTGGGCACCCTCTGAGAAAGATTGAAGCAGCTGATGAAGCCACCAGCACATGGGGCCAATCTAGGTCACCTGAGCCCCTTCTCCACCCCTCCAGCATGGACCCATTCAGGGTCACTCCCTTTGCTCAGCAGGTCTTGAGTGTGAGGTCCTGGACTTGCTGGTACCCTGACCTGATGGGGGAACTGGGAGGCACTCAGTGGGTACTCATTGGAATTGCCCAGGAGCTTGTGTAACTACAGAGGCTGGCCTGTCACCCCACACATGGAGGCAGAGGCTCTGGGTCCCAGTCTTTATTCTAATATGTTTTCAGGATTGAAGAGTGCTTGGGTTCATCACTGGCATTTATATGACAAAGAATGTCATTAATTCTCTCTGTTACTTTCCCCACCTGTTAAGTGGGTATAAAAATGATGATCTTGCCTGGTTAAACAGGTTTTCATGAGGTCAATTTAAATGGCATATGTGAAATTAACTCCTGAACTAAATAAGGCCATGTGTGTCATTATTATGCCATGTCTTGGTACCTAGAAAGAGAGAGATGAGTGTCCAAAATGATCAGTGGAAAAAAGGACATCACTGAGCACAGGCCTTTTTCAATTATTATACATTTTTATAGCCTGTTGAAATATAAAATGTTGGTTAAGATGATGTTTTCATGGAGAAAATAAAGCTAAGAATAAGATCTCCTTCATGGAAAATGTATCACCTTCTTCTATTGTGCCTGGGTAGTAAATGTTGCTAGGATGAGTACAGAGTGTTAACTGCTGTGCCCTGCTAGGTACCCAGTTCAGTGTGAAGACATTTAGCTTAGGATTTTATGATTGTGGTCACATTATATCTCAATATGAAGAACACCCTAAGGTTAACAGCTTCTAACATTTCATGTTTCTTTCTATTCTCTTTGTACTTAGGTAAAGTTTAACTGTTAAAATAAAGATATAAGAATTCTTATTTTATTTTCTGTGTCCATGGGCTATGCATATACGCATATATACAATAGGGCTGTGAAGGCCTGGGGTGGGGCAGGAACCAGTGGAGTGGGGGGGGGGGATGGAGGACATCTGTAATACTCTCAACAATAAAAATAAATTTTAAAAAAATCTTATTTTAGCAGTAGCAAGGAGGACTATAAAACCATAACTTAAAGATATGCTGTATGTCCAGGTCTTGGTCTGTAAGTGCCATTCTCCACTAAGGTATCAGAGCTCCTTGTAGAAATAGTTAATTCTAGAACCTGGAAACCCGGGGATCTCAAGCAGCGTGACTGCGTGAACTCAGATGAGCACTGCTTCTTCTCACGGAAAGCAGAGAGAGAACTACATAACCAAACACCTGGAGAAGAGAGATCATGGTGAAACAAAGAACCAACCCACATATGAAAGAAAAACAGGCATCATCAGAAAAGGAAGTAAACGAAATGGAGGCAATGGAGGCAAGCAACCTGTCAGAGAAAGAATTCAGAGAAATGGCCATAAGGAGGATGAAAAAAATGGAAGACAATTTCAACAATATATGTAGGAACCAAGAGGAAATGAAGAAGAACCAAGAGGAAATGAAGAGAAACCAAGAAGAAATGAAAAATGACATCACTGCTATAAAGAATTCAATAGAAAGCATCAACAGTAGACTAGAAGAAGCAGAGGACCACATCAGCGAGCTAGAAGACAAGGTAGGAAAAAATACCCAAACAGAACAGCTTCTAGAAAAAAAAAAATTAAAAAGCAGGAGGAGAGCCTAAGAGAACTCTGGGACAACGCTAAAGGAAACAACATCCGAATAATAGGGGTGCCAGAAGGAGAGGAAACTGAGCAAGGAATAGAAAACCTGTTTGAAAAAATAGTAACAGAAAATTTCCCTGATATAAGGAAGAAAAAACTAACACAAATCCAAGAAGCTCACAGAGTCCCAAACAGAATGAACCCGAAAAGACTGACGCCAAGGCACATAATAATTAAATTGGCAAACACCAACAACAAAGCAAGAATCTTAAAAGCGGCCAGAGAGAGACAGAAAGTTACCTACAAAGGATCCCCCATCAGACTAGCGACCGATTTTTCAACAGAAACACATCAGGCAAGAAGGGAATGGAATGAAATATACAAAGTCATGCAAAGGAAGGGTCTGAATCCAAGAATACTGTACCCAGCGAGGCTATCAATCAAAATTGAGGGTCAAATCAGGAGCTTCATAGACAAAAACGGTCTACAGGAGTTTATTACAACCAAGCCAGCAATGCAAGAAATGCTAAAGGGTCTGCTGTAAATAGAAAAAATAGGAAACAAAGAAGGAATGCAGCAGTAAAGAACAAAAATGGTGACTAACAAGTTTCTATCAATAATAACTTTAAATGTAAATGGGAGATTCTGAAGATGGCGGCGATATAGGCAGACGCATCCCAGGTCGTGTCCTGGAGCAAATGGAGTGAGCAGCTGAAACTAATAACACCCACCCCGAATTGGCGAAATTGCTCAGTTGGTGAGACCGTTTGCAGCCAGGAAGGGCAGAACTCCCCTGGAAAGGTAAAAAAACAAACAAACAGGGATTTGGGCAGGAAAGTTTGCCAGACCTCTGAGCCCAGAGGGTCGGAGGGAGACCGCGTGGCAGACAGGCACAGCCCCTGACTGGGGAAAGGAGATCCGCGGGATTCCTGGCGCCGCCGGGGGATTTGAGAGCTGGGTTCTGTGATCACGGAGGACTGAGCCTAAAGGGGGCAGCCTGAAGAGCTGACCAGACCATGCAGTGCCTGTAAGAGAAGAGCTTACAGAATCCAAGACTTCCCCGTTTCTGTGGCCGGAGTTTGTTTGTTTTCACTGAATCCTGTTCATAAGATATTTCGGATACAGACACTCACCTGTGCTGAAGAGAGGGAGAGGGTGCGGAGGAGTGGAATCTGGGGAGAGACTGAGGAGAGAAGGGGGGCCGGGAGAGGTGGCAGCGAATTGAGGGCTGAGACACCCCTGAGCCCAGGACTGGGGCAGCCATTCTCTCCTTAGAGTGAGACTCCTCCCCCCAGCCCCCAGGCAAGGAGCACAGCCACACCCAGATTCCACCGTGAACAAGATCAAGGATTAAAATAATCTGATCAGTCCCTGGGAGTTAACAGGGTCTGGCCTATAGAGGGATTTTCAATCCCAGCAACAACACAGAGAGGGTAACTATTAGGGAAACAGCTCTGGATAGTTGACGTCTCCAAATCAGTTTTAAATGCGATAAGAAGCCATATAGCCTCAGAGGCCAACCCCAGAACACTGCCACCCAGAGGCTGAGCCACAAACTGACTCTTTGCTAAACACAAAATAAGGCAGTCTGGGAAACAAATACGACCTGCTTTAAAATAAGGACTGTGGTTTACAACACAGAGGAACAGTGTATCGCAGGGAAACTCAACACTCTCCTGAATACCTGGCAGGACTAAAGGCGAGCCAGACTGAAGAATAGAAGAACCGAAGGACCTTCACTACTGCAATTTTTTTTTCTTTTTTCACCTTTTAACTAAGAAACCAATTTTTTTTCTTTTTTTTTTCTTTCTTTTTTTTTTCTTTCTTTCTTTTTTTTCTTTCTTTTTTTTCTTCTTTTTCCATCACCTGATTTTACCCTTTAATTACTACCTTCTTAATTTTAACCAGTATTATTACTGCTACCATTTTACCATTTTTTAAAGTGCCATTTTATTTTTTCTTTATTTTATTTTGGGATTAGTGGCCTCCATTCTATTTTCATTGTTATAATATTAGTTGTTTTAGTTTGCATCCATCTCCAGGGAGCTGTTGCTGGAATTTGTTGGGATTAGTGGCGGTTCTATAGGAGTATTCTCCGCATATGAAAAGTCTCTTCCCCTCTTCCACTTCATTCTCTCTTTTCACTCTTTTTTTTTTCTTTTCTTTTCTTGCTTTGATTTTCCCCCATCCTTTTTCCCAATTTCATTTTTGCACTCCTTTTTTTGGACCCTACTTTTCTTACCTTTTTTCTATTTTATCTTTTTCTCTTCCTTCTTCCTTATCCCCTAATTCTCTTAATTCAGGTGGTCACCTTTATTTGGGGTTATAAATATCATGAATATATTTGTGTTTAGTGCCTGGTACGTGGTGCCTTGTTGTGTTGTATTTTGTGCCTTTAAATCAACGCAGCAGATCCAAGCAACAACAGCCACCTGAGCACCACACCCTCTGCTGAGGAACAGCAGCTGTACGTGAAACCTCCCCCCACCATCCAAAAGAGCCACAACAGCTGTGAACAGGACCCACCAGAGAAGCTGCTGCCAACTGAGGAGCAGCTGCTACCGCAACCGCCCAAAGAACAACCACAGACCAAGGAGTCACTGCCACCCAGGGAGCAGCCACTGAACGACTCAACGTCTAGATATGTCAGTGAGATCAAACATGGGTAGACAAAGAAACCCCCAAAAGAAAGAGAAGGAAGACTCTCCAGAAAAGCAGCTAAGTAATACAGAGGCATGCAACATGACAGAAAAAGAATTCAGAATAAGGGTCCTAGAGTGCATAAACCGGATGGAGGAAAAAATCAACAACTTCTACAAGAAGCAAGAAGAAACAGATGAAAAAGTCAACTACCTATGCAAGAAGCAAGAAAAAACAGATGAAAAAATCAATAACATATGGAAGAAACTAGAAGAAACAGATGAAAAAATCAACAACTTAAGTAAGACCCAAGAAGAAATGAAGAGTGATATAGCTGCAATAAAAAACACCATTGAAAGTATTAACAGTAGACTAGGAGAAGCGGAGGACCAAATTAGTGAATTAGAAGACAAGGAAGCAAAAAACACCCAAAATGTACTGCAATTGGAGAAAAAAATTAAAAGACAGGAGGAGAGCCTAAGGGAGCTTTGGGACAACATGAAACGAAACAACATACGAATAATAGGGGTGCCAGAACAACAGAAAGAGGAAGAAGGATTAGAAAACCTATTCGAAGAAATAATATCAGAAAACTTCCCTGAGGTGGGGAAGAAAAAAGTCACACAAGCCCAGAGAGTCCCAAACAAGGTGAACCTGAAAAGACCCACATCAAGACACATCATAATTACCATGGCAAACGTTCAGGACAAAGAGAGACTCTTACAGGCTGCAAGAGAGAGACGGAAAGTTACATACAAGGGATCTCCCATTAGATTACCAAATGATTTCTCAACAGAAGCACATCAGGCCAGAAAAGAATGGACAGAAATTTACAAAGTGATGCAAAGCAAAGGACTGAATCCAAGAATACTCTATCCAGCAAGGCTATCATTCAAACTTGAAGGGGAATTAAGAAGCTTCACAGACAAAAAAAGGCTAAGGGAGTTTATCACCACCAAGCCAGCATTGCAAGGAATGCTAAATGGACTGGTATAAAAAGAAGAATTAAAAACCTCAGAAAGAAAACAGCCACACAAAAAAAGAAATGGCTACAAGCAAGTACCTTTAAATAATAACTTTAAACGTAAACGGACTAAATGGTCCAACCAAAAGACATCAAGTGGCTGAACGGATGAAAAAACATGACCCATACATCTGCTGCCTACAAGAAACCCACTTCATTAGAAGGGACTCACACAGACTGAAAGTGAAAGGATGGAAAAATATCTTTCAGGCAATGGAAAGGAAAAGAAAGCTGGGGTAGCAATACTTATATCGGACAAAATAGACCTCAAAGTGAAGGCCATAACAAGAGATAAGGAAGGCCACTTCATAATACTAAAGGGATCAATACAACAAGAAGATATAACCCTGGTAAACATATATGCACCCAATGCAGGAGCACCCAAATTCATAAAAAAAACTCCTGGAAGATATCAAAGGAGAGATCGACAACAATACAATCATAGTAGGGGATTTAATACACCACTGACAGCACTGGATAAGTCCTCTAGACAAACAATCAGCAAAGAAAGAGCAATCCTAAATGACTCACTAGATCAGATGGACTTAATAGACATCTTCAGAACACTTCACCCCAACGCCAGGGAATATACATTCTACTCATGTGCTCATAAGTCGTATTCAAAAATAGACCATGTATTGGGTCACAAGCAAAGTATCCCCAAATTCAAGAAGATTGAAATCATAAAAAGCATCTTTGCAGACCACGATGGCATAATATTAGAATTAAACTACAATAAAAACAACCCAAAATACTCAAACACCTGGAAGCTGAATAGCATGCTATTAAATATTGATTGGGTTACCAATGAGATCAAAGAAGAAATTAAAAATATCCTGGAAACTAATGACAATGAAAACACAACAATCCAAAACCTATGGGACACAATGAAAGCAGTCCCGAGAGGGAAGTTTATAGCTCTACAGGCCTATCTCAAAAAACAAGAAAAAATGGTTGTAAATCATCTAACTCTACAACTCAAAGAATTAGAAAGAGAGCAACAAGAAAACCCCAGAGTGAGCAGAAGGAAGGAGATAATAAAGATTAGAGCAGAAATAAATGACATAGAGACCAAAAAAACAATACAGAAAATCAATGAAACCAAGAGCTGGTTCTTTGAAAGGATAAACAAGATTGACAAACCTCTAGCCAGACTCACCAAGAAACAAAGAGAGAGGACCCAAATACACAAAATCAGAAACGATAGAGGCGAAATAACAACAGACCCCACAGAAATAAAAATGATTGTTAAAAAATACTATGGACAGCTCTACTCCAACAAACTAGACAACCTGAAGGAAATGGACAAATTCCTAGAAAAATACAACATTCCAAAACTCAATCAGGAAGAATCTAAAAATCTCAACAGGCCAATAACTATGGAAGAAATTGAAGCAGTCATCAAAAAGCTTCCATCAAACAAAACCCCAGGACCAGACGGCTTCACAGGGGAGTTTTACCAAACATTCAAGGAAGAACTAAAACCTATCCTCCTCAGACTACTATAAAAAATTCAAGAGGAAGGAACACTTCCAAGCTCATTCTATGAAGCCAGCATCACCCTAATACCAAAACCAGGTAAAGACAACACAATGAAAGAGAATTACAGGCCAATATCCCTCATGAACATAGATGCCAAAATCCACAACAAAATCTTAGCAAATCGGATCCAGCAGTACATCAGAAAGATCATACACCATGACCAAGTAGGATTTATCCCAGGAATGCAAGGATGGTACAATATCCGCAAATCAATAAACGTGATACATCACATAAAAAAACTGAAAGAAAAAAACCACATGGTCATATCAATTGATGCAGAAAAAGCATTTGACAAAATTCAACACCCATTTTTGATAAAAACTCTCAGCAAGGTGGGAGTAGAAGGATCATACCTCAACATAATAAAAGCCATATATGACAAACCCACAGCCAACATCATACTCAATGGACAAAAACTAAAACCATTTCCCCTAAGAACAGTAACAAGACAGGGATGCCCCCTCTCACCACTCCTGTTTAACATAGTACTGGAAGTGTTAGCCATTGCAATTAGGTAAGAAGAAGAAATAAAAGGCATCCAAATTGGAAAAGAGGAAGTAAAACTGTCCTTATTTGCAGACGACATGATATTATACATACAAAACCCTAGAGACTCCATCAAAAAGCTACTAGACTTAATACATGAATTTGGCAATGTAGCAGGATACAAAATTAACCCCAAGAAATCTGAGGCATTTCTATACACCAATAGTGAACTTTCAGAAAGAGAGATTATAAAAACAATCCCGTTTACCATCGCACCAAAAAAATTAAGCTACCTAGGAATAAACTTAACTAAAGAGGTAAAAGACCTCTACTCAGAAAACTACAGGACGTTGAAAAAAGATATAGAGGAAGACATAAACAGATGGAAGAACATACCGTGTTCATGGATTGGTAGAATCAACATCATTAAAATGTCCATACTAGCCGAAACCGGTTTGGCTCAGTGGATAGAGTGTCGGCCTGCGGACTGAGAGGTCCCAGGTTCGATTCCGGTCAAGGGCATGTACCTGGGTTGCGGGCACATCCCCAGTAGGAGATGTGCAGGAGGCAGCTGATCGATGTTTCTCTCTCATCGATGTTCCTAACTATCACTCTCCCTTCCTCTCTGTAAAAGATCAATAAAATATATTTTTTAAAAGAAAATGTCCATACTACCCAACGCAATCTATAAATTCAACGCACTTCCCATTAAAATACCAACGGCATACTTCACAGATCTAGAACGAACTCTCCAAAAATTCATCTGGAATAAAAAAAAGACCCCGAATAGCTACAGCAATCCTGAAAAAGTACAAAGTAGGTGGGATCTCAATACCAGATATCAAGCTGTATTACAAAGCCACTGTTCTCAAAACTGCATGGTACTGGCACAAGAACACACATATAGATCAATGGAATAGAATAGAGAGCCCAGAAATCGGCCCGAACCAATATGCTCAATTAATATTTGACAAAAGAGGCAAGAACATACAATGGAGCCAAGATAGTCTCTTCAATAAATGGTGTTGGGAAAATTGGACAGATACATGCAAAAAGATGAAACTAGACCATCAACTTACGCCATACACAAAAATAAACTCAAAATGGATAAAGGACGTAAATGTACGGCAGGAAACCATAAAAATTCTAGAAGAATCCAAAGGCAACAAAATCTCAGACATATGCCGAAGCAATTTCTTCACTGATACAGCTCCTAGGGCACTTGAAACTGAAGAGAAAAAGAACAAATGGGATTACATCAAAATAAAAAGCTTCTGCACAGCAAAGGAAACCATCAACAAAACAAGAAAACCCACTGCATGGGAAAACATATTTGCCAATGTCATATCTGATAAGGGCCTAATCTCCAAAATTTTTAGGGAACTCATACAACTTAACAAAAGGAAGATAAACAATCCAATAAAAAAAATGGGCAAAGGATCTAAATAGACACCTTTCAAAAGAGGACATTCAGAAAGCCAAGAGACATATGAAAACATGCTCAAAGTCACTAATCATCCAAGAGATGCAAATCAAAACAACAATGAGGTACCATCTCACACCTGTCAGACTGGCTATCATCAACAAATCAACAAACGACAGGTGCTGGAGAGGATGTGGAGAAAAAGGAAACTTCTTGCACTGCTGGTGGGAATGCAGACTGGTGCAGCCACTATGGAAGACAGTATGGAGTTTCCTCAAAAAACTGAAAATGGAACTCCCATTTGACCCTGTGATCCCTGTTCTAGGAATATATCCCAAGAAACCAGAAACACCAATCAGAAAGGATATACGCACCACTATGTTCATACCAGCACAGTTCACCATAGCTAAGATCTGGAAACAGCCTAAGTGCCCATCAGTAGATGAATGGATTAAAAAACTGTGGTACATCTACACGATGGAATACTATGCTGCTCTAAAAAGGAAGGAACTCTTACCATTTGCAACGGCATGGATGGAACTGGAGAGCATTATGCTAAGTGAAATAAGCCAGTCAATGAAGGAAAAATACCACATGATCTCACTCATTCATGGATAATAGAGACCATTATAAACTTTTGAACAATAATAGATACAGAGGCAGAGCTGCCTCAAACAGATTGTCAAACTGCAGCAGGAAGGCTGGGGAGGGTTGGGGGGCAGGAGGTAGGGGGATAAGAGATCAACCAAAGGACTTGTATGCATGCATATAAGCATAACCAATGGACATAAGACACTGGGGGATAGGGGAGGCTAGGGGACTGTCTAGGGCGGGGGCATAAAATGGACACATATGTAATACTCTTTGTATTACTTTAAGCAATAAAAAAAAAAATGTAAATGGATTAAATTCCCCAGTCAAAAGGCATAGGGTAAACGAGTGGATAAGAAAACATGACCCATATATCTGCTGTCTACAGGAAACCCACCTCAGAAAAAAAGTCGCACACAGACTGATGGTGAAGGGATGGAAAAAGGTTTTTCAGGCCAATGGAAGTGAAAAAATAGCTGGGGTAGCAATACTTATATCTGACAAATTAGATCTCAAAGTGAAGGACATAAAAAGAGATAAAGAAGGCCACTTCATAATACTAAAGGGAGCAGCCCAACAAGAAGAAATAACTCTGGTAAATATATATGCACCCAATATAGGAGCACCCAAATACGTAAGAAATCTTCTGGAGAAGATCAAGGGAGAGATTGACACCAATACAATCATAGTAGGGGACCTTAACACCCCATTATCACCACTGGACAAATCCTCTAAACAGAAACTCAGCAAAGAAACATCAATCCTAAATGACTCACTAGATCAGATGGAATTAATTGACATCTTCAGAACATTTCACCCCAAAGCCACAGAATATACATTATTCTCAAGTGCACATTTGTCATCTTCAAATATAGACCATATATTGGGTCACAGACAAAGTCTCTTATAATTCAAGAAAATTGAAATCATATCAAGCATCTTCTCAGACCACAAAGGCATAAAACTGGAAATCAACTACGACAAAAACAATCCAGAAAAATCAAACACATGGAGACTAAATAGCATGCTATTAAACAACGACTGGGTTACCAGTGAGATGAAAGAAGAAATAAAAAGCATCATGGCAACAAATGACAATGAAAACACAACAATCCAAAACCTATGGGACACAATGAAAGCAGTCTTGAGAGGGAAGTTCATAGCTCTACAAGCCTACTGCAAGAAACAAGAAACAATGAGAATAAATGACCTAACTCTACAACTCGAAGAGTTAAAAAGAGAGCAACAAAAAAAGCCCGCTGTAAGCAGAAGGAAGGAAATAACAAAGATCAGAGCAGAGATAAATGACATAGAGACCAAAAAAACAATACAAAAGATCAACAAAACCAAGAGCTGGTTCTTTGAAAGGATAAACAAGATTGATACACCTCTAGCCAGGCTCACCAAGAAACAAAGAGAGAGGACCCAAATAAACAAAATCAGAAATGAAAGAGGAGAAATAACAACAGACCCCATAGAAATACAAAGGATTGTTAAAAAATACTATGAACAACTCTACTCCAACACACTAGACAACCTGGAGGAAATGGACAAATTCCTAGAAAAATACAACATTCCAAAACTTAACCAGGAAGAATCTAAAAATCTCAATAGGCCAATAACTATGGAGGAAATCGAAGCAGTAATCAAAAAGCTTCCAGCAAACAAAAGCCCGGGGCCAGATGGCTTCACAGGGGAGTTTTACCAAACATTCAAGGAAGAACTAAAACCTATCCTCCTCAGACTTTGTCAAAAGATCCAAGAGGAAGGAACACTTCCCAGCTCATTCTATGAAGCCAACATCACCCTAATTCCAAAACCAGATAAAGACAATACAATGAAAGAGAATTATAGGCCAATATCCCTCATGAACATAGAAGCCAAAATCCTCAACAAAATCCTAGCAAATCGGATCCAGCAGTACATCAAAAAGATCATATACATCATGACCAAGTAGGATTTATCCCAGGGATGCAAGGATGGTACAATATCCGCAAATCAATAAACGTGATACATCACATAAACAAATTGAGAGAAAAAAAAACACATAGTCATATCAATTGATGCGGAGAAAGCATTTGACAAAATCCAACACCCTTTCTTGATAAAAACTCTCAGCAAGATAGGAATTGAGGTATCATACCTCAACATAATAAAAGCCATATATGACAAGCCCACAGCCAACATCATACTCAATGGGCAAAAACTAAAACCATTTCCCCTAAAAACAGGAACAAGACAGGGATGCCCCCTCTCACCACTCCTGTTCAACATAGTACTGGAAGTACTAGCCGTTGTGATCAGACAAGAAGAAGAAATAAAAGGCATCCAGATTGGAAAAGAAGAAGTAAAACTGTCCTTATTTGCAGTTGACATGATACTGTACATACAGAACCCTAAAGACTCCATCAAAAAATTATTAGACTTAATAAATGAATTCGGCAATGTAGCAGGATACAAAATTAATGCTAAGAAATCCATGGCATTTCTTTACACCAATAGTGAACTTACAGAAAGTGAAACTACAGAAGCAATCCCATTTACCATTGCACAAAAAGAATTAAAATACCTAGGAATAAACTTAACTAAGGAGGTAAAAGACTTATATGCCAAAAACTACAGGACACTGAAAAAAGAGATAGAGGAAGACATAAACAGATGGAAGAATATACCGTGTTCATGGATTGGTAGAATCAACATCATCAAAATGTCCATACTACCCAAAGCAATTTATAGATTCAATGCAATCCCCATTAAATTACCAATGGCATATTTCACAAATCTAGAACGAACGTTCCAAAAATTCATCTGGAATAAAAAAAGACCCCGAATAGCTGCAGCAATCCTGAAAAAGAACAAAGTAGGTGGGATCTCAATACCAGATATCAAACTGTATTACAAAGCCACTGTTCTTAAAACAGCTTGGTACTGACACAAGAACAGACATATAGATCAATGGAATAGAATAGAGACCCCAGAAATCGACTCAAACCACTATGCCCAATTAATATTCGACAAAGGAGGCAAGAGCATACAATGGAGTCAAGACAGTCTCTTCAATAAATGGTGTTGGGGAAATTGGACAGATACATGCAAAAAGATGAAACTAGACCACCAACTCACACCATACACAAAAATAAACTCAAAATGGATAAAAGACTTAAACGTAAGACTGGAAACCATAAAAATACTAGAGGAATCCACAGGCAGCGAAATCGCAAACATATGCCGAAGAAATTTCTTCTCTGATAATGCTCCTAGGGCAGTGGAAACTAAAGAGAAAATAAACAAATGGGACTACATCAAAATAAAAAGCTTTTGCACAGCAAAGGAAACCATCAACAAAACAACAAGAAGACCCACTACATGGGAGAACATATTTGCCAATGATACCACCGATAAGGGTTTAATTTCCAACATTTACAGGGATCTCATGAAACTTAACAAAAGGAAGATAAACAATCCAATAAAAAAATGGGCAACGGACCTAGATAGACACTTTTTGAAGGAGGACATACAGAAGGCCAAAAGACATATGAAAACATGCTCAAAGTCACTAATTATACGAGAGATGCAAATCAAAATGACAATGCGGTATCTTCTCACACCTGTCAGAATGGCTATCATCAACAAATCAACAAACAACAAGTGTTGGAGAGGATGTGGAGAAAAAGGAACTCTTCTGCACTGCTGGTGGGAATGCAGACTGGTGCAGCCTTTGTGGAGAACAGTATGGAGCTACCTCAAAAAACTGAAAATGGAACTCCCATTTGACCCAGTGATCCCACTACTAGGAATATATCCCAAGAAACCAGAAACGCCAATCAGAAAGGATATATGCACACCTATGTTCATAGCAGCACAATTCATCATAGCTAAGATTTGGAAACAGCCTAAGTGCCCATCAGCAGATGAATGGATTAGAAAACTGTGGCACATCTACACAATGGAATACTATGCTGCAGTAAAAAAGAAGGAACTCTTGCCTTTTGCAACAGCATGAATGGAACTGGAGAGCATCATGCTAAGTGAAATAAGCCAGTCAGAGAAAGATAAATACCACATGATCTCACTCATTTGTGGATTATAGAGAACAACATAGACTGATGAAAAGGGACAGACCCAAAGACTGAGAAACAGCGATCAGGCTATCATTCCCCAGAAGGAAAGTAGGGGAGGGCGGGGGTAAGGGGAAGAGATCAACCGAAGGACTGGTATACATGTATATAAGCCAAACCAATGGACATGGACAACAGGGGGATGGGAGCATGAGTGTGCGGGGCCGGGGGGTGGGGGGAAGGGGAGGTTAGGGGTTAATGGGGGGTATGAGGACACATTTGTAATGCCTTAACTAATAATAAAAAAAGAAAGAAAGAAATAGTTAATTCTAGGAATAAGGCAAGAAAAGTACACCATTAGCTTGGGACATCTTATTTTGCAGGAAAGCAAGGAGTGCTCGAAGATTGATGGACATATGTCACAATGAAACAGGGGCCAAACTTCAATGGTTCCCACTGGCCAAATCTAAGACATTTTGAGCATCAAAATATATAATGATATTAACAGATTATAACTCACTAAAATAAAAATGTGTGAGTCCAGGCTCATAAAAGCAAATAATTAAGAGAAAGGAAAGCAGTTTTTATAAGAGAGTGCCAATTCATAAATATAGAATGAATGATGGGTTTGGAAAAATCACCATTTGATCTATAATAATAAAAGCATAATATGCTAATTAGATCGGACAGCCAAACAACCTTTCGGATGTCCTTCTGGGCATCCTTCTGGACGACCTTCCAGATGAAGCCGGGGCTGCAAGGACCAAGCCCTTTGTACGAATTTTGTGCATTGGGCCTCTGGTTATAGTAATAATTGGCCCAAGAAGGAATCATCAATGAATGCTTTAAGTAGTAGGTGAACATTTACATAATCTAAAACTATCTCTCCACAAACTATTTACTAATAGAGGGAAAAGTAATACATTTACAGTGAAAAAACCTGAGGGACACAACTTTAACCAAAGCATCAAAGTTAGCACATCCTACATACAACCCAACAAGAAATATGAAATGCTTTACCTTCAAAACACATCCAGCCAAAACACCATTATCTCTCACTGAGAGACTGCAGATTGCCTCCTCATGTCTCCTGTCAGCATGGCGGCCAGAAGAATCCTGTTAAAATGTGAGTCAGATGATGTCATTTCTCCTGGCTAAACCTCATGCCCTCATCTAACTCAGAACAAAAGCCCAAGTCTTTACAATGGTCAGAGACTGCCCTGTATCTCCAACCTCCCAATGCTGTCACCTTTTCTTACTTTGGTTGACCTGTTTGATGTTCTTTGAATGTATCAAGCAGGCTCCCATCTCAGGGTCTCTGCACTTGCTGTTTTTCCTGCCTGCAAGAATCTTCCTTCTGGTATCTGTCAAGCCCATTCCCTCTTCTTCAAGTCTTTGCTCAGACCTAACCTCTTCAAATGCAGCTTTCCCTGGAAACTATTTAAAATAACTTCCCTGCTCCTCCACCATGGCAATCCTGTTATGAAATAAATCTTTGCTTTATTTCCTCTATATCTGCTAACACTTTCTAATGTACTATTTTTTTCTTTATTTGATTAAGGTATTACATATGTGTCCTTATTCCCCCATTGTCCCCCCACCCCCCAGTCCTGTCCTCACCCTCATTCCGTGTTGTCTGCATCCATCGCGTATGCTTATATACATGCATACAAGTTCTTTGGTTGATCTATCCCCCTTACGCTCACCCTCCCCGACCTTCCCTCTGAGGTTTGAGCATCTGACCAATGCTTCTCTATCTCTGGATCTGTTTTTGTTCATCGGTTTATGTTGTTCATTATAATCCACAAATGAGTGAGATCATGTGATATTTATCTTTCTCTGACTGACTTATTTCACTTAGCATGATGCTCTCCAGCTCCATCCATGTTGTTGCAAATGATAGGAGTTCCTTCCTTTTTACAGCAATGTAGTATTCCATTGTGTAGATGTGCCACAGTTTTTTAATCCACTCATCTGCTGATGGGCACTTAGGTTGTTTCCAAATCTTAGCTATTGTAAATTGTGCCGCTATGAACATAGCGGTGCATATATCCTTTCTGATTGGTGTTTCTAGTTTCTTGGGATATATTCCTAGAAGTGGGATCACTGGTTCAAATGGGAGTTCCATTTTCAGTTTTTTGAGGAAACTCCATACTGTCTTCCATAGTGGCTGCACCAGTCTGCATTCCCACCAGCAGTGTATGAGGTTTCCTTTTTCTCCACATCCTCTCCAGCACCTGTCGTTTGTTGATTTGTTGATGATAGCCATTCTGACAGGTGTGAGATGGTACCTCATTGTCATTTTGGTTTTCATCTCTCAGATGATTAGTGACTTTGAGCACGTTTTCATATGTCTCTTGGCCTTCCCTATGTCTTCTTTCCAAAAGTATCTATTTAGGTCTGTTGCCCATTTTTTGATTGGGTTGTTTGTCTTTCTTTTGTTAAGTTGTATGAGTTCCCTGTAAATGCTGGAGATTAAACCCTTATCGGAGATAACATTGGCAAATATGTTCTTCCACGTAGTGGGTTTTCTTGATGATTTCTTTTGCTGTGCAGAAGCTTTTTATTTTGATGCAGTCCCATTTGTTTATTTTCTCTTTAGTTTCCATTGCCCTAGGAGCTGTGTCGGTGAAGATATTGCTTCGGCATATATCTGAGATTTTGCTGCCTGTGGATTCCTCTAATATTTTTATCGTTTCCTGTTTTATGTTTAAGTCCTTTATCCATTTTGAGTTTATTTTTGTATATGGTGTAAGTTGGTGGTCTAGTCTCATTTTTTTGCATGTGTCTGACCAAATTTCCCAGCACCATTTATTGAAGAGACTGTCTTGACTCCATTGTATGCTCTTGCCTCCTTTGTCAAAGATTAATTGAGCATAGTGGTTTGGGTCGATTTCTGGGTTCTCTATTTTATTCCATTGGTCTATATGTCTGTTCTTGTGCCAGTACCAGGCAGTTTTGAGAACAGTGGCTTTGTATTACAGCTTGATATCTGGTATTGAGATCCCTCCTACTTTGTTCTTCTTTCTCAGGATCGCTGCATCTATTTGGGGTCTTTTTTTATTCCAGATGAATTTTTGGAGAGTTCTTTCTAGATCTGTGACATATGCTGTTGGTATTTTAATGATGAGTGCATTGAATCTATAGATTGCTTTGGGTAGTATGGACATTTTAATGATGTTGATTCTACCAATCCATGATCTAATGTACTATTGATTATTTATTTTTGTTAATTGTCTGTTTCCCACACTAACATTTAGGCCTGTAAATATATCCCCAGAACCTAGAATACAATGGGCACTTGCTGAAATGTTGAGTGAATATATATATATATATGATTATGTACCTATTATATATCACCCACACCGTACTAGGCATTGCATGGGATGTGGAATAATTTTTTAAAATAGTAATAAATTAAACAAAAACATTTGCCCTGTTCCCTAGCTCTCCAGACCTGATAGTTCAGTGGAGAAGTGAAGCAGACATGGACAAGCATTAATGCCCATCAAATATTGAGTTCTTGGTACTCCAGGAAGGTAATGTGCTAAGCGGCTGGAATTCTAGAGGAGGTGAGAGGGCTGCTTTGGGTAGGGGGTGGGAAGGATAGGCAAGAAGAGTGACACCCCCAGGCACAAGGAGATAGTGCTGAGATGCTTCTACCAGAGCCTGGGGGAGGAAAGCCAAAGGGAATGCAGGGGCCTAGTGATAGCGTGGAAAGTTAGGACAGTCTGTGGAGGGATTTCTGGTGCTCAGGGGCCTTCATATTTCCATTCCACACAGCCTATCCTATGTGTATTCAGTTGGACTTGCTGCCTTAGTTTGCATCCTTGGGGAGCAGACCTGAGACAAGGATTTGAGACTTTTGTCATGTTCCTCATAGTAATCAGGAGCAAATGAGACAGGATACCCCTTTGAACACAGGGCTAACCCTACCAGGGGCCTGTGGGAGATTGTGTGGAACAAGCCTCCGAGGATTCTTTTGACTCTCATTCTTTATTTGCTGGAACCTGCTGGGATGCAGGGCATCATCTTCCCTGGCACCTCCAGCCTGCCCCAAGCTGAACCCAAGAGACAGCCACAGGGCTGAGAGCTTCAGGTGATCAGGAAACTCCATTGCCACGAACAGAAGTAGTGAGCACCTGGAGGCCGGAGACAGGTGTGAAAGTGTCAGAGCACTGCAATTCCTTTTATAGCCCATTTTGAATTCCTATGAAAACTAGTCCCTAATTAATATCTTATAAAGAAACAGAAAGGGGCCCTAGCTGGTGTGACTTAATTGGTTGAGCCTTTTCCCATGCACCAGGAGTTCACTGGTTTGATTCCCATCAAGGCTCGATCCCCAGTAGGGGGCATACAGGAGACTGCTGATCAATGTTTCTCTCTCGTCAATGTTTCTATCTCCTCCCCCTCTCCCTTGCTTTCTCCGAAATCAATAAAAGCATATTTTTTTAAAAATATTTTTAAAAAGAAAGAAAGAAAGAGAAAGGGCTGATAGATCTAGTAAAACAGACCTATGGGACTAAACCATCCTTCCTGCTAATGATTGTAAACCAGCATCAACATCATCAAGCCTTTACAAAGCATTCTCTCCCATGACTAAGAGGAATAAAAGCCATGTCACACCCCAATTCATTCACAAGGGCAGATAGCACTTTTAATTTAACATTCAAATGCAATCCCATATTTTCCAGGTAAAAATGTAAAGCAAAACCTACATGTCTCTTGGCTGACAGTACATTTTTGAGATCACACGGCATTGGACAGCTTTATAATTGAAGGGACATACCCTTGGCCACTGGCTTCTTTTGGAAATCTTTTCAGGGCAAATGAAAGGAGAGGGATAAGGGCAATGCTATCTATTACCACATCAGCCAAATGGTGTGGGCAAGGACTTGCAAAAGCAAAAGAGCTTAGACCTTATGAAAAAGGGGACGTGTCCCCAAAGGGAGAATCGGGGGTCAGGGTTCCGGGGAGTTGCCAGCACACATTCCTGCCTGCTGCGTGGTAAACACCCTTGAATTCTGAGGTCCGTCCAAACTATCTCCATCAGAAGCAGCCCCACCTTCCACCTGCTGGCAACTGGAGAACAGGAAGGCACTTCTTGTTCTTGTGGACTTTTCTTGATTCCTGGACCTGCAAGAAATGCGACTTGGGAGGCAGCCAGGCAAGCCTGATATGTGGGAGGATGAGGCATTTCAACAGCTGCTCGGGGGTGGCCAGCACATTATAATTGTCTCAGGGCAATTATCATGGAGTTAACTTTTCCCACCTCTAACCTTTTCAGAAAGAGGGGTAAAGGGTCCACTTATGGTTCTGTTTGGGAATTCAGTGAATGAGTCAACAATTAGGACCATTTATTTATTTAATCTAGGTAGAGAGAAAAACAGCATTTTTTGTATTTTTCTCCAGGAACACTCCGTGCGCCCGTGACTCCTGTCTGCTGAGTTCTGCAACACGTCTGCCCAGAAAGCAGCCCTCTTCTTCTCCCCGCCCCTCCGAGCACAAAATGAACTTCCTGAAGAGCATGGCATAGTGATGCCTGGCAGTGTTCATGGACAGGCCCTCTGTTTCCTCTCCAGGCCATGGCCAGGGACGGGGGAGGTTCTTTCCTGCAAGGCAGCCATCCTGATGGCACACGGTCTGGACTGGTCCTTCCCCACTTCCACTGCCTCCTAGACGTCCTCATCACACATCTCAGAACCTTGCCTGCCCTTCTTGGGCCTTCCATTCATAGTCACACAAGCATCTTCTCACTGGAAGCACCAGGCTGGTTTTACAGGAAAGGGCAGGGAGGCACAAAGAGACTGGGAGTTGACTCGGGCACCCAGGGGCTAAGTGGAAGAGTGAGATTCAAAGTGGGGCTTTGTTTCCAATCCAGGGCTTCTCGTTTTATCCCAATCCTTCCCCCAGCCTCCCACAGAAGCACCCACTTAGAAGTACAAACCTGCTATCACGTATTAATAGAAAAGGGATGGGTGTTCACTCTTGCTTATCTCTGTATAAGTTGTCTTACCCAAGGACATATCTAATGCAGGGACTAGTTCCCAGGTGGAAAAGATTATGATAATGAACAAAATAAACTGACAAGTAAAATAGGACCATAGACATGAAAGTATGGAATAGGCTGACAGATCTCAGAGGGAAGGAGAGAAGGAGGGTGGGAAAAAAATAATCAAAGAATTTATATGCACATATGCATAGCCCATGGACACAGACAATAGACAGGTAAAGGCCTGGGGTGGGGTGGGAGCATGATGAAGGGGGGCAAAGGGAAGGAAATGGGGGACATCTGTAATATTCTCAACAATAAAATTAATTTTAAAAAAGTTAACTCTTAGGAAGTACAATTAGGTGCTGTTATTCTAATCACTTTCATATATTAACTCATTTAGCCCTCACAATAGTTCAATGAACTCTGAACTGTTATCATTTCTCCACATTTTACAGGGGACAGTCTGAGGCACAGAGTCAAGGAACATGCCCCAATGTGCAAGCCATAAGTGCAAGCTGGGGCCAGAGTTCCCTATCTAGCCATCTACCCTCATTGCTCGCACACATGGCAAATAACAGGCTTCCTTTCAGTGGGTGAAGATAGATCCAATTCAATAGATCTTGTTCAGTTCAAGTACTTGGATTGATTTTTTTTAAGGGAGAGGGGCTTGAAAGAGCATCTGCATGATCCAGCCTCAGAAGCCACTGAAAAGCGGTTTGCCTTGGGAACTGGGTGAGAGGACAGTGGACCAGTAGACACCCACCAGTGCTGCTGGCAGCCTGTGCTGCTGGCAGTGGATCCTCGTGGGGTGTCTATTACTAGCACATCTTGTGCTGTGTGACAGGATGATAGAAAGCCTCCAGCTTTGGTGATGAGTCACCTGATGTCAACAGAAAAGGCCACCTGAACCTGCCAGTGCAGGGATTTTTAGAAAGGACCAACGCATGTGCTTCTCTAGCGTCTCGTTTTGTGTGTGACTTGATTTTAAAGGGCCATGTTTATAATTGATGACTTCCTTGGTCACAGCTCAAATATTTTCCTCTTTAGCCAGTGAACTCCAGCAAAGGGAAATCCTGCCAGATTATGGACCAATAAGACCTGAAGACCTCAACTTGAACGGGGGGACTCTTGCGTTTCAAGGGAGACAGGAGCATTTCCCCATGTACACCAGACAGATAATACATACAGAATCCAGGAACCTCATTTCCTAAGAGTGAAACCCATATTCCTAGGATTCAAACCCAAGTCTTTTTTTTTGTTTCCACATCTCTACCAGTGTTTTGGAACTTCTCAAACTTCTACCCAGAAAAATAACTTTTTCACATATCTCCCACATGCCAACAACAAGGTAGGTGCTTAATTAATGCTTCTTGAGGAAATGAATAAATTAATGGATAATATATTTCTTTAGTTAACACTCACTTTGCCATTAGCTTCCCTGTAAATTTCCTATCAGGCCATTCGTCTATTCTCCAATTCTTAATACAGCTCTCAAATACTAATCCATGCTGTGCAACAATTACTTTCATGTACAGTTCTGACAGACTTAGACTTAATTTTATTCTATTTCCCCCCTACTTTGCTCCTCAGTTGAATTATTTGGCTTAACCTGGTTTGCACCCACTGTCCAAGTCAATGCTGACAGGATTGCAGACCTGGTGAAACTCCAAATCTGCAGCTCCAGAAATAGATTATGAAACAAAGAAGAGTATAAGACAGTTATAATTATGATGCTATTAATAGCCATTAATGAATGGAATTATTAATACACATCACTGTTGGTCAACCATCATGGACCATCATTCATGCACTTTAGAGTTATGGAAACTGCCAGTATAACATATCCATCATTTAAGGTCCCTGAGTTTGTCATGAACTCATTGTCTGAATTCCTAGCAAACTTTAATGTCCACCTCCTCCTATTACATATGCTGTATCAACTCTTTTATTTGGAGTGATTGATAAAAGTAGTGAGTGCAGTGTTTGAACTATTCAAAATTCCATATTTTCTCATATTAAAATGTTCTCTAAGTCTAATATTTTCAAAATTCTAATTTTCACAGAAACATGTCCGTCCCTTTAAAATAAAGGGAAACATTATTTTTGCTTGTGGCCCTGTTTTATTATGAATCAGGAACATTTTCTCATAAGAGAATGGGAATGAGGAATAGTTACAACTGAAGGGTGCTATAATAGTCCAGCTATGACTGCCTCATAAACTCTTGGGTTGTTGAAGCTGAAAAAAAAGGAGGGGGGTGAGGGAAGAAGAGAAAATTTCACCTGACTTAATTTTTCTATGAGTGTGTATTTCTATCTGTTATTTGATGAATTGAATGGCATTGAGTGCAATCTTTGCACACTAAGTATTGGGTAAATGCAGTTGTCAAGTGGTGTTATAGAACTGAGCTGTTCCCTCCCACAGTGGGAAATGCAACTTCTTTTCCTTGGTAAGCTTCTCTTGAAGAAAGGCAATGATTTTCACAGAAAGCAAAGAAAACGTTCACTGACATCAATAATTAACTTCTATGTCTCTCTCATTCCCTGAAAAGGGTGCTTTCAAGGGAAAATTGTGAAAAGATAACAAAGAAATCTAGTCAGTGGTGACATCATAGGACTCTAGGACTTCCCTGGAGAAGATGCCTCTTGAGATTGAAAAGACATTACGTAGTAATTAAGCAGACTCTCAGGATCTAATTTATGAGACATGGGAAGCTAGGAAAAGTTCACCCTGCCCACCCTGCTGCCAATACAGTGAAAACAAAGATATGCAATCAAGCCATAATAAATGTAAATGCATACTCAATTTTCCTTAAATTTATCCGTTCATTTATCATTCTTTCATTCATTCAACAAACTTATTCAATTATACATATGCACTTTTCTAGGTGCTGGAGGTATAACACAGAGTAACACAAAGCCCCTGCCCTGATGGCATTTATATTTTAAGGGATGAGAAAAAAAATGTCTATACACATATATGTAAGGTAACTATATAACATACAAAATAAGTATCATATATTGCATTAATATCCTATCTAATAAAAGAGAAACATGGTAATTAGCGTACATCCGCTACCCTTCCCATTGGCTAATCAGGGCAATATGCAATTTAACAGCCAGCCAAGATGGAGGCCAGCAGCCAGGCAGCTGGAAGCTAACATGAGGCTTGCTTGCTTCAGTGATGGAGGAAACCAATGTTCCCCGCCTGCCTTGCCAGCCTCTGAGCTTGCAGTTTGAAACATTGTTACAAATAGAGAAGCTAAACAAAACCCCAGAAACCTGCTTTCAGCCAGCTGGGATCTCAGAGCTGGAGTTGAAACGGTATTTCAATTATAGAACCAAACAAACCAGATACCTGCTTTCAGCAGCGGAGGCCTAAGAGCTGGAGCCAAGCCTCAGAGCTAAAGCTGGCCCAGAATAAAAAAAGAAAAAGAAAAAAAGGAGCGGTTGGGAGCTTCAGTCACCCGCCAGCCTGAAACAGCCCTCAGCCCCTCACCCAGACTAGCCAGGCACCCCAGTGGGGACCCCCACCCTGATCCAGGACACCCTTCAGGGCAAACCAGCCAGCCCCCACCCATGCACCAGGCCTCTATCCTATATAGTAAAAGAGTAATATGCCTCCCAGCACCGGGATCAGCGGAGCCGCGAGGCCTCCGGGAACCGGGATCAGCGTGAGAGGGGGCAATGCCCAAACCCCCTGATCGCCCTGCAGCTCTGTGTGTGACAGGGGGTGGGGCCACATCCTCCCTATCCGCCCTGCTCTGTTCATGACAGGGGAAGGCACCCCAACCCCCTGATCGGCCCTGCTCTCTGTGTGACAGGGTGTGGCACCCCCCCCCCCATGGGCCCTGCTCTGTGTGTGACGGGGTAGAGCCATAACCTCCCCATCGGCCCTGCCCTGAGTGTGAGAGTGGCAGCGCCCCAACCCCCTGATCAGCCCTGCTCTGTGGGTGATAGAGGGTGGCACCCCAACCCCCTGATCTGCCCTGCTCTGTGTGTGACAGGGGGCGGTACCCCAACTACCCTATCGGCCCTGCTCTGTGCGTGATGGGGGGAGCTCCCCAATCCCCTGATGGGCCCTGCTCTGTGCGTGACAGGGTATGGAGCCCCAATCCCCCTGATGGGCCCTGTTCTGTGCGTGACAGGGGGCGGCGCCCCAACTCCCCAATTGGCCCTGCTATGAGCCCGACCAGGGGCTGCACCTAGGGATTGGACCTGCCCTCTGCCACCCGGGAGCAGGCCTAAGCCAGCAGGTCGTTATCTCCTGAGGGGTCCCAGACTGCGAGAGGGCACAGGCCGGGCTGAGGGACCCCCTTCCTCCCCCCTGAGTGCACAAATTTTTGTACACCGGGCCTCTAGTATTATATAATAGTGTATATTATTATATTATATGCAAAAGAATGTTATCCATGTAAGATACACTCATGATAATTGCCATGGAAAAATATACAATAGGGTAAAGAGGATGGGGGCAGAAACAGGAGTGGTTATTCTTTCATGTTGGATAGTGTTAGGGGAAGCCACTGTGATAAGGTTACATGTGAGCAGAAACCTGAAGGAAGAGAGGAAGGAGTCATGCTGACTTCTGGGAGAGGTTGCAGAAGCAGAGTCTCTGAGGTAGAAACAGACGCAGTGTGAATGAGGAGCAGTGGTGAAGAGGCCCTGAAGCTGCAGCAGAGTGAGCACAGGAAAGAAAGTACCAGGAGGTGAAGGCATGGAGGGAATGGGGCCAGACCAGCCAGCACACCATGGGCCATTGTGAGAATCCAGCTTTTACCCTGAATGAGCTGAGAAGCATTGGAGGGATATGAGCTGAGGAATGACATGACCCGATCTACTAAAAACCAAACACTGACTTCTGAGTAGAAAATAAAAAGGGCAGCAAAAACAGAAGCTAGAATTCCATTTAGGAATGTTTTGCAATAATTCAAGCAAGAGGTGATATGAAATGCTGCTAATAGGTCAAGTAAGATGAGGACACAAAACTGGCCACTGTGTTTAGCTGTGGGAAAGCCTGAAGATGTGATTAAGAGCAGTTTCAGAAGGAAGGTGAGGATGGAAGCCTGACTGTAGTGAATACCAGAGAACACTTTTTCAAGTGACAGATAAATGGGGCAGTAATAAGAGGGGAATACAGTGCCAAAGGGTGTGCCTTTAAGATGGGAACAATAGGGGGATGTTTGTATGCTGAGGGGAGTGATCCAGTAGAGAGTGGAACATTGTTTTAATTGAAACAAAAGAAGGCAGAAGCTAGAGACCTGCAAGGGAATGGACATTCTGCACCACTGGGGAATACAGATGGTTCACAGTTACAGGAGAGAAGGCAGATGGTTAACAGTTATGTGTGGGTGAGGTGGTAGAAATTTGAAGAAACTCTTTTCTGACAGTCTACTTTCTCAATGGAATAGGAAGTAAGGTCACACAGACAGAATCAGCAGAGGTGAAGATGGAGAAGTAGAATTGGGAGATTTCCAGAGAGAAGAGAGGTTGTGTATAGTCTCCTAGGAAAGCAAGAGGGTAAAGGAACAACAGAATCCTAGTAGAGCACTATGTAGAGGCTATTTTACTTGATAAATTTGAAGTGAAACCAACCAGACTGGTTCTGTGTCTTTCTTCAACCATGTTTAGCTAACAGGTTCAAGTATAAAATAGGTAGAATGTTGGATTCAAACAAAGTTAGGAAGTTTCTCAGAGAAGCAGGACAAAACGTTAGAAGTCATGGGAGTTGAGAATGCACAGCTGAGCGTTACATGTGACTGATTACAAGTCTAAGTCATGGGGTCTGAGCTGTATAAGGATGAGAGGACAACCCCACTCGGGTGAGGTAGAAGGATTGTAGGATCAATTGATTGTAGGTCTTAGTGGGATCAAAAAATTGTTGGAATTGGGGTACAAGAGGGAATAGACTGTGAAGAGAAACGAATGGATTGCTTCAAGGCAAATCTGACCTCATTTGCTAATGGAAAGAAGGTATATTTACCCTGACCAGTGGTTGGATATCCTCCCATGCACTGAAGGGCTGTCAGTTTGATTCCCTGGTCCAGGCACATGCCCAGGTTGTGTGTCTCGATCTCCAGTAGGGGGCATGCAGGAGGCAGCTGATCCATGTTCCACTCTTAAATGGATATTTCTCTCTCTTCTCTCCCTCTCCCTTCCTTCCTCTCTCTGTAAAAGAAAGGAAAGAAGGAAGGAAGGAAGGAAGGAAGGAAGGAAGGAAGGAAGGAAGGAAGGAAGAAAGAAAGGAAGAAAGAAAAGAATACTTGTTTGCTGTAACAGGTTATTAGAATTTATGAGCTTAAAACAATACACTATATTATTTTATATTTCCTAGAGGTCAGCATTCCAAAATGGGTCTCACTGGACTAAAATCAAGATGTTAACAAGACTGTGTTCTTTTATTGAGGCTCTGGGGAGGAATCCATTCCTTGGTCTTTTCCAACCCTAAGAGGACACCCACATTTGCTGGCTTATTGTCCTACATCTGCAAAGCCAGCAGTAGTGGGTTGAGTTCTCACACAGCACCATTCTCACTTCCTCTTCTGCTTCTCTCTTCCACATTTAAGGACACTTGTGGTTAAATTGGACCAACCTAAATAATCCAAGATAATCTATCTAAGGTCAGTTGATTAGCAATCTTAATTTTCCCTTTGCCATGTAAAGCAACATATTAACATATTCTAGAGATTATACTGAAGACATCTACCTACACAGAAGGAGTACAGTTATTGGTGTAGGTATCATCATGGGAGTAGGTGGCTAAAGTAAGGTAGAGGACAAGCTCATAGGAGAGAGAATGGTCAGGGAATAAGAGGCTATAATATTGGAAAGAGTGTCTGTAAGAATATTAAAATCACAGAGAATTAAGTAGCAACAATGTTGGAGAAAATGACAGTTAATCAGGAAATAAAAATCATCAAGAAATGAACATAAATAACCAGGGGATTGTTATGCCCAGATTTCAAGATCCCCAAAAAACCACGTCAGGGAGCCAGTCCGATGCAAAAGCAGAGGGTCTCTTATACAAGCTCGCTTGGTCCCCCCCTTGCCTCCATTACTGGGTGCAAGAGAGAGCCCCGAATCCCAAGAGAACAAAGAATTTATAGGGCTTGGGGTCGGGGGTTCGGGCAGGGTGCAGCTAGGGTCTGGTTACACAAAGACAGGGGCGGTGGCCAGCATACTTTTGGCCTTGGGCTAGTTTCCCCCGCTTTCCCATTGGCCGAGATAAGGGCAGGCTGAGTAACTGATACACCCTGAGGCTTTTTCTTGGAAAGAGGGGTTAAGGACACAGCCATCAGTTCTGCTCTGTCCTTTCAGGGATAAAGCAATTTTCATGGACGAACTGTTGAGTGAGATACAGCTGAAACTGGAGTCAAAGGAAGGCATTTTCCAAGCTCTGCTTCTTGAGAGTATTCATAAAAGGTAATCATATGACAGAGAGTTCCAGAAATGCAGAATTCCCTTACTGCATATGTCAAGGTGAGCTATTATAACCATTGGTATTGTTTTAAAATGTTCGAAACATTTTAATTTTTTATTTCCTTTAATCCTCAACTGAAGATTTTTTTAAAAAAAATTGTTTTCAAGAGAGAAAGAGGGAGAGAGAAACATCAGTGTGAGAGAGAAACATTGATCGGTTGTCTCCCATATGCACCCTAACCTGGGATTGAACCTGAAACCTCAGTATGTGCCCTGACAGAATCAAATTCGCAACCTTTTTGATGTAGGGGTGGATGCTCCAACCAACTGAGCCACCTGGCCAGTGCCTGTTCAAAACTTTTGAAGTTCTATTGTTTTCATAAATGCTCAACTGTGAGATGGAAATAAGAAAGCAATATTGCCCCTATATCATACTTTGGAAAATAAGGCATTAATTGATAGGAAATAAGTGGAAACACTAGATTAATCCTCTGCCCATTCAATTACTTAGCTGAGTAGAAAATCTAAGAGAGTATATCAGTTTCTTTCCTCCAAGAGATTACTACCTTGGGTCAAAAATCTCGTTGAGAATCTGATGAAAGATAAAGATTTTTGTCTTTAAAAAGGCACATAGGCACATACACACAAATTTTTACTATAATTTTATGACATCACAGTTTCCCTAAAGTCCTAAGGGATCCATACAACCCAGGATAAAAACAACAACAGCAAAAAACAGAACTCTTGTCTTCATGTTGAGCTAAAACTATACACAGTATCAACAGACTAACCTTGTAAGTCACAAGGGAAGGTGTAAATAGGTGCCAAATGAGTGATACAGAAAATTGTAGTTATGAGTCATGAACAGTAATATATCAATGAACTTGGAAATAATTATGGAAATGCTGCATAGAATCTTGACGAATTGAGATGATTGCATGGAAAGAGGAGGGATAAAATTGCAAATAAGAATAAGGAGAGGAAAAGAATTAGAAATTAGCTTGGGATATTTGGGGAAAAGTAGATAGACCAACTGACCATCTGTGAAATGTGGGCAAAATGACTTCTAAGATATATAAATCTTTATTGTTGAAAGTATTAAATATGTCCTTCTTTTACCCCCTTAACCTCTCCCACCTACCACCACCCCCAGGCCTTCACCATACTATTGTCTGTGTCTATGGGTTATGCATATGAATTCAATAGTTGATCTCCCCTGCCCCCCTGCCTTTCCTCTGAGGTTGGACAGTCTGCTCCCTGTTTCTATGTCTCTGGGTCTATTTTTGTTCATCAGTTTATGTTGTTCATTAGATTCCACATATGAGTGAGATCATGTGATACTTATCCTTCTCTGACTGGTTTATTTCGCTTAGCATAATGCTCTCTAGGACAATCCATGCTGTTGCAAATGGTAAGGGTTATTTCTTTTTTTACAGCTGCATAGTATTCCATCATATAGATGTACTACATTTTAGAATGCACTCATCTGCTTATGGGTACTTAGGCTGTTTCCAAATCTTAGCTATTATAAATTGCTCTGCTATTAACATAGAGGTGCATATATTCTTTCTGATGACTATTTCTGAATCCTTGGGATGTAGTCATAGAAGTAGAATCACTGGGTCAAATGGGGGTTTCATTTTTAATTTTTGGGAAAACTCCAAACTGTTTTTCACAGAGGGTGCACCAGTCTGCATTCCCATCAGCAGTGTCCGAGGGTTCTCTTTTCTCCACATCCTCGCCAACACTTGTCCTTGGTTGATTTGCTGATGGTAGCCATTCTGACAGATGTGAGATGGTACCTCATTGACATTTTGATTTGCATCCGTCAGATGATTAGTGACTTTGAGCATGTTTCATATGCCTTTGGGCCTTCTGTATGTCCACTTTGGAGAAGTGTTTATTTAGGTCCTTTGCCCATGTTTTAATTGGATTGTTTATCTTCCTTTTGTTAAGTTGTATGAGTTCCTTATAAATTTTGGAGGTTAAATCCTTATTGGATGTCACATTGGCAAATATGTTCTCCCATGCAGTAGGCTCTCTTATTGTTCTGTTGATGGTTTCTTTTGTTGTGCAGAAGCTTTTTATTTTGATGTAGACCCATTTGTTTATTTTCTCCTTAGTTTCCATTGTCCTAGGAGATGTATCTGTGAACATATTGCTACAAGAGATGTCTGAGATTTTGCTGTCTATGGTTTCTTCTAGAATTTTTATGGTTTCACATCTTACATTAAAGTCTTTTATCCATTTGAATTTATTTTTGTGTATGGTTTAAGTTGGTGGTCTAATTTCATTTCTTTGCATGTATCTGTCCAATTTTCCCAACACCATTTATTGAAGACTGTCTTGATTCCATTGTATGCTCTTGCCTCCTCTGCCAAATATGAATTGAGCATAATGGCTTGGGTCAATTTCTGGGTTCTCTGTTCTGTTCCATTGGTCTATATGCCTGTTCTTGTGCCAGTACCAGGCTCTTATGAGTACAGTAGCTTTGTAATATAACTTGGTGTCTGGTATTATGGTCCCTCCAACTTTGTTCTCCTTTCTCAAGATTGCTATGGCTATTCGGGGTCTTTTTTGAATCCATATAAATTTTTGGAATATTTGTTCTAAGTTTGTGACATATACTGTTGGTATTTTATTTTTTTTCTTCACTGATTAAGGTATTACATATGTGTCCTTATCCCCCCATTGCCCCCCCAGTCCCCCACTCATGCCTTCACCCCCCTGTTGTCTATGTCCATTGGTTAGGCTAATATGCATACATACAAGTTCTTTGGTTGATATCTCCCCCTTAACCCTCCCCTCCTCTAACTTCCCTCTGAGGTTTGACATTCTGATGGATGATTCTCTATCTCTGGATCTGTTTTTGATCATTAGTTTATGTTGTTCATTATATTTCACAAATGAGTGAGATCATGTGATATTTATCTTTCTCTGACTAGCTTATTTTGCTTAGCATAATGCTCTCTAGTTCCATCCATGCTGTTGCAAATGGTAAGAATTCTGTCTTTTTTACTGCAGCATAGTATTCCACTGTGTAGATGTGCCACAGTTTTTTAATCCACTCATCTGCTGATAGGCACTTAGGCTGTTTCCAAAGCTTAGCTATTGTAAATTGTGCTGCTATGAACATAGGTGTGCATATATCCTTTCTGATTGGTGTTTCTAGTTTCTTGGGATATATTGGGTGGTATTACTGGGTTAAATGGGAGTTCCATTTTAATTTTTTGAGGAAACTCCTACTATGATTGTATTCTTGTCAATCTCTCCCTTGATATCTTCCAGACATTCTTCTATGTACTTGAATGCTCCTGAATTGGGTGCATATATTTTTACCAGAGTGATATCCTCTTGATGTATCATTGCCTTTAGTATTATGAAGTTGCCTTCATTATCTCTTGTTATAACCTTCATAACATTTTTAATTAAAAAATAATTAAAACTCTTGGTGAAAGGAACCACCACAAAACATTATTAATATGGTAGATAGATTTGTTTCAGGATGAACAGTGTATAAAATTATTACTAAAAGTGATTCAGTATTTCTAAATGTATTGTATGTGAAATACTTTTAATGGGTGTCTCTACATAAGATCATATAAAAGCTACTTAATTATTACATTCTTTCCTGTGACTTTATGTAGCTTTTAAGTGTTCCTAAATCCTTAAATACTGATTTATGAAGATAAAACAAAGGACCTTCTTTATATCTTTATAACTGGGGTAAATAATGCTTCCATTATTTCAAGAGTGAGTTTGAGATCTCAAACTCATCTTCTGATCTATTTTCCCAAACTTTCTTTTGTTTCCTACAAAATATGAGCTGCTATGTAGAAAGGAATAAGTATAAATGTTAATACATTGTGGTTACTTTGATAGCATTTACTGAATGCTATCAAATGAACAAAGAAAGTGTCAAATGTTCAGTGGTTCTAAGAGGGAAGTTCATAGCAATACAGGCCTATCCTGAGAAAGAAGAATAATCTCAAATAATCTAAACTTACACCAAAAGGAACTAGAAAAAGAAGAACAAACAAATCCCCAAGTTAGTAGAAGAAACAAAATATTAAATATCTGAGTAGAAATAAATGAAGTAGAGACTAAAAAAAGCAATAGAAAAAAATCAATGAAACGAAGCTGTTTCTTTGAAAAAAATAAACAAAATTAATCAACCCTTAGCCAGATTCATCAAGAAACAAAAAGATGGCCCAAATTAAATCAGAAATGAAAGAGGAGAAGTTACAACTGGCACCACAAAACATAAAGGCTCATAAGTAAACGCTATGAACAACTATACCCCAACAAATTATAAAAACCTAGAAGAAATCGATATATTTCTAAAAACATACAATCTTCCAAGACTGAATCAGGAAGAAACAAAAAATCTGAACAGGTCAATTACTAGTAATACAATTGAATCAGTAATAAAAAATCTCCCAAGAAATAAAAGTCCAGGACCAGATGACTTCATAGGTGAATTCTACCAAACATTTAAAGAATTAATGCCTGTCTTTTTCAAACTATTAAAAAAAAACTGAAGAGTAAAGAATAGTTCAGAATTCATTCTATGAGGTCAACATTACCATGACACCAAAACTAGACAAAGCCATTACAATAAATAAATAAATAAATAAATAAATAAATAAATAAATAAAGATTACAGAACAATATCCCTGGTGAACATAGATGCAAAAATTCTCAAAAAATATTAGCAAACCAAATTCAACAATACATTAAAAGGATCATACACGATTATCAAGTTGAATTTATTCCAAGGATGCAAGGATGTTTCAAGATTCATATTTGATCAATGTAATACACTACATTAACAAAATAAAGGATTAAAAAGATATATAATTCTAATAGATATAGAAAAGACATTTGATAAAATACAACATCCATTTAAGATAAAAAACAACAACTCTTAACAAAGACTAAAAAGCAATATAAAAAAGAGCAATGAAATGAAGAATAGAAAGAACACATCTCCACATAGTAAAGATCATATATGACAAACCCACAGCTAACATCATATTCAATTATGAAAGGCTAAAAGCTGTTTCCCTAAGATTAGGAACAAGACACTTTACTCAACATAATATTGGATGTTTTAGCCACAGCATAAAGACAATTAAAAGAAATAAAAGGTATCCTAATTATAAAGGAAGAAGTAAAACTGTCACTGTTTGCAGATGACATGATACTACTATATATAGAAGACCCTAAAGACTCCACAAAAAACTGATTATAACAAAAAATTTAATTTAGTGAAGTTTCAGTATACAAAATTAATATACAAAAATTAGTGGAATTTCTAATTCCACTAATTAGAAATTAGTGGAACTATTAGATATAGAAATTAAGAAAACAATCCCATTTACAATTGTCAAAAAATAAAATGCCTAAAAATAAATTTAACCAAGTAGGCAAAAGACTTGTACTCTAAAAACTATAAGACAATGATGGAAGAAATTGAAGACAACACACAATAAATGGAAGGAAATAACACTTATGGATTGGAAAAATTAACATCATTAAAATGTCCATGCTACTCAAAGCATACTAGTATACATATTTAATGCAATCTATCAAAATACCAATGGCATTTTTCACAGAACTAGAAAAGATAATCATAAAATTTATATGGAACCACAGGAAAAAAAAAACCACACACACACACACACACACACAAAAAAAAAAACAAACAAAAAAAAAACCTGCCGAAACCAGTTTGGCTCAGTGGATAGAGAGTCAGCCTGCGGACTGAAATGTCCCAGGTTCGATTCCGGTCAAGGGCATGTACCGGGGTTGTGGGCACATCCCCAGTAGGAGATGTGCAGGAGGCAGCTGATCGATCTTTCTCTCTCATCGATGTTTCTAACTCTCTATCTCTCTCCCTTCCTCTCTGTAAAAAATCAATAAAATATATTAAAAAAACAAACAAAACCAAAACCCTGAAGAGCCAAAGCAATATTTAAAAAAAGAACAAAGTTTTCTAATTTCAAACTATAAATACAAAGCGCTAGTGATGAAAAAATATGGTACTAGTACAAAAACAGACACATAGATCAGCGGAAAAGAATAGAAAGCCCCCAAATTAACACATGCTTCTATAGTCAATTAATTTAGAGCAAAGGAGGCAAAAATAAAGTGTCCTTAATTAATCTTGTTGAGAAAACTGGAACTACAAATAAATTAAACTTGACCTCTTTCTAATAACATATGCAAAATGGATCAAAGATATAAATGTAAGATATGAAACCATAAAACTCCAAGAAGAAAACATAGTAAAGTCTTTGACATCAGTCTTAGTAATATTTTTTGGATATGTCACCATAGGCAAGGTCAACAAAAGCAAAAATAAACCAATGGGACTATATCAAACTAAAAAGCTTTTGCACAGTGAAGAAAACCATCAATAAAACAAAAAGACAATCTACTGAAATGCATTTGCAAATGATATAATCAATAAGGAGTTAATATTCAAAATATATAAAGAACTCATACAACTCAACATAAAAAAATCTGATTGAAAATGGGAGAGGACCTGAATTGTCATTTCTCCAAAGAAAATATACACATGGCTAACAGACATTTAAAAAGATGCTCAACATCATTAATTATCAGGAAATGCTAATAAATCAAAACCACATGTGATATCAGCTCACACCTATCAGAATGGTAATTACCAAAAATAGAACAAAGAACAAGTCTTGGCAAGGATACTAAAAAAGGGAAACTTTGTGCACTGTTGATGGATTGTAGACTGGTGCATCCACTATTGAAAACAATATGAAGTCTTCTCAAAAACTTAAAAGTATAACTACCATATGACCAAGGATTACCACTATTGAGTATTTATTTGAAGAAAATAAAAACACTAGTTCAAAAAGTTATATGTACCCCTTTGTTCATTGCAGCATCCTATCTAATAAAAGAGAAATATGGTAATTGGCGTACAACCACTACCCTTCCCATTGGCTAATCAGCGAGATATGCAAATTAACTGCCAGCCAAGATGGCGACCGGCAGCCAGGCAGCTTGAAACTAACATGAGGCTTGCTTGCTTCAGTGACGGAGGAAACCAACGTTCCCCGCCTGCCTTGCCGGCCTCTGAGCCTGCAGTTTCAAACATTGTAACAAATATAGACACTAAACAAAACCCCAGAAACAAGCTTTCAGCTGGCTGGGATCTCAGAGCTGGAGTTGATACAGAGTTGCGATTATAGAACTGAAACAAACCAGATACCTGCTTTCAGGAGTGGAGGCCTAAGAGCTGGAGCCTCAGAGCTAAAGCTGGCCCAGAATAAAAAAAAAAGAAAAATAGAAGCAGTTGGGAGCTTCAGTCCCAGCCTGAAAACATCCCTCAGCCCCTCACCCATTCTGGCCAGGCACCCCAGTGGAGACCCCCACACTGAAGGGTGTGTGACCAGCTGCAAACAGCCATCATCCCCTCATCCAGGCTGGCCAGGCACCCCAGTGGGGACCCCCACCCTGATCCAAGACACCATTCAGGGCAAACCAGCCAGCCCCCACCATGCACCAGGCCTCTATTCTATATAGTAAAAGGGTAATATGCCTCCCGGCACCGGGATCAGTGTGACAGGGGGCAGCGCCCAAACCCCCTGATCGCCCTGCGGCTCTGTGTGTGACAGGGGGCGAGGCCACAACCTCCCTATCCCCTATCGGCCCTGCTCTGTTCGTGACAGGGGAAGGCGCCCCAACCCCCTGATCAGCCCTGCTCTGTGCCTGATAGGGGGAAGCTCCCCAACCCCCTGATCACCCTGCGGCTGTGTGTGTGACAGGGTGTGGCGCCCCAACCCCCTCACCCCACGGGCCCTGCTCTGTGTGTGATGGGGTAGAGCCATAACCTCCCCATCGGCCCTACCCTGAGTGTGACAGTGGCGGCACCCCAACCCCCTGATCAGCCCTGCTCTGTGGGTGATAGAGGGTGGCGCCCCAACCCCCTGATCCTCCCTGCTCTGTGTGTGACAGGGGTTGGTGCGCCAACTCCCCTATCGGCCCTACTCTGTGAGTGACAGGGGGGAGCTCCTCAACCCCCTGATCGGCCCTACTCTGTGAGTGACAGGGGAGAGCTCCCCAACCCCCTGATGGGCCCTGCTCTGTGCGTGACAGGGGGTAGCTCCCCAACCCCCTGATCGGCCCTGGTCTGAGCGTGACTGAGGCTGGCATCGCAACCTCCCAATCCGCCCTGCTCTGCGCATGACATGGGGCGGCGCCCCAACTCCCCAATCAGCCCTGCTCTGAGCCCGACCAGGGGCTGCACCTAGGGATTGAACCTGCCCTCTGCCACCCGGGAGCAGGCCTAAGCCAGCAGGTCGTTATCTCCCTAGGGGTCCCAGACTGCGAGAGGGCACAGGCCGGGCTGAGGGACCCCCCTCAAATTTTTGTGCACCGGGCCTCTAGTTACTTATAATAGCCAAGATATAACAACCAACCTTGGTGTCCAACCATGAATGAATGGACAATGATGGGATATCCTCCTAGCTAATAAAGAGGGAATATGTTAATTGACCCTCATGCGTCACAAAGATGGTGGCACCCACAGCCAATAAGGAGGGAATATACTAATTGACAGCCCCACCCTCAAAGATGGTGCCGCCCACAGCCAATAAGGAGGGAATATGCTAATTGCCTGTCATGCCCTCAAAGGTGGTGGCACCCACAGCCACAAGATGGCAGAGCCCAGTCTCCTCGCCCACTGGGTTGTCAGGAGCACAGCAAGGCTGGGCTCTATATGCCTGCCTCCAGAGTCCCCCAGTCCCCTCAGCCCCCCAGCCACCCAGGGCCAGCCCGAGGCAGAGGCAAGCCTCGGATATTGGCTGCCCAGCTGCCCAGGACCACTCAAGGTTCAGGTAACCAGGGCCGGCCAAGTCTTGTGCTGTCAGCAGTGAAAGCAGCAGAGGTATGATGGAGCATCGCCTTCCCCTGATCACCGGGTCACCTACCACCCCTGAGGGCTCCCGGACTGTGAGAGGTGGCAGGCCTGGCTGAGGGACCCCTCTCCAGTGCATGATTTTCCATGCACCGGGCCTCTAGTCCTATCTAATAAAAGAGAAACATGGTAATTGGCTTACGACCGCTACCCTTCCCATTGGCTAAACAGGGAATATGCATTAGCTGACAGCCAAGATTGTGGCCGGCAGCCAGGCAGCTTGAAACTAACATGAGGCTTGCTTGCTTCAGTGATGGAGGACTCCAACATTCCCCGCCTGCTGCTGCAGGCCTCTGAGCTGCAACTCTAAGCAACTATGTTACAAATATAGAAGCTAAACAAAACCCCAGAAACCTGCTTTAGTCCGCTGGGCTTCAGCCAGCAGGATCGCAACATTGTAAGCAAAGGCCAGAAACCTACTTTCAGCAGCAGAGGCCTAAGAGCTGGAGACAAGCCTCAAAGCTAAAGCTGGCCCAGAATTAAAAAAAGAAAAAAAAAAGAAAAAAAGGAGCAGTTGGGAGCTTCAGTCACCCCCAGCCCTCAGCCCCTCACCCAGACTGGCCAGGCACCCCAGTGGGGACCCCCACCCTGAAGGATGTGTGACCAGCTGCAAACAGCCGTCATCCCCTCACCCAGGCTGGCAAGGCACCTCAGTGGGGACCCCCACCCTGAAGGATGTGTGACCAGCTGTAAACAGCCATCATCCCCTCACCCAGGCTGGCCAGGCACCCCAGTGGGGACCCCCACCCTGATCCAGGACACCCTTCAGGGCAAACCAGCCGGCACCCAACCATGCACCAGGCCTCTACCCTATATAGTAAAAGGGTAATATGCCTCCCAGCACAGGGATGAGCGGAGCCGCAAGGCCTCCTGGCACCGGGATCAGAGTGACAGGGGGCAGCACCCAAACCCCCTGATCGCCCTGCGGCTCTGTGTGTGACAGGGGGCGAGGCCACAACCTCCCAATCCAACCTGCTCTGTTCGTGACAGGGGAAGGCACCCCAACCCCCTAATCAGCCCTGCTCTGTGCCTGATAGGGGGGAGCTCCCCAATCCCCTGATCGCCCTGCGGCCCTGTGTGTGACAGGGTGCGCCGCCCCAAACCCTGATCAGCCCTGCTCTGTGTGTGACAGGGTGGGGCGCCCCAACCCCCCCGCCCCATGGGCACTGCTCTGTGTGTGACGGGGTAGAGCCGTAACCTCCCCATCGGCCATGCCCTGAGTGTGAGAGTGGCGGCGCCCCAACCCCCTGATGGGCCCTGCTCTGTGCGTGACAGGGTACAGAGCCCCAACCCCCCTGATGGGCCCTGCTCTGTGAGTGACAGGGGGCAGTGCCCCAAACCCCTGATTGGCCCTGCTCTGTGCGTGACAGGGGGTGGCGCCGCAACCTCCCCATTGACCCTGCCTTGAGTGTGACAGGGGACGGTGCCCCAACCCCCCAATCGGCCCTTCCCTGAGCATGACTGAGGGTGGCATCACAACCTCCCGATTGCCCTGCTCTGTGTGTGACAGGGTACAGAGCCCCAACCCCCCTGATGGGCCCTGCTCTGAGCCCGACCAGGGGCTGCACCTAGGGATTGAACCTGCCCTCTGCCACCCGGGAGCAGGCCTAAGCCAGCAGGTCGTTATCTCCTGAGGGGTCCCAGACTGCGAGAGGGCACAGGCCGGGCTGAGGGACCCCCCTCCCCCCCGAGTGCACAAATTTTTGTTCACCCGGCCTCTAGTATATAATAAAGAGCTAATATGCTAATTAGACCGAACAGCAGAATGACCGTCTGGACAACCTTCTGGACAAAACTGGGGCTGTGAGGGCTGAGGCAGCAGCCGGGGTGGCTGCCAGGGCCAAGGCAGCCATGGCTGCGAGGGCCTACACTTGCACAAATTTCATGCATTGAGCCTCTATATATATATAATGGAATATTACTCAATCATAAAAAATAATGAAATCTTGCCATTTGTAACAATATGGATGGACCTAGAGGATATTATGCTAAGTGAAATAAGTAAATCATAGAAAGACAGATACTATAGGATTTCATTTCTACATGGAATCTAAAATATATATATATAAAATAAATGAACAAACAGAAACAGATTCATAGATACAAAAAAAAAAGGGAGAGAATGGATGAAAAAGATGAAGAGGAATTAAAGGTACAAACTTCCAGTTATAAAATAAATAAGTCACAGGGATATAATGTAAAGCATTGAGAAAATAGCCAATAATATTGTAATAACTTTGTATGGTGACAGATGGTTACTAGACTTATTGTAGTGATCACATTGTAAGGCACATAAATGTTGAATCACTATGCTGTACACCTGAACCTAATATAATATTGTATGTCAGCTATATTTTAATAAAAAATGTTTGAAGTACACTAAATATCAAATGGAAAACAGATGAATGACAATAAATTATTTGATCTATAGCCTTGAGTCGCCACATTGGAATCTAAATCTGAGACATTACAGGGAAAATTCTGTGCATGACTCATCAAAGGGCTGAATTACACCAAAATGAAATTCAGGTTAGGAATGTGTATAAAGACTGAAGAAATCCCCTGAAGCATATTTTTCTGAACTAAATTTGCCTTGGCAATAAAGTTGTAAAGAATAATTATCAGTATCATAGAATGTTAGGACTGGAAGGGATCAAAATGTCCTAAGTCTGACTCCATAATTGACACTTGAATTTTCTCTCCAACATGACAGCCTCTTCTCTGAGTAAACATATCAGAAGATGGGCAAAGTCAGTGGCATGCTGGTAAATGCTTAACAACTAGATCTCCAAAAGGAGGGGAACCTGTGACTTGTAGCATTTGCCAATCTCCATGGTATAAATACTCCCACCATGACCTGTTCAAGCTACTAACATGACACCACCATTACATAGCATTACTATCATATAGATACCATGGAAGTAAATAACCTAGGAGCATAGATAATAGTAAAATACAGTAAAATATTAGGAAGTGATAAATTTTGAATATTTTTACCTTTTAAAAAAAGAAAATCTGCTTAATTATAATGTTACTAGTGGCCTGGTGCATAAAATTCATGCATGGTGGGGGAGTGTCCCTCAGCTTGGCCTGCACCCTCTCCAATCTGGGACCCCACAGGGGTCGGGCCTAAACCGGCAGCGGGACATCCCTCTTGCAATCTGGGACTACTGGCTCATAACTGCTCACCTGCCTGCCTGCCTGATCACCCCTAACCACTCTGCCTGCTGACCTGTTGGCCTGATCACCTCCAACTGCCCCCCTGCTGGCCTGGTCACTCCCAATTGCCCCCCCACCCCACTGGCCTGATTGCCCCCAACTGTCCCCCCTGCCAGCCTGCTCCCCCCAACTGCCCACGGTTACCCTTGCAGGTAGCAGGTGCTGATTAGGGGAGGATGGCATGACTGTTTCCTGGGACTGTAGGTATCGAAGCTTTACAGAGGGTTTGGCAAACCTCAGAGGGGAGGGCTCTGGCCAATAGCTCTGTAGCGGTGGTCGTTCCTGGAGGCACTGGGGGGGGGGAGGGGGCACTAGGGGGACAGCGAGGCCAAAGGGGGAGTAGCTGTCAAACCTCCCCAATTGGCCCCATTCTTTAGATGTGGCCATTTCACAGCTGTAAGTGCTCTGGGCGGGGCCAGGCAGGCTAGGAGGGCAGGTTTAGCTGCAGCCCAGGCTGAGGTCCAGTGCGCTTCCGCTGCAGAGATGGTGCCACTGCTGTGAAGGGGCGGGATTTAGGGGGGTGGGTCTGACCCTGGGGGGCCACTGGGGCCTGCCTCCAACTGGGTCTGGAGTTGTAGGGAGGAGAGGCATGCCCAGCCCCAGTGGAGGGGGCCTGGCAGTGGCAGGCCATGGGCCCCGGGTGCCTTGGGGCACTGACCGGTGGTCACTGGCATGCTATTGTTGTGGGCACCCCTGGTGGGGGTGGTGGGGGGAAGAGATCAGGAGTTGGAGGTGCGGGCTGCAGCTCCCCATGAGGCCGGGTCTTCTCCCAGTCCTGTCAGCCTCTCCGTCCCCCTGGGGGTGCAGGAGCTAGGGTAGGGTGTCCGTGCAGGGGGATTGGAACAGCTCCCAGTGGCCACTTCCTCTTTCTTCTTTGCAGTCCGGGCTTCTGTCAGGTGCTCTCCTCAGACCTGCAGGAACTTGGCTCCCTGCCGCCCCACATCACTCGGCTCTCCCCTGCCACCCACCTGTCAGGAGGCTGCCCGGGCGCCCTGCTTTGGGCAGCATGGTCCTGGGGCATGGGGTGGGGGTTTGGGGAACAACTCCAGTAAAGTTTAGTAATCCCTGGATCCACTTCAGGATTTGGCTGCAGAGCGGTGGGGGAGTCTGCCTGGGAAGGGCGTAATCCTGGGCAACAGGGAGTCCTGCCCTGCAGCCCCACAGCCCTACCCACCTTGTTGACCAGTCGTGACTGGGACACCATTAGGACCAATTAGCATATTACTTCTTTGTATGTGGAGACTAGAGGCCTGTTGCACGAAGAGATTCGTGCAATAGCCCTTCCCTTCTCCTGGCTGCGGGCACCCCGGACCCAGGCTTTTGCTCTGGCTGGAGCCGCCTCCCGTCCTCCGTTTTCTCAGCCCTGGTCGGACCCGCCTTCCATCTTCCTTCTTCGTAGCCCCTGCCGGACCCGCCTTTCGTCTTCCATCTTCCCTGCTCCAGCTCGCCTTCAGTCTTGGCTCAGCCACTTGGAGCCTACGTATGCAAATTTACCACCATCTTTGTTGGCGGTTAATTTGCATATCGTGCTGATTAGCCAATGGGAGGAGTAATGAAAATAGTCAGTTACCCTGTTTGTCTATTATTAGATAGGATAGCATTTAGCTTATTATAATGGCTATGCATAATAATCAGCTCTTATAAATTAGTACAAGCTAGCTCTGGCATACCACAGGAGCAACAGCCCTAGAAAAAAACCTAGGACCACCATCCCCTCAGCAGCTTCTGATCTATGGTAGCTCCCTCATCTCAACATCCAAGCAGTCAGTACTCTTAAGCCAAGCCTGTCTTCTTTGCTTCACTTTCATTTCTCTGTAGTTTCTTCCAACAATAAACACCATTCACAAAAACAAAGTAGGAGATATGTAGATGAATATTAAAGAACTAGGAGAAATATAGATAGATATTTTTATAACCTTGAGGTAGTGATGGCGAACCTTTTGAGCTTGGCATGTCAGCATTTTGAAAAATCCTAACTTAACTCTGGTGCCGTGTCACATATAAAAATTTTTGATATTTGAAACCATAGTAAAACAAAGATTGATATTTTTGATATTTATTTTATATATTTAAATGGCATTTAACAAAGAAAAATCAACCAAAAAAATGAGTTCACGTGTCACCTCTGACACTTGTGTCATAGGTTTGCCATCACTGAGGTAGGACAAACTTCTTAAACATATCAGGTAATTTACAAACCATGAAAGAATAGCTTTGATTTAATAATTTAAAGCACTTATATAAGAAAATATTTCATGCCGAACCGGTTTGGCTCAGTGGATAGAGCGTCGGCCTGTGGACTGAAGGGTCCCAGGTTCGATTCCGGTCAAGGGCATGTACCCTGGTTGCGAGCGCATCCCCGGTGTGGGGCGTGCAGGAGGCAGCTGATGGATCTTTCTTTCTCATCAATGTTTCTAACTATCTCTCTCCCTTCCTCTCTGTGAAAAACCAATAAAATATATTAAAAAAAAAAAGAAAAGAAAATATTTCATTATTCAAAAATTCAATGAAAATCATAGGATGGGAGAAAATGTAAGTAATATATCTAGTGGGCATATTCTATATAAAAGCTCTTTGAAATGAAAAGGAAGGTAAGAAACCCAATTGAAAAATGAGTTAAAGAATATGAACAGGTAATTTATAAAACCATAAATGTCAGTAAATATATGAACAGTTAAAGAAAACACAATAAAATAATTAGATACTTTTTTCATTTAAGAAATTAGGAAATATTAACATGTTTGATAACACCAGTGTTGTGGAGGGTATGAGAAAACAAGTATTCATATACTGTTGGTAGAAGTTTAAATCAGTGCAACCCATTTGAAGAGAGAAGCAACAATACCTAAAAAAATAAAAAATTAATGAAAATGCATATATGTCTGACCTGTTATGAATTTATTTACATTTTTTTAAAGTGAGCTAAGATACATTTACAAAAATATTTTTCACAGCATAGTTGTAACTGCATAATATTAGAAACAGTAAATCTTCTCTAATAGATGACTAGTAGAAACCTATGTGTAGCCATACAGTGCTTGGCCATTAAGCTAATGATCTGCATGCACAAACATAAAGGCTCTCCAAGATAATTCATTATGTGGAAAAAAGTGCCAAGAGTAGCATTTACAATTATTCCACTTGTGTAAATTTCAAAGGATTTGTGTGTATATGCTTGCTTAATTATTTCTTTTTTATTTTAAGAAATAAAAGAAACTTTCAGGCATTATCTTTGGGTAAAGAGAATAGCTGTTAGAAAATAAAAGATGTTCACATTTGTTTTCAATCATTTTATACAGCACTTTAAAAAATACCAGATTCATGCATCACCTTTATTTAAAGAATAAACTCCCCCCTCCCCCTGAAATAAATGAGTATCTTAGTTTGGCTCTCCAGGAACAGACCCTGAGACAAGGATTTGAGTGTGAGGGTTCATTTGGGTGGTGAACCTAAGAAACATGAGTAGGGATGGAGGAAAGGGAAACAGGAAAGGAAAGAACATCAATCAAGAATGTGTTGTCAATCAAGTTACCACTATGGGCAGTGGGAAACTGATTCAGTGTAAAACACACACCTCAGAGTTAACCCACCAAGGGCCAAGGGGCTGAGGTATGCATCCCATGGGTCTCTGATTAAAGTGTGCTCTGGGTCATGAGTCATGCACAAACAGAAAAAGCTCTGTTGGCTGTGGGAAGCCTCAGGCACAACATAGGAACAGCCTGCATGGCATGGCAGGTGGAGTAATGTGGGTGGGATGCTAGGCACATCTGCTATAGTGACCAGAGCCATAATACCAGATGATAATAAACAAATAAAGTGTGCACATTTTATAGTCCTAGAAAGGTCACATCTAGGAAGCTCTCTCCCTCCCTACTAACATACCTGGGCCCTGATCAACAGTTCACGAAGACAGATACATTGCAGAATTGTTTATACTATATTAGAAACAAAACAGAAAACCAACATAAATGCCAATCAGGGAACTGATTAAACATATCATGATGTACCCTATGAATGATGCCAAGAAAAAGAATGAGGTAGACTTTATTACCTTTCATGAGAAAAATCTCTGAGATACATTATATTATGTAAATATATATATATATATATATATATATATATATATATATATATACACACACACACACACACACACACACATACATACACAAACATATATATATGTAAAAACACTGAGTGGCCAGATTGTTTTATATATAAATAAATAAATATATATATATATATATATATATATATATATATATATATATATATATATAAAACACTGAGTGGCCAGATTATTATGACCACCTGACATTTGTAGGCAAATTAGCTATAATTTTGCGCTAAAGTTGCTAGAGGGCCAGACCATTATAAATAGGGAAGCAGGTTGTTTACCACGACAGGAGAAGTGATTTTTTTCTGAAGATCTGGGTAAACAATGTGATTTAAAAGCCTTTGAACGCGGGATGATGTTGGTGCTTGGAGCCATGGAGCAAGTATCAGCAAAACAGCTGAAGGCCTGTTTGAACACCTTTGCTATCTGCAGTTACCAAGATAAAATGTCTCCAATTCGCACAGGAACACAAGGATTGGACAGTCGATCATTGGAAAAAAGTCATGTGGTCCGATGAATCCCGTTTCCAGTTGCATCATGCAGATGGCAGAGTGAGAATTTGGTGGAAACAGCATGAAAGCATGCACCCCATATGCATGAGTATAACCCTTCAAGCTGGTGGGGGCAGTGTTATGGTTTGGGGCATGTTTTCCTGGCATGATTTAGGCCCTTTAATTCGTGTGGAACAACGTCTGAATAGCACAACATACCTAAGTATCATTGCTGATCAGGTTCATCCTATCATGTTGATGGCTTATCCCAATGGAGATGGCTTCTTCCAACAAGACAATGCGCCATGCCATGGTGCTCGTATTGTGCAGGAGTGCTTTCAAGAACATAAGGGAGACTTTACCTTGCTTAGGTGGCCCCACAATCACCAGATCTCAATCCAATTGAGCATTTGTGGGAGGAAGTTAAAAGCCATCAGGCAGCTGGTTCCACAACCATCAAATCTCACAGAACTGGACAGTGCTATTCATCAGGCATGGTGTCAGATTCCTCGTATCACCTTTCAACATCTCGTGGAGTCAATGCCAAGAAGAATCACCACAGTATTGAAGGTAAAAGGTGGCCCAACGAAGTACTGATGGGGTGGTCATAATAATCTGGCCACTCAGTGTATATACTAGAGGCCTGGTGCACGAAATTTGTGCATGGGATGGGGTGTCCCTCAGCCCAGCCTGCACCCTCTCCAATCTGGGACCCCTTGGGGGACATCCCTCTCACAATCCAAGACTGCTGGCTCCCAACCACTTGCCTGCCTGCCTGCCTGCCTGATTGCCCCTAACCGCTTCTGCCTGCCAGCCTAATCACCCCCTAACAACTCCCCTGTCAGCCTGATCGACAGCTAATGGCTCCCCTGCCAGCCCAATAGCCCCCAACTGCTCTCCCCTGCAGGTATGAACCCTCCCAACTGCCCTCCCCTACAGGTATTGTCCCCTGCAACTGCCCTCCCCTGCTGGCCCAGTCACCCCTAACTGCCCTCCCCTGCCAGTCTGGTACCCCCCAACTGCCCTCCCCTGCTAGCCTGATCACCAAAACTGCCTTCCCCTGATGGTCATCTTGTGGCAGCCATCTTGTGCCCACATGGGGGTGGCCATCTTGTTGAGAGGGTATGATGGTCAATTTGCATATTACCTCTTTATTATATAGGATTGGGAGCTCATTTTGTAAAGAAAAACAAACAAACAAACAAGTAAAAACACACACAAATTCCCAGTCCAATATATTTGCATTAATGTGTACACACAAAAAAGGTCAGAATAAGTAAACAACAATTGCAGGAGTAAATGCATGTAAAGTATACATTATTGTGTGTTTTAATGTGTTATTATATGTTTTAATGTACTGTAATAACTCACATTATATTAAAAAGGGGGCTAGAAACAGTATCTACTTCATAGATTCTTTCAGAGACTGAGATAATACATGTAAAATACCTAGCATAGCAGACACATATAATCTTCAATAAATAATTGAATGATTGATGTCAAAGGAGATGGCTTTCCATGGCATGAAGCATGAAGAAACAAACTATGGGTATAAAGTGAGTTGACATTCTCCTCCTCCCACATCACTTTATTTTTAAACTAGAGCCCCAGTACACAAAATTAATGCATGGAGGGGTGTCCCTCAGCCCAGCCTGCACCCTCTCCAATCTGGGAGCTTTTGGGGGATGTCTGACTGCTGGTTTAGGCCAGATCTGCGGAATCGGGCCTAAACCGGCAGTCAGACATTCCTCTCACAATCAAGGACTGCTGGCTCTTAACTGCTCGCCTGCCTGCCTGTCTGACAGCCCCTAACCGCTTCTACCTGCCAGCCTGATCACCCCCTAACCACTCCCCTGCTGGCCTGATTGATACCTAACTGCTCCCCTGCTGGCCCGATTGCCCCCAACGGCCCTCCCCTGCAGGCCTGGTTGCCTCCAACTGCCCTCCTCTGCTGGTCTGATTGCCCCCAATGGCCCTCACCTGCTGGCCCAATCGACCCCAACTGCCCTCCTCTGCCAGCCTAATCACCCCCAATGACCCTCCCCTCTGGCCTGATCATCCACAACTGCCCTCCCCTGCTGGCCATCTTGTGATGGCCATCTTGTGACAACGTGAGGGCAGCCATCTGTGGTGGCCATCTTCCAGCAGCAATCTTGTGATAACATCGCACGTGATGCCACCTAGGCTTTTATTATATAGGATACGTTTTTATTGATTTGAGAGAGAGGAAGAGAGAGGGAGGGAGAGATAGAAACATAAATGATGAGAATCATTGATCATCTGCTTTCTGCACAACCCCTACTGGGGATCTAGCCTGCAACCCAGACAATGTGCCCTGACCATGAATTGAACTGTGATGCTCAACCACTGACCCACACTGGCTGGGCCCACATAATTTTATTCACCCATTTATTTGATGACTATCATTGAGGGTCTCCTACCAGCCAGGCATGGGAGATGCATCAGGAAGAGGACCAAGTCCTGCCTCACAAGCTCCCACTCCACTGGGGCAGACAGTGATCAAATAAACAAGGCAAGTGGTAAGAAATGGTCTGGAGGAAAATAAAGCAGGGTAAGGAGGACACCCATGGTGGGGAGGGTTACTATTGTTTGTAGATGGTCTCTCATCAAGTGACGTTTGAGCAGAGACTTGAAGAAGTAAGGAGTGAAACATCTAAGTGTTTGAGAAATAAGGTTTCCAAGAGGGAAGAGCAAAGGCAAAGGCCCTGAGGCAGGAATGTGCTTGGCCAGGTTGAAGGAGGGCCCAAAGTCCTGCATGGCTGGAGCAAATGGGCAAAGGTTGGGAGGGGAGGTCTGACAGACAGCAGGTTCTAGAGCATGTGAGCCTGGGTGGACTATGGCAAGGCAGGAGAGTTTTACTGAGTAATATGTACAATGATTGGGGGATGGGGTTTAAACTGGACTTGATGTTTAACATTGCATGGTTGCAGTATAGAAAATGAATTGGGAGAGCGGAAGGTGGAGATGGATGAGGTTCTCCTTTACAATAGTAGGAGAAAAGGAGATTAGCGTATGGCAATGAATGTGGGAAGGAGGGAATGGAATGCTGTTAAAACAAGTTAAATTGTGAAACCAGCAAGCAGAGCTGGGTAATTAATTAGATTGAAATATGATGAAGGAAAGGAGTCAAGACTGAGGCTGCGATGAAATTGAAATTGCTCTGTCATTCCACTATGAGGAAGTCTTGAGGGAAAAGGCTGCCCAGGAAAGAGCCTCCAGCCTCTTGCCTAGCCACATCTACCTGTCACATATTTGAATTCTTCATCTGCACCAAATTATTGTGTACCCAGAATGCTCTTGTCCTACTTGGCTGCCTAGAGAACTCCTTTTATTTTTCAAAACCCATATTAGGCATCACCAAGTCTGGATAGCTTAATGCTATGGTTCAAATCAATCATGTACGTTTCGGCACAACTCTGTGCCTTACACAGCTTTCCAATCAATGTTAAGTAGCACATGGTGTGTTGCAAATAGTTTGTGTGTGTCCTTAGGCCTGGAGGCTTACACATTGGGCCGAGAGCAGCTGGAGCTCTTGACTAGTCACATCCAGCTGTCAACAGCACATCCATTGACCCTAGAGTACCACTCAAATATTGTCATTCTCTGTACATGCTAGACCCTGAGCAAAAAGGGGATGCACTATGTTAATTGTACAAGATGCAAAATTAGAACTATTTAGTCTCAGTTTCAACTGATGAAACAATAGATGAAACACTACAATTGAAGAAACATTACAAAGTAAGCTGCAAAATTTGCAAAACGTGTTTATAATACCAGTTTTATACTCTCACCCAACAACCCACCTTCAGACTATAAAAGATGACAGAGAGATCAAAAAAAAAAATTAGAGTTTACACTAGAGAAGATTTTTAGAGAAAGCTAAGGTGTGGGTCTCACCTGGAACTGGAAGAATGGGATGGCTTGCCCTACCTTAAACCAATGTATAGGAGTTTTGAGGAAAATTGAGAGGGTTAGCCTGTGTTCCCTGAAGCTCGGGGACACAATGGGCTGGCTGAGGAATGTAGAGGGAAGAGCCTGGCAGTCAGCTGCTCTAATGGCAAAGAAAGAAGTGGTAATTGCCACCACCAGTAGATCAACAACCAGCAAGTGCTGGTGAGGATGTGGGAAAAAAGGGAACCCTAGTAGCTACTGTGGAAAATAATATGGAGTTTCCTCAAAAAATTAAAAATGGAACTGGCGTTTGACACATAGATCCCACTTCTGGGAATATATCCTAAGAATCCCAAAACACCAATCAGAAAGAATATATGTACCCCTATGTTTATAGCAGCATTATTTACAATAGCTAAGATCTGGAAACAGTCCAAGTGCCCATTAATAGAGAAGTGGATAAAAAAGCTGTGGTACATTTACACAATGGAATATTATCTATACTCATAACAGAGGAATATGCAAGTTATCTAGGACGCTGTCACAGTAACAGTAACGACTGAACAACAGGCTGTGTGGGGCTACCAGGCTGGCAGGGGGGCAGTTGGGGGCAACCAGGCTGGCATGGGGGGCAGTTAGGGGTGATCAGGCTGGCAGGGTGGGCAGTTAGGAGCCACTGGTCCCGGATTGTGAGAGGGATGTCCGACTGCCAGCCAGACATCCCCCAAGGGGTCCCAGATTGGAGAAGGTGAAGGCTGGGCTGAAGAGACCCTCCTCCCCATGCACGAATTTCATGCACCAGGTCTCTAGTGAAGCTATAAAAAGGAATGAACTCTTATCCTTTATAACAGCATGAATGAATCTGGAGATTATTATGCTCTAGACCAGCAGTGGGCAAACTACGGCCCGTTCGGCTGTTCTATCCGGCCTGTGGAGCCGAAAGAGCGGAGGGTTCTCTTGCTCTTCCCTCCGCTCCTTCACCAGCAGCAGTGTTAACATGGCAACGTCGGGAAACGTGGCTGCAGCTCCTTCTTCTGAGTCCAGTTTAAGAACCCATTGTGGCCCTCGAGTCAAAAAGTTTGCCCAGCCCTGCTCTAGACCCAGTCTCAGCTCTAGACCCTGGGGACTGCCGTGCTCCTGGATGGGCCCAACTTCCAAACTGGGATTCAATTTAGCCATAGAAGGAGACACATGAGAGCAACAGTCTCAGTGTCATTCTTCATTTACCTATGGGCATTCCAGAGTCCAGACCTTTTCCAGCTTCTTTGCTTATTCCTAGATCTGCATTCTCTGTGTTCAACTCAGCTGCATTTCTGCCTTCTGACTTTCTGAACTCCAGGTCTTACTTTCCCAGGCCTGCAGTACCTGCCTGATGCCAACTTTCCTGGGCTCTGCCTCTCACATACTAGAGCCCTGGCCCTGGCCTGCTCACAACTCTGGCTTCACGGAGCTATAGACTCTGCTAACCCAATTTATGGTCCTGGATCTTTCTGACCATCCCTGTCCATTTGCAACCCAATCCTTGCATGGACTTATTAGTCAAGAGATCTTAAAGTAATTTAGTTTTTATTAGAAAAGATGGGGACAAAATTAGGGGGTGAGAAAAATCATTTGATTCCAGATATCATCTGAGCTGAACTGGAAAGAAGGTGTTTCTGAGGAACTCGATCTGAAAACTGCACAAGCAGTCTGTCTCAATCTAGTTAGGATGCACTGGGCATGACTAGCTTCACCATTATTTGGAGAGTCAGTGAAGACTACAGATGAAAACATTGTCTAATAAAGTATGATTCATCTTGATAAAACTCTGGAAGAAAACAAGAATAGAATTTTGTTGTTTAGTCTGACAGACAATTTGCTTTAAAATTATTAAAACAATCATAAATGAAAACCATACTCCATGAATCTTTGTGCTCTGTACATGAAATGCTCTTAATTTCATAGGTTGTTGGTAAGTGGGCAGTTACTCTCAGTGTGTGAATTAAATAACTTCCTTTTTGCAAAACAATGTGCAGGGAGAAGAGAGACCACCTCCCTAGGGGATATTTGATGTGTTCTCTCACTGATATTCCTTCTCTTTATCATTATTGAATACAAATCCAATCTCATGCCTTGCCAACTGCCACGACTTCCAACCCCCTACAGGACTCCTGCCTCCTCCTCCTCCTCCTCCTCCTCCTCCTCCTCCTCCTCCTTCCCATGAAGCCTCTGCTATTCCACAACAAAAAAATATCACAGCAGCCTACAGGACATGACCCAAACCAGCACTAAGAAGGTGCTCATGTCCCTTCAAATACTTTAATGGTGGGCAAAGGCTTTCATTCCTCAAATGGAGATAAAGCTCCCCAGCCTCTCTGCCAATTGGGTTTACAGGTGTATTGACAAATCGATGCTCCCACCAGGCCCCTCCAGCCTTGAGCTGTGGTCCCAGTGGACACACAGATATTATCATTTCCTGTGACAGTCATGGAGTTCAAATAGCATAAGTGGCAGCGAATCCTTCAGTAAGCAGGTTCTGAGAAGAGAGAGCACGAGTTCTTCCAGAAACATCCTCTACACGTTCAGCATTTCAGCCAAAGCACATGGCTGGGGCTCCATCACCTGTGCTAAGCAGGCCTAAGCTCTGAGGGCCCACTGAGCACTGGAAGGGGAAAATTTCCCCATAAATATAACACCCCAAATTCTTCCTGGCTATTTCCTGTTCTTTCCCCATCTGTCCTCATTCAGAAGCAGGTGAGGGACATGTGGCACACCCTCCAGCTCACAGTCACAGGGGAAATGGCCTCACATTGACCCTCAGAAGGAAGACTCCAGAAAAGGCAACCATACTCTGATTTGGATGGTTTTATAACACAAGCTTTCCACTAAAAAACAGGAATATTTAAAAAATAAAATGTTTTCTATTTTCTAAGCAAGAATGGTTTTCAAACATTTCAAAGCAAAGGCAGTTTTCAAATATTTCAAAAATGTTAGGTGGTGAGTCCATCTCTATTCTATTTTCTCTCACTCTGAAAATATATGCACTCATTACCCTTGGGGGGATATTTTTTAGGATATAAATAACAAAGGAAATAAAGTGTGTGGCACTTGAAATTCTGGTTCTTAGAGGAGGTGCATATGTGGAACTCTTTCCTTTCACTTGGTGTTCTGGCTTTGGCCTTGTGATGTATCATCTCGCTCACCTTGCACACAGGCAGTGTCTCTGCACATGGCAGGGCTGTACTGGAGAAATAATGATAATGAGATATTGTAAATTCCATTGTAGAGGCTCTACTAGCAACATGGTGACATCAAAAAACCAACAATAACAGTTTGTCTTTAACTCTATAAAGCAATGTGGTCATTAGTTTCACCAAAAAATTCAAAAAATATTTTGCAAGTGAAGAGGGATTTCAAGCTGAAGTTTTGACATTGGAGTCCCTCAGTTGGTTTCCAATGTACTATTGTTAAACTGGGAAGGCACTATATTTTCATACTTCAGAGGGGGACAGTGGGTAGGAGAAAACATGAGGCTGGGACAATTCTAGTCCTGACTCATGCTAGTGAGCTACCTATGTATGGTGGGCCAAGTCCATTTGTTTGTTTGTTTATTTATATTGATCTTAAACAGAGGAAGGGAGAGAGAGAGAAGAAAACTGATGTGAGAGACAAACATCTATTGGTTGCCTCCTGCATGTGCCCTGACTAGTGCCCTGGGGAAGGATCAAACCTGCAACCTGAGTATGTTCCCTGACTGGAAATCAAACCTACCACCTTCAACTTTGTTTTTCTTTCTCAAAATTGCTGAGGCCATTCAGGGTCTTTTTTGGTTCTCTATAAATTTTTGGAATATTTGTTCTATATGTGTGAAATATATTGGTATTTTAATAGTCATTGCATTGAATCTATAGATTTCTTTGAGTAGTATGGACATTTTAATAATATTTATTCTTCCAATCCATGAACATGGTATATGCTTCCACTTGTTTGTATCGTCCTCAGTTTCTTTCTGCAGTGTCTTGTAATTTTCTGAGTACAGGTCTTTTACCTCCTTGGTTAAATTTATTCCTACGTACCTTATTTATTTATTTATTTGTTTGTTTGTTACAATAGTAATTGGCATGGGATCTTAATTTAGCTTTCTGATAGCTCATTATTGGTGTATAAAAATTCCACCTATTTTTGAATATTAATTTTGTATCCTGCTACTTTGCCAAATTTATTTATTAGATCCATTAGCTTTTTGGTGGAGTCTTTAGGGTTTTCTATGTACAATATCAAATTATCTGTGAATAATGAGTTTTACTACCTCCTTTCCAATTTGGATGCCTTGAGAAAAGAGAAAATGGCGGAGGTTTAGACAGACGTGTCGGTGCCTTGTCCCGGAGCAGATAAGGGCGGGCAGCTGAAACGGGTAGCATACAGCCCGAATAAGCAGAGGAGATTCAGCTGAGACAGTCTGCAGCCAGGAAAGACAGAGAAATCCTAGATAAAGGGAACGGTTAGAGGCTGAGGCTGAAACCTCTCCAGGTGCGCCGGCACAGCCGCGGAGACCGTGCCATCTTGGGTGACTGTCACCGGCATCCAGAGACCAGCTACTAACCCGGCAACAACGGCTCTCAAGCAGCGCGACTACGTGAACTCAGAGGAGCTCTGCTTCTCCCCACAGAAAGATCCAAGCAACAGCGGCCTCCTGATCTCCACACGCTCTGTCTGAGGAACAGCTGCTGTGTGTGAAGCCTCCCTCCACCAGCCAGAAGAGCCACAACAGCTGTGAACAGCACCCATCAGAAGACCCGCTACCAACAGAGGAGCAGCTGCTACCACAACCGCCCAAGGAGCAACCATAGCCCGAGGAGCCACTGCCACCTAGGGAGCAGCAACTGAACGACTCAATATCTATATACGTCAGTGAGATCAAACATGGGTAGACAAAGAAATCCCCAAAGGAAAGAAAAGGAGGACTCACCAGAAAAGCAGCTAAGTGATACAGAGGCATACAACATGACAGAAAAAGAATTCAGAATAAGGGTCCTAGAGTGCATACACCGGATGGAGGAAAAAATCGACAACTTATCCAAGAAGCAAGAAGAAACAGATGAAAAAATCGACAACTTAAGTAAGACCCAAGAAGAAATGAAGTGCGATATAGCTGCAATAAAGAACACCATTGAAAGTATCAACAGTAGACTAGGAGAAGCGGAAGACCGAATTAGTGAATTAGAAGACAGGGAAGCAAAACACACCCAAACTGTACTTCAGTTGGAGAAAAAAATTAAAAGACAGGAGGAGAGCCTAAGGGAGCTTTGGGACAACATGAAATGAAACAACATACGAATAATAGGGGTGCCAGAACAACAGAAAGAGGAACAAGGATTAGAAAACCTATTGGAAGAAATAATATCAGAAAACTTCCCTGAGGTGGGGAAGAAAAAAGTCACACAAGCCCAGAGAGTCCCAAGCAAGGTGAACCCGAAAAGACCCACACCAAGACACATCATAATTACCATGGCAAATGTTCAGGACAAAGAGAGAATCTTACAGGCTGCAAGAGAGAGACGGAAAGTTACATACAAGGGATCTCCCATTAGATTATCAAATGATTTCTCAACAGAAACACATCAGGCCAGAAAAGAATGGACGGAAATTTACAAAGTGATGCAAAGCAAAGGACTGAATCCGAGAATACTCTATCCAGCAAGGCTATCATTCAAAATTGAAGGGGAAATAAGAAGCTTCACAGACAAAAAAAGGCTAAGGGAGTTTATCACCACCAAGCCAGCAATGCAAGAAATGCTAAAGGGACTGGTGTAAAAAGAAGAAATAAAAATCCCAGAAAGAAAACAGCCACACACAAAAAAAGAAATGGCTACAAACAAGTACCTTTCAATAATAACTTTAAATGTAAACGGGCTAAATGCTCCAACCAAAAGATATCGAGTGGCTGAATGGATAAAAAATCATGACCCATACATTTGCTGTCTACAAGAGACCCACCTCATTAGAAAGGACTCACACAGACTGAAAGTGAAGGGATGGAAAAATATCTTTCAGGCTAATGGAAAAGAAAAGAAAGCTGGGGTAGCAATACTTATATCGGACAAAATAGACCTCAAAGTGAAGGCCATAACAAGAGATACGGAAGGCCACTTCATAATACTAAAAGGATCAATACAACAAGAAGATATAACCCTGATAAACATATATGCACCCAATGCAGGAGCACCCAAATACATAAAAAATCTTCTGGAAGATATCAAAGGAGAGATCGACAACAATACAATCATAGTAGGGGACTTTAATACACCACTGTCATCACTGGATAAGTCCTCTAGACAAACAATCAGCAAAGATACAGCAATACTAAATGACTCACTAGATCAGATGGACTTAATAGACATCTTCAGAACACTTCACCCCAGTGCCACGGAATATACATTCTACTCAAGTGCTCATGACACATATTCAAAAATAGACCATATATTGGGTCACAAGCAAAGTATCCCCAAATTCAAGAAGATTGAAATCATAAAAAGCGTCTTCGCAGACCACGATGGCATAATATTAGAAATAAACTACAATAAAAACAACCCAAAATACTCAAACACCTGGAAGCTGAATAGCATGCTATTAAATATTGATTGGGTTACCAATGAAATCAAAGAAGAAATTCAAAACATCCTGGAAACTAATGACAATGAAAACACAACAATCCAAAACCTATGGGACACAATGAAAGCAGTCCTGAGAGGGAAGTTTATAGCTTTACAGGCCTATCTCAAAAAACAAGAAAAAATGGTAGTAAATCAACTAACTCTACAACTCAAAGAATTAGAAAGAGAGCAACAAGAAAACCCCAGAGTGAGCAGAAGGAAGGAGATAATAAAGATTAGAGCAGAAATAAATAACATAGAGACCAAAAAAAAATACAGAAAATCAATGAAACCAAGAGCTGGTTCTTCGAAAGGATAAACAAGATTGACAAACCTCTAGCCAGACTCACCAAGAAGCAAAGAGAGAGGACCCAAATACACAAAATCAGAAACGATAGAGGCGAAATAACAACAGACCCCACAGAAATACAAATGATTGTTAAAAAATACTATGGACAGCTCTACTCCAACAAACTAGACAACCTGGAGGAAATGGACAAATTCCTAGAAAAATACAACATTCCAAAACTCAATCAGGAAGAATCTAAAAATCTCAACAGGCCAATAACTATGGAAGAAATTGAAGCAGTCATCAAAAAGCTTCCAGCAAACAAAAGCCCAGGACCAGACGGCTTCACAGGGGAGTTTTACCAAACATTCAAGGAAGAACTAAAACCTATCCTCCTCAGACTACTACAAAAAATCCAAGAGGAAGGAACACTTCCAAGCTCATTCTATGAAGCCAGCATCACCCTAATACCAAAACCAGGTAAAGACAACACAATGAAAGAGAATTACAGGCCAATATCCCTCATGAACATAGATGCCAAAATCCTCAACAAAATCTTAGCAAATCGGATTCAGCAGTACATCAGAAAGATCATACACCATGACCAAGTAGGATTTATCCCAGGGATGCAAGGATGGTACAATATCCGCAAATCAATAAACGTGATACATCACATAAACAAATTGAAAGAAAAAAACTACATGGTCATATCAATTGATGCAGAAAAAGCATTTGACAAAATTCAACACCCATTTTTGATAAAAGCTCTCAGCAAGGTGGGAGTAGAAGGATCATACCTCAACATAATAAAAGCCATATATGACAGGCCCACAGCCAACATCATACTCAATGGACAAAAACTTACACCATTTCCCCTAAGAACAGGAACAAGACAGGGATGCCCCCTCTCACCACTCCTGTTCAACATAGTACTGGAAGTGTTAGCCATTGCAATTCGGCAAGAAGAAGAAATAAAAGGCATCCAAATTGGAAAAGAGGAAGTAAAACTGTCCTTATTTGCAGACGACATGATATTATACATACAAAACCCTAGAGACTCCATCAAAAAGCTACTAGACTTAATACATGAATTTGGCAATGTAGCAGGATACAAAATTAACCCCAAGAAATCTGAGGCATTTCTATACACCAATAGTGAACTTTCAGAAAGAGAGATTATAAAAACAATCCCGTTTACCATCGCACCAAAAAAACTAAGCTACCTAGGAATAATCTTAACTAAAGAGGTAAAAGACCTCTACTCAGAAAACTACAGGACGTTGAAAAAAGATATAGAGGAAGAGATAAACAGATGGAAGAACATACCGTGTTCATGGATTGGTAGAATCAACATCATTAAAATGTCCATACTACCCAAAGCAATCTATAAATTCAACGCACTTCCCATTAAAATACCAACGGCATACTTCAGAGATCTAGAACGAACTCTCCAAAAATTCATCTGGAATAAAAAAAGACCCCGAATAGCTGCAGCAATCCTGAAAAAGAACAAAGTAGGTGGGATCTCAATACCAGATATCAAGTTGTATTACAAAGCCACTGTTCTCAAAACTGCCTGGTACTGGCACAAGAATAGGCATATAGATCAATGGAATAGAATAGAGAGCCCAGAAATCGGCCCGAACCAATATGCTCAATTAATATTTGACAAAGGAGGCAAGAACATACAATGGAGCCAAGATAGTCTCTTCAATAAATGGTGTTGGGAAAATTGGACAGATATATGCAAGAAAATGAAACTAGACCACCAACTTACACCATACACAAAAATAAACTCAAAATGAATAAAGGACTTAAATGTACGACAGGAAACCATAAAAATTCTAGAAGAATCCAAAGGCAACAAAATCTCAGACATATGCCGAAGCAATTTCTTCACTGATACAGCTCCTAGGGCACTTGAAACTAAAGAGAAAATGAACAAATGGGACTACATCAAAATAAAAAGCTTCTGCACAGCAAAAGAAACCATCACCAATTTGGATGCCTTTTATTTCTTTTTCTTGTCTGATTGTTACTGCTAGGACTTCCAGTACTATCTATGTTCAATAAGAGTGATGAAAGTGGACATCTCTGTCTTACTCCTGATGTTAAGGGAAACACTTTTAGTTTTTGCCCATTGGATATGATGTTGACTGTAGGTTTGTTATATATGGCCTTTATTATGTTAAGATATGGTCCCTCTATTCCAACTTTGCTAGAGTGTTTATCATAAATTGGTGCTGGATTTTATGAAATGCTTTTTCTGCATCCATTGATATGATAATGTGATTTTTATCTTTCATTTTGTTTATGTCATGTATCATGTTTATTGATTTGCAAATTTTGTACCAACCTTGCAGACCTAGAATAGAGTCCACTTGATCACGTGTATGATCTTTTTTTATGTATTGCTAAATCTGGTGCCATTATTATGTTGAGGATTTTAGTACCTACGTTTATCAGAGATATTGGACTATAGTTTTCTTTCTTTGTAGTATCTTTATCTGGTTTTGGAATTGGAAGTCTTCCTTTCTCTTTAATTTTTTGCAATGGTTTGAGAAGGATAAGCATTATTAGTTTTTCTTTGAGTATTTGATAAAACTTGCCTGTGAAGCCATCCAATTCAAGACTTTATTTGCTGGGAATTTTTGATACTGTTTCAATTTCATTAGTTATAATTGGTCTATTCAGGTTTTCTGATTCTTCCTGGTTGAGTTTTGGACGATCGCATGTTTCTAAGAATTTGTCCATTTCATCCAGGTTGTTCAATTTATTGGCATATAGTTGTTTATAGTATTTTTTTACAATCCTTTGTATTCCTTTGATGTCAGTTATTATTTAGAATATAAGTACATTTAAAATATTCAATATTTAATACCTATATTTATTTATATATTCTATTTTGCTTTAGTATTGACATTTTGTACATATTATAAAATACCCAAAATAAATGATTTTAAATGAAAATAATTTAAATAAGATTTTAAAAATTTTTATTAGTAAAAATATTGATTTAACATGTGATTATTTCAAGATCAAAAACAATTTGTGATTGTTTTGAGTTCATTATATTTTATTACTTAGTTAGAATAAATTAAAATATGCTTTACAAAGAATGTTGGTTCAAGTGGAAGTACTGCCTTTTTTAACTATAATTACTAAATTATGATACGGATTTTTTAATTCCATACACTAATTATCTCATTGTTTATTTTGGGCTAGTATATGTCCATTTTTCTGAATGTCAAACAGTTATTGCAAGTTAATTGGGAGGTGTGACATTTTTTGTATTTTTGACAAATATATTCAAAACATAATAAAATACTTCATTTGGAAAAGTTTAGGGCAGGTTAAAAATTCTTTTTCCAGGATTTTTATTTGTGCAGATATGAGTTTTTACATTTGTTTCTGCCAATAAAAACCACATAAATTAGAACATTTCCAAACATCCATTTTCAAATTATTCTTTTTATTGCATAAATTTCATTCCAAAGTTATTACTTTTTTTGCTCATTTTAACATTATTTTTTCCTCACCTTTATTTCAAATGAACATATTAAATGTATGTAATTTAAAAAATCTCTACTAGATTGTGTGTCAGCCCTTTGTTACCACAGGGAAAAAAAACCCAGCATATTTGGAACATTTGTATTTGTAAAAGCATAATGAATATTTAAAGTTTAGTAATGCTTTTTAAAAATGCTTTTCCATGAGATAACTTATAACTTTCTAACGGCACAGAGGATTTAAATGGCCATTACCCATCTCATTAAGACTCTACTTCTATTTTGCTTTTAAGTAATCACAGTAATGATATCCTGTAAAATTTTAACATTTTGTGGATTTCTAGTTCAGCTTTTTTGCTGTAATGACGTACCTGTGACTGATGCATTAGTGAATGTCATAGAAGGAACAGGTCTGTGCATTTTCCTTCAAGTTTTTTTCTTTTTTTAAATCTGTCAAATCTACCACTTCCCGAGCAGTTACACTTACATTTGACCTTTGAACAATGTGAGTGTGAGCTGTGTGGGTCCACTTATATGCAAAGTTTTTTCAGTAAGTACATACAGTACTCTATATGTATTTTCTCTTCCTTCTGACTTTCTCAATAACATTTTCTTTTCTTTAGCTTACTGTATTGTAACAATACAGTTCAAGATATAAATATAGATATAGATATAGATATAGATATAGATATAGATATATAGATATATGACAAAAATATGTGTTAATCAACACTTTGTCATTGGTAAAGCCTCCCATCAACAGTAGGCTATTGGTAGTTAAGTTTTTGAGGAGTCAAATGTTATACTTGGATTTTTGACTATGTGGTGGTTGGCATCCCTAACCCCCACATTGTTTAAAGGTCAACTTCATTTCTTCACATTAAAGGAACCATTAACTGTTAAGAATGTAATTTTTTCTGGTACATCTTTTCTTTGGCGGCCCATGTAAAAACATTTCTGCACATAATTTATTGTTAAAACAGAATTGAGCTGCTCAGTTATAGAGTCACGTTAAAAGTATCTCGACTTTCATTCAACAATCATCCCATAGTTTGTAATTTTTATTAACATTTTGTGTTTTGTGCCTTCCAAAGGATTTTATAACTTAAGAGAGTGTTTTATTTTTCATTATTGCTGTATTTAAATTATTTCCTTGCCACAGTTTCTCCAAAAGTATATCTGCTATTAGATAAGAAATCTCAAAAGTGGCCTCTGTGTATAAACATTTGGTAAAATGTTTTAAAATCCTGAATTGAGAATCATACAATACTATACTTCAAACTTCAAACAAAACCAGAGGTTTGTTTTTTTAATATTCTGAATACTTCATTTCAAATAGCTTTCTAATCATGATAATTTTGTTCTATCATCTAGTACTATTATAAAAGAACACTATACACTTAGGTCAATGTTTATGGTTAATAATAATACATGTAAAAATCTATATTTTTTAAAATAGGTTTTTATAAAGAAGTTTCTATTTGAGAGAATTTTAGGTTTACAGAGGCTTGTTAAGATAAAACAAAGAATTTCCATGCAGTTATATATAAAATGGAATATTACAACTATAAAAAAGAATGAAATCTTGCCCTTTTCAACAACATGGATGGGCCTCAAGGATATTATGCTAGGAAGAATAAGTAAGAGAAAGACAAATACTGTATTATTTCACTTATATGTGGAATCTAAAAAAACAAAAAAAAAAAGCAAAATAAATGATCAAACAAAACAGAAACAAACTCATAGAAAACTTTCGATGGTTGCCAAATAGGAGGGGGTTGGAAGATATGTGAAAAAGAGGAGAGATTAAGAAATACAAATTGGTAGTTACAGAATAGTCATGGGGATGTGAAGTATTGCATAGGGAATATAGTTAATAACATTGTAATAACTACATATGGTATCATATGGGTACTAGACTCATCAGGGTGATCACTTCATAAGTTACATAAGTATTTAATCACTATGTTGTACACATAAAAGTAATATAGTATTGTATGTCAACAATAATTTTAAATTTTTTAAAATTATCTTTTAAAAAGAATTCTCATATACCCTTCACCCAGCTTTTCCTAATTTTAACATCTTCTGTAATCATAGTATATTTCTTAAAACTAAGAAATTAACATTAATACATTTTCATTAACTACAGACTTTATTTTAATTTCTCCAGTTCCAATATTATTTTTTTTCTGTTCCAGGAGTCAATTCAATATACCATGTTACAAAAATAGTCAATAGTCAGTACCACATAATAACTTTTTGAAAATTTGTTAAAATTAAATAATATTGTTTGGCATTCCAGTTAATCAAGAACAAGTTAACTGCAGGATGTTACATGATGCTAAAAGTAGTGGTATCTTTGTCACTCTCCTTTGCATTGTGGAATTAACACTTTCTCTTCTACTGTAGTTGGCATGAGGTGGTCTGGCTTATGGACTAAGTATGTTTAGTAAATATTAGGGATTCTTTATTTATTTCTTATTTTTCCTTTTTTAAAGACAGAAATATGTATACATAGAACTTCTCAAATTTCCTTAAGAAATGTCTCTGCCATAAAAAGAGGGCTAGTTGGTGTCTTTTGTGTTCCTTAGTGTGCACACTTCCCATTTTGTAGAACCCTGCTGTATGTTATATTCGTGCTCCTGTGGATGTACAGAAAACCTACTCTTAACTCTTACTAATATTATAAAGGTCTAAACTAGGAAAACTGGATAATTTCAATGTCTTGTTCTCTACTGGCCAACTCATGTACTCCTGAATTATTGATAGGTTATAATTATTGAATAAACCATTATGGCAGTGAGCATACACAAATAAATCTCTCCAAGAAGCACTGCTTAAACCATCCCTCAATATATTGATAAAACTCATCTACTTCTTCCAGGGTGGTATAAGAAAAGCTTGGAGGCCAGAGGGCACATAGCCCCAGCATCCTGTAAGTCACAACACAAAGCCTGTCTATCTCCCATGATTGAGCTAACCCATGTTTTAACTATTGAGACTGGACATTACATACTTGATAGCTGTGTCATTCATTTATTGAAAGAACAAATAATGCCGTGAATACTATCATGGGGCTTCCGGTGTCTCTTCAGGAAGGGATACTTATCGCCCAGGTGCTGGAAATGTGGTGAAAGAAGGCCTTTAGCCATCGACTCTTTTGAGGGATTGTTTCAGCTGAAGAACATGACCTCACCTAAGTCTGTCTCCTTCAGGGCCAGCATCCAGTGCCTGATCAATTGGGGGCATCAGGGCCTGTCTCCTCTTCCCGTCTTGGAACAATTCTGAGGAGCCATCCCAGCTTCAGACTTTCAGGGGGTTTGACTGAAGCCCTTTTTGGGAATCCATCAAAGATCAACTTCTCCCTCTGCCCAGTCCTGCTTTCTTCCCCTCTCCTCCACCAGAGCCCTCCCTAATTAATGTCCTACACATTAGTCTTGACTCAAAATTTGCTTCCCAGAAAACCAACCTGCCACATATGCAAACAGCCAAAAGTCAAACAGTACAAAACAGAATGCAAAGGAAAATAACCATACCAGTTCCTGTGGATGCTTCTAAGGATAGTCTTGTATGTGTGAATGTGTATATATAAAAACTAGTGGCCCAGTGCACGAAATTCATACACATTAAAAGGGAATTAATTAGAGGAAATATTTTAATATTGCTATTTTCCCTTTCTCTATAATAGAAGTGTCAGAGATGAAAGAAAATTAGTAAAGTGTATATGAAAATCTTCCCCCTGTCAGAGTCTGGGGCATGCCACGGGACCTAGAATCAAGTCCCCACCCACCTGCGTGCACCTCAAAATTGTGCGAGACCCAGCCTGGGCCAGCCCCACCCCTGTCAAGCCCCACTGGGAGGGGGGCACAGCCTCAGGTCCCCATCAAGCCCCACTGGGTAGGGGGCACATCCACAGGGCCCCTGTCAAGCCCTGCTGGGTTGGGGGTGCAGCCTCAGTTCCCCCAGCCTGGCACCAGGGCAGGGAGCACAGCCTCAGGTCCCCTGGCTCAGGGCGGGGGGCATGGCCTGAGGTCCCCCTTCAAGCCTTGCCACGAAGGGGGTGCGGCCAGAGGTCCCCCAGCCCGGCGCAGGAGGAGGGGGCACAGCCTCAGGTCCTCTGCCCTGGCCCAGCACCACGCAGCTTCAGGTCCCTGCTGACCGCTTGTTACGGCTCGTTACGGGGACACCGTTTCCGCTGTGGCCACAGCCATCTTGTGACAGTGTGATGGAGTGAGGGTCAATTTACATATTACCTCTTTAGTATATAGGATAGGTGTACACATATCTGCACATTTTGGCCATTTTCTTGTAAAAATTATAGCACCTTATACCTTTAAATTTATATCATAATTAAAACTTTTAGATGTATTCTTACATATTGACACATAAGGTTTTTAAATTACTGATCAATATTATATTGTATGGATATACCATAATAATAACTACCATCTGGGTGCCAACTATATGCTGGGCACTCTTGCAATCCTTTTATATTTCTACAACACATATTTATTGAGCACCTATTATGTGCCAGGCACTGTTCTAGGTGATTGGTATACTAGGAGCTAGTATCTCATACTTCACTTCAACTTAAAAATTAGCTACTACTTTTATCCCTACTTTACAGATGAGAAAATTAAGGTTTAAGTAACTTGCCCAAGGTCCCATGACTAGTAAGTGGCAACTGGTCTCCAGTGCTTCTGTTCTAAACCCTCTAATAGTGTGCCTTCCATACTTCAACTTTTTCAGTCTCCTCTTGATGGGCAGTTCGGCTGTGTGTCCTTAGTGGCCATTATAAAGGGATACTGCAGTGAACATCCTTTTCATGTATCTTTTGGTGCTGACTCTCCACTTTTAAAAAGGGCTGAGAAAGAGAGACTGGTGAGCTCATTATTCCACAGGATACCTGGTAGTAGTCTTAGGACATTGCCCAGGTCATTTTAGAATGTCTGTTTCTTCAAAAATAGGGCATTAAGAAATCAAAAGACACTACATTCCATTCTTAATATGAAAATCTTAGGTTAAGCTTTTAAAATACTTCCATGCAGGCCCTGTGTGCTGGATGCATATTTGCAGATAGGGTAATACCTGGATTACCATCACCAGCATCTCTGGTGGAAAGTGGAATGTTTTTATTGAAATTTCTCTTGTTTGTTTTTCAGAAAAAAAAGAAAGAAAGAAAGAAAGCAGATCTATGATCTGGGTCTGGTTTTAATCAGAGCATAATTTTTATGGGACAATGTAAGGCTAAAATTTTTTTAATCTGATATTTTTTTAAAAAAAATACATGTTCAAAAATGATATGAACCAATCACCATTAGAAGAATGATGGAAAAAAAGAATCTCTTGCACAAAAGAAAAGCAGGAAATTCCAGAGAAGTTTCAGAGGAAGGAGAGGGAAAACCAACATCTATATTGCTATTTATTAAGTTGTTTCTTAGTACAGTGCAATATCTGGTTTTGTTGAACAACCAAAATTCAGTTTAGAGGAATTTGCAGAGTTTGGAGTCCCTGAAGTGAGAACATAGTGATTTACTGAACATATTACACTATGTGTCCCCTGACTCATTGGCCCTTAAAATAAATATTTCATCCTCTTCAGAAATCTTCCTGTTCTGGTTATTGATCCGTCTTATATGAGATGATTTCATGTCGAAGTAATTTGTAATGTCTCTCAAGATATTCTTCAAAGTTTCATATTTTCATTTAATGGTACAGTCCACTGATTGGGGGTAAAAAGTAATTTGGCATGAATTCAAGGGTAGTTGTTGAGATTTAAAGCCATTTTCATAAAATGCTCTGCTATAGTGGGAATAATAAAATCTCAGTCTTATAATAAAGCTGCAAAACTATTAATGGATTCTAGGTAATATTGCTTCATGTTCATATTTGGTGGAATATATTTTCCTGTGAACATGAAAGTGATCCAAAAGTGTTAACTTTATTGTTTCCTGGAATATCTATAATTTCAAAATTAAACTAGTCTTCTTTTATATTTTTTATTCCATGAATTTTGGCTTTTTTTAAAAAACAAAAATAACGACTCAACTGTGGAGACTAGAAACTGTCATAAAAAGCTAATAAACACATAAAGTCAAAAGTTTTAGAGAAATGACATTTACCAATTAATATACAGTATAGGTCCCTTTCTACCAAAGCTTTTCATCTGAATTTTTTTCTAAAATGGCTCATGCAGTGTTTACTGGTGCCAGTTTCATAGCAGGAATCAAATCATGAAGGTTAAATGAGTAAATGAAGCACCATTTTAAAATTCATTCTTGGATTATGCATGTCTCTTTTCTTACTCCCATTTTTTTTTTATGTGTCTCTTTTCAGAGCAAGAAATTTAAATTTTTATGTGTCTAAAATAGTCATATATCAGAATTTCCTAGGACTTAAAACTTCAACTGCTTTGGCTTACACACTTCAATTTCCTAAATCTACTACAAAAACAAAACAAAAGAAACACTAGATAAATTAAATTTCTAATATTTTCCTATAATTATCCCCCATTTATTTCCCAATGCTATAAGTTATGCATGTATACTAGAATGAATACTATTGCCTTTTCTCCTGGTTCTTAAGTCCCTTTGTCTACAGAAAGTGATGAGAGCTCATCCATTGTGTAAGTTATAGTCCTGTAATGGAATTAATACATACATCTACTTGAGCAAATAGGTTGATAGGGTGAAGGTCCACACATAATGTGGAAGTCACACTTCATCTGCATAGATGCTTACTATTAAAAACACACTGCCAAGAATACCAGGATTTAATGTTATGGTGATGGTGTACATAATAATGTAAGAGGAAAAACTAAAATATTTTCAGCAGAGAAAGTTCTAGTTTAAAAGATTCCTCTTACCACTTAATTTTCTAGGGCCCAGAGGGGAAAGTCAAGCTATTATATCCTACTTGGTTGAGTAGATAACTATTACCTTGGATTGTTTAGTATAAAAATGGGGGTTTGATTTTTCTTTCGTTATAAGTCCAACCTCATTCTGCCATTTTATTGGGTCCCCCTACTTCAATTTTCTGGCTCTGACCCCCAAGTTTTTCACTAACCCCAGTGGCTGCTTCTGTGAAGGAAGTGGAGTAAGAAAATTTCAGGGCAGCCCTGTATAGAAAATAAATGTAAAAATTTGAAGTTCATGGGAAAATAGTATCTGCCACTTTCCCCATAGGCCTCCACTGTTGAACCTACACACATGTACTTGTTTAATTTGTAAATTGCCATACTTTAAGAGAAAATTTATTTCATTTTAAAGACTTTCTTATATATTGCAGCTTATGGAAGACAACCTGCAAATGATAGAAGGCAATCTCACACACCTAAGTTATTTGCAACATTTATATTATTAGTTTTTATGTACCAATAATTTATTTTAAAATTTTAAATACATGATAAGGAAAGTATAGGAAAGAGACTGGGAGAGAACAAAATAACTGATCATGATAATTGTTCCAGTTAGAGAAATTTATTTTTAAAATTGGCTCATGTGATTGCAGATACTGGCAAGTCCAAAATTTATAGAGCAGGCCAGAAAGCTGGAAATTCAGGAAAGAGTTGGAGTTGCAGCCTTGAGTCCAAAATCCACAGGACAGCCTGATAGGATAGAAACTCAGGCAGGATTTCTATGTTACAAGATTTCTATCTTGAAGCAGAATTCCTCCTTGTCCAGACATCTTGGTTTTTGCTTCAACTAATTGGATGGGGCCCACCCACAGTAGAAAGGGTACTCTCCTTTAAAGTCAACTAATTGTAAATGATGGTCATACTTACAAAATATCTTCACAGCAATATCTAGACTACTGTTTGACCAAACAACTGAGCACCGTAATCTAACGATGCTGACACATAAAATTAACCCTCCCAGGACTTTTATTTCCCCTGAATTATTATGAGGAAAATGAGACTTGGAGAAGGTAACTTACTCGAAGTCAAACCATGAGAATGAAGTAGTATCAAATTTTAACCTGTGTAACCTCAATGTCAAAGCAGCCAGAGTACATTACAAAAGAAAAGATTAGTGAACTTGAAGACAGAGCAATAGAAACTAAACAAAATGAAACAGAGAAAAGAAAGATTAAAATCATGAACCATATCTCTGAGCTTTGGACAATATCAAGTGGCCTAATATATGTATAACTAGAGGCCCGGTGCACAAAAATTTATGCACTCGGGGGGAAGGGGGGTCCCTCAGCCCGGCCTGTGCCCTCTCGCAGTCTGGGACCCCTAGGGAGATAACGACCTGCTGGCTTAGGCCTGCTCCCGGGTGGCAGAGGGCAGGCCCAATCCCTAGGTGAGGCCCCTGGTCGGGCTCAGAGCAGGGCCAATTGGGGAGTTGGGGCGCCACCCCATCATGCACAGAGCAGGGCAGATTGGGAGGTTGTGATGCCACCCTCAGTCACGCTCAGGGTAGGGCCGATTGGGGGGTTGGGGCACCACCCCCTGTCACACTCAAGGCAGGGTCGATGGGGAGGTTGCGGCACCACCCCCTGTCACGCACAGAGCAGGGCCCATCAGGGGATTGGGGCTCCATACACTGTCATGCACAGAGCAGGGCCAATCAGGGGGTTGGGGCGCTGCCTGCTGTCATGCACAGAGCAGGGCCCATCAGGGGGGTTGGGGCTCCGTACCCTGTCACACACAGAGCAGGGTCAATCAGGGGGTTGGGGAGCTGCCCCCTGTCATGCACAAAGCAGGGCCGATCAGGGGGTTGAGGAGCTCCACCCTGTCACTCAAAGAGTAGGGCTGATAGGGGAGTTGGGGCACTGCCCCCTGTCACACTCAGGGCAGAGCAGATCAGGGGGTTGGGGCGCCACCCTCTATCACCCACAGACCAGGGCCGATCAGGTGGTTGGGGCGCCGCCACTCTCACACTCAAGGCAGGGCCGATGGGCAGGTTATGGCTCTACCCCGTCACACACAGAGCAGGGCCTGTGAGGGGTGGGGGTGGGGGAGGTTGGGCACCGCACCTTGTCACACACAGAGCAGGGCGGATCAGGGGGTTGGGGCGTCGCACCCTGTCACACACAGAGCCGCAGGGCGATCAGGGGGTTGGGGAGCTCCCCCCTATCAGGAACAGAGCAGGGCTGATCAGGGGGTTGGGGCGCCTTCCCCTGTCACGAACAGAGCAAGGCAGATAGGGAGGTTGTGGCCCTGCCCCCTGTCACACACAGAGCTGCAGGGCAATCAGGGGGTTTGGGCGCTGCCCCCTCTCACACTGATCCCAGTGCCGGGAGGCCTTGCGGCTCCGCTGATCCCGGTGCTGGGAGGCATATTACCCTTTTACTATATAGGATAGAGGCCTGGTGCACGTGTGGGGGCTGGCTGGTTTGCCCTGAAGGGTTTCCTGGATCAGGGTGGGGGTCCCCACTGGGGTGCCTGGCCAGCCTGGGTGAGGGGATGATGGCTGTTTGCAGCTGGTCACACACCCTTCAGGGTGGGGGTCCCCACTGGGGTGCCTGGCCAGTCTGGGTGAGGGGCTGAGGGCTGTTTTCAGACTGACTGAAGCTCCCAACCGCTCCTTTTTTTCTTTTTTTTTTTTATTCTGGGCCAGCTTTAGCTCTGGCTCCAGCTCTGAGGCCTCCGCTGCTGAAAGAAGGTATCTGGTTTGTTTGCGTTCTTTAATCGAAACTCTGTATCAACTCTAGCTCTGAGATCCCGGGCTTGCTGAAAGCAGGTTTCTGGAGTTTTGTTTAGCTTCTATATTTGTTACAATGTTTAAACTGCAGGCTCAGAGGCCGGCAGCGCATGCGGGGAATTTTGGAGTCCTCCGTCACTGAAGCAAACAAGCCTCATGTTAGTTTCAAGCTGCCTGGCTGCCGGCCGCCATCTTGGCTGGCAGTTACTTTGCATATTTCGCTGATTAGCCAATGGGAAGGCTAGCGGTCGTATGCCAATTACCATGTTTCTCTTTTATTAGATAGGATTAGAGCTCATAGTTAACAAGAAATTGAAGGAAATTCCCTCAAATTGATAAAAGTTATCAATGGAAAATGTATAGCTAACCTCATACTTATGATTAAGGACTTGAACATTTTCTCCTGAAGAAGTAAAACTGATTCTATGTGTTGATGGCATTATCATTTACATAGAAAAATCTTATGGGATCTACAAAAAAGCTGTAAGAACTACTAAGTGACTTTAGGAGGATTGCAGAATACATAATTGATATGCAAAAATTAGTTATCCTATATAATAAAAGCCTAATATGCTAAGTGTTCAACCGTTCATTCAACCAGTCGCTATGACACACATTGACCACCAGGGGGCAGATGCTGTGATCAGTAGGTTAGCTTGCTGCTGGAGTCCAGCCCTTTGGGACTGGACAAGATCGGCCAGACAAACCCTGGAGCCCTCCCACAGTCCCTCCCCAGCCCCAATCGTGTACCAGTGGGGTCCCTCAGCCTGGTCTGCACCTTCTTGCAATCTGGGATCCCTCAGGGGATGCCAGAGAGCTGGTTTTGGCCTGATCCCCACAGGCCAGACGGAGGGACCCCACCGGTGCACAAATCCATACACCAGGCCTCTAGTTTCTATATATTACCAATGAACAATTAGCTATTGAATTTTTTAATTCCATTTAAAATGGCATAAAAATGTGATATACATAGGAATAAGTCTAGAGAAATGTATAAAATCTGTACACTTAAAACTACCTAAGTAAATGCAGTAATTTGCCAGTGTAATGGGTCAGATGACACCATATAGTTAATAATGTCAGATTACACCCAAATTAATCAATAGAAAAAAATTATTCCCAATCAAATCCATTTTATAAATATTGTTTTACAGAAACCGACAAGCTGACTTTAAAATTCATATGGAAATGTAAAGAAGCTAGGAAAACCAAAACAAATTTGAAAAATAGGAACAAAGAATTCACATTACCTTATTCAATATTTCTTATGAAACTTTAACAATTAATAGACTGTAATGGCATCATGATAGATAAATTGGTCAGTGGCACAGAATAGTGTAATTAAGATAATATGAAATTGGTGTCAAGATAGACAATATTATCAAAAGAAACATCTAAAAATGGGTGTTGGATATTGTCTAATGCTTTTTCTGCATCTATTGATATGATTATGTGATTTTTGTCTTTCAATTTGTTTATGTAATGTGTCGGGTTCATTGATTTGTGCATATTGTACGAGCCTTGCATTCCTGGAATAAATCTTGCCTGGTCATGGTGTATAAACTTTTTAATGTATTGCTGGATCCTATTTACTAAAATTTTGTTGAGGATTTTAGTATCTAGGTTCATCAGAGATACTGGCCCATAATTCTTTCGTTATAGTGTCTTTATCTGGTTTTGGAATTAGGATAATGATGGCCTCATAAAAAGAGCTTGGACATGTTCCTTCCTCTTGGGTTTTTGGGAGTATTTTGAGAAGTGTAGGTGATAGTTCTTTGAATGTTGGTTAAAACTCCCCTGTGGCACCTTCCAGGCCAGGGCTTTTCTTTGCTGGGAGTTTTTTGATTACTGTTTCTATTTCCTCAGTTGTTATTGGTCTCTTCAGGTTTTCTGATTCTTCCTGATTTAGACTTAGAGGAGTGTATTTTTCTAGGAATTTGTCTATTTCCTCCATATTTGCCAGCTTGTTGGCATATAGCTATTCATAGTAATTTTTTTAATAATCTTTTGTATTTCTGCAGTGTCAGTTGTTACTTCACTGCTTTCTTTTCTGATTTTACTTATTTGGGTCCTCTCTCTTTGTTTCTTAGTGATTCTTGCTAATGGTTCATCAAATTGTTTATCTTTTCAAAGAATGAGCTCTTGGTTTCATTGATTTTTTTTGTATTTATTTTTACTCTCTATATCATTTATTTATGCTCTAATCTTTGTTATTTTCTTTGTTCTATGTACTCTGGACATTTCTTATCATTCTAAGTCTTTAAATTGTTGGGTTAAATAGTTTATTATTAATTTTTCTTGTTTTTTCAAGTAGGCTTGTAAGTGCTATGAATTTCCCTCTCAGGACTGCTTTTGCTGTGTCTCATAGATTTGGGATTGTTGTGTGTTCATTTTCATTTGTTACCAGGAAGTTTTTTATTTATTTCTTGACCCCATTGGTAATCCATTCATTGTTTAATAACATGCTACTTAGCCTCCATATGTTTGAATGTTTTTGAGTATTTTTCCTGTAGTTGATTTCTAATTTCATTCCATTGTGATCTGAGAAGATGCTTGATATAATTTCAGTCTTCATGAACTTATAGAGACTTGTTTTGTGTCCTAACATGTGGTCTATCTTTGAGAATCACCCATGTGCACTTGAGAAGAATGTATATTCTGCAGCTTTGGGGTAAAATGTTCTATAAAGGTCAGTTAAATCCATCTGACCTTTTCAATTAGAGTCACTCTTTCTTAGTATATCATTAGAGTCACTGTTTTCTTGTTAATTTTTTGTCTGGAAGACCTATCCAGTGAAGTTCTCTACTGTGACTGTATTGCTGTTGAGCTCTCTCTAGAAGCTTTGTTTTTGTTTGTTTGTTTGTTTGTTTGTTTGTTTTTTTAGACTTGGCTGCTCGAATATCCAGTGCATATATGTCTACCAGGGTTATATCGTCTTGTTGGATTGATTCCTTTAGTATTATGTAGTGACCTTAATTGTCTCTTGTGATGGCCTTCATTTTGAAGTCTATTTTGTCAGATATGAGTATTGCTACCTCAGCTTTTGTTCATTTCCATTTGCATGGAAAATTTTTTTCCATCCCTTCACTTTCATCGTGTGTGCATCTTTCATTTTGAGGTGGGTCTCTTGTAGACAGCGTATAATTGGGTCATGTTTTCATATCCATTTAACTACCCAATATCTTTTGATTGGAGCATTTAATCTATTTACATTTAAGGTTATTATTGATAGGTCTTTCTTTCTTTCTTTCTTTCTTTTTCTAAGAAGGCTGTTTAATGAGATCTAGGGACATGGCATAGCTCTTTACAAAAACACCAAATTTTGATCAGGGAGAAAAGACAGGAAAACAGGAAAGTAGACTTGCAATGAGAGGGGTCGGTTTTTCAGTTGGCTGGGGGAGGGGGTGGAATGTTTCCAGGGCCCAGGGAGGGCAGTGGGGGTCTCATCATTGGGGGCATGGGAGCGGGGGGGGGGGGCGGGTAGACCCTAAAATTGGAGGGATGAACTTCAGGAGGCTGGGGATGAACCCCAGGAGTTGGAGGATGAATCCCTGGAGGAGGGGGTGTACCCCAGGTGGCTGGGGGTGCATCTCCGGGGCTTGGGGTGTACCCCTGGGGCCTGGGGGTGGACTCCAGAAGACAAGGGAGGTTGGACACCTGGGGCTGGAGGATGGATTCCTGGGGCTGGATGGTGAACCCCGGGAGCAGGGGTATGAACCCCACATGTTGGTGGGTGGACCACTGGTGCTGGAGGGTAGAGGGGCAGCTGGGGAAGGCCCAGGGGTCCAGCAGGTATAGGCCCACTGGGTGGCATGGGGGGCAGAGGCAGGCCTCCAGGTGGGGGTGGGGGCAAACCATTCATCAGTGGGGGTGGTGTCCGCTTCACCCCAGGAGGCCCAGCAGGGAGGCTTGATGGGGCAGGAGGCTTTTCCATCTTAAAGTGGAACTGAAGGAAGAACTGCTTGGTTTCCCAGTTCCAGTGAGTCCAAAACTTGCTATTGGCCTTATCAATCTCTCTGCTTGGCACCTTGAAGGCAATGATCTCGTAGGGCTCAGCAACCATCAGCAGCGTCTGTCTGGGGGCTCGATCCTCTGCTTGTAGGCAGACATGAAGAAGTGGCGTGGCATGATACTGTCAGTGATCTCAGGATAGTCAATCTGGAAGAGGAGGCTCTGCTGGCCCATCTCTGTGTCCCTCTGCTTGGTCACTTTATAGCCCGGGCGGCTGATCTTCACAAACTTCTTCGCTTCCACCTTGACCTTTTCCACTGCTGGCTGGGCGGGGTCCTCCTTAGCCTCCTTGGCTGTTAGCTGGGCCAAGTTGGTCTGGTGTTTTTTTCCCCTGGATGTGCATGAGGTAGCTCCCTCATTGTTGTAGAGTGTCAGGGACAGCTTGCATTCATACAAGCCCAGGTGGTTCTTCATGAAATAAGAGTCCTTGTTGATGTTGATGGTCTCCAGGGCCAGCTGCCAGAGGCGCTCCCACCAGTCCCTCTTGCTCTCAGAAAAGGAGGCCATGCCCCCACTCCTGGTCTTGCACCCAGGGCAATGTTGGAAGTCCATGATGAAGGCCTTGGGGCTTTACTGAACTGGGGGTGATACCTGCACCCAAGGCCATGATCCTGTCGCCTTTTCACTTGCCATGGCCACTACGACTTCGTTCTGTACACAAGTGCAGCCTTGCCATCTTAATTCTTTATTCCTATGTTTCTCTCTATATATTTCTTCTTCTCATTACAGTAGTCCCTTTAGCAATTCTTGCAGTGCTGGTTTAGTGATGATAAATTCCTTTAGGTTTGTTTTTTGTGTGTTTTTTTTTTTTTTGGTCTGGGGAGCTCTTTATTTCAGCATCTATTTTGAATGATAGCCTTGCTTGATATATTAATCTTGGTTTCAGATCCTTGCTTTTCACTACTTTGAATACTTCATACCATTCCCTTTGGCCTGAAGAGTTTCTGATTAAAAATCAATTGACAGCCTTATGGGCGCTCCTTTAAGTAACAAATTACTTTTCTCTTGCTGCCTTTAAGATTTTCTCTTTTGTCTTTAATTTTTGGTATTTTAATTATGTTGTATCTGGGCATGGGCCTATTTGGGATCTTGGGACTCTCTATGCCACCTGAACTTGTGTGACTTTTTCCTTCACCAGGTTAGGGAAGATTTCTAACATTATTTCTTCAAACATGTTCTCTATCCCCTGTTCACTTTCTTCCCATTATGGTACTCCCATGATGCGAATATTGTTATGTTTCATATTGTGCCATAGCTCCCTTAAGTTGTCCTTCTGTTTTTTAACTGCTTTTTCTTTTTGGTTGTCTGATTGAGTGATTTTTTTTCTACCCTGTCTTCTAATTCATTGTTCTGATCCTTGGCTTCCTCTAATCTGATGTGTATTTCTTCCAACGTGTTCTTTATTAGTGCTATGTCACTCTTCATTTCTGACTTTTTTTTTTTTCATAGTTTCTAGATTTTTTCTCATGCTGTTGAGCATACTTGTAATCATTATTCTGAACTCTCTATATTTGATAAATTTCTTATCTCCATTTCATTTAGCTCGTTTTCTGGTGAATTCTCTTGTTCTTTCATTTTGGGCTTGTTTTTTATCTCCCCACTTTGGCTGTTTATTTGGGTTTGTGGCTATGTAGATCTTCTATTAGGTAGATCTTCTATGCTTCCCAATCTCTAATGCAGGACAATGTCAGATACTGTTTTTGATGCCCTGTGTACCCTGTTTGGGTCTATCAGCAATTCACAGCTTGTGGCTCCCTCTGCTGGGTGCGTTTGGAAAGAACCAAGGTGTGCACCCAGGTTTGCCTGTCCCAGCCCCAGGCCCAGAAGGAGATCAGGCAAAGAATCAAACCCTCCGGAGATCTGCCTCTGCTTGTGTTCTGTCTGATTGTTATTCAGTCTTGATTAGCTTCAGGCTATTGACCACAGGGTGGGGCAATTACTTCCCCCTTTCAGGCAAAGCTGCCTGGATGGTAAAGGTCTGATGGAGAAAATGTCCTCTGCAGTTTGAGGGAATGACTCAGTACAGGAAACCAGGGTACTGCCTTCCAAGCTCTAACCCCAATGCCCCCAATCCTGGATTCTGCTCACACAGCTCTAGTCCACTTTGCCCTCCCTCTGCTGGAGGCCAAGGTAAGTGAGTGCACATGAATTTGTGTGCTGACCCTTTATGAGGCTGCTTGCATTTCCAGTCATCTCTCCCTCACAGACAGCACCCCTTCTGCTTTTCACAGCCACATGTTTTGTGGGCACCTTTCTCAGTTCTGGTGCTCTGGGCTGGGAATCCCAGGTTGGGTTTTATTTCTCAATAGGAAACCCGCCCCCCCCCCCCCCCTCGCCACCCACACACACACACACTGCTGAGATATCCCTCTGGAACTTCAGCTGCTGTCTGTGGGAGCCAAGCCAGCCCTTTTGCACCTCTGCACTTCCTACCAGCCTCTATGGCTCCACTTTCAGTCCTTGGTTGTAAAGGTTCTCTCCAGCTAGTCTTCAGTTGATTATTCAGGAGGGCTTTTCTGTATTTTATTTGTAATTCCAGTTTTGTCCTGGGAGAGTGTCAGTGTAGTTTCTACTTATATAGCCACCATTTTGGAACTCCCTGGATTTTTTTTTAAACATTAGAAACTGATATACTGAACAAAGGCTCGTGCCACCCTTGGTAAGTCATTTAAGATGCTGTTAATTCCTTAAGTTCAAGTTAGTAGTTCCAGTGATTTAGCTCAATATACTTGTTAATGACCAAGAGGATGAAGTGAATGGCAGTGTGGAAAAATTTGCTGATGACACAAAAGTGTTTAGTTTGTTAAGAGCTAAGGAGGATTGTGAAGAACTTAAGATGGATCTAATAAACCTGGATGACTGAACAAACACAAAGACCAACTACATGTTACAGAGAAGAAAAAAGGTGATAGATAGTGAAATAAATAATTTAAGCTCTACATAATTTAAATAGTATACACTGATGGAATTAGAATATATGTTAATCACAAAGGAATAAGATGTTCTATAGGAATCAAAATAATGAAAACATTTCAGTAAAATCATCTAATATACAATGGTCCTTAAAGAAAACCAAAAGAGTGTAGGTATATATTCAGAAGACAGAGATGTGCACAGAGATACAGGAAAACATGGGTTGGACAGGGCTGGTTACCTACCTAACAAGCTTTCTTTTTGCTGACTTTGTCCTGATATTTCCCCCCAGTTGCCTTCACCCCCATTCTTCATTCAAGAAAGGTGACTTTTCCCCACACCCCACAACATGAAGAAGTAAGATCTACACAATTAGTCCTTAAAGTGTTCCCCAGACCAAGCAGTAAAATGACCTCGCAACACACTAGAAATGTCAATTATTGGGCTCCATCCCAATATACTAAATCAGAAACTCTGGTGATGGAACACTGCAATCTGCATTTTAACAAGGCTCCCAGGAGATTTTGATTCATGCTAAAGTTTTGAACCAGTGGCCTAAACCAGTTATGGTAATTCCATTCCCCTTTGCCAATGATTATATTAATAAGAACTAACTCCCTAAAGGCCAATGAGATACAAATGAAATCTTCTGGGGGATTCTAAGAAAGGTCTTTCAATCTGATAAAAAGGAGAAAGACATTGCAGCATTTGGCCATATGTGAATGAGGATGTGATATCTGGAGTTGCAACAGCCATCTTGTGTCTATCAGGAGGTACATCTGAGGACTGCGGAGCCAAAAAACCATGTGTTTGTGCCACTAATTTAACCAACCTTGGCACCACTCTACCTCTAGGACCTCGGGTATATGAGTAAGTAAATCCCATTTTGATCAGGTATGTTATTCCTTGCATCTGAAAGTATCCCCAAAAGCACATCTTTTCCTTCTCCATTATGGTGCAGATGAAGCAAATCTGAACAGATAAGTATTCAGAAATAGTGAGACAAAAATCTGGAACACAGATTTTCTTATCCTGCTCACATGAACCCATGAGAGCCATGTTCCCTAATCTTCAAGCAAATGTATTTTTAAGCCTCATTGACCTTATATGTGTGTTAATATAATACATATTTACTTTCCTCACAGTTATTTGTGAAGCATCATTAGTAATAGAGCTATGATGAACATAAAGAGTCCCTTCTGGGGCCAGCACACAACTCATCCATCATAGAGCTCCCTATGACTAAAGTATCCTGTATAATATAGAGGTAATATGCAAATTAACCCTCACACCCTCACAAGATGGCTGCCTACGACCGGGCCAACAGCAGGGTTTGTGAGGGATGACCAAATGACTGAACAAGCAGGCTGCATGGGGTGACCAGGCCGGCAGGGGGGTTAGTGAAGGATGACCAAACGACTGAATAAGCAGGCTGAGTGGGATGACCAGGCTGGCAGGGGGGTTAGTGAGGGATGACCAAATGACTGAACAGCTGGCTGCATGGGGCGATCAGGCTTGCAGGGGGGCCATGAGGGGTGATTAGGCTGGTGGCAGTTGGGGGCAACCAGGCTGGTGGGGGGGCAGTTAAGAGTGACCAGGTCAGCAGTGGGGGCCAGTTGTGGGAGACCAGGCCAGCATGGGGGGCAGTAAGGGGTTACCAGGCCGGGGGAGGGGGGTGCAGTTAGGAACAACCAGGCAGGAAGGCAGAGGGTAGTTGGGGGTTACCTGGCCGGCAGCAGGGGGCAGTTAGGGGCAATCAGGCTGGTGAGCGATTAGAAGCCAGCAGTCCAGGATTGTGAAAGGGATGTCTGACTGCTGGTTTAGGCCCGGTCCCTGGGATAGGGCCTAAACCAGCAGTCAGACATCACCCAAGGGGTCCAGAATTGGAGAGGGTGCAAGCTGGGCTGAGGGGGGACCCCCCCATGCACAAATTTTGTGCACCAGGCCTCTAGTACATTTTAAAGAAAGGTCAAACTTGTGGTAGTTCTTTATCTCAAACTTGGAAAGTTAAAGTTGAAGCAATGCACTTTTGTTTCCCTTAAAAGCCCATCATGAACTGATCATGTATGAATCTATTTAACTCTTAATGTTGCTATTCATATTATGGATTAAGAGATCACATAGAGGCAAACCTCTCTAGGATCACTTTCATGAAAAATAAAATGCCAAGACAGAGGAATAGTAAAAGATACGCACAGAGAGCAGGCAAAAGGTACTTCCTGTTGACTGTGTCTTGATATCCTAGCCACATGCATTGCTTGGGATGGTATACAAAGTCACAAAAAAGAGGGCAGAGAATGGGATGATCAAACAAATGAACACATTATTTTCTGTGCACCATCTCAGCTTAACTTTAGAATACCCCCTCCAAATGACTAACTTCAAAAGCAGATGGGTTTTTCATCATAGGTCAGTAAACTGGGCTTTATAGGACTGACAGCAGGCATTGTTCCAAAATCAACTGTCCTCCACTGAGAATTCCCTGTCAGCTGTCAAAGAAGACTGGCTCTATAGAATTCAATCCTCAAAGAGTGCAAAAGGGGAGAGAAGATCTCTCTGAGACAAAATGCAGACTTTGCAGGATTTGGGGGCTTAAGTACAATACCTTTCAGAGCCATTACAGAAGCCAGCAGCATCTGGATCCCAGATGTCCAAGCAGGTCTCCCTCTGAGAAGAGGCTGTCCTAATTTGCCCTGGAGCTCAGAGCAGGTCACTAGAGAAGGTACCCAGGCACTCAGCCAGGAAGGTAGAAGGGCTGGCTCCTGGGCACATTAGAGGCCAGGCTTCTTTATCCCTGCTGGAACCATGAGATGAAGTTTTCTTTGTTTCCATTTTCTCCTCTTGAAAGGTAAGACTATTCCTGTCTCATAATGGAGTGAAGATAAAATAGATTGGAGGAGACATTTGATCATATAGTTTATGAAACCGCTGTGGCAAGAGACACTGTTATGTACTTACCAAAACCTATTTCCCAGACTCCTTTGCAGCTAGGTGGGGCCATGTGACTGAATTCTGGCCAATGGAATGTAGGCAGAAGTGATGTGTATCACATCCATACCTGGCACATAAAAACCTACTTTAGCCATTTTGCACAATCTCTCTCCTCCTTCTACTGGTCATATGCATAGGATCATCAGACCACGCCAAAGGCATAAGACATGGGGGAGCCATGAGATGAAAGAAGTTCAGATCTCTGAATACTGAAGTTACCTGCATAGCAAGAATAGTCACATAAGATTTTGCTTGAATGAAAAATATAATTTCTATTGTGCTAAACCACTCTGGAGTTCAACAGTAAGTATTATTTCCCTTACTTGATAGAGGTTCTGATCATTTCCTAGGTCAGTGATTTTCAATCTGCTGCAAGCGGCACACTGGAGTGCCGCAAGAAAATTTAAAATGAGCAATACTTGGCTATTTAGTCAAGGGCACTGTCTCTTTACCTTTAGATTGTCAAACGAAAAAAAAAAATGTCACCAGCCAACACAACAATAACCACCTGGTGTGAATGAATCAAAATTAAACCTATTTTTTGTCAGATCAGCAAAAATTATATTTTTTGGTGTGACGTAGAATTTTAGTAATTAGTTTATGTGTGCTGTGAGATGACAAAGGTTGAAAATCACTGTCCTAGATAAATCAACTGAGAGGGTAACTGGAACCTAGGAAGGGGAGGCGAGAATGGCAAATATATTTAGAGAGATGACTCAAAGTGTTCAGGAAACACATGCATCTTCAGTTCAACTTCCCTTATCAATGCTGTTATGCTCTTGATGAAACCACTGGGTGGTCACCTGGTTGCCCCTCATCTCCAGCTGGCTGTCAGTGTCTAAACAGTTAGCCAAGGAGGCATTTAACAAACCTTAGGGATTATCAGTCTAAAAGAAATTAATACAGGCTAATCTCCACCGACTAAGTCTTTCTTTTTTAGAAGACAACAGTGGTAAACACAACCCACACCATCTCTCAGAAGCTGCAGTGCTTGCTGCCATTGAATTAATCTATAGTGGATTGTTGACATTTGTGAATGTATGCAAGGTTAATATCAATTTTAATTGGCTTGGTAATTAACCTGCAAGATTTTAAAAATATAAATGTGTTTAATATGAGGTCAACTCTATAAAAATCTTATTCCAAAAACTGTAATTATTTTAGATAAATATTTTAATGTAAGTATTCTGTCAGATGTTTTTTATGCATGAATAGCCAGATGTGAATGAATTCATTTCTGATGCTCAAATATTACCTCACTTTTTGGTTATTTTTTATTGTGGCAAAATATACATTACATAAATTTATCATCTTAATAATTTTAAGTATTTAAGTCAGAGGCATTAATTATATTCATAAGGTTGTGCAACCATCATCACTATTTTCCAAAACTCTTTCAACATTCCAAAAGGAAATTCTCTAACCATTAAGCAATAATTCCCATTTCTCCCTTCCCCCAGTCCCTGGTAACCTCTAATATATTTTCTGTCTCTATTAATTTGCCTATTCTAGATATTTCATGTATGTGGAACCATAAAATTTGTCCTCTTATGTCTGGCTTATTTTACTTAGCATAATGTTTTCAAAGTCCATCCATGTTTAGCATGTATCAGAACTTCATTCCTTTTTATGGGCACATAATATTTCATTGTATGTATATACCACATTTTATTTATCCATTCATCTAGTTGTAAACATTAGACTGCTTGCACCTTTTGACTACTGTGAATAATGCTGCTATTAACATGGGTATACAAGAATCTGATTCCCTACTTTTGATTCTTTGGGTTATATACCTAAGAGTGGAATTGCTGGACTATAGAGCAATTCCTTGTTTAGCTCTTTTAGAAAGTGCCAAACTGTTTTCCAGAGTGATTCTGTAGATTTTTAAAACCCAGATTAAGCAAAAAAAAAAAAAAACACCACAAAACAATGTAGGAAGCTCTTGTTATACCATGGGAATGCCTGAGTGATTAGAGAGCGGGGTAGATCTGGAGACCTTGTTAGCACATCTTTCTGGCCCCTAGCTCTCTCTCCTGGGCAATCTTATTAAAGAGTCACATGTAAGTGACTCCTAGACTGAGAAGCTGGCAAAGCTGAGACTCAGAGTCCCTTGCTTGCATTGACTCCTCCTAAGGCCCTGGGAAAGACTCATAATGTGGTCTTCTTTTTTTTTTTTTTTCATTTCAAAAGTAAAATATTTTAACCAAAATCAGTTAAAACCAATGCCTCTTTCCACTTCAACTTTCATTCTACATACTTCCCCTTGTGCTGGGTGGCATCAGAATGCACATGGGCATTTGGGGGATATGGCTAAGGGGAAGTTGAGTTGGGGATACATTTAATGTTGGTTTAGAGGGCTATATTTATGGAGATTGCGGTTTCTCTTGAGCATAACTTAAGTGACTACTAGTCATCCCAATATAGGAATATTTTGGGGGAATACCACCCACTGAGGAAACTCATCAACACAATGAGCCAGAGGAGATATGAAAAGGTCCTGGACTACCCAGCAGAAAAAATAAGATTTGAAATATACAGAGCCACAAACTAGTTTGTGGTAATTCTTCCAAACAAGTGTGTAAAATCACAAATAAAAACCTCACTTTTTATCAATGCTGAACCAAAATGGAAGCCTATCCTGTCAGGATTTCTACTTGATAACAAAACGTGTACAATCATAAGTGCATCATACATTTTGTTCTTTTTAAATTGAACTTTCACAAAATGAAAATGATAAAAAGTCCTGTACTTTTAGGGCAATTCTCATGGTGTTATAAATAGAGAGGGAGGACATTTTTACCAGTTTGTATATGAAATAGACTTGAAAGAGGCTTTTCCAAGTTTGACAACAAAGAAATTTATCAGGTAATACCAATACTGCTTGAGAAGATGAACAAACTTTTCTAAACTATCCTATATAATAGAAGCCTAATATGCTAAGTATCTGGTTGTCCGGTCATCCAGTCAACCAATCAAAGCATAATATGCTAATGATATACTAAGGCCGCTCAACTGCTCACTATGACATGCACTGACCACCAGGAGGCAGACGCTTTGACTGGTGTCCTGGCCTGTGTCCTCTCGCAGTCCAGGCTGAGGGACCCCCCTCCCCACCGAGTGCACAAATTTTGTGCACTGGGCCTCTTGTCTATAATAATAAAAGCATAATATGCTAATTAGACTGGACAACCCAATAACCTTCCGGATGTCCTTCCAGATGAAGCCACGGCTGCGGGGGCCAAGGCAGATGTGGTTAGGGGCAATCAGGCAGTCAGGAAGAGTGGTTAGGGGTGATCAGGCAGGCAGACGAGCAGTTAGGGACAATCAGGCAGACAGGCAGGTGAGCAGTTAGAAGGCAGTGGTCCTGGATTGCGAGAGGGATGTCTGACTGCTGGATTGGGCCTAAACTGGCAGTCGTACATCCCCCAAGGGGTCCCAGATTGCAAGAGGGTGCAGGCCGGGCTGAGGGACTTCCTTCCCCTGCCTTTCCCACCCTCCCACCCCCCAGCACGAATTTTGTGCACTGGGCCTGTAGTCAATTATATAAGCCATATTTTGATCAATCATGCTAGAAGAAATAACTGAATTCTCTCTATATAGAAAATATCATAAAGTTACTGTTTCACAAAGAGATGTTCAAAAAGTATTCAGGCAACAAAATAGGGGGTAAGGTGTCAGAGAGTGGCATCAGGCAGTTAATAAAATATGTTATTTTCTGGATATGTGATGTTGGCAGCATTTGTCAGGTTTTTCACAGTGTGTGATTTATTGTGATTCCTTTTATTATTCGAAATAAAAATTCACTTCCATAAAAATATTATATTTGTAATTTTGGATTATTTTTTATAAAAATAATTTTTCCAAACTTGTCTAAGCAACAGTTCCTACAAAACTTGAACCTGCATCTACCGCCATGCAGCATTTTGCCACCACTGACCCATTTCATGCAACCCACACTCTGGTTTGTCAGGGCCCCTGTCCTAAGAACAGTGCCCTACACTATATAACCTTTCAATAAGCCACATTTCTCCCTATGCCCCTTATTCCACATTCACCCACTACCTCTCTGACCTATTTACCTCCCAGCAGACTACATCTCCTCCTGCTTGCTTTTCTTTAGAGGCCTCCCATGAAGGGCTAAATATTGGCTCCAAAAGATATCTAGATCTGAATCCCTGGAACTGTTACTTTTATAGTGAAAAAGGATTTTACAGATGGAAGTAAGCTAAGGATCTTGAGATGGGAGATTATCCTGAATTATTCCAGGGGGGCCTAAGTATTCTTATACGAGGGAGAAGAGAGAGATGTGACACAGAAAGAAGAGGAGAAGGTGAGAGGACCAGGAGAGAGAGATTGGAGTGATGCTGCCATGCGCCAAGGAATGCCAGCACCTAGCAGAAGATGGAAAAGGCAAGGAAATGGGTTCTCTCCTCAAGCCTCTGGAGGGAGTCTGGGGCCTGCTGGCACCTTGGTTTTGGCCCCGTGAAACTGATTTTGGATGTCTGGCCTCCAGAGCTATGAGAGAGGGTACATGTGTTTTAAACCACCTGGTTTATAGTAAGTTGCTACAGTAGCCACAGGGATTATATATACCTCCCAGGCCCTGGTCTATTCTGAAAGATCAACGCCCCCTCTGCCCCCATTCAGACAACTCCTGGTTCTAATATTCTAGTCATAAGGCCTCTTTTTTGTGAGACCCTTCAGCTGCTTCCTCTTCATCCCTTTACTATGTTCTTTTCATCCACAAAGGATTTGAAGCCCTCTGTGAAAGCTCATAAAACTGCCCCACTCATGCCTTTTGGCCAGTCTGGTGACCAGATCATCCTCGAAATGGCTTCCTGCAGCTGAGCCCTAATGTGTGAGGAAGCAAAGTCTCTCACTTGATTGAACATTCCTCTGGTCTGACTCTCTTCCTTCTTTAAGGGGTCTCTTCTGTGGAATCTGTGTACTTCCCCAATAACTTAGCAATTAATAGAACAACAACAAAAAACCCCTCTTTAAATGTGCTTCCTCTAAGAATCTTAACTTCTTAGGGAAGTATAGGTTGTGTCTACTCCTGCCTCATTTTCCTACCTTATCTTTTTTCCAGAGGGAAATGTTGATTTATTCTGGAAGGTGCTGGAAGCAAAGACTCCTCATCTTTTAGTCAAGTTAGTCTCCAAATATCTATTGAATGGCTATGTGCAGGGAGCTAGACTGAGAACTGAAGACGGCTGAGACATGACTCCTGCCCTCATGAAGCGTAGAGTCTCGACTGAGGTGAGTGGAAACAACAAAATACACACATTAACACTTACAACAAAAGTTGAATATGCAAAATGCCATGGCAAAGAATGATGAGGGTGCAAAGCAGGGAGGCATTACATTGCGGCAGGAGCCAAGAAAGCATAGTGAGTAGAACACACGTGATGGGCTTAGAGGGGTGAGTTTCCCTGGGGTTTGGTGTAAGTCAGGGCACAACGGTGGGAAAGCCTAGGCTGTAAGGAAATGAAGTTGGAAAGGAAATTTGGGACAGCAAAATTTTATAGCAAGCTTTTCTATAAAGGGCCAAATAGTACTTTAGACTTTGCAAGCCATGTAGTCTCTGTCATAATGACTCAACTCTGCCATTTACAAACAATATGTAAATGAATGGGTATGGCTGTGTTCCAATAAAACTTTATTTACATAAACAGACAGCAGAACAGAACACCCAGCTAAGGAAGCTATAGGCCACGAGAAGCCTATAGTGAGCAGAAAGATATTATAAAAAGTTATAATAATTACTTTTTCATAGCTATGTGTTTGGAAAAGTAATTTGACCATAGGATACTAGAATTAAAGGAAGCTGTGAGCAACATAATGAGAAGAATTTGGGGGTTGAATGTGCCTTGAGATGGTCTCTGCTCTGGGCCGAGTGGTTAGGCAGCTGGTGTGAGGCGTCTGAGCCTCCTTTGTTTGTGCCCGAGGCCACGTGGGGCACAACTGACCCAAGGCTCCAGGGTGACTCTTGAGGCTTTGAGCAGACAGCACCTGACACTCCCTGAGTCAGCCAAGCCTGGGCTCTGAGCAGTGAGGAGGAGGATCCCGAGCTGCTAGACATCTCGGGAGGACAGCCAATGCAGAGCAAACCAGTCCTGCCAGAGACAGGGTGAGGCTGTGCCAAGTGACCATGGAAGCTGCGTGTGTGGGCCAAATTGCTTTCTAATTACATTGCACTCCAGACAAGACAAAATTGTGTCTCTTGAAAAGCATGTATGCGGAGTCAGGGTAAGTATAGGGAGGGCAGGCCTGGTGGAAATTGGAGCAAGGAGTCATGTTACAGAGTTCATTGCCATCCTAGAAGGAAGAGCAGGGAGGAGGCAGGAGAGGCTGTGTGCCACTCAGCAGAATGCTACATACACGTGGTGAAGAATTGAACACATTCAAATGGAGTAGGTGATTCTGGAAAAAAATGTGCCATTTCACTGCGAATATCTCATCATTCTCTCTGGAACTTAATATAACACTCTCCTGGAGAAATCATATAAAGATTGGGTTTTTTTGCCTGAGTTCTATAGCAAACATTCTCCCTGCTGCTCTGCCTGCTGAGACAATTTAGTTGAAAAGGAGCCACCTTTGAATTTGCTACATTTATGTTTGACAAAGAGGCCGTTTACTCACTTGTTATACACTTTCTTACTGAGATGCAAATGTTAAGGTTTGGCAGATATTGAAAATGCTATTTTGATATGTTATGTATTTTCTTGGGACTCTATTTTAGAAGTGCAGCAATAGGAGAAATATTCCTAACTTAGAAATATAAATATAATGTTACCACTTGGGGTTATTTATTCCCAGGCAATCAATCAGGAAATGTTAGGAAATATGTTCAGAGAAGTTTCAAACAGGGTTCTAGTCAAGTGAGTACTCTTTCCATTTTCTTTTCATATGTTATATGATTTTTGAAAAAGATGAAATAGGAAAGGAATTAAAAGGCACTCTTAAGCTCATCTTGTAAATATGAATGTGACTGTCAATTTTTTAAAGAAATTAAATGGTTTTAATTATGCTAAAATAAATGCTGACAGTGAAACCAAATGTTGCTCATTAAATTAATACAGAGTATTTTAAATACAGCTGGTGACTCCAGGACTTTTTGGGAACTCTCATAGTTGTTTTTCAAGATGAAGGACCAACTAGCTGTTATCCAGTCTCCTCAACCTGGTCCTAGGTATTCCAGACCAAGAGCATCCCGTCATTTCAATGGTTGAGTTTCCATTGTACTTACCATGCCATATGCTTTGGATTTATTTTTTTTGGCAAAATAATTAAGAAGCAATCATAAGAAAAGTTATGCTTGGGCCCTTTATGTTTCCTTCCCAGCAGTGCCATCAACGAGAACAAACTGGTGCAAGGCTGGCTGGGCTAAGGCAGCAGAGAAGAGTAGTCCCTGGGAAGGGAGTTAGTTTGGTCTTCGTACAGGGCGCTTTCGGATAAAAAGCTCCTCTTCCTGGGCTGTGTTAAATGTCAGTTTGGCCTTTGGAGGATTGGATGGGTCAGGAGAAGATTCCACTTTATTATCAGTTCTTCTGGTTTGGAATCCCAGGTTGGCTGGGCCTGTGGATTCTTACCTGCAAGTGATGCAGCATGAGAAAAGACTTGGAAAACACAGTATTGAGTTCCTGTGCCTATAGTCAGGTGAATGAGAAGTGGATCTCAGACCAAGTCAGTTCCTCCTGGCTCTACTATGGGGTCAGTGTAGACCAAGGTGAACTAAGCACTGTTAGGTCAGAGAGAGCCCAGGATCGGATACATGCAGACCTGTGACGAGATAATGGACCCTCCCTGGCATTTCTAACAGATCAGTGTGCCAGACACAGATACTGGCTTCTCCCTGAATCAACATGACCCCCACACAGATACTGACTCCTTCCCAAATACCTTGCTGACCCCCTGCAGCTGAAACTTCCTCAACTGAATACCTCAGCTCATGTCCCCACCCCTCACCCAACCGCAGTATAAGAAAAGGCGCCCCCCTCCCTGTTGGCGCAGATCCACGTGCCCTGTCTTTGGGGTCCATGGGTCGCCCAGGGACGCAGAATAAAACCTCTCCTTTCTTCCATTTCTGATCGACTCTCTTTATTTCCTACGCCGCCTCCTGAGCCACCTAACCTAACAAACACAAACCCAGTTTTGTGTGCTATTGGCCTTAGTGGTGAGAGAAAGGTAGCTTTCTTCCCACCGAAAGTCCTCACACACAGGCCCGCTCTGATGATGACAGGAGAATCATCAACTGATAGACCAGGTAAGTCATGGAGAAGGTTAGGTTGTCTTCATTTTCCCTGAATGTCCATGTTTATGCAGTTCTAGACACTCTCCTCCTTTTTCAGGGACCCAGGGACCTCCTGCTCTCAACCAACCTTCCCATCCTCACCAACTGCCTAAAAAAGCTTAACCTTCAGTAAGAATCCTTATGAGTCAATGAAATCTTAGTGGAAAATTTTCAATGAGCATCTTTCTCCTGTCATATTGGCACAGAGTCCTTAGCTCAGATGATAGAATTAAAGATTTAGTTTCCTGTTTAAGGATTTCAGGCAGCAAACTGGCAGAGAAGGACATACGAGAAACATCTTTTTATACAGATAGCACCCCAAGTTTGGCCCCACTATAGCTATGCCCTGAGCACACATAGTTGGCAATATTTGGAGAAGCAAGATAGAAATAGGCTGATTCTTAGGAAAGAAGTTTGGATGTGAAAACCAGTTCATCTGTTAATTTTGGTCAATTGCATGGTTTGGACCACAGTATATGACCTTCAGAAATAGCAGACAATGGAGAGAATTGCAGTTACCCTCAGCAGAGTGAGGTATCTATCTTACTGTGGATCATAGTCACCTCCAAATAAACTCTGCCTGATTTCCCTCTCCAGCTTGTTCTGGTTTGGCCTCCTTTCCCTACCCCCAATTGACACTGCCCTGTGGCTATAGCCTGAGAAAGGAAGTGACCTGCTGTGATGAGAGGTTTTCCCTGGTGACATCCATTCAGCTGGCCACAGTTGGGGCTCATCTGGGGCCTACACATGCAGAATATCAGAAGGTGCCAAGATCAGCAAAGATAAAATCTTTGGACAGGATCCCATCATCCCCAATGGCAAGGAGGCAGGGCTGAGTGACAGATCAGAGCCCAGCCCTTGCTTCTAATATCTTTGGTCCATGGAACCCAAATGACACTCAGGGACAGCCCTGTTGAAGAGACAAGAAGAGACAAAAAGAAGAGACAAGTGAAGGTCACAGCTGAAACACTTTGGATACTTTTGCAAATCAGACTAAAGCAGCTGTTTCAGCTGCCAGAACACCCTATAAACCAGCTGCCAGTGGTTCTGATGCGGGAGAGTTGCTCCTGCCAGAGAGCTCCACCCTGATGTAAGAGTGACAGCTTTTATCTGCTTGGTCCCACACACCCAGACATTATCATCATTTTCTTCTAATTGGTCTTGATGCCAAGCTGAGGGTCATAATGAAATTAGAAAAAGCAACTCTGAAGAGAAAGAAGGAAACCAACTTGAAGTTTGGCATTTGATAAAATACCTGCTCTAATTGGATGCAGAGCTCTGGACCTGGTCTCGCCTAATCTCCCCACGATGGCTACGCAGCTGGAAGGGAGATATCCCACCTGATACCCACATGGGTTCCCCTAGAACAGACACTGAAGATTGAACCCTGTGACCTCAGAGAGGTGGCTCTCCACTCGCATCTCAAACTGTCTGCTATTTGATTAGCTTCAAGAAACACATGGTCTTCCCACCTCTGGAAGGAGAAATATTTCATGGGGCTGGAAAAGTGCAAAAAAGATTTCTGTTCATTTAGAAAACTAGGCTGTGCTTTCTAATGTTTATTGTTAACTGAAGTCAGGATAATGGCCTGCTCTGGTTGAAGGAAAGCCCTGGGCTGCCCAGCTATGCTTGCTGACACTCTTCAGCCAGTTCTGCTGTCAGAGAAGCCTCTTCTAACTTGCTCTACAAGCTGAGTTTCCTGCTTTTCAGTTGCACATTCTCAGTCTCCATGATGGTACCTGGGCCATTTGTTGTACATTAAACTCTCTGCCTGTGCATTATAAACAAAGAAAGAAACAAACAAACAAACACTCACCACCTTGCCTTCAGTTAGTGTTATGCTGTACAAAACAAAGACTGAGAAAGTTGGAGGAGTTGAAGATTAAACTTTAAGCTTTCACAACAGATGTTTTTGCACTTATTTTCCCCCAGGAGGACATGAATGCAAATCATTCATTTGAGCAGTTTCCATGGCTTTTGGATGGCCCCTATCTTCTTGCTGTGAAATGTGCATAGCTCCTCAACCAAATTGTCTGGGATGGTGCCGAAGTGTGCATACTTCAAATAAGAGGACTGCATGAAAATGTGTTGGAATCAGCGACTCACTCCACACCACTCACAACTGACTTGGGTCCTTAGGGAGTGAGATGTTTGAAGGCTCAGCAGTTCTGACACCCCAAAAGGTGGAAGGAGATCTAATACACTTATAAAAAGTAGATAGATCATTATAAAATGTCTTGAAATTTTAAGTTGAGCATCTTCCTAATGCAGGTGTAGTAGGATTCAAAATTTCAAAGCCTCCATGTCCACACAATTCGTGCTCAGGCCAGCTCCTCGTATCAGGAAAGGGGAGGAGCCCTAGCCAGTTTGGCTCAGTGGATAGAGCAATAGCCTGTGGACTGAAGGGACCCAGGTTTGATTCTGGTCAAGGGCACATGCCCAGGTTGCGGGCTTGATTCCTAGTAGGGGGCGTGCAGAAGGCAGCCAATCAATGATTCTCTCTCATCATTGATGTTTCTATCTCTCTCCCTCTCCCTTCCTCTCTGAAATCAATAAAAATATATTAAAAAAGAAAGACAGGGGAGGAATTCTAATTAGGTTTCCCTCTCCTCGGCATTGAACTGCCTTTTGCAGCTGAATGCCGGCGTTCACTCCCTCAGCGTGTTTGGTTTCTCTGGAACTCTGAGGCAAGCAGAAAACTCCGGAAACCCAAACCATGAAACCTACAGAATTCCCAGAGGAAACTGGACCACCTGGAACCTTTCTAAAACCAGGGATAACTGACCAAATTACAAGTCAGGAAAATGGTCTTTAGTGAATGAGCACTTCTGAGGTCTTGGAACGCTTTCACTTGACTGAGTGCATTTGAACTCAAGTTTTTGGTTTTGCATGTGGGTTGGAAAAAAATACGTGGTGAAATTTTCTCCTCAGGAGAACAGGAGGACAGTGACCATCCTGAGTGCTTCAGGGAAGGTTGGGGTGCCAGGGTCAGGGTCCTGCACCCTACTCTTCTTTTAGTTGCTTTCAGGGTGACTCGCTTTGCAGCCACTACAATAGGACAGCCACGTCGCTAGTGTTCACCCCTGGGCTGGCCCTCCAGAAGCTTAATCACACAGACGGCTGGTGTCAAGGATTTTCAATTTAGCTAGTAAAGTTTCCCTGTTCTTCTCAAGTAGATAAAAAGTCATTATTTCCTTTGCTTTTAATTAAAGACACATGGTTAGAGGATGTCCTACTCCTTCATTTTACCGCCCTATAAAAAGTGTGGCCTAATGGCATCCCAATTTGCCTGTTGCAGGTTTGCTGGACAGTTTTAAACAGGTCACCTGATCTCTCTGCAACCTGAGAGTAATATGCACCTCATTGTTTGGTGTCCTGTCCTATTTCATTGTTTGGTGATATCGAGTGGTAATAAAAATGCTTTAGAAGCAAAGTCTTGAGTTGTTAAAATGACCATCCATCACCATAAGCAAATTTATTCCATAATACTTCAGGTCTTTAGAACTAAATTTTATAACTGCAAAAAGTCTCTGTGAAATAAAAGGGTCAAATAATAGCCTGATCCAAACAGTGAGTAGTTAACCCTCTGGTTGTTTTCTACTTAGGAAGTTTTAACTGTAGAAGTTCCAGGAGAGCACAGACTAGTACCATGTTTCTATGCTACTAAGAGGAAAACTATTAGTTTGTTATATTGGCCACTTTGTGCCTTGTCCCCTGAAAATATGCATCGACACAAGTCATAGCTCTTGTACAGCAGTTACAATTAATGACAGGCCAATCTTACTATGAATCAAGTGAATTGGAGTTTAATTAATGTAACGTGTTTTCAGATCAAATGGCTGCATGATAGACACTAGCATTTATTGAGCATTTACTCTATTCCAGACACTCTACCAAGCAAGTTCTTGTGTGTTAGTTCACAAATCCACACAAATCTGTGGGTAGGTAACTCAGTTCCTCCGTCTTAGAGAAGAAATTGAGATTAAACATTGCTTCAAAGTGACAGAACTAAAATATGAACCTGGACAGTCTGACTTCAGACTACAGTATTAACCCCATGCTATGCTGCCTCCAGGCTTCCTATGCTAGTCTGATGGAAGAGCAGGTGTAGTAGGTTCAATGACTGACTTCCTGGCCATTCACTGACCTAGAATCTAGTAGTCAGTCAGGAAAACTAATTCCCTCTCCCACCCTTTTACATCAGCCTTATCTTATAACCATAGAACAGGCTATGTTCTGGGGAAAGACTCTTCTCAGAGTCAGGAAAGAGGAACAGAACAACATATTTGAGAACTTCTTTCCCTCTAACTTGCATGAGGATTTTAAAAGGTGAGACTTGTTATTTATACCTTAATAAAGCTGGAAAAAATAAAGTGCATTGTTTAAGGTAAATTGAAAGAAAAAGTAAAAGGGTAGAGGCTTTCAATATTTCTAAATGTGTAAGTTCCAAAGTGTTGATGATAGCTGCATTAGGTATTTCAGTAATGACTCAGTGTGACTCACCATATGTAAAACACTTGGAAATAGTGGGCCCACCTGCTAATAGAAGCCTCCTGAGTGGTTCCCTGGGGACCCAGGAATGACTATGTTGTGGTATCTTCCTGGGAGTGGCTTTCCTCTTTTTTCTTCTGGAAGGATGTCAGAAACATTGAATCAGTGTTGAAAATTATTATCATTCCAACCCTTGGACCCAAGTTCCCTGAAATGAAACTGTTCCAACCTTCAGTGGCCAGGCTCAACTGCCGGAAGTTCAGAGGGAAGAAATGTTGGCAGGAAGCGGTGAGAAAAGGGACTCATGCTGTAGTCACACACTCAAGCTTAGCCAGGTTCTTTGCAAATCACCACTGATAAGGTGTTGCCCCCAGTTTTGTTCATCATTCATGGGGTGCATTTGGCTATATCAGAGTAAAGTGTTTTTCTAGGTCTTGCTTATGGTTGTACATACTCAGAAGACACTGAAAGCGTGAGCTGGCCACACATATGAGAATGATCCCAAATCCCAGTTTCCACTAAAGATGAAAGCAAAGTGTTGTTCAGGGGCTGTGTGTTGTGTGTGTGTGAGTGTGTGTGTGTGTGTGTGTGTGTGTGTGTGTTTAACTGGTTAGCACGTTCAGAGTCCTTGGGAGGATTTCTGTTCTGAGCTCTGGCCTTCCAGGCAGCACACAGCCCCTCCACCACATCCTGCCTCTCCATTTCCTCCTCCCCTTTCCCAGCTCCTGAAGCCAAGCTGGAAGTCTCTCACGACCCTGTGGCTTGGCTGGGAGGAAGCCTGAACTGGATACAGCTGGCTGTCCCCGGGCCTGGTAAGAGTGTTTATCCCTGAGTCTGTGCTTCTTTGCTCACCTATTTTTAGACTTCTGCTGCAGACCTTTCTGAGGGCTCAGACATAAGTCTCCTTTGGGGCTGGGCCATGCCAGAAAGGAGACATATTCTGAGGGTCTGTTGAGCACCTGAACAGGAATCCAGGCTGCAGTTAAATGTGGTTTGCTTTAACGGCAATAGGAGGGGAAATCAACACCCTTAACCAACTCCCTGCCTGTCTCCCAAGAACAAAGGTCTGTTTTCTCCTCCACCTTAGCAACAAGCCATGGAGGGTGGCTGAGGACATGTGACCTCACTGAAGAGGCATAGTGATGAAAGTCACACTCAGGGCCAGCCTCTTAGAGCACTCAAGCCATGCTTAGGTACAGAGCTGCTTCCCTCACCCTGCCCTCCCACCACATACCCTGTCATGAAGCAAACCTGCACTGACCAACTAATTCACTAGTCTCCAGAGCTTGGCACCTTTTGCTCTACAGAACTGTCCTTGCTTATCTGTTCTTCATCCTTCAAAACCCAGATCAAATGCCACCATAGCCTTCACCTCAGAACAATTGATGTGTGGCTGTTGCTCTCACCTGACTGGGCCAACTTGAGGACAGGAGCCATGTCTATTCACTTGATACCGCAGGTGTGCTGGCTAGCACGTGTGTGAGAGGGGGTGGGGGACCTGGCAGGGACGAGTGGGGAATGTGGTAGGAGGTGTGGTCTGGGTAGGTAATACCACATAACAGGTGTTCAGTAAAAGCTGAGTGAATAAATGGACAGATGACTTACAGCAAAAACATGCTATCATTTAAAGTCAAGAACCAGTAAATAGCCACAACTAGAAAAAAGATAACTAGCTAATTTATGATCCTAATTTTATTTGTACTTATAAAATGTATTAGTTTAAGAAAGTCTTTATGAATTGTCTCCATTTTCCAATTCAAGAGACTTATGGTATCTCTACTTGGGTTGATTGTGTCAAATGTCATATGTGCAAAATTAAAACATAATGGTAAAAATATTGAATATATCTTCTCTGACTTGTCACCCATATTCAGGCAGAATATCACATCCAAAATAATCAGATTTAAATAATAGAAAACTTTTTAAAAGAACCAAAATTCACAAACTGGCAAGGGCCTTTACCTGAGACAAATCTTTGTCAGTCACTCAGGCAATGTTCTTGCCGATGTTTATACAGATCTCTAGAGTATAGTCATGCTTACTCCTGAAAGGGGCCAAACAGGAGGGGTCTGGACTGGGAGCCCGAGGAGGAAGGCAGCTGGGAGAGCAGCTTAAACAGAGTGAGCTGGAGAGGCAGAGGCAGGCAGGGCTTTGCCCTCTGGAAGGAGGGTTTTTAGGCCTTTAACTATCCTTTCACACCCTCTCACTCTTGTGGGCACTTAATAAAAAGAACTTGCCCCACCTCATCCCTCCACCTCTGGTTTGAACCTGTGTCTTCGGAGCTGCCCTTTCTCTGGGCATTGTTTGAGTTCTCCCTCTCTGTCTCTCCTCTTTGGGTGTCTGGGTCCTCCTGCCCATCTCCTCTTTTTGGATTTGACACTTTCCTAAGTGATACTTTTCTGGAGGCTTTGTCAACTCCACACATCTCAGCCCATAGGACAATAATATGCTCAGCCCAGGACCCAGGAATCTGCCATCTAGGACTTGCATGCCCTGATCTCTGTTTCACTAAGAAAGGCTATCAGGCAGGCATGGGGTGAAATCACAGAGCCAACACCAGAAGGCAGGCTTTCAGAGCCAAGTTTAGAGATCAGGTGATCAGGTAAGTTCAGGGGTGGGGGGTGGGGATGGTGTCCCAAAAGAGCCCTGGACAAAGTGCAGTAGCATGACACCTGTCCAGAGTTGGCATAGGAATAGGTGGCCAGAGCAGGCCTGACCTATGACTGGAATCAGCCTCTTGGGTACAGGCAGATTCTGGCAGCCATGAGCCCAGTGGTACTGCTGGCTCAGGTCAGGCACAGTTAGCCTTCAGGGACTCTCTGGCTTGAGGGAAGAGGGGCTGATAGTTACGCTGCCCCACAAAAGGAAGCTGAATTCCACAGAGTTCTGGGAAGATCATTAGACCAATGGTTCAAAACCTTAGGAGTTTTTTCAAATTCCACATATCAAGGCCTCACTCTAGATCTGGCAAACCAGAACCTCAGGCAAATGTGGGGTGGGGTGGCCAGGCATATCTGACTTTAGAATTGGGCCCAGGGGACTCGAATACAACAACTTGCCACTCCCTGCCTCAAGGTGGACACCATCTCTGTTGTGCGATATTCAGGCCTCAGATCATATCAATTTACCTTGAACTTAGCACAGTTCCTTTCACACAATATACCTAAAATAATTTTTGTTGATTGGCAAACTGAATATGTAAATAAATGAATAAACACTTCTGGTGACTGAAAGTATTGTTGACTATGTCAACATATACAGGGAAAGAAGAGTTTCCCATAATGGATTTTTGTTTGTTTGTTTTTGTTTTTAAATCTTTATTCAGATTATTACAGATATTCCTCTTTTTTCCCCAATAGCTCCCCTCTACCCGATTCCCACCCCACCCCAGGCCCTCGCCCCCCCCACACACTGTCCTCGTCCATAGGTGTAAGCTCTTTGTCCAATCTCTTCCCGTACCCCCTCACACTCTCTTCCCCCCGAGAATTGTCAGTCGGCTCCCTTTCCATGCCCCTGATTCTATTACATTCACCAGTTTGTTCTGTTCATCAGATTTTGTATTCACTTGATTTTTAGATTCACTTGTTGATAGGTATGTATTTGTTATTCATAATTTTTTATCTTTACCTTTTTCTTCTTCTTCCTCTTCTTAAAGAATACCCTTCAGCATTTCATATAATACTGGGTTGGTGGTGATGAACTCCTTTAGCTTCTTCTTGTCTGTGAAGCTCTTTATCTGGCCTTCAATTCTAAATGATAGCTTTGCTGGGTAGAGTAATCTTGGTTGTAGGTTCTTGCTATTCATCACTTTGAATATTTCTTGCCACTCCCTTCTGGCCTGCATAGTTTCTGTTGAGAAATCAGCTGACAGTCGTATGGGTATTCCCTTGTAGGTAACTGACTGTTTTTCTCTTGCTGCTTTTAAGATTCTCTCTTTGTCTTTTGCCCTTGGCATTTTAATTGTGGTGTATCTTGGTGTGGTCCTCTTTGGATTCCTCTTGTTTGGGGTTCACTGAACTTCCTGGACTTGTAAGTCTATTTCTTTCACATGCTAGGGGAAGTTTTCTGTCATTATTTCTTCAAATAGGTTTTCAATATCTTGCTCTCTCTCATCTTCTGGCACCCCTATAATTCTGATGTTGGTACGCTTGAAGTTGTCCCAGGGGCTCCTTACACTATCTTCATATTTTGGGGTTCTTTTTTCTTTTTGCTCTTCTGGTTGGGTGTTTTTTGCTTCCTCATACTTCAAATCATTGACTTGATTCTTGGGATCCTCTAGTCCACTGTTGAATCTCTGTATATTATTCTTTACTTCAGTCAGTGTATGCTTAATTTCTGACTGGTCCTCTTCCATATTTTTGGCATTCTCACTAAGATCCTTGAAGGTCTCACTAAGTTCCTCAGAAGTTTCTAGAAGATTCTTGAGTAACCTTATAACTGTGGTTTTGAACTCTATATACAATTTTTTGCTTTCATCCATTTCTTTCATTTGTGACATGTTTCTTTGTCTCTGCATTTTGGCTCCTTCCCTGTGTTTGTTTCTATGTACTGAGTAGCTGTTAAGTCTCCTTGAGTTGATAGAGTGGCTTTGTGTGCTAGGTGTCCTATAGGGCCAGTGGCTCAGCCTCCCCAGTCACCCAGGTGGACACTCTTTGTGCACCCCTTTGTAGGCAGTATGCACAGTCTTGTTGTAGTTAAGCCTTCACTGCTGATGGTATCACTGGAAGGAATTGACCTCCAGGCCAATTGGCTGTGAGGACCAGCTGTATCTACAATGGAAGAGCTGCTATGCAGGAGACACCCTTTATGGGTCAGGACTTGCTTCAGTTGGGCTTTGGTGCTGAGTCTGCCCCTTGAATGTGTCACTTATGGATGTGAAGAATTGTAATCTGGTATGGTCTCACACTGACCAGTGGGTACACTGGCTCTTGGATCTCCAAGGAGGTGCAAAGTCAGCAACTGTCTGGGGTCACCCAGCAGGAACTACAGAGAGATCTTCAGATTCCTCCTCTTTGTATCGGGTTTGGAAGTGCCCCAATGAAGCCCAGCTGTGTAGCAAGGCAGGCTGCTGCTGCCAGATTGATTGCTTTGGGGCTCCCTGACCCAGCTGCTGCCTGTTTGACAGGTTTTAGGCTTAGAAAGGACAGGACATTCATATGCAAAAGCAGCTGCACAGAGCTTGGGTGGGGTTGTAAATTGGGTGGGGTGGGGCCTAAGGGAATCACCAGGGCAGAGCAAACAGCAATGGCTGTCAGTCAGCCCTGCACCAGAGAGTTCCCCACGCAGGAACAATGACCGCTGTGTGTAGCTCCGTTTGAAAGAAAGTCGCCCTCATGTTCCTGTCTGATGCCAGACAGTCCAGTTTCTCTCTGTATGTGTCTGGGTCCCCCCAAATCTCGCCCAGAACTGGAGTTCAGAGCAAGCAGGAGTTTGTATCTCCCTCCTGTTTGAAAAAGCAGCGCACCTGGGTGCCAGTCTATTCCGCGCCTCTGCACCTCCTACCAGTCTCAATGAGCTTTCTTCTTTACCTCTTTAGTTGTAGAACTTCCACTCAGTCAGCTTTCCCGTAGTTCTGGATGATAGTTGTTCTGTCTTTTCGTTGTAATTTTGATGTGGTTGTGAGAGGCAGCAAGTATAGGTGTTTACCTATGCTGCCATCTTGGTTCTTCTCCCCATAATAGATTTTAAAAGTGGTTGTGAACAAGCCTTCCGGTTACCCATTCATAACAACAGCTAACTTTGACAACAGTAAGGCATATTTTATCCACTACTGTGGCTCGACAATATGTGGTATTACTAAGTGAAATGAGGATTTGTATTAACATCATAGATGAGTGTAAAATGAAAGAAGGCACTCCACATAACTCACAATTAATTATATAATCTGAGGCTTAATTCTGGTTTTGGAAACAATGGGAACCATAATTACATGTCTAAAGCCCCAACTGGAATCCCACAAGTGTTTGACAAGTAGAACATAGGATGATGGAGTAGTTTACCCTTAAGGTTGACCACAGGGCAACCCTAGTGAGTCACAATTTCAGGTCTTGGCAGGATTTCTCATTATCCCCCATTCTTCACAGTGAGTATATTGAGCTCTGGGCCACTTGATGGATGTGACTCTGTGAATTCAGGCTGGCCTGTGGTCTTCATGGATCTGACCTGTATGTAGAATAGACACGCAAATTAGCATGGGCCTTGGGCCAGGAAAAATTAATCCAGGCCTAAAAGGAATCAAGTAAAAGATGTCAAAGGGCAAATGAAGAGGGAAATATGACTGGAAATAGCAAGGCTCTATTTTTCATTTCTTTACCTACCCACCTTGTGATTTTTTTCTTTTGTCACTAGAAAACTTGCCAATGTAAAAAGAGCTGGTGGAAATCTTTCCAAATATTTATGGGATGACAAAAGAAGTTCACATTGAAAGTTGAATTAAGGAATTCAGAGAGGGCTTTGCTGTCATCAGATCAGAAGTGGGCCTCTAGGCAAGCTCTCTCGGTCTTGATCTCGGCACCCTGTTGTGCCTGGATGGCACCTGCCATATTGGGTTGTTTCATTCACTTGTTTTATGGTGTTTGTCTGTCTCCCCCATTGGACTGTAAGTTCCTTGAGGCTAAGAGTTGTGTCCATCTTGCCCACCTCTAACTCCCTATATAACACAGGCATTCAACAAATACTCATTAACTAGTGAAGGATGATCCTAACACAGCCTTCCTGTTGTAAGAGCAGGCCAGACGATTATCAGAGGTCCTTGGCTCTCCCATTGCCTCCTGTTCTGGTCCAGGATGCCTTGAATACTCATTAGCATTTATTTTATACCCACTGGCAAGCTGCATGGTAAAGCACTACCCTGGGAGATGGACACATAATGTGGAGCAGCACAGGCAAACACGAGAAGGTGCCGGGTCAAAGAATGGGCTGGATCCAGAAAGCAAAAAGTCAAGGGAGACCCAGGCCCACAGTCTCAGGTCTGGGAACTCAGGGAGGCTGCAGGTAAGGCAATGTGGAGGGCAAAGAATAGGCCAAAGGCCAAGGTTATGGAGATGGAGACCTGGGCACTGAGGCCCCCTATTTCACAGAGGGTCCCACTTATATGCCTTCTGTAAGGGCAGAGTTGATAATAATAGCAATAATAGTTAATATGTCTTGAACTTTGCCTAAGTTTACTATGTAGAGTATCCTTCTCATAGGAAGAATTGACCCATACTAAGGATTGGTAATTGTCAGAGGTTAGAGGTCAGAGAAGTGAGAATTTGATGGCCAGGATGGTATGATCACTAGAATGACCCAATTGTCTGTAAATGCATCCTTCTCCCATGAGATGTGATTGTGCTCAACAACACACAAGGCAATGTGTGTAATAATGCACAAGGAATAATTACAGAATCAAAATACCACTTTATCATTATCTCCCAATTGCCCCTAATGAAGTATTCCTGGTTAAATTGCACTGGAGCCTGTGGTTTAGACTTAAGGCCAAACAGACCTCCTAATCTACCATGAAGACCTCTTCCGCCCCACAAAAAAATAAAATAAAAAATAATAGTACTAGCAAATTAAGAATGTAGGGAGAGAAATAGCTCACGAGGGAAGGCTTGCCCTGTGGAGCACACCCTGGCCTAACTGACCACGCCAGCAGTGTCCTGGGTGAGGCTGATCAGAAGGGAGACATCCTGGTACACACTCATTGAATGAGGGTGGACTCTAAGTCTCCCCATTCTATCAGCAGCTCTTCCTTAGAAGATAAGGTATTAGACAAAGAAGTGGCAAAACCAGGATACAAGTGAACAGGAAGAAGGATAAAGACACTGAAGGAAAACCATCTCTCCCCTAGAGCAGTAGTAGTAATAATAATCCTATATAATAAAGAGCTAATATGCAAATGGTCGTCACACCCTTGCACACTTGCACCCTCATGTCAGGACCGGGGGACCTGAGGCCATGCCCCCTGCCCAGCACCAGGCCGGGAGACCTGAGACAGTGCCCACCACCCTGGTGCTGGGTCCAGGGGACTTGATGTCGGGCCAGGGGACCTGAGGACATGCTCCCTGCCCTGGCACCAGGACAAGGGACCTGAGGCTGTGCTGGGGGACCTGAGGCCACATCCCCTGCCCCGCCAGGGCCGGGGGGCCTGAGGCCACACACCCTGTCCTGCAGGGCTTGATGGGAGTGGGGCCAGCCTGGTCTGGGTCTCAGACAATTTCGAGGTGCATGCAGGTGGGCAGGTTCTTCACTCTGGGTCCCACAGTGTGCCCCAGACTCTAACAGGAGGGAGATTTTCATACACATTTTACTAATTTTCTTTCATCTCTGACACTTCTATTATAGAGAAAGGGCAAATAGCAATATTAAAATATTTCATCTAGCCCTGACTGGTTTGGCTCAATGGATAGAGCGTCGGCCTGCGGACTCAAGGGTCCCAGGTTCGATTCTAGTCAAGGGCATGTACCTAGGTTGCGGGCACATCCCCAGTAGGGAGTGTGCAGGAGGCAGCTGGTTGATATTTCTCTCTCATCGATGTTTCTAACTCTCTATCCCTCTCCCTTCCTCTCTGTAAAAAATCAATAAAATATATTTTTAAAAAATAAATAAATAAAACATTTCATCTAATTAATTCCCTTTTAATGTGCATGAATTTCATGCACTGGGCCACAAGTAATGACAATGAATGTTTAGATGTTACCATTCCCAAAATGCATTTAAATGTACTGTTTACTCTTTATAACAATGAGGTTAGGTAGCTGTTATTAGCCTTGGAATAAGCAGATTGCTTAAGTGATTTACCCAAAACCATAAGCCTAGTAAATAGCAGCAACAGAACTCAATATCAAGAGGGCAAGTTCACCACACTGCTAAATTAATCTAGCTGGGGGGACAATCTAGCTGGGAAACATCCCTGCCAAGCCTTCTCTTTCTTATCACTGGACTTTTGAAGAGGCTACTGCCAGCACACTTTCTCTCTCTTGCTGACTCCCAGTGAAGGCAATTCTTTATCTGACTATACCTTTCCAATTTATAATTTACATAACTTAAAAAATTTCCAATGATCCATTAATTCCCAAACATAGAGCTTAGTAACTAGTCTAGGGTTAGTCACTAGTCTAGGATTTATGGCAAAAGGCATCATCTAAACACGCTGCTAACTTACTGTATAAAATATCATGGTCTACATGCTGGACTAGGCAAATAAATGAAAGAGACCTAATAATATGGTTGACAAATGTCATTTCAAATTATTGAGAAAAACTGAAAAACATGGATTATATAATCTAGAGGCTCAATTCACGAAATTCGTGCATGTGGGGGGGCGGGGTCCCTCAGCCTGGCCTGCACCCTCTCGCAATCCAGGACCTCTCATGGGATGTCCACCTGCCAGTTTAGGCAAAATCCCATGGGATCGAGCCTAAACTGGCAGTCGAACATCCCTTTCCCAATCCGAGATCGCTGGCTCCTAACCACTACCTGCCTGCCTGCCTGATCACCCCTAACAGCTCGTCTGCCTGCCTGATAGCCCCTAACCACTCTGCCTGCCTGCCTGATCGCCCTTAACAGCTCACCTGCCTTCCTGATTGCCCCAACCATTCTGCCTGCCTTCCTGCTCACCCCTAACTACTTGCTTGCCTGCCTGATCACCCCTAACCACCTCTGCCTCTGCCCCCGCTACCACAGCTTCATCTGGGAGGATGTCCGGAATGACATCCAGAAGGTCGTTCGACTGTCCAGTCTAATTAGCATATTATGCTTTTATTATTATAGATGAGATAAAATAACTGGCTGGTTAAAAGAAAATTCAGTTGGCTTCTTGCCGTCAATATATAAGTGCATCAAATATTTATTTATTTATTTATTTTTAAATTAAATCTTTATTGTTCAGATTATTACATTTGTTCCTCTTATTTTCCCCCCATAACTCCCCTCCTCCCAGTTCCCACCCCACCCTCTGCCCTCACTCCCCACCCACTGTCCTCATCCATAGGTGCACGATTTTTGTACAGTCTCTTCCCGCATCTCCCACACCCCTTTCCCCCCCAAGAATAGTCAGTCCATTCCCTTTCTATGTCCCTGATTCTATTATAATCACCAGTTCATTCTGTTCATCAGATTATTTATTCACTTGATTCTTAGATTCACTTGTTGATAGATGCATATTTGTTGTTCATAATTTGTATCTTTACCATTTTCTTCTTCTTCCTCTTCTTAAAGGATACCTTTCAGCATTTCATATAATCCTGGTTTGGTGGTGATGAACTCCTTTAGCTTTTCCTTATCTGTGAAGATCTTTATCTGACCTTCAATTCTGAATGTAGTTTTGCTGGATAAAGTAATCTTGGTTGTAGGTTCTTGGTATTCATCACTTTGAATATTTCTTGCCACTCCCTTCTGGCCTGCAAAGTTTCTGTTGAGAAATCAGCTGATAGTCGTATGGGTATTCCCTTGTAGGTAACTGAGTTTCTTTCTCTTGCTGCTTTTAAGATTCTCTCTTTGTCTTTTGCTCTTGGCATTTTAATTATGATGTGTCTTGGTGTGGTCCTCTTTGGATTCCTTTTGTTTGGGGTTCTCTGCGCTTCCTGGACTTGTAAGTCTATTTCTTTCACCAGGTAGGGGAAGTTTTCTGTCATTATTTCTTCAAATAAGTTTTCAATATCTTGGTCTCTCTCATCTTCTGGCACCCCTATAATTCTGATGTTGGTATGCTTGAAGTTGTCCCAGAGGCTCCTTACACTATCTTCGTATTTTCGGATTCTTTTTTCATTTTGCTTTTCCGGTTGGGTGTTTTTTGCTTCTTCGCATTTCAAATCTTTGCCTTGATTCTTGCGCTCCTCTGGTCTGCTGTTGGGAGTCTGTATAATATTCTTCATTTCAGTCAGTGTATGCTTAATTTCTAGTTGGTTCTTTATCACAACATCGAGGGTCTCATTAGATTTCTTGAGGATCTCATTAGGTTTATCGGCAGTTTCTAGAAAATTATTGAAAGACCTTAAAAGTGTGGTTCTGAACTCAATATCCTCCATTGACAGTTGTGTCCTGTTTCTTTGTCTCCGCATTTTTTATGCTTTCTTGGTGCACCCCCCCTAGTGGTCTTTGTGCACAGTCTTGTTGTAGTTAAGCCTTAATTATTGTAGGTAATACTTGGGGGAATTTGACCTCCAGGCCAACTGGCTGTGAGAATCAGCTGTGTCTGCAGTGGGAAAACTTCTGTCCTCTGGGGAGGTGCTAATCTAGCCTTTGCCTGAGGCTATCTGGCAAATGCCTTTGTGCAGGGCTTGGGCGGGGCAGGTTGCATGGGATCAACAGGGTGGGCGGAGCGAGCACTTATGGCTGCTCTCAGTCCCCTCCCCAGAGGCTCTGTCTCTCAGAGTCCCAGCAACTGCTGCAAACTTCGGAGAGAAAGCTGCCCTCGAGTTCCGACCGATGCCAGACAGTCCCGCTTCTCCCGTTTGAGTCTGGGACCCTAGAGACTCGCCCGGAACTGGAGCTCAGAGCCTGAGACTCCCTCCCGATTGAAACAGACAACCGCGCCCTCAGCTGCCAGCCCGCTCCACGCGCACCTCCGCACCTTTGTATTTTCCGCACTGCACCTCCTCTGAGTCTCGGTATGCTGTTCTCTTTCCTTCTAGTTGAAGAATTTCCCCTCAGCCAGCCTTCCTGTGGTTCTGGGTGATGTCCGTTCCATCTTTTAGTTGTATTTTTGAAGTGGTTGTGCGAGGCAGCAATCTCCGGTGTTTACCTATGCTGCCATCTTGGTTTTCCTGCATCAAATATTTAAATATAAAAAACAAAGCTACTAATATACTGGATAAAAGCATAAATAAATATTTTTAAAATCTTGAAACGAGGAAGGGTTTTTCACACCAAGGTTATATACAGCATGTAATTTTAAATTTTAAGTAACAAAAAAATCACAAATAACATTTAAAGAGAAATAATGAACTTGGAAAAATTATTTGCAAAGTATATTACAGACAGAGAGTTTACTATAAACAAATTAATAAAAGGAAACAATAGCCCAATAAAAATGGGAAAAGATACATATAGACTGTTCACAAAAGAAAAAATACCAAACATGTGAAAATACACACCACTCTTAATAAGTATAGTGATAAATAAAACAATAATTAAAGTGTGTGTATGTACCTATCAAACACAATGAATAAAAGGATTGAGAAAATATTGCTGGCAGTGTGTTGGGAAATTAGTATTCTTATGCACTGGTAGTTGAAATTTAAATTCACATGACTTTTGGAGGAAAGTTTGATAATATATACCCAAATTTAATATATACATCTTACTTTTAGCCTAAGAATTCCAATTCAAAGAATTTATTTTTATTTTGGTAAAATAGATATACCATGAAATTTACCATTTTAACAATTATCAGGTGTACAGTTTAGTGACATTAAGTACATTCAGATTCTTGTGCAAGCATCTCAACCATCCATCTCCAGAATTTTTGTATCTTCCCCAGTTAAAGCTCTGAATCCATTAAACACTGGTAGTTTCCCTCCCCTCCGCTCTGACAACAATGTTCTAGTTTCTGTCTCTGGGAATTTGAATACTTAAATAATTTACTTTAAGGAGAGAATTGTACAAGAGAAACAACATATATGCACAAAAGATGTATTATTCAAAAATATTTCCTGAGGACCTACTATGTGCTAGGTAATAAATAAGATAGACCAGGTTATTGGTCTTATGTAGAAGTTATGATCAATGAAGGTAGATCAGAAACAAGCACATAATCAATGAAGAATTAAGTTTTGATAAGTACTATGAATAAAATAAACAGATTCATGTCGTAGTGTTTAGGGGTTACTTTAGATAGGGCAGTAAGAAAAGGTCTCTCAGGCACTACTGATACTAGCAAACAAATTTGCAAATTTTAAACATCCCAGCAACATCCTGCTAAGATACAGAGTCCACCTGGCCGGATGTCAGCGCATGACAGTTCCCTGTACCAGTAGACTTTAAGAGACTTTCTCAGAACTAACTCCATTAATCCAGTGTGCCTTCTGTAGAGTATATTCCCAGAGAGAAAGTGTTTCAACATTTTTGGGCAGAAAATAATTTAGCAGGGTACATGCCAATGCTGCTTAATTCTGAAAAGAAATGAGTAGATGACAATTTCAAGTCCAACTCTTCCTAAAACTGAAATAGCAGCAGGACAGTCAAGAGGCTGATTTGAATCTTCTTTCTGTGGTTTTACTTTTGTTCTGGCAAGCTGAGTGACACTGGAAAAAAAAAAATACAGTTTGTGCATGGGAAATATATTCTTCCCTCTTTCTTGACTAACTGACATATTGTAGAGCAGGCATGAGTCAGGGGCAATGGATTGCTTGTGATGGAGCTGAAATACATGGAATAATTTCAATAGCATCAAGGGCCTGGCCTACCCTTAGCCCAGGCAGGAAATTCAAGGGAAATATAACACTTTGCTGTTAAGTAATGCCATTGGAATAAAAGCATGTTTGAGATTACTTTTGGCTCTCACTTGGAATTTGTTTCATTTGCTTCCAGAAATAACTTTTTCACCTTCCCTAAAGTTCTTAACTTATATTTCAAAAGTTTTTGTAGCTGTATAAATAGCATGTATACATTCTGGCCTTAAATTAAAGCTATATGTCATAGATTATGCTGAAAAACAACTTCAGGACCTCAACTTTAACTCTGGGAACCTAGGGCAGCAACTTTGTATAATATAAAGAGCAAGGTTAGAGACCTCAAATCACTTATTAGCTGTGTCACCTTGGGTGGATTATTGGACTTCTGGGCCTCTAAAAGGGAAATAATAATAATACCCAATCAGAGGGTTTTTGTGAGGATTAACTGCAAGAACACGAAAAGCATGATGCTAGCCCAGCACGAAATAAGGCGTTTTGCTTTTTCCCTCTTTCTTGAGCTTCAGGGAATAGCTATTCACTCTCTGGGAGTTGTACAGGTAATTCTGCATCAGAAAAGGGTTGAAGGAGATGCCCTATAGGGTTCTCTTCCAGGTCAGGGAGCTATGCCTATGAACATTTTGCTGCAGGAACTTAAGAATAGCCGTGGCAAGGTGCAAGGAACTCAACTCACAAGAGCACACAGGCTGTGCTTATGTGTGAACTTTAACCTCCTATAACAAAGGAATGTCATGCCACATTGAAAAAAAAAAAGGCTTTTAACTGCTAGAAATGAAAATGTACATATTTTAGACTAGTGTATCATATTTTATAGGTTCATGTAGACCCAGGGGCCAAATGAAACTGAACCAAGATCTTAGGCATTAAGTTACACTTTAATTTTACCTTTCCCCCCTGTGATTTTGACAGAAGTGATTAAAAATGAACCTGGACCTTTGACCTACCCATTTGGGTTTTTAGTTTCCCGGTGTCTTTTCCTTTTTCCTTTTTTTTTCCCCTTGCCACCTGCAAACCTCTGCTGATTGTCTTGTAGAGCCTTGGTCAGCTGCTTTTAACAGCTAAACATTAAAGCCACTGAGAGCATAAACAGGAAGCTGGTGTTTAGGTGGGAGTTCCTAGGAATTTTATACTACTGACCACAGAAGCCAACAGAGAAAGGAAATAGGAAAAACAGTGTAAATACCTGGGTGACTAATAACTTTGCCCAACTCAGCTGGCTTTTCTAAACATTTAATAGGAAGCCTCTTCCAGGGGAAACACCCTCAAAATTTTTCTGGACCCCGCGTGGCATCGAAGGACCCGATAGAAGTGTTTAAAGCACGTACTTGTTTGGTTCGGTTCACCCACTACCAGGCAGAAAGACTGTTTCTCCAAGTGATCCGCTCCATTTGCATGCGTGGTGCAGACATTTTGCCAAGCACCAGGGTTCCCAGACCTCCGATTTGTAAAGGATTGTCTAGGCCACCCCTTTCCTCGTTCACATGGGGAGCGCCTAAGAGGATTTAGAATCAAGTGGGCGCATTTGCACGGCCTTGTTCTTAAGAGGCAGCTGGAGCGCAGCCGCCGGCCTGGCGCAGAAAACCGCGCGTCCCAGGGGGCACATTGTCCTCCGAGAGGCCGCCACGGGGGCTCCATTGTGCGGGAGGCAGGCCTTTCTCTCCTGCCCTCTGTCTCCCACAGGCCTCCCCTCCCCCCGCCGCCAACCCCCACGCAGACTTCCCTCTAGCTGCCGGATCCCCTCGCTGCCACATTTCCCATGCAGAGGCGCAGGTCGGTTCGCCTGACCATCTGCACGCGGAGATTGACAGCAGCCCCCGGAAGGTCAGTGCCTCAACGATTTCTGTCTGAACAGCAGGCCACCCAGGCCTCCCGAGTAACACAAGGACATCTGCTCCCCTTAATTTAGAACACTGGTTCCAATTTCACTGGAGCCCCACGCTAGACGCCGTCCTCTGGTTCCAGGGGGGAGGGGACGGGGCGGTGCCCAGCAGTCGCGCCGCCAGCAATCAGCTAGCTCCCCATTCGAGGAGAGCAGCTGAGTCTGGTGTGATGGGGGTGTAGTGCCCTGACACTCACGTGACCCGGGTGACGTAGTGCGGGGCGGGGCGGGGCGTGGCGTGGCGTGGCAGTAGAAGGGGCACGCCCTTCCCAGAGCATCTGCAACTGGGGCGGGCCTGCGGAAGAAAGGGCTGAGCTGGCCTAGGGTAGGACCTGGAGCTAGCTGGCCTGGGATCCCGCTCTGCAAAGAAGACTTGGATTGCCCTGCGGCCCTCTGTTCGGTCTCATGAGCGGATTTCTGGCTCTCCCGCTCTTGCTGGAAGTAACAAGCTGATGGCAGAAAGTTTACTGCAACCCGGGTGAGGAATCCAGCTCTGCCTTCCTCTGCAGGGGTCTGTGCTGGCAGTTTTAAAGCCAGCCTGCTGTGAGCAAGGCTAAAATCTTGCCTGGACAGTTGATGTCAAAACTCACCTCGCCTTTTCTGCGTCATTTTTGGGCAAAAAGATGAAAGAATTGCATTTCTGTTGAGTTCCCACCACTAGGTCGTAAGCTTCTAGAACACAGATACTGCATCTTATTCATCATTGTGTCTCCACCGCAGAATACAAATGTTTGGAGACTAAACGAATGGGTGTGGAGAGTGCTGGGGGGAGGGGGGGGGCGTGCCTTGTGAGGACTGAGTCTAACACATTTTAAATTTGACAGAAAACAAAGCATTGCCTAGAATGAATGGACACATATTCCAGATATGGGTTCACATTTCCTGTCCTTAGGGTCTTGGCTTTCACCATGATCAAAGGCTTACACAGTGTTAAATCCACTGTCATGGGATCTTATATAACGTCTCCCTAAGGAGTTATTGGGCACATGATCAGGGACTCCACTGGTCCTATCTCATACATACCATCTAGGCAGAGCAGAACATAGACAGACCTGCTGAAAGCTTAGCTGACGTACTAGATCAAAGGTGATACTTTGAGGCAGGAGCAGTCTTGTCAACCATCACTCCCATTTGAAGAATTTGGGCTTCCCATCCTCATGACACTGAGCTCTGTGGGTTTTGAGATCCTGGTTCCTAAAGGGGGAATAGTTCTGACAGGGGACACAGCCATCTCCTCATTGACCTACAATTGTGACTGATCCATGGGTACCTTTAGCTCCTTGCACCAAAAGGCAAGAAGGAATAATTAGACCTCGTCATCAGGAAAAGAGAGGGCTACTGTGATATACAGGGATGGGAGGAATAACATAGAAGCCAGGTGATCTACTTAGGCTCCTCTTGGCACACCCTTCTCCCGCTTTGGAAAAAAATAGACTAACCCTAGCTGGTTTAGCTCAGTGGATAGAGTGTCGGCCTATGGACTGAAGGATCCCGGTTCGATTCTGGTCAAGGGCACATGCCCAGGTTGCAGGCTCAATCCCCAATAGGGGGCGTGCAAGAGGCAACCAATCAATGATTCTCTCTCATCATTGTTGTTTCTATCTCTCTATCCTTCTCCCTTCCTCTCTGAAATCAATAAAAATATATTTTTAAAAAATAGACTAGAGCCTGAGAGGACCCATAGTCAGGGGTTCAGATCAGTCAGACATGAGGGACTTGTCTCACCACCGGAAAAGCCACTGAAACCAGAAGAGGCAGTTGTTGAGAGTGAGGAAAATCTTTAGTAGATAACATAGGAGGGAGAAGATGAGTATCAGTTGTCATCCTGAAACCATCTGTAGCATTCAGATCTGTAATTTGTCCCACTAGCTGTCCCCCTGTAAGTTCTCACCAGGAATAGGAATAGATGCTCTTTGGTAACTTGGAGGAGCTTTTCCCAGAACATATAAGAAGAGAATCCAAGTGTTGCAAGGGGCGAAGTAGTGGATGCTTTGCTGCACTCTCCAGATTACTATTCAGGAATGAAGACTTTATTTCCCAGCCCCTAGGAGTGCTGTCAGAAGATGGCTCTCCCTTAACCTGTGTGGTTTGCTTCATCTAAAGAAAACTGCCTGGTGATCTGAAGATCACACCTCTTTCCACAGACAACCTATGTTGAATGACCCTCTTGTCCTAATTCGGGACAACTCTAAAAGGCCACCCCAGGTCCAGAGTCGCATGTGGGCGGTCAGATGATTTCACCTCTCAGCTTGTCTCTCTTTCTCATCCTGCTTTCCTCCTCTGCCTTCACAAGCACTTATCCAAGAGTACTTCTTCATAAATTACACCCTGTGAACATAACCTACAGCAGTAAAACTTAGGTTATTACCAGATGAGAAAATTTGTATTCAGAGGCTGGTGAAGTCTATGAATGAAAATACTTTGGTTATTTTTAAAAATAGTCAATTTTTCCCTACCTGGTTTGGCTCAGTGAATAGAGCATCAGCCTGAAGACAGAAGGGTTCCGGGTTCGATTCTGGTCAAGGGCACATGCCCAGGTTGCGGGCTCGATCCCCAGTACGGGGCATGCAGGAGGCAGCCAATCAGTGATTCCCTCTCATCATTGATGTTTCTGTCTCTCCCTCTTCCTTCCTCTCTAAAATCAATAATGTTTTTTAAATAGTCAATTTTATTAATCCAAGCTATCATTATGAGCCTCTTACTAGTTGCCAATTGTTTTTGATCAAATTGACATATGTAGCAAAGTGAACTCTTTCTGAGAATCCTTAAAATACATTGTCTATATTTCACTTCAGATGTCAGATTTCCAACCCTGATTTCAATTCTCAGTTTGGATTTTAGCCATTTAGTAAAAGAGAATGCATTTTCACAGAACTCAGTAGATGCAAACATTCCTCAGAATTTTGATACATGGTCAGAAACTCTAGGAGAATTAGTAGATTCATATACAGGGTGGAGCAAAAATAGGATTACAGAAATTCATATGGAAAATATTACAATCCTATATAATAAAGAGGTAATATGCAAATTGACCCTCACATCCTCACACAAGATGGCTGCCGCCACATCGTCACAAGATGGCTACTCCCACATTGTCACAAGATGGTCAGCAGGGGAGGGCTTTTGGGGATGACCGGTCCTGCAGGGTAGGGCAGTTGGAGGAACCAGGCCTGCAGGGGAGGGCAATTGGGGGGACCAGGCCTGCAGGGGAGGGGAGTTGGGGTTGATCAGGCTGGCAGGGAAGGGCAGTTGGAGGCGACCAGGCCTGCAAGGTAGGGCAGTTGGGGGCAACCAGGCCCGCAGGGGAGGGCAGTTGGGGGTGATAGGGCCAGCAGGGGAGCAGTTAGGTGTCAATCATACTGGCAGGGGAGCAGTTAGGTGTCAATCAGGTTGGCAGGGGAGTGGTTAAGGGGCTATCAGACAGGCAGGTGAGTGGTTAAGAGCCAGCAGTCCTGGATTTTGAGAGGGATGTCCAACTGCCGGGACTGCAGGATTGGGCCTAACCCGGCAGCCAGACATCCCCCTAGGGGTCCCAGATTGGAGAGGTTACAGGCTGGGCTGAGGGACACCTCCCCCCCCCCCCCAGTGCACAAATTTTATGCACCAGGCCTCTAGTAATTAATAAGCAGTAGTACAACAATGAACCATGTTTTGCATACTCACAACTATAAACCTACTTTTTCCCTACCTTGTGTTCATTTCAAGAATCCTAAGGTTTTGTGCCTTTGTTGCCTGCATAGCATTTTTCCCCCTAATCCAATCAGTTCTTGAAACTGAACCACATTAATAATTTAGATATATACTGAGATTTGCATTCCATGGACAACTGCTGGAGCTTTAAAACATGATTAATTTTTATCAAACTTTATGGATATTTTTTTAATTATTACTTCATATTCACTCACTAGCGGCTCTATAAATACAGGAGGTTTGGGGGATCTCAGGGCAGATCAGGAAACTCGAATTGGTATATCCTCAACTGCCATCTATTTGCTCATATGCCTGGACAAATCAGGAAAGCAAATGTTTTCTTCCTTGCCACTTCAAGTTTAGGTCTTGTATAATCATCAAGAAATTTCCATCTTGGGAGACTTTGGGAAAAGAGCAAGGTGTTCCCTTTGTGTTCTTTCATGACTAAAAGTTATTTGTCTGAGGAAGTAGTTCAGAAAGCCTCTTCATCAAATTTGCACAACTTATCACTCTAATTATACTAAATATGATAAGTCTCCACACTCTACTGCAAATTCTTTTGGACAGCATATACTGAGTATCATGAAGGGGACAAGTGCAAAGTAAATGCACAGACTTCATTATTTGCTGCAGCTCATCACTTAATGAGCCTGAGGGGTCCTGTTCACAGGCCAATTCTACAAATGATACAACAGAAGTTGGGTGTGCATGCCTGTTCTTTTTATTTGAGTAAAGAATTGAGAACTTTCTTCCCTTTTCATGATATTTCTGATGCAAGTGAACTTGTTTTGCCTACTGTGAAGTTGTCATTGCATGTGGTCCCAGGTGGACCACAACGCCCCTTTTTCTTCCCCACATTCCTACCATCCCCAACTCTGCCCTCAAAGTTTGGATATCCAGTTAGCTATAATAGTCTCTGGTTAAGGGGACTGTAAAAACAAACCCCCTGTGCTCCCCAACTTTGAAGGTAGAGCACATGAGTGCCATGGTCCTGAAGTAATGAGGGCCACTGGGGGTCATGTCATAGAAAGGCAAGGAGAACAGAGCAGTGAGCGTCAGTGGTTTAGCCCAGGTTCTGTCAGAGCCTGAGACAGAGCCCACATTTTCTGGGCCCATGTGTTTTCTCAATCAGGTTAAGCCACCTCCTTCAAACAGCCTTCACAATTGATTTAGCCAGCACCAGAGGAGTTGGTCTATGAGAATATTGAGCCAGGCAATTCCTATTTGCCTCATCAATATGCATTTTTATGTCAAAATGCTTGCAGTAGTATTTTCCCTCTTCCTTTCAAAAACATTTGTACTTTCCATTGGAAAGGCTGCTGTTTAACCTAATAGTAAACTTTATCAGTATTGGCAGCTTTGTCATTTTCAGCTCTGATTAGCCATCAGTGGATTATCTATGCCTTGGGCTTTTCCTACAACATTTTTAAGTGCTATGAGCCCAGGGCCTCTTGGGTTGGGGGTAGGGGTCAAGGAAAGTGATCCAGAGATGATGTCTGTGCAAAGTCCTGAGGACAGTAGGAATTTACCAATCCATCTACATTCCTCCATCTGATGATGGGGCCATTTGCCATCTGCTCCCCTCCCTGCCCTTATCATTTTAATATAAGTTCTCCTTACTCCCTAGCCAGCCAGCCTTTCTGTTCCAGGAAAGCTAATCAGTTTTCTGTAACCCCCAAGGACTAGCTGGATACTGTCTGGCCGCTCTCTTCCATGCCAGCCTTTCTCTGTAAATATATGTTCATTACATCCTGAAAGGTCTTGCTCAGACTCAAGGGATTTAGGCAGACCTCCCTAATGAATTCTCTTCTGATCCCTTTGTTTCCCTCCTTCTCAGAGATTATGCTTTTTTAGCTTATACAGTGTGATTCTAAGAACCTAGATAAATTCCACTGGCATGAGCATGATTTGGATATTTACAGATAAAAATGACTCAAAAAAAGGTGTTAGGATTCTCCTCAAGCACTTTTATAAAGACAGAAAATGCAGGGCTTACAGTATTGCATGTCAATGTGGACATGAACACTGTAGGAGTTGTCTACCTCTTTTCCCCAGGGACTCTTAGTGTCTCCAGGTCAAGGCATAGTTCTTTATGTCAATTTAGCATTGTTTTTAGGAAGGAATATTTGGGAGGAAAAATGGAGGGGAGATACATTAAAATGGGCTTTATAAGCACTATTAATTCTTTCTTATTTGACTACCAACTTAGTTGTAGTCTCTTTATGAATGTATCCATCTTTGTATTCCTATAGAAGAATAAAGGAAACAAAATAATAGCTTTCTAATTGAGTTTTACAGTTTACATCTTAAGTAAATGTTACCTTCTCTGAAAAACCACCCTGAATTCTCAGGAGAGTTATTGTCACCTTTCTTTGTGTCTCAATGCATCTTGTCATACTTCTAGCCCAGCACCTCCAACGGAGCACTGTAATTTATGTTACATAAGTGATTCCTTAGCAGATAGACTCCTTCAAGGGTGGGGAGCCTGGCTTTTCATTTAGCATGCTTCAGTGTCCTGGCTCATGATACTGTAAAAATACCTAATGGACAAATAAACGAATGAATAGATATGAGAACAAATGAATGGTTTTTCTGTATTAAGTATTTGATAAAGGTTTGTTATATTATTCTTTGATTATAATAGAACTAGAGGCCCAGTGCACTAATTCATGCACCAGTGGGGTCCCTCGGCTTGGTCTGCGGGAACTGGATCTCCGACATCCCCTGAGGGGTCCCAGATTGTGAGAGGGTGCAGGCCAGGCGGAGGGACCCCACCAGTGCACGATCAGGGTCTGGGAGGGACACAGGAGGTTGGCCAGCTGGGGAGGGACTGCAGGAGGGCTCTAATGCATGTCCAGCCCGCCTTGCTCAGTCCTGATCAGCTGGACCCCAGCAGCAAGCTAATGTACTGGTTGGAGCTTCTGCCACCTGATAGTCAGTGCATGTCATAGCGAATGGTTGAGCAGCCTTAGCATATCATTAGCATATTATGCTTTGATTGGTTGAATGGTCAACCAGTCAACCGGGCACTTAGCATAGTAGGCTTTTATTGTATAGGATAAATAACAAGAAATGCAGATAAATCTTGTTGATGACTATGGGAAAATATTTATGAGAGAAAGTTTGGAGTTGTAGATGAAATTAGGTCTCTAAACTTTTCTAAGTGTTCTTTTATCTTTGGAATGGATAATGAGGAGTTAGTTATATTAATTTGGGCCAGCACTTCTGCAGTGTTATGAAATTTGATTTAGCTACATCCTATATTTCCCTAAGAGTTAGAAAAGGAAAAGTGTTCCAAGATTTTAAAAAGTATAGAGCAAATAGCTACTATGTAAATCATGGAGCATTAGGGCCTTCTCAGGATTTTCTCCTTCATGCTTAAATGTTAATCTCTGAGTTATGCACTGTAATAATAGATCCAGCTGAAGAAAAAAAAGCCCTGTTTCTGGGACTAATGCTTAAAATATGTGCATGCAGTTTGAAAAATGGTTCATTCTTTGGGGGGAAAAAAGAATGGTATGAAAGTCACTGCCATTCTGGGGAAACAGAACGTGATTATCTACAAGGTTAGCTGATTTTAAATACTGATTGCCAAACTGCTCAATAAAATATGAATACTTATTAGGGCAATCCATATCACATTACATATCCTATTTCTGGGGTGACATGCACTTTCTTAAAGAGACATACCCCAACTAGGTAATGTCAAACATTATAAAGTGAGTAGAAATTGAGACTGAAGTTCTTCTTTCCTATTGAGTGCTCAACTGGACTTTAATCTCTAGGAAAAGACTAAAATTATAAACAAAGCTCAGTATCCATAGTAACATGCATAAGAAGGTAATTATTTTTTCTTTACATTTTTAAATTTCAGAGTTTAACAGCATATTATATGCATTGCCTTGGGCCCACAATTCCTGCCGTTGGTCATTAAGTATCAGGAAATGCCCTCTTTACCAGCCATTATTGCATAAATAAAATGCCACTTACAACCCTTGTGAACAAAAGAGCTACAGTGTCAGTGTAAGGCACACCTTGACTGTTGTAGTGATTTAGCATAGAGAGCAAGGACCTCCAGAGCACCTGGCCCAGAAGCCAGGCTCATGTCTTGAGAACACCAATCACAAGGATGCCTTTTCATTTATGGTTAATTAGACTCATGTGTCCTTCAGGTGAACACACCAGAAGAAAGGCCCCAAACCCAGGTTCTCATATGGTCAACCCCGCTGCCGTAAGAAGCTGCAGGAGCAGAGTTCTGGGTAAATGCAAAGTATGCTAGTTCCACCTTTTGTGGAGAACCACTCCCTGATGTACCAATCTGGAAGTGTGGGTTTTGTATTATTTGTTTCTTTGTTTTGTTTTGTTTTTTAAAAAGACTTATTCACAGAAAGTTGTATGATTGAGAATGTTTAAAGGAAAAAATTAGTTTCAAAATCTATCTGGTGTTCATTCTATAAAGGCAGAGTGATAATAGCATTTTAATGGCAATCAAGAAAATTCAACCCAAGTTGAAACCAAAAATGCCTTTGTCTGGCTACAGAGGCTCCTTTCCGTTGGCCCCTGTACACCTGGTGGCTTACGCTAGGTAGGTGCCCACCTCATGACTTCAGTTTTTGCCTCCTAAGTAGCCTCAGTAAACCATTCCAGAGATGACTATCAAACAAAAGGAAAAACGTGTGCTGAAAACTAGAGCTAATCTAGGAAATTCTAAATTTAGATTGAAATTTTCTTCCAAGACCTTGTTTGTAAATTAGTTTTTGGAAACTGGAACAAACATTTTCCCATAGAAACATAATAACTTAAACCCCAATTGAACTTAAACACTACACATTAGCAAAAACATATTTTATTGGCTGTCTTTTTTCACTTTTTTTTACCTACACTATAGAGAAAGTGGGCTTTTTGGGTTTGTTGGGTAACTAGACCACCACATGCAATGGCTCCTGTGGGAAATTAGTCCCTACTCAAAAAGCTAGCTGTGAGGAATTTTCTTCCTGTTGCCAAAGCTTCAGAGGGAAGAGAGAATTACCTCCCATAGCTCTGATGATGCCACCCAGAAGCAAGAGGGATCAACCTTTATTTTGGTAAGGAGCATTCATAAATTTGGTGTTTGTATTTTGGTAACTGCCAACACTTAATATAGAAAGTATTACAACTATCTTAGGCTAAAGGTGAACTCAACAGAGTTGAGACCAGGAAGTTGAATAACAAAACATAAACAGTTAAGCAAAATTTAGAAGAAAGATTTTTATGGAGGTAGACACTGCAGCTGAGAACTTCATAGTAGGGCTGTGAGCAAGACCAACATTCCAGTTCCAAACAAGGCAATGAAAAAATTTTTTTACTAGAAAAAGTAAAGAAATTCATAGGCAACAAAGCAGTTAAGGCAGATTGTGATGCTGATCACAGGAACTTTCTTCTTTTATCCTTGTTTATGTTGACTCTAAAAGTTAATAAGTTCTAAACAGTCTAAGCTATCATGAAATCGTGTCCATCCCACTCTGCATCTATGATTCACATCTTAGCCACATGCCCCACCCTGTAAAAAAGCTGTGAGAAGCAAAAGCTCCCCTTCTAGACATTTCCCCAATTGATTTTGCTCCCAAATGGCAAGAGAGAGAGAGATTTTTTCAGCCAGAAGGAGGGATGAGATGAGAAGGGGGGGAGGGCAGAAGAAAATGGAGCCATGACCCATGAGAAAGAACAGAGATTTTCAGGGGTAGGGGGTCCTTTTGGAAGAGAGAGAGAGAGAGAGAGAGAGAGAGAGAGAGAGAGAGCATAAGCCATGATTCCTGGGGAAAGGAATTACAGCAGAGGGCCAGGAGGAAGGCAGAGGAATGCTGTGAGATGCATGCAATGATGCTTGGAATCTTCCAGAAAAAGAACACCAGAAACAAAAACAAAACACACAAAAAATGATTAAATCAAATTTCTTGCAGCTAGAAGGGAGCAAAGGTAAATTCCTAAGTCAGAACAGCAATTGTGGGGCTGAACCAGACTCCTCATATTGCAAAATTGGGAGTTTGTGCCCAGCTTTCTTAATATCCAAGGTGCAGGAAGGTCTCCAATGTTCTTTAAGCTCCTCAGGAGGAACTTTGGAAGAGCTTGAAGTTCCTCCAGTGGACACCTCTAGGAATCTGAGCTTACATTCCCAGCTCTAGTAATGATCCCAAGGAACCTTGCCAGTTGGGTTGGGGTTCAAACCCCCTACAATTTTGAGGAAGTGGAGAGGGATTCAGACACCGTGCTCTTTGTCATCACATGTGTCTTATTGTTTGGGGCAGTTTGTTCCAACTGCCATCATTAGAACAAAATGGCAGAGAGTGAGCTTTTCAAAGCTCTTTGGTAAGCACTTCTCAGGACCAGTTAAGAAAAAGCCCACACTATAAGATGTCTTTCCACTGTACTAAAACGCAAAAGTGGCCATATGCAAAAGTGCTATTGGTAGAGAAAGTGAAATAGCAGTCTGACAGTTGGGGTAGATTGAAAGCATAAGGTAAAATTACATCAATGGGAGGAGATCTTCCCTCCTCTGGGCCTGAAATGTTGAGCATTTGTAGAACTGGTCCCTGTCTCATTTTTCAGCACTTAATAAAGGGACTTAATGCTTTCAAATATGTTAATTTCAGAACAAAGCTTCTTCTTACTTGGTTCAAGTAATCCCTTCTTGGAGGAACTAAGTGAAGAAAAACAGAAAAGGCAATTTAAAAAACTAGATATGTTCCTATCTAATGGGATTGTTAGAAGTCTGACTTGGTGGAAAACCCTAGCCTCTGGGACATAGGCCACGGCTTGGGTCCTTGTAGCACAGTGACTTCCCACTCCGTAAAGTTAGAAAGCATGGCCTGGGCAACAGGGATCAGAAAAATATACCAGTCTCCTAAATATGCAGCCCAAAAAGTTTATGTTCAAGTGAAAATGCATCTATCATTCAAATGGGGGGGGGGGCGGGGGGGAGGACGCTACATTTCTCAGTTGTTTTATGTTCTAGCTCATTTCAAAACAGGATTTTAATTGGGTAAGGGGAATTGTATATGCTATCCTGTTAGTTAGTTCCTAAATTTAATTATGTTTATTAATATATATGATCAGATTAAGTAATTTTTTAAAAAGCCACTGATTTTGATACACTGGAAGGAGGTCTTTCTGAGTGACTGAATGGCTGAAAGATTAAAACATTTGGAGCACACATGAAGTTTGATTGTTTTAAGTGGTTCCGCTTGACTGTTTATTAGACTTTCCTCAGCAACAGTTATTGATGGAGCTGCTTCAACAAAATAATATAAGTGATTTGTCTGGGTTCATCCATCATTTGCTTCTCCTCCACATGTGCCCTCCCATCGGGCTGGGCTACATTCCCTTTGCCTCTAAGAATCACAGATCATCAAGAGGTGGAAATGTTGGAGAGATCATCTAGGCCAAGGGTTGTCACACTTTTCTGTAAAGGGCCAGATAGTAAATATTTCATGCTTTGCAGGCCATATGGTCCCTGTCACAACTACTCAACTCTGTCGTTGTAGCATGAAATCCATCATAGATACATTGAAATAAATGAGTGTGGCTGTGTTCCAACAAAATTCTATTTACAAAGACAGGCAAAAAGCAGGATTTGACCATTGGATTTTAGTTTTTCAACCTCTGAGCAAGTCTAATTTATGCACTTTACAGGTAAGAGGAAAAAAAATCTTGGAAGATTGGGAATTTCCCAGACATTGGATGGTTCATAGCAAAGACAGATCCCAAACTTGAAATGAAATCTAGAATCCAGCTTTCTTTCTACCATGCACACCAGTCAGCTCCCACTTCATGAAGTTTCTTCTACCCTATAGATGCATAGGTGTGAATCAGAAGGTAGTATTTGAGGAAATTATGCTCCAGTAACTAACAATTATTTAATTAAAAACACTTTGAAGATTTTCTAAGAGATTGTCACTAATTATTGATTTACTCTCAGTTCCATTGTTGTGTTTCAAGATGGCATTTAAAGAGTAAAACCTTTAAAAATTTTTATAGCGTCATAGGGTCTCCTTTTAACAAGGGTGTTTACTAGAGTTGATTTGAATAAAGTCAGCAAAATGAGGGTTTCAATTCACCAAAGAATAACCAGCCTCCAAAGCAGAAGTTCTTACTGTGGGATGTAGGGGTTAATGAATCCCTGAAATTCATGCTGAAGTTTCTATGCTTACATTTTTTCAGGATAGGTTGCACAATTTTCTCCAGGTCCTCAAAGAGATTTGTGACTCCCAAAAGTCAGAGGATTCTAGATGGTAAATAATTCTTCTCCAGCCAGGCTTCCTGAACAGACTGTCTGAAGAAAGAAGGAAGGAGCTCCAAGCAACCTTTCCTCCCATGTGTCCTCAGTGGCTGCTTCTCCAGAGGGTAGTTAGCTGGCCTCCCAAAGGGCCCAGAAAGGAAGGGGCAAGTAGCCACATTTTGGCTGACACAGATGGATACATGAGTCTAATTTGTGGGATAAGCTCAGCATCGGGGTCTAAATGGAATGATGCTTTAAGTTAGTAGACAGCAGTGCTGAATTTCCAGTTTATCAGCTAGCTCAGAGTGAGAACCCCATCAATGACTGGGTCCATAGAAGGTAAAATTCAATTTCCAGAAGCAAGTAGGTGGGCTTGACTTCTGGCAACATGACGGACTGAGTTAACTCAGCCACTCCTCCCGCTACAAGCACAGAGAGAACCTAGATGAAATAGAATGGGTGAAGGGGGAAGCTTGTTGTTATTTTGTAATACAGGATGAATTCAAAAGAAAGAAATGGAAACCCTTACATGCCAGCAAGAGAGTGAACTCAAATCAGAATGGTCAGCTTTAGATGAAGCCACAGTGGCCCAAGATGCTAAAAGCTAGACTTTTATTTCCTATGCAGGGATAAGAAACATAACCTTGAGTCCACTCAAAATGAGGGGTTCAACCTAAAACCAGAATTCCTGAAGGCTGCTGATTTATGAGAAGGAGTCCAAAAAACTCCATCCGATTGTCCAGGTAGGTATTAAGTAAGCCTTCTGCCTGGCCTAGGGATTAAGCAGGAAAAAATGTCTGCTGTGAATGAAACTGAAAATCAATCTTACACTCCATGTTCAAGGGTGGGATCTGAATTTACACTACAAAAATGGATTGGGAATCCTTAGTTGAGGAAAAAACGGTCCAAATTGGAGATGTCTAACGGATGACTACACCAAAGGCTGATGCCTCACAACCCAGAAAGATAGTCTCTACTGAAGATAAGCTTATACAAAATTACACACACACAGACACACATACACACACACACACACACACAGGGAGAAAAAAAACACTAAAGATAAGTAAACAATCTGGAAGAGACTTAAAAGTATTAAAGTTAAAAACTTCATGGAGCGTCTTCCTGACAGTCATGATTTACGTGTCATCACCTGAACTCCCCACGCTGCCCTGTGCTGGGTTTGGCTCTTATCAGAAATGGGAGAGAAGTGTCCACTTTCCCTTCTGTTTCTAAACAGGCCTGTGAACCTCTGGCTGAGGAGAGCCTTGCTGGGGTTGTAAGAGCTCTCAAGAAATGTTTTCTTTCTTTTTTTAAAAAATTGGACTTTTTATTGCCTTCATAACATTTTAGCATTTGTATGCAACACCTCTTAGAGAAAGAAGGTACTAAGTGAAAGGGGGAAGGAGAAGTGAGGTTCATATGATTGACATTTACTTTGCATTATGTCTATTATTTTTCATCTTATCTGAAGATAGTTGCATGTTAAAAAATATAGATTCCATAAACAGGTCATTTGTTGAGACTTTCCCCATTTAATCCTTCTTTCAAGTCAACCTATATATTTTTATTAATCTAAGAACTTGAATAAAATAACCTCCTAACACTTTTTTCTTTTTTAATATATTTTTTATTGTTGTCAGTATTACAAATGTCCCCCATTTTCCCTCCCTTTGCCCTGCTCTTTCCAGCCCCTACCCCCACTCTAGTCCTTCACCATACTATTGTCTGTGTCCATGGACTATGCATATAAGTATATACTAGTAAGTTCTTTGATTTATCTCTTCCTGTTCCCCTGCCCCCAACACTCCTCTGATATATGTCAGTCTGTTCCTTGCCTCCATGCTTCTGGACTTATTTTTCTTTTAATACTTACTGGAGGATATTTTTTCCATTGCTATTTAGAGAGAGTGGAAGGGAGAGAGGGAAGAGGAAGAGAGAGAAACATGGATGTGAGAGACACATCAATTGGTTGCCTCCTGCACGAGCCCTAACGGGGACTGGGAATGAGCCTGCAACCCAGGTACATGCCCTTGATTGGGAATCAAACCCAAGACCCTTTGATGCCCCAGCCATTACTCTAACTGCTGAGCCACATCAGCCAAGGCTGGACTTATTTTGTTGGCCAATTTATTTTGTTAATTAGATTCCACAAATAAGTGAGGTCATGTGATATTTGTCTTTCTCTAATTGGCTTATTCCTCTCAGCATAATAATCTCCAGGTCCCTCCATGCTGTCTCAAAGGGTAAGAGATCCTTCTTTTTTATAGTTGCATAGTATTCTGTTGTGTAAATGTACCACAGCTTTTTTATCCACTCATCTATCAATGGACACTTGGGCTATTTTCAAATCTTAACTATCTATCTATCTATATATATATTATATATATTATATATTATATATATTATATATATTATATATATTATATATAATATATATTATATATATTATATATATTATATATTATATATATTATATATAATATGTATATTATATATATATATAATATGCAAATCGACCAAACGACAGAACGACCAGAATGACCGCTTGACCAGTTGCTATGAGGCGCACTGACCACCTCTAGGTCCCTTCCCCTGGCTGTCAGGCTCTGATCACCCAATGGCAAATGGGGAACCGGGGGTGGGTGACATCAGGGGGTGGGGCCAGCTGCGGCATCCAGGGAAGATGGCCCTGATCACAGGCCAGGCCTAGGGACCGTACCCATGCATGAATTTCGTGCACCGGGCCTCTAGTTGTAAATAATGCTGCTATGAATATAGGGGTGCATATATTCTTTCTGATCAGTGTGTCAGGATTCTAAAAGCCATACTGACCACTTCTTCCCTGAATAAGGACCTGACCCGGGAAAAGAGGAGATATGGTAAATCCTATGGAAGACCTTACTAGGAACCCTTGGAGAAGGTGGTATTTTCTACCCCTCAGTGGGATACTTAACAAAAGGATAAAGAGTAGGATGCTAAGTCTCAGGTTCACTGATGGGACTCCCTGTAGGGAATCCCCTGATCCCTGACCTACTGCTGGCCTGGCCTCTGAAAACTGGCTGCTGCTCCACCCTGGTCTGCCTGGCACCTTTTGGTTCGCACCTTAGATAACTGTGAACCACATTCTTCTGTCTCCCTCTCCCAGCCCTGGTACTCTCCTGGTAGCCTCTGCTTTGACATCCCCCATTCCTTGAGGATAACTTTTTCACAGCCAAGCAAGATCTTTCTAGAAGGTTAACCCTCCCTTTGCTTCTGTTCCCAGGAATCACATTCTTCTGAGAAGCTCTTGACATACAGAAGAGGAAACACGCCTGCCCACAGGTGTCCTGAACAGCTTGATTTGGAAGCAGGAGGTGAGTCTTCACAGGCCCGTTACTCAGGACCACCACAAGAGCTGCAGTTATTAGAATTTGGCAGTGATTTGGGCAGCACACACCAATGGCCAAAGAAAACAATACCATTAACACCATAACGGTGCAGCGGCATCTCTGCAGACAGAACTCTCGTTGACTTCCCTGGCCACCCGGTGATGTTAAAATGCCCTCTGTCTCCTTTCCTTGTCCAACATGTCCCATTCCAAAGCTGAGTGCGCAGTGGGAGTCAATTCTGGGACAAAATGAGAACCCTTCTTATCTTAAATTACTTGTACCATCCAACTTTTTCTATACAGCAAAATGTCTCTGAATAAAATCACCTTGATTTCCATAAAAGTGTAGTCCATCATCACAGTGATGATTTTATTAGGCCACTGGAAGTTCCCCTCAGAGAGTATTAAAAGTCTGGCACAAAGGATGTCAATTTAGTAGGGGAAGCTGAGTTCTAGATTCCTACCAGAAACTTAAATCTTGACTCTGGATGTCTGAATAGACCTTCATATTAAATGATATCCCAAGGCCAAAATTATAGTGAAGCTATTCTTTATTATAACCCAAAATAAAATCCCAAAGAAACTCCCTAGATAGGCTACTTCTATCAAAGTACATGAGAATAAAATAGTTTCAATTCTGTTTTTACTCCTGTGTTAAAAGTCCCAAGCAGGAAGATTACCTGTGTCAATGGTATCTCATCATTCCCCATGAAACAGACCTGAGGTGAGGTCTGCCTTGCAGTTTTAACAGATGCACGTGACACATTTTCTGAGGCCTTTTAGTAGCAATATTCAGGGGTCTGCCTTCCAGAGGTGGGTTTGATGGAGGGAGTACAATAGCCCTCTCTGTCGGTGTCTTCTCAGAAGACAGGGCAGGGACAGCAAGGAAGAGCTGCCTGGGCCTGAGTCCCAGTTCTGCCAGGAACTGTCTGAGACTTTAGGCATTTCACCTAACTTTTAGTGCTCTGGTCTCCTCATTTGTGAGGTGAAGATAATAACAGTGTATCTCATAGAGTTGTTTTAAGGATCAATGTATAATACCTGTAAAACTCTTACCTTGTAATAAGTTAACTATTAGCTAAGTGAACCTCCCTTCATTGCCAGCGCAAGTGCTACACGATGTCACACACCTAAGAGAGAAATCCCCGGAACTTCCACATGCGAAGAAAATCCTTTTATGGCTATGTGGCTGCTGAGGAAGATAGAGATATTTCCAAGAAATCCTTGGGCATTCTTAATTGAAAAGATATATCTTTATTAAATAAAATAGGACTTTGGTGAGCTGCCTTCATTGCAGGCTCCTTTGACAAATGAAGGCAGGATTAGCACCTAACTCACAGAGTTATTGGAGAATTAATAAATTAACCCATGTCAAAGTGATTAGCACAATGCTTGGCACAGGGCAAACACTCAATACACTTTGGCTGCGCACACACCTAAAGTGCTTGCACACAGTGTCCTATCTTAAGCTCACCGTTGTCCATTTGCCGGGCTCATTTTCACAGGACAGTAATAAGGGGCCTTGAGCAATTCCATGACATTTGTGTGTGGGTTCAGGAGCCAGGGCTGAAGCCAGGGCTGTGGGGCTCTATGGCCTGTGCTCCTTATGATATGCCTCTCTGTTCCTCGTCTTTGTTTTATGTTGAGAGTGTGAGGGCCTCTTAATCTATTCGCAAGACTTGATCATCTTATAATGTAGGATTTTTACAGTGTGCTCCCTCAACCAGTGCGGTGGCCAGAACCTACCTGAATGACCCTGACCTCCAGTGATTTAGTGATGCCATACTGTGGTCACCAGGACAAAGAAGAGATGTTCCAACATCCTACAGTGTGTCAGTCCTCCAAACCCCCAACCCCTGAAAGCACTTCATGATGGAGGAAACATTAACTCCTCTGTAGAATGCATGTAAACACACTCCCTCGTGGGCCAGCCATCACTATATATCAAAACCCAGTGAAACCTCACATAGCTGTCATTTTGTAACACTGTTTATTCAGGTTTAACCATTGAGATTTTCTCTCCTTTCTCTCACTTACTGCAAATCTATGGAATTCATTAGCTCTTATTCACTATTTCAAATGACTGCAGTGGCCTGGGAAATGGCATTTCTCATTCTCAAAGACCTCAGTGACCAGAATGATCCAGCAACCTGGCTTTCTTGTGTTTTTAAATAATTACAAAGATCTTAAGGAGTGGAGGGCAGGGAGATCCCTACAACATCTATATTCAATGTGGGCTTGTGTCTTGGAATTTCTGGGAGAGAAATCCTGCTGCACATCGCACTGTGGCCATCCTCTGCAGTGGCCAGCCGGCATGCCTTACACCGCCCCATTGTCTGACAGCGCATCGCATTAGAACCTACCAAACCCTGTGAAGTAAGTAGAACATTTTAAAGAAGACAGAGCTGCTGAGGTTAAGTGACTTGCCTCAAGTTACAGAGCTCAGCCGGCGTTTTACTTTGGCCCAGTGACCAGCCTGCTTGGCCACCAGCCTCCCTGCAGAGAGTAGAAAACAGCTAACCCTGGGCCCACGCAGCCCCCAGTAGGGGTGCCGTGAGAGTCTCGGAAGATTATCAGAACACGACAATTTGAACATCTTGATGGGATTTAATTGTTTTGAAGGTATTCAACATGGTATTTCCAAACACTGAAGTAGAATTCTGGAGACTGTTTTCCCAGATAATGATGCTACTTTAATTTTGGAGAGTGTTTTCATGTTTACAAAGCACATTTACAATTTTCTTTGATTCCAGACCCCATCTGGGATTGGTGTGAAAGATTTCATTTTCCTTAACAGGTACAATAATGTATTGGTAAGGAAAAAAAGGTGATGGAGATGAGAGAAAGGGAGACAGACAGGCCTTTTTGACACCACCTTTCTTTCTGCTTGCCAGCGACCTGCAGGCCAGGTATGTCCACTGAACTGGGGATGGAACCCTAAGCCCAGTTCCTCCTGCCCTGTAGGCACCACCCACTTGGCTTTCTTGCCCAGTGAGTTTTCTGACCTCGGAGGGATACGTGTTTTATTGCCTGCAAAGGTGTTTTACTGACTTGAGTTAATGTCCACAGGGGCTCATTTGAAAGCAAGGTTATGGGTGAGCCAGAGCCAGATAGTCCAGATGCAGCTGCTGGGAGTGAGGGGCTGGGGAAGGCATTACAGGCGTGGAGGGGTGTTAAGAAGACCTGAAGTATGAAACCCTCCACCAACTGGATTTAAACATTTCCCAGGTGAAAGCTAACCTTAAAAAAAAAAAAAAAAGAAAAGAAAAAGACTCTATAGCCAAGGGGATGACCTGCCAGGCCTTGGTAGTCTACTCTTTCTTGGGTGGATTTTGCTGCAAAGGCTGCTAAGACCTCCTCACCATAAGGGTGTGAGAAAGAAGTGGGAGGAGATGAGGTTGCCCTGGGGCAGGAGCCAGAGCAGAACCAGCTGAGGCCACCTGAGTGTGAGAAGGGAGTCAACAGCCAGAATTACCGCATTCAAAGGAGCAGAGCAGTGGGTCTACCGTCCACAAGAGAGAATTTTCCCGCTGGATTATGAAGTCTCTGGCTGGTCTTTCTGCTTGCACACTTGTCCTTCTTCAGTCTGTCCTCACACAGCAGCCAGAGCCATACTTTTGAAACAGACTCTGTTACTCCACTGCTCCAAGCTGGTCTGAAAGTCCCTCCCTGGCCCTGCCGGACTCACCTGTCCTTGGTCTGGCCTCATGTCCTATTCCTCTTCTCTCATCTGCTCCAGCCACATGGTTTCCTGCTGCTCCTGCTCAGCCCAACTTGCTGCCCGCTAGGGCTTTTGCACTAACGAAATACCTTCTGTGGCGAATGCTCTCCTCCAGAAATTCACAGCTCTCACGTCCTCAACAACTTCTAATCTTGGATCAGATTTCCCCTTCTTAATGTGAACCACCCCCAGCCCGACATGCTGTCTACTTTTTCCATAGCACTGTTCATTTTTCAACCCATGAATTTAACTCATATGTTTGTTGTCTGTCTTCTCCCACGAGAATGTGAACTCCCCAGGGTCAGGGACATCTCTGTCTTGCTCACTGAGGTGTCCCTCTGCCCATGTAGTGCTGGCACATGGTTAGGGCTCAGTTAGCTTTGGTTGGGCAGACAGAAAGCCCCCACATGCTGCATGCAGGCACGATGGTCCTCAGTTCCAGACTGGCTGCTCCAAGGTGCCTGGTGTCTCCATCATGTAGGAACAGGACTCTACAGATGCCCACATCAGCATCCAGGCTTCTGGAAGAGGAGATTCAAATACTGGGCAGGGGGTCTGGCTCTGGTGAAGCCAGCTGAAAAGGTTCTTGTTTTAGCAAGGACTGGAGGCAGAAATCTACTCCTCCAGGCTGCAGGGGTGGGGTGGGGTGGGGCTCCAGGACAGAAGGCAAACACCAACCCCAGATGGGGCAGCAAGACTCAAAATCCTTCTGCGACCCAGGATAGGTGACCTCCAGTCTCGCCGACCCTAATCAGCACAGGTTCCAGAATTCAGCAGGTAGTTCCACATTATTTAAGGACTAGCAAAAGAGCAGGACCAGAACCTGTTACATAATTTGCAGGGAGCAGTCTAAATGAAAATGTGGGTTTTTTTGTTAAAATGCATTAAGAATTTCAGGATGGGACAGCAGACCATTAACCCAAATGTGGGGCCCGTCTGAAGACTGGCCATGGGAATGGCATTCACAGCTCTCCCTGACAGAAAATTCCCCACAACAGATGCAAATCATTTATGCCACAAATCCCTAGAGTGCAATGGGAGACAGCCTCAGAGAAAAACAAAAGCTACCAAAAACTTTACCCCTGCGGCTGGCAAAAGGACTTGATGTCATGTTGCAGGATGAGGGTGGGGGCAGGAAAGGGGCAGAACGATATGACAACAAAGGTGGCATCTGGGGCCACATTGGGTTAATGTCTATGGGAATTGAGCAGCCAGGACTTTGGAACATTTTCCTTTAAAAAAAAGTGGTCAGTGATCAGCAACAGGTAAGAGTAGTGGAAGCAGAAAACTGTAATTGGAAGTAAAGCCTGTGTGTTTGTGGCTTGTTATGCTGGGAAGCCCAGGGCCTTTGCTCATGAATCAGCTAAAAGGCAGGCATACTATTAGAATCCTAGCAACACTTAGTAGCTCTCCATGGATACCAGATGCTGAGGGAGGTACTACCACCTTTCACGTGAATTGTACTTTACAGTTAAATGAGTGTCTCCATATGTATATAATGATTCCAGGGTATTGTCTCATTAACTCTACTGGCTTAGCAGAGTATCAATTTCCCCAGAACCTGTGGACCAACTCTCTTAGGTAAAAAGAGTTGGTAAGGACCCAAGAGGGTGCTGGAACTCAGTTCTTTTGGATTTGCGTCCAGCACGTTTTTCCTTTCCTCCGTGATGCTCCTGAGAGTGTATCCCAGAGTATATGGGCTGAGACAAATGCAGGCCAGGGCATCGAAAGCCTATGGCAACATGGTGATTAATTGCCTCCAACAGACCAGCATCCTGCCTGCAGGGCCAAAGTGAGCTTCTGGGGAAGTGGAGTAGCAGCCCTGTGCTCAAGGAAAGGTGGGTTTTCAGAGAGATTGAATGTTTCTCTCATACAAACATTATATGAACTGCTTTTGCAGGGCATCACTCGATAATGTGAACTACAAATTAAATAAAGATAATAAAAAGATGCTACCCTGAATGATTATGTATTTGGAAAAAAACCATTAACCTTTTATCAAAAGGATTCTTCCTTTGAAGCGTTGGTGGTTTCCTGCACTAAAGGTGTGCAGACAATTTGCTAAATCACATTATCATGCACAGTTTACTGCTTTGAGAAAACTGGTACCTACAGATGCAGTCAGTGAGTTTGAGTTAAATACTTAAATCATTAACATTTTTTCTAAAAATTAACGAGAGCAATTAGCCCATGTTAATGAATTAATCTCTTGATGATTTCTTTGTGTTTTTTTTTTTTTAACTGAAGCCCCATTTGAATCACACAAATAAGAAAATGCATCTTAAAATCATTTCCTTTTAGAGCAGGCACATGTTAAAAACAACTAAACTTATTTTTCTCTCTTCAAATTTTGCAAAATTCACTCCAAAGTTTACTTTCTATGCCAAGTTTCAGAGCTGAGCACATTTTTATGGTCTAGTTATAAACCCTAGAAAAACAAGGTTTATAGGAAATGTTGACACAACCTTAACTAAAGTGGTGCTAGCTGACACCTCTATATTTTCAATTTGGGGATTTCTACTGGGAAAATATAAACGCTAATTCAGCAAAGGAAGCCAACTATAATAAAAATGTTGTAGTCTTCCTGTTCACCCCATGAAGTTTTACTTCAAAAGATGCCAGTGCAACGTGGAGGTGAGTTAGCATTAGAATGCTCAGTATGTAGGGCACCTGCAAATAGCTCAGTCTCCAGGTTACTATAAACTTCGCCGTGGAATGCATGACCTCACCATGAGTCATGGCTGCCCACTGCAGTCCAGTTAAAGAGGTGGCAGAAAACTCCAGTCTCTACCAAAAGGTGTCTACTAGTCTCTCACGGCATACTTTCAAATCTACACAAAATAGAGACAAAAGGAGATTTTTCACAGACCAGTAAAGCAGACCTCTAAAACATGAAGAAGCTAAAAAGATGAACGTTGGAATGAAGGCACACCCTAGTAGGTTGATTATGAATGCAGTAGATTTTGTCCACTTGGGGTCAGTAGCCGAGCCGGTGGGACCCAGGTGTAAGGGCACACTGAAACCCCAGGACAAAGAGCCAATGACAATTCTGATTTCTCCATTCCTCTAACAGCCCAGATGAGAAGCACATGTGTTCCAGATTTAGTCTTTGCTTTTTTTTCCCCTCCTTCTGAAACAGGAGGAGGTGGGAGAAGGGGTGAAGCTTGACTCAGGTCCAGAGATAAAGACTGACACACACAAATGGGCCATAATAGGGGGCAAAAGTGAGTTAAGCTGAAGTAAATGTTTTAAAATCCTCAGCTAGATAGACTAAACAGCATTGGCCTAAGAGTCAGGAGACCCAGCTGTCGGTCCAGGCAGTCCCACTTAGGAAATGCGGCTCCAGTTAGCCTGGAGTGTCCCTTGTGTCTCTATTTTATCATCTGTAAAATGGAGGCCATGTCCATGTGAAAGGAGAAGTGGGGAGGGGAAGTAACGTCCCTGGCAGTGCTTTGTGAATGTTAACCTGCAAAGTCAAATGAGAGAAGTATTATATGTTAATTGTATTTCTACTTTGGAAAACTGTATTCAGAAAATGGAAAATATACTTTCAATTGAGGGACAAATCCATCAGATAAATGGGGGAAAAAAACCTCCCTAGTATATTGCTTTTTATTCATCCTAGAACTGAGTCAGAAGGGTGCTTACTGCTGACAACTTTGCTTTGGGTTAAGTCTAATTGTCTACTAAAAAGGCCATTTGGGTTGCACCCCAATTACCATCACATATGTCTAAACTTCACCAGCTCACAAGGAACCACTAAGTTACCTATCTTCATGAACAGAAAGTGTTTCAAATGATTATATTTTTCCTCCCAGGTTTCTAAGCTTGTTGGCAGCATTTTCCCAGAGTGTTTTCAAAAGCTTTCACAAGATATCCTCGCAATGTTGGCAAAATAATATGAAGCATAAAAAGACTAATGCTTAACTTCTGCAGGCTCTGATTGTTTTTCAGGTTGAAAACGAAGACAGCGAGTTTCTGGATGTACCTGTCAAGACTAAATGATTGTTCATTTCCTGTGAATTGGGAATAACATAATAGCATGCAGCTGGGGAGCCCGGCTGTGTTTCTTGCTTTTTCCTCTTCCAGGAGCTGGGTCCCTTACCAGCTGGGAAATATTACTATATGGACGTGCTGAAAAACTTATGGGAAATGAAAAGAACAACCACATTCTAGATGTCAGCAATCAGTTTGATGGCCTTACCTGTATCAACCTGAGAAGATTTTAATAGTAAATTATACAAAGATTAATTTAATTTAAAATGAGCTCTTAGGGGGGAAAGGAAGTATTTACAAAGCCACAAAATTCTTTCTCTAGAATTACGCTGATTAGAATGAACTCTGCTGAAATTATGCAAGCTTATGACTGGATGAGTTTAAGAGAGACAATTTAAAATAATATTTTTCACTCAAGAGAACAGATTAGTATGAAGCAAAGTATCTATGTCTTGTGAATGCAGTCATTACCTGGAACAACAACCAAAAAACAACCCACATAAATTTAATGTTGAGTTTGAAACTTGAATTCAGCAAAATGGAATCCGAGGTACTTATTTTAAAAGCACACATATATTTTAGCATAATAAATTTTGCCTAGTGTTTCATTAGCCATTGTACTCTACATTGTGATTATATCACACACTAGATTATGAGAGAAGTATTCTACTTCAGGTGGTTCACATTCTAACTTGTCATCACAGTTAGACAAAGAGGAGGTGGGGTGGGAGCAGGATAGATGCTTGGATTCTTCAGGTCACCAGCTTCTCCTGGGAAGGTGGAGAGGAAAGAGAGGCCAAACAGAAGGAAAGTCTCTGCCAATAAACTCTAATAGCATCATTGCCCATTGCACCCAGTCCTATGCATGGAAGAAAAGAAATGTGAGGTTCTAGGGGAGTGTAGGGATAAGACAACTGTCCTGAACATAAGAATTATGTACAAGGCTAGCCCTGGCTAGGCATAAGAATTACCAGGAGAACTTTCCTAAAACAGTTAGATCCTGTCCAGTCCTAGGGTAAACCTTGGTTATGACATCTGTATCTTGTCCCTTAGCATTTAGCACAATAGCTGGCACAAAGTAGCATTATGGAATGAATGAACGAATGAGCGAACAAATAAATGGTCAGTCAACATTGCCTGCCCACAATTTCCCTATTTAATCTACTCCAAAAAGAGGTGGACTGTATTGCAGGCAGGGCAAGCCCCTATTAGACTTCTCAGTCTGCACAAGAGATTGTCACCCCTCTGCCAGCTCGCTGACTGTTTAAGATATTTTTTTCTGCCCCTCCCTGGCATCCTGGAATGGAAGCACTCTGGGTACAAGTAGTCAAGGTGTATCATTTCAAAGTCCCTGCAGTTTCTCGCTTATCAAAATTTGATTTATTACCCTAAAGAGAAAATCACACAAGTGTGAAAAGATGTATGCACAAGAATATTTGCTCCAGCATTGTTTATAATAGTGAAAAATTGGAGCAACCCAAATGTCCATTAACAGAAGGCTGGTCACATGAATTGTGGGATAGAATAGAATATGAAGCAACCTTAAAATGGGATAGATAGAGTCTATTGTATGTCATCAAAATGAGATACTGTTGTTTTTATGAAAGACTTTCATTATTTTATGATACTAAGAAAAATAAATGTTGTCAATTAAAAGACACAGTGTTTTCTTGTTACCTAGAATTTTCTTATACTTGTCAGCTTTTTATTTTATTAAAAAAATATTTTTATTGATTTCAGAGAGAAGGAGAGAGAGAGAGAGAGAGAGAGAGAGAGAGAGAGAGAGAGAGAGAGAAACAACAATGATGAGAGAGAATCATTGATTGGCTGTCTCCTGCACTCCCCCTACTGGGGATGGAGCCTGCAACCCAGGTATGTGCCCTTGACCGGAATCAACCTGGGACCTTTAGTCTGTAGACTGATGTTCTACCCATTGAGCCAAACCAGCCAGGGCACTTGTCAGCTTTTTTTAGACTTAAGTATATTTTTATTATATATCACTCTGTGCATGCATGAAATAAAAATATCAGCAAAACAAATTAATGTTTCTGAACCTTTGTCACATTTAGAGTCCAACTTTTGTAGATGCTTATTAACTCAGAGTCATCAGTGTCCATAGAGAGAGGTCCGGAGAGCGAGGCAGGGCCTTATCCACAGCTGCCATGAGGCTGCGGATCAGGCCCAGAGATAGGCCCGGGGAGAGAGAGACAGCTGTCAGAGGGCCGTTCTGGATTTCCCAGAGGAGCCAATGGCTGCCTAGAAGGTGGAGCTTTTGACGCTGACTGGCATAGAAACCAACCAATCAGAACCTAATCTGGATGAACTGTGAAGGCAGAACCTAAGGTGGGGGCTGAGGAAGGGTTTTGAGGGCATCAGCTATTTGGTGTAAGGCAGTAGTTCTCAACCTTGGCTACACATTAGAATCACCTGGGAATCTTTTTAAAATCCTGATTTCTGGGCCTCATCCTCCGGAAATTCTGTTTCTTTGTTACTAATGTTGTGGCCTCACCCCATAACAAAGAAACAGAATTTCCAGAGGATGAGGCCCAGAAATCAGAATTTTAAAAAGATTCCCAGGTGATTCTAATGTGCAGCCAAGGTTGAGAACCACTGGTGTAAGGTGTAAGAAAGCAGTTCAATTTTTTTTTTTTTTTAAAGTTTACAAGAGTTTATTTGAACTGAGCTAGCTACATATGCCAGAGGGGAGGATGTCCAGCAGTTCAATTTTTTAATAACTGGATTGGCAGTATAGTGCATATGGCTGGCTATCAGTCCAGATATAGGGGTTATGTATTTTTGTCTGCAAAGAGCATCTCCTCCTGCTGAAAAAGGCTTTTCACCCCCATTTAAGCAATCCTATCCTATATAATCTATCTATACTAATAAAAGGGTAATATGCTAATTAAACCAGGTCAAGTGGCCATCTTCCGATGTCTGACTTCCTTCTGGACAAAGCCATGGTGGTGGGGGCTGAGGCAGAGGCAGTTAGGGGTGAGATCAAGCTGGCAGGGGGTTAGGGGTGAGATCGGGCTGGCAGGTGAGGGCAGTTGGGGGTGAGATCAGGCCAGCAGGGGAGGGCAGTTGGAGGTGACCAGGCTGGCAGGGGAGGGCAGTTGGGGGCATTAGGCAGGCAGGCAGGCATATGAGTGGTTAGGAGCCAGTGGTCCTGGACTGCAAGAGGAATGTCTGACTGCCAGTTTAGGCACTGGGCCTCTATACTGATATATATATATATATATATATATATATATATATATATATATATATGTGTGTGTATCAGTATGAGCATATATCTATTTGTGTCTATGAAATGTATAAACATGAGGAATGTTCATCCAAATATCAATCAATAGTTGTCTCTAAGTAGAGAGATTTGGGATAATTTTTTTGTATTTCTCTATATATTTAGCAATTTTTTTACAGTAGCATGTTTTCTAAAGTAACTAACTTATTTTTTAAAAGGAGAGAAAATATTTTTTAAAAATTGCCTAAAACATGTACATTTCCATTTAAAATTTTATTCTATAACCTACAGCTAAGTTTTAGGAGATCAATAAGCCCCCTAAAATTAGACCCATGCTTTTTATTTCTCCATCCCACCTAGCATAAAATCTGAACTCCTCTCCAAGACTCACACGCCCAATCCCTCCCCACAATGCTGAGGTCAAAGCCCCCTACAGCTCTGCTCCATCTCCCTGCTACCCCACACACCTTCTGTCCTTGAATACCCAACACTTTTCTCCCCCACAGCTCCCTCATGTAGGCTTCTGACATGTAGATATCAACTTACTAAATGAAGCCATTCCTGACCAGCCAATCTAAAGTAGAGTCGCCTCTCCTTCAGTATATAACTCTGTTCTGTTTTCTTCAGAGTAGTCATTACTATCTTGGAATCATCTCAGTCACATGTTTGTTGCCTTATATGTATTTTGCCTTTTCTAGAACGTAAACACCAGGTGAACAGGAGCCCTGGCTGTCCAGGTAACTTGAACCTTCAATGCATGTGGTTTAGCTCTTTGGAAAAGCAGGTGCCAAGATTTATTGGGAGAAATATACCAGAGAAGGACAAAGGGGCGGAAGCAGGAGGCAGGCAGAACTGTTAGACCACATGCAGGTCTGAGCCCCAGGAAAGGAGAAAGGGGAGGAAGGAAGATCAGCTTGAAAGAATGTCAGACCACAGCACAATTCTAAGAAAGTTCTGGGCAGGCCCATGGGAGGTCCTTGAGCCAACGTTTTGCATCCTGCAGGAAGGAGTCAGGAACCTCACCTCTGCAGTGCTCTGTCAATGGCAGGGATCAGGAGCAGCTAGGGGTGGGGGGTGGCCTTGGTAAGAATATGGTGGTGAACCTGGAGGGAAGCATCGGCCTCCCACAGCAGGAGAGCCAAGCAGCATATTCCCATGGGTGCCATGGCCTGGAATGGAGCCAAATCTTTGTACATATTTGTTTTAAAAAATAAAGGCATGGAAAGTTTCCCAAAGTAGTCCACAACTAAAAGAAGTTAAGAACTACTGCTCTAAAATTATTCCCATGATAAGTTATACATTTATACTACATAATTGTTATTCTCATCGAGTTTCTTTCACTGAATTGGGAGATAGTGTTTTTACTCCAGCCCTCTTGACACCTGATAGAAGAAACATCTTCATAAAACTCATTTCCTTTTTTGCTTTAAAGTGCCACTGGGACATTTATCAGTGTCTTTTTATGAAGATTCATGGGGAATAATTTCTTTCTTGCCTTAGTGCTTTAGTTGGCAACTGGTTTGTATATTCAAGTAACTAAATAATTAAGTAACTAATTAAATTAATGAAGTAATTGACAATGTGATCAGAATCCCTTCTTTAAATATATGTACCTGAAAGCTTGGAACCAAACTTGTGGTCCATTTTCAGCAAATGCATAGGAAATCCTACAAATATTTTTGTATATTATCTCAACAAATATTGATTTTGTACGAACCTCTTCATGGGTTAATCTTACTTTTCCTGCCCCTATTCAAAACTTATTTTCACCTTCTTTTCTGATATTATGTACATTTTAGTAGGCCACCTTATCTGTTTTGAAATATGGTAGGATATAATAAATTTGTAGAGGGTTTTTTGTTTAATGCTAAGGATGGTAATATGGAGCCATGACTTAGCCCCAACCTTCAGCCTCAAGTCCACCAACACTCCTCTCCAACTCTTCCTTAATGCTTATTGTGTTCTTCTTGCTCCTCCACTAGAGTCTTTACCATATTTTGTTATAAAGATTTCCTTGGGACAGGGGTTGGGGGTGGGGGTGTATCTTGCCATCCTGAAGCTGAGCATTTTGATCTCTATTAATTTAGCCATGTCAAAAATCAAATAACTATCACACTACTTATTAATTATCATACTCAACCAAAACTTCTCCCTTAATCCATCTCCAACACCCTACATTGCTAATTCTGGGAAACTTTCTCTTTCTACTTTATTTATTTCTAAATGATGTAATTTTTATGAAGACAGTGTCTTCATCATCACAGAGGGAAAAGTATAAAGCCATATTAACATTTATATCTGGGTTAACATCTAAGATGTTTTAGTCTTGTCCACCTAATCATCATTATAATGGAGTTTTAGAATAATTAAGATGTATGTCTACAACAGAGAATGCCAAACAAACCTAGACATTTGTTTCAGTCTAGCACATTATGGGCAAGTTATTCTCTCCCTCTGATGTCCTATATATACTTAATCAATAAGGACAATCAAATCAGAAAGAATACAAAAACAAACACACAAACAAAAACAGAAGTGTCCATTCAGAAAGTGGAATTAGTTTCATTACTAAATAGTTAAACCCATTTATTGCTAGAAAGTAAATGTATTTGACCACTGAAAGTTTAAGGGAAAATTCAGAGAATCTGATATGTGGACCACTCAAGATTCATGTGAAATCAAGAGACTGAGCAGACATCTTATTTAGAGTGATGGATGGCCCCTGCTGTGATGAACAAGTATGAAAACATATGCTGCCTAGTTTTATGTGTTTTGGCTGCCAGATGGTGCCTAACCATACCACACCCTTGAACCTGCCCTCACTCTCACCCACGCCAACCTCTGCCTTATCCCAAGCCCTCTCCCCAATCCCTGTAATCCACCCCCCACTAGAAGTGGGGTTGGGGTGTAGTTAAGTGTGAGTCTCAAGTATGAAATATAGATGTCTTTTTTGTGTATTATTAGGTAAAATTAAAAGCTTAAAATAGAATTATATGTTATATATTTGTTCTAAATATTATGCACCCACACACTCTTATTTGCTCATTTTTCTATCGTCATTACCAACACGTTTCCTAGAATATTGCATTTATGTAATAAATGCTTATTGCATGAATTATAGAATGAATGAATGACCCATATAATAACCCAATAAAAAAGGAAATAAAGTGAATCTGGCATAATTTGATCTCTTTAAACCCAGGCTTCCTCCTAGTGTTTTTCAGCCATCTGTGTGATAGCCTGTTGCAGAATTTGCTGGAAAGTCACATCAACCTTCTCAGTTTGTCATTTCTGAGCTATGTCACTTTCCCCTCCAGTTTTCCTGTGCTGCTCCTATTTTTCAAAAGATACCCTCAATGGAATTGTGATCACACTTGCAATCACTTTCCATAACTCAGATTAAAATTCATGCGTTTTTACAGGTCCAACTCTCTTTGGGCTACATACCCTTTTACTCGGAATCAAATCCTGCCTTTTTATAATACTTAAATATATATTTTTACTATGATAGTAATGTAATTACATTACAAAAAAATCTAGAAAGTAGCAATGAAGGGAGAAAAAAATCACTCTTAAGGCTAACCCAGTGTCTGATACAATCTTGATTAAAATTTTGGGCCCTAGCTTGTTTGGCTCAGCGGATAGAGTGTTGGCCTGTGGACTGAAGAGTTCTGGGTTCTATTCTAGTCAAACACATGTGCCCCAGTGTGGGCTTGATCCCCAGTAAGGGGCGTGCAGGAGCCAGTCAATCAATGATTCTCTCTCATCATTGATGTTTCTCCCTCTCCCTTCCACTCTAAAATCAATAAAAATATATTTTAAAATGTTTTGGTAAATTTCCTTTCAATATTTTTTCTCATACATCTGTTTTTAGATCATTTCCTACTTTATTCCCTGATTTTTTTAACCAGTCAGGAAAATAGAGATAACACTATTTAGCAGAGAGAATTTGATATAAGAAATTGGTTGAACAAGTATTAGAGAAGAGAAAACATAAAGAGGACCCTGAAATGAAACAGGCATAAGTGCAGGAAGCAGCTGCTGCCCTTAGGGTTGGAGGAACAAAGGGAAAGGGTCCGGGTACTCAGAACTAGAAGCTTGGGGGAAGGGGCTGCAGACCTCTGGGAGGGGACTCCACCAGGGCTGGTGCTGATAGTTCTAAGGGGAGAGGTGATGAGGTAGCCTCTGGATGTGGGTCCAAAAGCTGATGACTGGAACTAACTTCTGGTGAAATCAACTGCCCCCCTTCAGAGTGAAGGGCATGGTAGGGTAACTGACAAGACAGAAGTACACAGAAAGGGGCCTATCCTCTCTTCTCACTCCTGCCTTCAATCTCCCATTAGTGCCCCCTATTGGTGGGGTCTAATAAGGAACAAGCAAGCTAAACAAATTTAGTTTGCGAGTTATAGCTCCAGCACAACAGAGCAACATGGTTCCAAGATGAGGGCCGATACCCTAATAACCAATCCATACCTTAAGCTTTGTTTGGGGTGTTACTACACAGCCTACATTTAAAATGGCTGTACTATCGCTTCTCGGCCTTTTGGCTAAGATCAAGTGTAGTATCTATTCTTATCAGTTTAAAATGGCTGTACAATATTCCATACAGTCATTGTACCTCATTTACTTAACCATTCCCGGAATAGTGGCATTTTAGTTTGTGGCCAAGATTTTACTCTTCAAAATGATGATGCAATGGAAATTATGCATTAATTTTTCCACTCCCTTAGGATAAATTCTCAGAAGACTAATATCTGTGTTAAAGGACAGCGGGAAAGTATTATTACCAATACTATGTATTGCCAAAATGTTTTTCAAACCAGTTATTTTAGTTTGTGCTGCCACTACCGTTATGTGAAAATGCAGCTAGCACAGAAGATGTTTAAAGCCTATCACACCCACAGACAATGCTGGGCCCTTATACAGTTCAAGACAATGCCATTTGTTCCTCAAAACCTCCCATATGATTTTATAAACAAACAGATAAACAGTCACCTTCTCTATATAGCTTACATCAAGTAAGACCCATTTTAACACTACTAACATTGTAGACTCCTGTGGAGTGATTTGATTTGATAACTTTTGGGTACAGTTCAAAAGCCATCTTTTTATTTAGACAACTAAGTTGGAGAAGTTTCTTTTTCCCTTCTCTCCTTACCTTTCATTGTCTTTTGAACACATGCACCCCAGGACACAGCCCTCTAAAAAGCTATTCAGAGGAATCCTACCCAATTCTTGCACTAAGAGCCCCAGCTCTCCTAAAGCCATAGAAGTAAGTAGTGTCTGTGGGACTGATTTAGTTGGTGAGCCCGAGGATAAAGAATAAATATCTTGCCCTAGCTGGTTTGGCTCAGTGTATAGAGCAAAGACCTGCGGACTCAAGGGTCCCAGGTTCGATTCCAGTCAAGAGCACATGCACGGGTTGTAGGCTCGATCCTCAGTGGTGGGCGTGCAGGAGGCAGCTGATCAATGATTCTCTTTCATCATTGATGTTGCTATCTCTCTCTCTTTCTTCCATCCTCTCTGAAATCAATAAAAATATATTTAAAAAGAAAAGGATAAAGATCTTAAGGTAAATACAAAACTCATGACAGACTGTATGCAAAAGCCAATTTACTTTTTTCAAAATATTTTGAGACAACATGGGCAACTATCTCTGCCATTGAATTTATATCTTCATCTTTTGAGGCTTACTATTACATATAACCTCATAACATTTGATTTTTTAAGTTACCAGTGAATTGGAAAACAGAAGTCTATACAGAATTCCTTAATGTCTTTAGGTAGGGCCCTTTAAAATAATGCCCTGTGATGACTGAGTAGAGTATGGTGGAATACATAACATGGGGAAACAGGCATACCTAGGGTGCATGTGTATACCAGTTGTTTTGAGATAGAAACAAATGTGTAAAATTGTATTATTTATAATAATAGTATGCATTAACCATACAATGAAATATTAATTGATTCTTTATCCGTACAATGTTCTTTGTATGAATAAATTCACAAATCAGAAATAAAATCCCTTTGGGTCTCATTATTTGAATCAGAAGAAGTTGCATATAAATACAGACACACTATTATCTACACACATAATGCCCACATATATGGACAAATGTATACATACATTTGTATTCACAAATTATCCCTTGGAGGGCTAGATTCTGTTAATAGATGACCATTTTCACTTCCTTTAATTAACTTTAAGAAGACAGATTTCACATATCAGCTTGTTCTATTAAATCCAAGTCATCTCCTCTCAGCTCCCAAATTTATGATCTTTAATTTCACCACACCTCATATTTATCAAAACCATGGAAATGATGGCACACATTTCATGATGACTTATGATGTGTTGTAAAGATATTTGTTTTGCCCCTTGGCCCTGCAAGATCCATGGATCTCTGTTGAATGCTTTTCTTTTTTCTCGAAGGGGATGGAAGGGAAGGTGAGCAGCCTCAATGTGGGCCACAGGCCTTCCTCAATGTGATGGGGAGTGCAGGGCAATCATCACCATTTTATGTTCCTTCCAAATTTATAACTTATTCAACAGCAGAGCCAAAGGGAAAGGAGAGGAGACTGTGTCTGTGTCCAGCGTTGGGTTGCCAGGCTGATGACCTTACTCCTTAAAGATAAATAAATAAGAAGCAACATTTGGAGACAATTTTGAAGGACAGTCACAACTCTGCAAATGTGAGGTTCAGAGGAAAGAAGGGTGGTGGGAGAAAATAGAAGTAAATCCACAGGCAAACACCTGGAAAGGCCTAGGAAATGTTGCCAATGCTACTGAGCAGGGTGCTTGGGAGGTGAGTGGGAGGGCAGAGGGGCAAAGCAGGGACGATGGTGATGGAAGAATTTAGAAGGGCACTCAACACTGTACTTCTGCTGACAAAGAAGACAAAGACACATCCTAGTGACATGCTTTGTTGTGAAAATATGTTATCAGAAGTAAGAAATAATATAAGGAACCTAAGAATATACTTTAGAATGAGAGCAAAGAAAGAATTGTATAGGAAAATATTCTAAAATGCTCAGGGAAGTAGAATTGACTGAGGTGAGCTATGTGGAGTGTTTGGATAGTAAATTAGATGTACCCTTGCTGTTATTATCAGCAGCATCACATGGGCTGGAGGAAGGGGAAAGGTTCAGGGGGAGGACAGAGGACGGACAGTGGGAGGAAAGTGTCCAAGTACGCGTCTGTCTTAGGTCTCAGGGGGTTCTGGGTTACAGGACAAGTTGATAAGAAAGTTGGCCAGATATATGCAGGTTCTCAAAATAGGTTTGGCGAGGAGCCCAGGCAGCCCTTAGCTGGTCCTCCTCCCGGATCTCTCTGGAAGCGGTGGGGCATAACCTGCCAACCTTTTTGGATCACCCACTCTGGTCAGACTAAAAGAATTATCAATCCAACTGAAGCACACCTGGCCCTGAACAATTTCACCCACTATATCACCCAGCCCTCTCCTTCCTGCTGCCTCCAGTCCTTTTAATTTGGGACCCAAACTTTTGTTCCACAATTGAAGATAAAGTGTCTTAAAACATAAATCCTGAGTGTAGTAACATCTTGCCTAAAACTTATACTCACTGTTGTAATTAATCCATCAGTAGCAGTAATTCATTCTTATTAGAACCTCAGGAGTGTGGAAAAAAGCCTGGGCTTTGATATTAAACAGACCTGAATTTAATTCCCAGATTTGCCAGTTTCCTGTAAGTTGCAAGTTGCTTAATCTTTAGGATCCTCAGTTTTCTTATCCATTAAATGGAGATAATAATAAAAATAACTACCCTTGGGATTGTTGCCAGGTTTAAATCACCTGTTGTGTGTAAAGGATGTTGCACATACTAAAACTCAATATGCGAGCATAGCTGTTGCTATGACTACTCATAACATGAGTGGTTTAGGAGGCAAAATGATGCTGACTACAGAGAGGGGGATGGGATAAGTAAGGACAGGAATAAAGACCCTGGATTGGCATGCGGTTGGCTTATGTAGCTTCAGCTTTATGCGTTCGTACCCTTGTAATGCACAGCACACTTAAGTCATTTGGCTATGTGATGCCCATTAGTGTTGCTCATGGAACTTCTATAATAATAAAAGCATAATATGCAAATCAACCGAATGGCCAAACAATGAAATGACCATCTGGACGACCTTCCAGACAAAGCTGGGGCTGCGAGGGCTGAGGCAGCCGGGGCTGCAAAGGCTTACTCTTGCATGAATGTCATGCATTGGGCCTCTAGTATAAGCAACAAATGATCTCTGTCCCCAGAGGCATCCTCAGCAGATGTATGGAGGTCTGGAAAAGGAAGGGATTGGAGTTTAAGTTCTGAGTCTGCACACTTCCATCTCACACTTCAAAAGGTCTGTGTGAAGTTTCTGAAGAAATTGGAGTGCCCTACTAACTCAGTTTATTAAATGGTATAAATACTGCAGCTCAGAATATCTGAAGCAAAGTCATTTTCAAAGCATTTAAGCTAGAAGCCCTATCCCCACATCACACTGTTGTCACTTATTCAAAAGGCACCACTATCCTCTCTGTTCTCCCAGACTGTATCCTGAAATATTTGCCTCAGTCTGTTCTGCTGGCCACTTCCCTTCCCCACCTGGTCCTGATTGTCCCAGGTCATGGCTGCAGACCTGTTTCCTGTCCCTCTGACCTATGGTCCAACACTGTTTCCATCAGGCTGATCTCTGGCTTCCTTCCTTAGCTCCCTGTTCACTTGTCCCTTTATAACATTGCTTCATGTCTGCTCTGAACCACTGCCTGGTACTAGTTCTCATGGAGAGTGCCTGCCCTCCAGGTTCATTCTGCCTCCCAAAATAAATTAGCTTTGAGTCATTTTAAAGAACCAGCTGACATTAAGACTTTAAATTTGGTCATCAATAAGAACATAAATATGGATTATAGAGCTAGAAAGGGCATGTGTACATAGAATTGACCTTTCCAGGTGTGCATATTGTAAGAACCACACCTCACTGTTATATAATTAAATAGCAGTGCTGTAAAGTAGAGCTTTTCATGACAGCAGTCAAGTTGATATTCAGAGAGAAAATAATTGTAATTGCTTGATTAGAAAAGAGTAGCATAAAGATAATTCTAATGACTTCATATCAGATGACATAGTGTTCCAGCCATACCTTGTAATGACTTTCCAGGCACCCTTTCCATGTACCAAAATATGCAAGATTTTCTGAATATTGCTGTCTCTTGCATATGAGGAAAGTGAAACAAGGAGTTTAAATACTTGCCCAAGGTCACAGCATGTAAATGTTGAGCTGGAATTTAAGCCTAGATCGTCCAGCTCTAAAAAACTTTCATGCTTTCAATTCTTGCATTATGCTACTTTTCAAAAGGAAGAATTTAATTCAAACATCTTGCAATAGGAATTATTTTTGTTTGTTTGCTCTATAGGATTGTTCAGGCTGGGGGTGAGTTTACTGGACAGGTGGTGCTGTCTTATTCTCTTATTCAAGGTGGCTACTGACTATTTCCAAATTCTGAAAGAATGAAGTGTTAAGAAAACAGAAATACAAGTGAGCTTATTAAATTAATTCATCCAGGCTTAGTACCTGCAAGCCAAGAAAGAATAATGTTCAATAGCTTGGGTTCCTAATCTCTTATCCATGTTTGAGCAACCAGACATAGAAAAACCTAGGATTATCTGTCCCTGACTTACCAGAATGCTCGATTATTGGATTTTCTTTACCTGGTCTTTTCATAAAGAACTCACTAACAACAAAATACTCTGAGAGCCTGAGCTGTTTGTTTGTTTGTCTATAAAGCAACTTCCAGTGGCTGCCTTAATTAAGTTCACATAGTTTTGACCCAAACTTCCCCATCCAGATAATATTTAGAATGAGGACTAGGAGATGCTCCAACAGTTGTCATTTTGTCCTTTGGTTGTGTTCACCAAGTCAGGAAAGTGGAAGTGTGTGCTAGATGGGTTCCCAAAAGCACAGGCTCTGAAAATATATAATAAAATTCCCTAAATTTTCTGGTTGAATACAGTTTTACTATTGATCAAAATGCATAATATTATATTAGTACAATTAATGAGAAAAATATCTTGTGCACTTACCCTATATTGAGTGTTACATGGACAAAGGTTGCCATGGGTGTCACCTTCATGACAATAACTGCTAAGAGAGCACACAGATTAGGACCACTCAGCTAAATAAAGTCAATTGAATTCTAACAGCATCCATTGAGTTTCCTTCACTATAGGACCTGATCAGGATAGGTGATATGAGTGAATCAAAACTGTATAAGATAAAACCTTACAGATAACTACAACATAAAGCAAACTAAAGAGCTACAACACCAAAAAATTCATAGAAATGATCTAACTCAGAAATGGCAAAAATGTGGCAATGCACTGCAACACTCCTTACCATATCCATGGTAGACATTATCAATCGATTACAGTACTCTTTCCACTGAGCCCAGAATTAGCCTTAAGGAATAATAATGCTTATAATGTATTTGTGAGGAAGTACAGGACTTGGTTGGAAAGTCTGTAAGGAGGATTCTCTGAAAGGTCAGAGGCCTCTAGGGGGACCTTGCCAAAGGCAGCAGCTCCTGCCTTGATTTTTCCAAACAAGACCAAGCCTCCAGGTCTTTTACTAGAATCTCTATGTTTAGTCTTTAGACCCAACCTTGTAGAAGCATGTACTTTCTCAAGGATACTTACCTGATGATTGTATACAGAGGTTAATTTTAGTTCAAGCTGTTGTTACAATAAAAGCCTAAGGAGGCAGGCAAATGGGGCTGTTTGGTACCTCTTGCCAAGAAGCCCCTTAGCCCTCTTTTTCACAGAAATGTGTGTCAAAGTAATCCATTTAACCATCGCTCAGTGTCTGCTGGTCAGTCCTTGCATTTCCTTCTTGAATAGGATAAGAAGTAGAGTTACAGCTACCACTTCGGGAACACCTATTAGGGTCATGCATATAAACAGAAATAGACTATCACCTGTGTCACAGCAATGAAGAAGATTGAGATTTGGGGGAAGAGGAGCTGTTTTTAGGTATCCAAGTTTTCACAATATTCATTTAAAAAACCATGGTGGCACACTTGCACACTTTTAGAACTTTATTATTTGTAAGAAATTCCTGCACACCTTATAACTTATTCCAACACACAGTTTGTTGGGACATCTCCATTAAAAACCTGCTCTGGAGGTTTAAACTCCAAAGACTGTTTTTACCTGGCAAGTTGCTCAGTAATTAGAGTATTGGACCCCAAACTGAAGGGTCTCAGGTTTGATTCTGGTCAAGGGTGAGTATCTTGGTTGCAGCTCGATGGGTCGATCGATCGATCCCTGGTCAGGTTGCATTTGGGAGGCAACCAATCAATGTGTCTCTCTCACATAGATGTTTCTTTCTCTCTCTATCTCTCCTTCTTCCTCCATTCCACTGTCTCTAATCAATGAAAAACTATCCTTGGGTGAGGATTAAAAATAAAGTAAAATAAATAAACTCCAAAGACTGTTTTATAGCAAGGTGAAAGAACAAAATCCTATATAATTAAAACCCAGTAGTGATCAAAAGGTGGAATGACCAGAACGACTGCTTGACCAGTTGCTATGAAGCATACTGACCACCAGGGGGGCAGCCACTCAGAGGGCAGGTTCACAGCCGCTGGGCTGACCAGGATGAGCAGCACTCCCACAGCGGGCCGATCCCCACAGGCCATGCTTCCCCGACCAGTGCACAAATCCCATGCCCCAGCCCTCTAGTAACTAAATAAAACCACCTTACTATACTGAGAAGTATAGTAAGCCAATATAAAGCAAACTGTTTTCTTTTCTCCACATTCCTGAGCAGCTATTCATGTTATTTCTACTTTTAGATGCTTACAATTTTTGGTCGCTGAGTTGGTTATGACAAGTAAGAGCTAACACATTGGTGGTTGTTTTTTTCCTTTATGGACACCCCCTCTGAAATGTGAGTAAGGCAGGTGTGACTATCCTCCTGGCAGCCTTGGAGTTCTCACCCAGTGCCAGTCTTGGCAAAGTCTCTGAGTGCTTTCCTACCTTCTCCAAAAGAAAATCCATTCCACAAAGAAGTGATATATTTCACTGAAGGTGCTTGCAGGATAGTGTCTACCTTATCTCCACTATCTAGCACAGAGCTGATAACACAGCAGATGCTTAGTAAAGATGTCTGAACATAGTGAATGAATGAATAAATAAATGAAAGTTCAGTAGAAGTCCCCAGTGCATATCTTTGTCCCCTCCTAGAGCTTCTCTTCAGCCACAGGGAGCCTTACTTTGCTCTCCTTCCTTCCCCTTCACAGCTTGGAGGCAGCCTTTCCTGTGTCCAGGATCTCCTGCCATCCAATAGGTGCTTTTCCCACACAGGGCTACCTGTCCCTCCCCAGAGACTCTGTATGCCACCCTCACGCCCATCACTTCACTCTGCAAAAGGTCCTCTTTAGAATCCTCCTTCCTTCAAAAGCAGCCACAAAATTGTTAAAATAGAAAGGCACTTTTCTTTTCTTATTTTAAAAAAAATATATTTTATTGATTTTTTACAGAGAGGAAGGGAGAGAGATAGAGAGTTAGAAACATCGATGAGAGAGAAACATTGATCAACTGCCTCCTGCACATCTCCTACTGGGGATGTGCCTGCAACCCAGGTATATGCCCTTGACCGGAATCGAACCTGGGACCTTTCAGTCCGCAGGCCGACGCTCTATCCACTGAGCCAAACCGGTCTCAGCAGAAAGGTACTTTTCACTCTCACAAATAACATTGTCTTGTCACTCATGTATTTGTCATTTTCCTGCTTCCCAGAGGGAGTCATCTTTTTCAAGGCAAGGGACCTTCCCTTTCCATGCAATTCAACGTGATCCTTGTGAGTTTGTGTGTGTGGAGGGAGGGACTATTAATGTAATAGTCTGCATAGAGAGGGTTCCTTAGATGTTTCGTGACTCTCAGAACAACAAAACCCTAGAAATATCGATATTGTGTATAAACACAAATGTGTTGGCAATTAGAGGGAACTCAGCTCTCACCTTATCTCTCCATAGACAGAGGTTTCTTAAAAGAAACAGGACTTTATCTATTTAGAGTAAAGAAAATATGAGTTTTGTTTTCTTAAGACAATAATCTAATGAGTAGAAACACATTAATATAGGCAGACTTTTGAGAGCGCCCTAATTCTTTCCAGTAACAGGCAACGAGAAAAAAATTCCTATTTTACTAGCTCTTTATCCCTTTCTCCTGCCTCTTCTAAACATCCCCCACCCATTTCTTTCCCTCCTCCCCACACCCATATGCACACACAGAACAAGAGGGAAGATGTGTTCAAGTTGTAGGATAGAGAATTCAACAAAGTCAAAATTGTAGGATTTACGGTTGAAAAAAATTATATCTTTCTGCAACAATTTCCTACTAAAAAATCAGTTCCAGGAGCTCAGCTTCTTTTCAAATGCACTTTGCATGGTAAAAATCTCCATTCCATTCCTTGTAACTTAATTTTTATTTGATTTTATTGACGCTGCTCTATTGGAATGTGTATCGCTTGAGCCCCCACAGAGAACTGAGCAGGTGTGAGTAAAGCAAAACATCTTTTGTTAATAGAAGTACACCCTGGGAGTTCATGGAGACACTGTAATTTCTTCAATTGTTTTTATGAAAATTCTGTAAATTCCCATGTTGTGAATTTCAAACAGAGCTTGGGAGACCAACAAGTTTTAATACAGGCCAAAGATATGTTTATTTTTATGACTGAAACAAATGATCTACTTTCTTTCAAAAAATAAATTCGGGAATTTAATTAGAATGTTTAAACTGCAGAAAATCATATTAAGTTGAGGTTGTCTCTGAGAGGTAAAATGGATATCTTGCTGTGATCAGCCTACAGAAGGAAGACACTGGGTTTCCCAGATAACTTCCTATCTTCATTTGGGTCCAAAATGATTTCACATCAGCATTGCTCATGCCCAGCTCAAGTCTTTGCACATAATTATATTTCGAAACCAAAGGAATGAGCACAGGTCCCCCAAATCCTTCAGCTTAAGGGGTGATGTATTAATTCTCTGTCTGTGTCTTGGCCTCTTGGATGAGCTGCCACAAAGAATCTAGGGGTTAGTCCAGGCCTAACTTTCTTCCTGATTTGTGGCCAGACGCCTAAGGTGCTACACTCTCTCAAGCTGGAAGGAACTATGTAAGCTTGGTAGATTACAAAATTGTATGTGTCATTTGAAAAAGATGTCAGAATGCTTTATTTAAAACTTTGTTTTCTCAGGTTGTATTGCCTGAGTGTATCTTGGCATAACTTTGGCTTCAAAAATTCCAAGATGTATAAAGAGTTTCACATAGCTGAAGCTATTATATTTGGTTATATGCCACTAACACCTTTTTCCCCCTTCATTCTTGCAGAGGAGTGAAGTGATGACTGAATTCCTACTAAAAATGTCATTCTCTTCTCTTTGCAACCATGAGGTCTCTACTTGACAGGATCATTTATCTGCTCCAAAAAGAAAAATGTAGAGTTCATGATTATATGGGACCTAGGGGGATTTCTTGGATAAGATCTTTAGAGCGAAAGCTTTCACCATTCCAGGACAACTTTCAGAAGAATTACCTAGCATTCTGCCATGGTAAGCTCGCCAAATTGCTCGTTCTTGGCTGGAACCACAGGCACTTGAAGGCCTCTCTTTCCCCTATAGAGCAATTGAGTATCACTTGACAGGACCTAAGCATACTCATGTGATGTCTCTGGGAGTTTTTCAGCCTGAGGATAAACTCTTGTAAAGGAACCGTTTCAACAGACATCTTAACATCCACTTAGTCATGCCGAAATGAAGGACACTTATAGAGAAGAACAGATGTGCCTTTTAAAAACATATGCCCTCATGATTTCCTATGCTACCTGGCAATTAGGTGGAGAAGTAGCAAGGGTAACAAGGGTTTTATTTTCCCCCCAAACTCCTTGATTAGATTCTTATGGGGCATGGCTATTCTTAAATGTAAAGGTTCTGATAGACTTGAGGACACTCCTGTACAACCCATAGACTTCTCTGAAAACTGTCCTTATGGGCAGGGGCCAAATCTAATCTCCCAGAAGTTCCCAGCCCTTGCCAATGACCTAATCACATAGAAATTGAACCAGGCTGGACTGTGTGCAGTAACATCTGTCCCTAGAACCTTGCTTTATTTCCAAGCTGCATTACCTCAGCCTTTCAAAGTTACCACAAGCAATATTAGAATTTAATTTTGGTCCCTTTGGCCACAGTGGGTAAGAACATTTGCTAGAAAACAACAAATGGGAGTAAAAAAAAAGTGATGCTCCATGATCAGTCCATGGAGAAAAAGAGATATGCCATGTTGCTTTCACAGTACTTAAGGACCTGCCTCCAATACTGATTCTAAGTGAATTGTTATTTTGAAAGGCCATTACTGGGATGATCCTAGGAGGAGTGATCTAGTGATGGGGAAAGATCAGGAAGCTATTCACAGGCCCAGCTGGGCCTGGTGTACAAGTCCCCTGAGTCACCTGCTTACCTCTGTCCAGCCAGAGCTACACCAACTCGGGCACACATGGAAAAGAAGGCACAGTGTGTTAGGTATTAGGAAACTGGAGTTCAAGATACAAAGTTGCCCTCGATTAAGCCATTTCAATTCTCAGAGCCTAATTTCTTACCAGCAAAATGAGAGGTCTGGACTGGACAGCATCTGGCTTTTCTGTGGTCAGATATGAATCTTCCTGCACATTGAAAGTGCTGTACTGCTCACGATGGATGAGCCAACTATCCTTCCTACCCTGGCAGGCCATGGGAAGGGAGTAGCAAGGCCCTGGGAAGTTCAAGGATCAGAGTGCTGGGCTTCTGGGAAGGAATCAAGGAGCTGGAACTTTAAGAAGGTCCCCACCTGGGAAAGGAAAGCCCAGACTAGTGGCTGGCTCCACCTTCTAGCCAATATCTCAGCTCTAGGAAACAGTGCACCTAACTCCCAGACCCGTGCTAGTAAGAGTTGGTCTGTTCTTCACCTGTATCCCTACAACACCCTCTGGCTCATGCCTCTCTCTCCTGCTGCCTGCAGAAATACTGGGATGGGAATGTTTGAAGTCACACAAATCACAATAATTTAGGGACCCAGATGCACATTTATGCTTAATTACCATGCAGCAAGAGAGCGATTTAAAGTATTAGGGACACTGTCAATGTAAGGAGGTTTATTAAATTATTACACTGCGTTCTGTTCATGGATGTGAGCATGAACATAGTTCTGGAAAATAATTGAATCATTCTTCTCATTTATCATCCAAGCATCCAAATTTATAGATAGCAAATAATAAAATCTAAACTGGTGGTTCTCCAACACTAATATGTAGAAGAATGTTAACATTTTAAAATGTTTGTTGAAATGCAGATTCCTCCCAGCTGGTGTGGCTCAGTTGGTTGAGCGTCATCCAAAACACCAGGAGGTCCCTGATTTGATTCCCTATCAGAGCACATGCCTAGGGTTGCAGGCTCAATTCCCAGGAGGGGGTGTGCAGAAGGCAGCCAATCAATGTTTCTCTCTCATCGATGTTTCCATTGCTCTCTCCCTCTCTTTTCCTTTCTCTGAAATTAATAAAAACATCATAGTAAAAAAAATTTTTTTTAAGGAAAAGAAACACAGATTCTTTGCCACCAGAAGTCTTGGGTCAGTAGGTCTGGGAAGTAGCCCAGGAGTGTGGCCTGTGAACGAGTTCGTCTGATGCTCATGGTCAGGGGAGATATAGACCTAACCTGTCCACCCCTCTGCCGGCTCCCGTTACCAAAATTCCCGTCTCCCATCTTAGACCTTGGCTGGTTTTTCCTGCTTCCCATCCTCAAACCTGGTAACATGGACCTTCTGGGCACTGATCCTGGATTCATGTCCAAACATTATTCCTGGTGGTTTAAGAATCATCTCCAATAAACCTGAGTTCAGTCTTTCCTGTTACATCCCTTCTTTTCCTGTTTGCCTCATCATTTAAATGCATTGAACTGAAAGCGGTGCTCTGAACATTCCTATTTTGTTATGGGTTTTTTTTGTGTGTTTACATACCCTCATTTTCTGGGAAATCCCTTCGAGTTCTAACATGGGATTCCAGAATCTCTGTTCTCCAAGCAAAGGCCTTAGGGCAGTGGTTCTGAACCTTGGCTGTACATTAGAATCACCTGGGAATCTTTTTAAAATCCTGATTTCTGGGCCCCATCCTCTGGAAATTCTGTTTCTTTGTTATGGGATGGGGCCCCAGAAATCAGGATTTTAAAAAGATTCCCAGGTGATTCTAATGTGCAGCCAAGGTTGAGAACCACTGCCTTAGGGGTTCCTCGGTCTCCCCAGACTTCCTACATGACGGAAACATGAACCACTGGTTCCCAGGACAGAGTGAGCAGTTCCTAGAGGAGAGAACCTCTCATGCCAAGATGGCCTTGGCCTTCAGATAACTGTCCCCTGCGCTGTTTCTTGGCCTTGAGTTGTTTCTTTTTTTCCGAAGAATTCTTGAGCTTGTCTGATTGCTTTGATTTCTACTCTACCCACCTGTTTCTTGGGATCAAGGTTTCCTTCTTTCTCTGGTTCCTAAGCCATGGGATCAGCCATAAATACCCTCTTACTCTCCAAGTCCTCAATGAGCTACAATCCTTTTGAAGTTGGAAACAGCTGGAACAGGCTGAGAGTAAGAAGAGCAAACAGAGATCTGTGGATGTTAAGAACAAAGTCTCTCCGGCCACTTTGTTTCTCAGGCTCCTCAGCCTGTCGCTGGAGCTGAGGCTTGGATGCCAATCTGATGCTCTTTGTTCCTCAGAGGCCCTCCCAACTCTAGGGGCTGAAATCCCAGGTCCTCCTGTGCACTACTGCTCTCTCTCTCTCTCTCTCTCTCTCTCTCTCTCTCTCTCTCCCTCTCTCTCTCTCTTTTAAATAGTCCTCACTCCTATTTTAGTTTATTGATTTAATTTCATAGCCTCCTGTTCTGTCACCCCCCTAGGAGAGAAGAAAATTGGGAAAATGCTAATGACGGATATTAGGATTCTCAAAGATCCTTTGTATTTTAGAGAAACAGTCAGACTGTTCTAGTATTTTCTTTAAACCAAAATAACCCTACACCCTCTTCCTACCAGGAGCCAGGGCTGATATAAAAGCATAGGATGTTTGGAGTTGGCATCTGTGAGGACCTAGAAATGGTAGATGGCAGCACAAAAGCTACCACACCAGAGAGCTGCGGTGTCTGTCTGTCTGTCTGTCTGTCTGTCCAGCATGCTTTTCCTCCCTCCCGGCTTCAGGTAACTGAATACTTTACACAGTGCCTGTGCCTTGGGGAGCTTCTTCTGCCTAACTAAAGAGTTCACCAGGAGCCTGTAGGCAGAAGGCTCAAAGCAAAAGGCCTGGGTTCTAATCCCCATTGCCACCTACTGAAGAGTGATTTAACCTTCCTGTGCCTCAATTCCCTCATCTGTAAAAGTGAGGTGTAAAAACCTCCTTATAAGGATTTCTGTGAGGATTAAATGGGTTAATCCACAAAAAGCACATAGAGTGTATCAGGAATGCATTAGACATTATCTTAAGTAATAATTCTTCCTATTATTATTTTGGCTCCATCCATTTACCTCACCCCTTTGCATATTTCTCAGCTCCCTCAAAGATCCCCAACACTTTAATCAAATTATAACTCCCAGGTAGTCAAAAGCAACATTTTCCTTAGTATTTCTATGTAAGTTTTCTAGTGTATAAAATTTCTTAAGACCATTTTGGTCACATTAGAGAACCTATAATGCAAATGAACTCACATGCAGCTGATCGATAGAAATGAGCTTTGTTGAACCAGGAAATTGCATTGGTTCATGATCTTTTTCTAGGCAAGGAGCACCTTATGCAACAATCAAATTATTACCTTTAGTAGAAAAGGAAAAAGAAAACTCAGCTTAATTATCACACTAGCGTTAGGAACCTATAAACTACATTTTTAAGAAGATAAATATTGCTGGACTGTGGGGCACTCATCCCAGAGAAATAAGTAGCCCCCAGTGCCAGCCTTCATAGCACCCACAGCCTTCGCCACCTGCACTGTTGCAGCCCTGCCAGCTCTGCTCTAATGTACATGTTGCTAGCACTGCCCCTCTTGTTCTGCTGTGGCACTTTCTAGACTCTGGGAGCTGCCCAGCTGGGCTCCTGAAGTTATTGTTCTAGGAACCAATTTGTGTTTTTATAGTGCTCTTGTCACAAAGTTGCATAGTTTGGAGTGGCTGCCCCAACTGTATTTCTTCATAAACTCCTGGTATGGTTTTGTAGAGCACAGAGTCTCTAAGGAAACACATCACACTAGAGAAGAAACACCTGTATTACCTTGAAGACATATTTCAACACTTAATTTAAATGTGTTTACATTTTCTTTATAAATGGATTTCAAGGCTTTGCTTTAAGTAATGAAATTACCAGAAAGAAAACTTACACATGCATTTGCCTGGAAACAAGATGTTTACCCTTTCACCATAGGTGACATTGAACCAGTATTGACTAATTTCTAAGACCAATTAGAGATAATATCTAGATTTCAGCTTCTAAGTTACATACTGATAATATTTTTGTAACACCATTTTATTTTGTTAATGTTTTATTTGTTCACTGTCATAGTTTTTTTTCTCTCTCTCGTCCCATCCTCCTTCCCTCCTCTGTTCCTTGCTCCCTCCCTCCCTTTCTTCTTTCCCTTCCTCCTTTCTTCTGTCCCTCCCTCCCTCCTTTCCTTTACGGTATTATCATTCTTGGAGAGGAGGGCTAATTCTATTAAAGCTTGTTTCTTAAGTGACTGTTTGTTTTTAGTATTGTCAGTGTGAACCATCACGCTAAGAGAATATTTTATATTCCTTGATAAAAATGAAGAACATACACCATGTTAATAATATTAACTTAAAGAGATCTGTCAATATTTCACATAGAAGGCCTCCATTACCTTTTCATGTGATGTGTGATTCATTTGCTCTAAATAATGATGACATCAAATTGGAAACACTTAGTTGGTGTTTATATAGAATATACCCTTTGTTATGAATACATACAGATCAAATCTTTTTGTATAATTTATTGAACATTTATTTTATTTTTAAAAAATATATTTTTTATTGATTGCAGAGAGGAAAGGAGAGGAAGAGAGAGGTAGAAACATCAATGAGAGAGAATCATTGGTTGGCAGTCTCCTGCATCCCCCTCCCCAATGGGGATCGAGCCCACAACCTGGAAATGTGCCTTTGGCCGGAATCAAACCCAGGACCCTTTAATCCAAAGGCCAACACTCTATCACTGAGCCAAACCAGCTAGGGTGAACATTTCTTTTCTTTATACACATTATTTAATTTTAAAAATCATAATAATATCTAACAAATTAGCCGCCAATGTTGTTTTATTTTTTTCCATCACCATTTATTCCCTCTATTCCATCTTCCACCTCCACCCACCACCCTCCCACCCCACCATCACCACACTGTTATTCATGTCCATGAGTTGTCTCCCTTTTTTTCCCTTTTGTGCCCAATCCCTCCCATACTCCACCCCCAACACTCTGCCTCCCTGCCACCAGAGCTGTCTGCCTGCTCTCTATCTATGATTCTGTCTTTATTTTGCTTGGTAGTTCAGTTTGTTCATTAAATTACACATATGAGTGAAATTATATGGGACTTGTCTGTCTCTGACTGGCTTATTTCACTTAGCATATGTTCTCTAGTCCCATCCATACTGTTGCAAAGGGGAAAATTTTTTCCTTGTTACAGAAGAGTGGTATTCCATTGCATAAAAGTATCATAGCTTTTTATCCAGTCATCTACTAATGGACACTTGGGCTGCTTCCAAATCTGCATATTGCAAATAATGCTGCAATGAAGATACAGATACATATATTCTTTCAAGTTTCTTCAGATAAATTCCCAAAAGTGGAATCACTGGATCATAAGGCAGCTTCATTTTTAATTTCTTGAGGTACTCCATACTGCTTTCCACAGCGTCTGCACCAATCTGCATTCCCACCAACAGTGCACAAGGGTTTCCTCTTCTCCACATCCTTGCTAACACTTGTTGTTTGTTATTTATTGACTAGTAGCCCAGTGCACGAAATTCATGCGCTGGGGTAGCGGGGGGTGGGGGGGACCCTCAGTCTGGCCTTCACCCTCTCCAATCTGAGACCCTCAGGGAATGTCCAACTACCTGTTTGTGCCCACACTTTTAACAGATAACAGCTCCATTGTTGTTTCTTTCTTATGCTTAAAACCATTGGAATTAGTTGGTATTCAAAGTGTGTATACATTTTGGGGGAACAACCTGTATATCTCTAGTCAGAGGTGAAAGAAACCAACAGCAGATTTGGAACCCCCAGACAGGGAACCTCGCTCACTCCCCACGTCTCCCCACTTCACTTTCCACCTTCGTGGGCAGCAGGTGAATCAACATTTTCTCTCATTAATTCGGAAAAGCACGTCCTGTCACCCGCTGCCTGGCAGGAGTGCGCTAGGCCCCAAGCAAGCGAGGCTCAGTCAGGGCAGCCTTCGCTCATGGGTGCTGGCACCCAAAGTGCACATTCCTCCTCTACAGTCATCCCGACTATCCCACTGTTTCACTGAGAGGATGGAATTCCTCTCCGCCTCTGGGTTCTTGATCTTGAATGCTGACTGAAGGCACCTCAGCAAGGGCCGCCCGCGCCCACCAGGTGTGTCTGTCTGCATCTGCTCCCGCCTCAGCACCTGCATTAACCCCCCAGAGGTGATCTCATAGCTGCACTGGCCTCCGTGGGAACAGGGCATCACCACTCCGTCCTCTCACTGTCATCTCACAGGTGCCCACCCTCAGCACCCAGAACACCCAGACACTCTCCAAAGGACGTGAGCGCATCAGAGAGGATGTGTGCACATCCTGTGGGGGTGTTAGGCATGCTGGGTTGATGGAAGTGCGGTGGAGAGGTTGGGGGAACTTGTGCACGCCTTGGTTTGCAACTGTTGCAGGCGCGGGAGGGTGACAGTGTGCTGGGGGATGTTCGCATGCCAGGGGGGATGTGCACACTGGAGGCCTCTGGCTTTGCAGATCCGCAAACCCCCGTGGTGCGGCCAGGAGGACATCAGTCTGGCCCGCCATGGTGGCTGTCCCTGCGATCCTGCACCTTCTGGGCCAGGAGGCGGATCTTGCGCAGCCACTCCTGGGTGCTGATGGCCTGCAGGCGCTACTTCAGCTCAGCCTGCAGGCTCTGCTTGGCACGCTCACAGCTGTCACCACCACCATGTGGGGAGTACAGGCTGCCCTCCGCAGGCCTGCCTCCCCTGTCCAGAGGCTCTCAGCGCTGCTCACCTGCCCAGAGTGACTGGGGCTGGGTGGAAGCCAGGCGTCCTGCCCTGCCCAACCCCAGCCGATCCGCCCCTGTGCGATCTGCCGCCCCACTGGGAACGGTCACGGATCCAGGTCCCAGGACCACGGACAGCCTCAAGCACTGCCCCCCGCCCGCCAGGGTCACAGATCCATGTCTTGGTCCCGTGGTCAGCCTCAAGTGCTGCCCCCCGCCCAGCAGGGTCACAGGTCCGGGTCCCAGGACAGCGGACAGCCTCAAGCACTGCCCCCCACCCGCCAGGTCACAGATCCGGTCCCGGACCTTGGACAGCCTTGCCAGCTGCTGCCCTCCTTCAGTATGCAAATTAGCTGCCATCTTGTTGCTTCAGGGTGGGGGTCCCCACTGGGGTTCCTGGCCAGTCTGGGTGAGGGGCTGAGGGCCGTTTTCAGGCTGGTGGGTGACTGAAGCTCCCAACTTCTCCTTTTTTTCTTTTTTTTAAATTCTGGGATTTATTTACCTTCTATGGCTGTCACTAGAGCTGAGAGCCGGCTTTAGCTCTGAGGCCTGGCTGCAGCTCTGAGACCTCGGCTGCTGAAAGCAGGGATCTGGGTTTGTTTGGGTTTTATAATTGAAACACTGCTGCGATCCTGCTGGCTGAAGCCTGGCTGACCAAAAGCAGGTTTCTGGGTTTTGTTTAACTTCTATATTTGCAACACTGTTTCTTAGAGTGCAAGGTCAGAGGCAGGCAGCGGCAGGTGGGGAACCTTGGCTTCCTCCATCACTGGAGCAAGCAAGTCTCCTGTTCGCTTCAGCTGCCTGGCTGCCGGCCGCCATCTTGGTTGGCAGTTAATTTGCATATCGCCCTGATTAGCCAATGGGAAGTGTGTCAGAGCTACGGTTAATTGCCATGTTTGTCTCTTATTATATAGGATGATAGCCATTCTGACAGGTGTGAGGTTTTAATCTGCATTTCTCTGATGACTATTGATGTTGAGCATCTTTTCATATGTCTATTGGTCATCTGTATGTCCTCTTTGGAGAAGTGTTTATTCAGGTCGCTTGCCCACTTTTTAACTGGATTGTTTTTTGTTTATGTTTTTGGTGTTGAGTTTTAAAGGTTGTCCCAAAATTCACGCAAGAAGTAATTTTGATAGAAAATACAAGTTTATAATTAAAAATTGTAAATTTTTGTTTAAAATATATTTTATTGATTTTTTACAGAGAGGAAGAGAGAGAGATAGAGAGTTAGAAACATCGATGAGAGAGAAACATCGATCAGCTGCCTCCTGCACATCTCCTACTGGGGAGGTGCACGCAACCCAGGTACATGCCCTTGACCGGAATCGAACCTGGGACCTTTCAGTCCGCAAGCCGACGCTCTATCCACTGAGCCAAACCGGTTTTGGCAAAAATTGTAAAATTTTTTATTGATTCATAAAGTATACAGTATAGGGTTATGTATGAAATAGCATATCAGGTAAATAGCCTCTACGGCTTTGCTGGCACATATGCACTCTTTTGTTGAAATTTTCCATGACCATTTTGCATAAATGTAGCTGAATTTCGATGAGGCTCATTTTCATCTTGATGGCTTGGTTAATCGACAAAATTGTCACATTTGGGGTTCAGAAAATCTATGGGTGATTGTTGAGAAACAAATGCATCCACAACGTGTCACTGTTTGGTGCGGATTTGGGGCTGGAGGCATCATCAGACCATTCTTCTTCGAAAATGCAGCTGCTCAGGCAATAACAAAAGAGTGCATATGTGCCAGCAAAGCCGTGGAGGCCATTTATCTGATATGCTATTCCATACATAACCCTATGCTGTATACTTTATGAATCAATAAAAAATTTACAATTTTTAATTATAAACCTGTGTTTTCTATCAAAATACTTCTTGCGTGAATTTTGGGACACGCTTTGTAAATTCTTTACAACTATTGGATATAAACTCCTTATCAGATGTATCAATGGGAATATGTTCTCCCATTCAGTGGTTTGTCTTTTCTTTTTGTTGATGGTTTCTTTTGCTGGGAAAAACTCCTAGTTTGATGTAGTCCCACTTGTTTATTTTTTCTTTGGTTTTCATTACCTGAGGAGATATATCAGAAAAAATATTTCTATGAGATTTTTATGGTTTTGAGTCTAACATTTAAGTCTTGTCATAGAATTTATTGAACACTTATTATTTTCTTCATATATATTTAATTTAAAAATAATAATAATATCTAACAAATTAGTAGCCAATGTTGTTTTAATGCTTGTTATGTACCAAGTATTCTTCTAAGCATTTGAGTAGTATTAATTAATTTAATCCTCAAATCACCCCCTAACAGTGGTTCTCAACCTTCTGGCCCTTTAAATACAGTTCCTCATGTTGTGACCCAACCATAAAATTATTTTCGTTGCTACTTCATAACTGTAATGTTGCTGCTGTTATGAATCGTAATGTAAATATCTGATATGCAGGATGGTCTTAGGCGACCCCTGTGAAAGGGTCGTTCGACCGCCAAAGGGGTCGCGGCCCACAGGTTGAGAACTGCTGCTAGAAGATAAGTACTCTTATTATGCTCATGTTTGGGGAAAGAAAAGTGAGGCAGAGAGGGATTACTAGGCCAAAGATCAAACAGCTGGAGCGCGGCGAAGCCCACAGTGAAAGCCACGCATTCTGAGTCTGGAGCCTGCAGAAAAGAGAAAGTACGCTACCCAAAGTAGCAGTGTTCAGTGGTAGAGCAGGGGTTTGATTTACAAACATAATTACTTGACCACTTCAGTCCTTTCTGAATTTTTCTGCTGTCATCTCCTTGTCTCTTGAATATTTTTAAGGCTTCAGGTGGAAAAGCCTTGGTGCTTTTCATTCATTGCTTTTGAATTTGCATATTTATCATTTATTTCTAAAGCGGGTAGAAATAAGAATGTCTGTTTTAAACAGAAAATCTTTAGTAAAAAGACATTAATTTAAAATAATTCTCAAAGGAGTTTCTCAAATGTGTGAATGCCCCCCCACCCCCATTTAAAAACTTCTGAATTAACTTGACAGAAAACTGACCATTCGTGATAGCTTTGAGATACTTAACAATTTCTTTTTAAAATTCCCTGGAAGATAAACAAAAAGATAAGAAGTGGAAACTAATGACCATATGGGAAGGAGCAGCGAGATTCTCCACTACCTGTATCATACAAAGGGTTGTATAGAGAGGCATATTTTTGGATTAAAGGGCACACACTCCACAGCCTGAACCAGAACAGAGCAGATGCTCCCAAAGGAGACTGGGCAAGCTTCTGACTCACCCATTTTGTTACTGTGATATACTGGATTGGCACTAATAAGAAAAAAAAAAGACACATATCCCCAAGTTTGAACCACTAAAAGCCAGACTTCTGTCTTCCACCTGCCAATGTCTCTCTCTCTCTCTCTCTTCTTCATCAATTTGTTCAACTAGTAATTTAAGGCCAAAGTGGTGCTAGAAGGTCAGATGGGGAAAGGCTATGAAGAATATTGGAGGAATAATTTAGCAGCTTCCACTGGCAGAAGCCATTTGTAGATAAAGAGGCACGTTGTTTGTAGAAGAAAAAGAAATAGGATTAGGCTGATAAAACCTGACTGGAATCTAGGAGTTCTGCCCTTTATAATTGAGCTGGATTCGACATATCAATCATATTCTCCAACCTGGAGAGAAGAGGGGTGCTTGCTAATGGCCATACCCCACTGGGCCAGTCCATTCTCCAGGTACTATGAGCTAACCCCTTCTCCAGAATGACAGGGGCTGCCTCATCTGGAAATGCAGGGATGATTTTGCTCTCCCCCTACAGATGACTTTTAACCAATGGGACGCCTAAAAAATGCCACACCCTTGTTCAAGGTGGGCTTAATCTGTGGGGCTGTTCACACTTCAGAGTTCCCCATTGACTCAGGCTGAGGCTTGACTTCAACTGAACTCACATATTCACTTCGTTTCTTCCTCAATCCCATCCTGGGCCCCTCACTCCCTTGTAGGTTTTACCGGCAAAACTCTCACTAAATCACTGCACAACAACCCCCATCTCAGGTTCTGCTTCTAGGGACATCCACTTCAATAATACACTGAACTAATTAATAGCCATTTTAGGTACACCTGATATCTTGTAATCACAGGTGACACAAAAATCCCTATATATGTAGTTTTTCTCATATTTTATAGATTTCAAATTTAGTTCCAAAAACTACAGAGTCAGGATATTTTGTGGTTCTTCAAATGCTTTGCCAAATTATTTTCTATAGGGTTTGTCCCAAATGTACAGCCTACAGCAGTGTTTCAAAGTAGAAGTCACAGCAAAGCAGCCAGCACCAGAAACCAGCACTATTCCAAACTATTCAGGCTCTCTTACTGTTGCTTTGATTTGTATATACTGGATTGCTAATGAGGTTGAACACTTCCCCATATTTGTGTACTAATTGTAGATATTTCTCATGTGAATTTCAAATCTAAGAAGAAAATTCTATGCCAGGTTTCCGAAGTTTCAACACCACAAGATTCATTTCATCATGTGTGAGGGCTTTCAGGTCTAGGTAAGACAATTCCAAGTTTAAACACTGGGCAAAATCATCAGGACTGTTTTTCCTGTGTAGAAAGGTTAAAATAAAGCAGATGTGAAACTAGCCTCAAATCTCTTTTCTCATACTGTACTATTTGTTAGGGAATGTTAACTCTTGAACCCACATGCAAAAGAATGCTGAAGAAATAATTTAATAGTCATTAAAATTACTTTTCATGTCATTTTATTAATAAAAAACAAATGTGCTATATAACCTGAGCGTAATTGTAATAAATGACCTCATTGGCCTTGTTCCCTCGGTTTCCACGGCAAACTCTCCTTGTTTTTCTTGTTCTACTTTCTTCCTTTTCTTCCTTTCAAGTGCCCTGAAAGTGTCCCCACATTTCTGTCCTTGAACCATTTATTGTCCCCCCTTTACTTTCTCCCTGGAGATTTATTTAGAGTGTAAAATTAAACTATCTAGAGTTTTTTTTTTTTCCAGATCTTTCCATTTCATTCAGGAATGTGAAATTCCTCAGGGTTGTCCACAAATTCAGCAGTGGCCTCACACTGATAGAGAATGTTAGCAATGAGAGCACACTCTCATCAGAGCACTTCTCATCATTGGGAAACTTCACAGAGATAAAAATGGGTGTTTCTATGACATTCCGCCACCTGACCACTGACTTGGTGAGTCAAGACAGCTCATTTTCCACAGTTTACATGCTTATTGCTTTGGACATAACACAGAAGTCAGTAGACAAATTCAGCCCAGGGATGTGACTCTCTAGCCCAGCGGTTCTCAACCTGTGGGTCGCGACCCCTTTGGTGGTCGAACGACGCTTTCACAGGAGTCGCCTAAGACCATCCTGCATATCAGATATTTACATTATGATTCATAACAGTAGCAGCATTACAGTTATGAAGTAGCAACAAAAATAATTTTATGGTTGGGTCACAACATGAGGAACTGTATTTAAAGGGCCAAAGGTTGAGAACCACTGCAGCCTGTGTTAAAACATTAAGTCACCTACTAATATCTAAAAACTGGGAGATTTCCTATCCAATTCTGAGCTTCTGTTAAAAAAGCAGCTATGGCAATATTAGGCTCCAAAGTCCTATATGAAAAGAATCTATAAAAGCTTGGTAATGGCTCCTTTAAATGAGGTATGTACCCTCCAGGTTACCACAGTTCTCACCACTCCACATTGACTTAAATCTCCTTATACTTCCTTACCTCTTTGCTAAAAAACTTTCCTCTGTTCCTTCACTCTCCCTCCCTCCCTTCTTCCTTTTTATTTTTCTTCCCTCACATACTCTTTCCATGTCTGAGAGTCTCTTCCCTCAGGCTTCCTTCAACTTTGACCTCTATGTGGCATGGCCTCTTCAGCTTTAGAATCCTGTTTGGTGTCACCTCTTCTGTATCTCATTCCTGACTGCCCACCATCACTACTACCTAGTTAATCATTGACTTCTCTCTACTTATTTTCTGTGACATGTATACCTGCATGTATTTACCTATAATTATTAGGCAACCAATGTGTTTTGAAAGACTTTCATGCCATAGACCCTCTAAGAGTGGCTGCACATATAAAACCAAATAAAGTATGATCCTGGTCCCAGGCATCATGGAGCACACCGTTTGTGGAAAGGCTAGGATAAAAGGTTGAGTAGGGTATTGTGGAGACTAAAAGAAAGGCTACTCCATCTAAACCAGGCTCTTTAGAGCAAATGACTTACTTGCTCTGAGATTTGAAGGTCAAGAAGGAATTAGCTTAGTTAAAAAGTTGAGGGAAAGTGAATTTTTAAAAATATATATTCTTATTGATTTCAGAGAGGAAGGGAGAGGATGAGAGAGGGAGATAGAAACATCAATGATGAGAGAGAGAATCACTGATCGGCTGCCTCCTGAACACTCCACACTGGAGATCAAGCCCACAACCTGGGCATGTGCCCTGACAGGGAATTGAACCAGAGACCTCCTGGTTCATAGGTCAATGATCAACCGCTGAGCCACACCAGCCAGGTTAGGCTATTTATTTATTATTTATTTATAAATTTTTTATTGATTTCAGAGAGGAAGGGAGAGGGAGAGAGAGATAGAAACATCAATAATGAGAGAGAATCATTGATCAGCTGCCTCCTGCACTCCCCCTACTAGGGCATGTGCTCTTGACTAGAATCAAGCCAGGAACCCTTTAGTCCACAGGCCAATGCTCTATCCACTGAACCATACCAGCTAGGGCAGGCTAGGCCATTTTTAACACCAAGCCTATCATGCTGCTTTGCTTTCAGAGCCATTAATATAAAATTTTATATTGTAAAAGAAAAAAGTTTCACAAATATAGTAAATAAAAATTGGATTAGGACATACAAGGCCTGCTCATTTATTCGGGGTAAAATAAGAACCTATTTTATCCAAAAAAATTTTCAAAAGAATTTTCTGGAAGTTATAACAAATCAAATTTGTTCTCCAAATCTTCTCTTAGGGATTGCTTGGCAAATATGAAATTTCCTCCCAAATTTCCAGATGGAATTTTCTGCCACAATATTACTTGAATTTATCTTGCAAGCAGACTAGATGATAACTTACATTTTTCATTTTTCCCTGACATCACTTTTAATAATTAAGTCAGGAAGAGACTTTTTTTTTTTTTAGAACAATTTATTTTCCCTTTAGCTGGAGTTTTAATTGCCTGAAGTATACTTAACACATTAATGTTGGTGTTTACCTCTTAAAATTTCCATATACAGAATTCTAAATATACTTACCAAATGTAGCCAGGATCAAATTATTAGTTTTGAAGGTCTGAAGTAGTTGGTAGTTTCCTTGATGTTCTAAAAATAAGGCCCCTGCATTCTTCAGCCAAATATGTTTCTTTTTGATAACTAAGAAACTTCAGGATCAAACATCAGAACTTTGTCATGAACATTCAAATATTCAAAGTAAGGCATATATGCTAGTACTTTTCATGAGTTATATGAATAACTACAGGCCCAATGCATGGAATTCATGCAAGGATAGGCCTTCACAGCCCCAGCTGCCTCGCAGCCCTGCCCCCCCCCCACCCCCCCAGACACACACACACCTGCCTTGGCCTGGTGCTGCCTGCGTCTGCTGCCACCCCCCACCCCCTCCCGGTTCCCCGGTTCCCTGGTTCCGCAGAGCCCTGTGATGAATCGCTCCACAGAGGGTGGCCTGGGCCTCCCTCTGTGGGGCGATCATGGGGCAATGGCAGGGCCCCCTGACCAATCACATTGCACCACCTTGGCTGGCCTGACGCCAGTGTGTGTCATAGCGTGGTCGTCCAGAAAGTCATCCAGATGGTCATTCTGCTGTTCGGTTGTTCAGTCGATTTGCATATTAAGCTTTTTTTATATAGTATTCTCATTCTCATAGAGTGCTGGGTGGTGAATAACTGATTCCCCCATCACATCCCCCCACTGAATTCCACTGTGAATCCTGTGTCATGGGCATCATGAATGCACATTCCTACCAATATTTTATTAAAGGTCATTTGTCCAGAAAAATTTTGACAGGGCTTCAAAGATATCATTAGGTTTGTTTGGAGCCCCAAAGGCTTGAGAAATAGCTGTTTTCTTCCACAGCATCTTAACCACAAGTCATGCATAGACACATGATATAGCACAAAGTTCTTGGGGGCAGTCACAAAATGCATAAAACTAATATTAAGAAAAAGCCATGACTTGATTCATTGCAAAACTCAGAGTGAGGTATCATCAAATAAGGCATTCTAGCGTCTGACTACAGAAGATAAGAAAAAAATTCTGGGATAACTTCAAAATATTCTCTCAGATAAACTTTCAGCAGCCCTCCAAATGCAATTGTTCCTCTGAGAATTTCTCTAGTGTTGTAAAGTTGGTCCTTTAATCATTAAAAGGGCTACTTTATATTAAATATTCACAGCCATTTTAGTTTCTTCCTAATATGTTCTGATATTTAATATTATATACTGCAGAGAGTTGCACTCTAATAACAAAGTTACCCATATAAAAATTAGGTTTGTGTGAATCTGATTTAAATGTCATTAAAACTGAAGCAGAGGCTCTATGGTTCTTTTGATCGGTATTTTTAGGCATTAAAAAGGTGGAGCCCTTGTTGTTTGCAATAAGCCTGGGTCTAACCTTGATATATAAGTGAGCCTCATCAGATTTGCATTTTGGCTGCCACCTTCAATTACCTTATAAAAAGAGAAATTTGTAATGAGTAATATTTTCAAGAGTGCCAACTAGTTTTGAAGAGAAAAGCCATGCTGATGGCAGGAGATGACTGCCTAGTTTCCCCTCGTATCTGAGCCCACTAAACAAAATATTTTTTTATTCTATGCATACACCTATGTCAGTAGCCTAAAACATGCCAAGTTTTAATGGAGACTTAGACAAGATTTAAAATATTTGCATGATTCTCTGATTTTTTTTTTTTTTTTTACTGCTGGACTAAACTCCATTGTCAAAAAACATAGAGCTATAAAAAAAAGAATTATTCCCTTAGTCTCTTACAAATTCTTCCTTCTGAGGTAAATCAAGTGATCGATCTATCATATTCTTCATTCTCCTACAAACATATATTCATATTTATATTAACACAAACACATATTTTTATTTTTAAAAAATAGCAATATATTGCAAATTTTTCTGCAACTTGCTTTATATTTGTATATTTATCTTATATCCTGCCACTTTACTTTCTTTTTTATTTTTAAAGGTAATTTAATATAGTTTCTTTGGGTTTGTAGGTATAATAACATCCCCTGCAAGTAAAAGAATGCTCCTCCTGAGATTTATATTGATTATTACTAATTATTTATTAGCCTAGATCTTCAAAACAATTTTGAATAATAATGATGATAGCAAGTATGTCATTTATTAAGCTATTATCTCTTACTTACAAACCTAACTTTTTATGCTATGCTCAAGATGCTAGGGCTGGAACTCTGCAAACTATGTTTTCACTTTTCAAGTTTATTCCCTGTTAAACACTGCTGATGGAGAGTTCATTGGCAGAGAGATCACAGGCTGGAGAAGGAAGAAGGGACTTGTTCCTTCCTGTTTGTTTTCTGAGGGCTTCTTATATGCTCCCTGTTCTTATGAGCGCCATCCCAACAATGTTTCCTCATCTTGTCAGCAGCAGTGCCTTCCCATAGTAGCAGAAGAATCCCATGAACAATTTTTCAGCATGTGTAGAAACCACCTCATTGCATAACCACCCCTCATAGATACTAGAAGTCTGAGTTTCATTTCCACAAGGGCCCTTCTCTAGGCTTCTAAGTTTTAAGAAATTCAACCTCCCATCTTGATCCCATTCAATCATAGGGTTGTAGCTGCTTTCTGAAATTGCTACCTCTGTGATCCCAAGTTCTCTCTCTTTTAAAAAACTACTTTGTGAATAATTTGGCACCTAGTTAATATTGCTTTATATTTAATTTTCTCTGTTAAAATAACTGGTGTGGCTTCTGCTTCATGACTGACCCTGATTTTAATAGTGATGACTTTAGCCATTTGTCTTTTAGCATTATGGCTGCTAGGTTTGTTGTTGTCATTGTTTGTTTTGTTTTGTTTTGTTATGTTTTGTTAATTGCTGCTAAAGTTTATCAGTATAAACTTTGTACTTTTGTATATAGTAAATATACATTTTGGAAAATTGTTCATTTAATAAACTAGACTTTTTAAAATGTTGAATTATCCTCATATTTTTATAATATTACTAGAGGCCCGGTGCACAAAAATTTATGCACTCGGGGGGGGGGGGGGTAGGTCCCTCAGCCTGGCCTGTGCCCTCTCGCAGTCTGGGACCCCTCAGGAGATAACGACCTGCTGGCTTAGGCCTGCTCCTGGGTGGCAGAGGGCAGGCCCAATCCCTAGGTGCAGCCCCTGGTCGGGCTCAGAGCAGGGCCGATTGGGGAGTTGGGGCGCCGCCCGCTGTCATGCACAGAGCAGGGCCAATCAGGGGGTTGGGGCACTTCCCCTGTCACTCACAGAGCAGGGCCCATCAGGGGGTTTGGGGCTCTGTACCCTGTCACACACAGAGCAGGGTCGATCAGGGGGTTGAGGAGCTCCCCCCTGTCACGCACAGAGCAGGGCCCATCAGGGGGTTGGGGAGCTCCCCCCTGTCACTCACAGAGTAGGGCCTATAGGGGACTTGGGTTACCGCCCCCTGTCACACGCAGAGCAGGGCAGATCAGGGGGTTGGGGCGCTGCACCCTGTCACACTCAGGGCAGTGCCGATAGGGAGGTTATGGCTCTACCCCGTCACACACAGAGCAGGGCCCATGGCGGGGGGGTGGGGTTGGGGTGGTGCCCTCTATCACCCACAGAGCAGGGCCAATCAGGGGCTTGGGGTGCCGCCACTCTCACACTCAGGGCAGGGCCGATGGGGAGGTTATGGCTCTACCCTGTCACACACAGAGCAGGGCCCATGGGGGTGGGGGTTGGGGCACCGCACCCTGTCACACACAGAGCAGGACTGATCAGGGGGTAGGGGCGCCGCACCCTGTCACACACAGAGCCGCAGGGCAATCAGGGGTTTGGGGCGCCTTCCCCTGTCATGAACAGAGCAGGGCGGATAGGGAGGTTGTGGTCCTGCCCCCTGTCACACTGATCCCGGTGCTGGGAGGCATATTACCCTTTTACTATGTAGGATAGAGGCCTGGTGCACAGGTGGGGGCCGGCTGGTTTGCCCTGAAGGGTGTGCTGGATCAGGGTGGGGGTCCCACTTGGGTGCCTGGTCAGCCTGGGTGAGGGGCTGATGGCTGTTTTCAGGCTGGTGGGTGACTGAAGCTCCCAACCACTCCTTTTCTTGTTTTTTTTTTTTGTTTGTTTGTTTGTTTTTTAATTCTGGGCCAGCTTTAGCTCTGAGGCTTGTCTCCAGCTGAAAGCAGGTATCTGGTTTGTTTGGGTTCTATCATCAAAACACTGTTTCAACTCCAGCTCTGAGATCCCGGCTGACTGAAAGCAGGTGTCTGGGGTTTTGTTTAGCTTCTCTTTTTGTAACAATGTTTCAAACTGCAAGCTCAGAGGCTGGTAGCGGCAGGCAGGGAACGTTGGAGTCCTCCGTCACTGAAGCAAGCAAACCTCATGTTAGTTTCAAGCTGCCTGGCTGCTGGCCGCCATCTTGGCTGGCAGTTAATTTGCATATTGCCCTGATTAGCCAATGGGAAGGGTAGCGGAGGTACGGCTAATTACCATGTTTCTCTTTTATTAGATAGGACTAGAGGCCTGATGCACGAATTTGTGCATGGGTGGGATCCCTAGGCCTGGCCAGTGACCAGGGCAGGGCCGATCAGGGCCTGCTGGCCAGAAGAGGGATGGGGCACGGGAGGTTGGCCACTGGCCCTGAGGAGGGAGCTGGCCCTCTGGCCCCCCTGGGAGAGGGGCCATGTCCGCTTCCACCCACCTCTGGTTCCCTTCCCAGCCCGGGGCCCAAAGGCCTCGGTGGGTTCGGGAGAGGAGGTGATGGTTGCTGGGCCAGGCATGGAAGGAATGGACAATGACGCCACCGGCTGGTCACTGGAGGTTGGCTGTGGGAGTGCACTGATCAGCAGGGGGCAGCTCCTGCATTAAGCATCTTCCCCCTGGTGGTCAGTGCACATCATAGCGACTGGTCAACCGTTCATTCAGTTGTTCAGTTGTAATGGTTGCTTAGGCTTTTATATATATAGATACTATTAATTTGTATGATTTTTATCATATATAATAAAAGGGTAATATGCAAATTGGCCCTAACAGCAGAATGACTGGTCACTATGACACACACTGACCACCATGGGGCAGATGCTCAATGCAGGAGATGCCCCCTGGTGGTCAGTGCACTCCCACAGGGGGAGCTCTGCTCAGCCACAAGCCAGGCTGATGGCTGCCAGCACAGCAGTGGTGGCGGGAGCCTCTCCCTCCTCCTCAGCAGCGCTAAGGATGTCCAACTACAGCTTAAGCCTGCTCCCTGCTGGCAAGTGGACATCCCGCAAGGGTTCCTGAGCTGCCAAAGGGATGTCTGACTGCCAGCTTAGGCCCTATCCCCTGGGGGGGTCCCAGACTGTGAGAGGGCACAGGCCAGGCTGAGGGATCTTCCCGAGTGCAGAAATTTTTGTGCACCAGGCCTCTAGTATTATTATAATATTAATATATATTAATTCATTCAACAAACCTACTTAGTCATGGCTTATAATTACATTGCCAAGTCTTAATTGCCAAATGTTTATTTAAAACTTATATTCATACTGAAAGTTAATACTTACTTTTATATCTTGTATTATTATTGTTTCCTACTATCATATTACCTCTATCAAACTGAAAGACCCTTGAAAATAAATGCCTTAGTCATATTTTTCTCCTATATGTCAATATTACAGTATTTTTCAAAAGCATTGATTGATGTGTGTTGATTGAATAAACTCAATAGATCTAAAGTAAGTTTATTTTTTGAAAAATTAGCATTTATTCTATAATATAAATGTTAATTTCATACATTTAAAATATTTGTAAGAAATTAAAATAGATAACACATATGTAATACCTTAATCAATAAAGAATTTAAAAAATAGTGAATTACTTAGATTTTAAAATTGAAGCTGACATTTTTGAGTTGTGACGTTTTGGGTTTTATTTTATTTAAATCAAGATCTCTGGGATTTTCTGAGAACGATTGAAGCCAGGCACTGTCCTGAATGAAAAAAGGTGAAAATAGAGAAATGGAGAAACTTCAGCAAATGCCTCAGTTCCTCAGCAGCATCTTTTCTGTTTTGAAAATAAGCCTTTGCAGGTGTATTTTCTATCTTACTTCCTTGCTCAAGGAAGAATGTTTATTATTTTCTGAATTTATCAGCAATTGGTGTGTGCTGAGGGCTCATTTGTTTCCTACAAAATGTCCCTAACTCACTCCTGTCCTCCTAAATTTAAAACAGCTGTTACTGTGGGCAAGATTTAAGTCTTAAGAGACAGAATTTCAGACTCTGTATGCCTGCATTACATTATTGTTAATAATAATCTCTGTCCATCAAGGTGACAAGTGGACAGTGTGCATCTACACATATATTTATAAAAAGCTAAACTTTTATTTCGTTAACAAAAACCCATGATTTGATTAAAAAATAAAAATCTCTGATTGTTGGTGCCATTTAAAGCATTATAATTTAGTTTTGCTTGAAGCACTGTAACTTGATTCCTTTCTGTGAAGTTATACTTTTTAATACTACCTGCGAATTAGGAAGCTTATTTACTGAGGGAATGTAGCAGAGGGATCCAAACTAAATGTTAAAAGGCAAGGCAAATTTGGAAAAAGAAATAGTCTTTAATTTTAAATTGGTTATAATTTTATTTTCAGATTACTTTTTCATAATTTAGAATCATAATCTCCTTAACATTTTTTTGTAAAGGAGACAATAATTCCAACTTTTTCAATGAATGAATGCCTCACTTTTTAAAATAAAAATTTTGACATAATCATTAAATACCTGAATTTTCAGGTAAAGATACAAGGATTTTTTTTTTCAATTTTACCTTGTTTTTACATAGTTACCTTACCAAAAATAAATTATTTTGTTTTTCTTTCTCTTAGATTTTCTTGCAGAACAACTGTTCAATTTCTGTAAGGATGGATTCATCTGTTTTGAAAATGCAGATTATTTTCATGCATAAGATAAATCACTGAAAGAGACAGTAAGTACTCAAAAGGTACCTGATGTTCTCCCAGAGTGAAATCCAAATCATTCTTCTCCACAGTGAATTCACGGTTTCCTGCAAGGTAAGATCTCATCCTGTTAAGGACTTAATCTTCGAAGAAAAGAACAATTTCTCAAGGAAACTCCAGCATCATAATTTATAAAATCAAATTTATCAATAAGCTCAGCTCTTATTTCAAAGTAGTCATCCAAGTCTCTAGAACCTAGCAGGGGTGGGCAAACTTTTTGACTTGAGGGCCACAATGGATTCTTAAACTGGACCGGAGGGCCGGAACAAAAGCATGGATGGAGTGTTTGTGTGAACTAATATAAATTCAAAGTAAACATCATTACATAAAAAGGTACGGTCTTTCTTTTTTTTAGTTTTATTCATTTCAAACGGGCCAGATCCGGCCCGCAAGCAGTAGTTTGCCCACAGCTGACCTAGAGTCTAAAATATTAATGTTAAACTGTAATATTCTATAATATAAATATGTAAAAGAGAACAAATAAATGTTTAATCATTTAAAAGTTTCCATTCTCATGAATAAAATTAAAATGCCCACTAATCCTTAATTAATACATTTACAATCCTTCCTTAGTGATGAGAATTAACTTTGCAATTTAATTTGACACTTTACAGCAGCGGTTCTCAACATGTGGGCCGCGACCCCTTTGGCGGTCGAACGACCCTTTCACAGGGGTCGCCTAAGACCATCCTGCATATCAGATATTTACATTACGATTCATAACAGTAGCAACATTACAGTTATGAAGTAGCAACGAAAATAATTTTATGGTTGGGTCACAACATGAGGAACTGTATTTAAAGGGCCAGAAGGTTGAGAACCACTGCTTTACAGTGTGAAAAAGAAAGATAAAAAATAAACCTCTTGGGAATGGGAAGAAAATTTTCAGTCCCTCGCCAGCCACTCTCTTGTTCCCGCTCACTCTCTCTCTAAATCCACCCCCCCCCCAAATCGTTGGTATTTCAACCCTCCCCAGTCCACCCCAGTCCTCCCCAGTCACTGTCTTCATCTTCTGTTTCTTCTTCTTCTCTCCCTCCTCCTCCTCCTCCTTCTTCCTCTTCTCCTCCTCCTCCTTCTCCTCCTCCTCCTCCTCCTCCTCCTCCTCCTCCTCCTCCTCCTCCTCCTTCTTCTTCTTCTTCTTCTTCTTCTTCTTCTTCTTCTTCTTCTCCTCCTCCTTCTCCTCCTCCTTCCTTTTAATAAACAGAACATTTAAAACCTGAGGTTTAGATTTCATTTCATATAGAAGTATTTGCCTGGATTTGTTGCTGATGAACATGGTAGTCAAGAATTTTAAAAGGCTAGTCTCCTCCTTCCTCGGCGCTGCCTATGGAGGTGGCAGCCATTTCCCACTCAGTACCATGGCTGCCCTAAGACCCCTCCTGAAACCCAAGATTGTCAAAAAGAACCAGAGTTTTTATCTGGCACCAGTCAGACTGATATGTCAAAATTAAGCGGAACTGGCGGAAACCCAGAGGCACTGACGATAGGGTGCACAGAAGATTCAAGGGCCAGATCTTGATGCCCAGCATTGGTTATGGGAGCAACAAGAAACAAAGCCTATGCTGCCCAGCAGCTTTCGGAAGTTCCTGGTCCATAACGTCAAGGAGCTTGAAGTGCTGCCGATGTGCAACAGATCTCACTGTGCTGAGTGAGACTGCTCACAGCGTCTCTTCAGAGAACCACAAAGCCTTGGTGGAAAGAGCAGCCCAGCTGGCCATCAGAGTCACCAATCCCGATGCAGGCTGCACAGCGAAGAAAATGAATAGACAGATTGTGTACACATTGTATTTGTGTTAATAAACTCATAAAATTCTGCCCCCCAAAAAAGAATTTAAAAAGGATTAAGAAAAAATACAAACTCTCTTTAAGATAGATAATAGTGCAGATCAGTGATTTTCAGTTGGTGTGCCTCAAGAATTTTTAAAACATGCAGTACCTGATTGTTTAGTCAGAGGCACTTACCTCTTTTTCCTTAGATTATCAAATAAAAAAATAAATGACAACATCCAATAAAACAGCAGCCATCCAGTGTGAATGTCCTGTCTTGAATCATAAATGTATAGGTCATATAATAGAGTTGCATCTTATTGGACATGTAACATAATAAGGTTGTGTCTGATTGGTTAACTCTTGGTACCAGAAATCCTTATATAGAAACATAAGACCCAATTTTTTAAAAAGTCACTTTGGAGCAAAAAGAATAGGTAATTACTATTATTATTTTTTTTGTAGATCAATCAAAATTATACCTATTTTTTGTCAGATCTGCAAAAAGTATATTTTTTTGGTGTGTCACAGATTTTTAGTAATTAGTTTATGTGTATCGTGAGATGAAAAAAGTTGAAAATTGCTGGTCTAGGTATAAGATACCAGAAACCAAGTGTAGCAAAAATTTCCAAACATCTAATACTTTTTACAATGCCCACCATTTCTTGATAATTAATATTAATTCACTAACAGAAAATGTATTGATAATAATCTACTGAATATAGCACAGGACTCAGGATTCAGTTCCTGTGTAGAGGAGCTTACAATTTAGTAGGAGGGTCAGATAGGTAAACTAATCTGCTTAAACATTAGACGATAAATCCTATATAATAAAGAGGTAATATGCAAATTGACCATCATGCCCTCACACAGGATGGCCACCCCCATGTGGTCCAAGATGGCCACCACAAGATGGCCGGCAGGGGAGGGCAGTTAGGGATGACCAGGCCAGCAGGGGAGAGCAGTTGGAGGGGACCAGGCCTGCAGGAGAGGGCAGTTAGGGGCAACCAGGCTGGCAGGGGTGGCAGTTAGGCATCGATCAGGCTGGCAGGGGAGTGTCTAGGGGGGGATCAGGCTGGCAGGCAGAAGCAGTTAGGGGCAATCAGGCAGGCAGGCGAGCGGTTGGGAACCAGCAGTCCCGGATTGTGAGAGGGATGTCCCCCAAGGGGTCCCAGATTGGAGAGAGTGCAGGCTGGGCTGAGGGACACCCTCCCCCCCAGTGTACAAATATTGTGCACCAGGCCTCTAGTTCTTATATAAAGGATGGCATGGTGCTGTGGAGAAAAAAACGAGACTTCCCAGAGGGGTTGACATCTGATCCAAGGCAGAACAGAAGGATGAGCAGAAGGCGAGAAGTTTATCTGAGAGAGAGAGAGAACCGTATGGGAAATTTTGGGATACAAATATATGAAGTTGTCTGAAGGATAGAGTCAGTGGTGACAGAGGAGTTTGAGGAGAGAGAGATGGATTGAAGCCAGACTGTGAACACCTTAATATGCCAGCTTAAGAGTTAACTCTGTAGTCTGTGGGCAAAGGATTAAGCAAAGGAATGGCATAATCAGCTTTAAGAAGATCAGAGGTGCCCTAACCGGTTTGGCTCAGTAGATAGAGCATCAGCCTACATACTCAAGGGTCCCAGGTTTGATTCTGGTCAAGGGCATGTACCTTGGTTGTGGGCACATCCCCAGTGGGGGGTGTGCAGGAGGCAGGGGATGGATGTTTCTTTCTCATTGATATTTCTGACTCTCTATCCCTCTCCCTTCCTCTCTGTAAACAATCAATAAAATATATTTTAAAAAATAAAAATAAATAAAAAGAAGATCAGGGGTTAAACTCCCTAAGTAATAGTCCCCGAAACCCCAAGATATGCTTGGGAAACACTACCTGTAAGGGAGTGAAGGAAAGTTGGCTGTGATGCAGCTGTAGCAGAGGCTGCATCCCACAGGGACCTCTGTATCAGAAATGGCCCTTCAGAGTGTTCCATATTAAGTCCAGGTGGCCAGGCTTTCTTATGCACAGTGAGAGGGCACTGGATGTGATCACTCCCAGGGAGGAGGGGAATAGCCTTGGGCAAGGCTGATTCCTGCAAGTAAAAGCAGTTCCCGGAGAGGGACACAACTGTGAGCCATCTCCAACCAAAACATCTGGCAGCTGGAATGAGTGTCTCTGTTCTGAAGAGAACCTGAGCAATGTTACAGAATGCACTACAGGGTTTAATGTGTTGTCATTTTTTAAAATTTTGTTCATTCATTCATTCACTCATTCACCTAAACTTGACCATAGTGAAGATGGTATTGAGTGAGGAGAGACTAGTTAGAATGAGATCAGATGGGATTTGTGAAAAAGGATGATATTAGAGATGATGCCAAAGGTATCATGGTAATTCATTGGGGAAAGCTAGTCTTTTCACAAATGGTGCTGGGTTAATTGGCTATCTATATGGAGGAAATAAAAAACTTCAATCCCCTTTTACACTCTACAAAAATTTAACTCAGTGGATCATAGTCCTAAATATTAAAGCTAAAACTATAAAACTTCTAGAAGAAATCAAAAGAGCAAGTGTTGTGACCTTGGTTTAGTCCAAGCTTTCTTATATAGAACACCAGAAAATAAACAATAGAAGGGCTGAAAGATTGACCATACCAAATGTTGATGAGAATGTGAAGGCACTAGAACTCACATACATTACTGATGAATATGTAAAATTTGTACAGCTACTTTGCAAAACAATTTGGCAGTTTCTTACAGAGAATATACTTACCCATGAAATCCAGCCCCATTACAAGGTATTTGTCCAAGACAAATGAAAACAAAAGAGTTGTACTGAAAGGTATAGCAGTTTAATCTATGATGGAAAGAAACTGGAAATAACTCAAATATCTGTCAACAGGGGAATGGAAAAATAAATACATTAAATAAAAAATAAATATATACTACTCAGCAATAAAAACACTTGAAGTACTAATACAACAATATGAATACCTCTTAAAGACATTGTGCTATGTAAAAGATGCCAGACACAAAAGACTATATTATTCTATTTACTAGGGGCCCGGTGCACAAAATTCTTGCACCTCAGCCCAACCTGCACCCTCTCCAATCTGGGAGCACTCAGGGGATGTTCTACTGACGGCTTAGGCCTGCTACCCGTGGTTCTCTGCTCCCTGCGGACCTGCCTGCTTGAAGCCACTGCAGGCCCTGGTGTCTGCTCTCTGTGGGGGCCTTCTGGGGGACTGCTTGCCCCTCACTGCATGGCCACTGGCAAGCAGGGCCCTCCTGTCTGCTCGCTTGCTGCAGGGGATGTTCCTACCCCACCCCCAGCTGCTAGACACCTGCGCGTGTAGGCCCGGAGTGGCCAAGGGTCATTCCGAACCCGGGCCACTCTGGGCCTCCATGCAGGCCTACAGGCTCAGAGTAGCCTGGGTCCCAAGGATGCCCATCCCCAGGACCCAGGCCGCTTGGCACTGGTGCATGCGCAAGTGGCCATCTGCCCCTGGCCACTCGGTGCCTGCCTTTGCAAATTAACCTGCCATCTTTGTCAGGTTAATTTGCATGCTCACTCCTGATTGGCTGGTGGGTGTTGCGGAGAGATGGTCAATTTGCATCTTTCTCTTTTATTAGTGTAGACTACAGGCCTGGTGCACAAAAATTTGTGCACTCAGGGGGGAGGAGGGAGGTCCCTCAGCCCGGCCTGTGCCCTCTCGGAGTCTGGGACCCCTCCGGAGATAACGACCTGCTGGCTTAGGCCTGCTCCCGGGTGGCAGAGGGCAGGCCCAATCCCTAGGTGCAGCCCCTGGTCGGGCTCAGAGCAGGGCCTATTGGGGAGTTGGGGCGCCGCCCCCAGTCATGCACAGAGCAGGGCGGATCGGGAGGTTGCGATGCCACCCTCAGTCACGCTCAGGGTAGGGCTGATTGGGGGTTTGGGGCACCGTCCCCTGTCACATTCAAGGCAGGGTCGATGGGGAGGTTGCGGCGCCACCCCCTGTCACGCACAGAGCAGGGCCCATCAGGGGGTTGGGGCACTGCCCCCTGTCACTCACAGAGCAGGGCCCATCAGGGGGGTTGGGGCTCCATACCCTGTCACGCACAGAGCAGGGTCGATCAGGGGGTTGGGGAGCTCCCCCCTGTCACACACAGAGCAGGGCCAATAGGGGTCTTGGGGCACCCCCCCCCCCCCGCCGTCACACACAGAGCAAGGCGGATCAGGGGGTTAGGGCGCCACACCCTGTCACACTCAGGGCAGGGCTGATGGGAAGGTTATGGCTCTACCCCGTCACACACAGAGCAGGGCCCGTGGGGGGTGGTTGGGGTGCCGCCCTCTATCACCCACAGAGCAGGGCCGATCAGGGGGTTGGGGCGCCGCACCCTGTCACACTCAGGGCAGGGCTGATGGGGAGGTCATGGCTCTACCCGGTCACACACAGAGCAGGGCCCATGGCGGGGGGGGTGGCGGGGGTTGGGGCGCCACACCCTGTCACACACAGAGCCACAGGGTGATCAGGGGGTTTGGGTGCTGCCCCCGTCATGCTGATCCCGGTGCCAGGAGGCCTCTCGGCTCCACTGAGCCCGGTGCTGGGAGGCATATTACCCTTTTACTATATAGGATAGAGGCCTGGTGAACGGGTGGGGGCTGGCTGGTTTGCCCTGAAGTGTGTCCTGGATCAGGGTGTGGGTCCCCACTGGGGTGTCTGGCCAGTCTGGGTGAGGGGCTGATGGCTGTTTTCCGGCTGGCGGGTGACTGAAGCTCCCAACTGCTCCTTTTTTTCTTTTTCTTTTTTATTCTGGGCCAGCTTTAGCTCTGAGGCTTGGCTCCAGCTCTTAGGCCTTGGCTGGTGAAAGCAGGTATCTGGTTTGTTTGGGTTCTATCATCAAAACACTGTTTCAACTCCAGCTCTGCGATCCCGGCTGGCTGAAAGCAGGTGTCTGGGGTTTTGTTTAGCTTCTCTATTGTAACTATGTTTCAAACTGCAAGCTCAGAGGCCGGTAGCGGCAGGTGGGGAATGTTGGAGTTCTCCGTCACTGAAGCAAGCAAGCCTCAGGTTCGTTTCAAGCTGCCTGGCTGCCAGCCGCCATCGTGGCTGGCAGTTAATTTGCATATCGCCCTGATTAGCCAATGGGAAGGGTAGCGGATGTATGGCTAATTACCATGTTTCTCTTTTATTAGATAGGATATGCCTCTATTTCTATTAAGGCAAAAGAATCTACAGTATATATCATAATTGTGTGGTGGGTTATATATATTAGTTAACACTCATTGAATTATACCTTTATTATTTCTGAATTTTATTCTATGTATGTTCACTTTTAAAAAAGTGAAATTTTAAAATAAATGAGTAGCACTTACACGGCCACCGGGCCTGATTTTCTTCAGTTCTTATTTCTCAGAAAAGTTCTTTGTATAACTTTCAGTATTAATTCATTCAATGAGGACTGACAGTCTACCAGACTTTGTGTTTTTTACAAATGGCCCAGTTTTATTTAAGGAGAGAGAAATCTAGGAATTAGACAACTCTATTTTAATGCTTTAGTTAATAGTGAATTGAATACCAAGCCCATATTAAGAAACTGGTCTACTTTAAGTGACAAGGATAATATAATCTTTTAAATAAAATAAAAAAAGAACCTCTAAAAGTAATATATAAAACTAAATCCAAAGCAACTTAGTATAAAATGGCATCTATTTTCCTGGATTGATGTGTGTGTATATATAAGTAAACATGTAGTAAGTGCCTACTTAGTTGAATAGATATGGCAGGAATAAAATTTTAAAGTGAAAAAATATTACTTCTGCAAATAAGAAAATACTGATAGCAAGGAAACTTTCTAGCTAGGAAAATATTTGACATTTTTCTCAACTGCAAGAATTAGAAAACACAAGCATCTCTCTGAGTGAAGGTCTCACCATCTATGTCTGGGGCTCTTTAGATATCATCTAAATTTCTACTGTCGTTACCTCTCTACTTTGTATTCACTCTAAAGGGTAGCTTTGTAGTTATAATCAGATAATAAGTAAAACATGAGAACTTATATATGACAATAAAGTGTTATTCAAATATAAGGTATTTTCCTGTGCATACATCAACTTTTGCCACACCCACCACAATTTTGTTCCATGACATCTGAGTCACAAGAATTATTACATTTCTTTACTTTTTCTAAGTTAAACCCAATCTGACACAGCTTCCATACTAGAGTGGCAAAAATGCTATCTATCTATCATCTATCTATCTATTATCTATCTATCTATCTATCTATCTATCTATCTATCTATCTATCTATCAATCTGTTTTCCTGGTTCCTATTCCCTTTCTTGGGGTTGTATGTACACCCCTTTCCTGCAACATGGGTAAGAGCCTTCGATCTTCAATGCCTGGTGGATGCTACTTCTGGTCAACCCTGCCCATGGGCCCGTATAGTCTGTTCACAGATATGAAGCCTCATATATCTAGATAAGGTTTGGACTCAGGATTATCTGTCCAGAATCCTAAGCTGGGCTTCCAGATGTCTAGCTTTCCTGGGTACACATTCTCCTTAGTGCCCTGAGTGCAAGTGAGTCACTGTGAGAACCTGCAATTGGTGAATCCACTCCTTAACAACCCCTTTCCCAACCCTGCCCCACAACTGTCAGTCCTTTTTTCACCTTTGCAGTTGTTTTCCAAGTACAGCAGGTACTCAAATAAGGCTGTGTCGTTCAAGTAGTTTTGTTCAATGTTGTTTCATTACAACATTGATGAGATGCCATAGGAACTTAACTCATTTATATCAGCCTACTTTATAGTGTATAATGTATAACTTTTGTTATACATTGTTTCGCTTAAAGTTTCAGAACCTATCGATGATGTTCAATAAGGACTTACCACGTATTGATCCTGAACTTGAGAATTGTTTTTCATTTTAAAGTTTGTCAGGCACCTCTAACGTATAGTCAGGATTGAGAATCATTGATTTAAGAAAATCATGATGATAAAGATGTTGAGACTATATATAACATAAATACGTTATTGATTTTTTTTTGGTTAATTCTCACCAGAGGATATTTTTCTCCATTGAATTTTTAGAGATAGTGGAAGGGAAGGAAGAGGTAGAGAGAGAGAAACATTGATGTGAGAGAGACACATCAATTGGTTGCCTCCCACCCACCCACATGTTCCCACCAGCGTGGGGTATCGAGCCTACAACCGAGGTACATGCCCTTGACTGGAATCGAACCCACGACCCTTCAGTCTGAGGGCCACTGAGAAAAACTGGCTAGGGTTTGTTTGTTTGTTTGTTTGTTTGTTTTTCAGAGAGAGAGAGAGGAAGGGAGATAGAAACATCGATGAGAGAGAAACATCATTGATAGGCTGCCTCCTGAATGCCCCCTACTGGGGATGGAGCCGGAAACCTGGGCATGTGCCCTGACCAAGGAATCCAACAGGTGACCTCTTGTTTCCTGGGTCAACACTCAACCACTGCGACACACTGGCTGAGCCCTAAGTACATTTTAAAATATTTAAATGATTGATGTCTGGTATTAGTAGGTTTTAAGTGAATATAGAAGATAAATTATCAGTCTCTTAAGTAGCTGAAGAAATTTCTTGGGAAAAGTGGGATTTAAGGAGTACTAGATGCAGAATATTCTGGCCTTTCTCCCTCCTGCACTCTGGGGATTGCTGGAGCTAGGCGGCCTTCTTGGACGATGAGGTGACTTTGGAAATGTAGGTCATGCATGACTAAGCAACAAGATGGAAAGAGCCTGAGTCCCTGACACCACTATGGCAAAATGGCCCTGGATCACCTACAACCAGACATTTTCAGACATAAAATAAATAAACTTCAATATTGTAAAAGCCCGTTCCTGGGGTGTTTTTTTGTCACTTGTAACCAAATCTAATGCTAATGTCAATAGCAGTAACTACTGTATGACTGGTTAAAAGAATCTCACTAAAATAATAGAGTAATTAAATATGCTTGTTCTATATAAGTTCAGAGCTTGCTTTTAGGTGTAATTTAAAAGTGACTGTGATTACCACCTGGATAAGAGTGTGTGTTCTTCAAATGCATCCAATACAGCAGTCGCATATATTGGGCAACACTGTGAACCCAATCTTCTATTTTGCTCTTCAACTTTTCTTAAGTATTTTTCCTTTGGTTTAAATACCAAAAAAGCAATATATCTTATAGGAAAATCCCTAATGCATAAAAACATTTCTTCTCTAGAAGACAGATATAAAAATTGTGAAAAATCTATTTGTAGAAGCAAATGTGATTATTGAAAATTATTCACGTTGAGCATTACTGAATTTCCGGGCAAAGCAGTTCATTTCACAGATTTTATATCCCTGATTAAGTTAGAGACTTATATAATCAAGCAAGCCCTTCACTTCAAGATCCACCATAAACTCTAGTGCCTAAAGGGGCCACGTTACATAGTCACATGTGGGGTTGTGAGAAAATAGGGAACATTGCCTCTGAACCAAGCAATGGTTCCTTCCAAAAAAGAACGCCTTGAGTGAGTGGGGGCCACTATCATCAGAGTTTCTGATTTTTTAAAAAGAAGCCAAAATACTTGCTTTTTAAATGTGTTATCTTCTAATGGTCAATTAAAAAATTCAAAAACACAATGCACACCAAATCAAACATCTCTATGAGCTGAGTACCATTTTCAGTTTATAGTCTAAATGTAATTGGATCTGAGTTTGCAAAATCAGATTTTAAAGAATTACTTTAATTTGGCTTTAATATAACTGTTCTTATTGATTAAAAATCACCTGAACCCAATGTAAAGGAAACATAATAAATGACAATTTGTTAAATAGAGCAAATGACATGTTGGAGGACTACCATATACTTTTTGAGTTAGGCAGCACTTATCTGGAATGAAACGCAGAGAAGTTGTGACTTTGTTTGCCCAGGCCAACAGGCCTTGGGGATAAACACGGTTTTTGTTGACATAGGGATGACTTTGTCTCTGTGATTGCACCTACCTGTCACCCTGTCAGGAAGATGGCATTTCTTTTTCAACTGAATTAAAGAAATTTGTCAAATGCTTTTTATGTGCCAGAAACTGTTTTAGGTGCTAAGGACACAAAATTGAGTAAACCAGTCTCTGTTTTCAAAGAGTTCATAGTTTAGTGGGGGGAGAAAGAAGTATAAACAATTATAATACAATATACTATTTGTTATTAAATCAAAGATGCCATCAATTAAAAGATACACCATTATTTCTTGTACCTCTAAGAAAAAAATTGTTTGAAGCTTAAATAAAGATTTCAAACAGTGCTCAGCAGTGCTTTTGATCTAAGTAAGTGCTCAAGAAAGGTTTGCTATTATTAGCAGAGGTATTAATGATAGAACTTAAACTTGAAGAAAGACTAGGCCTTTTCCAAGAGATAAGGGAGAAAACAGAATCCAAGGAGAAATAACAGGCACAAACACCTAGAGGCCTGTTTTGGAAACATTCTTTCTGTCTGCTGTGCTGTAGTAGGTGAGGGATTTTTCCTTGGGAAATTATCTTTTTTGACACCCTCTTCTTTCTCCTGGACTTTCCTCCCCTCCCCTCCAGTCCAACACAACCACAAAGTCAGTTTGATTTTTTTTCAGATTTATACTCAAAAGCATGCACCTGGCCCTGTACTCAATTATGAACTTGGCTCCTCAGACCAATGATACTAGTTACTTGTCTTCCATTTCCCTCCTCACTCCCACATCCCACCCTCTTCATGTTGGGAGAAGCCTTTGTCTGACATCTTTGATTTAAGAGGATTAATTGAACCCAGTGCCTGCCAGGTTCTTTCGGGGGACTTCATGCAAATAGGGCTCCAGGTGGTCGCTCCTGATTTCCCAGAGTTCCCCAAAGGGGTAACACTCTGTTAGGACATTTACTACAAATAACATTTGGTGAGCCTAACCCCCTCTGAGGTTTGGAGAAGTTACTGGAAGTGCACAAAAGTAGCCAGTTAATAACAGAATTGACCCTTTCAGTGTTTTGCTGCATTGTCATTCAAAATGTTTTTCCTCCTAAAAGATTTTCTTCTCAGTATTTTTGCAATTAACACAATGCCCCCCCCCCCCCCTTTTTAGAAATTAACTAGCATTTTGAGTAAGAAACCTAGCTGGTCTTTGAATTTGAGTTCATTCATCCACTCATGCCTCCACACATATATACTGGGTACCTGCTTAGGATTGTGTACTCAGCTATGAGTAGAGGATTTAAAGTTGAACAAGATGAGCATTGTCCCTACTTCACAGAGCCTACAGTCTAGCAGAGGTGGAAATTAAAATAATTTTCGAGGCTGAGAGAAAAGGAAAACTAGAGAAAGCATCTCTGAGGAAGTTCCTGTGGAGTAGAGACCAAAAGGGAGGGGAGAATAAGCTGCATAACAGAATGAGGGCAGAGAAGCGATAAGACGAGATTGAAATATATTGCAAACCATGTAACAGCAGACATGTGTATGAGTGCATGTATATTATTAAACATACATCCCTCTGTAGCTCTCCAATCTCTGTCCCAGAACAACCTCTTTTTATTTTTCATAATCTTGTTTTATGGATGTTTATTATATTAGGGTATTAGTACACCATTGGGTTTGCGCTGGAGACAAGAGCCTTTCTGGATATAGAAGTGACCTGATTATTTTGTTGATTATTTGGGAAGACATGTCTTAGATCAGATCCTGGAGCTGAGAGGGATGTGAGGAGCTTGTAAGTGGAATTTGGTTTCTCTTGGTTTTGATTCTGAAAAATGAAATATGCATAGAAGTCAGGGAAGGGGGGGTAATAATAGTATTAATTTTTTTTATTGAGATCCAGCTTAGAAATATATTAATATAGCAACCTAGCCTATGCATACATTATTAAAACACTAGTTCCCCAAAATTTGTGTTTTGGAAAAAATTACCCTAATTACATGTGATACAATCTGATCTTTATATTTTGGATTCTGATTAGTGTTTCTCAGGGTGGCAGTCTATTAATAGGTCACAAAACCAACTTAGTGGATCATGGTATCCACCTAAAAAAATGAAATTAGAAGCAGAATATGGAGATAGACTGGAAAATAGTGAAGATTCCTCTATATTGTGGCCTTCCCTTTGTCCCTAGGGAACACATTTTTGGTTTCTACTGGAGGCTGTGTTTCTTGGGTTTGCAAACTGTTTACCTGAATAAAGTTTCTCCTTTCACTGAACTCCAGATTGGGACTCCTGTTGCCGTTGCATTGGTGACAGCAGCTTTTGATTGACAGGCATATCTAGACTCATTAAAAAAGAATTCTCATTTTTGGAATGATATACTATAAACCTGTAAATAATGTAATTAACAATTTAGAGGTTTCTTAAATTTGTGATTTTGCAAGGAAAAACATTGTTTTTTAAAACATATGTAGAATTTTTAAAAATTGCTAATTTTTCTAACTGCTCCACAGAACAAAACCTTATTATAGTTAAAATTATGTAAAAACGTCACAAATTTCTTACATCAGTTGATAATCATTAAAATCTCATATGAAATTATATTAAGATACAATGTACACATACTCTTTAAAAATACAGAAACTTTAAAAAACTTTGATTACTTAGGTAGATCTTTTTCTAAATAATAGATGTGTTTATTTTTAACTAACGTTGAGTTAAAAAAAACTAACATTCCTGTCATCATTCTTTCCTATGGAGTTACTATAGTGTTTTCAATGAGAGTGTAAAGGAACCATTGTTTCAGATTTTATTTACACTGGATCTGCCTGGAAAAACCCCAGGTCTCATCTACCCATTTGTCGTGATTCCAAATAAGTTTTTAAAAGTGTCCTTGCTACCTTCACCTTACGGTCTATTTTCAAGGCCTGTTTTTCCTACTTAATTTATTTTCTCCAAGGCAGACTTGTCGCAGCCACTTTTTACTTTAACACCTATTATTTTTTCTGCTTCAGAGTACTCTAAGAATCCTACAAGCTAGAAATGCTCTGTTAATACATTGTCAGTTCTGGGAGCCTGCCCTTTCCTTCTCCTGAGCCATCTTTAAACCAGATCTCTCTGGTGAAAATGTGAGAGCAGAAATCTGGGGCTGGGCACGCGAGATGTCGTCACACGAGCGGGAGGTGGTGGAAAGTTGACACCAGCAAAGAAGTGTACATATTTGTTTACACGGATCAATTTCTATTAAATGTAACAGAGATAAGCCGACACGGGGAATCCGGTAGGAGGGGGAGAGACTAAAATGTCTCAGGGAAAGGCTAGAGATGGAAAGGAGACAGGGCGAGGGAGCTGGGCGCCCGCCGCAGCCGCGAGAGGAGCCTGCAGGGCGGACTGCGGGGCAGGCCGAGTCGGGGCGGGGCCGGTTGGAGCGAAGCCCGGGGCGGGGCGGGGCTGGGCGGGGCCGGGGCGGGCCCATGGGAGACCTGACACCTCTCGGCAAGAACCCTCAGGCGCCCGGCGGAGAACACACGGCTGTTCCCACACGTGGAGAACTTTTAACGAACACGTGAGGAAAAGACAGCAATGTCTGTGGAAAATCTGCCTCACCTCCGGCGTCCTGCCCAACCCCCTCCCTAACAGCGGGTTTGCTGTGCCCCCGGGGGTCTTCGCCCCTTCTACTGATGTCCCAGCTGCGGGTCACACGCTTGGAACGCAGCTGTCCCGAGCGGCCCCACCCTGGGCACCCGGACGCGCGAAGCACCCGCAGCAGGCGGCCTTGCAACCCGTCTGCGCCTGCGCCCGCGCCCAGAGTTCCAAGACGGGGGCGGGGCCCTGAGAAAAGGGGCGTGTCTCTCGCCGGGCGCGCTGGGGGCGGAGCCGTGGGACCCGTGTGGTCCTGTGACCTGCGGGTTGACCTTCCCGAACGCTGGGTCCCGTGACGTCACCTCGCCGTGACGCGCACGCTGTAGGAAAACTGTAAGTTTCGGAGGATTCCTGCAGCTCCCCGGGCCTGCGGGGCTCTCCCTGCTGCTCGTCTTCCTGGTGTTGGTAGTGGCTGTGGGTTGTTAGATCCTGGTGCGACCGGAGAGCCGCCGAACCTGGCTAAGGGACAGGTGCTGCCTGGGCGGGAGCGCGCCCTCTGTGGTGGGAGGGCCAGGAGTGCCTGCAGCGAGGCCGCACTCCGCTGCACGGGGCCCCAGCCTTTTCTCTGGTGTCTCTAGGGCTTTCAGAGCCTGGGAGCGAGGTCATCCCAGGGGGAAGGTCGAAATAGGAGAGTCCTCCTTTTTCTTCATTGTCGGAGGGAGTTTGATTCCCTTCAGCCCAGGAGTTTGACATTGCTAAGTCTGGGGTAGAAGTTTCCTTCAGAGATTCCATATCCCGGCTTCCTTTGCGACCCCAGGAGTTACCACATCGCCTAAGACAATTTGTAAAGATGCCCACTGCTGCCTCAGTTTTCTTTCTGTGTAAAATGGCGGTGAAGCAGAGTCTGGCCTTCCTAGTTGTCATTCCCACAGGAACAGGAGTTGTGAGAGCACGTGAGGTAATACAAACACGGAACCTTGCTGGAAGAAAGCTCATGAAGACAATTGGTTATTCTGAGAATGTCCTGGCCAATGGCTATTTGACAAAGGTCTTGTAGATAGGGACCTCTTTTACAATTCTGCCTCCTCACCTTGCCCCCCTCGCTAATCTGATCCCAGACAACACTTGAGCCTGGGGTGTGGTCTGAACTTCATCATTGAATTTGGTGGAATACGGATCAAGAAATAACTGGTACCATTATCACAATGATCTGGACAATTACGCAGCCCCCTTTGGGTTTTTCAGAGAAAGCTTTTAGAGTGTTGAAATTAGTACTTTATGCTCAGTACAGATGTACTGTGAGTTTTAGGGGCTTTGCTGTGTAAACTTAGAATATACCATCATTATATCTGACTCCTTGAATTTTTTGGCTTGCCAAGTGTTAATACAGTATTAATGAGTTTGTACCATACTCAAAAGTATGTACCATGTACACACTTCAGGAGATTGAAAGGTCACATTTCTGTAAATTCAGTTTCAAGGGTGTAATTTCCTTCCATCTTGGTTTGAGGAGGCTTAGAAAGCAGGGATCCTTACATTTGTTCTATCAGTTATTAGCTCTGCGTCTAAAGACAGGTCACCCAAACTTGGACTTTTCTAAGATGGGAGATGATGGTATATCTGCTGTTGCTTTTTCAAGGATCAAATGAGGTCATGAAGTTTGTTATTGCTATTAAGAAATTTTCACTGGTCCCTGAAAGGCGCACCGCCCGCCTCTCCGGGAATCCCTCCCGCGCCCACCATAGGGCCTGGCCTCCCCGGAGCGGGTCCGGGTCCAAGTGTCCGGACCGGCTGCGTGGCCTGCGGAGGGCCGAGGGGTGGGGCCAGGCGGCGACCGACCACGGGGGAGGTCGTGGGAGTGGAAGGCCTCACCGCCTGGCTCTTTCCTCCCTTCCCCCGTGGTCGGCTCCCCGCTTGCCCGCGCTGGGGCCGGGGGTCCATCCGGCCCTCGGGCCCGGTCACGGGGGCCGGGGCCCCATGAGGCACGGCCCAGCCGTGCTGCTGGCGGCCTCGGGCATCGGCTCCCCGGCCCACAGCGGGAGCCTGGCGCGGGCTGCCACTCGCCCGCTGCCCCCCCGGGCCGCGTGGACCCCTGGCCCCAGTGCGGCAGCGGCAGCAGCGGAGTGGGGCGCGTGCCCTAGCCTGGGGAGGCCGCCGTGCTGCAGTGCGCTGGCCTCGTGGGCCGGGCCTGCTCCGAGCGGATGCTCTTCCGGAGGGGGGCCGCTCCGCCAGCCGCACCCCGTGTGCTGGGCCTGTGCCGCCCAGCCGCCGCTGCGGAGTCCAGTCTGCCCGCAGGCCAGCTACGGGTGCTGTGCGGGAGGGCCATCCTGCCTTGCGGCATGTTTGAGCGGCAGCGGAGCCGGGCGAGGACTGCGCCCTCCATCTTGCCTTGGGTACAGAGCCACGTGCTTCTTCCCGCTGCTAGCCACACCCAGGATTACTCTGGACTAACCAATAATAATCAAGGGAAGTGCACGCCATCGCTATGACCACATCCTGTACCGATGAGCGCCTGGCCAATCGGCGGGGCCCACAGTCCCCTCTCCTGCCCTCACTCCACCCCCCTATAAAACCCCCTTTCCCATCAGGCCTCCCTCTCTCTGGCCACTGGACTTTCCATTGTGTGGGTGGGTCTGGTGAACCGGGAGCGCAAGCTGGCTTGCATTGGGGGACTCTTTGCTTTTGCATCGGGCTGACTGGCTCCCTGGGGGTCTTGGGAACCTTGAAATCTGGGCACAACAGTCCCCAAGCCTGGAAAGGAGAAACAAGAGATGTGTGCATTCAAAGTCAGGTTCTAAGTCACAACTAGAACTAGAGCAGCAAACAAGACACAATCTCCAACCTGGTGGAGCTCATGTTCCATGGGGAAATAGGCAACAAAGAGTAAGTACATAATATTATTTCAAATAGTGACACATAAAGTGATATAAAGGAAGATAAGAGAAAAACAGACAGTGGGAGAGCAGGACAGGTTATTTTAAGGTCTATCAGGGAAGGCCTTTCAAAGGAGGTGACAGCTGAGTCAATTGAAGTGGAAGAAGAGCCTGAGGTAGGAACATTTCGGGGAGGAATAATAACAGCAGTAAACATTTACGTACAGCTTATATGTGAGGCACTCTTATAAACACAAAATTAAATTATTACAACAACCTTATGAAGTAAGTACTCATTCCCATTTTTATAGATGAGGAAACTGACACAGAAAGATTAAGAATTTGCTCAAGGTTGCACAGCTGAAATGTGATGGAGACAGTATTTGAATTTGGGCAATCTGACCTCAGTCCATGCTCCAGTCAACAATACTGCCTCACAGTAGGAACAACAATGGAACAATGCTCAGAGGTGGAAGCAAGCCTGAGGTGCCAAGGCATTGCAAGGTAACAGTGTTGAGAAAACAACAAGGAAAGGGGCAAGGGATGGCAGATGATGCTGGAGGGCCAGGCAGACTGTGGGGCCTTTGTAGGCTGTGATGAGGTAAAGATGTTATTCTAAGAGTGGTGGGAAACCTTTGGAAGCTTTGCATTAAAGTAATAGCATCTGATTTCTGTTTTATTAGGTAGAATATTAATTGAAGGGTCATGGAATGGGGAGTCTTAAAAATGGGAAGATAGGAAACTATTGCTGTACCTGGTGGTGTGTTGGGCTAGGGGAGGTAGTTGGTAGAGATGGTAAGAAGTAGTCAAATTCATGATATACTTTTGAAGGTAGAGCTGCTGGTGTGGACTTACTAATGTGGGTTTCTCTAAAACCTAAAACTTTTAGGTTTTAGGCTGGAACAACTGGAAGGTAATGCTGTTTATTGAGAAGGGAGAAAGGGGTTTGAGCAGGAAATCATGATTTCTGTTTTGGACAAGTTTCAGATGCCTAGTAACATTAGTAGTGGTGCTGCTAATAATAATAGTAAGCACTATGCAAGCATACACTGTGTAGTAGGCAGGGTTTTAAGCATTTTTACATATCAGTTCATTTAATTATTATAACAGTTGTATGTCTCCATTTTACAAATGAGAAAACAGGCTCAGAGAGGTTAAAAGTCACTTGCGGAAAGTCACCCAGCTTGTGAGTGATGGAGCTGGGATTCAAACCCAAGCAGTCTGTCTTCAGAGTCCATGCAGTTAATTTCTGTAACTACCTCCATGTTAATATGTTGAGTAGGCATTTGGGTATATGAATATAGAACTCAGGAGAATGATCAGGGCTGGAGACACACATTTATATTCCTGAAGGGAAAGACTATGTTGTTTCTCATCTAAGTCTTGGTTGGCAATAGGCAAAAAAGAACATAGGCAACGGGGCTGTGCTAACTGGTCACTAATTACTTGATTCTGTTCATGCAGCCAATATTCAATATTCCCCTTCCATGAGGTTCCATGAGGGTGAGATACATATCTCTTTCACTTCTCTAATTCTAGTCCCTAATCTAATGCCTGCCATGTAGACTTTAGGGATGGCTTTATATGCAGGACATTTGGATAAATTTTGGAGGTTAGAGATGAATAAAACAGCATTTTTCCTGGAGGAACTTAGTATGATGAAAAACCTGTGGGAATAAAGCTAGAGTAGACTAACTGCATAAATGCATGCTGATTAGTTCATTCTGGCCTTCTGTAGCCACCTCCGCCCTATTTACTTAAGAGATGGGGCATGAAGGGTTCAGAGAAGCAAAAGAATGCCTAAGCAATTGCAGGATGAATTTGAGGCTCTCCCAAACCTTTTCAACAAAAAAGAATTCCTCAAAATCTTGCATATATTACTGTATTTGCATTAATTTTATTTGGCAGTGATAAAAGTTTTACAAAATGAAATATATTCTGGTATTTGAATATCATTGTGGATTGATGAGTTTTTTCCAGTTCTATTACTCCAGTGTTGACAGGGCTCACTAGTGAAGTAAGGGAGTCGGCTTGAAAAGCTGCAGCTTGCATAATAGAGGGCGATGGAGGGGCTGTGTGAAGTATTTAGTCAGGTTTCCACCAGTTTCAGTCTTTCACTCCAAAGTTCCACATAATGAAATAAGTTTGATTCCTCTGATGATCATCTCTTTAAATATCTTATATGTGAACATTATAAAATGTAGAAACTAGAACAATACACACACAAAATAAGAATCTTATTTCTGTAAATTTCTTTCAGGGTATACTATACCTCAATTGATTTATCACAATTTTATTACTTCCTAACATGAGTATTTCAAATTTGAGCTGTTAAAAGATTAGGTAAAACTGCACTATTATAGATTTTATGGTTAAATTCAGAGTTTTTATTACAGTATATAAAATTATATTTTGTTTAGCTTTTTTGCTTCCAGTGGGGGTGTTGATCTGAATAAACAAATCTACCAGTAATTCTTTTTTTTAAAAAAATATATTTTATTGATTTTTTTTTACAGAGAAGAAGGGAGAGGGATAGAGAAACATCGATGAGCGAGAAACATTGATCAGCTGCCTCCTGCACACCCCTTATTGGGGATGTGCCTGCAACCAAGGTATATGCCCTTGACTGGAATCAAACCTGGGACCCTTCAGTCCACAGGCTGACGCTCTATCCACTGAGCCAAACCGGTTAGGGCCACCAATAATTCTAAACAGGAACCTTCCACAAATATATTGTAGAGATGATGTGCCATCTCATTTTGCAATTCACAACATTTTAAATCTGCTATTGTAGCTTCCGTAAATTTAATGGAGTTGAAATGATTAGCATTTCTTTCTTTTAAATATATTCTTATTGATTTGAGAGAGGAAGAGAGAGGGAGAGAGAGATAGAAACATCAATGATGAGAGAGAATCATTCATCGGCTGCCTTCTGCACGCCCCCTACTGGGGATTGAGCCCGCAACCCAGGTATGTGCCTTTGACCTGAATGGAGCCCAGACTCTTCAGTCCCCAGGCCAATGATGTCTCCATTGAGCCAAACCTGCTAGGGTTGATTAGCATTTCTTTATACCACAATAGTATTTAGCTTCCTTAAGAATATTAGATATGGTATAAAGTAGAATTTAATCTTAAATGGCCTGTTGATTTCTCAGGCTTTGTCACTTTGTAAGTTCAGGCTCAGTGAGGGCAGATTGATGGTTATTTTGTTGTTTCAGATAGCTCCCCGGAGAGCAGGAGTGATGGTAAGCCCTCCTATTGGAAGACAACAGAAGCCACTCTTTCTAACACTGAACCATATGAAATATAGCATCATATGAAATAGGAAAAATAACTTATAAAATAAAAGTTCTTTTGAAAATTCGTATTACATAAACAAATTCAAAAACTACTACCTCATGTTAAGAGAACAAATGTAAATTGTTTCTTAAGAAAACCATGCATCTATATCAATGATGCTATATAGTATCACTAAATATAATTTTTAAAATTCCACTTCTTGTGGTTTCTTTTATTGTAGCTGGGGTTCAGTAGATCTTAAATCAGTCAGTGTCCAGAGTTTCCTTTCCATGTTGGAGTAGAGTCCAATTCAGCATCAGGCTAGCTAGTTTGTGTTCCCTGCTGCAGTGCATCAGTCCATTGCATGTGTGGACTGCAGTGCCACATGGCTATGGAGGAAATGCGGGTGAAGCCAAGAGCACAGGAGCAACAAGAGAGAGAACTCCTTTGTTTAGGGAATCATGTATTCCCAAACTTTCATGACCTTGCAGTGGCCATGCCCATTCTGGCCAACAATTTCTGTCCCTGTGTTTGACTGACAGACAAGTACCTTCCCTATGTCACTCCAGCTTTACTGAACATGCATCAATCTTACTTTTGTTGGATCCCTTTCCCTGTTGTTTTTTGTTGTTGTGTTTTTTTTTGTTTTTTTGTTTTTTTTTTTCCAGGGAATTGGCCAGTGGTTCCTTGGGGAGTGCAGAATTGCAGCTTCCTGGTGAAGCTGCCCAAATGGCATTTGTTTAATGTCTGGCCTTCCCTCTTTGCTCCTTTCCTATTATTAATAACTAGTTAAGTACAGTGGTATCAATTCCCCCTTTAGAGAACTTAAGCCTTGCAATATTACAAGGGTAAATGGCTGAAGGTCTTTATTTTTTTGTAACTGTTTTAGGCCGTCAAAGGTTATAGACCTGTCTATTCCAAGGCTTAGAGGTGCTCCCCTATCTGGTAGAGGAAGAGGGAGCAAAAGGGAAAGGAGTATTTGTGAAGGTAAGGGATTTTGCAAAGTGTAAGTTTGATGTCTCTGGGAAGTGGAATAGGCCATGTTTAGAGGATGATGCATTGGACAAGCTGGCATTCTTGTTGTATTCTAGAAATGACTAACTTGGCAAGAAGGTTAAAAGGCGTAATTCAAAGGTGAGGAGATTTATAGCAACTAAAGGACTGGTGAGAGGTCAAAACCTATGTAGTAGAGGGAAGAATTAATTTTACAGTGTTTTAGATTAGGATGGAAGAGTGGCTTCCCTCAGGTATATGTATCACATTTGTCTGTTTTTTGTTTATTATATTTAACTTAAATTAAGCTAAGGGAAATATTCTAAGATTTCTCCCGTGAGAAATTGTGGGACCTGTTTGTCTGGACCATTTGGGAGAAAAGGGAAAGCAGTTTTAAGTGAAGTCGATAGACGGTCCATATTTTATTGACTCAACCGTAAGTCCAAACCATTTAGTCTTATTTTAGGACATGGTGATGCAGATGGCTTTTAAAGTGAGGCTTGTATTGGTAATAATCAGGTAAATAAGGACATAAGCATATAGTCTATGAAAATAGAAGGAAAAACATAAAACACAAGGTTAATGCATACAGTAAATTATAAAACAGTTGAGAAGACTTTTAGATACAAGGCTTTTCTTGGAATGAAATCAAGCAATGACAATTTGATAAGATTTTTTCATATTTAAGAACATCTCTTGTGATGTTATTAGGTGTTGAGATCTGTATGGAATATATAGACACAGTTTTAAAAGCAAAACTTTGAAGCCAGTTCATTGTATTGGAGTCCAATATTTGTAATTGAGCATTGTGGTTTTTATTGACATGATTTTTTTCTAAGATTATCCTTATTTTTAAAAAATATATTTTATTGATATTTTACAGAGAGGAAGGGAGAGGGATAAAGAGTTAGAAACATCGATGAGCGAGAAACATCGATCAGCTGCCTCCTGCACACGCCCCACTGGGGTTATGCTCGCAGCCAAGGTACATGCCCCTGACCAGAATCGAACCTGGGACCCTTCAGTCTGCAGGCTGACGCTCTATCCACTGAGCCAAACCGGTCAGGGCTATCCTTATTTTTAAAGAGACTGTATTAACTTCAATTATAGTTTGGCCTGGTTAGTTGCATAAACACAACAACAATAGTAATTGATTAAATAGATTATAAAAGCTTTTTAAAATCTGTTTTACTGGAATCTTTCATAAGGAATTTTTAGATTGAATTATAGTCAGTCCCTTAGGGCAGAGAAGCCAAGCCAGTTGTTATCAGGCTTTGCCTGTAATATTTGTAGGTTTGGGTAGTCCTCAAGTCCTTGAGGTCTTCAAAGATGTCTTGAGGTTTCCTTTTTGCCATTTTTTAGGGAAACAGTTTAGTTGGATAGATTGTCATGAACCACATGACTAAGCACATTGGTGGGCCATTTCTGCAATGGGCTTTTGATCGGCTTTGGAAAGTCAATCTCAGTGTCTTAAGACTTTTTGGTGACATTCAGAGTCCAGGCATGTCTTTCTTAAACATGGCATTTCAGTCAAAGTCCTCGTTAAAAAGACCACAGGTGAAGACTGGTTTCATTGGATTTATGCAAAGAAACATATTGCCATGACTTATTCATTAAGAATTGCCAAATTCTGGAGGAATTAGTTAGGGAGAAAATGCTAAAAGTAAGCAATTACTATTTCCTAGATTGGCAAACATATTTCATAATTTTTAGAAACATGGGCTTTTTATTGACATATCTATTGATACTTTAAGAGGCATACTTCCAGGGAGACAAGTATTATATAGTGAAATTCACAGATTTAGTAAATCACAGGTGAAATGAATTAAACTGATCGGCTCAGATAGTTTGAGTTAGATAAGATTTATTTCTCAGAATCTATATTTCAATAGATGTCTTAGATAAGAGTTCTTTTGGAGACCAAATATTAGTACGTTAAAGGCAGACAGTCTTTTCCATGAAAAACCCAGAATAAAATTCCTTGCCAGACTAGGCACTCTTGAGACACTGTGAATGGAGATTGTATTACAGTTGACTTTAGAGAGAATAAAAACCTAAAAAATTTTTTCTTTCGTCCTCTTGAGAGGGAGATTTTATAGCTGCGGGAGTCATGAATGTATTTTATATTTCCTAGTTTTCTATCATAGACCAGAATTTGTAGTGGCCTGTGACCCCTTGCCCCTCATGCCATTCCCATTACCCATTCATTTTGTTTAAGCTGACTGGTGTCCTCACATTTAACCACAGTCTAAAGTCCCTTTCCACATGAGACAGAGACTTTTCCCCAAATAGTTACAGTTGTCCAGGTGTGGGGTCTTTCATTTCATATGAGAGATTCTGATGGCCTTTGACTTTATTGTAGGCATTCATTCTTGTGTCTGTATATATAAGAGATGCCTATTGTCTATGATTTGAGGTAGAAAAATTCTGTTTTTTAAAAATTGGCCTTTAATAGTTGGGCTAGTAATTTGTTGTTGTCTCTCATACTTCTGACAGTCTTGGTCTCTTAAGAGGCTTGACTGTGTGAGACAATTTCCCCTAAGAAAGGGGGAGTATTTTCTGTTAATTTGGCTGAATGGAGATTTAACACCCAGGCCCTGGGGTTCAATTCTGTTTGTAGTCTGTTTTCAAGATTAGGTAACAAAGTTGTTTTGTTTTTTATTTGAGTATTTGTACACTTGAGGCTTTTTTTCTATTATATATGTGAAAGGAGTATTAGTGACAAGTAGTAATGTTTGCATGAAGTCAGAAACACAATAGTTGTGTTTGTAACAGAAATTAAAATATATTTTTGCCCTCAAGCAACATGACTTCCTCCAATGGAGCTCCTAATCGGTGTGCCCTCTTCCCCTCCATGGCAGGGGATGGTGGGGTGAGAGTGGGTGGGGGGAGGGTAGTGCCAGGCTGCTGGGGAAGGGGACATTCCCAAGCAGCATTCTGAAGGTCTGAGCCCAGTCTGCTGGGGAAAGGGCAGTGAGAGGCAGAAGGGGAAACTGGAGGCAGAGGAAAGTGAGAGCTGGGGGGCCCTTAGTTTTAAGCATCTCCTGTCATTCCCCCCCCCCCCACCCCAGGCGGTTTCAGCACCAGGGATATATGGTTTCAGGGACACTGAATAAGCTGTCAGAATGGAGGTGAGGAGTTGCCAGAGGAGAGTGAATCTCAGTGCCCAGGCTGCACACAGCTCTGCCAGGCACCATGGAGGAGGAAGCCTCTGAGTGCTGGGCTGAGCATGCAGCCTCTGTGAATAGGAAAAGGCGCAGGGGCGCATCCCACGTCTTCCATACCAGACACAGAATTCAGGAAATCGGCATTCAGTGTGCATGCATTTTCCTTTTGCCCATAACAGTGGTGCAGAGGGAGTGCAGGTGCACCTACCCCAGTGTTTGCTGGATGTGGGCAGTGGCTGCTGCAGCCTTAGCCCTGCCCCAGTTGAGGGCCATGGCTGGACACCCCACACTCAGGAAGCCAGTCCTGGGTTTGGGTTTGAACCAGCATCCAATGCAGCAGAAGGCAGAAAAAGGGAAGTGAGCTATACATACAAGAATCAGTATAGTGGGGAGAGAGAGATGAATTATAGAAGTCCCAGTTAGAGGGAAGTTAAATTTTATTTCTTGTCATGATCCATGCCAGTTACTTTTTTTTTTTACTGTTGTTTTGCCCTTGGAGTCCTATAGGTCCGGAGGCTGCGGGTGAGCTTTCTGAGCTTCAGGAAAATGGCAGGGAGGGATACTTCTTTATTTCTTCTCCAGGTGTTTTTGTCCCAGATGGGTCACCATCTGTTAATGAAGGGGAGAAGGTCTCCCAGGTGTGGACTGCTGAGACTTGCACTGGAGAACAAGTAATTTTTATTTCTGTGAAATTAAATCCCTGAGTTTCCAAAGTCCCATTTTCTGGAGACTAAACTTTAATGACATGTTAACCAAGTTGTTTTCCCCAAAGAATACTCAAGAAGAAAATTCTTAGAGAGCATTAAGCAAAAACAACATGTTGATGGAAGTGATAATTTAACCATAATTCCCTACTGTGCCTATAATTCTTAAGATTTTACTACTCTACAAGCAGCATTCTTTACTTATTTTTTATATAGCAAAACTGCTAGGGTCAAGCTGCATTCTAAGCTATCAATATATAGAGAGAAATGTGAGATAAATATTGGAATATTACTATGATTTTAGCTCAGAGAATCTCAACTGGGTATGATTTTGTCCCCTCCCCCGACTTACCCTGGGGACATTTGGCAATGACTGGCCACAATTTTGGTTGTTAAAATTGTGTGTGTGTGGGAGCACTGCTCCTGGCATCTACTTGGTAGGGGTCCAGGAAGTCTCCTAAATATCCTACAATGTACAGGATAACCCCAACAGCAAAAAATTATCTAGTTCAAAATGTAAATACTGCTAATGTTGAGAAATCTTGCAATGTATAACCACCCCTCTTTTGAAATTGAGGCAGTGGTTGTACTAGCTAACACCTGACTTGAATAACAGATAAGTAGAACTGCTTTTTGTTTGTTGGAGAGCTGAGCTAATTTGGTTCATTTATTGCATGAAAAATAATTCTTGTAGCTAAAAGCCTTGAATATTTTGGTTGCCAATGTGTTTAGTTTTTTGTTTGTTTATAATTATAAATTTTTTTCTTAGTAAAATTAAATTAATTTGGATATTATATAATCCTGGGTTGTAATAGGTTTGTTAGACTGAATCCCCTGCATTTTTGTACATATTGAATTAATGATATCACAGTACACTGTTGTTTATATATTTCAAAAGTACTTTTCACATTAATTTTCATATGTGATTGTCCTAAATGTATAGGGCATGCATTATCCTCACTGTTTGACAGATGAGGAAACTTAGATTAAGTGACTTGCCATATGTATGATTATGTGACAAAAGCAAATCTAGTTCTCAGATATCTTGGTGCTTTGAAGATTTGTACAGTTAACAGTTACTGCTATCTTATTTAGTCTTCCTGACAGTCCTATGAAATGGGGTTATTATCCCTATTTTATAGATGAGGAAACTGATGCAAAGATATTAAGTAACTTACTCAGGGTCACCCAATTCCTAATGTAGTTTTGACTATTTTCTCTAAGCCTATGCTGCTTCTCCAGTTAGTCTTCTCTAATTAATAAATAAATTTGACAGTTTCTGGATAAATTCGCCAAATCTGCCTAGCCTAACTAAGTAGATCTCTTGACATTGTAGGGAAGGGAAACTTCTGTACCTTCATTGGGTTGCTGGCTGGGCCTAAGAATTAAACTGATATAAGAGAGATTAACAGGAGAAGAGCACGCATTTTATTAAACTTTTACATGTACACGGTAGCCTTCACCAAAGAAGTGATCAGAGCAGGAAATGTTTATATATTTTAGACAAAGAAACAATAAATTTGAAGAATTGAAAAGAAAAAGGGGTTTGGGCTAGAGATAGTATGTGGTGAAGAAATAACTAGGAAGATATGGGTTAGTTTAACAAGATTTGTTTGTACAGATTCTCTTCTCAATTATCTGTCTCTGGTGATAATGTCTTCCTTCCTCCTGATACAGTGAGGGTACCTTTGACATGGGAGTTTAGTGTCTTGCTTTCAGGAAGAAAAGAGGAGAGTCAGTGTCCTTGTACTTGCTATTTCTTAAGTACCTTTAATTCAAATAATATGTCAAAATGACATATTTTAGGGAGACAGTCTGGTTTCCTCCAATACCTACTTCATATTGTCATTTGAATCAATTGGTAATTCAGTGTTTGTAATATTACTGTGATTATACTTGAGTGGCAACTTCACTGAGTTTTGATAAACTATAAGATAACACTGTCTGCTATTTCACATTTATTTTTTGAGAACACTAAGTCCAAACGTAGTCCAAAGAGATGGCTCTTGGCTGTATTTGAGTATACATACTTGGGTGAGGCATCCCATCCAGCATCATTCATTTTGCCAGTCTGATAGATTTATATTTGGGATAGGACTCCAATTTATTCTGATTTTCTAATTAGAATTCATATTATTCTCTTTGGCCATTTTTATGTAAATTTAAAGCCTGCTTCTCTTTTTATCCATGCTGATATTAACCTCAGACTGACTTGACTTTAACAACAAACAAAATGATAACATAACAAAATGAAAGATTTTTAATTTCCTTCCTGAAACATTTAGAGTTCATCCTATATAATAAAGAGGTAATATGCAAATTGACTACACACCTTCGCAGAAGATGGCCGTCCCCATGTGGTCACAAGATGGCCGGCAGGGGAAGGCAGTTGTGGGCCATCAGGCCAGCAGGGGAGGGCAGTGAGGGGTGACCAGGCCTTCAGGGGAGGGCAGTTAGGGGCAACCAGGCCAGCAGGGGAGGGAGGACAGTTGGGGGGACCAGGCCTACAGGGGAGCGCAGTTAGGGGTGACTAGGCCGGCAGGGGAGGGCAGTTGTGGGGGAACAGGCCTGCAGGGGAGGGCAGTTAGGGGCAAGCAGGCCGGCAGGGGAGGGCAGTTAGGGGCAACCAGGCCGGCAGGTAAGGGCAGTTGGGGGGGACCAGGCCTGCAGGGGAGCACAGTTAGGGGCAACCAGGCCGGCAGGGGAGGGAAGTTGGGGGCAATCAGGCTGGCAGGGGAGCAGTTAGGTGTTCATCAGGCTGGCAGGGGAGTGGTTAGGCTGGCTGGCAGGCGAGCAGTTGGAAGCCAGCAGTCCCGGATTGTGAGAGGGATCCCAGAGGGATCCCCCAAGGGGTCCCAGATTAGAGAGGGTACAGGCCGGCCTGAGTGACCGCCCCGCCCCCCCTCCCCCCCGCACGAATTTCGTGCACCAGGCCTCTAGTCTTACTGTAAGTGAGTACATCATTTTTGTAAGGTGGTGGGAACTGGTAATTGTCACTTATTTTCTAGATTGGAAGTTGTAAGTAGAGACTATCAGTTTACCCAGGTAAATCAATTTCAGAGATAAGATTTAGAATTTAGGTTTTTAGATCTTACAAAATTAAGCCACACTGTCATTTTCATTAGATAAAAAAGAATATCTACTTAAATATTTGATCAGTTATCATTTTGTTTGAAGATACTTGATCATTTCAATTCTTGATGTAGTTGGAAATTTTAATGTTTCATATAATACTTCCATTGTCTATATATATTTGGACCATTGGTAGTATGAAATTGTGGGTCTTGGATTAAGAGGAGAAGGAAGAAGACACCTTTATTAGTGCAATGGGATTGGGCAAAAGGATTATAATTAGGCTTAAAAGTTGAAGATTCCCAAGTTTCTATAAAACTTAATTATTGTAACAAAATTGTTTTTTATCTTTGTCAACCAAAAATGCCTAGGCTATAATAAAGAATAAAAAGCCTTTATTTGAAGGTACAATTGTAATCCAAGAGACACAATTCAAATAACAACTTTGATTAAGGTCTGGAGAGAACTTAATAAAGGCAGGGTTTATAAAGGCAAAAACCACAAGCTGGAACAAAAGAAACATTTCCTGTTGGCTGCCTAACATGGTGTGATGACTAGTTCAAAGAGGATTGGTGAGATCCAGATAATGAAACTCTGAGGTAAGCATTGACATGGAAACAAGGCAGGACAAGTTCTAGGATGTAGTTCTAAGGCAAGTGTGAAAGTTCAAATGTTCAAACCTCATCTGGATGTGAACATGGGTAAATCGGACTTTCTTAATGAACTCTTGACTACATTTTGGGCCCCCGATATTAATATTCTGTGTTGGTTCACACCTCCATGAAGAAAAATGCTAATATCCAGGTAACCATAATATTTATGTATTACTGAGGGAAGAGACCACTGCTCACATATAGCTGAAACAAAGCTGAATTTCATACTTGTTAAGCAAGGGAGAACGGTACTTGCAGAATGTAGTCCCCTAAATAGGAAGGGATGCAGTTAGCAGTTTGTAGTGAGAGTTGGAAGGGAATATCATTTTGTTAAAAGATATTGTTCCCTCTGCTTAAGCCTGTGCTCTGAATTAGGCATCAGGTTGAATAGTAATATGGGTATTGCAGGGTTGAAAAAAATTGCTTCTGTATCTGAAACAACAAGAGGTAAGATTCATTCTCAGAACCTCCCATTAGATTTTCTTGAACAGATAGTGGAAGCTAGTCCAGCCAAGGATCAAATTAAGGATTTACCTTCTCACCTGAACCAGTCAATTAAGCTAGATAAAGCTCCAGTTACAAATACAGTTTCAGTTCCCTACAACAACAGGTTTATTTCTTATTCATAACATGCCTATGACTCTGTTCCACATCCTCTTTTACTCTAAGCTGAAAAAATAGACTTTTGGGGGACATTCTGTGGAAGAGGGAAAAAGAGATATGGCAGAACCAGCTGCTTGGAAGTGGCATGTGTTATTTAGGAAGGACTATTTAAAGTCACATGGCATACCCTTCTGTAAATGGGATGTGATGGTAAATCCTCCCATTATGAATGAGACCTCAAGGTAGTTGAGAGAGAGAGACAGAAAGAGACAGACAGAGAGAGAGAGAGAGAGAGAGAGAGAGAGAGAGAGAGAGAGAGAGATGGCTCTACCACAGAGGCCAGCAAATAAAAGAGGAGAAATGACAAACTTATTAGCTATGACCAGACTAAATCTTCATTTGTGGTTACTTTCATATGGCACTGACTGAAGGCAAACATACATACTGAATTTTTGAGAGTATTATGTTGTCAAAGATGCTACAAGTTTTCCTTGATAAGCCTGTGGTGGTTTAACAGTGAATTCTAAAGCAATCCTTGATCCCCAAGTTTGTATCAGCTTTTTGTTGCCTCTTTGGAGCACATATTCTCCCATATCCACTTCATATATAGCCAGAAAGGATAATGGAAAAATAGAACCTTCCAGAGGCAAAGCCAGGCCCAACAGACACATTGACAAAGAAGATTCCCCCCCCCCCCCCCCCAGAGAAAGAGATCCACCCAGAGAACAGAAATAAGTTTAACCAAGGGACTTGCTTTGCTGGTATAGCAGGGAGTCTTTGCCATTCCTGTCCAGCAGTATTTCATCATTGGTAAGAGTATATAATTGTCACTATTTTCTTTTCAGAATAGAAAACTTAGTTGCATTCATCTTATTTGCATTCTAATGTGCATTGGGTACTATGGTGGTGGTGGAGAGCAAAGGTCACTGGACTGGGATGGAGCCAAATCAATATCTGTTGAAGAGATTGTGCATCACCCAGAGATCATAGACTTTGAGCTGAATTCAGTAACTGGATGAGCATTTAGAATTATTTCTTTAGAAAGGAGATGACTGCTCCAGAATAGGAAGGTTGCACTTCCACCTCTGATATTTAGTGAGGCACCTAGCACCTACATTAGAAACTGTATTTCGTAGGCTCCTTGTAGCTAGGTGAGGCTACTTGTCTAAGTTTTGGCAAGTGGATGGGAGTGGAAGTGATGTGAGCAACTTACTATATTTGTATTAAAAATCTGCTTGTTTGGCCCTGACCAGGTAGCTCACTTGGTTAGAGCACTGTCCTGATATGCCAAGGTTGCAGGCTCAATCTCCAGTTAGGGGACATATAAGAATCAACTGATGAATGACTAGATAAGTGGAACAACAAATCAATTTCTCTCTCTCTCTTTCCCTCCCTCCCTCTCTTTCCCTTCCTTTCCCCTCTCTCCTCTCTCTCAAATCCATCAATAAATAAAAATTTAAAAATCTGCTTGTCATATTCTTTTTCTTTCATTCTCGTGAATGAGGTATTGGTGAGCCGGCTTCTATCATCCAGACATGGACAGTGCCCCCCGGGTATTGGTGGGACAAGAAAGAAGGAACCTTAGTCTCTGGACTGAGGAGAGCTCTCCATCTTTCTGGGACCACTTGTCTACCCCTGGACTATTGCATTAGCAAGAAATAAACTCCCATTTGTTTGAGTCACAATATTCTTGGTTTTGTTAGAGCAGAGTAGCCTATATCCTAGTTAATATGGATGGCAATGATGTAAGCAGGAAACAAACAGAAGGTTAGACTTGTTCTTAGTATTTTTCTTAGTTGAAACTTTTTTTTAATTAAATCTTTATTGTTCAGATTATTATAGTTGTTCCTTTTTTTTCCACCCATAGCTCTCCTCCACCCAGTTCCCACCCCACCCTCTGCCCTTACCCCTCCCACTGTCCTCATCCATAGGTGTACGATTTTTGTCCAGTCTCTTCCTGCACCCCCACACCCCTTTCCCCCCAAGAATTGTCAGTCCACTCCCTTTCTGTGCCCCTAGTTATATTATATTCACCAGTTCACTATCTTCATCAGATTTTTTATTGACTTGATTTTTAGATTCACTTGTTGATAGATATGTATTTGCTGTTCATAATTTTTATCTTTACCTTCTTCTTCTTCCTCTTCTTAAAGAATACCTTTCAGCGTTTCATATAATGCTGGTTTGGTGGTGATGAACTCCTTTAGCTTTTCCTTATCTGTGAAGATCTTTATCTGACCTTCAATTTTGAATGATAGCTTTGCTGGGTAAAGTAATCTTGGTTGTAGGTTCTTGGTATTCATCACTTTGAATATTTCTTGCCACTCCCTTCTGGCCTGCATAGTTTCTATTGAGAAATCAGCTGACAGTTGTATGGGTACTCCCTTGTAGGTAACTGACTGTCTTTCTCTTGCTGCTTTTAAGATTCTCTCTTTGTCTTTTGCCCTTGGCATTTTAATTATGATGTGTCTTGGTGTGGTCCTCTTTGGATTCCTTTTGTTTGGGGTTCTCTGTGCATCCTGGCCTTGTAAGTCTATTTCTTTGACCAGGTAGGGGAAGTTTTCTGTCATTATTTCTTCAAATAGGTTTTCAATATCTTGCTCTCTCTCTTCTTCTGGCACCCCTATAATTCAGATGTTGGTACACTTGAAGTTATCCCATAGGCTCCTTACACTATCTTCATATTTTTGGATTCTTTTTTTCATTTTGCTTTTCTGGTTGGGTATTTTTTGCTTCTTCGTATTTCAAATCTTTGACTTGATTCTTGGGATCCTCTTGTCTGCTGTAGGATCTCTGTATATTATTCTTTATTTCAGTCAGTGTATGCTTAATTTCTAGTTGGTCTTTTTTCATATCCTCCAGGGTCTCACTAAATTTATTGGCAGTTTCTAGAAAATTCTTGAATAACCTTATAACCGTGGTTTTGAATTCTATATCCAGTAGTTTGCTTTCCTCCATTTCTGTCATTTGTGACCTGTTTCTTTGTCTCCTCATTTTTTATGCTTCCCTGTGTTGGTAGAGTGGCTTTCTGTGCTAGGTATCCTATAGGGCCCAGTGGCTCAGCCTCCCTAATTACCTGAGGTGGACACTCTTGGTGCACCCCTTTGTGGGCTTTGTGTACAGTCTTGTTGTAGTTAAGCCTTGATTGTTGTAGGTATCACTGGGAGGAATTGACCTCCAGGCCAATTGGCTGTGAGAATCAGCTGTGGTTATGGTGGGAGAACTTCTGTGCTGGAGACACCCTTATGGGGCAAGACTTGCTTCAGTGGGGTTTTGGTGCTCACTGAGTCTGCCCCCTGAGTGTGTCCCTTATGGATCTGAGGAGTTGCAATCTGGATGGTCCCACTCTTACCACTGGGCACATTGGCTCTTGGATCTCTAAGGAGGTGCTAATTTAGCCTCTGCCTGAGGCTACCCAGCAGGAGCTACGGAGAGATTTACAGATTCCTTTTCTTTGTTTGGAGTTTGGAGGTGCCCAGATGAGGCCCAGCTGTGAAGCAGTGCAAGCGGCTGTGGGGCCTTGGGCCTTCTCTTGGAAGTTCTGGGTCTGTCTGGCCCAGTTGCAGTTTGTTAGGTAATTTTCAGATTGCAAAGGATCAGGGTATTCATATACAAAAGCCTCTGCCTCATCTTGGGTGGGGCAGGGTCTCAAGGAATCAACAGGGCGGAACAAACAGCTATGGCTGATCCTCAGCCCTGCCCTAAGAGGCCTTGCGTCTCAGTGTCCTGGTAATCGCTGCAAGCACCTCTGAGAGAAAGCCGCCCTTGAGTTCCGACTGATGCCAAACAGTCCAGTTTCTCCCCGTATGAGTCTGGGTCCCCAGAGACTTCCTGGAACTGGAGTCTTGTAACTCCCTCCCGATTCAAAAAGGTAGCCGCATCCTCAGTTGTCAGCCCTTGCCGCGTGTGCCTCCGTACCTCTGCACTTTACTTCCGCACCTCCTCTGAGTCTCAGTGTGCTTTTCTCTTTCCTTCTAGTTGTAGAATGTCCACTCAGCCAGCCTTCTTGTAGTTCTGGATGATGTCTCTTTTGTCTTTTAGTTGTATTTTTGAAGTTGTTGTGGGAGGCAGCAATTTCCAGTGTTTACCTATGCCACCATCTTGATTTCTCCAGATTCTAGTTGAAACTTTTGATTTATATATTCTTTCTATGAAAAATAAGTTTTTAATTATCTAACAGAATTCAGAAATAAACTGTTTTACTTGAATATCACTCCTATTTTCATATGCATATTTTTACATGTATATATAAAGCTTTGTATTCTGATCTTTTCATGTGACATCCATTTTCTTTATCACTTTAGAATTTTGTAGTTGTTACATAACTTTTGGTTTTACCATACTTAACTTAGAAGAACATCATTATTGTTGGCTGCTATGAACTGAATTGTGTGTCCCCCAAATTCTTGTTGAAGCCTGAACCCTCCATGTGACTATATTGGAGATAGGGCTTTTAAGGAGGTGATTAAGGTTAAATGAGGCCATAAGGGTGGAATCCTCATACCTATGGAAGAGAGAGAAACGTCAGATATTTCTTCTGTGTGATGGCAGTGAGAACACGGCCACCTGCAACTCACGAAAAGAGCTCTCACCAGAACTCGACCACGCTAGCATCCTGATCTTGGATTTTCAGCCTCAAAAATTGTGATAAAACATATTTCTGTTCTTCAAATCATCCAGGCACATACTTTGTTATGGCAGCCAAGCTGACAATACTGCCCACCCATGTTTTTAACAGCTCTACCACATATAGAGGCTTTTCTCAAATCACACAGTCAGTAGTAAATGGAAAGGTCCAAAAAAGTAGAACACCAGGAAACAATAATGTTACTGGAGTCAAGAGACAAGCATTTTAAGATTAAGCGTATCAGTATAAAATTGACGGGTCTAGTAAATTCTGAATAAATTTTCAGTTAAGAAGTCATCTGTGTTTTGGAGAAAGCAGTTTTGTGTTTGCAGGCAAAATACAAATTGCAGCCCTAACCGGTTTGGCTCAATGGATAGAGCATTGGCCTGTGGACTCAAGGGTCCCAGGTTCGATTCCAGTCAAGGGCATGTACCTTGATTGCAGTCACATCCCCAGTTGGGGGTGTGCAGGAGGCAGCTGATCGATGTTTCTCTCTCATCGATGTTTCTAACTCTCTATCCCTCTCCCTTCCTCTCTGTAAAAAAATCAATAAAATATATTAAAAAAATACAAATTGCAGAGGGTTACTTAGTGAATTGAAGAGGTGGGCAGAGTGATAAAAATGTGAGTTCAGACTATCTTTCAAGACACTCTGTTGTGCAGAGAAAGGGGTAAGTAGGATAGTGCAAGAGAGAGACACAAACTTTGGGGAAGTATATTAGTTTTGTTTGTTCCTTTGTTTGTTTTAAAATGGGAGAGATTTAAACATTCATGCAGTGGAAGAAAAGCCAGACGAGAAGGAGAAGTTGAATACGTAGAGGGGGAAGGAGGATAAATGATGGCATCATATTCCTAAGGAGGTGGGATGGGTGGCTTGAGTTTTGTTAGCTTTGGGTACGAAGAGGGACTGCCACACTGCCAGGACAGAGGTAAGAGTGGGTTATTGATTGTTGGTCAGTGGGGTGGAGAAAGCTGAAGGAGTTAGTAACCTTTCTTTTGTTTCTGTGGAGGTGATGTCACTTGCTGAGTGGAGTGGAGAGTTGGAAGCTTGAAGAAAATAATGGAAGTTTAGAATTGGATTTATAGGATATGAGCGAGATCTCATTGGAAGCCCAAAAGGCTGAGGGCAGCAGTGAGCAAGGTCCTACTAAATCCAGGGGTGTGCAGAGTCTCCAATCCATATGGTTGGGCTTTTTATAGCAGTCATCTTTAGATGGTTGGGGTTTGGAAGTGAGGAAATAAATCCTTAGATTGGGTTAGGCTGAGGACAAGCTGGCAAGACATTTGAGAGTTTAGGCAATGGAGTGTGCATAGCTGGGCAATCAAATCGTAGGTTATAGTAGACAAGAAGTGAAGCTTAGGACATGTTTGATGGATCAGGTAAAAAAAAATACAGAGCAGTTTGGGAAAAACCTGATGCCTAAACATATTTAAGATCAAGTATGGTTCATACATTTGTTCATTCAGTAAATATTGAGCATTTATGTTACAGATGCCTTTCTAGGTGATGCGGCTACCTAGATAAAAGCAGTGATTAAAACAAAGTTCTGCACTAGGCAAAGGCTATGAGTAGACATTTCTCCAAAGAAGATTTACAGATGGCTTATAAGCACATGAAATGATGCTCAACATCATTAGTCACAGAGTATGCAAATGAAAACCACAAAAGATAGTACTCATAGTCACTAGTTGGCAATAATCAAAGCCTAGTATGTGGATTTTGCTTCCCGTAGGAGGTAGACAACATATGTAGATACAGATCTAGAGATGTGTGTGTGTGTGTGTGTGTGTGTGTGTGTGTGTACTTGAAAAACTGTCCTCTGAGCAGAGATTGGAATGTAGTGCACATGGGTAAGGAAACAGCATGGCAGAGCCTGGCCAAGAGATTGCTTGTGAAGCAGCCAGGGCACTGAGGAGCATCAGTGAGGAGGAGAGTGGTAATTAATGAGGGGTGTGATAGATTAGAGCCACCATAAAAATTTAAGATTCTATTCAAGTGTCATGGAAAGGCCATTGGAAGGTTTGAATCAGAGGAGTGACCGTCTTACTTTTTTGATGGTTCACATTGGTGGTTTATGGAGAATTGATTGGCAGTGGGATTTAAGGAATCTAGAGAGCTAAAAGTGTAAGAGATGTGGCTTGAAAGTAGCATATTATAGTTTAAGACTTAAGCAGTTGAGTGCTTCTGGGTGAAAGATTTCATTGCTGTGCCTTTAAGCAGACAGGCCCACTCCACAATAGGCATTCTTTTCTGTGGATAAAGGCCTGACCCCGACCCTTGGCTTATACCGCACCCTTTCCTGTTTTTGACTCTGCTTCTCCCCAGTTTCATTATTCATTCTCCCATTTTATCCTCACCTTGTCGTTCAGATCTGATGGACATTGTTGTCTGCCTGGCCAAGACTTCCTCTAGATTTTGCTATTCAACACCTTTTCTCTGCAGGCTGAGTTCAGTCTTCAGAAAATTTACATAAAAGCCTAGTATATAAGACAGGTGAAAGGGAATTGTAAGTCAGGAGTGCAGTGCTCTGCTCACGTCTAGCTATTCTCTGACCCCACAAAGCAACCCAAGACACCTCTAGAGAACCCCTAGCCTCCTAGTTCATAGTATGGAGAAGCCCTGCATTGAACTCTGATGCTGCCTTCTTGCAGCAGGCCATCTCTGGGATCACCTCAGGTCATGCTCTCCCTGCTCAGCCTGTGCCTTCTTAATCCTTAGGCACCTAGCTAGCCAAACGCAGCATGTACATCCTCCAGTCACAAAGGAGTGGGCTGAAGGCACTCAGAACCATGAGGTAGGCATGGTACCTCTTTCTGAGTGTTAAATTTTCTTGTGTCTATTATTTAACTTACTAACTTTGTAATATTAAAATTAATGTCGTTCTAGTTATAAGCCTCATATGAGTTCATTCTGTTAGTCCTTCTTAACAAATTCTTATATTGACCCTAATTAAGAATGTTAAAAAAAGAGGGAAAAAAAAGAATGTTAAATGTTTTTGATAACAAAGAACCTGGGTTTATTATAGTTGAGAATGTAACATTTATGTAAACTATTTAGGGAAAAAAAGATCAAGAAATTTAAAATTTGTGTGGACCACTTAGGGCTTTAGTCTTCTGGGAATTATTTAATCTCTTTGCATTAGGAATACTTTGGTAGACAAGGTTAGAACTACCTTTTCAAGTTTCCAGATTTGCAATTCTGTATTTTTGTTTTTATGTTTAATGCAGCTATTATAACACTTCTTCAGCATGAGGTAAGAATTGCCCACGATATAGACTGAACCTTCCTTTAGCCAAAGTTTCATTTTGACAAATATCATTACAGTAAACATTGACATATTTTGAAAAGGATTTATAAGAACCAAGTGTTGCCCTACTGAAACCAATACTCAAAGTTGCCCTGGACCACAAAATAAGTTTGGTGCTTTGGATTTTTCAAAAAAGAATATCACTTGCATTAAAATTGGCAATGTTTCCTCTGAGTTGAGGGTGGATCTTTTAGCATTAGATAAAAAATTTCTTTGGACTGTTTACTGTTAAGAAATTGCTTTTGGACTAGGGATTTGCACAACACTGCTAAATTGTAAGACAATGAGGACAAGGATTTGGTTATGTTCACTAATGAATCCTGAAATAGGAATAGCACACAGCCAGCCTCATAATACTTAATAACTATTTTTTGAGTGAATAAATGAATCATCTTTTATATAGTGTGGAAATAATATAGATAATATAGATAGCGTCAGGGTTGAATGAAGGAAACTTCCTATATGTTCTGTCACAGTGTTGCTATGGCCTCTTTAAATTAATAAAAACAGGAGCAAAACTATAAGCTTTCTTTTTATGACATGCTTATTCTATCTGTAAAATTGGGATAGCAACACAGAATCTTGTTTACTGCAAATAGCTGCACTAATATTAGATGAAATAGATAGACTGGGAGAAAATACATGCAAATCATATATCTGATAATATATCATATTCTTTACTTGCATCTATACTTGTATCTAGAATTTATTTAAAAAACTGTTCCAACTTAATAATAAAAAAAGGACAAATGACCTAATTAAAAATAGGCAAAGGATCTGAGTAGACATTTCTCCAAAGAAGATTTAAAAATGGCTTACAAGCACAAGAAATGATGCTCAACATCATTAGGCATAGAGGTATGCAAATCAAAACCACAAAAAACAGTACTCATAGTCACTAGTTGGCTATAATCAAAGACAGATAATAGCAAATGTTGTTAAGGATATAGAGAAATTGGTGGGAATGTAAAAGTGGGCAGTTGCTTTAGAAAACAGTTGGGCAGTTCTTTAAAAGATTAAATCATAAAGTTACCACATGTTACCTAGCAATTCCACTCTAGGTGTATACCCAAAATAAATGAAAATATACATACGTGCAAAGACTTGTACATGACTGTTCATAGCAGCATTATTCCTAATAATTAAAAAGAAGAAGCAACCCAGAAGTCATAAATTGATGAGTGGATAAGCAAATGTGATATATCCATACAATGGAATATTATTCAGCAATTAAAAGGAATGAAGTGCTGTATGACATATGCTACAATATGGGTGAATCTCAAAACATGCTCAGTGAAATAACCCAGACAAAAAATGCCATATATTGTAGGATTCCATCTATATGACATGCCCAGAATAGGCCAATCCTTGGGGACAGATAGTAGATTATTAAGCTAGGAGGGTTAGAAAGGAGTTATGGGGAGTGACTGCTAATGGGTAGGGATTTCTTTTTGGGATAATGAAAATGGTCTAGGATTGTGGTAATGGTTGCATGACTCTGTGAATATACTAAAAGGGTGAATTGTATGATATGTGAATTATCTATATATATAAAAGGCTAATATGCTAAGTGTCTGACTATCCGACCGGTTGCTATGACGCACACTGACCACCAGGGGACAGATGCTCAACACAGGAGTTGCCGTGACGTGCACTGGCCATTTACAGAGAAACGGCACCACGAAGCCACACTCAGCTTCCCCCAAGTGGGACACAGGTCCCGCCACTATCCCGGAGTGACAACCCACCAAATCGCAGCGGAGATCCCATGAGGCAAAATGCAGCCCACAGCGCAGCCCAACCCAGAAACGGTGGCTGTGGGCACTGGCTAATGATGTCACATAGCAACACCCGGCTTCCTCTCCCTAGAGACTAGCGTCCTTGGAGTTTTTTCAGCCCAGGAACACAACTTGCTTTATAGCCAGGTGGAAACATTTTACACTTTAACCAAAAGTTTGTGAAGCGTTTTCCCATGCCTCATCTCATTTGATCCTCACAGAAGTCCTGGAGTAGGTAGATAGGACACTTAGTAGAATCCTATTTTCTTTTTATTAGCTGGAAAATTGAGATTTAGAAAGCTTAGAAACTTGACGCAACTGAATAGAAGTAAGAAATGGTGGACCTTGAAAATGACTTCAGGTTTTCTCACTGTGAATAATATAGTCAAACACTGCTGCAGTTAAATATTTTACCCTTTGTTCTCCCTGTGTGATCAACAATAATTTACTGCTGTGTTGCTGACAATTACCTGAAAGAGAAGTTGGGGTGCTTCACTGTGCTGGAAAAAGTTTGGCTAAATCAAAAAGGAGGTCCAAGTAAGCAAGTTTATCCTATCTAATAAAAGAGAAACATGGTAATTGGCGTACGACTGCTACCGTTCCCATTGGCTAATCAGCAAGATATGCAAATTAACTGCCAGCCAAGATGGCGGCCGGCAGCCAGTCAGCTTGAAACTAACATGAGGCTTGCTTACTTCAGTGACGGAGGACTCCAACGTTCCCCACCTGCCTTGCTGGCCTCTGAGCCTTCAGTCGGAAACATTGTAACAAATATAGAAGATAAACAAAACCCCAGAAACTAGCTTTCAGTGAGCCGGGATCTCAGAGCTGGAGTTGATAAGTGTCTCGATTATAGAACCCACCAGAAGCCTCAGAGCTGGAGCAAGAGATAAAGCTGGCCCAGAATAAAAAAAAAAGAAAAAAAGGAGCAGTTGGGAGCTTCAGTCACCCGCCAGCCTGAAAACAGCCCTCAGCCCCTCACCCAGACTGGCCAGGCACTCCAGTGGGGACCCCCACCCTGAAGGGTGTGTGACCAGCTGCAAATAGCCATCATCCCCTCATCCAGGCTGGCCAGGCACCCCAGTGGGGACCCCCGCCCTGATCCAGGACACCCTTCAGGGCAAACCAGCCAGCCCCACCCATGCACCAGGCCTCTATTGTATATAGTAAAAGGGTAATATGCCTCCCAGCACCAGGATCAGCGGAGTCGTGAGGCCTCCCAGCCCCGGGATCAGCGTGACAGGGGGCAGCACCCAAACCCCCTGATCGCCCTGCGGCTCTGTGTGTGACAGGGGGTGGGGACAACCTCCCTATCCGCCCTGCACTGTTCGTGACAGGGGAAGGCGCCTCAACCTTCTGATCAGCCCTGCTCTGTGCGTGACAGGGGGGAGCTCCCAAACCCCCTGATCACCCTGCAGCTCTGTGTGTGACAGGGTGTGGCGCCTCAACCCCTCTCCCCCACCACGGGCCCTGCTCTGTGTGTGACAGGGTAGAGCCATAACCTCCCCATCGGCCCTGCCCTGAGTGTGAGAGTGGCAGCGCCCCAATCCCCTGATCAGCCCTGCTCTGTGGGTGATAGAGGGCGGCACCCCAACCCCCCCGAATCCCCACGTCCCTGCTTTGTGTGTGATGGGGCAGAGCCATAACCTCCCCATCGGCCCTGCCCTGAGTGTGACAGTGGCAGTGCCCCAACCACCTGATCGGCCGTGCTCTGTGGGTGATAGAGGGCGGTGCCCCAACCCCCTGATCCGCGCTGCTCTGTGTGTGACACGGGGCAGTGCCCCAACTCCCCTATCGGCCCTACTCTGTGAGTGACAGGGGGGAGCTCCTCAACCCCCTGATGGGTCCCGCTCTGTGCGTGACAGGGGGGAGCTCCCCAGCCCCCTGATCAACCCTGCTCTGTGCGTGACAGGGGGGAGCTCCCCAACCCCCTGATGGACCCTGCTCTGTGCGTGACAGGGGGCAGCGCCCCAACCCCCTGATCGGCCCTGCTTTGTGCGTGACAGGGGGTGGCGCTGCAACCTCCCCATCAACCCTGCCTTGAGTGTGACAGGGGGCGGTGCCCCAAACCCCCAATCAGCCCTACCCTGAGAGTGACTGAGGGTGACATTGCAACCTCCCGATCAGCCCTGCTCTGTGCATGACAGGGGGTGGCGCCCCAACTCCCCAATCAGCCCTGCTCTGAGCCCGACCAGGGGCTGCACCTAGGGATTGGGCCTGCCCTCTGCCACCCGGGAGCAGGCCTAAGCCAGCAGGTCGTTATCTCCCGAGGGGTCCCAGACTGTGAGAGGGCACAGGCCAGGCTGAGGTACCCCCCTTACCCCCCGAGTGCACAAATTTTTGTGCACCAGGCCTCTAGTTCTATATATAAAAGGCTAAGTTGACTCGCACATGCGCGATACATATAAAGCTCTCTCTGGCGCCAATAGCACATGTGTGTTTCAATCTGTCATGGTTGATGGTGAATTTGTTTGACACTTCTGTTATAGAGAAAGGGCGAATAGCAATATTAAAATATTTCTTCTAATTAATTTTCTTTCAGTGTGCATGAATTCGTGCACCAGGCCACTAGTAGCTCAATAAAATTGTTTTAAAAAAAATAAATGAGTTAATATGTGCAAAGATGCTATTATTATAGTTTGACTGTAAGGCTTTTAAATAGTAGGATGACTTAGTGATTTTTCCTTGCTTGCAGACCTGTGATTTTTATGCCATGACTCAACTTTATAAGGCTATCATTAAGCAATATAAAATACTGAAATGTTGAAAATATAAAATGAAAACTACTTGGCTTATTAATTTTATTAGATAGGATTTTCTGAATCAGTTAATTAGTAATAAGTAGAATGTGTCATTAAGGAATTGGATTTTAGAGTCATAAAATTTTAGAACTGGAAGAAACTTTAGAAGTCATCTATTCTAGGCCCCCTCATTTTGTTTTGAAGTGAGAGAACTGAGTTCTACAGAGGTTAAGATATCTTAGGTCACAGAGTTGAGTAAGTTCTAGGACTGAGTCAGTGTTCTTTCTGTTAATTACAATGGTTTTGGTGCTATTAGTAGTATTAGCACTGATAATATTTTTTTTTTCTTTTTTAGTAAATCTTTATTGTTCAGATTATTACATTTGTTACTCTTTTTTTCCCCCCATTGCTCCCCTCCACCCAGTTCCCACCCCACCCTCTGCCCTTACCCCCCCACTGTCCTCATCCCTAGGTGCACAATTTTTGTCCAGTCTCTTCCCGCATCTCCCACAACCCTTTCCCCACCAAGAGTAGTGAGTCCATTCCCTTTCTATGTCCCTGATTCTATTATAATCACTAGTTCATTCTGTTCATCAGATTATTTATTCACTTGATTCTTAGATTCACTTGTTGGTAGATGCATATTTGTTGTTCATAATTAGTATCTTTACCTTTTTCTTCTTTTTCCTCTTCTTAAAGGATACCTTTCAGCATTTCATATAATACTGGTTTGGTGGTGATGAACTCCTTTAGCTTTTCCTTATCTGTGAAGATCTTTATCTGACCTTCAATTCTGAATGATAGCTTTGCTGGATAAAGTAATCTTGGTTGTAGGTTCTTGGCATTCATCACTTTGAATATTTCTTGCCACTCCCTTCTGGCCTGCAAAGTTTCTGTTGAGAAATCAGCTGACAGTCGTATGGGTATTCCCTTATAGGTAACTGACTGTCTTTCTCTTGCTGCTTTTAAGATTCTCTCTTTGTCTTTTGCTCTTGGCATTTTAATTATGATGTGTCTTGGTGTGGTCCTCTTTGGGTTCCTTTTGTTTGGGGTTCTCTGTGCTTCTTGGACTTGTAAGTCCATTTCTTTCACCAGGTAGGGGAAGTTTTCTGTCATCATTTCTTCAAATAGGTTTTCAATATCTTGCCCTCTCTCTCCTTCTGGCACCCCTATAATTCTGATGTTGGTACGCTTGAAGCTGTCCCAGAGGCTCCTTACACTATCTTCATATTTTCGGATTCTTTTTTCATTTTGCTTTTCTGGTTGGGTGTTTTTTGCTTCTTCGCATTTCAAATCTTTGACTTGATTCTTGCGCCCCTCTGGTCTGCTGTTGGGAGTCTGTATAATATTCGTTATTTCAGTCCATGCATGCTTACTTTCTAGTTGGTTCTTTATCACAACATCGAGGGTCTCATTAGATTTCTTGAGGATCTCAATAACTTTATTGGCGGCTTCTAGACAGTTCTTGAGAGACCTTAAAAGTGTGGTTCTGAACTCAATATCCTCCATTGACAGTTTTGTCCTGTTTCTTTGTCTCCGCATTTTTAATGCTTTCTTGGTGCACCCCCCCTAGTGGTCTTTGTGCGCAGTCTTGTTGTAGTTAAGCCTTGATTGTTGTAGTTATTACTAGGGGGATTTGACCTCCCGGCCAACTGGCTGTGAGAATCAGCTGTGTCTGCAGTGGGAAAACTTCTGTCCTCTAGGGAGGTGCTAATCTAGCCTTTGCCTGAGGCTATCTGGCAAATGGCTCTGCGCAGGGCTTGGGCGGGGCGGGTCACATGGGATCAACAGAGCGGGTGGAGGGAGCAGTTATGGCTGCTCTCAGTCCCGTCCCCAGAGGCTCTGCCTCTCAGAGTCCCAGCAACCGCTGCAAACCTCGGAGAGAAAGCTGCCCTCGCGTTCTGACCGATGCCAGACAGTCCCACTTCTCCCGTTTGAGTCTGGGTCCCTAGAGACTCGCCCAGAACTGGAGCTCAGAATCAGAGACTCCCTCTCGATTGAAAATGACAGCCGCGCCCTCAGCTACCAGCCCGTTCCGTGCGTACCTCCGCACCTTTGTATTTTCTGCACTGCGCCTCCTCTGAGTCTCGCATGCTGTTCTCTTTCCTTCTAGTTGAAGAATTTCCCCTTAGCCAGTCTTCCTGTGGTTCTGGGCGATGTCTGTTCCGTCTTTTAGTTGTATTTTTGAAGTGGTTGTTCGAGGCAGCTAACTCCGGCGTTTACCTATGCCGCCATCCTGGTTTTTCTCCGTTCCTCACTCTTGATTGGAAGAGCTTAGGCTCAGCACTGATAATATTAATAACAGCTATTTCAGTCCTTTCAATGACTAGGCATTCTGTTAGGTACTTTGTATATGTTATTTTGGTTAATCTATACAACAATTTATGAAGATATTTGTTTTACTTGTGTATTAGTTTCCTATTGCTGCTGTAACAACAAGGACTTCATGCTTAAAACAAATTTATTATCTTAAGTCAAAGCCCCAAATGAGTCTTACTGAGTGTTAATAGGGCTGCATTTCTTTCAGGAGGTTTTAGGGAAGATCAGTTTTCTTGTCTTTTCCAGTTTCTATAGGCTGCTGACATTTCCTTGGCCATGGCCTCCTTCTATCTCAAAGCCAACTCCTGCAGGGTGAGTCTTTCTCACATGCCATTTCTCTGGTTCTGATTCTTTTGTGTCCCTCTTCTTCCTTAATGGGCCTTTGTGATTACTTGAGGCCATCCTAGATAATCCAGGATACTTTCCATACTTTAAGGTCAATTGATTGGCAACCTCAGTTCTACTTGTAGCCTTAATTCCCCTTTGCCATGTAACATAACATATTAACAGATTTGAGGGATTAGGATCTACATACCCTTGTAGGGGAGGGCAGTATTCTATTAATTAGATTAAGAGATTTAGGTTCCAAGAGGTTAGGTGAATTGTCCAAGATAATAACATCCTATCTAATAAAAGAGAAACATGGTAATTAGCGTACGACTGCTACCCTTCCCATTGGCTAATCAGCGAGATATGCAAATTAACTGCCAGCCAAGATGGCAGCCGGCAGCCAGGCAGCTTGAAACTAACATGAGGCTTGCTTGCTTCAGTGAGGGAGGAAACCAACGTTCCCCGCCTGCCTTGCCGGCCTCTGAGCCTGCAGTTTGAAACATTGTAACAAATATAGAAGCTAAGCAAAACCCCAGAAACCTGCTTTCAGCGAGCTGGGATCTCAGAGCTGGAGTTATACATTGTTTCGATTATAGAACCCAAACAAACCAGATACCTTCTTTCAGCAGCAGAGGCCTCAGAGCTGGAGCCAGAGCTAAAGCTGGCCCAGAATAAAAAAAAAAGAAAAAAAGGAGCAGTTGGGAGCTTCAGCCCTCAGCCCCTCACACAAACTGGCCAGGCGCCCCAGTGGGGACCCCCACCCTGAAGGGTGTGTGACCAGCTGCAAACAGCCATCATCCCCTCACCGAGGCTGGCCAGGCACCCCAGTGGGGACCCCCATCCTGATCCAGGACACCCTTCAGGGCAAACCAGCCAGCCCCACCCATGCACCAGGCCTCTATCCTATATAGTAAAAGGGTAATATGCCTCCCAGCACCGGGATCAGCGGAGCCGAGAGGCCTCCCGGCACCGGGATCAGCGGAGCCGAGAGGCCTCCCGGCACCGGGATCAGCGTGACAGGGGTCAGCGCCCAAAACCCCTGATCGCCCAGAGGCTCTGTGTGTGACAGGGGGCGAGGCCATAACCTCCCTATCCGCCTTGCTCTGTTCTGACAGAGGAAGGCGCCCCAACCTCCTGATCAGCCCTGCTCTGTGCCTGATACAGGGGAGCTCCCCAACCCCCTGATCGCCCTGCAGCTCTGTGTGTGACAGGGTGCAGTGCCCCAACCCCTGATCGGCCCTGCTCTGTGTGTGACAGGGTGCGGTGCCCCACCCCCCACCCCCCACAGGCCCTGCTCTGTGTGTGACAGGGTAGAGTCATAACCTCCCCATCGGCCCTGCCCTGAGTGTGAGCATGGCAGCGCCCCAACCCCCTGATTGGCCCTGCTCTGTGGGTGATAGAGGGCAGCGCCCCAAACCTTCCCCCCCCTGCCCCCGGGCCCTGCTCTGTGTGTGATGGGGTAGAGCCATAACCTCCCCATCGGCCCTGCCCTGAGTGTGACTGTGGCAGTGCCCCAACCCCCTGATCCGTCCTGCTCTGTGAGTGACAGGGAGGAGCTCCTCAAACCCCTGATGGGCCCTGCTCTGTGCATGACAGGGGGGAGCTCCCCAACCCCCTGATGGGTCCTGCTCTGTGCGTGACAGGGGGGAGCTCCCCAACCCCCTGATCAACCCTGCTCTGTGCGTGACAGGGTACGGAGCCCCAACCCCCCTGATGGGCCCTGCTCTGTGTGTGATGGGGGGTGGCGCCGCAACCTCCCATCAACCCTGCCTTGAGTGTGACGGGGGGCGGTGCCCCAACCCCCCAATCGGCCCTACCCTGAGAGTGACTGAGGGTGGCATTGCAACCTCCCGATCCGCCCTGCTCTGTGCATGACAGGGGGTGGCGCCCCAACTCCCCAATCAGCCCTGCTCTGAGCCCGACCAGGGGCTGCACCTAGGGATTGGGCCTGCCCTCTGCCACCTGGGAGCAGGCCTAAGCCAGCAGGTCGTTATCTCCCGAGGGTTCCCAGACTGTGAGAGGGCACAGGCCAGGCTAAGGAACCCCCCTGCCCCCCGAGTGCACAAATTTTTGTGCACCGAGCCTCTAGTTAGTAAATAAAAAAGTTGATGTTTTAACCCTGTTATCTTTCATGATAACATGGTCTGTGTTTTGCCATTTGATCTGGTCATGAAAAATGGAATGGTGAGCAGTGTTCAAATGGTAAATAGCTCTTTCTTATTAAAGTAAAATCAAATTTACTTAGTAATATCAAGAAATAGACTGTTTTATTATTCAGCAATTAAAGGCATGGTAGAGAAGTATACTTATTAATATGGCAAAATGTTTATGACTTATCAAGACTTTCAATTAGTTATCCCCTCCCCACATTGTCCTTTATTCATTAGTATCTACCTGTCATCAGTTCCTCTCTTAACCAACCTACCTGCCCCAATTCAAGTTACTCTTCTCAAAAGTCCCTCAATTCCTTTGTACCTCTTTGATCTCCCCTATCTGGCAAAGCCTCAGGACTACTGTCTGCCTGTTGGTTTCTCTAAGTATACTCAGCAGCCTCAAAATTACCCAATCTTCTCATGTGCCTCCTCAAAGCATATCTCCTTCATTCTTTCAAACCTCTTATTCCCTACCATTGCTCTGAATGCAGTTGACCACAGTTGAGCATTGCTTCCTTTCAGGAACACTCTTCCCGTGGCCTTTGTCACACCCTTTCCTGGTTTTCCTTTTCCCATTCTGGCTTTCCCTTTTCAGTTTCCCTTTTTAGTTCTTCCACTTTTGTCTGACTATTGAAAGAGGAATTCCTCAAGGTTTAGTTCTCTTTATTTTTTTTCACTTTATTCTCTGGGTTTTAAATATAATCTATTTGAATAAGTCTTCCATATTTATGTCTCAACTTTGGTACTAGTGACATTTGGACTGGATAATTTTTTGGTGTGTGTCTGTGGGAGGGAGAGGGGAGCTGTCTTCTGTATTATAGGATATTTAGCAGCATCTCTGGACTCTACCCACTAAATGCCAGTAGAAACCTCTATCCCAGGTATGACAACCAAAAATGTCTCCACAAATTGCTGAATGTCTCCTGGGGGGATGAGAGATAAAATTACCCCCAGTTGAAAACCATTTATGTGGCCTAAAGCTGTGTCTTGAGGATCTAAGGATAATTCCTTTTTGGTAGCTCTACTTGAATGTCTCATAGCACCTCAAATTTAACTTGACCAAAACGGACTGCTGTTTTTTTTCTCCATGATATACTTTTCCTTTAGTTTTCCTCATTTCAGATCATTTATGACCTTGTAGGCCATTGGAGATACTTGGCTTTTATTATTATTGAACCAAGTGAGCTATCAGGAAGTTTGGGTCAGCTCTTTTTTGAGAATAGGTTATTAGTTGGAAGGTTTTCAAAGCAAGAAGACTAGTTAAGAAACTGTGGTGATCCAGGTGAAAAGATGATAATAGCTTGGACCAGGGTGGTTAATAGAAGAGATGGTAAAAAGTATTATCTTTGGTTTAAGCCTTAAATACTAATATTCCTGAGAGAGGAATACATTGTATAATCATTGATATTTTAGTGTGATTTGTTTATCAAGTCTTTTCTCAGAACTTATAGGAAACAGATTTTGGTAGATCAGAGTAAGGCGAGAGTGGCTAAAACCCAGAAACTTGTGGGGATTTTGCTTGAATAAATGCAGGCCAGAATGAGCAGCAAATTAGAGATCCTACAGGAGGAGTAAGCAAGACATCCAGAACAACTAGTCTTCCCTAGAGCTGGCCCTGCTACTGTAAAACATGTACTTATGGCAGGGTGGATAGAACAAATGAGAGGAAACTTGCCTTCACTAGATATTGGAAACAAGACACTTTGGGCTATAGGGCTCTTAGCTGAAGTAAGGTGGTTATTGGGATTTGGGATGGGACAAGTTTTTGTGCATACGATTGTCTCACACATTGATGAATACTTATGATCCCTGGTTCCTCACTGATAGCAATGTGTACTTCCTCACTGTGACATCTAAAAAGTGCCCCCACCTCCAATTTCCAAACTCCCATGGGAGTCAGAAATGCGCAACTGCAAACCACTTGACTAAGTCCCTTTTCTAATTTGAAAATTACCTCCCATAACATGGAGTCAAAAGGTTTTCATGCCAGGCCAATTTTGAGGACTTATAAAGCATGGCAGTGAATATTGCCACAATACTTTAAAATTAGCATTAATTTGTACTGCTAATACATCCCTTAAGTGTCTTCTGTTCCTAACATGTACCTTAAAATGTTACTTTTTAATTCTTTCATAGAGGGTGTGGATGACTCAGGGCCATTTCTAAAAATAGTGCACTGGACACCAGCTCCAACTGCTGTCTTCCCAGCATTCTAATGTAAAGGAATTTGAATTAAAATGAGTGAGGAGTTTGGATGAAAGGGATTTCCTTTGCTTTGTCTTAGCAAAGGGAGTAGGAGTAGAATTGGAAAGAGGTTGGTTAATGGCTATGTATGAATGTTTATGCCCATCATGTCTTTATCAAGTCTAGTTGGTATCCTATATAATAAAGAGGTAATATGCAAGTTGACCCTCACTCTGTCACCCTGTCACAAGATGGCTGTGCCCACAGCGGAGGCGGTGTTTCTGTAGTGAGCCATAATGAGCGATCAGCAGGGACCTGAGGCTGCGTGGCACTGAGCCAGGGTGGGGTACCTGAGGCTGCACCCCCCCCCCTGCCTGGTGAGGCTTGACAGGGGACCTCAGGCCGTGCCCCCTGCCCGGTGGGGCTTGATTTGGGACCTCAGGCCGTGCCCCCAGCCCAGTGGGACTTGATGGGGAACCTCATGCCATGCCCCTCACCTGGTGGGACCTGACGGGGCACCAGAGGCTGCGCCCCCTGCCCGTTGGGGCTTGACAGGGGTGGGGCCGGCTGGGTCTGGATCTCGCCCAATGGGGGTGGGGCCGGCAGGGTCTGGGTCTCGCGCCATTTTGAGGTGCACACAGATGGGTGGAGACTTGACTCTGGGTCCCACAGCACGCCCCAGACTCTGACAGGAGGAAGACTTTCATATACATTTTACTAATTTTCTTTCATTCTGATACTTCTATTATAGAGAAAGGGCAAATAGCAATATTAAAATATTTCCTCTAATTAATTCCCTTTTAATGTGCATGAATTTCATGCACTGGGCCACTAAGTTAAGAGATAAATACTTTAAAAATTGAATTTTAGAAAAAGTAGTAGAAAATAAAATACTATTCATCAGACTTGTAAAAGATTGATAACTCAGTATTAGAGCAATGAGAAAAAAAACAAAAACTCACCAAAGAAAAGTTCAACAGTTTTGAATATATAAAATTTAAGATTCATTCATAAAGAAAAAATAATAAACCAGTGGGGGGAAATGTTTTGTATCAAGTGTGACTAAGGGTTAATATCTATAATACCTGGAGAGTTTTTTCAAACTTAATGAGGAAAAAATATCAAGATTTAATACATAAGCGGACAGAGAATTTTATCAGATGGGTAATAAATAGCATTAGTAATAAAAATGGGTAATCAGAGATACATTTTAAGTCCACCTTGAGTTACCCCTTCTATTTTCTTGGACGTACTGGAAATTAAAATAACTTTCAATTCTGGTGAGGTTTTAAGGAATTGGGGCCAAACACTCTTATTTGTTTTTTATGTTGTAGCTATGCCCAGCCACTGCCTTTCCCCAAACATGTGTGATTTCAGATTCTTATGCCTTGTCATATTTCATCTTCCCCCTCTTACTCCTGCCTCCTTTTGAGTTCTCATCCCATGATGAGAATATGATATGAGCAATCAGATATGAGGGGACATCTTACCCAACTCAGCTCTGCTGGTGAGCCATCCTCTGATTTGTGCTCAGCATTACATGTATGAGTCAACTCCTGCCACTTGACTGGGGGGTTCTTGAAATTAAGAGTGGTCAGTTGTGCCTTACAGCCTGGCACACAGGAGTTGTTCAATAAATGTTGAATAAATTATTGAAATTTGGTAAATGTTTTAATGAACTACAATATGTCAAGATGATAGAATAATATGGTCAAAGTACACTGAGTGGCCAGATTATTATGACCACCTGATGTTTGTAGGCAAATTAGCTATAATTTCACACTGAAGTTGCTAGAAGGCCAGATCATTATAAACGTCTGAATAACACAACATACCTAAGTATCGTTGCTGATCAAGTTCATCCTATCATGTTGATGGCGTATCCCAATGGAGATGGCTTCTTCCAACAAGACAATGCACCATGCCACAGTGCTCATATTGTGCAGGAGTGGTTTCAAGAACATGAGGGAGACTTTACCTTGCTTAGGTGGCCCCCACAATCACCAGATCTCAATCCAATTGAGCATTTGTGGGACGAAGTTAAAAGAGCCATCAGGCAGCTGGTTCCACAACCATCAAATCTCACAGAACTGGACAGTACCATTTATCAGGCATGGTGTCAGATTCCTTGCATCACCTTTCAACATCTTGTGGAGTCAATGCCAAGAAGAATCGCCGCAGTATTGAAGGCAAAAGGTGGCCCAACAAAGTACTGATGGGGTGGTCATAATAATCTGGCCGGTCATAATAATCTGGCCTCTCAGTGTATAATTATGAGTGTAATTTATGGCAAAATTTTGGAACCAAATAAAAAATGATGTATTTATTGTAATTTGAACCATATTTGAAAAGTAATATGCAAAATGAAATTGTAAAAATTTTAAATTATAGATAACTTTTATATTAAAGAAAACTTTTAAATCTTTATGATAAAATGTGTAATTTTCAAAATTAGCTGTCAGACTTGACCTCCCCACTCCTCATCAAAGTTAAAATCTCTTCGTCCTGTCCAATTATCTGAGTTAGCTATGAGGAATCAGCGTGGACCTCTACAAAGTGTGGGCTCACAAGGATAGCTGCATTTATGTGAATACGAATTAGTTCTCTGAATTTTTACTGTGCCTTGAGTATATAGCTTGAGATATTTATTTTTTGCTTTATATTCTAAATGATTCTATTTTATAGGTATACTAGAGGCCTGTTGCAGGAAGATTCCTGCAAGAATAGGGCTTCCTTGGCTCCCTCCTTTCTTCGCCACTTTGCTCTGTCCCTTCTCTGCCGCTTTGCTCCCTCCCATCTCCGCTGCCTCGTCTCCCTCCCTTCTTCACTGCCTCAGTTCCCTCCCATCTCCCCCACCTCGCTCCCTCCCTTCTCCACCACTTTGCCCCCTCCCATCTCTGCTGCCTCATCTCCGCTCCCGTCTCTGCTACCTTGGCTCCATTCCCTTCTCTGCCGCTTCACTCTCTTCTGCAGCACTTGGCTTCCTTCTACGCTATCTTCAGTCTTCGCTCTGGGCCTGTGTATGCAAGTTAAATGCCATCTTTGTTGGGTTAATTTGCATACCACTCTGATTGGCTGGTGGGCATAGTGGAGGGACGGTCAATTTGCATGTTTCTCTTTTTTTTTAGTGTAGATGGCACTTAGTATTTTGTAGTTTATAAATGTGTTCCCATTATCAATAACTTCTTCATATTTTGAAGAAGTTAGGTATCAATGGCAGCTGACTTCTTTTAACATTTTTTGAGTATGCAGCACCTGCCAGTGATTGAGATGCAGAATGCCTTTAGGGAAGTCCTTTTCTGGCAGGGAAGATAGATAGCCATGATCAGCAATAAACAAAATGCAGTGAGAGAGCAAAACTGTTGTTTACAAAGGGGACTGTCAAGATAAGACAATTCTTCTCCAGTGAAGTGACCCTTGAGCAGGCAGATGAGCAGATTTTGGCAAACAGAGGAAAAAAGAGAAAAACATAAATAGAAAGGTGGGGGTGTGTAAGTACATGATCTGTTAGAAGCCACTGAAAGACTTTAGAGTGTTATGACATAATCAGATTTGTATTTTGGAAAGAAAGTGAATATCGGCATGGAGAATAATTATAGTGAGGAGACACAAAAAGAGTGGTTCTCAATCTTTTTTGCTTTGTTTTTGCATGCTTTCCCATATGCTGCTTTTGTAAGCAACATAGATAAGATGAGCTATATGTTATGCACAGCCCTAGCCAGCCAACCATATGGCCTCTCTCAATATGCATAGCTATACAACAGAGTATCTCTGCTAAAATGTTCCAGACAAGAGGAATATAGTCAATAATCTATATATATAAAAGCCTAAGTGACTGTTATGACCAGATGACTGGACGGTAGCCATGACATGCACTGACCACCAGGGGGCAAACGCTTAATGCAGGAGCTTCCCTGTGGTGGTCAGTGTGCTCCCACACTCAATGTCTCATGGCTGGCCAACCTCCTGCGGTCCCTCCCCCTGGCCGGCCAGCCCTGATCGGCCCTGGTTGCAGGCCAGGCCAAGGGACCCCATCCATGCATGAATTTGTGCACTGGGCTTCTAGTATTGTTATAACTATATATGGTACAAGGTGGATACTTGAAATATTGGGGGGATCACTTTGTAAAGTATATGATTGTTTAACCACTATCTTGTACACCTGAAATTAATAAAAGTAATGTTGAATATAAACTGTAATTGAAAAATTAAAAAAGACATTGATGGCTTAAATTAGACAATGATAACGGACATGGATGGAGTCTAGTTGAGACATTTTGTTTTTAGAGTTGGTGGTAGAGTTGATATGTGGTGGTAGGGGGAAAAGTAATTATAGATCATTGTTTCTCAAATTTTGTTGTGCCTATGAATTGCCTGGGGATTTTGTTAAAAGGTAGGTTCTGATTCAACAGAATAGTCTTTAAGAAGCAAGGGTGAAATAACTTGAGTGTCAGGCTCCAGTGACTAGATGGTGCCATCATTCTCTGAAATGGGGAACACAGGAGAAAGGAAAGGTTGGAAAGGATCTGGGGAGGGAGTGAAGTCCTGTGGGACATTCAGATAGAAAACTGTAGATGGCTGGAAATTTGGATCTTCACTCAATAGAGAAATAAGGCCTTGGATACGAATTTGGAGATCAGCATTTTGTCGATTATAGTAAAAGCCATAAGAATAAATGACATTACCTACAATAAAAAGATAAAGAGCATATTAGAAATAAATACTTATTTCTGTTTGCTAGAATTTTAATGTTCTATTTAACTTACTTTGTAAATCACCAGTGAGGAAGAAATTGGATGATTAGCCTCCTCTGTGCAAATAGTCAGCAGGTAAAAATTCAGGAGTGGAGAAATTTTTTTGGAAAACCCCTTTATTCCTTCTTAATGACCATAAATCAACTTAAATAGGTTTTCATAGATAAGGTTTAAATGCATTGAAGTACTTTCTCTTATGAAAATTCATTCATACAAACAAATATGTAGTAAACATCTTTAAAATTGCAGCAACTCTTCTAAGTTCTGGGGTTAAACTAAAAGCAAACAAAATGTATACCTGACATGATGGAGATTATGCAGGAGATAGGCAAATTGATTACAACGCAGAGTGATCAATACTGTGGTGATGAAATGTAGTAAGGATGTGTGACTCAGTGTGAGGACAAGGAACAACCTTCTTGAGAAGTAGCATTCAAGCTGAGACCAAAAGGCTGAGTGGAGGTAACCTAAGAGAGGACAGGAAGGGCATGACAGCAGTGCCTTAGAGGGGTGAAGGCCCTGCAGTTTGGAGAAGGGCAGTGTGGCTGACCCACAGAATAGGGGAGTGGAGAGTAAGGAGAGATGACTTTGACAATGTGAATGGAGGCCATGACTAGGCCAGTTTCTCTGGACTTGGGAGAGGATGGAGGGGGCAAATTATGTATTTTCCAAAGGAACAGGTATTATTTTGCCAGGGTATAGTTCAGACAGTAGTCTTACACATGTAGTTTTATAAAGTTTTTTTCTATAGGAAAAATGTTTTGGACTTTAAAAACTGTTTTACAATTTAAATTTCAAAAATGTTTTTCACCATTTGGTGACTACTTGGACAGGTCTGATATGAATCAAAGGTATCATTCCACAGATGTAGCTGAAATTTTTTCTTTTCTTGAATATATTTAGAAAAAATATGGAAATAAAGGTAGAAATCTTTTTATAAATTGTTTGGTGTTGAGAGTGTCTGTTTTTAAAAAATAATATATTTTATTGATTTTTTACAGAGAGGAAGGGAGGTGGATAGAGAGTTAGAAACATCATGATGGGGAAACATCGACCAGCTGCCTCCTGCACACCCCCTACTGGGGTTGTGCCCACAACCAAGGTACATGCCCTTGACCAGAATCGAACCTGGGACCCTTCAGTCCGCAGGCTATGAAAACTGAAACTGACATGAAAATTGTTATAAACAAAGTAAAATAGATTGGTATGGTTTCACTACTGAAGTCAAATGCAGAAGGTAAACAATCTATATCTATAAAAAAGCCAGGGTCCATAACGTCCAAACCGACTGAAGGCTAGACTGAACGCCAGGCTGCACTCGCAGCAGGCTCCAGTGGTCAGGGACTAGTGAGCAGGCTGAACTACTGACCTCTTGGAGAGAAAAGGAGGTGGGCCTCGCCAACAGCTGAGCCTCTCTCTCTCTTCGAGAGCTCATCAGTTCAGCCCGCTCACCAGAAGCCTGGGGCATCTGCTCATCAGCCCCGCCTCCCTGATCAGGCCCGGAGATAGGCCCAGAGATGCTGATTGGCATAGAAACCGACCAATCAGAACCAAATCTGGGTGAACTGCGAGGTGCCAGTGGCTGCATAGGAGGCGGAGCTTTTGATGCTGACTGGCATAGAAACCGACCAGAACCTAATCTGGGTGAACTGCAAAGACAGAACCTAAGGTGGGGGCTGAGGAGGGGTTTTAAGGGCAATAGCTGTTTGGTGTAAGGTGTAAGAAAGCGGTTCAACTTTTTAATGACTGGTTTGGCAGTATAATGCATATGGCTGGCTTTCAGTCCAGATATAGGGATTATGTGTTTTTCTCTGCAAAGTGCATCTCCTCCTGCTGAAAAAGGCTTTCTCCCCATTTAAGCAATCCTATCTTATATAATCTATCTATACTAATAAAAGGGTAATATGCTAATTAGACCGGGTTGAGCGGCCAACTTCTGGACAGCTGACTTCCTTCTGGACAAAGCCATGGTGGTAGGGGCCAAGGCAGAGGAAGTTAGGGGCAATCAGGCTGGCAGGGGAGGGCAGTTGGAGGCAAGATCAGGCCAGCAGGGGGTTAGGGGCAATCAGGCCGGCAGGGGAGGGCAGTTGGGGGAGATCAGACCATCAGGGGAGGGCCATTGGGTGCAAGATCAGGCCTGCAGGGGAGGGCAGTTGGGGGCGAGATCAGGCCTTCAGGGGAGGGCAGTTGGGAGTGAGATCAGGCAGGCTGGGGAGGGCAGTAAGGGGCGATCAGGCAGGCAGAGGCAATTAGGGGCGATCAGGCCAGCAGGGGAGAGCAGTTAGGGGCGATCAGGCAGGCAGGCAGAGGGGTTAGGGGCAATCAGGCAGGCACGCAGAGGCAGTGAGGGATGATCAGGCAGGCAGGCAGGTGAGCAGTTAGGAGTCAGAGGTCCCCGATTGGAGAGGGTACAGGCTGGGCTGAGGGAACCCCCCCACTCATGCATGAATTTTGTGCACCGGGCCACTACTACAAGGATAAAATTTCTAGATTTTAAAATACTTTAATAACCACAAGTTTATCATTTCTTCCATCTCATTTATTTTTCCTTCTCTTCCACTTTCTCCTCCTCCTCCTTCATCACTAGCTATTATTATCATTAGAAAGAGTAATTTTTTAAAGCAGAAAACATCTAAGGCTATTCCCTTTACAAAATAGATCTATATGAGCTACATTTATAAATGAAACTTCAGGTTGAAACTCCCTCAAATTTCTATGTCTCCAATAGGCAAAGTTAATTTCATCCACATCCATCTCAGAGAAAATATCTGCTTTTAGCTGGCAAGTAACAGAAGACCCAACTGAAAATGGCAGTTTATTTGGTGCTTTTCTTTCCATCTCCCCAGAATATGGTTTCTCTGAGGACAAAGATTGTACGTTTCATCTGTTTCTTAATACGTATAGTGCCTAACAGAGTAATCTCTCTATATAAAACCCTAATATGCAAATAGACCAAACAGAAGAACAACTGAATAACTGGTCGCTATGACATACACTGAGCACCAGGGGGCGCACTTGGAACATGGTGGGCGTCCACAGTAGGTGGCAGAGCGCAGAACATGGCAGGCGTCAGCTTCAGCAGGATGGTGGAGCAGGTAAGCAGGGGCACCAGACCGAGGCGAGGCACTGGTCACTGTCATCAGGGCAAGCCTCTGGTGGTTACTGAAAATACTTTGCTCCTGCGCGCCGTGGTCCCGCCCAGTGCTCGCACCTGCTGCCAGCGCCAGCCCTACTTGCACCTGCTGCCAGCACCAGAGCTGCTGCTCACACCCGCTGCTGGTGCCTGGCACCGGCCCCGATTGCCCCTCAGGGCTTCTCCACCTCCCCCTGCTCCTAAGGGGCAATCGGGGCCAGCAGCTGCCTCTTGCACCCACTGCTGGCGATGGTCCCGCTCACACCCATTGTGGGTGCCAGAGCTGCTTCGTGCACCCACTGCTGGTGTCAGCCCCGCGCTCACCCACTGCCGGCGCCCGGCATTGGTCCTGATGGCTCGGCGCCATCAGTGGGTGTGAGTGGCAGCTGCCAGCCCCGAACGCCCCTAAGGGCTTCTCCACCTCCCCCTGCTCCTGAGGGGTGATCAGGTCAGTAGCTGCCACTTGCACCCGCTGACGGCGCCAGCCCTGCTCACACCCACTGCTGGTGCTGGCCCCAATCACTACTTGCCATCAGCATGTGGGAGCAGTGGCGATGGGAGCAGGGCTGCTGGCAGAGAGGGGACCAGGGGCCATGGCGGGAGGGGCCGGGTGGGGGCGCAGAGGATGGGCCAAGACCTGTCCCTTTGCCCACCACAGCCTCACGGCCCACAGTTCCTTTCAAGGTGCATGAATTTGTGCACTGGGACCTAGTAGCTAAATAAATGTTTGCTGAGTGATTGAATGTTTAGAACTATTTTTAGTGGCAAAAACTGGTCATAAAGCCACTTTGGTGAATTTAGTACTGAGAAACCATGTGGAGGGTGACAGAAACACACATTAGACATTATACCTAGTTGGGTTTGTTCAAGATTCTGGTGGAATTAGTGGTTCTTAGAGTCTAAGACAGAGCAGGGGTTGGTGACATATTATAGAAATCACTTGAGAGATGTTCTTCTAGGTTGCCATTTTCATGTCCTTGAGAGTTTGGATGAAATACAGATATATGACTGCTGTTAAGAGTTCTTTGGCATATTAAGTACTTTGTCCAGTAGTACAAGAACATCTGATTTCAAACTTTTCTGAGATATAAATATAAATATATTTATTTAAATAAAAGGATGGTAGGCCCTGTTTCTTTCACTGAGCTTTGATAAGTTTATGCAAACTTTAAAATAAATGGTAGTTGTCACAAAGATGCTGTCTCTGTGGTATATACATTTTATTTTTAGTATTTTAAAGGTTATTTATTTTTCTGTCAAAGAATTCATAGTAGTTGTATGCTCTAAACCTGTTATTTTCCATGAGGTAGTCACCAGCCACATACAGTTATTTAAATTAGTTTGAATTAAATTAAAAAGTTTACTTTCTCAAATATGCTAGCCACATTTCAAGAGCTCATATTGGACAGACAATAACTTAACAATAAGTTAGTGAAATAATATGTAATCTCAAATTCCTATTTTTAAAAAATCTAAAAATGTCCCCTTTAAAGGTGTTTTTGTTATGCAATAAAATGCAGGTATAAGAAAAACACTGAAATCAAATATATGCTTTAGTGAATTATTACAATGCCAGTTATCACCAGGTCAAGAGATAGAACTGTAAGTTGCCCTTGAAACTTCCAAGTGTCTGTGTCAGTCACAACCCACTCTTCTTCCATAAGTAAGCATTATTCCAACTTTTATAGTAATAAGTTGTATTTTTTGTTTGATAATTTATGGATTCAATTTGCTTTCTTAGACACTATAGTTGGTTTTAATCAAAATAAGAACATTTTTATTGAAATACAATTTCCATGCCATAAAATTAACTCATTTAAAGTATATAATTCAATGATTTTAGTGTATTTGCAGAGTTGTACAACCAAAGCTTAGAACACTTTCATCATATAAAAGACACACACACACAAAGAGTACCCATTAGCAGTCACTTCATATCCCCATCCTCCCAGTCACCCTAGTCCTGGCAACCATTGATTTATTTTCTGTTTCTATGATTTATTTATTCTGATTTTAATGTAAATACGTCTTTTGTGTTTGACTTCTTTTACTTAGTATAATGTTTTGAGGTTTATCCGTGATGTAGCATATATTAGTGTTTCAATCCTTTTTATTGCCAAATACTATTCTGTTGTAGGGATGTTCCACATCTTTTATTTATTTATTTATTTATTTATTTATTTATTTATTTACTTTTTTTAAAAGTAAAAATTAACTTTCTTTTTTTAAATTTAATTGCTCAGTTACAGTTTACATTCAGTATTGTTTTGTGTTAGTTTCAGGTGTACAGCATAGTGATTAAACAATTATATACTTTACAAAGTGTTCCCCTGATAGTTCCAGTACCCACCTGGCATCATACATAGTTATAATACTAGAGGCCCGGTGCACAAAAGTTTGTGCACTCGGGGGGAGGGGAGGTCCCTCAGCCCAGCCTGTGCACTCTCGCAGTCTGGGACCCCTCAGGAGATAACGACCTGCTGGCTTAGGCCTGCTCCCGGGTGGCAGAGGGCAGGCCCAATCCCTAGGTGCAGCCCCTGGTCGGGCTCAGAGCAGGGCTGATTGGGGAGTTGGGGCGCCGCCCCCTGTCATGCACAGAGCAGGGCGGATTGGGAGGTTGCAATGCCACCCTCAGTCACTCTCAGGGTAGGGCCGATTGGGGGGTTGGGGCACCGCCCCCTGTCACACTCAAGGCAGGGTCGATGGGGAGGTTGGGGTGCTGCCCCCTGTCATGCACAGAGCAGGGCCGATCAGGGGATTGAGGAGCTCCCCCCTGTCACTCTCAGAGTAGGGCCGATAGGGGAGTTAGGGCACTGCCCCCTGTAACACACAGAGCAGGGCGGATCAGGGGGTTGGGGTGCCGCACCCTGTCACACTCAGAGCAGGGCCAATGGGGAGGTTATGGCTCTACCCCATCACACACAGAGCAGGGCCCGTGGGGGGGGGGTGTTGGGTTGGGGCGCCGCCCTCTATCACCCACAGAGCAAGGCCGATCAGGGAGTTGGGGCGCCGCAACCTGTCACACACAGAGCCACAGGGTTATCAGGGGGTTGGGGAGCTCCCCTGTATCAGGCACAGAGCAGGGCTGATCAGGGGGTTGGGGCACCTTCCCCTGTCCCGAACAGAGCAGGGTGGATGGATAGGGAGGTTGTGTCCCGCCCCCTGTCACACACAGAGCCTCAGGGCAATCAGGGTTTGGGTGCTGCCCCCTGTCACGCTAATCCCAGTGTCGAGAGGCCTCGCGGCTCCGCTGATCCCGGTGCTGGGAGGCATATTACCCTTTTACTATATAGGATAGAGGCCTGGTGCACCGGTGGGGGCCGGCTGGTTTGCCCTGAAGGGTGTCCTGGACTAGGGTGGGGGTCCCCACTGGGGTGCCTGGCCAGTCTGGGTGAGGGGCTGGTGGCTGTTTTCAGGCTGGCGGGTGACTGAAGCTCCCAACTGCTCCTTTTTTTCTTTTTTCTTTTTTATTATGGGCCAGCTTTAGCTCTGGCTTCAGCTCTGAGGCCTCTGCTGCTGAAAGCAGGTATCTGGTTTGTTTGGGTTCTATCATCGAAACACTGTATTAACTCCAGCTCTGAGATCCTGGCTCTCTGAAAGCAGGTTTCTGGGGTTTTGTTTAGCTTCTATATTTGTAACTTTGTTTCAAACTGCAAGCTCAGAGGCCGGCAGCGGCAGGTGGGGAACGTTGGAGTCCTCCGTCACTGAAGCAGGCAAGCCTCATGTTAACTTCAAGCTGCCTGGCTGTCGGCCGCCATCTTGGCTGGCAGTTAATTTGCATATCGCCCTGATTAGCCAATGGGAAGGGTAGCGGATGTATGGCTAATTACCATGTTTCTCTTTTATTAGATAGGATTATTGACTATATTCCCTATGCTGTACTTTATATCCCCATGACTATTTTGTAACTACCAATTTATACTTCTTAATTCCTTCACCTTTTTTCACCCCTTCCCCTCTGGTAGCCAATAGTCTGTTCTCTGTATCTATGAGTCTGTTTCTATTTTGTTTATTCATTTATTTTGCTCTTTAGGTTCTATATGTAAGTGAAATCATATGCTATTTGTTTTTCTTTGACTGGCTTATTTTACTTAGTATAATACCCTCTAGGTCTATCTATGCTGTTGCAAATGTTAAGATTTCATTTTGTTCATGGCCAAGTAATATTCCATTGAATATATGCACTACAGCTTTTTTCATCCACTTGTCTATTGATGGGCACCTGGGTTGCTTCCATATCTTTTAATGTGCCATGTTTTTTATTTATTTTTTAATTTTTTTTCAATTTTTATTTTATTTTTTTATTTCAAGAAAAACAATTTTAAATATAATAATGTTACATGCAATAGACCTTAATATTTTAAGAAAAGCAATCTTAAATATAATAGTGTTATATCCAGTAAACATTAATATTTCAAGAAAAGACGATCTTAAATAGAATAATGTTACATGCAATAGACCTTAATATTTCAAGAAAAACAATCTTACATATAATAATATTACACGCAATAAGCATTAATATTTCAAGAGTAAAAGGATTTTAAGAATTACCAAAACTCTACTATCATAGTATGGTATCCCCAAAGTTGTAGGAAATACTAAAAATCTGCAAATAACAGGATTACTTCTATTATATTCTAGTATATTTTTTCCCCTCTGGCTCTAATTTTGACCATCATTTTATGTTGTTCATTATATTCCACAAATGAGTGAGATCATGTGATATTTATCTTTCTCTGACTGGCTTATTTCGTTTAGCATGATGCTCTCCAGGTCCATCCGTACTGTTGCAAATGGTAAGAGTTTGCAGTGTAGTATTCCATTGTGTAGATGTACCACAGTTTTCTAATCCACTCTTCTGCTAATGGGTACTTAGGCTGTTTCCAAATCTTAGCTATTGTAAATTGTGCTGCTATGAACATAGGGGTGCATATATTCTTTCTAATTGGTATTTCTGGTTTCTTGGGATCTATTCCTAAAAGTGGGATTGCTGGGTCAAATGGGAGTTCCAATTTTAATTTTTTGAGGGAACTCCATACTTTTGTGAATGATCCTTGTGCACTTGAGAAGAATGTATATTCTGCTGTGTTGGGGTGAAATGTTCTATAAATATCTATTAAATCTGTCTGCTCCAGTGTGTCCTTTAGAGTCTGTTTCCTTGTTAAGTTTTTGTCTGGAAGATCTGTCCAGGGAAGTCAGAGGGGTGTATTGATGTGAATCTCTTCGTTAATGCCCTCTAGAATTGTGTGTGTGTGTGTATGTAAATTGGGTGCATAAATGTTTACCAGGGATCTATCCTCTTGTTGGATCGATCCCTTTAGTGTTATGTAGTGACCTTTGTTGTCTGTTGTGATGGCCTTCATTTTAAAGTCTATTTTGTCAGGTATGAGTATTGCTACTCCAGCTTTTTTATCTTTTCCATTTGCATGGAAAATTGTTTTCCATCCCTTCACTTTCATCCTGTGTGTGTCTTTTGTTTTGAGGTGGGTCTCTTGTAGATAGCATATAGTTGGGTCATGTTTTTGTTTCCATTCAGCTACCTCACACCTTTTGATTGGAGCATTTAATCCATTTACTTTAGGGTTATTATTGAGAGGTACTTATTTATTGCCATTTTAATTCTGTATGGCTAGGTTTCTCTCTCTGTTTCTTCTTTTCTGCAACCCTTTATAGCAATCCTTTTAGCATTTCTTATAATGCTGGCCTAGTGGTGATGAACTCCTTTAGCCTTTTTTTTTTTTTGGTCTGGGAAGCTCTTTATTTGACCATCTATTTTGAATGATAGCCTTGCTGGATATAGTAATCTTGGTCTCAGATCCTTGCTTTCCATTACCTTGAGTACTTTATGCCATTCCCTTCTGGCCTGTAGAGTTTCTGATGAGAAATCAGGTGTCTGCCTTATTGGAGCTCCTTTGTAGGTAACAGTTTGCTTTTCTTGCTGCCTTTAAGATTCTCTCTTTGTCTTTAATTTTTGGCATTTTAATTAGGATGTGTCTGGGCATGGGTCTTTTTGGGTTCTTCTTGTTTGGGGTTCTCTTTGCCTCCTGAACTTGTGTGACTTTTCCCTTTACTAGAATAGGGAAGTTTTCTACCGTTAATTCTTCAAACACCTTCTCTATTTCTTTCTGCCTCTTCCGGCACACCTACTATTCTAATATTGTTATGTTTCACATTATCCTACAGCTCCCTTAAGCTGCCCTCCTATTTTTTAATTGTTTTTTCTTTTTGTTTCTCTAGTTGGGCGATATTTTCAACTCTGTCTTCTAATTCACTGATTGGATCCTCAGCTTCCCCTAATCTGCTGAATATTCCTTCCAATGTGCTGGGGTCCAACCCCCGCAGGTCCAGGGGTCCCCAAAGGTGTGGACGGAGTCGGCGAAGAAGGAATGACACGGAGACAGCGTTCAGTTGATCAGCAGCCTAGCCAGGATCTCCAGCCAAGTTCTGTTCAGGATCTCCAGCAAAGTTCTGCCTAGGATCTCCAGCCAGGTTCTGTCCAGGTTCTCCAGCCAGGTTCAGTCACCAGGTTCTAGTCAAGTTCTCTTGCCATGTTCTATAGTCAGGTTCAGTCCAGGATCTTTTGCCATGTTCTCTCGCTAGGTTCTGTCTCTAGGTTCTGTTGCCAGTTTCTGTCCAGGATCTTTTGCCATGTTCTCTCCAGCAAAGTTCTTCTGTCTCTAGGTTCTGTGTAGGTTCTGTCTTCTAAGTTCTGAGTCTTTCTGTCTTGTTACATCTGTATTTATACCAGTTGATTCAATCCTATCAATCTCTATTACAAAGGTTAGGGCGTTTCTTATCTCCATTCCAGGGAGTAAAGATTATGTAGCTTAAGCATGATTGTTCGTAGTTAAAGTAATTAATTACCCGCCTGGCACTTAGTTAAGAGGTTTTATTCCCTCCCTAACTTCAGGGGAAAATCCCTACCTGGGGAAACAACCTTTCTCAGAGAGGTGACCTTGGTTAAAACACATAGTGCCAAGAAGGTGAGCAAACATATTAAGAACAGTATGCCATATATGCCAGGTCCCTTGAAACAGCAAGGATGGACTGGTCCCGGCAGTAACATTTGTTGAAAAGAATGTACTTTACCTATTAAGTTGTTTGGCTGGCACTCTTATCAAAATTGACCATAAATGTAAGAGTTTATTTCTCAATTTTATTCCATTGTTTGACATGTTTATCTTTATGCCAGTGCTATACTGTGTTGATTACTGCAAATATATTATAAGTATTGATGTTGGGTTGTGTGCGTCTTCCAACTACATTTTTTTTTTTTTTTTAGTTTGCTTGGCTGTCCAATATGGTGTTAGGACCAGTTTTTTAATTTACTCAGAAAAGGCAACTCAGTTTATAATAATAATTGTACTGTAGACCAATAAGGGGAGTATTGACATCCTAAAATGTTTTAGTCTTAACAGTTCATGAGGAAGACATGTTTTTCTATTTGTTTAGGTTGTCTTTAATGCCCTCAAACATGTTTTGTAGTTTCCAGTGTGCAAGTCTAGTTTTGTTATGTATATTCCCAAGTATTTTATTCTTTTTGATTTGATTATAAATGGAATTGTTTTTTTAATTTCTTTTTTATATATATATATATATATTTTATTGATTAAGATATTACATATGTGTACCCTCTACCCCCCCCCCCCCGCTCATCCCCTCGCCCCCCCGTTGTCCGTGTCCATTGGTTAGGCCTATATGCTTGCATATAAGTCCTTTGGTTGATCTTTCCCCCTTGCCCCCACCCTCCCCTACCTTCCCTCCAAGGCCCGACAGTCCAATCAATGCCTCTCCGTCTCTGGATCAGTCCTTGTTCATCAGTTTATGTTGTTCATTATATTCCACAAATAAGTGAGATCCTGTGGTATTTATCCGCTCTCCAGTTCCATCCATGCTGTGGCAAATGGTAAGAGTTCCTTTTTCTTCTTCCTCTTCTTAAAGAATACCTTTCAGCATTTCATATAATGCTGGTTTGGTGGTGATGAACTCCTTTAGCTTTTTCTTATCCGTGAAGATCTTTATCTGACCTTCCATTCTGAATGATAGCTTTGCTGGATAAAGTAATCTTGGTTGCAGGTTCTTGCTATTCATCTCTTTGAATATTTCTTGCCACTCCCTTCTGGCCTGCATGGTTTCTGTTGAGAAATCAGCTGACAGTCAGATGGGTACTCCCTTGTAGGTAACTGACTGTCTTTCTCTTGCTGCTTTTAAGATTCTCTATCTTTTGCTCTTGGCATTTTAATTATGATGTGTCTTGGTGTGGTCCTCTTTGGATTCCTTTTGTTTGGGGTTCTCTGCGCTTCCTGGACTTGTAAGTCCATTTCTTTCACCAGGTGGGGGAAGTTTTCTGTCATTATTTCTTCAAAAAGGTTTTCAATATCTTGCCCTCTCTCTCCTTCTGGTACCCCTATAATTCTGATGTTGGTACGCTTGAAGTTGTCCCAGAGGTTCCTTACACTATCTTCATATTTTTTGAATCTCTTTTCCTTTTTCTTTTTCGGTTGGGTATTTTTTGTTTCTTTGTATTTCAAATCTTTGACTTGATTCTTGGGATCCTCTTGTCTGCTGTTGGATCTCTGTAAATTATTCTTTATTTCAGTCAGTGTATGCTTAATTTCTAGTTGGTCCTTTTTCATGTCCTCCATGGTCTCACTATACTCCTTAGGGATTCATTAAATTTATCGGCGGTTTCCATAAAATTCTTGAAAAACCTTATAAACGTGGCCTTGAACTCTATATCCAGTCGTTTGCTTTCCTCCGTTTCTGCCATTTGTGACCTGTTTCTTTGTCTCCGCATTTTGGCTGCTTCCCTGTGTTGATAGAGTGGCCCTGCGCATCAGGTGTCCTGTAGGGCCCAGTGGCTCAGCCTCCCCAGTTACCTGGGGTGGACACTCTTGGTGCACTCTTGGTGCCTTGGTTGTTGTAGGATCACTGGGAGGAATTGACCTCCAGGCCAATTGGCTGTGGGAATCAGCTGTGTCTGAAGTGGGAGAATGGTCCCCCTCTGACCACTGGGTACAGTGGCTCCTGGATCTAAGGAGCTGCTAATTCAGCCCCTGCCTGAGGCCACACAGCCGGAGCCACAAAGAGGCTCAGCTGTGAAGCAATGCAAGCCGCTGCGGGGCCTTGGGCCTTCTCTTGGAAGTTCCGGGTCTCCCTGGCTGGGCTGTGGTTAGGTACATTCACATGCAAAAGCCTCTGCTGCAGCCTGGGTGGGGCGGGGTCTCAGGGAGTCAAAAGGGCGGAGAAAACAGCTATGGTGATTCTCCGCGCCCGGAGTCGCGCGTCTCAGTGTCCGGGTAATGGCTGCAAGCACCTCTGAGGGAAAGCCGCCCTCAAGTTCGCACGCTGCCGCTTGAGCTGCCGCCTGACAGACCAACTTCTCCCCGTATGAGACCTGGGTCCCCAGAGACTTGCTGGAACCGGAGTTCAGAGCAGTCGGGAGCTTGTGATTCAAAAAGACAGCCGCGTCCTCAGGTGCCACCCCCTTTCCGCGCGCGCGAGCCGCCACCGTACCTCTGCACTCCACCTCTGCAGCTTCTCTGGCTCTCAGCGTGCTTTTCTTTCCTTCTAGTTGTAGAAATTACACTCAGCCAGCCTTCTGGTTGTTCTGGATGATGTTTGCTCTGACCTTTGCAGTATTTTTCAATTGTTGTGTGAGGCGAAAATTTCCCGGTGTTTATCTATGCCGCCATCTTAGTTTCTCCCTTTTGTTAATTTCATTATATCTTTTTTGGGTTGGTCATTACTATTGTAAAGAAATAAATTGAATTTTGTATATTATTCTTGTATCCTGCAGCCTTGCTGAACCTGTTTATTAATTCAGGTAGTTTTGTTTAGTAGATTTCTTAGCATTAACTATGTACAAAATTATGTCATCTATGAATAAAGGTAGTTATACTTATTTCTTTCCAATTTGGGTGCTGTTTTTGGTTGTTTTTTTTTCTTGCCTAAATTCATTGGCTACACCTGCAGTGAAATGGTGAGTAGAAGTGGTAAGAAATAGGACATCATTTTCTTGTTCCTAGTTTTTGGAGGGAAGCATTCAGTTTTCACTATTAAATATGATGAGAGTTGTGTTTTTCATACATGTTCATTATTGAGTTGAGGAAGTTTCATTCTGTTCCTAGTTTATTGAATACGTTTTATGATAAGAGGATATTGGGTTTTGGCAAATACTTTTTCTGTATCTATTGATATGATCATGTGATTTTTCTTTTTAAAATTTTAGAAATATGGTATATTATGTTGATTGATTTTTTTTTTTTTTTTGTATATTGAACCAACCTTGCATTCCTAGAATAAGTCCCACTTGGTCATGGTGCATAATACTTTTTATATAATGCTAGATTTGGTTCCTAGCATTTTATTGAGGATTTTTTATGTCTGTGTCCACAAGGAATGTTCGTCTGTAGTTTTTTTATGATGTTTTGTCTAATTTTAGTATCAGGTAGTACTGGCCTTTAGAATTAGTTGAAAAATGTTCTCTACTTCTCCCTCTCTCTCTCTCTCTCTCTCTCTCTCTCTCTCTCTCTCTCTTTCTTTGTAAGAGTTTGTGAAAGATTGGTATTCATTCCTTCTTAAATGTTTGAATTTACCAATGAAGCCATCTGGGTCTGTACTTATTCTTATTGGAAGTGGTTTAATTACTAATTCAATCTCTTTACTTATTACTTGTTTATTAAAAGTTTCTATTTTTCTTGAGTCAGTATCAGTAGTTTGTCGAGTAAGACTCCCTCCACGTTCTGCGTGGAGTAGGGTTCGGTATCTGAAAGAGGAGCCGCACAACAAATGAGAGAAAAAGACACGAGATAATTTTGCAATATTGGGGGACCAGGTGGCCAAGTCCCGAAGGACTTCCTCCGATGCTCAGGCCGCTCCAATCTTTTATTGATCTGGAGTAGCCCTTAGGGTAAGGAGGTTTCAATGACACACAAATCAGCAGACAATTTCCAGGAATAGACAAAGTATCTGATTAGCTCATCAATAGATTTCCGGGAGTATCTAATTAACAATAATCAACAAGGATCTACATAAGTATCTAAGGAATTAAGGGAACTAAGGTGGGGATGCTTCAACTATTATTACCTAAATTAACTGAGTGGTTCCTAGATTAACTGGGTGGTGCACAGCCCTGACCTTTGCTAGGACTTTCAAGGGCTACTAGCTTTTGGGGGGTCTCTGTCTAAACTCAGCTAGTGAAGACAATGAATGGACTCCGGCAGTAGTTTGTGTTTTTCTGGGAATTTGTCCTTTCCATTTAAGTTATCCAATTTGTTGCTGTGAAATTTTTCATAGTATTTCTTTGTAATAACTTTTATTTAAAACCTTTTCTTCTTTTACTATTTCTAATTACATTCCAATGTGCATTTTAATCACTTTAAATCATTGAGGGTTTTCTGTGGTTTGCTATATGGTCTATCTTCAAGAATTTTTCATGTACACTTGAGAAGAATATATATTGTTTTGTTAGTTGGAGTGTTGTATGGGTATCTGTTGAGTCTAGTTGAGCTATACTTCTGTTCAAATATTCTGTTACTTTTTGATTTTTTTCCCTGTTTTCTATCTGGTATTGAAAGGAGATATTAAAGTATTTCATTATCATTTTTGGATTTTATATTTATTATTACTTAAGTTTGTTTGTTTTAAAGTCTATTTTGTCTGAATCTTTATACTTTATATAACCTTATATATCTTTTCCATCCTTTTACTTTCAAACTATTTGTATCATTGAACCTAAAATGTTTCTTCTGTAGATACTTTATAAGGATATAATTAGATTTTTTAAAATACAGTCTGATAATCTCTGCCTTTTGATTGGATTGTTTAATCTATTCACATTTAATATTATTGATATGGTTGGATTTACATTTGCCATTTTGCTTTTTATTTTCTACTAGAAGTTTGGTGCATGAATTCACGGGTGGGGTTCAGCCGGCCCACCCCGATCAGGGCCAATTGGGCTGGGCCTGCTGGTGTGAAGGCCCACGGGTGGTTGGCTGGCTAGCCCTGCCCCCTGGTCAAACTCCTGGTTGAACTCCTGGTCAAGGAGACAATTTGCATATTAGTCTTTTATTATATAGGATAGGTCTGATTCCCTTTTTGTTCTGTTCTTTATTGCACTTTTTAAAACTTAGTGAATATTTTCAGTGTGGTGTTTTAATTTCTGTACTATTTTTTAAATTATATACTTTGAATTATTTTCTTAGTATTTTTCTAGGGATTACACCATACATCTTAACTTATAAAAATCTGCTTTTGATTTTATTCTTACTTTCAGAAAATTAAAGAAACTTTTCTCCTGAATAACTTCATTTTCCTCTCTCTCTTTTTTTTTTTTTTGCTGCCCTTATTATACATATACTAGAGGCCTAGTGCATGAATTTGTGCACCTTAAAAGGAACTGTGGGTTGTGAGGCTGCGGAAGGCACAGGGGCGGATCTCGGCCCATCCTCTGCACCCCTGCCTGGACCCTCCTGCCACGACCCCTGGTCCCCTGTCTGCCGGCAGCTCCACTCCTGCTGCCGCTCCCATGCGCTCACAGCACTAGCTCCACTCGCACCTGCTTACCGCGTGGAGTGATTGGGGCCAGTGCTAGCAGCGGGTGTGAGTGGAGGCTGCTGCCCCAGTCACCCTCAGGAGCAGGGGGAGGTGGAGAAGCCCTCAGGGGCGATCATGGCCAGCACCTGCCGCTTTCACCTACTGATGGCACTGAGTGATCAGGACTGGCGCTGGGCACCAGCAGCAAATGCAAGCGGCAGCTCTGGCGCCAGCAGCAGGTGCGAGTGCTGGGGGCGGGATCGCCGTGCGTGGGAGCAAAGAATTTTCAGTAACCACCAGAGGCTCGCCCCGATGACAGTGACTGGCCTTGGTCTGGTGCCCCCCGCTCACCTCTTCCACCATCACTCTGCAGCCAATGCCCACCATGTTCCATACACGCCCTCTGGTGGTCAGCACATGTCATAGTAACTGCTTGTTCAGTTCAGTTGTTCTGGTTGTTCTGCTGTTTGGTCTATTTGCATATTAGCCTTTTCTTATATAGGATTGTGTCTATAGATTATAGAACCTAAACATATAATGTTACAATTTTTATATTTTATAATCTTAAGTACTTTAAAGAAGTACTTGAGAGAAGACGAGAGTAAGTACATACTTTCCTTTTTCTTTTTTTATTGAATTTATTGCAGTGACATTGGTTAATAAAGTTATACAGGTTACAGGTGTACAATACTATAATATATTATCTGTATATAGTATTATGTGTTCACCATCCCAGGTCAAGTCTCCTTCCATCACCATCTATTCCCCTATAAGGCTTCTACCTCTTCCCACCCCCCTGAGTGGGAGCATATTTTTGCTACAATATGTTATCTAAAATGTTCAACAAATATTCCAAAATATGTTCGTTCCCCCCCCCCCCGCCCCAGAAATAAACACAGCAAAGTGTAACCCATTTGCAGGAAAAAGGGAAAGCAATACAAACTGATTTTGAAGGGGCCCAGATATTAGACTTCACAGATACTGACTTCAAATCAGCTATTACAAGCAACGTTATGTACTGATAACCCTGGGGCTGGGGGTTAATGTTGTTGTTATTTGTATGGTTGCCTATTTATTTTAGTGACTTTACTGAACTAACTGTGTGAAGTCTGTTTCTCCACAGTGTGCCTTTCTTATGCTCTCACTCAGGTCTGTTTGTTTGTTTATTTTAGCTTTCCTCCTTTGTCAGCATAAGCCACTTCTTGGTCAAAGGCTGTGCTTATGCCCTCCTAGCCAGTTAGATTTTTACTCTTTACCATTAAAGTTGTGTGTAGCTTGGAGAATGCTACAACAGTTGACAGATTTTAGGGAGTACCCAGTGATACTGTTTATAAAGGTAAGGCAGCATAAATTCTTGATTTTCCCATTTGATTTTATGGTTTTTAAGATAATTAATTAGTTGTCTAGTATGTCTTAAAGGCAACCAATTTCTTTAAAAATATTATGAAATCTTATAATTAAAAATATTTGATAGATTTTATTAATCCATTTCAATTATCATTAAGGAAGCTCAGATTATTCCATCTTTGTCTATTGAGAGCCTCTCAAAGTTGACTCCTGAATCCTAGAAGCAACCATTTCTGTTAGAGTCACTAGTATCTAAAAGATGTTCATTGATACTGGTTAGTCATTGTTTGTAGGCCTTTACTGTAAAGAGAGCTCAGAAATTTATGTACATATTTATGATAAAATAAAAGTACTTCACAAGTGTAAAATTCTGGACTACAGTATATTTGTATCTTCCTTCTGCATCTCATTTCCTCTATGCTAAGAAGTGATTATAGAATTAGGAAAATCCCATAGTTATTCACTTAGTTTTATCCCGTATTATACATGCAACAGTCTCAGAGTGGCAACACTAATGCTACTGAAAACATATGATTACTGAAAACATTAAAGGCATATTTTTGTAAATACTTGCTATTTTCATAGACTTTAGGACTGGTTGTCTTCTGAGACATCATTTGTTTAGCAACATTTTAGAGGACCTTTTCTAAAAGCAGACTATGTGCTAAAAAGGAGGTACAAAGAAGAGTAAGACATAGCGCTGTTTTCTAAAACCTGAGTTATTGGGTAATGTGGTATTATTCTGGCATAGGAAGGTGTGGTCCTAGAATCTAAAGTGCTGTTCTTCTTTAAAGGTCATTTTCATGGTTTTAATTACATGCTTCCTAAAATAAAACCCTTTTACTTTCTACTCTTATCAAAAAGAAGAAGCTTCCATTGGGTAAAGTTTCTTAATACATTTCTAATCTTCTCTATCTAGTGTTTTATAAAGTACTCCAGAGAAATATATATAATCTTATACTATCACATCTATTTTTTTAAGGATATAGCTCATGTGATTGTGAGAGCTGGCAAGTCTGAAATTTTTAGGGTAGGACAGCAGGCTGTAAACAGACAGAGCTTCTGAGTTACTGTCTTGAGGGAGAATTATCTTGGGAAAGTTCAGTTTTTGCTTGTAGGCCTCCAACTGATTAGATGAGGCCCGCCACATTTTAGAGAGTAATATGCTTTATTTAAAGCCATCTGATTGTCAATATTAATCACATCCACAAAGACCTTCACAGCAATGTGTAGAATAGTGTTAGACCAGCCGTGGGCAAACTACGGCCCGTGGGCCGGATCCGGCCCGTTTGAAATGAATAAAACTATTGAAAAAAAAGACCGTACCCTTTTATGTAATGATGTTTACTTTGAATTTATATTAGTTCACACAAACACTCCATCCATGCTTTTGTTCCAGCCCTCCAGTCCAGTTTAAGAACCCATTGTGGCCCTTGAGTCAAAAAGTTTGCCCACTCCTGTGTTAGACTGAACAGTTTGGCACCAGAGTCTAGCCAAGTGACACATAAAAGTAACTATCAGTCTTAGGTTAACCATTTAATTTATTGCCCCACCTGAGATTCTTTTGAGAATAAGGAATACTAAAAGATAATAAAATTATATAATTTTATTTGTCAACTGACAAATTGTTTTTATCATATTGAACAAATAAAACTCTGCTAGGAAGTTATTTTTAAAATAAATTTATTTCTAAAAATATCCTATCTAATAATAGACAAACATGCTAATTAACCATACCTCTGCTACGCTTCCCATTGGCTAATCAGGGTGATATGCAAATTAACTGCCAACCAAGATGGCGGCCAGCAGCCATGCAGCTGAAGCGAACATGAGGCTTGGTTGCCTCGGCAATGGAGGAAGCCAAGGTTCGCCGCCTGCTGCGCTGGGCTCTGAGCCTGAAAGCAACAGCTCTGAAATACAACTATGTTTCAATTAGAGAAGCGAAACAAACCCCAGAGACCTGCTTTCAGACAACCTGGCATCAGAGCTGGAGCTGCAACAAAGTTTCAATTACAGAAGATAAATAAATCCCAGAATAAAAAAAAAAAAAAAAAAAGGAGAGACTGGGAGCTTCAGTTGCAGGCTTGGCCCACCTGAAAACAGCCCTCAGCCCCTCATCCAGGCTGGCCAGGCACCCCAGTGGGGACCCCCAACCTGAAGGGGGTGCAGGCAGCCTGAAAACAGCGATCAGCCACTCATCCAGGCTGGCCAGGCACCCAAGCGGGATCCCCACCCTTATCCGGGACACCATTCAGGGCAAACCAGCTGGCCCCCACCCGTGCACCAGGCCTCTATCCTATATAGTAAAAGGGTAATATGCAAACTGACCCTAACAGCAGAAAGACTGGGAATGACTGGTCACTATGACACACACTCACCACCAGGGGGCAGATGCTCAATGCAGGTGCTGCCCCCTGGTGGTCAATGCGCTCCCACATGGAGGAGCTCTGCTCAGCCACAAGCCAGGCTGATGGCTGCCAGTACAGCAGTGGTGGTGGGAGTCTCTCCTGCCTCCTCAGCAGCGCTAAGGATGTTCGACTGCAGCTTAGGTCTACTCCCTGCTGACAAGTGGACATCCCCCGAGGGCTGCCAGAGGAATGTCTGATTGCCAGCTTAGGCCCAATCCCCTGGGGAGCAGGTCTCAGCCAGCAGATGGTCATCCCCCGAGGGGTCCCAGACTGTGAGGGGGCACAGGTCGGGCTGAGGGACCCCCCCCCCCCCTGAGTGCACAAATTTTTGTGCACCAGGCCTCTAGTTCTATATAATAAAAGGCTAGAGACTGTAACAGCATCACAACCATAACAACCGTTAGACCAGAACCACCACGGCCCCTCTCAGGGCTGGCCCCACCCCCCAGCAAGCAGTTAGGGGTGATCAGGCAGGCAGGCAGAGTAGTTAGGGGTGATCAGGTAGGCACACCAGCAGTTAGGGGTGATCAGGTAGGCAGGCAGAGTAGTTAGGGGTGATCAGGTAGGCACACCAGCAGTTAGGGGTGATCAGGTAGGCAGGCAAGTGGTTAGGGGCATCAGGTAGGCAGCGGTTAGGGGAAGTTAGGTAGGCAGACAGTCCCTCACCCCCAAGCAAGCGGTTAGGGGTGATCAGGCAGGCAGGCAGTGTGGTTAGGGGTGATCAGGTAGGAATACTAGTGGTTAGGGGCAATCAGATAGGTAGATGGCCCCTTGTTAGGCTGGCTCCACCCCCAAGCAAGCAGTTAGGGGCAATCAGGCAGAGTGGTTAGGGGTGATCAGGCAGGCAGACCAGCAGTTAGGAGTGATCAGGTAGGCAGGTAAGTGGTTAGGGGCGATCAGGTAGGCAGGCCAACAGTTAGGGGTGATCAGGTAGGCAGACAGCTCCTTGCTAGCCTGGCTCCACCCCCAAGCAAGCTGTTAGGGGCGATCAGGCAGGCATGCAGAGTGGTTAGTGGTGATCAGGTAGGCAGACCAGCAGTTAGGGATGATCAGGTAGGCAGGCCAGTGGTTAGGGGTGATCAGGTAGGTAGACGACCCCTTGCAGAGCTGGCCTTGCCCTCCAGCAAGCAGTTAGGGGTGATCAGATAGGCAGGGAAGTGGTTAAGGGTGATCTGGCAGGCAGGCAGAGTGGTTAGGGGCAATCAGGCAGGCAGGCAGAGAGGTGAGGGACAATTAAGCAGGCAGGCAGAGGGGTTGGGGTGATCAAGCAGGCAGGCAGGTGGTTAGGGGTGATCAGGCAGGCAGGCAGGTGAGCGGTTAGGAGCCAGCAGTCCCAGATTGCAAGAGGGATGTCCCCCGAGGGGTCCTGGATTGGAGAGGGTGCAGACCAGGCTGATGGGCACCCCCCCCACACACACGAATTTTGTGCACTGGGCCTCTAGTTAACATATATCCATGTATATCAAAGCAAACAAAACTGTTCAATATTGATTTTCTCAACTTTAAAAATAACATAATTCTCAGTAAAAGTTCATAAACATTATTTAGTTTTGTCATAATTTAATATATAATCCTGGGTCTATATTTTTCTGAAAGAACTATAGTACTGAAATATGGTTGTATTGTGTTTGTTTCATAAAATTATAGTCTTCTGCAAAGATTCATTGAATGATTACTAATTCAATAGTTACTATTTTCTGCACATTATAATTTTTAAATTTTAGAATATCATATCTCTTTAGGTACTGAGATACCTGGTAAATTCAAAGAAAACTGTACTACTTTAAGATTATTCTAAATTTTTATTTTATTTGTTTTTTAAATTTGATTTTTTAATAGTTTAACATAAAAATATTTCAACCCATATTGTTTCACAGGTACTGTCTTTTTTGCTTTTAGAGAACATTTATTTAATGAAGTTTTTACAAGATGAAGCTTGTCAAATAAATTGTATCAATTTAGAATTCTCTTGAACATTTTACCGAATTTAGATGATGCTAGAATATAGGCACAATGAAGTCCCTTTCATACTGGTACATAATACAAATTAACTAAGTAAAAAAATAAAAGTTTCTTTGTTTAAATTAAATCTTGAATTAAATATTTCTGCCCTATACTGCTTTGGCTCAGTGGATAGAGCGTTGGCCTGCGGACCGAAGGGTCCCAGGTTTGATTCCAGTCAAGGGCATGTACCTTGGTTGCGGGCACATCCCCAGTAGGGGGTGTGCAGGAGGCAGCTGATCAATGTCTCTCATCGATGTTTCTAACCTTCTATCCCTCTTCCTTCCTCTCTGTAAAAAATCAATAAAATATATTTTTTAAAAAAGATTTCTAACTGACTGAGCAAAATGAAGCTGAAGTTTAGAGTGCTTGATTGAAAATGGTTCAGTCCTTTTGATGATTTTACAATGTGAGTCTTAAAAGTCTCAAAGTTTTCTAAGATGTAGTAAAAAGAGAAAACATATACTACTATGCCGAAGTTTTTCTTATTCAACATTATCTTTGTCACACAAAATATTTTAGTTCACTTTCTTTAACTGTGTGTGTGTGTGTGTGTGTGTGTGTGTGTGTGTAAATATTTATAAATATTTCTTGGTATGCTGCACTTCTTTGGTGGATGCAATTTTAAAATATATTTGCTTCTACACTGATTGCTAGTATATTATTAAAGTTCATATGGCACAGTTGTGAATTCTATGTAAATTACAGTCAAGTCCAACATTATTTTTGTTCCATAATTTTTTAATTAATATGAACATTGTTTTTTACTCTATGATGTTGTGCTTGAACAAAATTTGTTATTGCTATAAAAACAAATACAATCTATTCTCATTAGTCACAGATTCCATTTTGCAAATTCTCCTACTTACAAAAATATATTTGTAATCCCAAAATTAGTACGTATGAGCTTTTAGTCATTTGTGGACATTTGCAGAGTAAGAAAAAAAATTGTATTGTGTCACACACATTTTCAGCTTAGTAAAATAAAGCAATTCCCTGTCTTCTTTCAGCTCTGATATTTTAAATAAGCGTCCTTTTCCTGGTGCCACATTTTTCGCATTTTTATGCTTATTGGTGATTTCCCTTTTAAAAATAGTGCCCAGGCACAGTACTGAAGTGCTGTATAGTTTTCCTAAGTGCAACAAGGCTGTGATGTGATTTATTTTATAAAGAAAATATGTTTTAAATAACCTCTGAACCACATTCAAAGGTTCAAGATGACTGCAGAGTAGCTGGAGGCTCTGTGCAGGTGCTCCCAGCCAAGGATGTGATTCACAGCTAAACTACAGAGCAATCAACTTGAAAAACCAATTGAAGTGTGGCTGATCTAAAATATTATATCTAAGGAGCACTGAAGTAGCCATGTAGAGACTGGTAACAGGAGTGGAGATGAGGAAAGGGAATGTCTTCTTGAGCAGGTGTTGTGGCTTGGGGGCTGGAAGGAAATCAGGGCTGCAGAACTCCCTCCCTCTGGGTGTGTGGAGTCAACCCCATGCAGGGATCCCCAATGCAGAGCAATAGATGAAGGAAGAAGAGCACACGTAGCATCAGGCAGAGGGAATCAGGGGATTTTTTCTGCCTGGGAGGCTTGGAGGGCACCTTTCCAGTGAAGGAGAGCTCCTATTTATAAGCAGCCCCAGCTTGAGAAGTTCACTCCAGACTCGATCTTCTGGAGAGGCTGTGTAGCTGTGTTTGGGTTTAGCAAGGGGTCGGGGACTATACCCAGCAGTGACTTTGAGGGATCCTCTACTTTCTAGAAAGGAATTGAGCAGAACCTGTCAGTCACTAAACTGTATAGCTTGGGAAAAAGGAACCGTCTCTCCCACCTTCAGCTCAAGGTTGGAGCCCCACCCACCTGTGGAGCTTCCAAGCCTTCCCTATCCTGCTGAGTTTGAGATTCATGGCCCACACTGCAGGGTTTGGGCCCCGAGTGGAGCTGGGAATTTCAGCCCTGCTTTTGCTGAGACCAGCTGTGCAGGGAGAATGGAGTCTGACACAAGGCTGATTTTCTGCCCGCTCCTGTTTGGTTGGGTGGAATGGGAGCAGCAGTGCTGCATGGAGGTGGGATTATTGGACGGTGTCTCCTAGGAAAGCTTTTGTCAGAGGAACAGATGGGCGAGTGCTGAGCTCTGTGACTGCATTGTGGGGAGGCAGACCTGAGCTTCCTCCGAATTCCAGGGCATAGGCCCAGGAAGGAGAGGTAGTGCCTGTTCTCCCCTTCTGCAAGTTGTGGGCACCATCCCCAACAGGATGCTGTTAGGTTCACCCCTGTGACATCCCCAATACCACTGCTGGGTGCAATTCTGTGGGGGATGGGAGAATGGCTCAGAGTAGGACAATCCAAGTGTGAGATCCTTAAAGGCTATTGTATGGGACCTGGAGGAAGTGATTAGCCCCCTCCTACATGCTGGGCTGGCAACATCCTCAATGGGAGACTAGGTCATTCCCATTGAACGCAGGGTGGCTGAACTTGCTGTTGCAAAGGATACTTCAAGCTGTAAGCAACCAGAACCTACAGTGAGCTGCCTTAGGGGGAACAAGAGTTGGAGACTCTGGCAGAGAGTGAGGAGTTTGGCTTTGAAGCAGGAACTAATTTCCCCTCACAGAGTGCCTTACTGTGGAATCACCAAGCAGGGGACTAGCCTGAGCTAGGTTAGCCAGAGTTAGTCTACAAACTCTTTTCGGAAAGCTCTGGAGGAAGACCAGGCAACTTCAGGCGGGAGGCAGAGAAGCTGACAGGTACAGGCGGGCCTCAGGAGCTTCAATGTGACCACAGATTTGTCCCCAGCCCTAAGATGGAAAAAGCCAACCCATTTACAGAGAGTATCACTCCCATGCACACACAGATCTGGTAGATGCAGACACAGACAGTGAACAGAGTAGTAGCTACAGACAGGTAGTCCAATGCCAGTTATATATAACTAGAGGCCCGGTGCACAAAAATTTGTGCACCCGGGGAGGGGGTTCCTCAGCCCGGCCTGTGCCCTCTCACAGTCTGGGACCCCTCTTGGGATGACCACCTGCTGGCTTAGGCCCGCTCCCTGGGGGATTGGACCTAAGCTGGCAATCAGACTTACCTCTGATAAGCTGGCAGCCCAGCAGCCCTCAGGGGATGTCCACTTGCCAGTGGGGAGCAGGCCTAAGCTGCAGTCGAACATCCTTAGAGCTGCTGAGGAGGCGGGAGAGGCTCCCACCACCACTGCTGTACTGGCAGCCATCAGTCTGGCTTGTGGCTGAGCAGAGCTCCCACTGTGAGAGCGCACTGACCACCAGGGGGCAGCTCCTGCATTGAGCATCTGCCCCCTGGTGGTCAGTGTGTGTCAATAGTGACCAGTCATTCCCAATCTTTCTGCTGTTAGGGTCAATTTGCATATTACCCTTTTATTATATAGGAGTGCCTGGCCAGTCTGGGTGAGGGGCTGATGGCTATTTGTAGGCTGGCTACAGCCCCTTCAGGGTGAAGTTCCCCCCTGGGGTGCCTGGCCAGCCTGGGTGAGGGGCTGATGGCTGTTTGCAGGCTGGCTGCAGCCGCTTCAGGGTGGGGGGTCCTGCTGGGGTGCCTGGCCAATCTGGGTGAGGGGCTGAGGGCCGTTTTCAGGCTGGCTAAGCCCCCCAGCGGGGACCCTCACCCCATGAGTGTGTGGCCAGCCTGGGTGAGGGGCTCATGGCTGTTTGCAGGCTGGCCACAGCCCCCAGCCACCCAAGCTCCCATTGGAGGCTGGCTGGAAGCAGGTATCTGGGATTTGTCTTCTATAATTCAAACTTTGTTGCCATGTGTGGAGGCCATAGCCAGCTCAGGGCAGGCGGGAAGCTTGGCTTCCTCCATCGCCCGGGCATCCAAGCCTCCTGCTTGCTCCAGCTCCATGGCTGCAGGCCGCCATCTTGGTTGGGTTAATTTGCATATAGTCGCTCTGATTGGCTGGTGGGCATGGCTTGGGGCATAGTAAAGGTACGGTCAGTTAGCATCTTTGTCTTTTATTAGTGTAGATATCTAACAGTGACCTGCAACTGAAACCCACTCCCAAAAGAACCCAAAACCAACACAACCAGTGGTGGACGTCAGACTACACCAGAACTCAACCCTTCTAGACATGCAAACAGCAAACCCAAAGGTGGATCCTGGCAGGCTCCAGACCCTGCTAGGAACAACCCCACCTATGGGGCAACACCTGCACAGAGTCTTATACACAGTAATCAAGATTTACCTCTATAGCGCTGGCCAGTGTGGTTTAGTGTTGAGAGTGTTGGCCTGCACACAAAAGAGTCTGTGGTTCTATTCCCGGGCAAGGGACATGCCTGGGTTGTGGGTTTGCTCCCTGTCCCCAGTTGGGGTGTATGCAGGAGGCAACCAATCAATGTGTCTCTCTCACAATGCTGTTCCCCTCTCCCTCTCCCTCTCCCTCTCCCTCTCCCTCTCCCTCTCCCTCTCCCTCTCCCTCCCCCTCCCCCTCCCCCTCTCCCCTCCCCCTCTCCCCTCCCCCTCCCCCTCCCTCTCCCCCTCCCCCTTTCCCTCTCCCTGTCTCTGAAAAATATTGGGGAAAATATCCTCAGGCAAGGATTAAAAAAATATTTTGTAAAGATTTACCTCTATAGACACCCAGCCCGAAGTGTTAACAGTTGTACCACTGAGCCCAACACAGAGAAATAAACACACAAGACAAAGCCAAAATGGAGAGACAAATCATCAGGTCTCAAATGAAAGAACAGGAAAAATCTACAGAAAAAGAGCTACATGAAATGGAGGCAAGCAATTTATCAGAAACAGAGTTAAAAATAATGGTTATAAGGATGTTCAAAAGCATGAAAAATGACAGAAACTATGAAACATAATCATTTGGAAATGAAGAATGACATATCTGAAATGCAGAATACACTGGAAGGAATAACCAATAGGCTGGATGAAGTTGTGGATCAAATGAGAGAATTAGAAGATAAGATAGAAAAAAAATAATCAGAGGACAAAAAAAGGAAAAAAATATTAACAAGCAGGAGGACAGTTTAAGTGAAGTTTGGGACAACATGAAACATAAAAACATCTGCATTATAAGGGTACCAGGAGAAGAAAGCGAGTAAGGGATAGAGAAGCTGTTTGAAGAAATAGCAGAAAACGTATCTAACCTCATGAAGGAAAAAGTCACGCAAGTTCAGGAAGCACAGAGTCTCAATCAAGATGAACAGATAGAGACCCACACTGAGACACATCATAATTAAAATGGAAAATGTTAAAGGCAAAGAGAGAACCTTAAGGGCAGTGAGAGACAATTGCCTACAAGGGAGCTCCTATAAGGTTATCAGCTGATTTCTCAACAGAAACATGACAGACCAGTAGAAAATGGCATGAAGTATTTAAAGTAATGAAAAGCAAGGATATGATAATATCACTACTCTATCTAGCCAGGCTATAATTTAAAATTGACAGTGAAATAAAGATGTTGCCAGACAAAAAGATGCTAAAGGAGTTTATTACCACCCAACCAACATTGCAAGAAATGTTAAAGGGACTGCTCGAAGAAGATATATAGAGGCAGGAACAAAGGCATACAGAATAAAAATGGTAATATATAAGTATTTATTAATAATAAATAATGTAAACCTTATATGTAAATGGTTTAAGTGCTCCAATAAAAAAGACATAGGACAGCTGAATGGATAAGAAACTTGACTCACATATATGCTGTCTACAAGAGACCCACATCAAAACAAAAGACTTACACAGGATGAATATGAACAGATGGAAAACAATTTTCCATGCAGTTGGAAATGAAAAAAGTGGGGGTAGCAATACTTATATCGGACAAAATAGACTTCAAAACAAAGACCATAACAAGAGACAAAAAAGGTCAATAGACAATATCAAAGGGATCAGTCCAACAAGAGGATATAACACTGGTAACATGTGACCCAATATAGGAATATATATATATATATATATATATATATATATATATATATATATGCCTAAGCAACTGAATGACCAGTCGACAGATCACTATGATGCGCACTGACCACCAGGGGGCAGGTGATCAACGCAGGAGCTTCCTCCTGGTGGTCAGTGCACTCCCACAGCAGGAGCGCTGGTCAGCCAGAAGCCAGGCTCACGGCTGGAGAGCACTGCTGTGGCGGCGTGAGCCTCTCCCACCTCAGTTGCAGCATTAAACAAGTGGCGGCAGCAGGCACAGTGGGGCCAGGATGAGTGGGAGTGGCATGGCACCCTGCCCCAGCTTGGGCTCTTCACCAGCCGCCTGCTGCTTCACGCACTACTACATCCCTCAGGGGATGTTGGATTGCCAGTTTTGGGGCCAAAACTAGCAGTCCAGCATCCCCCGAGGGGTCCCAGATTGCGAGAGGGTGTAGACCAAGCTGAGGGACACCACCTAGATTATATTTAAAAACTCTTAGAACACTTTAAAGGAGAGATATCAATACAGTCATAGTAAGGAACTTTAACACCCCAATGACATCATTGGGTAAATATTCCAGGAAAAAATCAACAAGGAAACAGTGATGTTAAACTACATGCTATATCAAAGTCACTCAATCAGAGCACTAAAAATAAAAAAATAACTTAAAAACTGCAGAATATACATTTCTGTTAAATGCACATGGAGCATTCTCAAAGACAGACCACATGTTAGGACACAAATTACATCTTAACACATTGCAGACCAGTAGTTTTATTTTTAGCTTTACCCAGTGACCAAATAAGTGTCTATTGAATGAGTACAAAAAAATGTTTTACATAAATATTAAAGGCACACTTTAAAATTAAATACCCATTGAGAAACAAGATGGCGGCATAGGTAAACACTGGAAATTGCTGCCTCACACAACCACTTCAAAAATACAACTAAAAGACAAAACGGACATCATCCAGAACCACAGGAAGGCTGGCTGAGTGGAAATTCTACAACTAGAAGGAAAGAGAAAAGCACACAGAGATTCAGAGGAGGTGCGGAAGTAAAGTGCAGAGGTATGGAGACGCATGTGGAAAGGGCTGGCAGCTGCGGATGCTGCACACTCAGAAAGAGCTGGCAGCTGAGGACTCAGTGCACGTGGAAAGGGCTGGCAGCTGAGGAAACGGTTGTCTTTTTCAATCCGGAGGCAGTCTCAAGCTCCCGACTGCTCTGAACTCCAGTTCAGGACGAGTCTCTGGGGACTCAGACTCATATGGGGAGAAACTGGACTGTCTGGCATCGGTAAGAACTCGAGGGCGGCTTTCTCTCAGAGGTGCTTGCAGGGACTACTGGGACACTGGGATGCGGGGCCTCTTAGGGCAGGACTGATGAGCAGCCATAGCTGTTTGCTTCACCCTGTTGATCCCCTGAGACCCCGACCCACCCAAACTGTGCACAGAGGCTTTTGGATATGAAAGGCCTGGCCCTTTGCAGTCTGAAAATTACCTGACAAACTGCAGCTGGATCAGAGAAACCCAGAACATCCAAAAGAAGGCCCAAGGCCCCACAGCAGCTTGCATTGCTTCACAGCTGGGCTCCTGCTGGGTAGCCTCAGGCAGAGTCTAAATTAGCACCTCCTTAGAGATCCAAAGCCAGTGTACCCAGTGGTCATAGTGGGACCATCCAGATTACAACTCCTCAGATCCATAAGGGACATACTCAGGGGGCAGACTTAGTGAGCACCAAAGCCCCACTGAAGCAAGTCTTGCCCCAGAAGGGTGTATCCAGCAGAAAAGTTCTCCCCCCATAACCACAGCTGATTCTCACAGCCAGTTGGCCTGGAGGTCAATTCCTCCCTGTGATACCTACAACAATCAAGGCTTAACTACAACAAGACTTGTAAAAAGCCCACAAAGGGGTGCTCCAAGAGTGTCCATCTCTGGTAATTGGGGAGGCTGATCCACTGGGCCCTATAGGACACCTAGCACACAAAGCCACTCTATCGACACAGGGAAGCAGCCAAAATGTGGAGACAAAGAAACAGGTCACAAATGACAGAAATGGAGGAAAGCAAACTACTGGATATAGAGTTTAAAACCATACTTTTAAGGTTTTTCAAGAATTTTCTAGAAACCACCGATAAATTTAGTGAGACCCTTGAGGATATGAAAAAGAACCAACTAGAAATTAAGCATACACTGACTGAAATAAAGAATATTATGCAGAGTTCCAACAGCAGAGTAGGAGATCGCGAGAATCAAGGCAAAGATTTGAAATACGAAGAAGCAAAATTTTACCCAACTGGAAAAGCAAAAAGAAAAAAAGAATCCAAAAATATGAAGATAGTGTAAGGAGCCTATGGGACAACTTCAAGCATACATCCAAATTATAGGGGTGCCAAAAGAAGAGACAGAGCAAGATATTGAAAACCCATTTGAAGAAATAATGACAGAAAACTTCCCCTACCTGGTCAAAGAAATAGACTTACAAGTCCAGGATGCCCAGAGAACCCCAAACAAAAGGAATCCAAAGAGAACCACACCAAGACACATCATAATTAAAATGCCAAGAACAAAAGACAAAGAGAGAATCTTGAAAGCAGCAAGAGAAAAACAATCAGTTACCTACAAGGGAATACCCATACGACTGTCAGCTGATTTCTCAACAGAAACTTTACAGTTCAGAAGGGAGTGGCAAGAAATATTCAAAGTGATGAATACCAAGAACCTACAACCAAGATTACTTTATCCAGCAAAGCTATCATTCAGAATTGAAGGTCAGATACAGAGCTTCACAGATAGGAAGAAGCTAAAGGAATTCATCACCACCAAACCATTATTATATGAAATGCTGAAAGGTATCCTTTAAGAAGAGGAATAAGAAGAAAAAGGTAAAGATAAAAATTATGAACAACAAATACACATCTATCAACAAGTGAATCTAAAAATCAAGTGAATAAATAATCTGATGGACAGAATAAACTGGTGAATATAATAGAATCAGGGGCATAGAAAGGGAATGGACTGACTATTCTTGGGGGGGAAAGGGGCGTGTGGGGTGTGGGAAGAGACTGGACAAAAATCATACACCTCTGGATGAGGACAGTGATGGGGGGGTAAGGGCAAAGGGTGGGGTGGGTACTGGGTGGAGGGGAGCTATGGGGGGAAAAAAGGAACAACTGTAATAATCTGAATAATAAAGATTTAATAAAAAAAATAAAATACCCATTGCATTTTGAAGTTATTTATTACATGTTCTTACAATCTAATATCTTTTTAAAGTATGATACTTTGTAAAACACCATGTAATATGAAGCAAGAATTCTCGTGATCCATTCACAATGTGTTAAGAAGTTCAAGAAGATTGAAATTGTATCAACCATCTTTTCAGTTCACAATGGCATGAAACTAGAAATCAACTACAATAAAAACACTCAAAAACATTCAAACACATGGAGGCTAAATAGCATGTTGTTAATGAATGGATTAACAATGAGGTAAAGGAATATATAAAACCTTCCTGGAAAAAAAATGAAAATGAACACACAACCACCTGAAATCTATGGGACAGAGTGAAAGCAGTCCTAAGGGGGAAATTCATAGCATTACAGGCTTACCTCAAGTAATAAGGAAAGGCTCAAGTAAATAATTTAAGCCTACAACTAAAAGAATTAGAAAACAACAAGAAAAGCTCAGAGTAAGTAGAAGGAAGGAAATAATAAAGATCAGAGTGGAAATAAATAACATGGAGATTAAAGAAACAATACAAAAGATCAATAAAACCAAGAGCACGTTCTTTGAAACAATGAACAAGATTGATGAACTTTTAGCCAGACTCATCAAGAAACAAAAGAGAGGATCCAAATAAATAAAATGAGAAATTAAAGAGTCGAGAGAAAGAAAAGATGGTGGTGTACGTAAATGCCTGTACTTGCCACCTCCCACAACCACATCAAAATGACAATTAAAATACACAACAACCATCATTCAGAACCATCTGAAATCTGGCTGAATGGAAGTCCTACAACTAGAGAAGTAAAGAAGAAAACACACTGAGACTAGTAGGAGCGTTGGGGGTGTGGTGCAGGCTAGACTGTCACTCATGTGTGCCGCTTTTTACATCAGGAGGGAGATTGTCTCTGGGAAGGCTGCCTGTGAGGAGCAAGGGGTTGCAGGCCCACAACTGACTCCCAGCCCAGGCTCCCAGAGCTGGGAAAAGAAATCCCCATAACTAAAGGCTGTAAAAACCAGCTGGGATTGGGGCTCAGTGACACGGAAGCTGCTGGAGACTTGGGTGTTTCTTTTAAAGGACCAGTGCACAAACTAAACCTACAAAGGTCCTGCTTCCTCTGAGCTCCAGTTCCAGGGAAAGGCTCTGGGGGACTCAGACATATATGGGGAGGAACTGGATTATCTGGCTCGGGGCAGGAACTTGAGGGCAGTGGTGCTCACAAAGGTCATTGTTCCTGTGCTGGGACCTCCCCAGTAGCCAGGCTGGCTGGCAGCCATATCTGTTTGCTCTGTCCTGGTGATACCTTGAGACCATGCCCCATCCAGTTTGCAGCCCCACTCAACCTGTTTGCATTGGCTTTTGCATATGAATGGCATGTCTTTGCTTAGGCTTCAGATTTTGCTAAACTCTCTTAAACAAGCTGCAGCTGGGTCAGTGTGCCCCAAACCTATCAATAAAAGGCCCAAGACCCTGCACTAGCATGAGCCTGGCTTACTTCATCCTGGGCCTTGCCTGGGCATCTCCAAATCCAATACAAATAGCTCATGCAGTGTAGTCCCAGGCAGTGGCTGACTTTGCACCTCCCTGGAGGACCTAGAGACAATGCACTGGGTGAACAGCTTCAGACCATAGCAGATTACAACTCTACACAGATGTAATGACACACTCAAGGGGCAGTCTCAGTGAGCACCAAAGCCCCACTGTAGCAAGTCCTACTTCATAAGGGTATTTCCTACACAGCAGCTCTCCCATTGTAGCTGGGGCTGGTCCTCACAGCCAATTGTCCTGGAGGTCAATTCCTACCAGTGACACCAGTAGCTATCAAGGTTCAACTACAAGACTGTGTACATAGCCCACACTGGGACACACCTAGAGTGTCCAGCTCAGGTGACTGGGGAGGCTGAGCCACTGGGCCCTATAGGACACCTACTACACAAGGTCACACTATCAATTCCAGTAGACATAGCAGCTCTACCTAATACATAGAAACAATAAAAGGAAGCAGCCAAAAATGGGGAGACAAATATGTCTCAAATGAAAGAAATGGAAGCAAGCAAACTTTTGAATACAGAGTTCAAAACCATGGTTATAAGGTTGCTCAAGGATCTTCATGAGATTTTAAAGGATCTTAGAATGTCAAAGACATGAAAAAGGACCTGTAAGAAGTTAAGCATACACTAACTGAAATAATTTACAGGGATTTAGCAGTAGAGTAGAGAAGTCTGAGAATCAAATCAATGATTTGGAATACGAGGGAGCAAAAAACACCCAGTCAGAAGAGCAAACAGAAAAAAGAATAAAAAATATGAAAATAGTGTAAGGAGCCTCTGTTACAACTTCGAGGATACCAAAATTTGCATTATGGGAGTGCCAAAAGGAGAAGAGAAAGAGCAAGATATTGAAAACCTATTTGAAGAAATAATGACAGAAAACTTCCCCTACCTGGTGAAAGAAATATACTTATATGTCTAGGGAGCGCATGGAGTCCCAAACAAAAGGAATCCAAAGAAGACCACACCAAGCCCCATCATAATTAAAATGCTAAGAGCTAAAGACAAAGGGAGAATCTTAAAAGCAACAAGAGAAAAGCAGTTATTTACCTACAAGGGAGCGCCCATATAACAGTCAGCTGATTTCTCAACTGAAACTATGCAGGCCTAAAGGGAGTGGCAAGAAATATTTAAAGTGATGAATAGAAAGGACCTACAACCAAGATTATTCTACCAAGCACAGCTCTCATTTAGAATTGAAGGTCAGATAAAGAGCTTCACAAATAAGAAAAAGCTAAAGGAGTTCATCACCACCAAACCAGTATTATATGAAATATTGAAGGGTATTTTTAACAAGAGGAAGAAGGGAAAGGGGAAGGGGAAGAGGAAGAGGGAGGGGAAGAGGAAGAGGAAAAAGAAGAAGAAGAAGAAGAAGAAGAAGAAGAAGAAGAAGAAGAAGAAGAAGAAATAAAAATATGAACAATAAAATGGCAATAAATATATGTCAGCAATTGAATCTAAAAATCAAAATAAATGAAATCTAATCAAAAAAATAAACTGGTGAATAAAATAGAATCATAGGCATGGAAGCAATGAAACAGACTGATGAATTTCAGAGGGAAGGGCAGAAGGGCCGGGAATAGATTAACCAAAGATCTTACCTATGGACACAGTAAGGCGGTGAAGGCCTGGGGCGGGTTAGGAACTGGTGGAGGAGGATAATGAGACTAAAAACGGGGGACATCTGTAATACTCTCAACAATAAAGATTTTTTTAAAAAGAAGTTAAAGAGGCAGAGTAACAACTGACATCACAGAAAAACAAAAGATTATAAGAAAATAATATGAACAACTATATGCCAACAAATTGAACAACCTGGCTGAAATGGACAAATTCCTAGAAACATAAAATCTTCCAAAACTCAAGCTGGTAGAATCAGAAAACCTTAAATGGCCAATAACAACTAGTGAAATTGAAGCGGTAATCAAAAATCTCCCAGCAAACAAAAGTCCTGCACTGGACAGCTTCACAGGCAAGTTTTACCAAACATTCAAAGAACTATAACCTGTCATCCTCAAACTATTTAGAAAATTTAAGTGGAGGGAAGACTTCCAAGCTCTTTTATGAGGCCAGTATTATCCTAATTCCAAAACCAGATAAAGAGACTTCAAAAAGAAAATTATAGGCCATTATCTCATATGAACATAGATGCTAAAATCCTCAACCAAATGTTAGCAAATCAGATCCAGCAATACGTTGAAAGACCATACACCATGACCAAGTGGGATTTATTTCAGAAAAACAAGGCTTGTACAGTATTCTCACATCAGTAATGTGATACATCACATAAACAAAATGAAGGATAAAATATAACATGATCATATCAATAGATTCAGAAATAGCACTTAACAAAGTACAACATGAATGTATGATAAAAATTCTCAGCAAAGTGGGAATAGAGGGATCATTCCTCAACATAATAAAAGCCATACGAGACAGACCTATAGCCAGCATCGTGCTCAATAGCCTGAAACTAAAATTGTTTCCCTTAAGATCAGGAACAAGACAGAGGATATCTGCATTCAACATAGTACTGCAAGTCCTAGCCATAGCCATCAGATAAGGAGAAAAAATAAAAGGCATCCAAGTTGAAAAGTAGGTAGTGAGAATGTCATTACTCGCAGATGACATAATATTGTACACAGAAAATTTTAAAGACCCCATGAAAACTTCTAGATTTAATAAGTGAATTTGTCAAAGTAGCAGGATATAAAATTAATATCCAGAAATCAGTAGCAGTAAAAAAGAAGAATCTCTTACTCGTTGAGACAGCATGGAGGGACCTGGAAATTATTATGCTCAGTGAAATAATCCAGTCAGAGAAACACAAATATCACATGATCTCACTTATATGTTGAATCTAGTGAACAAAAGAAACTGAGGACCAAAATAGTTCCAGAAACATAGATGCATGGAACAGATCAACAGATCTCAAAGGAGAGGTGTGTGGGCGGCATGGGAAGGGATTAACCAAAGAGTTTATACCCATATATGCATAGCCCATGGACACAGAAAATAGTATGGGGAAGCCTAGTGTGGGGTGGGTGCTGGGTGGAAGGTACAAAGTTGGGGAAAATGGGGGACTTCTATAATATTGTCAACAATAAATTTAATAAAAAGCTTCATTCAGGCATGAATTAATACTATTGACTGTGAGTTCAATGTTATTGATTCAACAACTTATATTAAAGTGTCTTTAGAAATACACATAAAACAAGGTTATGCTTAATTAGTTGATGAAATCGTTGTGGCCAAAGCTCACAGGAACCTAACTGTATTTCCTCTAAGAGCAATGGTTTGCTTTTCATAAATTCAGTGTTCATGGTGGCTTTATAGAGGTTAGTTACTTTGAATAATGAAACGGTCTATAATTTTATCTTTGTTGTTGAACATTTTTACTCAGTTTAAGTAGCAATTACAGCAATGATTGGAGTTTCACGTTTGACAGAATGAACTTCCAAAAGCTTTACTTTGATGGATTATGTGAAAACAATCAAACAATTATTAGAATTAACTGATTTTTCTAGTTGATATATCTCCTGACACTGATAAGAAGCTATCATCATTTAAGTGTGAATTTCTTCTGCTAATAGAGCCAGCAAAATATCAGCAGTCACTTAACTTTGACTGTTTAAATAAGATAATTTATAATCATAGCTGACTAAGAAATGTAAGAACAGTTTTTTTCTATTTTTATTGTTGACACTATTACAGATGTCCTCATTTCCTCTCCCCTTTCCCACCTCTACCAGCCCACCCCCATCCTCCTTCCCTCTGGCCATCACCATACTGTTGTGTGTGTCTGTGGTTTATACATATGTATTTAAAGAACAGTCATTTGACCTAATTGGAAAGCCATGCTTTATAAAGTAATATTTAAAACATCTTCTCCATATGCTTTTCTTGGTGTAATCAAGTTAGGGATAAGCAGGGGCAGCAGCATTGAATATTTCTTCGACCTTCATCTAAGACTAAAGGAGTCAGTTTTCCCTGGCTACTCCTGAATGCTCCTCTTTCTGTAAATGGCTTGGATGCTATATTTGAGGATGAAGTTATAGTTACAGCCCATCAGTTATAGTCCATCCAGGGATGGGCTACTGCTCAGGGCCTTTCAGATTTAACCACATGTTAAATGGCACTAGGTTCACTGCACATGCATTTCACACTGTTCAATGAGATTATGACAGAACCTGAAAATAAAAGTCCTGGCTTATTATAATACTACTTTACAAAAAATCACTAGAAGATGGGAAATCCAGGACAAATAATAAATTGGTTGAGACAGTGGACATAATTTGGTACTGTCTCAGGCAAACTGTTACACATAGATACTTTGCCAGACACTCTTTTCAAAAATCTCCTAATCCCCAGCCCTTATTATTTTCCCTCAAAAAGACTGTGCCCTCAATATGATTTACTTGTTTTGACTGTTTAGTAATTTCCACAGCATTATGCACATGGAAAAGAATGTGAAATATCCTTCTTAGTTTTTATTCATTGTGGCCTTTTTTTCTATAACCTTTTCTATTTATCTTAAAACTTTTATTAAAATTTGCATGCCTTTATTATTTTTTTCTGAATATAAGTCTTTTATTAGATATATAATTTGCAAATATTATCTCCTATTTGTTAGCTTGACTTTTCATTTTTTTTTTTTTGTTTTCCTTTTTATTGAATCCATGGGGTGACGTTAGTTAACAAAATTGTAGAAGTTTCACATAATCTGTAAACTATATTGTGTGTTCACCATACCAAGTCATGTCTACTTCCATCACCATTTATCATCCCATATGCCCCTCCACTTTTCCCTCCCCCCTCTCCCCCCAGCAGTCACCACACTGTTGTCAGTGTCCATGAGTTTTTTCTCTTTTTTTCTTTTTGCTCAATCCCTCCAACCATTCCCCAGCCTCCCAACACTCTCACCCCCACAGCTCCCAGTCTGCTCTCTATCTATGAGTCTGTTTATTTTGCTTGTTAGTTCATTTTGTTTCCACATGAGTGCTATCATATGGTACACGTCTTTCTCTGACTTGCTTATTTCACTTAGCATAATGCTCTTCAGGTCTATCTATGCTGTCACAAAAGGTAAGATTTCCTTCTTTTTTTACAGCTGAGTAGTATTTCATTGTTTAAATGTACCATAGCTTTTTTTTTATCTACTCATCTACTGATGGACACTTGGGCTGCTTCCAAATTTTGGCTATTTTAAATAACTCTGCAATGAACATAGGAGTGCATATGTTCTTTTGAATGAATGTTTTGGGTTTCTTCAAATAAATTCCCAGAAGTGGTATCACTGGGTCATAAGGCAGTTCTATTTTTAATTTTTTGAGGTGACTCCATACTGCTTTTTACAGTGACTGCACCAATCTGTATTCTCACCAATAGTACACAAGGGTCCCCTTTCCTCCACATCCTCTCCAAACATTGATTTATTGACAATAGTTATTCTGACAGGTGTGAGGTGATATCCATTGTGGTTTTAATTTGCATTTCTCTGATGACTATTGATGTTTTCATATGCCTGTTGGCCATCTGTATGCCCTCTGTGAAGAAATTTCTATTCAGGTCCTTTGCCCATTTTTTATTTGAATTGTTTGCTTTTTTTGGTATTGAGTTTTATAAATTATTTATAAATCTTGGATACTAACACCTTATCAGATGTATCAGCAAATATGTTCTTCCATTGAGTGGGTTGTCTTTTCATTTTGATAATGGTTTTGCTGTGCAAAAGCTTTTTAGTTTTATGTAATCGTATTTCTTTATTTTTTTCTTTTGTTTCTCTTGTCCAAGTAGATATATCAGAAAAAATATTACTGTGAGAAATGTCTGAGATTTTACTGCCTGTGTTTTCTTCTAGAAGTTTCATGGTTTCGAGTCTAACATTGAAGTCTTTATTTATTTTTTATTTTTTTAATATATATTTTTATTGATTTCAGAGAGGATGGGAGAGGAAGCGAGAGATAGAAACATCAATGATGAGAGAGAATCATTGATTGTCTGCCTCCTGCATACCTCCTACTAGGGATCAAGCCCACAACCCAGGCATATGCCCTTGACCAGAATTGAGCCCAGGACCATTTAGTCCTCAGGCCGACACTCTATCCACTTAGCCAAACCAACTGGGACTAACATTGAAGTCTTTAATTCATTTTGAGTTTATTTTTGTAGATGATGTTAAAAGGTGGTCTAGTTTCTTTTCTTCTTTTTTTTTTTTTTTTGCATGTAACTGTCTAGTCTTCCTAGCACCATTTATTGAATAGACTGTCTTTACCCCCGTTGTATGTTTTTACCTCCTTTGTCAGGTATTAATTCTCTATAAGGGTATGGGTTTATTCCTGGGCTGTCCATTCTGTTCATTGATCTATATGTCTGTTTTTTTTTTATGCCAGTGCCATGCTGTTTTGATTACTATGGCCTTGTAGTAATCTAAGGTTGATGTAAGATAGGGAAATTCCTCCCACTTTTTTCTTTTTCTTTTTTTCAAGATTGCTGTAACAATATGGGGTCTTTTGTTGTTCCAAACAAATTTTTGGAATAATTCTATGAAATAGGCCATTGGTATCTTGATAGCATGCCTTTGTTTTTAAAGATATATAATTCATATATACAGTTATTCTCCCTTAAATTAATTCTTTTGTTAACTTAATAAAAAATTACATAGTAATTAAAAATGAAATTTTGGGATGAAAGGAAAGTAGTTTTACATATATTTGATAAAAATGGATTATCTGAATATGATTATAATAATACTTTATATTCTATTACAGGATTAATTAAAAGAATTTACCACATATTTTATGACTTTTTACTGGAACATTGGGAGATAGGTAAGTGACAAGCATTTTTTGAAGAAATATTTCTGAAAATAATTTGATCTAACAGTTTCCTGGCAAAGTGAGCAATGCAGATTTACCTCTTTTCTTCTCAATGAAACATTAATTGAAATGTCATGTTTATATTAATTGTAATGTAACATTTTCCTATCATCCAATAAATCATATTTTCCAAGGAACTGTATTTTTATAATAATTATAATTAGGACATTGGTAAAAAGACCCACAAGATTAGCATGTTCTAAAACTTAAAGCACTAAAAACATGTCATTAAATGCAATGTGGTACCATACATTGGATCTTAGAACTGATAATAGACATCCATGAGGAAAATCCAAATAAAGTCTATAGTTTAGTTAATAGTAATGTACCAATGTTAGTTTCTTAGTTTTGATAAAGCCATGGTTATGTAAGATGTTAACTGTAGGTGAAACTGGGTGAAGGGTATATAAGTTCTTTGTAATATCTTTGCAACTTTTCTATAAATCTAAAATTATTCCAAAAGAAAAATTTTTTAAAGCAGAAAAATATCAAGGTTTATTGATTTGAAATTATAGTTTATAAGTGACTTTTCTGTATAGTAGTTTGAAAAATTAAAATTATTATCTTTTAAAAAATCCGAATTTCATGAAATAGAGATTTAGGGAAATATGCAACTATAGTTTTCATAAGAGGTGTGGGACTTTATTTTTTGGATAGTGGTATGGTGCCTATGAACATCTCCTTGTACTTGGCTACAGCTTTGCTCTGAGTCCTTCCAGGTACTTGTGTGTTCTTCAGTAGTTTAGTACAGCACTTTCTGTTATCACAAGCAGGCCCTTTAAATGGTTTCCAGAACAGTTTTCTTTTTTTAATGTACTGTTAGCGGCAAAAAGACTAGTGATGTGACTCAGTGGTTTGGAGTTGAGACTCTCTTAGTGTAGTTTGGTTCAGTCACACTTATTTGAGCTTGTAGATCAAGTACTAGATACAGATGACCTGTTGTTGTTAAAGATCATGAATAAAGATGAGTGTAACTCTTAAATAACCATTTCTGTAATTGCACTAAAATAATTTATTGCTATCAGATAATAGAAATGATCAGTTTCCAAAATGAACTCTAGCAGTATAACTCTTTTAAATTTCTATAAATATTAAAAGAGTATAAGAAGGGAACTCTGAAACTATTACATAACTTTTCATTTATAAAAGTAAAATAGCCATGCTGACCTTATAAATGGTTTCCTGCTTCTATTGCCAACTTTAATGATTTTAGTTAAACTTAAATTTCATACAGGGAAATAGAAATACACTATACTTAAAGGATATAGACATTTACAACAAGAGACCTGGTCCTGAATGACTCTTACAGAATAAGTGTTAGGCTTGGAAAGTTCTGTTTTTGCTTGATATTTATTTAGAATTGTTATCAATCTCATGTTAGTAGAATTCACACCTTTACTTCTTAGTTGTGTAACATAACTGTGCCAACCTTGGTAAAAAAGTTTAGAAAAATGGAGAATTTTTTTTCAGGATAGTTTAAATGTTATTGATTATATACCAGTTTATACAACTAAAAAAACCCCAACACCCTTTTTATCATTCTTCTATGCTAGAAGAGCATTAAAAGTGTTGCTTTTAGAGACATGCTTTATCATTCAGCTGACTGTCACTTTATGATAATCTAAAGTATAAATGAAAATAGTTAATATGTATTGAGTACTTTCTATGTACCAGGCACTTTATTTACAATGATCTCATTTAATCTTCACAAACACCTATGAGATGTTTAGAATTCCCTGTATAGCTGAGACTGAGAGAGTAACACCCTAACCCTGAGGGTATGGGGCAGAAAGAACAAGTGCCCCGGTGGCTGTACCTACAGTTTGGTTCATAACGTTACCAGCTTCCAGGAAATCCTGAATTCTTGGACGCATGGTCAACTTCCGATACTTTAGTTCAGCGGTTCTCAACCTGTGGGTCGCGACCCCTTAAGACCATCGGAAAACACATATATATTTACATATTGTTTTGTGATTAATCACTATGCTTTAATTATGTTCAATTTGTAACAATGGAAATACATCCTGCATATCAGATATTTACATTATGATTCATAACAGTAGCAAAATTACAGTTATGAAGTAGCAATGAAAATAATTTTATGGTTGGGGGTCACCACAACATGAGGAACTGTATTAAAGGGTCGTGGCATTAGGAAGGTTGAGAACCACTGCTTTAGTTCTTCTGGATAAAAGGATGTCTAATCACACTCGATAACCGAGATTAGATTTTCCCATGGGGTAACTAGTCTGGAGTACAATCTCCTATTCTCTGTTTCAACCTTGATCTGGCTCATTCTGCAGTTCCCTAATACGTCAGTTGTTCTCTGTCACCTGATTAATTGCTGAATACTCACTGTGTGTTTCATTGATCATATGCCAAAAACTTTTGGCAGCTCTGGGGAATATGATCTCAATGTGTCTCCTGGTCAGTGTTGAGCAACTAAAAGTTGTTAGTTGGGGTGAGTACTTGGATCCAGAAGTTAGGACACATGCCAGAGGTTAGGGATAGAACAATTGAGCATCTGACACATAAAATGCAGCTATCCAGACTCAGTCAATAGGTGGGAGTCAGAAATAGAATAGGCACATGACTTTGAAAGGTGGTTTTTGAAGAAGATTGTGATGACTGGCTATGGACTTCATAGTTTGTAGATATAAAATAATTTCAATAGCTTTTTGAGTAAGAATAAGCAACTTATTCATTATAGTGCTTATTACGCTGAATAGAAATCTCTCTCTGTAACTTCCCCATCTAGCTGTGTCTTTCTGTAGTTCTAAATCTCTAGTCCCTCTTACACTTGAAAACATAAAATACATATAAAATTTCCCTTGCTATCTCCTCTTCTTAATGTTCTCCAAAAGTTGGCATTCTTCAGGGCCCAGTCCTTGGCCACCTTCTACGTTTATTCTCTATGTGACCTCATGTGGTCCTTTGCTTTAAGTGCCACCTGTCCTCCCAGACTTACTTCTTTGCCTTGATCTCCCTCATGCATTCAAGGCTCATATCTATGTTTGCCTAGCCAGGTTCTCTTTTTGAAAGTCTAATAAGCATTTCAAACTTAACATGTTTGGATTCCCCTCCCAAATCCTGTTTCTGCCTCCTACTCCTTCATCTCAGTAAATGATCCACCCAGTTGCTCAGGTTAAAAACTAAATCTTTGACTTTTCTCTTTTCTTCTTAATCAACATCCAGCCCATCAGTAAGGCTTATATGTCCTCCTTTCAAAATATATCCCAAATCCCCCTTTACTACTGCCACGCCACTACTACTACTTGAATATAACTTATAATTACCATTATACATTCCTAGATGATAGTAATAACTGGCCTTCCTTATCTCCTCCTTGAACCTCTCCAGTCAGTTATCCATGTGGGAACAAAAGTGTTTTGTGTTTTTTTCTTTTAATGTTAAGCAGTTGCTGTCATTCCGTTTTCAGAACCCCTTAGTGGCTATCCATCACATCAGTATAAAACCCAAGTCTCACCATATTTTACCAGACCCTACATGCTCCTTGCTGATTTTATATCCTACCATTCTGTCTTACTCACTTTGTTCTAGCCACAATTGCCTTCTTGTTTTTTTTTAAATTCTCAAGTCCATTTAGAATCAGCTAAATCTCTCCTACTCCCCTACCCTACACCATTATTCTAAACAGTCCAGCCTCTAGCCTTTTACCAGTGGAGGTGGATTTAAAGAGAAGAAAAGTACATATGCAAAGCTTTTTAAGCACAGAGACCCTAGTACAGTGATAGCGAACCTTTTGAGCTCGGCGTGTCAGCATTTTGAAAAACCCTAACTTAACTCTGGTGCCGTGTCACATATAGAAATTTTTTGATATTTGCAACCATAGTAAAACAAAGACTTATATTTTTGATATTTATTTTATATATTTAAATGCCATTTAACAAAGAAAAATCAACCAAAAAAATGAGTTCGCGTGTCACCTCTGACACGCGTGTCATAGGTTCGCCATCACTGCCCTAGTAGGAATGGTCATATTATAAATGTTGTGGTTTTATTATTCCAAGTTTCTCTCATGTGAATTGGTTTCAAGTGTAAGAGGGTCTGGAGATTTAGTGCTACAGAAAGACATAGCTAGATCAGTGGAGAGAAGTTACAGAGAGAGATTTCTACTCAGTTTAATGAGCACTATAATGAATACATTGGTAATAGTCACATCGGCATGAAAATAGGCTGGAGTGCTTCATAGGACAGTGCCTTCTTGCTTTTCTTTGGGGTGTACAAATTGAGGTGATCCCCTCATGGGATGTAGTGGAGGAAAACTATTTTGAAGTGGAGAGGGGGACAGTTGATTTCTTAAGATCTTCCTAATGCTGAGATGATATCTTTTAGAATATTTTTTTTCAGAGTAATTATTTTTAATGTCTTCTCAAATTAATCTGCCATTGTTTATATTGGAAGCTTTTACCAATTTCACCAATGAAGTATAAAGCACTTCTAGGTGAAGTTTCCAATATTTGAGATGAAAGAAGAGCTAATATCAAGGTTGATTTCCAATCAGATTGGCCAAGTCCTCATCTAAGGAATTTATTACTTTGAGGCATTTTGTTCTCTCATTTTTATATAAAACTTATTTTGATTGATTTCAGGTCTAAAATAAGCAATATGTACATACTAGACAAGTTCCCTAGTAGATTTTAGTTATTAAGCAAAATTTTCCTGAGTTGTAGAAGTAAGGAATATGATATTTGGAAATAGCCTTTGGTCAGATTTTGCTAGCAATGGAAAATTCACCTCATCCTTAGCCTTAAACCAGAAGCACTTTGAGAAGTAGTGACTATGTTTGGATGTTTCATTGAGGGTGAAATAGTCATTTCCTTATCTTATATTAGAAAGGCAAAAATAATGATTTAAGTAATAGAGAACTTAAAGTTATAAATGCTTTCAGTTGGACCTGAATAAGGCTATTCATGCAAATTCAAGTTTCCTATAACCATTGAACTGTGGCACTTGGAATTAATGATATAGTAAAGAATGATTTTCAGGGTCTCTGTGATACTGAAGTATTTTATATTTGATTGCTTTGGTAGTTAGTACCAAAGGAGGACGTATATAAAAGTTGCATCCAGCCTGTCATTGCTTCTTGCAACACCAGGGCCAGCTCCAAACCAGCATGTGCTTGGCACGACTAGGAAATCAGCATTCTGATGAATACACTGTTCCAACTTTTTAAGGAAGGCCTGAACCCCTTAACATGTTTTCACCTTGAGTCTCTTCTCTATCTTCCCCTGGTTTCTGATTTTGCTGCCCCCTTTCCCATTATTTCAGTCTCTCTCTTTTAGATTGACTCTTCTTTCTTCTTGGTCACTATTTAGATTTCACTTAAACAAAACTGCTATTCTAACCAAAACAAACAATTTGGATTATTTCATGTAGTGATATTCCTGTCTTGACTTGAGCCAGGGATCATCCTAGAGGGTGAGATAGACAGTCATACCTTCTTGTTTCTAAAGATAATATAAACATTGCACAAGTATTATGGTTCTTAATGTCTTGTACCTAGGCAATTGAGAATAATTTTTGCACCTGGTTTTAGCAGAAAACTAACATATCCACAATCCTTTTAAAGCCAACAGCCATGGGGAAAGCAGTTGTCAAATGTAGTACACGTGTCTTTTTTTTTTTTTTTAATCCCCACCTGCAACCTAGATACATGCCCTGACCAGGAATTGAACCAGCAACCTTTCTGTGCACAGGACAATGCCCAGCCAACTGAGCCGCTCTGGCTGTGTTGGGCCCTTGTACACTTCTCTCTGCCAAACTCAGCTACTTAACAACAGATCTGAGAACCAGGAATGAACTGAAAGAGGCTTTTAAACTACATTTAGCTGATGTCTGAAAGTTCAGACCTTAAAATGGTGTATTAGGTTTACTAGCACCTCTTTATTTACTTGTTTTTCCTCTTAATGATAATAGCAAACACATAAATAACACTAAGTGTTCTAAGTGCATTATGTATTTTAGCTCATTGAATCTTCTTGGTGATCTTGTGAGGGAAATACTATTATAATTCTGATTTAACAGATGAGGAAACTAAGTCTGGCATAGGTTGCATCATTTCTCATGGGCTTTTCTTCCTCTTTCTTTGAATGAGGGGTTTCCTTCCCTTTGTTTGGGGAATGTGTACTTTTTACTACTCCCAGCTCCCTTGTCTTATGGAAATGTACTCTTTGCAACTCTGTAGCCCTGTGTTTTTTCCATGGACTCCTTAATTTTTAAAATTTCCTAACCCTACCCATTTCACCCCTAAAAATTCATTTCACTAGTCCAGTCCCTGGTTAAGAATCATGTTTTTAAATAACATTCAGTGACTTGCAATTATGCTTACAACATAATTAAAAGGAAATTTAAAAAATGATATCTGCACTATTATGTCAATTTAAATGAAGAGTGAGTGTGTGTGTGTATGTATGTAAGTATATGCTTAACAAAACTCTGAGGAGATATGGCAGATATTAATAGTTGTTATCCTCTGAGTGATAAGTTCATAGATGGTATATTTTTTATCTTTATATATTTGGCATTTTTCAGTCTTTAATAATATGCCTGCATAATTTTCTAGACGTAGTTTATTATTAACATTATTAAAACTTTTAGATAACTATACACTCAAACTTGGTTTATTACAACAGAGCTTGGAGGAAACATTTGCTTTCTGCCACCTGCATACTTCTCTTCAACCTCCCCAAAATATGTGCTCATTATTTTTCTCAAGAAGTGCATAGGCTATTTAATGGTTTAGTGGGGGCTTCACTTTAGGTTTTCAGTTAGAGCATCTGACAACAAAGATAATAAAAGGCAAATATTTTTAAGAAAGGGGGTAATGAAATACTTTTTATGAATAATTATGGGTTAGATGTGGAAACATTCCATTTTTCAATATTTACTGGCATATATTTTGCATAAGCTTCATAGCTGGGCCTCATCTAGGCACCTCCAAACTCCAAACAAAGAAAAGGAATCTGCAAATCTCTCCATAGCTCCTGCTGGGTAGCTTCAGGCAGAGGCTAAATTAGCACCTCCTTAGAGATCCAAGAGCCTGTATACCCAGTGGTCAGTGTGGACCATTCAGATTACAACTCCTCAGATCCATAAGGGACACACTCAGGTGGCAGACTCAGTGAGCACGAAAGCCCCACTGAAGCAAGTCTTGCCCCAGAAGGGTGTCTTCAGCACAGAAGTTCTCCCACCATAGACACAGCTGATTCTCACAGCCAACTGGCCTGGAGGTTAATTTCTCCCAGTGATACCTACAACAATCAAGGCTTAACTACAACAAGACTGTGCACAAAGCCCACAAAGGGGTGCACCAAGAGTGTCCAACTCAGGTAATTGGGGAGGCTGAGCCACTGGGCCCTATAGCACACCTAACACACAAAGCCACTCTACCAGCACAGGGAAGCATAAAAAATGCGGAGACAAAGAAACAGGTCAAAAATGACAGAAATGGAGAAAAGCAAACTACTGGATATAGAGTTTAAAACCACAGTTATAAGGTTTTTCAAGAATTTTCTAGAAACCACCAATAAATTTAGTGAGACCCTCGAGGATATGAAAAAGAACCAAATAGAAATTAAGCATACACTGACTGAAATAAAGAATATTATACAGAGACCCAAAAGCAGACTAGAGGATCCCAAGAATCAAGTCAAAGATTTGAAATACAAAGAAGCAAAAAACGCCCAGCCGGAAAAACAAAAAGAAAAAAGAATCCAAAAATATGAAGATAGTGTAAGGTACCTCTGGGACATCTTCAAGTGTACCAACATCCGAAGTATAGGGGTGCCAGAAGAAGAGAGAGAGCAAGATATTGAAAACATATTTGAAGAAATAATGGCAGAAAACTTCCCCTACCTGGTCAAAGAAATAGACTTACAAGTCCAGGATGCCCAGAGAACCCCAAACAAAAGGAATCCAAAGAGAACCACAACAAGACACATCATAATTAAAATGCCAAGAGCAAGAGACAAAGTGAGAATCTTAAAAGCAGCAAGAGAAAGAAAGTCAGTTACGTACAAGGGAATACCCATACGACTGTCAGCTGATTTCTCAACAGAAACTATGCAGGCCAGAAGGGAGTGGCAAGAAATATTCAAAGTGATGAATACCAAGAACCTACAACCAAGATTACTTTATCCAGCAAAGCTATCATTCAAAAGAGAAGGTCAGATAAAGAGGTTCACAGATAAGAAAAAGCTAAAGGAGTTCATCACCACCAAACCAGTATTATATGAAATGCTGAAAGGTATCCTTTAAGAAGATAAATAATTTGATGAACAGAATAAACTGGTGAATATAATAGAATCAGGGACATAGAAAGGGAATGGACTGACAGTTCTCAGCGGGGAAGGGGTGTGGCGGGTGCAGGAAGAGACTGGATAAAAATCATACACCTATGGATGAGGACAGTGGCAGGGGTAAGGGCAGAAGGTGGAGTGGAACTGGGTTGAGGGGAGCTATGGGGGGAAAAAAGAGGAACAACTGTAATGTGAACAATAAAGATTTAATTTAAAAAAAAACTTCAGAAAATAAAGGAGGGAGAAATAAGAACTTTTTTAGATAAAAACTAATACAACTTATGACCAGCAGATCTATATTACAAGAAATATTAAAGGACGTTCTTCAAGGTAAAGGGAAAAATAATACCACATGTAAATTTGGATTATACAAAGGAATAAAGAATGGTAGAAATGATTCATATGTAGATAAATATAAAACAGATTGTTTCCTCCTTTTTGACTTTCTTTAAAAGGTAACTGACTAAACCAGAAAATAATATCGGTGTCCATTTAGTAGGTTTTGTACTACCTGTGAAATTAAAATGTATGACAACAAAACTCACAGAATGGGATGGGGAAAGGGAAATGTATGATGGTAGGGGTCTTCTACATGAAGTGATCTAATATTTCTGAGGTTGGATTGTAGTAAGTTAAAGCATCCACTAAAAAGGTTCTTGAAAGATAGTTATAACTAATAAGAATGAAATCTTTAAAAATAATCCAACAAAAGACAAGTGATGAATTTTTATCAAATATTTAACAGAGAAATAGTTCACAAAATAGAGGAAGAAGGAACACTTTTCAGTTCATTTTAGGAGACCAGCATTGCACTAATTTTAAAACTAGATAAAGACATTACAAGAAAAGAAAACTGTGAACAAATATCTTTCATGAACCTAGATGAAAAAATTAACCATTAGCAAATAAAATCCAGTAGTATATATAAAAAATGGGTTCATTCTAGGGATGCAAGATTGGTTTCACATTGGAGAATCCACTAACATAAATTATCACTATAATAGAAAAAAAAACTGGGGGGACTATATAATACTGTCAGTAGTTGCATAAAAAGCGTTGGACTAAATTCAACAACTGTTTATGATAAAACCTCTCAGAAAACCAGAAACAGAAGGGAACATAACCTGATAAAAGTAATCTACACCTAATCTTTAGCTAAAATCTCATTTAATGCTACAAGATAAAATGCCTTTTTCCCTAAGATAGGAAACAGGTGTGACAGCTCTCCTCCCTCTGTCTATCTAATATTGTAATGGAAATTCCAGCCAGTGTAATAGGCAATAAGAAGTAACAAGTGTCACACAGATTGGCAAGGCAGAAATAGAAATTCTTTATTTGCAGACATGATCATGTCTGAAGAAAATACTAATAAATCTCCAAAAAGCCATTAGAATTTGTAATTGGGTTTATCAAGATTGCAGGATACAAGGTAAATACATAAAATCAGTTGTATATGTATTTCCATTGATCTATATAATCTATATATAATCTATATACTAGCAGTGAAATGTAACATTTATATGGAAATACAAAGGCCCTAGAAAAGTTAAAAAAAAAAAAAGAATTGACAAATAAGACCAGTATTAGAAGGTTGTTACTACCTAATTTTAAGACTTCCTTTACATTTTAAAACTTTCTGTTTAAAGTGATCAAGGTAGTGTTGGCCTAAGGAAGACCTATATTGATGGAACGGAATAGAGAATCCAGGATTTTTATGGTTTTGAATCTAACATTTAAGTTTTAATAATCTATTTTGAGTTTATTTTTATGTATAGTGTAAGAAGGTGGTCTAGTTTCATTTTTTGCATATGTCTATCCAATTTTCCCAGCACCACTTATTGAATAGACGGTCTTTACCCCATTGTATGTTTTTCCCTGCTTTGTCAAATAGTAATTCATATAAAGGCATGGGTTTATTTATGGGTTCTCTATATATTGTTTTTATGCTAGCACCATGCTGTTTTGATTGCTCTGGCCTTGTAGTATAGTTTAATATCAGGTAACCTGATTCCTCCCAGTCTGTTCTCCTTTCTCAAGATTGCGATGGCTTTTGTGGTTGCATATAAATTTTTGGAACATTTGTTCTAGTTCTGTGAAACATGCCATTGGTATCTTGATAGGAATTACATTGAATTTATAGATTGCTTTGGGTAGTATCAACATTTTAATTATGTTAATTTTTCCTATCCATGTGCATGATATATACTTCCACTTGTTTGTGTCTTCTTCAGTGTCTTATAATTTTCTGAGTATAGGTCTTTTACATCCTTGGTTAAATTTATTCCTAAGTATTTTTTTTTCATGCAATTGTAAATGGGATTGTTTATTAGTTTTCCTTTCTGATAGTTCATTATTAGTGTATAAAAATGCCACTGATCTGGATGTTTATTTTGTATCCTGCTACTTCACTGAAGTCATTTAAAAGTTCCAGTAGATTTCAGTTGGAATCTTTAGGGTTTTCTATATACATTATCATGTCATTTTCAAATGTCAGTTTTACTTTTTTTCTTTCCAGTTTGGATGCCTTTTATTTCTTCTTATCTGATCACTGAGGCTAGGACAGTGATCATATAAGAAGTGTTGAATAAGAGTGATGAAAGCAGATTTCTTATTTCCAACCTTAAGGGAAACACTTATAGATTTTGCCTATTGAGTATGATGTTGACTATGAGTTTGTCATATATGGTCTTTATTAAATTGAGGTATGTTACTTCCCTACTCTGCTGAGAATTTTTGTTATAAAAGGGGTGCTGGATTTTATCACATGCTTTTTCTGTGTCTGTTGATCAGATCATGTGCTTTTTATCCTTTATTTTGTTTATGTTGTGTATCATGTTTATTGATTTGTGGATATTTTCCCAACCTTGCATCCCTGGAATAAATCCCACTTGATCATGGTATATGATCTTTTTAATGTATTGCTAGATCCAGATTGCTAATATTTTGTTGGGGATTTTAGTGTCTATGCTCATCTGGTTTTGGGATTAGGATAATGCTGGCCTCTTAAAATGAGCTTGGTTTTCTTCCCATCTCTTGGATTTTTTGGAATAGTTTGGGAAGTATTGGTGTTAGTTCTTCTTTGAATGTTTGGTAAAATTCACCCAATAAGATCATCCAGTCTATTGTAGTGTTATTTACACTAGCCATGATTTGGAAGCAGCCCAAGTGTCCATAAGTTAATGAGTGGATAAAAAAGCTGCGTTTACACAATAGAATAGTACTCGGCCATAAAAAAGGAAATCTCACCCCTTGTGACAGCATGGATGGACCTGGAGAGCATTATGCTAAGTGAAGTAAGCCAGTCAGAGAAAATCAAGTGACTTATGGTTCCACTCATATGTGGAATCTAATAACAAAATAAACTAACAAAAACAATAGAAACAGACTCGTAGATAAAGAACAGACTGACAGCTATCAGAGGGGAGAGGGGTTGCAGAGATAGGCAAAAAATACCCCAACCCGCAACAAAACAAAACACATAGATATCAACAATAGTATGGTGACTACCAAAGGGGAAAGGAGGTGGGGGGAGGTAGGAAAGGGTATAGAGGATAATAAATGAGACTTGACTTGGGGTAGAGAATATAGTACAATTTACAGATGATATATTATAGAATTGTATACCTGAAACCTTTATAATTTTATTAACCAACTAGAGGCCAAGTGCATGAAAATTCATGCACTGGAAGGGGGGTCCCTCAGTCCAGCCTGCCCCCTCTCACAATCCGGGAGCCCTCAGGCACAGGAGGTGACTAAGTGATCAGGAGAAGGTGATGCCCCCATCACACCTCTGCTGCTGCCACTGCCAGCAGCGCAAGCCTTGGCTGGCCCTGGTTACCTGAGCCTCGGTGGCCCTGGGTGGCTGGGCAGCCGTCATCTGAGGCTTGCCTGTACCTTGGGCCAGCCCTGGGTGGCTGGGGGACTGGGGTTATCTGGAGGCAGGCACGCGGAGTGGCCGGGCCCACCTGAGGGCATGCCCAGCATTGCCATGCGCCTGCTGCCCTGGCAGCAGGGCTAAGGGGACTGGGCGCTGCCATCTTGTGGCTATGGGTGCCACCATCTTTGAGTGCATGGCAATCAATTAGCATATTCCCTCCTTATTGGCTGTGAGCACTGCCATCTTTGAGGGCGAGGCAGCCAATTAGCATATTCCCTCCTTATTGGCTGTGGGCACCACCATCTTTGAGGGCGAGACAGTCAATTAGCATATTCCCTCATCGGTTGTGGCACTGCCATCTTTGAAACGGCATGAGGATCCATTAGCATATTCCCTCTTTATTAAATAGGATGTCACCCCAATAAGTTCAATAAAATTGTAAAAAAATGTCTTGTGTCTTGTTATAAGAATGTCACAATAATAAAAAATTAATAACTAAAACAACAACAAACCAAATGATAACTACCTTATGAACATCTATTTGTAATAGGAGATGTAGTTAAAAAATTCTTTTAAAAAAATAAAGAATAGAGAATCCAGAAATAGACCCACACATGTAGATAGATGGTCAATTTATTTTTGACAACCTTGCCAAGATAATTCAATGGAGAAAGGATAGTCTTTTCAACAAATGTACTAGAACACCTGGGTACCCAAATGAAAAAAAAAATTAACCCCAACCCTTACTTCTTCTATATACAAAATAACATAAAAGGATTCATATCTCTAATTATAAAAGGCTAAAACTATAAAACTTTAAGAAAAAATATCACAGGAGAAAACATTCATGAATTTTGGATAAGCAAAGACTTTTTAGGACACAAAAAAGTGTGGATCATAACAAAAGTAAAATTGACAAAAGGTACTCCATCAAAATTTAAAATTTCTATTCTTCAGAAAACATTGTTAAGAATATGAAAGACATTCTTAAACAGAGACAGCATATTCTCAGCATATTCTCAACACATGTATTTGACAAATGACTTGTGGCCAGAGTATATAAAGATTTCTTATAGGTTATTAATTAATAAGACAGGGAAACCAAGATGGCGGCATAGGTAAACACTGGAGATTGCTGCCTCGCACAACCACTTCAAAAATACAACTAAAAGACAGAATGGACATCATACAGAACCACAGGAAGGCTGGCTGAGTGGAAAGTCTACAACTAGAAGGAAAGAGAAAAGCATACCAAGACTCAGAGGAGGTGCGGTGCGGAAGTAAAATACAAAGGTGTGGAGGTGCATGCGGAGAGGGCTGGCGGCTGAGGTCACGATTGTCTTTTTCAATCGGGAGGGAGTCTCAGGCTCTGAGCTCGAGTTCTGGGCGAGTCTCTGAGGACCCAGACTCATACGGGAGAAAAGGGACTGTCTGGCATCGGTAAGAACTAGAGGGCAGCTTTCTCTCGGAGGCACATGCAGCGATTGCCGGGGCCTCTGAGGACAGGACTGAGAGCAGCCATTCTGCTCGCTCCGCTCACCCAGGTAATCCCCTGGGGCTCTGCCCTGCCAAAGCTGTGGCTGGAGGCTTTTGCATATGAAAGGCCCGGCCCTTTCTAATCTGAAAATTACTTAACAAACTGCAGCTGCCCCAAGGCCCCAGGGCAACTTGCATTGCTTTACAGCTGGCTTCTGCAGGGTAGCCTCAGGCAGAGGCTAGATTAGCACCTCCTTAGATCCAAGGGCCAGTGTACCCAGAGGTCAGAGTGGGACCATCCAATTATAACTCCGAAGATCCATAAGGGACACACTCAGGCGGCAGACTCAGTGAGCACCAAAGCCCCACTGAAGCAAGTCTTGCCCTAGAAGGGTGTCTTCAGCACAGAAGTTCTCCCACTGCAGACACAGTTGATTTTCACAGCCAATTGGCCTGGAGGTCAATTCCTCCCAGTGTTACCTACAGCAATCAAGGCTTAACTACAACAAGACTGTGCACAAAGCCCACAAAGGGGTGCACCAAGAGTGTCTACCTCAGGTAATTGGGGAGGCTGAGCCACCGGGCCCTATAGGACACCTAGCACAGAAAGCCACTCTATCAACACAGCGAAGCATAAAAAATGCGGAGACAAAGAAACAGATCACAAGTGACAGAAATGGAGGAAAGCAAACTACTGGATATAGAGTTCAAAACCACAGTTATAAGGTTTTTCAAGAACTTTCTAGAAACCGCCGATAAATGTAGTGAGATCCTCAAGAAATCTAATGAGACCCTCGATGTTGTGATAAAGGACCAACTAGAAATTAAGCATACACTGACTGAAATAAAGAATATTATACAGACTCCCAACAGCAGACCAGAGGATCGCAAGAATCAAGTCAAAGATTTGAAATACAAAGAAGCAAAAAACACCCAACCGGAAAAGCAAAATGAAAAACGAATCCAAAAATACGAAGATAGTGTAAGGTACCTCTTGGACAGCTTCAAGCGTACCTACATCTGAATTATAGAGGTGCCAGAAAAAGAGACAGAGCAAGATATTGAAAACCCATTTGAAGAAATAATGACAGAAAACTTCCCCTACCTGGTCAAAGAAATAGACTTACAAGTCCAGGTAGCGCAGAGAACCCCAAACAAAAGGAATCCAAAGAGAACCACAACAAGACACATCATAATTAAAATGCCAAGAGCAAGAGACAAAGTGAGAATCTTAAAAGCAGCAAGAGAAAGAAAGTCAGTTACGTACAAGGGAATACCCATACGACTGTCAGCTGATTTCTCAACAGAAACTATGCAGGCCAGAAGGGAGTGGCAAGAAATATTCAAAGTGATGAATACCAAGAACCTACAACCAAGATTACTTTATCCAGCAAAGCTATCATTCAGAAGAGAAGGTCAGATAAAGAGCTTCACAGATAAGAAAAAGCTAAAGGAGTTCACCACCACCAAACCAGTATTATATGAAATGCTGAAAGGTATCTTTTAAGAAGAGGAAGAAGAAGAAAAAGGTAAAGATACAAATTATGAACAACAAATACACATCTATCAACAAGTGAATCTAAAAATCACATGAATAAGTAATCTGATGAACAGAATGAACTGGTGATTATAATAGAATCAGGGACATAGAAAGGGAATGGACTAACTATTCTTGGCGGGGAAAGGGGTGTGGGGGTGCGGGAAATGACTGGACAAAAATTGTGCACCTATGGATGAGGACAGTGGGTGGGGAGTGAGGCTGGAGGTTGGGGTGGGAACTGGGAGGAGGGGAAAAAAGAGGAACAAATGTAATAATCTGAACAATAAAGATTTAATTTAAAAAGAAAAATAAGACAACCCAGTTAAATAAATAGCATAAGAAAATAATGAATGACCAGTGCAGCAGAGGAAAAGGGGTTTAACATCATTAGACATCAGAAAAATGCCATTTAATGCAATGAGATACCACTGTATATCATCAAAATAGCTAAAGTTAAAAATTAAAAAGGAACAAGTGTTAGGTGAGATGTAGACTGATTGAAATTTTCATATGCTTCTAGTGGGAAAGTAAAATGATAAAACCATTTTAAAAAACAGCTTGGCAGTGTGTTAAAAATTAAACATCTATAATAATAAAAGCGTAATATGCTAATTAGACCAGACATCCTTCCAGACGACCTTCTGTACAAAGCCGGGCCTTCAAGGGCTAAGGCAGCCACCGCAGTGGGCGGGGGCCAAGGCAGAGGAGGTGGCGTGGGGGTGGTGGGGGCCGAGCCCCTTGCATGAATTTTGTGCATTGGGCCTCTAGTCTATAATAATAAAAGAGTAATATGCTAATTAGAATAGACAGCTGAATGACCTTCTGGACGTCATTCTGGACCTTCTTCCTGATAAAGCTGTGGTGGTGGGTGCCGAGGTAGAGGCAGTTAGGGGCGATCAGGCAGGTAGGCAGAGTGGTTGAGGCAAAAACACAGGCAGGTTAACAGGGGCAACCAGGCAGGCAGGCAGAGTGGTTAGGGGGAATGAAGCAGGCAGGCAAGCGGTTAGGGGCGATCAGGAAGGCAAGCAGGCAGAGTGGTTAGGGGCAGTCAGGCAGGCATGCGAGTGGTTAGAGGTGATGAGGCAGGCAGGCAGAGTGGTTAGGGGCAACCAGGCAGGCAGACAGAGTGGTTTGGGGTGATCAGGCAGGCAGGCAGGCAAGCGGTTAGGAGCCAGTGGTCCCGGATTGCCTAAACTGGCCATCAGACATCCCCTGAGGGGTCCCAGATTGTGAGAGTGTGCAGGCTGGGCTGAGGTACCCCCTTCCCCCAGACCTCCCATGCACTGGCCTCTAGTATTACTATAAGACCCAATAATTTTACCCTAGAGTAATGAAAAAATGTTCACAGATAAACTTGTACAGGAATGTTCATGTTGGCTTTATTCATAATAGCTCCAAGCTCGAAACAGCTAATATATCCATCAACTAGTGACTGGATAAACACATTGTGGGGGGGCAGGGATCATGGAGGGCATTGGTGACGTGGCTCTGCCAGCGGGGACGCTGCCGGCCCTGATGAGACCTGACAAGAGTGGGACCGCAGCAGAATGGTGGAGTAGGTGAGTGGGTGGCAACAGGCCAAGGTGGGTGCGAGTGGGGCCCAATTGCCCCGTTGATTGCCCCACAGATGGTGACCAGCAGTGGCATCGGGGCGGGGCCGCCGCCGGGCTCCCAGGCACTGAGGGAGCCGGGCGAGGGCCAGATGACTCAGGCGGAGGGGGTTGTGCAGGGGCCTGGGGCCCAGGTACTGCCCGGAGCCCAGAGATCAGCTGGGACCTGCCTTTCCATGCCAAACGCTCACACTTCAATTGCTGGCCAGTCCTAGGGACCACAGCCATGCACAAATTTTGTGCACCAGGCCTCTAGTTCGACAATAAAAGGGAATAAAGTACTGATACACACAACATGAAGGACTCTCAAAAACATTATGTTGATTAAAGTAATCCAAATTAAAAAAAAAATACAAAGTATGAATTTGTTTAGTGCTCTGGGTTATTACATCAGGAATGCTAGAAAATCTCGGTTTAATCTATAGTGACAATAAGCAGACAAGTTGTTGCTGTAGATGAGAGTGGCGTGTGATTGGCCTGGATGGGGTACAGGGAACGTTTGGGCATTATGAATGTGCTCTATGTCCTGATTATGGTGGTAATTATATGGATACTAGAAGCCCATTGCATGAAGATTCGCGCAATTGGCCTTCCTTCCCCTGGCTGGTGGCACCGGTTTTCCTCCAGCACCCGGGACTCAGGCCTTTGGTCTGGCTGCAGCGAGGCTTGGCTTCTCTTTTGTGGCTGCAGTGAGGCTTCAGTCTTCAGTCTTCAGTCTTCGCTCTGCACCTGCATATGCAAATTAACCACCATCTTTGTTGGGTTAATTTGCATAGTTGCTCTGATTGGCTGGTAGTGGTAGCAGAGTGACACCAATTTGCATGTTTCTCTTTTATTAGTATAGATAGGTGTTTATAAAATTCATTGTAATGCGCACTGAAAATGTACATATTTTATTGTATATAAATATACTTCATTAATATAAAAATAACTTCAGTAATGTTTTTTTTAAAACCTATAAATGTTGAAGGTTGTTTTACTAAAAAAGATTAACTTCTGTCTAATGTTAGAAGACCTCTGTGTAAGGCTGAAACTTAATTGACCTGAAAAATCCATTTAGGTAAATCAGTATACACAATATAAACAAGAATGCATGAATTAAATATCCTTAAACAAAGAAAGAGAGGTGAATTCTCAGTTTACTTTCTAGTTTATTATTTGATGTTTTGGAATGGGGCCCTTTCATGCTTAGAATTCATTGATATACTTTTCTAATTTCTTTTAAATGATGTTTGGTAGTGTTTTTGGCATTAAGAATCCAGCTGAAAGGAAGTAATTACATATAATTTATTTTTCATTGTTATTTTCTCTTTTTTTAAACTAGAAAGAATATGTGGAAGACACCCTAATGTTCCTTAGAATCTGTTCTTCCTTTTAGGAATAGAAGCTCTAGAGTTTACCTGAGCACATACATGGATGACCACCTAGACACTACATCTCTCTGCTTCTTTTGTAGAAGGATGTGACTTTGTGATTGAGAGGTGAATGGTAGTGTGTGTAAGGTTACCTCCTTAAAAACAAGCCACTGGACCTAGAATTTCTTTTTTCTTTCTCTGCTGGTTGGAGGTTAGTTACATTAGGTATAGCTGCCACCTGAAAGAAATAAAAGCTCTAAGGAAGATGATAGGGCCAGCCTGCCTCCCTGAATGATCTTGTCTGGCATACGTCCCCCTGCCACACTGTATTGTGACATGAAAAAGAAAATTTTCTAACTTGAGCATTTCTGAGGATCTTTGTTATGGCAGAAAGTTTATACCCTAATAGAAAATGAAAGCATATAAGACGTCTGTGTTTTTCTGTGTGTACTATATGGTCATATTTAATATATTTTGGTGTATATTCTCAATTAACAATTTCTAAAATAGCATAGGATTGTATGCCAAGAGTTATGTTGATATAGTAGTTATTTAGAGAGTGTTTCTCAAATGTCCAAGTTATGTTTAAACTTTATGTACTAAGTATTAATAAATTAGAATACAGTACTGCTGTTTTCTAATTTTTAAGGTTGTATTTATGGACTTGATTATGATCAATTTCAATACAGTTTTACAGACCTTTTTAAAGAAGTTGTTTTCTTTTAAAATACCTAAATATTCTGTTATTCAGCTTTTCTATAATTACTGTTTATCTGGTCTATGAAAGGCTTAAATATATAAATTAATGATTTCTTCCATTAATTTTTGTTTACATTTCTGTCAGTTTTTAGTTTGGTAAGTGTGTTAATATATTATTTACTGTCAAAATCTCAATTGAGGATTATACATTTTATCACAATGACATGACTCTAATTTATGCCTGGTGCTTTGTGTTTTAGCTGGCATTAATATTAGTTTATATTTCTCTATACATCTTTGTATTTCATGTTATATTTATCCTTTCTTTGTCATTTCTTTTCTTTTTTATTGTTTCATTGCTTAAAGTATTACAAAGAGTATTACATATGTGTCCTTTTCCCCCTCCCCCGCCCTTGACAATCCCCTGGCCTCCCCTACCCCCCAGTGTCTTATGTCCATTGGTTATGCTTATATACATGCATACAAGTCCTTCGGTTGATCTCTCTCTCTCCTGCCCCCCAACCCTCCCTGGCCTTCCCGCTGCAGTTTGACAATCAGTTTGAGGCAGCTCTGCCTCTGTATCTATTATTGTTCATAAGTTTATAATGGTCTTTATTATCCATGAATGAGTGAGATCATGTGGTATTTTCCTTCATTGACTGGCTTATTTCACTTAGCATAATGCTCTCCAGTTCCATCCATGCTGTTGCAAATGGTAAGAGTTCCTTCTTTTTTACAGCAGCATAGTATTCCATCGTGTAGATGTACCACCGTTTTCTAATCCATTCATCTACTGATGGGCACTTAGGCTGTTTCCAAATCTTAGCTATGGTGAATTGTGCTGCTATGAACATATGGGTACACATATCCTTTCTGATTGGTGTTTCTGGTTTCTTGGGATATATTCCTAGAAGTGGGATCACAGGGTCAAGTGGGAGTTCCATTTTTAGTTTTTTAAGGAAACTCCATACTGTCTTCCATAGTGGCTGCACCAGTCTGCATTCCCACCAGCAGTGCACGAGTGTTCCTTTTTCTCCACATCCTCTCCAGCACTTGTCGTTTGTTGATTTGTTGATGATAGCCATTCTGACAGGTGTGAAATGGTACCTCATTGTTGTTTTGATTTGCATTTCTCGGATGATTAGTGACTTTGAGCATGTTTTCACATGTCTCTTGGCTTTCTGAATGTCCTCTTTTGAGGTGTCTGTTTAGATCCTTTGCCCATTTTTTGATTGGATTGTTTGTCTTCTTTTTGTTAAGTTGTATGAGTTCCCTATAAATTTTGGAGATTAGGCCCTTATCAGATATGATGTTGGCAAATATGCTTTCCCACACAGTGGGCTTTCTTGTTGTTTTGTTGATGGTTTCTTTTGCTGTGCAGAAGCTTTTTATTTTGATGTAGTCCCATTTGTTCTTTTTCTCTTTAGTTTCAAGTGCCCTAGGAGCTGTATCAGTGAAGAAATTGCTTCGGCATATGTCTGAGATTTTGTTGCCTTTGGATGCTTCTAGGATTTTTATGGTTTCCCGTCGTACATTTAAGTCCTTTATCCATTTTGAGTTTATTTTTGTGTATGGTGTAAGTTGGTGTTCCAGTTTCATTTTCTTGCATATATCTGTCCAATTTTCCCAACACCATTTATTGAAGAGACTGTCTTTATTCCATTGTATGTTCTTGCCTCCTTTGTCAAATATTAATTGAGCATATTGGTTCGGGCCGATTTCTGGGCTCTCTATTCTATTCCATTGATCTATATGTGTGTTCTTGTGCCAGTACCATGCAGTTTTGAGAACAGTGGCTTTGTAATACAGCTTGATATCTGGTATTGAGATCCCACCTACTTTGTTCTTTCTCAGGATCACTGCAGCTATTCGGGGTCTTTTTTTATTCCAGATGAATTTTTGGAGATTTCGTTCTAGATCTGTGAAGTATGCCCTTGGTATTTTAATGGGAAGTGTGTTGAATTTATAGATTGCTTTGGGTAGTATGGACATTTTAATGATGTTGATTCTACCAGTCCATGAACACGGTATGTTCTATCAGAAAACTTCCCTGAGGTGGGGAAGAAAAAAGTCACACAAGCCCAGAGAGTCCCAAACAAGGTGAACCAGAAAAGACCCACACAAAGACACATCATAATTACCATGGCAAATGTTCAGGACAAAGAGAGAATCTTACAGGCCGTAAGAGAGAGATGGAAAGTTACATGCAAGGGATCTCCCATTAGATTATCAAACGATTTCTCAACAGAAACAGATCAGGCCAGAAAAGAATGGATGTAAATTTACAAAGTGATGCAAAGCAAAGGACTGAATCCAAGAATACTCTATCCAGCCAGGCTATCATTCAAAATTGATGGGGAAATAAGAAGCTTCCACAGACAAAAAAAGGCTAAGGGAGTTTATCACCACCAAGCCAGCAATGCAAGAAATGCTAAAGGGACTGGTGTAAAAAGAAGAAATAAAAAGCTCAGAAAGAAAACAGCCACACAAAAAAAGAAATGGCTACAAACAAGTACCTTTCAATAATAACTTTGTCATTTCTTTTAAATATATTTCCTAAAAGTGGAATGTATTTATATACATTTTTTAACCTAGTGAAAACCTTTGTCTTTTAATAGATATTTTAACTCATTTGATAATTGTCAAAATTGATTTAATTGGTTTTACTTCATTGATCTTCTTTTAAGTTTTTTGTATTAAATTCTTTTTTTTTTTTTTTTTTTTGCTATTTGATTCAAAATTTATCTTTAATTTTGACTTGATTGATATTTTAAATCTGTGGTATATCTAAAGGTAAATAGCTTGCTTTGAAATGTGCTAGTGATTATATTTTCAAGTTTTTTTGAAACAATAAATCTCTGTACTATCTATAATTAGCAGTTAGGAATGAGATGGTATCTTTTGTTTTCCCTTAGTATGAAATGAGAAATTTAATAGCATTTTACTTATCTGTTTCTTGGTTTTATTTATATGATATGAAATTTTAATCTCAGACTATTAGTAAGTTGTAATTTGAAATTATTTATAAAATATTTCTTTCATTAAGTTTAATATAGACATAAAAGTTATAAAAACTAAGGTTATCATAACTTTCAATAAATTGCCACTGTTTTCCGAATATATATCAAAATTAGGGGCCCGGTGCACAAAATTTCTGCACTTGTGGGGGCGTCCCTCAGCCCAGCCTGCCCCCTCTCAGATACTGAATGCCTCAGGGGATGTCCTACTGACAACTTAGGCCTGCTCCCTGCTCCCCTTGGAGAGTGGGCCTAAGCTGCAGTCTGGCCTCCATTTGTGGCAGGCGACTGGACTGATCTGGGGAAGGCACCAGCCCCATCACCCCGCTGCTGCAGCCACTGCCAGTCACCGCAGCCACCAAGGTGTTTTCATCAACACAGACTCCCCTAAAGCCTCGGGGCCTGGGCAGGAGCCCCCCACCTCCCTCCCATTGCCGCTCCATCCCTGCTCAGGCCTAAAGCCTCCGGGCCTGGGAAGGGGACCCCAGCTTTCTCTGATCACTAGCTCTGCCTCTGCCCAGGCCTAAAGCCTCTGGCCCAGGCTTTTGGCTTGGGCAGGGGCCCCCTCAGCTCCTATTGCAGGCTCGGCCCTGCCCAGGAGCCCCCTGGCTCAGGCCCTTCTTAGGCTGCTCAGGGCCCACACAGGGCCTACCTCGGAGTGACCTGGATGCCGATGATGTTCCCGGACCCAGGCCACTGGGTGTCTACATATGCAAATTAACTACCATCTTTGTTGGGTTAATTTGCATAGTCACTCTGATTGGCTTGTGGGCGTAGCGAAGTGATACCAATTTGCATGTTTGTCTATTATTAGTTAAGATGAACTTTAAAAAAATTATTAAAATATACTCTTGTGCCATATTACATTACTCAATATTATTATCTTGATCTATTTCCATATTCTGTTTTAAAAATAGACACTCATTTCCTTTTCCCTGTTGCCCACTTTCAGACTATTTTCCTATTTATTAGACCAGGGAAAAGGAAAATCTATTGAAATTACAATGTGAAATGTTTTATTTGGTATTCATTATAGCAAAGTGTAAGATTCAGAATGTGTTTGGGATTATAGGATTAATGGGTTTTATGGTGATGGGTTGGGGAATATTACCAGTTATGTATTAGTAAGCTTGTTTTCTAAGATGTCCCTGTTAATGACTGTATCAAATAACATAGGACATGTAATTTACATTATCATTAATGTTTGTTCAATGACAGCAAGAAGCTGTCCTCTGCTGCTTTGAGTCTCTGATAAGCTGTTATTCTTACCTTGAATGTTCCTAATCATGTGACTTTCTCAAGTGGGCATTAGACTCTGTTCTTTCTCCTGAGTAATGATGCTTGTATATGGGTGCTTTATCATATTTTTCAGAATATACTAAAGGACTGTTTAGGGAAGTGGGGTTTTAGAGGACACTCAGCCTTGTCTTGAAAACACTGTGGAAGGAAGAAGCCTGTAGCAGTTTTTAGGGGTAATATCTTTAAGAAAACAGTGATGTTTGATCATTGCCGGTTTGTTCAGTGGTTAGAGCAGTGGTTCCCAACATTTTTGGCCATGCCCCACCTAATCATCTCTAAAATCCTGATGCCCCCTCCCCCGTGACATATAATTCTTATTATTCAAAAAGTGAACTCCTATTCACATGGAGGAAGCCTTAAAGGCCATTAACGTGGTCTAAACAAGCTCCCAAAGACATGGCATCTATAAAAGAGAAAACTAAAAGAATGAAAAGACAGTTGAAGTACTGAGAAAGAAATCACTAAGAAATTGTTAAAAATAATAATAATATGAAGTGATATGAAAAAGTAGTAAATAAGATTTCAAAACATAACAGAACTGAAATGCTTAAATATGTCACTGAATATTTATATAATGTATGTGAGGCCCCTAGAATCATAAGAAATGCAAAAAATTCACTGTTAATAACTCATTCTCAAATTGCTCCCCTTAAAAGTCAAATTGGCCCCCTATGGGGCATGTGCTGCGCATTGGGAACTACTGAATTATAGCAATGGCCCTTGGACCCTTCACTTCCCAGTCAAGGGCACATACCTTGATTGCAGTCTCGATCCCAGAAGTTGTTGTTGGTTTTTCTCTCTCTCCTTCTCCTTCCTCCCTTCCACTCCTTCTAAACATCAATGGAAAAATATCCTTGGGTGAAGGTTTTTTTAAAAAAATAACAAAAAACCCCAGTGATGTTTGCTAGGTTATTCTTAGAGATGGGAGACTTGTCTTTCTCACAGACTACCAGGATCTGTAGGGAGTAAGTTGGAACTGAGAATGAGAACAGCCTCTCCAGGACTGTGGATTAGGATGGAGTTCTTGGCAAGAAACTTATTTAGTGTGGTGTATGGAAAGCACATGGGCTGAGGAGGCAGGAAGACCTTTGTTCTAGCTTTGGCTGTGTATGTGTGTGTGTGTGTGTGTGTGTGTGTGTGTGTGTGAGAGAGAGAGAGAGAGAGAGAGAGAGAGAGAGAGAGAGAGAGAGAGAGAGAGAGAGACTGAGAGACCATGGCAAACCCTCAACTTTTCTGGGCCTTAGGCTAGATATATTAAAAGAACAAGGGGACTCTCTAAGATCCTTTCTAACCTTAAAGTTCTTTGACTGACCAGGGCACCAGGGATAGCAAGGACATTTTAATTTGACAGCATATTTTTAGATGTCATTAAGCAAAGAAATCAGCTTAATTTCATCTTGTAAAGTTAAGAGTAATAAATCATTATCTTACTACTTTGAGTAAGGAGAATTAGAAGAAGGGATCATATGTGACTTGTGTATTTATACTCTGATCTAATATTAGGTAAGTGACATGTTGTAGTCAAGAGGCCCAATTATAACACCTGGAAGTAATCTGGTAATAGAATGACTCAGAGGAATGTTAAATCACTATTTTCCCCTGAGAAAACTGAGAAAGGTGTTTATCTACATTTTTTCATTGGCATATGTGCATGTCTTGGGAGTGAGGATGCTGGGAGGTAGCCCCACTGTGGGTAGTAGTGAAACACCAGATTAAAGGTCCCACTGAAGATCTTTCATTGATGAGCTCATAAGTGGTGAAAAGGCTGCCAGCCCTGAAATCAGCAATAGAATGCTGCTCAAGGTGGCTGTTTGTCATAAGCTCAGCTGGGCATGGTCACAAGCTTGGTGGGCAGAAAGAATTTTGAAATAATGCCACGCCATATGTGAAAGAGCTAGGAAACAGTGCTGATTGAATAAAATCTGTACTGCAATCAAATGGTGACTCTTTTTGAGGAAAGGTTTTGTTCTGGTTAAGTCCTGGAGGATGGGCCACTGACAAAGGCTCCAGCCAGAGCTGCATGGGAAAGATCATGCAGTGGACATTGGTTGTTTCTCTCTGTTGTCATCACTTTGAGGACTAAAATATAATTGAAAAGTTTTATTTACCTCTATCTAGAGCTTCTAGGGGAAAAAAGAGAATTGTTTCATTTCTAAATGCATTTCATTTTAGTAAATAAAGCATTATGAATAAACCCAAATAAAATTCAAAACAAATTAGAAACTTGGATACAAAATATGGGTATTAGTGCCACCATACAAAGAAGACCTCTCTAAGGATGCAGAGATCAACATTCAGTAGCCTCTGTCCTTAGGAACTTAACTTGAGTGAGGGAAACAGGTAAATAGTTAATATTTATTGTTTTATTCAGTTTTTATACAATGTCTACTCTATACAAGGCTATGTACTAGATGTTGAGACTACAAGGTAATCTGTTGATAGAGTCCCTATTTTCAAGACATTTATAGTCCAGAGGAGAGGAGTAAATGAGTAACCAGAGCACAGGGTTCATGGAGTTATATATGAGGGATGAAATTATTAGAATGCATAACAGAAATTGATGCAGGGGACTTTGAATATGTTCTAAGAATGGAACTAAGCAGTGTCAAGGAACCTGTTTCTTCAGTGATTGTAGTAAGCTGTGCTTAAAATTATGTTCCAAGAGTTGTACATTTCTGATGTTAGGGATGATAATAGCCAAGAATTTTACAATGCTTTCTGTCAGCCATAGTTCTAGTTCTTTTCATATAACAAGTTATGTAGTCCTTACAGTAATCCTATAAAGTAGGTGTTAATGTTAACCAATAAACTTAGGCCCAAAACAGTCTAGTTACTTAATAAATAACAACTACTAGTATGTAATGGATCTGACATTTGGTTCCAAAGTTCATATTCTAAGTATGGTGCTAAATTAAGACTTACAGAATTAAGGGAGTCATCTACTGGAAGAACCATTGTTGTACATTTTTGTAGGTAGAGCAGCTTAATATTAATGAATTTATATCTGAGCAGCTAGGAGAAAAAATTGTATATACGTATTTTTTTTTATTGTCTAGAAATAAAGCTTATCTTATAATTGTTGGAATTGCCTTGTACTAGCTATAAATTATAATAGAATTATTAAATTGAAATAATAGAATTTTTAAGTTGAAATCATAGGAAATACCTTTTGATCAATACTGTCCTCCATTAATTTACAGAAAAGGACCTTCTTGAATTTTAAATATCTCCAAAAGAGAATCTATAGCCTTCCACAATCAGGAGCTGTATCCCACAGCTCTTTGAGGTGGGGATTTCCCTATTCAGTCCAATGTTCTCCAGGTCAGTAGGAGGTTGCTTTCTCTATCTCTCATCCTTTGAAATATCTATCTCTCTTTATAACACTAGAGGCCTTTAATTTATAAGCTGGATTTGTAAATTGATGGTGCCCAGCCTGGTTGGGCCTGTGGTGCATGTGGCTTATCTCCATGTTTGGAGGCCTGCTATTTGCTGCTCTCAGGGAGTTAATAAGAGCTTTGGTGACCTGGTTTGCCCAAAATTTATAGGCTCAAATCTAGACGATCTGAAGGAAAAAAATAGAACAAAAAAGTCAAAGTTATGGTTGTAAACTACAAGGAAAGTTAGAATCATAAAACCGGCATCAGTATGCTACAGACAAGAATTAGAAGTTAGGAAGAGCCTAGAAGGAGACATTTTTAATTAAAGCAGTCCTCAAGACATTTGAAATTGTTAGGATGATTTTAAATAGGCAACCCTTTGGCTTTAAAAAGAATCAAGGATTCAGTGTTCTGTATGTGGTGTTAAATATAAAGACATATAAAATTTAAGAGGAAAAATAATCTTTTAATGTAAAGCCATTTTGATTTATGGTTTTCTGGCCTTTGAAAGCCTCCCTGCATCTTGATAAATACATTGAATTGTTTTAAAATGGTATTAAAATAATTTCTTTTGCAAAAGCAAGTATTTTTAATGTAGCAGTTAGGAACATCATTAGGAAGACTATTGAAAGTGATGTCTACCATAAAGCTGAATGGTATTGCTAAATAAAGAAAAGAACATTTAGACCTCATTTGGACAATAAACTAAAAATAAAAGTAAACTTTTACATATAATATTAAAATCAACTATGGACTTAAAGAAATTTACTAAGGTAATATTTTGTCTAAATTTATTTTCTATTTTGTTTTTTAAAACTTTAATTTTATTTACAGAAGGAATAAAAAGTACATTTTTAAAAAAAGCATTACAGATCAAAGTTCCCTTTGACTACTATCCTTCCATCATCCCAGAAGTCACCATTTTGCCATTGTTTCTTCCAAAGCATTTTCTGGATATTTATATGCATATATTTCTATGCATATAACAGAAATATGTTTTGAATAGATGTTAAAAAAAATAATTCACAGATTGTATTGTTTGCTAGTTCATTCTAAATATGACCTTCCAGTATGTTTTGGTTTTGATACTTCAATAATATTAATAATAGCAACAGACATTTATTGAGTAGCTATTATGTGCTAGGCAAGATATTTAACATTTTATATATAATTTATTCTCATAACCTGCATAATGAGCTTCGGAGGTATGAACCCTAAAAAGGATTATATCCACTGGGAAAGACTCCTCATGGTTATAAGGCCCAAAATCATAATCATAGTCTAGCAGCCATTGCTAACAGAGGTCTCTCACAGGCTGCATTTCAGGGAAAAGCCACAGACTGAGCTTCCAAGCTTCCTGAACTGTGCTCCTGCTGTCCGATATGACCTGTATAAGGGAGCTCCTGGTATCATCTTTCAACCAATGCACTGAGACCTGCCCCCAACCAATTGGAACTGTGCACAACTGTATCTTCATTTGCATTTGCTCTGACAAATCAGAGAAGCTCCATAATGACCAATTGGAGTGCATGAAGCTGACCAATTAGGACAGTGCTATTTGAATCAATCAGAACTATGCTGTTTAGATTTCTCATCTGCATTAAAATGAACCAATTGGGAACTAGAGCAGGAACTTCTCTATAAAAAGTGTCCTCCCCTTTGTCTTGGTGAAGCACACTTTTGTTTTTCAACAGAGGCTGCTTCCCCCCAGTTTGCAAATTGTTCACTTAAAGTTCCTCTTTTTATGGCAGCCCAGATTGAGGATTCCCGTTGGCATTGGGTTGGTGGGAGCAACCTTTTGTTGAAATAGGTGAGTAATCTATATTCATTTTATATGAATAAAAATTTACCTTAATTTTATCTCACATTTACATTAAATTGCTAATGCCAGTAGTTTATCATCCTTTAATAAGTTTTCAAAAAGATAAAACATTTAGAATGATTTAAAAATTGTTAGGAATATAACTTCTAGTTCTGTTAGTTTTGTTATTCACATGACCTCAGCCTTTTTCTACCAAGTCCCTGGAGTATCTTTGCTGAGCCACAAGGCTGGGAATAAGAGGGTGACTCCTGCTCACCTTTTAGGAATGTGGAGGCATTTTTGTCACTATCTGACTCATTCTACATGAAGAAAAGACAACCCCAGACATTTCCTCAGTAGTCACTGCTTTTAAAAACCTAAGCCTGTGATGATGTTCTTGTTTGGGGGAACCGTTATAGGATATAAGATCTAGGAGGAAAGAGGTTTGTTTTTGAAAGATGCTTTTCATTGTGCCCTTAGTCATACTGGTATGAGGAAATAAAGGTTGCTGCAATGAGAACTCTGAGAATTTTTATGGGAATTGGTAGAAAGGAAGTGATATTGGGTGGGTTGAGAGAAAAAAAATTGTGCTTATTTTGTATATCCTGATTTTGGACTTTGGATGAAGATATTTCAAAATTACATGACAAAATTGATATTTTAATGAATGGGATAGCTGTCAGAAAGGTTTAAATCACAGTTCTGCTGCTTGTAATCAGCTGGGTAACCTTGAAAAAGCCACTTTACTTCAATAAAATAATATCCACCTTATAAAGCTGCAGGGTTGAAATTACATTAAGTATTTTGTATATTGCAAAGCGCTATACAGATGTGCAATGTTAGCTGATATTTTTGCTGTTTTTATTACCACAGTTGTTGTCAAGGCTGTCTACAGTTTGCATCTGTTACCTTCTATGGCCTCTGTACTTAAGACTTACAAAGCTTGCATCTGTCCTTTATTACCTGAAAGAGAACACTATATTAGGGCTCTGTTATTTTCAGAGAAGAAAAGAGAGCTTTTTGCTGGATCAGTTAACAAAAATTAAAGGCCTAATTCTATGTATCAATCAGCATTTCCTCAAGCCTAATGTAAGAACTGAAAACATTATCTATAGTACTTCTCCATGAGAAGAGATATGCTGAAGGTCCCAACAGTTAACATTTGGTTGTCATCAATAGTGTTTATAGATATTCTTTACCTTTTGTTTTTAAGATAACAATAAAGTATTAATTACTATCTGTCTACTTTTAGAAGTATTTTCTAATAATTTTTATTGCACTAGATTATTGTTTGAAAAACAAAAATTATCTTGCTGTAGTTTCTTTTTGGTTATGTAATACTTAAATTACTTGGAAATCTCAATATACAATGAGGATATGAAGTTTTTATGCTTAACAGAACAAGACATGAGTTCAAAATGGTTAAGAAGCACTAAAAGGCCTGGCTAGTGTGACTCAACAGTTGAGTGTAGAACCAGGATCCAAGAGGTCACTGGTTCGATTACGGGTCAGGGCACATGCCCAGATTGTGGGCTCTATCCCCAGTGGTGGTGGGGAGGGGGAAGATGTGGAAGGCAGCTGATCAATGATGTTTTTCTCTCTCTATCCTCTCCCTTCCTCTCTCTCTCTAAAAATCAATAAAAACATATTTTTTAAAAAACAATGAAAGTGAACTCTTGTTTTCAGATGAGGAGATGGCTCCATTGAGTTTCCATTTGGTGCACTTCAGAGTCCACACTATAATGGGGGAACTGCTCCATGGTTAGAACTCCAATTAGAAGTCTGGTTTATTATTTGTAAGTTTTTGTTTATTACTTTGCTTCCTCTCATTCTGCTAATGTTTTTCCTAATGTAAATTTTGTAGCAACTCTAAATCCATGGAAAGAGCAGGACCTTTAGCTTGTCACAGAGTCCTTGGACTGCCTATCAGTAAGCCAATGCTACAGAAATCAGACATCAATCCTTTAGCTTTAAGGCGATTAGGAAGTCTACAATTGAAATCTCATTTGCCATTTGAGTGTGCCATTTATTGTACAAAAACACTACAGGCATAGGCTATTTCTTGAAGAAGATATATCTATGCTTTGGAGGAGGCACTTTGCTGGGGAAAAATCCTTTGGTTTTATTGTTACCCCTCTCGATAGTTCTAAAAAGCTTACCCTTTTCACTTTAATTGGTGTTTTGCTTTGTGATCTCTGTCCTCACTTCCATTTATTTCTTGACCTACTCTTTGTGGCAGAACATCTCTATCCTGAAGTTATACCAATGGGAAAGGTTAAATCTTATTTCAAAGGAACTGTGAAATTCCATTCCATATTTTAAACTTAGTCCATTGGAAAAATCACGTTTTTCTTTATTTTATTTGGATACCCATGCCCTTATTCTCTGAGGATTATAAGGGGTTTTTAATCTTTCTCACCTATTTATAGAAGCTGAGAATTTCCCCTTTTCCAGAAGCAGTTGTATTAAGAGAAGCTAATTTTCTTGAGATCTCAACCAGGGTTCTCTAAGGAGTCTAGGATCTGCACAGTCACATTTGCTTTTCCAAATAAGCAATCAGAAATATTTTAACTTGTCTTGACTATAACTAAGTTACTCTTAAAACAAAAAGTTTATAATCAGTTGAATTCTCTCAGCTTCTGGCTTACAGTACTGAAGAAACTGTTACATCGAGTAGACAGGCTGGAGTAAGAATTTCTGATGCGATTGCATATTATTTATTGTGGAAAGAATGTTTTCCCTCCAGACTGACTAGGAACAAGATGTTTAAACATAAGCCAGGGTGGAGACCAGTTTGTTTGGTCAGCTTCAGAGGAGCCACGTTTTCCTACTTACCATGAGTCCGCCAACTATTCTACCCCCCACCCCCGCCCGATTCTTCAAGTTTCTTTGGAATTTTTACTTAAGGCTCCGTTGGATAAGGCAGTGATACGGTGCATACGTGGCAATAAGAAAGGCTAAGGCTGTTTTTGGAGCAACGTGATTTTATGTCATTATGAATTTATGTTGTTCTGTGTGTGTATATATAAAATGTTTTCTTTTTTTTCTTTTCCCCGGTCCCCCTCTGCTGTTGGCTTCTGTATTCCCATAGCTGGATTTCATGCAGCAGGACTCCATTTATCACAGGCGGTGGGAGGGGAGTACAGAGATATGAAAGGGTTACTGTTCACATTTCCTGTGTAATTCCCTGTGATCTTACTGAGTTGTATGTAATTTCTTTTTTGATGTTAAACATTCCCAGGCTCCTATAACCTTCTAGCCTACTTGTACTGGCCAAGTTTGTCCCAGGTGATCATATAGGCAAATCTCCTGTTTTTAAAGATTAGAAATCACTCCTTCCTCCATGAGATAGGCTAAATGCTCATGCCTTTGTAGTCCTAGAAGAAATCCTTTTGATTTAAAACAAGAACAGAAAAGTAATATGTTAGTTTTAAAATTTAAATTCAACAGCCAAGCCTGTTGTCAAATTAATTGTGTATATTTAAAAATCTACTGATTCCTGGTTTAGTGAATTTCTAGTTAAATGAAACCCCTTGATCTATTAAAGATTACATTCTTCCTTCTTAAAGCACACTTAAAAAATGGATTCTAATTCTAAAAGGGTAGATTTGAACCTATCATCTTACTTTTAGTTTATTTAATAGGTAGATCATTTTAAGTTGCCTCAGATATAAAGCTGCTTACCTGAAACTTTAACACTTCTGCTTCAGTTCCATTCAGAAGATTGTAGTTGATCATAGGGAGATGCTTATTATTTTCTGCTTTTTTTCTTGTTTTAAAAGTATATCCCAACTCATTATTATTCCACAATATTTTAAATATACATTTTTGTTGTTGGATAAAGGTATTCTATTTTTGCCTTTGCCTTAAGTTTTAGAAGAAAATGTTATGCTCTTATGAAGCATAAGAATGTGTCAGCAGCTGCTCATAAATCAATAGGGACCAGCACTGTGCCAGCGCTGCCCTCATAGCAGGTAATGAACTTTTGTTTAGACACAACTTTGGGCAAGTTTCCTTGTATAACTTATAGCACATCTCTGTGTCCTAATTCAAAAACATAGGAACCTAGGGGTTTGGGGAATAAACAGAAACAAAACAGTGTCTCTTTGAAGGAGTTTCTAGGATAATTTAAGTTTTCTGATATTTAGGCCAAAGAAAACTAATTGCATTGCTTAAAGCAATGAGATAAAATGTTTTTATGCACTTAACCAAGTGTATATGGTTTTATATGGACATGGGTAGATGAATTTTTAGATGAATTCTGTTTGGATCTGCTTTAGAGAGCCTACATGCATGGTTGATATTTCTCATTCAACTTTAGTTCCCCAATGCCTAAAACACCTGTCACAAGTAGGTTTTTCAATAACAGTTTGTTGAATGAATGAACGAAAGAGACTGCCACGTTACTTTTGTAGATCCTTAATTATTTTATATATGTGTAATTATGTGCATGTCAATAATGTTACTCTCATCATTCCTGTTTATATTTTTCAAAGTCCTTTGCTATTAAATATTTAATCCCCTCACAACATTTTGTGCCCAAGTTCTTAAGTGATCTACACCTGGTTGGCCTAACCATGACATTGCTCTGCAATGAGAAAAAATAATATTTAGTCATAAAGTAGTTAAATCATAGTCTGTTAACATTTCCTAAAATCAATAAGTCCAATTTATTAGTACATAGTAGAAAAATACTTATATTATCTCCCAGGTATTAATTATTCCTAGGACCATCAAAAAGTTCTGCATAGTAATGTAAATCTATCAATAGATACTTAAAGAATGCTAATGTGAACAGCATTGTGCCTGGTACTTGGTCCTGCCATCTGAAGTCTCCTAGACTTCTCAATGAACAGGATACGTGCACTAGTCAAGTTAAACAGCAATTTGAAGGTGCATTAAGTATGTTATATGTTAAGTGATAGGCCTGAACAAGAATCAAGTAGCTTCCTGGAGGAAGAAGTCATTTTGACTTGTATTAGAGAGTGGTGAAAGACTTCACAGAGGAAGGTTGAGTTGGGCATGAAACAAATAGTGGGCGTCTGGATATAAAGGAGTGAGGCTATTGGATGTTTATAAATATGGGTGATAGTTATCACACTTCCTGTTCCCAGCAGCAGTGAAGAAACAGCAACAAAAAGCTTAAGTATATGATGGAGGCTTTTCTCCATTGATGGTGTATTTATTCCTTATTTTTTACTGAAGTGGAATTTCAGAACAGCTTTCACCGAGGACATACAAGAGCTTTTTTTGGTTATAAGGATCCACTTCAGTAGGAAACACTCCCAAATCTCTCTCTTCCAATTAAAATTTCAGTAGGAAGACAGAAATAAGATATATTGAAAAGTTATTATTCATGACTACACTTTGGTAATAAAGGCCCCATCCAATCTCAGTGGCAAGTTTAACAGTATCACTGCTGAATTATACCTTGATTTGAAGTCTAACATATAAGGAGGTAGATCCATATTTACTTTTTTTTCATTGATAGAGGTAGCTGTAGTCACTCTATGTAAATATAACTTCACAGTAATTATTTATTAACCTGTTAAAGGTTGTTCTACAGTAAAAACAACTATTGCATTAATATCCTAAATACTTATATCCAAATCTTGATTGTTAAGCAAATTAAAAAATTGATAGAATTTGCATTGAGACCCTTTAATTATATTTACTTATTATTACTTACTAGAGGCCCGGTGCACAAAATTCGTGCAGGGGTGTGTGTGTCCCTCAGCCCAGCCTGTACCCTCTCCAATCTGGGGCCCCTCGAGGGATTTCCGACTGCCCGTTTAGGCCCGATCCCACGGGCAGTTGGACATCCCTCTCACAATCCAGGACTAATGGCTCCCAACTGCTTGCCTGCCTGCCTGCCTGATTGCTCCTAACCGCTTCTGCCTGCCAGCCTGATCACCCCCCAACCACTCCCCTGCCAGCCTGATCACCCCTAACTTCCCTCCCCTGCCAGCCTGGTCTCCCCTAACTGTCCTCCCCTGCAGACCTGGTTGCCCCCAAATGCCCTCCCCTGGTGGCCCAGTCACCCCTAACTGCCCTCCCCTGCAGGCCTGGTCCCCCCAACTGCCCTCCCCTGCAGTCCTGGTTGCCCCCAACTGCCCTCCCCTGCAGTCCTGGGCCCCCCCCCCCAACTGCCCTCCCCTGCAGTCCTGGTTGCTCCCAACTGCCCTCCCCTGCTAGCCTGGGTTCTCCCCAACTGTCCTCCCTGCTGGCCTGGGTTCCCCCCAACTGCCCTCCCCTGCAGGCCTGACTGCCCACATTTGCCCTCCCCTGCCAGCCATCTTGTGTCCACATGGGGGTGGCCATCTTGTGTGTTGGAGTGATGGTCAATTTGCATATTGCTCTTTTATTAGATATGGTTATTGAAAGCAAACATTTTGCTGCATTTTACTTTAGAGCTAAACTTCTAGCTGTAGTTTTATTCTGTTATTGTACAAAGGAAAAATAATACACCAATGAAAGAAAACCCATTTGTCCAATATAGTAAAGAGAGAACCTTAAGATAGTCTGCAGACTTTATATTTTTAGTTTTTTGGCCAGTAGCAAATTTATGTGATCCTATGCATATCTCTAAACATCCCTATTTGTTCAACTGTATGAATTGCTGCCAGTGTGATAATGAGAGGGGAACTATAACCAGTGCTTATTTCCCACACTCTGTGTTTCTGATGATTTAGAGTCTTTCAAGAAGTTACTAGGTGATCCAAGATTTAAAAGTTTGGTGGTCAGCAATTTTATGAAAGATGGGAGCATCTCGTGAGTATTATTGATATATTTTTAACTCAGTATTTCCCAAATGTATTTGATTTTGGAAATGCCCACTGCCTGACTTTCCATCTTCCTTTTTCCCTCCCTTCCTCCTCCCTCCCTTCCTTCTTTTTTTGTCTTCCTTCTTCCTTCCTTTTTAAAGAACACTAAAATTTTCTATAGAACAGGTTTCAGGAATTGTCCTGTAAAGTGTGTATACACACACATTATTTAGGTCTGTTGCTTAAGTTCATTTTTCTTTTAATCTCTTTTTTCTTAAGGCAAAGATGGGTTATAAAGGGAAAAAGAATAACTTTCAAGTCTTGCTAGCTCTTCTCATGTCATGTTTAGTGGGGAAGAGGCTGGCACTCCTATCTGAAACAAGGTTTAAGATATGTCTGAAGTTTAAGAGTTCATACTCTCTGCATCTTCTATAACTCTGAAAAAAGTAGGAGTTGATCAAGCATAACATAAGTTACCTCTGGGTGTGGGAAGTGGGGAAAGAGTAGGGTGGGTTAGAGGTAAAATGAAACTTTTACATTTTAGTATGACTACTTTTGTTCTGTTTGAATTCTTCCATTAGTGTGAATTCCTTTTGTAACCTTAAAAACAAAGAACAAATTAAAAGATGTTCCTTGGTGAGAGAACTTCTACTTTATAAAAGGATTGCTTACTCCAAGCGTTCGTAAGTACTAGACTCTCTGATGTTTTGAAACTTTCTTTATGAAGGGAAAAAAACAATTTTAAACCTTTTCTTTTTCTTTCAGAAAAAAACTTTATTATATTAAGTTAGGTAAATCTGATTAGATAAATCTAATACCCCTTGCTCTTGCTATTATGGTACATATTTCTACTGTCACTAATAATATATTATGCCATCATTTTCCATTTATATGCTAAGTGATGAACTGGGTCTCATTTGTTTTTGTATCTGCAGCACTAACTTTACACCATGCCTGGTATCTAGTAGGCATTCATAAATGTTTGTTGATATGGGTGTAGGGAGGGGGGAGACTTAATTGCATAATTATTCCTAGGGGAATACATTAGTGCTTGCCACTTTCAAATCTTAAGAGAAATATGTTATTGTTAAAATACCTTTAAAATATAGTTTAATTTATTTTTGATTTATTTATATCTGTCTCCTCTCAGAAAGAATTTACGATGATATTCATTAGTACACATAATATGACATAAAGTTTAAATAAATGAATAAAATAAACAAGTTGGAGGACCTTGTTAATTTCCATTTTTAAAACTCAATAGAAAGTGACAGTAATCAAGACGATGTGGCATTGGCATAAGGATAAGCATATAGATTAATAGAGTGGAGAGTCCAGAAATAAACCCTTACATTTTTGGTCCATTGATTTTTGACAAAGCTACTAAGACTTCAATAAAGAAAGGATTAAAAACTAATGGTTATGGGAAAATTGAATATTCATATTTAAAAAAAATGAACTTTCTCATAAGAACCATGCACAAAAATTAATTCAAAATTAATTATAGACCTAAATGTTAAAATTATAAAACATGTAAAGGGAGGCATAGAAGAAATTTCATGACCTTGGATTAGGCAAAGAGTTGTTAGATGTAATACCAAAAACATGAAAATAAGAGCAAAAAATTGATAAATTTGACTTCATTAAAATTAAAAACTTTTGCACTTCATAAAGACACTGTTAAGAAACTGAAAAGACAAGCCACAGAGAAAATATTTGCAATTCATATCTGATAAAGGACTATATCCAGAACATGTAAAGACCTCCAACAGCTCAATAATAAGAAGACAACCCAATTATAAAAAATAACTGAATAGGCATTTCATTTTAAAAGATATATGAATGATGAATAAGCATGTGAAAATATTCTCAACAGCTTTAGTTATTAGACATATATACATTAAAAAAAGTGAAGTATTACTTCTTACCCACTAAGATGCCTATAGTCAAACATACAGATAATATCTGGTGTCTAGGATGTGGAAAAGTAGGAATTCTCATACACTGTTGGTGAGATTGCAAAATGGTATACCTACCTTGGAGAACAGGTATGCCAATTCTTTTAAAATTAAACCAGCTTACCATACATATTAGTCAGGCCATTAGGATGTATCTATAGAAAGAGATTATTTAAGGAATTGGCTCACATGATTGTGGAGGTTGGCAGATCCAAAATCTGGTAGGAGAGGCCAGAAAGCTGGTCTCAGGAAAGAGCTGTAGTTGGAGTGCAAAGCCAGCCTGCTGGAAAACCAGTAAGAGTTGACATTGCAGATGAGATCCAAAGTCAGCCTTCTGGGGAATTCCTTTTTGCTCAGAGAGATTAGCCTTTTGTTCTATTCAGGCCTTCAGCTACTTGGATGAGGCCCACTCACATTATAGAGGGCAATCTGCTCTCCTCAAAGTTTACCAATTTAAATGTATGGACTCATCCAAAAATACTCTCCCAGAATAATATTAGACTGAATATCTGGGCACTGTCTAGCCACATTGACACACAAAATTAACCCAGAAATTTCACCTCTCAGAATCTACTCAAGAGAAATGAAAATATATATCCACACACAGACTTGTATATGATAGTTCATAGTAGCTTTATTCATAATAGATAAAAATTGGAAATTATCCAAATGTCCATATACTGGTAAATGGACAAACAAAATGTGATATGTCCATGCATTGGAATACTATTCAGCAATTGGAAAAACAAAAAGGAAAATACGGGTATATGATGTAATATGGATGAACCTCAAGAATATGATAAGTGAAAGAAGCCAAATCAAAAGATTAAAAATGGTATGATCCCAATTGTATGATATATATCTAGATAGAACAAATCAGAGGAGGTCTGGGGGTGGGAGCAGTGATTGACCGCATATAGACTCAAGAGAATATTGGAGAGTGATGAGAATGTTCTAAAATTAGATTGTAGTGATGATTACACCTTGGTAAATTCACTAAAACATCATTGATTTGTACACTTATAACAGGTAAATCCTATCTACACTAATAAAAGAGAAAGGTGCAAATTGACCATACCTTTGTGATGCCCACCAGCCAATCAGGAGTGAGTATGCAAATTAACTACCAAAGATGGCAGGTTAATTTGCATGCACATGTGCTGAGAGGCCTGGGGCGGGGCAGGACGCTTGTGTCATTGCCATGGCAACAACGCAGGCATTCCACACTGCCCCAACCGCTCCAGGCCTCTGGGCGGTGTGGGAAGGCAGAAAGGCTCCTCCAGGCTGGAGCAAAGGCGGTGCCGGCAGCCAGGGGCAGGAAGGCCCATTCTTGCACGAATCTTCGTGCATCGGGCCTCTAGTGATATATAAATTGTACCTCAATAATGTAAACAAAAGAAGGATGATAAAAATGAGACAATGGACTAAGGGTCAGACACATAATGCATTTCATAAAAGCTCTTGTATTTGCTTGAGGTGGATGACAAATTTTGCTGTTAGCTCTTTAAAAAGACCTCCCATAAGATGAGATGTGTTTTCTAGTTTTCACAGGATCAAAATTTGTCAGGATCTTAGTGGGAGCCTAATAATTATAATTCATAGAAAAATATATCCCTTTAGGCATACTTCAATATACTGAACTATCTCAACAGCATCCTTATAGTAAATAACTGAAGACTGTTCTCCAAACATGTTCTTAATCTTTTCTTCAACACAGACTAGTGACTTAAAAATCAAAGGCTACTTTATTAAACACAGTTCTCCGGGTGAATAGTGAGGAGAACAGTAAAAGGGCAAAACCAAAGAATGCTGTTTAGTGTTGGTATGTCTTACTCCAGACATTTAGGATAATGAATGACTGGACTAAATAGACATGCCGCAGTTCTGCAGAAGCTTTTGGTGAAAACTTCTGACAATAAGATTAGCATTTTACTCCCTGACAAGTACCTGGAATGTAGTTACTCTCAGATACAGTTAGATGTGGAGTCTTTTGCTTTAATTGTCAGCTAGGTTGGGAGTAGGATTGACATCCTCTTAGGAAAGTTGGGGAGCCTGAGGAGGAAATGTATTTGAATAGACTATCTACCACCTGTGAATAGAGGTAGCCTGAAGAAATATATGCTGGTGGGTTATGATTCTTCCTGAGAAATAATTTTGGCTATTCTCCAGTGCTTAGGCAAAGGGATTATTCAGGCTGTAAAGACAGTAGAACATGGTCATAAATATCAGCTTGTAATACTGTATTTTTCATTGTAAATTTTCACAAGCGTTACATGCCTATTGTAAAGATTTTAACAATTGATTTCATATGCCAAATATAGAATCTACACTAATAAAAGAGAAACATGGTAATTGGCATACGACTGCTACCCTTTTCATTAGCTAATCAGCGAGATATGCAAATTAACTGTCAACCAAGATGGCGGCCGGCAGCCAGGCAGCTTGAAACTAACATGAGGCTTGCTTGCCTCAGTGACGGAGGAAACCAACGTTCCCCGCCTGCAGCTGCAGGCCTCTGAGCCTGCAGTTTCAAACATTGTAACAAATACCTCCAGACTTCAGCCAGCAGATTCGCAACATTGTAAGCAAAGGCCAGAAACCTACTTTCAGGAGTGATGGCCTAAGAGCTGGAGCCAAGCCTCAAGCTAAAGCTGGCCCAGAATAAAAAAAAAGAAAAGAAAAAGAAAAAAGGAGCGTTTGGGAGTTCAGTCACCCCCAGCCTGAAAACAGCCCTCAGCCCCTCACCCAGACTGGCCAGGCACCCCAGTGGGGACCCCCACCCTGAAGGGTGTGTGACCAGCTGCAAACAGCCATCATCCCCTCACCCAGGCTGGCCAGGCACCCCAGTAGGGACCCCCATCCTGATCCAGGACACCCTTCAGGGCAAACCAGCCGGCCTCACCCATGCACCAGGCCTCTACCCTATATAGTAAAAGGGTAATATGCCTCCCAGCACCGGGATCAGCGGAGCTGTGAGGCCTCCTGGCACCAGGATCATCATGACAGGGGGCAGCGCCCAAACCCCCTGATCGCCCTGCGGCTCTGCATGTGACAGGGTGCGGCACCCCAACCCCCCCCCCCCCAGGCCCTGCTCTGTGTGTGATGGGGTAGAGCCATAACCTCCCCATCAGCCCTGCCCTGAGTGTGACAGTGGCGGCGCCCCAATCCCCTGATTGGCCCTGCTCTGTGGGTGATAGAGGGTGGCGCCCCAACCCACAGATCTGCCCTGCCCTGTGTGTGACAAGGGACGGTGCCCCAACTCCCCTATCGGCCCTACTCTGTGAGTGACAGGGGGGAGCTCCTCAGCCCCCTGATCGGCCCTGCTCTGTGCGTGACAGGGGGCAGTGCCCCAACCCCAGGATTGGCCCTGCTCTGTGTGTGACGGGGTCGCGCCGCAACCTCCCCATCGACCCTGCCTTGAGTGTGACAGGGAGTGGTGCCCCAACCCCCCAATCGGCCCTGCTCTGAGCCCGACCAGGGGCTGCACCTAGAGATTGGGCCTGCCCTCTGCCACCCGGGAGCAGGCCTAACTAAGCCAGCAGTTCGTTATCTCCCAAGGGGTCCCAGACTGCGAGAGGGCACAGGCCGGGCTGAGGGCCCCCCCTTCCCCCTGAGTGCACAAATTTTTGTGCACCGGGCCTCTAGTATGTAGAATAAAAAAATAAAGTCTCTTTTCTTTGTACCCTACTTTGCTATTTTCCTATTAGTGTATATTTAAATTGCTTTTAGTTTATAGTTGTTGTAATGCTGCAATAAATATACTGGTGTCAGACACTCTTCCATTTAATAAAAGATACGAGTCCTGGTCTGTGTGGCTCAGTTGGATGAGCATCGTCCCATGCACCAAGAGGTCACAGGTTCGATTCCTGGTCAGGGCACATGTCCAGGGTTATGTATATGGTTCCTGGACAGAGGTGGAAGACTGAGTTCACATGACCTTTCTAGCATGGTAATCTCAGGGTAGTCAGACTTCTAATTCTTTGGTACGGGGCTCCTAGAGAGAATTTTCCAAGAGATAGCAAGTGGAAGGTGCCAGTGTCTTATGGCCTAAAACTGGAAACTGGTATCCCATCACTTCAAAGCAGCCCCCAAACCCTCCCAGTTTCAATAAGAGGGGACATTGGCATGACCTATTAATGAAAGAGATATCAGAGAATTTGTGACCATCTTAATCTACCATAGTCCACCTTCTGGTCACAAGTGATTTACATTCCTCCTATATTCAAAATATACTTAACCCCTTTTGAGAATCCCAAAGTTCTCATCCCACTATGGCTTTAACCTCAAGCTTACAGTACAGGGGCTTGTCATTTAAAGCAGGTCCAGATATGCAGGAAGCTCTACAAGTGTACTTCCTCTCAAGAGAGCAAGTTATTTACTCAACATATATTGAAGAGTCAGGCACAGAATAACTGCAATAAACACTTTCATTCAAAAATGTGGAACCGGAGGCATGTAGCTTTCACTGGTCCATAGTAATTTTGAAATACTGATGTTGTCAGTTCCTCTATAAAGGCCAAACTTACTCCCAGGAAGTGATTACTTATGGCTCCTGGTTTCGCCCTATCAATTCTGAGTCATCCTTCTTTTTCTATCAAAATGGTTTATGTTTACAACTGGGTATCCTTTCCAGCCTTGCCTCTTGAAATTTAAAAGTTCAAAAGCCTTTCATTCTCTGCTCCTTTCAGTCCAATCTAACAAAAATCCTTTAAAAACTTTGTCAGATTCCTGTGTCAGGCTCTAAAGACAGTATGGTCAAAATATAACCACCCCATTAGACAGAAGTCACAGTCGATTTTGTTTTTGAGACAGGCTTCTTTTGCTAGTTCAAACTAACAGGCAAGGTATTATAAGACAATACCCATAAGATTCTTAGAAGCTTTTCTATTTGAAGGAGTCCAAAAGGCATGTTCTTAAGATTCCTAGAGGTGTTTTATCAAGAAGAGTCTAAGAGGCACATTGTTAAGATTCTAAGTGAGCTAGATACAGCTTTAAGTCATATTTCAGTCTCACCACACTTTTATAGACTAGAGATTTTAATCTTGAAACCATGCTTTACTTGATGTTTACTCTGAAGCTATTTCTTACTTTTCTATCTGTAGAAAATGGAGATAAGAAACTATTTTCTTTTTGAAAAGAGCAAGCCCTGGCTTCTTTATATTTTCTCTAAATTCTGCTTGAACATGAAACAGTTCTTTTGTTAGCTCATCTTTCTCTATGCATACCTTATTTTATGTAACTAAAAGAGACTAATACTTTCAATCTTCTGTCTAGAAATCTTCTTAGCAAAACCTACCATTGTATTGGGCATATTTCCTCTTTTCTATGTTATTCAGGGAATGGTATTGCAAGCTTTCCACCACTGTGTAAGAGGGGTTGCCATTTCTCCATCTGTTAACATTTTTACTAATGTCCTTCAAGTCTTCTTGAGGCTCTTACAGCTTCTGCTTACCAGCTGCTTCCAAAGCCAGTGTCACATGTTTTAAGATTTTTATTATAAAATCCTACTTCCGTGTAACAGAATCTGTTATAGTTCTATAATTTGTTAACAAATTACCTAAAAACTTAAAATCTTAAAACAACAAAATTTTATTATGTCATAATTTGTGCATCAGTGAAAAGGGCAGACTTATAGTGAGTGGTTACTCTTCCCCATGTAGCATCAGCTGAGTTTAGTTGTTGATATTCAGCTGGAGAATGGACTGGTTTGAAGGTTCCAAGACAGCTTTACCCACATTTCTGGTATTTTAATAAGGATCAGTCAAAAGCTAATCTTAGCTGGGACTGTCAACCAGAATACTTATACCTAGCTTCTCCAATATGACAATCTTACTGTAGTTAGTTTATGATGACAATAGCATAAAAAATAGGAAGGAGGAAATAGATGTATTCCATTGTAAAATTCTTTCATTATATGTGAAATGGCATGATAGTATTAGAAGTTAGAGTGTGATAAGTTAAAAGGCTATATTTTAAGCACCAAGCAATCACTAAAACTATAAAAGAAATGGGCATATCTAATAAGCCAGTAGTGGAAATAAATTGAAATACTTAAAAAAAATTCAGTCCCAGAAAAAGCAGGAAATAATGGGAAATGAAACATTGAACAGATTGGGACAAATAGAAAATAAGATGATTAATTCACATTCAACCATATAAATAATTACATTAAATGTAAATACTTTAATGGCAGAAATTATGAGGCTAGATAAAAAAGCAAGACCTACAACTGCATACTATCTACAAGAAATACTTTTCAAATATGAACACAGATTAAAAGAACAAGGATTTAAAACGATATACCATGAAAACACTAATTATTAAGAACACTGGAGTGACTATATTAATATTCAACAAAATAGGCTCTAGAACAGGGAATATTTACTAGCAATATTGAGAGAGTTTGTGCGACACCAGAAGCACAAGCATTAATAGAAAAAAAGTGGATAAATGGGACTTCATCAAAATCAATAGATTCTATGCTTCAAAGATGTCATTGAAAGACTGAATACCAGCCCTGGCCGGCTTGGCTCAGTGGATGGAGCATTGGCCTGCAGACTGAGGGGTCCCGGGTTCGATTCCGGCCAAGGGCACATGCCTAGGTTGCGGGCTCCATCCCCAGTGGGGGGTGTGCAGGAGGCAGCCAGTCGATGATCCTCTCTCATCATTGATGTTTCTATCTCTTTCTCCCTTCCTCTCTGAAATCAATAAAGAAATATAAAAAAAAAAAAAGAAAGAAAGACTGAATACCAACCCAATGCAAGGGAGAAAATACATGCAAATCATATATCTGATAAGATATTTGTATTAAGAATATATAAAGAACACTTACAACTCAATAAAAAGAAGACAATCCAATTTTAAAATGGACAAAGGTAATTGACATATTAGGAACTGTTTTACCATGTCCCCCTTTCTGTTCTTCTATAAACTTACGGGAATTAAATACACAGGGGAAGGCACAAGTAGATTACAGTTGTGAGTATGTGAAACACAGGCTATTTTTGGATTATTATTTATTCTTATATATTCATCCATATGAGCAACTGTAAACCTACTTTTGCCCACACTGTATAAACAGAAAATACTTCTATTAATAGGAAAAACATGTTTACAGGTATCAGCCTTGTGTATGACATTACATTAGTTTTTGTGGACAAATGATTATCATTTCTTCATTTCTACATGGTCATAGCGATACCATGAAAAACAAGTCAGTGTATGCATAAACATCCCTGGAGGTTAACAGTTTTATGTTGTCAGGTTATAAGAAAAACACTTTATAAACTTTAGATAATTTAATTTTTTCAGTCATTAAAAGCTTTGAGCACAGGAGTGAATGTCTACTTTATGCTTAATACCATTGTAGATGCCAGAGACTAGAAAATGAAAACCAAAGAATTGTGAAAAGTTTGCATTTTCTTCAGGAGCTTAATAAATGGAGTGAAGTATGAAAGAGACAATCATAGTTCAAACCGTATGTTATTAATTGCCACAAAATACTTCCTGAGGATAACAAATGGGCCTATGATTATCAGAATGGCTATATCATTGTGATCCACCATGTTATAAAGGTAGTGGTGTGATTTCAGTTAGTCTTAGAGGAGTAGCGAAGATTTAAATAGTTAGGAGATGAAATTATATTGCATGTTGCATTAGCAGCATGAATGGAGGATTAGAGATCAAACAAACAAGCAAACAAAACAGTAGTACTGGCTGGAACAGAAGTCTTTATTAGTTCATGTTGGAAATAATAAGTGGGAAAATTGCACCAGTGGTTTAACCCTAGCAATGAATAAAACTTATCCAGAGATATTCTTAAAAATGTAAGACCCTAGTTTATTCCCCAGAACTATTAAATAGAACTTCTAAGGCATGAGACCTACGTCTGTTTTCTTTCTTTTTATTTTTAATATAATTTTATTGATTTCAGAGAGGAAGGGAGAGGGAAAGAGAGATATAAACATCAGTGATAAGAGAGAACCATCGATCAGCTGCCTCCTGTACGCCCCCTCTTGGGGATTGAGCCCACAACCCATGCATGTGCCCTGATCAGGAATCAACTGTGACCTCCTGGTTCATAGGTTGACGCTCCACCACTGACCCACACCAGCCAGGCTAAGTCCATTTTCTTTTAAAGCTCCTGAAGTGGTTGAGAACTACTGAATTAGAAGGGTGGGCCAAATACAGGAGAGCCATGAATGCCTTGCTGAGGAGTTGGGCCTCTGTTCCTCAAGCAATGAGAAGCCCTCAGAGGCGAGTGACATGACCAAATTGATGTGTGCCAAAATAAATCATTTGTCCACTGTTTATGAATGAAAGATAACAAACACCTTGAATTAAAGTGTGGTGGTGGGAAAAAAGAGAAGGTAACAACATTTTTAAATGTAATTAGATGTGTGGGAGTTGATGACTGCTATCCTTATAAGAGGAATTTGGGCACAGAGAAAGACAGCCAGGAGAAGATGGAGGCAGAGATTGGCGCTATGCTGACACAAACCAAAGAAGACCTAGGCTTACCATTAGCTGGTAAGGGCAGGAAGGATCATCCCTAGAGGGCTCAGAGAGAGCATGGCCCTGTCAAGATTGTGATTTCAGACTTCTAGCTTTTAGAACAGTGAGAGAATAAATTTATGTTGTTTAAAACTACCCAGTATATGGTACTTTGTTGCGAAAACCCTAGGACACTAACACCTTTTTTTCCACTTATACTGAAATATGCCATCCTATCAACCTCTTATTTCCAATTTTAACACAGATGGCAGTTGAGTAACATTTAACTTTCCTCTTAATTTTATTTAAAATCAACAGCCAGGGACAGGGCTGTGAGAACTGAAAACACAGCCTCCCATCTAATAATGGTAGCTTTTACTCCACTCTACCTGATTATTGCCACATGGAAAGGTAGAACTGAAGCTGCCAGATCTTACTGAAGTTGTCAAGAGAACCCAGAATTCTGGACCTGTAAATTAAGTTAGTTAACAACAAATGAATAACTAGTTAAAATGTACTGGTTAATGACTAATTCATGTTTAAAACAAACATCGTGGAAGCTGAACATGATATGTCTATGGACCAAACCTGTGTGCCTCATTCTCAAAGATTTTGTTACCCTGAAAACATGAGAACATTCAAATAAAATTAAAATATCTTACCTGAATGGTGAAAGGCACATATATGTGTATGTTACTTATGATTTGTGATTTTTATTTTAATAAAAGAAGTTAGGCTATTTAATTTTTGGCAAAGAAGTGGTATTTTGTAGTTCAAGTATTAGTAATTTGGAACATTTTGATTAAATGATGAATTCATCAGGACTCCTTCAGTTGCAAGTGAAAGAAAGCCGGCTCATGCCAGCTTATGAAAATAAAAAGAACTTAATTGTTCATATAACTTTGGTTTCCAGAGGTTCTGGCTTTAGGCAGTTGCAGCCAGGAACTCAAGTGATCTCATCTGGACTTTTTCAGCTCTGTGTTTTCTTTACTCAGCATTCTTCAAACAGGCATATGATCAGCAAGGTGACCACCAGCACCTTGAGACTGTCATCCTCCTAGTTTAGCAATCCCAATAGAAAGAGAATTTGCTGGGCCAAATATCCAGCTCTCTGCCCCAGAGAAGAAGTGGTAGACTGTCTTTGACACCACATGTAATAATCACTGGATCCCAGGGAATGGGGAACTCTGGTGGGCCAGCCTAAATAAAGCATGTTTTCCCAGTGCTGCAATAGTGGGGCCTGGCCCAGTGACTGAAAGCCCCACTGGGGTCTCATGGAGTGAGGGAAGCTTTCTCCAGAGGAATTAGAAGAAGAGAGATGGAATGTGTGCTCAGCAGACCAAATCTAATAGATTCAACTATTACAAGTGGTATGTGAAATAATTTAAGGCTACCTTCTGATTTTAAGGTGGCAAATAGAAAACGTTCTGCCTTCTTCTAATTAAAAAATAGGAAAATAAAAATAGGAAATAAAAATTCTAACTCTTTCAACTCTTTCTTTGATAAAAAGTATGTGACATCAGTAACTCTAATTCATAAATATAAACACAGAAAATATATATATGATCCTGTGATTTAGGAGAACAGAGGAAGGTAAAAACCTACAGAGAAAAACAATGCCAGGAGGCAGTTTTTCTTACAGAGCATTAGGAGGTTCTGTGATTAGAGGTATCAGGGTAGGCTGAAGAAGGAAGTAAGTCATAGGGCTAGAAACAAATAATCAGCTGAACGTCTATAAAAGGACCAGTTGGACACTCACTCAATTCCTTATCTCATCCCACCTAGATAACTACCTTCCCAAGGCCCCAGAGATGGCAGGTTTATTCTTTGGAATTGTTGAAACTACAGGGGCTCTAGACTTAGGGACACATAAACATTGGAGGTTGGGATGAAGTAAAATGACTTATTTTAAGTCTGCTCTGCTCTTAGAGCACTAGGAGCCAAACTTCTAAATTCCAGAGAGAAACAATGATCCTAAAGAAAGGCCCTATAGTGGTTCCCCCACAGAGAAAAGCCAGCTTACTCTTCAGTTGCTCTTCAGCGAAGCTCACCTTCAACAAGCTCAACCCTACAGACAGAGCTGCCAACTTGCTATACTACTCATTTACACTAAAGTAGAGATAGTCAGCCAAGGATCACCAGATACTTGGGAATGCCTCCAATTTGAATGCAAAGATAAAGTAAACAGAAACAAAGTCTGAGGAGACAAGAACTAGAATTATATTTGAAAATGTGAGAAAATTTTGTGTAGAAAGCAGTATATAAAAGGAGAATTGAAAGGAAAAGTAAAGAACAAGAAATAATTTTCAAAAATGAGAAATATGATGGGTGAAATAAATTCATTAGGGGAATTGAAAGATAAATTTGAGAAATAAATAGAGACATAATCCAGGAGGTCCAGTAGCTCACCAATATAAGAGAAAAATGGAAGAGAATTATCAAAGAAATTATATAAGATATTTTTCTAGAACAGAAGGAAGAGGTAAATGTTAAAGTTTCTAGAGAAGAAAAAAATTGTCATATACAAAGTGTTTTGAATAAGAAGAGGCAAGAAAGAGACTTCTCTATGTCAGTATGGAAACATCTAAATTTGTGATGTTCTCGACTCTTAAGGCAGTGGTTCTAAACCTGTGGGTCGCGACCCCTTTGGCGGTCAAACGACCCTTTCACAGAGGTCGCTTAAGACCATCCTGCATATCAGATATTTACATTACTATTCATAACAGTAGCAACATTACAGTTATGAAGTAGCAACGAAAATAATTTTATGGTTGGGTCACAACATGAGGAACTGTATTTAAAGGGCCAGAAGATTGAGAACCACTGTCTTAAGGGATAATTATTATCATAAAAAAATACTTTTGCCTGAGAGTTAGTGTCAAATATCTCTAAATAGAAAGTTTCTTAGTACACTAAAAGTATTCCACATATAAATTTTCCATTATTTAAACTAATTTAAACTTTTGTATAATCTGAGGTACACCTGAAAATTTGTGATTTAAAGATTTAGGATATTTTCATGGTAATTATTCTGAGTCCTCATTTTTTGATTCACGAATTCACTCTACAGATAAGATACTCTTCAAGGTACTGTGGACTTGATATTTCTTGTTTTACTAATATATGTACCCCAACATAATGATTTGAAGTAACAAAGTTTAGGATCCCACTGTCTTAAATGTTTGGCTATTATTTTATAAATATACAAGGCTAAGTAATTATGAGTTACAAAGTATCAAAATAGAATATTAGTTTTTGTATTATCTTTTATCAACAATGAAGACAGAGTCCTGAGTGCTATTTTCTTCTAAAATGAGAGGGGAAATAAAAAGTTAAAATTTAGCAGACATATTTTTAATTATTTGAAAATATTTTTGACTACATAACTAATAAAATATTTTATTTTTAGATTAAAAGTATTCTCCAAATTGCATTTTGTTTTTAAATTTTTATTTATCTTATTCTTTAATGTATTATAATGGGACTGAAATTATATAGAAAACCCAAGAAATGAAAGAGTGCCAGGATTTTTCTGGCCAGAATAATGTTTTAGAATTCTGCTGAATTGCTTTTGCTATATAAACCAGACCAACTAGTTTATTATGGATTCTCGAGGTAATGACATTTTGTAGAGGACTTTTGTACTTCTTTTGGTTCAGTGAGGTCAAGAATTTTAAATTAGAATTGTAGAACTGGAAGGCATCCTCTTATTCATTTTATAAGTCCTGAGAAACCATGATTTATTCAGTGTCACACAGTTAATAGAGAAGGTTGGATGAGAATCATAGCCTCCTGGCAGTAGTTCAGTGATCCTTGTAAAAGGCTCTTCAGGTTTATTCTCACCACCATCACATTACGCGCAGTGTTCATAATTTATTGCATTAGGCCCAATTAGCAAATTGCAAGTTTATATTTAATTTTTTAGAGCTGAGGGAACATTTAGAATTAGGAATGTTGACAGTGACAAAAAACATGGTATGGCAAGAAACATTTTGAAGAATCCTTGCCTAAGGTAGAAGATGTCCCTTGATTAGACTTTGGTCCTGCTCTTTAAAAGGAACTCTGCTTATTATTCTCTAGGACCTTAGTTTTGCCTTCTAGAAGGTTCTTCCTTGCCCAGTTTCCTCCAAGTTTACTTACATGGACATTTGCAAATACGCTGTCCTTGGAGGCTATCTAACCTTTATTTCTTACTTTCTGCTCGTGCAATTTTGGCAGCTTGAAGTTTGTTGTAAGGGTCAAACAGTCAAGGCTTATTAGCAAGATTTACGTTTTAGGTATGTTATTCCCTCAGAAACTTAGTTGGCTTCTGATCTATCTTTTTGCAGTTAATTCCATGTGCTAGTAATAGGGTGAGTACATGTCCCAGTTTGGCAAGAACAGTCCTAGTTTATTATCTCTTGTGAATGTTAAATAATAATGCCCTCTTTCACTCTAAATTATGCCAGTTTGGACAATTAATAGTATGATCATTCTAGTCAAAAAATCCAAATCCCAAGCTTAATATCTCCCTCCCTCCCTCCTTCCCTCCCTTCCTCCCTCTTCCCTTTCTCCCATTTTGAAATAGGTTTCATGGGAAGTTAACATACTTAACCTGCAGCAAGGCTGGCTACCCTCTGTTTATCTGAGGAAACATGTAACAGGCCATATTTGCTCAAAAACTTTTTCAGTTTTTTCTCTTACTGTGTAAAATTCAGAAGCAGTCAACTTTTCTAACCTTGGGAGTCGTCGTCCCCCCCCCCCCCCCATTTCTGGATTCTCTATTTCATTTCTACTCTCAACCCTGTCAGTTCTTGCATTTGCTCTTTTCTTTCTTATCAGTTATTGATAAATGCAGCAAGTAATACTGTTGTTCTAATATGCTCTTTTCCATCTCTTTTTCCTTATAGCTATAGACTTGGGAGGCAAGACTGCCTTTGAATCTATCTCAGGCATTTAAAAAAAAATTAGGTATAATTTACACAGCTCTTAAGCATTCAGGTCAATGAGTTTTTTTTAATTGTGTACACCTGTGTAAACCCGCACCCAAAATAACATATAGCACATTTCCATTACCCCAGATGGATGCCCCTTTCCAGTTAATTTCCCACTTTGCTCCCCTGGAGGCAACCACTTTTTGGCTTCTGTCACTGTGGATCCCCTTTGGCAGGCAGTTTTTTTATGAAGTGTTTTGTGACTGCATGACATAACTATCTTTCCATCCTTTACTCAGTTTCTTCATTTCCTGCTGCCTGGTTGTTAAGCTGTTGCTAGATATTTTAGATTTTTTGTTTGGTCTGCACCCCATTTAAAGACACCATTTTTATTTTAGTTATGGAATGCTAACTGCTATAATAAATGGACTCCAAAAAATATAATAGCTTAAACCTAGTTTAAGTGTATTTAATGTTAATGAAACAATGCATTGAAGGCATTCCTGACCTATAACCTGAGCCTTTAGTCCTCAAGCAGGTGAGGAAAGAGACTATGAATATACCTCACCTCAGGTTTCTGAAAAGCCTCAACCTGAGAACTGACATTCTTTTGGGGAGAACTATTCACAAAGCCACAACTGGTGCAAGAGGGGAGGATATGGAAATGTAGACTCTGGCTGGGCAGCCACTTCTCAGAGACAGCTCTACCCTGTGACACCACGGAAAAGCAAAGTTGCGACGATGTTAATAGTGTATAGGTTAAAAGTTCCTTCTTTTTTATAGGGGCGTAGTATTCCATTGTGTAGATATACCACAGTTTTTTAATCCACTCATCTGTTGATGGGCACTTACGTTGTTTCCAAATCTTAGCTATGGTAAATTGTGAAACAAAAAAGAAATTTAAAAAAATAGTGTATAGGTTAATAAGGCTAATGTCACAGCTTTTATTTTGTTTTAATAACAATCTCATATTGCTTTTGTTTTATGTCTTAATGTTACTTCCTTTTCTTTGTGTTATATATTTTATGCTTTTTGAATAAACATTTTAGTATTTTAAACTAAAAAAAATGATATTGCTATCTCCAAGACAGAAATGTTCAAAACAAAAGCAACTTATTTTCCTTATTCTGATTATATTAAAATTATCTCTGGGCATCAAGAGATACAATTTAACTCTTAAAAGATAAGGTTCCCTGATATCACCATTTCTATTCAGTATTGTACCAGAAATTCTAGCCAGCAGACTAGAATGGAAAAAAACCCAAAAGAAAAGGTGGAAAACTAAAAGGAAGGAAAAAAATGGTAATTATTGGCAAATTATGTAATTGTTTATATAGAAGATTTTTATGACTCCACACTAAATTCTTAGAATTAACTAAAGTTTAGCAAGGATTTTATATACAAAATCAACACAGGAAAGGCAATTGCATTTCTGTAGACCATCAGCAACAACTGGGGCAATAAATTGTTCAATGAAAGAGAGTAATAATGGATTCCTACCTCACATTATACACAAAATGGAAAATGGTTAACTTAGAAGTTATAAATTAATAATTATAATTAAATTTAATCATAAAATTAGAAGCAGAACTCAGTAAAAAGTTGAAGAAAAATCAAACCTACCAAAGAAATGAAAACAAAATTGGAAGGAGTACAAAAGAAAAGAGATGGTACAGACAAATAGTGAGTTCATAGAAATTGGAAATGAGAGAAGTGAGTCAGGTCAAAATATATACTTAAAAGAGTGATGAAACACCTTTAATATTTAAATATTATTGTTTATGATATGTCAGAATTGTATCATTTCTTAACTTTTTTCATCATGATCTATAAATTATTTTAATGATCCACTGACAACCCAATTACTCACTCCCCTGTAGAGAGCAAAGACTTGGAAACCACCTGACTTGCAAAGGAATTTATGATCACTTTCTGAGTTTAGGGAAGTTTATCAAAAAGGCTTAACTAAGATTTATCAAATGACTGTTGTACATACTACTCTTTTTCTCAAAGGCACCTTGTTTATTCCAATATGCTTAGAAAGGGATGTTCAGAAACATTATTAATTTTAATACATATTTTCCAGTATGTGAGGTTTTAGAGAAATTTTTATTTCAAATATGTTTGAAATGTATTTTTATCAAAGCCTGCAGCAATAAAAGTAGATCACTCAAATTAGGGGACATGGTTACCATTTAACCTGACAAAGCCAGTCTTCAAACCTATTTTTCAACTCAGACTTCTTTGTCAGTAAAGGTCAAACTTGATTTTCTAACTTAAATAAATATGTTAATGACATATTAACATACCTTTCATGACAACCATCACACTCTGAATTCTAATTCTAATACAGATAAATAGATAAAGCACAGAGCCTTACCATGTGCTGCCTTGGTGCAATAGATACTGCTGCTTTCAGTATTTTTTGTGTGCTTGCTAAAGTATCCCAGAATTGAGATGGTTCTTTTACAATGATAATGGTATTGAAGAGGTCCTTAAGTAGAAATGCCTGCACTACTGCTTCATTCTATTATACATCTACTAAAGGCCCAGTGGATGGCCTGCAGGATCAGGCCAAAACCCGCTCTCCGACATCCCCCGAGGGCTCCCAGATTGCAAGAGGGCACAGGCCAGGCTGAGGGACCCCATTGGTGCACGAAGGGGCCGGGGAGGGACCGCAGGAGGGCTCCAAGATGTGTTGGACCTCGTCTCACTCAGTCCCTATCAGCCGGACCCCACCAGCAAGCTAACCTACTGGTCGGAGCATCTGCCCCCTAATGGTCAGTGCACATCATAGCGACTGGTTGACAGGTCGACTGTCTGGCCCCTGGTGGTTAGTGCACATCATAGCGAGTAGTTGAGCGGCCTTAGCATATCATTACTATATTACGCTTTGATTGATTGAACAGCCAACCGGATAACCGGACACTTAGCATATTAGGCTTTTATTACATAGGATGATACACTAACATGGGCCCACATATTCCATTTGATCCTTATTGTAGTCCTTTGATTAAAGGAGGATTTACAGATTTGCATCCTAGAGGGTTTTTATGATCCATGGAAATGCACTAGACAGGATTAGTGCGTGGTATGCATTTCTTTTGAAAGTGGGAAAAGAGTGATTGTGAAGGAGGGAAAGATACAGTGATACTTTAGCTGCAGGTATAATCCCAGAATGCTCAGTAATAGGAAGAATTGGAAGCTGAGCATCTGGTCTTTATTGCCTGAAAAACTATGTGCCACCCTGGTCGGTGTGACTTGGGGTGGGCAAACTTTTCGACTCGAGGGCCACAATGGGTTCTTAAACTGGACCGGAGGGCCGGAACAAAAGCATGGATGGAGTGTTTGTGTGAACTAATATAAATTCAAAGTAAACATCATTACATAAAAGAGTATGGTCTTTTTTTTTTTTTTTTTAGTTTTATTCATTTCAAACGGGCCAGATCCGGCCCGCGGGCCATAGTTTGCCCATGGCTGGTGTAGTCCTATGCACCAAAAAGCTCACCCATTGGATTTCCAGTAAAGGTGCATGACCAGGTTTTGGGTTCAATCCCCAGTAGGGGGTGTGCAGGAGGCAGCTTTTCTTTCACATCAGATTTTCTCTCTCTCTCCCTCTCCCTTCTCTCTCTAAAATCAATAAAAACATATTTTAAAAACACTATCTGTGCCCACATATCTTCTGGAAAGCCTTCATATAGCTTCAAATATTCCTCTATTTGTGGACCACTGATATAGAAGACAAAAAGAGCAGATCCATCCTATCTAATAAAAGAGAAACATGGTAATTAGCATACGACCGCTACCCTTCCCATTGGCTAATCAGGGCAATATGCAAATTAACTGCCAACTAAGATGGCGGTTAACCGCCAACAAAGATGGCGGCTAATTTGCATACTGCAGGCAGATGGGACAGCCATCCAGGCCTGCTATCTGTGACCTGGATGGCGGGCAACCCAACCCAGGGCTGGCGGGGCGTGACCGCAGCTGTCTGCCACTGGCCAAGACCCCAACCGGCTGTCCCGCCAGCAGACCAGGGCTGGCGGGCCAGCTGTGGCGTCTGCCCTCACTCACGCCCCAACCCGCTCTTTTTTTTTTTAATTTTTTTTTTTATTGCTTAAAGTATTACAAAAAGAATTACATATGTCTCCTTTTTTTGCCCCCCCCCCCCGCCCTTGAAAATCCCCTGGCCTCCCCTACCCCCCAGTGTCTTATGTCCATTGGTTATGCTTATATGCATGCATACAAGTCCTTCGGTTGATCTCTTACCCACCCCCCTCCTGCCCTCCCACCCTCCCCAGCCTTCCTGCTGTAGTTTGACAGTCTGTTCGAGGCAGCTCTGCCTCTGTATCTATTTTTGTTCATAAGTTTATAATGGTCTTTATTATCCAGAAATGAGTGACATCATGTGGTATTTTTCCTTCATTGACTGGCTTATATCACTTAGCATAATGCTCTCCAGTTCCATCCCTGCTGTTGCAAATGGTAAGAGTTCCTTCTTTTTTATAGCAGCATAGTATTCCATCGTGTAGATGTACCACCGTTTTCTAATCCATTCATCTACAGATGGGCACTTAGGCTGTTTCCAGATCTTAGCTATGGTGAATTGTGCTGCTATGAACATAGGGGTGCATATATCCTTTCTGATTGGTGTTTCTGGTTTCCTGGGATATATTCCTAGAAGTGGGATCACAGGGTCAAATGGGAGTTCCATTTGTAGTTTTTTGAGGAAACTCCATACTCTCTTCCATAGTGGCTGCACCAGTCTGCATTCCCACCAGCAGTGCACAAGTGTTCCTTTTTCTCCACATCCTCTCCAGCACTTGTCGTTTGTTGATTTGTTGATGATAGCCAGTCTGACAGGTGTGAGATGGTACCTCATTGTTGTTTTGATTTGCATCTCTCGGATGATTAGTGACTTTGAGCATGTTTTCATATGTCTCTTGGCTTTCTGAATGTCCTCTTTTGAAAGGTGTCTATTTAGATCCTTTGCCCATTTTTTGATTGGATTGTTTATCTTCCTTTTGTTAAGTTGTATGAGTTCCCTATAAATTTTGGAGATTAGGCCCTTATCAGATATGACATTGGCAAATATGCTTTCCCACACAGTTGGTTTTCTTGTTGTTTTATTGATGGTTTCTTTTGCTGTGCAGAAGCTTTTTATTTTGATGTAGTCCCATTTGTTTATTTTCTCTTTAGTTTCCAATGCCCTAGGAGCTGTATCGGTGAAGAAATTGCTTCGGCATATGTCTGAGATTTTGTTGCCTTTGGATTCTTCTAGTATTTATATGGTTTCCCGTCGTATATTTAAGTCCTTTATCCATTTTGAGTTTATTTTTGTGTATGGTGTAAGTTGGTGTTCCAGTTTCATTTTCTTGCATATATCTGTCCAATTTTCCCAACACCATTTATTGAAGAGACTATCTTGACTCCATTGTATGTTCTTGCCTCCTTTGTCAAATATTAATTGAGCGTATTGGTTGGGGCTGATTTCTGGGCTCTCTGTTCTATTCCATTGATCTATATGTCTGTTCTTGTGCCAGTACCAGGCAGTTTTGAGAACAGTGGCTTTGTAATACAGCTTGATATCTGGTATTGAGATCCCACCTACTTTGTTCTTTTTCAGGATCGCTGCAGCTATTCGGGGTCGTTTTTTATTCCAGATGAATTTTTGGAGAGTATGTTCTAGGTCTGTGAAATATGCCATTGGTATTTTAATGGGAAGTGCGTTGAATTTATAGATTGCTTTGGGCAGTATGGACATTTTAATGATGTTGATTCTACCAAGCCAAGAACATGGTATGTTCTTCCATCTCTTTATATCTTCCTCTATCTCATTTTTCAACGTCCTGTAGTTTTCTGAGAAGAGGTCTTTTACCTCTTTAGTTAAGTTTATTCCTAGGTAGCTTAATTTTTTTGTTGCGATGGTAAATGGGATTGCTTTTTTAGTCTCTCTTTCTGCACATTCACTATTGATGTATAGAAATGCCATAGATTTCTTGGTGTTAATTTTGTATTCTGCTACATTGCCAAATTCTTTTATTAAGTCTAATAGTTTATTGATGGAGTCTTTAGGGTTTTTTAAGTATAATATCATGTCATCTGCAAATAAGGACAGTTTTACTTCTTCCTTTCCAATTTGGATGCCTTCTATTTCTTCTTCTTATCTAATTGCAATGGCTAATACTTCCAGTACTATGTCGAACAGGAGTGGTGAGAGTGGGCATCCCTGTCTTGTTCCTGTTCTTAGGGGAAATGGTGTTAGTTTTTGTCCATTGAGTATGATGTTGGCTGTGGGTTTGTCATATATGGCTTTTATTATGTTGAGGTATGATCCTTCAATTCCCACCTTGCTGAGAGTTTTTATCAAAAATGGGTGTTGAATTTTGTCAAACGCTTTTTCTGCATCAATTGATATGACTATGTGGTTTTTTTCTTTCAGTTTGTTTATGTGATGTATCACGTTTATTGATTTGCGGATATTGTACCATCCTTGCATCCCTGGGATAAATCCTACTTGGTCGTGGTGTATGATCTTTCTGATGTACTGCTGGATCCGATTTGCTAAGATTTTGTTGAGGATTTTGGCATCTATGTTCATGAGGGATATTGGCCTATAATTCTCTTTCATTGTGTTGTCTTTACCTGGTTTTGGTATTAGGGTGATGCTGGCTTCATAGAATGAGCTTGGAAGTGTTCCTTCCTCTTGGATTTTTTGTAGTAGTCTGAGGAGGATAGGTTTTAGTTCTTCCTTGAATGTTTGGTAAAACTCCCCTGTGAAGCCGTGTGGTCCTGGGCTTTTGTTTGCTGGCAGCTTTTTGATGACTGCTTCAATTTCTTCCATAGTTATTGGCCTGTTGAGATTTTTAGATTCTTCCTGATTAAGTTTTGTAATGTTGTATTTTTCTAGGAATATGTCCATTTCCTCCAAGTTGTCTAGTTTGTTGGAGTAGAGTTGTCCATAGTATTTTTTAACAATCATTTGTGTTTCTGTGGGATCTGTTGTTATTTCGCCTCTATCATTTCTGATTTTGTTGATTTGGGTCCTTTCTCTTTGCTTCTTGGTGAGCCTGGCTAAAGGTTTGTCAATCTTGTTTATCCTTTCAAAGAACCAGCTCGTTGTTTCATTGATTTTCTGTATTGTTTTTTTGGTCTCTATGTCATTTATTTCTGCTCTAATCTTTATTATCTCCTTCCTTCTGCTCACTCTGGGCTCTTCTTGTTTCTCTCTTTCTAATACATTGAGCTGTAGATTTAGATGTTTTACTGCCATTTTTTCTTGTTTGTTGAGATAGGCCTGTAGAGCTATAAACTTCCCTCTCAGGACTGCTTTCATTGTGTCCCAAAGGTTTTGGATTGTTGTGTTTTCATTGTCATTTGTTGCCATGATGTTTTTTATTTCTTCTTTGATCTCATTGGTAACCCAATCAATATTTAATAACGTGCTATTCAGCTTCCAAGTGTTTGAGTTGTTTTTATTACAGAAAATGTCTGCAGAGCAACGTGTGTCTGATCTTGAAAGAAGGCGATGTCTGCAACAGAATGTATCTGAAGAGCAGCTACTGGAAAAACGTCACTCTGAAGCCAAAAGACTGAGGTGTCATCGACAGAAAATGTCTAAAGATCAACGTGCCTTTGAAAGGGAAAGAAGGCGGTGGCGACGACAAAATATGTCTAGAGAACAGTCATCAACAAGTACTACCAATACCGGTAGGAACTGCCTTCTCAGCAAAAATGGAGTGCATGAGGATGCAATCCTTGAACATAGTTGTGGTGGAATGATGGTTCAATGTGAATTTTGCCTATCCCTAAATTTCTCCGATGAAAAACCATCCAATGTGGTAGCAAAGGGAAAGTCTGTATAAATGATATACATTTTCCAGATTACCCGGCATATTTAAAAAGATTAATGACAAACGAAGATTCTGACAGTAAAAATTTCATGGGAAATATTCGATCCATAAATAGTTCTTTTGCTTTTGCTTCCATGGGTGCTAATATTGCATCGCCATCAGGATATGGGCCATACTGTTTTAGAATAGATGGACAAGTTTATCACCGTACTGGAACTTTACACCCTTCAGATGGTGTTTCTCGGAAGTTTGCTCAACTCTATATTTTGGATACAGCTGAAGCTACAAGTAAAAGACTAGCAATGCCAGAAAACCAGGGCTGCTCAGAAAGACTCGTGATCAACATCAACAACCTCATGCATGAAATAAATGAATTAACAAAATCATACAAGATGCTACATGAGGTAGAAAAGGAAGCCCAATCTGAAGCAACAGCAAAAGGTATTGCTCCCTCAGAGGTAACAATGGCAATTAAATACGATCGTAAGAGTGACCCAGGTAGATATAATTCTCCCCGTGTAACTGAGGTTGCTGTCATATTCAGAAACGAAGATGGAGAACCTCCTTTTGAAAGGGACTTGCTCATGCATTGTAAACCAGATCCTAATAATCCAAGTGCCACTAAAATGAAACAAATCAATATCCTGTTTCCTACATTAGATGCAATGACATATCCTATTCTTTTCCCACATGGTGAAAAAGGCTGGGGAACAGATATTACATTAAGACTCAGAGACAACAGTGTAGTTGACAATAATACTAGACAAAATATAAGGATACGAGTCACCCAAATGCAGTATTATCGATTTCATCTCTCTGTGAGGGACATGTTCAATCCTATTTTAAATGCAGGAAAATTAACTCAACAGTTTATTGTGGATTCGTATTCAAAAATGGAGGCCAATCGGATAAATTTCATCAAAGCAAACCAATCGATAAGTTGAGAGTTGAAAAATATAGTGGTTTGATGGATTATCTCAAATCTAGATCTGAAAATGACAATGTGCCAGTTGGTAAAATGATAATACTTCCGTCATCTTTTGAGGGTAGTCCCAGAAATATGCAGGAGCGATATCAGGATGCTATGGCAATTGTAACAAAGTATGGTAAGCCCAATTTATTTATTTATTTATTTATTTTTAAACATATTTTATTGATTTTTTACAGAAAGGAAGGGAGAGAGATAGAGAGCTAGAAACATCGATGAGAGAGAAACATCGATCAGCTGCCTCCCGCACATCTCCTACTGGGGATGTGCCCGCAACCCAGGTACATGCCCTTGTCCGGAATCGAACCTGGAACCCTTCAGTCCGCAAGCCGATGCTCTATCCACTGAGCCAAACCGGTTTCGGCAAGCCCAATTTATTTATAACCATGACATGCAACCCCAAATGGGCAGATATTACAAACAATTTACAACGCTGGCAAAAAGTTGAAAACAGACCTGACTTGGTAGCCAGAGTTTTTAATATTAAGCTGAACGCTCTTTTAAATTATATATGTAAATTCCATTTATTTGTCAAAGTAATAGCTAAGATTCATGTCATTGAATTTCAGAAACGTGGACTGCCTCACGCTCACATATTATTGATATTAGATAATGAGTCCAAATTACGTTCAGAAGATGACATTGACCATATAGTTAAGGCAGAAATTCCAGATGAGAACCAGTGTCCTCGACTTTTTCAAATTGTAAAAACAAATATGGTACATGGACCATGTGGAATGCAAAATCCAAGTAGTCCATGTATGGAAAATGGAAAATGTTCAAAGGGATATCCAAAAGAATTTCAAAATGCGACCATTGGAAATATTGGTGGATATCCCAAATACAAACGAAGATCTGGTAGCACCATTTCTGTTGGAAATAAAATTGTCGATAATACTTGGATTGTCCCTTATAACCCGTATTTGTGCCTCAAGTATAACTATCATATAAATGTTGAAGTCTGTGCATCAATTAGAAGTGTCAAGTATCTATTTAAATACATCTATAAAGGGCACGACTGTGCAAATATTCAAATTTCTGAGAAAAATATTATCAATCATGATGAAGTACAGGACTGCTCCTGAGGCTGTTTGGAGACTTTTTGGAATGCGAATGCATGACCAATCTCATGCAATCACAAGATTAGCTATTCATTTGCCAAATGATCAGAATTTATGTTTTCATGCAGATGATTTTGCTGAAGTTTTAGATAGGGCTAAAAGGCATAACTCGACTTTGATGGTTTGGTTCTTATTGAATAGAGAAGACTCTGATGCACGTAATTATTATTATTGGGAAATCCCACAGCATTATGTGTTTACTAATTCTTTGTGGACAAAATGCCGAAAGGGTGGGAATAAAGTATTAGGTAGACTGTTCACTGTGAGCTTTAGAGAACCAGAACGATATTACCTTAGACTTCTGCTTCTTCATGTAAAAGGTGCGGTAAGTTTTGAGGATCTGCCAACTGTAGGAGGTGTATCTTATGATACATTTCGTGATGCTGCTAAACACCAGGGATTATTACTTGATGACGCTATCTGGAAAGATACGATTGACGATGCAATTATCCTTAATATGCCCAAACAACTACGGCAGCTTTTTGCATATATATGTGTGTTTGGATATCCTTCTGCTGCAGACAACTTATGGGAAGAGAATAAATCTCATTTTATTGAAGATTTCTGTTGGAAATTACACCAAAGAGAAGGTGCCTGTGTAAACTGTGAAATGCATGCCCTTAACGAAGTTCAAGAGGTATTCACATTGCATGGAATGAAATGTTCACATTTCAAACTTCCGGACTATCCTTTATTAACGAATGCAAATACATGTGATCAATTGTACGAGCAGCAAAGGGCAGAGGTTTTGATAAATTCTCTGAATGATGAACAGTTGGCAGCCTTTCAGACTATAACTTCAGCCATCAAAGATCGAACTGTAAACCCCAAATGCTTTTTCTTGGATGGTCCAGGTGGTAGTGGAAAAACATATCTGTATAAAGTTTTAACACATTATATTAGAGGTCATGGTGGTACTGTTTTACCCACAGCATCTACAGGAATTGCTGCAAATTTACTTCTTGGTGGAAGAACCTTTCATTCCCAATATAAATTACCGATTCCATTGAAACTTCAATTTCTAGACTCGATATAAAGAGTGAAGTTGCTAAAATCATTAAAAAGGCCTAACTTCTTATTATTGATGAATGCACCATGGCATCCAGTCATGCTATAAATGCCATAGATAGGTTACTAAGAGAAATTATGAATTTGGATGTTGCATTTGGTGGGAAAGTTCTCCTTCTCAGAGGGGATTTTCAACAATGTCTCAGTATTGTACCACATGCTATGCGATCGGCCATAGTACAAACGAGTTTAAAGTACTGCAATGTTTGGGGATGTTTCAGAAAGTTGTCTCTTACAACAAATATGAGAGCAGAGGATTCTGCTTATAGTGAATGGTTAGTAAAACTTGGGGATGGCAAACTTGATAGCAGTTTTCATTTAGGAACGGATATTATTGAAATCCCCCATGAAATGATTTGTAACAGATCTATTATTGAAGCCACCTTTGGAAATAGTATATCTATAGATAATATTAAAAAAATATCTAAACGTGAAATTCTTTGTCCAAAAAATGAGCATGTTCAAAAATTAAATGAAGAAATTTTGGATATACTCGATGGAGATTTTCACACATATTTGAGTGATGATTCCATTGACTCAACAGATGATGCTGAAAAGGAAAATTTTCCCATCGAATTTCTTAATAGTATTACTCCTTCAGGAATGCCATGTCATAAATTAAAATTGAAAGTGGTTGCCGAAACCGGTTTGGCTCAGTGGATAGAGCATCGGCCTGTGGACTGAAGGGTCCCAGGTTCGATTCCGGTCAAGGGCATGTACCTGGGTTTCGGGCATATCCCCGGTGGGGGGTGTGCAGGAGGCAGCTGATCAATGTTTCTCTCTCATCGATGTTTCTAGCTTTCTCTCTCCCTTTCTCTCTGTAAAAAAATCAATAAAATGTATTTTAAAAAAATTGAAAGTGGGTGCAATCATCATGCTATTGAGAAATCTCAATAGTAAATGAGGTCTTTGTAATGGTACCAGATTTATTATCAAAAGATTACTACCTAACATTATCGAAGCTGAAGTATTAACAGGATCTGCAGAGGGTGAGGTTGTTCTGATTCCAAGGATTGATTTGTCCCCATCTGACACTGGTCTCCCATTTAAATTAATTCGACGACAGTTTCCCGTGATGCCAGCATTTGCGATGACTATTAATAAATCAAAAGGACAAACTCTAGACAGAGTAGGAATATTCCTACCTGAACCCGTTTTCGCACATGGTCAATTATATGTTGCTTTCTCTCGAGTTCGAAGAGCGTGTGATGTTAAAGTTAAAGTTAAAGTTGTAAATACTTTATCCCAAAGGAAATTAGTCAAGCACTCTGAAAGTGTTTGTACTCTTAATGTGGTATACAGGGAGATATTAGAATAAGTTTAATCACTTTATCAGTCATTATTTGCATTAGTGTTGTTTTTACATCATGAGTTTGTTGTTATATCATTTTATTACTGTTTACTTATTAATAAAATTATTATTTTCATATACATTTTACTCATTTCCTTTTATCTCTCACACTTTTATTATAGAGAAAGGGCAAATAGCAATATTAAAACATTTCCTCTAATTAATTCCCTTAAAATGTGTACGAATTTCGTGCACCAGGCCACTAGTCATATATATAATTGTAGATTCAAGATTCCCAAACCAATGATGTAAAACCAGGGTTTAGAGGTTAAGCTTTCTTGAAATAAAATACAACTAGAATTTGAATATTGAAAGGACATGCTGTGTGTCTGGGTTTGGATAGTCGCTGGACCTCAGAGCTAAATAAAGACTTCTTTGAGGGACATCATCCAGAACCACCGGAAGGCTTGCTGAGTGGAAATTCTACAACTAGAAGAAAAGAAAAAAGCACTGAGACTCAGAGGAGGTGCAGAAGTAAAGTGCAGAGGTACGGAGGCACACGTGGAAAGGGCTGGCAGCTGAGGACACAGTGCACGTGGAAAGGGCTGGTGGCTGAGGACACAGCGTACGTGGAGAGGGCTGGCAGCTGAGGACGAGGCGCACTCGGAAAGAGCTGGCAGCTGAGGATGCAGCGCATGTGGAAAGGGCTGGAAATGAGGACACGGAGCATGTGGAGAGGGCTGGCAGCTGAGGACGCTGTTGTCTTTTTCAATCAGGAGGGAGTCTCAAGCTCCTGACTGCTCTGAATTCCAGTTCCGGGCGAGTCTCTGGGGACCCAGACTCATACGGGGAGAAACTGGACTGTCTGGCATCAGGCAGAACTCGAGGGCGGCTTTCTCTCAGAGGTGCTTGCAGCGATTACCGGGACACTGAGATGCGGGGCCTCTTAGGGTAGGACTGAGGAGCAGCCATAGCTGCTTGCTCTGCCCTGTTGATCCCCTGAGACCCCGCCTCACCCAAGCTGTGCTCAGAGGCTTTTGCATAAGAAAGGCCTATCACTTTGCAATCTGAAAATTACCTAACAAACTGCAGCTGGGTCGGAGAGACCCAGACTTTCAAAAGAAGGCCCAAGGCCCCACAGCAGCTTGCATTGCTTCATAGCTGGGCCTCATCTGGGCACCTCCAAACCCCAAACAGAGAAAAGGAATCTGCAGATTTCTCCAAAGCTCCTGCTGGGTAGCCTCAGGCAGAGGCTAAATTAGCACCTCCTTAGAGATCCAAGAGCCAGTGTACCCAGTGGTCAGAGTGGGACCATCCAGATTACAACTCCTCAGATCCATAAGGGACACACTCAGGGGGTAGACTCAGTGAGCACCAAAGCCCCACTGAAGCACCCGAAGGGTGTCTCCAGCACAGAAGTTCTCCCACTGCAGACACAGCTGATTCTCACAGCCAATTGGCCTGGAGGTCAATTCCTCCCAGTGATATCTACAACAATCAAGGTTTAACTACAACAAGACTGTGCACAAAGCCCACAAAGGGGTGCACCAAGAGTGTCCACCTCAGGTAATTGGGGAGACTGAGCCACTGGGCCCTATAGGACACCTAGCACAGAAAACCACTCTGTTAACACAGGAAAGCCTAAAAAATGCAGAGACAAAGAAACAGGTCACAAATGACAGAAATGGAGGAAAGCAAACTACTGGATATAGAGTTCAAAACCACACTTCTAAGGTTTTTCAAGAATTTTCTAGAAACTGCTGATAAATTTAGTGAGACCCTCAAGAAATCTAGTGAGACCCTCGAGGTTATGAAAAAGGACCAACTAGAAATTAAGCATACACTGACTGAAATAAAGGATATTATGCAAAGTTCCAACAGCAGACTAGAGGATCGCAAGAATCAAGTCAAAGATTTGAAATACGAAGAAGCAAAAATCACCCAACCAGAAAAACAAAAAGAAAAAAGAATCCCAAAATATGAAGATAGTGTAAGGAGCGTATGGGACAACATCAAGCTTACCGACATCTGAATTATGGGGTGCCAGAGGAAGAGAGAGAGCAAGATATTGAAAACCTATTTGAAGAAATAATGACAGAAAACTTCCCCCACCTGGTGAAAGAAATAGACTTACAAGTCCAGGAAGCACAGAGAACCCCAAACAAAAGGAACCCAAAGAGGACCACACCAATACACATCATAATTAAAATGCCAAGAGCAGAAGACAAAGAGAGAATCTCAAAAGCAGCAAGAGAAAAACAATCAGTTACCTACAAGGAGTACCCATATGATTGTCAGCTGATTTCTCAACAGAAACTATGCAGGCCGGAAGGGAGTGGCAAGAAATATTCAAAGTGATGAATAGCAAGAACCTACAACCTAGATTACTTTACCCAGCAAAGCTATCATTCAGAATTGAAGGTCAGATAAAGAGCTTCACAGATAAGAAATAGCTAAAGGAGTTCATCACCAACAACCCAGTATTACATGAAATGCTGAAAGGTATCCTTTAAGAAGAGGAAGAAGAAGAAAAAGGTAAAGGTACAAATTATGAACAACAAATACACATCTATCAACAAGTGAATCTAAAAATCAAGTAAATAAATAATCTGATGGACAGAATAAACCGGTGAATATAATAGAATCAGGGACATAGAAATGGAGTGGACTGACTATTCTCTGGGGGGAAAGGGGTGTGTGGGGTGTGGGAAGAGACTGGACAAAAATTCTACACCTATGGATGAGAACAGTGGGTGGCGGGGGTAAGGCCAGAGGGTGGGGTGGCAACCTGGTGGAGGGGAGCTATGGGGAGAAAAAAGAGGAACAACTGTAATAATCTGAACAATAAAGATTTAATTTAAAAAAAAAAAAGATTTCTTTTAGGAGTCAGACAAATAGGTTGTGCTATTTATAAGTGGAAAATTATTTCATTCTCAGATTTCATTCATTATAAGAAAATGGAGTATACTTAAAAGATTTTCAAAAAAAATAGTAGGTAACTTAGAGATGTTTATATTCACCCAGTCAATCAAGTTTAAGTAAGTAAACAGGGAAATAGTTTTTTTTCAAAAATTATTCCTTTGTTGTCTGGTTTCATTTCATTTCTTTTTTCTTTTCTCTTCTCTTCTTTTCTTTTCTCTTCTTTCTTCTTCTTTTTTTTTTTGCATGTACCTGCCAATTTTCCCAACACCATTTATTGAAAAGACTGTCTTTATTCCATTGTATGCTCTTGCCTCCTTTGTCAAATATTAATTGAGCATAATGGCTTGGGTTGATTTCTGGGTTCTATGTTCTGTTCCATTGTTCTATATGCCTGTTCTTATGTCAATACCAGGCTGTTTTGATTACAGTGACTTTGGAGTATCACTTGATATCTGGTATTATAATTCCTCCAACTTTGTTTTTCTTTCTCAATATTGCTACAGCTACTTGGGGTCTTCTTTGCTTCCATTTAAATTTTTGTAATGTTTGTTCTAGATCTGTGAAATATGCTGTTGGTATTTTAATGGGGATTACATTGAATCTATAGATTGCTTTGGTAGTGTGGAGATTTTAATGATGTTAATTTTACCAATCCATAAACACTGTATAAATAATATATCTTCCTCTATCTCTTTTTTCAATGTCCTGTAATTTTCTGAGTATAGATCTTTTACCTTCTTAGTTAAACTTATTCCCAAGTATCTTAATTTTTTTATTGCAATGGTAAATGGGATTATTGTGTTTTTGTTTTTTCATTTCTCTTTCTGAGAATTCATTATTGTTGTATAAAAATCCCATCAAGTCCTGAGTGTTAATTTTGTATCCTGCTACATTGCTGAATTCATTTAGTAAATCTACTAGTTTTTTATTGATTATTTAGGATTTTCTATGTATAATCTCATGACATCTGCGAATAATGAGAGTTTTACTTCCTCCTTTCCAGTTTGGATGCCTTTTATTTCTTCTTCTTATCTAATCACTGTGCTAGGACTTCCAGTACTATGTTAAATAAGAGTGGTGAAAGTTAGCATCCCTGTCTCATTACTGTTCTTAGGGGAAATGGTTTTAGTTTTTGTCTACTGAGTATGATGTTTGCTGTAGGTTTGTCATATATGGCCTTTATTATGTTGAAATATGCTCCCTCTATTCCCACTTTGCTAAGAGTCTTTATCAAAAAATGGTGTTGGATTTTTACACCATACACAAGAACAAACTCAAAATGGATAAAAGACGCAAATGTAAGCTGTAAAATCATGAAAATCTTAGCAGAAGCCATAGACAGCAAAATCTCAGACATCTCTCATAGCAATATGTTGCCTATAGATCTCCTAGGGCAGTGGTCGGCAAACTGCGGCTCGCAAGCCACATGCAGCTATGTGGCCCCTTGAGTGTGGCTCTTCCACAAAATACCATGTGTGGGCGTGCATGTACAGTGTGATTGAAATTTCGTGGCCCATGCACAGAAGTCAGTATTTTGTGGAAGAGCCGCACTCAAGGGTCCAAAGAGCCGCATATGGCTCACGAGCTGCAGTTTGCTGACCACTGTCCTAGGGCAAAGGAAATTAAGGAGAAAATAAACAAATGGGACTACATCAAAATAAAAAGCTTCTACACTGCAAAAGAAACTATCAACAAAATGAAAAGAGAGCTCACTGTATGGGAGAATGTATTTGCCAATGATACATCCGATAAGGGGTTAATTTCCAAAATATATAAGGAACTCACACAACTTAACAAAAAGAAGACAAACAATCCAATTAAAAAATGGGCAAAGGACCTAAATAGACACTTCTCCAAAGTGGGCATACAGATGGCCAAGAGACATATGAAAAAAATCACTAAACATTAGAGAGATGCAAATTGAAATGACAGTGAGGTGTCACCTCAGAATGGCTATCATCAACAAATCAACAAACAGCAAGTGTTGGCAAGGATGTGGAGAAAAGGGAACCCTAGTGCACTGCTAGTGGGAATGCAGACTGGAGTAGCCACAATGGAAAACAGTGTGGAGTTTCCTCATAAAAATTAATAATGTAACTCCCATTTGATCCAGTGATCCCACTTCTAGCAATATATCCTAAGAAACCCGAAACACCAATCAGAAAGAATATATGCACACCTATGTTCATAGAAGCACCATTTACAATAGCTAAGATTTGGAAACAGCCTAAATACCCATCAGCATATGAGTCAATAAAAAAACTGTGGTACATCTACACAATGGAATACTAGGCAGCGTAAAGAAGAAAGAACTCTTTCCATTTGTAGCAGCATAGATAGACCTGCAGAGTATTATGCTAAGTGAAATAAGCCAGTTAGGGAAAGATAAGTATCACATGATTTCACTCATATATGGAATCTAATGAACAAAATAAACTGATAAACAAATAGGTCCAGAGATATAGCAGCATGGAGCAGACTGATGAATTTCAGATGGAAGGCTGGGGTCGGGGAGTAAGTGGGGAGTGATTAACTGGGGAACTTAGATGGCTATATGCATAGTCTATGGGCACAGACAGTAGAGTGGTAAAGGCCTGGAAAGGTTGGATTCGGGATGGAGGGACTGAATGGGAAAAAAGGAGGTCACTTGTAATATTTTCAACAATAGATACATTTTTTTAAAAAGAAAGAAAACATCCTGTGGATGCTACTGTAAAGTAATTCTGCAGCAATAATAAGACTTGGACATATATTTTTTAAAAAATTATTCCTTTGCATCTTTATTGAGGTGCTATTAACTAAAGATGTACTTGCAGCTTCTAGAATGGGATCTAGCAAGACTGCCGGGGTCCAACCCCAGCAGGTCCAGGGATCCCCAAAGGTGAGGACGGAGTCGGCAAAGAAGGAATGTCACGGAGACAGCGTTCAGTTGATCAGCAGCCTAGCCAGGATCTCCAGCCAAGTTCTGGTCTGGATCTCCAGCGAAGTTCTGTTTAGGATCTCCAGCCAGGTTCTGTGTCCATGGTCTCTTGCTAGGTTCTCCAGCCAGGTTCTCCAGGTTCTCCAGCCAGGTTCTGTAGCCATGTTCCCTTGCTAGGTTCTCCAGCCAGGTTCAGTCACCAGGTTCTAGTCAGGTTCTCTTGACAATTTCTGTAGTCAGGTTCAGTCCAGGATCTTTTGCCATGTTCTCTCGCTAGGTTCTATCTCTAGGTTCTGAGGCCAGTTTCTGTCCAGGATCTTTTGCCATGTTCTCTCCAGCGAAGTTCTTCTGTCCCTAGAGAACGTTCTGTGTAGGTTCTGGGCCTAGATTCTGTCTCTCTCTGTTTCTTGCTGTCTTGTTACATCTGTATTTATACCAGTTGATTCAATCCTATCAATCTCTATTACAAAGGTTAGGGCGTTTCTTATCTCCATTCCAGGGAGTAAAGATTATGTAGCTTAAGCATGATTGTTCATAGTTAAAGTGATTAATTACCCGCCTGGCACTTAGTTAAGAGGTTTTATTCCCTCCCTAACTTCAGGGGAAAATCCCTACCTGGGGAAACAACCTTTCTCAGAGACCTTGGTTAAAACACACAGTGCCAAGAAGGTAGCAAACATATTAAGAACAGTATGCCATATATGCCAAGTCCCTTGAAACAGCAAGCATGGACCGGCTCCCGGCACAAGACTTTGACTTTTTTTTTTTTTTTTTTTTTTTTTTTTTTTTTTTTTACCATCTGTAATAGACTTTGACAGCTGACTATGGGTTCTGGTAATGCTACATATGAGAACTGATCTAGTTCTCAGGCCTTTGGGTTTTCCAAGAAGCAGGAAAGGATCATGAGCTTTTCAACAATCTCTTCATTGGTGGAAAAGATCTGAGACAAGATGTTTGAGAAGATCAACCACATAAATATACTTGTTTGCATACAAGTTTGACTATTTGAACACAAAGATCAACCAATAAGTGTTCATAACAACCTCCAAAAGTTAGGTTATAATGAAGAATCTTGGACATAGACACAGCTGATAGTGTGAATGCAAAAATCTTCTTCCAAAACACTTAACTTTGTTTTTTTCCAGGCAAAACAAATCAAATCTGTAAATGACCTTGTATGCTTGAGTTTGAAAATTTCTGAATATGTTTGGGTTGGTGAGAAAAGTAAACTATATCACCCCTGTCACTTTGGGACAAAACTATCTAGTTTGTGTGCTATAGTAAAAAATTTGTATCTCATATTCCTTTTTGAGAAGCCATCTAAATAGGTGTATAATATATGTATTTTTTCCCAGTTGTAAAGAGGTTCGTATCTAAACCAGGTTTTCTTCTGTCTGTACTCTGGTACTTTTATTCTTGACTTCTGTGGTTGACAGTAGCAGATGAGAAAAGTGGAAGTCTGTAAGAGGTTTATCTGCAAGGTTGCTAACAGTGTTCTTTGCTATAGATACTGCGACCAGGCTATTGGGTAGGCAGGCCATGAACTGGGTTCTTGAGTTTGATTGCCCAGAGGATGCCAACTCATATTCATAGAGCAAATAGACTTGCCAAGTAGATGATGAAGCTTTATTAATTTTGCTTCCCTCAGAAGAAAATAAGGATGGTACTTATTGAGAAGAAAGTGCCTATAAGGAAATAAAAACCAATCCAGAGAAACTTATGGGAATCTAGAGGGATGGGAATACTGGAATCTTTTTTAGTCCACGATTAACAATTAAAGAGCTCAGGGGTGGTTTTTTTGCTACATATGTTAGTATACCTGATAAAGGATGAATAAATATTTGATTTGAACAAGTTACCTTTACCCAAATATGCTATGTCTCTTGGACTTGCTATGATAATTTGGATAAAATTCATCAGAAATTGTAGAAACAACTGACCAAAGAATTGTTAATGAGCTTAGGGCTCTATCCCTCACCAGGGAGAAACTGTCCATCCTTCAGTAAGGTGGGAAGAGACCAGAAGCAGGAGAGGACAGGGACAAACTGGCTAGTGGTATTACTAACGAAGAGGGTGAAAGAGGAGCAGGAAGAGATGCAGATGAGGGGAAAACGAGAGAGAAAGTAGTACAAATAAGAGGGCCTCAAACTCAATCTGCTCCTAATACTGATGAGCCCAGAAAATCAAGAAAGTCACAGGAACAAACAAAGAAAAAAAAGTAATGAAACATTTTAAGTGAATAAGGAAATAACATTTGCTGACAAAGGGAATTTGGTTCACTGTTAGCCAACAAAGTAGAAATCCATTGTGAAAGATACAGAGGAAAAGCATTATAGAAGTGTCAACCTTAATAAAGCAAAAGAAAGACTTCAAGAAGAGGACAGATTTGACAAGAAGATCATAGGAAGAAAGTTAAGGCATATGGAGAAACCAGAAGAGAAGCCACCAAGAAGCAAGCAAAGGCCAAAGATAGAGGTCTGCTTTTTAGGGTTGGAGTGGTGATGATGAGGAATTTGTTCTGTCCGTTTTCAGATCCTGATAGAGAATTCTGAAGAATCAATTATTGAAGATATGGAGAATGAAATTAGTGATGCTAGGAAGAAGGAGAGAATGAGATAAATGAACAACAATGAAGTGGAATAAGTAAGACAAATAAGTTACAAAAGAAAGAAAGCCAAGTGGGAAACCTAAGAGTCTGGATACAGGCCTGTCTTTAGCAAAGGAGAAGGAGCTTGTGTTGTATTTGCTCAAAAGTCAAGCTAAATACTTCTTACTCTATTCTTGAAACCCTTGGTTATGATTAAGTGGGCCAAAAGTAAAAAAAAAAAAAAAAGAAAAGAAAAAGAAAAAGAGTTGGCGTTGGAACAGTTAAGTTAACAAGAGTCTTGTGCTTAAAGGATCAATGTAACTTCAGACAAAAGTAATCATATATCTAACTCCCTTCTTTCCCCATCACAAAATATATTCAAAATGAGAGTGGATTATAAAAATTTTCTGATCCTGTTTCCAACATGAATGCTTTGGTACTAAATCCATTGCTTTATTTTACTGCCAAGTTATAGAGTACTTATCCCATTTTTAGAAATTCTTGACTTGCTTACTATACAGAATATACTAATAAATGGAATTGCTCAGATTTTTTAATGTATTTAATAATTCCACAGAGAAAGTATATGATGGAGCAGCTCTAATAAATAACAAGTAGTTTTGAATTGAGATGATCAATAATAAGCCTATATCCCTCTTTTTTTGTTGTTAATCCTCACTAGAGAATATTGATTTTAGAGTGTAAGGGAGGGAAAAGGGGGAATGAGAAGAGATAAAGAGAGAGAGAGAAACATCAATGTGAGAGACCCACATCAATTGGTTATCTCCTGCATGCATCCCTACTGGAGTGAGGAACCTACAACCCAAGTAGTGTCCTTGGCTGGAATCGAACCCAAGACCCTTTGGTGAGCATGGTCAACACACTAACCACTAAACCACACTGGCCAGGGCTATATTCCACTTTTAATAAAAATACAACACTTAAAAACCTTTAACAAGTCTCTGTATTAAAAAACAATAAAACATTACTGAAAAAAAACTAAAGAAGATTTGAATAAGTGAAGAGAGATGACATGTTTATGGATTGGCAGAATTAATTAGATGACAGTTCTCCCCAAATTGATCTATAAATTCAACAATATCCCTTTCATAATCCTACAGGCTTTTTTCCCCGCCATATTGAAAAACTTATTCTAAAAGTTATATCGACTAAGTTACAATGACTAAGATAGTGAGTGTGTGCTGCTGTAAGGATCATAAATAAACCAATGAACAGAAAGGCCAAAATAGACCCACAGTTTATGGTAATTTGGTTTTCAGCGAGATCCAAAGCAACCCAGTGGGGAAAGGAAAGTTTTTTAAATAAATAGTGCTGGAACAACTGGATATTTATATTGAATAAAAATAATTCTCAATTCCTACCTTGCCCCTTGCATAAAAATTAATTTGTGATAGATTAAATGTAAAAGCTAGAACCAGAAAGCTTTTAGAAAAAAATCAGAGAATATCTTCATGACTTGGGGGTAAGCAGAGATTTAAATGCAGAAAGCAGCCGAAACCGGTTTGGCTCAGTGGATAGAGCGTCAGCCTGCGGACTGAAAGGTCCCAGGTTCGATTCCGGTCAAGTGCATGTACCTGGGTTGCGGGCACATCCCCGGTAGGAGATGTGCAGGAGGCAGCTGATCGATGTTTCTCTCTCATTGATGTTTCTAACTCTCTATCTCTCTCCCTTCCTCTCTGTAAAAAAATCAATAAAATATATTAAAAAAAATAAATGCAGAAAGCAATAACCATAAGAGGAAAAAAAATACAGACTAGACTTTATCAAAAAACAAAACAAAAGTATGCTCATCAAAAATACCACTAAGAAAAGCCACAGACTGGGAAAAAAATATGTGCAAAATATATATTTGTCAGAGGGCTACATAGATTTAAAAATTTTTGCAACTTTATAACAAAACAATCCAAAATAAAAAAGGGAGGGTAGGAGAACAATTATTTGAAAAGCTACTTTATAACGTAGATACTCCATAGCAGGAGATATTGAAGTGGCCACTAAGCATGTGTTCAACATCATTAATCAGGGAAATGCAACTTCAAATGATACTGAGATACCCACGAGCATGACTACAATTAAATAGGTTGATAACAACAAATGTTAGTAAGGATATTGAGTGACTGAAACTCATACACTCTGTTAGATGGTACCACCTATTAGGAAAAAGATCTGGAAATTTCATATAAAGTTAAACATATACTATGTGATGACCCAGCAATTCTACTTCTAGGTATTTACTCAGAAAAAAATGAAAATATAACTACACACACACACACACACACACACACAGAGATGTTCATAAGACATACATAGTATATACATGTAGCTTTGTTCATACAAGCCAAAAACTAGAAATAGCCCAGATATTCGTTAGTAGAGAATGGGTAAACAGACTATAGTGTATTCATAAAATAGAATACTACTCAGAAATAAAAAGGAACAAACTACTGATCCCTGTAACACATTGATGAATCTATTAAACTAGCTAAAGAAGTCTTAATACAAAAGAAGACATACAGCCCTGGCTGGCCTGGCTGGTAGTTAGAGTGTTGGCCAATGCACCGAGTGCTTTGAACCCGGATTGTAGGTTCAATCCCAGCCCCAGTTGAGGTATGTATAGGAAGCAACCAATCTATGTGTCTCTCACATCTGTGTTTCTCTCTTTCTCTCCTCTCTCTTTCTTCCCCGCCCCCTCCTCTCTTCCACTGAAAATCAGTGGGAAAATACCCTCAGGTGAGGATTAAGAAAATAATAATAATACAGTATTACTCCATTTTTGTGAAGTTCTAGAACAAGCAAAATTTATCTGTGGGAGGGATGGAGTCAAAAGAGTGGGATGGAGCAGGGAATGACTGGCAAGGATTATGAAGAAACTTCCTTTGGAGTGAGGTAATGGTTTGGGTTGCAAGCTATATGCATTTGTTAAAACTCATGGAATGGTATACTTAAGATTTGTGCATGCCATCTTATGTAAATTTCACTTAAAGGAATGAAAAAGGAGCTTTAAAAAATATCACAACAAGATACTGTTTTATATCCACAAGATTGGGAAAGTGCTGGCAAGGAGATGGAGCATCCTGCCTTCTTTTACCCTTGTTAGTGGTTAAAGAAATTGGGTAAAAAATATAAAAACAATTTGTCATTATGTAATAACTTTTATATATACCAACCCAGAAATTTCACTCTGAAACATAGAAACACTTGCAAATGTACCCAGAGAAATATGCATGACAATGTTCCAGAACACTGAAAAGAATTCAGATATCCATCAATAAGAGAAGTCATAAATTATGCTATATTCAAACATACCAGATTGGTGAATCTCATGAACATATAATAATATTCCTAATATGATTCCAACCAATATAATTCCATCCAAAATATTGCAAAAATAAACACTATATTAACTAGGGATATGTAGGATAAAATAAAGCAAAGTGAAGAATTCATAGGTCATTGGAGGAAAGGCATGGCAAGGATTGGAAATGGAATGGGAAGAGCCATATAGGTAACTTCAAAGTTACTACTAATGTTTTATTCCCTGAACTGGGTAGTGGGAATAAAGGTGTTCATTGTATTTTACTTTTTTTTTTTTAACTTACACATATGTTGTAATATTGTTTGGTATATATTCAGTACTTAATAATTTAATGAGAAACATTATACATTTTAAAAATTAGATAATCTTTAAGAATTCTTCATGTGCAACCATATGATATGCAAGACATAAGTTGGCTTTCTGATATCATTAATTAGGTCATTTATTCAAGTGTTTATCAAACGCCTGTACACAGCTTGATAGGGATATGACATTGGTTAAGCTGTTATTTGGGGGCTACTGATTTGTTATCTGTATCTTTAAAATGAATTAGAAAACTGCTGAAATCTAAAATGGTTACGGTCTTACATAGGCCTCACTGCTAGTCCAGGGGGCTTCTGAATGCACACTTATGAATTAGAATGTCACTTGAACTGATCATTGACCAATTATTAAAGTACCTTTCATCAGGTCATGGAGTAGGTCTCCCACCATTTATTTTCTTGAAAGTTAGCTATAATAAAAATTTTCAGGTTCTGTGGCTAACACTTAGATATTACTGTTCTTCTGTTGTATCTTAAACATTTCAAAGTATTTACAAATTTTTTTTTATTTGAACATTTTGTGCAAAATTTGTGAACATTTTTCATTAAATCAACTTGTCAGAAAATAAAGGTTGAACTCTGTAGCTATATGTGGTCTTAAAGTTGTAGCTTAAAATTAAAAGGGCCTACCCCAACCTTTTCTCTTTATAAGTATTCAAATATTCCTTTGGATGCCAGATAAGAAATTCATAGTGCTAGATATACAGCAAGATAACAATCTGGTTGCATATATGAAGTACTTAAATATACGGAGTTGCAATTCCAGTGCCTTATTGCTTCATTTATCACAGGAAGTGCCAGAGTTTTGAAATATTTTGTAAGAAAAGCTACTCTACTTGCATCAATTCTCATGAGAACGACCAAGAATTTTATGCCAATTTAATCCTAAGTATTGAGGTTAGGATTCTAAATGACATTTAATAGTATGATTTATTTTCTTTTTTAAAAATATTTTTTTATGAATTTCAGGGAGGAAGGAAGGAGAGAGAAATAGAAGCATCAATGATGAGAGAGAATCATTGATTGCCTGCTTCCTGCACACTCCCCACTGGGGATCAAGCCTGCAACCTGGGCATGTGCTCTTGACCGGAATCGAACCTGGGACCCTTTGGTCTGCAGGTTGAGGCTCTATCCACTGAACCAAACCAGCTAGGGCTTATTTTCTATCTTAAACTTTATAGGGCACAAAACAAGACCTTATCCTTTCATATTGCTTTTTATTTTTAAAGCATCTGAGTGGTGATAAAAATCTAAGCTTAAGAATGGTCAGATGATTTATGATATTTCATTTCTTTTTCAAAGGATTAGGGTGTCACCAGTAAGCCTATTAGAATTGTAGGTTTAAAGTTTCTCAATTTTAAAAAAGACCAGCTGCATAAACAAGTGTGTTAGCTTTGTAATTTAATTCTGTGTGTGTGTGTGTGTGTGTGTGTGTGTGTGTGTGTGTGTTTATACTTCAAAGTACCAAAGGATGCATTTATTCTTAGGTCATAGATACTTGTTTATGTCACTGTGATCTCAAACTTTCAAGTACACTTCACAATCTTCTTAAAATATTAATATGTTGTTATTGTGTTTTTCAAAACCTCAAGACATTTCTCCTTTTGTCTCCCTAAATCTGCCTTTCTTCGTGGGTTGACCACCAACAAAGGTGGAATGTGGATAAACTAGGTGAAGACTACTTAAAAAACTGGTATCCTGCGTTTAAGGAAGGATAATGTAATTATCCTTGAGAATGTGTCATAAGCACCTTAAAGCTATTTTCTATTAAGCTTTTAAATTTGGATAATTTTAAATCCACATGGAGTTATAAGAAATAATATGCATCTCATGTACCCTTTACAATTTTCCCCAAAACAAAGGCAACCAAAGCAAAAGTAAGCAAGTAGGACTACATCAAACTAAAAAGCTTCTGAATAGCAAAGGAAACCATCAACAAAATGAAAAGGCATCCTATGGATGAGAGAAAATATTTGCGAATCGAATATTCCAAAAGGAAATAATATCGAAAATAAACAAAGGACTCGTACAACTCAATAGCAAAAAACCCCCAAATAACTCAATTTAAAAATGGGCAAATGACCTGAATAAACTGTTTTTGAAAGAAGACATACAAATGACCAATAGATCCCTAACCGGTTCAGCTCAGTGGATAGAGCATCGGCCTGAGGACTGAAAGGTCCCAGGTTCAATTCCGGCTAAGGGCATGTACCTTGGTTGCAGGCACATCCCCAGTGGGGGATGTGCAGGAGGCAGCTAGCTGATCGATGTTTCTCTCTCATCGATGTTTCTAATTCTATCCCTCTCCTATCCTCTCTGTGAAAAATCAATAAAATATATTTTTAAAAAAAGCACAAAAAACAAATGACCAATAGTCACATGAAACTAATAACTAATCATCAGGGAACTACAAATAAAAAGCACAGTGAAATATCATCTCACACCTGTTAGGGTGGCTATTATAAAAAGACAAGATAACAAATGCTGGCAATGATGTGGATAAAAGGGAACCCTTGTACATGGTTTGTGGGAATGTAAACTGGTTATAGCCATTATGGAAAACTGTATGGGATATCTCAAGATATTAAAAATAGAACTATGGTATGATCTAGCAATTCCACTCTGAGAATATATCCAAAGGAAATGAAACCATTATCTCAAAGACGAATCTGTACTCCCGTGTTCATTGCAGCATTATTCACAATAGCCAAGATATGGAAACAACCTAAGTGTTTACCAAGAAATGAATTTATCAAGAAAATATGGCATATGCAACAGATTGATGATTTCATAGGGAAGAGGGGATGGAGGTGGGGAGACATTAGCCAAAGAATTTATATGCATATTAGAGGCGCGGTGCACAAAAATTTGTGCACTCACGGGGGAGGGGGGCCCCTCAGCCCGGCCTGTGCCCTCTCGCAGTCTGGGACCCCTTGGGAGATAATGACCTGCTGGCTTAGGCCTGCTCCCGGGTGGCAGAGGGCAGGCCCAATCCCTAGGTGCAGCCCCTGGTAGGGCTCAGAGCATGGCTGATTGGGGAGTTGGGGCGCTGCCCCCTGTCATGCACAGAGTAGGGCGGATTGGTAGGTTGCGATGCCACCCTCAGTCACGCTCAGGGTAGGACCGATTGGGGGGTTGGGGCACCGCCCCCTGTCACACTCAAGGCAGGGTCGATGGGGAGGTTGTGGCGCCACCTCCTGTCACGCACAGAGCAGGGCCAATCAGGGGGTTGGGGCACTGCCCCCTGTCACTCACAGAGCAGGGCCCATCAGGAGGGTTGGGGGTCCGTACCCTGTCACGCACAGAGCAGGGTCGATCAGGGGGTTTGGGCGCTGCCCCCTGTCACGCTGATCCCAGTGCCGGGAGGCCTCGCGGCTCCGCTGATCCCGGTGCTGGGAGGCATATTACCCTTTTACTATATAGGATAGAGGCCTGGTGCATGGGTGGGGGCCGGCTGGTTTGCCCTGAAGTGTGTCCTGGATCAGGGTGGAGGTCCCCACTGGGGTGCCTGGCCAGCCTGGATGAGGGGATGATAGCTGTTTGCAGCTGGTCGTACACCCTTCAGGGTGGGGGTCCCCACTGGGGTGCCTGGCCAGTCTGGGTGAGGGGCTGAGGGCTGTTTTCAGGCTGGCAGGTGACTGAAGCTCCCAACCGCTCTTTTTTTTCTTTTTCTTTTTTATTCTGGGCCAGCTTTAGCTCTGAGGCTTGGCTCCAGCTCTTAGGCCTCCGCTGCTAAAAGCAGGTATCTGGTTTGTTTGCGTTCTATAATCGAAACACTGTTTCAACTCCAGCTCTGAGATCCTGGCTGGCTGAAAGCAGGTTTCTGGGGTTTTGTTTAGCTTCTATATTTGTTACAATGTTTCAAACTGCAAGCTCAGAGGCCGGCAGCGGCAGGCGGGGAACGTTGGAGTCCTCCGTCATTGAAGCAAGCAAACCTCATGTTCGCTTCAAGCTGCCTGGCTGCCGGCTGCCATCTTGGCTGGCAGTTAATTTGCATATCGCCCTGATTAGCCAATGGGAAGAGTAGCAGATGTATGGCTAATTACCATGTTTCTCTTTTATTAGATAGGGTATGCATAACCCATGGACACAGACAATAGTTTGGTGAAGGCGTGGGGAGGGGGCAGGAGTAGGGAGGAGGGGTCAGTGGGAGAAAAAAGGGGGACATTTGTAATACTTTCCACAATAAAGATAAATTTAAAAGCATTAAATATGATATATATATGTAATGGATATCATTCAGCCTTTAAAAAAAGGAAAGCCTGACATTTGTGGCAACATGGGTGAATCTGGAGGGCATTATGTTAAGTGAAATAAGCCACAGAGAGAAAGACAAATACTGTATGGTATCACTTATACTGTGGAGTCTTAAAAAAAAATTTTTTTTTGAACTCATAGAAACAGAGTAGAAGGTAGAAAAGTAGTTGCCAGAGGCTAGGATGTTGGGGAAATAAGGGTGCAAACTTAAAGTTATAAGATGAATAAGGTCTGAGGATCTAATGTATGACATGGTGACTATAGTTGATAATGCTGTACGGTATAATTAAAATTTCAAGAGAGAGTAGAACTTAAATGTTCTCACCAAAGAGAGGAAAGGAGGGGAGGGGAGGGGAGGGGAGAGGATGGGAGCGGAGAGGAGAGGAAATGAAAGGAAGAGAAGGGAAAAGAAGAGGGTACATATGTGAGGTGATGGGTATGTTAATTAACTTGATGGGGGATCCTTTCACAGTGTATACCACCTATATTTAATTATCACATTGTACACTTTATTTTAAACTTTATTGTTTTGTGTGTTTTTTAAAATATACTTTATTTATTTTTTACAGAGAGGAAGGGAGGATAGAGAGTTAGAAACATCAATGAGAGAGAAACATCGATCAGCTGCCTCCTGCACACCCCCTACTGAGGATGTGCCCGCAACCAATGTACATACATGCCCTTGACTGGAATCAAACCTGGGCTCCTTCAGTCCACAGGCCGACCCTCCATCCACTGAGCGAAACCAGTTGCAGTGGTCGGCGAACTCATTAGTCAACGGAGCCAAATATCAACAGTACAACGATTGAAATTTCTTTTGAGAGCCAAATTTTTTAAACTTAAACTATATAGGTAAGTACATTGTTATTAACTTAATTAGGGTACTCCTAAGGCTTAGGGAGAGCCATACTCAAGGGGCCAAAGAGCCGCATGTGGCTCGTGAGCCGCAGTTTGCTGACCACTGGGTTAGGACTAAACTTTATTGTTAAAAGTATTACATATGTCCTCTTTTTCCCCCATTGACCTCTCCCACCCTGTACCCACACCCCACCCCAGGCCTTCACCACCCTATTGTCTGTGTCCATGGGTTATGCATATACACATAGGAGTTCATTGATTGATCTCCCTTGACCCTTCCACCTTCCCTCTGAGGCTTGACAGTCTGTTTGTGCTTCTAAGTCTCTGGGTCTGTTTTTATTCATCAGTTTATGTTGTTCATTTGATTCCACATAATGAGTAAGATAATGTGATACTTATTTTTCTCTGACTGGCTTATTTCGCTCAGCATAATGCTTTCCAGGTCCATCCATACTATTGTAAATAGAGTTCTTTTTTAAGCTGTGTAGTATCCCATTGTATAGATATACCACAGTTTTTTTAATCCACTCATCTGCTGATGGGCACTTAGGCTGTTTCCAAATCTTAGCTATTGGAAATTGCACTGCTGTGAGCATAGAAGTCTAGTACCTATCTCACACCATACATTGTTATTAACATACTAGAGACCCAATGCACGAAATTCGTGCATGGGTTGGGTCCCTAGGCCTTGCCGGCTGGTGCTGCCTGCTCCAGTTGGATGATCAGGGGCCGGCACCGGCCTGCTCGCCGGCCACCACTGCCCCCCAATTGCCCCGCCGCCGCCGGTTGCCTCCCTCTGTGGGGCAACTGGCGGGCGATTGGAGGGCCCCCACTGGCACCCGCCTTGGCTGGCCTGGGGCCTACGGGCTGGGGACAGCTCCTGCATTGAACGTCTGCCCCCTGGTGGTCAGTGTGTGTCATAGTGACCGGTTGTTCCTCTGTTCAGTTGAATTGCATATTAGGCTTTTATTATATAGGATTATTGACTATATTCTCTATGCTGTGCATTATATCCATGATTATTTTTATAACTGGCAATCTATACATCTTAATCCATTACCCTTTTTCACTTATCCCCAGCCCCCTCTTATCAATATCAAAATATTCTCTGTATCTATTACTTTGTTTCTGTTTTGTTTGTTTATGTATTTTGTTTTTTATATTCCACATACAGGTAAAATCACATGGTGTTTCTCTTAGCGAAATACCCTCTATGTCCATCCATGTTGTTGCAAATGGTAAGATTTCATTCTTTTTATGGCCTAGTAATATTCCATTGTATATATGTATCACATCTTTATCCAATCACGTATTGATGGACACTTAGGTTGCTTCCATATCTTGGCTATCTATAATAATAAAAGCATAATATGCTAATTAGACCAGACAGCCGAACAACCTTCCAGACGTCATTCCGGACACAACCATGGTGGCAGGGGCAAGAGGTGGTTAGGGGCAATCAAGCAGGCAGGCGAGCAGTTAGGGGCATCAGGCAGGCAGGCAGAGTGGTTAGGGGCGATGAGGCAGGCAGGCGAGTGGTTTGGGGCTATGAGGCAGGCAGCCAAATGGTTAGGGGTGATCAGGTAGGCAAGCGGTTAGGAGCCAGCAGTCCTGGGCAAGGGGCCGATCAGGCGATCGGAGGGTGATGGGGGTCAATGCCTGAGGGCTCCCAGTATGTGAGAGGGGGCAGGCTGGGCTGAGGGACACTCCCCCCCCCCCACACCCAGTGCATGAATTTCGTGCACCGGGCCCCTAGTAAATATTATATAATTATATACATACTAGGGGCCCAGTGCACAAATTCATGCGCCTTGAAAGGAACTGTGGGCCACAAGGCTGCAATGGGCACAGAGGCAGGTCTCAGCCCATCCTATGTGCCCCCGCCTGGCCCCTCCCACCACGGCCCCTGGTCCCCTGTCTGCCAGCAGCCCCACTCCTGCCAGTGCTCCCATGCACTGACAGTGCTGGCCCCGCTCGCACCCGCTGATGGCGGAGTAATTGGGGCCAGTGCCCAGCAGCAGGTGCGAGCGGGGCCAGTGCCCAGCAGGTGCGAGTGACAGTTGCTGCCCCATTTGCCCCTCAGGAGCAGGGCAAGGTGGAGAAGCCCTGAGGGGCGATCGGGGCCAGTAGCTGCTGCTCGCACCCACTGACAACGATTGGGGCCAGTGCCGGGCACTGGCAGCAGGTGCAAGCAGCGGCTCCAGTGCTGGCAGCAGGTGTGAGCGGGGCCGGCCAGTGCTGGAAGCAGGTATGAGCACCAGGCGGGACTGCAGCCCGTAGGAGCAAAGAATTTTCAGTAACCACCAGAGGCTAGCCCTGATGACAGCAACTGGCGCCCCACCTTGGTCTGGTGCCCTGCTCACCTGCTCCACCATCCCACCGCGGCCAATGCCCACCATGTTCTACACTCTGACGCCTGCTGCCAATGCGCTCCATGTTCCACACGCGCCCCCTGGTGGTTAGCGCACATTATAGCAACCGGTTGTTCCACCATTTGGTCTATTTGCATATTAGGGTGTATATATAGATATAGATATAGATATAGATATAGATATAGATATAGATATATATACTAAAATATGGATAAGACAAATAAATAATTATGTCAATACCACTAAAAAACTGAGATTTTCAGCATTAATGTCAAAAGCAGTATAAATATAAAATTGAACAGATCTGTGTTGAGATCAGGCATTCTTCATTTCTATCCAGAACCCAGGGAAAGCTGAGGCTGCTAGGCCAATGACTACCAAACATAGTGGAGGGACTATGCAATTTACTGATAGCAAATATTTTGGGAAAGCAAAAACAAAACAAAACAAAACAACAAAAAACAAATGAGTAAATCAGACTTTTTAAAATATATTTGCCAGATGAATTTTGCTCTGAGAGTCTTTTTTTGTCCTAGTTTACATCCTCAGTGTCTTGTTATAATGTACTTGATCATGTGCCATTTTTAAGTTTCCTCATTTTGATGTTAAGTAATACTAATAGATTCTGAAATAATTTTCTGGCAAATAACTGCTTTCCACTGAGGAATAACAGGAATGAATTCAGTTTTAGTAATTCTTATTTTCTTGGCTAGCCAAAGTCTTTAAATGTCAAGTTCTTCAAAGAGGTTTTTATTCTGGAGTTATTTAGAGCGATAGTGTTTTATTATAATTTCTAAAAGCCACTTTGGCAATTTAAGACTATACTGAAATAAATTTTTTATCTGTACCCTATTTTTTTTCAAATGACCCTTTAGTTATGGGGCATCCACTAGGATTTGGAATGTCAACACATAGAACTGAATGTCAGGTAAAGACCTGGCAATGGAAATAAATTATGCAAATAGTTTGTTTTATTGCTAATGTACCAGTAATAGACAAACATTATAAATCTACAAATGCCATTTGGATAAGCAAAGTTGTAGGCAAATTTAGGAGAATCAAGAGAGTCATTTAAAGAAACTGATAGTGACCTGCCTTTTGCAATCCTGTTATGGGGAATTTTCACTGATGTTTGTTCTCATGAGCTAGCACACACAGGAGAGACTATTGTTCCTTATTTTTCCTGAGAACACTGAGGCTTGTATCCATTTCAATCAAATTCCTATTTTTATTATTGTCCACATAGGCTCAATCTAAGGATTGGTAACCATTAACTATGTTACATTGTTTTGAACATGTGCTTATTGTATTGTGTTTTAATTTCTGAGAATTGCCATTTGAAATAGAACTTTGTAAACAGAATGGGGAAATGTTTGAGGTTCGAGGCAGTTGTAGTTAAGAGCAGAACCCAGTCCTGGCTGGTGTTACTAAGGGATTAGAGCGTCAGCCACACACCAAAGGGTCAAGGGTTCGATTCCCAGTAAAGGGCATGTGCCTGGGTTGCAGGTTCACTCCCTGCCCTAGTCTAGACCAAGAGCGGGAGGCAACTGGTTGATGTGTCTCTTTCACATTGATGCTTCTTTCTCTCACTCCCCTCCCTCCCTCTCTCCCTTCCACTGTCTCTGAAAAAGCAACAGGAAAATATCCTTGGGTGAGGATTATTAATAAACAAACAAAAGAGCAGAACCCAGTGCCTGTCCTCAGCCTCAGCTCCACCATTTACTAGCACGGTGAGGTTAGTTAAATTACTTAATCTCTCTGTACCTAGTTCCTTATACATAGAATGGTGATCATAAAACACTCATCCCCAAGGTTGTGGTAAGAAATAAATTAGCACACATAAAATGCTTAGAACACTATTTACAGCATAGTAAGCTCAAAATAAATGTTAGTTGCTGCCCCTGTTGTTATACCAATAAAATAGCTCCCCAACTCCCGCCTAAAAATTAAGATGTTATAAGTGAGTTTGGGTGGTTGTTTGTGGATTTTGTTTGTCATTTGGCCTTAATGAGGTTTACTAAAGAGTTGGTATGTCAGGAGATCGCAAACTCTGACTCTCAGACCAAATTGGGCCTGTTTTTACATGGTTTGCCAGCTAAGAATGGTTTTTACATTTCTGAATTATTGGGACAGGGGGAAGGAGGTAGGAATCCAAAGAGGATAATATTTTGTGACACGTGAAAATTACATAAAATTCAAATTTTAGTATCCATAAATAAAAATATTTTTATTAGTACATAGCCACATCTTGTTCATATGTCTGATAATGTTGTTTTAGGTAGTACATCTACAAGGTAAAATATTCAAAAGATTTACAAAAGAGTATACAGTGGAAAGTTTCTCCCTTCCAAATGTGCTACTGATTCTTCTCTTTCCAGAGGCAGCCACCCTTAGCAGTTTCTTATCCTTTGAAATTGTCATTTTATTTTTATATTACTTTATTTAGTTAGACTGAATTAATACCCTTCCCAGACATTAATAGTGAAACTGAGTGTTTAGTGAATTTATAGCAACAGTCTTAAATATTGTTCACCAAAATGAGAAAAGATTTCCCAATAATTATATTTCAGTTTTGGATTTCATGCTGTGTGATTATTAGAGGATATAATCTGTAGGTGTACAATCTGCCAGAGTTTTAGATACTCAAACTGTAATTAAATGTTCCCAGAAGAAGCCCCACAAGCCCTGCATGCCTCAGAGCAATGCCTCCCATCCACCCTCATGCCTGTCTGCTTGTCTCAAAAGTCATGGGTCTGTATAAATGGCTTTGCTGCTTTAATCTCAAAGCTAATTGAAGGGTTTACAGCCAGTCTCTGATATGCCTACAGTTCTTTTAATCTGGAACTACTTGGGTTAATTTTATTCCCTCAACTCAACTTTGATAGTGCCAGAGCCTGGGGAGTAGGGTTGAGTAAGGGTGGCTGAAGTGGCAGTGCATGAAGGGGGCAGGATGGGGGATACTCACCCCTGCCTGAGCCAACTTGGAGCTAAGAAGATTTTATTTATTGAAGTACGTTCCCTGTAACACTGGGTCTTTTGTCAGCTGCTAGTATTAAAGTAGCCTGAACTAAGATTACCTAGAAACCCCCTGCCTCTATGATGCACTCAACAGAGAACATAGGATGGCTTGTATTTGGGGAAATCGAAAGTGCTATGTTGATAGCCTATGGCCTGAGGAACCTTAAGCTGATAATTCCTATTTATAGGCAGTATTTATTTTGTACAAATTATGTTCCTCAAAAACATACACAAAAGTACATACAGACCAAGAGACATATGAAACATGCTCAAAGTCACTAATCATCCGAGAGATGCAAATCAAAATGACAATGAGGTACCATCTCACACCTGTCAGATGGCTATCATCAACAAATGACAAGTGTTGGCAAGGATGTGGAGAAAAAGGAGCCCTCATGCACTGCTGGTGGGAATGCAGACGAGTGCAGCCACTATGGAGAACAGTATGGAGTTTCCTCAAAAAACTAAAAGTGGAACTGCCATTTTACCCAGTGATCCCACTTCTAGGAATATATCCCAAGAAACCAGAAACACCAATCAGAAAGGATATATGCACCCCTATGTTCATAGCAGCACAATTCACCATAGCTAAGATCTGGAAACAGCCTAAGTGCCATCAGCAGATGAGTGGATTAGAAAACTGTGGTACATCTACACAATGGAATACTATGCTGCTGTAAAAAGGAAGGAACTCCTACCATTTGCAACAGCATGGATGGACCTGGAGAGCATTATGCTAAACAAAATAAGCCAGTCAGAGAAAGATAAATATCACATGATCTCACTCATTTGTGGAATATAATGAACAACATAAACTGATGAACAAAAATAGATCCAGAGACAGAGAAGCATCGATCAGACAGTCAAACCTCAGAGGGAAGGTTGGGGAGGTTGGGGGAAAGGGGGAGAGATCATCCAAAGGACTTGTATGCAAGCATATAAACCTAACCAATGGACACAGACACCAGGGGAGTGAGAGCATGAGCTGGGGGGTGGGAGGGCAAATGGAATTTAAGTAATTTTTTTCTTCACATGACATTTCTCCATTTAAAATAATGCTGCCGTTGTTCCCTTTTCCTCCCACTTCCTTTTTCTTTCTTTTATGACTTGTACTGATTCATCTTTTCCTTGCTCATTAGTCCCACACAGATGTAGATAATCTTTTCCTTGCCTAATTTTCCTTCCCATCCATCTAAACTCATCATTCACCATCCTCAGCACTATCACTCCTTCAACATTTGCAAGGATTAAAATGAGCCCAACAGTCAATGTGGGTATCATTCTGGTTATACAACATTAGAGGACACACACAACAAATACTTCCCAAGTTCCAGGTCGGGTGGCTTTCACTCCCACCTGGCGCCCAGGCAAGGTGTTGGTAAGTTGGTGGGAACATGAACTACCAGAAAATCATTAAGCTTAGATGTTGTCTCTGGATCATCTTATCTTCCAAACACCTAAAGCAGTTTGAGTCTTGAAAACTTAAGCAGAAAAAGAAGCTACTGACATATTCCCTGCCCCATTTTTTTTTCTTTTAGGTTTAAATAAACTGCAAGAGTTATAAGCAAGTCCTCAGTTGACAAAATAGCAGAAGTATTGGACAACAGAAACAAGTGAAAACAGATATGGCTCTTGGCTCAGTTGTCTTCTAATGGGACGTTTTTACAAGTTTTGTAACAGATAGAGCACTTCCTGAGCAAAGATTCCATGTATGCTTATTAAACTTTCTGGTTAAGCTTTAGGTGAATGGAATTCAGGTTTTTGAGTGGTTACTCTGTTCTACTAGTCCTCGGATTAATCATTTTGCTCTATGATAGAATGTCATAATCTTACTTGGGAAGGTTTATTGATTAACAAAAGGTACCAAAATAAATTTAACTAAGGTCATCATGTTTAATTTAATAGTATTACAATAATTGGTTTCAGATTTGCCTTCTTTCCCAGAGGACAAGATTTTTTTAGTTTTTTGATGCCTATTTAAAGCATGAGAATGACAGGAAAATTAATGTCATGACCTTATAGCCTGTTTGTGGATTTTCCATGTGGTGCCCTAAAGGATTTAGGGAGTAGTGTACATCTAAAATAAGCCACTTGGAACAGACACATAAAAATTGGGTTAATTGGGTTCACCTAATCCTCAGCTGGTAGCACCTCAGTCAAGACACTTTTTCTTTTTAGACAAAATGGCAACATTTTTATGCTATAAAATTATCTATTTAAGCTGTACCTGTATATTCTGTAATGTCATAAAAAGAAAAACATTTTTAATAAAAGACTAGTTTTTCAAACATGTAGTGTTTTTCCTCCTATTATTTTATATAGATGTCTTTTTAAATTAGGAAATCACTTTGTCTTTCCATTTTCATAACCAGAATGTGCTGGCACCAACTAATGGACCATGCTCCATGACACTAATACTCACTTTCTTTGGCTGATGCTGGGCAACAACACTGTCTCTTTTCTAGTCTATCAGCGACTTCCTGTAATCACCCTTCCAAATCCTTGAGATTGACACTTGGTTTTTATTTTATTGTCAGGGTTTGTATATTTCAACAAAAATCAGTGTTTGTATATTCAGCTAGAGTAGAGAGAAAAATCTAGGCATGCTGGAATTTTTGAAGCTTCTGGATAGTTGATTGAAAAATTCCTGTGGCAATTTTTGTAGATGGTGTTTTTGAGGCGCTTTCATACATTTGTTGAATAAAGTATACAACTTCTTTGAATCACAATTTGGTAATATTCATAAAAATTTTAAATCAACCCAGAAAATTCTTACTGTGACTTCATCCTACAGATAGACTTGTACATGCTAACAAAGATGCATAGACAAGAATGTACATTGCAGCTTTGTAAGAGCAAAAGGCTGAGAGCAATCTCATTGTCAATCGTCAGGTGACTAGTTAATAAAGTGTGGTTCCATGCAATGAAATACTACACAACCTCTAAAAATAATTAAGAGGATCCATAAGTGCTGATATGGAGAGGTCTTGAAAATATATTAGTGAAAAAAGAGTAGCATGCATAATCTACTCTACTTTGGGGATGGGGGAAAGGGAGATAGAGCATATATCTTTACATGTTATTTGATAAACACACTGATGACTGTTTTTGAAAGTATACCTATAAAGGTGCTAAGAGTTGTTACCTTTGAGGAGGGAAATCGGGATTATAGAATGAGAGGAAGTCTTGTGCATTTTTATTTAGCTTTTTCCATGTTGGAGAGAATTATTTTATGGTAATTTAAGTGTTAGATAAATGCCATCAGACCATGGAATTTTTTAAATGTAGGTAATGCTGAAAAGGTAAATCTGTGACTAGAGTGCTCCAGGGAAAAGCTGAAAGTTTGAATTATTTTAAAAGAGGAAGAAAAATTACCAGAATCATTTGTTAAGCTGCAATTCACACACCCACAAGGACATGGGAAATATAAAGCATGGATGAAGTTAACAGGAAATAGAACAGTGTTTTTTGTTTTTGTTTTTTTAATTGTACAATTATTGTAAAACTAATTGATGGGATTTTAATTTAATGCAGAAACTTTAGTACAGAAGGAAAAAGCTAGAGATGGGAGCAGAGCTGAGAGAGAAGTGGACCATACTGGCCATGTTGTAAGGAGGTTAGAATGGAAGAGAGGCAGGAGGTAGTTTGTTGAAAATCCACTGGTTGGTCTATGATGATGAAACCAAAACTCTTTTTGGCCACAGGTAAGAGAGAAAAAGAATGTGAGGAGTCCAAAATAATCTTATATAAATTCGCTATAAACCTTAGTAAAAAGATAATTTTGTGACAGAATGTAGAAAAGAGGGGAGCAAGAATGGTGGAAATGTCATCATTTTAAAGTAATGAGTTAAATTCAACTGAAACACTGGCAACCACACTAAAGGAAAAAAAAAATAATGACGTTCCCAATCTGTATCTATATCATGGACATGTAAATGACAGCCTCTTTATTTTATGTTATTTTACTCCTGAGTGTCATTTATTACCAAATGGTGCAATTCTTTTGTGAAACACTTTCATCTTCACCACGATGGTAACATCAATGGCCTGATCAACTTCTTCATTCTTTTAGCATTGAGAACTCAGGCTGGAAATTCCAATAATGCTCTGTTTGATGAAGAAAGAACTGAATATTTTTCTTACATCTGTGTCCTCTACATTTGAATAAGTAAGAAATGAAAGGATGCCTGTTTGCTAAAACTTGCCTAAAACTTGAGTCTTTTTTTTACTAAATGCCCTGGGGCCTTTTAACAGAAAAGTGGCATTGTCAACAAATTGGATTTATAGGTAATGTTGGGAATCTTTGTTTCTTAGGACTTGGTACATATGGGTAGTGACACAGAAAACAATTTTGTTGTATTTGAAAAACCCCAAGCCTAACTAGAGAAACTGAAGAAACTAGAAAAATTTTTACTTTTACATAATTTTTAAATCATTTTAGGAATTGTTCAGTCCTTCTAAAATACAACCAGGCAATCTGTAGAGATCAAAGGAAATTCACTGCTGGAAAAAATTAATTTAGTCAATGTTCCATCAGTTTGAGTTATGGAACAGTATAGCAATGGCAAAATCAATAAGACGTTGCTTCAGATTTTAAAATTACTATTTATTTTTAAAATGATTCAGAAACTTATCTGGAAAATAAAAGATTTAAATGGTATGAAAAGCACTAGGTAGAATTGTGCAAGTATTATTTTTTCCATTTTCATGAAATATCTTTTCTCATCCCTTTACTTTCAGTCTGCGTGTGTCTTTCAATCAAAAGTGAGTCTCTTGTAGACAGCATGTATAAGAGTCTTGTTTTCTTACCCATTCAGCTTTCCTATATCTTTTGATTGGCACATTTAACCATTTGCATTTGAAGTAATTATTGATAGATAGATAGATAGATATTTACTAGAGGCCTGGTGCACCAAAATTTGTGTACTCAGGAGGGTCGCTCAGCCCGGCCTGTGCCCTCTCACAGTCTGGGACCCCCCGGGGGATGACCACCAGCTGGCTTAGGCCTGCTCCCCGGGGGATTGGGCCTAAGCTGGCAGTCAGACATCCCTCTGGCAGACCGGGAGCCCTCGGGGGATGTCCACTTGCCAGCAGGGAGCAGGCCTAAGCTGCAGTTGGACATCCTTAGCGCTGCTGAGGAGGTGGGAGGGGCTCCCACCACCACCGCTGTACTGGCAGCTGGCAGCCTGGCTTGTGGCTGATCAGAGCTCCCCCTGTGGGAGCACACTGACGACCAGGGGGCAGCTCCTCCATTGAGCATCTGCCCCCTCATGGTCATTGTGTATCATAGTGACCAGTGATTCCCAGTCGTTCTGCTCTTAGGGTCAATTTGCATATTACCCTTTTATTATATAGGATAGAGGCCTGGTGCATGGGTGGGGGCTGGCTGGTTTGCCCTGAAGGGTGTCCTGAATCAGGGTGGGGGTCCCGTTGGGGTGCCTGGCCAGCAGCCTGGGTGAGGGGCTGAGGGCCGTTTTCAGGCTGGCCAAACCCCCTTCAGGGAGGGGGGGTCCTGCTGGTGTGCCTGGCCAGCCTGGGTGAGTGGCTGATGGCTGTTTGCAGGCTGGCCACAGCACCTTCAGAGTGGGGGTCCCCGCTGGGGTTCCTGGCCAGCCCGGGTGAGGGGCTGATGGCTATTTGCAGTCTGGCCACAGCCCCTTCAGGGTGAAGGTCCCCCCTGGGGTGCCTGACCAGCCTGGGTGAGGGGCTGATGGCTGTTTGCAGGCTGGCTACAGCCCCAAGCCACCCAAGCTCCCAGTGGAGGCTGGCTGGAAGCAGGTACCTGGGATTTATTTAGCTTCTATAATTGAAACTTCGTTGCCTTTTGCAGAGGCCACAGCCGGCCAGGGCAGGCAGGAAGCTTGGCTTCCTCTATTGCCGGGGCAACCAAGCCTCCTGCTTGCTCCAGTTCCATGGCTGCAGGCCACCATCTTGGTTGGGTTAATTTGCATATAGTCGCTCTGATTGGCTGGTGGGCATGCTTGGGCATAGCGAAGGTATGGTCAGTTAGCATCTTTGTCTTTTATTAGTGTAGATTGCCATTTTGTTTTTCATAATTTTTAACTTATTTTTATTCTTTTTCTTAAAGAAGACTCTTTAACATTCCTTGTAATATTGGTTTGATGGTGATGAATACCTTTAGCTTTTTTTTGTCTGGGAAGCTCTTTATCTGTTCTTCAATTCTAAATGATAACTTTTCCAGGCAGAGTAATCCTGGATGTAAGTGCTTGGTTTACATCACTTTGAATATTTTGTGCCAGTTTTTTCTATCCTGAAAAGTTTCTGTTGAGAAATCAGCTGACAGTTTTATAGAAGTTCCCTTCTAGGTAACTTATTGCTTTTTTCTTGCTGCTTTTAAGATTCTCTTTGTCTTTTACCTTTGGCATTTTAATTATGATGTGTCTTGGTGTGAGCCTTTTGGGGTTCATCTTGTTTGGGACTCTCTGCTACCTGGGCTTGTATGTCTATTTCCAGGTTAGGGAAGTTTTCTGTCATTATTTTTTTCAAATAGATTTTCAATTTCTTGTTCTCTCTCTTATTTTTCCAGCACCCCCATGATGTGAATTTCAGTACAGTTAAATTTGTTGCAGAGGCTCCTTAAACTGTCTTCATTTTTTTTTTTTTGGGGGGGGGGGGATCTTTTTTCTTTTTGCTGTTCTAATTGGGTGTTTTCTGTTTCCTTATCTTATAAATCAGTGGTTTGATCTTCTTCATGTACTCTACTGTTGATTGACTGTAATATATTCTTCATTTGAGTAACTGTATTCTTCATTTCTAACTGGCACTATTTTAGGTTTTCTATCTCCATTGTTTTCTATCTTTTTCACTTCTCACTGTGTTGATCTGTTCTTCCCCTATGTTTGTTGAACATTAGTAGAACAGTGTTTTGAACTCTGCATCTACTAGATTGCTTGTCTCCATGTTGTTTAGTTTGTTTTCTGGAGTTTTATTTTGTTCTTTTATTTAGACCATGTTTCTTTGTCTCCTCACTTTGGCTGCCTTCCTGTGTTTGTTTCTGTGTATTAACACGTTAAGTACCCAGCCTGTTTTGTCTTTGGGATGGAAAGTATAATGTTAGTCACCGGTGACTGACAGGGTGCTTAATGTGTTAAGTAGAACTTTTATGTCTCCCAGTGTTGATAGAGTGGCCTTATGTAGTATATGTCCTGTAGAGCCCAGTGGTCACCCAAGCTGGGCTCTCCAGGTACACCTTCCATGTCGGCTGTATGCACCCTCCTTTAGGAGTTGAGCCTTAATTGTTATTGGCACATCAGTGGGAGGGATTTACCTCCAGGCCAATGGCTGCAAGGACTGCTTGTGACCACCTTGGAGGATCTGCTTTGAAAGACTGAACCCACAGAGCAGGACTTGCTTCAGCAAGGCTCTGTTGCCCACTAATCCACCCTTGAGTATGTCACTCACGGAGATGGTTTGGTAGTGCTTTGATGTGGTATGAAGATGCCAACCAGGTGTGCTGGCCCTGGGGCATCCCAGGAGGTACAGGCCAAGATGAGCAACCACCTGTGCCTGCTTAGGACCAATAGGCATGAACTACAAAGCAATCTGTAAATGGCTGCTACTTGTGCTGGGCTTGGAGGTGCCCAGGAGTGGCCAAGCTGTGAGCCAAATCTGGCTGCTGCTAGTGTCGGGCCCAGGGCCATTTAGCAAGGGGTATGAGGCATACTGAGTCCCAGTGCTGCGTTTTGTGGTTTGTGAACCTTTGAGATATTTTAGGAAAATCGAAAGCATGAGCTAAGATGGGCAATTTGTATGGAAGTGACTTGGTTGGGTCTGAGAATTGAGTGGGGTGGGGTCTCAGCGAATCACCAGGGTCAGGGAACTATGTTAACCTGGTTGCTAGAGACTCAGATATGGTGCCTACCTGCCGGTTCTGTGTGGGGAGAGTTCAGTAAAGGAACAATGGCCTCTGTCAGCACTCTTGTCTGGGAGAAAGCTGTTACTCCAATCCTTGTCCTGATGGCAGACACTTCAGATCCTCCTTGTATGTTCTGGTGCCTTTCAATCTTCCATTCCAGTGCTGAATCCCAGAGTGAATGAGTCTGAGTAAGTCCATGCATGAGCCCTTTAAGAGGAACACCTGGGACTCCAGAAGCCTTCCATCTTACTCAGCCACAATCCCTGCTCATTTTCACATCCAGAAGTTATAGGGACTTCTCTTCCTAGCACTGGAACCCTGGGCTGGTGGACCTGGTGTGGGCCTGGTTCCCCTCCCTCCTCAGGGGAAGCCTCCACACCTAAGGTATCCCTCCCATTTTAATTGACATACGTGGGTGAAGGACTATCCTGTTTTGAGTTTTCACCCTTCCTACCATTCTCAATGTAGCTTCTTTCATATTTCCTTAGTTACAGGACTTCTGTTCAGCTAGACTTCAGACGGTTCTCAATAACAGTTATTCTGTAGCTTAGTTGTGGGAGAATGCAAGGTACCATATTTACCTATACTGCCCTCTTGACCAGAAGCTCTCGCCCTTTGGGAAAACTGAGATAGCAAAAAAAATTAAAGGACTTGTCCAAAGTCACACAGTAAAAAGTTTCAGTTATAAAGGTACATCTCCGAGCCCGGTTGTTGGTGGTGATGGTGGTGCAGGATGCAGCCAATCAATGTTTCTCTCTCACCAATGTTTCTATCTCTCTATCATTCTTCCTTCCTGTCTCTCTAAAATAAATTTAAAAAAAAAAAAAGGTACATCTCTGAGCAGCGTGACTTTGAGGCTCAGACTCGCTGCAGGGAGCAACACGAGCACCCTGACATAGCCATCATGCTGTCTAGGGGAAGTTAGACCTGAATTGTGTCTGCAGGAGGGGCCACACCCTGGATTTCGGGGCCAGCAGAGATATCAGGCAGGCACAACCACCAGTGAATCTGAGAGAGCCTTTATTTTCTGGAGGAACTTTTGGTGGAGGGCTGACAGAAACTGGACAGTGGGGCTTGGGAAGGAGGATTGGTCTTGCCCAACCTGTGGAAAAACTGTTTCTGCCCCACCCTACAGTGACCCCGAGGCAAGGGGGAATAGGTCTGGGCTGGAAAATCTGCACTCCTGCAGCTGGGTCTGGTAGCGTGGGGGTCTCAGATACTTGGTCTGGGCACAGAGCAGGTGGAGGTCCTGCTGAGTGGGAGCCAGTGGCATTGAAAGGTTTGAGTGCCAAGTGGGGCTGATTTTTTTTATTTTTTATTTTTTTTATCCTCTCCTGCTTGAAGGGGCAGTGAGGAGATGCCAGCAAGCCAGGTATAGCTGAGACACTGGAAAGAGAGGAATTACCTGCCCCGCCCTCTCCCACCCCTCCATCCCACCTACAAGCTATGGGAACCAGATCCAATGCAAGTTAGTTCAAACTTTCCTGGCCAAGACCAAAATTCCTCCAAAGAGCCCAGTTCAACAAGGAAAGGAAGAGCAGCTCCAAACAGGGACATTCAAGGTGTGAGTCCCAGAGCAGACCCAGCCTCTGGGCTGTGGGGGATCCACCCTTTGATCTACTTATGACTCTGCCCTGCTGAGCTTCAGTCAAGTTGTCCAGGATCAGACAGGGATATAGACTCACATTGACCTGCACCAGAGAAGCTCCGAGGAGGCCCAGGAACAACACACAAGGAGCCAGAATGAACAACATCAGAGCAAAATCCAGCAAATTCCACAAATAGGTCCAAAGTTGTTTTTTGTTTTTTCTTGCCTCTCTTTTTTCTTTTATATCTCTTATTTATCTTTTTATTCTATTTTTTGTCTTTCTCTTTTTAAAATTATTTTTACTTTTTCTTATTTTATTCTACTTTTTCCTTTTCTCTTGTCTTTTCTGTTTTTCTTTTCCTGTTCTATATTTTAACTTATTCATTAGTATTACATTTTAAAATTCTTATTATTTAAATTATTTTCTTCTTTTCTTTTTATTCTTATTATAATTCTTTTCCTTCTTTTCCTTCATATTGGCTCTTTTTTCCCCCTCTGTAATTCTTCTTGTGTCTTTTAGTATTTTTATGTCTTTCCATTTTCTTTTTCAGTCTTTCTTCTTGTTGTTTTCATGTTTTTTCAGTTGGTTTTATTTTGTCCTATTTTGTTCTGTCAGCACCTATATAACAGCTGGCATGACATGGTCGGGATTGAGCCTCACAGTTAGCAACCCTAAGGACTGAGACCACCCTTGAATGGTACAAAAGTAGTTAAGACCAAAATACAACTAAAGGGTCCACACAAGAAACATTCCTAGAGCATTCCACTCAGAAGATCAAGGAGACTACACCACTGGGTCCCACAATAAGGCCACTTCATCAAGACTGGGAGGCATAGCAGTCTTATCCAGTTCAAAGAAATGAACACAAAGAAACAACAAAAATAGGGAAATAAAGAAACAGGTCCACAAATGAAAGAACAGAAGGAATCTCCAGAAAAAGAGCTAAGTGAAATGGAGGCAAGCAATGTATCAGAAACAGAGTATAAAGTAATGGTTTTTAGAATGCTCACTAGCATGAAAAACAACATAGAAACAATGAAAAAGAATCAGTCAGAAATGAAGAATGAAATAGCTGAAGTAAAAAGTACACTGAAAGGAATTATCAGTAGGTTAGAAGAAACAGAGGATCAAATCAGTGAATTGGAAGACAAGATAGAATAAATATCACTCAATCAGAGCAACAAAAAGAATAAAAAGCATGAGGACAGTTTAAGGGAACTTTGGGACAATGTGAAACAGAATAACATACACATCATAGGGATTTCCAGAGGGAGAAGAAATTGAGCAAGGGATAGAGAAACTGTTTGAAGAAATAATGATAGGAAATTTCCCAAATCTGGTGAATAAAAAAGTCATACAAGTTCCAGAAGCACAGAGAGTCCCAAGCAAGATGAATCAAAGAGACCCAAACCAAGACATATCATAATTAAAATGGCAAATGTTAAAGACAAAGAGAGAATCTTAAGGGCAGGAAGACAGAGACAGTCAGTTACCTTCAAGGGAACTCCCATAGGCTGTCAACTGATGTCTCAACAGAAACACTACAGGCCAGAAGAGAATGGCATGATGTTTTTAAATAATGAAAAGCAAGGATCTGAAACAAAGACTATGCTCTCTAGCAAGGTTATCATTCAAAATTGAAGGTGAAATAAAGACCTTCCCAAACAAAAAAATAAAGCTAAAGGAGTTCATTACCACCAAACCAGCATTGCATGAAATGTTAAGGAAACGGCTCTAAGAAGAAATAGAGTAGCATAGGCATGAAGAATAAAAATGGCAATAAATAAGTACCTATCAATAATAACCTTAAATGTAAATGAATTAAATGTTCCAATGAAGAGACCTAGGGTAGCTGAATGGATGAGAAAGCATGGCCTATATATATATACTGTCTTTAAGAGACCCACCTCAGAAAAAAAGAGTCACACCAGATGAAAGTGAAGGAATGGAAAAGAATTTTCCAAGCAAATGAAAAAAAAAAAAAAATAAAAGCAGAGGTAGCAATTCTTAAATCTGACAAAATAGACCACAAAACAAAGGCTATAAACAAGACAAAGTAGGTCAATACATAATACTCCAGGGATTGATCCAAAAAAAGGATGTAACCCTGGTAAACATAGATACATCTAATATAGGTACACCTAAATATATATTAAAAAACTATTGGAGGACTTTAAAGAGGATATCAACACCAAACAGTCATAGTAGGGGACTTTACCACCCACTGACATCACTGGATAAATGTTCCAGACAAAAAAATCAACAAGCAAACAGCAACCTTAAGCAATACACTAGTTCAGATGGATTAATTGACATTTACTGAACATTTCACCCCAAAGCTTCAGAATATACATTCTTCTCAAGTGCACATGGGACAGTCTCAAAGATAGAGCACATGTCAGGACACAAAATAAGTCTCTACAAGCTTGAGAAAATTGAAACCATGTCAAGCATCTTGGATCACAATGGTATGAAACTAGAAACAAAATAAAAAAAAAAATACTCAAAAACATTCAAGCACATGGAATTAAACAAAGAATGGGTTACCAATGAAATCAAGGAAGTAATTAAAAACTTCTGGGGAAAAATATGAACACACAACAACCCAAAATCTATGGGACAAAGCAAAAACATTTCATATAGGGAAGTTCATAGTATTACAGGCTTACCTAAAGAAACTAGAAAAATCTCAGATAAACTATTTAACCCTACAACTAAAAGAACTAGAAAGAGAAAAAGAAGAAAAGCTCAGAGTAAGTAAAAGGAAGGAAATAATAAATATCAGAGGGGAAATAAATGACAGAGAAAAATAACACTATAAAACATCAATGAAACCAAGAGCAATTTCATTGAAAAGATAAACAAGATTGATGAAACTTTATCCAGACTCATCATAAGCCAAAGAGAAGACCCAAATAAATAAAATCAGAAATGAAAGCATTAAAGAAACAACGGACACCACAGAAATATAAAGAATTGTAAGAAAGTATTATGAACTATGTTCAAACAAATTTAACAAACTGAGCAAAATGGGCAAATTACTAGAAACATACAATCTACCAAAACTCAATCATGAAGAAACAGAAAACCTGAATGGGCCAATAATAACTAGTGAAATTGAAGCAGTAATCAAAAAACTCTAAGCAAACAAAAGTCCTGTACTGGATGGCTTCACAGGGGAGTTTGTTTTTTTTTTAATTTAAATTCTTTATTGTTTAAAGTATTACATGAGTCTCCTTGTCCCCCATTAACCTCTCCCTGGCCACCCCTACCTCCCAGCACAAGCCCTCACCCCCTTCCTGTCTAAGTCCATGGTTATGCTCATATGCATACTTACAAGTCCTTTGGTTGATCTCATATAGTCTGTTCGATGCTTCTATATCTCTGGTTCTATTTTTATTCATCAGTGTATACTGTTCATGAGTGAGATCATGTGATATTTATCTTTCTCTGACTGGCTTATTTCACTTAGCATAATGCTATCCAGTTCCATCCATGCTGAAGCAAATGGTAAGAATTTTTTTTTTTTTTTTTGCAGCAATTTATAGAATTCTGTTGTGGAGATGTACCACAGTTTTCTAATCCACTCATCTGCTAATGGGCAATTGGGCTGTTTCTAAATTTTAGCTATTGTAAATTGTGCTGCTATGAACATAGGGGTGCATATATCCTTTCTGATTGATGCTTCTGTTTCCTTGAGATACATTCCTAGAAGTGGGATTACTGGGTCAAATGGAAGTTCCATTTTTAATTTTTTGAGGAAACGCCATACTGTTTTCCACAGTGGCTGCACCAGTCTGTATTCCCACCAGCAGTACAAGAGGGTTCCTTTTTCTCCTCATCCTCGCCAGCACTTGTCATTAGTAATTTGTTGATGATAGCCGTTCTGACAGGTGTGAGATGGTACCTCATTGTCATTTTGATTTGCACCTCTTGGATGATTAGTGACTTTGAGCATGTTTTCATATGTCTCTTGCCCTAATGTATGTCCTCTTTTTAAAGGTGTCTATTTAGGTCCTTTGCCCATTTTTTGATTGGATCATTTATCTTCCTTTTGTTAAGGAATTTATGAGTTGTCTATAAATTTTGGAGATTAAACCCTTATCAGAGATAACATTGGCAAATATCTTCTCTCATGCAGTGGGCTTTCTTATTGTTTTATTGATGGTTTCTTTTGTTGTGCAGAAGCTTTTTATTTTGATGTAGTCCCATTTGTTTATTTTCTCCTTAGTTTCCTTTGCCCTAGGAGCTATATCGGTAAAGATATTACTATGACATACTGTATGTCTGATAATTTGCTGCTTATCACTTCTAAGCTCTTTATGGTTTCCCATCTTTATCCATTTTGAGATTATTTTTGTGTATGGTGTAAGTTGTTGGTCTGGTTTCATTTTTTTGCAAGTATCTGTCCAATTTTCCCAGCATCATTTATTGAAGAGACTGTCTTGACTTCATTGTATGCTTTTGCCTCCTTTGTCAAATATTAATTGAACATAATTGCTTGGGCCAGTTCTGGGTTCTCTGTTCTGTTCCATTGGTCTATATGTTTGTTCTTGTGCCAGTATCAGGGAGTTTTGAGAATAGTGGCTTTGTAATATAGCTTGAAATCTGTTATTGTGATCCCTCCAACATTGTTCTTCTTTCTCAAGATTACTGCAGCTATTCGGGGTCTGTTTTTACTCCAGATGAATTTTTGGAGAGTTTGTTCTAGGTCTTTGAAATATGCTGTTGGTATTTTAATGGGGATTACATTGAATCTATAGATTGCTTTGGGTAGTATGGACATTTTAATGATATTGATTCTATCAATCCATAAACATGGTATATTCTTTCATTTGTTTATATCTTCCTCTATCTCTATTTTCAGCGTCCTTTAATTTTCTGAGTACATGTCCTTTAACTCCTTAGTTAAATTTATTCCTTGGCATCTTAATTTTTTTGTTGCAATGGTAAATGGGATTGTTTTTTAGTTTCTCTTTCTGTGAATTCATTTTTGGTATATAAAAAAGCCATAGATTTCTTGGTGTTAATTTTGTATCCTGCTACATTGCTGAATTCATTTATTAAGTCTACTAGTTTATTGATGGGGTCTTTAGGGTTTTCGATGTACAATATTATATCATCTGTGAATAATGACATTTTTACTACTTCTTTTCCAATTTTGATGCCCTTTATTTATTCTTGTCTGGTCGCTATGGCTAGCACTTCCAGTACTATGTTGAACAGGGGTGGTGAAAGTGGGCATCCCTGTCTTGTAGCAACAAGGGGAAATGGTTTTAGTTTTTGCCCATTGAGTATGATGTTGGCTGTAGTTTGTCATATTTGGCCTTTATCATGTTGAGATATGTTCCCTCTATTCCCACTTTGCTGAGAGTTTTTATCAGAAAAGAGTGTTGGGGGGAGAAAACCAAGATGGTGGCATAGGTAAACACCAGAGTTAGCTGCCTCGAACACCCACTTCACAAATACAACTAAAAGACGGAACGGACATCGCCAGAACCACAGGAAGACTGGCTGAGGGGAAATTCTTCAACTAGAAGGAAAGAGAACAGCATACGAGACTCAGAGGAGGCGCAGTGTGGAAAATACAAAGCTGCGGAGGTGTGCGCGGAGCGGGCTGGTAGCTGAGGGACGGTTGTCGTTTTCAATCGGGAGGGAGTCTCAGATTCTGAGCTCCAGTTCTGGGCGAGTCTCTAGGGACCCAGACTCAAACGGGAGAAGCGGGACTTTCTGGCATCGGTCGGAACACGAGGGCAGCTTTCTCTCCGAGGTTTGCAGCGGTTGCTGGGACTCTGAGAGGCAGAGCCTCTGGGGACGGGACTGAGAGCAGCCATAACTGCTCCCTCCACCCGCTCTGTTGATCCCGTGAGACCCGCCCCGCCCAAGGCCTGCGCAGAGCCATTTGCCAGATAGCCTCAGGCAAAGGCTAGATTAGCACCTCCCTAGAGGACAGAAGTTTTCCCTCTGCAGACACAGCTGATTCTCACAGCCAGTTGGCCGGGAGGTCAAATCCCCCTAGTAATAACTACAGCAATCAAGGCTTAACTACAACAAGACTTCGCACAAGGTCTTCGACCACTAGGGGGTGCACCAAGAAAGCATAAAAAAATGCGGAGACAAAGAAACAGGACAAAACTGTCAATGGAGGATATTGAGTTCAGAACCACACTTTTAAGGTCTCTCAAGAACTGTCTAGAAGCCGCCGATAAAGTTATTGAGATCCTCAAGAAATCTAATGAGACCCTCGATGTTGTGATAAACCAACTAGAAATTAAGCATACACGGACTGAAATAACGAATATTATACAGATTCCCGACAGCAGACCAGAGGAGCGCAAGAATCAAGTCAATGATTTGAAATGCGAGGAAGCAAAAAACACCCAACCGGAAAAGCAAAATGAAAAAAGAATTTGAAAATACGAAGATAGTGTAAGGAGCCTCTGGGACAGCTTCAAGCATACCAACATCAGAATTATAGGGGTTCCAGAAGATGAGAGAGAGCAAGATATTGAAAACCTATTTGAAGAAATAATGACAGAAAACTTCCCCTACCTGGTGAAAGAAATAGACTTACAAGTCCAGGAAGAGCAGAGAACCCCAAACAAAAGGAACCCAAAGAGGACCACACCAAGACACATCATAATTAAAATGCCAAGAGCAAAAGACAAAGAGAGAATCTTAAAAGCAGCAAGAGAAAGACAGTTACCTACAAGGGAATACCCATACGACTGTCAGCTGATTTCTCAACAGAAACTTTGCAGGCCAGAAGGGAGTGGCAAGAAATATTCAAAGTGATGAATGCCAAGAACCTACAACCAAGATTACTTTATACAGCAAAGCTATCATTCAGAATTGGGGAGAACCAAGATGGCGGCATAGGTTAACGCCGGAGTTTGCTGCCTTGAACAACTACTTCAAAAGTGAAACTAAAAAACGGAACGGACATCACCCAGAACCACAGGAACGCTGGCTGAGTGGAAGTCCTACAACTAGGAGGAAAGAGAAACGCATACGGACACTCAGAGGAGGCGCAGTGCTGAAGTCAATTTCTGAGGTGCGGAGTGCACAGAGTGGGCTGGCGGCGGAGGGCGCGGTTGGCGTTTTCAATCGGGAGGGAGTCGCAGACTCTGAGCTCCAGATCCGGGCGAGTCTTTAGGGACCCAGACTCAAACGGGAGAAGTGGGACTGCCTGGCTTCGGTCAGAGCGAGTGCAGCTTTCTCTCCGAGCTTTGCAGCGGGTGCTGGGACTCAGAGAGGCAGAGCCCCTGGGGACAGGACTGAGAGCTGCCATAACTGCTCTCTCTGGCCCACCCTGTTGATCCTGTGCGACCCGCCCCGCCCAAGCCCTGCACAGAGGCATTTGCTGGATAGCCTCAGGCAAACGTCAGATTAGCACCTCCCTAGAGGACAGAAGTTCTCTCACTGCAGACACAGCTGATTCTCATAGCCACTTGGCCTGGAGGTCAAACCCTCCCTGGTATTAGCTACAACAATCAAGGTTTAACTATAAGACTGCCCACAAAGACCACTAGGGGGTGCACCAAGGAAGCATAACAAAATGCGGAGACAAAGAAACAGGACACAATTGTCAATGGAAGATCTAGAGTTCAGAACCACACTTTTAAGGTCTCTCAAGAACTGTTTAGAAGCCGCCGATAAACTTAATGAGATCTACAAGAAAACTAATGAGACCCTCGATGTTATATTGGGGAACCAACTAGAAATTAAGCATACACGGACTGAAATAACGAATATTATACAGACTCCCGACAGCAGACCAGAGGAGCGCAAGAATCAAGTCAATGATTTGAAATGCGAGGAAGCAAAAAACACCCAACCGGAAAAGCAAAATGAAAAAAGAATCCAAAAATGCGATGATAGTGTAAGGAGACTCTGGGACAGCTTCAAGCGTACCAACATCAGAATTATTGGGGTGCCAGAAGATGAGAGAGAGCAAGATATTGAAAACCTATTTGAAGAAATAATGACAGAAAACTTCCCCCACCTGGTGAAAGAAATGGACTTACAGGTCCAAGAAGCGCGGAGAACCCCAAACAAAAGGAATCCAAAGAGGACCACACCAAGACACATCATAATTAAAATGCCAAGAGCAAAAGATAAAGAGAGAATCTTAAAAACAGCAAGAGAAAGAAACTCAGTTACCTACAAGGGAATACCCATACGACTGTCAGCTGATTTCTCAACAGAAACTTTGCAGGCCAGAAGGGAGTGGCAAGAAATATTCAAAGTGATGAATACCAAGAACCTACAACCAAGACTACTTTATCCAGCAAAGCTATCATTCAGAATTGAAGGTCAGATAAAGAGCTTCACAGATAAGGAAAAGCTAAAGGAGTTCATCACCACCAAACCAGGATTATATGAAATGCTGAAAGGTATCCTTTAAGAAGAGGAAGAGGAAGAAAAAGGTAAAGATACAAATTATGAACAACAAATATGCATCTATCAACAAGTGAATCTAAGAATCAAGTGAATAAATAATCTGATGAATAGAATGAACTGGTGATTATTTCAGGGACATAGAAAGGGAATGGACTGACTATTCTTGGGGGGGAAAGGGGTGTGGGAGATGCGGGAAGAGACTGGACAAAAATCGTGCACCTATGGATGAGGACTGTGGGTGGGGAGTGAGGGCGGAGGGTGGGGCAGGAACTGGGAGGAGGGGAGTTATGGGGGGGAAAAAAGAGGAACAAATTTAATAATCTGAACAATAAAGATTTAATTTAAAAAAAAAAAGAATTGAAGGTCAGATAAAGAGCTTCACAGATAAGGAAAAGCTAAAGGAGTTCATCCCCACCAAACCAGGATTATATGAAATGCTGAAAGGTATCCTTTAAGAAGAGGAAGAAGAAGAAAAAGGTAAAGATACTAATTATGAACAACAAATATGCATCTATCAACAAGTGAATCTAAGAATCAAGTGAATAAATAATCTGATGAACAGAATGAACTGGTGATTATAATAGAATCAGGGACATAGAAAGGGAATGGACTCACTATTCTTGGTGGGGAAAGGGGTGTGGGAGATGCGGGAAGAGACTGGACAAAAATCGTGCACCTATGGATGAGGACAGTGGGTGGGGAGTGAGGGTGGAGGGTGGGGTGGGAACTGGGAGGAGGGGAAAAAAGAGGAACAAATGTAATAATCTGAACAATAAAGATTTACTAAAAAAAAAAAAAAGAAAGAAAACAGTTTTGCATTTTGTCAAATGCCTTTTCTGCATCAATTGATATGATTATGTGATTTTTGTCTTTCAGTTTGTTTATGTGATGTATCACATTTATTGATTTGTGGATATTGTACCAGCCTTGCATCCCTAGAATAAATTCCACTTGGTCATGGTGTATGATCTTCTTAATATAATGCTGGATTCGATTTGCTAGAATTTTGTTGAGGATTTTAGCATCTATGTTCATCAGGGATATTGGCCTGTAATTCTCTTTCTCTATAGTGTCCTTATCTGGTTTTGGGTTTACAGTAATGCTGGCTTCATAGAAAGAGCTTGTAAGTGTACCTTCCTCTTGGATTTTTTGGAATAGTCTGAGAAGGATAGGTTTTAGTTCTTTGAATGTTTGGTAAAATTCCCATAGGTGAGTTTTATGAGGTCATCATTGTCCTAATTCTACAACCAGATAAAAAGACTACAAAGAAAGAAAATTACAGACCTTTATTCCTGATGAACATAGATGCTAAAATCCTCAACAAAATATTAGTAAATTGGATTCAGCAATACATTGAAAAGGTCATACCCTATGACAAAGTGGAATTTAATGTGGGGATGCAAGGCTGGTAGAATATTCACAAACCAATAGATGTTATACATCACCATCACATAAACAAATGGAGGGAAAAAATCACATGATCATATCAATAAACACAGAAAAAGCATTTGACAAAATCCAGCACCAATTTTTGATAAAAACTCTTAGCAAAGTGGGAATACAGGGATAATACCTCAACATAATAAAAGCCATACATGACAAACTTACAGCCAACATCATACTCAATGGGCAAAACTAAGATCAGTAACAAGACAGAGATGTCTGCTTTCACATAGTACTGGAAGTCCTAACCACAGCAGTCAGACAAGAAGAAAAAATAATAGGCATTTAAATTGGAAAGGAGGAAGTAAAACTATCATTATTTTCAGATGCCATGATATTGTACATAGAAAACCCTAAATATTCCTCCAAAGAAATACTAGATTTAATTTAAAAAATTCAACAACGTAGCCAGTTACAAAATTAAAATCCAGAAATCAATGACATTTCTATATACCAATAATGAACTCTCAGAAAGATAAGCTAATATATATATATATACATATATATATATATATATATATATATATATATCCTATTTATCAATGCTATAGAAAAAAATAAGATACCTAGGAATAAACTTATCCAAGGAGGTAAAAGACCTGTATTCAGAAAACTGTAGGACATTGAAAAAAGAAATAGAGGAAGATACAAACTAGTGGAAGAATATATGTGTTCATGGATTGGAAGTATTAACATTATTAAATTGTCCATACTACCCAAAGCAATCTATAGATTAATCACAATCCCCAATAAAATACTAATGGCATATTTCACAGATTCAGAAGAAATATTATGGGTGGTGGGAGGGGGCGCCCCGCGCAGGGATATCAAGGAGCTCAAAGCTGGTGCTGGGCCTCTCGGTGGTGCTGACGGTGGCCACCGTGGTGCGTGTGCATCTGAACCAGCGGCAGGACTGGCAGAGGCTTCGTGAGGGAGTGATCAGAGACATTGAGAGGCAAAATCGGAAAAAAGAAAACATTCGTCTTTTGGGAGAACAGGTTCTTTTGACTGAGCAACTTGAAGCCGAAAGAGAGAAGATGTTATTGGCAAAGGATCTCAAATGACATGACTTGAAATGAATGTGAAATACTGATGGGACAGATAGTGTTGAATGTGTATGTGCATGTGAGTGTGTTGATGGAGAATAGCTTAGTAAGATTTTCAACCTTTTTTGGTCACTGTCCTTTTAAATTCAATCAAGGAAAAGGACAATGGATTATACTAAATTATTACTTTAAAAGTTCATGATATCTGAGTAGAGAATAGGGCAGACACTCTCCTGAAGAGTTTTTCTTTGTGTAATCCTGATAAAAGCCTCTTTAAGCTTGGTCAGAGTTTAGGATTGTTACGAAATTACTTCTGACCCTCTGAGAAAGAAGGGATGGATAGTAACATCCACCTAGGTAGTGTGACAAGTCGCCATGATGATGAAGCCACAAGAACCTCTACCTCAGAAGGACTGGAGGAGGGTGAAGTGGAGGGGAAGACTCTCCTGATTGTTGAATCAGAGGACCAGGCATCAGTGGACTTGTCTCATGATCAGAGTGGGGATTCCCTCAACAGTGATGAAGGACATGTGTCCTGTATGGAGGAGCGGCTGTCCTACTTCTGTGACAAATGCCAAAAATGAATACCAGCCAGTAAGGATTTTCTCGATTCCTCTGATCTGTCAGTTTCTATGTGTTTGTTTTTCTAACCTGTGGGAGGAAAAAAGAATGTAAAATAGACCTAAATGAAAAGATAATTATTATAAAAAAAAAGAAGAAATATTATGAAAATTTATATGGAACCAAAAAAGATCCTGAGTAGCCGCAGCAATCTTGAGAAAGAAGAAGCAAGTTGGAGGGATCACAACACCAGATATCAAACTATATTACAAAGCCATTGTAATCAAAACAGCCTGGTACTGGCACAAGAGTAGACAATGGAACAGACCCAAACTATTATGGTCAATTAATATTTGGCAGACGAGGAAAGAGAATACAATGGAGTAAAGACAATAAATGGTATTGGGAAAATTGGACAGGTACATGCAAAAAAATGAAACTAGACCACCAACTTACACCATACACAAGAATAAACTCAAAATGGATACAAGACTTAAATGTAAGTTGCAAACCTGTAAAAATCCTATAAGAAAACATAGGCAGCAAAATCTCAGACATTTCACATAGCTGTATTTTCATTGATACATCTCTTAGGGCAAGAAAAACAAAGGAAAAAATAAATGAATCGAACTACTTCAAAATGAAAAGCTTCTGTACCACAAAAGAAACCATAATTAAAATAAAAAGGGATGCCTGCCCAGTTAGCCTCAATAGTTGAGCTTTGACCCATGAGCCAGGCAGTCACGGGTTCAATTCCCAGTCAGAGCACATACCCAGGTTTCAGCCTTGATCCCCAGTAAGGGGCGTGAAGGAGGCAGCTGATTGATGACCTTTCTCTCTCATCGATATTTCTATTTCTTGAACCCTCTCCCTTCTTCTCTCTCTAAAAATCAATAAAAACATTTTTTAAATAAAAAGGGAACCCACTGTATAGGAGAACATATATGCCAATGACACATCTGAGTTAATTACCAAAATATATAAAGAACTAACACAACTCAACAAAGGAAAGACGAACAATCCAATTAAAAATTGGGCAAAGGACCTGGACATACAGATGGCCAATAGACATATGAAAAAATGCTGAAAATCACTAATCATCTGAGAGATGCAAATCAAACCAACAATGAGGTACCACTTCACACCAGTCAAAATGGCTATCATCAACAGATCAAGAAACGACAAGTGCTAGCGAGGAGGTGGAGAAAAGGGAATCCTTGTACACTGCTGGTGGGAATGCAGACTGCTGAAATCTCCGTAGAAAGCAATATGGAGTTTCCTCAAAAAATTAAAAATGGAACTCCCATTGGACCCAGTGATCTCACTTCTAAGAATATATCCTAAAAAATTAGAAAGACCAAGTAAAAAAGAACATATGCACCCCTGTGTTCATAGCAGAGCAATTTACAATAGCTAAGATTTGGAAACAGCCTAAGTGCCCATCAGCAGATGAGTGGATTCAAAAACTATGGTACATCTACACAATGGAATACTATGCTGCTGTAAAAAAGAAAGAACTCTTACCATTTGCAACATCATGGATGGACCTTGAGAACATTATGTTAAGAGAAATAAGCCAGTGAGAGAAAGATAAGTATCACATGATCTCACTCATTTGTGTAATCTAATGAACAACATAAACTGATGAACAAAAATAGATCCAGAGACATAGAATCATAGAACAGACTGTCAACCTCAGGGGGAAGGCAGGGGAGGGTGAATGGGGCTGGGATGGGGTGGGGTAGTTTGGGGGGACTAAGATCAACCAAAGAACTTGTATACATATAAGCATAACCAATGGACACAGACAATGGGGTATGAAGACTGGGGCTGGGAGGTGGGGGCAGGCTGGGAGAGGACAATGGAGGGAAAAGGGGACATATGTAATACTTTCAACAATAAGGAATTTAAAAATAAAGGAAGGGAGGGAGGGAGAGAAAAGGAAGGAAACGGGAAAAAGAAATGAAGTACAGCTACTTTGGAAAATAGACAATTGCTTATAAAGTAAAACATAAACTTAAAACATCAACATATTTCCACTCTTAGGTTTTCACCAAAGAGATATGACATTTGTCTACCCAAAGACTTGATCTACTCATACTCACACTGCTTAATTGATATGAAGTGATACTATATTCTGGAACAGGCAAAACTAATTTATAGTAGGTGTACTGGTTAATAATGGGGATTCTTTTTTTCAATAGATGGAGTTACACATATGTTGATATATATGCAATTTGATATGTATGCTATTTTGTTGTATTGACAACAAGCTTCAAAACTTCATATGTCAAATTTTCTGAAGGTGTTAACATAGATATTTTTATTCTTAAAAATGTCAAATTTCATGCCAAAAAAAAAGCATTTGCGTGAAGTTTTAATTCATTACTTTATTTTGAAGAAAAGTGCTACTGAAAGTTATCGTATACTTCGGGAAGCTCCATCTCAGGATACTTGTGAATGCTGATTTAAATGCTTTAAAAGCAATGATTTCAATGTGGAAGACAAAGAATGTCCAGGTCAACCAAAAAGTTTGAAGACAAACAGTTACAAGCATTATTGGATGAAGATGTGTGTCAAACTCAAAAACAGCTTGCGGAAAAATTAAACATTGCTCAGCAAACAATTTCCAATCATTTACAAGCAATGGGAAAGATTTTAAAGGAAGGAAAATGGGTGCCACATCAACTGAATGAAAGACAAATGGACAACCAAAAGTCATCAGTAAAATGTTGCTAGAACTGCACAAAAGAAAGTCTTTTTTGCAACAATTTGTGACTGGCGATGAAAAGTGGATTTATTTTGAGAATCCCAAACACACAAAATCATGGGTTTATCCAGGTCAACCATCAACATCGACTGCAAGGCCAAATCGCTTCAGAAAGAAGACAATGCTCTGTGTTTGGTGGGATCAGGAAGGTGTGGTGTATTATGAGCTTCTAAAACCAGGTGAAACCGTTAATACTGATCGATACCGACAACAAATAATCAATTTGAACCACGCTTTGATCATAAAACGACCAGAATGGGCCAGAAGACATGGCAAAGTAATTTTGCTTCATGATAATGCACCATCACACACTTCAAAACCAGTTAAAGACACATTAAAAGATCTTGCCTGGGAAGTGTTAACCCACCCACCATATTCACCAGACCTTGCCCCTTCAGATTACCACTTGTTCAGATTGATGGCACACGCACTTTCTGAGCAGCACTTCAAAACGTATGAAGAAGTGGAAAATTGGGTCTCTGAATGGTTTACCTCAAAAGAAGAAAAGTTCTATTGGGATGGATCCACAAATTACCTGTAAGATGGGGTAAATGTGTAGCTAGTGATGGACATTACATTGAATAAAGCATTTTTGATGTTTCTCTTGAAATTATTGTGTTTTCTTTGATTACAAAATCCGCATTATTAACCGGTACACCTAGTAGTGATGGAAAGTATCAGGAATTGCCTGGGCCAGGGATGAGGGGTGGGGATTAACTGCAAAAGAGGACAAAAGAACTTTTTGAGACAATGTTACTGTTCTACGTTTTCTTAGAATATATCCCAGGCTTGTTTTAATCAGTTTTGGTAAGATTACAGGGAAACAACTGCCTTTGAAAGAAGAATCCACTTACAGTTCCCAAGAGAGGGGCCATGCCATAAATTCAGGGCCACATGGGGAAGTTCTAAGGTTAGTCAAGAGGTGAAGAAGCCTTGGGAAAGCATGGCCTAGAGCCCTTCTTGTGGTTTCCCTGGGAAGGCAAGGCAAAGCAAGACAAAGTTTAGGATTGGCTAGTTGAATGATTTCAATGGCTTCAGTCAGAGGGTGGTCCTGATTTTTCAGTACCTGGCCCTGGGATAATGCTTTAAACCATGGGAAATATTGAGTTGCTGTGTGAGAATTAGATAAAGGAGATGAGATATGGACTTTGGATTAGTTGGCTTGCACTTGAAAGGAATGTTCACAGGGGAATTACTTGTTTGCTGTCTGTAGAATTGGCTAGCCCTAGAAGGGGCGCTCTGTCCAGCCAGCCAGGCCTCTAATATGTCAAAACATCATAAGGCTGGCTGATGTGGCTCAGTGATTGAGCTTCAACTTATGAATCAGGAGGTTATGGTTCAATTCAGGGTACATGCCCGCATTATGGGCTTGATCCCCAGTGTGGTGCGTGCAGGAAGCAGCCGAACAATGATTCTCTCTCATCATTGATGTTTCTATTTCTCCCCCACCCTTCCTCTCTGAAATCAATAAAAATATATTTTTTAAAAATTATAAAATATAGAGAAAAGAATGTGATTACTACATAGGTGAATACATTTGTGTATCTGTTGTATGAAAGTTATACCTCAATAAAGTTGATTTTAAAAAGTTAAAAAAAGTGAAATGGTCACATGAAATTACTTAAAATAACCTACGAAAATTCATCCTCAAATGTATAAAAATGTTTAAAATAATACCCAAGTGTATAAAAGGACAAGAGCAGCATTGAATGCTTCACTATTACAAGTTCATTTAGGTAGTTCCTTTTTTCTTTTCTGTATCATGACCATTTTCATTTCCTTAATACTGTACAGTAAAAGAAAGGTGGCTTTTTCAGTTCTTTGATGTCTGGGCTTATACAATCTTTCTGAGTCCTTTGCTATATTCTTAGGACTGAAGAAAAAAAGCTTCTCCTTCAATTTTCCCAGTGACAGAGATCAATATTGCATATAGTGTAATCCTTCTTCCAAATAAATTATCTTCAATATTTGAAGATGACTATCATTTCCCCTTGAATTCTTTCATTTGACAAGTTCACTCCTTTCCTAACTTCTTTAAATCACTTCTCCCTATTACTTTGTTTCCTTTCTTTGTTTCACTGATTCTCCTTTCATTCTAATATCCAGCACAAAAACATCCTACATATATTTCCATTGACTTGGTCCACACTTGTATGTGTGTTCATGTGTGCATGAGGGAGGAAAAGAGAGGTAGGATGGGGAGTGGGGGAGAATCTGCACATAGGAGAACATGAGCATCTATATGAATTTAGGGATCACACACACTGGGTAATTATCCTGCATCATTCCCAGTATGTAACCTTGAGCGAATTACTTAATTTATTTGAGCCTCAGTTTCTTGGCTTGAAAGATGATAACAATGCTGATTTTCATGTGAAGGTAAGAGGTGCATGTGAATTACCTTGTAGGTCTAGCACAGAGTAAGCACTCAATGCAGAAGAGCTACCACGTAGAAAACAGTTAGGTGGAGTTGTCATCTGTGGACTCACCAACTCTAGTTCTGGCTTCAAACCTAAAGCCTGTGGGGCAATCACTATGCAGTGTTTTAAAATCAAGAGCCACAAGCTTGCAGTGGAATCAAAACTAGAGGAAGGCCTGTAAGAAAAGCAGCTGCCAGTGAGTTGTAGATTGGTAGCATCCTGGCCTGCGGGATCTGGCGGAAACTGGCTCTCCAACATCCCCTGAAAGGTCCCAGATTGTGAGAGGGCGCAGGCCAGCCAAAGGACCCCACCAGTGCACGACCAGGGCCGGGGAGGGATGCGGAAGGTTGGCCAACCAAGGCGGGACCTCGGGAGAGCTCCAGGGCATGTCCGGCCCTGTCTCACTCAGTCCCTATCGGCTGGACCCAGCAGCAAGCTAACCTACCAGTCGGAGCATCTGATCCCTGGTGGTCAGTGCGTGTCATAGCAACTGGTCTACCAGTTGACTGTCTGCCCCCTGGTGGTCAGTGCACATCATAGTGAGTGGTTGAGTGGCCTTAGCATATCATTAGCATATTATACTTTGATTGGTTGAACAGATGACCGGACACTTAGCATATTAGGCTTTTATTATATGATATATAAAATATATAAATATGTATAATATATAAAATATTTAATATTAATATATAAATATTTTCATATTTCAAGTTCTGGACAAATTTATTATATCATGATCTGTGTTGTTTTTTAACGATATTGTGTTAGTCAGGTCATGTATGATGTGTATTTTTTAGGAAATCTTTTCCTGGAAATAATAATCTAGATCAGTGATGGCGAACCTTTTGAGCTCTGCGTGTCAGCATTTTGAAAAACCCTAACTTAACTCTGGTGCCGTGTCACATATAGAAATTTTTTGATATTTGCAACCATAGTAAAACAAAGATTTATATTTTGATATTTATTTTATATATTTAAATGCCATTTAACAAAGAAAACTCAACCAAAAAAATGAGTTCACGTGTCACCTCACGCGTGTCATAGGTTCGCCATCACTGATCTAGATTAATGTCCACATTGCATTTCTGTGTATGGTGCCCACATACACACACAAGAGGATGCACTTAAACACATCACACCATGGGTTGATGTTAATAAGCTTTTTGAGCATGGAGCAAATTATTTTCATGTATCCTGTAAGATTCTTCATCTAAATTTAGTTTTAGGAACCTCGACTGAGCAGCATAACAAAGACAAGGCAATGCCTGTCTTAGGTTTCCTCAACTAGAAATAAATGGAAAAGTTCCATTTCTACCACCACAAAGCTCACTTCTCAAGAAACCAACTCACCTAATTTTCATTTTTAATCAACTCTGTTTAAATATGGTATATTAACTGAAATTAAAAGTAATTATATATGATTTATAAAGCATATTGTATTAAATCTTGCTGTAATTTATTTTATTCATCTTTTGCATTCTTTTATTTTTGTTCATTTCAGTTAGAATGGACATATTATTCTCTTTTGGGTGAGTAGGAAGGATTGGATGGATCATATGATAGGTGTATCAAGAACATGCCAAACTATTTTTAAAAGTAATTTTTTTGCATTACCTCCAGCGTGCATAGACTTCCAGTTCCTCTACATCCTTGCCAACACTTGGTATAATCTTTTTTATTCCATTTTAGCCATTCTGATTAGTATTTGGTACTCTTTGTGGTTTTAATTTACATTTCTTTAGCAATTAATGATGTTAAGCATCTTTACATGTAATTTTTTTCAAGCTATATCTTTTTTGGTGAAGTGTCTTTGTAGATCTTTTGCCCATTTTTAAAATTTCATTATTTGTTTTCTTATTATTGAGTTTTAAAAATATCCTGGGTATAATTTATGTATTATATTTATTGTGTGCAATTCTTTTCTCCCAGTGTCTTTTTTTTTTTACATGTGTCAGTACTTTCAATGTTGTATACATAAAATTATAGTAAAAAGATAACTATAAACAAGATGTAGCCCCTCCATTTCCATGGTCAGCTCACTGCATTACAGTAAACCAAGTTTATATTCCACCATCAAGTGTGGTTCTCCCATTAGTTCACTTTGTGATGGGTCATTAAGAATATCTTCAAATCCAATAGTCTCATCATTGCCCCTCAAAATATCCAGTGAAAGGTTTGAGCTTGGAAGAAATGGAAGACGCTGAACCTATTGCACTGCCTTGCATTCCATTTGCAATTTTAGTGGAGCAAATAGACCCTGGATGTTTCTCAGTGTGGAAAAATTAATTTTATCTTGGTTGAGCTGGAAATTTTTTTCTGATAATTCAAGAGGATGACTGAGTAAAAGTTCATTTTTCACACAAGAAAAACCTTTCGAAGAAGATCATGACTTTCAAAAGGTCCACTTGCTGATAGCTCAATAACTGGAATACTGTCCTTTAGCTGAGATCCAAGTCCTCTGGTATTCATCTTTAGCTCACTCTCCACAGTGTCTTTTGAAGAGCAGAAGTTTTTAATTTTGGAGTCCAAATTATTAGTTATTATATGGATCATGTTTTAGATATCCTATCTAAGGTATTTTTTGCCTGGTGTAAGGCCATAATGTTTCCTTATAGAAGTTTTGTAATTTTAGCTGCTACATTTAGGTGTATGATGCCTCTTGGGTTTGTTTGTTGTTGTTTGTATATGGATATTTAGTAGTCGTAGCACCATTTATTGAAGTGACTATTCTTTGTTTACTGATTTCCCTTTATGCTTTCATGAAAAATCAGTGGGCCATATATGTGTGACTTTATTTCTGGACTCTCTAGTCTGTTCCATTGATATATGTATCTATCTTTATATTAATACCACACTATATCTATAGTTTTTAACTATATAGTAAGTCATGAAACTGAAGTAGTATAATTCTTTTTTTATATAATTCTTTATTGTTGAAAGTATTACATATATCCCCTTTATTCCCCCATTGACCCCCTCAGACCGCCCCCACCCCCACCCCCACCCCAGGCCTTCAGCACCCTATTGACTGTGTCCATGGGTTATGCATACATGCATACAAGGTCTTTGGTTGATTACCTCCACCCACCCACCCTCCCCCACCTTTCCTCTGAGATTCCACATTCTGTACCATGCCTCCATGTTTCTGGTTCCAATCCATTCATCAGTTTATTTTGTTACTTAGATTCCATATATGAGTGCAATCATGTGATACTTGTCTTTCTCTGACTGATTATTTCACCTAACAGGGGTGGGCAAACTTTTTGACTCGAGGGCCACAATGGGTTCTTAAACTGGACAGGAGGGCCGGAACAAAAGCATGGATGGAGTGTTTGTGTGAACTAATATAAATTCAAAGTAAACATCATTACATAAAAGGGTACGGTCTTTTTTTTTTTTAGTTTTATTCATTTCAAACGGGCCGGATCCGGCCCGCGGGCCGTAGTTTGCCCACGGCTGACCTAGCATGATACTCTTCAGGTCCCTCCATGCTGTCTCAAAGTGTAAGAGATTCTTCTTTTTTACTGCTGCATAGCATTCCATGCTATAAATGTACCACTACTTTTTTATCCACTCATCTACTGATGGTCACTTGGGCTGTTTCCAGATCTTAGCTATTGTAAATTGTGCTGCTATGAACATAGGGGTGCAAACATTCTTTCTGATTGGTACTTCAGGTTTCTTAGAATATATTCCTAGAAGTGGGATCACTGGGTCAAATGGCAGATCCATATTTAATTTTTTGAGGAAACTCCATACTGTTTTCCATAATGGTTGCACCAGTCTACATTCCCACAAGCAGCATACGAGGGTTCTCTTTTTTGCACATGCTCACCAGCACTTGCTGTTTGTTGATTTGTTGATGGTAGCCATTCTGACAGGTGTGAGGTGATACCTCATTGTCATTTTAGTTTACATTTTTCTGATGATCAGTTACTTTGAGCATTTTTTCATATGTCTCTTGTCCACCTGTATGTCCTCTTTGGAGAAGTGTCTATTTAGGTCCTTTGCCCATCTTTAAATTGCATTGTTTGTCTTCCTTCTGTTAAGTTGTATGAGTTCCTTATATATTTTGGATATTAACCCATAATCACATGTATCATTGCCAAATATGTTCTCCCATACAGTGGGTTCCCTTTTCATTTAGTTGATGGTTTCTTTTGCTGTGCATAAGCTTTTTGTTTTGATGTAGTCCCATTTGTTTATTTTCTCCTTAGTTTCCTTTGCCTTAGGAAATGTATCTGTAAACATATTGCTATGAGATATGTCTGAGATTTTGCTGCCTATGGTTTCTTCTTGGATTTTTATGGTTTCATGACTTTCATTTAAGTCTTTTATCCATTTTAAGTTTATTCTTGTGTATGGTGTAAGTTGGTGGTCAGGATTTATTTTTTTTTGCATGTATCTGTCCAATTTTCCCAACACCATTTATTAAAGAACTTGTCTTGACACCATTGTATGTTCTTGCCTCCTCTGTCAAATATTAATTGAGCATAATGGCTTAGGTCAATTTCTGGGTTCTCTGTTCTCTGTTCCATTGATCTATATGCCTGTTCTTGTGCCAGTACCAGGCTGTTTTGATTATGGTGGCTTTGTAGTATAACTTGAAATCTGGTATAGTGATTTTTCCAACTTTGTTTTTCTTTCTCAAAATTGCTGCAGGTATTCAGGGTCTTTTTTGATTCCCTGTAAATTTTTTGGAGTATTTGCTCTAGCTCTGTGAAATATTCCATTGGTATTTTAATAGAGATTGCATTGAATCTGTAGATTGCCTTGGGTAGTAGGGACATTTTAATGATGCTCATTCTACCAATCCATGAACATGGTATATTCTTCCACTTGTTTATATCTTCTCCTATCTCTTTTTTCAATGTCCTGTAGTTTTCTGCATACAGGTCTTTTGCCTCCTTGGTTAAGTTTATTCCTAAGTATCTTAATTTTTTTTGTTGCAATGGTAAATGGGATTGTTTGCTTAGTTTCTCTTTCTGAGAATTCATTATTGGTGTATAAAACAGCCATCAATTTTGGGGTGTTGATTTTATATCCTGCTACATTTCCAGATTCATTTATTAAATCTAGTAGTTTTTTGGTCCAGTCTTTAGGGTTTTCAATGTATAATATCATGTCATCTGTGAATAATGAGAGTTTTACTTCCTCCTTTCCAGTTTGGATGCCTTTTATTTCTTCTTTTTGTCTGATACTGTGGCTAGGACTTCCAACACTGTGTTGAATAAGAGTGGTGAAAACGGACATCCCTGTCTTGTTCCTGTTCTTAGGAGAAATGTTTTTAGTTTTTGCCCATTGAGTATGATGTTGGCTGTAGGTTTGTCATATTTGGCCTTTATCATGTTGAGATATGCTCCCTCTATTCCCACTTTGCTGAGAGTTTTATCAAAAATGGGTATTGGATTTTGTCAAAATGCTTTTTCTTCATCTATTGATATGATCATGTGATTTTTGTCTTTCAATTTGTTTATGTGATATATCACGTTTATTGATTTGTGAATACTGTACCAGCCTTGCATCCCTGGAATAAATCCCACTTGATCATGGTATATGATCTTTTTAATATATTTCTGGGTGCAATTTGCTAATATTTTGTTGAGGGTTTTACTATCTATGTTCATCAGGGATATTGGCCTGTAATTCTCTTTCTTTGTAGTATCTTTATCTGGTTTTGGAATTAAGATAATGCTGGCCTCATAAAAAGAGTTTGGAAGTGTTCCTTCCTCTTTGATTTTCTGAAATAGTTTGAGGAATATAGGTGTTATTCTTCTTTGAATGTTTGGTAAAACTCCCCTGTGAAGCCATCTGGGCCTGGGCTTCTGTTTGGTGGGAGTTTTTTTTTTTTATTACTGTTTCTATTTCATCAGTTGTTATTGGCCTATTAAGGTTTTTTGACTCTTCCTGATTCAGTTTTGGGAGATAGTATTTTTCTAGGAATTTGTCTGTTTCATCCACATTGTCCAGCGTGTTGGCATATAGTTGTTCATAGTATTTTCTTACAATCCTTTGTATTTCTATGGAGTCAGTGGTTACTTCTCTGCTTTCGTTTCCAATTTTATTTATTTGAGTCCTCTCTCTTTGTTTCTTGATGATTCTGGCTAATAGTTCATCAATTTTGTTTATTCTTTCAAAGAACCAGCTCTTGGTTTCATTGAATTTTTGTATTTTTTTAAATCTCTATGTTATTTATTTCTGCTCTAACCTTTATTATATCCTTCCTTCTACTTAATCTTGGCTTTTCTTGTTTTTCTATTCCTAGTTCTTTAAGTTGTAGGGTTAAATAGTTTATTGCTGCTTTTTCTTGTATTTTTGAGGTATGCCTGTAGTGCTATGAACTTCCCTTTCAGGACTGCTTTTGCAGTGTCCTAAAGATTTTGAGTTGTTTTGTGTTCATTTTCATTTGTTTCCAGGAAATTTTTTATTGCTTTCTTGATTTCATTAGTAACCGATTCATTGTTTAATAACATGCTATTTAGCCTCCATGTGTTTGAATTTTTGGGGGTGTTTTTACTATAGTTGATTTCTAATTTGATTCCACTGTGATCTGAGAAGATGCTTGATATGATTTTAATATTCTTGAACTTGTAGAGATTTGTTTTGTGTCCTAACATGTGGTCTATCTTTGTAAATGATTCATGTGTACTTGAGAAGAATGTATATTCTGCTGCTTTGGGGTGAAATGTTCTATAAATGCTAATTAAATCCATCTGATCCAGTGTGTCCTTTGGAGTCACTGTTTCCTTGTTAAGTTTTTGTCTGGAAGATCTATCCAGTGAAGTCAGCAGGGTGTTAAAGTCCTGTATACAGTAGGTACTCGGGTTACGTCGGAGATCCGTCCCTACAGTGCTTCGTAACACGATTTTCGCAGTAAGTCGGAACCCACCTACATAAGCACCTATGTCACTCACATGGAGCACATACACAGCAGTAATGAAGTGAAACATTAAAAAAAAAGTTAAAAGAAAGATAACAATTCCTGACCTTTACTTGTGGTAAATAAATAATAAAAAATATAAAGCACATATGTACATACGTTGAAATGACAGAATTTTTTTTTCTTATAAATAAATGGGAGATGGCGATGTAACCAGGAAACCTATGTACTTCGAGTCCAACGTAACCCGAGGACTGTCTGTAATGATGGTATTGTTGTTCTCTCTGATAAAGTCCTCCAGAAGTTTTTTTTAATATATTTAGGTGCTCCTATATTGGGTGCGTATGTGTTTACCAGGGTTATATCCTCTTGTTGGATTGATCCCTTTAGTATTATGTAGTGACCTTTGTTGTCTCTTGTGATGTTTTTCATTTTGAAGTCTATTTTGTTGGATATGAGTATTACTACTCCAGCTTTTTTTTCTTTTCCATTTGCATGGAAAATTTTTTGCCATCCCTTCACTCTCAGCTTGTGTGTGTCTTTTATTCTGAAGAGGATATCTTGTAGACAGCATATAGTTGGGTCATGTTTTTTTATGCCTTTTGATTGGAGCATTTAATTCATTTACATTTAGGGTTATTATTTACAGGTACTTATTTGTTGCCATTTTAATTCTATATGCCTAGGTTTCTCTCTCTGTTTCTTCTTCCCATTACAGCAGTCCCTTTAGCATTTCTTATAATGCTGGCTTGGTGGTGATGAACTCCTTTAGCTTTTTTTTTTTTTTTTTTTTGTCTGGGAAGCTCTTTATTTGACCATCTATTTTGAATGATAGCCTTGCTGGATATAGTAATCTTGGTTTCAGATCCTTGCTTTCCATTACCTTGAGTGCTTCATGCCATCCCCTTCTGGCCTTTAGAGTTTCTGATGAGAAATCAGGTGTCAGCCTTATGGGATATCATTTATAGGTAACAGTTTTCTTTTCTCTTGCTGCCTTTAAGATTCTTTCTTTATCTTTAATTTTTGGCATTTTAATTATGATGTGTCTGGCCATGGGCCTGTTTAGGTTCTTCTTGCTTGCGTTCTCTGTGCCTCCTGAACTTGTGTAACTTTTTCCTTTACCAGGTTAGGGAAGTTTTCTGCCATTATTTCTTCAAACATGTTCTCTTCCCTTTATCCCTTTCCTCCACTTCTGGCACACCTGCTATTCCAATATTGTTACATTTCACATTGTCCCACAGCTCCCTTAAGCTGTCCTTCTGTGTTTTAGTTTTTTGGTTTTTTTTTTGGTTCTCTGATTGTTTTTTTTCAACCCTGTCTTCTAATTCACTGATTCGATCCTCAGCTTCCCCTAATCAGCTGTGTATTTCTTCCAATGGATTCTTTATTTGTGCTATGTCATTCTTTATTTCTGACTGTGCTTTTCTCATAGTTACTATATCTTTTCTCATGCTATTGAGCATCTTTACCATCATTACTCTGAACTCTGTTTCAGATAAATTTCTTATCTCTGCTTCGTTTATCGCTTCTTCTGGAGAATTCTCTTGTTCTTTCATTTGGGGGCTATTTCTTTGTCTCCTCATTTTGGCTGTCTGGTAGATCCTCTGTGCCTCTCAACCTCTAGTGCAAGACAGTGTCAAACCTTGTTTCTGACTAATTGGATCAGGCAAACACTCACAGCCTCCAGAGACCCACTCTGCCTACAGACTGATAGGATTCTGACTTAAATTGCCCCCAGGCAATCATCCTCAGGTGGGGGGAGAGGTTTTTCAACAGATTGGGGCAGTGATTTCTGCCTGGAGGCTAATTGTTATTTTTAGTCTCTTAGGTGGCCTCAGGGCAAGGTGTTTTCCAATAGGGTAGGTCAACTGTCTTCCCCCGAGGCATAGCAAAGGTCTGTGTGGGAAAGATGCCCTCTGCTGTGTGAGGGAATGACTCAGCACAGTAAATTGGGGATGTCTGCCTTCTGAGCTCTAACCTCTGAGTCCCCAATCCTGGTTTCTGCTCTCACAGCTCTAGTCCACTCTACCCTCTCTCTGCTGGAGCACAAGGTGGGTGGCTCCACAGGGAATTCTGTGCATTGGGCCTTTAAGAGGGTGCCTGAATTTCCACCCATAGCTCCCTAGCAGACAGCACCCCTTCTGCTTTTCACAGCCAGGTGTTATGTGGGTACCCTTTTTAGTTCTGGTGCTCACTGCTGTGGGGCCCAGCTTGGGGATTAGATCCAGAGTTCTCAGTGGTAACCCCCCACACCTAAAATATCTCTCTGGAACTTCATCTGCTGCCTATGGGCACTGGGCCAGCCCTTTCGTGCCTCTGCCCCTCTTACCAGTCTCTGTGTGGTCTCCACTTTCATTCCTCAGGTATCAGGGTTCTCTCCAGTGAGTCTTCTATTGATTATTCAGGAAGTTTTTCTGTATTTTAGTTGTAATTCCAGTTTGTTCCTGGGAGTGTGTCCGTGCAGCATCCACTTACTCTGACGGCATTTTTAATTTCCCTATGTTGTTAATTCTTTACCAAAACAACTGCTGTACTGGGTAGTCCCTCAGTAGTATTATTCTTCAATTTTTTTTTTCTTCTTTTTAAAAATGATTTTGGCTATTTAACTTTTTGAATTTCCATGTGAATTAGGAATAAATTGGTTAATTTCTATAAAATATCTACTGAGATTTTAACTAGAATTATATTAATCTATAAATTTAGTATTTGCAGAAAATTGCCATTTTATCACTGTTGAGTCTTCTGACTATGAACACAGTAGTATATCTCTCCATTTATTTTGTTTTTTTAAAAATTATCTCATCTGTGTATTGTAGTTTTTAGTGTATAGTTCTTTCACATCTTTTGTCAGAGTTACCCTTAATTATTGCATATTTTTTATTCTGTTACAAATAGTATTTTAAATTTAATTTATAATTTGTTATTTCAATTTCTGAGTGTTACTAGCCTATGAAATATAATTGATTTTTATACATTGATCTTGTATTCTGCAACCTTGTTAAACTCATTTATTATTTCTGTAGATTGACTTTTCTACATAGATAATCGTGCAGTCTGCCAATAAAGAGAGTATATGTCTTATTTCCCAGTTCAGATGCATTTTATTCATTTTTGCTTCATTGAACTGGCTAGAACTTTCAGTAAAATATTGAGTAGACGTGGTGATATTTTTATATCCCTCTCTTGTTTGTAAACTTAGAGGGAAAGCTGTAGTCTTTAGTATGATGTTACCAGTAGATTTCTCATAGATGGCATTTACTGGTTTGAGGGTTTCCTCTATTCTTAGTTTTCTAAAAGTTTATTTTTTAACTAGGAATGGATGTTAGATTTTATCAAATACATTTTCTTTTCTTTTTAAAATATATTTTTATTAATTTCAGAGAAGAAGAGAGAGATAAAAGCATCGATGATGAGAGAGAATAATTAATTGGCTGCCTCATGCATGCCCCACGCGGGGGATCAAGTTCTCAACCCAGACATGTGCCCTGACCGGGAATTGAACCATGACCTCCTGGTTCATAGATTGACGCTCAACCACTGAGCCATCGCTGGCTGGGCTCAAATATATTTTCTATATCTATTGAAATGATCATTGAGTTGTTCTTTTTTATTTTGTTAATATGGTGAATTACATAAACTTTGAATGTTAAACCAAGTGTGCATTACTGGCATAACCATACATGGTCAGGATGTGTTATATTTATAGATTTTATTTGCTAAAAATTTTATTTCTACTTTTGAATTTATGTTATGAGGGATATATCTGGAGAATTTATTCCTGCTAGTGCCTTTTTGTCTAATTTTTGTATTTGTATCTGGCCTCTTAGAATTAGATATTTAGTGTCCCCTCCTTTTCAATTTGTGTATAATTGGTATTATTTCTTCCTTAAATATTTTGTAGAACAAAAGAAACCTTCTAGGCCTAGAGTTTCTTTGAGGGAATATTTTTAACTAAAAATTCAATGTATTTGAATTTTTACTCATTTATTGAGTGAATTTTACTCAATCTTGGCTGGACGCAGAAATCATGCCTTTTAATTTTGTCTAATTTTCTATTTTAAAAAAACATTCACATTTTTAAATAGAAAAATTCATCAGTTTCTAATCTAATAGCTTCTATCTTTGGTGTCATACTTAGAAATACTTCTATGAAGGCTTATAAAAATATTTACCTATATACTTTTAAGTACTTGTCTTATTTTTATATTTAAATAGTTTATTAATATGGAATCCCATATTATAGGCAATTTGAAAAATAGCTAAAATGGAGAGGAAAACATCTGTAACTTCATTACCAAACAGTGTTAATATACATATTTATATATTTTCTTGTCATGGGTTTTTTTATGCCTTTGTTTCTTTATATAATTGTAATCCTAGTATTTATATCATTTAGTATGTTTATGTTGCTACATAATGTTCATAATCACATTTTAATGACTGAATTATATTTCATGAAATGATTATATTGCAGTTATGCTTCTTTTACCTGCATTGTTAAATGTTTTAATTATTTCTCTTAGAGTATATGAAACAATTATCAGGCAGGGCTTTTTCAAGGAAACCTTCATTCTGCCTGCTTGCACATTTCCTGTTCCTATGAGGGCAGAGATAAAGATACAATCCTCTCTATTTGGCTTTGCTTCCTTCTCCAGGCCCACATTCAGTGAATTCCCGTCTTTATAAAAATGAGAATGCAATAAAAACATCAGTTTCTTAATAGTTTAGTTCATTTCTTATTACTTAGATAGTTATAAATAGAAAGACTTGTTTAAAAGCTTATAATTTATATTTTTGGTATATATTATTTTCTAATTATTATTTGTGCTTAGTTATTTTTAGGAAAGTTACTATTCAAGTCAAATACATCATAATACAGAATTCTTTATCAGTACCACCAAAAGATCAAGGTTAGCTAAGCCATTTCTTTGGAAAATGGTAATGTATATGTTATAGAGTTTTTTTGTTTGTTTTTTTTTGTGTCCTATTTTAATCCTCACCCAAGGATATGTATATTGATTTTATAGAAAGGAAGGGGATGAGAGAGAGAGAGAGAGAGAGAGAGAGAGAGAGAGAGAGAGAGAGAGAGAAAAGAGAGAAAAGAAACATCTATCGGTTTGCCTCCTGTACACGCCCTGACCAGTGATCAAGCCTACAACCTAGGTACGTGCCCTGATGGGAATTGAACCCACAACCCTTTGGATATGGGATGACACTCCAACCAACTGAGCCACCCATCCAGGGCTGTTACAGTGTTAATACATTTCATGTCACTGTCCTCTAACCATAGGTGACTTATTTCCTGGAACTAAGAACTAAAATTTTAATATACATGAAAGTTTATTTCCTTTGTTAAATTACTTGAGATTGTATAGATTCCTGGGTTGATGGACATTTCTCCTTTAATGAGAGCTCCTTGAAAGCAGGGCTATTTCATTCCACACAAAACTCATATAGCTCAGCCCATTAGCTGGCACTAATACATAGCAAATGAAATGACAGATTTTTGGCTTTAGTGAAGCAGAATAATGTGTTTTAGTGAGAGAATCTATATATATAAAGACCCAGGGTCCGTAACATCCACAACGACCAAAGGCTTGACCGAACACCAGGCTAGGGAGCTGTGGGCCCAAATGACCAAAGGACAGGTCTGGTTCTCACGGTGTGGCGGAGCGGGGTTGCTGAGGCTTAGGAGCCTCATGGGGCGGGGGCTGTGAGCGTGGAGCTTTGTGGGGCGGTGAGGTGAGGCGGAGGAGCATTGTGGGGTGGGGGCGGGGGCTGTGAGCATGGAGCTCCCAGGGTGGCTGAGGCAGAGGAGCATTGCGGGGTGGGGGCTGTGAGCATGGAGCTCCCAGGGTGGCTAAGGCAGAGGAGCATTGCGGGGTGGGGCGACAGAGGCCGAGGAGCCTTGTGGGGTGGGGGCTGTGAGAATGGAGGTTCATGGGGCAGGGGCCACGGAGGTGGAGGAGTGATCCTGGGCAATGGACATGGCCCTGATTGCAGCTAGGCTTAGGGAACCCTCACAATTTAATCGTGTGCTGGGCCTCTAGTATTTATATATAATTCATACATGTGCATGCACACACAGGCACACACACACACCAAGAAAGAGAGGGGATATTTGCTTACACATTTCTTTAACCTGTTTCTTCCCATACTCATTTAAAAAGAAACATAAAACAAAAACCATTTCCCCTCTATATGATTTTTTTTAAAATCATGATTTAGAGGAGCTCCTGGACTTTTCTGAAAAGCAGTTTACAGGTGGAGGTAGAGTGCTTTCTGAATAAAGAATAATAAATTTTTCTCACAGTAAAAGAGAACTCTAACTTTTAAGAGGAATTCAAGTCTTTACCTTGCCCCTACATATCATTTTCCACACAGAAAAATAATGTGTTCATTGATACACAATTGGGCTTCCTTGATAGAATATGTAACTTTTAGTGAATAGAGTGAATTTTCTATTAAGAACCCTTACCTGGTGATAACACTCTTTGATCTCTCTACCAAGGAAAAAAGGTAATGTCATAACTATTAAGAGCATGGATTCTGTATTTGAAACCCAATTCTACCACTTAATTGTATAATCTTAGGTACATCACTTGACCTAAGCTTTCTCATCTATAAATCTATAAAATGAAGATAATAAGTCCTACCCTACAGGTTATATGGAATTAAAGGAGTAAATATATGTAAACCCAGCATATTGCTAATTGCATAGTAGGCACTTATAAGATGATGGTGGCTATTGTTCTTAATGGTTATGACTAATATCTGCGCTCATGAATACAGCAATATGAAGGCTGCTGTAATGAGACGGACACTGCTGCCTCCTGCTTGGAATGCCTACTGATTTTAGAAGGCCAAGCATGATCCAAAGGGACCCATGGGAAGTAAACACAGAGCAGACCCCCTGACTTGGTTCTTATCTAGACATTTGGCCAAAGGGAGAGTTAAGAGTTTTTGTGATTCATATAAGATCCAGCCTGAACACTAGGGCAAGAAAGGCCATGAGGATGAAAGGTTAGGACAGTAAACCTTATCTAGAAATTAAACATGTGCGTTTCCTATGAGTATGTTCTGGCATATATCTCTGAAAGATTTCTGCAATACTAGGTAGCTCATCACTAGTTTGGAAGTTCGGTGTCCTAGCTGTTATGCCTTCTTCATCCGAGCAAGTAAGGAGAGGTGTGACTGCTTAGAAGAGTGTTGGAGCAAGTGTTAGGAAAGCTAGGCTACTGTCACAGATCTGCTTCTAAGCAGCTACAGAACCTCAGACAAGTTATTTTGCCTTTAAGCCTCAGTTTCTCTATTAGTAAAACCAATATCACTAGGCACTTTTTTTCCCCAGTTCTGAAGTCTATAAGCTATTTTGTTTTTGTGTCTACCTCTCTGAGCTATTGCATAAGCTTAGTTACCTCCATTGACTTGACCAGAATATAAGATACCTTCAAGCCTAGCTAGGATTCATTAGCTTTAATAAATTTTTCATCACTCATTTCTGGTACAAGGGATATTTTTTACCAAGCCAGAATTTGACAGAGAAAGAGATATAATAGCTAAAAGAGCTGAATTAGTCAAGTGCCTTCAGTGTCATTAGTCATTCTACCTCCAACTTTATATCCTTTGTTTTATATTTAATCATCATTATAAATTAGATATATTCTGATTTTGAAGGTTTGGGTACTTCTACCAAGACTGCCAGCTCTTGTTAAGTGACTGAACTAAGATTTTAACTTAGATCTATCAAAATCCAAAACTCACTCTTTGTCCCCTGTGTCACACTATAAATTTATAAAATATTTATAATGTATTTTTAGATCACTCCCCTTTTTCTTCTCTGATCAAACATGTTGTGTTTAATTACATATATGAATATTTTAAACTATTTTAAACCAGATTAGGCAGAAATTAGAATTTATACCATAGAAAATTATATCAGTAAGGAAAAACAGTATAGTACATATGAGGCCTAAGAATTGCCCAATTATTCATTAATTTACTCATTTCTATGTTCAAATGCTTTCTCTGTGAACTGGATTCTATTAACTTTTTTAACAAAGGAAAATGCCAGATTTTTAAATTATGATTTTGTTTATATTTCTGTCATGAAATATAATTATTTATGTGACATGAGAAGTTTGCTGGGTGCATGTCATTTATTAATTAAATGCTGAGTTATTTGTTTGACAAACTGTTGATGGCTACCTATAAAGTATGGTACTTTTGAATTTTAGATTTATAAACATGCACACATATACACATTAATGTGTGAAATTCAGGTAGGACATCACTAGCGGAATTGTGGGACTTAAGAAAATCTATTACATCACATACTGTCTTCTAATAAAATATCACATTGTAGAAGCAAATTGAATGATCACCAAGGAAGTACTTACAGGGAGCTATGTCAGATGCTCTGAGGGATCTAAACATATATCAGATAGAGCCTGTGCTTCTACAAAACACAGAATTCTATTAGAAAAGCAAACATGTATATAATCAACTAGGATAAAGTGTAACAAATGCTGTATTAAAAGTGAGTGTGACATAGTTTGAGAACCAGGATGAAGGGACAGTTGGTTAAGCCAGAATTTATGTTGTTTCCTGAGGCTGGTCAGGAAACAGCGCAGTAGAGGAGATGGCATTTGCTCAGTACATTAGCACATGTGTAGAATTCAAGCAAGTGGAATTTAGGAGTCAAGAGATGTGGGTTTGAAGCTTGGGAAGAAATAGGGGAAACTAAATACAAATTCTAGTGCCTTCTATTTAAATGTTTTCTAATTTTGGATAGACTTTTAATATTATAATATCACTCTAATAAAAATTTATAGTATATTAAAAGCTTTCCATTATAATTTAGTGTCATCATTATTTTTCTCTGTGTGAAAATATTCCTTATAGACTCTTTAAAAGCTCATTAGACTTATTTTGTTACATTCTCTATCTTCTCATATACTTAGAATTTGGTGACAGAATTTATGGTTTTCCCATAACTTCCCTTTATTTGATATTTTCAAAGGAGAGGCTAATCCTATCTAATAATAGCCAAATATAGTAATTGACCGTACCTTCCCTACGCCTCCCATTGGCTAATCAGCAAGATATGCAAATTAACCGCCAAAAAAGATGGTGGCTAATTTGCATACTGCAGGCAGGGCGGGACAGCGTGAGCCGCCATCCAGGCCCCCATGGGCGACCCCAGAAGCCGCTTGCCTGCCGCCCGGGACCCAATCCAGTCCCAGGCCGCAGACACCCCAGCCCCGCAAGCCCCAGGAGCCGCCTGCCTGCCTGCCGCCCGGGACCTTATCGGTCCCAGGATGCTGGCAGGCCCCAGAAGTCCCAGAAGCCACCAGATATTGCAGTAACTCTGTCAGTAAGCACTCTGAAAGTCAGTGGCATAAATGCACCAGTTAAAAGACAGATTATGAGGGTGGATCAAAAACAAAACCCACTTTAAATGTAAAGACACATATAGATTAAAAGTAAATTAATTAAGCTGCAGCCTGTTTTGCTCAGTGGATAGAGCATTAGCCCTTGAACTGAAGGGTCCCAGGTTAGATTCCAGTCGAGGGCATGTACCTCAGTTGCTGGCTTGATCCCCAGTCCCTATCAGAGCATGTGCAGGAGGCAAACATCAATGTGTCTCTCCCTTTCCCTTCACTCTCTCTAAAATTCAATGGAAAAATATCCTTGGGTGAAGATTAACAAAAACAAAGTAAATGGATTAAGTAATATTAAAGAGATTATAAGAAAAATATATTCCAAATTTTGTTAGTTGTATAATGGTTATGTTTAAATTATTACACCTAAGAAATTGGGTGAAGGATACATATAATATGCTGTAGTATTTTATAGTTTTTTTACATGTATGAGATTATTTCAAATTAAAATATTAAAAAATTAAAAATTAATAAAATATTAATTGAAATGTATCTGTATTACATGAAAAATCTCCTAATTGCTTCTAGCATGATTTATTAAATTGTGCTAAAATTTACAAGGGTTCAATTAAAAAGTATCTTAATTCTAAATGATATAATAGAAAATATATAATAGTACAGTTATAAGCACTTATCTGAAAATAAAAATTTAAAGAAGTGAATTTAAAGAAGGGATTAGCCAAAGAAAATATATGCACAACCCATGGACACAGACAACAGTATGGTGATGGCCAGAGAGAAGTGGGGGGCAAGAGCTGGGTAGAGGGGGGAAAAGGGGGGAAATAGGGACATCTATATCTATAATAATAAAAGGGTAATATGCTAATTAGACTGGATGTCTTCTGGATGTCATTCAGTTCATCCTTCCTGATGAAGCCATCCTTCCTGACGAAGTTGGGGCCGGAGGGGAGCCAGCCCAGGTCCCAGGTGCCTGCGGGCGGCTCGAGGGAAGCCAGCCCGGGTCCTGGGTGCCTGCGGGCAGCCGGAGGAGGGAAACTGGGGTCCCAGGTGCCAGAGGGAATACGGTTCCAGCAGCCGGGGGAAGGAAGGCCTACTTTTGCACAAATTTTTGTGCATCGGGCCTCTAGAAATAGTAATAAAAGGCTAATATGCAAATTGACTGAACGGCAGAATGGCCTGTTTCTATGATGCACACTGGCCACCAGGGGGCAGACGCTTAATGCAGGAGCTGCCCCCTGGTGGTCAGTGCACTTCCATATGGGGAGTGTCACTCAGCCAGAAGCTGGCTCATGGCTGGCCAGTGCAGAGGTGGTGGCAGGAGCCTCTCCCACCTCCATGGCAGCACTAAGAATGTCCAACTAATGGTTTAAGCCCAATCCCTTGGGGGCCTAAGCCTTTAGTCAGACATCCCCCAAGGGCTCCCTGGCTGCCAGAAGAATGTCTGACTGCAAGCTTAGGCCTGATCCACCGGGGAGTGGCCCTAAGTCAACAGGTGGACATCCCCCAGGGGTCCTGGACTGCAAATGGGCGCAGACTGGGCTGAGGGATCCCTTCCCCCCACCCGAGTGCACTAGTTTTTGTGCACCGGGCCTCTAGTCCTATATAATAAAAGGCTAATATGCAAATCTACCAAACGGTGGAATGACCAGCAAAACGACTGGTCACTATGATGCGCACTGACCACCAGGGAGCAGATGCTCAACGCAGGAGCTGCCCCCAGCTGGCAGGCTCCTCTCCTCTCTTCTCCTCTCTTTAGCTAAGAGCTGGACAGCTGAGCTCTCGTTATTCTTCTGCCCTTCTTTTGAGGCTCTGTGATCTTGGCTAAATCAGTGAGCCTCAGCCCCTTCTTTCAAATGGGGATAATATTTCTTGCTCTGAAACAGTCAAATGAGATAAGGTACAATCAATTCTCATTAGCAGTAGTTACTACAAACACTGAACTAGCTAATACAGAAAATTCTATAAAGTTACCACAAACACTGAGTTAGCTAATACTTTTCCATTGCTCCTAAGGGAAATACAGGGTTAGGTTCCTGTGAGCCTCTAGTCACAACACAACATTTTCATTGACTATCAGTACAAAAACCTAGTTTCATGTGTGTTTCAGTTTAAAGACACCTCATTTAATATATTGTTATTCATTACATTGAACTCACAGACACAGCAGTATAACTCATGATTAAACAAAGCTTATCTAACGTGTATTTTCTTTGTAAGGCACACTATTCTTGAGGGCTATTTTAAGCAGTGAAATCACAAAATGGAAAAAATATGAAAAATATGGTACTAAATAAACCACTAGAAGGACACTTGTTTATAGTTTGAGAGATGAAACAAGGCAGAATATCTATCCACCACTTCTGAGAACATGCACATCAGGTGACTCAAATTTTTTGCCTGTATATATCCACAACTGACCACAAAAATGCCACCAGTGTGGGTTTTGGGGTTGCAAATAAATTTAGGCAAGCACATTATGTATTTGCAAATACATAAACTGTGAATAATGCAGATCAATTATATATGAATGCATTAAGAGCAGTATAAATCACAGAATAATTTACAGAATAAAAGTTATTTGGGGTAACATTTAACTCAGATTGAATAACTTTATGTAAAGTTGATATTATCAGTGTTAAGTTAATAAAGAAATAAATATGTTATTTGAAAGTGACCACAGGTTCTTAACTCAGTAAAGCTACAAAGACAATTATTACAAATTCTTTGGCTCTTCAGCACTCACATTTAAAGCACAGTAGCAAGGACAATCACTACAATTTTATGTTTTGCATTTAGTGGTTAACATGGCTTTGTGACCTCATTTCTGGAGGGAAAACATTCCCTATGTATTACCAAAATATTATGTTTTCAAATATGTGACATTCATATGGAAACATTTTGATCTTAAATAGTGGTGTAAATGCTGTTCTTGGATTTTTGGTACCATTTTATGTTGCAGACCAAGTACAAATTGACATTTTTCAAGCTGGTTTTGGTTAACTTCTTAATGTGGAAATTGGAACTTTCCAATGCAATGACCTCTGCAAAATACCACTATGCATTATTAGTATGTTATGCTGTTGACAGAAGTACAAATGGAAAACACACACGTACTCATAGGAATTTCCTTGTAAAACTAAATGGAAATGACCTGGGTGGCCTAAAAGATCTATATGGAAGTTATTTTCCTATTTTAAGATAAAATACTAGAGTTTGGAATATTCTTATTAGTAAATTCAGATTATGAGTATTTTTGTCCTTTGAAATAACCATATCTCCACTTAAAAAGCAGGCTATTAATCAGGTAACCTGCTTGAGCATGTGTCCATGTCAGTGTGGCCATTTGGCAGCAGAGTCTCTTGGAAACTCCAATTAACCATGTAAATATATTTCATAGCATCACATCTCACTTTGTCAGACCCCTGCTGCCTTTATGTCATTAGCATAAATGCAGGTGCAAATAGCATTTATGTACTTTGATAGAAAGCAGTTGGAAACATTTCACTGTGGGCACAACACTTTACGATTGTATACATCTGTTCCAATAATGTATCCAGCCCCAGTGACATGAACACAAGGATGGAAACATCTGCCCCTGAGACCACTTGCCATATAGCAGATGCTTACATCTTTATTTAGGCAGATGGTTGCTGTGATGAGTTGAGCAGGAATAAAAGCAAAGAAGTTTGACAGGGTTATTTAGAATTTTATGCAAGCCAAAAATATAGGTTAGGCATTTTATGTTTGTAAAAGCCTAATACTACTAAGAATAGAAATTAATAAATGTAGTGATGTTTTTATAGAGTAAACAGATTGTTCTTATCTTTAAATTAATTGGCACAAAAATCCTAAAAACGTTTACCGATATTCCAACATCCAACTTACACTAGAAACAGCCTTATGATTATTTTGGTTTTGATAATATAATTTAAAATGATTTTGAATGCATGTTGATAATAGTTCTCTAAAAACAGTACTCTATTAAAAAAATAAAAACTATTGCAGTATTTACTATAGTACTCCGAGAATCTTATGATGATATTTCTTAAAATTGAGGGAAAAATAAAAATGTCAGTCATTGGTTTAAATATAATTTATGAGATATTTCATGAATATAAATTCAAATTATTAATATATCTGAAGCATTACATATTTATAAGCATTTTATTATTCAATCTGTAGTCTAATATTTCCCACTAGTAATATTTTAATTATAACTGACTTTTACTAGAATAAATTACCTTTATGAACTTTATTTTCAAGACTCTCCTATGGATCTTCCATATCATATTTTCAAAAGAAAACAAACATGAAAGAAACAAAAAGTTACCAAAAGGAAGACATTTCCAGATTTTATTTTCTGTTGTCATTCACATACAGCAAAATATCAGAGAATCTCAAAAGACCTGGGATATTTGATTTCATCTAGTTCAGCAATTCTCAAAATTGTTTTTTGTTTCAGGACTTAAAAATTATTGAGGATCCCTAAAGAACATTTGTCTATGTCAGTTATATCTATTGCTATTTACCATAATCTTACATGCAAACATGCAAATTGGTGTCACGCCGCTACAGCCACCAGCCAGTCAGAGCGACTATGCAAATTAACACAACAAAGATGGTGGTTAATTTGCATACATAGGCTCCCAGTGGTCTGGGTCCTGGAAACATCATTGACACCCAGGTCATTCTGAGGTGGGCCCTGTGTGGGCCCTGAGCATCCTAGGAAGGGCCTGAGCCAGGGGGCTACTGGGCAGGGCCAAGCCTGCGATTGGAGCCAAGGGGGCCCGTGCCCAAGCCTAAAGCCTCGGCCAGAGTCCTTAGGTCTGGGCAGGGGCCCAGCCAGCGATTGGTGTGAACTACAGAGGAAACCACCTTTTCTGACCACTCATTGGCTAAGCTCCCTGTATGCCACTGGTAATATTCTTAGTAACTTGGGTAATAAGAATCCAAAAAGGTGATCTAGGGTTTTTCCACCTCACTCCTGGGGAAAAAAATGAAGGTCCACTGCTGGAGAGCTAAGAAATGTCATATCCTGCCCTAGCCGGTTTGGCTCAGTGGATAATGCCTTGGCCTGCCCACCGCACAGTCTGGGTTCAATTCTGACCAAGGACATGCACCTAGGTTACAGGCTCCTCACTGGCTGGGGCCCAGGTCAAGGCTCATGCAGGAGGCAACCAATCAAAGTGTTCCTCTCACTTTGATGTTTCTCTCTGTCCTTCCCTTTCTCTTCCACATTCTCTAAAAATCAATGGAAACATATCCTCAGGTGAGGATAAAAAAAAAAATAATGTCATATCCTATGAAAGACACATCTTGAAAATGCCTAAAGAAAGTTGTCATTTTTTCATGAAGGGACTGGAGTCCATGTTGATGAAAACACCTTGGTGGCTGCGGTGACTGGCAGTGGCTGCAGCAGCGGGGTGATGGGGCTGGTGCCTTCCCCTGATCAGCTGGTCGCCTCCCACAAAGGGAGGCCAGACTAAGGCTTAGGCCCGCTCCCCAAGGGGAGCAGGGAGCGGGCCTAAGCCATCAGTAGGACATCCCCTGAGGGCTCCCAGTATGTGAGAGGGGGCAGGCTGGGCTGAGAGACCACCCCCTCCCCCGTGCACGAATTTCATGCACCGGGCCCCTAGTTGAGATTATAAACTGAAAAATATGTATTTGTGAATTCCTTTTTAAGATAATAAATGTATGTTAAGCTCATTAAAGCTTAACATAAATAGCATTTCATGTGAGTGGCTACTTTCTAAACCAAAAAATTAATGAGAAGACTGGCATTGACTTACGTTTTTTGCAAATATCTTTAGAGTCTGGCTGCCTTGAAAATGATTGAAGTCTCATATCTAGTCCTGCATTCAGTATGTTGTTCCATGTTGTTTATGTTGAAATATTTTGGAAAAAAAAACAACTTCAGAGTTGCAGGGAAGGGAGTATTTTAATAGCCTTTTCAGATAATTGTGAATATTTTTCTTTGATACTACACCAAAACATGTTAGATAACTATAACTGTCTTCAATAGAATCAGGTAATTCTTACAGTTTATTTGAAGCCATATCAATGTACTTATTGTCTTCTGTTACATTTTGGTCTGTCTTACACTTGAATGAGTCTTTTACCCATCCCTATAACATAAGACATAGGTCGTTTAGAAAACATTAGTTTTCTGAGTTATGCAGATCTTCTACATATACAGCAGGTCCTCAAATAATGTCATTTCATTCAATGCCCCTTCATTATAATGTTGATGAGAAAAGAATCTATTCTAGCCTAGGCCACTGTCTGTGTGGAGTTGGCATGTTCTCCATGTGTCTGCATGGGTTTTCTCCAAGTGCTCTGGTTTCCTCCCTTGTCCCAAAGATGTGCATGTGAGGTTAGTTGGCATGTCCATTGTCCCAGTCTCTATGAGTGTGGGTGTGGAGGTGTGTGTTGGGGGAGGAGGATGAGTGCACCCTTTGATGGAAAGGTGTTCTCCCCCAAGTTGGGTCCCACCTTGTACCCTGAGCTGCCAGGATAGGCTTCAGCCACCCAAGATTCTGAACCTGAATAAGCGGGTTGGACAAGAATTCTCTTACTTGTTTTTATTCTTTTTTTAATGTATATATAGCTCACATTTATTTCAGTGTTTAGTATTAGAAGTGTTTGGGGTCTTTATTTAGCAGTTTGGTGATGTTTTTGTGACAAGAAATATGCCATATTAATTTAACTCTTGTTTCTATTAGTTAACCTATGATAAAATCGGTTTTGTTATAAGTTGTTTCCCTTAAAGTTGCAGTTTCTGAGAACCTGAAGACAACATTCAGTGAGGATTTACTGTACATCATTTTATACAATATTAAAATCATATTGTTAATGTAACAACATTTTCTTTTTTTTTTAATTAAATCTTTATTGTTCAGATTATTACATTTGTTCCTCTTTTTTCCCCCCATAACTCCCCTCCTCCCAGTTCCCACCCCACCCTCCGCCCTCACTCCCCACCCACTGTCCTCATCCATAGGTGCACGATTTTTGTCCAGTCTCTTCCCGCATCTCCCACACCCCTTTCCCCCCCAAGAATAGTCAGTCCATTCCCTTTCTATGTCCCTGATTCTATTATAATCACCAGTTCATTCTATTCATCAGATTATTTATTCACTTGATTCTTAGATTCACTTGTTGATAGATGCATATTTGTTGTTCATAATTTGTATCTTTACCTTTTTCTTCCTCTTCCTCTTCTTAAAGGATACCTTTCAGCATTTCATATAATCCTGGTTTGGTGGTGATGAACTCCTTTAGCTTTTCCTTATCTGTGAAGCTCTTTATCTGACCTTCAATTCTGAATGATAGCTTTGCTGGATAAAGTAGTCTTGGTTGTAGGTTCTTGGTATTCATCACTTTGAATATTTCTTGCCACTCCCTTCTGGCCTGCAAAGTTTCTGTTGAGAAATCAGCTGACAGTCGTATGGGTATTCCCTTGTAGGTAACTGAGTTTCTTTCTCTTGCTGTTTTTAAGATTCTCTCTTTATCTTTTGCTCTTGGCATTTTAATTATGATGTGTCTTGGTGTGGTCCTCTTTGGATTCCTTTTGTTTGGGGTTCTCCGCGCTTCTTGGACCTGTAAGTCCATTTCTTTCACCAGGTGGGGGAAGTTTTCTGTCATTATTTCTTCAAATAGGTTTTCAATATCTTGCTCTCTCTCATCTTCTGGCACCCCAATAATTCTGATGTTGGTACGCTTGAAGCTGTCCCAGAGTCTCCTTACACTATCATCGCATTTTTGGATTCTTTTTTCATTTTGCTTTTCCGGTTGGGAAAAACTTGATCTTGCGCTCCTCTGTTCTGCTGTCGGGAGTCTGTATAATATTCTTTATTTCAGTCAGTGTATGCTTAATTTCTAGTTGGTTCCCCAATATAACATCGAGGGTCTCATTAGTTTTCTTGTAGATCTCATTAAGTTTATCGGCGGCTTCTAAACAGTTCTTGAGAGACCTTAAAAGTGTGGTTCTGAACTCTAGATCTTCCATTGACAATTGTGTCCTGTTTCTTTGTCTCCGCATTTTGTTATGCTTCCTTGGTGCACCCCCTAGTGGTCTTTGTTCGTGGTCTTATAGTTAAACCTTGATTGTTGTAGCTAATACCAGGGAGGGTTTGACCTCCAGGCCAAGTGGCTATGAGAATCAGCTGTGTCTGCAGTGAGAGAACTTCTGTCCTCTAGGGAGGTACTAATCTGGCGTTTGCCTGAGGCTATCTGGCAAATGCCTCTGTGCAGGGCTTTGGCGGGGCAGGTCGCACAGGATCAACAGGGTGGGCCAGAGAGAGCAGTTATGGCGGCTCTCAGTCCTGTCCCCAGGGGCTCTGCCTCTCTGAGTCCCAGCACCTGCTGCAAAGCTCGGAGAGAAAGCTGCACTCGCTCTGACCGAAGCCAGGCAGTCCCACTTCTCCCGTTTGAGTCTGGGTCCCTAAAGACTCGCCCGGATCTGGAGCTCAGAGTCTGCGACTCCCTCCCGATTGAAAACGCCAACCGCGCCCTCCGCCGCCAGCCCGCTCCGCGCACTCCGCACCTCAGAATTTGACTTCAGCACTGCGCCTCCTCTGAGTGTCCGTATGCGTTTCTCTTTCCTCCTAGTTGTAGGACTTCCACTCAGCCAGTGTTCCAGTGGTTCTGGGTGATGTCTGTTCCGTCTTTTAGTTTCACTTTTGAAGTAGTTGTTCAAAGCAGCAAACTCCGGCGTTAACCTATGCCGCCATCTTGGTTCTCCAACATTTTCATTTGAAAGATCTTTAAGTATTGGGAAGCTTCAAGCTCCTGGTGATGAACTCAAGTCTTTCAAAGTTCAATTGCCGCTTGCTGGAATGATTTTCATCAGTGACAGTGGTTCCTTGTAGTGATAACCTTCATTCATTCACTTAGGAAAAAATGTCTGTCCAATACTTAAGTCTGAATATGTTCTCTCAACATGTCTGCCAGATGTTATTTCAAGTAAAAATGGTATTTCATGAAAAAAAGCAGCAGTTCAGCTTTGCAATGCAAACAATTGCACAAGGGCTTTTTCCTCAAGGCAGCTGCCTTGCTTCAGTGTGCAGCGCAAGTGCCCTACGAGTGTGAACCACCACCACTTAGAATTGTAAAAAGCATGTCAGGATCACAGTTTATTAAAATTTTGTGCCACCTTTTTGTTGTTCTACTGAGAATGTGGCAGTAGAGAATATGACTGCTTGAACAGTTTACTGTCCCTGCCTTAATTCAGGCTAAGGTGCTAGAGCAGTTTTACCCAATTCTCCCATTTGTCCAATCAGTGCAACACCTACAAAGGTCAACCGAGTGGAAAAGGCGATGACATATTATTAGCATGAAAAGGGATTGTTGGGACCTTCCAGAGGGTGTACAAACCACACTTTGAGAAACAATGATCCAGTGCCATCCTCTCTTGTTAAAGGGAGAAACTAAGGCCAATACGGGTCTTGTTCATATTCCTTCATAGTAGATGGAAAAACCAAAGCCTCCTCTGCTCTCTTTCTTATATGTAATGCAATTTGTCTTGTTTTCTCTGAGGACCTCTCCTAAAAAAGAAACATCCCCTACATCTAAATCATTGGCCACAGCACTGAATGGGTAGAAGTTAACACATGAGGAATTTAGAATTTCTTTCAGCATTTTTTAACTTTTTCAATCAGTCCTAATGTTCATAAGTGACCTCAGTTTGGGAAGCAGGTAGTATGTGTCGGCCTGCGCGCTGAAGAGTCCTGGGTTCAATTCCAGTTGAGGGCACATGCCCGGGTTGCAGGCTTGATCCCCAGTAGGAGGCGTGCAAGAGGCAGTCAATCAGTGATTCTCTCTCATCATTGATGTTTCTATCTCTCTCTCCCTCGCCCTTCCTCTCTGAATTCAGTAAAAATATAAAATAAATAAAAAAAGAAAATATCTATGAAATTTATATTATTGCTAAAGTTATAATAGACCTTAAAGTAATTAATTTTCTTCATTTTTTCTCATTATAAAAAAACTACTTTGCCAGTACTAAAAAGTGTTAAATTTATTGTGTAATTGTTACTTTAAAAGAGTTCCATTTTGGTGTAAGTCTGATTGGTTCACTAGAAGCTCTGTAAAAGAAGCCATTCATGTAACAAGCCTGGCTTGTAATGCCTTGGACATTGTGAAGGGAATCACTCTGTAAATTTCATTAACTACTTTCCTAGCAACTCTTCTGTACATTCCTGTTAGAACAAAACAAGCTCGTTCTCTCTTCTGATAGTTACACTCTCTGACTGGAAAAGGTTAGTCAAAATGATCTTTATTTTATCAACATAGAGATGAGTTATGTGGCACATATTGGAGGAGACTGACAGATAAATTGCAGAACACCTTAGTAAGTTCATTGTGTTGGAATGGAAGGAGAACAGTTTGGGGCCAGACAGACCTGGATTCAAATCCACCTCTCACTTACCAGCTTTGTGCCCTTGCAAGAAATACTCAATTACTGCATCTATGGGCCAAAGATGTTAATATCAAGAGCTCATGGAGGATTAAGTGAGATAATAGGTTAAGCACCCAATCTGACTCTTGACAGAAGGATATTTAGCACTTCATAACAGAATTTAAGGGTTCAGGGCCTAAGGGAAAAATAGAATTTGATGAGTAGATGGGGAACATGTGCACTACCTTCAGTAAGTAACTTTATTCATGAAGAAATTACAGGAGATAGGGCAGTAGCTTGAAGAGAAAACAGAGTCCAAGGACTCTTAATTGTTGTTTTGGTTTTTATTTATTTTTTGTTGTCGTTCAGCAAAAACAAAGGAAAAAGCAAGACAGTACTGTTGAACGTTAATAGTTCACTCATTTAGTAACTAACATGTTGTGTGACTGCCATGCACTAAACACTGGTCTAGGGACCGAGATCCTGGCAGTGAACAAAACAAGCCCCTGCTTTCTTGGAGTTTACATTCTAGTGGAAGGAAGACAGGTTAATATAATCCTATCTAATAAAAGAGAAACATGGTAATTAGTGTACGACCGCTACCCTTCCCGTTGGCTAATCAGGGCAATATGCAAATTAACTGCCAGCCAAGATGGCAGCCAGCAGCCAGGCAGCTTGAAACTAACATGAGGCTTGCTTGCTTCAGTGACGGAGGAAACCAACGTTCCCCGCCTGCCTTGCTGGCCTCTGAGCCTGCAGTTTGAAACATTGTAATAAATATAGAAGCTAAGCAAAACCCCAGAAACCTGCTTTCAGCGAGCCGGGATCTCAGAGCTGGAGTTATACATTGTTTCGATTATAGAACCCAAACAAACCAGATACCTGCTTTCAGCAGCAGAGGCCTCAGAGCTGGAGCCAGAGCTAAAGCTGGCCCAGAATAAAAAAAGAAAAAAGAAAAAGAGGACAGGTGGGAGCTTCAGTAACCCGCCAGCCTGAAAACGGCCCTCAGCCCCTCACCCAGACTGGCCAGGCACCCCAGTGGGGACCCCCACCCTGAAGGGTGTGTGACCAGCTGCAAACAGCCATCATCCCCTCACTCAGGCTGGCCAGGCACCCCAGTGGGGACCCCCACCCTGGTCCAGGACACCCTTCAGGGCAAACCAGCCAGCCCCACCCATGCACCAGGCCTCTATCCTATATAGTAAAAGGGTAATATGCCTCCCAGCACCAGGATCAGCAGAGCCGCGAGGCCTCCCGGCACCAGGATCAGCATGACAGGGGGCAGCGCCCAAACCCCCTGATCGCCCTGCGGCTCTGTGTGTGACAGGGGGCGGGGCCACAACCTCCCTATCCGCCCAGCTCTGTTCGTGACAGAGGAAGGCACCCCAACCTCCTGATCAGCCCTGCTCTGTGCCTGATACGGGGGAGCTCCCCAACCCCTTGATTGCCCTGTGTCTCTGTGTGTGACAGAGTGCGGCGCCCAACCCCCTGATCGGCCCTGCTCTGTGAGTGATAGAGGGAGGCGCCCCAACCCCCCCCCCCTCCCCCACGGACCTTGCTCTGTGTGTGATGGGGTAGAGCCTTAACCTCCCCATCGGCCTTGCCCTGAGTGTGACAGTGGCAGCGCCCCAACCCCCTGATCCGCCCTGCTCTGTGCGTGACAGGGGGGAGCTCCCCAACCCCCAATCGACCCTGCTCTGTGCGTGACAGGGTAAGTAGCCCCAACCCCCCTGATGGGCCCTGCTCTGTGCGTGACAGGGGGCAGTGCCCCAACCCCCTGATCGACCCTGCTCCATGCGTGACAGGGTAAGGAGCCCCAACCCCCCTGATGGGCCCTGCTCTATGAGTGACAGGGGGCAGGACCGCAACCTCCTGATTGGCCCTACTCTGTGCGTGACGGGGTGGCACCGCAACCTCCCCATCGACCCTGCCTTGAGTGTGACAGGGGGCGGTGCCCCAACCCCCCAATCGGCCCTGTCCTGAGCGTGACTGAGGGTGGCATCGCAACCTTCCAATCCGCCCTGCCCTGAGCGTGACTGAGGGTGGCATCGCAACCTCCCAATCCTCCCTGCTCTGTGCATGACAGGGGTGGCGCCCCAACTCCCCAATCAGCCCTGCTCTGAGCCCGACCAGGGGCTGCACCTAGGGATTGGGCCTGCCCTCTGCCACCTAGGAGCAGGCCTAGGCCAGCAGGGCGTTGTCTCCCGAGGGGTCCCAGACTGGGAGAGGGCACAGTCCAGGCTGAGGGACCCCACCTACCCCCCTACCCCCCAGTGCACAAATTTTTGTGCACCGGGCCTCTAGTCTCATTATAAAGGCAAGTGCTGTGAAGGACAGTTAAAGTAGAGAAAGGAAACAGCCAGTGATTGCATGGGGCTGAGCAGCTGCTTTAGATAGGTTGGTCAAGGATGGCCTCCCTAATCTGTTGAGCTCACCAATGGTGTGGGACCCCTGAGGCAGCACAAGGGGCCTGGAGAGAAGTGTGGAGTGCAGAATAGGGTTGGAAATGCTCCATTTTCTTATTCTAATATGCACTTTTTTTTTCACATGAAAAATATTTCAGGACTTGAGGTGGATGAGTTGTCTACTTAGAGAGAGAGTGCTTTTCCCTTCTATCCCTCCATCCCAGAAAAGGTAAAGTTATTTGTGTTGTATAATTAAAGAGGAGAGTTTAGAAGTGAAAGGAAGGGATGCTGAATGAGTTCCTACCAGATGACCTCTTTTCTCCATGAGGTCTTAGACCAGTTGTGGGCAAACTACGGCCCGCGGGCCGGATCCGGCCCGTTTGAAATGAATAAAACTAAAAAAAAAAAAAGACCGTACCCTTTTATGTAATGATGTTTACTTTGAATTTATATTAGTTCACACAAACACTCCATCCATGTTTTTGTTCCGGCCCTCCGGTCCAGTTTAAGAACCCATTGTGGCCCTCGAGTCAAAAAGTTTGCCCACCCCTGTCTTAGATCCTTCAGGCTGCTATACTAAAGTACCATAGCCTGACTGTCCAACAAACAACAGAAATTTCTCTCTCACATTTCTGGAGGCTGAAAGTCCAAGAGAAGGGTGCCAGCATGTCAGGTTCTGGTGAGAGCCCTCTTCTGGGTTGCAGACTACTGAATTCCTGCTGTGACCTCACATGGCAGGAAGAGGGCAAGAGAGCTCTCTGGGGACCTTTTATAAGGACACTAATCCCAGTCATGAAGGCTCCATCCTCATGACCTAATTACCTTCCAAAGGAGCCACATCCTCATACCATTACATTGGGAGTTTTGGATTCAACATATGAATTTGGAGGATTGGGGGGGACACAAATGTTCAGTCCATTGCAAGGTTAATGCCCAAAATTGTTGGCAAGAGAGAAGAGAACTCTGGGGGGAAGATGGAAAGAGGGAGAGTGCTTCAGAAAAGCAATGGGAGCCAAAACCGGTTTGGCTCAGTGGATAGAGCGTCGGCCTGCGGACTGAAAGGCCCCAGGTTCGATTCCGGTCAAGGGCATGTACCTTGGTTGCGGGCAAATCCCCAGTGGGGAGTGTGCAGGAGGCAGCTGGTCGATGTTTCTCTCTCATCGATGTTTCTAACTCTCTATCTCTCTCCTTTCCTCTCTGTAAAAACTCAATAAAATATATAAAAATAAAACAAAAGCAATGGGAGAGATCTAAGCCAGCCCCAGTGACAAACTGAAGGGAGTCTGTAGGGATGAGATACAGATGATAGCATAGGTCTGCAGTTTGAAACTGAAACCTTAAATGTACAAGTTGTCCAGTGTTCACAGTGGTTGGCTTTCTCTCGCACCAGCAGTGGGGGTGGAGGGCAGTGTGACCAGTTGGGGTAGGTGTGTAGGAAGACAGCAGTGGGGTGAGCTCGTGGTATGCTTGCTGGGAGTGTCCGTGGGTGGTCAGCCACGAAGCCCACTCCAGAACCAGGAATACCTACCTACCTAAGTACACACACATCCAAATGTGAAGAGCCCCAAGGAAAAGAGAACTTAGGTGGATTATATAATCCCTCCATCTCTTCAAGGAAAATGGAGAGTTAACTCTTACATATTCCTAACCTGTAGATGAGAGTAAACATTTCCTAGGTTTTGTAGTTGTCATGCAAAGAACAATACAGATGTTGGAGGAGAAGCTGGGAAGAATTTTATAAAAGGACTCCTAAGTAGTCCCACAGCTTTTAAACTCGGAGACTTCGCTCTTTGTTGTCGCTCATGTCAGCATCTGACTGCATTAGCTGTACCTCCAAACCTGTATGTGCTAGTTCACTCACATACAGATCTGCTCTTCTCCCCAGAGGTAACTACTGCAAGTCCAGTTACCTTAGTTCCAGTCAGTGCCTGGGGATTCATTTGCTTTCTTTTTTATTGTTGTTTACTGTCTTCAAAGTCTCAGTATTGTAGGTGTTCTCTCTATGTTAAGGTGTGCCTTGATTAAAGAAATATGCCCTGGCCGGTTTGGTTCAGTGGATAGAGTGTCAGCCTGGGGACTGAAGGGTCCCAGGTTCGATTCCTGTCAGGGGCATGTACCCAGTGGGGGGTGTGCAGGAGGCAGCTGATGGGTGTTTCTCTCATCGATGTTTCTGGCTCTCTATCCCTCTCCCTTCCTCTCTGTAAAAAATCAGTAAAATATTTTTTTTTAAGAGAAAAAGAAAAGAAATAAGCAAAAGGGACCTGGAGAGTATTATGCTAAGTGAAATAAGCCAGTCAGAGAAAAACAAATATCACATGATCTCACTCATATGTGGAATCTAATGAACAAAATAAAAATAAACTAACACAGTAGATCCAGAGACATAGAAGCATGGCACAAATTGAAGAATCTCAGAGGAGGGAGGAGGAAGGACGGAAGAGATTAACCACAGAATTTATATGAATATATGCTTAGCCCAGGGACACAGACAATAGTGCATGAAGGCCTGGGAGGGAGCGGGAGCCTGAAGGCCTGGGAGGGTGGAGGAAGCCAATAGTGGGAGAGGGGGGAAGGGACATCTGTAATACTTTCAACAATAAAGATAAATTTTTAAAAATAAATAATAGTAAAAAAAAAAAAGTACCAAGCAGGAGTTTTAGGGACTAATTATAGACATAAAGGAATATATGGTCCTGTGCATTGGTACTTATAAATCATGAACTATTTGACAAAAAAAGCTGACACATAGAAAAACTTACAGCAAAAAAAAAGAAAAAAGTTATAAATAACTGTGAGTTGCAGATAAATCAGAAGTGAAAATAAAACATGTGAACCTATACTATAAAGCAGAGGAACAATTCCATTTCCCCTCCTTACTAGGAAATGCCATTCTGTACATATGAAGTAATCTCTTCTGGCCACTGACTTGTTCCCAGGTGTGATTGACAGGTAAGCATCTTCTCACATCATCCAGACCTTATGGGGCATGTGTCTAAACTGCCTTTATCTAGCCCTTTTCCCCATTGATTTGCGGGGAATCAATGATTTGGAGAGTGTCAAACTGTAGCTTTTGGCAAAGCTATATAAATGGTATGCCTATATTATCTAATCTCCCCTTTACTCCTTTCCTGTTAATAATAACCAAGTTATTAATGTTATTAATACTTTTTGGCAAGAGGAAGTGGAAAATTAATGTCTCCTGAGCATCTCATGTGTGCTAAGCACCACTCTGGCACCTTCATGGAGCCTTTTTTCTTTTATTTGTCTAAAGTTTCATGGGGCCTCTTTTTCATTTAATCCTGATAGACCTTTGTAGCCAGAAACTATTAGTATGCCCATTTAGTAATTGAGGACACAGGCTCAGAGAGTAACTTTCACAAGCCACAAGACAGAACCAGGAGTTAAAACCACCTCTGTATAAACCCCCAAATCCATGATCTTTCCACTAGAGACAATTGTAGTGGCCATAACCATGTGTAATAGCTTACAGTCTGCATGTAGAGGTGGAAAGTGCCTTTTGAGTCAAACGGGCCAAGGCTTAAGTTCCAGCTTTGAAATCTTTATCTGTACATGTAGCAGTAATTCCCACTTTAGATTATTGTGGGAATGAAATGATAATGCATGTAAAGTATTTGCATAGTACCTGATACAAAATATTCCTTATCATTAGAATAATGTTTAAGAAACAGTATTGATAAGTGCTAGGAAATTCAGAAGCTCTGGGGCTCAGAAAATGAGAGTTCTTTTTTCTGCTAAGCTAGGCTATAAATTAACTGTTTAGCAAGGCAGCTCTCAAAGGCCTGTGCTGAATGGAAGGTGTTTGGACATCAGGTGTTCTTACAGGAGGGAAGGAGAAGGAGTCGGGTAAGAGCATAGTTCAGCAAGCAAGGCATGTGCCAAGGAGAATGGAGAAAACTAGGTTCGGAATACAAGATATCTAACTGGGAATGTGCTTATTTCCTTTGTAGAGTGTCAGGTTTCCTGAAATTTGGGTCCTGGATATAAGGACTCTAGGAGGTCTTAGCGCTACGGATATGTGGAGTAGAAGTGGCATGTATTTGGCATCCTGGGTCCTTAGAAGCAAAATAATACTTGTGCCTGTGCCGGCATGTTTTACAGTGCACTCTACACTCAGTGCTCAGTAGCCTCCTGTTGACTCTTGCTGCAGAGCCCAGACAGTACCTTTGCAGGAGTGGGGGTAGGGGGGGGCGGGAGGGGACAACAGCTAAATGTGTTTTTCAATAAAATTAAGCTGAGCTCCCCTATATTATGAGGCATTTCTTTTATCTCAAATGTCTCCAGGGTTTAACCAAAGCCCATCCTGGGAACAGTTTGAACCCCAACTGGAATTTGTTATTTGAAAGCCAAGTGGGAGGGGAAAAAGAGATGCCAACAAATGAATTGAAAATAGGGTTTTTCAGTTTAACAAAGTTAAAGCCTAAACAACACCTAAAAATTTGGCTCTTTAAGTAGCTAACACTTGGCAGTACTTTTGTTCTGCTCCTGGATCATGGAGCCTGTTTCTAGAGCAGGGACACCCCTCTCTTTCTGTGCCTGCTCCCTACTTCATGCATAGCATAGGCCTGTGGCCCTAACACATGGAATCATGGAGTTGTGCCCACACCGACAAAGGGGCAAGCAGGAACAACTTTGTTCAGAAGCAACAAAGGAGGTTTTGGTTCTGTCCATGGAAATCAGGAAGTGAGTTGTTTGCAGCTGTCTAGACTCTAGATTCTAGAGCAGTGGTTCTCAACCTGTGGGTCGCGACCCCTTTGGCGGTCGAAGGACCCTTTCACAGGGGTCGCCTAAGACCATCCTGCATATCAGATATTTACATTACGATTCATAACAGTAGCAACATTACAGTTATGAAGTAGCAACGAAAATAATTTTATGGTTGGGTCACAACATGAGGAACTGTATTTAAAGGGCCAGAAGGTTGAGAACCACTATTCTAGAGCGCTGCCTGCCCCAGGAACTGGTCTGTTAATATTATCTGTGCCAGCTGCGTTGTGGCAGTTGGATTGAGCTGGTTCAGAGGTTGGCGCTTAGTACTGTTGAGCCCTCACTCTTCCCTCTGCTGCCTCTAACATGCAGCCCGTCTCCATTAGGCCAGTTCTTTGGAAGCAATGGAGGGAGAGGAGGACACACAGTGCATTTTCCCAAACAAATATCTGGCAGCCATACTGGGTTTGTCAGACTCCTATGGACAATAAGTGGCAAATTCAACTTTAAAAATCTGCTTTTACCTTAAGAAATGATTAACGTTTCATAAGGTCTCTCTAATAAGTGGACTTTGAGAATCATTTAAAAGTGATTGAAGTTTTGGGATCTGACAAGCCATTTTTATATCAAAAAAATTTTTTTCCTAAATGTTCAGAGATAATGTTATATTTTGGATTTAATTAAGGCAACTTCTATGTAATTTTTCTCCTTTTAAGGGGAGAATGAAGGGGAGGAAGGTTATTGCTTCAAATTGGAATGGGACAGATCTGGTTGTGTGAACTTTGGCACATTATTTAACTTCCTCAAGACTTATTTTTCTTAATCTATATAAGGGGAACAATAATATTTATTTGCAAGGTTTACTTGAGGGATCAATTAAAAGACCTAGCACAGATTCTAGACCAGCCGTGGGCAGACTACAGCCTGCAGGCCGGATCCAGCCCGTTTGAAATGAATAAAACTAAAAAAAAAAAAAAAAGACCGTACCCTTTTATGTAATGATGTTTACTTTGAATTTATATTAGTTCACACAAACACTCCATCCATGCTTTTGTTCTGGCCCTCCGGTCCAGTTTAAGAACCCATTGTGGCCCTCAAGTCAAAAAGTTTGCCCACCCCTGTTCTAGACCATAATAAGGACTCAATATCTATTAGTTGACTTTTAAATCCACAGTTAGGTCAGTTTCTGTAAATGTCACTTTTCAAAATAGTTATTTTTAATATGCTTTAACATATTATAAAACAGCTTACATTTAGAATCCTAATATTAAGGATTCATGTTGTAAAATTGTGCAAAATTAATTTTACTGAGTGAGCCTTTTATGTTTTCAGTTAATAAAAGTCCGTGTTTAGAGCCTGAGAGTCCTGTGAGTCTCTTAAACTGTGTTATGGGTAATTTTGCAGGATTTCCAGAAATTATGAATGTCAGTGGGAATTTCTACCTCTCGTTATTTAGAGCACAGCTCGATGAGATCTGTAATTAGTAGGTAACAGGTGAGGGTATTTTGGTCACCATCTGTGAAAGGTCTTGAAAGTGGGTAATGGAATAAACCACTCTTGTAGCTACATTGCAAAGAAAGACTGCCTACAGTCATGGAATCTTGGAATTTTAGAGTTTTAAAAACTTACAGCTACTTTCAACTTCTCTAAAAACTCCTGTTCAAACTACTTTAAAAAAAAAAACAAAAAAAAACCAGTCTGTAGTATTGTAGTGTAACTGACTTTTATTGAAAGTTGCTTTGTTTTATCCTAAAGAACCAAATGTTTGGAGGAACAGCTCGAATTGTCCTTGGAAGTGCTTACCTTTGGGGGTAATTATGCACTGTCAGATGTTAGATCAGTTTTCTTATCACTAGCAATTCTTATGATTAAGCAGACAAGGAAAAAACAAAAAACATGAGCTACTCTTGTATGTAATCTAGACAGTCATTTATTCATACACACACTTACCCATATGAATATCCTACAACAGTGATTTTTCAACCTTTTTCATCTCATGGCACACACAAACGAAATACTAAAATTCTGAGGCACACCAAAAAATATATATTTTTTTTGCCAATCTGACAAAATATAGGTATAATTTTTATTTTATTTTATATTTTTATTGATTTTTTACAGAGAGGAAGGGAGAGGGATAGAGAGTTAGAAACATTGATGAGAGAGAAACATCCATCAGCTGCCTCCTGCACACTCCCTACTGGGGATGTGCCCACAACCAAGGTACATGTCCTTGACCGGAATCGAACCTGGAACCCTTCAGTCCGCAGGCTGACGCTCTATCCACTGAGCCAAACCAGTTAGGGCGTCACATATTATTTCAAGAGGATTTATGACTGAGGACAAAGTAGCCTTTCTTCCAGCTCTTCTTGCTGTAAATATTTTGTGCTCAATCAATTAAGAGTATGAACTAGAGCCCTGGCCGGTGTGTGCATGGTGGTTAGACTATCGTCCTGTGCACTGAAGGGTTGCGGGTGTGACTCCTGGTCAGGGCACATTACCAGATTGTAGGTTCGCTATCTGGTCGTGGTGCGTGGGTGAGGCAACGGACTGATATTTCTCTCTCTCCCTTTCTTGAATCAATGAAGAAACATTTCCTGGGGTGAGGATTTTTTTTTTAAAAAGAGTATAAACTAGATATAAGTGACCCAATGTTTTCTCTTCCTTCCTCACCCTGGATCTGTTCTGTAGACCATTATCATTTGTTAATGCAGTTATTTAACCAAAAGCTATCAATAATTTTAAGCTTTCTGCAAAGCCTCACAATTCAAATTTAATATATTTATTTACAACTTCAGTACTTCTTCCAAAAACATGAGATAAGCTTAAAATGAAAGACATTTAACTTTAAAGGCTATGAAAATAAATTTACAAAATAAATAACCTATAGAGGAAGAAGGAGCAAATGTAGCACCTCCATTTAGGTGACTATTGCCAGGTGGTGTTGACCAAGCACTTTACCCTTGAACTTTGTGGTAGCAAAGCTAAATAGGAAAACAACAGATTATATAATTCTCCTGTGTCGGTTTTCCAGACCATAGCACTAGTGATTTTCCTTCTTATTCTAATGAGAGCTGCCATTTGAAACATGTTTTAACATACTCTGTCTTCCCCAAACACTGATTACTTTCTAAAATAAGTTGGTCAGAATACATTTCTTATTCCTGTTAGGGTACAATGTGTTTATGCATTCTACTATTTTTTTAAATGTGAAAGTATAAACTTCAAAACATGTTATGCTCCAGAGGTTTTAGAAAGGGGATTATGGGCCTTTAATAGCCAACCACTAGAATAATGTAGGTACCCAGTGAGTTGGAGTGAAATGTGCCTAAAGTGAGGTACTTAGAAATGGGAAACTTCTCTGCAGCCAGGCCTTACTACCTCGAGGCTTCAGGAATAAAATAGGTAATATAATACTTAGAAGCAGTGCATCAAAATGTTTCTGGAATTGTTTTCTTAGAGTAGCTGTAAAATTGGTCTCTAATCATAATAAAGCCAGGGAGTGTGGGTGCTACTCTGTCAGGGCCCTAGGAGGTGCTTTTGTGTGATTTTGTGTGTTTTTTATGTTGTCCTATCTCTTTACCTATCACTTTGTATCGTTTTCTTTTCCCTCAACATTTTTAAGGTGTCGCATCAACTTTTTTAATACTGGCGATTTAATTGCAAAAGCACACGTAAACAGTTTGAAAGGTGTGAGAAGGAATTCACGAGTCACATGGGGAAACAGCAACAAAGCTGGCATTCAGTCTGAACGCCTTCGCTGTGCAACACAACCACACTACCAAGGGGTCAAATGGTGTGTCCTGAAACTGAGTAAAAAAATGAGTGCTACAAGAAACATTTGTTTCATACTGAAGATACAGAGGAAAATATCAAGATGAATTAAATATCAGCTTTACCCTCGCAAAGCTTAACTTTTATAGGGACAACCAGACATGTATATAAAATAAGTAAAATACACAGCAGAACAGACCAGAGGGAAGGCCAGGAGCAGGACTGCAGCTCAGATCAGGACAGGAGCTGGGTTTGCACTGGCCTGTAAAGACCAATCAGAGTTAGGTTAATGGGCAGGATGGACTCAGTGGAGTAAAGATGAGCAGGACAGAGCCCCAGCTCTCAAGAAGCTCTGTTTAGTAATAGAGACACATAAACAGATAGATTATTATGAAAAGTGGCAAATGTTGTAATAGGGGCTGTGGGCCCAGAGAGGAGAATAATAGTTGATCGTTGGGAAAGGTGGGCAGGAGTTGACCTTTAGGCCGGATGCTGAAGAATGCAGGGGCTTGCTCAGAGAGCAGGGGTGGTCTAGGAAAGCCTTAAGGCAGAGGAATTGATAAGATGCTTACTTGCACTCTCAACAACAGGACAGTTATACCAAGGTGACTTTTTACATTGTAATGTCATTGCAGGTGATCAGTCATGCCTTCTGGAACAATACAGAGTGGAAAAGGCTTGCAGACCAAGAGTCAGTTTAGGACCATTGCACCGAAAATTGTGTCCAAAGTCCTAACTTCCAGAGTGCTGTCGGGCCCTTCGCCATCACTCTCTAATCAGGTGAATCCAGGCCCCCCCATCAGCTCTACACCACTGGGGGTGCCTGCCCAAAATTATGCTCTGATGCAGGTTGCTGGCCAGAAGGGGACATTTTCTCTTGTGGCGTTGCCTCAGGTTTCCCCAATCCAGCCAGTCCAGAAACCCAGACTGCCCCTGCCTGAAAACCTTAAACTGCCTATTCCTCGATACCAACCGCCAAGAAATAACAAAGGATCAACAAAGAGCCCCGTTTCGAGCTTCTCTGAACGTGGCTGTGGCAAACCTCCTGCCCAAACCCAACCGTCTCCTTCCCCACCTGGCTGTTCTGAGCCCCTGCCCCAGCCCAGTCCGTCCGAGCCAGTGCTGCCACCAGACCAGGCGCCAGCCAGCGTCAGCCCGGCTGCTCTGACCAGCGGAGGTGACCCCAGAGACTCTCGACCTCCAGTGACCAGTGACTGTGGAGACCCGAACCTTCCTGACACCCCAACATCATCCGCACCAGAGGAGCCCTCTGCCAGGCAGGGCTTCATGAAGATTTCAGGGAAAGAAATCTTTGCAAGCAAAGAACCATCCAGTAAACCTGCTGCTGTTGCCAGTGAAAAACATAAAGAACAAGTTGACCTTGCAGAAGGCACAGTCAGGTTATCGACAGCCATTTGGGGTGGTTCACTCCAGTGGGTGCCCTCAGTCCCCAAAGGTAAACTGCCAGTCTTACCCCCCGTAAGTATGAAAACAACAGAGGTTTATAAAAGTGAGTCAGATGTTAACATTGTAGACTTTTCTTTACCTGGGCTCAGGGTGCACTGGGATAAGGCATCCACCATCACCGAAGGCTTTGATGCAGCCACCAAGATGGCCAGTAAGGTACCTGGTCCACAAGTGTCAAAGCAGAGTCTCGGTAAAAGTGCCTTTTGTCCAGCTACCAAACTGGATCTCAACCACAAAACAAAACCGAATGACGGGGCAACAAAGAGAAAAGGAAGAAAACTAAAGGTACCCGATGAAACCTTGTCATTTCAGGGGAAAAGGAGGAAATGTAAAATAATAAAAAATGATTCCCAACAATCCAGAGACCAAAAACCTGGGGCTTTGAAAAAATATCGTAGCATTATGCCTAAACCTGTCATTGTCATGCCCACTGTGGCTCCCTTGGGTTCTCCTGTGGCTATATTACCTTCCCAAAGGCCCAGCAGCCTAGGACAGGACAGTTTGTTAAATAATTCGCTCACTCCTAAATATCTCGGCTGTAAGCAGGACGACAGCCCTTCCCCTAAGCCCAGCTCTGCATTCAGAAATGGATTCTCTGGCATTAAGAAGCCTTGGCACAGATGTCCTGTCTGTAACCACCACTTCCAGTTCAAGCAGCACCTTCGAGACCACATGAATACCCACACTAACAGACGGCCTTACAGTTGTCGAATTTGTCGCAAGGCATACGTGCGTCCCGGCAGCCTGATCGCACACATGAAACTTCATCCTGGCGAGAACCGGCTGAAGAAACTTGTGTGCTGTGAATTTTGTGCAAAAGTGTTTGGTCACGTCAGAATCTATCTCGGCCATCTGAGAGAAGTGCATAGGGTTGTCATCAGCACCGAGCCCTCCCCCAGCGAACTGCAGCCAGGGGACCTGCCGAAGAACAGGGACAGGGATGCGGATGTGCAGAGGTGCGTGCTAATGGAATGAAAACCTGGCAAGAAAGTCTGTTTGGATTCGGGGAGCAGGCTAAGATTTCATATTCAGAAAGATAAGTTCATAAAAACATCTCTCAGATTAAGATTTTATGAGGCTAGTTCTATGAAGAATAATCTCATTTCTTGTTGGTTTCTGATCACTCATGATTTATAATGATGGTAACCCAGGCCATAAATGCCTGTTTGAGGTATGATGAAGACAATCAGGTGACAGACATTTTTTAACATTTCCTTTTTAAAAAAATTTATTACAGAGAAACATTGATGTGAGAAACATTAATTGGTTGCCTCCCATAGTGGGGATCACCCTGACTGGGGATCGAACCCACAACCTGGGTATATGTCCCACCTGGGAATTGAACTGGCCACCTTTTGATGTATGGGGTGATGCTCCCACCAACTGAGCCACACCGGCCAGGATATAACCGATTATTTTTGTATCTGACATATGAAATATTAAATATTGTGTATAGTTCCTGGTATTATTTACAAATAATTTCTCCAAAATGGTGTTCACAGAATTTACATCTGAACAGCTTCAGTTGCCTCTTAATATCACATAACCCGTGGTGGCACCTCAGTGTGACCAGACCCTAAAGTGTCCAGACCTTTAACCCTCTACTTTTGTCCTATTTTTCCCTTCCGGCCAGATTAACTTTCTCCTGTGTCATTCCCATCTTCAGGTACTGCTCCTTAGCATCATAAACAAACAAGCTAAGTCATTCATAAGCCTGGCAGTCAGGGCTTTCTAAGAGCAATAAGTAAACCAGAGAAATGCTCTTATTTTGTCCACTGTCCACTATGACAGAGAACTGAATCCTCATTGGCCCCTTGGAAAGTAAACATTTTCCCACACTAGATTTTCTGCCCCTTGTATTGTTTTCCTGTAGTCCATTTTGATTTTTAGGTAAAATGTCCAAACCGTATTGGTTGTTCAAGGTGAAAGATGGCAGCAGTGGGTGGTGTGGGACAGTTACTGTCAACCAGACGCAGCATGCTCCTGGAGAGCCTCACTTGCTACCACCTGACTCTCGCATTGGTGACACCCGTTCCTGTGGTCACCAAGGACTATTTAGCTCCCCTTGGGAAAGAGTGTGTGGCCCCAAGCAGGAGCAGCAGTTGGGGTTCTGCAGTCTCTGCTGAAGGCCTTCCCATGCTCTCTCTGTCTTCCCACCCTTGGAGCTTCTCATCAGTGGGAGTGTTTTAGAACTTTGATGACTAAGAACTTAAAAGAGGAAAAGTTCCAATTCTGTTTTTCTATGTAATTTTATATTGACTATTTCCCTCTTTTTCAGAGAAAACAAATCAAGCCTCGACGAAGACCTTCTCCTAAACCAGGCAGATGAAGTCAAATTACAAATCAAATGTGGCCGCTGTCAGATCACTGCCCAGTCCTTTGCTGAAATAAAGTTTCATTTACTTTATGTTCATGGAGAGGAAATTCAGGGCAGGCTGCAAGAGGAGATCTCCCCAGGAAGCCAAGCAGCTGGCAAAGAACTGGCTCAACATGCTGCTCCTTCCTGGAAACAGCATCCTGAAAGAAGAAAGCTGCCGCAGCACCGTCCCTCTGACGAGGAGGTGCATGCAGTTCCTACAATGACACAGCAACCCTACCTGCATCAGCAGAATGAAAAGGAAATGCTCACAAAACATGAAGGAGCCCAGCTGAGGCCCAGCAAGCCAGAAGTCCCGCAGGGCCCTGCGAGTCCCAGCCCACACTCAGTTCTCCTTCAGTCCCCTTCCGGCTTTAACTGCATCCTTTGTGCACAGACGCTTAAAAGGAAAGAAGAACTCCTCCTGCACTGGGAACAAGGGCACAATTGTGAGGACCCTCCAATGCTCTGGAGGATTCTACATGCACTCTCTAACCGGGGAGTGTCCGAACTTCCCAGCAAAACTGAAACATGAAAGACTGGGGCCAGAGAGGTTAAACAGAGTTTTGTATCACCTTTCTCTCAAAGTTCTTGCTGTATGGTGGTGCTTAATTATAAAAATCAAACAAGTTAGGATTAGCATTAATAAGTGGGAGTGATTTTGTACATAATTTTATTTTCTTATGAAATATATACCCTTGATGCATATATTCTAACCATATGCAGTTTTATTTTTAAATTCTGTGCACTAAATGTTAATGTCTTAGACTTTATTTCAGAATGAATAAAAAGATCAAAATTTGGAGACTGAAATTAAAAGGGTTTTAGGCTGTTCTTCAAATACACTTTTCAGTAAAAACGTGTGTTTGAGTGTGTGTTATGTGTCTTTTTGTTCAAATGTTTTCTATTTAAGTAGGCCCACAAATGTGAAAATTTCCAGATGACAAAATTATTTCCATCTCAACCATATTGCTATTTATCAAATTTTCTTGTTTACTTGAAAATATTATAGAGCAATGCATTTAATAGGATTCTCATTTTACAATTTAAAATTCATATTTTCAGGACTTATCTTTTTTAAAATTCTATTTTCCTAAAGGCACAGTGCCTTGAAGGTGAGATGTTGGTAAGTTTTATAGCTGTAGTGTTTTATATCAAAGTAATCAAAAAAATTTTAGTACTTTGGCTAAATCACTGTTTTCATAAAAAGTCATTTTTTAGGCCAGAAAATTTACAACCTGGAAAGTGAACTAGATAGTTCAGTCCAGATGTCTAGGTATATCAGCTGCTTTCCTTCCCTCCTAAGTAACTTCAGAGGATTGTCACTAAATGATCAATTTTAGACACAACTGTGCCACTCAAGCCCGGGTTCTCTTTAAAAGTCAAGAGTAAATGATTGCCTCTTCAATTCCTGGGAAATTACCTCAAATCAGAAAAGTTGCCATTTGAAGTTTCTGGCCATCCTGGCTGCAAAATTATTGTCTTGAAATGGGGAAGGTAAGCCCTCATCCTACTAATATCCAGTCTTTAGATGAAAGCACTGTGCATGTGGCCAGCCCTCTCTGCCTGAAGCTTGGCCCAGGCATCAGCATCACATTTCTCCCTACTAAAGGAACTAAGTTCTAATTGATAAGCTAGTGGGTCTTAAGTCATTTTCTTAATGCCTAATTTTAAAAGCAAGTGTCCATAGACACACTTTGGCCCAAATACTATGAAAAGGGAAATTCAATCATTCATGTTTTGCAAATAGTTTTATAAATTTGAGGATAAGAGGGTAGGAATGGAGAGCTCTGAAAAAATAATACTGTGGTTTATCGACCGATTACACTCTACACAGTTTCAGAGAGATAATATTAGACCTCCACTTTTTAGAACTGTGTTATTCATGAAACAGCTTTACCATTTAGTGCATTACCTAGTTTGTTTGGGGAAGATTGGTCTTAAAGACACTAAAAAGTGAGATCTACCTAGAATACTGTTGGAATTGAAACTGTAAAATAATTCATAGACTACTCAGTCCTCAGATACTAAGCAATATTTCCAAAATACCAGTTGGCCAAGGGCTGAGGAGTGGGTCTGGAGAATATATGGAGGTGAAGGTGTGGGGGCTAAAGGAAAATCTGAAGTTGCCAAGGTCATAGAGGTGCCTGCCTGGCCATTTTTTAATCTACATATTCTTACAGCAAGGCCAGACAGTGAGGCCATAGACCACCTTTGGAAAGAAGTGAGTTAGGAATGCAACAGAGAACAGAAGTTGGGAGATGTGATTGGCTCATGGTTAAGTGCTCTGGCTGGATCCCCTTCTCAATTGGGCACTGATCTATGGGGGCGGGGAGAGGGGTGGCTCTTTGTAAGAGAGAAGGAAACTTGCAATGCAGAGGGGCCTCAATGCCTGTGTGTATGGATTCATTCAGAATAAAATGTTTGTTATAGTTCTCAGCTTCTAGAAGCACTCCCCTGTGTTACAATGGGAACTGCCCCAGTGCCAACTAAGATAAGGAGTTATTAGTAGCACTGCTTAACTGAGAGTGCTGGTAGGGGGTAAGAAGACAATAGGGAGTAATTCAGCTAAAGTAACTTTGGGAAGCCAGTGAGTATGCATTGATATGCCTTCCTTGGGTGTAGATGTGTTGTTGGTGCAGTCCTAACCTGCATCCTGAAGCCAAAGGTAGTGAGGTGTAGAGTGCCGTGTGACCTTGAGAGTCACCTTCCTAATGCTCCATTCCTTGTCTGTGAAGTGAGTGTGATGAGCCTATTCAAGGCATTGTTGCGAAGCGTAATTCAACACAAATGAAATGACTGCCACAGGTGGGCCACGTAGTAACTAGTGGCTAATATTTATTGTGCTTTTGGTCAGACTTGAAAGAAGAGGTCATTTAAAACAGCTCAGGTGTCCCTCAAGTCCAGAATTCAAGGATGAAAACTAGAACCACTAACTTGCATCTTTGTATAAAAGTATATTTTAATTCTTAAATAGTCAAATAGATTTGTATTGTATGGAGGTTTGGTAAGTGTCTAATCAATAAAGAAAGCAAAGTTCACTAAATTATTTGTATTCCAGGCTCCACTTGGGTCTGGTGTTCCTCCCTGCGGCCCCTGCTCTTTGCGGTCCTGTGGCCCTGACCTAGCTCATTACAGTGTCCACCCCAATGTCCTGAACATGACTGTGGTCTTTACTGCTTCCCACAGTAGATCATATCCCTCTTGAGGACATGGAGTATGTCTTTGTTCAGCACTAGCCCCACAGGGTCCGGCACATGATATGAAATAGTATTTGTTACAATAAATATTTGTTTAAAAATGGATACATTAGCTAAATACAAACAAAATTGCCACTTCCCTTTTTATGAATAAATCTAGCTTTAAGAGCAATCAGACTTACAGTTAGAAAGGCATAGAGGTAAATTGGTCTTAAATTCAGTACATTCATTTTGTTTAATGTCTTGTGCTTCTTGGAAAATTGTCACAAAGCCAGCAAAATGAGATTTCCTTTTTCTTTTCTTCTGGCCCTACATTATTTCTGAAAGTTACAGCGTTTAGATTTGTATTGTTTTATTAGCTGTCGTTTTTATTCATGTCCCCTTTTGTTTCTTTTTCTCTGGCCATCTTCCTGGTTTAGCTTGACTGCTCTCTGGTAAGCTGTTCCTCATATGGAAAGTTGTCTCTTCATCAGCACACCATAAATAATCAAACCTGGGCGCACTCCAGTGCCTTCTCTGGCTCCACATGCCCGCTCCCAGCTGCACAGCTCCAATTTTTTGTGGCCCCAGTGACATTGTTGGCAATAAATGCTCGACTTCATTTATTTATTAGAATTCTCATATCTGGACTCATTTGCTCCATTCAAGCTGCTGACATGCATTATTAGGCACATATTTTATAGTCTCCCCTTTTCCCTGAACTCCTGATAAAAAAAGTACCCTGGTAAAGATGATTTAGCAGAACAGATTTTCAGTTTCAACTTTATACTGATTTTCCTGGTCATCAGCAGCTTATCTAGGGTTGTGGTGCTACGCCAATATGTATTTTAATGATACCCACCTCTTCAGAAATGTCCCTTTTGGAGGTGAAATGTCTATTGTGTATCATATTTGGTCATGGTCATTGTTATCCCCATAAGAAACTGATGATAAGCACAGTTTGCAAGCACATTTTAAATACTCTGAAGTGTGGAAATGTTTCAGTGTGTTACCTAACCCTAGGGAAAAATCACTATCTATTGAAGGACACCAAATATGACAGCAAAAGAGAAGTTAAGATTACTTGTTCTAATTTTGATGTGAAGCTAAGCAAGCTTGTTGGTTTGTTTATTTAATGAAACTTGCTCCCATCTTCAAAATTGTCCACACCTCTTAGCCAGCCTAGCAGGAAAGAATTCACCTATATTAGGGTGGCAGCATTGCCTCTGTTAGTATGCTTCAAGGACAAAATTTCAAGCAGTTAGCATTAGAATAGGTCATTTTTGATAAATCAAACATCAACTAAATACTATTCAGAAAAGAAAAGATTTTACCTTCTGTCACTAAATATGAATTTAATCTCCACCAAGGAGTTGTGAGGAGACCACCAGCTGTTTTAGAGGCATTTGTAGAAACAGAGCAATGAACTTGATCTGGTTATGGCCCAAGTTGTAATGCAGATCTTACTACAAAAATTTGGCCATGGATGGGATCCAGGTGGCTCAAACACATGAGCTGCACAACCATCCCAAAGCTCTGACTGTATCTGGAAGTAATATTAAGAGTATGTTCTTAGGAAACTAAAAACTGCCTTTTCCTATTCTAATCCAAATTAAAGCGTAGTTAAATTTTTCATAGGACATTCATTGAAACAAGGAAATTTAAAATATCCAAGACGACTAAGTCTTTTCGATGGCGTTTATTCCTGCTGGGGGTGGTGGGTGGGGTGGGGAAAGCAGGAGGGCAGAAGTGCTGTGTCAAGACTGGGCATGAGGAACTTTGTGATGACAGAAGGCTCGATGGGGCTCTATAAGAGTAGTAGGAATCCTGGCTTCAGTGTCCAAGCAGCAAAATACTATTAATATTTTGGTACAATCTCAATGGAGCAAACAAAATTTGACAATCTCTGTCAACCTAAAATGCACAGACATTTTGACCTAGGAACTCCACTTCTGAAATGTGTCGTGGAGACCTGACCGCACAAGTGCACAGCCACACATGAGGGCGTTCGCTGCAGCATTGTCAACAGATGCCACGGACCGACATGCTTGCGTGTCCCTGAGAGCAAGTTAAGGAAATTATAGTGTACTGTGTGCTGGAATACTGAACTGTAGTATAAAGTGAGAAAGATTGAAGTAGCACTTCGTGTGCTGAAACTGTATTCTGTGGAGGAAGCAAGGTGCAGAACAAAGTATAGTGTGCTCTCTCATTTGCTCTTTAGAATGGAGGAAGAAAGGGAGGGTGAGAAGGGACAGATGTGTGCTTGTATATTCATAGATGACTTCTGGAAGGTTGCTTCAGAACGGGCAACTGGAATGTTTTGCTGCATTTTTTTTTTCCAATTGAATAAGTGGCTTTTCTGGATTAAGCTGTAGCTGAGCTGTTATTGTTCCAGAAGTCTGAGCAAAATTGTGACAAAGGGAAAACTCGTCTTATGCCTCAGCTTTGGTGCCCATGCATTTCCTCACCTGAACCCCTGTACCTGACAGAACCACATAGACAATGACCCATGGCAAGAGAGATGTCTTTTCAACACAGGGCATGTATAGATCCACACCTCCTTCCACTTCTTGAGAGAAAGAAAGATGAGGAAAGCAAAGAAACTAAGACAGAGGCCTACTACAATCAGGACAAAAGTTTGAGTTCATAAAAAGAATAATGCAGTGTACTTAGTAATTCACATGTATTTTGATATGCTCTGTTCTAATTTCCTTTTTAATTCTGGCTATCTCACACTAAATGGGTTTCATGGCCCACTGGCAGGCAAATACAATCTGAAATATACTGCTGCAGACTTAGACTCTCTGACCCTCTCTATCCATCACGTCTGTTCTGGGCTGTCACTCAGTCCCTCCAGTCCCTGCTATCCTGAGCTTGATGAGTGACTCATCTCTCCTCATGCATTTTATAGGCCTTTAGAAGGGTGACCTCAAGCCAAAGGGAGGACTAATGCAGACACCCCCCAGCCAATGGGAAAGCCTTTGGTGCCTCTTGTGTAATGCCCTGGCCCTGCATGGCTCTAGTGCCCTTGGGGAAAAGGCAAAGCCATCACTTAGGAACCAAGAATCATTGCTGTCCAGCTGAGGGCCCACCCCATAAGCACTGGGTTTTAAAACCCTTTTTCAAAGTTTCACTTGACTAGATTTGTTGACCCTTTGGGTTTGGGTTGGGTTTGACTTGTCTCTCATTTCTTATCCTAATTCAAATAAAATGGTTTGGCAGAAATGGAGAAGGGAATGCAGATGCTGGCTATACTGGAAACAACAGTCTTCCTCCACCCTCCTCCCACTGCCCTCTCCCCTCCTGGTTAGGAAGTAGGTGCGGATGACCCCTTCCTTCTCTTCCTCGAAGCCTCCTTTCCTGTTGAATTCTCTGCCTCGCTGGCCTGCAGTATCCCTGGGTCACAGTGGTAGGATGTGGTCAAAGGAAGACCTCTTGGACTTCAAAGTGATCTGTGTCCTTCCAACATCTCCCCAGGGAGCGATTCTACAATTAGACCAAGTCTCTCTAATTGATGCAAACAAATGCCAACTGCCCCTCTTATGTCAGACACCCAGGTCATTGGGGGTTGGGGGAAAAGTCTGCTTTTCACTCAGTGTCACTTGGCCTAAACCCCTCAAAGGTAACACCTCGTTAATTCTCATTCTCCTGTGTGTACTCCTCAGAGGTCCCTCTTTTTCAATTTTAGTTTGTTGACTTGAAGAATATAGGTCTGGTTCCCTTTTTTATAGCAGCTTAAGTCTGTCCCAAGTTGCTAAAAAGTGTGTTTATGGAACTATTTGGGGGTCCTCCAAGGAGATTCCCAAATCGACACACTCGGTGGAGAGCACACCCCCACCGTGGGGCCTGGCTGAGGGCAGCCTCACTGAGCAGATCTCTCTGGCTTTCCTTCAGAGGGACTTGCTGGGGAGGCGCTGCTGTTCAGGTGCACATGGATGGCAGAATAGCATTCGGCTCTCCCATGGATAACAAAAGGCACCAGGGGAGAAGGAAACTGGCCAGCGATAGCCAACGACTGAATGTTTTCATTTTGCTTTTATTTTCATCAGTGTGCTGAAATACTGCTTCCAACATGTTCATCATCTCATATGGAAAATAATAATTACAGTAATGTGATAACGCCGAGGGCCTTTATTGTTGAAAAGGGTAAGCTTCTACAAGTTTCAGCCAGTTTCACAAAGGACTCATGCTTTTCTGGGCTCTGTGGGGTTCACTGGGGAGTTGAGTCCAGGATAACTGGGAAGATTTGTACATGACCAAACCCATGGCACCAACTGGCTTTCTTGTTTGCCGGCTCCGGAGAGAAAGCTCTGGGCCCCCAAACAGAGTGATGTGCTGAGGGATTGAGATCGTAGGTAGGAAATCATGGTGCATGGTGCTGAGACCCAAACTTTGCTCTCTCCTGGGACGAGAGATTGTCAGGGGCTACAGGACCATCAGTGGCACAGGTAGTGTGCACAGAAATAGCAAGAGGTTCAGGAAGACCTTCAGCATACTCCAGCATTAATAGTCTTTTAACTCAGGGAAGAAACCATTGAATTCTGGCTAGTGGTAAAGCGGGTGGAGGAGTAGAAAGCACTCGCTCTCCTGAAGTCAGAGCGGTTCATGGTGTTGAAGGAAAGTAGGCTAACTGCTCTTTCTCCGGTTATGGCTCGAAGTGTCACTGTGAGGGCTGCATCAGCCTTAGGTAAAGTCAGTAGGCCCTGCCCCGCTGTGAGGTTTGAATTACACCTTCACACTCGGCAGCACTGCAGTCAGAGTTGCAGCCAATCCTTAGCTAGTACCTGCTGATTTCGTATTAAGTGCCATCTGACATTGGTGCCAATATAGACAGCAGCAAGCCCCTAAAGTCATCACAATATTTTCTTTGAGAAAATGTCTTATATGGGCAATTCTTCCTGAAGACCGTTAAAATAGGACTCAGAAAAAATTAACAACCACTGGAAAGTCTTGAATCTGAAGTATGCAGAAAATCACCCCTGCCCCAAATCAATGGGCCATCTTATTCTCTCTTCCCCGCTCCTCCCACCCCCCCTCCCCCACCCCCGCCATTTATTGTGAGCCTATGGTTTTACAGCCAAGCCATGCTGGGCTTGTCCCATCCAGAGAGTATGGGTGAAACTAACTTACCTCTGGCTCTGAGGTCCCACATAGGGCTGGCCTTCTCTCCCACGTCCAGTGCAGCCTCCTTCTGCTTTCTTTCCCGTGACAGGGGTTGCCCCAGTCAACTCTGCTTGCCTCGCCTCTCTGTTTGCACAGCTGTTCATTTGACAACTCTCACTTGGTCCTAAGGATGGAGCCATCCCTCGGAGCCTCAGCTGCTCCTCCACTTGAATCACACAAGTCTAAGCCCACTCCCTCAAACAGTGACACAGTTCTTTATTGGGCCCCAAACTGGGAGGTAGCCCTCAGTTTTTTACAATGATCCTTTATGCCTTGTTTACCCTCTTTCTGCCCAAGTGTGGGTCCGGCTCAGTGGGGGGCACTGTGAGCCACAGGGTGCCATGCAGGCTTGCCCTCCCAGCAGCCTGCACGCCCGCCATGTGCCTGTCCTTCAGCACTTCTGGTGAGATTTCCACATCTGGAGCTCCATCCGGACTGTCACCACCAGCGCAGTTGATTTTCCCTCCCGGGCATGCACTCATTCCTCCCGCCCTCCTCCCCCAGCCACACGCCCTATATGCAGCCCGGGCACCCTGAGATGCCAAACAGGAACTGCTCCCCTCTCCGCCCAGAACCGAGGTTCTGTTTCTTGTCTTGTTGTAAGTCACACAAATAAGCACTGAGGGAGTCCTGTCTTCCAAGGGGTGAATTCTGTCCTCCATGAGGAAGGCAAAAATCAAAAGCTGTCAAACTGAGCCGTAGCCCACGCAGCACAGGGCTCTGGGTTTTGTGAATGTTTACAAAGTACAGTGATGTCATGTCTAACTCACAGAACATATACACAATGCAAGTTTCCAGTACTTATAACTAAGGTGGGGGTGGAGAATGAAATTAATAAAGGAAACCATTCAACCTGCACGATCCCAGGATGAAAGCGGGGCTCCCATCCGCAGGTGGGGAACTGCAGAGCCATTCCTCCCATCTGGCTCCGCCAGCCTACCCACGGGACAGGACAGGGCAGAGGCACGGCCACACTATTGCCCTTCCTCCCTGGCTTTCCCGGAGCACCGGCAGCTCAGTTCTCATAAGTGAAATGCAGGCCAGATGGGAGTCCATGGAATGTCGGTGCTGAAATTGTCCACTCTGCAGGGTGAGGAGCCCCCTGATGTTTCTGGTCTCCTAAGGAAGTTGTGCATCTCAATCTCCAGGGCCTTGAGCTGCTTCTTAAAGGGACCTGGTTACCAAATAGTTAAGCAAAGGAAGGACTTAAGTGCAGCAAGGTGACCAACAGGTCCTGCTCCAGACCAGTAGAAGCAATTAAATGTGAGCCAAGCTCTTTATGCATTTCAGGACCATAAAACCGTAAAAGTAACGACCTTGCTAAGCAACCGAAAATAGCATGTCTTAACATCAAGGCAAAGACTCATTCTTCTCTAAAATATAAGGGTGCTCTCTTCTCCTAAGTGGAAAGGTCACCAGCTCAAAAAGTGAGCCCAGGGCAGGTGCCAGCAGGGATGACCTCTTGTGAGGTGGCAAAGGCCCCAGACAATTGCTGACTGTGATTGATTAGTGCAGGGAAATTTGGAATTGAACTTTACTGTTTGGACTCACCTGCATTTGAAAGCAGTGTAGTTAGTAGTCCATCTTTCAACACTGTATTTTCTCCACTTTCATATCTTTCTGATGAATTAAGGACTTATGTAAGGTGAGGGATTGAAAACATTAGCTGCTGATCTCTTTGTGGATCTGCTTGCCAGACATGGCTGGATGGAAAAACACAGACACCAATTTTAAATGGTTTCTCCACCAATTCCCATCATCTGTGGATTCGGATGCTTTCTTGGTTCGATAATGGGTGGATAGTATAAAGTTTGTCATGCCGTTTTGAACCAGATCTGCTCATTGAATTCAGTTGTTTGCAAATGCTACATGTTTTCCACAGAACAAGAATATATTAAACTCATTTTGTCTGTCATCCAAGAAGAATTGGAGCCTGCATTTTTATTACCAACTGACTTGTGTTTACCTTTATACTAGATTTCTTTACATATATTTACAATGTAATTAAAAACAATCTAAGTTAAATTATCTATTTGAATTTGTCCCTTTTGGGGAAGATTAAGGAGAAAAGGTGCCTATAATTACTTCATTTTTGCAGAGGGTTTCTGCTTTCTCACACAGAAATACATGGTGTATCTGGTCACCAAGAGCATTTTGTAATGTCACTGGTGATTTAATAATTACAAAATATTGTAATTAATGTTCAGATGCTCACTTACGTTTTCCCATTACAAATGATGGTGAACTTGATTAATTGCAGCCTATTTACAAAGGACCTGGCTCTGGTAATATTGTTTCCTGCATGCACACCTCCAGGGAAGACTATGATCTGAATCCTGAAGTCAGAACCAATTAAATTCTGCGTTTTCCCCACTGCAGCCCTGAGATGAACCACATTTTTCAGGCATGGTTCAAGCAGGCTTGGCAGGTGTCGGGGGCTCAGTGCCTCTGGGCGCTGCATGCCTACCGCCAGCTGTGAAAAAGTATTCCCTAGGAGTCCCACAAAATAGGGACAGAAAATCATGAACCCACAGAGGCTTGGCTGCAGTGCACATGCTGGGGCCCAGGCTTGCTCAGCACTGGCAGCCTGGACCTGGTGAGGAAGCCCAAGATTTGGATGGTCATAAAGAAGCTGTGGAACAGAAAATAAAATCTCTGTACTAAACATCAGAAGGGGAGAGAGGCCTCAAACAGAATTTGCCTTTGGGCCAACTGAATGCAGGCAAATATGCTTAGATCGGCTGTCAAATAAGAAATTAGCAAGCAGGGGCCAGTGGTCAAGTCTGCTGATTTTTCAAGTGAGTTTTAATGGTTCCCCAGGCAATTTGTAGAAATAATTTTAATGTCCTGCCTTTCTCCTTTAGAGAGTGGAAAGTTGTGTAATTTCACTCCATCTGACATTTTCCTTGACTTTGGTGTTAAACAAACAACAACAACAGCAAAGACCCAAATCTCCAGGGAATTAAAATCCAGCAAATGAGCTGTCGAAGAAAAGCGTGTCCTCTTCCCAGAAGGATTGCTGCTAGGCTGTTTACCCTGGAGCAGCGGTCACCAACCTTTCGGCCCTCACGGAACACCAGTGGTCCGCGGACCACCGGTTGGCGACTGTTGCTTTGGAGGATCCAAACCACTCTGCCCGGCCCAGCGATAAATGCAAACCCCAAATATCCTGGGCCAACCTCTTTTATCACTTTTTTAATTTTCTCTTTTATTTTTAATATATATTTTTTATTACAAATTGTTGATAATATTACAAATATCTCCCGTTTCCCTCCATTTTTCCCCCTCTTCCCAGTCCCTCCTCTCACCCCCATCCCCCACCTAGGTCTTCATCGCTGTTAGTTTATAACGCACCTGGGCTGGAGGTTTACAGCTTCAGAGATGAGATGAGCACCAGCGGGCAGGACGTCCTCATTGCCGTGCAGTCTGAAGCTAGCAGCCCTCTGCGTTCCTGATCTCTGCTGTGTTCCGAGGCATATCAGTATCCACTCTGCATCATCTGCACCTTCTCTTTTCTCCTGCTCCTCACACCAATATATGTCCATGTATTAATAAATCAAGATGAGTCCAAATCCTTCTAGATAGAGTGGTGTTTTTTAAATATAATTTGAGCAATAAATAGCTAATTCTTTCTCATTAATGCTGTGTCATTAACAGCCAAGCAGAAAACAGCAGCACATCCCTTGTATTTACAGGAGGATGTTACCCATGCTGTCCTGATCCTTCTCAAGGAAATCACCTGCAGATGTGCACCAGCACCACCTGGCAGAGGGAGGTTGCCACCAGCCTCCTGTGCTGAGTGGAGACAGCCTGCTCTGGCCACCTGGGGGCTTGGACAGGCCGTGCCATCTTCTCCCATGTCTGAGCTGTGGTGTGGTAATGTTCCGGAAGGCCCCAGCCCAGGGGATGGGGTCCCCTGGTCATCCCATGTCTAAACAGAGACTGAATACCAGCTGATAGCCTGGGGCAGGAGGAAGGAGTACCCACCAATCAGGAGGGCATGTTTGGGGATCCAGGAAGAGAGTTAGGGGAGGCCCTGAGTGCTGGCTGGACTGCCCTGGGCTCTGGAAAAGGCGTGGTTCTGCTGATTTTGTGCTCCCAGACTGCAGCATCTCCAAACAGGGAAGCAACTCAGGCCTCTGCTGCCTGAAGAGCCAGGCTGACCCAAGACTCGAAGCTTTAAGTCAGCCCTAGTCAGCTCCAAATCTGCCTTGAGGCTTGGGAGTGCCGGCCTCTGAAATGCGAAAGGATTGATAACCTGGGGGAAAGGCCAGTTTAAAAGGAAGCCAGGATGGCCAGCTGGTGTGGCTTGGTGGTTGAGCGTTGACCCATGAACCATGATGTATCCAGTTTGATTCCTGGGATGGGGTACATGCTCTGGTTGCCGGCTCAATCCCCAGTAGGGGATGTGCAGGAGGCAGGTGATTGATGTCTCTCATCGATGACCTCTTTATCTCTCTCCAGTCATCTCTCTCTAAATCAATATAAACATATTTGGAAAAAAGGGGGGGAGCCAGTATGGAAGCACAGGGAGCTGGTACAGCCCAGGACCAGGCCAGAGGCTTCTGGGCCTGGAATGGCCCCGCATGCTCCATGGCCCCTGGGGCAGAACCATGGCACAGTCTGTGGCACTCAGCACTGTTTTCTGAATGAAAGATGCTGGCACTAAACCAGATTCCCCATCTTGGTGCCCCGGTTAAAATCCCATAACTTCTGAAGCCCAGTCAATGTATGACTGGAGAGGGCTGTTCAAGCCCGCCCGCCCGCCCGCCTCTCTCCCCCAGCCATTACCAGCTCAGGCCCATATGGGCTAAACCCTGAGCTGGGCTGCAGTGCACCTTGCTGGATACTGTGGGGAGAAATAGATTGAAAGGCAATGCGTTTTCTTCCAGGCAGCCTTATGTGGATTGACGACTCTGGTTTTCCTCGAAGTGTGAATGTGAAGGATAATTACCATCGTGTGTTACCTGAGATTACAGGGTTGTGTTCCAACTAATGACACCAGGAGAACCAAGTAGTTGTTAATATTTAATCAGTCTCTTGGCTTAACAATTGGTAAATGAGGTGCGTAATTACACAATTATAATAGCCATTTCAGACAGGAATGGTACCAGTATTAATACTGAAGGTGAAAGCTGGTGGAAATACACCACCAGGTCACTTCAGAAACATTAGCGAAGTAGACCCTTCAAAGGGGTCTCCCTTGTGAAATTATAAGCACAGATCTTAAATGCTTTTAAGTATGGACTTTCTCCCTTCCTAGGGGGTTCCCAATATTGAACATCAAGCCAGATGTTTTATTGCTATCACAGATAACTGTCACGGGAGTACTTAAGTGGTCCCCAAGAGACAAGCTCCTGAGTTTCTTCAACTGCACTCTAAAGCTGAGTCATGTTTAGTGTCTCTGTGTGTGGGGATTTTGCTTGTTTTATTATTTTTTATTTTTGGTTGACACCTGAGACTAAATAAGCCAAAACTCAGGACAGTAAGCACCAATGCCGTCTTCCTGAGCTGTTCCTACAGCCTCTCAACCCCCACCCCAGTCTGCACCTCCACTCCCATGCAGGTGGCGCTTGTCTAACCAGGAAGCAGCCCAAGCTGTCCCTGCTAGAGGATGCTATTGGCAGGCACTCTGTGCTCCAACTGGGCATCCCAGTTTCTCTCAGTTGCTCGTAACTTCTCAGAGGAAAATGCCATTTTCTAAATGAAGGGCCCAGGCAGTCAGTTATCTGTGTTCTCCCATGCCCAACACCTGGAAAACACCGTCAAGAACTCATTAAAAGCATCTGGCACAATTTAGCACCCAAACTCAAGCTGTTATCGACCAGGACGATGGCAGCTCCATGACAGGAACCTCGAGATGCGTGTGGAATATATTACGGGCAGCTCCACATCCCTCCAGGGTCATTTGTCAAAGTTGCAGACACCCTTCTTCTTCTGCTCCATTTGCTGACAATTCTAAGAATCACCGAATTCACCTGTGCCCAGTGGTGTGCTGTGCAGCTAGGAGTACTCATCTCATCCCCTAGCAGGTCTCCTTCAGGTCTGGGTCCAAGGCTTAATGGCCTTTCTTTCTATCTGCGCTGAAGGGTTGGATTTTAAGAAGCCTCTATTACACCTCACCTGTCTAGCGATGTTCCTCATTATCCAAGTTCAGCCCATTGGCATGTGCTCCAGCGCTGGCAGGAAGCACAGCTGTCCTCACACCTGAGCCTCTGAGGGTGAGCACCATAACTCTGGGTCATGGGCCATGAAGAAAAAGGAGTCTAGAGACAGGAAGTCTCAGCTCATTTTGCCATTCAAAGGTCACCCTCTCTCTGAGGCCTTCCCAGTCTCTCTACTGAAGTCATCTCCCTGTGCCCTGGGACCCAGTGCCTTCGTGAGGCTGAATGATGGCCGGGAGCAGGCAGGTCTGGGTTTGGATTCTGGCTCTGCCACTTACTCTTAGTGCCAACCAGGAGTGATTGCCCTTCCTGTGCCTCCATTCCTCAGCTGTAGGATGGGGTGTGGGGAGGGGAGAAAAGCCCAGCCCTGGACTGGCCTCTGGAGATGCTGGCTTTCTCCCCCTCATTCTGGCGAAGGAGATTATGGCTGCCACAGACCAGGGATTTCCAGATCTCAATGCCATTCAAGCCCACAGTTAAGGACTCGCTTAACACTAGTAATCATTCTCAGCTTTGTAGCTTTTTATGGTGGTACAAACATGCCTGTTACATGAAGCCTCCTCTGTAGCTTTTCTAAAAATCTGAACTTGAAGTTTTACTGTCTTGGCTTAAAATCTGAATGTATGTACCTGACATGAACTCCTATACCTCAGAGTTTGCTAAATGAACTGAACTGAATGCATGATGACGTTATGCCCTCTCACTGGAGGGCCATTGAGGCCGCACGATCAAAGCTGTCTGCGGGCAGGCGGCTTGGCTGGAGCTACTGATACACAGTGTTCAAGCAGGTCCTTTGACATCCGCCTTGGTCCAGGCTCACAGACGACACACACCTTAAGCACAGTAGCCAGACAGGCAGATCATCAAAGGTTTGCAGTTAGAACCACCCCGTTCCACGTGGAAAGAAGCACTATAAGCAGGTCTGGATTGGAATGTCTCTTAACACATTTGCACTTCAATTGTTGGGGGTTCTAGAGGAGAAATACTTAAATCATCATAATCACTAGTTGGTCAGAATAATCAGGGGAAAGCTACCACTACCGCATGGAGATCTGGGTTGCTCATAAACCCACTCATGCAGTTCTTTCTTCAACACAAAAGTAAGATCCTCCAGCGAGAGGTCTGACCAAGAAAGAAGCCAGCAGAGACCTGGGGCCAGTGTCTCTGTAATGTGTCCTCTTCATCCCCTCTCCGCCCACGCACCCCCCCCCCCCCCCCCCCCCCCGCCTCCCCGGCTCAGACCTCCTGGTCTTTCCCTCCAGGCTGGTGTTGAAAGGCAGTCCTCAGATAAGTAAATCATACTGGGAGGAACCCAAGACACTTGGAAGTGAGTTAATCCTTCTCCCATCAAAATCCCCAACAGCAATCTGGGCGTGTTTAGCTGTTCGGTGCTGGTGTTCCGGAGCTTTTTCACAACACCAGGGGAATCGCTCACTTGTGCAGTGTCACTTATAAGGATGGCCGCACTGTTGCCTTCATATTAGGAGATGGTCGTTACTCTGTGTCATCTGCCTTGTGGTACAAACATGCCTGTTACATGAAGCCTCCTCAACAAGAACACCATTTCTCCTGAAGCTGCACACTCATTGGTCTGCAGGCCTTTCCAGGGTCTTGGTCTGTGGGCAGGCAGGAGTCTGGAGAGGGGATACTGGGTCTGAAAGATCTGAGCATGTCAGAGAAGCCTGTCATTCTGATCTTTCCTACTGGGGCTCCCACTCAACCCTTTCAACCACTGGCATCAGCCCTGAGGTAACCCAACATGGCAGAAATGCTGCTGTGGACTGGCCTTTACCTCGGCCCATCTATCCACCCGTGTGCAGAAATACTCCAGTTAGGGGCTTTGAATGGGGTTTCAGACCCCATTCCAACCCCTCCCAACAAACAGTTCTCAGACATCAGCTGGGTGTCCTACAATTCAGGTCAATTCTAACACTGTCTACTTGGAGACAGCACCAGATCCCACAGGCAAAGAGCTCCGTCCTCAAGACTGCCCCCTCCCCCAACACATACACACATTTCAGAGGCCAGATGCAAGCCCAGGCTCTCTGCCGTGCTTCTGACCTACTGGCTATAGACCGAAGGTTCCAATGGCCTCCCCCACCTCAGAATGCCAATTGCGATTCCAGGTCGTCAGCTGACCAAGTGGCTATAAATCAGAGGTTCCCCAAACCCCTCGTGGGTCCAATTAAATTGCTAGAATGGCCGGCAGAACTCAGAGACACATATTGCTTGTTAGATCACAGACTTCTTACAAAGGACATTGGAGAATATGGATTAATAGCAGATGAAGAGACACATGGAACCACATCCCCAGGAAGGAGCTTCTGTCCTCGAGGAGCTTGGGAGCCGGCACAGTGGCATGTGGAAATGTTCTGCTTCCCTAAACTGGAAGATCTCGGGGAAAAAAGGCCAATGCGTCGTCCTCCTGGTTTTCATGGGGATTTCATCACATAGTCATGATTGATTAAGTCACTGACCATTGGTGTTGTTTCACACTTCAGCCCCTCTCCTCCCCAGAGTTCAAGGGATGAGGCTGAAAGCTTCAACCCCATTATCAAAGGCTGGCTCCATTGGCAATCAGCCCCATCCTTAGGTGCTTTCCAAAAGTCACCTCATTAACGTAACAAGAGACACTTCTCTCTTTTCACTCTCAACACTTAGGAAATTAAAAGTGTTTGGGGAATTGTTAGTCTGGAACTATAGCTGAAGACCAAATCTATATGATAAAAGCCTAAGCGACCGTTATGGCAGAACGATCAGAATGACCAGTCGCTATGATGTGCACTGACCACCAAGGGGCAGGCGCTCACTGCAGGAGCTGCCACCTGGTGGTCAGTGCACTCCCACAGGGGGAGCACCACTCAGCCAGAAGCTGGGCTCACAGCTGGTGAGCAAAACAGTGGTGGCAGGAGCCTCTCCCACTTCTGCAGCAGTGCTAAGGAGCAGCGAACAGGAGTGCGGTAAGGAGCGAAGGGTCTCAGACTGCGAGAGAGATGTCCAACTGCCGGCTTAGGCCTGCTCCCTGGCAGTCGGACATCTCCCAAGGGGTCCTGGACTGTGAGAGGGTGCAGGCTGGGCTGAGGGACCCCTCCCCTCAGTGCACAAATTTTGTGCACCAGGCTTCTAGTGCAGTGATGGCGAACCTTTTGAACTCGGCGTGTCAACATTTTGAAAAACCCTAACTTAACTCTAGTGCCGTGTCACATATAGAAATGTTTTGATATTTGCAACCATAGTAAAACAAAGATTTATATTTTTGATATTTATTTTATATATTTAAATGCCATTTAACAAAGAAAAATCAACCAAAAAAATGAGTTTGCGTGTCACCTCTGACACATGTGTCATAGGTTCGCCATCACTGCTCTAGTGTCTTATAAATCACATTATGTCAGGCTTACACTTTGCCCAGAGGGGTTGCGGAGGAGAAGAGGTGAGAGGTGGTTTGCAAAGACTCCTGCAAGCTTTCTGCTATAATCTCGAGGGGAGATGCTGTGGAGGAGCAATGCTAGCACAGATAGCACAGTGAACATCCTCTGTTCAGCTCGGCTCCTCACCCCAGAGGAGGTACCAGAGGCTGACCACAGGGGCACCAATACGTGTTCAATTCAAAATGCAAATATTCCAAGAATGCAGCCTTTTAAATTAGCAGATAGGGCACCAGAGTGACGTGCTGCCTAGTTTTACACAATCTCCTAGATATTTGTTTGTACTCCATTGAAACATGCACTATAATGTTAACGTAAGAAACATTCAGACCTGTAAAGAATTTTTGTGGGTTTGTTTGAGCCAAATTGTTGACAAATTCTGGGAAGCAGAATCTCAACAAATTAAGATAATGCTCTGGAGAATGGTGGTTTTTCACCTATTTTTATACATTATCATTGAAGGAGGAGACGTAGGTGGGTTACATGAAATCCACTGGTGATAGATTAGGGAGGTGGGAGAAAGCAAAGTGAGGAAACCTCTGGTATTGGATAAAAAGTAAAATGATAGACACATGCTTCTTTTACATAAGTGGGTGCAGGATAGTGAACAGGATAACAATAACAATGAGGAAATTTGTGGTCTTCGCTCTGGTGCCCTGGCACCTGGGTTGTGCCCTGAGGGGTCAGGAAAAAGGGAAGTTCTATGATACCCTGACCTTCCACAGGTAGGTTATCTAGATGCAAAAAGACAATAGGCTCGGTAACTGGCCTACCACATGACTACCCACTACAAACCGCTTTTTTATTTTAAAAGTTTTAATGTCAGACCATCATTTGTGGTTACTTTAGGTCTCTGAGTTTGTGAGGCTGCCATGCAGACCTTCCCTGAGTTAGCCAGCTTAGCTTGTGGCCCCTTTCATTTGTCCACAATAATGTGAACATGAGACCAAAGATTCCTTTGATATGAGCCCAAGAAAAAATTTATCTGCTGAGATGGATCCCAAGGTCAAATTTTATAAATAATAAGAAGTTAGTGGTCATTTGTGGACTCTGTACTCCAAGAAGAACCTCAGACTGAACTCTCTTTTCACACTATGCCCCCCTTGTTTATTTCATCGGCGTCAAACACTGCAGGGAAGCCCTGATTTCCTTTTTTCTACTGAAGGACTGAGACCTGCCCTGTCCAATCAGAACTGCACAATTTGGATACTTCATTTACATAAAACTGACCTAATTGAGAACCAGGACAGGAACTTTTGCTATAAAATTTGGCCTCCCCTTTGTCTCAGTGAAATAGTGTAAGTTGCTACCTGAATCTGTGTCTCTAGGATATAGCTCCTTTTGCTCAAATAAATGTTTATTATTCTTTATCACAGTCTAAAATTGATTTTCATTTACAATAACAACCCCTGTCCTTATGCTCCTTTGGACCCAAACACTTCCTGAAAATACCTACCCTGTTACAAGGCAGGGACAAAAGGAAGAGCTTAGGAAAGGAAAGACTGAAGTAACTGAAGTCACCTTGAAACTCACCACAGAGAAGCAAGGCTCTGCTCATTGATGGAAGAGGGCAGGAGGATTTGATTCCAGGGTCCAGCTCCTTCCAAGCACTTGTTTCCCTCTTCTCTCCCCACTTGCTCCTCCTCCCTCTTTCCTCACCTCCCCTTCGAATCCCTTTCTCCTTCCCCATCTCTGTCACCATCTCTGTCTTCTCTTCTCTCCTTGATCCTCTTTAGAGAATATTACACTGGGAGTTGGTAGTGGTCCCACCCTCATGCACACCATTACTGAAAACTGTAATGGGCGACCCACAGAGATGACCACCAGGGACTCAGATCAAGATTTAGGAGCCTTTATTAAGCTGGCCAGTGACTACAGTTACAGCACCCTGCCAAAGCAAAGGCTGAACTGCAGTGCTGACTACAGGATTTACATTTTATTATTAAATTCTGTGCAGGCCCAGAGAAAAATGTGTCTTTCAAATTCTGGGCCCCCAATATGGAGGAAACTCTCTTTATTTATACTTTTTCCAGTCCTTTGTCTCCCAAATTTGGAATGAGACTTCCAGGCCTTCTGAGAAAGAAGGCCTGCATGCTTGGAAGGGGCCATGAGACCATATCTCAAGGCCTGGCAACTGTCTGGGTGTCAGCACTGACAACTCTGTCTGGGGCATAGTTTATGGCCTCTCTGGAATGGGAGTAGTCTTATTTTCCTTATTATTTAAGACAGAAGCCATACTATCAGGGTTAAAATTTCAAACAGCAGTTTTTATATAAGATGGATACTTCAAAAGCCTCAGCGTCTCCACCTCAAAAACAATTATTGGCCTGGGTGCTCCCTAGATTCCTTCCCACTACCATTACCATTCAACCCATCATAGGAACTATCATCCCTTCACTGGCCCCCAGCTCTTAAAATATGTTTAATAGGCAAATTTTCTCAAGAATTCTTAAAAAGTAGTAAGGCCCCAAATCTCCAAAAGAGTCTAGAAAATTTTATTCTGCTCTTTGGTAGAAAAATTGCACGGCCACAGTCAAATTGTTACTTGTCTATGCTGGACCATAAGTGCCAAGAAAGCAGTGCTTTGGTTCTGCTTCACTGCTCTGCCTATGGCTTAGAAAGTATCCAGTAAAAACAGTTAATACATTTCTACTGAAGAATGGAGGAACCTGATCTTGACTTGGGTCAAGTTCATCAGCTTCCCCCATTTGACACAATATCATGCATTTGAGATGTGGCTCTTCACACAAAATGCTGTGTTGAGGTCCTGCTTCGGAACTTGTGTGAACTTGAGAGAATCAAGTTCAATAAAAGGAGCAACAATAAAAGGAGTTAACTTAACTCTAGCCATCCATTATGGGCGTCACTGTCCCATTCTCGTGGGCAGAGCCATGTGAAATGCACTCAGCAGAAAGGGACATGGTCTGCAGAACATCCTCAGAACTTCCAGTAGGAGTTAATAAGCCACACCTGGGGTTAGTTCTGGGCTTTTGCTTTAAACACTCAACCAAGCTTTCAATCTAGAAGACCCAAACAGGAAGTGGATCTCAGATGGGGCGTGCTTTTGAAATTTTCAGGGAGTTGCTTAATGATAAACACAGCTACAGTGCGTAATTATGAAAGCTATGCTTTCTCAGATGCAAATGTTATTGGATTGAACATTTTTGCTCTAGTCTGTTGGAGTTTGTTCCTAAAAAATACCCCCACATGTATTAATGGAAGCAAGTCTCTGAAAAAAGGTCAACCCAAAATTGCATTTAATCAAATGCAGTCACTTTCCACACTGAAGATGGAGTGCAGTCCCAGAGAAGGGGGAAATGGGAAAAGTGAACTAAGTTGGCAGGAACAAACCATTACTAAATCCAGCTTCTTTCAGTAAAAACAGGCATCAGAGCAAAAGCAAGTTTTAAAGCTTGAATTCCTTCAAGATGACTCATGGGTCGTCTTTCCTATGCCAGTTTTCAATTTGTTTTTATAGATGAATGAATGGAGACTCACAACATGAGTCTGATCTTGAAATGAACAATGAGCACATCTGACACACCGTAGGAGCATGATGTTGAAGGGGGCTCTTCACCGAAACCTAGACAAATATTTGGATGCATTTTTGGGGAAGGGAGACAACATCCCATTGGTCTATTTTATAATGCATTTGTGTAAGGGGGATGGGGGAGGAAATGGGATGTAAAAATAAAACCATCTACTTCAGAGATGTGGGTTATAAAAGCATAAGTTTCTTTTTCAGGACTCTCTGAAGCTGGAAAGTATGAATTACATATACTCATTAAAACTTTTCATGTTAAATTCAAAGAGTAAAATTAGAAGCCACATTAATGACCCAACCACGCAGCAACTGGCCAACAGATGTGGAGCCTTATGGTTAAGAGATTACATGGTTGGAGCTGACAATTGACTGTATGTGTCCCTGGCAGAGAGGAGGTGTAGCAAACATATTATCAGACACAGAAAATATGCAGCCCCGGAAAGAGGGGACATTCACATCGGACTGCCTGATGCTTTCAAAGCTGCACATTTTCCCACTAAACTGCTACTTCAGAGACCTGAAGGGTTTTCCCCCCCTTAGAAATGAAGAGTTAATCTCCAAGTTCAGAGCCAGAAACCCGTCATGTTAAATCCCAGTGAAGACCGACATTCTTTCCAACTTCCGGACTCAGTGTGGCTGAGTTTGCTGTGATGGACAAACTAAGCAGCTGTCATGCAAAGCAGAGCAGAGCCATCAGGCGGGCGTCAGGGTCTCTGGGATTTCAAGCTGGGGACAGCTCTCCTGGGTGTTGGGGTCCCTTTGGGAGAAAATGCCTGGGGAGTGTGAGGAAAAAAGCCTGAAAGGACAGGAGGGGCTGGGGTGGAGGTTGAGGGGCTGGCCTGGTTTACACAACACCATGAAGTCACAGTTTTATTCCCTGCAAAGGCACCAAGGACACTAGTGGAAAAGTGTCCGAGACTTCAAGTCTCAGAATTTTATTCCCACCCCTCAGAGCGGCAAGTCACCAGGAAAAGGGAGAGTTGGGAGTGAGCTGAGAAGGGGGAGGTATTTCCATGGGAGTAAGAAGGTGCAATCAGGATCCCTGTTAGAGTGGAGTGTCAGTCTGGCTAACCTGGTCATTTTCATCATGCTCCCTTAGGTGAGCAGGGGGCATGGGTATGAGACGATGCTGCTTCGTCTGTTTCCAAGTTTTTTTTCTTTATGATCTGCTTGCAGCCATTTAATTCTCATTCGGGACAGCTGGCTTCATTGTTTTTCTGGTCTCCAGTGTTTGTCCAGTGGGTTACCCAGGGAGGGTGGAGAAGTTCTGGAATGTCTTTGTAGCTGACACAGCTGCCTTCTCTCTAAGGGGGCTGGTAGATTTCAAGAAACCAACTACAAATCAAAGTTTGGGGGGCCAATGGCTTCTGCTCATGCACCCCACAGAGGCTTAGCTCATGCTAGGAATGTGTAGACCAAGCATGTCAAACTCAAAGGCTAACACAGTTCAAGACTAAAGACGTGGCAATTGGCTGCTAAAATATTCACTGCTAATATTAGTGGAGAGAAATGGTGCGCCTGCACGTAAGGCACGTAAGAGAAATGAATGCAACACTATTATAGTAATCAGTCATTAGTGAATGTTGTAGTTCGTTATTAATAATCCTATATAATAAAAGAGAAACATGCAAATTAGCTGCCCCTTCACAATGCCCACAAGCCACCCCACAAGCCATGCTCACAAGCCAATCAGGAGAGAGTATGCAAATTAACCCAACCAAGATGGCGCAGTCGCGGAGCTGGAGCTAACAGGAGGCTTGGGTTGCCCCCGGTGATGGAGGAAGCCAAGCCTCCCGCCTGCCCTGGCCTGCCCTGGCCCACCCTGGCCTGCCTTGGCCTCCACTCAAGGCTACAAAGTTTCAATTATAGAAGATAAATAAATCCCAGATACCTGCTTCCAGCCTCCCTGGCCTCCACTCAAGGAGGCCCTGAAAATAAAAAAGAAAAAAAGGAGGGGCTGGGAGCGTGGGTTGCCAGGGGCTGTGGCCAGCCTGCAAACAGCTATCAGCCCCTCACCCAGGCTGGCCAGATACCCCAGTCCCCAGTGGGTAACCCCACCCATAAGGGGGTGTGGCCAGCCTGCAAACAGCCATCAGACCCTCACCCAGGCTAGCCACGCCTCCCCAACGGGGACCCTCACCCCATGGGGGTATGGCCGGCCTGCAAACCACCACAGGCCCCTTGCCCAGGCCGTTCCAGGCCCCAAGGGAACCCCCTCCCTGATCCGGGACACCCTTCAGGGCAAACCAGCCGGCCCCCATCCATGCAACCGGGCCTCTATCTATACTAATAAAAAGGTATTATGCAAATTAGACTGGGAGACCTTCCAGGAGACCTTCCAGACATTCTTCTGGACAAAGCCATGGTGGCAGGGCCAAGGTAGAGGCGGTTAGGGGCCAAGAGGGGAAGGCATTTGTGGGTGATCAGGCTGGTGGGGGGCGGGGCTGGTGGGGGTAAGCAGACCAGCAGGGGGGCCAGTTGGGGGCAAGCAGGCCATCAGTGGGGGTCAGTTGGAGGTGATCAGGACAGCGGGGGGGGGGGGCAGTTTGGAGTGAGCAGGCCAGCAGGGGGGCAGTTGGGGGCGAGCGGGCCAGTGGGGAGGGGAGGTGGGGCAAGCAGGACATCAGAGGGGGCAGTTGGGAATGAGCAGGCTGGCAGTGGAGGCAGTTGGGGGTGATCAGGCTGGTGGGAGGGCATTTTGGGGCAAGCAGGCCAGCAGCGGGGGCAGTTGGGAGTGAGCAGGCTGGCAGGGGAGGCAGTTGGGGGTGATCAGGCTGGTGGGGGGGCATTTTGGGGCAAGCAGGCAAGCATCGGGGGGCAGTTGGTGGCGAACAGGCCAGCAGGCAGAGTGGTTAGGGTCAATCAGGCAGGCAGGCAGGCAGGTGAGCAGTTAGGAGTCAACAATCCCGGATTGCGAGAGGGATGTCTGACTGCCAGTTTAGGCCTGATCCCTATAAACTGGCAGTAGGACATCCTTCGAGGAGTCCCAGATTGGAGAGGGTGCAGGCGGGGCTGAGGAACACCCCCTTCCCACACAGTCTGGTGGGGAGACACATACACCAGAACGTTCCACCTGCCCTGGCCTCTGTAAGGCAGAGTGTTTCTCACCTGGCACCTGCCAGCCTGTGCCTGACAAACTACCAAACCACCCCTATTGCCTCACACCCCTATTGCCTTCACAGGTGAGTGAAAACACCAATTCAATGAGAAACTGCAAACAGACCGGCCACAATTCACAGTGAGGGAAGGCCAAGCATGGCTGTGTGAGACCAGGAGAGAGGGGTGGCAGAAGGGTGCAGTGGTCCCCGGAAGCAAGTTCACAGACAAACCATTCCAAAAATGAAGACAGCGTGGCCTTAGGCCCAGGACAGGGCCAGCGTCCACCAGGGCACTTCCACCAACTGTGGTTGCTCCTTCCGGGTCCCCAGTCCCCAACCCCTGCTGCAGTGCCTGCAGAGAACACAGGGACAGTGAGTTAGCCTGGGGAAGGGCCCAGGTTCCAAAGAAAGGGGATCCATGGAGAGAGCACTGGAAATCCTGAGTGTGCCCGCAGGGAGGGGCACTACCGCCCTCTCTGGTCTCAGGGCTGCTCCTGGTCATCCGCTTCCCTAAGGCCCCACTGACATAGAGACGAAAGTCCCTGTGTCACAGCTCAGAGTTCCCAATGCACTATCCTCCTCCTGCCCTTTCCAGCTGAGCTATGGAAAGCTGTGGCAGCTACAGCTGTGTCTACTTGTGGACGTGGGGTATACCCGGAGCCAGGTATCTGAAGGGCTTCAGTTTACGAGTTCTAAATCTGAGCAACAGCCATCCCCCTGAAGAGCGCTTTTCTTCCTGATCCCATTGGGGACGGCAGGGCTTCCAGCACCTACCAGGTGTTGGTGGTTCAGTGCCTGATACAGCAGTGACCGTGAGGAGTGCAGGCAATGAACAGAAATATGGATTCTGTGTGGTGTAGAAAGAGAAACTGTTACAGAGAAAAGAAATCAGGAAAGAGGGGAGATGTGTCATTATAGATAGAGTGGCCCACAGAGGCCTTGTTGAGAAGGAGGCAATCAGAACATGAATGTGGAGGTGAGGAAGCCAGTTGGCTGTCCAGGAAGTACATGGTGTGTGGAGAGCAAAGCCCCTGAGGACCACCAAGGGGCCTCAGCCACTGGAGGGGAGGGGAGCCTGAGGACATAAGGCTGAGGGGCAGAGCCAGGTCATGGCCTTCTGCTTTCAACAGAGGAAGGCCATGAGTGACAGGACTCACATGGTGAGGGCCTCAAGGACTCCCTGCAGAGCAGGGAGCAAGGCAGGGGCCACAGCAACAATGCAGGCAGGAGGCAAGCGTCTTGAGCTGGACACTAGCATGTTTTCAGTAAACCACCTTGATGTCAGGTGTGACTAAAAGAAGTCAGGAACAACATCAAGGGTGTTGGTTGGGCTTAGCGCCTTGGTGGATGGGGTTGCATCACCAGAGGGTAGGTATGGGGGTGAAGTTGGAAACACCCATTAAATGTCCAAGTGAGGATTTCAGGTGGGCAGTTGTATGTACGCAGCCCAAGTTTAGAGGTGAGGTACTGGCAGGAGACAGAAAGTTGAACTCACCAGTTTAGGAACTATATTTGGAGAACCACTCCCAGGGGATTGGGCATGGCCAGAAGAGGTGGGGCTGAGCCTGAGGGCAAGAAGGTTAGACTCCAAAGTCTAGAACAGCGGTTCTCAACCTGTGGGTCATGACCCCTTTGGGGGTTGAACGACCCTTTCAGAGGGGTCGCCTAAGACCATCGGAAAACACATATATAATTACATATTGTTTTTGTGATTAATCACTATGCTTTAATTATGTTTAATTTGTAACAATGAAAATACATCCTGCATATAAAATATTTACATTACGATTCATAACAGTAGCAAAATTACAGTTATGAAGTAGCAACAAAAATAATTTTATGGTTGGGGGTCACCACAACATGGGGAACTGTATTAAAGGGTCGCAGCATTAGGAAGGTTGAGAACCACTGGTCTAGAAAGTCTCTTGTTCAGTGCTGCATATGCTGGTCTGCTTGGCCTTTTCCAGCTCCTGTGGCCTGAGGAAACAGGTCCCCAGCCCACTTTGTCTTCTCCATAGGGCTTTCTCTGGGCCATGAGCAGCACCGATGGCCCATGGCCAAGTGCTGCATGCACAGCCAGCGTGGGCAGGAAGCTGCTCGCTGACCCAAACACACTTGCACTGTTGCCAACCAGACGCCAATGCTCAGGCCCCAGGGCTGGCTTGGATTCCAGGCTTAAAGGACAGGTCAGCACAGCATTTGCAATTCTGAACAGAGCAGGTCCCTGTTATGCACCGGAGCCCAGAAGCAGCAGGTCACACTGCTTCCCCTCAGTCCCTGGGTGCTTCCATGGGAGGGCTGAACCTCCTCTCTCTCCTGCTTGAAACCCTAGGACAAAGGTTCCAGAGGGGCTCTCAACCTCCCACCAGCCCTCCACTTATGAGCCTCTCCCCACTGGCAGCTTGGCAGTCATGGCTATGTTCCTGGGGGTGTTTTCTCAGTCATGCAGTCCCGTTTCTAGAAACTAGTCACCTGGAGATTTCTCTAGATTTTTAGTTTCCCATGTTAGAGGAAACCTTTTGGTCACCTAAAACCACACTGAAAATTATTGACTGTGGAAATCCACATATCTGGTGTTTGCTTTTTGTTTTGTGTTGTTAAGCATGTGACCAGACAGGATATGGGGAGGTCATGGGAGGTGACTCAGCGTTTGAAAGCCTAGTTCTACCACTTGCTGGCCCTGTGACCTGGCGCGTTACTCAGCCTCTCGGTGCCTTACTCTCCTCACCTGTAAGATGGGAATAATAGACGTCCTGGCTCACAAGGTTAAATGAGTCAATTTCTTAGAATAGTGCTGACACATAATGACAGCAAATCCCAGTGACTAATTATTCCCTGTAGGAGAGTGATAGATGCAGAGCCCTCGTGCCTAAACCAGGTTGGAGCCATAGTCAGAAAATAGAAAGTTTTACATTATTTAAGCCTGACAGGATTTGCATACGCAGTCCTGTCACGTTAAACTGCAGCACAAGGGACCAATGGGAGACCTATTTGCAATACCTGAAGGAACTCTCCTACATGTTAGTTTAAACACAGCTTACCAGGTGTACTTGGAAGCAGTACCAATTAAGATAATCTCATCTAGTGAATTAAATCCAGGCTTTGGAATCTAAAGGGACAGAAGCCAGATGGTAAGGCAGCTGGACAGACAGGAAACTGCCCACATTGTGGCATTTTCTTTTCATCCCCAGACATTCTTATGTGTCCTCAGGCATCTGTCACTTCTAAGGACAATCAGGAGAGACACAGTTCTGGACTTGGAAGCTGGGCTCCAGACTCAGTGAGCAGAGCAAAGTCCCTGTCCAGGGTGCACGTATTTGTTGCTGCTGCTCTGAAAACCAGCTGAGTGTCTATGCTGCTCACCCCTCTCCCTGGCTGCTGGCTGGAGGGGACCTGGGGGACTGGATTGATGCTGAGCCTGTCACCCACAGCTACCTTCCAGCCCAGGTACCAGCTCCCCTACGCAGTCAGGAGAGTCTTTCCTAGAGGAAATTCTGAATTTGTCCTGGGTGTCTATAACTGCAGTCAGCCTTTGCCTGCTCACAATTTTGTCATTTCTGCTCCCATTTATGTAAAACTAGAGGCCTAGTGCACAAAGTTTTCTGCACGGATAGGGTCCCTAGCAGCTTCTGGCTGCCAGCCGGGGCCTCCCTGGTGGTTAGCACACGTCTAACACCCGGTCGGTCAAACTCTCACCCTTGGGGACAATTTGCATATTAGCCTTTTATTCTGTGGGATTCCGGCGCTGAGCACGTGCCGCAGCCCCTGAGGCCACCTGATTCAGCCTTCATTGAAGCAAGAACATCTGGGAAAGAGTAGGCTGGAAGTTTTAGTTCACTTTTTTTCAAATAAATGTTAAAACAAAAACATAACTATGAAAATAAAAAAATGTTTGTCTGTGTATCACCAAGGTTACCTAGGTTGTGTTGAATGTACCATCATCACACTTGGGGACATGCTGTGCTGGGAGTTGTCACTGCTAGGCTCAGAAAAGTCCTCAGAATCATGAAACTACCTTGTCTAAAAATTAGTAAACTGAGACTCAGGGGCAGCTGAAGGGGACTCCATACAAAGCAAGGCCCTGCCTACTTCAGGCTGAGTGAACTCTTAGTCACGTCCTGATCCCCTGCTGCCCTGCCCCCAGCTGCCCTTCCCAGAACACTCTTTGCTCCCTTGCTTTTTCCAAGATCCTAACTCCCATGCACCCTGGTCTCCTGGGAGTTGTGCACACCCACCAGCTTGGGCATCTACTCCTTGTTTTCACATGGTCTTTCTATGACCCCCCACATCCAGTCTGACCCACATGTATAGACGGCTCTCTGGGGCCACCCAAGAGGAACAAAGGGGAAAGAGCCCCAGCCCCAGCTTTACCTGAGCATCCCTTGGCCTCTGCCATGCACTCCCAGGGCTGCACAGGGGCTGGGCAGGAGCTTCCTGGAACTGTCACTCCAGAGGTGGAAGGCATGGGTGTCTGATTGCTTTGAGAACAAGACCCCAGGGAAGATGTCCTCTCAGTTTTAAGTGTTTTACTGGATGTTCTAGAGCTAGGAATCCATCAGCTGGTCCCAGCAGTTGGGTTCCATGGACTTCTGGTGTTACTTGGGATATTCTAGAAAAATGGGCTCTGTGACCAAGGAAACATTGGGGCAACACTGCAGATTCTTATTACCTCCTGGACCTTGATAACCATGTTAGCTTATAAAGGACTCTAAGTAATCCTAAAGCAGAGAAATTTGTTTGGCCTAGCATTTTCCCACCTTATTCTATCACAAAATTTTTTTCCTTATAGAATACAATTGGAGATGCTAGAAAGCACTGGATTATATTAATGCTTTCCCAGCTCCATACTCTAACCTCTCTTTTCCTCTGGTCTGATGGTGAGTTCTCAAAACTTCAGAACAGATAGACTGATTTTTCAGAGATGGTAACAATTTCTGATAATTGCATGTTAGAAGCCTTCCTTCCCTCTCTCTCCCATAGGAAACGTAACCACAGGGGAAAAATCTGGCCTCAAATGGAAGTAAACAGCTGGAGCTGATGAATTCCAGAAGCAAGTATTCTTTTTGCCTGCAAGCATCTGAGAGAGAGAGAGAGAGAGAGAGAGAGAGAGAGAGAGAGAGAGAACAGAGGCTATGTAAATATAATTATTTCTAAGTAGAGTACCTTCAACATTTTCCATTAGGTTGCAGGGAGGTCACTGTGAGGCCAGCTATCCAAATATGGCTGCTGATTCCCTTGAGTCAGCAAAGTATATAAAAAAATGATCTTTGGGACAGAAATTTCTTGCCACACATTCTAGCAAATGTATGGGATATTATATTTTAGAGCTGTGGTTTTCAAGCGTTTTTTCAAAGCATGAAAACCCCTTTTCTCAAGGGAAATCTTACTCAAAATCCTCCCCTCCCACCCCCAGGCAGGCTTGTGCGGTATCTTCAGGAAACCCCAGGAATCTAGTCTGGAGACCTGTGGTCATGGGCCTGCTGCTCCCGGTGCAGCCCTCAGACTGGAAACATCCGAGTCCCCTGGACGCTGGTTAGAAACTCAGCCTTGGGGCCCCGCCCAACCCACCCAATCGGATTGGGTTCACTAGAAAAATTCTAGAGGCAGATCAAGGGGATTTATTCCTGTGTTTCTTCCTCCGCCCCATCATTCTAAATGCCTGGATGAGACTTCCTGAAAATCAGTCTGGGAATTTTAGGCTTCCACCCCAGCTGCAGCTGTAAGTGGGGTAATCCCTGACAGTCGTCTTTGCGTTCCTCTCTGTACCTTCTATTCCATTCCCGCCCCCCTCCCCCCCGCGACAGAGGAGACGTGAGGGCTGCCTGGAAAAAGGTGAAGAGAGCAAAGTGATTAAAAGTAAAGACAAGGAACCTGAGTTCCTGGGTTTGAACCCAACACTCCCACCTTCCTCTGCGTGGACTTGGGCAAGTCACTTAAGGTTCTATGCCTATTTGTCCACATTGGCCAAAAGAGGTGGGGAATGATGGCAATGGTGAGGATGATGAGATGATGGACAAGCACCTAGAATCAACAACACGGGGCCTCACTTTAAGGAATGCAAGGGGCACAGAAATCACCATAGGGTTCTTTCATACAATCCCACCACTGAAAGAAATGACCAGAAGAACAAATAAAATTTAAGCGTTTTCATTTACATGTACCTTCCTTAAGAAGGAAGACTTCCTTAAGACTTAAGTCAGAAAAACTCTTTTCTATTGGAGCTTTTCCACCTATTACCTCAATGATCTTGGCCAAGTCTCTTATAGATCTATGTCATCCTCCCTCCCCATCCAGGGTGGGGGTGGCAATGCTGCCCTGCCTAGCTCACAGGAACCCTGGAGGCTCGGTGGTGAGAGTGGACACTTGAGGCCGTAAGCACCCATTAGAGGCAAATGCAAGGACGCCCAATACCTAATCAAGCTTCGGGAGAATAAGAATGCATAGGAGGCCTGCATTTCCAGGGTAGGGTTGTGGTAGGAAACAAAACAGGAAAGTGCTTGAAAGAGTGAAAAACAGGCAAGAAGTAGTGTTCTGGCCAGTATTATTCTGAACACTTTCTCCTGATTCTATAGAGCACCAGCAACAGCTACCTGCACCCCAGCCTTTCTGCCTCACCTAAGATAAAAGTGAGGCCCTCACTAGAGCTCAGGCCAGGCTGCGGATGCCCCCCAGGCAGTGGTTGCCATGCACCCTGAGTACTGGCTGGGCGGGGTGCCTGCAGAGGGTGGTGCTGGCGCCAGGAAGCCTTTCTCCATTGCACTTGGAGTCTCTGTGGCCTCTGGTTTCTTGGCACCACAAGCTGCTTGATCTCAGTCCAGCAATTTGCTCTTATAAACAAGAGGGGGAGGGGAAAGAAAAGTTGTGAAAAACAGACACAGGGAATTAGGTCATCCCAGAAATTCTAAGACATCAGCAAAGCTCTTGTTGAGCATGATTTAACTCAACCACCTCTGGCCACAGCCAGGCCTTGAAGGTGCAGGCAGAGGAGTATCAAGATGGCCTGCGACAGACAGGAAGGGGGTTAGGGTGGCGGACAGCTCCGAACTTCCCTGACCACTTTTCTTCTGCTGCAGGAGGCAAGCGAAGGGCCTACTGGAATGGTGAGTGTGTTTGACATTCGTTTTGATCTGGGAGTTTTGGATCCTGATGTAATAACTGAAGCAGGCTGAACCCCCTCCTGTAATTCAGCATCTACTTTTCCTGCTGGCAGAACACTAAGCTGCCCCTCCCCTTCTCTGTGAGCTTCATCATTGGACTTCCACTTCCTTGGTGCCCGTGTAGTGTTAACGGGGGATGAAGTGTTATCATCATGATTAGCTAGTTAGTATTAATGAAGGGAAGAGAGCAAAGGAGAGGCCAGACATTATAAGCATGGACATCTGGGCAGCTTCACCAGGAAGCTACAGCTTCACGCTCCCCAAGGAACCACCTGTCCACTCCCTGCAGATCCCTGGGGACAGGGGTCCAGCAAAGGGGGAGATGGGTGCATGCACAGTGAAGTTGGAGTGATGCAGGGGAGGAGCTTGCCTGTCAGTCTACCTTAGGGAACAATGGATTGGCTGGGGGTGGACCCCATCAGAATTGTGCAAAATCTTGGGAAGTTAAAATCCCCAGACACAGAGTCCCTGCTCTCTTGCTTGCAGCCCTTGCTCTCTCTTAACCATGGCCTGCACTTGCTCATTCACTTGCATGTTCTCTCTCCATAGTCATGTGGCCTTAAGCAGTCACATTGCCCGTGGCCGTGCAGACTCAGCCTCCACAAGCAGGATGCTGGACTGGGCTGGGCTTCAAATATGGAGCCGAAACTATGGGCAGTGGCCTTTATTCTGGGCCTGCTGAAGACAAGATGGACTTCTTCCACAGACAGAGATGAAACCTCGGAGGTGAACCCCTTAACTTTACATCATCAGTAAAGCTTTCCACAAAACCCCATCCTCCCACTGGAGCCAAAAGAAATTCTTTTCCTCAAGTCACCCCAAGAGCTCCACTCACACCAATAACAGGAGCAATCCCCACGATTTTCCCTGCAAAACCACCTCTAATGACTAGAGCTAGTCTTCTGCTCGGCTGTAAGGCTTTCCGCCACTTGTAAGGCTACTTTCACTCCAAATGCATCTTTCCATAGACAGTCACCAGCTATGGCAACACATTTATACCTTGCAACAGCAGAATGCATTTTATTTATTTATTTATTTATTTATTTATTTATTTTTAATCTTTACCCAAGGACATGCTTATTGATTTTAATAAGAGGGGGAATGGGAGGGAGGGAGAAAGGGGGAGAGAGAGAGAGAGAGAGAGAGAGAGAGAGAGAGAGAGAGAGAGAGAGAAAGAGAGAGGGGGAGAGAGAGAGAGAGAGAGAGAGAGAGAGAGAGAGAGAGAGAAGCAACAATCAGTTGCCTTTCCCACATGCACCCCAACTGGGGATTGAACCAGCAACCTAGGTATGTGCCCTGACCACGAATTGAACTCACAACCTTCTGGTGTATGGGACAATGCTCCAACCAACTGAGCCACACCAGCCAGGGGCAGCAGAATGCATTTTAATTGAGTTAATAACACCTGGGACAAGAGCAAAGATGAAAGGCCCTGATCCTGGGACAGCAGAATCACCCATCCCAGGAGCCAGGGGCAGCATGGAAAGTCTCACCGCTACTGATCCTGAGTGAGAAGGGAGCTGCTGAGGGGAAGGGAAGGGGACTAATGGAGGGGGTTGGATTTAACGGAAACAAAGGAAAAAAGAGTTGTGAGATTGTGAGATGAGCACTGGTCTTGAGATGAGCTCTGAGGCTAATTATATATTTTCTCATCTGTAAAATGGGTATAATGACATCTATCTACTGATGTTGTGATGAACATAAAAGAAGAGGAGGTTTCTGAATTCATTAAGCAGGATACAGCATATTATAATATTCTTCAAAGGCTGCCACCAACGTGCACTGACTGGGAGGTAGACACTGTGCTAATGATTGCAAGGCCATTGTCTCTTTCCATGTTTACAGCAACCCTGAAAGGAAGGCAGGATTGTTCTCCTCATGTTACAGAAGAGGAAAGCCAGGTGCATTAACTTGCCCAGGGTCACACAGCTGGTAGGAGACGGAGCTGAGCTGTGCCTGAGTGCATTCTTCACCTTTTCCAGAATCGCTGTCTTGGCTTACTTGGACTTCAAATGGGACCAGAATGCTGGGCGACTGTCACAGGATGCCTCAGGCAGTGCTTGGCATGCGGCCGGCTCCTCTGTGAGTCTACATCCCTGCAGAGAAGAATGTCAGCCTCCCTGACACAGACGCTTCGTCACAGCGACTCAGTCATTTCCAAAGTGCCCACTGAAACCTACCTCTTCCAAAGGGAATCTCTTGAAGAGAATCTCATCCCCATTTTCTGTGCAAGGACATCAGGAAGCCACCTCCATCCAGTCTCCTGTTCTCTAAGCAAAACCTTCCTGGCCCCACGTCTATGGGGTTATGGGATCCGGCTCTCAAAATGTGTGCATGGTAGCATGAGGCTGCCTCCAGCTTCCTGCATCCAGAGCTGGCCCACCCTCAGCAAACACGACCTAATGAAACTGCCACCCTCTGTAAGCTTCACCTGCCTCATTCGTAAAACAAGGGCACTCACACATGGTGTGAAGATGTGGGGATCTGGTCACTCTAGACAGGGCTCTAGAGAGCGGGGCAATTAGGAGAGAAGATGGGTTTTCTGTAATTGTCCACATTATATTGCGATTCTTCATCTGCATTTACAGACTCCAACTTCCTGGAAAGTCTGGAAGTTCTGAAAATCTTACAGGACAGTTTCCTTCCAGAGCCAGTGAGCAGTGAAGAACAAAGCTGGGGCTAGGCCCATGCTCTGTGCAAGTGGGAGCTTGACTCCTGACCTGCTGAAGACCTTGGTGTGAGGGGTGATGCCAGGGTGGGGAGAAGAGTGGAAGGGGAGGAGGGAGGGAGGGAGAAAGAGAGCGATTTGCCCAAACATAAGTGAATGAATGAACTAGAATGAAATCCAGTCAAACTCTAAAGTCTAGGCCTAATGTCCATCTAAGGCAGTGGTTCTCAACCTTCCTAATGCTGCGACCCTTTAATACAGTTCCTCATGTTGTGGTGACCCCCAATTTCATTGTTACAAATTGAACATAATTAAAGCATAGTGATTAATCACAAAAACAATATGTAATTATATATGTGTTTTCCAATGGTCTTAGGTGACCCCTGTGAAAGGGTCATTCGACCCCCAAAGGGGTCGCGACCCACAGGTTGAGAACCACTGATCTAAGGTGTCTTAGCAGTTCCAAGTCAGATTGGGGAGGGAGGGGTTGGCCGTCCAAGTCCCCCCACCCCCAGTCTGCTCAGTCAACTGAAGGGAACAGGGTTTCTTCCTCTCTTTCCTTCCTCCTCCTCCCCCTTTCCTCCCTCTCCCCTTCCCTTTCCTCTCCCTCCCCCCTTTTACACATGCTTATCCAAGTACAATTCTATAATTAACGCACAATGAACTGCACACGTGTAAATTGTTCAGTTTGGTAAGTCTCAGCACATGCAGGCTTGGTGCAGGCCTGGCCCAGCCCTGCGGGAGCTCTTGATTCTGCAGGGTAAGAAAGACCAGGTCCTTGCCGGCCCTGTGTGGCCAGACCCAGGGAACGTGGCAGCAGCCGCACAGTCATCCTGTACTCACATTTCTAAGATTGCTGAGAGAAACCGCTCTCAAATTGAAGCTAAAAGTAAGGAGGAAGGAGAAAAAAGCAGACAAAAGAAAAGGCTAATAAGAAAGGAAGTAACGTGACCATAATGTGGATTCAATTCAATTCCAGCTTTAGTATGGTCACACTAGTGTCCCAGTGCATGGATTCATGCACATTGAAAGGAAATTAATTAGTCCCTCCGGTGCAGGTAATAAGGCAGGCGGTCTCAGGTGGTGGCCGGCCAGGTGGGACTGGGCAAGACGGGCCGGACACGCTTTGGAACCAACCTCCTGTGGTCCCTCCCTGGCTGGCCACACCTGGGCCGGCACCGCAGCTCAAAGAGTATCTGCAGAGTGAGCGAGGTCCCTCCCGCAGGTGGGGTCCCTCAGCCTGGCCTGTGGGTATGGGGCTGAAACCGGCTTTCTGACATCCCCCAAGGGGTCTGGGAGTGTGAGAGGAATCACAAGGAATCCAACTTCCCCCTCTCTGGTTCTGGGGTGCATCACCCGAGAACCACAGCTGCTAAGTGACGGCAGCTGGGCAGCTCCTGCATTGAGCGTCTGCCCCCTGGTGATCAGTGTGCATCATTGCTACTGGCTGGTCGAATGGCTGAATGGTCACTGAGCCTTTTATATATATAGATAGTGAGTTAATTCTTGCCTCCTAGACTATTTCATCAGAGGCAAATCCCACAGGCCACCTGTTGTTTTATCGGCTTTTCTTCTCTGGTGGAGACACTGGGACTCTGCAGACGGGACACGGAGCCGTAGCCAGAGAGTGGATTCTTCTGGGGGGAAAACGGGAACAAATGAATGATAAACACCTTATCTTCAGAACATCATAAAATGTTCAATACCAGGCCCCATGCACATTAGAGTTTTCATCCTTAATTTGAACACAGATGACTTGGTAACAGCACAAGTTACCTCCACGATATGCTTTATCCTCTGTGCGGGTCAAGAAGGAAAAAAGAAGACAGACCTACGCCTCATTCTATTGTGTCTGCGTGGCATGACTGTGTGTTTTTTTATTTGATCAGATGGTAATGTCCCCTCTCTTCCCTTCTCCACCCGAGGGAGAGACATGGACCAGGTTTTCGTGCTTATATACTTGACATAACAACAGTTTTTTGCATTTCTCTTCTGTGGTTCATACCCAGACAGCTTGAGTCTTGAAAGAAAACTCACCAAACCTATAACAGGTCACAGGCTGGTGCCATCCTGACAGGCGGCGTCTCTGGCATCAGAGGACCAAGACAAGTGACCACAATATTGATGTTTGTATTACTTCACCTCATATTGGCAGCATTATTCTGTTATCAAAGTTAGCTACCCAAAACCCCAATAGTGGTAAAAATTCAGATTTTAAGTGACATGGATTGAGTAGCGGAAATGGGCTGGTTGACCTGCCAGGTGATTTGCAAAGGCCCTCCTCCTGCTCAGCTCTCACAGGCTGGGCACTGAGGAGGCCTCTGCCCTGGCTCTCAGGAAGGAGCCGGCCAGCCCTGTGGCCGTGGCTGCAGGACCCGCCCCACCAGGCCTTTGCCAACCTCGCTGCTTTGTGGACCTTTATTTGTGCCACCTCTTTGCACCACCATGCACTATAATAATTTTTGCCATATCCACATACCACCTGTGGCCTGCAGTTTACTCAAACTTTCTTCCTTAAATGGACTCAGATTTTTACTTCAATAAATTGGCTTATAAGGAAATTGCCTATTCACTATCATTTGACAGACGTAGAAGATAACCATAAAAGAAGCAATGAAAACAAAACAGTGTCATGGAGATTTAGCTGTGGCCTTTGGAAGCCTCTAGGTCTGGGGCCTACTCTCTGCTCCTCAGAAAGATTAGGCAGCATGGAGAGGGGATGGGCACTCCTGCTTGAGATGGAGGCTCTGTCAGACAGCGGACATGCAGCGCCAAGTGGAATGGAAGAAAATAGGGAAGGGAACTGCCTCTCACCAGGACTCGGGTTCCTTGCTGGTGGCAGGTCTCTCAAAGCCTAATGCTGGGACACCCTGCGGGCCCTTCCTTTTCCTCAGGTCCCTGCAGTGTGGCCTAGCTCTCTGGGCCTCAGGAACTCCTGGTCCTGCCACTATGTGACTTCACCGTCACCCCATCATACCGGCCTCCTTGCAGCATTCAACTCCCCTCCTCTCTGGAAACCCCTTCCCTTGGCTCTGGCACTGCTGTCCTGCCTTCCAGAAGGTTCCTCCTCTTCACTGCCCCTCTTTGGAATCCTCCCTCTCTTCCCATCATTTTTGTGATGATGCAGCAAAGGGCTCAGAGCCACCTAGGCACCTCTAATCACCAGGACCGCGAGGCTGCCTCCCTGACCTCAGGGTTCTTGGACGTCACCTGTAGGACTGTGCTCCAGGTGGACAAGCTGAGCTGGGAGGAGTGAGCCAGGTCAGTATGGCACCAGCTGACTGGAAGGCCTGCCAATGCTTAGAGCCTGGCCTCCTGGTGTTCAGGCCACTGGACACTTGGCACCTGAAGGGCAGGCCAAGCCTGGCACTGTCATGCTGGCAGGGCTGTCCTTGAGAACCAGACTCACCCTCAGAATCAAAACCAGCAGCCTGTGCTGCTCAGTTCCCTGTTCCAGGAGCGGTGGTTGGCCTGCGGTGGCAGCTGCTGTCCCCTGAGGGCCTGCTCCCTGCAGAGAGCAGCCAGGCTCTCAGGGCTGGCCCTGCGCTTCCCTGGTAAGGTCAAGTCTGTGTGGTGCTGCCCCTCTCCTGCACCCTTCTTGCCTGGCGGGGGCAGGGGGGGCACTCTTTTCTGGCAAACACATCCTCTCCAAGGTTCTCATAAGTCTCATGGCATCCATACCTGCCACCTCCCAAATATGCATTTTAACCTGGGACCCCTTCTGAAGACAGCTCATTGACTCCATGGTGAGGAATCCCATCTGGTCAGGTTGAGAAAGGGTGGTTAGGGCGCGCGTTATACCTGCCCAGTTACAACCTTCACAGCTCTTGGGGCCAGCTGTCCCTCCGCTCAGCGTTTCACTGCTGGCTGAGTGTGGGGATTGGATTTCTGCCCCTCAGCCCACCTCAGAGGTGCATCAGGGCTGACAGGGCCACTGTCTGCCTCTGAGCACCCCCCTGGGGTGAGCAGGGTCACTTTGCACACAGCATGTCTTGGCAGCCTACATCACAGGTCGGGGACAGAGTGTGCTGCTTCTCTGGGATGCTCTGACTGTGACTGTATTTTTGCTCAGAGGAGCAGGAAAGCCCAAACCTGGTTCTTTCAGGTGGGAGATAGGGAAATAAAACGCTCAAAGGTTGAAATGATTGATTGCAAAACCTTAGACAAATGCTACCACATCATTGTGCAGTGACCACACCCTCAAGGCTGCCTCACAAGGGCACTTCGCTGCTTGTTGTGAGGATGAGGAAGGCCAGCTGAAGGCTGGCTAACAGTGGGGCTCAATCCCAGGCCATCCAACTCCCAAGGCCAGGCCCTCTCACTGTGCTGTGCACAAATTTCTTGTTCTCACACCTATTGAAATGTTACACTCTTAGATTAGATTGTGATGCTAAGTAATTAGATTAACTGGATTTTCTTTGTCCAACAGGTTCTTTTGTTAGGCTGACCTGGCCTGTGGGTCTCGGGCTTCACTTGGAAAAGACAGGGAAAAAAGGCCAGGCCTGAGACACAATTCTTCTCTTTGTTTGAAATCAGGACTTTGGAAAAACAAAACAAAATAGTGCCTTGTCCCATTAAACGTGGGTTAGCCACAAACTCTGAGAATCCAGTATGCGGGCTGGATGGAGACAGGGAATGCTGGTGTCATGAAGTCTAGTACCCATGTAGGGCGCTCACGCCGTCCACCATTGCAGCCATGTTTCTACCCCCGAGCCTGTGACAGTGCAGCCCAAGGCTGGGCTTAAGGGGGGACATTGGGTTGACACAGGGTGGCCTCCAGGACCATTGACTTGGTCGTGTAGACCTGTGTTATAAACATAAGATTGAAACACAACATTCAGCTGCTTGATTTGTGGTTTTAAGACTTTTTAATAAAGCAGCTCTTTGACACAAGACATAGTAATGGTTACTTGGATCTGTTTCAGTAGTTCATGTCACCCTTTGCTCTTGGAGATGTTACCAAGCTGTTGTGGACATGGTCCAGCGTCTAGTTTTACAACTTTGTTGCTTAGAAGTGCAAACGGGTGTTGGCTCAGCTGATGTTCAATTCTTTGGAGGAGTTTAGGGGGAAAAAAGATTAAAGTAACTATAAAACCACAAACTATGTACAAAATGTATCATGGACTTTAGTCTGCAAGTTGTTCTTTTTCTTCTTTTTTCCCCTCATACAGCCTGAGGCAGAGGTTTCCAGAAGAGGCTGTTGTTTGCATTTAAAGCTGCTTTGTAGAAAAACTCCATTTCAAAGGTCTGAGCCTGGCTGGCCCGGAAGGCTGGTTCTCTGCATGATTCAGGCCGGGCTGAGGGCTGGACTAGCTGCTCCAGGAGTCCTGCTTGGGTGGGGACAGGGCTGCCAGGGGCTGAAAACCATAGAGCTCCAGATCCTCACTGGTTCCTCATCTGCCTCTCTGATTCCAGGGAGTCCTAAGGGCTTGCTTCTGCCTTTGTTTTCTTGTTTCATTCTTAAAGTTGGTGTTCCAATGTGGGCTTTAGACATAAAGGTCATCAACTGCCTTGACCTTCTGATCCTCCGGTTGCTTATGAGTTCCAGGTGGCTTTGAGCATGGAACACAGTATCGTGAGGCTGGTTGGGGCAGCAGGCCTCAGTTCTCTGTTGATGATGGCAACCCCTCACGCTTCTGGGCCTCTCATCCTTTCTGTGTCCTGGATGGTGAGATCCTGTGCATGGTAGATATTTTTTGTCTCTCTTCCTGGCAGCTGGTTTGGCTTCATACACAGAGGGTGAGCTCTTTCAAGCCAGTCCCTTACAGCTCCTTTCTTTGACCAAATGGTAAGAGGACCTATTACATAATCTGGATTGAATTGAAAGTCCTGAACCCAGTGTTCCAGCCTCAAACATCTGGGTCTGGAGGAGGAATGTAAGAGCAGCCAAATGCCTGGGATAAAGGTGCTGGTCACAAAGTTGGCATTTTAGTCTTAATCAGAAAATCATATGCTCAAGGGCATCATGAATCCTTTAAAACCTGCATCTTGTAACTTAGGGTCTTCCTTCCTGCCAGGCCTCACACTCAGGGGAGGGACCTTCAGCACCCATTTTCATCCACAAGTGTAACCTGGAGGGATCAGCTCCGCCAGACCCTTCATTCCAGTCCAAGTTCTGATCCCAACTTGGCTAGGACTTCAAAGCAAGTTCTGTTCTGAGCATGAAGATCATAAAAACCCCATCAGAGAGGGTCGAAGAGTTCACTGAATCGGGAAACTTTTACTAGACATGTGCCACATGCTCAAAGGTCTCAGCCCTGGGCTGGGAGTCAGCACATTTGAGTTCCAGCTCTGCTGCTCACCTGGAGTAGTTTGCCAGGGCTGCCAAAACAAAGTACCACAAGCTAAGCATCTTAAACAACAGAAATTTATTGTCTCACAGTTCTAGATACTAGAAGGTCAAGGTCAAGGTGTCAAGCAGGTTGGTTCCTTCTGAGGGCTGTGAGGGAGACTGTCTCAGGCCTCTCTCCTAGCTTTTGGTGGTTTGCTGGTAATCCTTGTCCAGTCCTTGGCTATAATCCTTGGCTGTAAAAGCACCACTCCAATCTCTGCCTTCATGTTCACATGCTGTTCTTCCTGTGTGCATATTTGTGTCCAAATTTCCCCTCTAATCAGGACACTAGCCATATTGGATTAAGCCCCACCCTAATGATATCATGTTCTGTAAAACTGAGGGTTATGGCTTCAACATATGAATTTTGGGGGCTGAAGGTTATACAATTCAACCATAACACCACCCTACTTTTGGACCTTGGGTGAGTGAAATACTTCTGAACATTATTTTCTCCACCTGTGACATGGCTGATCTTTAAGATTCTTTCCAGTGCTTAAGCTCAGTGATTCTAAATGTCTATAGAGCAGCCGTGGGCAAACTACGGCCCACAGGCCGGATCCAGCCCATTTGAAATGAATAAAACTAAAAAAAAGAAGACCGTACCCTTTTATGTAATGATGTTTACTTTGAATTTATATTAGTTCACACAAACACTCCATCCATGCTTTTGTTCCGGCCCTCCGGTCCAGTTTAAGAACCCATTGTGGCCCTCAAGTCAAAAAGTTTGCCCACCCCTGCTATAGAGTATGATGGTCTACTTTATTTACTTTCTTAACGGTTTTTGAGTAATTCTTTTCATTGAATGTCATATTTTAAAATTATTTGTCTGGGTTTTAGGGAACTTGTCATTTTTTACCTTTGATCATAGTTATTTGTATGGGTAATATTAAATACATTTAATGATCATTATGTCAAGGCCCCAAGTAGTCAATGATCACTGGCCATTATAATTGCACTGGGACATACTGTTTGAATCCCACCCCTGGCTCTTTCTGTATTTGCCTTAGCTCTCCATTTAGATTTAATATTTTTCTTCCATTTTTTTTTCTTATTTTAAAATAATTATGTATTATTACTGACCACTTTAAGGAATAAAATAAAAGTAAACTAAAATATCACTATTTAGTAATATATTTTGGTATCTAGGTGAGTTTTTGTGTGTATTTTTCTTTTTGATAATTTATTCTAGATATTTTTCTGTACCATTACATACTTTTAAAAACATGATTTCCACAAGCAGCATCTGAAAATATTTTATTGATGTTTCCTCTTTTCTTTTCTTTTTTTTTTTTTTTAAATATATTTTATTGATTTTTCACAGAGAGGAAGGGAGAGAGACAGAGAGTCAGAAACATCGATGAGAGAGAAACATCGACCAGCCGCCTCCTGCACATCCCCCACCGGGGATGTGCCCGCCACCCAGGTACATGCCCTTGACTGGAATCGAACCTGGGACCTTTCAGTCCGCAGGCCGACGCTCTATCCGCTGAGCCAAACCGGTTTCGGCTCCTCTTTTCTTATTTATTGGTAAGAGGTCTTGTTATATTTAAGAGATTAGATGCCTTTTTAGCAAATTTTGAAAATTGCACTTCAAACTTCTTAAAGTAAGGTCAACATCTTACTAAATGTGTATCTTTCATAATATCAAGTTCTATGTCTTGTGCACAGTAACACCAATCAATATCCAAAGAATGTAAAAAAAATGACTTCTGCTGTTGAGAAATATATATTGTAGTCAAAGATATATAAACAAATATAAACAAAAAGCAAAATGAAATAAATGCTGTAATGGAGGCACCAGTAAAACACTGTGGATTCAAAGAAGAAAGTGTGATCAAGTCCAACAGAAGAACTGGAGATGCCTTCATGGAGGTTCAATTTCATTTAGGTCTTGGATGTGATTTTTTTTAACCAGAGGAAGAGACATTCTAAGTTGAAGGATCAGCATAAAAACAGCATATGGCATGCAAATGCCTGGCATGCATAAGACAGAGAGGGGTTCACTGCCTCGCAATGCATTGTAGTTTTGTTGATGGTTCCTTTTGCTGTGCAGAGCTTTTTATTTTGATGTAGTTCCATTTGTTTATTTTCTCCTTTGTTTCCATTGTCTGAGGAGCTGTATCGGTAAAGATATTGCTATGAGATATGTCTGATAATTTGCTGCCTATGGATTCTTCTAAGATTTTTATTGTTTCCCATCTTATGTTTAAGTCCTTTATCCATTTTAAGTTTATTTTTGTGTATGGTGTAAGTTGGTGGTCTAGTTTCATTTTTTGCATGTATCTGTCCAATTTTCCCAACACCATTTATTGAAGAAATTATCTTGACTCCATTGTATGCTCAAGCTTCCTTTGTCAAATACTAATTGAGCATAATGGCTTGGGTCGATTTCTGGGTTCTCTGTTCTGTTCCATTGGTCTTTTATGTCTGTTCTCAGACCTCAGAGGGAAGGCAGGAGAGGGCGGGAGGGGGTGGGAGTAAGAGCTGAACCAAAGGACTTGTATGAGTGCGTATAAGCATAACTAATGGACACAGACAGCAGGGGGATGAGGGCATGTTCTGTGGGGTGGGAGTGGCTGGGGAGAGATCAATGGGGGGAAAAAAGAGACATATGTAATACTTTAAACAATAAAGATTTAAAAATAAATAAACAGAAAAAATATATATGAAAGTATAAAATATATAGTTAAATTCAAAATCCACTGATATTGTAACGATGGTGGGTAAATCACCTTTAAATAGTATAAAGGTTAAAAGACAAAATAATTAAGCATAACTATAACTATAATAATTTAATAATTTGTTAATGAGTGTACAATATAAAATATGTAAATTGTGACATCAAAAACATATAATGAGTCCTGGCCAGTGTTGCTCAGTTGGTTTAGCATCATCCCAAAATGATGCACCAAAAAGTTGCTAGTTCGATTCCCGGTCAGGGTACATGCCCAGGTTGTGGGTTCAGTCCCTGGTTGGTGGCATATGGGAGGCAATGGATTGATGTTTCTCTCTCTCTCTAAAAAAGCAATAAAAACATATTATGAAGGAGGAGTATTAAAAAATATAGAGTGTTCAATGCATTTGAAGTTAACTTGTTATTAGCTTAAAACTGTTATAAACATAAGCTGTTTATGTAAGCCTCATGGTGACAACAAAGTAGAAATCTACAGTAGATAAACAAAAGACAAAGAGCAAGGAATCAAAGCACACCATCAGAGAAAATAATAAAATTACAAAAGAAGAGAGCAAGAAAGGAACAAGGAAATTACAAAACAGAACAGCCCCCCCCCCCAAAAAAATTAATAAAATAGCAATAGCAAGTCTATACCTATCAGTGATTACTTTATATATTTTTTGTAATTCAATTTTTTTCAATTATAGTTGATATACAATATTATATTATTTTCAGGTGTACAATGTAGTGATTAGAAATTTATATAACTTAAGAAGTAAACAGAGAGTGGAGTGGTGGTTGTCAGTGGCTCAGATTGGTGGGGATGGGGGAAAAAGGGAGAGGTTGGTAAAGGGTACATATTTTCAATTATAAGATGAATAATTTCTGAGGATCTAATTATAACATGGTGACTATAGTTGATTACATAGTACTGTATAACTGAAACTTGCTAAGAAAGTAGAAGTGTTCTCACCAAATAATAATAATAATAATAATAATAATAAAGGTAAATATGATGGATGTTAATTAAGGACCTGATGGTAGGAATCCTTTCAAAATATATATATACTAGGGGCCCCAGTGCATGAATTTGTGGACCTTGAAAGGAATTGTGGGCCGTGAGGCTACAGTGGGCACAGGGACGGGTCTCAGCCCAGCCCACCCAGCCCCGGCCCCGGGCACCAGCAGCGGGTGTGAGCACAGTTCTGGCACCGGCTGCAAGTGCGAGAGGGGCCAATGCCAGCAGTGGGTGCAAGTAGTGTCTGCTTCCCCAATCACCCCTCAGGAACAGGGGGAGGTGGAGAAGCCTTAAGGGGCGATCGGGGCCGGTGCCAGCAGCAGGTGCGAGCACCGGGCAGGATTGTGGAGCACGGGAGCAAAGAATTTTCAGTAACCACCAGAGGCTCACCCTATGACAGCAACCGGTGGCCCTGCCTTAGTCTGGTGCCCCGGCTCACCTGCTCCATCATGCCACTGCAGCTGACACCCACCATGTTCTGCGCACACCCCCTGGTGGTCAGCGCACATCATAGTTACCAGTTGTTCAGTTGTTCCGCCATTTGGTCTATTTGTATATTAGCCTTTTATTATATAGGATATAAAATCTTAATGATCATAATGTTAGTACCCTTTAAATATACTACAGCTTTTCATACACATATTATAATATGTCTCTAGCACGAATGTGCTGACTGAACAGATATAATAAAATTAGTGCACTCAGGTCGGGGGAGAGCATCCCTCAGCCTGGCCTGCACCCTCTCACAATCCAGAACCCCTCGGGGAGGGTCCCTAGGCCTGGCCTGAGATCAGGGCTTATCGGGGCCCCGGCTGCAGGCAGCTGACCCCACCCCCGCCGCTGCCACTGCTTGCCATCTGTGTATTGCTGCCCCCTCTCTCCTGTCACCGGTGGCCTCCCTCTGCAGGCGACAGGCTGGAGTGCGATGGCTTGGCTGGCCTGGGCCTCCCTCTTTCTTTGCTGGGGGGCAGGGCCAGCCCTGCGAGGGGCCTCTGACTACCTGATTGCCCTTAACTGCTGGCTTGGGGGCGGGGCCAGCCTAGTGAGGGGCCATCTGCCTATCTGATCTCCCCTAACCACTCTGCCTGCCTGCCTGATCACCCCTAACCACTCTGTCTGCCTACCTGATCACCCTAACCACTCTGTCTGCCTGCCTGATCACCCCTAACCACTCTGTCTGCCTACCTGATCACCCCTAACCACTCTGTCTGCCTACCTGATCACCCTAACCACTCTGTCTGCCTGCTTGATCACCCCTAACCACTCTGTCTGCCTACCTGATCACCCCTAACCACTCTGTCTGCCTACCTGATCACCCCTAACCACTCTGCCTGCCTGCCTGATCACCCCTAACCACTCTGTCTGCCTACCTGATCACCCTAACCACTCTGCCTGCTGCCTGATTGCCCCTAACCACTCTGCCTGCTGCCTGATTGCCCCTAACCACTTGCTTGGGGCTGGGGCCTGCCCGGCGAGGGGCTGTAGTGGTCTGGTCTCTGGTCGTTCCGGTCAGGATGCCTCTGGCCTTTTATTATATAGGATTATACCTCAATAAAGCTGAAAAAAACACCCATCTTTGTGACATCCAAAGCTTGACTACAGTTACCGCATCTCTCAACTGCAACATCTCTCAATACCTCTTCTAGATGGAAGAATGCAGTAGCTCTAACCTTACTGTTTCTCTGCTCAGACCTAAAGGTAGATTTCTCATGGAAGGAGCCAATCCGTCTCTATGGATTTGCAATCCAGTCTCCAAGGCCCATCTCAAATTTCATCTCCTTAAAATAAAGTTTTACTGACGTAGAAATCACATACCATAAAATTCACATGGTTCAAGTATATAATTCAACGGCTTTTAGTATATTCACAGAGTTGTGCAGCCATCACCACAATCAATTTTAGAACACTTTAATTTACTGCCCCAAAGAAATCTTGCACGCCTTCGCCATCACTCCTCTCCAATCTTCCCATCTCCTCTAGTACTAGGCAACTGTCAATCTACTTTCTGTCTCTAAAGATTTGCCTGTTCTATTGACAGCTACTGGGTATAGTGGGGTAGAAGGATTGAACAATAAAAAAAGAGACAGAGAAAAAAAGTCATGGACAGGGTCAACAGGAGAGTATAGGGGGTATAAATGGTGATGGGAAGAGACTGGACTTGGGGTGGTGAACACACAATAAGTGTCACCTCAATAAATTCAGTAAAAGGGGAAAATTTGCCTATTCTACACATTTCATATAAATGCATTATATGTGGTCTTTTATGTCTGGCTTCTTTTACTTAGCATAATGCTTTCAAGATTCATCCACACTGTAACATGTCTCAGAAGTTTATTCCTATGGCTGAATATAGTCCATTGTATGAACAGGCCATGTTTTGTTTCTCCATTCAGCAGTTGTTGGACATTTAGGTTGTTTTTACTTTGGGGTTCTTATGAATAAAGTTGTTATGAACATTTAAAATACCATTTCCTTTTGAAACCATTTTTACCCTTTCACCAAATATCATGTCCCATTATGTGATCCCCATGTACTTGGCTTCTCTCCCATGACCTTAGCACCTTCTAACTTACACCCCAGCCATCCACTGGCCCTTCCTAAATCACTACTGGAGGCTCAGCCGCACAGGAGTGTGCCTTCCTCCTCTTGCCTCCGAGCACTTAGATCGGTGGCTGGAGCCTCGCGAGGGGTATTGCAGGACAGTCATCCCCACAATGGAGCAGACCTTTGTCCTGGAGACAGGCGAGTTGCAATGTCTGAATGGGAAAAACCAACGTGGGCCTTGTTGCAAGTTACCCCACTAATTTTTTTAAGTTCTTTCCACATTCAAGAAAAAGAGAAGCATTGAAATCATTACCATCTGATATAAAATAACAACACGATCAATAGAATAGGCAATATGATTTTACCTGGCTGTCTAAGGCAATGGGTCAAAATATCATGGGGTTAAAAGTGGCTGTTCTATTACTAATAACACAGTCTATAACCCTCAGAAAAATACAATTTTCAGGCTTAATTGAAATTTTAATGAAGACCCTTTAACGTTTAGGCTCTAATGAAAACCTTTTTTATACAAGATGGATATGACATGGTTGTGGATTTTGAATTTTAAACAAGGACACATCTATCCTGGTCTCAGATGAACACTCCAGAGTATCCCTAGGTTTAGAAAAATATGGTTTTATGGACTTCAGATTTTTCTTTAGCCTTCCTCCAAATCCCCAATGCCAAGTGACTCCTCATGCCTCTGTCTGCCCTGCCCCCTTCAAAAGGGCAAAGATATCGAGTCGCAGTAAGATGTAGCCAATGCTGAGGCCAGCGTGTGACGACTACCTTGGGTGCTGGCTTTGCCTGGGGCAGATCTCTTGTCAGTAGGAAGGCCCTCCACAGCAGTCCAGCCGCCTGCTTATCCCCTTCCTCTCTTTATGGTGTGTGTTCATCTTAAAACCATCTGCGCCCTCTCCCAGAGTGCAGTGGCCAGGTAGCAGGTCTGCAGTCAGAGGGCTTGGATTTGGGTCTGCTATTTTCCAGCTGTGTGACCCCCCGTCGGTGAGGAAACCTCCCTGGGTTTTGGAACCATAGCTGCAAAATGGGATAACATGTGCCTTACTCGATCATGGTTTAACCCACGATGGGTACAGCGCCAGACACAAAACAGGCCGGCAAGCTGTGCATCTCCTCTTCCCCGTGTTTCTAATAGACAAGTAATTTCCCTGTCATCTGAATTTCTAAGAGACACTCAGTTTATACTTTATTGCCAATTGTCCCTGTGGGCAGTAAGCCCTCTGTTCTGGGCAGAGGCCTAAACATCCTGAGAATACATGCTGCCCAGATGACTGTCCTCTCCTTTCTCTCAGGGAGGGGATCACCACTTCATGTTACCAAATGTGGAAAGTATTCAGACATGAGGACCAAAGCCACCACCTGGATCCATATTTGCACAGGATTTTATTGTATACACATTTTCTGCTGCCCTCCTTTCACAGGTAGGAGGGGAAAGTCCCTAATTCATCTGCGTGCCATTTCGTGCTGCCTCAAGGAGAATGAAAATGATGAACATGCTGTGGTTCTCACGGAATAAATAGTTCATGTAAGTAAGTAAGGTAATTTGCAATATGGATTTTTCCCTCTGAATTATTAGCATCTGTTCAGTCAGCACATTCGGCGTCCGTCTCCAGCGATATATTCAGTTAACAGCACTTGCCTCTAACCCATCTCAGGTTGTGAATGGGCCTTGAATTTGCCTTGGGAGGTTGGGCTGAAGGGAGAGGGAAGTGAAGGGAAGGTTCTGGTTATGTGTGGTCAGAGCAATGCTCACTGGTTTACAGCTGCCTTGAGGACACAGCCCACTGAGAGCAAGGAAGGAGAAGATGCCTCCAGTGGCCCCTGTGCCTCCCTCCAGCCTGTGCTGCTGCCACAGGGTCCCACAGGCCCCCACAGTGACCTAAGCCTCAGAGGGACCACAGAGACTGGGTGTTAATGCTCACAGGACCTGTCAGACCTCCAAAGATGTACACCCACGTTCACCAGGGAGGTGAGGGGAGAAGTTGCAAATTTTTAAACAAGAAAACGGGTACAAATAGTTCTGCTTGTCTCTAAAAGAGCCCTTCTATAGCTAATTCTGTAAGATATCAGGAGCCATGAACTATGAGGGGTGGGCAAGGCCATGGGGATGTCTCTCTGGGTGATGCAGCTCACCCATCTGGCTCCACGTTTCCCATATCTCTAAGTGGGTGAGTTTGGGCTCTGATCACACTGTATTGATTCACTTAGCACTTGCCACCTTCTAGCATTATTGCATTTTGTGATAATATTTTGGTTCCCTTCGCCAGAGTGCCATGCACTTTCCTTTGCTTTCACTGAAATGATGGAAGAATACACACACCGCATCACACACATCATGTCTGAAAAACCAATGGTAGCTTGTACAGTTCAGGTTTGATATATCCTGTTTAATAAGTGAGTCAGGACGTTCACCTTGCAGCTCCCGGGCCTGTGTGGGTCTTGCTGTAACCATGTCCTCAGGATCTGAAGACAGAGGGCAGCCTATAAGCAAATCCATGTTAGTGTCTTTGGATTTTAGTGTCTTTAATGCCAGAAGTGGCCCCTCCCCCTGCACGGCATACTCCATGGTGACAGCTGCTTGGTCAACACCGCTGAGCCTCCCAGGGCCTTCTGCAATCATGTGCAAGGGCAAGCCAGCATCTTCACGGCATTTCCTGAAGTCGGCCATTGCACCCTAATTCAGGAAGCCTTGCTGGCACTATCAGAACTGACTGGCTCCAGTGTCCTTGCCAGGAATTGAACCCCAAGTCATGAGTGATATCCCAAGTCAATAAATTCTCCCCTTTTTAAGCCACTGATTTCCCACTCCCAGTCCAGTGCTGCCAAGAGGTCCTCCCACACCTGTTCCCCTAGTGCCTGCCAGATTCTGAATTCCTTTAGGATAGGCCACCTGCTCTAGAAGCATGGACTGCACCCCCCACTTGGGCTAGGCCCGTGGTTGGCAAACTGCGACTCGTGAGCCACATGCGGCTCTTTGGCCCCTTGAGTGTGGCTCTTCCTAAGCCTTAGGAGTTACCTAATTAAGTTAATAACAATGTACCTACCTATATAGTTTAAGTTTAAAAAATTTGGCTCTCAAAAGAAATTTCAATTGTTGTACTGTTGATATTTGGCTCTGTTGACTAATGAGTTTGCTGACCACTGGGCTAGGCTGAGACCTAACCCTAATTATTTTCCCAAAGGACAAGAGAATGCTGAGGGCTGGAGGAGATCAATGGCCCAGCTCAACCAGTCAAACAGAGCGTGAATTTGAACTTGTTCTGCCTTTTTATTCTATTCAGGCCCTCGGTGGATTGGAGAATGCCCATCATCATTGGTGAGGGCCACCTGCAATACTCAGTTCGCCAGTTCAAATGTGGATCAGAAGACAGAGAGCAGTCTAAAAGCAAGAATAACATTTAACCAATAGCTGGGAGTTCCGTGTCCCAGTTGAGCTGACACAAAATTAACCATCACATGTGGTGAGGTAGATCTTGAAAAGGAGACACAGTGTCATTTTGCAAGCTACTTGCTTTAGGTGAGGCCCTTGCAGGGTCTGTGGTCAAGGAGAGGCCATCTCCTCTAGTAAATGGAGTAAGGAACATTCAGAAAAATCAGGGTTCAAGACTTTGGGACTTCTCTACCCAAATGTCCCCATTTCAGACCTCAGGTTCCTACTTCTTCCCATCAGTGCTCTGAATTTGACATGGGAGACCTGTCAAAGTTGTGTATTAAATATCATTTGTGGTTCTCTCAATCTTATTAGATCATAGGTCTAATTATCAGCACAGCTTGCCCTGTGGACTGCAGGCGATAATTGTTTCCTTAGATGCTGCCATGGAGGCCCTTTGCTTTCACAGTGTGCCTTGAATTGATAATTGATAATTGGCACTCCTCAGCCTACCAGTCCTGGCCTACTCCAGTTCTTACAATCACCATCGTCTCCATACTGAGCAGATGCCACAGCCACCACACACCCCAATACTTCACCTCCGCTTGCACCACTCAATCCATCACAGGTAACAACATGAGTGATTATGACACTATTGCACATCAGATATTATCATCACCCATTCACTACATGGCCGCCACCATAGGCAACTGATACTCTTTTCTGAGAGACCTCAGGAATTTATGGTGCTGTCTCAGAACTTGCTGCTGGAGAGACAAAAGGCAGAAGCCTCTACCTGTCAATTCTTGCCCCCCATTGGTTGAGGATGAATCCACGGGCGTTACACTCCCCACACTTACAAGTTGCACATGTGAGTGCCAAGAAATCTCCCGCGTACATAGGAAATGCCTAGAATCAGGAATCAAGTGGTGGGTCGCTGCAGGAACCTGGGGCAAGGTGCTGTTGGGCTGTACCCAGCAAAGCCAGTCAGTCTCCATGGAACTGGCTACAACACAGATGGGGGTTAAGAGGATGTGAAATGATGCATGAGGGATGTCCCATACAGCTGCCCATGTTGATGGAGGAATAATAGGTAATTACAGACAACATAATGTGATTGATTGGGAAATATTATTAGCATTTCTTTTCTATAACATCTGCCTTTTTAATTCGGTTCAGTTCAGATTATACTGAGATTGCAAGGATTGCACTCCTTAAGCACACCTAGATAGCTGGGTGTGTGTGTGTTGAGGGGGGGCGGGTAGGGGGGGACCCAAACTGTTATTTGAAATGCCCTGCACAGAAAACCCACATGCTATTCATTCATTCATTCATTCATTCATTCATTCATTCAATAAGTAAGCATTATTCTGGGCATGGGGATTACAGCACTGAACAAAATATAATTAAAGAAACATACCTCTCAGAGAGCTTACAATATAGGGGAGTAAGGACCATGGATAACATACTGGTAAGTAAATTAAACATGACTCTAAATGGTGAGAAATGCTCTGGATAAATATCAAGGTGGGAAGAGGGTAGGGGATGCAGGTGAGAGGACTCACTGCTTGAAACAGGCGGCTTAGGAAGAGCCTCCTAGCTGATGACATCTGAGCAGACTCAAAGGAGGGAAGACCTGTGGCTACCTAGAGACAGAGTATCTGGGCAGGAGTAAAGGCCTTTAGTGGAGTGGGCCTGTCTGGTGGGAAATGGCAGGATGCTGGGGATGGGGTGAGGGAATGAGCCACAGGGGTAGGAGGAGCCACTATGGAGCATGGAGAGCCCTGGGAGGCCTCTTTGGAGGAAGAGAGAAAGCAACGGGGGGGGGGGGGGGGGGGGACAAAGGGAGGCAGGGAGAAAGGAAGGAAGGATGGAAGGGGGAGGGAGGGAGACAAGGGAGTGGGAAGCATTGGAGGGTTTTGAGCAGAGGAGAAGGTGATGCTTTGATTATGTCTGAATTGTTTACACACTCACACTCCATGTGAAGCCAGGTCTCAGCATGGTTCAGTCGGATATTCATAGGGTTGTCATCCAGCAGATGTGGCAAATAAGCATAGCTGTCAGGGAATGCAATATTGAAGTCACTATCTGAGGACTTAGACCAGTGGTTCTCAACCTTCCTAATGCCGCGACCCTTTAACACAGTTCCTCATGTTGTGGTGACCCCCAATTTCATTGTTACAAATTGAACATAATTAAAGCATAGTGATTAATCACAAAAACAATATGTAATTATGTATGTGTTTTCCAATGGTCTTAGGCGACCCCTGTGAAAGGGTCTTCGACTCCCAAAGGGGTCGCGACCCACAGGTTGAGAAGCGCTGACTTAGACAATGATGGGACTTTGGTCATAGATGTGACAGGACTGATGTTGGAGAAGTCAAGACACAGATAAACTTCCAAACTGCATGGATCGTCACCATGGAGGGACCCAGGGGAATCCCCAGGGGAGGCTCTGGCTGTACCCCACACTGCACCCACATGGGGGTGCCTGCCCTGCGCCCTCCAGCCCAGGCAGAAGGTGCCTCTGTTCTCCTGTCCCGCACAGTGTGTCTGGCACTGAGCTTTCACTTGTAAACCACACTACTGACAAGCATGGCAATAAAATGTCATTGTTCCTGATGGCAGTAGTCTGCTTTTTTAACCTTTGGCTTCCTTTTTTTTCCTGGTATTTGTATACATCTGGTTCTGGTAAAATAAAAAAGATTCACTCTGTTTACAGTTGTACATCACGCTCAGGCCGGGGTTTCGCTTCCACTCCTCCAGCTGCGGGAGAAGTGAAGGTGCCCCTGCGGGCAAGAACCCAGTCCAGGCAGGTCAGTGCCCACTGGGTCCTCGGGCCTCTCCCTGTGTGGCCAGGATGCCATCTGAAGGTCACTGATTAGGAAGGGGCATTCCAGCAGGTCCCCTGATGGGGCTCCCTGGACCACCATGCCTCCTGAGATGTGGCTCTTGTGCTTTGTGGCTTGTTTACTATTTCTATCATCTACTGTGTTTGCTTGTGTTGCAAAGCCTTCAATATGTGGGAAGCCCCTCACCTATAAGTGCTCCCCAACATCTGAGTGTAGAAAAAGAGAAAGGAAGGTGCCAGAAGGACGAGGGCCCCTGCAAGGCCCACAGTGAAAGCCGCTCAGTGGCGCCGAGAAAGGGGGAGAGAAGTGGGACAAAGGCTTGGTGAGGGGTTTCCCCAGGCCCTTAACTGCAAGTGAGCCCATCTGCGCTTCCTGACGCATAAAGAGGGCCAGGCAAAGCTAAGGGTCCCCCAGCCAGGTCTCAGGCTTCCCTTCAAGTCTCATTGTGTGACAGGAAACCTCACAGTCAGACAGACACCAGACATGATCAAGCAGATTCTTGGAGATGCAACCATGGAGCAATGCTACCCTGACCACAGCAGCGCGCTGTGCGCAGGGCTCTGGCATGTCTTCTCTCATTTCCCCCCACTCTTCCAAGAAGGAAAGGGACATCATGATATTTCCACTTTACAGAAGAAGAAAGCTCCTCAGAAACATAATTTGCCCAAGTTTCCACTGATCTACATGACTCCAGACCCACATGACTTTGTGGATATAAATGAATAATGCACAGAGGTACACAAACACCCCACATGCACACATGCACACCTATACACCACCACGGGCACACACACATACACATACAGCCCACATGACATACCACACCAAGCACTCTACATATCTCACCACATATATACTAAAGTGCATATCCAAAAATGTGATAGAAAAGAAAAAATTTTAAAATATTCAGATTTACTAGTGTTCAAAGAAGTACAACTTGAAGAAAATATGAAACTGACCACATTAAGCAAAATACTACCGTGTGCTGAACGTATGGACTCCGGAGTCAAATTTGCTGCATTAAGTGTCAGCTCTACTGATGACCTGCAAGGTGACAGTGGGCAAGTTAGTTAGCTTCTCTGTCCCCTCCAGCTCCTCTGTGATATGGGACAATAGCACCTACTTCAGAATGTTGGCTGTGAGAACCTACTAAGTAAAAATATGCGAAGTTCTTAGAATAGTGCTTGCCACTCAGAGAACTAACACACCGCCCAGTGTTACTATTATCATTCCCTTTACTGCTATGTTGAGGGAGCTACAGAACAAGTCCTCTCCTCGCCATTGGTGGCGAGGCCTCTCTGAAGGAGACTTGATAAATTATATTCAAATCCTTAAAAATTGTCATCCCATACCACCCGTAATCCCTTTATCCTGAGGACATATACAGAGAGGCAGTCACAGATTTATATTTAAGCATGTTCATTGCAGCATTATTAATAGCAAAAGAAAGAAAAAATGGAAACAACCTAAAGTTTCTAGATCAGGCCACTCAAGCAAGAAACCTTGAAGACAACCTTTGTTCCTCCCTGACATCCAGCTAACAGCCAAGTCTGTCCTTTCCACCTTCCTCAGGAATCTGACCACTCTCTGCAGCATCCACCTGTCAGGGTTCTGCCAGAGCAGGACTCCCTCAGGGAAGCCTCCCAGCCCCTGCCCGCCACTGACCGACCTGGTAGGGTCCCTCTGTTCCACACTGGTGTGACGCTCTGCCCTTTTCCATTGCACTCAGCACTTTTGTAATGACTGGTTCCCACTTCTGCCTCTTTTACCAGGTGAGGAGCCCCACACAATCTGCATGCTGCCTTTCTTATTTACTTTTGTACACCCAAAGCCTGCAACAGTGCCTGGCACACACAGTTTCCTGATTGAGGAACAGCAAGTGAAAGAAGGAATGTGATTCAGCCTTAAAGCTATATTCTTAATAAATCCATATGGCAAAATGCTCATGAATACAATATTAAATGAGCAAAATGGCCACAAACTGTCTATCACACGATGTTAACATTATTATCCATAAACATATGTATAACAACCCAGATGAACGGCACTAAATTGTTAGCAGTGGTTACTCCTGGCCATTTTTATTTTTTCTTTATTTTTGCATCTATTTTCCAATAAGCATCTATTTCCTTTGTAATCATGAAAAGAATGGATAAAGATAGATACAGCAAAAGATTCAGGACTTTTTAAAAAATATATTTTTATTGATCCAAGAGAGGAAGGGAGGAGGAGAGAGAGATAGAAACATCAATGATGGGAGCGAGTCATTGATCTGCTTCCACCTGCATGCCCCACACTGGGGATCAAGCCTGCAACCCAGGCATGTGCCCTGACCAGAATTGAACCTTGACCTCCTGGTTCATAGGTCGACACTCAACCACTGAGCCATGCTGGCAGGGCCAGGACTTTTGAAATGAACCATAATTTGAGTCCAGGATTGAGGCATCCTGTGAAATATCCACATTTGAACTGGCCTGAGACATATGTCTATTACACCTGACACTTTCAGAGCAGCTCACACAATCGCTGGTGTTTTCCCCAATAAATAAGCCCTTCCTTTCTTGTGGGGACCCGTTAGGCCAAAAGCAGCAGAGGGGTAAACAGAGGTTTCAGAAAGACAAGATTTTTTTTTTCTTTTTCCTAAAAGAAAAATTAAGGGTAAACTAGCCCTTTTTTTTATTTTTAACTTTTATAAGTCACCATACTCACACATTCGGATTAATGTTGTAGAGGCTCTTATCAGAAGACTTATTCCTATGTCCCCATAGCAGCATATTTTACTGTTGAAAGGTGTCTATGTGATAGCCCCACAGTGGGGCCATCAGAGTGTCTCTAGGCCAGACTACCCAGGACTTGAAAACCTCTGCAAGCCCAGGGACCCAGCACACAGATGGAGGCCCTTGGATGGATCTAAGGAGGTTGGGACCTAGTGTGAGGGGTGTTGGCAAGAACTTGGGACATTGGTTTCAAATCTTGATCTGGACTCAATATTTCCAAATTTCTTTTTTTAGCCTGATTTTTCAGCACCTCAGTTTCCCACCAGACAAACTGGAATACTTATGCATCTCTCTGAGGCAATTTTAAGGAGTAGTGAAATTCACAGCATGCTCCCTGGGAAGTTGGTATTCTGACCTTCTGCCCTCAGGTCTCTCTGAAGCAGGTCACCAAATGAGGAACAGTGGAAGGAAAAAAGTAGGGCTGTTCAGCCCAGAGAAGAGTAGAAAAAGGACTGGAAGGTAGAACATAAAGGACAAAGGACAGATCTGTTCCATGTAGCTTCCCAGGGTAGAATTGGAGCCAGTGGTGGAAGGTCTAAAAAGTCAGATTTCTGCTTCACTATAACAAGAACCTTCTCAGAACAAAAAGTGACCCAAAAGCCTGCTTTCTAAGGTAGTACTGAATATTTCAGTGGTGGTGACTGATCACAGGATGGTTTTGGTAGAAGGGGATCCCTGTGTTGAGTTGAAACTAGATAGATAACCTCTAATAGTTCTCCCAACTCCAAGAACTTAAGTTTATGCCATTCGACCTTTTGTCTTTTGAAACTGCTTAAAAATAATTTATAATTCCTCAATGCCATTTTATCTAGGCCCGGCCAGAGCTGCAATTGACAGAGGGCCTCCATCCCTCCTCCTCCTGCCATGACCTGGACCTCTCCTCTAATGCAGGAGTAAGGGATGCAGCCAGCGCCCCAGCCCAGCAATCTCACCTTTCCTCAGGGCCAGGCCACAGAAGTCTCTCCAAGGGAGAGTCAGCTTCTCCTCTCTTGTCAGAGCAGGGCCGGTGGCCTCACTCCAGACTCCCTGTTGGAAGCTGAGGAAAGTCAGGCATGTTCTTCTTGGTGGCCCTGAACTCCACCCAGGGAATCCTGCCCCTCCTCTTTGTGATAAGGGAAAGCCAGCTCTGAGTCAGGAGCCCAGAGAACCATCTCTGAGGAAATTACCTTGCAGCTAATTGAAATCAGGCTTTAGTCAGTGTAGCAGACCCTCTGGCATCTCTGCCTGTTCACCCGAGTCCCCACACCCACAGGGGTTGTCCCATGGCAGCCATGCTTGTATCATGTGACTGACTCCCCTCACAGTTGATTGGACCAGGACTAGAGGTGATCAAAATTGGGCCAATGGATATTTTGTGCCTGAAATCTGGCAGTTTCAGGCTGGGCTGCTTTGACTCCATCTGTTGAATAGAGCAGCTATAAATTGATAAATGGTGGATGCGGCCGTCTTCTATGCCATGTAAACTACGAAACAGGCCTAGAGGAAGCCAGTCAGCTAATGAAAATACAGTAGCAGAAATAGAGAAGAAAAGGTGAGTGAATTAGAAAGGAACTTTCTGAGCCTAGCTGCATCCCAGGCTGTGGGTCCACGAGCAATAAATTTTCTCTAGTTTGCTGAAGCTCATTCAAGTTAGTTTCTAAAGTCTAAACTGAAAGGGCCTTAGCTGATTCAGGAAGAGGTAGGAAATGTTACCCCACACATTGCCACCTCATGGACACTCGGCACCTCCTGGCTTGTCATGAACTGGGAAACTGAAAGGTACTCAGAACTGGGCAAACTGGTATAAAGGCTTCATAGACCTCGTAGGCCTTACTCGTCGTAAATGGAAAGGACATGGCCTTTCTCTCCAGTCCAACAGCCTCATCTCCCAGCAGAGCAATGCAGAGTCCAGTGGAGTGGGCTACCTTTCCCAGCTCCCACAGGCAGCCTGGGTTGACGCTGGAACCCGAGTCTCATCCTCCCAGCTGCAAGGCCACGCACGACCCCAAATCTGAATTCCCCCTTACAGTGAGAGTCCCTTTCCCACATGCAGCCCCAGGACACTGTCCCAGGCAGAGCTGACTCTCCCCGCCCGGCTGGTCTCGGCCCTGAGACGCCGCGCTGGGCGCGCACGTGCGCACTCGGGCGGGGGACGGAGCAGCTGCCGAGGCCGAGCAGCTGCCGCGGCCGGCGCGGGGCTCAGCGCCCCCTCCGCGCCCACCCCTGCGCCGCGGGGAGGGCCCAGCCAGCCGGGCTTTCAGAGTTAATTAGCCCTCATGCATATGGATGCCACCGCGCTTGAAAGAGGTTGAGCGGCCGTAACCTGACCTCCGGAGGAGGGCGGGAAGAAAAGACCACTTTCTCGGCGGCCCCTAACTGAGAGCGGGGCAGCTGCGCGCCGCGTCCTGGGTGTGACCGCCGCCGCCCGCTTTCTCCCCCCGGAGCAGCCCGAGCGGGGCCGGGCGCCGCGCCCGCGTGCGCAGTCACTGTTGACCCGCAGGGCTGCGCAGGCGGCCGGCCTCCGTCCCGGTGCAGTGCTGCGGTAATGCTATCTGCACTGGGAATTTATTCTGCAGCTTTCCTTTTCCGTGATGGTTTTCATTTCCTGTCTTTCAGAGCTGGAAGCGTTTATGGAATATCACATGGTTTTCGTTTACACAGGAAGTCAGCTGCAGTGGTGAGGAGATACCGACTGACTTTTTGTGTTTGTTTTTTAGGTTCCACCCCCCCCCCCGCCCCCCGCCACCGAAAGAGGGGGTGGGGAGCGCGCGCGAGATAGAGCTTGCAGCATTTTGTTTTGAAATAGTTTTCCTTTTTCATCCAAAGTCACTGTTCTCCGAAGTGGCCTGTGATTACATACAGAAAGCAGTTTATTTCTGACACGTGGTAATCACTTTATGTGAAGAAAGCTCAGCATGAAGAGATGCTTTGGCTTTGCCCGGAGCTAAGGCGCGAGCCCGGGGGATGGGCGAGGAGCCTCCGGGACAGGCCGCGCGCGGGGAGAGGCTGAGCGCCCAGCCAGGACCCTGCGCGGCTCAGGCCGCCTGCCAAGCTCGGTTCCCACCCTTCCGGGGAAAAACAAAACAAAACAAAAAACGGCCCTTACCGCCCAATAACCTGCTAGGACCACTCTGCTTAAACCTGCACACAGCATTGTCTTCCCTCTCCCCCACCGACGAGGACCACAGTAGGTCTCATCCACCCCCAGCCCATCACCCCAGCAATCAAGAGAATCTCAAGGCTTTATAACAGAGATGGAGAAGGACGTGGAAGAATTTGCGACTTGTTCTGTAAGCTCCGCCCTCTGGTCAACACTGAGTTAGGAACTCCTGACTAGAACCACCCACAAAGACTGCGCTCTCTAGTTACCCTCTCTGCTTCCGCAGTGTGGCTCCAGCAGCTTCTCACCCTCCACCCAGGAACCTCGGGCAACTGACCACCCTGGGCGATAGCGCCACCTCGTGGCCAGCACCCCTCTCCAAGCATTTCTTCCTCTCCCTTTTCCAGGAGCCTGAACAGTCTCTGTGGTCCCTGGAGACTGGCTTGAAGAGCCAGGGTATTCACAATCAAATCAGGGCTGAGAGCCCCGCCCGAGGGTTGAAATGGTCCCTCCCTCCTTTCTTCTCGCCCCTGAATAAACTAGAAAGGAAAGCACAGAGGGCCGAAGTCCCCTTTCCTGCCATCTACTATTCCACTCTAACAGGCCGCTTCCTTAGACCAATAAACTCCATAGGCCCAGAGAGAGAGGAGAAAAGAAGAGTGCTGGGCTAGGAGAGGGAAAGAGACGGTAAGGAGCGCCTCTCGGAACCTACCACATGAGTTGGGTCTAAATAAACTAAATTTATTGGGTCTAAAACAACCCAATTTAAGGCTGAGCCCCAATTAAATGGAAAATGTCCTTTAAGAGATAAAATTTAGGCACCTATTTTTAGGATGAACCGGTTTATCACCTTTTCCCTAGGGGTAAGGGGGCTCCTAAAGCGGGTGGGGGTGGGGGGTGCACCAGGAGGGGCAGAAGCCAGCACTGCAGAGTCCATACCTTAATGGCAGAGGCCATCCTGTGTTGGGAGTAGGAGGTGGTAAGGTGGCTCTGGGAGGCAGGATAGGACAGTCCTGTGCCCATTTCAGTGGTGGGCAGGGAGCCCTCAAAGGACATCAGTTCCCCTTTGGGCCCCTAGGACCCAGGTATTCCTGGCAGCTGAGACCCGTTTATTTATTCATTGATTTAATCCTCACCTGAGGATATGCTTTTTATTGATTCTAGAGAGAGGGAGAGAGGGAGGGAGAGAGAGAGAGATCAATGTGAGAGAAATAGGTTGCCTCCTGCATATGCCTCGACCAACCGGGGATCAAACCTAAAACCTGGGTATGTGCCCTGACCAGGAATCAAATCCACCACTTTTGGGTCTTCAAATTGAACACGATGCTCCAGCCAACTGAGCCACCCGGCCAGGGCCAGCTGAGACCCATTTAATTGAGACTCTCTGACAGCCTCACCATGACCATCTTCTTTTGCTCCTTTACCCCAGCCCATAAAACTAACAGCCATCTGTGTGAACATGAGCCCTACATTTTTATGGGCTGCCTACTGGCGGCTGCAGGATAAATGGGGGACAAAGGCTGATTGCTACAGCCCTTTCAGTCTCCCAATATTAAACTGTGTAACGTGACCCATTCTCTGTAACTAAATATTTGCAAGGACACCCAGAGGCACCTGGCTACCAAATCTCTTGATCAGGTGGGTCGTTTGTGCTGTAAAAATCCCACCTGGGGATTTTCTCGGCTTCTGAAGGTTCGGCAGGCAAAGCTCTCTACCTTGACGCAGGGAAGCCTGGCTCCACTGTTACAGGCGGGCCTGGATTGGGGTGTGCAGACTGAACCTCACTGGGGTCTGGGAGCTGAATGAAAGAAACCCTGTGCCTCTGTGCAGCGGCGGCTCTGGTCTCTGTCTGGGGCTGTTTTCCTCCCAGGAAACTGCACGCACCTCCTGTTGCCCATTACCTAATGGAGGAACTGTTGGGGGCATCGTGGTGCTCCTGAGGTTCTTCAGCTCGCAGGGAGCGCCCACTCTCTGCTGAACCAACTCATGTGGTAGGTTCCGAGAGGCGCTCCTTACCGTCTCTTTCCCTCTCCTACCCAGCACTCTTCTTTTCTCCTCTCTCTCTGGGCCTATGGAGTTTAGTGGTCTTGTGGGGAAGGGGAAGTGGGTTGTCACAAACTTAGTTACTAAAAACTCCAAACCCTGCCCGGCTGTTGGGTTTCGGGTGATGGTCCCCAGTGAATCACAAGGGCCCTCAAGTGGCACACTCTCTGTTAGGATTCTGCCTGGTCCCTGTAGCCTGACCCTCTGGAAAATGGGAGGATTTGCTGAGCGAAGGGGAAGTTTTAAGAGGGAAAATCAGATTCCCAGCCCCAAAGGCTTCTGAGAAGCTCCGTGTTCCTGGCCAAGCCTTGCCCAGACAACCCTGCCCCTCCTGGAGAAGTCTGTCCCTGGAGGGTGAGTGACCCAGGCAGGTCTGGACCTACGGTTTTGCCATCCCAAACTCAATTTTCCTTCTCTCTCTCATTTTTTTTTAATATATTTTATTGATTTTTTATAGAGAGGAAGGGAGAGAGATAGAGAGTTAGAAACATCGATGAGAGAGAAACATCGATCAGCTGCCTCCTGCACATCTCCTACTGGGGATGTGCCCACAACCCAGGTACATGCCCTTGACCGGAATCGAACCTGGGACCTTTCAGTCCGCAGGCCGACGCTCTATCCACTGAGCCAAACCGGTTTCGGCTCTCTCTCATTTTTAACTACAATTTTTTCATTATTGATTTTTAGAGAGAGGAAAGGAGAGAGAGAAACATTGATGTGAGAAACATCGATTGGTTGTCTCCTACAGGTGCCCTGACCTGGGATCGAACTGCTACCTTTTGGTGCATGGGACAAAGCTCCACCCAACTGAGCCACACCAGCCATGGCCTGGAGTCAATTTTCAATATGCATTTATTCCTGTTGAATTTATTAAAAAAAAAAAAAAAAAAAAAAGACCTTCTGGTAATATGCCAGAATGAGATATATAATGATGTTGTTTAGCAGCAACTGTGTCATTCTGTGTTGTTGACAGTAAAATAAATTAACGTAATAAACATAATTTGCTCAAAAACAGCTAAGGAAAAGCAGATGGTTAACACATTTTAGCAGGACCTGTTGGTCCACGTTTGCACGGATGTTTAGACAGTGTGCTGCCTGCAACAGATGCTCGCCTGGGTCTCCATGTGATGGGCACAGGTGACTCGGCATGGTCTGGGGGAGGGCTGGGCCACCTGGGGGTTGGCACCATGTCCAGGGCCCTCCCTGGAAGGGGAGTAATGCACAGCAGCCACTTGCCTAGGTCCCAGCCAGGCTGGCTCAGGGCGGGAAGCCTGCCTCTGCCTCCCCCTCCCTTCCCCCAGGACAGGGCCCATGCTTTCCCAGCACCTGGCCATTAGCATGCGCAGCCTGTCCCTGCCCAGTGGCTGTTCTTTGTGCTCCTGGAACAAGCCAGCTTTCTTCCGGAGAGGATGGCGCTCCAGCTCCTGCCCATGAGCTTCCCAGTAGCTTTGCGGGCCAGTGGGCCCCAGCTGGCCACGAAGAGCGGGTGCCCCATGGCCCCTAAAAGAGAAGAAAAATTTATTTTGCAGAAGGAGGCCCTGGCTCCCCAGTGCCTGGGAATCAGGGCAAGGGAGGAGGTCTCCTTCCTCACCAGGTTGGAGGGGTTGCGGCTGCAGGTCACTGCCATCCCAGGTCCTAGTGGCCAGAACATGCTTCCTCCTCCAGCTCCTGTTTGTAGCTGGGGATGCCAGGCTTGTCACTGAAAAGGGGACCCTTCCTAGCATTTGGACAGGCACTCAAAGGTCCTGGAAGTTCTGTACTGCATGGCACCTGTGCACAAAACCTGGGTGCTGGACTGCAGACTTCAGAGACTGTTCAGAAGTTCCTGACAGGAGAGAATTTGGAGGAGGGGTCCCAGCTGTCTATGAAATACCCAAGAAAACACTGGTGTAAAACCCCTCGCACCTGTCTGAGTCCATCTCCTTATTTTCCAAGTGGAATAGTTATGAAAAGTGGGTGTAATGACTGTACAGGCTGCTTAACACATGCCCAGCCTGGGCCACATGCCCACTAAATGGAGATGTTAATCTTGACTGCAACACCCAAGCCAGTCTCATAGGGAAGGCAGCGCTTTCCCTGGACCCTCACCCCCATGCCCGAAAGGCCTTCAAACAGAGCGCAGCCAAGTCTTCTCTGCCCCAGATTTGCTCCTCAGCAGCTCCTGACTGAGCTGCACCTGATGGTTCCTACAGGCCATCCTCCACCACAGCTGCTCAACCCGCTCCGTCTCACCAGGTGCTCTGAGGTGGAGTTAGAAGGCTCACAAGGGAAAACCGGTGAAGAATAAAGGGGGAAGGGGCAGGAAGAGTCAGGGAGAGCCTTCAGATCAGGACCAGGTCTGACACCGGGAAAAGAAGGAGGAAGGAAGATGGGGAAGAAGAGCTGAGGACCAAGGACCGCAGTGGAGCTTTAGAAAGCCTGTGCCCACCCAGCAGGGAGCCCCAGGGTCCCTGTCGCAGTCAGTCACGGGCAGGGTGTGGCCTCACGTCAAATGCTGGGTGGATCTGGATGGCATTGCAGCTGGAAGCAGTCGGCTGACCACTCTCCTTCCAGCAGGTTCTCTCCTGAAGGGAAGCAGGCAGGGCACCCCCTTGGCACCACACTCACCAGGGGTTCCCTTGCACTTGGAGCATTATGCCCTGGCTCTGCAAGCCCCCCCCTACCTTGTCCAACTCATATCCCCCCGCCCCACCCATTTCTACCCCAGCCACTGTGCTCCCATCCTCAGAGCCTCGGACAAGCCGAGCTTGTCCCAATGTGGTGGCTTTCAGGATGGCCTAGAACACTGGCCTCCTCATCTTCCTTGGTGGATTCTGCAGGCAATTCAGATCTCAGTTCAAGTGTCAGCAGTTTCCCTGGACCCTCTGCCCTAAAGCAGCCCCACCCACTCTTTGCTCTGCACAGCAGCTGATTCCAGCCTTGTATAGCCCTCCTCACTGTCTGCGTTTTGGGTGTTTCTTCTGCTTCTTGTTTATGTGCGGACGTTTGCAGTGTCACATTTATTAGACCAGAGGCCTTGCCTTCTCTGATGTGCTTACCACCCTGTTCCTCGAACAGGACTTGGCTCACAGTAGGCACACAATACATACACATGAAGGCAAGACCTGGAAGGGCTGGGAGCACTAGAACTTGGTAGCTGGATGTTCTGGGCAAGGTGCTACCCACTTTTCAGAACAAAAAGAATAAGTTTTCAGAAGAAAAAGAATGTTGAGTGTGTGTGCCTCGACACGCCTAACAGGAAAATGTAACAGGAAAGTGATCCCAAAGCCAAGGACACCAGGCACGTGGAAGGTATCTATTCCTCATCTGAACCTCTCAGGGCTCTTAGCATAAGAAGCACTGTGATGTGCTAACATGCTAAGGAAGGGTGGATCCGAACCTCTTCCCCCAGCATCCCTTCTCTCTGAGTAGTTTTAAAAATTCTTTAACATAATAGGCCTGCTTTCATAGTATAGTACAGGCTTAACTGTTGGCAACTTAGTTGTTACCAGCAGACTTGGTTCTAGAACATTCCAGTGACTGTGGCCTTGGGCACTATTCTAGCATAATTCTTAGGTTATTTTGTGGGGACACTGGGAAGGCGTTTCTATATAGAATTCTTCTTGCTGACATCAAGCAACCCCCCAAAACCACACCCAGCAACAACCTTAAAAGCCCCCAAATTTCCAGTTATCCCAAATCCTCTTGATTAGCAGAACGTAGTCCTCTCAGTACTGTATGTACCGTGCTAACAAATCACCCTAAAACTATTACAAAAATCTCTGTGGGGCTGTGGCAGCTGCGGCACAGATGTTTTGCATAGCAGCTGAGCATTGTTTAGTGTCAATAAACACTATCTTCAAGACATAAAACACAAACGTGGAGCTAGACATGGCAATAACAAGAGTCATGAAGACCATTTGCAGGGAAATGGGATAAGACTCAGGGCTGTGCAGCCCCTCTCCCACATGGAATGCCCCATTTCAGAGCAGGCTGTTAGGTGTTGAGTGCTGGCAGGCCCCAGGGTCGGATCTCTATGCCAAATGGCCAGTTTGCTCCCTAGAAATGGATGCCTGGAGTTTGTGCTAAACCCAAACACCCCAATTTGTGGTTCTCTGAGCACATCCTTTGGCATTTGTCTTTTGGATGTCACCAAAGATTTAACTCTTCAGGTGCTGATTTCCGAAGCTGCTCAGTCTGTGCTCAGCTTCAGGTGAGGTGGGCTGGCCACAGGCAGTTTAAAAGAAATAACTCCCAACTAGATACCATCCCTCCAGATGTCCAGAGAGTATCTCTTGCTCTCATTTCTGCCACAACATCCCTTTAGAGATGACAAACTGCCACATTGAACCCCAGAGCTCACCAGAGGTTCCTGGAAGGAACATGATGGAGCTATTCAATTGACCACTAGCAGGAGGTGATGAAGCCAGTGCCACGCATCAGAATGCCATTGGACTTGAGCCTAGAGGGGAGAGGGGCTAGCCTAACCCTAATTTTTCATATGTGGAAACTGAGGCCAAAGCAATGATATGACTGTTCAAGGCACAAGGCCAGTGCCGGAGGCCAGTCCATCCTTGCTGCTTGACACAGTCGCTGCAGGGAAGAAACATCTGCACAGCATATGTTCCGAGGGACCTGGTGTATATGGCATACTGTTCTTAATACGTTTGCTCCCCTTCTTAGCGCTATGTGTTCTAACCAGGGCCACCTCCCCAAGAAAGGTTGTTTCTCCAGGTGGGCATTTTTCCCTGGAGTTAGGGATTAACAGGACTAAGGAAGGGAATAAGCCAGTAAAACACCTTAACTAAGTGCCAGGCGGGTAGTTAATCACGTTACCTATGAACAATCATGTTTAAGCTACATAATCTTTACTTAGGATAATCTCCTTCACTGACTTCCTTGTAGCTTAACAGAACAGTAGAGCAGTGACCTTGGAATGGAGATAACAAACTAGCCCTAACCTTTGGAATAGAATGGATAGGATTAAAATCAACAGAACTAGATGGAGATGGGATTTTTGGCAAAGGTCAGATAAGAAACTATGGACATGAAACAAGGAACTGTAGAAGGTCAAGGGAGGACCCAAAACATACCATGATGTGACTATAGAGGCATGCTTATAGGATCAAATGGTATAAATACAGATGTAACAGGAGAATAAAGAGAGAACCTGGCTATGCTGATCATCTGGACTCTGTCTCCATGCCCTTCTTTCTTCACCGACTCTGTCCTCACCTTTGGGAACCCCTGGACCACTGGGGCTGGACCCCAGCAGGCCAGGTGGAAGCAGCCAGAAATGGACCCCAGGCAAATATGATGATTGATGCCAACATCCACTGCATTTAGTCCTCACTTGGTGGTGTCTCATCTTTTAAGTTTAAGTAATTATGGGGTGATTAATATATACTCATTTAAAGGAAAATTATTCAACCAATATTTTACATTAAAGAAAAGTCAACACTTTAAAAAGTTGCTCACCCTGCCCGGCCAGCATGGCTCAGTGGTTGAGCATTGACCTATGAACCAGGAGGTCGAGGTTTGATCCCGGTCAGGGCACATGCCTGGATTGCGGGCTCCATCTCTAGTGTGGGGCGTGCAGGGGACAGTCGATCAATGATTCTCTGTCTTCATTGATGTTTCTATCTCCCTTCCTCTCTAAAATCCATAAAAATATATACTTAAAAGAAAAGGTTGCTTACCCTGTAATATGGAAAAGACGTGAGGTTATAGACTAGACAAACTCCAGGGACATTTGTCCCTAGAACGTAGGAGTCTCAGGGTTTCCATTGACTCTAAAAGGGTTAAGATCCCAGAAAAATCTTGCTTGGATCTATTCCCATCTACTGCAGGGTTAGCAGAGTTGTTGTATGAGTCAGACTGTCTTGTGTTGCTCAGAATGTAGGGGGCAGGTCCAGGGTAGACACCTCCAAGGACTGACTGTACCAGGAGTGATCTGAGTCAGGGCCGGCCTCTCAGGCCACCTGGGAAAGGCTTACCATGAGCCCAAGCTGGTCCAGACCGGGGCGACAGTACATATTCCCTGACCTGTTACCCTGTGACTTGTCTCCTTCAGCCTCTGGTACCACTCAGAACTACTTCTAGGCCTAGGCAAACGTCCTAACCCTGCTGTTGGTGGAAGGCCTCTTTCAAAGTCAACATTTCACTTGCTTTGAGCCTTCTTCCAGAAGACATTCCAGGTCAACCCTGAAGAGGTCAAGACTGATGACCTCACCTCCTGTAAGGATGTGGAGGTTCCCAGCTCTGCACCAGCCTCAGTCACTAGGAACTCATAAATCCTGTCTCTGTCAAGGTCCTACACACAGCAGCATCTTGTTCGTTTTGATGCTTGTTCAATACTAGTCTTCATAATACCTCTTTGCCTGTCTTCTAAGGGTTACCCAGTGGGGCATCCCTTCTAAGGCTCTGCAGCTGAACATTTTGCTGATATGCTGGTGCACAACTTCCCAGGAAAGAAAAAATTTCAGAACTTTTTTTGACGAACGATATTCTGCAAACTTCACCATTAAGTTTCAGTCATCCTATTTCAAAGGAAAATTGTTTCCCAAAGTGGCCTGTAGTGACTGTGGGAGTCAGTGCCTGGTCCAGAACAATCCCATCAAATCCCAGCCACCATCCCTCTGCCCTTGCGAGCCAGCTTTAGGGAACAGGAGCAGAGCAACGTCCCAGCATGTTGGAGCCCAGAGCAGCTGGTGAGAGGTGAGCAAGAATGGACACCTGCCTGAAGACAGCCTTAGGCCTTCTCATTGATGACAGCCCCAGAGTGAGGTGATGCTGGGGCACTCATGGGAGGCAGGTCTGGGAACATCTATCATCATTAGATCAACATAAGTTAAACATCCACCACGTACCGGGCTCTGTCCTGGGTGCCGGGACCACAAGAACTGGAAAGCAAGCTGTCACCATTAGCACATGCAAGAGGGAAGCTATTTCTGGCATCAGAAAATGCCCCAGATGGGGTGGGGTGTGAAGAGCATCTTAGCCAGAGAGAGCAACTCAAGCCTCAGCAAGGGTGGCAGCTGCCGGTGGGTGGGCCTCTCACCTGGTTCTTCCTCTGGACCATTCAGGCAAGTACAGCACAGGTGCTGACCTGGGCTCCTGTCACTCTGATGTTTGACCCGATTCCCGTGTGTGTGTGCCTGGCTGTTTGCGGGCCAGATAGTGTTCTGAGAAGACAGAAGCAGCCAGAGCCCTGCTTCCTCACTCTGGCTAAGTGTGCTAAGGCAGGGGGTCAAGTCCATACTTTTGCACCTCTCCTTCTGTCCTGAGCTTCTCCTGTTCATTGTGAAGATGGGCACGGCAGGCATACCTCTGCCACCAGTGAGGCTTGCTTTGGGGCTGCCAGATTTTCAGATGTATTGGGTTCTATGGGGCTGAATGATTAGTGAGACTGGGACTGAGGCTGGGTGCTGGGTGGATGCTTAGGCCAGGATCTTCCTCTCCTGGTCCCTGTTTACTGCTCTTGAAAGACAAGGCGGCACTGGATCCACCCACGTGGGCCCAGGCCGCACCCAGGAGCTGCAGGGCCAGGTCTCCAGGTGGCTCTCCGAGTGGGTTCTGAAAGCTGCACACGCATTTACCCAAGCCTGGTGGGATTAATAAACGCCATTTAAAAATAATTAGAACTGATTTATAATTAATTTCAAAAATAGCCCTTGCCAAACAGCTCATTAAATATAATCTCCCCTGGTGTCAGGTCCACTCATTGTCAGGCTTTCAGGTCTCGTGAGAAGCAAGGCTGAGATTAGTCAAAGTTTTCAGTCAGAATCTGCGCCACTTTCTACTGTCTTCCCAATTCCCGGGCCACCTGATGTCCTGGCAGAGCCTGTGCTGGTTCTTTGTGGGCTGGGGTGTGGGTGTGGGTGAGGGGGCCTAGCAGGGTACTGGGTGGGGGCACCTTGGGTTTTTCTCTCAGGTGACTGCAGGCAAAGCCAAGACATTCTTATTTCTATGCTCATGTCCTCCCTGATGTTCATTTTTATTGTTGGGCTGAGTGCTGATGGGAGGCTGTGCCTCAGTGTCAGTCCCTGGAGCAAGTGTCAGCTGGGGTTGCCCATGGGCTGCAGTCAGACCAGTAGGCTGGGGCCTGAGCCCCTGTCCTCTGGGTTTTCAGTGGAGCATGAGTTCTCTGAGGTGAACTTACATCACTGAGTGACTAGTGAGTGAGGGAAAGAGTGCTAGAAATGGTGGGCCACAGAGCCAGGCAGGTGTGCAAGGAGCCAGAAGAAGGTGGCTTGGTGAAGTGTGGCCTCACCTGATGTCCTCCCTTGACCTTCCTCCTCTCACCATGTTTGCTAGCAGTTGACTCTGCTTGTGCCAGATGTGTGGCCTATTGAAAGTAATATTGTCCACAACTAGCTGGACACTGGAGACCCAAAGAGCAGTGACTCGGGCCCTTGCCCTTTGTTGACTCAGAGTCTAGTTTGGAAATTGAGATGTGTGCATATGGGAAAATATAAGAAAACAAAATCCTTCATTAACAGTGGAATATGATGTCCAATGAGGGGTTTGGACAATGATTCCTTAAAATTCCAAGAGAAGAAGAAACACTTGTTTGTGATTCGAGAAATTCTTTGAAAAAGAGATTTGAGCTCTGTCCTAAAAACATGGTAGACTTTGGAAGAAGATGTGTGGGTGGGGGAGGACAGAGGCATTAACCTCCCCGCCCCCCGCCGCGCCCCCCCCCCCCCCCCCCCGGCCAGGCAGGACAGCACAGGGCAGGTAGGATGTGAGGAGTATAGAGACAAGTTAAGCTAGAGAGTTGGGTCAGGGCCAAACTGTGTACTAGACTTCAATCTAAAAAAAAATTGTTTTGAAGGGAGTGATGAGATCAGAGTGTGAGTCCAGGCCTCTTACAATGGGAGGTATCACAGGGATCCTCTATCAGCCCCATATGTGGTGCTTCAGGAAACTCTGGCTGTGGTGTGCAAGATGGATTACTGAGGTATAGAATAGTCTCCTCACTCATAACTCTGAGTTACCAAAGGATACTCTGTTCCCCAAACTACTATTAGGTATGAGACTGCAAGTAAAAAGAAAGGCCCCAAATAAGAACGACTTAAGAACAATTATTTTCTCTCACATTCTAAAAACTCAGGGGTAGACAGCTCAGGGATTTGGTGGTTGTCCCTGGTCAGGCATCAAGATTGCTTCTAGCTTATTGGTCTGCAGAGCATGTCTTTTATCCCAACAACTCCTGGTCCATGATGGCTGCTGCAACTCCTTCCCGTCATTCCAAGCGGAAGAAAGAAGGACGAGATGAAGAAGAAGGATTGTGAAAGACTAAAGATGCCCATAAATTCCTTGACAATTCTCCCACTGAGAAGTGGGGAGTGTGTCTTTTCCTCTTGAGTGGCCTGCTTCATGCACTAGAAGATTGAAGCAGTGATGTTTGCTAGTTTCCAACCCAAGTCTTAGCAAAAGTCTCTGGGAACGTTCTTCCCGGGAGCCTCGAGCTGCCATGTGAAACGCCTGACCACCCTGCCTGCTATGCAAGAGAGGCCAGGTGTAGGGACTCTGGCTGACAGTCTCCGGTTAGCCCAGCTTCCCAACCATCTCCATCAAAGCGCCAGCTATGTGAACAAAGCCATCTGGGCCCCCATGGGTCAGCCCACCCACAAGCTGAGTATCACAAACTGACCCAGTGGGCTCTATCTGAGTTTCATACCCACAAAATTGTGAAAAACAATAAAAAGGATTATTTTAAACCACCAAGTATGGGGCAGTTTTTTATGCTGCAATAGATAATCAGAAGAAAATTTAGTACCTGGAAGTGGATTGCTGCCATAACAAAAATCCAACACATGGACCTGCTTTGGGACAAGACATGGAGCAAAAGCTGGGAGGACCTTGAGAAGATTGTTAATAAAAGTTAGAAGGACTTCAAAGAGACTGTGGAGAGGTTGGAGGACAGTGAGGAAAATGTTATTGAAGTCTAGACAGAAAGTTTGGCAGCGCTGTCACCTGTGTTAACATAGAAAATGGAAAGAGTACCCAATGATCTCTTGGGTCTGGCTGAGGGGATGCTAGGCAGAAGACAGAATGTACCACTGGCTTCTACCAACTGCCTGTGCTAAACTATGAGAAAAGAGAGATGAACTAAGGAAGGAACTATTAAGGTGCAGAGCAGAACTCAGAGAACATATAAAGAGGCCAGGACTATCTGGATAGGATAATGATAGAATAGAATAATATCTAATTTCCATTGTTTTCCAGCAAAAGTGTCTCATGATGAGAAGTGGCTTCAGGACAAGGATCAAATCTAGGGAATTTTGTACAACATGGCTTCAGGGTAACAATCCCAAGGTTGTAGCTGTAAAAAAACAAAAAACAAAACAACACACACACACACACACACACACACACCAAAAAACAAAACAAAAAACCTAAGAAAGATTAAGGATACTCCTAGTAGGGCTTCTGAGAATCTTAAAGGCATCCCTTATAGGCTTTCTCAGGGCTGACTAAGAGCCACTGGGATCCGCTCCCTGAAAGGACTTGGCTCTACTCAGGGATTCGAGACAGATATGTGCCTGGCCAGATTCCCAAACTGCAATGGACCAATTGCTGCTATAGGCTTCCTTTCCTCTCCTCTTTTGAATGTTGTTAAATGGAGTTTTCTATCCTAATCTCATCATTGTTTGTTGAATGTATTTGGTGGGCATGGCATTCCCTTTTTAGTTCACAGGTCTTCAGAAGAAGAGGAATCAGACTTGAAGAGCTGCTCCCGAGGAAACACCCAGATAGACCCAATCCTGCTTTAGAAAAGGAGATGCCAGAACTCAAGTTTGAGCCTGAAGCTGTAGTGGGAAGAGACTTTGGGGGGTCCTAGAATTTTGTATGTGGGATGAATATAAGAAATTAGTACCAGAGTGTGGTTAGTGGTGGATTAAATATACAGCAACAAGTTCTTTGACACTCACCCACAATGCTCTGGGTTTGGATCACATATTAGCTGTATTTGAGGGGTTTTTTATTTTGAGGTGATTCTATAGTCTAGTTTAAATGCAAATGAAAACATTGAAGATAAATCCTTGGAGTCTACAAATAATGTGTCCACACCTCAGTTCTAGAAAACCCAAGGTGAACTCTGAGTAATAAGAATTGACAACATTGTATGACAGGTGAAAGGGCAGAGACAGCAGTTTAAGACCTGCAGGTGGGTGACAGGGAGCTGGGGAGCACGTGGTGATATCCCAGTGACAGACTATGAGAAACAACTTAGAAAATGTGGGTTTTCCAGTTCCCTGTGGACATGTCCCTGAACTCTCTCCATGGGAGGTCACACATCTACAGGAGGGAGAAGTACATGAGCCCGTGGGAACAGCTTCCCTATTCTGCACTCTCCCTTTACTTTCTTCTTATAGCTCTGTGAGTGTATCCAGTTTTGTCTGCTCAACAGTTCTTCTGAAGCCATGTTTATCCTCATCTCCCAAGGAACAGTTTAAAAATGATGATTAAATCAACACTTTAAGGTCAGGACCCATGCGAATTCCACTGTGGAATATGAGCAGCCGTAACCGTGCAGGAGAGGGTCCCAAATGCTTCCTTCACGCCCCTCCCAGAAATGCCCTTCCTCTGTTCTACAGCTGCCAGAAACTTTGGGCTTGTTTAAGCTATTCCTTTAAGTAACTAAACTAAATTGATTTTATTGCACACAATTATAATAGCCTTGAGTTAAACAATAAAAATTTTTGACTAATATTCTGTGGTTTAGTTATAAAGAAAGCAAAGTGAAGAGTGCCAATTTAAGGGACTGTCTCTGAGTTCCTTTGGGGAGAGAAGCTGGAGCTGTCAAACACCCAGCTGCTAGTCAGAGCTGTGCTTCCACTGTCTAAAAGTGACAGCTGAGAATGAGGCCTTAATGCCACATTCAGAGAGGGATGAGGAGGCCTGGCTGCTCCTGGCAGGGGGGAGGTGGAACTGGCATGGGAGTCTAGTCCTTATGTTCTCTTGATCATTCTTTCCTAAATGAGCAAGTGCTCTGCTATAGAAATGTCAAGCGTTTTCCAAGTGACGTTCCAGGTAGAGTAAGTCAACTCCCAGTTCTGAGAAAGCACTTAAAACCAAACGTCCGGAGCACATGTCAGCATTTTGGAGCCTCCTGACATTGCTAGCGGTGCAGGTGGTGGCTAGTGTGGGTGCGTGGACATGGCAGGAACTGGCACCGGCCAGGAGGCAGTACTTGGCACATCAGCCCCCAAAACAACCACCAGGTTGATGAAGGAAGCTAAGAAGGATGAGCTACACGTGGGGAAACATTTTTACTCCATAGCAGATGTGAACTCCCATTATAAGAGGGAACAAATGATCCCACACTGCTGCTCAGGACCCCTGGTGAGGGGACCGTGGGTCCTCTGGGCTGGGCCAGAGAGCTCACCCTTCAATGTAAGGTCTTGCCAACCTTCTGGAAGGTGCCCAGAGACCCTACTCTGGACTGCTCTCTCCAGACCATTAGGTTGCTAGAAGCAAAGCCGTGTAGTTACCTGGGGTTAGAGCAGAGCCAGTGCCTGGGCCGCTGGCGGCTCTGCGCGCGGTCCCTGCACTCCATGGGTGGCTGTCCTGTCCCTCCCACCGCACCATCGCCCCAGCAGCAAATGTGTCCCGCCTGTGGCTAAGTGCTGAACTGTAGATCTTGTTTCAGGAAGCAACGTGGCCTCTGCCCTAATTGTAGGGGTGGGAGCACAAAGCAGCCACAGGTCTTTCCTTGCCAACAGAAAGGCTGCAGTTTGGTCTTACCAGTTTCATTTAAAAGAAGCTTTAAAAACCTCTCATTTTGCCTAAGTGCTGCCTTCACAGAGTGAAATGGAGACATTTATTTGTCTCTGCCCCCTTGTTTCTTCACCCCACCTGCTTCTGATGTGGTCTAATGAGTAAATCACCCATGTCCTGCTAACCAGGGCCAGGGACAGGGAAGTGAAAGGCGCCAGATACCGCAAGGCGGATCGCGCTCCATTTTGCTCTTCCTCCCAGGGGCCCTGAACTTGTGCACTCTCTGCTTCCAGTTAGACCCTGGGGCTCCAGCTGAGAGCCTCCTGGGAGCCTGATCTGGGTTCAGTTGGGGCAAATTTGGATAAGAACTTCACATATGGCTTTTCCACTCATGCCTCTTGAATTGGTCATCAAGGTCTGAGGCGGGGTTGTTCCTGCCACCCCCGCAGCATGGCGGGCATGGCAGAGCTGTGGGACCTTGCCTGACTCAGCTGTACTATATTTTTAAAGGAGTGTTTGATTGCTAATGTTAGAAAATTGAAAAAACAAACAGTATTAAGCTTTTGGGTTCAGCTTTCAGTAAATCTAGCATTCATTTTTAACTTAAAAGTTTCAATTCCATTTTGAGCTGTCATCTTACCCAGCTGGTCCATTTAAAAGCTTGGGAGGCTTTGTGGATCTCCCATAATATTCTTAGCTTGGAGGATCCAAGATGGCAGCTGATGGGATGGCAGGCTGCGATATAGTGAGTGAGTGAGAGAGTGAAAGGAGAATGCGTGGACATGCGGGGAGTGTCTGTATTTGTGAGTGAGGGACAGTTATATTCCACAGGACTGTTGGGGACTGGCAGACCAGGCTCCCCTGGCCAGGCAGCCTCTACCACTGAAATCTCTCCCAGAGTGGCCGGCTCTGCCACAGAACCTGAGCCATCTCGAAGGGGAGAGTGGCTGTGATCAGAAGCCCGGCCTTAACTTCAACCAGGGAGACCTCAGATACACCCAGGGACCAGCTGCCTCAGCTGCGAACCCACGAACACTGAGACTCCAGCCTCCCCAGCTGTGGGTGCCTAAAATGCTTGTCAGGGGGAGACAAGGTGGTGGCTGATTATGTGGATGGGTCCTGCACCTTCTCACAGAGCAGATAGAAGGGACAGCTGAATCGAATAACATCCACCTGGAATTGGCTATTTAATCACAGCTGGTAAGGCAATCTGTGGACAGAAAAGTCAGAGATCACCTGGAGAGAGGTGAGATCTGGGATCCAGGTTGGAGGGAGAAACACACACAGCCTGACTAAAGTCTCAGAGAGAGACTGTGTCCGACCAAATCCGTGGCTCTTGGGGTCAGTGTAGCCCTCAAATGTGGAAAGGGGTCCACAGGGCTGCTGGCAGAGGGGACTCTAGATCTAAGCCCACAGCCATGGGAGACTGTGCCCAGAAAGGCAGCCTGAAGTTCTATACCACCCGTGCAGTGCCAGGGTGAGGGGGATAGAACATGAGGTGGCGCAGTTCCTTTGTCTTTTTTACTTCCTTGCTTTTGCTTGCTAAACCCAGTACATAGGATCTTCCAATTAAAAACACTCACCAAGACTGCAGGGGAAGGTGGTTTTTGTGGAAACTGGGGGGCAGAATATGGAGAGATGAGCAGGAAAGCAGCTCTGGGACAGTCTGTCCCTCCAACCCAGTCTTAAGTGTGGCAGGAAAAGAAGAGTCTAAATACTGGGTCGAAAGGCCATTTGGTCCCAGAAACTAATACAGAAAGGCCGCCATCCAGGGGCTGTCAGAAATAGATGCTTGTGTAAATACAACTGAAGGCAGGCAGAGAAACAAAGTGAGCAGAGAGATCCCGCCTACTTGAAACCAAGGTTGTGGCTTATGAGGAACATTGGATCACAGGGAACTTCAATACTGTGCTGACTACCTAACAGGAAACAGATGTGTCAGGCAGAACAGTAGAGAGACGTCTTAAACCAGCCACCTTGGGTCATTTAAGCTCTGCTGAAGTGAACGACCTTCACTACTTCACTTTTTTATTTTTTATCTTTTACTTAAGAAACTAAAATTTTTTTTCTCTTTATTTTACTTTTTTATTATTATATTTTTATTTTTAATGATTACTATTATTTTACCTTTTTTAAATTTTATTTTATTTTTTTTCTTTATTTTATTTTATTTTTGGATTAGTGTTCTACATTCTATTTTTATTTTTATGTTAGCATTATTTTACTCTATCTCAATTTTTCCTTTATGCTAACACTCTCTTCCTCATTTTTCCCCTTTTTCATCCTGTTTCTCTCACCCTGTTCCTACTTTAGTTTTTTGCTATCCTTCCTTTTCACTCCCTGTTAAAAATTCATCTTACTCATATATTTAATTTCCTCTCCCCCAATCCAAGTCCATTCACACTTCTCTTTTCTCTTATTTCACTAGCCAATTTTTTTTCTGTCTTGTGGTTATTGTTCATTTGATTGTTTGTTAGTTTGTTTTTTGTTCTTTTTTTGTGTTTTGTTTTTTACTTTTCTTCTTATACAGTCATTCTCTTTCTATCTCCTCTATACTGAATCATGGCCAGTTCCCCATTCATTCAATTCCTTGACCTATTTTCTGGAAATAACTCTGCCTCTTCAGATTCAGCTTCCCTCCTTCTTTTTTTGGTGTTTGTTGTCTGCATTTTTTGGATTAGATGTTTTATTTTTTTTGGAGTTTTCTCCCCATATACATATATTTTTCCCCCTTCTTTTTTCTCCTCTTTCTTTTCTCTCTTACATTTACTCCTTTTCTCAATATCATTTTTGCACTCTCTTCTCTCCCCTAATTCTCTTTTCTCTGGTGGTCACCTTTATTTGGGGTTATTGGTATTGTGAATACATTTTTGTTTGGTGTCCTCTGTGTTGTGTCTTGTCGTGTTGTATTTTGTGCCTTTAGTCAATGAGGTAGAAAGAGAGCTACATAACCAGACACCCTGAGAAGAGCAAACATGAGGAGACAAAGAAACAGCCCCCATATGAAAGAAAAGGAGGAATCACTGGAAAAAGAAGTAAATGAAATGTAGGCAAGCAATTTGTCAGAGAAAGAATTCAGAGCAATGGTTATAAGGATGCTGAAAAGGATGAAAGACAAATTCAATAACATGTGTTAGAACCAAGAATAAATGAAGAATGACATCGCTGCAATAAATAACACAATATAAAGCAACAACAGTAGACTAGAAGAAGTGGAGGACCACATCATTGAGCTAGAAGACAAGGTAGAAAAACATACCCAAACAGAGCAGCATCTAGGAAAAAAAAAAACAACCTTAAAAAACAGGAAGAGAGCCTAAGGAAACTTTGCAACAACATGAAACTAAACAACATCTGTATAAAGGGATACCAGAAGGAGAGGAAACTGAGCAAGGAATAGAAAACTTGTTTGAAGAAATAATGACAGAAAATTTCCCTGATATTGGGAAGAAAAAACTCACACAAGTCCAAGAAGCTCACAGAGTCCCAAACAAGATGAACCCAAAAAGACTGACACGAAGACACATTATAATTAAATTGGCAAACACCAACAACAAACTAAGAATCTTAAAGGCTGCCAGAGAGAGACAGAGAGTTACCTACAAGGGATCTACCATAAGACTATCAATTGATTTCTCAACAGAAACACATCAGGCCAGAAGGGAATGGAATGAAATATACAAAGTCATGCAAAGCAAGGGTCTGAATCCAAGAATACTATACCCAGCAAGGCTATCAATAAAAATTGAAGGTAAAATCAGGAGCTTCACAGACAAAAAAAGGACTAAGGGAGTTTATTAAGGGAGTTTATTACCACCAAACCAGCAATGCAAGAAATGCTAAAGGGTCTGCTGTAAAAAGAAGAAATAGGAAGGGAAGAAGGAACACCTCCATAAAGAATCAAAATGGAGACAAACAAGTACTTATCAATAATAACATTAAACGTAAATGGATTAAATGCTCCGATAAATGACATAGGGTAGCTGAATCGATAAGAAAATATGAACCATATATTTTCTGTCTGCAAGAGACCCACCTCAGAACAAAGAACTCACACAGACTGATAGTGAAGGGATGGACAAAAATTTTCAGGCAGATGGAAATGAAAAAACAAAAACAAAAATGGGGGTAGCAATACTTATATCTGACAAATTAGACCTCAAAGTGAAGGCCATAACAAGAGATAAGGAAAGCCACTTCATAATACTAAAGGGAGCAATTCAACAAGAAGATATAACTCTGGTAAATGTATATGCACCCAATACAGGAGCACCCAAATACATATAAAAACTTTTGGAAGATATCAAGGGCGAGATTGACAGCAATACAGTCAGAGTATGGGACTTTAATACCCCACTAACACCACTGGATAAATCCCCTAAACAAAAAAATCAGCAAAGAAACATCAGTTCTAAGTAACTAACTCACTAGATCAGGTGGAATTAATTGACATCTTCAGAACATTTCACCCCAAAGCCACAGAATATACTTTCTTCTCAAGTGCACATGGATCATTTTCAAAGATAGACCACATATTGGGACACAGGCAAAGTCTCTTCAAATTCAAGAAAATAGAAATTATATCAAGCAACTTCTCAGATCACAATGGCATAAAATTAGAAATCAACTACAATAAAAACAATGAAAAAAATCAAACACCTGAAGGCTAAATAACATGCTATTAAACAATTATTGGGTTACCAATGAGATCAAAGAAGAAATAAAAAGCATCCTGGCAACAAATGACAATGAAAACAAAACAGTCCAAAATCACAGTGAAAGTAGTCATGAGAGGGAAGTTTATAGCTCTACAGGCCTACCTCAAAAAAAAAAAAATTATAATAAATTATCTAACCCTACAAGTCAAAGAGTTAGAATGAGAGCAACAAGAAAAGCCCAGCATTAGCAGAAGGAAGGAAATAATAAAGATCAGAGCGGAAATAAATGATATAGAGACCAAAAAAAAAAAAAAAAATACAAAAGATCAACAAAACCAAGAGCTGGTTATTTGAAAGGATAAACAAGATTGATGAACCTCTAGCCAGGCTCAGCAAGAAGCAAATAGAGAGGACCCAAATAAACAAAATCAGAAATGAAAGTGGTGAAGTAACAACCAACCCCACAGAAATACAAAGGATTACAAAAAAATACTATGAACAAAATGGACCAACAAAATGGACAACCTAGACAAAATGGACATATTCTTAGAAAAATACAAGCTCCCAAAACTCAATCAGGAAGAATAAAAAAACCTGAATAGGCTGATAACTACCAAAGCAATTGAAGCAATGATCAAAAATCTTTCAGCAAACAAAAGCCCTGGTCTGGACGGCTTTACAGGGGAGTTCTACCAAGCATTCAAAGAACTAAAACCTATCCTCCTCAGACTATTCCAAAAAAGTCAAAGGAAGGCACACTTCCAATATCTTTCTATGAAGCCAGCATTACTCTAATTCCAAAACCAGATAAAGATACCACCAAAAAAGAGAACTACAGGCCAATATCCTTAATGAACATAGACGCTAAAATCCTCAACAAAAGTCTAGCAAATTGGACGCAGCATTACATTAGAAAGATCATACACCATGACCAAGTGGGATTTATTCTGGAAATGCAAGGATGGTGCAATATCCACAAATCAATAAATGTGACACATCACATAAACAAATTGAGAGACAAAAATCACATAATCATATCAATCGATGCAGAAAAAGCATTTGACAAAATCTAACATTCTTTCTTGATAAAAACTCCCAGCAAAGTGGGAATAGAGGGATCATACCTCAACATAATAAAATCCGTATATGACAAACCTACAGCCAACATCATAATCAATGGGAAAAAACTAAAACCATTTCCCCTAAGGACAGGAACAAGACAGGGATGCCCACTTTCACCACTCCTATTTGATATAGTACTGGAAGTGCTAGCCATAATGATCAGACAAGAAGAAGAAATACAAGGCATCCAAATTGGAAAAGAAGAAGTAAAACTGTCCTTATTCAAGATGACATGATACTGTACATAGAAAACCCCAAAGACTCCATCAAAAACCACTAGACCTAATAAATGAATTTGGCAATGTAGCAGGATACAAAATTAACACCCAGAAATCTATGGTCCTTTTATACACCAATAATGAACTCACAGAAAGAGAAACTAAAAAAACAATCCCACTTACCATTGCAACAACAAAAATTAAGATACCTAGGAATAAACTTAACTAAGGAGGTAAAAGACCTGTACTTAGAAAACTACAGGACACTGAAAAAAGAGACAGAGGAAGACATAAACATACCATGTTCATGGATTGGTAGAATCAACATCATTAAAATGTTCATACCACCCAAAGCAATCTACAGATTCAATGCAATCCTCATTAAAATACCAATGGCATATTTCAAAGATCTAGAACAAACTCTCCAAAAATTCATCTGGAATAAAAAAAGATCCCGAATAGCCACAGCAATCCTGAGAAAGAAGAACAAAGTTGGAGGGATCACAATACCAGATATCAACCTATATTACCAAGCCACAGTTCTCAAAACTGCCTATTACTGGCATAAGAACAGACATATAGACCAATGGAACAGAACAGAGAACCCAGAAATCGACCCAAGCCATTATGCTCAATTAGTATTTGATAAAGGAGACAAGAGCATACAATGGAGTCAACACAGTCTCTTCAATAAACAGTGCTGGGAAATTTGGTCAGATACATGAAAAAAAATGAAACTAGATCACCAACTTACACCATACACAAAAACAAACTCAAAATGGCTACAGGACTTGAATGTAAGACGGGAAACCATAAAAATCCTACAAGACTCTATAGGCAGCAAAATATCAGACATATGTTGTAGCATTATCTTTACCAACACAGCTCCTAGGGCAATGGAAACTAAGGAGAAAATAAACAAATGGGACAACATCAATATAAAAGCTTCTGCACAGCAAAAGAAACCATCAACAAAACAATAAGAAAGCCCACTGCATGGGAGAACATACTTGCCAATGCTATTTCAGATAAGGATTTAATCTCCAAAATTTACAAAGAACTCATACAACTTAACAATAAGAAGATAAACAACCCAATCAAAAAATGTGCAAAGGACCTAAACAGATACTCTTTGAAAGAAAACATACAGAAGCCCCAGAGACATATGAAAAGATGCTCAAAGTCACTAATCATCTTAGAGATGCAAATCAAAATGACAGTGAGGTACCATCTAACACCTGTCAGAATGGCTATCATCAATGAATCAACAAACGACAAGTGCTGGTGAAGATGCAGAGAAAAAGGAACCCTCGTGCACTGCTGGTGGGAATGCAGACTGGTGTAACCACTGTGGAAGACAGTATGGAGTTTCCTCAAAAAACTAAAAATGGAACTCCCATTTGACCCAGTGATCCCACTTCTAAGAATATATCCCAAGAAACCAGAAACACCAATCAAAAAGGATATATGCACCCCTATGTTCATAGTGGCACAATTTACAATAGCTAAGATTTGGAAACAACCAAAGTGTCCATCAGCAGATGAGTGGATTAAAAAACGGTGGTACCTCTACACCAGGGGTGGGCAAACTTTTTGACTCGAGGGCCACAATGGGTTCTTAAACTGGACCAGAGGGCCAGAACAAAAGCATGGAAGGAGTGTTTGTGTGAACTAATATAAATTCAAAGTAAACATCATTACATAAAAGGGTACGGTCTTTTATTTCAATAGTTTTATTCATTTCAAACGGGCCGGATCCGGCCCGCGGGCCGTAGTTTGCCCACGGCTGCTCTACACAATGGAATGCTATGCCGCTATAAAAAAGAAATAACTTTTACCATTTGCAACAGCATGGATGGAGCTGGAGAGCATCATGCTAAGCGAAATAAGCCAGTCAGAGAAAGATAAATATTACATGATCTCACTCATATGTGGGATAAAATGAATAACATAAACTGATGAACAAAAATAGATCCAGAGACAAATGGCAAGGGAGGTGGGGGTGGTGGTTAGAGAGCAACCAAAGGACTTGTATGCATGCATATTAGCATAACCAATGGACACAGACACTGGGCTGTGGGGGCTTGCCTGGGGTGGGAATGGCTGGAGGGGGGGTGTCAATCGGGGGAAAAGGAGACATATGTAAAACTTTAGACAATAATTTTTTTTTTAATGAGAAAAAAATATTCTTAGCTTCCCCTGCAGTCCCATCCTGGCATTGTCCCTCTTTGTCTTCCTTTCCATCCAAGTGCTCCATCACATTAGGGGGAAATATGACCTGGGAAATACTCTGTGTTCAAATGTAAATATTAAGACTTGGTTCTCAGTATACTCCATTTTGCTACATGTGCTTTGACAATGAGCATTGATTGTTTGGCACAGGAATTTTTAGAGTCCAGACCACGCTGCCTCTTTCACCACACCGACTGAACTATTTTGGAAAGAGCCATTCTCCCTGTCCATTCTTGTATCTGGAGGGCAGGGTTAGAGCATGCATCTCGGTGGCTGCTGGCCCCACAGTCTCCCTTCAGTGGCCTGGTGGCTTATCTGAAGCAGCTTCCATCTCTGTTCACCTGAGGACCTGGCTCCATCCTGGGCTCCAGTCCCAGCCACACCTGGGGGTAGAGTGAAAGCACTTGCTCACCTGGGGCAGCTCCCCTCACCCTATGCAGTCACACACTTCCAGACCTCACCTCCAGAGCACACCTCCAATCTGTGTTTAGTACCCGAATGTCATTAGCACACAGCTCATCTTTTAGGACCGCTCCAATGGCATAGTATATATTTTGTAAAATTGTTTTTGTTTTGATGGATACTCCCATGAGAAGTGATTTCTCAAGTATGACTTGGAAGAGAAACTCATTGCTGGAAAATTAGGGAACCTTCAAAGTTTAAACACACACACTATGAAGTTTTGCAATAATAGATTATTAACAAAGTCTTTGGAGAGTTTTTAATGAGTCCCCTTCCCCTGTAATCCCTGGACTATCAGTGGTGGTCATTAACAGCAACCAGGGGACTTGAGTTACTAGTTAAAGGCATCCTGAGTTCACCCCACTGCTTACGGGCCTGAGCCACCCTCGTAACACGGGGTTGGGCCCAAGCAGCCTCAACTTGGCTGTTGAAAACAGCAGTTGTATAATGCCCCGACTAGGTAATTTAAAAGTTTCCCTTTGGGATCTATATATTTTCTTGCGAGACCTTAAATCATGAGCAAGTTTATTCAATAAGGAACAGGCATAGGGAACTGGGCAGAGAGGAAGAAAGAGTCCACGAGGCCAGTTACACCCACTCTGCACCTGGCTGGTGCTGGGCATGTCGTGCCTGTGAGACAGTGCTTATCATTTCACTGTCTGATTGGAGTGTGTGTCTGGGAGCAGTGACTTCTGCTTCCACTCAGGTTGATTTATTTTTCTTTTCCTTTGTAATTGTTAAAAGACAAAATGAAACCTCCTGTAAGACTCTTGGAACTTCCAGAAAAGTCCCCTTGCTGAGGGCTGCTGGACTTGAGGAGTGGCAGGCAGAGCCAGAAGCCACCCTCCACAGCCCTGCCTTTGTTGGGGTGTGTCCGGGTGTGTAGAGGCTTCCCAGGATGCCACGAGGGAGCCAGAGGCATCTGGGAGCAGCCAGCAAAATAAACCAAACCAGAATGGGTTTGTGTTGGCAGGAGGCACTAGGAAACCTTGCTGATGGCATGAAAGGATGGCTACGTCATTATGGGAATGAAGTCCTCCTCCTCCCCTCTAATTACAAAGAAGAAGAAAATCACTAAAAATGTTTTAAATGTCTTAATATAAGAGTCGTTGTAACCAAAAGCCACCGTCTTAGGCTTCGAAGGCCAAGTATTTTAAGGCAGTTTCCAACTGTGTCTACTGCAGTGGTATTTAAAATGGTCATGGTGCGGATTCTATTCCAATAAGTGTCCTGTCCTGGATGGGGGCTCACGCTAGGTGAGGAGCCTCTTAAAAACAAGGGGACAAACTTGATTCGATCAGAGTAGAAACAACGCCATTAGCCTCCTTCTCCAGCTAACTGTCAGTGTGTGCTTGGGTCTGGTTTCCACCCCTCCCCCACTTACCAGTGGCCATGAGGACATCTGGCCACCCTTTGGGACTCAGATCCCAATGCATGCCTGGCACTGACAGGGGCAGATTCGGACTCAATCTTCCCCCCAGCTCTCTGGGATTGCTGGGGCCATGGAAGGGACGAAAAGCCCTTATGATGTGATGACAGAGTGAGGACAATTATGGCCTCGGAAGCCTCCATATACTGGGCTCTGCATGACCCCCTAGAGTGCTCATCTTTTTAGAATCCCTGTTCCCAGTTGTATTGCCTTCAGTTGGACCTTGAGAAGGCTGCAGATGACAGAAGAAAGGTCCAGGGAGCTGCATGTACTAAAGGAAGAGGACTTGGTGGTAAATCAGGGTCCTTCAGCATTGGCTGGTCTCTTAGGCAGGTAGATCTGTAAATGGTCCCTTCTGCATCCCATTTCAATGCCTATGACATCGTCTTGACCACCCGACCACTCTTGTGAAGTCCTGCCTTACTATCCATGGTTTATTTTTCCCATGGGGGTCTTGATTGTTTGGGGTCTATGTCATATCTTCCTATGAGACCATGCCCTGCCTATATTTACCTCCTCCTTGCCCTAACCTCCTGAAGCCTAACAGTCTTCTGCACTCTGAAAATGAATAACAAGCATGTGCTGAGTCATTTACTCTTTTTTTAGGTAGACCCACCTTATTCTGGAAAGCATTTAAGGTGACTCATAAGATAAATAAAATACAGCTGGATGCAGTAAATTATTTTCTGATTAAATGTATTCTAGCTCTTTCCAGATCTGAGAGCCTAAGGGTTGACACATACAAGATTCTTCTACATAAAAATATGCACATAAATGGTCTTAAAATATACACATAAAGATACAGTCCTATTCCTGAGTCTAAAAAGAAGATCTACCGCTTGGTAGTTCACATCTGGTGCTAGAGACTGCGGAGTTAGGTGGAAAGCTTAGACCTTCATGATAAGCTATGGCTTCTGGGTGACTTACTATGACCCTCTGATTCAGGTTTGTGAGGAATTGAAATAGTGATTATTTGCAGGGCATTGCTTAGAAATTTTTACAGATGAAGGATGGACATGCTTTGCTGAGTGAACCATTTATAAGGTATTGTTTAGAGATTGTCCCAACAAAATTCCCTCAGTTCTGAACACACATTTGTGTGTGCACTAACTTTACAAATAGTGTGCACAGTAGTTTTTTGTTGGTGGTGTCTGTCTTCTTCATTCCTGGGGATGCTAGTGAGCCCAGGACTAGCCAAGGGGCAGTTACAATGTGTTAGTGCATCTCTATAGACAGCTGCTCATTAGTCAAATAGATCAGAGCTAAATTTGGAGGGTCTTAGAGCAACCTAAAAGGTACCTTCCAGATCATCCATTCCAACTTCTTAATCTAAGAGAAAACTGTGGTCCAAAAAGAGTGCTTAAAGGTTTCTGCTGGACTGGAACTCTGATATACTCCTTCTTAAAAGAACGCGAACCCTGTCCGTGCTCTTCGAGCCTAGGAGAATGAGCAGTCAATGGCATGAGCAACCCCCTGAAGCCTAGCAGTTTCTCAGCACTTTCTAACGGGTATGGCTTCTCTTCCTCTCTCTTGATGTGTGTTTTCTCAATTGCTTTCTTCCAAATGTGCTGCTGCTGCCTTAGTTTTGAGAAGCTGCACAGGCTCTCTAGAGGTGGTGGGGCTCTCTTGGGGCACAGTCTGCATCTGGCTGTGACCCACCTGTTTCCCTGATGCGCCCCAAAAGGAGGAGAGGAGTTCTTCCCCCAGAGTGGGTGGGACGCAGGAGCTGGCCAGAAGCTGCACAGCTGGGATCATTCAGTGCAGGCTTGGGGCGGGCCGGCCCAGCCCCAAGTGGAAATTGTTTTCCTTCATCTACCCCACCTTCTTCACACAAAATATTCTGCTGGTTTCTTTGGGAAGTAACTTTACACTAGCCCATCTAAGCAGAGGCAAGGAGTTGACATTTTAGCATGGGCGCATTGGGAAGCAGGAGCAAAAATTAAACAGCACAAGATATTGGTTTTTTGCCCGTTCTGACCCTGACTGCATGGCCTCCAGCTGGAATGTGGAGCTTGCGCTGTGGAGTACACACTGAAACAGGTGGGCTTTATCAATGGACCCCATGTTAACCCATTGGTTCCAGGAGTTGGGATTTTCTGACCCAAAGCACTAATTTTTGCACATTTTTTCCTCCTTGCCTTTCTGACTTTTAAGGAAGCAGGAGTACCACGTGTGGGCAGAGGCCCATTTGGGTAGCAGCAGATTCTTTCTCCATCTGCTTCCTGCTGTGAACTTAGGAGCTCAGAGAAAAAGGGAAATACAATTCGAATGACCCATTTCTTTATTGTTCTTCACAGGTATGCTGAAGCTCCAGGCTCCTGTCCAACACTGTGCCTTTTCCTCTAGCCTTTGGAAAACAAAACCCTAAATAACATTGACACTCATCACTGCTCCCTGAAACAAATATCCGCGGGATCTTAGACTGGAGATGGGGAATTCCCACCCGCTCAGGAGGGGGTGCCATCAGGTCCCAAGAGAGCTAAGCTCCCTCTTTCCACTGGACTCAGTCAGGAAGAGAAACAACAGTTTGTGGGTGCGTGGGCTGAGGGCAGGGTGTCAGAGGAGGCCAGAAAACAGGCAAACTTCTTATGCTCTTTGAGGATTGGCTTAATGTCTTTCTTGTCCCCTCTTCAGAGAGTTGCACAGAGCTCGCCCACAGGAGCCTGCTGGTAGCGAGACTATAAAAGGAAACTAAACCACAGGTGATGGGATGCAAGTTTCCTACCCAGACCAGTTAGTCTATTTCCACCTCTGCTAATTAGCTGTAGCCACCCCCTAGATCATGAGCCACTGTGAGCATGAGAGCAGTTGCCTGAGAAATCCTGGTCCAATGCTGGGTGCCAGGATCTAGTCAGTTTTAGTTCCTGCTGCCCACTCAGTAGCTGCATCTTATGCTCAGGCTGAAATTTCCCTGCAAAGCCCACCACCAGGCACATACACATCCAAGGTCAAGTGGCTGGTGGGTAAATGTTATTGGTATTTTCCAACAAGTTGCAAATGTTCCAAACTCATGGTCAAGCTGCACATATCTGGCACACGTTTTGATGCCATTGTAATTAGCTAGTTATCAATAATAGGAAGGCACAAGAGGGAAAGCCAGATATTATAAGTATGGCCATTTGGGCAGCTTCATCAGGAAGCTGCAATTTTGCACTCCTCAGGGAACCACCAGCCTATTCCCTGCAAAACACTGGCAGAAGGGGTTCAACAAAGGGGAGATGGGTGCATGTGCAGTGAGTCAGGGTGACTAGGGAAGGTGCCTGTCAGTCGAACCTGGGAACAGAAATCCTTGGCTAAAAAGGATGGAGCCACTGTAAGCCCAGAAAACCTGGGGATACATAATCCCCCAAACAAAGGAGTTCTCTCGGCTCACTCTTGGCTCTCTGGTTCCTTTGTCTTTGCTCCTGCCCATGCTCCCTCCATGGCCATGTGACCATGCAGACCCCGACATGCAATGGACTGATGGACTGCAGTGGGGAACATACACCAAGCTGGCCGGATGCTGAACTAGACACTGCTCCACTAAGGAGTGAAAATTCTGGACAATGGCTTTGATTTAAACCCTGCTAGAGGCCAAATGGGACTTCTTCCTTGGCAGGACAAAGGGAAATGAGACCTGGGAAATGCAGGAGTTGAATTCCACAGAAATCAAGTTTTCTACAAAAATCTCATCCTCCTGTGCAAGCTCAGAAAATTCTTTTTTTCCAGGATATTGCAAAAAGCCCACTCCCACCATGGGGAGGAGGACCTCCTCTGATAACAATTTTGCCTTCCTGTACCCTTGCTGCCCCTTTCCCGGATACCCCACCCCTCCCTGGTGGACCCTGCCTCAGCCAGGAGATCGGAAGTCTTCATTATGAAGAAGTACAGCGTCAGGGTGGGGCCCTCCTGCACATCCCTCCACAGCCCAGGGGAGTAGGGTGAGGCACCTAGGATTTGAGCAAGCACAGCCAAGGCCACGGTAATGGCCTAGTAGAGTGGAGGGGTGGTGCTCTCACAATGCATGGGGCCTTTTCTAAACTGTTGTCAGGTCTTGGGGTTTCAGTGCCTGCATACACTATCAAAGACAACCATCTGACCAGGACTGAGGTGAATGCAGCAGACTCCCATCTTCTGACTGCAGGCCGGTTTGTAAAAGACCATCTGGGAGAGGCTGCAGGAAGGACTGGAGAGAGAGGAGCAGCACCCACTGCTGATGGGCCCACGACCGAGGCCTCCAGGATGTTCCAAATGCTGTGCTGGAAGCGGCCCAGGAAACAGCTCCTGTTGCCCTCCATGCTGGAAACACCGCCATTTGCGGGACTGGGTGGTCTCCTGTGAAGTGCAAATCCCCCCAGGAAGGGGCACTCAGAGTTTAGAGACTGGCAGTCTCTAGGACAGGAGCCCCTGGGGGGTGCTGACAAGCCAGAGGAAAGACAGGAGAAAGAGGAGACTGCTGCCATATTTTTCCTTCTTCACAATTATGCCCTGGGCAGCCTGGAGAGCAAAAGGGAAAGCAGTCTTTTAACAAAAAGAAAAAAGAAAAAGATGCAAGGACGGCTGCTACTCTTCCCCTTAGACCTGACTTCCACTTGCCTGTGAGCGCCCTGAAAGACAGCCCAGATTTATTTAAAAGGCCAGGATGATTTATAAAGCGGTGGAAGGGCAGGTGGGGAAGTAGCTGCTCAGGCAGGCTCGGAATAAGATGGAGGCAGCCCCACCCTGCAGCTGCTGCAGGTTCTGCTTCCAACCTGCAGGGCTGGGGCCCATCTCCATGGGAGGCTGGAGACAGATGAGGGGCCCCCAGCAAGGCAGAGGGCTGCCTGCCCGGACATCACCCAAATGCCAGGGATAGAAACAGCACCCGCACCCCCATTATTGCTGGGCGGCGGCGGCGCTGCGGGAAAGCTGCTCCGAGTGCTCTGATCATTGCTAGGAAGGAAGACAGAGAATATTGAATTTCTGATTAGGCCTGCTGCCTGATACTCATCAGCCCAGCTCTGATTCCTCACAGCCATGGATCATTTTTATGGCTGGTGAATAAATGATTATTATCTACATAATATCACTTCCGCAAAAAGGGCGGGCCTGTGCTGACTCCAGTGCCACCGGAGGGGGTGGGGGAGGGGTGAGCACAGCAGCCTTCCTGCTCCTAGAGGCGGCCAGGGCAGACCTGACCTGAAACAGAGGGAGTGCAGACAGCCAGGCCTTGCTCCTTCCACCTGGCCAGGGGCTGGGCTTGGGGAGAAAGGGGAAGGTGGGGAGGGGTGAGGTGCTTTCCTGTGGCCTGTCACTGGCAGGAGCCCCTCTCTGAGCCATCATGGCTCTGCCCATACTAAGCAGGGTGCTCTGCTAGGAGGAAGGAACAAAAATCCTTGTCTGAACCCCAGGTTTCTCCAACAGAAGCCAGGGCCCTCCTAGCGGGGCTCCAATCAGCCTGCAGGGCAGAGGCAGGGCCTCCTCTGAGTTGAGCTGAAGCGATAGGGGCTGCTCCTCTGTTTGATAAATAAATGGGCAGGCGCACTCCTAAACGGGGTTCTGTCACAGCAGTTTCTTGTCCTGCTGTCCCTCGGGACACCCTCTCTAGACCCAAGGGCAGCAAAAGCTGCAGGCTGCCCGGCGGCCAGATAATGCAGGCACCGTGTTGCAATCACATTTAATTTTCTTCAGCTGTCATGTCTCATGGGGCCTCAGCCTTTGGAAGACTCATGGTCCCCTTCTGTGTGCCAAATAGCCCTAACTCCTACGTCTGCGACGGGCTGTCAATTAGCCGATGAAGTCAGAGATTGGCCTGCCAGCCACCTGGCAACCATCCTGGGCGTCTTCACTCTCCCTTCCTTAGTATACAATTTCAGCCTCAGGATTCCCAGGGGACAACTCTATACAAAGAAAAGACCCAGGTGGGGGCCTCCAAGGCCAAGACCAACTCCGCAGGCCCTGGCACCCTCCGGGATGGGTGCTGGCCCTAAAGAAAAGCAGGGATTCCTGGTCCTCGCGGCCCCTCCCCACCAGCAGCTTCCTTCCTCTGGTTTTGTAATCTCTGCTAATTGCCAGGCACTTTCCATTGTGACTTCATCGTGGACATAAGGCTCTGTCAGTTCAGTGAGTGGGGAATGAGCCAAATATTTTCTGATCAACTTCATCCTCCAGTACACTCAGGGCTGCTGGGCACAAACAGGCCTTTCTTTCCCAGCTGCCATCCTGGCTCCTGATGAGCCCAGGCGCCCTCTGCCGGCGCCTGGCCTCAGGAGCTGGGGAAGTAAACTCAGCAAGTTAACAGGCCTTCTTGACATTCCCAAATAACTGTAAGGGAAAATTAAGACAGAATTTGTCCATCTGGTCATACTTAATTTGGTAACACCTACTTTCATAAGCTGAGCTACCAACACCCTGGTTGTCCCTGTGTTTTGTGTACACAGTTAGGATGTATTCTCAGTGAGGAGCCACCTCGCCCTGCCTGGCACATGGCACAACTTCCCCCCATGCTCCAATGAGCTTTCCTTTTATGCGGATTTTCTGTTTGCTTCTTCACTCAGGGCTCTTCCTGAGATCCGATGTTGAACTTGGAGTTTGAGCCACAGCAGCTGTAAATGTTTCTGAATAAACGTATGAAGCACTCAGTGAGTGATTTGTCTCTATGTGGGAGAAAGGTCTGGTCTACTGAAATATTGAAAGAACTAAAAAGGCACTGGGTTAGTCACCAATTTCTCTCAAAAGTTGTCCAACCTGGTTGGTACCTTCCACGCAGACTACCAGTCACCACTGCCTGACCTCCGTTAGCAGCCCGCCAGCATCTGTAAGCTGGATATTCTAAGAACATCTTCTTGAATGCCCATCATTTGTAATCTCACAGGTAGACAGGGTACAAGCCTATAAGCACCAATTCAGGACATGCAAAATAAAAATAGATCAATGACCCACACAGTGTTTTTCTTTCCTTTCCTTTCCTTTCCTTTTTTTGTTTTGTTGCCTCAGCTGGATTTCCTGAGGAGTAGGAGTGACAAAGCTGTGAGCCTTTGCCTCTCACCTCAGGAAATCCTGACTCCCCACATGGCGGTGGGAGCAAACAGCCTACAGTGGGAAGGGGCCTATTCAAAGGTCCCTTTGCCTGTTGTCACTGGGAGACTGGGGGAGAAGGACAATGGTTTCTGTGGTAATTGGCCTGTCTTAAACGGAAATAATTAGCCACAACTTCTGGGCTGAGTGAGGCTCAGTGCCACTAGCTGGCCCTGGTCAGTGCCAGGCATGCAGGGGCCCGCCCACCTAATCCTCACCAAGGTTGTGAGGATTGCCCTGGGGACCCAGCTAAAACAGGCCAGTTGTCAGAACTACCGGTGGTAGCCAGAGAAGGGCCCCCTCAGGGCACGGGGACCCTGCTGTTGCAAGTAGGCCTGGTCACACCAGCCTGCCTGCACCTCCCTCAACTCTCCACCCTGTGGGGACCAGCTGGCTGGCCTTTAGAGCCTGACTTCTTCTGGTATCAGGTCCAAACTCCTCTGGTGGTTCCAAGGCCTGCCTCCCCGGACCAACACCCCATCTAGCTGTCTTTGACCCTCTCTGTCCTCTGAGTGCCCCAGGCAGTCCCCCTCCTGGCCTTTGCCTCAAGTTTCCCCAGCAGCCATACCTCACATGGTCTTTCCTCCGTCCAATCTCCCATTTAGCCTGGAGTGTCCAGGCCACAGCCCACCTCCTTTCCTAATGAGAAGCCTCATCTCAAATGCCACCCTTTTGAAATCTGATGGTGCTTAAGTATTTTTGTTTTTGTTGGTGTTTTTGTTTCTGTAACTCTGTAATAAATCCTTTTGGAGACGTGCTGTGGTGATAGAGGACTTGTAGGCAGAGGGCCTCCTGGGCGCTAGTTCTGGCTCCATTCTCTTCATTAGTCCTTTGACAAATTACCCCACCTCAGTGGATCTCAACTGGGGGCCATTTTGTCCCTCATGAGCTATTTGGCAGTATGAAGAGTTTTTGTTGTTTTTGTTAATCCTCACCTGAGGATACTTTCCCCCTACTGATTTCTAAAGAGAGCAGAAGGGAGGGGGAGAGAGAGAGAAACATTGATGTGAGAGAGACACATTGATTGGTTGCCTTCCGCACTCGCCTTGACAGGGGCCGGGGATTGAGATACGTGCTTTTGATGGGGCATGAACCCATGACCCTTCCGTCTGTGGGCTGACGCTCTAACTACTGAGCCAAACCGGCTAGGGATGGAGACTTTTTTGGTTGTTACAACTGGGATGGTGCTATTGGCCTCTGTTGGGTGGAGGCCAGGGATGCTGCTAAACCTGCTACAATGCACAGGTCAGGCCCCAACAAAGAATTATCTGGCCCCAAAAGTCAATAGTGGCAAACAGTGAGAAACAGTGCCCCGCCTCTGTCTCCTCACCCGTAAAAGAGGAAGGCTGTGAAAACACAAATGCACTGACGTGATTTGTGTGAAAGCAGATGAAACTGTGAATAGTGTGACTGCTATTTATAATATGCTCTCCACACCCCTCCTTCAGTGTTTCTTTCTGCAAAGTAGGGATGGTGTGAGGATAACAGCCAACATAGAGTGGATGCTTACTGTGGATTATCTCATTGGATCCCGTGGAAACCCAACTGCATGGGTTCTAGCGTGGTTCCCAGAAGAGAACACAGATGCTGACAGCCACCGAGGGGACATGCTCAGTGGTGGGGCTGGGACCGCTGGGCTCACACTCTAATCACTGGTCTCATTGCCTGGAAACAAAGTTTTGTAAAGGCCTTTGAAAATGCTTAAACTCGGTTCAAGTCTCAAGCCTCTCTGGAACCCCTCTTGTGCCACCTCCTGCAACAGCACAGTGTTGGCCAGGCAGTTAAGGCTCAATAAATACCTGCAGATTAATTCAATGTGAATTCCTCTGGTGAGTCAGGAAAGGCTGAGAAACTGAAAGCTGCTGTGTGGCCTGGAAGCCAAATTGCCAGACCTTGGAAAGTTCTAGAAGCTGGGAAGAGCCCCAAGGCACCAGGAGAGCCCAAGACCTTGTGAGGAAGAGTGGTACACAGCCCACACCAGGCCTGGCTGCCACCCTCAGAGGTCCTTCTGCCCTGTGCGCTTTACCCACACACTGCTCACTTGTTCAGGCAGCTGGTGAAGGGACTCCGCAACCAGGGTCCCGAGCAGCCTTCCTTCTGGTGCCAGCAGCACAGTGGACAGGGCAGCAGTGCTCATACCCAGGGTGGTGGAGCCAGAGCTTGCAGGAGCGGGCGGCCACTAAGGAGGATGTTAATCTCCAGGAAGAGGCTGCCAAGTTTCCAATGGGGACATATGTCTGTGAGGCTGGAAGGCCAGCCTTGGCTGCACACATCTACCAAATCACAATTGACCATTGCCTTCCTATCTTTAAAGGAAAACTGACATCATTGTGGCTTGCCTATCATGACCAGGCCAGCTTTGGGAAACAAAGTTACTCATCACTATTCATACTTTCCTCTTCGTTTTTCTACTTGGGAAGTGAGAGATTAAATTTGTATCTGAAAAGTTCTCCTCTGAAGATAATTCTGAGATTAAGAATGGTTATTCCTATGCCCTGTGGATTAAGGCCTTTAAGACTAATAACATTGAGAAAATTCTCTGGGTGATATGCAGGAGGCAACATAATCCTTTAGGTAGGAAAAATACCAGTGCAATGAAAAGATAACATATTGCCCATTCCCCTGTAAATAAAACAGGCCCCATCAATTTCTCTTCTGCTGTGATCAATGGCCAATTTATCAGGTATACACTGAGTAATGATTTTCCATGGGGACAGAAGCTCTTATGATAAAGTACTACTGCTCTGGCTGCATTATTATAAACAACACCCAATTTATGGAGTTAGGAAGCAGATGCATTTCTCAGTTATGTGTCACTATTATCTAGAATGAGCCATAAAATCTAGACTGTCATGTGTTTTCTGGCTGCAAAATTCAAAGAATTAATATTCTTATGAAGCGGTCTTGATCACAAGCCCAATTTAGAAATTAGTTGTTCAATATGATGATTAAATTTCAGACTTGGAACTTGCTCTGGCCAAATGTGAGAAGCCAAATGTGACAAATCTTATACAACTTTTCAGACGGAAGGAACTGTTCGAGACAATGGGGATTTTTGGTGAATTTCAAATGAGGCACCTTCACCTTAGGAGAATGCCACAGGCTTGCCCGGCCTTCCAGAGGAAGATGAGTCACCGGTGTTTTCCGGTATTTAAACACTATGGCCGTCCCCTAGGCCTGAGTCAGTGTTCCAGAGGGGGCAGGCGCTCGCCTAGATGAGTCCTTGGCCTTGATGGATGGCAGATCCCCTTGGAAGACCTTAGATGGGTACCCCCTTCTCCGTCCCCATCTCAGGGAAGCCACACAAAGCTGCAAGCCTGCGGGGCCCTAGCTAAGAATTAGGAGACATGAGATTGTGGAAGAATAAAGCCTGGGGTAAAATTTGAAAACATGACCCTCTAACATATGAGTCTGTGCCTCCAGAAACTGAGTGGAAAGAGCGACAAGTGATGGGGATACTGTCACTGACTAATTAGTTATTTCAAATATACAGGCAAGACATGTGATAGAAATTTTCTTCCATAATATGTCAGCAAAATAGTTTTGTTCCATCAATTAGTTTGCAAAACCTATTTCAGCATTTAGTTTGCATTTAAATACATCATTTATTTCTTTGGTCATTTCAGAAGTGCTCTCTTTTGTGTATCTAGAGACTCCCCAGGATGGTGATGAATTTTTAATATTTTTATTGATTTCAGAGAGGGAGGAAAAGAGAGAGAGATAGAAACATCAATCACGAGAGAGAATAATTGATCAGCTGCCTCCTGCACGCTCCCCACTGGGGATTAAGCCTGCAACCCAGGCATGTGCCCTGATTGGGAATTGAACCGTGGCCTCCTGGTTCATAGGTTGGGGCTACCACTGAGCTATGCCAGCCAGGCTGGTGATGAATTTTGAAGATGAATTTTATGTATTGAAAATGGCCCATTAAATTTAAAATTAAAGAGCCAAAAATAAACTACCAATCACTGATGGCAAGCGCCTGGGGTGGTGGACACTCAAACACATAGCTTGTGAAGTTAGATACTATTCTGAATCTTGGGAAAAACAAGTTAGCAGTAAATATCAAAACTGATCATCCTTTGACCATTTGACTCCCAGGAATTTATCCTAAGGAAAAGAGTCAGTGGAGAGTTGATAAGCTCATGTCGCTTGAGCTTACAAATGTCCAGCATAAGGTTAATGTTGGGATATTCATGCAATGTAAATATATATACTAGAGGCCCATTGCACAAAGAGATTTGTGCAATAGGCCTTCCTTCCCCTGGCTGCCGGCACCGGTTTTCCTCAGGCACCTGGGACCCAGGCCTTCGCTCCAGCCTGCAATGAAGAAGCCAAGCCTCTTTAGTCTTCAGTCGTCTTCAGTCTTCAGTCTTCACTGGGGCCGGAGCCTTTAGTCTTTGCTCTTTGCCTGCATATGCAAATTAACTGCCATCTTTGTTGGGGTAATTTGCATACTCATCCTGATTGGCTGGTGGGCATAGCGGAGTGACACCAATTTGCATGTTTCTCTTCTATTAGTGTAGATACTAGAGGCCTGATGCATGAAAATCATGCAAGAGTTGACTCTCGCAGCCGTGGCTGCCTTGGCCCTTGCAGCCCCGGCTGCCTCACAGCCCTGCGTCCCTGCCCACCCACTGGTCTTTCCAGAAGGTCGTCCAGAAGGTTGTCCAGAAGTTTGTTCCTGGAAGGTTGTTCACTGCCCACTCTAATTAGCATATTAGCTCTTTATTATATAGGATACCCATAAAATTATGTTATGAAATATGTGATGACATAGAGCCACTTAAAAAGCAAAATATATCATGTGATCTCAGTTTCATATAATAAAGAATATATTATATATGCTTGTTGGAGATTAATCACCAAAACATTAACAGTGGTTATCTTTGCAGGGTAAGACAGTGAGTGATCTTCAATTTTTCTTCTTTGTGCTTTTCTGAATATTCTATAATAAACATGCATTACATTTGTTTTCAAAGAAAAAGAGGCAATATGATTGTTGAAAAACATTAGTCAGTTAAGTTAGCAGAATGTTTATAAAGATTATAAGAATATATATGATATTTTATTTTATATTCTATTGGACCATATCATACTATAAGGTCATATTAGTCATGAGGCAATGGATGGGGGGCTTCCTGGCAGTTCTATTCATGATTAGGTGGTCTTCAGGAGAAGCAGGTAAGGGAGAGCCAGGGGCAACTTTTCTGAAGAATTTAATTTGTGATGATCTCAACTTGGAAGGATGGAATAAGTGTACTAGATCTGCTTTGGTTTGGAATTCACCATAAATTAGAGAGAAAATGGTCAACTTAGCCTATAACATAGCTTTTCATCCTGGTTCATTAGTCAAATTGTCTGCCCATGAAAGATAGAGCATCGAAGGCAATACTGGTTATGCCTCCACTGCTCAGAGTGGATCTGGTGCCCAAGAACCAGTAGGAGAGGAGCCTGGCCTTGGGAGCTGGAGTTGGTGACTTACATCCATCCTGTTGGTGGCTCTGTGAGACCCAGTCCTGAGTCTTCAAGTTTCCCCAGGCAGAGCCAAGGCAGGAAGTGTGAGGATGGTTGTCCTCATCTACGACCTCCCATTCATACCACCTGCTTTGAAACCAGAGTCCATCCACCTGTGTGTACATGTGTGTGTCCCAGTCACAATCCATCCAGGTGTACATGCATATATTTGTGTGTGTCCCCCAGACACAGTCCATCCACCTGTGTGTGTGCATGCATGTATGTGCATGCATGTGTCCTGGCTACAATCCATCCTCATGTATGTTTGTGTGCTGGACATATCCATTCACATGTGAGTATGTGCTTGCCAGCCAGAGTCCATCCATGTGTGTGCATGTATATCTGTGAGTGAGTGTGTGTGTGAGTGTGTGTGAGTGAGTGTGTGCCAGCCATACGTCAGATTAGGAGGCTCCTGCTTTTCTTTGGCACCAGGACTAGAACAACCAGGATGAGGCAGCTGTTGGTACCACTGGTTTGTTCTCTGTATCTTAATAAACAGTGATTTTCTCGTTTCAAGGTATTAAGGGCTCAGTTTCTTAAAATTATCGGGTTTGTTTAGGGGAATATATCATTTTATTATGCCCTCTACCCCAAATTTCCTTTAGTATTTCTCAACAGAGGTGCTACTGGCATTAGAGCAAGAAATTTTTTTGTTGCGTGGGATTGACCAAACAATGAAGCACTTCAATTTCCCTGGCCCTCCGAATGCAGACCAGGAGGACCCTTTCTGACCTTGTGATAACCAAACATGCCCCTACCACTTCCAAAGCCACTGCAGGAGCCTCTGCATCGTGACTCTCCAAATTGGGCTGATTCTCAAAGCCTCGGGACCCGACTCCTCTCTCAGCCTGTGATCTTTCCTCTTAGAGTCTAAGAGAATGATGGCATTCCTATTGGTTATTCCTGGCTTTGCAATACTCCATCCTTTTGATCAGGATCTGTCTCTGTGAATGTGTGGAACTTGTGGTCTTGACCTATTTTGTGACATCATAAATCTTGTATATCAAAAAAGGCATCAAGGTGCAATATTTTAACTCACTCATTTGTTCATTCATTCATTCAATCAATCAATCAATCAGTCAATCAATACTTGTCAATATTATTTAGGCACTGGTTAAGATCCTGGGATACAATTCTGAGAAGAGACTACACAGTTGTAAACTGAGGTGTATGTTCTGAGGAAGGCAAAAAATAGGTTAAAGGGGAATTTGTTACAAAGGAGCCATCTAGGCTGAGCAGTCAGAGAAGGTGTTTAGTGAAATGATGCTTGAGCAGAGATCCAAAGGCCATGCAGGGTTAGCTGGATGAAGGGGTGCTTGTGGTGGCATCTGATCGTTTCAGTGTGTACACAGGCCTGTTTGAGAGGGCTCCTGGAGCACTGGAAGAATTAAAGAAGCCAGTGTGGCCAGAGAACACAGAATGAGGCATGTTTGAATAGAGGCCTGTAGTTGTGTCAGAGAATTGGTTTGTATTTTAAAAGCAATGGAAGCTATTAAGGTTTCTAAGTAGGGCACGCTAGGCTCAGCCCTGCGTTTGGAAAAGATCACTGTAGATGCAGTGTGGGGATCAGCTGGTAAGAGAATTGGACAAAACCCAAAGGGGTGGCCACCACAATCGTCCAGGTAAGAGGAGACAAAGGCAGCCTGGACTCAGGTGGTGGCAGTGAAGGTGGTAAGAAGTGGGTGGAGTTAGAGATATTTAGACAGTGAAATTGTTGGCTCTTGGTGATGGGTTGATTTGGGTGGGAGAATAAAGGCAAAGATAACGATGGCTTTATTTTCCGGCTTATATCAGTTAGGTGATGGATGTCATGCCATTCATGGATGTGAAACCTCAGGAGGGGTCAGGTGGGGCTGGCAACCAAGCACTTATTTTTGAACAATGTGGGTTTGTGGTGTCTGAGACAATTTGAGGAGAAGTCACAGGGAAATGCCTGGGTGGGGAAGGGGTGGGCACAGAGAGGGGACCACAGGAGACACTGCAATACCAGGCTCACGTTTCTTTTCCTTTTCATGGCTGTCCAGTGTGACAAGCAGTGAGCGATGCTTGTCTCGCCAGCATTTCTTGAGGAAAACAAGAAGGAACTAGAACTCTGTTCAAAATAGGAGTAAAAGTAATATTTTGTCTATTGAATACCTGAAATAATAGCATAGCGCATACACAGCCTAGAATCTTTTAATGAACCATCAATATTGATGAGTTGGGAATTAAGGTTTAGGAAAACAATGTGTAGAAGCATCCTGCCTTGTTAGGACTCCCTAAAGGGTCCCTGGGACCCTGGCTCTAAGGCAAAGATGTGCCTGGGCTCTCCCAGTATGAACTGCAGGCCTATGTATGTACATCTCCAAGGATGTTCTCAGAGGACCCTTCCTGGGGCCATTCATTCATGAGTGTGCTAGTGATGGCTCCCTCGCAACCTGGGGGCTCCCAGTTACTTTGAAAGTTTAGAAGGTGAGGTATTTTTCACTGCCAACAACCAATTCTCTGACCTCCCAACACAAATGAGTGTTCAACAATTCACCTCAGTTCTGACACTAACTACCCAGAGTTAGGACAGATCCATAGTAAGGGCTCATTCCCACAAGTCCCGGCTTCCTGTGTTTCTAACTGACCAGCTATAAGTAGGGATTCCCATGATAATTTGCTAGAACAGCTCACAGAACTCAAGATCACACTTCATTGCATTTACCAGTTTACTTTAAAGGACATACTGAGGGATAGAAACAAGTATCCAGATGAAGAGATGCATAAGACGAAGTCAAGAAAGGTCCCGAGTGTTCCTGTCCCCACAGAGTTGGGGGGCGCCACCCTCCCAGCACATAGATGTGTTCACCAATCCAGAAACTCGCTGAATCCCATGGGTGCTGTTGATTTTTATGGGGGCGTCATCATGTAGACATGATTAATTCTTAACTCAATCTCTGGTCCCTCTCTCCTGCCCAGAGGTTGGGGGTGGGGCTTAATGTTCCAAACTTCTAATTAAGATTTGGTTTCTGGTGACCTGCCCCATCTTGAAGCTTTCTAGGGCCTGCCCACCATCATCTCATTATGACAAGATGCTCCTGTCACCCAAGAATTGCCAAGAGAGGTAGAAGCTTTGTATCATGAATCAGGACAAAGACCAAATAGAACAAAATATGTTCCTGTCACCACTATCACTCCAAATATTCCGAGGGTTTAAGAGCTCTGTGTTAGGAACCAAATATATATTTTTTATGTTTAGGCACCTAGGTATCTTATGTCTGCGTGCTCCCTGGTAGATTCAATCTTGTGGGAATTCTAGAAGGCATTTAGAAGCCACCTTGGCCTTACCTGCCCTGAGCACCACCCTGACCTGCTGGCAGAGGGAGCCCATCTCTGATGCACACACTGCCTCTGACCTGCGGGGGTGGGGGGTGGTCAGGAAGCCCCATATAAGGGCAGCTGAGGACTTGCTGGCAGGGGAGAGAGTGAGGGATGGGGATAAGGCCATGTTCATGCAATAGGTTCGTGCCTCTGGTATATGGTTGTCTCATGAAAACTCCTCCATCACAGGCACATTTCAGCAGGAGGAATAGGGCGATGCTCATCGTGCAGAGCTTCTACTCTGTGGAAACATTCACACACGGTATTGCTAATCCCCAAACCCCGGAGGGAGGGATAACTGTCCCCATTTTATAGATGGGTTGCTGGAGACTCACAGAGGTTTAAAAACTTGCTCAAGGTCACAGGTAAGTAGCAGAGGCAGGATTCAAACTCACATCTATCAGGTTTGGATGTCTGCTCTGGGCCCTCCCGTGATACCTCCTGGTTCACATTAGGGGGAGAGAACCAGACCCTATAGCTGATCCCTAAAGGCTGGCCAGACCCAAACAGCAGCTAGGAGACTTACCCCATAAACTAACGAACTACAGAGCCCAGAGTGCCCTGGGGAGTTCGTCATGGTTTGCAGCAGGATACAGTGCAGTCAGCACCTTCACTGGCCTGCCGAGATGGAGGGGCATTTCCTCAACTATTGCCAAGCACTCATTCTGGTGTCTCTGAGACCCTATTTGCAGACTCATGTGTGTCATCATGCAAACTGTCCAGCTGAGAGAGAGCCCTGGCACGGGCCCCTCTTCTCCCTAAGACACAGCCAATCCAGATCCTGGCCCACACTGGGCCCCTGGCCCCCTTCATGGGTAAGTATCGGGGCAGGACGCAGGCAAGAACCTGGAAGAGAGTCCACCAATTGGCACAGACAAGCCATGACGCTCAGTATACAAACAGCTTTCCCTTTACTCCCCTGATCCCCCGTGGAGAAGGGTGGGTCCCCCAGTGCTCCCATACCTACTGCTCACACTGCCCTTCATTGTACTTAACTCACTTTCTTTGGCCAAAGAGACCAGGGCAGGGGGCAAACCCAAGTTGTCCCATTGGGGCAACTCTGCTCCTTTATTCAAATCCACAGGTGCTTCCACATTTGCTCAAACACCATCCTCCCTGCGAAGCCTTCCTCAGCCCTCCACCCCACACCTCATTCCCTTTCTGATCTGCTCTAACACTTCCTCGTGGCACTGTGCTCTTTGTGAAGCAACTTGTCTGGAGAAGAAAATAACTGACAGCATCACCCGCTAAACTACCTCCACCCCCACGCCCCTTTTTGAGCTCTGTGGTGACTTTGCCTATAGTCACCCTCCGGCAGGCAGTGGACTCATGCCGCCCCGTGATTTCCTTCTGGGAACGGCTATTTCGGAGGCACACTTCCACGGTGGACATCAGTGGCGCACCTGCATGTCCCACGGGCCCGCCGTGGCCGTCATGTCACGAAGTTTCAGGTTTGCTTAGTCATCACAGCATGGCTGGGCATTTGGGTTGCTTCCAGCAAGTTGCTATTATAAATAGCACTGCTGCCTCCCAGTCGCTTTTGCATTTAATCACAGGCTGCTTAGCTGTTTAACTGTTTCCTGGGTACTCCTACCTATCTTACCAGAGGGAGGGATGCAGTTTAACCTTTTGTATCCCAATCATGGCCCACAGGGGTGCTGAGCCCAAAGGAGAGCTTCATAACAAAAGAGCCAGCCATTTCCAAAGCCCTCTCTAACTGCCAGGCCCTGGGGAAGCATGGTCCACATGTTACCTCCTCGCTGGGCCTTGTGTGGTAGGAGCCACTATTTTGTAAGTGGGGAAACTGGCACTAGCGTGGCTGGGTAATTTTCCCATCACACAGCCAGAAGGAGGTAGGGTGCGGGTCTGGCCCTGGCCATGGGACTGCCCACACCTGCCTGATTCGTGTTATTGAAAGTATCTGACCCCACAGGGGCACTCCTGGGCCCTCACAACTGACATGCAGCTTGGTAAGAACTTTCTGCAAGAGTAGCCCCACACACGATCCCGTGGCTGAGAGGTACTCACGTGCTTGCACTGCTAATTCCAGGTCAAAGAGCAGATTGGATGTCTGGCCCGTGGCAGCTGTGTGTCCGCTCCAGCTCCTGGGGCCCCAGACTGAGTTTTCAGAGCAAAAGATGTTCCTCTGATTCCTACACGTGAGGGGAGAAGGGGGGCAGGGAAGACATGGAATTCTGCTCCTGGGCCCTTTGTACCTCAAATATGTTAGAGGGGAGAACCACAGGTGTGCCCTCCGCCTCAGAAGTTCGGCCAACACCATGGCCCTGTGGTGAATGAAGAAGAGCTGGCAGGGCCGCAGCCCGAGAAGAAGAAGGGTCAGTGTCAGTCCCTTCTTTGAAACTCCTGTCCAGGCTGTTGGCTCCAGCAGGCCTGGTCGGGCCCAGGACATATGTGGCCCTTGAATTAGTCCTTCACTGTCACCTGCTCAGTGCTGTGAAGTGGAGAAGCACTCTATCTCCGCCATCCTTGTTTCTCTAGCCAGCTCTGTCCTCATCACATATGTTCATATCCTGAGAAAAGTGATATATTTTTATTGATTTCAGAGAGGAAGGGAGAGGGAGAGAGAAATAGAAACATCAATGATGAGAGAGAATCATTGATAGGCTGCCTCCTGCACACCCTCCACTGGGGATTGAGCCTGCAACCTGGGCATGTGCCCTTGACAGGAATTAAACCCAGGACCCGATGCTCTATCCACTGAGCCAAACCAGCTAGGGCATAGAGGGGAGATCTTCAATTCAGGCAAGAGATGAAGAGACTTGACCAAGGAAGATGGATATGAGAATGGGAGAGAAACAACACATCTCTCCCATTCCCATCCTATATAATAAAAGGCTAATATGCAAATTGACTGAATGGCAGAATGACTGGTTGCTATAATGTGCACTGACCAGCAGGGGGCAGACACTCAATACAGGAGCTGCCCCTGTTGTCAGTGTGCTCCCACAGGGGAAGTGCTGCTCAGCCAGAAGCCGGGCTTATGGCTGGTGAGTGCAGCAACGGTGGCGGGAGCCTCTCCCACCTCCGCCTCAGTCAAACATCCCCCAAGGGCTCCCGACTGTGAGAGGGTGTAAGCTGGGCTGAGGGATGCCACTCCCCCCCCCCCCCCCGAGTGCACGAATTTTGTGTACCAGGCCTCTAGTAGAGTTTATAAAGTGGAATTTACAAGACTGATTGATGGGCTCAAAGAGTCAGTCATGATTGCTTGAATCCCTGACTCCTGTCCTTCTCCTGACCCCCACACCAATCCAGTAGCAGTCCCATTGGCTCTGCCTCTAAAACACCCCAAAGGCACCAGTTCCCTCCAGCTTCTCAGCCACCATCCACCAAAGCCCCCCTCATGGCTTTTCTACTTCACTGGATTCACTTCTAACTGACTTCTCAGCTTCCATGATGGATGTTGTCACACCATCTCCCTCCTGTGCCCAGAGCCAGGGGATCTTGTGATTTGTCATCTGAACCAGGACACTTTTAAAAGTGAAAGGAGACACTAAATAATTACACCAGGCAAAAGACATAAACCAGGAGAGCACCTAGATGTCCTAGCCAGAAGGATCATTTGCAAACATAAGCTACGTCCCATTACTCCCTGCTTAATGGCTTCCCTCTGCAATTAGCATAAAGCCCTGCTGAGGTCTGCCAGATCTCATCTTCTCCCTCCACACTCCCTTTCCCTGTGCTTTGGCCATTCAGGCTTTTCTTTTAGTACCAAGAACTTATATCTGCCAATTCCAATGCCAGATCACCCTCCCCTAGATATTTCTGCCACAGGCTCCTCCTGCTATCTCCCCAGACAGGCTTCTCATGACCTCACAATAGCTCTGCCCCTCCTCCCCAGTCAATTCTCTAACCCTCATCACCATCTGAAAGTAAGTTATTTACTGACTTCCTGTTTCAGCTCCAACATGGAAAGAGCTTAGAAATTGTCACTCCCATCCTTACCAAAAAAAAGCTGGATGAACTGAAAATTAATGATGTTTTGGGGGGACTCATTAGGGAACTGAGGTTGCAGGGAAAACCACCACCCTGAAATCTACAGAAACAGGCGAATCCAGAAAGTCAAAGCCAAAGGTTGATCACCTGAAGCAGAAGCTACTGCACCTATAAACTTGTAGGAAAACTTAACTGGTCAATGTGATGGATTGCTGGAGGCTGAGTGTGGACTAGAGAGGGAACAACAAATTCCTGGTGACTGCAGTCTTAGGAGAACCCCACATATTTTTGGGCTTTTTCTCTAGGAACTCCACCAGAATCTTATGGTGAGGATCTGAGAAAGCTCCAGGGCTGTGGCTGGGGTAAAGGAAGAGTGATTCTCCATTACTAAAGCTTGCCCTTAGGGGAAATGCTTTGCCAGAGCTTTGTCCAGGACCAGTGGATGAGCAGCTCTCCCAGCCCGGCCTCCTCTGGTCTTCCTACCTCACCTAGAGGGAAGGTACTCCCCAAGAAGAAGCACTTACGAAGCTCGCAGACCAGAGGCACACACTCACTAAAGCACTGAGATGTAGTTGGAAGATGTAGCACTTTCCTTTCCTCTACACCAGTCATGGCGAACCTATGACACGCGTGTCAGAGGTGACACGCGAACTCATTTTTTTGGTTGATTTTTCTTTGTTAAATGGCATTTAAATATATAAAATAAACATCAAAAATATAAGTCTTTGTTTTACTATGGTTGCAAATATCAAAAAATTTCTATATGTGACATGGCACCAGAGTTAAGTTAGGGTTTTTCAAAATGCTGACACGCCGAGCTCAAAAGGTTCGCCATCACTGTTCTACACCAACGGGGCTCCAGGTAATAATAGCAGGTTGAAGCTGAAAGAGCTTTAAGACACAGACTCTCTGAAGAGGAGGACTTAGGGAAGCCCAAAGTCAAGAGGGAAGACAAAAAGCAAACACACGACACTAGAGTCTCTGGCACCTATAGCTACAGAAAACATTCAATAAAGCCAGCTCCTAGCCAGATTATCATAAATCTTTACATAAGAGGCCAATTTACCTAAGCTCCTATTACCCAATACAGCTTGTCCAGCCTTCAATAAAAGGTTGCAGTCTCACCTAAAACCATGGAAATATAGTCTGAAGGAACAAAGCATCAAAATTAGGCTCAGATAACACAGATGTTAAAAATGATCATACAGGGGACTTAAAGTAACTATGACTGATTTGTTAAGAGCTGTAATGGACAAGGCGGACAACATGCAAGAACAGATGGGTAATGCAAGCAGATAGAGGACAAATGGAGAGACAAGGAAGCCTCAAAAAGGAAAAGCACTAAGAGAAATGAAGAATGCCTTTTATGGGTTCATTACAGGACTCAACATAGCTGAAGAAAGAATCAATGAGCTTGAAGATATACTAGTGTAAATACAATAACCCCCCATCCCCCAAAAAAAGTAAAAGAAAAGAAAAAAAAAAAACCCCAGAACATCCAAAAACTGTGAGAATTACAAAGCTGTAATACACATGACTGTAATACCAGAGGAGAAGAGAGAACTGAGCAGAACAAATGTTTGAAGTAATAATGGCAGAGAACTTTCCAGAATTAATGACACACAACAGACCACAGATCTAGGAAGCTCAGTGAAATTAAACTAGCTACCTTTGTGTTTGTCAGGTACTGCCTGTCCCCACCCTCCTTGTATGTAGGCTCCTTGAGGACATCAGTCTTGTTTATCTCTGTATCTCTGGAGTCCAGACAGGGCCTGGCACACAGTAGGTACTCAGTGAATGTTTATTGGATGAATGAAGGAGTCAAATTGTTTTGAGCCTGGGTGCCTGCAGACTGGTTCCACAGCTCCAGATGTGCAGGAGTCCCACAGTTCCTTGATGTACCGTTGTCTCTTTCTTGGCCCTGGCATCCTTCACTCAGCTGACTCTGAACCCTTCTGATGACCAAGAGGTCACTTGTCTGGGTGGAGGGCCAGGTCGACCAAGCTCACCAAGTGTCCCTCCCATAGCTTGGGCTTGTGACCTCGGTTAGATTCCCCTGTAGTCAGTACTCCGGTTTGGGCCACTACCGCCCCCTGCTTAGAGTGGCCACAGCAGCCTTATGATCCGCCTGCCTGATTCTAGCTCTGGGCCCCTTCAATCCATTTTCCACACTTTAACTAGAGGGGTCTTTATTTTTTAAAAAAGTCAATCCTTTTATTTTCTCATTTCAAACATGTCAGCAGCTCCTTATTGCATCCAGGAGGAAAATCTCAATTCATGATCATGGCACCCAAGATTGTCCTATTGTCCCCTCCTCCCAGTCTCACTATTTATTCCAGTCCCAAGACCATCCACTCCCCACCATCAGCTCTTCATAATGATTGGCAGTTCTAGGAGGTGCCCCCTCAAAGCCTTTGTACTGCTTTTCTCTGCTTCCTACATCTCACCCGCAACCTGACGCTACACCTGGTTAACTCAACCATCCTTTTGGCTAAGGGCTATTTTCCTGGGAAGCTCTTGTGCCCCAAGCTACAGTCTGAGGTCAGTGACCCCCTTATGGGCTGACCCTGTAGTAACATGTCACACACCATTTTAACTACCTGTTACTTGTATCTCTGTCCCCTAAAAGGTAAGCTCCCTGAGGAAGTCCTAATTGTCTGAAATTTAGAAACGAGGCACAAATACCAGACAGGACATAGCTCCCTAAGCCTGCAGTGTTGGGCTCTCTAAGGAAAGTTGTCTTGTCTGACTGATAGCTTGCTATTGATCAGTGCCAGAGGCTAAAGTTACATCTGAACTTGAATGGAGAAATTGCAAATAGTTTTTATCCAGTAGAGAGGCAAATGATTTCTGACTGGTAGAAAAGAGTTACTGAAAATGTTAATTTTTTTAAAACATTTTTAAAAAATATGTTTTATTGACTTTTTACAGAGAGGAAGGGAAAGGGATAGAGAGTTAGAAACATTGATGAGAGAGAAACATTGATCAGCTGCCTCTTGCACACCCTCTACTGGAGATGTGCCCGCAACCAAGGTACATACCCTTAACCAGAATCGAACCTGGGACCCTTCAGTCTGCAGGCCGATGCTCTATCCACTAAGCCAAACCGGTTAGGGCTGAAAATGTTAATGTTTTTATTGACATTTGCCCCTGACCCAGTTTTGAATGTAATTTTGAAATATGATTCCCTCATTCCCATCCCCACTGTCTCCTTTCTATATACAGAAACATGTATGTGTCTGTTCGAATTTTCTCTCCAAGCCCCTTCTGAACTTACATTACCATCCTGTTGCTTCTGTCATTACCATCTAATGAATTAAGTCTTTGGCATGTGCTGTGAGGACCGCAGGCAGCTGGCAGCTGGCAGCTTCTAGGTGCAGTGACTTTCAGTCCTCTTCCACTTTCATGCCACAGTTAGGCCTGGCTAGTGACTCAGCCCAGTGGGGTCCTGGGGTCTAGACATTTTAGCTCATATCCTCAAGAGGGTGACCCCTGCTCTGGGGCTCCCCACTGATCGGCCAAAACATTCTCAGAGCTACCCCTCAGTCTGAGGCTCTTTCTTCTGTACCCTGATGATATGTTTATTTTAGAGAGAGAGGAAGCTGGGGGGAGGAGGGGAGTAACATCGATGTGAGAGAAAAATATCCATTGGTTGCCTCTGGTATGCACCCTGACCTGGGATGGAACCTGCAACCTACATGTGTGCCCTGACTGGGAATAGAAACGTAAACTTTTGATGTATAGAATGATGCTCCAACCAACTGAGCCACCGGGCTGGGGTTCCTTTTGTCTTTTTCCTTGTCCCCAATGCCTTGTACTTCTGGGTGCTTGTTTCCTGAGGGCCCCAAATACAGCACCATATATATGGTATAGCCATAGGGGGGTTTTGTTTTTAGCTTTTTGAAAATTGTGCTTTGACAGAAAGTCAGAGACAGTCATCTGTATCATTTTAACATGCATATCTAGCATAGCTTTATACCAGCGGCTTAGTAAATATTTGCAGAACGAATGAACAAGAAAAAACAATGTTGCTGAGTACTGGGAGAGCACCAGGGTCTCGGTTTGATCTGAACATAAACTGGGCCATATTGCTTCCAAGCAACTGAAAATGTCTCTGAATCAACTTAAACTCTGAGCTGCTTTGATGTCTTGCACATGACCTAATTTCTCCTCACAGAGTCCCTGCCAGGGCAGAAAGGGGGCAGGCATGTGACAGACAGGACGTGAAGCAACAGACCTGAGTAAAAGAGATTGTGTGACCTGCCAGGGCAGAGAGGAGCTCGGGGCACACACGCCAGGCCTCCTGGCACCAGGCCGTCCTGTGACTCTGCCCTAATGCTGCTGCGGGGCTGTGGGCTTAGTGCTTGTCCAGGCCAGGCAGAGGGTGCCATGGGCAGCGGGTGCCATGGGCAGTGAGGGCTCCAGCCAATGGGCTGAGTGGGAAGGGAGCCTGCTTTCCAGGGCCCTGGGAAACAGGGAGAAATTGAAATGTTAATTTGAAAATTCTCATAGTCCTGACAGGTACAAAATCTATGAAAACCTCTATTTAAAATTATATTTCTGCTCTGACCATTTTCTCTGGTTCTTCAGCAAGATGAATAGATTATGAATCATCCCCAACTGTGGCTAATTAAATATTTGATAAATAGAATTTATCACTTCTCATCTGCAGAGAGCTTTCCTGACGTTTACTAATTGATTCTAAGAAAGGTAACACCTTCATTCCATAGATGGCAAAACTGCCAAAGAGAAGACATTAAGAAATTTAAAGAAGGAAAAAAAAAAAAAAAAGAAAAAAGAAAAGAAAAAGAAGTGTGGATGTGTGGGGGCAGGGATCCTTATACAGAACCCCGGACCTTGGGGCAGTTCCATTTAATTGTGTAATGTCTCACGCTGTATCACTGCAATGCTGGCCTCCGTGGATTTGCTTCCGGGAATATTCTGGGAGCCTCTGGCAGGGGCAGATGGAAAGGAGGCTGCAGGATGGGAATTGCACTCCCACAGTCATTGAATTCAAGTTCTTTGTTTTGGATACAACTTACGGAGTGGAGCTGGGCTTCACTCAAAGTCAGCTCTAGTCTTAGAGTCATAGGGTCCTGGCGCTTGTTTGAGAGCATGACTCAGGGCAGTGGCTGGGCGAGGCTCTCCTGCGGGATTCCTCTGCTTCAGCTGATGAGCAACAGCGCCACCTTCTGGCCCTACAGCTCTTCCACTGCTGACCTTGGGTCAATTGCCAACATTTTTATTCTCTAATTTCCTTATTTCTTTCCCTAGCCAGTTGCAGCTCAGTGTCCTGGCTTCTCTAGCTGGAGGAATGTAGCTAAATTTGTCAGAGCACCATTTGGATGTAAACAGCAAGCATCTCTCCCTAACCCTGTCACTGGAGGGTCTGGGGAAGGTGGGTTCCAGGGACTGTCTAGTAGCTGTGTTTGCATAGCAAGCACTTTTTTCCTTAGGCTGTGCACTGGTTGGGGGCAGACTGGGGCAAGCAGGCGCTGATGGAGACCACAGAATTGACACAGTCACTGAGCTTGGCTTTATGAAGGCCCCACCTGATATCCTGCCTCTTACTCCTGCCCAGGGTCTCGAGGGCAGTGTGAGGGCTCCATCTACGTATTTTATTTCCCCCAAGTGGACAGAGATGGGGAAATCTTCATCTGCTCTCCCAATGGTGGAAAAAGTTCTGAATTACTCCCCGAGCCTCAGCATCCTTTCTCATCCAGAGCAAGGTGACACAAGCCTCTTGTTCCTGCCCTGTGGCAGGAGCTGCTGTGGGCACCTAAGGGGCCCGGTCACACAGACGCCAGGTGGGGACTGGACCATGAGGCTTCTAAAGCGAACTGAGGCAAAACCCTTCTGCAGCAGAGTCAGCAGAGAGGGTGGCCATCTGTCTTCCACACCCAGACCTGGCAGAGGTCCTTCCATGGGATGAGGGAGCTGGCATCTCCGATGCCCCATCCGACTTCTCTGAGGTTCTGGAGCCCTGAAGTAGGTCCCACTGGGAACAGGAGGACCTGCCTGAGTGGCCCTGAGGACAGCCAGCTGTTTCCCTCCACCTTTCACATGCTGGAGTCCTACTGAACATGAAGTGGGAGCTGTCAGGCTGAGTCCTGCACTGGAGACCAGAGGTGGATATCGTCGGAAAAGAGGGAGAATGCCACGCCACCTGCTGAGTTCCTATGCAGACAATGGTCCCAAATTCCTGCTGGGGGAGTCCTGGCCCCAGCCCAAGTCCCTATACAATGGGGACAACAAGCACTCAGGGACCCTTCATGGCTGTGATGCAGTCGTGTGGAGAAAGCTGGCACAGGACTGGGAGTGTGACTACTTTCCCTCCCTTCCCAGTTCCTCTTAAAGGAAGAGATGGCTGTGGGCTTTCATGGGTCTTGGTTACTCAATATTCATCATATCCAGATGGAGCACAGATAATCGCTCTGGGAGCAGTCCTGCGCCTAACATTTGGCGGAGCCATCTTGTGGTCATTAAATTTCTGCAAAAATGTCACTATTGGGTAGAAAACCCAAACCAGCATTTCCAAAGCTGTTTGCTGGAGATTTCAGAAATGCCTTTATATGAAGACTACACAGGGACTGGAGAGCCAACACTTTAATATCCTATCTAATAAAAGAGAAACATGCAAATTGGTGTCATTCCGCTACCCTTCCCATTGGCTAATCAGGGTGATATGCAAATTAACAGCCAGCCAAGATGGCGGCCAGCAGCCAGCAGCTTGAAGCAAACATGAGTCTTGCTTGCTTCAGTGATGGAGGACTCCAATGTTCCCCGCCTGCCGCTGCCGGCTTCTGAGCTTGCAGTTTGAAACATTGTTACGAATATAGAAGCTAAGCAAAACCCCAGAAACCTGCTTTCCGCCAGCTGGAATCTCAGAGCTGGAGTCGAAACAGTGTTTTGATTATAGAACCCAAACAAACCAGATACCTGCTTTCAGCAGCTGAGGCCTCAGAGCTGGAGCCAAGCCTTAGAGCTAAAGCTGGTCCAGAATAAAAAAAAAAAAAAGAAAGAAAAGGAGCGGTTGGGAGGTTCAGTCACCCCCAGCCTGAAAACAGCCCTCAGCCCCTCACCCAGACTGGCCAGGCACCCCTGTGGGGACCCCCACCCTGAAGGGTGTGTGACCAGCTGCAAACAGCCATCATCACCTCACCCAGGCTGGCCAGGCACCCCAGTGGGGGACCCCCACCCTGATCCAGGACACCCTTCAGGGCAAACCAGCTGGCCCCCACCCATGCACCAGGCCTCTATCCTATATAGTAAAAGGGTAATATGCCTCCCAGCACTGGGATCAGCGTGACAGGGGGCAGCACCCAAACCCCTTGATCGCCCTGCAGCTCTGTGTGTGACAGGGGGCGGGGCCACAACCTCCCTATCCGCTCTGCTCTGTTCGTGACAGGGGAAGGCACCCCAACCCCCTGATCAGCCCTGCTCTGTGCCTGATGGGGGGAGCTCCCCAACCCCCTGATCGCCCTGTGGCTCTGTGTGTGACAGGGTGCGGCACCCCAACCCCAATTGGCCCTGCTCTGTGTGTGACAGGGTGCGGCGCCCCAACTCCCCCCCCCCCCCCCGCCCCCCACAGGCCCTGCTCTGTATGTGATGGGGTAGAGCCATAACCTCCCCATTGGTCCTGCCCTGAGTGTGACAGTGGCAGTGCCCCAACCCCCTGACCGGCCCTGCTCTGTGGGTGATAGAGGGCGGCGCCCCAACGCCCCTTCATGGGCCCTGCTCTGTGTGTGACGGGGTAGAGCCATAACCTCCCCATCGGCCCTGACCTGAGTGTGACAGGGTGTGGCGCCCCAACCCCCTGATCCGCCCTGTTCTGTGTGTAACAGGGGGTGGTGCCGCAACTCCCCTATTGGCCCTACTCTGTGAGTGACAGGGGGGAGCTCCTCAACCCCCTGATCGGCCCTGCTCTGTGCGTGACAGGGGGGAGCTCACCAACCCCCTGATGGGCCCTGCTCTGTGTGTGACGGGGGGAGCTCCCCAACCTCCTGATTGGCCCTGCTCTGTGCATGACAGGGGGTAGCGCCGCAACCTCCCCATTGACCGTGCCTTGAGTGTGACAGGGGGCGGTGCCCCAACTCCCCAATCGGCCCTACCCTGAGCATGACTGAGGGTGGCATCGCAACCTCCCAATCCGCCCTGCTCTGTGCGTGACAGGGGGTGGCGCCACAACCTCCCCATCGACCCTGCCTTGAGTGTGACAGGGGGCGGTGCCCCAACTCCCCAATTGGCCCTACCCTGAGCGTGACTGAGGGTGGCATTGCAACCTCCCGATCCGCCCTGCTCTGTGCATGACAGGGGGCGGTGCCCCAACTCCCCAATCAGTCCTGCTCTGAGCCCGACCAGGGGCTGCACCTAGGAATTGGGCCTGCCCTCTGCCACCTGGGAGCAGGCCTAAGCCAGCAGGTCGTTATCTCCCAAGGGGTCCCAGACTGAGAGAGGGCACAGGCCGGGCTGAGGGACCCCCTCTCCCCCGAGTGCACACATTTTTGTGCACCGGGCCTCTAGTTTGAATATAAAGGTACAAGTTAGAAGTGAGATCCTACAGTGTATGGTAAGCAGGTAAGATGAGACCAGAGGCCCTAAAAACAAACTCACTGGGTCACAGTGAGCATGGGATGCTGCCCATTGGCCTAATGCATCCTGGAGCCCAGGAGTCAGTCCCAGATGATGTTGCCAGCTTGTCCTCACACTTGAAAATGTCCTTTGCCCTGGACCAATCAGTCTGCCCATTTCTCATGTCCCTCACCCATATTGTACCTTTACTTTATAGCCTTGAGGCTATAATTACTATTCCCTTATCCTACCTGTGCCGCAGCTGAGAGACGTGCACACCCTCCTTCTGCATCTCCCCTTTCTAACTATTCCCCTTTGGAGCTATTGTCTGATGGGCTGATGCCAGTTGCAGTGAGAAATCCTAACAGTCCAGGCACTTCCTCCAGGAAGCTGTCCTGATTGCTCCGTTCCCTCCTCCCTCCAACCACAAGTTTCTCCTTTGCACTCTGTATGTTTCCTAGAGTTGCTGTAACAAAGTACCACAGACTGGGTGGTTTAACAGAAATTTATTGTCTCACAGTGCTGAGATCAGCTGTTGGTAGGGTTGGTTTTTTCTAAGGTCTGTCCCCTTGGGTTGGAGTTATCTGTCTTCTCCCCATCCTGTTTCCCTCTATGAATGCCTATCTTTGTGCCCAAATTCCCCTTTCACATAAGGACTCTAGTTATATTGGATGAGGGCCACCCTAATGACCTCATTTGATTTGATTACCTGTAGACTATCTCCAAATATGCTAAGATATTGGGAGTTAGAACTCTATCATATCTTTTTCTTTGGGCAGGGGAGGGGCCACAGTTCCATCTATAAGACTCCCATGGCATCCCGAGTTGCACTTTTGGTGAACACTCATCATTTTCTTCCTGGAGTACACGCTCCTTGTGGAGTCAGAGCCTGGACATGACTGTGCATTCTCTGGTGAAGCCTACACTTTGTGCACACTCATAAACACTGAAGTGCATGGGGACTGCCATCATGACAGGTCTGCGTGTACATATGTGATCCTAGGAACACATGTCAGCAGGTGATGTGGCTGCCACTGGAGTCTGATTGGACCTGTGGAAGGACGCTGCCAACTGCCAGAAAAAACATTTTTCCCACCAGGACCTGGGATGCCATCACTGACAAATGATGCGCCATGCCACCTCTTTGTGATTCCTGATTTAAAACACGAATGTCTCCCCTGCCCAGCCAGGAAGCACTGGTGTTGGGAGGGGAAGGAATCACTGAAGGTGGAGATGGAGGAGTAGGGAAGCCAGGGGAGGAGTTAGGGTGCCCACTTCATGGTCACCTCCTAGGATGGGCTTTGACCAACAGTGACTCACTTCCCAATGCATTCTTTCATTGCTTATTTCTTCATCTGTGGAACCACCGATCAAAAAGTGCCAGTCGCCCTGCTCGCCCTGTCCCATTTTGTTTTTCTTTGCTTTCACATAGGCTTAGGGCTCCTTGTTTAGTTGTTCAATATTTCTTTACTTTATGGAGCTAACACGTCCTGTTACAACCATTTCAGGATGGATGCTAAAATGGTGTTCAGATGGTAAAGTTGAACTTAATTCAATGAGATTTAATAACAGGCAATTTATGTAGGCCTCCAGTTCAGACACATCAGTTCCCATATTTCCCTTCAGAGACCTCCTGAGCTCCACTGCATAGGTGTCAAAGACCCTTCTCACCACTCTGATGAGGAATGTTAGACTGCGGGATTTGGGACACCTCCTGCCAGTATTGAGCTTGCATTCATTTCTACTCCTGGGACTTTCTTTTCAATGTTAGCAGCACGATATAAAAGCTCAATAGAGGACCAGCTCATTATTAGAAATGAGGCATGCTGGTCTGTTCATCTTTCTTCCTTATGCACCTGCAAGGATCAACATTATGCCCTGTATATTCAAATGGTGAAACCTGTGGGCTATTTCCACACAAGTTCAACACTCACAGCATATCCAGGGTCCTGATTATAGGCACACAAAATCTCTGGTGTTTTCCCCTTACAAATCCATCTTTCTGATCTAACTCCTGGAGTACATCTATTGTAGGTCGTCTAAAGCAGCCCTAACATCTTTTCTCTGGTGCAGAAAGAACAAATGTATGCAATGCAATGCTTTTATTCTTTCAAAGTAAAATAGGAAGGTTTCTTTGGATCAAATGACACACCAATATAGTCAACTTTACATTATTTGCATTTGAATCATTACCTTGCTCTCTGACTTGTTATTGTCCCCTTGACCCCTACCCACTATCCTGCTGTCCAGAAAGGCTATGTATGGAGGCCTGCTTTGAGAATTATGGCCCTTAACTCTGGACCTGATATAAAGAAAGGCCTGTAAAAACATGTCTCCAACCCTCTTTCTGGGCCCAGGAGAGATGCTGCCCACCCTGTGAGAAATGTGGACCAGCCCCGGGGGTGGGGGGAGGTTGGTGATTTAGCCTCCACACTGTCCCACGTGACCTCAGAACCTCACACACACACAGATAAACACCCAAGGACTGGTGTCTGAGCCCTACTAACAGGAAAATTAAGATGCTGTAAACAAATCAATTTTTCTCTTCAAAAATATATGAGCATGCATCTCTACATTAGTCGATGTAAAGAAAAATCTAGAACATTAATCCAATTATTGAAGTCCTTGTCTTGAGAAGTGATGACAGAGACACTCTCCTTGATCAAACTTTAGTCAGACTTCTCTGAGCCCGACTAGGCCCTGTGCTTGGGCATGTCCTTCAGGAGCCCATTTTTAGCGTGAATCTTGTCAAGTACGTTAGGCCAGCTCCTCCACCCTTGACACCTGATCACCCTTCTATCTGGTCAGGGTCCACATCCTGCACTGGTGCCCAGCTGATGTCTGAGTCCCAAGATCTGCCTCAGTCAGATCCCTCCTTACCCTCGTCCTGATGTTTCCTCTTACTAATTTTCCATCCACTGACCACCACTCCCTCTGCTCCTTGGCTATAAACTCCCACTTTCCGTTGTCTCTTCCTAATTGAACCCAATTTCTTTCCCCTAGAGGAAACCCTCATTGCAGTGGTCCCTATACCTATAGCAATAGCCCTTAATAAAGTCAGCCTTACTGTCTCTTTGTTATTGTTAATCCTCACCTGAGGGTATTTTTTCCATTGATTTTTAGAGAGAGTAGAAAGGAGGGAGGGAGGGAGAAAGAAAGGGGGAGAGAGAGAGAGAGAGAGAGAGAGAGAGAGAGAGAGAGAGAGAGAGAAACATCAATGTGGGAGACACACATCGATTGGTTGCCTCTCGAATGTGCTCCCACCAGGGCTGGGGATCAAACTTGCAACCCAGGTATGTGCCCTTGGCTGGAAATTGAACCCACAACTCTTCAGTGGACAGGTCAATGTTCTAACCACTGACCACACCAGCCAGGGCTCAGCCTTACTGTCTTTCTTTCTTTTTTTTTTTAAAAAATATATTTTATTGATTTTTCACAGAGAGGAAGGGAGAGAGAGATAGAGAGTTAGAAACATCGATGGGAGAGAAACATCGATCAGCCGCCTCCTGCACATCTCCTACTGGGGATGTGCCCGCAACCCAGGTACATGCCCTTGACCGGAATCAAACCTGGGACCTTTCAGTCTGCAGGCTGACGCTCTATCCACTGAGCCAAACCGGTTTCGGCAGCCTTACTGTCTTAACAAGTTTCATGGATAATTATTTCTTTAAGAGCAGCAATATCTATGATTTTCAATTCCTAATTTATTTATCCTTATAATGCTACTGTTTGCATTTTTCACATAGATCAGTGTTACTATTTTTTAAAACAGCTTTCTTGAGGTATAATAAACATGCCATAAAATATGCCTCTGCACAATTCAGTAAGTTTTAGTACTTTTACATAGTTGTGCAACCATCACCACAATCCAGTTTTAGGACAATTTCCATCTCCCCTAAAAGTTTCCTGAAATCAACCTTCCTTCCCACCTCCACCTCCAGTCACCCTGACCTGCTGTCTAAATAAATTAGCCTCTTCTGGAAACTTCCCCTTATCTATCAGAAATGCATTCTAAGACACCCCCCGCCCCCCCACATGGATGCCTTAGACTGCAGATAGCACTGAAGCCTACGTATTCTGTTTTTTCCTATACATACTTCTTATGATAAAGTTTAATTTATGAATTAGGCACAGTAAGAGATTAACAACAATAATTAATAATAGAACATTATAACAACATGCCGTAATAAGTTATGTGAATGTGGTCTCTCTCTTCTGATAACCAGTCTGTCCACCCAGATGGGTCCTAACTGACTAAGGGTTGGGGAGCATCTACAGCATGGAGACACTGGACAAAGGGATGACCCATGTCCCATGTCCTGGGTGGGACTGCGCAGGACGTACGGCACAAGATACCATCACACCACTCAGAACTATGCACAGTTTAAAACTTATGTTTATTTCAAGAATTTTCCATTTAATACTTTTGGGCAACAGTTGATCATGGATGGCGGGAACTGCAGAAAGTCACACCACAGATAAAGGGGAGGACTGTAAACGGAAGAGAATATGTGGCCTTCTGTGTCTGGCTTCTCTCACTTTCCGAGGCTTATCCATGTTGCAGTATCAGTAGTTTGCCCCTTTAGCTCAGGGGTGGGAAATGCCTGGCTCGAGCGCTGTATGAGGCCTGTGAAATCATTTGGCCTGGCCTTGCCAAGGCATTAGGGGTGAGTGAGTTAATTGTTTGACCAAATTTAGCTGGCTACATTTTTGTTGTTTTTGGTTAATCCTCACCCGAGGATATTTTTTCCATCATTTTTTTTATTTTTTTTTATTTAGAGAGAGTGGAAGGGAAGGGGAGAGACAGAGAGAGAAACATTGATGTGAGAGAGATACATCTATTGGTTGCCTCTCGTACGTGCCTGGACCAGGGCGGGGATTAAGCCTACCACCGAGATACTTGCCCTGGGAACCTGGGATCCTTCAGTCTGCTTTAATGGGAGCCCAGGACCCTTCAGTCTGCTTTAATCACTGAACAAACCAGCCAGGGTTAGCAGGCTAATTTTTAAGTTGATAATTTTGTAGGAACTGCAAATGAGGTTATAAATATCCAAGTGGCCCTTGGCAGAAAAAAGGTTCTCCACCCTGTTAACTGTTGGGTAATTTGTTGTACAGTGTACCACATTTTGTTTATCCATTTGTCCGTTGATGGATACGTGGTTGCTTACAGGTTTGGGCTATCATGAATAAGGTGCTGTGAACATTTATACACAAGTCTATGTAGACACAGTGTTACTTTTATAATCAGAAATAAAGAAAAACAACAAAAGTAAAGGACCAAATGGATTTTCTGAAATGCATCTTTTACCAAAATGGGAGCTCTATGAGTGGGGATGAAGTTCTAAAATAAGGAGAGAAAGAAGTGGTCTCCTGAGCAGGCTTTCCCTGGCCTGGGCACTGCCCACCAGGAACAAGTAGGTACCATAGTTCCACTACTCTGGAAACTGCTCACATTCACATGGTTCCTTCCAAGCCTTGGAACACACACGATGTCTCATCTGTCCCACTGCAGCTCTGCTATCAATCCCAACCCAAACATTAGTGCCCCTCTGTAAAGCCCTTTAGCTCAAAAGCATCAAGTCATGGAACCACCAATCGCCTGACTCTGCTGTGTTTAATAAAAGCTCACCAGGGAGGTTTGCTTTCTGAGAGGCTCTGGAGGGCGGCCCGAAGCACTGGTGTGGCGTTCTGGGCCAGGCTGTTCAGATTTAGCAATTCTAGTTTTCAGCCGGGGTCCTTTCTCAGTATGCAAAGGTCAAGTCACAGCTATGAATGGAAAGGGACCAGAAAAACCACCTAAGAGAGGTTCTACTTCTGTAAGCAGGAAAGAGACATGGGGACAACACAGAAGCAGAGGCAGGAGGTGAACTGGCAATGCAAGATGGGGAGCCCTATTTCTAGAGAAGAGGCAGGAAGCAGACTGACAAACAGCACTGGGGGACAATGTTTAATACAAGTCGACATACACGATTTGAAAGCACTTGGTGGTAATGCATATTGCTGATGACACTTATCTATATCGATGGCAAGCTCTCTAATGGAAGCTCTTATAAGAGTCTTACAGCAACCTGAGTCCCTTTCCATGCATATACGGATCCAGGTGACCTCTTTGAACTGACATAGGCAACCCTGCCTCCTTCTCTTTTTTTTTTAGTCCTCACTTGAAGATGATATGCTTATTAGAGAGGAGAGAGAGAGAGAGAGAGAGAGAGAGAGAGAGAGAGAGAGAGAGAGAGAGAGAGAGAAATCTCTATCGGCTGGTTGCCTCTCACATGTGCTCTGATTGGGGATCAAACCCACAGCCTAGGTATGTGCCCTGACCAGAAATTGAGCCTGCAATGTTTTTGGTAAATGGGACAATTCTCCAATCAACTGAGACACCAGGCTGGGGCCCTGCCTCTCTTTTCCACATTCCACTGGTCATCCTACTGGCTCTTTGAGTCCTTCTCTGTTTCCCATTGCTTACTACCCATGGGGCCTTTACTCTTGAGCTCCTTTCTCTCCTACATTTATTTCTTTGGAAGAGTCCACTCATTTAGGTTTAATCTATAATTTCTAAGTGTGTGACTCCATTCCTCAATTTTCATCTTCCCTATGCCAGCTACAGTAACAATAATAATAATAATAATAATAATACCAGCAGGTACCTAGGATTTGACAATATTTAAGGAGCTTCCACTTGATCCTCACCAAGCATCAGTCCTGTGATGTGGTCAGGAAAGCTGATATTAATTCCTTTATTTTATTTTTTTAAAGGAAATGTAGGTAGAATACATCAGTGATTGCTCAGTATCACATAGTCTTAAAGTGGTGGGACCAGGAGGGGTTACGGTCCCACAGTGGGTAAGTGACCATGTTTAAGGCAAATGCTATCCAATATGTTAAACTTGAACCAAAGCAGGAGCAGGAGCAACTTACAGTAGGTCTATAGGATTTGTTCACACTATGGACCTAGGATTTTAACAACATATGAGCCTGTGAAGAGTTTTCTGGCTCATTTTTAAGTTTTCTAAATGCCTTATATATTCAATATTTGAAAAGGCACAGAGATCCTGAATTTGAGATGTAGATATAGTTGTAGGTAAAGAGCTTCTGTTAAAGGATGATTTATAAAAATATGCCATTAACGTAGTACTTATAACTAATTTTATGAGTGGAATATCTGTCTATTTAGTCTTATGACCTTGTATAAAATCTTGCTCTAACCGCAATTAAAAGAGCAAATACTGTTTAATGGTGGACTATTGGTACTAGGTTAACTTTTGAAAAAAACATATTTTTCAGAAAGGAACATGCTTAGAATTCAGTGTGAACCAATCAGTTAATTGCTGTGTTTATTCTGAAGCTTTTATTTTGGAGACCTAGATTGCAAAATGACATGTTTAATGTTAACAACAGGCATTAGAAATTAAGGTTTGTTTCTTTTTTATTTCTACTATTTTAGAGTAAAATTGTAGGTAAAGTTCCAAACCATCATCAAAAAATGCAGAGCAAACTTGTATGTATATAAACTGTACATAAAAACAAGGCACTATACATGTTGAGGAGATATTAAGGTAGAAAGGTGAACTTGCACAGATTCCATGCCAGGATGTGCACATTTTCTGTTTTAGCACCGGAAGCAGCACTCAGAAGAAGTAAGACCTAATGTAATGCTGAAGAAGACGTTTCTGAACACGGTGAAGATACGTAGGTGAAGATACGTATCGGCAGAAGCAAGTCCATCTACTTTGACACCTCCCAAAAAATCTTAAAAGTGAATGAATGCATACTGCTTTGTTAAATACATATTTGATTTATATGGTGTTTATATAAATATATATATTTTAGAATCCATAAACTATCAAAATAACACTTTATAAAGAGAACTGCTTAAAACACACCGGCAACACGGAGCTGGAACAGAGGGCAGTGCTGTGCTCTGCTGAGGAGTGCCGCTGAGCTGCACCGCAGATTTTATTAACATTACCTGCTGAATCGTGGAGAGCGTTCCAAAGAGTTCTCTTAAACATTTACAAAATACACAACTACAGGACTAGTGGTAGAGCTAATAACTTCAGGTTTTGAAATCTCTGATTAAAAAATATTTTTTTAAAATGCCTGTCCAAAAAAATATCCATTTTCCTGGTCCAATGGTATTGAAAGTGACAACAGGTTCCACCAGCATCTCTCCACTCAGAACAGACCTTTGGCTTTCTTCAGGTTCACCTGCTTCCAGGCGGGCAGTGCACTGAATTCCTCTCTTGTCATGTCTAGTGCAAACTGGAAGAATTGAGAGAAATGCCCATGTGCTGAGGAAGAGGCCTCCCGTACCAGCCCAGCATGTGGTTTACCCGCTGGCCTACCTGAAGGAACACTTACCTCAAAGTCCTCATCAGTGAGATAAATCTCCAGCTTTAGAGGGTCAACCCCCTCAGGCAGTGGCCTGGCCAGGAGATCAGCCAGGGGATAAATGGTTTTACAGAGCTTGGCTAACACGTCCTCCACAAGGGTGATCTGATTGGAAACTTCCGTATCCTACAGAAGAGGAGGGGGAAGAGAAACTCTGTGTCCCATATCTCAACATGCTCTATCACGTGCCTGCAGACACACAAGCCTGTCCGATCTGTGTGACAGCCTGGACACCCTCCCTCGGGGAGAAACAGGGCTCTAAAGTGGAAAGAAATTGTTCAAAGCCCCCTAGTTCTACCAAAGGTTCAACAAATCCTGTCTCAGAGCTGCCTCAGAGAAAAGCTTAGGGAATTTTATTTGAGTGAATTATCACATAAGATTATTAAATTTGAAGTCTAAACACCAGAAGCATCCAAAAAATGATGCTTACTGAACAATATTTAAAAATAACTAGCCTTGAAAGGAATCGCACCCCCCCCCCCTCACCCCGCCACTGCAACCCCCAGGCTCTGTTTCTTAATCCACAATAAAAAAAGAAGGGAAGAAAATGCAGCTAGAATATGCTGCGGTTGAATCAGGATTTTTTTTAAAAAATAATATATTCATTTTAAAAATATTTTTATTGATTTCAGAGAAGAAGGGTCAGGGAAGGAGAGAGAGAGAAACATCAATGATGAGCGAGAATCACTGATTGGCTGCCTCCTGCAGGACCCCTACCAGGGATTGAGCCCACAACTCAGCATGTGCCCTTGACCGAAATAGAACCTGGGGCCCTTCAGTCCACAGGCCGATGCTCTATCCACTGAGCCAAACTAGCTAGGGCAGAATTTTTTTTTTTTTTAAACCACTGGCCAGCAGTGCAGCAGTATCTGGTATAGACTAGTGGTCAAGAGGCTGGTTTCAGAGACAGCCTGAGGCTAAGACCAGGGGCAAGCTGCTTCCTGTTTCTGTGCCTCAGCTCCTTCATCGGAAAAATGGGGATAATAGTATGATTAATCTCAACAGACCAGGGGTGGGCAAACTTTTTGACTCGAGGGCCACAATGGGTTCTTAAACTGGATCGGAGGGCCGGAACAAAAGCATGGATGGAGTGTTTGTGTGAACTAATATAAATTCAAAGTAAACATCATTACATAAAAGGGTACGGTCTTTTTTTTTTTTTTAGTTTTGGGTACGGTCTTTTTTTTTTTTTAATATATTTTATTGATTTTTCACAGAGAGGAAGGGAGAGAGACAGAGAGCTAGAAACATCGATGAGAGAGAAACATCGATCAGCTGCCTCCCGCACATCTCCCACTGGGGATATGCGCGCAACCCAGGCACATGCCCTTGACCGGAATCGAACCCGGGACCCTTCAGTCCGCAGGCCAACGCTCCATCCACTGAGCCAAACCGGTTTCGGTTTTTTTTTTTTTTTTTTTTTTTTAGTTTTATTCATTTCAAACGGGCGTATCCGGCCTGCGGGCCGTAGTTTGCCCACGGCTGCAATAGACTATTGTGGTAATTAAAGGAGAAATCAATGTAAAGTGCTTGGAGCAGTTCCTGCACACACCAAGCTCTCAGTGAATGTTCATTATTATTACAACTTGCTGATGTGGGAAGCCAACTGCTCACTGGCCAAAAGCCTGCAGCCTGCACAAGGCATTGCACAGTTCCCCACCAGCACCAGTGACAGAGCGTGAATACGAAGAATGGCCATGATTTATGGCCTTGAACTTAGACTGCAGCGACAGTGCTCCTATTCCCTAGAGCAGCCGTGGGCAAACTACGGCCCTCGGAAAAAAGACCGTACCCTTTTATGTAATGATGTTTACTTTGAATTTATATTAGTTCACACAAACACTCCATCCATGCTTTTGTTCCGGCCCTCCGGTCCAGTTTAAGAACCCATTGTGGCCCTCGAGTCAAAAAGTTTGCCCACCCCTGCTCTAGAGCATTGAAACTTGGTGGATCGCATAGTTATCTTGAACAGAGCCTTCTCACTGACTATGTCGGACAGCAGGCTGCCTGAGCTCTCCCTGTTTAATGAAGTCCATTTGGCCACAGACAGGGTAGTATTGGCAGTGAAGCCTGCACTATGAAAGGCTTCCTCCGTTGTTAAGCAGCAATGAACTTTTCTTGTTTAAATTTATTCAGACCTCCTATAAAATGCACTCATGCCATCCCCGCCCTTCCCGGAAAAACAGTTCTCCTACACAGAAAGAAAACCAAAATAGACCTACCAGCCTATTACCCACCAACCCAAAACACTATTGGAACTGCTGTTGCTAGCACTGTTAAAAACCTCAGAAATGAAGAAATTCAATATAGTTGCAGGAAGCTTCATTTTTTTCTGTGCAGATGGAAATCATAACATTTTGGTTCACAATATGTTTTGGCAATAGAGATTCTGATAAATGCTTCAGGTGCTAATGCCAGGTGGTCTCATAAAAGAATATTAATGAGATAGTGAGCAGTACCTTATCAGGAGTGACCCACAATACGTTCAATCACTTAGTTATCTGCATATGTTAATGCACCTCAGAATCATTCTGTCTCTCTTTTAATACAAGGCCAATGTCTGAAACACGAGCTTTGTTGGGCCTCATGTGGCCCTTTAGAAGCAACATATTTTTAGCTAACAGAGTGAAGAGATGCCAGCTTTTATTTGTGGATATTTTTAAAGTAATTAAATTCACCTTTGCTTTTCAGTTTTTTAATTTGAGTACTATGTGTAGAAAATTACCAAAATACTTTAATGGATCTCTCCTTAGGCTTTTCTTCTTCCTAAGCTAATTCTACACAGACTTGTTAACATGTCGTGAATGGAAAGACATGTTCTCCCTTTGAAAATGCAATGGGATGCTTCTCCCCAGGGGAAAGTCCACCCACAGTCCACCAGGCAGGGACCCACCCTCTCAGGGAAGGGGTGTGCTCACCATTTCTGTGATCTCAGCAATGTCCTCTCTGTGCTCCCAACTGGGAAACATATTAGTGAACGTCAGGGGCTCCAGACCTGCGTGGATCAGGTAGGACTTGGGCGGCGGCTTCTTGATATTTTTTCCTGTGGTTATACAGAGTGTCAGTGTCAGTTGACCCCGAGTGGGCACAGAGACCTTGTCTTTCTCTGACTTCCCTTGAAACCTTTTCTTATCTGTTTGGATCTCTTGACTTCATGCTTAAAGTCGAAGTTATGAGTATTTCATAACAACACTTGGAAGATGTTTACATAATGTTTGTTTTATGCATACAACTTTGCATAAAATTGCATGTACTCCATCTGACTCCATACTGTCTGAACGTGACAAAATGTGTCTGGGTCCCTGGACGGGAGAAAGCCTCTCTCCGTGCCTCTGGGTGGGACTCTCTTCTTCCTGCACTCGGTGTAGTCCTAATGCAGCACCAAGTTCAATGAGAATTAAACAACTAATGACAGCATTTTATATGCCACGTTAGCTAAAACATTTGGTGGGAAGTTTATTAAGTTATTTGTTACTCAAGAGCTCTTCAAGAACAGAATCCATTGAATACTTAGTGACACTAATCAATAAAACCTTTAAAATTCAGGTAAGAAATTATTGACGTCTTCAGTTTATATAAAAGTCCATAAATTTTACATGGACAGTATAATAAAAAAACATGAATTGACTATAGACCTTTCTTTTTAGCTATTACGCTATAAACAATAATGAATGGTAACAAGGTTGCCATTGGCTTTCCAGCCTGTGGGGGAGCTTTCTACTCCACGACAGTGCGATGCCCTGTGTGGAAAGCGTCATGACTGAGTGCAGAAGGGTTTTAACCAGTCCAGGGCGTTCCACAATGTAGGTGACCCTGATCAACACAGGGGGCTGGGGGTACAAACACCCCATGTAGATAAAAAAAATCCACATGTAACTTTTGACTCCCCCAAAACTTAGTTACCCCTTAATATCCACAGGGTATTGGTTCCAGGATGCCCCACAGGTCCCATAATCCATGGATGCTTCAGGCCCCTATTTTAAATAAAATGGTGTAGAACAATGCATGTAGTTGGCATCCTAGGATTTCCAACTGTGGATCGAAAATACTTTTTGATCTGCAGTTAGTTAAATTCCTGGATATGAAAACTATGGATTTGGAGGGCCAACTGTATAATTATTGAAAAAAATCTGGGTATAACTGGACTTCGCAGCTCAAATCTTGTTGTTCAAGGGTCAACTGTATAGCCTCTAACCTCCAGGGCAACAAGTTAAATGGCTTATAATATAAAAAAGAAAAATGAAATCTCATTCGTGCTGGTAGTTGAGAATACATGAATCTGAAAATTAATAAGCCTCAAAAGTTAAAGGCAAAGAAAATTGGTTTTATCACTGTCTGCCAGGCTTCATCAAGGCTGCCTGGCACATGCAGAAAGGGAAGGCCTGGTCTGGGACGCTGACCAAGTCTGCAGAGAACCAGCTGGGCACTAGCTTCTGAACGATGCTGGTCACCATCCCCCAGGGGTACCTGGCTGGCCCCAGCCCCAGCCCCCTTCCTGCAGACGCCTCACCTCTACAGTACTGGAGCACGGTCTCCATGGCGCTCTTTCGATCCGAGGCCCAGCGAATGCGGGCGGAACCGGTGATCTTGTTCTCAGTGGGCCACCAGCCTTGCCAGAGGTACACCTCATGGTGATTGTCCACAAGAAAAAGCGCTGTGAGGGCGAGGACAGACCAGACCCTCAGAAGCTCCTTCCAGGCCCTTCTTCCCCAGCCTAGCAGGTGCTTCCCTCCAGGCTGCCTCTGTCAGGGGGTGAATCCCCTCGGCTGTACATCCAGGGGGAGGGGAAAGGGCCTCTAGGCAGAGGTGGCACTGATGGTGCAGGCGCTTTCCTTCCCTCTCCTCCTCCCTCCTCCAGTTCCTTCTCCCTTGGGTCCTCAACTGCAGACCCTACCAGTGGGCCTCTGGGAGCCCACAGGCTGCTAAGAGTGGAAGGGGTAATGCACATGCCACTCAAGGGGTGTTAGTACCGTTTATCTCTTGAGAACATGAACACCTGGAGAGTATTTCATGCTTGCCCTGGGCCCGAGTTCAGCCTGTGTATGACTGCTTCCCAGGTGATGTACATTCATGGTTCTTTTAGAGAGGAATGAGCGCTAAAAATGGTGTTCCTCACTTTTTCTCTTCATCAAACCATCAGCCTGCTCTTACTCCACATGGCATAGGGCCTTCACTTGCTAGGTAAGTTAGCTCTGAGTCCAAGCATACATTTCAGGATTCTGTAAAAACCATACACTTGAAAAGCCAAGTGGAGATTAGTAACCCATCCTGAGCCAGAGGATGAAGGGGGTGGGGAGCAGCCTCCCTTTTTAGAAGACCCTTGCTAATATATCCCACAGGATGACGTGTATACCCATCAAGCTTTTAACATGGTGACCTGGGCTGCCAGCGGTTCCAGGCTCTGGTTATGGGAGAGGGGAGAAGCCATGAGGTAGGGGCGGCCGACCTTGGGCTGGACTGCAGGGAGGGCAGAGAGGTCTATAAACACAGCCTAGTCTGCGCTGACTGACTGTCCCAACCAGAAGGAGAGCACGGAGGTCCTGCCTTGAGGTGGTCGTCGAGTAGAAACAAACCTCGGCTTGGGCGAGAGCTATGGCTCTGCTGTGCAGCCTTGGTACGGCAGATACTGTTCTTTGCCTAATTCAACAAATACTCCCAATTTCCTGTCCCTTGGCCACTTGCTTTCCCAGGCTCCCTTGCATGTGGGGTGGCTATGTGACAGAGCCCTAGCCAAAGGGATGTAGGCAGAAGTCTGCTGGGGGCTTCAGGGATAAAAGGGAGCGATGTGGACACGGGGCCCAATACTGCTGTACTCAACCTTTTCCTACAGATGTGTCTGGGCGAGTTAAGTAACCGAGTTTCTTACACATGTGGTGGATACCACTTTTCTTTTGGGGTAGGTGTGAAGATTAAATGAGATGATATAAAAAAATGTTCTAGCAGAGTACTTGGCAAATAAAAACTGCCTAATAAGTGAGAAGGGGAAATGGAAAGGCTTTTTGGAAGGTGTGTCTTCCGCCGCTCCATGACCACTGCCCTCTGGGGGCCGTACCTGGCTGCGGTGCACTGTACAGATCTTCCTGCAGGAAGGGCATGGAATTGACCACAGAGGGGGCTCGGGCAGGATACATGAACTCCGTGGCCAAGAAATCCCCAGAAGAACTGCTGAGGATGAACAGGCGGGGTGTGAAGTTAAAATTTCCAGGATCTTGGAAAGAAAAGAGAACAAAGCTAAAGACAAAATATGTACCAAAGTAAATTTCAGAGGGATTGGAGAATTCACGTAAAACACAAAATAATAAAGGAATTAGTATAAAAATAGGTAGGATTCATCTGCACTTGGAGGTGGAGAGGCTGTTTTAATTATAATTGCAAAAGGAGTAATCAAAGGAGAAAAGATTTATGCACTGACAACATAAAAAAAAAATATTGCATTGCAAAAATACCCCCAAACCAACAAAGAAAATGAAAAGGCAAGTAAAAATGGAAAATAAGGAAATTTAATATCCTTAGTATACCAAGGAATTTAGTGAAAAGATAAATATTTCAGTGAAAATGTGCAAAAAAGCACAAATAAAACATTCATCAAAGTAGAAATACAAATGGCTGAATAATTCATATAGAAATTGTTTAACAGTACTCCTAATTTACAATAATAAGTGAAAACAATGTTTAGACAACATTTCCCCCATCAATGTTGGCAAAGGTGGGAAAGGCCATGTACTGCGTCCGTGACTGTGCTGGGAAATACACTTTTGTACACTGCTGGTGAATGAACCTTGCCGCAAATGTTCTGTGGGTACACTTGGTGATATGGATATAGCTGAACACAGCAATTTCATATCTACTACTTTACCTTAACTAGGAATGAATGCAGATCATTATTTTAAAAATTATTTACAACTCTATCTATACTAATAAAAGGGCAATATGCTAATTAGACTGGATAGACAGGATGTCTTCCGGATGTCCTTCCAGACAAAGCCACAGTGGTGGGGGCTGAGGCAGAGGCAATTACGGGCGATCAGGCAGATAGGCAGGCAGTGGAGAGCAGTTAAGGGCAATCAGGCTGGCAGGGGAGAGTGGTTAGGGGTTATCAAGCTGGCAGGGGAGCAGTTAGCAGCATCAGGCAGGCAGGCAGGCAGAGGGGTCAGGGGTGATCAGGCAGGCAGGCAGGCAGAGTGGTTAGGGGTGATCAGGCAGGTAGGCAGGTGAGCGGTTAGGAGCCAGCAGTCCCAGATTACCAGATTAGAGAAGGTGCAGGCCAGGCTGAGGGACACCCCTCTCCCCATGCACGGATTTTGTGCACTGGGCCTCTAGTATTTATATAATAGAGAAAAATTGGAAACCAAACTCAGCTTTCCAACTATTAAGAGCCAGGTTAAGTAGAAAATGTCATATATGTAAGAACATTCATGGTATGCCCTGCAGACATTAAAGTCTAAATATTAACAATTTGGGAAACTGTTCACAATAAACTAAAAAGAGAAACCAGCTTACAAACAATATGTATAATGCTATCCAAATTTATTTATTTTTTTGCTAATCCTCACCTGAGGATATTTTTGCATTGATTTTCAGAGAGAGTGGAAAGTAGGGGGACAGGCAGAGAGAAACTTCAATGTGAGAGAGAAACATCATTTGGCTGCCTCCAGCATGTGCCCCAACTATGACCGGGGATCAAGCCTATAAGCGAGGTATATGCCCTTGACCAGAATTGAAACCGGCACCCTTCAGTTTGTGGGCCAATGCTCTATCCACTGAGCAAACCAGCTAGGGCTGCTATCTAAATTTTCTTTTTCTTTTTCTTTTTTTTATCCTCACCTGAGGAAATGTTTTTATTGATTTGAGAGAGAGAGACAGAGACAGAGAGAGAGAGAGAGAGAGAGAGAGAGGGAGAGAGAGAGAGAGAGATATCAATGAGAGAGAGAAGAAATGTCATTTTTTGCCTCGGCTACGTGCCCTGACCAGGGATGGGTATGTGTCCTGACTGGGAATCGAAATCACAACTTTTTGGTGTAAGGGACGATGCTCCAATAACTGAGCCACACTGGCCAGAGCAAATTTTATTAAAAAAAATATATGCACATATAATAGAGAAATGTGAATTCTGGTTATCTTTGAGATGTGATTACAAGTGTCTTATTTTCTTTTTTATTTACTTCTTTGTATTTTCAAACATTCTCCATCAATATTCATTATGTAAAAAACTACATAAAAATTTATAAAAATTGAGAGGTAGTATAATAGAGGGATTATGTGTACAGTCCATTTTTGTCCAATCTTGGGAAAGTTGATTAACTTCTCTGTCCTTCAGTTTCCTCATCAGTAAAAATGGGAGAGTGTTTGTTGAGTAGTAAGAATTAAATGTGCTAATGTCTATCAGGTGCTTACAGTGCCTGTATCATCCTAACTGCCTAATAATTGTTAGCTTTTCTTCTTATGTTAATCTGCATTTAAGTTGATCTTTATGTATTTTGTATTTTTGCATTTAAAACTGACATATTCTCTAAGTTAAACTCCACCCCTCCCCTGCACCATGGAAGCTGGCCACACTGAAAGCATCTTGTTCCATAGGTTCACACGGTCATTGCTCATCTGGTTCCCTGGAACTTCCCTCTTCTCTTCCTCTCAAGTCTCACCTACCTCCAGATCCATGTAAATGCAGTGTCTTTGTGGAGCTGGGTGTGATTTTTCCTGGTAGAAGTAATGTTGTTAAGTTTTTATTCTCAACCTGTTTCATCTGTACCTCTTTCATGACACAGAATTTTTATTTGGCATTATAATTAGTTATACATATTATTTATTTAGCCTTGTTGGGCTGGAGGCCCATGAGGACCTAGCCTAGGTTTAATTCCGTATGCACTGTACATAGCTCAATAAATATGTATTGCATAAATGAGTGACCAGAGGCTACAGAATGTGGTATTACCTTGAAGCATGCAGTCGTAGGCTTTCCTGTCTCTCCTTCCTAATGCGTCCCAGAATCCCAGAGGCTCGGAGCCTTCCTCACACTCGTGTATTGTCACTTTGCTGCTACTATGCAGTCCTGCTTCCAGGGGGCATCTGTATGAAGACCAATCATTTTTATTAAGCTTTGGAAGTACTGACAGCACAAAATTATTCAAGATTAAATCTATAGGTGAGTTCACCATTCCTCTTCTACTTTCTAACTAAATCAATTCTTACAAATAAATAAAAACATGCTCTGTGGGGTAGGGATCGGCGTGGTCCTTAGAGAGGAATGTACAATTACATATAATTTGTAATGTATAGAATATACATTTCTATATGTAATATACATATTTCCTATTCCTGGTCTTCTCCTGCGGGAACATAAGCTTCATGGGGACAGAACTTGGATTTACTCACTGGCAAGTCCCTAGTCCCTAAACCTCTGCTTGGCACCAAGTAGGTGCTCAAGAACTGTTGAATGAATGAGGGGATGAGTTCTTTGTTCTTTTGTTGTTGTTTTTTCAGAGGTCCAAGTAAAGAATCTGATGGGCCATGAATGCCTTCGGATACCTAACAGAATGTCATTTATCATCCCTCCCCACTCGCTGGCCTTCAGGATGGTGTTTTGAGATGAAACATCTTGCTTCATAGCCATCTGCCTGTTGAAGGTTCACTTGCCCTCCTCCTCTCCTCCCTCTCCGTGTACTGGTGGGTTTTAGAGCAGTCACAGGGAAAGCAGGCCCATAAGTTTTGATGCCCAGAGAATGGATTTTACCAAACTGCACTTCAGTGGTATGTTTTGACCTTGGGAAATTCCTCATTTTTACTGTATTGATCAGTGGTTCTCAATCTTCCTAATGCCACGACCCTTTAATACAGTTCCTCATGTTGTGGTGACCCCCAACCATAAAATTATTTTTGTTGCTACTTCATAACTGTAATTTTGCTACTGTTATGAATCATAATGTAAATATCTGATATGTAGGATGTATTTTCATTGTTACAGATTGAACATAATTAAAGCATAGTGATTGATCACAAAAACAATATGTAATTATACATGTGTTTTCTGATGGTCTTAGGCGACCCCTGTGAAAGGGTCATTCGATCCCCAAAGGGGTCGTGACCCACAGGTTGGCGACCCACAGGTTGAGAACCGCTGGTATAGATGTTACAAGGTCCTCCAAGTTCTCACCGAGGAAACGCTGGGCATCTCCTGAAGGACTGGGGGACACTGGATTTCTCTGTCAGGTTGCAATGTCCGTGCTGCATGAGCTGCTAGGAAGCGCAGAGCCCCAGCAGCAGCCTGCCTCTAGACAGGTGACAGGCTGGTACAGCCCCCTCCGGAGGTCCTCACCTAATGCTGTGGCACAGTGTGTTTTCTCTGTATAAGTAGTCAATGCCGGTACCTGCCTGGGAGAGGAATAAAAGCCTCCACCTGGTGGGCTGTGTCTGAGAACTGCCTCAGGGATCCAATAACTCAGTGTTCGGAGGCTGCCTTCCAGAATGCAGAAATACAGTCTTTCTCTAAAGAAGAACATCTTACACCAAACTCTTCATCAGCTAAGTGCTTTTTAACATTCCACTGTTCTGACATAATTAAAACCCTGAACTTCTAAAAGATATTTGAAATTTTCTCTGTTTAAGTAACATAGGACTTTAGGCTTATAATTCAACAGCTGAGTCACACCTATAAAGAAATGAAAGTGCTTGTTGAGGTCTTTTTCATCACCCCTCACTCTGCCTTTTATTGAGGCAGATAAAACCTCAAAAAGTGGGAGAAGCCCTCAGGTTGAAGGTTTTGGCTGAGATGCATCAGATCCACCTGGAATGTTAGAACCTGACAATGGTCATAACCACCTTTAGTGAAGTCACTGTAAACACACTGGGATGACACACTAGGAATTCAGAAAACCCTCTGGCCTTAGGCTGTGAGTCCGATAGGCAACCCCTTCCAAAAGAGGCCCTCACACCCACAACACTCACTGTTCTTTGATTTTATTTGCTGCAGTCCTTCCGACCTCCTTCGTGTGGGCTTGGGCTTTGCATCCATGCCACAGGTAAATGAGGGCTTTAGTTACGTTGAGAACAACCATGGACGTCCTGGACCTCAAGCTACTACAGTGACAGGCCACTTCCAGCAAATTTCCTTCCATGGGCACTTCTCCTCGCACACAGTACAGCCTCCACTCACCTGTAGGGGGCACCAGCGGCACAGGGTTAGGAGGTATGCTGCACAGGAAGACTGGGCCCTCAGGGCCATGCTCAGCAGTCAACAGCAATGCAGTGGTCGGCAAACTCCGGCTTGCGAGCCACATGCGGCTCTTTGGCCCCTTGAGTGTGGTTCTTCCACAAAATACCGACTTCTGCGAATGGGCCATTAAGTTTCAATCACACTGTACATGTGTGCCCGCACATGGTATTTTGTGGAAGAGCCACACTCAAGGGGCCAAAGAGCCGCATATGGCTTGCAAGCCGCAGTTTGCCGACCACTGAGGCTGAGGCCATGGGCCATCTTACTGCCAATCCAGAACACAATTCCTTTTGGAGTTAGGAATAGGTTGTCAAAAGTTTACGATGCAGAGATACCATTTTTACAAAATTTATAAATGCCTAGATAAGTCGCAGAATAGGCATATATAAAAAACCTCTAAAGCTAAGGGTTTTTTTTGGAGGGTTTTCTTTTTTTGGGTGCTGGCCAATAAAAATTTCATAATTTATAATAGACAATCCACTGATTTTTTTTTCTTTTTTTAAAGAGTCACTGTGAGGATTTCGTTTAAGGTAATCTTGTAGCCTCCAGCATACATGGGGGTGGGAGGATGAGATCCCTCATAAAGCTGCTTTATGAGCCAGACATCAGGTGGCTTTCGGTGGGAAAGCCATGGCCATATGAAGAGAGACTTACTCTAAACACCCGCGCCTATAAAAACACTTTCCAGGAGAGGAAAAAAAATCTAATTTGAACAGTAAAAGTGACTCACTTTGCGCATTTTCTTCCTCCTCTTCCCGTCTTCCGGAGTGCACCACCATCCCCCCTTGGAAACACTGCAGGAAACAGGGGGGCTCCTTTCCCTGGAGGACCTGGACCTTCCAAGTTAAGCACATTAACATAAGTAACCTGCACTGGTTTTCCAAAGGCATAAAAATTATACACCCTATTGCAGAAAACGTGAAAAAAAATACAAGAAACGGGAACAAAAGCCAGTTACAATACTATTATCTAAAGATAACCACTATTAAAAATCTAGTGTATAACTTTACTTTCAAAGTATTTTTCAGGTATGTATTTTTTCCAAACAAAAATATGATTGTTGTTTCATGTTGCTTTCTACCCTGATTTTTTTCACTTAAAGTCTGTCTGTTACTGAATATTTTTTAAACATGAATTTTTATATATAAATGGTATTTTGTGGTATAGCTGTAACACGATTGATTTAAATACATTTTTAACAAAGTACACCGCTGAGCAATGAGGATGACTAACCACCAACTTAGTAACCCTGGGGGAAAGAACTGTCTCTTTTGTAACATTTGCGAGAGTCTGATCAGAGCCTTTGTCCACCAGCCGCGGCCTCCCCTGGCCGGGTGACGCACTCTCTTCCATCAGGTGTTAGCTGCACCATAATAACGTCAGGGTTGAGTCAACCCACGCTTACTTTGGCAAGACGTTTTCCCTTAAAGAGGAAAGTGTTTATTGAGGCTGGCAGTCGGGGAACATTGAAGGTAGGAAGCATTTCTCACCATGAGTTAATTTGTCAACCTCAGGGCCCATTTTGCATAATTAAATGCCATTTTGTGGCAGTGTTTTATATGCCTAAAGTGATTTTCCATCTGTTGGATTGATAAAAAAATGAAATGCTTCAACCAGATAGATTAAAACTCAAAACTCTAAAGATGATTTTGAGGGCATTCATTCATGGCCTTTACAAAAAAAAAAAAAGGCAGTTGAAATTACTCATTATTACGAATAGATGAAAATGCAACGGTCACTAACGACTATGGGTAAAATATAGTCCACAGCAGAAGAGGATTGGATCTCAGGAATCTAGAAGGCTAAGTGAGTAGTGCTCTGTTTCTGGAGAAAATGCCTCTGTTATCCCTCCTCCTGCTATTGTTCACTGTTCACCCAAGATAGTAAAAATATCTGCACTGAGAGCCAGCTCTTAATTGCTGGTATTGAAGGAGGGAACCTGAGGCACAGGTAATCCAAACCCTAAAAAGAATGCTTACAAATCCTTGGTTTTCAGGAGTAGTAGAATCTGCTTGTTGTTAAGCTGGCTCTGGGCTATAATGGGGAGGAAGACCAGGACAGACATGGTCTCTTTCAAGCTTGTGGGGAAAGACAGATAATAAATAAGTCAACAAAACAACCATGTAGTTTTACATAGTAGTAAGTGCTATGAGAAAAATAGCACATTGGAACTTAAACCTGAATCATACGAGCTAAGAGCATAAACCTGAATAATATGGCCTAAGAGTTACATACAGACCCAGGGGTAAGAGTGCACAGGCCTGGGGTGGGTAGGAAGAGGTGTTGAGGAGCAGAAAGAAGACTGGAGCAGTAGGGACTTGTGCAAGAACAGGGAAGGTTGGAGAGAGATGTGCAGGGCTGCCCACGAGGGTGCTGGGAGACCATGGCAGGCTGCTGAGAATGTAGGCCATGGGTTGGAGAGCCAGGGGTGATGCAATCTGGCCTGGTCTAGAAAAACCACTCGAGCTAGTCTAAGGAATGCAGATGTTGGAAATATTAATTTTTACATTAATCTCTGATATCTCCTTAGGGGGCATTTGTGTAAGTGGAATAACTGATTAAAGCTTAAGAACATTTAAGGTTCTTTGAGCCAAAACTGTTTTTCAGGATGGCTGCTTCCAGTTACACTTCCAGCAGAAGCATGCAAGGTCCTCATCCCATGGAGCCCTTGCCAGCCCCGATCCAGACTTTAAGAAAATCTCTACCAAGTTTAGAAATGGAAAATAGCATCTTTTTACTTTATTATGTCCCTTTCCTTGATGATTAGTTAGGTGGAAACTTTAAAAAAACACTTATGAGCCTTTTGTCCTTATTTTGTGGATTTGCTGCTATGTAAAACTACATGGCTGTTTCGTTGACTTGTTTATTATCTGTCTGTCCCCACAAACTTGAAAGAGACCATATCTGTCCTGGTCTTCCTCACCATTATAGCCCAGAGCCAGCTTAATAACGGACAGTTACTACTGCTGAAAAACCAAGGCTTTGTAAACATCTGCTATTTGCAGGTACATTTTGTTGAAGACCATGTTACAACAGGTGGGCCTTCCTGGCCCAGGGGTGGGGGGAGAAAAATGGGGTGCAGCCTGAAGTCTGGAGCAGCCGGACCAGGACTCAAAGTGTGTTGGGTGAGTTGTCTTTGTTCATTAGAATCGGGTCCTTAGGAGACCAGGCGACACATGCTGGGCCAGCTCTCTCAGTTCTGGTGCAGCACTCTCCAGGACGTACCTGCGCACCCCTTTCTTCATCCAGCTCCACTGTCATCAGAGCTGACGTGCCCTTCTCACTCACAGTCGACTGCCGGCCTTGCCAGAAGAAGTAGACACACTTCTCTTTGCCGGCCACCCTTATGGAGTGCTCTCCCTTCTGTCGGTTCCCCACTGCAAACACAGAACAACAGAGGGCAGGGTGAGCAGCTGGTAAGACAAAAGAAGGGCAAGTGCATGGCTGTCTTCTCAGGCTCTCTGAGGAAAAACAGGAGAGAAATAGCTTTTGGGCGCCAAAGCTGAGGAGAAATCATTCATCACTGGAGGGAAAGTAAATCATACTGCGGGTCAAGAGAAAAACCACCTCTGCCAGCTAACTGACCCTTCAGCCGAGAGAAGTGATCTTGATGCCCTAAGACAACACCTGTCACACTAGAGCAGTGGTTCTCAACCTTCTGGCCCTTTAAACACAGTTCCTCATGTTGTGACACAACCATAAAATTATTTTCGTTGCTACTTCATAACTGTAATGTTGCTACTGTTATGAATCATAATGTAAATATCTGATATGCAGGATGGTCTTAGGCGACCCACAACCCACAGGTTGAGAACCGCTGTCTTAGAGGAAGGTGGCAGACAAGCCCAGGGCGACAGAGGAAGTGGTGACTCCACAGCAGGATCTTCAGCTCCCAAAGACGCAGGCGCAATTTCCAAGTTATACCGCTCTTTGGCAAAAGACTTGCTGGTAGAGAAAAGATACTGAAAACAACAACTGGGCCAGCTTTAAGCACAAAGGAAAAAATTTAGTCTGTTAACACTATTCTAGTGGGGGCAAAACACTTTGATGTCTCGAAGTTCTGTCAGAAATAGAAGCGATGAATTGCTGACATATCACTTTCATCAAATAATCTGGGATTTAAATATCTGTCACCGGGGCTGTAGCCAGGATTAAGTGCTGGTTATCCTTACTGTCCGGCGCCTCGCAGGCATTCGCTACCTATTAGCAGCCCACAGAGGGCAGATCTCACTGAAGAACAGTCACGGAAAGTTCATTGGCCAAGTGGTGGTTCTGGACAGTATTTCAGACCTCAAAGCCGCTACCTTTAGGAACAGACCTCACTTTAGACTCTCCTCATTCATTTGCTCAGCAAATATTTACTGAGCACCTACTATGTGCCAGGGAACTCTAGGATTCTGGGGCTACAAAGATGAGCAGGATAGACACCTTCCTTGCTTTTTTTGTTCTACTAAATAGATGAGCAAGATACTTTGAGACAGTGGTAGCGATGAGGAAAACAGGCAGGACCAGGATGAATGCTAATTGGACTGCCTGTGGAAGGAAGGCCTTTCAGCAGAGGTGGGTGAGTGGAGGCCTGAATGACGATGACCTAGAAGGTAGAGCCTTTTAGGCTGAGTAAGGTCAGGACACCAAGCTCTTTACTAAATGCCCAGTGGCCTAGTAAGTGGGCTCAGCAACGGGAAGATGCCAGTGGTTTTAACACCCATTAAAAATTAATGATAGTAACTGTACTCTCTGCTCTATATTACCTTAATTTTTCTCAGCTCCAATCCCATTTACTAAATCACAGGTGTCCTGAGGTTTGAAGATAAGAAAAAAACTTATTTAAGATGTTAAGAGGTCAGAGGCCATATTTATTTATTTTGTTTTTTGGCCTGTTAGCAAAGTACTCTATAACAGTTCATAAATGATTGTAATTCTGAAAGTATTTTGACTAAGCACTACCTTCAGTGCCATCTACTATACACCTGAACTGGTCAAGCCTGTGTATTTTTAGTGGGAAAGTGAAATAGCAGCCATCAATGAACAGGTTATAAATGTCCACAATTAAGTTGGAAGGCACTTGATTGAAATTTATGCTGATTTAGATAGGAATAAAGGCTTGCCTTTGATTAGAAACCTTCAATGTAGTGAAATTTAGTTATGTTAACCAGATTATAGGGAAAATATATGCTTACAATAGATCACAGCAGTTGTTACCTATCTTGGGATTTGTTAGCACTTGAGTACATTGTGTAAGTATATAGCAGTCATGCTCAATAACCACTGCTTGCACCCTAACATTCTAAAATGGACTTGAGTGTATGAACCTAAAATAGAATTGTATTTTATAAAACAGATTTTTCACTAATTTTTCTTGCAACTTTCTTCAACATATTCAAATGTAATCCTATATACAACTTAATTTTTAACTCATTTATTTATTAATTTTAGCAAAGGAAAGACTGAGCTTTTATTAGTAAGAACTTCTGAACTACAATCATCATAGCCATCAAATGCCTAATCTAAAGTGTTAATGTCATCAAAAGACTTTCCAGAGTAAGTTCGTTAGCAGCAGTTGTATTTAGGAGAAATAGAAAACTGAGGTATGAACTCTCATGGTCAAGGGTCTAGAGCAGAACCCCCTTACTGATTGCTACTTATAGGAACCCGACCTGTATCACGCTCCATGTGGCCTGACCCAACATCACTGGGTACCTCAAACAGCTTGTTTCCTGACCTTTGGGGGCAAGAGCTATGCCCTGTAGCTCCTGAGGTGGTCATTAGGGCAGGACACTGACCCACCGAGGCTTTGAGGCTCCCTCTGTGGGCCCCAAGGAGCTGGACACTCTGTGCGCCTGTGCTGGGTGGCCAGTGTTCAGCAAGATGACTGTACTGCTGCTTTCTGCTGAGCATGCCCCAGAACATCCTGAGCTCTGAGTTCAGTCCTGTTTGCAGGTGCAGTCCTTGTGGGATATGATTGATGAGGAGCTGGACTAGCAGTCACCAAGGGGCCAGTGCTTCTAGGAGGACCACATGTGACTGCAAATGCCAGTGGTCTATGCTTTTCTGCTTTCAGAGGGACTGTCTGGAATCTGAATGCTCCCCGCTCTAACTCAATTCTTTGAAGCTGGACTTCTTCAAAGTTATAACTTTGCTCATAAAGATACTGCTGGATCTGGCTGTGAGAGGAACACATTGTCTATTCGGAAGTAATACAGAAAGTATTTGCCTGGCTCAAATCATTATTTCTTAGGGGCCTCCAAGTAAATAGTCTATGAAGACCTCAAATATTACATTTATTTTGTTAATTTATTTTCATCTCATTTTATTCATTCATTCACTTGCTATTATTTTTTTTATAACCAACAGTTCAAGTAAGAAAATGGCTCCCTTGGTCTCCTTTTATAAAACAAGTGAACGGTTCCCCCTGTATTTTAAGAACAAGAACTACGTATGTCTTCAAAGGTTATTCCTTAAAGTGCCCTCTTCCACACCCAGAGCTGAGTAGTGTCTTCCCCACTAACTTCCCTCTTAATGTTTTTACTAGAGGCCCAGTGCACAAAAATTTGTGCACTCGGGGGGGGGGGGTCCCCTCAGCCCGGCCTGCGCCCATTTGCAGTCCAGGACCCCTTGGGGGATGTCCACCTGTTGACTTAGGCCCAATCCCCGGGGGGTCAGGCTTAAGCTTGCAGACAGACATCCTTCTGGCAGCCAGGGAGCCCTCGGGGGATGTCCGACTAAAGGCTTAGGCCCCCAAGGGATTGGGCCTAAACTGTTAGTTGGACATTCTTAGTGCTGCCATGGAGGTGGGAGAGGTGCCACCACCTCTGCGCTGGCCAGCCATGAGCCAGCTTCTGGCTGAGTGGCACTCCCCATATGGAAGTGCACTGACCACCAGGGGGCAGCTCCTGCATTGAGCATCTGCCCCCTCGTGGCCAGTGCGCATCATAGCAACCAGTCATTCTGCTGTCCAGCCAATTTGCATATTAGCCTTTTATTATTATTATATAGGATGGCTGGCCAGCAGCACAGGTTATCACTTCAGTTTGCCAATTCTGCATAGTGACTCATGGGAGTTGCTGTTGTTTTGGGTAAATTGACGTTATCTCATCTTCATGTCAAAGGTAGTAATTATGCCGTTGCTGCTGAGAATGTCAAAGATGATTATTTCCTGCAAGGCACATGCTAAACATTATACATACCAGACTATAATATTCTATGAGTTGGGTGTTATAGTCTCTATTTTCCGGTGAGAAAACCGAGGCTCACAGAGGTAAAGCAACTTTACCCAACTTGCAGAGCTGGTATGGAGGGCCTGAGAGAAGATTCAGACCCAAGCCATATGGCTCCAGGGCCCGTGACCTTCCCTCTAAGTGACAGGGCCTCCTTATGAAAGGGAACATGGTTCAGTGCCCAGCTCCGCTCTCTCCTAGCTGTGTGACTCCAGGTGAGTTACTTAATTTTGGTGTCCTGCTCCTTATCTGAAAAATGAGCACAAGGACAGAACACATCTCATGAACTCGCTGTGCTCAGCTGGAGCCTAAGGTAAAGCCCCAGTGTGTACCTGTGTGCTGTGTGGCCCCAGGACCTGCAGCCCAGCGCTGGGCACAACCCTGCATAGCCTCCTACCCCACATTCCCTCTGTGGGCAGTTGCCAACTCAGGGGACCGAACTCTCCACCTTAGCATGAACTAGTTGCCTCTCCCTGTCTGCGCCCCATTATCACTTATAATATACTCGAGGTCCCGTGCATGAATTCGTGCATGGGTGGGGTGTGGGAAGTCATCCATTGTCTTCTCTATCAGAGGGGTGTGGACAAGGATCCCGGAAGGTTGGTGACCCTTGAAGCCCTGGCGGGCTGTGCACCCATTGTTAGTCCAGACAATGGTAGCTGAAGCAACTTCCCCATTTATTATGTAATTCATTGCTGATGGGCTAGTCTGCCTGTTACTGGAAATTGCCTGCCTAAGGGCTCCGCTATGGATGTATCCCAAACCAATAAAAGGTTGGCAAGGCCTGAGCACCAGTGGAAGTTCTTCCCCTTGAGTTGGACTTACCCGCCTGGCCCCCCAATATTTCCAAATTATCTCTTGTCTCTTCTCTTTCATTTGTGTGCGGCTCCTCTTCCAGATCCTGAACCCTGAACCACGCGGGATGTGGGGGGAACAAACATTTACAACAGGGGGGGTCCCTTGGCTTGGCTGGCGATTGGGGCTGATTGGGGCCATCTTACCCAGTCCCGATGGGGCTGATCTGGGCCAGCCGGTGGGACCATGGGTGGTTGACTGTGGGAGCGCCCTGACCACCAGGGGGCAGTTGTTTGGTCGTAACAGTCACTTAGGCATATATATATGTGTGTATATATGTGGCTACATATATAGACTAGAGACCAGGTATATAAAATTTGTGCATGGGGGGGTGGGAAGGGAGGTGTCCCTCAGCCCGGTCTTCACCCTCTCGCAATCCGGGACCCCTCGGGGGATGTCTGACTGCCAGTTTAGGCCTGATCCTGGCCTAAACTGGCAGTCGGACATCCCTCTTACAATCCAGGACTGCTGGTTCCTAACAGCTTGCCTGCCTGCCTGCCTGATCACCCCTAACCACCTCTGTTTTGGCCCCCACACCCAGGACCCAAACTTCCCTCTTCTGGCTGGCCTCAGGAAACTGGGACCCGGGCTTCCCTCCCTCTGGCTGGCCACAGGCACCCGGGACCCAGGCTTCCCTCCTTCTGGCCAGCTGTGAGCACCTGGACTCAGGCCGGCTTCACCCAGGCCAGCCTACAGGCATCCGGGACCTGGGCAGGCTTTGCCTGGGCTGGCTGCAGGCACCTGGGACCCGGGCGGGCACCCAGAACCCCGGGCAGCGCTGCCTGGGTGGGCCGCAGGCACCTAGGACCCGGGTGGTGCTGCCCAGGTCCCAGCTTTGTCAGGAATGACGTCTGGAAGACGTATGGTCTATCTGGTCTAATTAGCATATTACCCTTTTATTAGTATAGATACCTCTTAAAGGCAGGGTCTGAATTATTGACTTGTTCCCTATAAAGTCTCTAATACACAGTAAATGCTGTGCAGTTGATTTAAAGCTTTATTTTTGATAAATTAAGAAATCAAATGGTTCTAAGTCTACAGGTGTTTAATCAGCAAACCATGTGGAGACAAAGGGGACCCTCTGTAAGGAGGTGAATCAATTCTTCTGTCATTGAATCTCAAAATCAGAGTTGTGACATAAACTCCCTGCTGAGCGGGTAGGGAGGACGGACACTGAGCATAACATGGATAAGGATACTTTTTGGCAAAGAAAAGGGATTCTTTCTCCAGAGTCCACTCACTGTCCTTCCTCAGAAATAGCTTCTTTCATTTTTAATACATTATTTTTGTGCATGTATTTGCTAGGATGTTACACCATTTGGTTTCAGTTCTAAATCATCTACATATGCTTTACTTAACTACTCTAAGCAGCATCCAATCCACATGTCAAATGTCATCTGGAGGCAAATGATCACTTGGCTAGAAAACCTCTGGGGACAGGGCAGGGGAGGGAATGAAGTTCCTGGAAAAATCCCAACATGCAAGTTTCTTCTCTGTAAGGAAAAGTCCCAGATGTTAGCAGTACTGGGCTGTTAGGAATTCATCTACAGGTTTACTAAGTGGTTCTCAAAGCGAATGAGTATGCTGGCATGTCGCACCCACGCAGCCAGCATGAGACATGGCGCACAGGAGTCGGGCTCCAGCAGCCCTGCGGCTCCCAGCCTCGGTGTGGGGGCTGGGCCCGTCTCAGCTTGAAGAAAACGTAAGTCACTAACCTGCAGTGCTCACCATGTACTTCCACTTGACCACATAGGCGTCCCCTTCGTGGAACTGCCCAATGCTCTGTTTGGGGAGCCTGCTATAGTCGAATTCGAGGATATGCCAGACATCCACCGAGACACTGGCAATCTCAAAGTGCCTGCGGTCATCCCCTTCCACTAGGCCATAGCCACGGCCCACATTCACCCCGTCCAGCACAGTGCCAGCTGTCGTCTGGGGCACTGGCACCATCCGGGTCACATCGTATGGCTTGACATCAGCCCTAGGATCTTCCTACAGGGAACATAAAATGTTCGATCAGTTGCCTATTTTTCCAGCCATTTTGTCTCACACTCCATGCTGCTTCACTGTCAACCAGGTAGTGTAGGAGCACAGCTTTCACACTGTGTCCCAGGGCACTGAACTGCAATAGGGAAAGGCTGAATTTATGGGAAAGACTTGGGGAGGCCTGAATATCTACCCCACCACAGTGAGCGGGACATCCATAAACCCAAAGGTGCAAACAAGGCTATTTTCACTCTTTGACTTGGAATATAGTAGGAAACTGGTTTGCTGTTCTACTAGTAAATCCTGGGAAGTCTTTTAGCTTTCAGGCCCCTTTTGTTGGGACCTAACCCAAGCCCCGAGGTTTGAGACCTGGCCACTCGGAATACCTTCTGCTGGGCAAGTTCACTGGCGTTCTTCTCATTAGGTCTCTTCAGTTCAGTCCAATCGAGAAACTTTTCTTTGAACAAAATAGTCTCATTGTGTTCTGTAAGTCTCCCAAATATTGCCCAATCAGGCCGTCCCTGTCCTTTTCTGCAGGTAGGTAGGTGGGGGTGCAGACAGGAAAAGAGCCATGGTTAAGCCATGATAAAACAAAGGAAAGGAATCTAAAACAAACACATGTGGTTATTGGAAAAAAATAAAACAAAACAAAAAACACCCAAAATATATAAGTAGTATATAGAATGGTTTGTTCTTTCTTATTTTAGCAAATAAGTGACATTTTATTATTTTAGCCCAAAGCCTTGCGAACCTTTGTGTCCACAGAAATAGGAGCTGAAATGCAATAAGGACCATGTCAGGACTGGACTTTTCTTGCATCCTAGCAAGTTCTCGTGTTTGGGATAGGCAGGGGGTTGTGCACTAGGCTGGGAGCAGGTGAGGCAGGAATTACATGCTTATCTTCCTGGCCTCCTTCATGCCTCCCACAGGCACCTCAGCTGCTCACCAAGTTTCTGTAAAGTGGAATAGATGGGAGTTCACCTGAACGCTATTATTTTAAGTCATGTTACAACCAACACTCCAGTCTAACTCTCCTCTGTTACTAAACTGAACATAATTTCATATACCATGAAGTTAAGGTTTGCATATATATTTCTAGGCCCCTGGACGTGACAGTAGGCAGGGAGAGCACAAGGACACAGGGAAGGAAGTGACACAGCCCAACCTGGAGGTCTGGTTCTGTCTCAGTATCTCAGAATGTGAAGCTGTGCTCGAAACAAAAGGTGACGAGAGAAAGGTACTGGCATACCTCAGAGATACTGTGGATTGAATAAAGCAAGTCATAATCTTTTTGCTGGTGGAGGGTCTTGCCTTCAATGTGTAACACGCAACATCTGTGAAGCGCAATGAAATGAGGTATGCCTGTACATCTGAGAAAATACATGCTATGCAGGGTCCAGCCCTGAGAAGAAGGTGCAGGCATTTCTCATACTTGCAAGTCAACCATTGGTTGCGAATTATGACCAGGATGCATATGATGCCTCAGGCAGTGCTCACTGGGCCCTGCTGTGGCTCCTGTTTTGGACCAGACAATAGCTTCTGGCCCAAAGGCACATCACAGAGGCTGCCTGTCTCAAAGGAGACCAAAGCAGGGTGCAGATACTGCTGCTTCATTCTCCCAGGGGACTTAAGAAACCAAATATCAGCAATGATGGAAAATGCAGGACTCTTTGGAAAGGCTGTGGTCTTCACCAGAAATGTCTGAATGACTGTCTTTTATATAAATTTGACTCTGAACACTTGCTAAGATGCCTATAGGAAATGCACTCGATGTCAGCTTTAGAAACGTATCTTTTAAGTTGTGAGGTGCATACATACGAGAGGGAACAGGCCTCAGTGTGACAGTGGGAACAGGAGTGGGAGCAGGTGTGCTTGTCCCCATCTCTACGAAACACACTATCCAATTGTGCTAAGTCATGATACCTCAGTGGTTTCAGCCTCCTTGTTTCTTAAGAAAGGCTAGATGCTTAATCTTGGCTGCACCTTAAAATGTCTAGAAAGCTTTTAAGACATACTGATACCGCACACAAATTGAAAACACATCTCTGGGGCTGGGGCTGGCACATGCATTTTTTAGAAAAACTCCTCAGCTGGTTCTGATCTGGCAGGTGTTGAAAACCAGGGGGCTGAGTGCTCCCTCAGCTGCTTCCAGATCTGTAGGCATGTCACTGCTAAATAGGAATTGTCCATCATACGGATTTTATGCCTCCGCATTGTATTTTTCATTTATTATACTAAGTAAAAGATTCTTTTTAGCATGCGCTTCTGTCTGTAAAACGCTAGTTATTACAGTACTAATTTTAGGTTAAATGTGATTAAAAAGGATTTGAAAACTTTTCACCTTATATCAACAGAATTTTTAAGAGTTTCTATTTGATAATAATAAAATCAATAACTTGATTTTAAAACAGAAAACTAGGTAGGAAAGTTGAAATTTGTATACTAGTTCAATGGAAACCATTAAAGTGCAGTTGTGTGATACCTATGCACACCTATTTCTATGACACACACTTCTTTTTTTTTCTAGTTGTTAAGAAAAAAACAAGCCCTTTGCATAAAGAATTATTTTTCTTATGATCACATTTCTTTGAGTTTGTGCATATTCTTAGGATTTGCCAAATTACTTTAAAAAGTCCAGTATGCTGTAGAAAATAATAATATTACAATCATTATTTTAATTCCATATCATCCCCCTCCTTCTGAGAGAACGCATAAATGTTACCTACTGCCAAATAAATGATAAACCCTGGAATTCAAGAGCCATGCTGGGACAGTGTGAAGTTAAAAGGAAATGTATTGCTTTTGCACCTTCAGATCAATGGCTGAATTCCAGACCCTGGGAAGTTTTCAGATCAACATGTAATTTGTTTAAACAATTGCTATTCATCTGTCAATAGCACCTGGAATGCTGCAGGTGAAAATAATTTGTTCACTTCAAGACATGAAATATATAACAAACGTCTTCCAGAAGACATCTGTATTTCTGTATTACTTAGGCAAAAGCTAAAGGAATGTTCCTTTGTAAATATTCATGGTACTGCACGGCAGTCGTTTATGAAAACAAAAACCTATGAAGAGCAACAGTAGCCAACTGGGGTGAGAACTGAGGCCCCGGAGGGAATCTGCCCGCTCTGCGTGAGAGATCACAGGAGTACCTGGGAATAAGCGTATTGCATTCTCCAGGATCCAATGGGTTAATGTCACAATTCTCATAGTCAAAGGTTCCATTCCATAAGTGCTTTGCGAGTTGAAATGCTATTTTCCGTTGTGCCAAGGTAACTTCTTTTCCATGCCACACGTAAACTTCACTACCAAAATCAAACACCAGCACCTAGGAGAATGGCACAGAAGAATTTATTAGCTTCAAGGATAAGCTCCAGTTGAATCAGGCTCCCTACTGACAGTGAATCAAATGGGTGATGATACAAACCCAGGTGGAGCAATCAATACAAACACAAAAAGATAACAAGATCTACCAGCTGGCATTTCCAGCCAGCCTCTACCTGATGGGTAGGATTCTGTTTCATTGTCCTAAATGTCCAAGTTAATGTTCCCTCCTCTGAACTCTCAAACCACCTAAAACTTCTGATTTATCAGAGTTAAGGCTGTCTTCCTGTCATCCTTCCCTTTTCTCCCTTTCCTCCCTCCCTCCCTCCCTTTCTTCTTCTATTCATTCATCTAGTATATACAGGTTACTTCATACATTCCAGGCACAGAGATGACAGGTGTCATCTCTCCTCTATATAGTTCCAAGACCCCCAAGGGCAGAGACCATACCATACTTATATTTACAGCAGGGTTTACTCTTTGCTGAATGAATACATGAATGAGGTACTATCTCTTATTTTCAAGCCTATGGTTTGTTCTACTCTTTCTTCCTAGAATAACTTCTCCCTTCATTTCCAATAATCCAAATTCTACTTAATTTCAAACAAGGCTCAATTTCACTTTCTCTTTAAAGTTATTCCTGATTATTTCTGTGACTGTTTTCCCCCCATTTAAATGCCCATACAATCAATCTAGCTTCAGATTACAGTCTTTATAATACTCTTCTATTCAATAAAATTTGGAGTAGCACTTTTTCTCTCAACACTTAGATTACTTACTTAATGGACCTGGTAATGTATGTATTTAATATTTAGGGGGTGAGAGAAAAAAAGGACATATACAAAGAATACACACACACACACACACACACACACACACACACTAGTGTGTCCCGGTGCATGGATTTATGCACATTGAAAGGAAATTAATTAGAAGAAATATTTTACTATTGCTATTCGCTCTTTCTTTATAATAGAAGTGTCAACCAAATTCACAATTGACAATGACAGATGGAAACACACGCGTGCAATGGCGCCAGTGCGAGCTTTATATATATCACACATGCACGAGTCAACTTAGCCTTTTATATATATATAATTCCTGAAACTTAAGGACTGAAAAATATTTTATTTAATTTTTATACAAAAATCAAGAGATAGGGCATATGTGTGTGTGTGTGTGTGTGTGTGTGTATATATATATATATATATATCCTATCTAATAATAGACAAACATGGTAATTGACCATACCTTCGCTACGCCTCCCATTGGCTAATCAGCACGATATGCAAATTAACCACCAACAAAGATGGCAGCTAATTTGCATACTGTAGGCAGGGCGAGCCAGCGCGAGCCGCCATCCTGGCCCCCGTGTGCTGCCTAAGCCCCCCCCGAGCCGGGACCCCTGTGTGCGGCCCTGGGCGGCAGGGCTTGGCGGCGTGAATGGGCCACCTAAGCCCTCCCCCAGCCGGGACCCCCGTGTGCAGCCCTGCACGGTGCGGTGGAGCTTGGCGGCGCAAACAAGCTGCCTAAGCCCTGCCCTCAGCCGGGATCCCCGTGTGTGGCCCTGCGTGCGCCGGGGCTTGGTGGTGAGAATGGCCTGAGGAAGCCCTATTCCTGCAGGAATATTTCTGCAACGGGCTTCTAGTATACACACACACACACACACACACATATATAGCTTAAAATATAAAAAGCTTCAATAATTTATTGAACCTCCTCTGAACAATATTCTAAATTCTGTATTAGTAATCAAGAGGGAAGTAATGGTTGGAAATTACAAATGAATATCCTTTCAAAAGATGTAACCAATCCACAATGGTACTGACGATAGCTAGTATTTATGGGGCACTTGCTATCTATTTTATTGGGCAGTCCTGTGCAGACTGCTCCGCCCACTCCCTATACCTCTTTTGATTGCAGAAGGGAGCACTTTGGGATTTTCCCCCAGAAGTCGTCATCAGGAACAAGCTTGTCATCCACCAGACGGTAAGTGCAGTTTGTTTCTATTATGGCTGTTTCATACAGTTCATCTTCCTTTGGGTCTCCAGCAGCTTTGGGATACGAACAATGAGAGGGTATTACATTAAATGCTGAAATGGGGCTGGTTTAGAAGGATGAAGGAGGGCAGAAGAAAGGATATTTAAGTTTTGTCGTTCTCTGAAATACAGTAAACTCTTACATTGGTAACTGGTTTGGCCACCCAGAAGCTTCCAGAAATCTTTGGCTGCATGAGTGTGTGTATTAATTCCTTCTTCAATAGTTTGGATATAAGTAGCTCTACAACCAAGTTCCCTCTTTGTCTGAATTAAAGTTGCAAGTTCTGAGGCCTGAAAAAGGGAGGAACACCATTATCTGGGTAGACAGCCTTGGCTAGCTGGAGAGGCACACTCTGAAATCCAAGACCAGAAATGGTGTGTGTCTGAAGGAAAACCTGGTGTCCAGGAGCCCAAGGCACTGGTGGTTGAATATTTTCAACAAAATCAAGAAAATGTAACTAAACAACCAGAGGTATCAATTCTTTAGAACTACAGTTCTTAATATTCAAATTCAATAGATCACATAAATTGGTAAAAACTACCTGCTCTCTGGACTTTCCCCCATGAGATCCTCATTCACTGGGTCTGGAGCGGGATTTCACAGGGACCTGGGATAAGCAACTTTGAAGTGATGTGCCGGTTCTTTTTTTACACAAGAAACCAGGACTTCAAACCTGGAGGGATAGGTAACAATCCCCCTAAATTCCCACACGTGAACACCTAATGAAAGCTTGTTTGAGAGACATTCAGAACAATATCTATCTCTTCTCACTCAAATGAAACTGGGCACTTGAGAAGTTGTGCCATCATCCGGCAACTGGTAGAAGATTCTGTCAGTGTATAAAGGAGATGCTAAACTAAACTATTTTATTTTCCAGATACCAACCTTCGCCTTTTCTATGACATTGGCAAACTCTCCTACCCACAGGAAGCAGCAGTGGGGAGAGAGCAGGAGGAAGCAGTCCCCGCTGTTGAGTGACGAAGCTCGAGGTTCCACCAGCCTTGTCTGCACATGTCTTCTTCCTGAACACAAGGCAAAGAACACCATCTCCCAGAAAGGAGAACTCTCCCAGCCACAGGAAGGACCAGAAAGTGCCCCAACTGAGCATCGCTTTCAATTCTAAAGAGTCTGGCCTATTTATACTAGTTCCCATGACTGGGAATGGCAGAGGGGGATTCGGAATGACAGCATCACTGATTATGTTCCTTTTAGTGCCTTCCCAAATGCCACCATGTCCTCTGACCACTGTCAGCACCCTGTTACAGCACATATATGGGTTAGTTGGGGTTCCTTCCTCCAGGAAAGACAACACCATGCTCCTTTCCCTTGTTCACACATCTCCTAGTCTCCACAGGTGAAAGTGTGCCTTTCACAGCTTCTGCTTCCTCCAGAGTTTTTGGCTGGGAATTCTTAGGGGCATCAGCCTAGAGGCAAGCGCTGCCTTGTGGATCTTTCCACAATCACCCTGATAGTGTCATCTCTGGGTTAGAACCAGGAATAGAGACTGGTTATTGGAGCCTGTCACTGGGAAGGACAGTGGACATGCACAACATACAAGAGACCCTCCCAGACAGAGGAGATTTCAGCTATCCTCTCCTGGTGATTAATCTTGAGCAGTTGACACTGGGACACAGCCAAATCTGCCCTCACAGCCCCGAGTTAGGTCTCCCTTGCTATGGATAGAAAGGGTGATGAAGTGGAATCTGGGTCTACCTCACTTGCTCTGCTTCCTCTGTATTCCTTCTCCAAGGATGCACCTCTCTCCCTCCGCCCTGCATTGACTCTTGTTTGCCTCAGGGAGGCAACTGTGTGGAGAGAACACTCGACAACTTAGGGGGTCTGGTAACTGCCTGACAGTGTGTGGCAGGGGCCATGGGGCAAAGGGGGCAGCTGCCCAAGCTGTTTCTTAAATGGGAGAGACCTAGGTTCAATGCTGCTTAACAGCTGCTGACCACAGGCACATTACTAACTCCCTAAGCCTCAGTGGTACGCCACCTCATGGATTTCATGAAGCTTACTTGAGAGGAGGAAGTTCAGCACCTGGCGCACAGCAGGTCCTCAAAAGCGTGAGGTGAGTTCCCTTCCCATGACAGGCAGTCAAGGGCAGTCAGGACCCCTGATGCTGCCTGACTGAAGCCCCAGCCCAGATGTAGCTCCTCCTGCTCTTACATACCTTTGATCTGCAACAGCATCAGCTTCTTGTAGGGCACTGCACTGTTGTTGGAATTCTGCTCTGTTAGGTTGACGCTTCTCAGGCTGACGCTGCTGAAGTTTTCTTTACTGGCTAAACCTGCCAGGGTGACTTCTGAGAAGTTGGAGTTGGAGGACACTAGACCGATTGAATCAAGAAACACAGAAAGCAAGATGTTCAGGTGTAATGACAATGTTTACAATCAGAAATTATTCATAACCAGCTATCTCTTTCTTTTAAAGTTAATCCTGAGGGGGAGAACATACCCAAGTTTGATTAACTATACAGAGCAATGCTTAACCCCTGTATTAAAAATTCAACACTGCACTGAAAGTATAAACTGCTGTTGACAAGTGTCACACCTCACCACATAGAGATAAGCATTGAATGACAATGTGGCACAGCTACTTTAGCATAAAATGAGGAGGTGGACTCATTTGTTGAAATTCCTCTCAAAGCTGTTATAAATTCCTAACAATGTTGAGATGTTGAAAATGCATTCTCAAGGAAGACCGTTAGATGTTTTTCACCCAAAGCCTTTGTTTTCTACCAAAAATAGAAAAGCAGGCATTGTATAAGGGATGGTTAATTTACAATCTTTTTCTGGAGGCAAAGTGATAAATTACTCATCTCCTGAGGTCCTTTGCTTTCAACTTAAGATTGTAATAACAAGATGCTGAGTTTTCATGTGGACCAACAAACGTACAGGTGCCAGTCACCACAAAGACATCCTTGGCACCCCATAAAGGTGGAAACAGAGGAAAGACATATAAGACTTGTTCCAATAAACCTTCATTTCTCCAACTCACTGTTTTAAAAAAATGTACATGCTGGAAAGAAATTCAGAAAAATTATTTTGCTAGGATTAGGTTCTAATACTGAAGAAATATAACACACCTTGAGAATTCATGTAGCACAGTGATTCTGAAATATACTTTCTGAGTAAACCAGTTATGTTGACAAGACTCAATCACTTTATTTACATACTATATTTCTAAGAAAAACTTTAGGAAATTGGTTTATGAGTGCTATAGGAAAATAAAAATTATATTCAAAATTGAAGAATATTCAAAACAGCACAATTATGTATGTCATTATCACTACCAAGGAAACCTCTGTTTCAAAACTATGAAACTCCACCTTACTGGGCAGGTAAAAGCAGGGCAGCACTGTCACCAATGAGGCACACAGCCTGGAGCCTACCTCCTCATGCTCCTGGCACTGCCTCTCTCTACTCCTCCCTATCCACCCAGCCCACATCCCATCAAAAACAATTTGCAGAGCACTGGTTTGTGCATTAATTAATAATATAAAAATCTAGGATTAGCCAAAGCAGTGATTTGGCACATTTTTCCTTGAGAGATCAAATGATTTCCTCTTGAATAACATTAAGTGGAGAATTATTGTGTTTGGGCCCTACAGAACTGACAATGGGTGAATTACAAAGCCCAAAAACATCCTTTTCCTCCAATCTCTTGGAAAAATTGCAGCAAATCAGGGTAATTTGAATTTTCCAATTAACAGATGCTTAATGCTATAAGAATTTCTGTGAAAAGCCTTTACATTCTACACAGATTTTCTGCAGGTGTGCACGTGTGTGCGCAAATTTACTCATTTTTTATTTAATGAGTGTCTTATGAGCACCATTATTGGCTGTTGCAAGGCAAAAAAGGAGGATAAAAATCACCACATCACACCTTGGACAGAAGCTCAGTGGTTAGAGCATCAGCCCACACACCTAAGGGTCTTGGGTTCAATTCCTGATCAAGGCATGGACCTGGGTTTTAAGTTGAATCCCAGGTCCTGGCCAGAGCACATGCAGGAGGCAAGCAATCCATGTGTCTTTCTCACATTGATGTTTCTCTCTCTCTCCCCTTCTCCCCTGCCCTTGTAATCTCTCTAAAAATCAATGGAAAAAATATCCTCAGGTGAGAATTAATAAAAAACTATATATTAAAAAATAAAACAAAATGTGCACCCTCAACTGTTAAAAATATATCGCCACATCACCAGTTCCCAAACACAGAAGTAGGTTGGTGGTTCCAAATACTCACTCTTTTCTACTTTCATCCGTTTTGACTCCATAAAGGCAACATTTAGTCTCTGCTCAGTATATTCCTGAAGGAGGTCTTCTCTAGCTGCCAGCATTTTCAGAGGGTTTTTGGAAGCCTGAACCCGGCGCTTGGGTCTAACTGCACGCTTGTGCTCAGCCACAGAAGACGTCAACCTGAGGAGCAAAGCAGAAATTTGGCCTTGGTCTATAATAATTCCTGGCCTGTTGAGGTTCTCTGACCTGAAGCAATGGGCTCCACAGTTTTATTCTCTGATTTCATTATAAATCTTACAACTCTTCCTCCAGCCTGCCACTCTCCTGACATAAAGTCATAGAATCTTGGGGATGGAAGAGAGATTCAAGGAGAGAGTCATATAGTTTAAGAATTCAGACAATTCCCAAAGCCCCCACTCACTCAACCCTGTGGGCTCTGCCTGAAAAGCATTAGTCCCTAATGGGGCAGCTTATCCCACTCCTACATAGCTCTCAAGGGTAGGCAGTTCTTCCCCAACCCTATATACCCACAGACCCGTTCCATCTCTGCCCCTAGTAATAGTATACATATCTACCTCTTCTGTTACTGGCAAAAATTTACATCCAGCCATTGTTTCTCCATTTTATTCTCTTTCCTCCAGACTAAACTTTCTTTTCACAAAATAATTTTTCAATTCCCTCACCAACTCTCTCATAGAGTCTCCTCACAACCCATTGCCCCCCCTCCAAAAAATAACTACTATTTTAAAAAATAGATTGAAATAAAATAGGCTCACACAACCGGCTATGACTGCTACACATTCACACAACTCTGGGGCAGAAGATCAGACACAGGGAGGTGGGTGGACCCAGTCACATGACTTCCCAACAGATTCCCGATGCTGCTCTTAACTTCCAACTGCATAAGTGTCTGCAAGTCTTCTTTATATATAATAGTGTGTGTGTGTGTGTGTGTGTGTGTCTGTGTGTGTGTAAACATGCACATATATTTAAATTATAGTCCTAGCTGGTTTGGCTCGGTGGATAGAGCGTCAGCCTGCAGACTCAAGGGTCCCAGGTTCGATTTCGGTCAAGGGCATGTACCTTGGTTGCGGGCACATCCCCAGTGGGGGCTGTGCAGGAGGCAGCTGGTTGATGTTTCTCTCTCATCGATATTTCTGGCTCTCTATCTCTCTCCCTTCCTCTCTGTAAAAAATCAGTAAAATATATTTTAAAAAAATAAATTATATATAATGATTTAAAAAAATGTAAACATTTGGGTTGGGAGAAGATTGAGAAATGGCTAAATAACCATGCATGCAAATACCCAAAATATTATTTAAATATGAGAAATGGCAAAATGTTAATTTTCTTAAGGTAGCAAATTAACTAAAAGAAGCATATTGAAACATGCAACAAATATATCAGGAGTAGCTTAAGGAAAAATTTATGATGACTACACAGACTTAAGGAAGAGACTGTCACTCTGATAAATTTGTAGGAATAGATAAATGTGGCCAATAGCTGTGGGTTTACCCTGTCCAGGGTATTTTCCCTGCTTCTGGTAAGAGAAACCTGACTCTCCTTTGAAGGACTCATATCTCTTTCCATCCCCTGACTCCAACCCTGGCTCAGGATGGGATCCAGAGACCAGCTCTGGCCAATCACTGTCTTGCATCTCCTTGGCCACAATGATTGCTTTTGGGATAGACTCACATCCAAGAAAATCAAGCCTGGAACTTCTGCTGAAACCACTGGGAAGAGAAGCTGCCTGTGCTGGAGTGGCCAAGAAAGAGCTGCCTTCCACCCCATGGTCACAGCCCAACTGAGAGTGAAGCAACCCATAGGAAAGCAGGCAAGAGAGAAACCACATTCTGAAGGAATCATAAACCATAATTGCTTTTCTTAGGTGGCTTAGTCATGTTCCTGTGTGAAGACAGACCCTTGGACATTCTGAGAAAACTCTCAGATCTACTGATTTTATAAATTACTAGAGGCCCAGTGCATGACATTTGTGCACTCGGTGGCGGGGGGTGGGGGGGTGGGGTCCCTCAGCCCAGCCTGTGCTCTCTCACAGTCTGGGACCCCTTGGGGGATGTCTAACGGGTCTTTAGCGCTACTGTGGAGGCGAGAGAGGCTCCAGCCACTGCCGGTGCACTTGTCAGCTGTGAACCTGGCTTTTGGCTGAGCAGTGCTCCCCCTGTGAGAGTGCACTGACCACCAGAGGGCAGCTCCTGCATTGAGTGTCTGGCCCCTTGTGATCAGTGCTCATCATAGCGACCGGTCATTCCACTGTTTGGTCAATTTGCATATTAGCCTTTTATTAAATAGGACTAGAGGCCCGGTGCATGAAATTTGTGCGGGGGGGGGTGGGGGAGGGGGTGGGGGGGTATTGTGTCCCTCAGCCCAGCCTGCACTCTCTCCAATCTGGGACCCCTTGAGGGTTGTCCAACTGCCCATTTAGGATTGGGCCTAAACGGGCAGTTGGACATCCCTCTCACAATCCAGGACAGCTGGCTCCCAACCGCTCGCCTGCCTGTCTGCCTGATTGCCCCTAACTGATTCTGCCTGCCAGCCTGATCAATACCTAACCACTCTCCTGCCAGCCTGATAGATGCCTAACTGCTCCCCTGCCAGCCCAACTGCCCCCAACTGCCCTCCCCTGCAGGCCTGGTCCCCCCTAACTGCCCTCTCCTGCAGGCCAGGTCCACCCCAACTGCCTTCCCTTGCAGGCCTGGTCCCCCACAACTGCCCTCCCCTGCAGGCCTCGTTGTCCCCAACTTCCCACCCCTGCAGGCCTGGTTGCCCCCAACTGCCCTCCCCTGCAGGCCTGGTTGCCCCCAACTGCTTTCCCCTGCAGGCCTGGTCCCCTCCAACTGTCTGCCCCTGCAGGCCTGGTCCCCCCAAACTGCCCTCCCCTGCAGGCCTGGTCCCCTCCAACTGTCTGCCCCTGCAGGCCTGGTCCCCCCAAACTGCCCTCCCCTGCAGGTCTGGTCCCCCACAACTGCCCTCCCCTGCTGGCCTGATTGTCCACAACTGTCCTCCCCTGCTGGCCATCTTGTGCCGGCCATTTTGTGTCCACATGGGGGTGACCATCTTGTGTGTTGGAGTAATGGTCAATTTGCATATTACTCTTTGATTAGATAGGATTGTAGATTACTAGTAAGTAACATGCTTTGTTTATTTTCTAGTTGTATTAATTTGAGCCCATGAGATCCACATATTTTTTAAAGTAATGAGTAAGAATGGTATCCTATATAATAAAAGAGAAACATGCAAATTAACCATCCCTCCGCTATGCTGAAGCCACGCCCACAAGCCAATCAGGAGCGAGTATGCAAATTAACCCAACTAACATGGCGGCGGCCACGGAGCTAGAGCGAGCAGGAGGCTTGGGTTGCCCTCGGCGATGGAGGAAGCCAAGTTTCCCGCCTGCCCTAGCCAGCACTCGGCTCAGCTCAAGGCTACAAAGTTTCAATTATAGAAGATAAATAAATCCCAGATACCTGCTTCCAGCTGGCTGTGGCCTTCACTCAAGGAGGGGCTGGGAGCCTGGGTTGCCAGGGGCAACCCAGGCTTCCAGCCTGACCTGGGCTCTGCTCAAGGCTACAAAGTTTCAATTATAGGAGATAAATAAATCCCAGAAACAAGAAAAGAACAAAAGGAGAGGCTGGGAGCTTGGATTGCTGCAGGGCGTGGCCAGCCTGAAAATGGCCCTCAGCCCCTCACCCAGGCTGGCCCCACCCCAATGGGGTGAGGGTCCCCACTGGGGGGCTTGACCAGCCTGCAAACAGCCATCAGCTCCTCACCCAGGCCGGCCAGGCACCCGAGTGGGGACCCCCACCCTGAAGGGAGTGTGGCCAGCCTGCAAACAGCCATCAGCCCCTCACCCAGGCTGGCCACAGCCCCATGGGGTGAGGGTCCCTGCTGGGGGGCTTGGCCAGCCTGCAAACAGCCATCATCCCCTCACCCAGGCTGGCCAGGCACCCCAGTGAGGACCCCCACCCTGAAGGGGGTGTGACCAGCCTGAAAACAGCCCTCAGCCACTCACCCAGGCTGGCCAGGCACCCCAGCGGGACCCCCACCCTGGCCTGGGACCCCCTTCAGGGCAAACCAGCAGGCCCCCACCCATGCACCAGGCCTCTATCCTATATAATAAAAGGGTAATATGCAAATTGACCCTAACAGCAGAACGACTGGGAATGACTGGCCACTATGACACACACTGACCACCAGGGGCCAGACGCTCAATGCAGGAGCTGCCCTCTGGTGGTCAATGCACTCCCATAGGGGGAGCTCTGCTCAGCCACAAGCCAGGCTGATGGCTGCCAGCACAGCGGTGGTGGTGGGAGCCTCTCCTGCCTCCTCAACAGCGCTAAGGATGTCCAACTACAGCTTAAACCTGCTCCCCGCTGGCAAGTGGACATCCCCCAAGGGCTCCCTGGTTGCAAGAGGGATGTCTGACTGCCAGCTTAGGCCCGATATCCCGGGGATCGGGCCTAAGCCAGCAGGTGGTCATCCCCCGAGGGGTCCCAGCCTGCCAGAGGGCACAGGCCAGGCTGAGGGACCCCCGTGAGTGCACAAATTTTTGTGCACTGGGCCTCTAGTATCAAATTAAAGACAGTATAGAAATCTCTACGAAAAGATGTTAGTCTAATGGAGAATAATATTGGAGTATGTGAAAAATCCAGAGACATTTTAGGAACAGGGCAAATATCTGTGGCACATGCCTGAATGTGCATTGGTTCTGGGCATGCATGTTTCATCTACCCACAGCACTATGTGTCTGGCTCAGAGAATACAGTAGGACCCCTCTCCTCCCATTTCATGGTTTCACTTTCCACAGTTTTAGTGACCAAGGGTCATCCACAGTATGAAAATATTAAATGGAAAATTCCAGTAATAAATAATTCATAAGTTTTAAATTATTTGCCATTTTGAATAGCAGTGTAACACTTGCTGCCGTTCCATTCCATCCTATGACTCATCCACCTTGTAGGTGCACCTGCCTATTAGTCACTTAGCAGCCACCTTGATTATCAGATTGACTGTCATAGTATTACAGTGCTTATGTTCAAGTCACCCTTATTTTACTTAATAATGGCCCCAAAGAACAAGAGTAGTGATGATGGTAATTCAGAGATGCCAGAGAGAAGCCATATAGTGCTTCCTTTAAGTGAAAAGGTATTTATATTTATGAAATACAGGGGGAAAAATACTATATGAAGGATCTGGTATGATCTCCAGATTCAGGAATCTGAGAACATACCCTCTGTGAATAAAGGGGGGTGGGGGGGATGACTACTACTGTAATAATTTGTCTGTAATTAAGTTTTATCAGAGTGAGAGAGAAGAGCCTCATGAAAATCCTAGGTAGAGGCTGATGGAGGAGTCCATTCTCAGTAGGTGAAAGATGGAAATTTCAGTAACTTACTTGGGGGCATAAGGGTCGAAAATAACGTCAAAGTCTTCTTCCAGCTCTACAGGGCTCCTTGGCACGGTATCATCCATGCTGCGGTAAAATTTGGCAAAGGTTTCGTCATCGTCCAACTTCATCACCTCCTTCACAGATTTGCCCGTGACAGTGAGTACAGTTTCTTGCATCCCACCAACTATCAATAAACAAGCAAATAAATGACATAAATTTGTGTAAAAACATTATTCCAACTGCACCTCACAATATCTTAACAATTATACCCCCCTCCCTCCATAGTGACAGCCATAATAGTGATATCCAGGGTCCTGTGGATGCCTCCTAGGCCTTCCTTGCTTTCTCATGGAAGGACTTCCAGTGCAAACAACGCTTGCATTGTGACGTGTGGAAGACACAAGGTTGTCCTTGCTGCACACAAGCCCACTAAATTCCTTTTGCTACTCGAAGCAGAAGTAGCCTCAGTCTCTGTATGAGGGGTCAGAAAAATGTTTTTCTGCAAAGGGCCATGAAGTACACATTTTAGGCTTTACATGGGAGGCTATATGGCCTGTGTTATAACTACTCAACTCTGCTGTTGTAGTGCAACAGTGACTATAGGCAATACCTTAACAGTGGCCATGACTGTGTTCCAATAAAACTCAATTTACAAAAACAGGTGGTGAGTTGGATTAGACCCCTGGGCTAGATCACTGTTGAACTGGTTGCACTGCTTGCCTTGCCAGGTTAGTTATCCTATTACACTTTTATATTTCTGGTTTAAAGGGTTTTTTTTTTTGTGTGTGTGTGTGTGTTTTTCTTTTGTATTATTTCCCACCTATTAGGGTTCAGTTTCAATGACAGGGACTCCCAAAATATAATATTTGATAAGCTTCAAGTACTGGAAATTTTAATTAAGAGATAAGGGTATTACTACATTTTATTCTTTCATTTTGTATATTCCATTGATTTTTGTACTGAAATATTTATTTCAACATATTATTTACCAAAATTTCCTTTTAGAAATGATTTGCGATTATAAGATATATCAGCTACTACCTTACTGGAAATTAACATATACAATTTAAGGTTAATCAGGCCCAAGATCATGTCGACTTTTTATAAGTAGAATAATCTGCTTTCAGGGTTAAAAGCAAAATTAAATCATGATTCTTATGGGATGACACCCCAAGATTTAGATTTTAATAAGAAATGTTATTGGGGATCCCCAATTTAGTACATTATCAAATGGATCAGAGCTTGGTAATACAATCAGGCTTGACTAGTAACTTAATGTTTAAAAAGATAACAGCAAAGATAATGCTTACAGAATAAATTGATCCAGTCATATAGAAAGAAGACAATTTAACTGAGGAGAAAGCCATCACAATTGGGACATAGAGGTTTTGAGAGAGGAGCAGGTTCTTTTATGTTTCCTTAGCTACTCACTGAAATACGAATCGCAGTGTGCTACAGGTATATAAACCAAAGCTTCCCTCTGGCTTCTGGCATGTACCTTTGTTATTCAGCCTTCTCAGAAAGGTTTCCAGCCTGTCCAACTTCAGGTCCGATTCTAACTGCATGTCTGGTCTGGCTTCAATATCTAGGCAAGCAGAAACCATCAATGAGAGAGACCCACTGAGGACTCTTCTGATCACAGAGCCCCTGGCATATCGGGTGCCTTGGTGACTTACCTTCCAGGGGTTTGGAAATGGGTGTTGTGCCCCTTGTTTTACTGCAAATAGGGGACATTACTGGCGTTATGGCAGTGGGTGATGCCAAACCTGCAGAACAAACAAGGAGCTATTTAGTACCTCAGGGTCACTCCTGGAATTTCCCCTAACCCCGGTGGACCTCTCTTATCTCCAATGTACATTTTACAGTTTACAGAATTTATACACAAACATGCATGTACACATACAAGTACATTTGTCAGGTACCATGACTGTATAGGACAACTGCACATGTAGATAGAATCTGATAGTTTCTACGGACTGTAGTAGCTGATAAGCTGCCATTCCAAAATGAATGATGGGGATGTGGGGAAACATGGCCGTAACACATAAGTGGGATAAGAAGGTACAACAGTCTATCAGAATATACTTGAACAAATGGAGTGTGAGCTCTGAAGGCCCTTAGTGGTGGTGCGCATAGTTGAGGAGGAAGTCTATTTGCACCATATCCCACGGAGGAAGAGGAGAACGGGTTGTGTCGCACTGGCTGGCAGTGGCTGCCAGCACGAGTTTCCTTCCAGGCTGAGGTGAGGTAGGGACAGTCTAGCCTTTGGAGCATCACTCAGAGGAGTGTGGCTCTACTGAGCAATAACTGAAGAGTGCTAATCCTGTAGAAGAAAAGACAGAATACACAGTGAAAGTGATTTGTGATCTTTGGAAGGGCATATCCATCTCTGGTGTGGCTGGGAACCCATGATATGCTTTCTCATATATTTATCACGAAGCAGGGTGGGGAATCTTTAAAGGGAGAAATGGTAAGGGACACATGAAAGGGAAAGAAAGAAATTCCAGCATAAAAAAGGTATTTGGCCAGAACAAGAAATTTTGATAAAAACAAAAATCAACATCCCCTCTCACACACAACTTAAATAGGAGGTTTTGGAAAGGAAAATAATTAGTACATTTACAAAGGACAAAATGAGGTGTTAACGTTGTTTGTATAAATGTGAAATCCTTAGATAACATTGCCACTTTAAGCATCCCTCAAAGCACATCTGAAGAAGATGAGTCACTATCACCTACAAGGAAAAATAAATTAATGAATTGCTCTGCTCCTTCCTCCTATGAGCTAGAGAAAGATGTATTGCGGCATTAAAATTTTAAGGCAAAATACTGAAATCTAGTTTAAAACTTAAGTTTTAGGTGCTATTCTAGAAGTCCTTAAGACATACATATATATGCTTGATGATGTCAACTTTTCAAATTTGATTTCATTTACCAGACCTGCAAAGGGTTTACATCAGTGAGAAAATAAATTTTTCTTGAAAGATAATAAAGATAGATGAAATTTGGTATCACAGGCTGGAGCAGTAAATCATTACCTACTAAAAGGATGCAAAAGAGACATGGAAAGGTTCATTAGCACAGAGGTCATTAACTCTAAAGTTAAAAACAGGCAACCAGGAAACCTGGCCCTCTGTACTGCCAGGGCGCCCCCTGCTGCCCACTCAGGCAGCAGCATGCAGGAGAGCTCTGGGATGTGGACCACCTCTTTCCCAGCTAGATATAAGTATTTTTCTGCAATGTGAGAGGGCAAACAGATTTAAATTACACACTAAGACAAAGCACTCCCCATACCTATTTTCAATGACTTCTACTTGCAAAAACCATTACCCACTCTCTTCAGGAACATTTTCATATCCCTCTTGTTCAAAGGCATACTTTGAGTAGTTTTCTTCCAGGAGAATACTAGGAAATCACAGAAAGCTTTTGGAGTGCTAATTGTTACAGACACTCTAGGAGTATCAAAAAGGGGAAAAGTCCTAATGAGGCTAGAGAACAGTAGAGTTTTCTGGCCTGAGAGAATGAAAATGAGAGTACAGTGTGCCTCTTGGCAATTCCCTGATACGCAGTAACTCATATGTGCCATTGTAACTAGATGAAATGGGATGTCTCAGTGACTGTAGTGTAGGGGGTTATTTTATTCTATAGTGAGTATAAACTGGATGCCATATTACGGCAAATAAAAAACAGCTGATAACGCAAGTGAAGCATATAACCCAGTAGGTGGTAACAAATATTAGGAAAATAGGGTACAGTGTTTTTCATTAGGCTAAAAGTGTAAGAAAATTATTTCCTGAGCCAACAAAATAGCACCTGTTAAATAAAGATCTCTGATTTATTCAGGAAAATGTGAATGCAAACTCATCCACTGAGAGAGGAACTTCTTGGATCTTGCTCTCCAAGCCCACGTAAGAGCAAATATCCTTCATCTCACAGTGCTGTGGACTAGAGTAGCAGGTTTTGGTAGTAAGTGGCCTACTTACAAATAAATGTGATTTTTAAGATGAAAGAAAAATAAAAAGTCATCAGGATAAAAGTCCAGGCTAGATCTGAGCTCTGGTTCAAGTTCTCAGCTTGAATTCTTCTTGATCAATGTGGGTCTTAAGGAGCTGCTTTTGATAGCACAGGATGGGGCTCATATTAAAGTAGTTTAACATGATTACACTCTTCTGTGATTTGGTGAAAATACTCAAATGCTATCTCATTTTGTGAGAGTAAATTATATGCTATTATCTTTTGACAATTCCAAGATTAGTTAAGAATTTTTTAGCAAGGATTATTCCACCATATTTGAGTTAATCATAAGTCAAAGGTTTTCCCTCTCTCTCTTCCATATGCAAAGATTTATTATGAGACTACAGTGAGTTAGGCACTATTTATGAGAGAGAATCGTGAAAGATTTTGAGAAAATGGAAAGATAAACCTAGAAGAGCTAATGACAACATAAATGAACTCTAAGTGAATGTGAAAACCTTTATTACTAACTTAGAAAATTTGTTTTTAAACAATAACCCAGAAAATAAAGGCATGCGCAATAAGAGATAAAGGGATCCAAATATTAAACATTTCCTACAGGATATGGAGGCTTAAAGCTCTCTGGTGACTTTACTAACCATGTGATTCCTCAATTTCATAAATCTTTGTGTACAGGTTTCAAATTAGTTCCAAGAGCTCAGATGCAGAGAAATGACTGTCTGCAGGAAATCCCACTCCTTGAATTGGGTATATATTTTAAACATCTATTAAAACATACTTGGAAATCCAGCTTTGTAAGCCAGAGAACTCAGCTTTATGGAAAGGGACCTAGAAATTATCCTACAAGGGAGAAGAGGGAAACGCCTTCTTCATTGAGAAAGGCTAATTTGGGTTAACTGATTGCCAGATGGCAAAAAAATGGAAATAATTTGAAAGCAATTATGGGAAAGAACTAAGATTTGTTAGCAGACTTGCAATTGCTTTTGAAACCTGTGCTCAATTTCCAAATGGCTAAGTTTTGAAATTGAATTATGCCTTTTACATTGAAGATGATGCTATGTATAAAAAGGTTTCGGTAGAAATATCTCAAAAAACTGACCCCAAAACCATTTACACAATATCTGTTGAGATTAAAAACTAAAATATACCATGGTGCGATTGTTTTCATCGAGCTGTCACGGGCCCCCCTCCCCTCCATGGGTGATGGAGCATGTATGCACACATGTACACGAGTACAACATGCACTTTCGCACACTGACCTTTCTTCACCATTCTTCCGGCCACGGTAAACTGGGTGGAGTCGTTAGCTGCCCCTCTGCCTTTTGTCTTCCAAGCTTCCTCTCTCACAGTGATGAGGTGCTTCCTCTCTTCGATAGTCATTTGGCTCTCTCGACTTTCTGTGACCTGCTGAGTTTAACATGTACAAACGAGAAAATAGAAGAGGGAAATGAGAGAGAGGTGAATTTTAGCCCATAGCATTTCGTGAGCTGAAAAGCAGGCAAACAAAGAGGATACAACACTGTCCGAAACTGGCCATATCTGTTCTGAAGTAGGTTTGCCTTCCTTACTTAAAGCTTGGATCAGAGATCACCATAAGCAATACTGAAACTTTAAATCAAAACTTAGTTGCTTTTTTTTAACTATTTGTCTGGAAAATTGGAACACCAGACCAATACTTTGTAAAAATAAACAAAAATAGAGACAGCCTTCATGCCAGGACCTTTACAGGGTTTTTAAATTTGTCTGTTTTACCTATCTGGTTAAACTCAGGTGATGAGAAAATTTTATTCATATACATTATGTGTGTATATGACTATATATATGTGTGTGTGTTTGTATATATGCATATATATACACACACATATGTATTACACATATTAGCATATGTATCACAAAGAACACTATCAATTTAGAAGATCTTACCAACTAAGTACAGAGGAACATGGTCAATTATAAAGCAGGAAAAGCTGCTCAGGAGTAAGGTGCTGTAAGGTTTTCTGGAACTTGACATGCTTTTTTCTAGAGCATCTATGTTACATGGGAGTTAGGCAATCAGGGCCTAACTTGTAGGTCATAATATATCTGACATTGAGGATGAACTGTGCTACAGATATAACTTACATATATAATAAAATTTTCATGTAAAAAATACTTTTTATAAACTTCTAATTGGGGTTCTGGAGATTCCTGCCTCTTTACTTTCTAAACCATTGGTGATACTCATTTGGCCCAAGGGAAAAGCTGAGGGGACTGAGAGAGCAGGGCAAGAGGGAGAGCTCAGGCTGCTGGGGCTGAGGTCAGAGGATGAAGAGCAGGAAGGAGGGCAGAGGACAGGGCTCAAGGCACCCAGGCCCAGAGAGAAGGGGTGTGGCCCTGAGAAAGAGTGGGTGATGGTAGTAGGGTGGTTCGGCAGGAGGCCTTCCAATGTTGGCAGGACAGAGCTTCACTATAAACCCCTCTCTGTGAGGGCATGGGCCGGGGCCTGAAGCGAGGGAGAGGGCAGGAGCCCTGGGGGCCAGTGTGGAGGAGGAGAGCCCCTCCCAGACAGGAGCCTCTGGGCTGTCCCCTCGAGGCCATCCAGGAGGGGCTCTAAAGATGGTGGTGGCCAACCTCCTGGGTTTGTGCTTTTGTTTCACCTCAGGATCTTCTTAGACCGAGGAATGCCATTTCCGCTAAGGCATTTGGCAGTTTCCCTAGCTCCTCTTCTCTTGTAAGGACTTTTCCTTTGAATAACATGAATCAGTGAGGGTCAGGCCTCCAATGACACAGTGTGAGTGCAGGGAGCCCTGAGGGGAAATACATCTGGGGCCACTGATTCTTCTTCAACTCCATCCAAGTGGCAAATCAGCTTCCCTTAACTGACCAACAGGGCATAACTCCCAGATTTGTTGGGGTGGCGGGGGGTGGGGGGGGTGGGGGTAGGGGGGTGGCCCTTCTTAAAGCCCTGGGATGATGGAGGCAGTGCAGGAAACAGGTCTTTCCTGCCTTTCCAGTAGCATAAAACCATGCCTGCGCTGACACCAGCTGGCTTAAGCCACGAATATGGACTTTGCCATCATCTCGTTTAGGAGTCTTCCTTTTACAGACTTCTTCCACAGAGCAATCATAGCCAGAACTGGTTCTAAGATCTTTGGTCACTTAAATTAGGTTAAAAACCTTTTAATAAAGAGACAGGGCAACAAAATACAATGCATGATCCTGGCTTGAATCCTAAATAGGGTGTGGGTGGGGGTAAAAGGGAAGTCATTAGGGAGAAATTGACAAAATTGAAATATGAATAATGGATTAAACATTCTATCAATGTGATATTTCCTCATCTTGATGACTGTATTATAGTTATGGAAGTGTGCCATAGATTGAATGTCTGTGCTTCCCCCTCCTCCCCATATTCATTGGCTGAAAGCTAATCCCTAATGTGATGGTATTGGGTGGTGATATCTATATATATAAAAAGCTAATGTGCTAAGTGTCCCTCCTCCTGTCTGACTGGTCGCTATGAAGAGCACTGACCCCCAGGGGACAGACGCTCAACTCAGGAGCTGCCGAGCTGCAGTAACTTGGCAGCGGCGGTTCTCGGGTGATGCACCCTGAAACGAGAGGAGGGAGCCTGATTCCTCGTGGGGCCTTGTGATTCCACCTTTGACCATGGGTAATGTTGTTTCTGGGGCACTGTAGGCCCTGAATCTGGTTTACTGCACACTTGCGTTTGCGCTCCAACCCTGTACAACAGCAACTTTGCAGAGTGCCCTCTCGTACTCCAGGAACCCTCTGGGGATGTCAGAGAGCCAGTTTTGGTCCAATCCCTGCAGGCCAGGCCAACGGACCCCACTACCGGAGGGACCCTGCTCACTCCATAGACACCCTTCGATCTACGGCACCACCCCAGGTGTGCCACCAGGGAGGGCCCAAGGGAGGTTGGCTACAGGGCGTGTCTGGCCCTTCTTGCCCAGTTCTGCCCCGCAGGCCACTTTCTAATTAATTTCCTTTCAATGTGCATGAATCCGTACACTGGGCCACTAGTAAATATATAAGGGGAAAGCAGCCAGCCAGCACTGGGGTGGCGGATGGAGAGAGGAAGGGTGAGAGGAGTTGGGAAGGGAGCAAATGTCAACATATCAATCTAGTAAAAGCCCTAGCTGGTTTGGCTCAGTGGATAGAGCATCGGCCTGTGGACTGAAGGGTCCCGGGTTCAATTCCAACCAAGGGCACATACCTGGGTTGCGGGTTTGATCCCCAGTAGGGGGCGTGCAGGAGGCAGCCGATCAATGATTCTCTCTCATTGATGTTTCTCTCTCTCTCTTATTCCCCTTTCCTCTCTGAAGTCAATAAAGAAATATATTTTTAAAATAAATAAATAAATAAATAAATAAACCTGGTAAAAGATATGAGAATACCCTGTCTCTATGATGACTTTTTTTATGTTTTAAATTTTATTAAAATAGAGTTATCAAAAATGTTTAAAATCCTTTTTTTTTTTTAACTTTCCCACTTGCAATTGTCAAAATGACCCTAATTCCAAGTAACTCTGTAAATCACATACCCTTCTTAAATAAACTATGAGGTTGACTTGCCAGGAGGATTTCATCAAAATTCATAAAAGAAAATTAATTTTCTTTGAATATGAAGTCCCAGGAGTGAATTTTAAGCAAATCAATATAGCACTTGACTTAAATATTTTGGGGGAAAAAAACATATAATGTGCCAAGGTTTGCTTGTCCAAGGATCCAGACATCACTGCTCTGTAGTGAACTCAGTAGCCTCTCCAAGGTCCTGGGTGTGGTAGTGGGGTATGGTTAATGACTCAGAAAATTGGTATTCCCAAGTCAGCAATTCCATTCCCCAAAGCACTGGGATTCCCCTGGAGCTCCTTTGAGAATGTGACACATAGGAGCCTTGGAATGATACAGCTGTTTCATCTGTATTAAGAAGGCATATTTTTTATCCCCCTCTAAATTATAACATTAAACATAAAAGGTTTTGTTTCTCTAGAAGTTTCACCTTAATTCTGCTACTTAGTGGGGTTGTTTTAGGGCCCACTAAGTCCTGCTATCTCACTCTACATGACTCTCCAATGAAATAAGAAAAATATCCTATATAATAAAAGCCCAGCGACCAAATGGCAGAATGACCAGAACGACTAGTCAACCAGTTGCTATGATGCGCACTGACCACCAGGGGGCAGGGGCTGCCCCCTGGTGGTCAGTTTGCTCCCACAGGGGGAGCATCACTCAGCCAGAAGCCAGGCTCACGGCTGGAGAGTGGAGTGGCAGTGGCAGGAGCCTCTCCAGTCTCCCCAGCAGGCGGACATCCCCTGAGGGGTCCCGGACTGCGAGAGGGTGCAGGCCGGGCTGAGGGACCCCCCCCCCCTCCCCAGTGCACGAATGTTGTGCACTGGGCCTCTAATAGCTTATATATTCACTGGAGAATCTAATAAAGAAATTGTTCTAAGTTGCTATTAAATTATAGAACTCAAAATGTGAAAACAAATAAGATGGACATCTCTGTCCATTTACTTTTCTTTTTTTAGCTTAAGACTTCATTGTTGTACTGTTTTAACTTTCTAAGTTTTTCTTCCCCACTTAGAGAAGGACATAATACATATTGCAGTAAATATTGGGTCATTTTTCCAGGTTTATCCAGGTTTAGTCAATGACATTTAGGATTTCCAGGAATAGTAAGAAAGAGTTATCAGAATATAAATAGAAGCCCTAGCCAACCTGTGCTTCACTTGTTCCAACACAGATTCCATGAATGAGGTGTGCAGAGATGGAGATGGAGAGGGGAGGAAACGTGTGTGTGTTTAAAAGTCAGTGAAACAATTGAGAAGAGAAGATATTCTTAGGGATGGACAGGGACCTAGCAGAACACAGCTTGAAACTGTGCAAAGGGTTGTCCTGCAAAAATGTTTTTAGGCTACCACACTGTTACTGATGGGTTTGCCTCTACATACCTACAGTTGACTCTTGAACATCATGGGTTTGAACTGCATGAGTCCATTTACATGTGATTTTTTTTTTCAATAAATGCTGTAAATGTAGTTTCTCTTCCTTCTGATTTTTCTTAATAACATTTTCTTTTCCCTTGGTGTACTTTATGGTAAGAATACACATAACATACAAAATATATTAAATGAGTTGGATTTTATCTATAAGGTTTCTGGTCAGCAGTAGGCTACTAGTAGTCAAAAGTTATGTATGGATTTTCAACTGTGTGGGTGGGAGGTCTGTAGTCCTAACTGCTGCATTGATCTAGAGTCAACTGTACTAAGAAATTATAGTGCAACTCTCGCTACATGTTTCTGACACAGTGAGCTAATACAAGGGAGAGTGGAACTAACCTGTATTATAGGATTAGTGCAATCTTAAGAATAAGTTCTCCCATAACTGGAGAGCTTTATGGGTGGAAAATATTGTGATGTGGCTTTAAAATTTTTTTTATCTTATTCACATCTACTTAAACTAAATTTAGAAATGATCCAAGAACATGTTAAGTAACAGAAATAAGGTAGTGACAAAAGTACTTCTCAGTTTTCAAAAATGTTATTACCACTTAGAATTCTGTGCACGATTAAAAAAATTAGCTTTCTCCCTGTCTTAAGTGATTTCCAACCAAAATGAGGGCATGCAGCTCCAAGTAGTCAGAACAAAACATGGAGAAGATCTCAACTACGTGTAGACCTCAAAGTAACCATAACTTGGTTTGTCACCATCCACCAGCTCCTAAAATAAGAGGAGGGGAATTAAGGAAAACCTTATTCTGGTACAGCCCTGAGGCATGTGAGGAGGAAGACATTGTACGCTGAAGCTTAATAAAGAGACAAACAGTTCACTAGACACACTGTGTGTTCTGTGTAAGTGCTGTTTTCTTCTCTGAGCCTTTGAGTCATTGAATGCTGGCACCAGGACTGCCGAGGAAAGGAGTCTCCTGCCATCTGGGAAAACTGACAAGCTTGTGCCACTAACTGGTACATAAAATATTTATCTGGGAAGACTGTCGAGAAGTAAAAATAAAAAAGTTTTAAGACATTTTTAACTTTCAAGTGATAAAACATAGATTGCCTCCAGTAAATATATTTTTAACTTAAAAATAAGAACTCATAACTCAGCAATAAGAAAACAACCAATTAAAAAATAGTAAAAATATCTCACCAGACATTTCATTCAAGAAGATATACAGATGGCAAATAAATACATGCAAAGATGCTCTACATCATATGCCACCAGGGAAATGCAAGTTAAAATAACGAGATACTGCTACACACCTATTACAATAGCAAAATTCCAAAACCTTGTACCCACCAAATGCTGGTGAGGGTGTGGAGCAACAGAAACCCTCATTCGTTGCTGGTGGATATGTAAGACAGTTTGAAAGACAGTTTGGCAATTTGTTACAAAATTAAACATACTCCTACCATATGATCCAGTAATTGGCTCATTAATACCCAAAGGAGTTGAAAAACTTCTAGCTACACACACACACAAAGAACACTGATATATGGATATTTATTGAAGCTTTTTTCATAATTGCCAAAACTAGGAAACCCTTTGGTAGGTAAATGGATAAGCAAATTGTGTTACATCCAGACAAGGAATATTATTCAGCACAAAAAAGAAATGAGCTATCAAATAATGAAAACACATAGAGGAACCTTAAGTGCATATTACTGCGTGAAAGGAGCCAATCTGAAAAGGCTGAATGATTCCAACTATACAACTTTCAGGAAAAGGCAAAACTACGGTAACAATAGAAAGATCAGTGATTGTCAAGGATTGGGGGTGTGGAGAGAAGGGATGAATAGGCAGAGCACAGAGGGTTTTTAGGGCAGTGGAATTATTCTGCATGGTGCTATACTGACAGCTACAAGCTATTACACACTGGTCCAAACCCATAGAATGCACACCACCACGAATGAACCCAAATGTAAACTATGGACTTTGGGGGATAATGATGTGTCAGTGTAGGTTCATCAACTGTAACAAATGTATGTCTCTGATGGGGATGCTGATAGTGGGAAAGGCTATGTGCACGGTGGTGGGTACTTTTTGCCCAATTCTGCTGTGAACCTAAAACTTCTCTAAAAACCAGTCTATTAAAAAAGTATATATGTATATAATATGTTTTATATTTAAGGAGCTCAACAATACATCTTTTAATTTAAAGTTGACTTATTTAGAAGAAATAACTCATGTGCCCCCTCTAATTTCAACCTCATTTTTGGGTGGACACTGACTGGCTATGTGAGGCTGGCTCACAGACCAGCATGCCTAACTTCAGAGGAAAGGAACCAAGGAGGGTGAGGGAAAAGTCCACCTGCAGGAGTAGAAACGGGGAGTTTCCATGTGTGAAGATGCGAGATACAGACAAGGGCCCTCAGAAACCTCTCCCTAGCAGCACTGTTGATTTCATGTTTGAAATCCTGCACCTAACACTCAGAAGCCTGTTTTATCACTACCAGGCCTAAGGGGACAGTATAGTCATGACATTTTTGCAGAGGGCACCTTAGAGCAAATAAAGTCCCTAAAAAGGAAATGACTGAGCCAGGTCCCATTGATGGAGGAGAGGAGAATTGATGGATGGGGCTCATGGCAAAGTGTATGTGGCTGCTTTTCATAGCTCTTCTGACACCAGAGACATTCCAAGGGGAATAAAAACCAATCATGGAGGCAAAGTGGGGTAGAGACTCCTGCAAAAATGTCAACATTAGAAAACCAAACATGGGTATTTTTAGCTTTAAAAATTATCACATATTAGGCACCAACAGAAGCCTTGAGCCAGGCCAGGTCCCTCCTCTGGGGTGGGGTTCAGATGGAGTACAGTGGGTAGAAAGCAGGAGGCTTTGGTTTTTCATTTCAATAGAATCACTGCAACCAGCTCACGCCACACTAGCCCCTTCCTCCCTGTCCCTTCCACACCCCACACTGCCTCCACCTTATTCATCCTCCTTGTTCATCAAGCTAAGCAAGATGGCATTATTGCTGAGCTGGAGCAAGGAACTCTCTGGAGCAGCGGTCGCCAGCCTTTCAGACCTCATGGACCACCTGTGGCCCGTGGACCACTGGTTGGCGACCGCTGCTCTGGAGTATTTCTTGAACCAGTTTCATGATTATGAAGTGAATTAATATCATCAGGTCTATCTGAAAGTCTGAGCCAAATATATGATATATTGACTGACTATAAATATATGAACTGATCACACACACACACACACACACACACACACACACACACACGCAGCGGTAACTTCCCTAAATGAAACAAGCTTCCCTACTGCTCAGAAATTGCAATGAGGCTTAATATGTTTAGGCTTTCCTCACCTGATTAATAGATACAAAAGACAGGTGTTTATGGGCAGCAGGTATAGTAGGAGAATAAGTAGAAGCATATACAGGTTCCTATAGAGCAAAGGGAGAGGATTAGAGGTGAGAAGACTTATCAGATCCGGGTGGGGAGGGGGAGAGACAAAAACAACGATTTCTCTAACAGAATGTTAATTTCTCATTGCAATTTCAGTTAGCTTTTCAAAAGAGTCCTTCCCATTTGTTCATTTTTTAGAATGCTGAAATAAATCCACAAGTACAGTAAGAATACTCTAGTCAGTTTTATGATCTATAGAAGATACTCAGTTATAGAAAGGGAACCATAGTTTAATTGAGTTTTAATATTTACCATAAAATATCTACTTCAAAGCCTTTCAAATTTTTTCATGATATGCTAAAAAAAATTAAGGACACAGGATAGCTTCCCACTCTGAATGAAAGTGACATCTTGCCTTGGGATAAGAAACCAAACCCAGAGGGCACTAAGGGAGCCACCCCTGTGAGAATTATAGCTGGCAGGCATATTGCTGTAACCCAGGGACACCTGTATTAGAGTCAGGCTTACCCAAAGCAGTTTAGAAACGATACTATCATCTGTAAATCCTCCGTCTTCCTACAGGTTAAAACAGATAGGTAACATTGCAGAGTGTCAGAAGAGCTGGGTCAAGTTAAGATGTGATAACCATTTGCCAGGATTTTGTGCCTGGGTTCAGCCAGAGGCATGCATGTACTCACATTGGCAGGCGACACACAGCAGGCAAGCTCCGCCCCACCCCCACCCTGCCCCATCAGCATGCTAAACTTTAACTTGGACTCTTTCTTCCTCCTCCCCCTGCTCTTTAAACTGACTTCACTCCTAAACTGTGGTTTGGAATTTCAATGACAGCAGGAATGAGAATGTGCAGTGTAGCAGATTTAAAGTACCTTCCTTAAATTTTCAAAGACTCATTCTGGGGACATCATAGATCTTAGCTTAATTATTTTTATAATGGTATTTTTTGTGTGTTTTCTTGTATTTTTTTAAATTTATCTTTGTCATTGAACATATTACAGATGTCCCCCTTTTTCCCACCATTGTCGCTCTCTTCCCTACTCCAGCCCCCACCCAAGGCCTTCAGCACACTACCGTCTGTGCATGGGTTATGCATATATGCATAGAAATTCTTTGGTTAGTCTCTTCTCACCCTCACGAACCCTTCCTTCTGAGATTCCTCAGTCTGTTCCATGCTCCCATGTCTCTGGATCTATTTTGTTTGTCAGTTTATTTTGTTCATTAGATTTCACATATAAATGAGATCATGTGATGTTTGTCTTTCTCTGACTGGCTTATTTTACTTAGCATAATAATCTCTGTGACCTGACCTTACTGAAGGATAGCAAATATCAAATCATAATTTGTGACCCAGAAGTAGACCCAGGATTGTAATGACAAACTCTGTACACGGTTTTTATTTCCTAAAAAAGTCTGATATCCCCAGTGATTATCTTAACAAAGGGGCATGGGATTTACTATCTGTATGCCAACACGGGCTTATTTGCTTAAAATAAGTAACTGCAATGTTGCTGTAACAAAGAAACTTTTGCCAAATTATTTCTTCAAAATGTCACTTTGTTTCATTGCATTCACTCTTTTGATGGAATGAATTACACTGCAGGAAACTGTCCACAGATTGTGCCCATGTGCACACATTCCACAAATCTACAAACCAAATGGCTTTAAAACCAATTATATATGCTATAATAGCAAAAACGTTTAAGTCAGGTTAGCACTGCCCTGGAATAAGCCAAGAACAGGAGAAAGAAAAGAGGAAAGAAAGGTGGTAAGGGAGATAGGAAGAGAGCAGAGAGAAGGAACCTGAACTCCTTGTCAGAGGAAAGGACAGCGTCAGCTCCCTAAGTAATTAGTGCTCCAATTTATCGACTCTGTTTTGGGGGACAGATTGGGAAAGCAAGGAACGGCTGTTAAGTTATATATTCCCTGAGAAATGACTGATATTCCAGTAGGAAAAGGAATTGACTTAGTTTCCCAAATCGATTCATGGGCGTAAAGAATATTTTCTTACCACATACGCTCCCGAATGAGATGCTGGCTACTGCACCACAAATTTGTATTCTTTTGGGATAAACCCTTTGACAGAAACAAAGCAGCTATAGATTTTTAAGGCAATGTTTACATTTTTAATGTGGTTACTAAATAACGTAAAATTACTATGTTTATTGGACAGCAATTATTTTCACAGGGGCAGTGGAAGCAATTTAGAATCCTGTCTCTGTTTCCTGCCTCCTGTATTTCCATAGGCTACAACTCATGGGACTATGCCTACTGCACACAAAAGCTTGAGGGGACTAAGTGTAAAATGTGTGGTAACCACAAATATGTGCTGTTTGATGAAATTGTGCAGAAAATGATGACCCGGCTGTAAAGCCAGCTCCTTTCCACCTTGGTGGAAAAGACGGAAGGTTCTGGTGCTCACTCCCCTGAGCCGGCCCACACAGCGAGGTCCCACCTGCACATACCACAGGTCAAGACTGCCCTTGTTCTCCAGGGCAGCATTCAGACACCAGCACGCAGTGGTGTTTCTCAAGCACTCCTCGGCTGTCTGGGGACTGTCTTAAGACAGATCAGGTTTAAGGCACCTCACATCTGAGCAGCGTGGAGGTGTGACAGAAATGTACTGCTGGCCCTTGGGAAGAATTCAAGGCAAGGACTTATCAGAGGCCATGTGAAACCATTTGTTCTCCACAGAACTTGAGATGTCTCACTGTCCGCTACGAAAGCCTAAAATAGATCGACTTATTTTAACTTCAAAGAGCTGATTGTCTCTGGCCAAAGTGAATGAGGTCACTGAGGACGGGTGGAGCAGTGAGTTCACCATTGCTTCCATTAATCCAGAGCATCATTCACACTTAAGCCCAGTCATCCTCAGAGCCCCAGTGCTTCTGTTGACTGGGATTTCCACTCCACCGGCAACTGCAGTCACCTACTCCCATCGCTTGACTTCTAAGTCCCTTAGTCAAGTGTTAAGGTAGTTCAGATCACTTCCTCTACTCACAGCCTCTGGTTTGCAGAGCCTCAAATGACATGTCTTCTTAGTGGGTGGAGCATTTATCTCCTTCCACTCTCCGTGATGAATCTATCTAGCTTTGTGTTTTGTAGCTTTATTTGAATTTTCGCCTGGCCATTGCGCCTGCCATCTTCTCAGGCTTCTTTGTATCTTCCAAAATGACATAAGTGTTAAAATTATTTTTGAACTACTGATTTCAAGACTTTTAAAAATAAAGTTTGTGGGCAATGGGACCTGGTTGAAGGGCCCAATTTTCTTTCACTTCAGGATCTCATTCTTAAAGTCTCATTGTTTACATGTATGCAAATCCAAAAATCACATGGGATTTTATTTGAGAAATTTACTAATGACTGAGAATTAAATGTTTTAAGTCATTATCTTTAATATCATGTATGTTTCAAAAGAGAGAATTCAAATTGCTATTCCAATTTGACCTATAAAGACACAGAAATACTATATAAAATAGTGTCAGAACTCCCATCTCACAGTTCTGTGTGCAAGCATATTTGTAAGTTTCTTAATGTATAAGGGCCACATTCACAATTTCCCTCTTTTACAGATGCTTAAGTTGGTTTAGAACTAGAAGGGGTCCTGGTGATCAGCTGGTAGAAAGTTTTTTCTTTTCTGTTTGAAGACTTTTGATGCTGCCTGTGGATGTGCCTGCCCCAGGTGTTCCCCTTGCCTCCAGCCAGCAAGACTTCGGCAATCACCAGGCCAAGCAGCAGGAAAGCCAATATCTGTTTTGAAGGTGTGCACTAACTGGTCAAATGCTGGTCATCATTACATTAGTAATTTAACAAATAATCACTACTTCTGCATATCAAATCCTTGCCTGTAATGATAACAATCCATTACTTAATTTTATTTAAACTTGTAATATATCTTCCTGTATATTCTCAATAAAAGGCATACCTGCTCATTATGAAATATGCTTACAATTATGAAATAAGGTTTCAATGACCACAAAATTATGTCCCTATTTTGTATATTTAGGTTTTAAATCTCAGTATAGGACATTTAAGTCCATACTTTATATGCAACGTATAAAGTGTTAGTGGTCAATTAAAGTTGTTCATTATAAAGGCTTTAATAATATTGTAGAGTCAGAATTCATTTAAGAAGGTTTTAAACTGAAGTAAAAGTACACACTTCAGAATTTAGGAACTTGTTTGCCAATACATTATGCAGGTGGTGCTATTCCCAGTTCTATGACATCTCAAGACTTTACCTTTTGATCACCTGAAGCTGCTATGAAACAGACTTTAAGTGTGAACTCAACGAGCAAGGAAGTGCTAGCGCCTCACAGAGCAGTCAGTGATCAGTGAAGTCTTGCATGCCTGTTTGATGCACTTCCGAGCATGATGCCAGTGCTTTTCCTAACACGGAAAACGTTACCTTCTTCTTGAGTGACTGTTCCACTTCCTGTATGTGCAGGCTACTCGCAACAGTCGCTTTGCCGTACTCCTGCTTTCTGGTAAGTCTGTTTTTCCAATCTTCCTCCCCACTCTTCTTCAGCAGTGCTAATCTAAGAGGAAAACATGTCAACCGAAGAGTTCAGCAACAAACTCTTACTTGTAATAAAACCATAATGTAGATAACTTAGAAGTCTTTGGCTATTAAATAATCACAGTTACCTAATTTTAATCTCTCTAAATTTCATTTATTCTGAAGTATGTTTAAAAAAATAATATAGGCATCCCCTTTCTAAGATGGCCCCAAAGATTTTAAAGTTGACAGAAATGCAAAGCTGTAATTTGACTTGCCAGATAAAAACTGCATTATCATTCCACTAAAGGAATAGCTGTGATTTTTCCTTCTTTTTGGGCTGAGGGCATGACCTCAGAGAAACATGTATGCTAATGGCCCCTTTTGGTCACTTGATGAAACAACATTTAATGACTTGCTAGGTAGTAACTTACTTGCAGAAAATATAGCAGAAATTGGTTTAAAAACTTAAAAGCTGACAATCTCTTAATATCATATCTTTCAATTACAGGGAAAGAAGATGTTTAAGATTGTTTCTCTTCCTGTATCCTAAGCCCTGTTTTTCCCCTCCAAACAAACTTGATCTTTCCAATCTATCCTCTTAATACAGAAGCTTCTCTACAAACCCACTTTAAAAATTATTACTTCAACTTTCCTCAGGGGAAAGCTATACATAAAAAAAGAATCTAATTAACTGAGACTTTTACCTAACCTACTTTATTTCAACTCTTGTGTGACTTGATATAAAGCTGGTTGGATGTTATAACCTGTGAAAGGTTCTTTTGGTGAACATGAGGCTGTTTCAGCTGACTCTATTATAGCGAGTGAAGAATACTTACCAGTGGTTCTCAACCTTCTGGCCCTTTAAATACAGTTCCTCATGTTGTGACACAACCATAAAATTATTTTAGTTGCTACTTCATAACTGTAATGTTGCTACTGTTATGAATCGTAATGTAAATATCTGATATGCAGGATGGTCTTAGGTGACCCCTGTGAAAGGGTCGTTCGACAGCCAAAGGGGTCGTGACCCACAGGTTGAGGACCGCTGACTTGGACAAACATGGAAAAAATAAAAGGCAAAAAAAATGGTGATCCTTAAACTCAGATGAGCTGATGCTCAACAACTTTAAAGATTGGGAAAAAAATGAGTAAACCCCGTTTAGACTCTCTTGCCCTCTCTGCCCAGCCTGTTGGGACATGCCTTTTAAATATCATTAACACATGCCCACAAACAGCACAGCAGCTCTAGCCTGGCTGTCAACTTGGGTTAAGTAGCCTGGTCTCCCTTCCTTGTTGGTCATTTTGGGAACTGGACTAGATGGTCTCAAAGGGCCCTTTAATTAAGTTTCCTGATTCAATTAAATATTTGAATTGGAGATGGGATGTGATATACTCCATGATAAAAGTTTTGTTAAACAAATAAGAAAAATTTTGCAGTACTTAATAACCCATCTACATTTATAAATTCATACATAATCACACCTTATACTTGCCCATTCATTCAGTCAAATAATGGAAAGTAAGCCATGAAGAAAAGAACCCCGCCAAAGTGGGCAGGAGTTTCAGATCCCCACCCCAATCACTTCCTTCCCCTTCTTTTCTCTTCCTTTATGCTTCGTTACAGCAGTTAGACCTCAAATGTCCATTCCATAAAACTGGTATAATGCCACCTTAGCTATCTACCTGTGATATTGTGATTTATAAGAAGAAATAGATATTTTGTCTTTGGCCCAGTTTCTGGCACAGAACTCCTAAAACTCCTGGAATTTCCTAAGTGGTGAGAGCCATAAAGTGTCTTTTATTATTAATGGCGTGACTTTTGGGAAGCACATGAGTATAGGGGCTGATGCCAGGAAAACCAACCATGTGATTAGAAGGCTGAAACTTTTAGCTCTACCCCTTGACCTCTCCAGAGGGGAGAGAGCCTGAAGATTGATTAAATCATTGACTATTTGCAACTGAACTTAATAGTGCTTATGTAATGAAGCCTTCATAAAAACCCAAAAGAACAGGGTTCGGAGAGCTCTTGAGTTGGTGGAACATGGAGACTTGGGGAGAGTGGTGTGCTTGGAGAGGATGTGGAAGCTCTATGCCCATTCCCACACACCTTGCCCTACACATCTCTTCCATTGGCTGTTCCTGAGTCAGATGCTTTCATGGTAAACTAGTGATCTGGTAAGTAAGTGTTTCTCTGAGTTCTATGAGCTGCTCTAGCAAATTAATCAACCCAAGGAGGGGGTGGTGGGAACCTCTGAATTATAGCTAGTGAGAAGTACAACCTGGACTTGTGACTGGCATCTGAATTGGGGGTGGGAAGCAGTCTTGTAGGACTGAGTCTTTAACCTGTGGTATCTGATGCTAACTCCAGATAGAGTGTCAGAACTGAGTTGAATTATAGGACACCCAGCTGGTATTAGAATTGCTTGGTTATGGGAGAAAAAACACATACATTGGAAATTGAAGTCAGAATCTTACTAAGAGAGCCCCCATTTGGCTCAAGAATCAATTTAGCCTTAAATTCTATAATCAATGATGTTTGACAAGACTCTGCATGGTACAAGGGCTAGTTCATGTACTTGAAAATAAATTCTAAATTCCTTTCAGTGTTTTCATCTGAAGTTCAGTCTATATATACCTAAGCTTTATCTTTTCTCCAATTATCCTCAATGAGTCTGCTTTTTCTAATAAAAAAGAAGAATCTAACAAAATTGAATCATGAAAAGATATAATTAGCATTTGCATACTGCAATAGAGCTTTCAGAGTTTTCAAAGTATCTATACATGGGACTTTCAAAAAGTAAATGTGCCAGTATTTTTACAGCCAAATAAAGAAGTGCTTCTAATTCATCATCCCGTGCAGACAGTCATCTCACTTACATCTTTCATACAAACTGGTCTCATCTCTTCACCCTTGATGTAGACCAGTAGTAATTCATCTTGGCCATCTACACTTTTAAACCAATTAGATTTGATTTCGAATGATTTGAGAGAATTTAAAAAAATAAGAAATTCATCCTCAGGAGTTGGGTTTATTAAAAATAATGCACTATAGTTTTTGAGGACCTTCTCAAAAAAAAAAGCTCCCAATTCCTTGGAGCAATGACAACATCATCTAAATAATCATTTGGTTTCCCTGGTGTCTGATTTGAGGAATTAAAAACTGACTTAGAAAAAAAAATGAGTTGTGGAATCTTTAATCACTTATTAGTCTACCTTATAATCTGCTGATCTGCATAGCAGCCTCTAAGAAACTAAATATTGCTATTACCAATCTGACAGACAAGGAACAATGCATGCAGGCCCAGGATTTGGTTGACAGGAGCCACACTGTGTGTCAATAGGACAGGGAGCTGTGGCTCCAAACCAGGCATGTCCTGCCTTCTGCCAGGCTGGTGTCACAGCATTAGTGCATGAGCTACCAGACACAGTTTGCCCTCAGGTTTCAGGGGCAGCACAGCCCTCTGGCTTTCTTATAATGTTCTCCCTACATCCCGGGTTGGCCTTCAAAGATTCCTCCATTCCAAGAACCTGAAATCTTGCTTCTGGATGTGCTGGCAGGGCCATCATCAGGGACTTCCAAAGACTACAGAGTAACCAAAATAATCTGGATGAAACTGTGGTTCAGTTGAGCCCACATGGTACTTGATCCCAGCCCTAGCCTATGGAATGCAAATGACGGATAACTTAAAAGTCACACACACTGAAACTTTAATGTGTTATTCTGTCCCTTTAGATTTCCTACTTGGTGTTCCACAAGGAGCAGAGCAAAAGACCTTCCCAACTGCCTTCTTGCCTCCTTCAGTCTCACAACCCTTCTGACTCACCGCAGACCACCGTGTGCTGGAGAGGGCCGAGGAGCTAAGTGTCTGGTGTTACATGTGACATAAACGAAGGCCTATGCCATTCAAAGGACTGTCAGCACCTCCAACACCCGCCAAGTCCACGTGCTATTTGAAGGGCTGTGATGCTGAGAGGCTGGGCATCTGCTTAGTCTGAGCCTGAGAACCTAGTGAGTGGCTCTGCATTAGCCTATTAACCCGGAGGCTTGGCCGGGCCACCAGAGCATGTGCTTGCCAGGTCGCCTGGGGAAATGTTCACACCTCTTGCCACGGCCCACACTTTTTTCAGCAAAAATACCATGGGAGGGACAAACCATGTGCCCCTAATCTTCAACCTGTGTTCTTTCCTCTTTAAAAATGTCCCTGAATTTCAGAGAATTACTGCACCTCATAGATTTCAGGTAGGGCTGGACAGCACTGGTTAGTATTTACAATGGCCTTGGCTAGTTTGCAGGCTGAAGGAGTGAACTAACATGTCTTTTAAATGAGGAAAAGCCAGAGACCAAAAAAGGACGGTTAAAGGGGAATACCTTCATCACTAATTCTTACATAATCTGGGGCCCTCTAGTGGCGACATCTCCCAGAGGAACCCAGAATCTGCTGGGGAAGCATGAATACAGCCTGTGCTGGGTGGAAGGCAGCAGGGTGGATGGAGGGGCATGTGGGGAACACAGCGGGACCCCAACTGCTCCCCTAAGTCAGGATTCTGCATGCTGGCAGGAGGCATGGGCGAGTTTTTCAATATTCTTCAACTAAGTCCCCACATCCTACCAATTTCCCAAAGTGAAGGCATGGCTCCTTTGACTTTTTTAGTAATCTCCTCCCTAAATATAAAAGCTCAGATTCGGTTGTTTCAATAATAGTGGAAATAAGATTCTAAAAGCCTAGTGTACTTATAAAGAAGTATCAAAGGTTTTATCCCTAAATAACATTAACATAATTTGATTTGCAATGCTTTTCCAAAGAAGTTCCCAAACAGGAACAATTTACTCTCCAACCATTTGGACAGGTATGAAACAAAGCAGATTGCATTTAAGTTTTATGCTCATTAGGGTTCAAACTTGACATTCTAGATGTCAGAAAAGATGAAAAAAGAAAAGACACTTTTATATATGTTTCTTCTTGAGCATCAATCATATTCTGAAAGAGGAGGTGGAAGAGTTGCCCTGCTGTCAGTTCTGGTCACAGTGTGACCCTTGTGGACACTGGAAATGAACCCCACCTTTGGCCAAATGAGGCAGTCAGAGGAAGTCAGAATAAGGTTTAAAAGTTCTATTTTATCTGTCACCTCAAAAAAGAAAAGTAAACCCCCCAAAATTACATGGATAGCATTCTTATTTTAAATAGGTCAAGTTTCATTATCTCATTTTAACAAAAGGGATTATAAACCCAATTTAGAGGAAAGCAAACGGATTGAAAGGACATACAGTTTTGTCATTTCAGCAAAGTAAAAGTAAAATACCACAACAATCAGGGGGAGCCCAGCGGGCGCGGCTCAATGGTTGATGGTCAATCTAGGAACCAGGAGTCACGGTTTGACTCCAGGTCAGGGCACACGGTCAGATTGTGGACTCCATCCCTAGTGTGTGTGTGGGGGGGGGGGGGGGGAAGGGGGGGGGCAGGAGGCAGCCCATCAATGATTCTCTCTCATCACTGATGTTTCTATCTCTCTCCATCTCCCTTCTTCTCTGAAACAGATCATGGGGGATCACTGGCAATATATTTTGTATTAGCATAATTTATTATAAACACAGCTGCTAAATAAAGTGCCCCTCATCCCTTTTCAAACATCATGCAGGCACACTTTGTTTTTTATGTGCTTCACAGATATTGCATGCTTTACAAGTTGAAGGCAAGACCCTCCACCAGTGAATGAATTAGGGCTCTACTGTGATACTTGCTTTATGGCAGTGGTCTGGAACCAAACCCACAATAAATCTGAAGTGTGCCTGTATATTTAACAATTAAACTGAGTAGCAGGATATTTAACAAGCGTTCCTTACTGTTATGGTTCTGAACAGTTTGGGGTCACCCTTGGAGACTGAGAGAGGTTCTGTTTCCCACTCACCAGAAAGTGCCTGTGCACACACAGTTGATTGCACCCTTCCCAGCAGTTCCCAGAAACCCTGCAGCCATCCTGAACTCCTCAGTCACCCACAAAGCCTAGGTTAAGAAGCTGCACCTTTATAGCATCTCAAATTTTCTAAAATGAGAGTTTTATAGTAGGAATCAAACTGCTTCCAGAAAGATACAAATACATTAAAATTTATTAAAAATAGCAAATAAATCAATAATTATCACACCATGGATAGACATAAAACTTCACCAAAAGGCCTAAGTCCCAACAGATAGATTATGTACTCCAAGATGGGGAAATACCCCTTAAAAGCCTTTGAGAGAAGGAGTATCTTAGTATTTTTCATTGGAATTTTACTCCAGAAATGCTTTTGATCTATAGAACATCAGAACTGCATATAAGTGATATTTTCATTAATATCCTTAAATGAAATCTCTTTCATCTCACCTAACCGGTTATCAATAGCTGGATCTCTGGGACCCAACTTCTTTGAGCCAGGTGTCCACAGAGGATTCAGGCCAAACAGTTTCCCATATTCAGGACATCAGTCCTCTCACTTAGTTTATCCCGTCAGCCCTTCACTGGTGCCTCCTCAGTCTAGTAAGTCTAATCGATTGTGAATTTTAAATAAGATTTAACAACCTTAATAATGCATTTGTTGAAAATGGCATCATCGAGTTAATATTTTAGGAATATTGTTCAAAAGCTCAGCTGGAAAAACAGTGAAGAATTTTCATTGTAGTTGGATATATCTATGTAAATAAGAGTAAGCAGTGTCTAACAGAGCAAGAACACTTCCGGGTGGTAGGCGGTACTAAGGAAGTCTGGGTAGGCAGAACTGTAAGTAACTGATGGTAGAAACAATTCTGCTCATCACACAAGACCTTTCTTGCTGCAGTGTTCCTATCACTATTACATCTTTTGCTACTTAATTCAACTGAAGGTTAACAAGGAAAATACAACTTGAAATATTTAGCTCCCGCTCTCTGTTTCTGTCCCATTTAAATATATCCTATCCTATCAATCCTCCATTCTTTTGAATTAAATGATGTTATGATGTTGATACTCAAATGTAAACTTTCATAGCTATTACCTGGTACAAAATTTCTAAAAGCAGTTCATAAAAGGCATCTAATTTACTTTCTGTAAAACAAACAAAACTTAGATTTTAATCCCAAAAATTTATATTCTAAATGGCCCTGGTCAGTGTAGCTCAGTTGGAGCATTGTCCCAAACACCAAAAGGCAATTTGGATTCCCAGTCAGGGCACATACCCAGGTTCCGGGTATGGTCACCCGTCGGGGAGTGTGCGGGAGGCAACTGATTGATGTTTCTCTCACATTGATGTTTTTCTCTCTCTATCTACCTCTCCCTAAAAATCAATAATACCAGTACATACTGATTTCCTAAATGAACTTACCTTCATTTTAAATGAATGTATCTTCATTCCCTCAAATAAATATACAAATATGTATTTGTTTATATACATACTAGAGGCCTGGAGCACGAATTCTTACACAGGTGAGGTCTGGCTGGCCCACCCTGATGGGGGCCGATGGGGTCAGGCCAGCTGGGGGTAGGCTACTAGGGGTGGGGCTGGCTTGGGGGAGGGGCCACAGGAGGTTGAGGTGGGCCAATCAGGACCCCAATAGGGCCGGCTGGCCGCCGCTGTGCACGTCATAGTGACCGGTCATTTTGGTTGGTTGCCTTTTATATATATAGATTTTATATAAACAGTCACAAACACTGAGTACATTAAATTTGATGCCATCTGGATCTGAAAGGGAAAGAGCCAAGCTCTCTGTTCCCATCACTGGTTAGTCAAAAAATTTAATATAAAAAATAAAATAAAACTGTAAACAAATGAAGCAAGCAAATGTCTGTTTCTGTGGTTTCCTCATATGTGTCTGGAACTGGCCCTCATCCAGCCTTACCCGAGCAGGCAGGGAGTCGCTGCAATTCACTCTTGACTTCCCCAAAGAATTCTAATATAACAACACATCTCCTTATGTAGCTAGACTCACGATTTCACCCCTTGCCCATTACTCAGATCTCTCCTTAAAAGTAAGTTGTAATTCCTCCCTAACAGAATTACTTTACAGTCATTAAGTCTAATTACCTTTCTTTAATGGACATGGTTTTGCTGGGTGAATCAAGGCTGCCCTCCACTGTTGGCATTCTGATCTCTCCAGCAGCAAACATCGCACATGGGTTCTTACAGTGCTTCTCCTGTGGTGGCTCTGCAGGCTCTTGTTGCTTCCAGGACGCTGGGGCCGCAGCTTGAACAACACTGTTTCCAGCAACCGTGCCGCTCTGCTCAGGAGTGGGCTCCCCGAACTCCGACACTGGAAGGACAGGAGTGACGTCAGCACTCACTCCTCCAGGCAAGCATTCTTCCAGCCGCTCACCCCCCAACTGTCCTGCATTTGCAGTGTAATCTGTGGGCACAGAGCCGGCTACCCAATCCACTGGAATTTATGCTAATCTGTGGCAACTATATGCTGTGAGAAAAGCAAACTTCCCCGTGGGCTACTCCATACAGAAAAAAATGGATCTTTTCCTGTGTGTAAGACACGGGAAGTTAGCTTGAACTGTAAACTACAAAATGTTTCTGTTAGGTTTGATCGAGCAATTGAATTGATACCCCTCCCCTGGGAACTGGCTTTTTAGGTCATTTCACTATGGACATTCCCTTCGCTTAGACCACATTTCACTTGGGGTGACCACATTCCGTTATCTCCCCTCTGGGTATGCATAAAAAAGTCTCCGCCCAGAAAAAGCCTGCCAAAATCCTTTAAAAGCCGCTGACTCCTGTCATTGGGGGCTGGAGCCATCCAGGCTCAGCCACCTGGTGTGCAGATGATTGAATAAATTCGTAATCCCTCACCATTCTGGCCTCATGCATTCCTCCTTTGGTGACCTAACAGTTTCTACTCCTCCAGATTGTACTTTTGAATGTGCCATAGCCACAAGCCAAAACCACTATTATAACTTAGTATCATTTTATGTGAATGAAAAAAGCTCTTGCAAAAGAGCTTGCTAGCCTACATACGAGGAATGCAGAAGAAGAGCCTGGAAATCCACAGCCTGGGTTCAAATCCTGCTCCCCAGCACTTACCCAGCCCTGGACATTTGGGGTCATCAACTCATAAAAGGGGCCAACAGAGCTAGCAGTGGACAAAGGTGTTATGTGTTGTAAGGTGACCAAAGATGTCAAATACCCTTATCAAGATGTGTGTAAGAGCTTCAGGTATTTTTATTGCTGACAAATTTATAATCCACCAAATAAGTGAAATTCAAGAGGAAGAAAAGTCTGAGGAAGAGTAGGACCCACAGTAAAATTTTAATCAGCTAGTTATAAAGTGCCTTTATAATTTAATTAGAAACAATCATAAATACATGCAAACAATCCATCAGAAACTAAAAACCCAGTCAGTTTCTCCAACTTTAGGAGCAGTAGCAACTTACCTCTCAGCGAAAACTTTCTCTTTGTGACATTCTCCATGTCCACCTTCTCTTCAAAGGGCTGCCTGCCCTTCAAGTCTGGGTTCCATTGTGTGGTGCTTTTGGCAGTGGAAAACTCCTCATCGCCAGGGTGGGAGACAGGGGCATTTGGTAGCTCTAGGCTTCCTTTTCTCAGAACATCATATTTAGGTTCTTTATGGCTGTCTCCTTTCTGGACTGGATTGAGGATAGGGTAGGATGGCTCTGCTTCCTCAAAGGATCCGTTTTTAACACCACCATCTCTACCTGTCAAGACTCTCTTGCTTTCTGTCTCTCCATAATCTCTAAACATACCTTTGCTCCCACTGCCCTCTACTGAAGGCTGACAGGATTGGGGCTTCAGAGTGCTTCTAATCGAAGACTCTACATTTTCTATTGAAGAAGGAAACTTATAGCCAGTGGCACTTGTGTTGTCATCCATGGATGGCTTTGTCCGAAGTTCCCCTGCGTACATAGGAGTGATTGTAGATGCAATGGTGGACACAGAAGTGTTAACAGTGGGCGAGAAAGGAATGAGCTTTCCACTTTGTACCTGGGAGGACAGAGTGAAAAAGGGAAAAGGTGATTTAAAAATAATTTCTATATAAACCCCTCTGTATGGATTGACCTACTGAAATACTACATTTGGTGCAGTTTTACTGCTTGACTTGTGGGAAACCAATGCTAGCCACAGTTACACAATGCATCTCATTAATCAAATCATCTGGGTGAAAAGCAGACTGGGTGTCCTATTTTTCTCTCCCAAACAGGAACAATCCAGATTATTTCAGCAATTAAATTGCAAAAACAAGTAAAGAGAAACATACTTGGCATGGTGACTTTCTTAGGAATGAAGGCATTACCAAGTTATCTACAAGTAACACAGTGTACAGGTACACCACCTGTGATACAATGAATATATTATATCACTATATCACTAACCTGAGATACCCGGTGCTCCTATAGTTTAAGAACATACAAGAAAACTGGAATTTGATGACAGTGTACCCACCTGCTCCACCTCTCCAAGCGTTACCGGCTGAGTTTGATAGCGAGCATTCATTCTCCTCTGTCTCGTGTCTATTCTGTTTCGGGTAGAAATAGCCTTTGAGACTGGCTGGGACAATTTGTTAAACAAGGCCAACTTCTCTGCCAAGCTTAGAGTGGAGGAATCAGGTTCACCTTGTTCAGCAGAATCTTTGCCCTCATTTGCCTGGTCTCTGGCTAAAGCCTTTTGGTGAGCAGATGCCTGTAATCTGAAAGGGAAAAAAAGTCAGTAACACAAATGAAAACAGACACAAGCCCACTGCTAATTTTATATGTTAACTTTCTTTCAAGTGTCATTTTTGAAAAGGGCTTTATTTTTGCCCAGATACATTTAAGACAGGTGCAGGCAGTTGTTTGGCTATTAAAGGAGACCTTAAAAGCAGAGTAGTTGGGGTACACTAGCTTTGTCAATTTCACAAAGGGCAGACTTTTAGCTCTGAATTATCTCTAAAAATTGAATTTCCTGTTTTAAGAAATGGAGGTCAGCTTGGACATACCTTATTTTTGAGAAAAAACTTGTATTGTTAGTATCAATAATAAATAAGGCTAAAAGGAATCTTAAGGCATCAGCTGTGGCATATTTAGACCTTATCTTGATATGTGGTTCAGAAGATGGTCTTTTCATTTAAAATAATTAGCAAATAGAATAACCATGCTGTCCACAACATTACCCACAACACGGGGTTTTGATTTTCACTTGTTAAACACAAATGGCTTAATTTTAAGATTCTTTCACTCCTTCACTCTAGCACAGTGCTTCTCAACCTTGGCTGCACATTAGAATCACCTGGGAATCTTTTTAAAACCCTGATTTCTGGGCCTCATCCTCCGGAAATTCTGTTTCTTTGTTATGGGGTGGGGCCACAACATTAGTAACAAAGAAACAGAATTTCCGGAGGATGAGGCCCAGAAATCAGGATTTTAAAAAGATTCCCAGGTGATTCTAATGTGCAGCCAAGGTTGAGAACCACTGCTAGCACTTTCTCTCATAGGTTTAAATCACTGGCTGATAGGGCTCTTGTGTTCTACTTTATGTACTTCTGTACTGACTGAAATTTTATAGTGAATGGGTATTTTTATAATTAGACATTAGAGATTAAAAACACAAAAACTCTCCAGCGGAAAAAAGTCTGTAATTCCCAGTAACTTGAAACATGAAGGAAATTTCAGACAATGGTAAGTCCCTCTGCCTCTCAGGCAGAGAAGACTTCCAGTTACATGGCCATGGTGACGCCCTAAAGGTTTAAGACAAGCCCCCTCTGCCACTGGACCAATTCTCAGTCCAGTAAATAGTATATTCTGCCTTGACTCCAATTAATTACCACTTCACATGTTGTCCCAGACAAAAGAGCAGCGTCAGTGTTCCAGAACACTAATTAAGATGGCAATAGGCACCCTGTCTTGGTGTCTCTCCTGAGGTCAACAGGTGAACTGGGAGGGCAACCTCAACCTCCTTCCCAAGTGAGGCCTCAGGTTCTGGGCTGTGCCAGCTTTATTTCTGCACTGTCATTTTATTTCTTTTAGTCTTATTTTCAGCCTTTGTATTTTGGCCCATCATAGCAAAATAGAAGGGCTATTTACATACCTTAAGGACATAATTTTAAAACATGATAATGAAACATCTTTCAGACACTATAAATTCTTAATATCCTAATTCCCAAATATAAAGGCATTGTCTATAATTAGAAACAGATAGGATTGTTTTTAACACCTATTTGTGTCTACATGTTTTTAAAAAAATCCTGAGTATTATCAGAATTTCAACATTCACATTACCTCCCATTTTCTATTAATCTTTATTAAGTGCTAGTACTTTATATTGAAGAATGACATTTCTTAGGGATGGCTATGTTTATGAAAAACAGAAACAAAGCAAATGGATAAGTGAATTAGTGTGATCCTTGTTCCAACACATCATGGATGCAGGTAGATGAGATGTTTCCTCATGCAGGCCTACATGAAGCTATCAGCGTCTTGAACTCTGACAAAACATTCCTGGAACAACTCATTGCACTAACTTGTTGTCAAAGAAATGAAAGCCATTCAAGATTTTCAGACTCATCTGTAGTCTACCACCTTAGCCCTCAGGCCACATGCTGCTATTGCTGTCCAGTACCTGGCAGGCTGCACAGTGCTCTTAGCTACAGTGGGACTAGGAAGTCTTGTCAATACAGGGTGGGTGGCCACAGAGCACGAAGCAGGGAGAGGTTCACTTTAAAGCAATTGCCAAAGAAGGAAAATTCATAAGGAGAGAGAAGAAAAGAAGCATTAAGGAGAGCATAGTTTTCCATCCAGAAATGTGAAATCAAATATTTTTTTAAGAATTATTTATTCATTACTTTGGGAAAACCACTAAAGAACTTGAAAAGCAATAACAAACTTAGGAAATAACAGATAGAGACTACTCAAAGTAAATGGAATGAGAATAGGCTATCTTTAGAAGAAATGACCTGGCTTAAAAAAGTAATTTAAAAGAAAGCTAATGTCAACCACCAGGATATCAGTAGATTATACCCATTTTTTAAATGTTTTTCTCAATCTGTATTTTTAAAAAGAATCAGTGTCCTCATATAATCTATGGGCACATCAAAGTAGACTCAGTGAGCCTTACATGGTAATAATTTTTGCTTATTTACCATTTTGCTTCCATGGGTAGGTGTTTTGTGTTTATATGGCCACTCAGATATGAAAAAAATAAAATTTAAATTAAAGAAAAACTGATTTGCTAAGAGTTCCTCATGGGTATAGGATGTATTTATCCACAAATATACCAAAATGTTGAGGAATAGCTAAGGAAAGAAGTGAAGGCAGCTGACCAAACAGCAGGTTCACAGGAGTGAGAGGCACTCCATTTTTTCAAAAAGTGTGTGTGTGTGTGTGTGTGTGTGTGTGTGTGTATGTCCAGGAGAAGCACAAAAACAATTTTTTAAAAACTAATAAAAGTAGCCCTGGCCAGTGTGCTCACTGGTTTGAGCAGGGATGGGCAAACTTTTTGACTCGAGGGCCACAATGGGTTCTTAAACTGGACCGGAGGGCCGGAACAAAAGCATGGATGGAGTGTTTGTGTGAACTAATATAAATTCAAAGTAAACATCATTACATAAAAGGGTACGGTCTTTTTTTTTTTAGTTTTATTCATTTCAAACAGGCCGGATCCGGCCCGCGGGCCATAGTTTTCCCATGGCTGGGTTAGAGCATCATCCCATGCACTGAAGATTAAGGGTTCAATTCCCAGTCAAGGGCAGGTACGTGGGTTGCAAGCTCGATCCCCAACCCTAGCCAGGTGCCTGAGGGAGGCAACCAATCAATGTGTCTCTCTCACATTGATGTTTCTCTCTCTCACCTCCTTCCTCCATTCCTCCTACTCTCTTTAAAAATCAATGGGAAAAATATCCTCAGGTGAGGATTAATAACAACAACAACAACAACAACAAAACAACAACCAATAAAAGTTTTTACTTGATGAAAGTGATTATCCCTGAATGAATGAATGAATGAATGAATGAATTACTTTGGGAAATCCATTCTGAACATATTAGAACACAGTGCTCAAAAATTACTTCATATTGTTTAAAGGGTTATCAAACTTCAAATTAATTTTTTAAATTTTTGATTATATAAAAACAAAAAGAATCCTTCACTTTTCGAGATATATACACAAATATTAATGGGAGAAATGAGATCTTGGGTTTGCTTGAAAATAATACAAGAGAAAAGGGGAAGTGGATGGGAATATACTGTAGGTACAGCAGGAGTTGATGACTGACTGTTGAAACTGGGTGATGAGTACATAGGGTTCATTATATTAATATATTTACTTTCATTTTGTAAATTTTCCATTGTAAAAGAGATAAAAAATGCAGAGACAAAAAAATTAAACAAAGTTCCTCTTCATGTTTTTCTAGTAGATACAATAGATAACACAACCCAGTATGAGGTTCAGAGAGATCCCAGTAAGAAAAATTCCTAAACACTTACTTCTCTATGGCTTCTAACTAAACCATCTCCCAATCACCTCGTTTTCTTTATTAGTCTTCAAATGTTTTTTAAAAAGAAGACATTACAGCCAAGGCCAAAGGGCAGAAGGGAGACTCACGTGGCTGCCATGACCACCTCCTCGGAGGTCACGGGCTGGGTGTGGGATCTGTCCTGCAGACGCCGCAGCCTCTGCTCCACGGCCGCATTTCTCGAACCTCGCTTTGGAACATTTTTCTCATCAAATGACTTTTCCATTTCCTGAGATAGAAACATTGTGGAATCCTCATGAATTCGAGAAAAGGAAATTGGGGCAGCAAAATGTTTCTACCTTGTTCCCCTACCCGGGGAAATACCCAAGAGTTTTGAATCAGTATCGTAAATGAACATCTGTGCTGTGTCAGCGGGTGGTCACATCAGTCAAGGATCTGAAGAGAGGTGAGCCACAGAGGGCCCAGGTGCAGGACACAGTGGATGCCTCCCTCAGGAGGGCGGCAGTTGCTACTCAAACGCTTCAGCACATCTTACCCGGAAAAGCAGCCTCTTGGCAGCAACACTCAGTTTGGCTCGTTCATCTACCTTTTCTTCATCTGTAAGTAAAAAGCCATAAAATAAAAACTAGACATCATTAAAAAAATGCATGTAAAGAGTCTAAAAAGTTCCTCAAGGCTGACCTGGAAACCCTTTGAATATAAGAATGGAAGTACCAAAAATTACAGTTGGCAGTATTTCCCCTTTGCAGGAGCCTTTTCTGGTCAGTGAAAAGGTGCTCACTTCTATTGTAATTAACCAAACAAAATTCTGTCTGGATAGTAATTCTCTGTTGTTCTATTTGACAAGTTGAAATTTAATAATAGTTTTTTAGGGGAAAGAATGTCTCTTCCTTATTATTCAACAGCAGTAGCAGCAATAACAAGAAACCTACTTCTTTGGAGCAAATCAGTTGTTTTATTATTGCTGACTCATCAATTTTCTAACTCTCTCAAAGATAACAGAAAGATCCTCTGAAAACCCAAACTAGGTTTTGTTATATTGACAGAAAGAATGCCTGCAAAAGAGTAAGAAATAGGTATGCATGATAATCTCATTCTCAAAAAAGCAAAAATCATATTTAAATCTAATCTGGGGGAGATGATAAAGAAGCAAAAGGAAAACAGATACTTGCCCTCAGCAGTTGGCATTTCTGAATTTGAAGTAGACCTAGGAAAGACATTAACAAGTAATAACAAAATATTAGTTGGTGGGAGTAGAAGGTCCATATAAATTATCATAAAAATAAAAAAGCAATTAACATTTCTTAAAGAATATCATCCTGATAGTAACTGTAGTTGTGAATATATATGTACAGTTAACAGACACCATGGAGTGCATGTGCACACAGCCCAGCCAAGTGGACACCTTGTGGAGACAAACCAGAAGCAAATGTGACTTATTCAACATGACTGATGATAATTTTTTAGACAAACCTTATCATTTCCAGGGATAATCAAGTGATAATATAAAACTCAAATAAAACAAGCAGGAAGACATTTTAAAAATGAATATTCCTCAGCTATTTTAAAATATGGTGAATACTCCACTTGGATTCTAATTTAACAAGGACATAAAAAATTAAAAACATTAAATGAAGAAAAATTTTTCTTCTTATAGTTTGAGTGCAATTTAAAACAGTATCTTGGGATTCTGTTGTCAAGGACAACATTCTTTAAAAATACATTTATATAAACCAAGTAAATATCCCTTATTGATTAGATGGAAAAACTAAGGAATCACCACATCCCATTTAAACAGCATCAGCACCATCCCTGTGATGAAAATCCTGTATGAGTTAAGTTCCTAGACAGACATGTGCCTACCTATCTGATTCCTTTCGTTCTGCTGAGGTTATAGGTTGAGTTCTAAATCTCTCAGAAGTTTTTCTACTTTCACCAGGAGAAAAATAGCGCCGTGGTTTCTGGGACCCTCTCTCCCGTTCCACACTGGTAGGCAAGCCAACTCCTTTGGTTGACCTTTCAAGCCGTGATTGGCTTTTAGAATCATCAGGAGAGAGGATATAGCAGGGGATCGGGGAGGAGAGAGAGAGAGAGAGAGAGAGAGAGAGAGAGAGAGAGAGAGAGAGAGAGAGAGAGAGAGAAAATAAAGCAAAGGTTTATGCATCTCAGTGAGTCACGGCACAGACACCACCAAATCCCGCTACATCCCTTTCCCATGCATGCAAAGGAGATGGAGCATTCCAGAGACCCAATTCTGCAGCTCCCCGTTAGTAGGCAAAGCAGAATGGTAGTTGTGGAGCCATGTCCTATATGGTCTGCCCTGCACACTTGTGAGCTAAGCTTAAATGTGACTCAATGCAGGACACAATACAACTTGAGAAATTAATAATTTTGCCAAGGACGTGCAAGTGACACATCAGGAGGACTTTTGAAACATCACCTACAATTCAGGTTTCTTGCTGGCATTGGCAGACTCCAGAAATGCACTTCGGAGCTGGGCGACAGAGACCTTGGTGTCCAGCACGCTCAGCTCCGAGGGGGGCCCCTCAGCTTTGGAACCCTGCAGCTCCAGCTGTCCCTCTGCAGCTGGGTGCTTACTCTTCAGGGCCTGGAGCTGAGGGGGGGCCGTGTAGTCAGACAGGGAGCGGGTGAGGACCTTGCGCTTCCTTCTAGGTGCTTCTTTTTTGTGACCTGTCACTCTGGCATCTTGAGATACAGACTCACTCTGAACATAGGAAACCATTTCACTCCTGCCCATTCTCTCAGTGAACTGGTGCTGAGCTTGAGGTGGGTGTGAAAGACTTTCTGGCTCCTTCCGATGTTCTAAGGTGATGGTGCCAAGAGCGGCAGGCTTACCAAAGTCCTCATTTCCAGAAGTGTCCTCGTGGCTTCTCTCAAGCCCCCCATCCTCTAAAGCCAATAGTGCTTTCCTGCTTTTCTCGAGAGCTTCAGTGAGGGGCACGTCCTCTTCTGCTTGTGATTCACAAATATGGAGAATGGGGGTGTCTCTTCTCTCACCTTCGGGAACCCTCAGGGCGGGAGGCTTTATGACATTCTGGGTGGCTGGTCCCACCCAGCTGCACTCAGACACACTTTCTGGGGTTTCTGAGGTCACCAGCATGGCAGAGTGCACGGGATCTGCTGGTTGGACATAGCCACGGATCGGCTGTCGTGCAGAGCTGGCTGCCTTGCCCGTGACCCTATCGAAGGCCGAGTTTTCTGAATGAAAGGACAGGTAATGCCCCGGCATGGGCTGACGTCTCCTGTGACTTAAGGACTCTGAGGCAAGTTCAGGGCTGCTGCGAGCACTCTCCTCTTTCACCAATTTTTCTCTAACTTTAACTCTTTAAGAAAGAAAAAGGTTTAAGTTGCAAAGAGCAGTAACTACTTAACAGGAAGGAAGCATGCGTGCATCATGGATTACCAGTCAATGGAAATAAAACCAAGGAGGGAACAATTTGTGGAGAAGCATTTTGGGTAGTTAATATCAGAAGCCCACTGCTTGCAAAATGAATGATTTTGAATTGAGTTTTCAAATGTGTATTCAAATTCCAGGGTGGTGCAAAACTAACTCTACCCGTAAAGCTCAGCAGTCAGATGCTGTCCTGGGAGAGAATGGATGCCTTCTAACTAAACGCATACCCACAAGCCACAGAAAAATCCCTGAATACACACCAGTAGTATGCACAAGGGCACAATGGGACTGATGCTGTGAACAGTAAGCTTTCTGCATGTACAGGCCTAGCATATGGCTGTGTGTAGTTTCCAGGCATACCTACACCTACTGACCAAATGTGATTTGGTCATCATCTTCTGGAAATGTAAGAGTATTCATGATTACTTTATTTCTGAGTTTAAGATAAAACAAATAATCACCTCTTTCAAGCACACAACTCAACATTCACAAGCTATTCATGCAATGCAGGCTGCATTCATTCATTCAGAAAACACATCACCAGTTTAGTTATCATTACTAAAGGGTGTCCCAAAATTCACGCAAAAAGTAATTTTGATAGAAAACACAGGTTTATAGTTAAAAATTGTAGATTTTTTATTGATTCATAAAGTATACAGTATAGGGTTATGTATGGAATAACATATCGGGTAAATGGCGTCCACGGCTTTGCTGGCACATACGCACTCTTTTGTTGAAATTTTCCATGACCAAAATGCAGCTGCTCAGGCAATAACAGTTAATGATGATCGCTATCGTGATATGATAATCCAGTTTTTTGTGCCTAAATTGCAAGATATGGATGTGGACGACATGTAGTTTCAACAAGACAGTGCCACATGCCATACAGCCCGAGAAACAATTCAATTATTGGATGAGTCATTTCCTGGTTGTGTAATTTCCCATTTTGGTGTTCAGAATTGGCCACCCAGATCATGCGATTTAACGCTGTTGAACTTTTTTCTTTGGGGTTTTTTGAAGTCTAAGGTTTATGCCAACAAGCCCACGACCACCCACGCCTTGAAGGAGGAAATTGAGCGCTGTATCAGTGAAATTCAGCCACATTTATGCAAAAACGGTCATGGAAAATTTCAACAAAAGAGTGCGTATGTGCCAGCAAAGCCATGGAGGCCATTTACCCGATATGCTATTCCATACATAACCCTATACTGTATACTTTATGAATCAATAAAAAATTTACAATTTTTAATTATAAACCTGTGTTTTCTATCAAAATTACTTTTTGTGTGAATTTTGGGACACCCTTTACTAAGTAGCACTCAGAAGAATATTAGAGAAAAGATAATTGTTGAAAGAATTAATAAACTGAACATTTTCTCTCCTCTGAAATAGCAATTCCTATTAGGCTGTTAGTTAAAAAGTAATGTAAAAAGGGATTACTCTGGTTGTTTCTGACAGCAAAACTCGAATCCATTATAAAAGCTACTTTTCTGTTTCCACCACTGCAGAAACAAAGTAGCCAAGAGCTCTGGCAGTGGGGCCCGAGGAGACCTCTGCTCAAAGCCTGGCTCAGCTGGTTCTAGTTGTGTGGTCTCAGGCACTTACCTGCCTTAGTGCTTTATCTTTTAAAGGGAAAGAATAGTGACAAAATGTATGTAACTTGATATTTGCAAAACACATGGCTTTAATAGTCCTAGCTAGTTCTTATTTTTATTTTTTGAAATACCACATAGTGAGAAACAAGAAACCATTTTAACTGCTTAGGAATGGATTACTAACTGGGGATAATTTTTAAAAGTAAAGTATGCCTTTGAAGTAGGAAAAGTGATTTCTTGGGGAATGTAAAACCTTTATTTACTTAAGATTAGTCATCAAAAATAATTATTTTTGATATATAGCTTTAGGAAGAGACTGTTTCCTTAAATGACCAATTCACTCTGCTAACTTTGATGTGAACACCTCCATGTTTTCCAACATAAGATTCAGAATATCTATATATACTTCATTAAAGAAAAACAAAGACACACAAAGGGCAGTTACGATGAACAATTTGTGGGAAAAGGGATTCTGAGTTGTTATTTTTCTCAGACTAGCTAGTGTTGGATGTTTTTATATTTACAAGCTTTGTTAATCAAAAGAAGTCTGAAATGTGGTTCAACTTTTCCTGTGGAATGTGTCCTTCTAAACAGAGACAATCTGAATGTTGTCCTCAGCTGAGAACAAAGACTGTTAGAAACTCAATATATGGGTGCTTTGTCTTGCCAGTGACTTATTCATTCTTATTCCTTCCGCCTCTCCCTGCCTCCAATCTGAAAAATGAAATGATAGGGGGTTTTGTCTGCTTTTAAAACCACAGGCACTCTATTTAACTATGGAGAATTAACTATTGGTTTAGAGATGAGGAGACATGAAAACAAGGAGGCCGAGCAGCTGGTGAAGGAGTGTTGACAAGATGGGACACCAGCTGAGTAGCTGGCCTCAGGAGGGGAGCAACCAGAGGTGCCAGGTGGACTGGCAGAGTGGGAGGTGAGAGAGAGGACAAAAACAAGAGGTATAGTAAAAAGGTTTCAAAAAGAGGAGCAAGAGGAAACGCTAGCAGAGGAGAGATTAGGACATTTGAAGGAGAAAAGCAAATGATTAGGAAGTAACTTCCAGCAGCTCTTTCTGAACACATGATTTTCAAATGCACTGCCATTAGGAAGAGGAGAATTAGCACTGGGTGATGTGAGAAACAGCAGGCAAGGCAGCAGGGAGAGAAGCACTCAGGAAACAAAAGACAGGAGTTTCAATTTGGAGTATACCTGGAAGGCCAGTTGATAAGTGAAGGTGTGTCCCCTTCGGAATCTTTCTGCAGAAACCACTCATGTTTGAGTTTCCCTGTACTATCATGTACAAAAAACAAAACTTCAGAAAATTTCTATTAAAATGTCAACACATACACAGAAATTAGACTCTTTATAGTTGGAAAAAGGTGGGGTCCAATATATCTTAATTGTTTATAGGCTACGGGATAAATTGCTTTAATACTGAAATAGGGAGGGGGGGTGATAGGTTTGGGTGTAGAAAGATGGGGGATATCAGAAGTTCACATCTAATTGTAACAGATTTCAGTGGTCACAGCAAAATGTATGGAAGCAGTGATAGATAGGTTCTTGCCTGTCAGTGTAAACCAAAACTCAAACTAAAGCAATTTTAGAAAATTGATTATAATTTAAAACTGAAAGGCTAATTTCTGTTAAGAGAATCCTGGCTTTTGAAAATGTATAAACACATTTTGTCATGGGGTTTATATTCATGTCATGGAATTTCCAGGACATATGGTTCACTACTAAAATCAAGAGATTGAAATATACCTAAAGCCACCAAATATAGTGTTTTTCAGGCAATTTGAAAGTATTAATGGTCTGTAATAGTCACATTTTGCCCACAAATACCAATTCTCTTCTAAAAAGTTGAATTAAAAATATAAGGCAACATCTCATTCCTAAGTTTTGTTAAGGTAAATTGGTAAATAGCTACATATAAAAATAGCGTCCGAATAGCTCTTCGTTTCTCTCCAAGCCTCACTTCCACTGGAGCATCCCTAGTTCAGCAAATGGCCATTCCTTCTTCATGGTGGCTGGCCAAAAATTTGAACTCACTCTTGACACATCTGTTTCTCTCATACTCCACATCTAAGTCATGAGCAAATAAAGTAATAAAAAAGAAAGTCAATAAGATCATATCTTTAATAGCTTATCACCGAATAACGCAGCCAACACAACAGTGACCAATACTAATTCAAGTCTATCAATTCATGTTTATTGAATTCCTATTATGTACAAGGCACTGAGCTAAACTCTGAGAAGTAATAAAGGTGAATTAGGCCTCAACCACTCATTAAAAAGCTTATACCGTGGTCGGTAAACTGTGGCTCATGAGCCACATGTGGCTCTTTGGGCCCTTGCATGTGGCTCTTCCTAAGCCTTAGGAGTACCCTAATTAAGTTAATAACAATGTACTACCTATATAGTTTAAGTTTAAAAAATTTGGCTCTCAAAAGAAATTTCAATCGTTGTACTGTTGATATTTGGCTCTGTTGACTAATGAGTTTGCTGACCACTGGCTTATACCATGCTAAACAAGATAATATATTTTTTATGCAGTCATTCCTCAACACAAAATAGAATATAATGCAAGGTTGAATTTGACAGAGTACAATTAACCCTTAAATAACATTAAGTTTGAAATGCATAGGTCCACTTATATGTGGGTTGTTTTTTTTCCCCCAGTAAATATACAGTCGGTCCTCTGTATCCCTGGGTTTCACATGCATGCAGTGAATAAGCCACAGATGTGGAGAGCCAACTGTATGCATTGTCCAATGCCATTTTACATAAGGAACTTGAGCATCTGAGAGTTTTGGTCTTTTTTGGGCAGAACATGGTCCTGGAACTAATCCCTTGCAGATACCAAGGGATAACTACAGTGGACTTTTTGGAGAGCCAAGTTAATCACCGTGCCCCTGACCACCATGTTGTTCAAGGGTTGGCTGTAATTAAATCAGGCTGAAAATATTTCAGAGAAAAATCATAGGCAAGGAAAGCTGTAATAACCTGTATCCTCCTATAATACAGAAAGGACAATGGAAACTTTACATTGGAGTTAAAATCTTTACCAGCTCAAACCCTTGTCAACCTATCTGCAAGAGTTCTTCAATACCAGGATGCAAACAAATTTTAGGTCATAGCAATTCCCCAAAGAATAGAATGATAATTATAATAAAATTCTCTGAGTTTTCTAAAATCGCTTTGAGTTTTGGTTTGCACACTGACAGGCAAGGATCTGTTGTCCATCACTTCTGTATATTTTTTAAATATATCTTTTATTGTTGATATCTCCCATTCCCTCCCCCCCTTCCTCCTTCCTCTGGGACCCTACTCCCTGCCCCCAACCAGGTCTTACTTCTGTACATTTTGCTGTGACCATTGAAATCTGTTCCAATTAAATGTGAACTTCTATTTCTCCAGTAACATCCCCCTGTCTTTCTACATCCAAACCTATTACCCCACTGCCCTATCTTCAGCATTATAGCAATTTAGCCCGTAGCCAATAAACAATTCAGATGTATGAGAAGCCATTTTTTTCAACTATAAAGAATCTAATTTCTCAACATTTATATAAACATAGAATAGTTTAGCATATAATGTGAAGCTTGAAAGGATACAATGCAACATAGCACAGGATATAGAGCAGCGGTTCTCAACCTGTGGGTTGAGACCCCTTTCACAGGGGTCGCCTAAGACCATCGGAAAACACACATATAATTACATATTGCTTTGTGATTAATCACTATGCTTTAATTATGTTCAATTTGTAACAATGAAATTGGGGGTCACCACAACATGAGGAACTGTATTAAAGGGTCGCGGCATTAGGAAGGTTGAGAACCACTGAGTTATATTAACATGAGGGTTTTCAAAAGCAGATATCCATTACACCTTCTTCCTCTATATCAGTGGTTCCTCATATTGTGGTGACCCCCAATTTCATTGTTACAAATTGAACATAATTAAAGCATAGTGATTAACCACAAAAACAATATGTAATTATATATGTGTTTTCCGATGGTCTTAGGCGACCCCTGTGAAGGGGTCGCGACCCACAGGCTGAGAACCGCTGAATAACTAATATGCCTACATCACAGAGATATTTTAAGGCTCAAATACTTTTTGTATAAGAGTGCTTTATCACAGACAATGGCTTGGTGAGGGCCTGGGGTGGGGTGGGGGTGGGGTGAAGAACAGGAGCAGGCTGGAAGAGGTTCATGGAGGGAAAAGAAGGACCTATGTAATACTTTCAACAAGATTTTTTTTTTTAAAGGGCTTTGTAAACTGTGAAGTGCTAAACAATTTTCTGAAGATGACTTCAGATAAGAATAAAACTTGGTGAACATCACTATAAAAATATCAGGAGAGTTAAGAATATATTTAGTCAGCACTTGTAAAATGAAAATCACAGACATGATGACTTGCTGTGCTCTGTTTATTCATTACAACTTAGATATAGAACTTGCCAAAAAAACCAAGTAACTACTACCATGTAAGGGGCTACTCAAATCTGTGGGAAGCTGATATAGGGTTAAGCCTCGGACTGACCTGTTGGCAAAGTCAAAAAAAGTCCCAGCTTAGAGGGCACAGTCCTCTAAGCATAATTAGCCTTGACCTTATAACACTCCCCAGATCTTATCTGGGAAGCTAATGGGCTGAGGGAAATGCAGGAAGTGTAACTATGGTCAAAACAAGTGAAACTCATAAAAACTGTGTAACTATGGTGACCACTGCCCTGTTTACCTCTGACTATAAAAGGTTGGTACGGCCTGAGCACCGGTGGAAGTCCTTCCTCCTGAGTTGGACTTACTCGCCTGGCCCCCAATATTCCCAAATTATCTCATGTCTTTTATTTTTCATTTGTGTGCGGCTCCTCTTCCAGACCCAAACCCTGAACCACGCAGGGCGTGGAGGGAAACATTTACCAACACAAATCCCCCCTTTTTATTGAATTTATTGGGGTGACACTGGTTAACAAACATATACAGGTTTCAGGTGCACAATTCCACAATACGTCATCTGTACCCTGTATTATGTGTTCACCACCCCAAGTCAAGTCTCCGTTCATCACTATGTATTCTCCCTTTATCCTCCTCCACCTCCTCTCATCCCTCAGCAATCACCACACTGTTGTCTGTGTCCATGAGTTTTCTCTCTCTTTTTTTCTTTTTTGCTCAATCCCTTCACCCCCACCTAGCCCAAATAAATTTTGGCATTTAATATATATCATAAATGTATGTAATGAGAAAGAACATATGTGAAGGTATTGTGCCGAGAATATCATAAGCCCTTCAAAATGCTGGTCTCCTCTTCTTTCTTCATGGACCACATAGTATTACATGTTTGTGAGTTATGTTTTTATAGTTTAAAAAGATGATACATACATTGTCCCAATTCATACCTTCCATAAACAACAAGAGCAGAGTATAATGGAAAGAACTGATGGATTCAGAGAACTTGAATGAGTAAGTGGGTGATGGCTAATGGGCTTAGTTTCGTCAAAGTAGCTATGTGGTTTTAATTCAGTTATGTAAGTGCTTTTATCTTTAGTTTCTTCATGTATAAACTAGATTTTTAAACTAAATCATCTCCAGGGTTACTTCTGTTTCTAAGACTTTAAATTATTTAACAGCAAGTATCTATTTTGAGGGGTCTTGGGGGAGCCAGCTTCCCACAGACCAGAGGCTACCTTCCCAGGGAGAGGACCACAGGGTTCCTGTGGATAAGAGAACCATGAGACAGTGAACTCGGTTGTAACAGAACCTTTTTATGATGTGGTAACTAGCTGGCAGAGAATGATATTACCAGGAAATATAACTGTCATAGAGGACAGGAGCTACTCTTGGTTTGTGTCCCTCAATATATAATGTTATGCCATAACATCCTATAACCCCTAAGAGTGAACAGAGTACAATAGTGCTTCCTGATCACAAAGCGAGGTCAAGACCAGCACAATAAAAATAGTTTCACCCTGTGGGTGTCCAGTTCTAATTATGTAACAGCTTCTAATTATAAAACATTAGTCAGCTTAAGAAAAATGGCTTTTAACTTTCAGCATCTCATTAAAATGAACAGTTTATTTGCTGAAGTTACTTGTTTGGAAGAGGTGCTAATGGTTGCTTTGAACATACCCACAGGCATATGAATGTTAAAGATCTCATGCACCTAGGCAAATTTCTGCATTTAAAATTTAGCAGATATTTGAATTTTCAGGACATAGTAGCAAGTATTTTGGGTGACATATTCATATTGAAGTCAATGAACAGAAATTGATGCTTGCCAGTGAGAAGAGAATAAAATGAAAAGAAAATGGGAGTGAGTTCAGCATATGTTAATATCCAAACTCGGAGAGCAGGGCAAGGACAGCAGATGTTGGGTACAGGGACTGGAAGACAAAAAGGATGCCATCCCAACACTGGAAGGAACCCCAAAGTCTCTTCTTTGGGGAGTGGATGCTCAGCACACTCTGCTGTGACATGGAGCACGTGTTCCACAGCCTTCGTGCCACTGGAGAGACAGGCAGAGACAGTAATGCTGAGGGTCAAGAGGCAGTTATCTCCCTCGGCATCAGTCTCATGTGGACATTTCTATAAGGGCAGGTAAGCAGACAATTAATTTTAAAAATGAGCTTCAGGACCTGGGGATCATTTTCAGAGGCACCCCTCTCAATGGAGACAAATGCAATCAGAAATAAACTATAAGAAGGCAGCATAGCCCCTTTCCTTCTTAGGTGGCCCAGTCTGCATGTCACAGTGTTACAGGAAAGGCTCATTGTGGCCTATCCTGGCCTATCCTGAGACTCTCCACAGCTCTCTGCTGTTACATCTTTTACCAGTGGCAGCTGTTTCGGGTCAAATTGCAGCAGCATCCACTGGATGGAACCACTATAATCATTTTCTGGTCACTAATATTACAATTTATTCAGTGAGAAAGGGAGTGATGAGGATTGTAGTAGAGCAACAACAAAAAAATGAATGAGGGTTTTCTAGAGTAGGTCATCACCAGAAAATTAGATGTCATTCTCCCCTTTGCCAGTCCCATAGCTCACTGGGAACAGGAAGTCACAGTTGATACTCAGGAAAACAGCAGCTGCGGGTTTGGGTAAAGTGTTTCCACTCAGAAGTAACCAATATGGTACATTTTAAAATTCTATCTATCTATCTATCTATCTATCTATCTATCTATCTATCTATCATCTATCTTCCTCACCCAAGTTTATGTTTTTATTAATTTTAGAGAGAAAGAGTAAGGGACAGGGAGAGAAAGAGAGAAATATTGATGTGAGAAACATTCATCAGTTGCCTCCCGCATAAATCCTGACCAAGATCAAACCTGCAACTCTTCGGTGCATGGGATTCCAACCAACTAAGCTACATCCACCAGGGCTATTTATTTTTTAATATCAAGTGATACACAAAGTAGAAAATTCAATAAGAGCTTTGATTCAGGATTTCTAACAGTATCAGCTCAGATTTTTAAAAATTTGAATAATCCATGGCCCTAAATGACTTTAAATTTTATTCTAAAATCCACAGGGGGCTGACTGAATTAACAACGTGTGGAGAGTGGCTACAGTGTTTGGACAGGTTCAAGCCTCAGAATAATGAGAGGGCACAGTCCTCTCATTGCCACGTGCAAATCCCAGCTTGGAGGGCAGAGCCCTCCCAGCACAATTATAGCCAACAGCTATACTTGTAAGCTTGAACCTATGGTCCGAACACGTGGCCCCACGTGTCTGAGTGATGTGGGCTTGATAGAGTTCACATGCATGTAATTGAGTAGATTAGAGCATCGTAAACATCTTGACCACACCCTTACTTTACCTCGTGGAATCTGGCTATAAAATAAAGACATGGCTTGCGGGCGCTGTCACTAGCTCTCCATCAGAGAGGACAGTGTCCCACCCAGACCCAGCTTTTATTCTCTGGTCTGTCTTTTCTCAATCCTTCACCGCCCCCTCTCAGGCTCACCGAGCCTGGCTGAGCTGGCTCGGCACATAAGACGCCTTAGGGCTGAGTATGCTATGGCCTTGCCAGCTCACCACAACAAAGAATGGTTCATATTAATAACACTATCTTGTCCAGAAAACACAATTTCTAAATTCTAGGTTTACCAGGCTTGGCAGGCTTGGGCAGTGGGGGTTGGGAGGTATCTTATAGTCCATTCCATTACTATGTGCATTCCTAACTTGTTTCAGAACAATGTGTTCACCTGATTCCCAGGCAACCAACAGGATTTCTAAGCTACAGACCCTGTAACCTATACCCATACAGGATTGGGCAAGAGAAGGTTTACAGTTATGAGTATGCAAAACAGTTCATTCTTGTATTATCGTTTATTAATTATTTTCCATACAAACTACTGTAAACCTACTTTTGCACCATCGTGTATATACATCATACATATCTTCTTTATCATATAAACTGAACATTAAACAATTCTAAAATAAATTTATTACTCAGCTAAATGTTGCCTAAAGACTGTTATTGAGCTTATACTATACTATAAACTTAAATACAGTAGTACAGTGAAGTGTAAGCGCTGATGTTTATCCTGTGGGTACATGTGTCAGTGTATGTGAGTGCATACAAAAGTAAGCATTTGACATCTGGCTCATATTTTAATTTTCAAGCTATGGCAGGTAGTCTTCTGATGGTATATTCATGAGTGATGTATTCATATTTAACTAATGAAACAAAAACAGCCTCATGCTAGTGAGTACAAAATAAAATGATGAAATGGCAATGAGCTAATTCAGAGACTAATAGCCAAAAATCCTGACAGAGCTCGCTGATCAATACAATATAGCAGTGAGAAAAACATTCTATTTCAATGACAGAACAAACCCACGATGAAACGTGCTATTAAAATGTTTTGTTATTTGTAGACATTTTTTTGTCAATCCTTAATCTTCTTAAACTTTTCTGTTACCTATTTCCACATTAGATGACATTTTATTTTCACTCATGACTACTGGGTAACTGAGGTTTCTTTGGTTAGTGTTTTAATTCACAAAGTATTTTTATCTTTCTTTCCCACAAATGGAAATCAGATAACAGTGACTTTCTGACACCTGAATTACCTGGTGCTGGAGAGCGGACATCTAGCAGAATGGTAATCCTTTTGAAGTCCATCTTTACAAGATGAACCACTGGTGTCATTACAAAATAAATCTTATTTTAAATATCATATTGTCACACATTAATAGTATTTTTTTGGTTAATCCTCACCCAAGAATATTTTTCCAGTGATTTTTAGAGAGAGTGGAAGGGAGGGGGCGAGACAGAGAGAAACATCGATGTGAGAGAGACATATTGATTAGTTGCCTTCCACACATGCCTTGGGACCCTTTAGCCCGTGGCTGACACTATCCACTGAGCAAAACCAGCTAGGGCTCTTTTGCATTGTTTTTAATGTAAAGATAGATAGATCAGTGGTTGGCAAACTGCGGCTCGCGAGCCACATGCGGCTCTTTGGCCCCTTGAGTGTGAAATGATTTGTGTTTCTTTGCCTATAAGTCATAGAATTGTATACCTTGAATGATTTAATAAAATAAAGCATGTACTTCCTCAAGAACTCCTTTACAATTTCTTTCTTTTTTTAAAAAAATACATTTTATTGATTTTTTACAGAGAGAAAGGTAGAGGTATAGAGAGTTAGAAACATCAATGAGAGAGAAACATTGATTCAGCTGCCTCCTGCACACGCCCCACTGGGGATGAGCCCGCAACCAAGTACATGCTCCTGACCGGAATCGAACCTGGGACCCCTCAGTCCGCAGGCCGACGCTCTATCCACCGAGCCAAACCGGTTAGGGCTCCTTTACAATTTCTTAGTTTTTTTAAGTCTTTCTTTCTGGTAAGGCAACGTGAGGCTAAGACTAGGCTTAGGAAACTTCTAGGTAATATTGCTCTTGAAATAACCTAGAAAGAAATAACTCAAGATTTTAAGTTATATAACATTTTGAATATTAAGATTTTAACTCACACAAAACTATTAATTATCCTATCTTTTTCCCTGAAATACTCAACTAAGTTTTAATTATCATTACAACTGATTCAAAATTTCGCCAAGAATCTATTATATATGATCAAGATGACTAACCTATATACTGTGATAACATCTTAAACAGTTTTCATAATATGGCAACCAGAAATTAGATTCCCCATTATTTTTTTTTAAAACCAGTTCATTGTAAATCTCTCTTCCTAAATTGGAATGTGCGGTTTCTTTGTCCTTCTCACAGAGCACATGAAAATTTTTCTTTGATAGAAATTAATTAAGCCAAGAACACTGTTTCTACTATGCAATGCAAATTTCCCAAACACCAGGCTTTCTTTTCAAAATAAAAGACAACCGGTCACAGTCCCTAAATTTCAAGTAAAGTCCAAAGGCTGAACAAATGCCCTCAAAATACAATCTCAGGATCTATAGTATTTAACTATCTTAGAAGCTGATGTCTCTAAATATTTCAGTGTGGATGAGCAAGTGAGTAAAGACAGACCTTTGGACCAATAAACTTTAAGAATTAAAATGATCTGCTTTAGATGTATTACCACTCCTTAAAAATTATCACATTTACTACTCTGTCCTTATATAAAATAAATAGAAGTATCTTCCCACTTTTTTTTTCTTCAGAGTAAATTTGCTTGACCTTAGGTTTTCATCCCTCCTCAATTCACCTGTGAAGCTAATGCCTGCTTGAGCTAAAAAAATACACTTCTGAGTTTATTTAGAGACCTAGTTGACCCAGAGTCCTAGACCAGTGGTCAGCAAACTGCGGCTTGCGAGCCACATGCGGCTCTTTGGCCCCTTAAGTGTGGCTCTTCCACATAATACCGACTTCTGCACATGGGCCACGAAGTTTCAATCGCACTGTACATGCGCGCCCACACGTGGTATTTGGTGGAAGAGCCACAAGAGCCGCATGTGGCTCGCGAGCCGCAGTTTGCCAACCACTGACCTAGACAATTACCTCAAACCTTAAAGTAGAATGTTTAAGTAAATTACATTTTAAAGATGGTCACCACACTTTTTAAATTCAAATCTAAATATTTAACCCAGAAATTTAAATTTTAAAATATATACTCTCTTCTGGTATTTGACTTTCTGATTTCATGCCTTTTCTGATTTTTTCCAAATGAGAGCTGTTTTTGTCTCTGGTTGATCTTATTACACAGTGATTTCTCTTAATAGTTGATCTTTTTAAAAAGGCATTCTTACAAACAACAGTATTCTTAGTGTGTTGATATAATCACATAACTACATGTTATAGTTATAGTCATTATATACTGTAGTCACACCTCATACTCTAAATCCGCAGTCGGCAAACTGCGGCTTGCGAGCCACATGCGGCTCTTTGGCCCCTTGAGTGTGGCTCTTCCTAAGCCTTAGGAGTACCCTAATTAAGTTAATAACAATGTACTACCTATATAGTTTAAGTTTAAAAAAATTGGCTCTCAAAAGAAATTTCAATCGTTGTACTGTTGATATTTGGCTCTGTTGACTAATGAGTTTCAACCACTGTGCTAAACCAAAATCCTTCCACTGGTTAGTGGTGGTCTTTCTGCTTTGGGATTTTAAATGACAACAAAAGCAATCACCAAAAAGTCTTGGGTATGATTACAGAAAAACAAATAAAAGAAAAAGAGAACATTAAAAGGCAGTGAGAACCAGTAAAAAGAAAAGCCCTAAAACAAGGCTTCCATGAAAGTGCTCCCATGGCACCTGTTTAGTTTACTGTTAAAAAATAATAAAAATAAAAAGGCTTCCTGCTTTGGTAGAACCTGTTTTGATATTGTGAAAATTAAAACATCATATATATGAGCCCAGATTCCAAATAATGCCAGAAATACCCAGACTATAAGACCTTTCAGGACATGGGAAGACAAGTGGTCAGTAGGGCTGAATGCTTACCTTGATCGAGCTTCAGCGGGGAGTGGCGGGTCACCAGAGTGGCTTGGGGATGCTGGCTGCCCAGGTGAAGAGAGGGGCATGCTGTGCATTTGCTTTGGGGACTTTGGCACCTCACTGAAGGAGCAGTCTTGCCCGCAAAACTGGAAGGATGAGGAACTCTCAACTGTTGGGGGCAGGTCCAGGGCCTGCTGCCCAGTGGCATTCAGCTCTTGACCTCGTCTTTGGTTTTCCATGTTTAGCAGCACCTCTGTGTTGGAAACACCGTCCCTGGCATGGAGGGCATAGTCCTGGGATTCAGCCACACAGGTCTTGAGCCTTGGGATCTCAGTGCTGGAGTACAGAGAACTGAAATCTTTGCTTGACTCAGCCGGCCTGTCACTTTTTCCTCCCCTTTTCTCAACAGCATCTGGCTCCCTCCTGGACTTGGTATATCGAGACAAAGATTCGGAGTCTGCTTCAGAATCCAGAGCTAGCCCATATTTTTCTGCCAGTTGCCGTCTCCTCTCCGCTTTGTACCTTGCAATCCTTTCAGCTTTGGACTCAAGACCCTGGGTGTCCATACCTGAACTGTAAGATGAGTCACCATGGATACCTGAGGTTTCTGTGCAGTGTTTAGGTTGAGTCTGCTTTTCTAAAGAAGAATCAGAAGTTTCTTCCTCTTCATTTGATCGGCCTACAAGAACATCACATGAATAATAAATATAAATTTAAGTAAAGATATATTTACTCTACTCTGTTATGTACATAAAACACACTTGAGCACATAGGCTTTGAAGGACCAGTTTCTCACACAGGTGTAGTCAGCTAAATGGTTACCTGGGATGTTGGAGGTCTGAGATCTGCAGTGAAATACACAAAGGCTGGGAATGTTCTATCAGCAAGTCATGTAAAGCAAGGGCTGAACTAAAGCTCAGTGCGTCATTCCTGAGGGCTCTTCAGTCCTTGCCCAGGGCTTATATCCTCTTACTAATATACTGTTTTTTGTTTCTGAGTTTAATATTTCATGTGTGAGACCAGAGGATGAGTTCAGAGCCCGCTAGAAAAAGATGATAGATATTTGAACTGCTGTAATCTGACAAGTGAGGGATTGTGGTTTCATAGGATCTGAGAGTAACCATAACAATAATGGCCCATGTCAGTATTCACCAGGTTTTTTTTAAAATAGAAGTGAATTTTTCCAATTGTAGCACACATGCTTGACATATAAAATGTCTACCATGAAAACATAGGAAGGTAAAAGCCCAAATCATCAGTAATCACTAATTTATAATAATCAACAATAAATAAATTAGTAATTTACCAAATATTTCTATTTAGTCCTTCTAGTCTTTTATATAATTGACTAGAGGCCCAGCATGAAATTTGTGCGGGGGGTGGGGTGGGTTCCCTCAGCCCAGCCTGCACCCTCTCCAATCCAGGACCCCCTCGGGGGATGTCAGACTGCCCTCTCACAATCCTGGACCGCTGGCTCCTAATCGCTCACCTGCCTGCCTGCCTGGTTGCCCCTAACTGCCCCGTCCCCCCCACCCCCCGCCGGCCTGATCGCCCCTCACTGCCTCTGCGTGCCGGCCTGATCACCCCTGACTGCCCCCCCCCCCCCGCTGGCCTGTTCACCCCTAACTGCCCCTTGCTGCCGGCCAGGTTGCCCCCAACTTCCCCCCTCTGCCAGCCTGGTTGCCCCTAACTGACGCCCCCCCCCCCGCCAGTCTAGTTGCCCCTCACTCCCCCCCCTCCGCCAGCCTGGTCATCTCTTACTGCCCCCCTGCCAGCCTGGTCACCCCCAACTGCCCCACCTGCTGGCCTGGTCACTCCCAACTGCCCCCCCCTTGCTGGCCTGGTTGCCCCTGATGGCCCCCCCGCTGGCCTGGTCACCCCACGGAGCCTGCTTGTTCAATCATTTGATCGTCCCTCACTAACCCCCTGCTGGCCTGGTCGTAGGCAGCTATCTTGTAAGGGCATGAGGGTCAATTTGCATATTACCTCTTTATTATATAGGATTTCTTTTTTCTATATAGAATCATTTTTATATAATATCCATGTTCTATATAAAGCATTTTCTGCTAAAACCGGTTTGGCTCAGTGGATAGAGTGTCAGCCTGCAGACTGAAAGGTCCCGGGTTCAATTCCGGTCAAGGGCATGTACCTGGGTTGCGGGCACTTCCCCAGTGGGGGATGTGCAGGAGGCAGCTGATCGATGTTTCTCTCTTATCGATGTTTCTAACTCTCTCTCTCTCTTCCTCTCTGTAAAAAAATCAATAAAATATATTTTAAAAAAATTTAAAAAAAAATAAAACATTTTCTATACTTGGAACTCTTATTTTGAAGACATCATTCTTTTAAGGGTTCGTAATATTCTATCCAATAGGCATGCATCATTAATTTAACCCTTTTTCTATTACTGAGCATTTAAGTTGTTTCTATCTTTTAATCAGTCTGATTTTCTTAATTACTATCTCAACAGACCTGTAAAATTGCTTTATCAGGACGTACATATATTTTTTGCCTTCACTCTTTTTTTAAAAAATTCTTTATTGTTTAAAGTATTACATATGTCTCTTTTTCCCCCCATTGACCTCTTCCCAGCTACTCCCACCCCCTAGCATATGCCCTCACCCCTCTACTGTCTGTGTCCATTGGTTATGCTCATAAGCACACATATAAGTTCTTTGGTTGATCTCTTACCCCCAAACCCCCTCCCCTGTCTTCCCCCTGAGGTTTAGCAGTCTGTTCAATGCTTCTGTGTGTCTGGCTCTATTTTTGTTCATCAGTTTATGTTGTTCATTATACTCCACAAATGAGTGAGATCATGTGATATTTATCTTTCTCCGACTGGCTTATTTCACTTAGCATAATGCTCTCCAGGTTCATCCATGCTGTTGCAAATGGTAAGAGTTCTTTCTTTTTTATGGCAGCATAGTATTCCATTGTATAGATGTACCACCGGTTTTGGGTTTTTTAAAAAATATATTTTTATTGATTTTTTTTACACAGAGGAAGGGAGAGGGATAGAGAGTTAGAAACATCGATGAGAGAGAAACATCGATCAGCTTCCTCCTGCAAACTCCCTACTGGGGATGTGCCCACAACCAAGGTACATGCCCCTGACCGGAATCGAACCTGGGACCCTTCAGTCCGCAGACTGCCACTCTATCCACTGAGCCAAACTGGTTAGGGCATGTACCACCGTTTTTTAATCCACTCATCTGCTGATGGTCACTAGGGCTGTTTCCAAATCTTAGCTATTGTAAATTATGCTGCTATGAAGATAGGGGTGCATATATCCTTTCTGATTGGTGTTTCTGATTTCTTGGGATATATTTCTAGAAGTGGTATTACTGAGTCAAATGGCAGTTCCATTTTTAATTTTTTGAGGAAACTCCATACTGTTTTCAACAGTGGCTGCAACATCTTTTTTTTTAAATATATTTTATTGATTTTTTACAGAGAGGAAGGGAGAGAGATAGAGAGTTAGAAACATCGATGAGAGAGAAACATCGATCAGCTGCCTCCTGCACACCCCCTACTGGGGATGTGCCTGCAACCCAGGTACATGCCTTTGACCGGAATTGAACCAGGGACCTTTCAGTCCGAAGGCCAACGCTCTATCCACTGAGCCAAACCGGTTTCAGCAACATCATTTTAATATACATGTTAGACTGTCAAATTAATTTCTATAAAGTCCACATCAATTTACTCTTGAATCTGCACTATATCCTCTCTTCTTATAAACATTGAGGGCTAATTTTTAAAATTTCCTTTGATTACTTGAAAAAGAGAATAAACACATTTTTCTATTGATTACTAGACATTTGTCTTATCTTATTCTTCTCTGAAATACCTGGTCAAGCTTATTGCTCTGTATTCTATTAATTCATAGTGTCATTTTTATTGGTTTGTGTCAATGTTTATAGGAAGAACATGAGTCTTTATCTTATAAATATTTTCAAACTTGCTTGTTTAACTTTCTTGTTAAGTCTACTTGTAAGATTTAATAGTTATGTAGTCAAGTCCATTACCTGGTCATTTGTGATTTCCACAGCTGTTTCTGTGTTCTGAAAGTCCTTCTCAATTCAACTTAAATTATCTATTCACCTACATTTTCATGTTTTTTATTTTATTTAAATTAATCATGTAATTAATTGGAACTTACTTTTATGTTTAGTGTGAAGTGAGAAGAGAAATATGTTTCCTTCTCCACCCCACAAGAACCCATTTTTCCAAGACCAATTTATTGAATAACTCTTCCTTTTCTCACTAACATGTGATGCTTAAATGATTTTATAATACACTAGAGGTCCGGTGCATGAGATTCTTGCACTAAGGGGAGGATCCTCAGCCCGCCCTGCGCCCTCTCGCTGTCCATGACCCCTCGGGGAATGCCTGCCTGCTCACTGCTCCTTAGTGCTGCCATGGGGCGGGAGAGGCTCCCACCACCGCCATTGCGCTTGCCAGCTGTGAGCCTGGCTTCTGCCTGAGCAGCACTCCCCTCATGGGAGCACACTGACTACCCGGGGGCATTTCCTGCATTTAGCATTGCCCTCTGGTGGTCAGTGTGCAACATAGTGACTGGTCATTCTGGTAGTTCTGCCATAATGGTTGCTTAGGCTTTTATTATACAGTCTAGAGGCCCGATGCACAAAATTCATGCCTTCCTTCACCCAGCTGCCGGAACCGGCTTCCCTCTGGCACCTGGGACCCAGGCTTCCCTCCAGCACCAGGGAACCAGACTTCCCTCCGGCCGTTGGCAGGCACTCGGGATCCAGGCTTGCCTCTGGCTGCCGGCCAGCACCAGGGATCGGGCTTCCCTCATAGCCCTGACTTCCTCAGGAAAAATGTCCAGTCTAATTTGCTTATTACACTTTTATTATTATAGATAGCTTAACCTTTTATACAAGAGGGTTTATTTCTGGCTATAAACTGGGTACTCTATTTTTGATTTTTCGTGTATGTAATTTTTAAAATCTTAGTTCTCTACTTTTCTTGCCATAAAAGATCAGGAACTATAGAGATATGCAAACCAATAACATTATGCAGTGAGACCAACACCCCTTTCTGGGGGAGAAACCAGAAACCATCCTATATAATAGAACTCAAATATGCAAATCGACCAAACAACGGAATGACAGGTGGAATGACCAGTTGCTATGACACGCACTGACCACCAGGGGACAGACGCTCAACACAGGAGCTGCCCTCAACCAGTCCTGTGGGGGCGGACATAAATGTGTTGTTGATGTTTTTAACAAGTATGTGTAATAATAAGTACACCTACACAATTAATTTTTTTAGAGTATCTCACTTTCCAATCCCATTAGACAAAAAGGCTATGCTGGAGCAGCCTGCCTGATGATGGCCACCAGGGATGCTCACCGGTGTGGGGGCTGGCTGGGTCTGTGGCTCGCATGTATCTGGGCGTGTCTTCCTCCAGCAGCCGGTGAGTCACTAACCCTGTGCAACTCTGCAAGAGGATGGGCTGGGTGTCCGTTTCAATTCCTTCTAAGCGCCTGGCAATTCTTTCTTTTCTGCACAAAACACAAAAAAACAAAACAAAACAGAATAAAAAAACAATGGAAATCAACTCTAAGGGAAAACTGAATACTGCTTTGCCAAGCTCTTCTACTTGCAAATTACATACAATATATAACTTACCTTTTCATTTTTAAAAATTCTTTCCTCTCTGGTTCAAAGATTTTTCTTAAATCTGCAACTAAAACAAAATAAAAGAATAAAGTAGTCCAGCATTTATCAGTCATCCACTCATTTTACTCATTCATGCAACATATATTTATTGAACTCCTATTTCTGCTCTTGGCTCCCCACGAAACAGTGACACACAAAATGACACAGATCCTGCTTTCCTGGAGGTTGTCTTCTAGTGAGGCAGGCAGGTATCAAATGAGAGCGTACACATAAATAAATACACACCCCCCCCCCCCACACACACACACAGGATGGGTTAAGAAGTAAAACCATAAGAGTAAGGGACAGATGACAACAGCAAGATGTATTTCATTCAGGGGAGTCAGAGGAGGCCTAACCAATAAGATCTCCCTAGCAAACAAAAATCTCAGTAACTATTTTTAGTTGTTATTAGATTTAGGAAATATTTTTAGCTTTTCATTGACATTTGCAACAGTAGAGATTAATACTATGCCCCACCCTACCGCCACCCCATCAGCAAACTATAACAGCCAAGACTCTTCACTCCTATTTCACCCTATCTTTTAACCTGTAAATATCTGTCACTACCTAGTTGTGTTTCCAGCAGTGCCCACGTGTCATGTACATTAACACAGCCTCAGCCCCTCCCACAGGCTTTCACTGGGAGGAAATGTTAACATGCGCTTCTTCGCTATAATTTAGGTACATGATGGACAAAGTGATTACTGTAACTTTCCTAACAACACTGGATGACCCGATGACTGTTCTGCTGATGCTGCAAGGATCTCATGTGATACTAACTACAAAGATATTACTAAGATGCCAAATAATTGTTTCTTTGGAGAAATAGCCCAATTTTGTGGAGAATAAAGGTCTTTCTTCTGGCCTCCTCCTCAATCACAGGAATTCATGAAGGTTCATCTGAGTGGTTCCTATGGAGGGCTCAGGACGGGGTAGAGAGAGGGGTCACTGACAGTCCCCAGGACCCACAAACGTTTTAAAGACTGAGTTAATTTTCAACTGCTTCAATTCTACATGTGTGGTTTTTTTTTCAAAGTGATCATTTTTAGTAATGAGTCAAAACCACACACACACACACACACACACACACACACACACACGGCTTTTATACTACCCTTTGTGTTCAGAGATACAAACCTTGTTTTTTTTTAATTGATTTTTAAATGATAAGCACCTTAAGATTTAAGTTAGGTTGACTTTTGTTAAGATTGTTGGCTTCAAAAGAGTCTCTCTCTCACTTGGCCTTCCCAGGAACCACAGTAGCTAGAGGCAGAAATGTGCTTGACCTGCAATGTCAATTATGGTCCTACTTAGAAGACAAGGGTATAATGATAATGGGGCATCCACCCTGCTGCCTTTGCGGGAAGCTTGGCTAACAATGGCTCCCCAGTTAACAAATTAACTCTAGTGAGATGATATAAACGAAAGAGTATCCATTATTTATTTAAATCCCCAAAGTGGAGAATGGAGCTGCATTTTTTTTAGAAGACTGCTCAAGAAGCTATTGAAACCAAATTCCAAGTGCTCTGAAAGGTATGCCTTATGCCTATGCCTCAAAACCCTAATTGAGAAATCGAGTAAGGTTATAGGGTCCTGAGTAGCATAATGACATGCACATGCCACTTACCTTTTTCCCCCCCAAACTACTTCAACTAAGGTATGTTATGGTCTGAAAGTTTATACCCCCCGCCTCCCAAATTCATATGTTGAAATCCTGCTCTCCAAAGTGACGGTATTCGGAGGCGGGACCTTTGGAAGAGCTTGGGCTCTGGCCTCACGATTAGAATTAGTGCTCTCACAGAAGAGGCCTCACAGAGCTCCCTCTTGCCTTCCACCATAAAGGATACAACCAAAGGGTGTCTGTCTGCAACCCAGAAGAAGGTCCTCATCAGAACCTGACCATGCTGGCACCCTGATATGGCCTTCCAGCCTCTGGCACAGTGACAAGTAAAATGTTGCTGTTTGTAGGCCACCCAGTTTATGGTATTTTTGTTATAGCAGTCAAAATGCATATGACAAGGTAAGGATAAAATATTACTATAACACACACATAGAGTGGCATATAACTTCCATTGGGAAAAGTTAAGACATATGATTTTTGTCCTAAATTAAGATTGTGAAAGTCACTTTTAAGTCATTAAATTTTTAATTTCTCCTATAAATATGCAACTAAAGAAAAAAAGTAACTTCAGCAGTATAGTGAGAAAGCTAAACAACAAGCTGTTTCCTAATATTATTTATTCTAGAAGGAAAAATCTACTGGCTGTGAGACTATGCAAATGTCCCACCCATAACAAAACTATACTTTTCCTACTACCATTACCACTCTGTTTCCGTATTCTATAAGGACTAAGATACTGTGAGAAGGGGGCAAGCTAAATGATGGTCAGAATATAGTGCATCACAGAAACTAAAGCCCAAGAAGTCTGGGGCAGTGAGAGGAAAGAGAGGGACAGGGCAGGTAAGCCAAGTTATCCTACTGTCCATTAGGATCTCTGTGTGTTCTGAACAAAACAGGCTGGGCAACCCAGCAGTGAACACTGTCCCCTGCTAGCCATTCACTGCTAGGCATACGAAGTCTCGGGATAGCATTAAGCAGACATACAGTTGCACTGCATCAGGGTCACAGACTCACAGAGGCTGGCTCTGGAGTAGATCACAGATCACTATGGCCTTTTGAATGGGCAATTTCTTTGTTGCCTTGAACTACAGGATGGTGAGTAGCCATGTTTCTCCTACTAAATGCCAAATCATCTCCAGTTGTTGTGACTCAAAAATGTTCCCATGAGTTTGCCAAGCCCCCCTTGAAATGATTCTGTCCTGGATTGAGAATCATTGAACTCAGCCCAGAGATTTCCAAAAGGCAGTCTGTTCTTGAGAATATGCCATAGGGCAGTGATGGCGAACCTTTTGAGCTCAGCGTGTCAGCATTTTGAGAAACCCTAACTTAACTCTGGTGCCGTGTCACATATAGAAATTTTTTGATATTTGCAACCATAGTAGAACAAAGACATATTTTTGATATTTATTTTATATATTTAAATGCCATTTAACAAAGAAAAATCAACCAAAAAAATGAGTTTGCGTGTCACCTCTGACACGTGTGTCACAGGTTCACCATCACTGCCATAGGGTATACTAATGACAGGCACCACTAGCCCATCACTGCACTCTTTTCAGTCAAGCCTAGATTCAAACTCAAAACCATTTCTAGCCTAAAATCTTATCGTCCTCTCTGATCATATACTGAGAAATGCAATGAGGTCATAAACTATACTTTAAATGTATCAGTGAGCTTATTGATTTTAGTGAAAATCTACAGTAAGTATATTAGAAAAATAAAAAAAATCCACCAGCAAATAAATCAGCTCTCAATCTGTTCTTTCTTACAAATATATTTTTAATTATCAAGATTTGCCTCATTCTTATAGACATGAGATTAGAGAAGAAAGGGATAATGTGGAAGACAAAAAGAAGTAATAGATACCTTGAGTTTGGCTTCCTTTCCCCAAGTCTATAATTTAAAAGTAAAATCAGTAAAACAATCTATATATATAAAAGGCTAATATGCAAAGTGTCCCCTCTGGAGTTCGACTGAGAGACCAGGAGATCAATCACTCGCTATGATGTGCACTGACCACCAGGGGGCAGCACGAAACAAAGGAAGGCCCCAGCTGGCAGCCAGAAGGCCCCAATCAGCCCTGATCACTGGCCAGGCCTAGGGACCCTACCTGTGCACGAATTCCGTGCACCGGGCCTCTAATATGTAATATAATTATTCTAATATATCTATCCCATGGAAAAAGACCTCAGTTTCATAAAAGAGAATGAGGCTTTATTTGAATCGGTGATGTGTTCTTTATCATCCCTTTCCAGGAAGAAAACAAACACCTCATATGGGGACTTGTAGTCCTCCTCAAGTCCACTAAAATCTGGTCAAGCTTATCACAAACACTGGAAAAAAGCTAATACTAGGAAATTATAATAGTTTCCCTTGCTGTAGGAATCTAATGTTGTCAGTCCACTGTTTCATTTATAGATACTACCTACAGTTTTACCACAGCTATCTTCTACCTAATAGTCTTGATTATAGTTTATTATTGTTCATGGTCTATCAAAAGAAGTTTCTTTCCTTTAAAACTTTCAGCCCTGGCCAGATGACTTGGTTGGAGCATCAACCCATACACCAAAAGGTGATGGGTTTGATTCCTGGTCAGAATACATACCTAAGTTGCAGGCTCGATCCTTGGTCAGGACACGTATAGGAGGCAACTGATCAATTGATGTTTCTCTCTCCCCCGCCTCTCTCACCCTTCCTCTCTCTCTAAAAATCAATTAAAACATATTCTTGGATGAGGATTAACATTTTTATATAATTTCAGATTTACAGTAAAGTTAAGAGACATCATAATATGCTAACATTTCACTATATTTGGTTTACTTTTATCCTTTTTTCTCTCTTCATATGTATACTTGTAGTATATAAAACACATGCACACATATTTACATATCCATTTTTATAAACAATTTAAGAGTAAGTTACAGCATGATGACCCTGTATCTCTAAATACTTTATATTTCCTAAAAATAAGGAATAAGAATGCTTTAAAAATTCAATTACTCAGCCAGAATTCAATTGATTTATGCTGTGTCATAATGTATACAATTCATAAATGGTTCAGGAAATGGTAATAGTGATTAATAGTAATCCACATATAAACAAGCACAGCTGATCTATCTTCTGTTGTAATAAATTTTCTACTTTGCTTTCAAAGACATTAAGACTTTGACATGTACTAAATTATCCCTTTATCATACCCACTTTTTAGTTTGCTGCCCTTGCTTACACAATATGTATTTATGAGTCTATATTTTTAGTAATTTCTGATGGGAATTTTTCAGTTATTTTCCAAGTAAGACAATTTGAGGGGATTTGATATCAGGGCTATAATGGTACATAAAATTATTTAACTGCCTAGTTTGCTTTGTAATAATATTTAATACCAATATTCAGGTCTGCCAGGTGCTTTTCTTGGGAAACTTAAGTTCTTCATTATCTCTAAGAAACAGGCTTTCTGGTAAAGTTATTGTGGAGTTCAGTCCTCCAAACCTGAGTACACAGATCTTCTAAAGAATTTAAATCTTCTAAGATTTCCTGTAAGTGGCAGGGGGACTGCCAAGAACTCATCTCCCTGACACTGCATTTGACAGCTGAAGAGGACAGGCCAGGTCCAGAATATTCCTCTGCTCCAGGAGGAAGCACTTTAACTTTACACTTGGATGAAAGCCACTAATGTAAAGACAAGCAGCTTATAAAATAAGTAATTACAAAATTAGAGTGTTAAGGGGAAAAGGTGATGGCTAAGAAGTGTGGGGTTGCTCTTTTGGTGAAGAAAATGTTCTAAAACTGGCTGTGGGATGGATGTACAGCCCTGTGAATGCCACTGAAACAGCCTCCTTCAAATGGATGGGCTGAATGGTATATAAAATATATCTCAGAGGAGCTATTAAAAAGGTAGAGTAATATATTTGGCGCATTTCATAATTATTAAATGGAAAATCTATTTTAATATTATAGTCTTCATATAGGTAAAGATTTTTAATCCCTTGATTACCTGTTGGTGACACAGTTAAAGGAAGTCCCTGAGAGGAAACTCAATGATCAATTTAATGCTTAGTTTCACAGAAGCAAAAACCCTCACTAAATGAAGAGAAACTTCTAAAAAAATATAAAACTCTGCCATTAAGAGTCCTAATTCCTATTTTTAACATTGTATTGCCAAGAGCTATTAGAATCATTATCATATCTGTCATGATGATGAAATGAAAAATTTTCCTGTAATGCATGGTCTTTCCTACCATGCTAGCCCACATCATAAAGGTTGTGAAAAACAACTGTGGGAATTCAGGCAAAATTCAGGGAGGCAGGGCTCTGGTACCTTTTAAGCATCTTTTAGAGAGCTTGTCAATTAGAAATATAAATCTCTGATGTGTGAAAATTATGTTTTTATTGTGATAAAATTTCTAATAAAACTGGTTACTAAGCTTATGTGTTTTAAAACTTTATTATACATAAAGAACTTAGCATTTCATATTGCTTTTAATTTTTCAAATCCTAATATCTATAGTATTAAAAAAAAAGGAACTGGGGTAGAGAGGAAGAGGGAGCCTTCATACAGACAGAAAAGACTTTTGCTCTATAGAACTTTGCCTAATCAGTCAAATCTTCTAAACTATTTTTAAAATCAATCTGCTCATTCTTCTACTTTGTTCTGATTATCTTCATATATTTTAAATTTGGCTCAGATTAAATAGAGTTTCTCTGTCTTTCACGAACGAAGTCTTAGAAATTGCAAGGACCCTTCCATTCCATACCTGGTCCACACACCCATCCAGATAACAATCCTCCACAGCCTCTCTCCTACCTGAGTACATGGTCACGACCTGCCTTGTAGATTTAATGAGGAGAGTTGATGAGATCACAATGCAGACCATTTCACTCTCGGTTCTATGAATTACCAGAATTTTCCTCCTTTTATGAAATCTCATCTACCTCCTTATAATTCTACACAATCTTATTGTTGGCCTCTGGAGCAAATTAGAATTAAGCCTATATTTCAGTTGCCAGTTCTGTAAGTACTTGACAAAATGACCTGTTTAAGCGTTCTCCACCAGGCCTGGGTCCTTCAAATATCCACCTTTACCAGACTATGTCTAGGCATATCACCCATTCAATTCTTTAGAATATACCTCAATTTGTCAGCGAACCTTTTATTTTATTTTCTTCTTATTATTTTTTAAAATACATCTTATTGATTTTTTTACAGAGAGGAAGGGAGAAGGATAGAGAGTTAGAAACATCGATCAGCTGCCTCCTACACACCCCCTACTGGGGATGTGGCCACAACCAAGGTACATGGCCCTTGACCAGAATCGAATCTGGGACCCTTCAGTCTGCAGGCTGACGCTCTATCCCAGCCGTGGGCAAACTACGGCCCGCGGGCCGGATCCGGCCAGTTTGAAATGAATAAAACTAAAAAAAAAAAAAAGACCGTACCCTTTTATGTAATGATGTTTACTTTGAATTTATATTAGTTCACACAAACACTTCATCCATGCTTTTGTTCCGGCCCTCCGGTCCAGTTTAAGAACCCATTGTGGCCCTCGAGTCAAAAAGTTTGCCCACCCCTGCTCTATCCACTGAGCCAAACCAGTTTGGGCATGTCAGTGAACCTTTTAAACTTTTAGTTTCTATTAAAATATTTTTTTTCTGGGATAATTTCTTTTGGGCTTGATTTTGTGGGTGGTCGTTTTTTCCCTAAGTAGAAAAATAATCTGATCTTGTGCCAAACCTGTTTCTTCTGAAGTAAGGGTTACATAGTTCATTCAGGAAAAAGACAGTCTGTAAGCTGGTACTACCCCATGCTAGTATTACAGTGGGTAGAGACAAAGATAAGGTAATGTTCATATCACTTCACAGGCAAAACTAATAGCAGTTGAAAATATTTTACTGCATGTGCATCTTTACCAATGAAAATATGAATTCAACAAATGCGAGTGCCGACTTGGGGAAGAAGAGTGGTAATGAGGAGATAGTCTGAACTCAGGTGCAGTGTTGTAGCCCAGTGGGAAGCTACAAGATACTGAGTGTAAATGCCATAACATTGGAAAACGTCAACAGGCTGGAGGAAGGGGGTGTGTGAACTGAAAAGAAATGGGCATATGAGCAGAACTTATCACCTTAGGAGATGGTGAAAGCTAGGAGAGAGGAACAAGGTAAGGTTGATTCTAGGGAACCTTCTCACCCCACCCCCGACCCCCAGCCTCCAGTGAAAACTTGAGGATGCCTGAAATGCAAGGGAAAGAATACATAGTAAGGTGAGGATTAAAAATGCAAGAGGAAAGGTTAATCGAGGTTAATTCTTAGATGAGGCAGAAAGGGACACAAAGGAGAATATATGCTGGAGGTTTAAGAGTTCTCAAAAAAAAACACACCCAGATAACACAATAGTTATATGCTCAGGATTCTGGTCAACTATTTAGAAAAAGTCTTACCTTTAGGAAGTGCAATTAAAAGTTTAGCATTGATTCTTCTTTCACAGTTAGTAAGTTGTTCTTTATTTTCAAGCAAGAACTCTTTCTGAAAGCTAAAAACATCTCCATTAATAAAATGTTGCAATTTAATTTAAATCAAGATATATGACATAAAGTAAAAAAAAAGGTAGAACATAAAAATTATGCTACTGTTATATATACTTAAATGTGTAATATAGATTATAAGTAAAAAGTTTTATTTTGGGGAATTGGTAACTTTTTTCATTTACTTACAGTTATGTTAATATTATTTTTTTGTACAACTAAATAATTTCATTCGCATAGGCAGGCAGCATGGCATAGTGTGGTAAAAGCATCGTTCAGCCTGACCACTTCATCTAGAGCCACCACTAGCTGTTTCAGCTTGGATCATTTGCTTGACCTTTCTGTGCTACACTTTGTTCCTCAGAAAATCAGCAATCTGTCTAGGACTCCGTGGTCGGCAAACTGCGGCTCACGAGCCACATGCGGCTCTTTGGCCCTTTGAGTGTGGCTCTTCCACAAAATACCACGTGCCGGCGCGCATACAGTGCGATTGAAACTTCGTGGCCCATGCGCAGAAGTCGGTTTTCGGCCTGGGCGAGTCTATTTTGAAGAAGTACTGTTGATATTTGGCTCTGTTGACTAATGAGTTTGCCGACCACTGGTCTAAGTGATTCACATGCTTTCCTGTTTTAAAATTATATTAAAGTAACAAATGTCTTCCAACAACCAAGCGATCAAAGCATGGTGAATAGGTCTAAAAGCCTCATGAAAATGTGTCTGGGAAGAAAAAAGAGGAAATGAAAGGGAAGAAGAATAAAGGGATGGAGCACTTACTATGTCCTTTCCTTCTGTGCTAAGCAGATCCCACGTATTACCTTAATTACTGTCACAACATGCTATGAGGTAGGAACTAAATGCTGGTCTGATAAATGTTTAACAACTGGCTCCTTCCTCTTGGGTGCCTGCCTCCCTCCTCCCCAAAAGCACCTGCTTTGTTTATTAGCTGGCAGTGTAAATACGCCCACTATGGCCGATTTTCAGGCTCTCCATAGAACTCGCAGAGCTAAAAATTGGAAGAGACACACACTGGCTCTGATAGGAACTGGAGCTGGCTGCAGCATGCCACCAGAACAATTATCATCCTTGGTTTACCGACTAGGACACTGGTAAATGACTTGCCCAAGAACACATATTTGGCAAGAAGAGTACATAAGATATACTAGTAACTCTAGCTCCTGCTCTAACACTATGCGCAGTGCAGCCCCAAGACAGTTATATGGACAACTCCACAGTCTTCCATTGGAACGTGCCTAGAGTTGGGCAAGATGGAGTTACTGCCACACAGGAAGAAAACAAACGAAGGAAAACAAAAAACTAATATTCCCCAATGATACAATCACCTCCAGAGAGGTGAACAATTGGTCTTAAAACACATTCAATGCAAAGCTCATCTTCCCCATGTACTGTCCTACAGGGTGCACAGCCCAAGAACAGACTGAGAGGGTGCTGTGCATACTGGGTAAGTGGGACACAGGGATAACTTGTATGATATGGAAATTAAATGTCAAGGAACCTGCACACCATCCACAGCATGGAGCATCACCCCATCTTCCTAGAACCAAGTTCATCTGAAGCCTTGGTTATTGCCTAAGAATGTGGTATGGCTTATGTTCATAAATAGGAGTGTCATGTATTTATATTATTTAATAAAAAGGCTTGAAACTAACCAGTGTTTATAAATCACAATCCAAAAGGCTTAAAAAAGATCCCAGGAAACCTGCTTAGATCAGAAACTTAGGATTAGCACTGACTTCTAAATAGTGAATTGTAATGAAGTAACGACTCCTTTCAGTGTTTTATTCCTATGTATGACTTAGTATAAACCTAAGAAATTAAATAATTGCAGAAATGTGCCCCACTTAAGGAAGGACATGCTATTTTAATCGATTAACATATTGTTTAAATATCTTCATAAAGTTCTATACTTTGGGAAACTAAAATCTCAGGGGGAAAAAATCTATATTAAAACAAAATGATGCAATGCGTGAAATATTCAGCTTCTTAAGCCATTGGCCTTGGGGTACAAATATTATCTCATATTTTCAAAAATAAACTTCTATATATTTCTATTCCCCCCCTTTTTTTCTGCTTATCAAAAAGCTCAATAAAGCCACTAATGAAGACTAAGAAATCACCCCCAAGTTAAACATTTTGCTGAACTTTTACAGAGTTTACAAGTCATCACCTGTCAGCCCCTGGCTTCATATGCACTTACTCTCTTAAACAAGCTACAAATAATGTCAGCACCAATCAAAAGTACAGCCTTCCACAGCTGGTCAAAAACCAATGGAAAACCAAAGCACTATCAGGAGCATCTCTCATGCCTCTTTAACATGGTTTACTGTAAAGGCTGCCTGGACCCGAATTTCCTCTTCTCCAACCTCTCCTTCCATCCTGGCTGAGTCCTCTCCTGGTCTGGGCCTCAGTGTAAAGTTCTTTCCTCAAGGAAGAACCCCTGACCCAGGCAGTGCCTGTCCCACCCAGCACAGAATCTACATTATGCACCTGTTATTCTCTTAAATTGTATCCTATTTTCCTATTTGTAGACTATATTACAAGTGTTTTATTTTTATTAAAGTCAATAAGTATATGCTGAATAAATGAAATAATGAATGACTACAATAAAATACTTTCAATGTATGCTAAACTCACTCTGAAGTATTTTATGTATACACTATATACAATGTTGATGTGGTAGGGACACAGAGTTTTAAATATTGAGAATTAGAAGGGCCTATATTTAATAGTATCAGTGATAGACTTCCTTCCTTCCTTTCTTTATTTCCTTCTTTCATCTTTAGAATATGTGATTGGGAAAACATCTCTCCTTATCACCTTTGTTTACCTTGCATATATGAATGAAAACATCAGTATTCTTTGCATAGGTTTATAAACTTATTCTATTTTTAAGTCTCCATCTTGAGGGTAATTTTTATTACTGGAATCCTTGTGCTTGTCTTTACATGTTGTTCTTGCTTATGTTACCTCTCTCTTATTCCCACTAAATGATCAACAACTTCTGAGGAAGCAGGTGAGCAGATCGGAAGAATAAGGAGAAATGGTTAGAAAGTATGGCTCAGGCTCACATCACAAAAGCTGTGATCAAGAAAGACCCTTCAAGTCAATAGGAAACCACGTTTTGAAAAAAGTCATGTCTCTTCCCTGGACTTTCTATACCCAAGGGCATAGTCAGCAGTGAAAATGCAGGCAAGATACACTAATGATGGTCTTCACTAAGTTCTGGATCATGTGTGAATGAGTCATTTTTCTGATCATGTAATGGCTGATGAAACATGATTGTCCAAAAGATCCTTAACATCCTCCTCCTCTCACTTTCCTGAGCAGCGGTGACTGTTAGGCCCCTTCTGGACTCACATGATTACTAACTCAAGCACTGAGCCCCTGATGCTGCTCAGGGCCATGGTCCTCCTCATCACTCATCCCCTCCGGGAGAAGGGGTCTCTCCCTGGACAACTTCTGTAGGCCTTGGTGGGTTGCCATAGCTCAACCAAATGGTCCCATATTTCAGTATGAAACCATTTCTCCACATATAACTAAAATAACTAAATTAAGAGGCACCATTTGCATTTTTTTATCTATCTTCATCTCCTCTGAATCACTGCTCACTCTTTATGACTATTTTTTATCAGTCTGCTCCCTTCTCTCTGTTTCCATAATCTAAGAAGAGACTGCCCCCAGCTTCCATGGTCATTTATTTAATGTGTCCCATTAACCTATTTAAATGTCCAGCAGTAGCAACAAGGGGAAATTTTATTAAAGTGAGAGCAGGATACTCTGCTGTTACTACCTTCTATCTTTTACAAAATGTGGGATCTACTTTTACACTGACCATTCAGCACCCACGCTGTTAAAGACTTCCCCCACAATCTGTTCATTCTTCTAATGAAGTTTAAATGATAAGATACGGGAATCCAAAACCCATTGCCTAATATTTTCACCTTTGGTGTCTGGTTGACTTGACTTCTCTGAAGAAGGCAGGTTCGTGCATCTCCAGCTCATTTTACACTTAGTACCATGGCAAGGAGGCCATGATTTTCACAGGTACACATGAAATAATACCCACCATGTCAGAACAGCTATGTCCCTCTGAGCTTCTCTCCACAGAAGTGTCTGACCTTCATATTTTCTGCTTTTCCTATCCTTGAATAAACGCTATCTTCCTGTCTCCCCTCCCATTTATTCATTTTTCTTAGTCACTATTAAAGCTAAACCAACCTGCTAGGGTCATCTTGGGAATGAAGCTGCTATAGTCTGAATGTTTGGGTTCGCTCAACTTCATATGTTGAAATCCTAACGCCCCCCAAAATGGTGATGTTAGGAGGTGGGGGTCTTTGGAAGATGATTGGGTCATGAGGATGGAGCCCTCATGAAGATCAGTGCTGTTATGAGACCCAGCGACCTCCTTTGACTATTCTGCCAAGTGAGGACATTAGAAATTGGCAATCTGCACCCAGAAGACAGCCCTCACCCCACCATTCTGGCACCCTGATTTCAGATTTTCAGCCTCCAGAACTGTAAGGAGTAAATTTCTATTACTTATAAGCTACCCAGTGTATGCTGTTTTATTACAGAAGCCTGAATGAACTAAAACATCAGCCTTAGATCCTGTTAAAAATATGGCAAAGATGAGAAATATGGGAAATTGTGTCAAGCATTAGAAAAGCAAGATTTCATGAGTTAAATAAAACAACCTTCCAGATGACCCTGACTCATTACTGCTCTAGTTTACCTGGTACTAAAATGTGGATGAAATTCATCAAGCCTTTATCCCCTTTTGTGTGTGCATACGTTCAACTCTGCTATTTTCAAATGCAGAGCCAGGCTTAGCCTGATGCGGACAGAAGTCAGACAACTGTTTATTCCAATGCTATTGAAATGCAAACCTTTTAAGTAAAGAAATAATGCCAAACATAAACATTAGGGATAAGAACATCTGAGTGGAGTTAGGTGTAGATGGATTTGGGTCCTTCTAGCATAAGGAAGTGTAGGCTGAGATCCATACCTTTGTGTAAGGGATAAATAACATTGTGCCTTTACATGAAAATCTCAAAATCTATTAGGAACAGTAATCTAAGAAGACCTGAGATATAGCTATCTTGTTTGGCACAAACTTTAATTTTTGTATTATCTTACTAGATGCCCAGTGCACGAAATTCATGCACAGGTAGGGTCCTTAGGCCTGGCTGGCAATCAGGGCCAATCTGTGGGGTGACACGCAGGGTGATTAGGGGCTCCCCGCTCGTACCCGCCTTGGCCTGGTATCGCCCGCTCACTGGCCCCGCCTCCTACCGCTGCCGCTGATTGCTGTCTGTGGACCAGTGGGGTGATCAGGGACCCCGCTCACACCTGCCTTCGCCTGGCACCACCCGTTCACCTGCTCCACCATCCCGCCACACTCCTGCTCTTGTTGAGGCCCACCAGGGCCAGCAGTGCCTCCACTGCCAGCGCCACATCACTGACACCCACCATGTTTCACACTGCCCCTTGGTGGTCAGTGCACGTCTAACTCCCGGTTGGTTAAACTCCCACCCGTGGGAACAATTTGCATATTAGCCTTTTATTATATAGGATATCTGTGATGATGCACCACAGAGTTGTAGCACACTGGGTAAATCAAATTAGCACCCATAATACCCTGCAGCCAAGGAAACTGAAGTGCAAAAAAGTTAAAAGAGAAACACCATGTCATGTGGACAAATGGATGGATAGGCACGGGGTGAGAGAGAGGAGGAGGGAAAGAAAAAAAAAAGGGGAGAAAAGGAGGAGAAACAAAGCTAAGCCCTTTTTTAAAGAAGCAAAAGCAAAAGCTTACTTGATGGACAGACTGCAAAAGGACAACCCGTGCTTAGAGGTAGATATGAGAAAAAAAAAGATAACAGCTCTTTACAAGTTTGCAATTACAGAAACATCAACATCCTGTTCTGTAAATAGTTCCTACAAACAGTATTAAATACATAAAAATAATCTTTGCTGGCTCAATGTACTATTAAGTTAGCTTGCTTCATATATTTTAACAAACCAAACTCTGGAGAGAAAACATATTGACAAACATTTAAAAGGGTAAATTAGGAATTTAAGAGATAATTTTAAAAGCTATTACAAATCTTCAAAACAAAATTTCTTGGGCAAAGACCACTTTACCTTGGAACTTTCCTTTGATGTGGGAATCCAATAAAGCTTAAGTTTTCCTTGTTGAAATCTAAGGGTAAAGAAATAATGTAACATTGAGTTAGCTATACAGTAAGTTAAAAAAAATAATGAGAAAGTTCTTCAAACTCCTCTTGAACATATAATTTAAGAAAAATGAAACCATCAACAAGACAAGAATAATGAATTAAAAAAATGACACCTTCTAAGAATCACATTCAACAATATACATTTTACATAGTAAGGTTTCTAGTTTTCCTAGTGAAAGAAAGTCAATATAATCTGTGGGTAAAAAAATCTGACATAGTTCAATGGTATCATTTAAATTCATATAGCTACAAGGCTAACTCAGAGCAATTAAATATTGAATTATATAGTTAAAAATGTTGACCAAAGTAACCAGAAATGTTGAAAATCATTACTGTCTGATATATTTGAGATGCTCTTAAAGATTGCATGAGGTGAGGGCAAAGAGCAGGGGGATGCTTTAGTCATGTTCTTATTGCCTTCTTTAAAACTTAAAAAATAACAACACATCAAATAAACCACTTATTTATTTTTGAAGACAAAATGGATGTGATGTAAAGCCAGCTGGGAACAATCCCTTGCAGCAAAACAAATATCGAGTGAACCAGTTAATCAAAACCAGTTGCAGACAAATTTATAACCAGTCTAATGGCAAGTAATCTGTTTTACAGCTTTTGGCATAGCAACCATTTGTCCACCAAGAAAACCACAAGTGGCCACTTACAGAAACCTTCCCCTATGGAAGTGCCTTTTACTGGTTAATATTTGGGGTCAAAAGCCTGAGGAAAAGGAGGTACAGAATACACCACATGCTGACATATCATTATCCATCACAATACATCCAGAATCCTGGAATCTGGAAAGTCTGACCAACTAGAGAAACATAATAAAATGAAAAGAACACTGCCAACTGAACGTGTAGGGTTTTCTCAGAGTTTTACAAATACCTAGTTACATATTTTTTAAAAAGAGAACTCAGTTCAAAAGCTATCAAATATTATAGAAGGAAATTCCTGAATCTGAGACTTGAACTCTTCCAATCACTTCCTAGTAGTGCATTTGTGCTAGAAAATACTTTCACATACAATAGCTGGATTTCAAATGTGACATTCAAAATAACCTCAGCATTTCATCGTTGCTCAATCAGTGAACTGAGTCAGTGACACCACTTCCGTGGTTAAATAAGAGCATATATTTTCCTCTGTGCTAGAAAGGAAGCCACTAAAAGACAATATTTTGTTCCAAAATATTTCACATGAAGCTTTAATAAAAAAAGACATTCACCACTGCCTACTGGAAATAATTTAATATACAGCATTTGGTTTAGAAAAATATTTTAGCTAAAGTTCAGAACTTGATCCAAAGTTTGGGCATTCCATTTGAATTGGCATTTTTTTTTTTCCTACATAAGGCTTTACTGGTTTAGTAATATCTTTAAGTTATAACAGAAAAAATATTACATTTTTCAGCAATCCCAAAATAAGCTAATTTAAACTCAATTAGATATTTAAAGTGTCCTTTGAGAAAATTATATAACTAACTGGATGCAGGAGAATACAAGGTAAAATGGATACAAGGCATTCATTATGTTATAAAATATACACAGAAGTGAATTTTCGGTTTCTCTTGCCTTACCTTGTTTCTCAGAGAACTTGAAAGCTCCCAAATAGCTGGAAAACCCTGGGCTTCTGATCATAGTTACACACAGAAAGTGCAGTAACAGAGACTGCACTACAGCTAATTCACAACCAGTCACAGCCTCCAGCCACTCTAAGCCACACTGGGATGAGACTTCACAGCGCAGGGCTAGAGCAATCAGACACTCGTGTCCTTGAGAGTATGATAAAGGCAAAGCAAGAGGCTGCAGGCTGGAATAGCTCAAACCCCGTAATCAGATTGCAAGCAGAAATTAGGCCTGCGGATGCTGGAGCAGACTGGCTCCAGTGATGGGCACTGGTGGTGTTACTACTTAAGTCTCTGGCCAAAGCACAGCACCGTGCAGCAGGTAAGCAGGCAATGCTGCACCCTAAGTAGACAATGACTCCCCCTTCTCCTAAATATAAACAAATAAGAAAAACAAAACAATACAGAGCCTCTCGATGTTCTGAAGGAAGGGAGGCTGCTAACTATTCTCAGGCTACTCTGAGTCTAGTCTGCTTTGACAGGTTAATGAAAATTTTTGCCTAACGGAATCGAAACCCCACAGTTAAGATTTATGAACAACATATGAGTGAAATTGTGGGAAAGGAAAAGCAGGTATTACTAGAGGTTCAAAAATTTTAATTTGAGACAGAAGCTCTTAAATTAAGCATTATTTGACTGCCCCCTTTTTATTTTATTATCACCTCTTAAATAGACTTAATTTTCTTAGAGCAGGTTTAGGTTTACTACAAAATTGAGGGACGGTACAGAGATCCATTTTGAGTTAATTTTTGTGAAAGGTGGAAGGCCTGGTCTAGATTCATTTCTCTGCATATGAATGTCCAGTTGTTCCAGCAACATTTGTTGAAGAGACTATCTTTGCTTCATTGTATTACTTGTGGGTTTCTGCTCTGGGAAGGCACAAGTGCCTGTGTGGGCTTAAATGTCTCTCCAATCTGGGGGGCAATAGTTTGCCCTGTGTCCTCCCTTCCCTATGCACTCAGGAAGAGTTGTTGATTTTTTAGTCTGTTCAACTTTTTACTTGTTGTTAGGATGGAGCAGTGACTTCCAAGCTCCTTCCACACAGAAAGAACCAGTAACCCTGGAGCCCCCCTGTTTGTTTTTAATTGCAACCTGTAGCTGGTGGGCCCAAGCAGTGATAATGCAATTCCAAGAAAAATATGCAATAATTAGACACTGACTCTTTTACTGCTAAAAGGGACATTAAAGAGAAAGTAGGAAAATCATCTCATTAACAAGATGAGGAACCATAGGACTAGAGAAGTAACTTGCTCATGGATAGTGACTTGTTCATGATACAGCCACAGGATCTTGGGGAGGTATCAGGAACATGATTTGCCCTCAGGCACCCCCACCAGGAGGCAGGCACCCTGAGTATGTCTGTCCTTGTATCTTTAGTACTGAATACTAGTTGGTACACAGCAGGCCTGTAGTGAATGTTTGCTGAATGACTATATAAACTAGTGGAATCATCTTCTCTAAAAGCTAGGATCATACTACAAAGTGATTTGCATTGATTTTATATCCTGCTCTCAAACCATATTGACTTGAACTTATTTCTAAACTACAAACAAACAACGCAAATTAATTATGGCACATCGACAGAGGGTTCATCAGTGCTGGCCATGTGCATTTTCTCTATACTGCTGATTACACCAACTCTTACAAAATGGGAAGAAATATAGCGAATAGGGCAGTTACAAAAAAAAACTCAGTAAGGAAGAACTTAAGTCCTGTGGATAACTGGAGTGGAAACTTTATTGAGAGGTCATGGCTAACTAGGAACAAACAGAAAAAGGGAGGAGTTGGAAGCAGAAGAGGGAAGGGAGGAAATAGTGGCAGCAAATGACTCTGGAAATGAATAATTTAGGTGGGATTAAATAATAGTATAAATAATTATATAAATAAAAATATTTATTGCTTTAAGAGAGAGAGAGATGAAGGGGAAATGAGAGAGAGAGAGAGAGAGAGAGGTAACTGTTGTTCCACTTATCTATGCATTCATTGGTTGCTGACCCAGGGATCAAACCTGCAACCTTGGTGTATCAGGACGATACTCTAACCCAGTGGTCGGCAAACTGTGGCTTGCGAGCTACATGAGGCTCTTTGGCCCCTTGACTGTGGCTCTTCCACAAAATACCACGTGCAGGCGCGCACGTACAGTGTGATTGAAACTTTGTGGCCCATGCACAGAAGTTGGTATTTTGTGGAAGAGCCACACTTAAGGGGCCAAAGAGCCACATGTGGCTCGCGAGCCGCAGTTTGCCGACCACTGCTCTAACCAACTGAGCTACCCAGTCAGGGCCTAGTTTAAATTTTTAAGGTGCAATTCTAGTAAAGAATAAAAAGAATTTTGATATTCTTTTTAAGTTCACGATGGGATTTTATTAGAATTAGTTGCCTTACCCATCAACAATGACACAAAGTAGACAGATTTAAATATGGCTTGATTGTTGAGAAGGAAAAAAAATACAATTTTTTTTCTAAACTATGAATAGACAATGTAATCTCTTTATGTATCTCATCTACATGAAGCCAAGTAATACTATAAAGAAATGTACATTTTATATCAGTAGAAAGGACCCATGACATTTTTTCATTTACTCTTCAGTAGTTATAAATGATGATAACAACTAATTTTTATATGTTTTTTAATTGATTTTAGAGAGAGAAGGAAGAGGGATAGTGAGATAGAAACATGGATGAGAGAGAAACATTGATCAGCTGACTCCTGCATGTCCCCTACTGGGAATAGAGCCAGTAACCCTGGCATGTGCTCTGGCCGGGAATCAAACCAGTGACCTCTTGGTTCATGGGTCGACACTCAACTACTGAGCCACACCAGCCAGGCACAACTATTTTTATTAATTATTATATTATTATTATTATTATCATTATTATTATTTCAGGCTGGCTCATTCATACAGGGGAACTACAAACTAGTCAAACATTTCCTGACACCATTCTGTAGGTTAACGTATTTTATTTGTCTGGAGATAAATTAATTTGTAGGTGTGATTTTCTTAAATTTTAGGCAGAAAACAATTTAAACTTGTGAAGGTGCTATATTCCCTTTCCAACAGCATCACTTAACTACCACCTCAGCATGGAGAACAAAAATGCACAAAGCTCCCTGCCACTCTTTCCGCTCAGAAACACCAATCTCTTCCATTTCCAAAGCACTACAGTCTTCCAAGTGGGATCACTGGGACAACAGAATCAGGCCCTGGTAAAACAAAAACCCTTGGACTCTGGGAAAACTGGAGCTAAAGGGGTCTTTTTGATCACTTGTTTTTCATTTTGCAAAATGTTAACAAAGTCACAGTTTAGGGTGTGGCAGTGCCAGACTGGAAATCCACATCCTCTCACCATCCACACTCCTTATCAGCCTGAACACCAAATAACAGGAGCCACTGCTGTACGCTCCTCCTGGATTGAAGTCATAGGGTCTCCCAGGTCTATAGCTCATGTGGGCTTAATTGCTAAGGGGCCAGTCTATCCCAGAAGGAGGAGTCAAGACAAGCTGCTGGTTGCTTTTTACAAATCTCAGATGATTTCTTGGTCTATTTAGGTTCCACAGATGTTCCTCAAGCCAAAGTGGCCTCCGGACATGAAAAGTAGGGCATGTCTGAGACGCTAAGGCAAAGACAGAAGTCATAAGCCTGAAGGGGGTGTGGGAGTACGTCATACAAACAGCTAACAACGCCATGATTCTCCCTTCTCTTCCCAGGGCTCCCACCTCATTAAGAAGGACAAGGAAGGGTGTTATTAGAAGAGTATATGAAACAGTGACTGAGTAATCCTACTTCTGGAAATGTTCCCAAGGAAGTTACTATGAACGAGTACAAGGACATTTACCAGAGTTTTGTTTATAAACATATAAAACTGGGCTTTGCAGACGCTGCCACCCCGAAGCCGCCCGTGACCAGCCATGGTGAACCACCGTGTTCTTCGACATTGCTGTCGACAGTGAGCCCTTGGGCTGAGTCTCCTTCCAGCTGTTTGCAGACAAAGTTCCAAAGACGGCAGAAAACTTCCGTGCTCTGAGCACGGGGGAGAAGGGAATTGGTTATAAAGGTTCCTGCTTTCCCAGAATTATCCCGGGATTTATGTGCCAGGGTAGTGACTTCACACGCCACAATGGCACAGGCGGCAAGTCCATCTATGGGGAGAAATTTGAGGATGAGAAATTCATCCTGAAAAATACAGGTCCTGCCTGGCATCTTGTCCTTGGCAAATGCTGGACCTAACACAAATGGCTCCCAGTTTTTCATCTGCCCTGCCAAGACTGAGTGGTTGGATAGCAAGCATGTGGTCTCAGCCAGGTGAAAGAAGGCATGGATATTGTGATAGCCATGGAGCGCTTGGGTCCAGGAATGGTAAGACCAGCAAGATCACCATTGCTGACTGTGGGCAACTCTAATAAATGCGACTTGTGTTTTATCTTAACCACCAGACCATTCCTTCTGTAGCTCAGGAGAGCACCCTTTACCCTGATTTGCTTGGAATGTTCTATAATCTTTGTGCTCTTGCCAGTTTATTGGGTTCCATAATTTCCTTACACCTTCCAATCTAGCTGGATTGCAGAGTTAAGTTTATAATTATGAAATAAAAACTAAACAGTTGTCTGTCAAAAAAAAATAAACATATAAAATTGGAACCAGCTTACATAGTGGGTGGTAGAGGAGAATAGGTAAATGAATTACACAAGAGAGCAGGTAGGAAATAACTAGTGATTTGGGAAATGTTTCATGATGTTATATTAGAGATACACACAAATACTTTAACTGAAAGATAGCAAATAGACCAAAACATTATCTTACAACTCAGAGATAACTGTTCATGTTTTCCCCTTTCTTTTCCAAAGTTTCCACAATAAGCATGAATTACTTCCATAATACTTTCCAAAAAATTAAGTACAAATAAAGATGAAAACAAAGCTTAGACTTGAGCGAAAAGTCTGGGTGAAAATCATGGTCATGAATGCATTTTTTCCCGTGGACCTGCCTATTTCTCCCACATGCATTTCTTGGCTATAAATTGTATTGAACCAGACAATTACCAATGTCCTAACAACATGCAACACAGTGCTCCTCAAAGTCTACCCCAGGTGGACCATGATCACATGGGAGAGCCTGTCAACCACACTGAATCCACTGTTGAGCTCCTTGATACCTTTTCTTCTCTTTCAGTGCTTCTCTATTGCCAATCAAACCTTTCCCGCTCAAAAATTTTCATTGTCTCCTAGTTAAGAATTATAAAAACTTGAGGAGCAATACCTGAGATACATTTCTGGGGCATTCCTAGCATAGTGCCTGGCTGAGAACAAGGGACTATAAATCCTGGGTGAATGAAAGAATAAATGAATCAAGTAAGCAGACGAGCAATGCAATCACCTCTATCCTTCCTCATTCTTAGAAATCGCCTCATCCATAGACAATCTCCTTAGTTTAGTTTAGTTTTATTTCTTTTATTACAGTTTACTCTACATTAAAAAGCCAATTCTATTTCTTCAGAAGGTGTCATAAAGGAAAAGTATTACCATTCCTTCCTTAACTTGAGACTCCCACTAGAGTTTTGTCTTTCCTAAAATGTGAAGCAATAATGTGGAACATAAATATTTGTATGTGGGGAGAAATTAGGAGAAAATGTTAGATTTGCCAGGACACGATGGAATGGGAAAAACAGGGAAGATGATCCTATAGTCCAACTGGGAACAATGTTGATATGAGTCCAGGTAAGAAGGAGCACCTCCTAAATTACCAAGGTAAAAAACTAAGGGGTTAGATGATACAGGATCAAGATGTTACCCCCTCAGGGACCATGCAGTGCAGGGCACAGCTGTGGCTCAGGATTATGTGGAGGTGACAATTCGCCATTTTCCAGCACACCTGCTGTGATGATGTAAAGAACAGGGTAAGACCAGACCTTCACCAGGAGTGGGCACGATGCTAAGTGCTCTAGGCATTAAACTCATTCAGTCCTCACAAAGCCTACAGGAGACCCTATCACTATCCCCATGTACAGGTGAGAGACTGAGCTATGGTGTGATCTAGGAGAAACACTGAAGCCTAGAGTGACCACTGAAAACGTGCTTCCAAAGGGAAAAAACCACCTTCTCCTGATCAGCCAAAATAAAATCAAAGATGTAAATATGCAGGTGAGGATGCTATTAAATGAGAGAAAGGATGTGGAAGCAGTCTGAAAGGTGGAGCATGTTATCTAATCCACACTCGGATACACAGCACCTGATAAAGAGAGATACGGGGCGTAGGCAGATGGCATACCCCTGCCCAGGCCTGTGTGAGGTCACCTTGAGTCTCCTCCTTGAGCTCCCTGAATAGCACTGAAGCTCTCCAGGCCATAGGAAAATGGTCTGACATGGAAGTGGGCAATACCGTACTACTGAGAGTTACTGGTTCATTCTAAACTTAAGAAGAGCCACAGAACAATTTTGATGAAATCTACTATAAGCTACTAAAGACGATGGATGGCTGGGCTGAAATTCCAAAGTGAAGGATACATTTCTATAGCCTAGTTAAGAACTATTCCATAAGCTAGAAGCAGCTGTACATGGTATTCTCATTTTCTTTGGTGGATTTTGTGTAGACACTTAATCTGGGGCAGAATTGCCTGACATGAGGTAATCCCACCTGTGGTGAGACCACTGAGTCCTTTTCATTTCCCTATTATATTTTACACTCATTATTCAGACATTCCAGATTCCTGACTATAGTGTAATTCTCTCCTGTCTGCACTGTGAAATGCTTTGTGAATTCTGGTTAGTGGTAATCTTTAGGACAAGTCTGCAAATAATATTTTGTGCTGCATTACTATGTAAGGTAATTTAAAACAGGCCATGTATGTAGAGATGAAAAGGCAAAAGTACTTATAATGCAGTGGTTCTCAACCTTCTGGCCCTTTAAATACAGTTCCTCATGTTGTGGCCCAACCATAAAATTATTTTCGTTTCTACTTCATAACTGTAATGTTGCTACTGTTATGAATCGTAATGCAAATATCTGTTATGCAGGATGGTCTTAGGCAACCCCTGTGAAAGGGTCATTCGACTGCCAAAGGGGTAGCGACCCACCGGTTGAGAACCGCTGTTCTAATGAGAACCGCTGTTCTAATGTCTTTATCAGATGTGCTGAAGAAGCCATGCCAGTCATGCTATATTTAAAAGGCTTTTAAAAGAAAAGGCATATTGCAATATCCTAAAAGACTTACTATTATCCTATATAATAAAAGCCTAATAATGCTAACTGTCCAGTTGTCTGTTCAACCAATCAAAGTGTAATATGCTAATGATATGTTAAGGCCACTCATCCACTCACTGTGACATGCACTGACCACCAGGGGGTAGACACTCCGAATGGTAGGTTAGCTTACTGCTGGGGTCTGGCCGATTGGAACTGAGTGAGAGACGGGTCAGACTCACCTTGGAAACCTCCCATGGCCCCGCCCCAGCTGGCCAACTTCCAGCAAGCATCCCTCCCTGGCCCCAATTGTGCACCAGTGGGGTCCCTTGGCCTGTCCTGCATCCTCTAGCAATCTGGGACCCCCTCGGGGGATGTCGGAGAGCCAGTTTCAGCTCAACAGCGGAACGACTGGTCACTATGACATCCACTGACCACCAGAGGGCAGACAACACAGGAGCTGCCCCCCCCTGGTGGTCAGTGTGCTCCCATAGGGGGAGTGCTGCTCAGCCAGAAGCCAGACTCATGGCTGGTGAGTGCAGAGGTGGTAGCAGGTGGTAGCCTCTCCCGCCTCTCCCGCCTCTGTGACAGCACTAAGGATGTCTGACTGCTGGCTTAGGCCCACAGGGAGCAGGCCTAAGCCAGTAGTCAGACATCCCCTGAGGGCTCCTGGACTGTGAGAGGACGAAGGCCAGGCTGAGGAACACCCCTCCCCCCGAGTGCACGAGTTTCGTGCACTGAGCCTCTAGTCTTTACAATAAATGTTCAAACAAGCAATGTTAAAATTTATAGTGAAAATTATCTATAATTATTTTAAAGTCTGGGTGATTTTGAATCTTTAGCTCATGATTTTGGGGAAAAATAATCTGGTAGTTTAGGGGAAGAGAGGCTGGTCAACCACCTCTCAAGAGTAAGAAAATAAAGACCTAGGTTAGTTCTGTGTATAAAATGTACAGTGAAATACACATACAACATAATATTAGTCTTAAAAAGGAATGAAATTCTGACACACACTACAATGCCAACACACATCAGGTCCTTAAACAATGATTTGACAAATCAACATACACAAGTGTTTGTTGCCTAGAATCTGAAGGTGCATCCTAGACCATCATAAGGCACAGAATGCAGTGTCTTTAGAGTTGCAGAGACTCAAGGCCCCTCTCACTGAGGGGGATCCCAGTTGGCAGGAAGGAGGCCAACACAATTACAATTATCCAGGGAGGTCTGAGAAGGCTCCTGCCAACTCCAATCATTCGATACTCACTATTTGATGGTTTTCACATGAACCAAAAGCTAGGAAATACTGAATCATCAGATATGAGAATTTTTATGAGTCTGAAAATCCAGATGGTAGACAAGTAAATATTAAAAATGACTGCTGATACCTAATAGCTGTTCTAGAGTTTACTTGGATGATTTGAAGGAAAGAGCTTTGAATAATATTATTTGTGGGTTTCCTTCTCTTTAAAGGGGCATCATAATAAAAACAACAATGGCAACCTCCACAACAGTAACAATATAGAAACCCAAGGAAAGTTTAGCAACTTGCCATTCCCAATGTCTCTAATGTTTCCATGAGGTTATGTTAACTGGTACCTTGGAACTTACTAGAGTCTCAGAATAGGTTCCCAATGCATTTGCTGACTAATCAGTGAGATTTGACATGCTCATGTCAGCTTTTAGAATGGGCAGTAACCACCAAGAAAGCAGATTGTGTGCCACAGAGTGGCTGGCATGAGGACGTTATGACAAAGAAATCAAAGTCTATACTGATTGCTGAAATGACTAAAGATAAGTTTGTACTTATGAGTAAGTTTTAACATCTGATATAAGGTCAATGATATCAAACTTTGTGCCCCTCAAAGTCACATGGGATGCATGTTAAAAATGAAAGTCTCCCTACCCAGGTATTAGGAAATGCTCCACAGTTCAAAACCATTAGTGCAAGCCATTCATGGTATTATGTGGATGAAGAAGGAGAAAAATTGAATCAGGCGGAGAAGTTTGATAAAGGAAGACTTCTTGAAGAAGGTGACTAGAGAACCAAGCTATGAATGGAGAGGACAGGCTTGAACATGCCAGGAGGAAGAGGTGACATAAGTGTGAGAAAGGGGATAAGAACGATGTGAGCTTAAATGGGGGCATATTCAGAAGGAATTGCAAGGGGACCCAGATAGGCCATTCAGAGGTGGGAAGTAGGCAATAGAGAGCCTTCGGAAAGAGGAGATTCATTTGCCTTGAAGAAACATGGAAGCTATTACTGAAGTGCAAGTAGGAAAAGGAATTCCAGATTCTATTCCCAGCCTGACACCAAGCAGGAATACACAATGCTGCATGATCCTGAGGTGGGGAGAGAATACTTCCTTAGGAATGTGGGTGTACTAGCCCAGTCATTTCCCAATAGGTGGCCTGCATGCCTCTTACCATTTCAACCTCTGTTCTGGAACTGTAGACGGTGGGATGAAAAGCTTATAAAAACCAACTTTTTTTTTTTTTTTTAATGATGAAACTCAGTATTGTGATCCCTTGACCTGGTCCATGGCTGCTGGTACAGTGCTACCTGGACTTTGGTCTCCATTATCAGTGTAGGGCCAGCCATCATGTTACAGCCATTTGAAGTGGTAAAACAGATAAACTGCTAGGATGTAAGGTGCAGGGGGGATTCAGTGTTGGGAGAAGATGTAAATTGGAGGCTGACATTTTTCATTATTGACATAATATTCCTAGTTAGATGCTCAGCTATTACCTGAACCCACTATGCAAGAGATCAATGTCATAGATTTTTGCCCCTACCCTCTCCTAGCTCCTACTTCTCCTACCTTCTGCAGTGTATAGTCACTCCATCTCCAGATCTCATCCCTACCTACCACACAGGATTTGCTGAGCAAGTACTAGAGGTCAGACACCAGGGTGGTCAGTAGTCTGGAAGAGATCCCGCCCTCAATAAGTTCACAGTCTAGATGAGGAAATCACCTACATTACATTAAGGATGGAGTCTTGTACATATGCCAAAGTCCTTTTGTTCCACCTTGTTATCACTGACCCTTTTGAGGTTTCCCTACTTTTTTTATGCTATCAAGTATGTATATATGTCTTCTTCATAGAAGATAAGTTCTTCTTGTGTAAAATGAGAGACAGTTCCCTCGGACTGCAGGCCAAGCAAGAGCACAAGCAGAGCTGAAACACACACTGCAGGATTCTGCAAGAACTTCCTTCCTAGAACAGAGAACATTTCCCTCTTCCTTCCTCTTCTTTCCTTCAAAACACCTGTTGCTATGAGCTGAAGCAATTAATCGTGACAATGCATGCAAGTGAGTATGTAAACTGGGGTGTCCTAGACAAATGTAAATCATCATATGACTTTTTACATTTACACTGATTTGGAGTGAAGTATTTATTATTGCTTCATGTAGCTAATCACTTATTCAAGTAACTAAGGAAGAGTCAAACACCACCAATTAAAATAGTACCATCCATTTGAGTCAGTGATTAATTTTCCTCCCCTGAAAAAGGCAAAAGGTCTTTTAACTTTCCAAAACCTATGAGTATCGCTCAAAATCAAATAATCTTTTATCATTAAAGCTATAGACATATTGGGCAGGGGTGGAGGCAGATGGAGGAGGGTATGAGGGAATAAATGGTGATGGAAGAAGGCTTGATTTGGAGTGATGAATACACAATACAGTGTACAGATGATGTATTAGGGAATTGTATACCTGAAACCTATATAAATTTTGTTAACCAGTGTCATCCCAATAAATTTAATAAAAAGGAAAAAAGCTATAGACATTTAAAATTTAAATTGGAAAACTCAATTGCCTATCTACTAGAATTCTAACTTGCTCATTCAGATAACTAGGATGTAAAAAAATCAAGCAATAGACTTGGAAATTACAATGTGGTAGACTTTGGTGACTTCAAATGCAAGAACTCACAGTTTATGCTCCATCAAGAAGCCCCTTCCCAGCTCCTGACATCTTTGTGATGCACAAAGAAAATGTACTCACTGAAAGGACTTTAGAGACAGGAGAGGCAGTTTTAGGGAAATGTCCATAGGGGAGGAATGCATTGGTGATGGACAGAGACATTTCCAATTTACAAGAATATTACAAGACAAGATAAGGGGAAGAAGAAATGGGGGGCACTGTGTGAGATTTGAAACTTTGAAACTGATACCATACACCGAAAAGGGGGAAAATGGCCAAGTAGGAAAAAATACAGGAGACATAAAATAAGGAAGGGTCCAATTAGAAAGTGGGATGAACAAAGAGCAGCCAGCATTTATAAACCCATAGACAAAGAGGCTCACTGGACTGTTATTTTCCCATTTTAGAGAGAGGACTTTTCCTATTTTGGGGACCCCTCCCCAGGGGGAGTTTGTATACACTTGCAATAAACTTCCACACTTTTGTTTAAAATCTTTTAGTCCACGAATTTTATTCTTCAAACTTCGTAAGACAAGAACCTGAGAGGAGAGTCCCAGCTTGCCATTCGGGGTATCATCACTACGGAGGTTTCTCTCTGCTCCTTCGTGTCCTGAACACACAGCTAATCTTTTCTCTATAACATCTGAAGGGCAGTCACTTTCCCTTGGCCAGCAAGCTTTGCATTGAGTTTCAGGGGTCTTGTAACGTCCTAGTGGCACCTAACATCAAGCTAACAAGTTCCTTTTGGTACAGGTCACAGGTTCATGTTATAACAAGTAAGTCAAAGACATAGCCCATGCCTTGGGAAGCCAAGTACTCAATGGAGATGGCAACAGATTTTTAAAACAGGAAAAGAAAGGATTTTTGCAACAGGAGGGCCAAAGTGATTTGACCTTCCTCTGAACAACAAGAAGCAGACATGGGTCAATTAAAAGAACACAGAAAATGCCGTCAAAACAGACACCTAACCACCAGCACCTCAAATGTCCTCTCCTGCTGCAAGTCCATGACACAGATGCAAGGCATAGCTCCAGCAGTGGGAGCCATCCCTGTTCACATGGAGAGCAGGTGGTGATGGGCAGTTAGGCCTTTCATACCTTCCTTCCTGGTAGGCTGTCCAGTGCCTGCACCAGGTACATGAATATTCAACTGAAAGGGAAACTAGTGTGTGGTCACCTGCCACATGACTGACTATAGTTCCTCCTCCATCTGCGGATTTCTCACCTGCAGCTTTGATTCATGAGCCACAATTTCTTACCTTCAAGAATGGGAGCAAATCTGAACAAAAACTTCAGTATCGAGACTTTCCCAGTCTCTAGCTCTCTCTCAAGTTTTAGAAAAAACTCAGAAGAGAAAAGATGGATTCAGCTTAAAAGCATGTAGATTTCCCTTGGATGCTAAACTATGGCTATTAACCACCAATACTCATTAAACCTTATTATTGAAGAGAACAAAAAGGCCAAGGAGAGAATGTTACCAATGTAATTCTGGGTGAGACATGTATAATGCAGAGGTCCTTTAAGAGAGCTCATTCAGTCTAACCCTACATTTTATAGAGAGCGACAGAAGTGACTTGTCCAGGGTCACTTAGCCCACGTGAGACACTAGGGCCCCTGGCTCCCAGGACTCTGTGCTCTCCACTGTACCACCACACAGCCCGGGGATACTTCCTCCCTGGCCCACACATGACCTCAGCACTAGAAAGACTTTACTATGAAACACAAACAAGATTCTAAGAGTCTCTAAAGTCTTTTGCATTAAAAGGAAACCATTAACCATTTCCTGATAAAGTCCATACTCCATAGCACAAGCCCTGATACAGGACATGACAGAACAAGCTGCACAGTAAGTAGAAGCTTGGGGAAAATGAGATACACCGCTCTCCTTTGGGAAGTCACCTCCTGTTTTCCATTCATACCAGAAAGTATGTCTGCCAGGAGAGTGCATATTCTTGTCACTACAGTGCACTAGAATTAACTGAGCAGTACTAGGCCATGTCTCCAGGGTTTGGGCTCGTGGGCTCCTTACAGGCCGCAAGCCCACTCACTGCCAGGGCTCTGCTGGGCCGTCCTCAGACACCAGCCTTCCCGGCCGGCCTAATAAGGCAATGTGCAAGTTGACTGGCTGGCTTATAGGTCACCCACTGTTTACTGCACAGACTGGGTTGGCAAGCAAAGCAGGAGCCTGCCTACCTTTTGGCAGACAAAGGGTTACCCTTTGGCAAAAACTCTTGAAAGGCTGCACAGTTACTCTATTTACATAATAATAAACTCTGCAGCAGAGGCTGCCAGTCTCTAGACACAGAGCCTTCTGGCAGGACTGAAGGAGCTTCACTTCAGCTGTGGCTGCAGGGAGTGTTGCGCACGTGGAACTGCTCTGCTTCCCCAGCTCCAGGGGAGAACTCAGTCAATCTTGGGAGCAACTTATTTAGCATGTATTCCGACTCACTGAGGCACCCCCCCTTCAAAAATAGCCACCGACTATCTCCAAATAGATTGCATGTTCTGGGTCCTTAAAAAGGAGTCGCTGGGTCAGGTGCAGAAACAATCCTCAGCATTCCGGAACATAAGCATGTGCCAGCAAAAAATAAACTGTATTTTCAAATAAAAAGGCTAAGCTGTTGGCCAAACCATGTTTAAATACAAACACCCATTATTTTTCATTCTGTTAAGGTCTGGACTTGGAAACTCTCCCCGACCAGGCTCCTCGGGCTTCTATACATATAAGGAAAGGAATACAGCTGGGGATTATGTGCAGCACAGCCATCATTGCACACATCTCCTTTAGCTCGCAACCACCCATCCTTTTGTCATTCAGAAGGCATTCCACCCAATGGTTCACCAGACTTTGATATGTCCCAGCAGAGCTCTGAGCACTACCAGCACCTCAAATTTCAGCAGTAGGCTGCAATGCTGGACCAGCGAGAGGAGGAAGGGCCACGGAGCACAGAGCAGCAAACCTTTGAGGACAGTACTCACCAAACTACTGGTTCTGTGTCACATGGGAAGTCAAATGTATAGACAAAATATGTGGTTATGGCAAACAAAACCTAATCTGACAGCCTCCTTATTTCACTCTTCCCTTCAGGCTAGTGTCCAGTGTTAACGTTTTATGTATGTTAATAGATCATCCCTTTACAATTTCTCAGAGCCCCCAAATTTATCATACGACAGCCATTTTTTTGCTGCTCAGAGGAATGGAGTTTGGAGTGTCTGAAACCAGAGTTATGAAAAACGGATGCTTAGTCAATGCTAATAACATGTTGGGGCTGTAAATATTAGGCTAATTTTTAGTTTTCACTAAGCAGGTTTGCCTGTTCAGTTTCTGTGGGATTCTCTGATAGAGAGGTGATCAGAAATTCCTGTCTAAATATTCATGGCAAAAAGAAACAGTGAGAAACCAAAAGCATGGCCCTGTGGCAAAGAGCCTTGGAAAGCAGAGTCTACTAAAAAAGTAACATCAACCCCTGTATCTTTCCAACATGCCTTTGCCCTCACGACCTTAACTCTAAAGGAATCAGCTTGAACTTGCCTTTACAATCTCCCAATTAGGCAAATAGGAGAGGAACCACAGGTGATCCACAGGTATGGCCAGAATCTGGCTGGTGTAGAGTTGCTCTGGGCCCCTTGGAAAGTAGAGGCGTTCACAGTCAGGTGCCACTTGCAACCACTGAACTGGTGGACTTTTTGTGTTTATTTGCCTCCCAAGTAACTAATTTCCCATTATTTAAGAGCACTGTCATTCCCTTCTCTTTTTTAACTGCCAGCTTTTTGGGCTGCTTGACCCTGACTTAGCACTCCTTGAAGATGAGAATGTGCTGCAAAGGGCAGGTGTGACCCTGGAGGGTGACCAGAAGCACCTTGCAATCCCTGTAGGCCAAACCTCAGGATGGTAGTGTCTGCAAACTAATGGTAGTTAAAAAAAAAGATCAAATAATCAGCAATAACTACTGAACTATAATATTAAATTCATTTTAATTAAATTTAATGTTATAAAAGAAAATTCCTCTCTTCCAGTCCCTGACTCTCTCCTTAACAATAAAGATCTTCCCAGACTTACCCTCCCACTGGCAGTTCTATCTTAAGCTAGGTTGTCCAACAGGTTTCCAGCACAAGAGAACAATTCATAGACTTGATTATATTAAACCTGCAACTGACACCCTGTTTGAAGGTATATATTTAGCCAGCATCCATTTAGCTGAACTAGAATCACTGCATTTCCTTACTGAAATTAAAGCTGTAACAATTGCACAGGCAGAATGGGTTTTTTTCCTATCAAATCTTCTCCCATTCAGAAGAGAAAAGAGCATATATGCTATTTGATTGGATGGCAGAAAGTGATTTTGAAATAATTAAAAGCTAAATCTTCATTTGCTACCCATTTATATAATACTTATTTTTAAGCACATTATCAGGCTAATTTTATAAATTTTTTTAAAAATGATATTTTATTGATTTTTTACAGAGAGGAAGGGAGAGGTACAGAGAGTCAGAAACATCGATGAGAGAGAAGCATCGATCAGCTGCCTCCTGCACACCCCCTACTGGGGATGTGCCTGCAATCCAGGTACATGCCCTTGACCGGAATTGAACCTGGGACCCCTCAGTCCCCAGGCCGACGCTCTATCCAGTGAGCCAAACCAGCCAGGGCTATAGATTTATTTTTAACTTGGACACATGCTCACCCTGTGTTAAGTTTACAATATGCTGATAAAGCTTTATACCTCCTCTTGCAGTACTGATTTAGCTTGGTCACAGTTACCCACATCTAAGAGGATTGGCCCTCGTGCTAACTTTTCTTTTATAAAAAGAAGTCATGGAAAACGGATTCCTTAACTGCACTATTTTGCCCTCTAGTGGCAGAATGGAACTGATGCACTTTACAAAGTCAATTTTACAAACGCCACTCTTAATAGAAATCCTCAAGTCAAGACATTCTTGTTTATAGCAATTTTAATATCTCTTATATATATAAGAGCTTAAATTTTGGCAAATTATTTCATTCATCTATTCAACAAATATGTATTGAGTAACCTATAGGCCCTGTTCTGGGGCTGGGAGGCCATGGGAATCAGAGCGGAGACAGTGAGAAAATTCTATCTAGCCGTTAACAACTAAAACAAGGGTATACTATGATGTCCCACATGCCCAGTCACCCTTTATTTTAATGTATGTGAAGCATATATTATGTGAGTTAAATGTCAAATATTCTGGAAATGCTAGTGGTTTCTCTCATGAACTCCTTGTCTGTTGTCACCTCCCCACAGGCAGACCCAGAGCTGTCCACGCTGGACCCTCAAATAAGCATCTGTTTAATAAAATAACTGTGAGCTGTGAGTACTCATGGAATCCAAGCTAGGAGGCTTTATTATCAGCTAAATGAAAGGGTTTTTGCTGTTTCCAGTGGTTCATATTATAAGCTAAAATATTGATAGTTATAAAAAGTAAAAGGCCAATATATAAACTGATACAATATTTCCCAATAACATATTCTTGCATACATAAACCTTACAGCGATGTGAACATTTTATTCAGAATCTCACATCTGACAAAATAATGAATTCCAAAGCCACAGAATGCTATTGTTTTACTCTTCCCATCCCCACCTCTTTTAAACTGGCAGGGTCAGAACTAATGTTCCTAAATATGTGAGATCTTTCAGAATGTCAGTGTACAGGCAGGTGTACAGGACACGCCAGGGCAGCAGACAGACGCTCTAGCCGAACTGGACCACTGACCATGGCTGTGCAACGCTCTGCACTGAGAAGGGTGCTCACAGTCCCACAGGAGAGGAAGCCCAAGTGCTCCAGGTCTGCCCTGGCACAGGAGGAAGGAAGGGCCGAGTTCTACATGCACACAACATCTCTGCTGCTTTACAGGAATCCTAGATACTGCTCGTATGCTTAGGGCATGTTAAGAGGTTTCTTGAAAACAATGCAAATGCTTTTAAGGGTTTGTTAATACACATCATCTATTTTTCAACATATATATCTTCAAATATGAAAATAAAGCCACTTGAATATTTCACAAGGGGCAAGAAAGTCTCCCAGGAGTATAAACTCTCACAAAAGCTGAATACATGTAGGTCCCCCTTTACCACAATTCCGAAGTGAAAATTCCAACCCTCTCTCCCCTCTGACAGCTGTTCATAGTTTCTTGCTGCCAAGATTTAAACATCAAGGATCCACAGATACAGGCCCTCTGATAGTTATGTAGGACAGGGCAGGTGGCATTTTGCAAGACCTAATATGATTCAAATTACCAGTAAGCATACACAACCACTGTTAAAATATGTAAAGTGAGCTTTGCTAGATACAGTGTTCTCTTAGAAAAGAAAGCCTAGAAGATTTTCAAACAACAGTACAAGTAGAATCAAAATTCAAATAATTTATCTCAATGTTTCTTTCACGGCCATGGCTTAGATAAAAGTTCATTCTACTCATTTATATTCTTCCTCATTTTTAGGGCTAAAAAAGGGTAGTATAAATATGATTAATTGTAACTCAGTGTCTAAATTAAAAAATAAAACAACTCATTTACTGATTTGTTATACAGAAGTTTTAAACAAAAGCAGGACTTTGGATAGCCAAGGTCGAATTCAGTTATTGACTATGGTAATCCAAGCTTAAACATATCTTGAAGATTGTGGCCCTAATCTCTGTTATACCTAATTTTTTTAAAAATATATTTTATTGATTTTTTACAGAGAGGAAGGGAGAGGGATAGAGAGTTAGAAACATCGATGAGAGAGAAACATCGATCAGCTGCCTCCTGCACACTCCCCACTGGGGACGCGCACGCAACCAAGGTACATGCCTTTGACTGGAATCGAACCTGGGACCCTTGAGTCCGCAGGCCGACGCTCTATCCACTGAGCCAAACCAGTCAGGGCATACCTAAATTCTTTGATAGGGGCATGTAGGAGGCAATTGATAGATGTTCCGCTCTCACACGGATGTTTATCTTGCTATCTCCCTCTCCCTTCCTTTCTCACTAAAATACAATTAAAATATTTTAAAATAATAAAATAAAATTTCACACTATTTTAAAAGTACAAACAAGGCACAAACTGTCCCAGAGTCCTCTGTGGGCTCTGACAGGCACTAGCAGTTGGAAGTAAACTGGTTAGTGCCTAAAGTTTGCCCTGAGACCTTCATGTGAGGAATATTCCTGAAGTTTCCAAAATATTTCAGTTGTGGAACCTGAGGACATTTCTCACACCCTTCCTGCCTTCTAGGAGGTTTCCAGCTCAAGGGAACCCACACATGAGGTCTCCAATTACCTGTTCCATCAAAAACCCAGTTGTCTTCACTCAATACTGACCAAGCTGATTGTCAAAACCAACATGTCAACTGCCTGCTCCTCCCTACTTCCCTGCTTCCTTTATTGTGGAGAGAAATTCACAGTGTTTGGGCAATACACCTCCCACACAAACTCTCTAAGGAAAAGAATGATACATTATGAAGTTTCCCAATTAGCAATATGATACAGGGGTGGGCAAAAGTAAGGGCACTGTGCCACTGTGCCATTCTTTTGAATTAATAAAGCTATTGTAATAATCACAACCTGCATGTCTTTTTCCATAGGAACAACTGTAAACCTACTTTTGCCCACCCCTGTATTTTAGACAATGTGTCAAATTTTACTAATAATATTTAACATGATACACATATTAAGCTATTGTCAATGCATATATTACATAAATCCTATAGGTGTTTTTTTTTTAAAGACAACAGGTCCTATGTACTGACTCTAAACCCTATCCTTGAAGATTCAAGAGCCCTTTTATTAATGTACTGGAGGCCCGGTGCACAAAAATTTGTGCACTCGAGGCGGGGAGGGGGGTCCCTCAGCCCGGCCTATGCCCTCTCGCAGTCTGGGACACCTCAGGAGATAACGACCTGCTGGCTTAGGCCGGCTCCTGGGTGGCAGAGGGCAGGCCCAATCCCTAGGTGCAGCCACGGGTCGGGCTCAGAGCAGGGCTGATTGGAGAGTTGGGGCGCCGCCCCGTCATGCACAGAGCAGGGCGGATTGGGAGGTTGCAATGCCACCCTCAGTCACGCTCAGGGTAGGGCCGATTGGGGGGTTGGGGCACCGCCCCCTGTCACACTCAAGGCAGGGTCGATGGGGAGGTTGTGGCGCCACCCCCTGTCACGCACAGAGCAGGGCCAATCAGGAGGTTGGGGTGCTGCCCCCTGTCACGCACAGAGCAGGGCCCATCAGGGGGTTGGGGCGCTGCACCCTGTCACACTCAGGGCAGGGCCGATGGGGAGGTTATGGCTCTATCCCGTCACACACAGAGCAGGGCCCGTGGGGGGAGGTTGGGGCGCTGCCCTCTATCACCCACAGAGCAGGGCTGATCAGGGGGTTGGGGCGCTGCCACTATCACACTCAGGGCAGGGCCGATCAGGGGGTTGGGGAGCTCCCCCCTATCAGGCACAAAGCAGGGCCGATCAGGGGTTGGGGCGCCTTCCCCTGTCACGAACAGAGCAGGGCGGATAGGGAGGTTGTGGCCCCACCCCCTGTCACACACAGAGCCACAGGGGGATCAGGGGGTTTGGGCGCTGCCCCCTGTCATGAACCCGGTGCCGGGAGGCCTCGCGGCTCCGCTGATCCCGGTGCTGGGAGGCATATTACCCTTTTACTATATAGGATAGAGGCCTGGTACACGGGTGGGGGCTGGCTGGTTTGCCCTGAAGGGTGTCCTGGATCAGGGTGGGGGTCTCCATTGGGGTGCCTGGCCAGCCTGGATGAGGCGATGATGGCTGTTTGCAGCTGGTCACACATCCTTCAGGGTGGGGGTCCCCACTGGGGTGCCTGGCCAGTCTGGGTGATGGGCTGAGGGCCGTTTTCAGGTTGGCGGGTGACTGAAGCTCCCAACCGCTCCTTTTTTCCTTTTTTTTTTTTTATTCTTGGATTTATGGCTGTCACTGGAGCTGAGAGCCGGCTTTAGCTGTGAGACCTCGCTGCTGAAAGCAGGTTTCTGGACTTTGTTTACTTTCTGTATTTGAAACTTTGTTGCGACTCCAGCTCTGAGATCCCGGCTGACTGAAAACAGGTTTCTGGGGTTTTGTTTAGCTTCTATATTTGTAACAATGTTTCTTAGCAGCTCAGAGCCCAGCAGCGGCAGGCGGGGAACGTTGGAGTCCTCTGTCACTGAAGCAAGCAAGCCTCCTGTTCGTGTCAGTAGCCTGGCTGCTAGCCGCCATCTTGGCTGGCAGTTAATTTGCAAATCGCCCTGATTAGCCAATGGGAAGGGTAGCGGATGTATGGCTAATTACCATGTTTCTCTTTTATTAGATAGGATACTCAGTACTACCAAGCTTGCTTGTCTCCTTGCCCAGCCCCTGCTGAGATAACGATGAGAAGCTTCTAGAACAGGGGTGGGTAAACTTTTTGACTCGAGGGCCACAATGGGTTCTTAAACTGGACTGGAGGGCCAGAACAAAAGCATGGATGGAGTGTTTGTGTGAACTAATATAAATTCAAAGTAAACATCATCACATAAAAGGGTACGGTCTTTTTTTTTTTTTTTAGTTTTATTCATTTCAAACGGGTTGGATCCGGCCCACGGGCCGTAGTTTGCCCACAGCTGTTCTAGAAGGTTAAGGCCACACTAAGCAGGGAGGGAGCTGGGGCTGGTCCAGTGGTGGAGGACCCCTTAGCATCTCCTTAGTATATCTTTGCTGCCCAATATCTACTAAAGCAGGAATTGGAAGTCCCATCAAGATTGGTTCTCCTGGAATTTGGGATTCTCCTGGGAGGAGCCCTGGAGGAGACACACTTGCTGCAGTGAAGGCTTGGGGGACACAGTGTGGAAAGGGCCCCAGATTTCAGAGCACACAGTGCCCTGAAAGCAATGACACTTTTATTTATTTACAAAGGATAGTGAAATGGGAACATGTGGGTGACAGTTATTCAGTTGAGTAGCAAAGAAACTGAATTCCATTCATTCCTCTAAATCAGTGGTTCTCAACTTTAGCTGCACATTAGAATCACCTGCGAATCTTTTTAAAATCCTGATTTCTGGGCCTCATCCTCCGGAAATTCTGTTTCTTTGTTACTAATGTTGTGGCCTCACCCCATAACAAAGAAACAGAATTTCCGGAGGATGAGGCCCAGAAATCAGGATTTTAAAAAGATTCCCAAGTGATTCTAATGTACAGCCAAGGTTGAGAACCACTGCTCTAAATAGTTTATTAGTAGGAAAAGAACAATGAGTAATATAAAAACAGAAAAAAAAAATACCTTTTGGGTGGGCAAAACTTTTAAACTCATTTGTTCAAGACAAAAATAGATACTGCAGAGATAAAAGGCCTGTGGCTCATCCTTGTACTCGATTCCAGTACTTCTCTGTCACTTGCAATCTCCAAATGCCTGGGGGTTCTATGGGCTCAGTTATGCTCCACCTTCCTTGGTCCTAAGCACAGAATGAGGGCGCCTGGCAATAATTGGACTTGCAGATGAAGGGACCCACTTCACCTAGCTGCCCTCCCTCTGGCATCCACATGCACCACCTGGTTTCCCTTAACTTTAGGTGGGATTTTGGCCACAGGGGAAAAAGCCACTGTCCTTCCTGCTCTAGTGGTTGTATAACCAACCTGTGGGCTCATCACTCTGCAGGCCTTGCTCAGGGACCACTTCAGAACTTCTTTTAAAAATTTATTTTTTAATAGAATTTATTGGGGTGACATTAGTTATTAAAATTATATAGGTTTTTGGTGTACAATTCTATAACAAACCATCTATATATTGCATTATGTGTTTAACACCCCAAGTCAAATCTCCTTCCATCATCCTTAATCCTCACTATACCTCTTCTAGCTCCCACCGCCCTTTTCCCCTCTGGTAATCACCATACTATTGTCTGTGTCTATGAAGTGCTTTTGTTGTTATTGTTTTGTTTTTTGCTTAATCCCTTCACTTTTTACCCAGCCCCATAACCCCTCTCCCCTCTGACAGCTGTCAGTGTGTTCTCTATGAGTCTGTTTCTATTTTGTTTGCTTATTTTGTTCATTAGATTCCACACAAGTGAAATCATATGGTACCCGTCTTTCTCTGATTGGTTTATTCACTTAGCATAATGGTCCATCCATTCTGTTACAAAGAGTAAGTTCTCCTTCATTTTTACAGCCAAGTAGTATTCCATTGTGTAAATGTACCGCAGCTTTTTTACCCACTCATATACTGATGGGCACTTGGGCTGCTTCCAAATTTTGGCTATTTTATATAACACTGCAATGAACATAGGGGTGCATATATTCTTGTGAAATAGTGTTCCAGGTTTCTTCAGATATATTCCCAGAAGTGGAATCACTAGGTCATAAGGCAGTTCCATGTTTAATTTTTTGAGGAAACTCCATACTGCTTTCCACAGTGGCTGTACTAGTCTGCATTCCCACCAACAGTGCATGAGTGTCCCCTTTTATCCACATCCTCACTAACACTTATTCTTCATTGATTTATTGATGATAGCCATTCTGACAGGGATGAGGTGATATCTCATTGTGGTTTTATTTTGCATCTCTCTGATGATTAGTGACATTGAGCATCTTTTCATATATCTCTTGGCCATCTGTATTTCCTTTTTGGAGAGGTGTCCAGTCAAGTCTCTTGCCCATTTTTTAATTGGATTGTTTGTTTTTTTGGTGTTCTTTATAAATTTTGGATATTTACCTATCAGATGTATCATTGGCAAATATGTTCTCCTATGCAATGGGCTGCCTTTCCTTCTGTTGATGGTCTCCTTGGCTGTGTACTGCCGTGTCTCCATAGATGAGCATGATGGGACAGTGGGTTTCAGACCTGAGAACACAGGCGGCACCATAAGCCCCTTCCCCTATGGGAACTCCTCTGTCCCTGAGAGCTCAGCTGTGCCAGGTGGACTCTGCTGCCCTGCACCCATCTGTAATTTGTTTTTTGAAAATTCCTTTCCCTTTGGAAGCAGAGTTCCTGGTGAGAGTATTTCAGCAAGTCACCAGCCATTGAGTAACTAACGGGTCTGGGAAATTACACCACAGCTAACAAGGTATCAGGGTGCATGCAGCCAGAGAGGTCACCCTATCCTCTCCTGCACTCTGCCCTGTTTTACCTTCTCACACAGAAAACCAAGTTCTCACCTGGTGCCAGGTACAGCAGTCTTCACATAGTAAAGCATAAATCACTAACACTATCACTTACTGCAGTCTTTAGCTGCATACCAAGTGCTTTCAGTGTCTCATTTAATCTTCACAAAAATGGACATCTTACAGTGTTTTTTAGTTTACAAAATGTGTTAGTCAGCATGTTTTCATGTGATCCTGCCGCCAGGAAAGTTAGTAATCCTGTCCCCAATTCAGAGATGAGGAAACTGACCTCCAGAGAGGCTAAAACAGGGCTGGCAAGAGATGAGGGGAACGAATGGTTAACTGCTGGGTTCTGTAATGTGGATGTGGGACTGAGGAGGGGCTACCTGGTCCCTAAAAGCTGCACAGAGCCCTGAACTCCTGCGTGAGTCATTAAAAGCAAATTCAAGTTTGTGAGCATAGCTGCCCCCAGTTCTCTCTCCAGCTCCCATGGAGATTTGCAGACGTTAGGGGAAGGATGCATGATTCCCATATGCTCTAAAACTCAGCAGCAACTACCTAAAGGGCAAGTGGGTTATAGGGCCTGGAAGTGTGTGTCTGGGGCTAGCGGGATAAGCGCCTCCAACTCTGTCAAAAGCCTGTTAGGTTTTATTCAAAACTGCTGCTTTCAAGTCTTGGCAATTTGGGCTGCGTAGACGCTGGACTCTGGCTAAGGAAAGGGTGAAGTGAGAGAGAAACGATTGAAACAAAATTCTCGCTACATTCTTCGGGTGACAGATTTGGAACATGAGCTAATGCATACACCAGCCTAGCCAAAACTGAACAAAAACAATGCTATCAAGAGCTGCCTTGGGGCATCTTTCTGAGCACAAAATAGCCTCTCCCCAGCTCCCTCCCAGCAGAAGCTCAGTTCTTTTTTTTTTTTTTCTTTTTTTTTTTTATTATTAATGCAAGGGTATGGATAATCCTTGCAAGCCAATATGTCATTTTGTTTAACTTCAGAAATATTTGATCACATTGATTTGGGGGGTGGGGAGGGGTGTTCTATAGCAGGAATATTTAATCTCTGCAGTAACTAGTGTGAGCAATTCAGGGAGGGATGAGACACAGAATATGGGCCCCAAACAGTGGGGGTCCCATGACTGACAGGAGGACAACAGTTAACTCCTAAGCCGGACTTTGACCTTCGGGTACACTCACAGGGTAACAGCTGTTTCTTCCTCTTGCTTGGAAAATTTAGAACAAGTTCTAAATCACAAGAATCTTTTCCTTTCTTTTGTTTTCTACATTTTTTTTGGTTCAGTTTTGTTTTAAAATATTTTTGTAGTCTTCCAGCAGGAAGCAAAAATAACAAAATCAATTCCCAGATGGTCACACAGACAAGATTTGGGTTCTTATGAGATGAAAGAACAATGGTCCACAGCGTGAAGGCAATTTATAGTGTATGTGAAAGATGTCCATCAAGTATACACTAAGTAGAGTAATATTAATTAGAGCCCTTTTGTATGTGGCTGGCTGTTCTGAATGTTTGCTATTCTGAATGGGGAGAAGTGAACGTGGAGGTTGGAGACCATTTACACCAGTGGTCGCCAACCTTTTGGACCTCATGGACCACCAGTTCATCTAATCTAAGACCAATGTACACATAGCCCATGAATGAACTATGTGATAAAATACACACAGCAAAGAAGAGGTGCTTTGGACTAAATGAGATTCTTAGAAGGATCACTGAAAATTTAACTGAATTTTGGCCCTTAGTATATATGACACAGACTAGAAACCAGCAAGGGGCAGAGAAATTCATCTGGGACCTCCTGGTCGAATGACCTTTAGGGCCAGAAAGGACTTTGGAAATGCTCTGGGTCAGTAGCTCTCCACTGCAGCTGAATGCTGGACTCTCCCAAGGAGCCCTGAAACCTCCCCAAGCCCCAGGCACACCCTAGATGGATGGCACCAGAATCTCCAGGCAGATCCAGGTCTGGGAAGCTGGTTAAAAGTACAGCCTGGGGGGTAGGGGAGGCCAGGGGATTGTCAAGGCGGGGAAAAAAAAAAGGGACACATATGTAATACCCTTTGTAATACTGTAAGCAATAAAAAAAAATAAATAAATAAATAAAAAAATTAAAAATGGAAAAAAAAAAAAGTACAGCCTGGGGTGAAAACCATGGCTCCTTGAACCTCCTCATTTGACGGAGGAACACATTGGTTGGCTAAGGTGCACGAAAGCAAAGTTAAGACTTTAAGACAGTTTCTTTTTTTAAACACCAGCATCATTTACATAGTAAAGTTGATTGCCTGGAGGTGCATTTAAACAAATATTATTAGAGAATATACTATTACAATTTGATTAGTTGCTGAGCTTGGGGAAAAAAGGACCCCACTCAAACATTCTGGAGTGAAATTATAATAAATATAACCAAACAAGTTCCCAGTGAATAAGGGGAAGGAGGAGATGAGACAACGAAAGATTGTCCTGACTAAAATCCCACTGTTGTATCTGCATAACCCCTCCCAGACCTCTCCACTATGGGGCCCCTTTTGTAGGAGATTACATTAGAATGATCAACTGACCCAAATGATACCAACACATACCATGATTAAGACTCAGCTTATTTCAAACCCTCAGATGGTGAGCAACTCGCTTCCAGAAATCAGATAATATAACCCCAGGACACAGGCACTCCCTTGATGCCTGTGGTGTTCCTTCTTGAAAATCCTTTTTCCTGGCTCATTTCTCTCTGTCATTAATATACATTACTCATGTGCTAACTTGAAAGGTTTACATTTTGTTGTGGTTTCCCCCCTCTGCATCTCAGAAACATGTTACTACAATTATACAAGTTTGTCATCCAAGGAAAATAGCTAACAATACCAACATAAATCAGTTCCCAGGGCAAAGGCATTAAAAAAATCCCCCCCCCTGGAGTTTTATTTCTTCACTTTGTTTTCCAAAAGGCCACATGCTATGTTTTAATCTAAAACCAATGTACACTCAGATTGACTAAAGACCAGAGTTGGAGCTACAAGTGATTTTAAAGATCAAAATGTGCTATTCTTTATCCTTGAAAAGAAAAGCTTAGTTCTAAACTAAGAGTTGTGTTCTCATGCATTTCTCTAAAAGAGGAAATGTGTTTGGGTCGGCAGAGTCATAAGCATTCTTTCACCCTAGAACCCCGCCACTTCTGGCCCCAATTTTGGGAGGGGGTTAAGCTGGTTTCAGGATTAAATCCGTAGCTTTCAGCTCTGATGTAGGGGCAGTGACTAGTGATGTACCACAGATGACACTTAGTGCAAAGGCCCCAGGCTCTTGAAACAGACAGGAGTTTAAACCCCACGTCTGGTGTTTTCTGGTTATGTGCCAGTTAGGTTAATTATCCCCCTAATGATGGTTAGAAAGTTGTTCTAAAAATCAAGGGCACTCATGTCTGTAATGACCCAGTGGAGGTGTCTACAGATACCATTGCCAGGCCATCCTCTACAGTTCCCCACCAACCTTCCTCTCTCCTTTTCCTCTCTGTCCTTTTCTTCTCTTCCCATCACACAGATTTCTTTCTAATGTATCCCTTGTACATTTAATGCTCACTTGGACCATTATTCAGTTTGCATTACCCTTCTAACAGGTTCTCCTTTATCAGTCCACTGCTTGTTGGCATCACTGTAAATTCCACTCAGCCCAAATCTGGGGCAATGTTTGGTATCTATGTGATAGATTTAGTTGTGTTCTTTCAAAACATGAGTTTATATGCCAATGTTTTTGCTTTTAACAATTTATGGAACTATTAGCAATCTGAACCACCTACAAAAGAAATGCTGTCCATGCCAATCCAGTTTTGATTATTCTGCAATGACTTACAGACAAGAACATTATGGGCTGTTCCAGGAAGGACCACTGACATGGTACATGATCCAACACTGCTGGTTTGCCTGCCTCAACTTCCCTCTCGGCTCCAGATAGACTACACACTGCAGCAGGTAACTGTTCCTCACCTGAATGATTTTTTTGGGGAAAAACACACAAATGTTTCTGTGGTAGGCAGTTAGACAGACATGAGCAGAGCAAGGACTATAGTCCAGGTACAGAAGGTCACCAGGATGGAAGCCCTGGGTGACTAGCAAAGGGTAATTATAGGGTGGGACCTCATCTCCTGGGTGACCTTTCCTCACCTAGCATATCGCTGGTCATGTGGTTATACCCCCTGACCTTTACTTCCCAGAGATAACACCTAGGCCTAGTTGTATTTCAGCTCCAGGCCAAGAAAAGCAGCAAAACCAGACAAGTGATGCCATGGCCAAGGCTGACCTCAGGACCAGCTGTATTGACTGAAGACACTGCCCTGGTGCCAACCAATCAGTTAGTAAAGACTCCAGCCCTGAAAGGACACACCTGGAAAATTGATGAATATTTTATTAAGATCTTTCCCTGGGACCTCCCCTGACATCTCCACCCTTAAAACCTTCTCCTTCCAGGGAGCACACCCATGCCTTTCCCTTCCTCCACCCCCTCTCAATACCCTCTGGCACAGCACCTTTACCTTCCTCACTCCTAAGCTCCAAGGGCCCCTCCTTTACCTCCATATCTTATTTCCTCAACCCATTTCTTCTACAAATTACTTCTTCTATCTCGGTGATTTTCCAAATAAATGCTCTCTTACAGTTTGAGTCTTGGCTCTGAATTCTTCCCTAGCCAGACTCAAAAACCGAGGTTGCTGAACCCAGGTCTGGACTCATCCTATCGGTCTAACACAGTGGTTCTCAACCTTCTGGCCCTTTCAATACAGTTCTTCATGTTGTGACCCAACCATAAAATTATTTTCGTTGCTACTTCATAACTGTAATGTTGCTACTGTTATGAATCGTAATGTAAATATCTGATATGCAGGATGGTCTTAGGCGACCCCTGTGAAAGGGTCGTTCGACCTCCAAAGGGGTTGCGACCCACAGGTTGAGAACCTCTGGACACCTGGTGTGCTTTTCCTGCTGCCAACATTTCCATTCATGAATATAATATACATGCTGGTGAGATCATACCTTCTAAGTAAAAAAGTGTAAATCATGTAAATTTTAAACTGCAGTTTTCATGGCTTTGCAGTAACTGTTTAAAGATGTAAACTGTCTACTCTGAAAGATGGCTAAATCTAATTGTTTTAAAAAGAGGGAAGAGATAAAGGATTATTTGAAGTATTTTCATTCCCGTTAAGATGCCTATGAAGGACTTCTGAAGGCCTGACTACTGGAAGCTCAGAGAACCTTCTTCACCCCTGTTGGGTGTTCATTAAAACATGCTGAGCAAGACTGCTGTTGACATGAAGGCACTTAGTCCAGGGGAGGAAATGTCTGTGAGAGCCCCAGGAGCCCTGCCCTTTTCTCACATCTTATGGACACAGAATGAAAGAGCTAATATTGTTTCTAACCCCTATTCCTTATAAAGAAGACAAATGGGGGGAGGAGAAGGACGGTGTGAAGTAAATAAAACAGGTGCTAATGTGCAGCTTTTAAACCAAAGATGACAAAGCATTTGGTTAGCAAACACTTGGAGTTTGGGACACAATAAAACAGCCCTGGCTCCAGGCTAAAAATCTCCCAAGAATCATCATATAATTTTTGGTCAGTTTATCTATTGTTTTCACCTGTAGTTTTGAAATGTACTTGGTATTCTTAGTTAATGGAACAGCTGGCTGGATGGGCAGGTGATGAAATGACAGAGGAGTGAGCTGAGGGAGCTTCCCTCCAGAATAGTCACAGCATCTTACTTCATCAAAGGAGCCACCCAGGGCCGGTCAGACCACATTCTCAACAAAACACATATTTAAAAGCACATTTAACGGGCACCTGAGGCACATGTTTTCAAGTGACCTAACTGTTATATTTGGACTTTCACTCAATTCATATAAAATTCTACTGCTAATAGATGTAATACATAAATCCAGAACTGGTCTGCAAAGGTGACTCAACGTACTGAGCCTATAGTACAGTCTTTTAAATCCAGTGTATGGTTGTAACTTCTTGATTCATGGGATTGGAATGAAGCTAAAAAGTAGGAGAAGGTTCACAGTGAAATATTCTAGTTTTATCCCTTACTTCTTACTCACTAGTTATTCGTTTCTTGTTTGTCTTTACAGAATTTCTTTATTCAAGCAAATACAATTTTATTTTCCTTTCTATATACCAATATAAAATATACTTAGCGATGTGCTTTGAGGATCTTTCCATGTAGGCAAACAGACAACAGCCTCATTGTGTTACAGCTGCAGGGTACTCCATAATTTACTTAACCAGTCCCCTCCTGATGGGCATCAGAGCCTCTAATCTTTTGCTACTCCACACAAAGCTATGGAGTATAACCTTGAATGTAAGCACAACTGAAGCAATTCTGATGGAAACTGGCAAACTGCTCCTCACAGACACTCTACCATCTTCCATCCTGTCTGATGGTTCTTGTTCCCCAGTCTCAGCAATCAGAGCAGATGACAAACTGTTGCTCTGGGGTCACCCAGTCACAGCCCAGCCTTATTTCTCTTACTACGAATGAGGCTGAGCATCTTCTCACATGTTTTAGACCCTTTTTCCTTTTCTGTGTGCTGTCAGTTTAGATGCTCTGCCAATCTACAGTGTTGCTTTTTTTTTTTTTTAGGATTTCTGGAAGTTTACATATTAATTTTTAGTCATATATCGGTGATATAAGTTGTGAATAGTTTTCCTAGTTTTTCCTTTTCCTTTGTTGGTTCCCTCCCGCACCCACTGCAAAATTGACTTTAATCAATCTTTTATTTCATGGCTTCTGGATTGTAAATCAGTTGGAATGGTCGCCAAACCCATCGCTATGAAGAAATTCTCCTATGTTTTATTCTGGTATTTAATTTTTTTGTTTTTTTTTTTACTTAAACCCATGCAAAATAGAGATATTGCTAAAACAATCCTCCTGTACCCCCACCATATTCAACAGGGTTTGCCAAGTTATTTTATTATCTCTTCTCTATCTACAAAGTTATTTGTAGATAAAGAAGCAAACCCAATATATCAAGTCATTTTAACCTTATATACTTCAATATGCATTTTAAAACATAATGTTTTCCTGCATAACCATTATGCTATTATCACATAACAAAATTAACAGCTATTTGGTATCATCTAATACTTGATCTACATTCCGTTTTCTCCAACTGCCTCAAAAATCTCCTTATACAGTTGATTTGTTCAAATCAGGATGTCACTGTTTTGTAATGTTTGAAAACATTTAACTATTTAAACTTTTTTTCCTTTGCTAGACATCAGAGGATTTAGTTAGAGCCTGTTTTTCTTTTGTTTCCATTTTTAAATCATTTTCATTTTTCAATTATAGTTGACTCATTATATTAGTTTTAGGTGTATACCCCAGTAATTAGACATTACATAATTTACTAAGTAATCATCCTGATAAATCTCACACCCATCTGATACCATACACAGTTATTAGAATACTAGAAGCCCGGTGCATGAAAATTCATGCACTGGAGGGGAGTCCCTCAGCAGACCTGCCCCCTCTCACAGTCCGGGAGCCCTCAGGGGATGTCCTACTGCCAGCTTAGGCCCGCTCTTCTGCGGGAGGCGACGGGGCTGATCAGGGGAAGGTGCTACCCCTATCACCCTGCTGCTACTGCCATCACTGCCAGCTGTGGTGGCTGCAAGGCCTAAGCCTGGGGCCATGCAGCCACCTGAGCCCACAGCTGCCTGAACCCATGGCTGCCGTGAGCCCACGGTTGCCATGAGCCCCCGGGCCTCACAGCCACCAGGGCTCAAGGTTGCTGTGAGCCCCGGGCCTCACAGCCACTGTGGCTTTGTACGGATAGATGTCCAGAAGACATCCACCCTAATTAGTTAGCATATTACCCTTTTATTAGTATAGATTATTGACTATATTCCCTATGCTATAATTACATCCCCATGACTATTCTGGAACAACCAATTTGTACTTCTTAATCCCTTCACCTTATTCACCCCCTCCCACAAAACCCCTCCCATCTGGCAACTGTCAAAATGTTCTCTGTTCCTATGAGTCTGTTTTTGTTTGCTTGTTCGTTTATTTTGTTTAAATATTGTTTTTTCTTTCTTCTTCTTAAAGAAGACCCTTTAAGATCCCATGTAATACTGGATTGGTGGCAATGAACTCAGTTACCTTTTTCTTGTTTGGGAAGCATTTTATATGTCCTTCAATTATAAATGGTAACTCTGCTAGGTAGAATAATCTTGGTTGTAGGTCTTTGCTTTTCATCACTTTGAATATGTTTTGCCAATTCCTTCCGGGTGCAAAGTTTCTGTTAATAAACCAACTGACAGTCTTATGGGAACTTCCTTGTAGGTAACTAACTGTTTTTTTCTCTTGTTGCTTTTAAAATTCTTTGCCTTTAACCTTTTGCATTTTAATTATGATATGTTTTGGTGTGAGCTGGTTCATCTTGTTTGGGACTCTCTGTGCTTCCTGGACTCGTATGTCTATTTCCTTCACCAGGTTAGGGAATTTTTCTGTCATTACTTTTTCAAATACTAGTAGGTTTCCAATTTCTTGCTCTCTTCTCCTTCCAGCACCCTCATAATGCGAATGTTGGTATGCTTGAAGTTGTCTCAAAGGCTCCTTACACCATCCTCATTTTTTGGGGGGGGGATTCTTTTTTTTTTCTTTTTGCTGTACTGATTGGTTGTGTTTTGTTGCCTTATATTCCAAATGGCTGATTTAATTTCCACTTTACTTACTATTTTTAAAAAATAAATTTTTATTGATTTTAGAGAGGAAGGCAGAGGGAGAGAGATAGAAACATCAATGATGAGAGAGAATCATTGATCGGCCACCTCCAGCACATCCCCCACTTGGGATTGAGCCTGCAACCTGGGCATATTTCCTGACCGGGAATTGAACTGAGACCTCCAGGTTCATAGGTCGGCCTTCAACCACTGAGCTACACCAGCCAGGCTGTCCTGTTGATAACCTATAAATTATTCTTCATTTCAATCAGTGTATCCTTCATTTCTGACTAGTCATTTTTTATGCTGTTGAGGTTCTCACTAAGTTCATTGAAATCCTTATAACCAGTGTTTTGAACTCTGCATCTACTAGATTGTTTGCCTCCATTTTGTTTATTTCTTTTTCTAGAGTTTTATTCTGTTCTTTCATTTGGACCATGTTTCTTTATATCTTCATTTTGGCAGCTTCTCTGTGTTCATTTTATGTATCAGGTAGAGCTGCTACATCTCCCAGGCCCCACCCCATAACAAAGAAACAGAATTTCCGGAGGATGAGGCCCAGACATGAGGATTTTAAAAAGATTCCCAGGTGATTCTAATGTGCAGCCAAGGTTGAGAACCACTGGCCTAAGTGAAGACTGGCAGTTACCTCTCTACAAAACCCCTCTCTCTCACCAAGGTCACCTGGCTCTGCCTGCACTCCTGCTGAACCTGCCTGATCTCCACCAGGTGGACTCCTGAGAAATGAGCAAGCTCATCACAGCGAGGTTGGCATAACCTGGTCCTTATCTCAGGTATGTCCCGTGGCTCCCTGAGGATCTTAGTGATCAGTCCCACTTGCGTATCTTCCATCCTTGCAGATATCTGTATCCAATTAAGCCCTCACACTGGGTAAGTCTTCCTTCACTCCCTCTAGTCCCTCCCTTTGTCTTCCTGTTGTTGTCATCTCAGTCTGAGACTTGCACAATCACAGTAGCAACCTAGCTACCTCCTCAGTGCCTCCTCTTCCACCCTCCCCCTTCATGCTGTGTGAGCATCTGTCCCATTAAAACTCCCATAGTTTCCTGTGGCCAATAAACACACACCACTTATCTTGTCATTCAGGCTCTCCAGTGCCAAACAGTGTGCATTCATTGTACCTTCATCTGCACTTGACCTCCTCCATCCTTCCACTTATCTAAATCCTACCCTGCCTCATTTCTCTCTAGGTGAGGAGGGGAGTCTCCATGAAGTCTACAGGACTCAATCGGCCTCCTGCTCCTCAATTCCTATACCTCATCACACACTTTACCCATTTGTGAGGATTTGTGTGTGCGCTCACCTGGAGCTTCTGGGCTGCCAGAGGAGCCTGTGCAGTACCCAAAGCATTGCTTGCTCATAAAAACTCCCAAGTTGCAGGCGTGCAGGCAGGAATCAGCTGTCTCCTAATTCCAGCACATCAGCTCTCTCTGCTCTTTCAATATGTAACATCTTGCGTTTCTTCCTGCCTTTTTAGGTAATAAGTAACACTTACATAACACTAATGCCTGAGAAGAATGTGGCCTTCTTCTGCTCAGCCCAGTGACTGCACTGGTGCCAGTCTCTACAATCCAAGTTTCCTGTGCCTCACTGAAATCCTTCTTACTGTAATTCTTGGTTTACTTTTGTTCAGTGAAAAGGAAGATTGCCCTGGCTGGTTTGGCTCAGTGCTTAGAGCATCAGCCTGTGGATTGAAGGGTCCCGGGTTCGATTCCAGTCAAGGATGCATGCCCAGGTTGTGGGCTCGATCCCCAGTGTGGGGCGTGCAGGAGGCAGCCGATCAATGATTCTCTCTCATCATTGGTGTTTCTCTCTCTCCCTCTCCTGGCCTCTCTGAAATCAATAAAAATGTATTTATAAAAAAAAGGAAAAGAAAAGGAAGATTGTTTTTTATCTTCAGTGCACAGTTCCTTCACATTTTTTTTTTTTATGTCTCAAAGCACTCAAAAGCCCAATGTTTTTAAAGGCTTTATCTGTTTTAAATGTTAGGGCGGGGCACTGGCACAGTACAGCTCCTGGTCATATCAGATAGAAGCTGCTGTGGGAGAACCGCCAGCAACTGTCAGGTAGTTGCTCAATCCTAACTGCTCCTGAGCCAGGACAGGATGTGATAAATGTCTCTTTTTAGCTCTGGAAGGCTTGTCCCTATGACACAGAATGGTTCAAATGCTACCCCTTATTTAAAATAAAAGTTACTTGGCATTTATAACATCCTGGAATATTCTAAAGAGGAATGGGGAACAGAGCAATGTCAAAGGTAGAGAAGTCTTTGAATTCAGTGGTAACCAGAGGTAGGGTTGACTATCATTAGATGTGGCCACAAGGCAGTGAATCCCCAGCCCTGTAGTATCTTGCACATGAGAAAAAGGAGTATCTCAGAAGCAAAGCAACTACTTGGAGAATTTTTGGTTACAATCAGTCAGAATTTAGAGTGACTCCTTCAACGTGACTGGAGCCAATTGGTTCCCTGGACCCCACACTTGGAACATCCTAGGGCAGTGGTTCTCAATCTTCCTAATGCCAAGACCCTTTAATACAGTTCCTCATGTTGTGGTGGCCCCCAACCATAAAATTATTTTCGTTGCTACTTCATAACTGTAATTTTGCTACTGTTATGAATTGTAATGTAAATATCTGATATGCAGGATGTATTTAGGCGACCCCTGTGAAAGGGTCGTTCGACTCCCAAAGGGGTCGCGACTCGCAGGTTGAGAACCGCTGTCCTAGAAGTTCAAAGTTAATGTGGCTATTATAAGAAAAAGGGGCCATGCTAGCAACAAGGAGGAGAATCTATCATTCCATGGACATTGGGCTCCAGGAGATACCCAACAGCCTAGTGGGAGAGGAGGAGGTATGGAATGAAATCTGTTGGCTCCTTTCTCCCCAGAAATCTTCTACCTTCCCGAGGTGACAGCCTAGATGTTGGCAGGACTCCCCTCCTCAGCTATCTCAGAAAAATGTCAATTCTCAGCCCTTCTTCCCATTACCAGTAAGAAGAGAATCTGCTTGGACCTCGGGGACCAGGGGTGTGACAGCAGAATGGTGAGGTCATCTGAGCAAAGGTCCCAGGGAGCCTGGAGACTCCTGGGCAGTAACAATTGACTATAGGTTTGTAATGGCCCTTGTTCTTGTTATTCTCAGGAAAACATTTTAGAGAGCGTTCTGCTATGCCTTTCTCATGTATTGGTAGTGACATCAGGAAATAGAATGACTGAGCGTTCTTCCTATCAGAAATGAAAGTAGTTGTAGAATTGGTGGGCTGGGCTGAAGTACAGTTGGATCACTTGCAAACTCATCCATCTCAGCTCTGGATCCGGTAAAAATAAGAAGAGTAAATCGAGATCTCTCTTGGATTTTAAATGTGGTTTTTCTAAAGGATGTTGCACAGTTAAATTTTTTTTCCACAAAATATCCTTCGATTCTTAGTAAGCTGGTTTTCCTAGTCACATATGTCCTAAATACACAGCTTATTAGAACAATGTCCTCCAAGTCCCACTGCTAGTGAGTCCACTTATGTGCCGATGCTGAATGGCACTGGACCAAGGTGCGTTAGAGGGAGGGGCAGGAGAGTCCTGGTGGCGCCCACTATGCTGTGCATGGGAATCACTTGAGGAGGATTATGGTCCCTACCTCCTCATTATGAGTAAATATTTCAGGTGAGCCAGCAAACTGTAGTTTTCAAGGCCTTTATCAAGAGATTCTAATGATCATTCAATTTTAGAAAACAATCACCAAACTATCATCTATTTCAAAATGATAACAACATGACTAGTTGAAATATCTTATCTCAATCAACCCAGAATTTCCTCTAGATCATGCATGTCCAGATGAATAACATGAAGATATTCATCTACAATTTGACATTTGAACCCAAAGAATATTCTCTTCTTTTATGTTGCTTTTTAAACAAACCCACTTAACAGTACTAAAACGCAGATAGGCATTTTAATATGAGTTCCACAAGCCCACTCAACTCCACCTAGGTAGGAAAGTTTTCCTTTTCCCTTGTGGAATGTACAAGAGTTTGACCAAAGCTTTCTCAATGTGAACCAGCTACAGAATGCTGGTGACATGACGAACTGAGATTCACCTCCTCAGGAAAGTGGCATTGGAATGACGAGTCAGGCATCAGAAGTAGTCATTTTCTATTATTGTTACTAAAATAACATAATTGATTTAAAATAATTTTAAATCTTTTTTTTTTTAAGAAAGGAAGGGAGATGGAGAGAGAGAGAGAGAAACATCAATGATGAGAGAGGATCATTGATTGGCTGCCTTCTACATGCCCCACACTGAGGATCAAACCCAAAACCCGGGCATGTGTCCTGACCAGGAATGGAACCATGGCCTCCTAGTTCATAGGTCGATGCTCAACCACTGAGTCATGCCAGCCAGCAAATCTACTTTTAAAAAATATATTTTATTGATTTTTTACAGAGAGGAAGGGAGAGGGATAGAGAGTTAGAAACATCCATGAGAGAGAATCGTCGATCAGCTGCCTCCTGCACATCCCCTACTGGGGATGTGCCAGCAACCAAGGTACATGCCCTTGACCGGAATCGAACCTGGGACTCTTCAGTCCACAGGCCGACGCTCTAGCCACTGAGCCAAACTGGTCAGGACACAAACCTACTTTTTAAATGAAGAGATAGTAAACCACTTCCCTAGCTTTAAAAAAAAAAAAAAATCACAGGCTCAAATAATCTATTTTTAATACCAAAGTTATAAAAAAAATATTGTTATAAAAAAAATATTGCAATAAAAATTTAGTTAAGAAAATCCTTACAGCTTAAGGCTAAAATTAAAACCTACAAGTCCTGGCCCTAATGAAGATTAATAGTGATAGTTAGTGTCCCAGTAAACACGGCCATGCGGCAAGTGCTGCTCTAGGTGTTTTACAGGTACCAGCCCATTTAATCCTCTGAACAAGCTATGTGCCATGTCCTATTATCATTCCCATTTTACAAGTGGTAAAATAGAGGCAGACTAGCTGGTTTGGCTCAGTGGATAGAGCGTAGACCTACGGACTGAGGGTCCTGATTCCCATAAGGGCACATGCTTGGCCCCCATTGGGGGGCATGCAGGAAGCAGTTGATCAATGATTCTCATTGTTGATGTTTCTAACTCTCTCTTCCTCTCCCTTTCTGAAGTCAATAAAAAAATATTTAAAAAAAAAATCGAGGCAGAGGTTAAGTTATCTGTCCATGTTAATACAATTGGCAACTAAAAAATGTTGGAATTTGAACCCATATAGTCTGGCTCCAGAGACCACAGAAAGAGCTTGCAGTCAGAGATCAGGTTTGAACTTTCAAATAAGTGAGTTATGTTAGCAAACCTTTTAAGATACAAGACAGCATCTATTTAAGAAAAACACCAGGTTTTAAATTTTTAAAATCATATCATAATGATTATATCTCACTAGAGGCCCGGCATAGGAAATACGTGCACTTGTGTCTGGGGGGGGGGTGGGGGGGAGGAGGGTGTCCCTCAGTCTGGCCTGCACCCTCTCGCAGTCTGGAAGTCCTCGAGGGATGTCTGACTGCTGGCTTAGTCCCACTCCCTTAAGCCATCAGTGGGACATCCTTAGTGCTGCCACAGAGGCAGGAAAGGCTCCCGCCACTGCAGCTGCGCTCACCAGCCGTGAGCCTGGTTTCTGGCTGAGTGGTTCTCCTCCTATGGGAGCACACTGACCACCAGGGGACAGCTCCTGTGTTGAGCGTCTGCCCCCTGGTGGTCAGGGCAAAGTCATAGCGACCAGTTATTCCTCAGATTGGTCAATTTGCATATTAGCCTTTTATTACATAAGATTTACATTAGATTTAATTAAACAATTTTCTAGACAGTTGCCACATTGTTTTCAAATCTTTTAAAAGTATCTTAATTCTGTCAGTTACATTAAAAAGTTCAACGGTATATTATATTATTTAGTATATTTTCCCCATCAATACACAAAGTGAATTTAAAACAGCACTGGATTAAATGCCAAACTTAATTTCAATTTTAATAGTAGTACCTTCTGTGTTTAATTACTCACTTTGTTAAAAGCTATAACTGGGTATTCCTCACTTGTCACCTGCAGTATAAAAATGGAGCTGTTTAAAACAAAAATAATCACCTTCCTTCTAGAGAAGGTATGAGTGAATCAAAAATGTTATAAAGTAAATTTTCACTAGCGAGCTTTCAGTGCCTCGTACTTTTTGAGCTCATTTGTGTGTGTGTGTGTGTGTGTGTGTGTGTTCCATTCATTAATTGTTTCACATACAACTGTTAATTGAATAGCTGCTGTGTACCTTTATTGGGAGAGCAATGGTTAGAAGTGCTAATTATCATATATACCAATATCAAATATAAGTATAAGAACATTTTTCAAATCCTGTTTAGAGATGCTTAAAAATATCTGCCACTTGGAAATACCCAATTTTCAGAATAATTAAGTTTGCCAGTTTTCACACTTCCACACTGATTTCCTCACATTCATTTCAGCAAGTTTAAGCTGACATTGACGCTTTTCCTATATAATATGCAATAACATCACATAATACTTCATCTAAATAACATGCTCCTAAAGAAGACTGAATCTAGATTTTGTTTAACAACTCAAGGGTCTCTCTCTCTCTCTCTCTCTCTCTCTCTCTCTCTCTCTCTATATATATATATATATATATATATATATATATACATATATATAATCTTTATAAAATCACTTACTTTTTGGGTAAATTATATTTCTTTTTTAAAATACTTTATTTATTTATTTTTTGGTAATATGTGTTTATTGATTTCAGAGAGGGAGAGGGAGAGAGAGAAAGAAACATCAATGAAGAGAGAGAATCATTGATCGGCTGCCTCCTGCACGCCCCACACTAAGGATCAAGCCAGCAACCCATGCATGTGTCCTTGACTGGGAATCAAACCCAGGACCCTTCAGTCTCAGGCTGACGCTCTATCCACTGAGCCAAACTCGCTAGGTGGTAAATTGTATTTCTAAGACAAAAACATGCAAACATTCTATAACTTTGGGGTTCAAGAAATTATGATATACAGGGTATCCCAAAAAATGTATATACACTCTAACAGCTGATAGCTCAATTTTGAAAATTAAATGTATTTTAATAAACACTGCCTTCATAATTATTCAAAGTGTGTGTACACATTTTTTGGGACACCTTATATATAAGCAAGTTGTTCCAAAATCAAATAAAATCTACAATAAATTGATATACAAGACAGATCTCATATACAACCTCACATAAAAAAATTGTTATTTTGGCATGAAGATTTACTGTACTGCACTGACTTCTTTTATGTAAAATGTATGGCAGATCATGTAATTCTCTTAGGAGCTATAAATTTTATTTTAAATTTCAAATAATATTTAGTCAATTCTTTTGCACAATCCTAAAATTATAGAGTATGGAGTACAGCCAGAGTACACCCAAGCAATGCTAGTCTTCTTCCTGGGTCAGGCCCACACAGAGGCCAGGCTGCCAGTTAGCTCTAGAATATTCTCTCACATGCCATGGTCTGCACGCGTGCACGTGTGTGTCCTTGTGCATGTTCTCCATGCTACTGTCAGGCTATAATAATAAAAGCATAATATGCTAATTAGACCGGACGTCCTTCCGGGCGACCTTCCTGATGAAGCCAGGGCTGCAAGGGAAGCCCAGGTCCCAGGTGCCAGAGGGAAGCCAGTGCTGGCAGCCGGGGGAAGGAAGGCCTACTCTTGCATGAATTTCGTGCATAGGGCTTCTAGTTTAAATATAAGTCAACTAGAGGAAATGCAAACTCACATTAAGAAATTCTGTCTACTCAACTAAAAAAACCTCCGTGAGATACATGAAAGTAAATCCTTTTTAGAGATTCCTTTGAGAGATCCTCTAAGTGACATGAGGCTTCTGTGTGCCCTCAGGTGGACTTGTTTCAGGTGGTTCCCTATTTCAATCGGGATTAGACTTTTCCTCAATCTGTTTCTGTGTGGCTCTCTGTAGAGCAGTGAGGGGGTGGGGACTGAGGCTAAATCTGATAGCAAATGAGGGTATCTGATTTAGAGGATTGATGCTAGTCTGAATATTCCAAAATATGGCCAAGATTAACATCTTTAAGTTTTCAAGCCCTGAAACAGTTAATGTCATGAACCACATAAAATTGTCCTAGTCACCTCCATTCACGTGATAAAATGATTTTGAGGCAGCATCCATAGAGATGTAATACTGCTCCCAAGGGGCTCATGAAAACCAGAGGGAAGAGAATTGTTCTCAAGGAAGGCTAGTTAATCCTGTCTTCTTCGGGATGAGATAAATATTTAATAAATTTGACTTTAAACTCACACAGTTCAGATTAAGGATCAAGACCCCAACACATAATTCTTAGGGATGGGGGATTTCTGAATAGTTCATCAAATTTCAGGTTTGATTTTATTTCCATCTGGCCATGGAAAGGAAACCACTGTCTCTTCTGACCATGATAGGCTGTCTGCACTTCCCTCACATAGCAAGGTCCTGCTGTAGAGAAGAGGCAGGGCCTTGGGCCTCAGGCAGAGTTTTTCTGCATTAGTATCTGCACAAAGCAAAAGTCAAAGCAGGGTCAGACCTATACCTTCCCTAGTGCCTGGTGCAGCCCGGACTCTCTCAACCACTGACAAACTCAAATGCCTTGGTTCTAGTCATGTGTGACTATCAAATACAATTGTCTAGGCAGACCCCAGAGAATCTCTGGGTTCTTTCAGAGTCAACAGTCTCTGCCCTAAACCCTCTGCCCCTTCCCTTCCAGGTTATAGGCCAGTGATGGCGAACCTTTTGAGCTTGGCGTGTCAGCATTTTGAAAAACCCTAACTTAACTCTGGTGCCGTGTCACATATAGAAATTTTTTGATATTTGCAATCATAGTAAAACAAAGACTTATATTATTGATATTTATTTTATATATTTAAATGCCATTTAACAAAGAAAAATCAACCAAAAAAATGAGTTCATAGTGTCATAGGTTCGCCATCACTGTTATAGGTGGAGCTTTTCAGCAGACACCTGAATGCAGACTGTTGGTATGGTGACCAAGGACTTTAAGGATCCATAAGCAAATGGGGGTGGGGAAAGATTTGTGCTAGAAGTGACAACTCAAGATCCAGGTGGCTCTGCTAGCACCTCAGTAGCCCAGAATGACAGTGTTCACATCCCCCAATGAAAAATAATCAGAAGATGAACAATGGTAGTGATTTAAGGCTCTAGCATAGAAACAGAAACTCTAAAATTCACGATTCCCTGTGAATTCCTCAGAGGACTGACAGAATAACAATGCACAAAAACATTTTTTTCAGTCAGCCATGTCTAAGTTATTTTATGTACTTCATATGCTTCATAGTATATATATTTAAGGAGAGTTTCAATACCAGAGAAGAAATGTTTTCAAATGGACTATATGATACCTGTCTGCAAAAAGCAATGGATTTTGTATAATCTGGTGGGGCTGTCAAACCTTAATGACTCTTCTGCCAAAATGATCTTGGTCAGTGAAAACCATCAGACAAATATTTATGATCAGGGTGAAGAGTGTTTATCCTCCAGCAGTTAGCTTTTAAAACAAAAGAGCTCTGACTGAAGGTGAGCTGAATGCAGCCAAAGTTGGTGCTGTGCACTCCTTGGAAGAGTGACTCTCACAGCCTCCGTACAAGTCTACCAGTTCACAGCATCAGCTATGAGTAGAGATGAGCATTCATCTCTTCATGGCAGTACCTATTTTTAAAGGCCAGCACACACACATACAATATGATATGGTTTCCCTCAGAAAATCAGAACTGCCAAATCATTACCACATTTCTATTTTTAAATTTGAGTTAACAAACACCGAAGTAGAAGCTGAGGCTTGATTTTAATTATTGCTCTACTAAAATTAAACGAGAATGTCATGTACTCATTTTCTCCATATTACTAATGGCAAACTACATTTTTAAAAAATGTAAGTAGATTGTTTTTGGTTGTTATTCATATCTATTCATATATACATGTATAATACATATATATAAACATAGGTAACAGTGAAGAAAAGATTATCAATTAACTCTAAGAAGAAATAAGAGTCTCTTCCCACAATATATAATAATGCTTAAAAATAAGATTGTTTCAAATTATATAATTTTTAAAAGATCATTTGTAGTATTAACAGCATTACAAAGCTATTAGAACTGTTTAAAGTAGTTTTCATGTCTATACAAATATATTATCTATAATAATAAAAGGGTAATATGCTAATTAGACTAGATGTCATTCTGGACATCCTTCTGGATGAAGCCAGGACCAGAGGGAAGCTGCCTGGGTCCCAGGTGCCTGCCAGCAGCCAGAGGAGGGAAGCCGGGGTCCTCGATGCCAGAGGGAAGCCGGGGGAAAGAAGGCCTCCTTTTGCACGAATTTCATGCATTGGGCCTCTAGTATGTATATATATATTTTAAAATTATCATTACACACATTAAAATCAGTAAAACTTACAGATATCCATGGCTATGTTGCTGATGCCTTGACTTATCAACTAAAGTTGAAAGAGGAGAGGCAGCAACAGAAGAGAAAATATGAGAAAATAGAAGTAAAATAGGAAGAAGATGAAAATGGAACAAGGAGAGGAAGGAAGGAAGGAAGGAAGGAAGGAAGGAAGGAAGGAAGGAAGGAAGGAAGGAAGGAAGGAAGGAAGGAAGGGAGGAAGGGAGGGAGGAAAGAAGGAAGGAAAGAAGAAAGGGAGGGGAGAGAAGAGAGTAGCTGGCAAGTGGAGGCAGAGGAGAAGGCTGACTCTCCTTACATTGCCCCTAAATATTCACCCACCCCTCTGACAAATCAAAGGTCAGGTGGTAACTCAGATAGTCAACTGTGTTGGTTATTTTCAAAATATTCATTCAGCTCAACAGCTGAACTATTTTTGATATATAGTCACCTAATCCAATTAACACATTTATTCATGCAGGCTTGTTACAAGGGTTAAGCAGGGGACATGAGGAAATAGCCCTGCCTCTTTATTCCTGGCACTGTGCTTAATAAAAGCTTCCTGGATTCTTTTAAGAAACAGGCAAGTCTTGTTGCATTTGTGAGTGCAAAATCACCCTAGTATATGTTGATTTTAGATGAAAAGAAATGCAGTGGAGAATGACCTGGCCTCCTGTGTTATTCTGTATGTTAGGACCCGTGCTTTCCCTGAGCCTGCTCAGAGTAGTCAGTGGCTTCAGGAGGGTGAAAGGAGGATGGCTTAATCCCAGGGGAAGTTTCCCAGTTAGGCAACAAGTCCACTGAGGCTGGAGGCTGAATGGGATGGCAGAAGGGGCATTCCAGACTGAGGAGAATCTAATGCAAAGGCAGAGTAGGGAAGCCCATGGCATCTGGAACAGGACTGCCATTGAGCAGTCCAGGAGAGCCCAGGGTGCAGAGAGATGATGACTGTCTCAAAAGCAATTCACCAGGCCTCCAAAGGACACCACCACCTGGCCTGTAGAGCCACGGACAAGGGGTGAGAGCCCAACATTGGACATTAACTGTCCCCTTCTTCATCCTGACACATCCTCCAGCCCTACATTTCCTGCACTGCCCAAGATTCCCATCTTCTTCTGTTATTGGTTCATTCTAATAATAAAGGTTCTGTGGGGAAACTAAACACATACACACAAGTCAGAGGCTTGAGAGCAGAAGAAATCTTAGAAATGGTGTGGGTCAACAGTTGGTGTTTTAGATGAGAGGTTTTAAGTGACTTGTGCAGGTTCACAGGGCTTCTCTGTTGCTCCCATCATACCGCCCACTTGATGTTCTGAACTGTCAGAGGTTGACAATTGGCAGACACTTCGGGGAAAATACACAGTATCACCAGTAGCCAGAGTACATACACAAAAACACCTGGAATAAATAAATAATGACAAGTGTTTCGCATGGTTCGCTTGGTAAGTACAAGAGCTCACACAAGCCATCATCACAGAAACATCTTCTAATGACATACATCACAGCTCATCTTTAGTTTGTATCCATAAGTGTAAAAAAGTTAAAAGCAAATTATTTAAACTAATTTCTCACAAAATCCCATGACCTTAAACTAAATCAAAACTTAGGAAACAACAATAAAGCTGCCAAAGCACATGTTGGCAAAATGTGACGTTACAGACCCCTGAGCCACTTGATACTCTCAGACTTCCTAGCCACACTGGTCGTTAAGCAAGCGCTGCCTCTTATAGTAGCCTGAAGGATTCAACTCCAATGTTATTAGCAATGGTCAAACTATTTAGAGCAAGGATCTCTGGATACAAAATTCAAAGTGTCGAAATGAACATTTAATGTGTTCTGTGCACAAAAGAACCTACAACAGTGCACTCTGTGTGTGTGTGTGTGTGTGCACACACGTGCGCATGCATGCTTGCACTGGGGATGTGTATTTGTGGATTGTTGGGAGGGTTGGTGTAGCCACAGTAAAGTTTCCTCTAAGCTTCCATTTCTTTTGAAAAATCACACTATTTTATATTTTCCCTTGCAATCCAAGATTCACAAACCATGTGGACACATCAGCAGGTGACGCACCGTGGTCCTCCAACTCTAATCAGCAGATGCATAAGGCGCAAACCCACTTCCTCTGAACTTGCACTGTGCAGATCTACTGCAGTTTGAACTCAATAAAATTAAGTCAAGTTCAAGTTCATTTCCTCAATAATCACACTAGCCACATTTCCAAGTGCTCAACAGACACCTGTGGCTCATGGCTACCCTACAGAACAGCACCAACCAGATAGTATTTCCATCAACACAGACTGAACAGTGATGACCCAGACCTGTGAGCGGCTCGGACCATGTTTCAGTGAGTGGGTGTACCACTACAGAGCTGTGTCCTCCAGAAGGCATCACATAAAGACCTCGAGGTGCTTCTAAGACCCTCAGTTTTATACAAGTAACCACACTGAGACGTTCGTCTCCATGTGTTTGTTCTTAACTCTTTGGGAGTCACAATCCCTTTAAGAAACATGCTGAAAACAATGGGTCTTCTCAATTAAATGAGTTTTCAAAAAAAGGAACATTTTCATATAGTTAGTTGTTGGGAAATATTCTAACCTTCTAAAGTCTGTTCACAAAACTTTAAAATTATCTGCTCAACAAAATCATTTCTATCGTGGTCATCTGAAACATAATTTCCCTGCAATAACAATTTTGTCTTCACCCTGCCCTGTGGTATCTAATTGTCAGTCTTTTTTCTTTTTCTTTCTTTCTTTTTTTTGTAATTTGAGCTCATTAATTATGGAAAGCATCACCAGTTCTCACATCATTAGCCAGAGAGATGCTGTGCATAAAAGTTATGCATAGCATACTCAGAAAACTCTCAATTCACAAAACTCTCTCCATTAAAACACCAAGGTAATTTGTTCTCCTCAAATCTTACTTAGAGCATCCATTTACCATGTAATTGCCATTTTTATCTGGAGCTACTGAATAAGTTATAATTTACTTTTAATGAAATAATTATCTAGTGAATGGCAAATGTTGGAATGTTTATAGCCCTGTGAACCAAGTATGGTCTTCACAACTTGTGCAAAATTAAATGTAAAAATGGTACTAACTTACAATGGATGCAGGAAGGTGGCTAATGTACTAGTTTGAATAAAATAAGCTTTACCAGTGGTAGAGGTGACCAGGTGAATAATCTTAAAAAAGAAAAACACACAGAAAGTAAATCATGGATTCCAACATTTCTTTGTAAAATGGCTTCTCACACTACTTGTGACACACAATAGTTCATCTGATAGGACTTAAGTTCTTTCTAAACTCACTTCAAAGTCTTCATGTAAAACTACCTTTATTTTCAAATTTTTGCTCGCTTTCATAATAAAAGTTTCAAGAGAGGAAAAGTCTGAAAAGTAAGACAGAAGTCCAGTTGATTAAATGATTTATTTCTGGAACATTCCGGTTGAATGATATCAATGTCAACCTTTGCCTTGGCAATGAATCAAGATTTTATAGATAGTACTTTATGACAGTGGAGAGAACATGGGTTTAAAAAAAGAGATGGGTATCTGACCTAAAGACCCTAAATTTAACAGATTTTAAAAAAACAAAAACATATAAACTTTATCAATATAACTTATAGGGAAGGTGAGAATTTTGGAAGGTGGAAAATGCAAACAGTAGGTAGATACTAAGTGTAGTTAGAAAGCATGGCAGGTGTTTTACTAGTAAATTCTTTCATTGAAGCACTTCAAAGATAGAAGCCTGAAGATGAAGAGAATTCTCAGGGCACTGAATGTGACTCCATTAAAACTTAAGCTCCATGAAGACAGAAATTTTGTTTTTCACTGTTCCTTCCCCATCACCTGTGCCAGTCCCTGGCACATAGTAAGAACTCAGAAAATAATTGTTGGTAAAGAATGAATACCCGGTAGTGAGTTAACAAACTTAAAGGGGGTGGAGGAAACTGAGCACAACCTACTCCTGTTGTCAGCAGGAAAATTTTGTCTCAGGCATCAGGAGAAAGAGCAAAAGTCCAAAGAAGATAAGAATAAATCAGGTTTGAGGAAAGAAAATTTAAGTATTTAAATAAATACAAAAGAAATGAGAGCTTAATCTGAAGAGACGGCAGGAACTTCCAAAAAAAAAAAGGACTGAAGAGACCACGAATGGTGATCAGGAACTGAGAAGGAAGTATTGACTACACACTTATTTCACAGAAGCCAGCAAGTACAGTAAGAGGACATTTGCTCAAGACATCTCTAACTTGTCCTGCTCCCACCTGAACCACCACCTTCCAGATACAGGGTCTCCTTCCCAGGGAAGGTCAGAATATTTTCAGCTCTGAAATCTTGGAATTACAAAGTCCAAATAAGTAGAAGGACCTTAGAAATCCTTCAGTCCAATACTCATTTCAATAAATGAGGCTCAGAGAGATTATGAACTTACCCAAGATGCCCTGGCCAGTTTAGCTCAGTGGATAGAGCGTCGGCCTGTGGACTGAAAGGTCCCAGGTTCGATTCCGGTCAAGGGCAGGTACCTTGGTGGCGCCACATCCCCAGTAGGAGGTGTGCAGGAGGCAGCTGATCGATGTTTCTCTCTCATCAATGTTTCTAACTCTCTATCTCTCTCCCTTCCTCTCTGTAAAAAATCAATTAAAATAATACTAATAATAATAATAATAATAAAGAACTTACGCAAGATCACACAGCCGGTTATTAAGATCAAGGCTGCTCCCAAGTACTTTTCAGGGTCAAACACCTTCAGTTTCCAAGTTCTTCCTCCACTGAGAGCAGGGAAAACACTTCCTGGGAGCGTTGGGAGGTGGTCGAGGCTGAGTAGAGCACAATGCTTGTTTGCTATCCTTTCATATTACTTTCCTCCCATGTGTTCCCCACTCCACTTCTTACTGTAACTCTCTTAAATATTTAAGAACTGTTAGCTCCCTGAAAGCACTTGAAGCCTCCAGAGAGAACTGATACAAACCCAAATCAATAAATTCTATCTCAAATGGGAGAATACTGTTAGAGGTACTATGCATCACATGAAGCTTACTCATCCTAGCCAACTGCATTACAATATTTATCCACTCACAGAATTTTAAAATATTCAACACTTTCCATAAAAAATGTATGAAATGATAAAGCCAAATGATTATGCATATGTGGCTAAAATGAGCATCTGGTAGAAATTAGGACTGTGAGAATAATTTGGAGAGCCATATACCTTAACATTCCCACCTTTTTTTTTCCTCTAACCTGGCTCAAACCTATAGAGTCATCAGCTACATTAGGTACCCAAAGCAATACTTAAATAATAATAATAATAATAGACATTAAAATGTAATTTGTCTTTAGATTTCATAATATCAATTGTTAAAGGAATGAACTAATTGCAAAATAGATGAATTTGGAAAAATTCTGTGACCATTAGTACATGGTAAATTAAATTATCTTTTCTAAGAAAATCTGTATATAAAAACAGTACTAAAACTTTCAAAAATTATTTTACCTTTCATAACCTACCAACTTCTTAATTTAATAATATTTTTTGCTACTGAAAATCAACTGCTTTCCTAATTGAGTCTTTGGCTGGAGTGGCTTGTTTTTATTGTTGAGTGTGCAAGTACAACATGTGTATATTTTAAAATTTTGGTTTAAAGGGAGAAATTAGATATAGTATTTCCAGAATGTATAAAAAGACCAGGGCCTTAAAATATTTAAAGTATTCAAAATCTTAAAAATATCAAAATATCAATATAATTCTTCTGTTTAATGACAGTTTATATCCAAGCCTATGTTATTTTCCAACTTTCTGTACTTGGGAGGTAACTAAAAATCCAGAAGGAAATTAGAGACCTCTGATTAATCAAAAAACAGTCCACAAATTGTAGGTACATTATTTATAAAAGCCCTTTAGGTCTTCTCTTAGAAACCACTTGTTTTTTTTATACATACTTCTTCTATCAATACTGGTTATATAGGATACAAATCCAAACATAACTAAGTAAAAGTGAACAACTTATAATTAAAAAAATAATCTAAGCTATAAAGTCCAAATTAATATATTCCATCTGAAATGGACAGGACATATAATTCACAGCATAAAGAGCTGAGCAAGTGAAGAGAAAATGATTTAGAAAATAAAGGCCTATTGGTAGGATAGCTCTGCAGTCTATGGACATTCAGTGCTGAGGTCAGAGCCCGTCAACTGTCTATACCTGAGATGGAATCCTTACAAAGAGGTGCTCAGAGGTAAAGCTCGGGAAGATCAAAGCAATTGGGATGTCTTGGAGAGCAGTGCCCACTGAATTGTGGGTGTTGAGGAGTGAATAGGCAGTGAAAGAAGTAGGTGATAGCATGAGGTCAAGGAGAGCTTTATTTAGGATGGAGGAAACTTGAGCATGTTTTCAAAATGAGGAGAAAGAGCCAGGAGAAAGGCAGACTCTGGAAGTAAGAGCAATGGGGAACAATTGTGTGGGCAGAGCAGGGAGGGATAGCATGAAAAGCACAAAGGAACAGACCAGCCTTGGAAGACCACCTCTATCTCTGGGAAGCCTTCTTCAAATCCCCATCTGACTTTATTCCTCCCAACTTGGTGGTTCTGCAAGGGAGTCATTTAGAAGAGTGCTACTCAAAGGCGGTCCTCGGACCAGAGGGATCAGATTCACCTGGGGGCTTGTTTGCTGCTATCTGGTTCTACCAGGTCTACTGCATCAGAGGATCACAGGTGATGACTACTGAAGTTTGAGAAGCAATGGTTTAAAGCAGTGACTATAAATATGAGCATTGAAGGTAGATATATCTAGGTTCAAATCCAGCTCTACCCTGACACCATGGCATGAGCCCTTGGGAAAGTGTCTCTAAACCTGAGTTTTGTCCTCTGTAGATTGGAAATAATGATAGTAATATTTCTTAGGTGCCATTGTAAAAAATTAAATAAGATAATGTAGGTAGCGAGCTTGGCATTGAGCTTGTAATACAGTAATAATAGATGGCATGTTATTATTGTTCATCACTTCCAGCCTACTTGTATAATAGCTTCATCATGTTTATGTCTGAACCCATGCCGGGAAGGGGTTCACCAAGGACAGGGAACACACTTCAGTTGTGTTCATCTTAAGGCATCCAACCTGGAGATGTGCACACAGGTGTGCAATAATGAAGCACTTAACCTGTTGAAATGAATCCAGTACTGTGACCTGAGTAAATTGACTATCCCAAAGCAAATATTAAAGCTCTTTCTTTGACTATACTGACATAAAAGCCTGTTAGAAATAGGTTAAGAACTTGTTTGGGATTAAAGGCTCAACTTTCAGAAGAGAATAATAAAGTTATGAGGCGAAGTATATTCCTCTTCCCAAACCTCCCAAAACAGGAGTACCATAAGAAAGTGAGACAGAGCTCTCTTTGAACAGACATCAAGGTGGTAGGCTTCCCTTCTGAGGTCAGCAGGGCAAACCACTCTGAGATGTTTTACGTAAAGATAAAGTATAATGCTTGGGAAAGGTACATAAATGAAATCACACCACTAGATCAATGGTCGGCAAACTGCGGCTCGCAAGCCACATGCGGCTCTTGGGCCCCTTGAGTGTGGCTCTTCCACAAAATACCACATGCAGGTGCGCACGTACAGTGTGATTGAAACTTCGTGGCCCACGCAAAGAAGTTGGTTTTCGGGAAGGAGATAGACGAAACAGTATACAAGACGAGTGTGGATGGGAGAGTTGGAAGGGATCGACCTCAGCGAATGTACCTCAATCAGATTGAGGACATTTTTAGAAAAGGCCAGCTTAGGAGTACCCTAATTAAGTTAATAACAATGTACCTACCTGTATAGTTTAAGTTTAAAAAATATGGCTCTCAAAAGAAATTTCAATCGTTGTACTGTTGATATTTGGCTCTGTTTACTAATGTTTGCTGACCACTGCACTAGATGAATTCCTTCATTTTAGGCAAAACTCCAATAATGAAGTGGCTGATTTCATCGAATGTACCTTCATTTCCTGTGCTGGCAAAAGCACACATACATAAACCCTATCTGGCTTGTAATAGTAAGACAAATGTTTCTCTTTGCATTATTAGTTATGGGGGGAAACACAGCTTATAACACAGAACACCCACTTCTATAGTGAATAATATATAACACTGGCAAAAGCATTTTATAGAGTATAGTTAAATTTGATATGAAGAATTCACAAGTCCTTCCAATGCAATTAGGTTCAATCAACTTACATTTGTGGGACACCCGCTGGGCAGCAGGCACTGGGCTAGGTCTTGGGGTGGCAAGAAGACTGGAGCCCAGAGGCAGAAGGTCAGAGGAAGCTTCTGAGAAGATTTCATCTGCTACGACCTCCCTGACAGGCAAAGGAAGGCAGAACACTTCAGGGAGGGGTGCCAGCAAAAACAGTGGCATCAAAGACTGAAAGAGGCTCAGGAGTTGAGCTTTAGCCTTTAATCAGTGAGAAACCACAAGGCTTGTAATAGTAAGACAACATGCAGAGCAACACGCTCAGATCTTTGTGTAGGAGGGTCATTCTGAGGATGGACTGGGCAGCAGAGAACCTGGGGGCAAAAAGACCACTTAAGAGCAATGCAATCAGGGGTAGGAGACAAGAAGGCTCAGGAGGAGGTGATAGGCAGTAGCATGATTTCAAACTTAGTGGCCTTGGTGACTAATGGGAGAGGAGTCAAGGTGACAGCATGACTTCTGCATCAGTTACAAACAGGAGCACCATAGGTGAGACAGGGCTCTCTTTGGGAACTGTGGGAAATTCCAGATGGGGGAATTCTCCTGGTCACACGGAGGTCCCTGAGATGTGTGCGTTATTATACAATTGCAGTGAGTGTCCAGAAAGCAGAGTGAGGAGACACTTCCTTTGCATCGCAATAATAAAAGGAGGTCCCTGGTGGCTCATCCCCACAGCTCTCTGTGAACCGATGAACCAGTGAACTTGTGCTGCCTTTTCTTTGGACATAATCCCTCAATTGTAGACTTTTTAATAACCCCAGGTATTGCCAAAGAAGTTCATTCTGAATGAAATTCAAAATCTTCCAGAAATGGTGTGTCTCAAAGATCTGGTTTGTTGAATGAAGTAATGTAAGGAATGTGCTTTAACTGAATTTCCTTTGAAAGTTATGCTCCCAGTTTCCTGAGGCTTCTCTCTGCCTATCTGTGTCACCTCTCTTCTTCAGAGGAGTGACAAGGATGATCCACTCCTGGCAGGACACCCAACTGCTTGGCTCCTCAAGAGTTCTCCTGGTTTGGTGAGAAGAGGCAGTCGAAATAATCCCAGCCCACTGCTGCTTCTGCTGTCCTGGGGGACCAGAGGGTCCTACCAGCATTTGGGCCAGGGCAATGCTTTGTCTTATGTGACTGTCCCACATTACAGGGTATTCACAATTCTTAACCAAATTCCCTGTTCATTGTTGTGAAAACCAGAAACACCCCAAGCATTTCCAAATGTATGTCAAAGTTGTAGTACTACCTTTGGTTAAGAAACACAGCAGTATTAACCTATGAAGCTAATTTCTATAAATATTCTGTTTTTCTACCTTATAAAAATAATTACTGCTCCTACTGGTCCATCTGATTTGGTATAAAGAAACAATCTTTTCTTTTCTTTTTTTTTTTTTTTTACAATCTTTTCTTTTAAAGGAGAAATATGTAAAATAACTCTCCGATAGCTCATTGCTATTTTTTAGCAGAAGCAAATCACCAAGCTAAATTACAAACAGACCACAGGCATCTTTAGGGCTTAAAAAGTCTGATACAGCATTTTTTCTTGGATAATTCAGAAATATAGTTCAAAATCTAGAAACTAACACATTTTTTAAAATAAATTCTGGAACATCAGAGGTTCCATAAATCAAACTTGAAGAATCAGAGTACCAAGATAAAGAATTCTCAAAACAAAGATCACATAAAAGGCTCACTGGTTATTTATATTTCCAGATGTATTAATAATAGGAACAAAATAGAACCTGCCTGTCTGACATCCATCCCCATTCTTGAGATATTATCATTGAAATACTTTGTATTGTAAATATACTTTTTATTCCAAGGCTTCAAGTGCTAATATTTAGAGAGAATGTAGTTACTAAATTATATATATATATATATATATATATATATATATATATATATAAATATATATATATATTATATTATTAATATATATCATATTGTTAGTATGAACCTATCAGTACTATAAAGTAAGTTCTTTTTTTTTTAAGAAAAAAAAATCCACTCATTCCACAACCAAAAGACATGCCCTATGGTACCTATAGGAGTAATTTCCTGAGCTAGCACACCCTGGCAGAACATGCCAGTGCCCAAAGTCAACACAGCCTCGGGAGTACGCTCAGACAAACAGCATGGAGAAACCATTGCATTTAGATTTATAGGAAGATTTTTCACTTACTTCAAATTTCTGTATAATCCTTGTTCCTCTATGTTAAAGGGGGAGGGGAGAATCACAGTGTACTTCCTTATTTTTCTAATTAAAAAATAAACAAAACAAAACACAGTATATCCACGAATTGGCTGGGGTGTCCTCAGTATTTTCTTTGGGTCTCCTCCTTTCAATGAACACTACTTTCAAATTCTAAACAAAAAGTAAAATAGCCAAATTTAGGCCAAGAAAGACTGTAAAAAAAATCAAATATCACAACACAAACCAGGCAAGTGCATCTATTTGAAGTGATGATTCAGAACAGGATAAATTTAGAACGGTGCTCTCCACAAGGCATTTGGGTGCCAACTGCAGTACACAGGTGAAGGCTACATCCCAAAAGTTTCTCTGAAAAAAGATCGCCAAAATATGATTAAAAAGAATCTTCTTTTTGAAGTTGTCAGTCCCCCGGTGTCCTTGACACTCAACTTCCCCAATCTGGCCTTGGCGTGGCCATCCATTACTGGGTAAATCCACGTGAAACCTGAGGACACTCAGCCTGGGAGGACACAGTCAGAAGCAATGGGCAACTCGCAGGGGACCGGCCTTTTATGGTCTGAACTGGAGAGCCTTGATTCCAGCTAATCTACCAAAATAGCTCTTGGAACTCAGAGAAGCCCATCAGCTGTTGCAACAGGCCTGGCCAGCAGCTACCTCAAATGCAATGAATTCGTTCACATTGTCTTTCAGCTTTTTATATAGAGAAATAAAAAAAAATGCAACACCAGTCTATTGAACAGGCTAACAGCAGCACAGAATGGAGCGGGCACACATTTGTCTAACTCTAGTTTCTGAGTTAAAAAACAACAACACATAATCATTGATAAAGCTCAGCAGCCAACCTTTCAAAAATATATATGTATGCACATAAAACAACATGCTAGAATGGCACGGGTCTATTTACAAGTTTAGAACTGTGTAGACATCTGTGGATTTCTTCCTACTTCCAATAATTGTAGAAAATGAGTCATCAGAAGAAGGAATTGTGCTAGAAATACTTTCTCTAAAACAATACAAATATTTTGTCTTAAAACCAAAGACAATGCCCTGAACTGGTAAGATCTATCCCCAGATGGATCTCAGGTCGCTCACCTAAAAAACCAAAGGAACCTTAACTGATTAACCTTAACTAAAAACAAACAAAAATCCAAAACTAAACAACAAACAAACAGAACTTATCAAGCACAACCACTTCTTAAAAAGCAATTTGCATTTTTAGATATTAAAACTAAATTACAACTCTGCTTACAAAAATACTTACAATGGTAGGTGTCCTTATTGTTAGAAAGAATGAAAGAAAGTCTCCATTGTTCATCCTAACTTCACATTCACAAAGCCAGAGCTCCTGGGCTATAGCAAAAGCTGTGCTTCATGCCATCAGGCCTGGGTTCTATGCCTCTGGGTGTCCCTTCTCAGACCACCAGCTGCATCAGTCACCAGAGGCCTCCCAAAGAGGGATCTGAATTCCTGTTATTAATTAACCCTGCCGGACAATGCCTTCCCCTAAGCAGACAGTTCTTGAGCCAGGTGAAAAGATGGCAGAAACCCTGGACAGTTGAATAATTAAACACCAGCTTCCTGACTATTTTGTGCAAGGATTAAAAACAATTTGTCCAAGCCAAATTTTTTAACTCATTTCAAGATGACAAAATTTCACAAGATGACTTCTGCTTCCTAATCTCAGTACTGGCCCTCATCTTATGTTCCCTTTGATCAATTTTGCCTTTCATCAATTTTTAATTTTATTTGGTCTTGCTTGATATATTTATATAAGCTGATTTAAACTCCTCCTAGAACAAATCAGAATAAAAATATATCTAAACTTATGTAAAAAAGTTGCCCATTGGGTTTTTAAGAAAAGATAGGAGGAGAAAATGAATCACTATTACTGTAACAATGCAGTTATTTTCTTTAAAAAGATTCAATCATATAAAGTAAACATCTAACTTTTAGATGCCTCTTAAGTTGTGGCTCACTGCTCCCTAGAGCAACCAAACTGACCTAAATTAATGCATTAGAGTCTAAAAGAATAATTCTTCTCAGATGCCTGTTTTGTCTTTGTCCAAACCCAGTTAATTCTACCTGTGCAATCTGTTTAAATACTTCCTTCAAATTTTTCTGCTATTTGCCGAACTCAGGAAACTTTTGTCACACACACTTCTTTCCAAAAACTGACAGTAATCAGACCTGATATGCATGAGAGTAGATTTCATGATATGCCCATAAAGAAAATAAAAAAATCATATATTATGAATTAAAATTAAAATGAGAACTAGATTTATACTAAACTTAGACATTTTCAAAGTATTTGATAAGTAACTATTTCTCATTTGCTATTATTCAATACTAGAGGCCAGGTGCACGAAATTCATGCACGGGAGTGGGAAGTTTCCTCAGCCCGGACTGCATCCTCTTGCAAAATAGCAGTCGGACATACCTCTCACAATCCGGGACCACTGGCTCCTAATGGCTGGCCTGCCTACCTGCCTGATCACCCCTATCCCCTCTGCCTGCCTGCCTGATCACCCCTAACCACTTGCCTGACTGCCTGATTGCCTCTAACCACTCTGCCTGCCTACCTGAGTGCCCCTAACTACTCACCTGCCTGACCACCCCTAACCACTCACCTGCCTGCCTGATTACCCCTAACCACTCTGCCTTCCTGATTGCCCCTAACCACTTGCCTGCCTGCCTGATTGCCCCTAACTGCTCACCTGCCTGCCCAATCGCCCCTAACTATTCCGCCTGCCTGCCTGCCTGATCACCCCTAACTGCTCACCTGCCTGCCCGATCGCCCCTAACCGCTCTGGATGCCTGCCCAATTGCCCCTAACTGCTTGCCTGCCTGCCTGATCACCCCTAACCGCCTCTGCAGTCTAATTAGCATATTATGCTTTTATTATTATAGATTAGTATTGTAACAATATAGTAATCTACTATTTCTTTCTACTAACTGATCATTATATCAGCTTTATTATGAGTTTTAATCTGGTTTTGTTAGCTAATCCAAGAACCATATATTTTATGATATGTGTTTCTAAGGAAAACTACATTCATATCTCTATAACTTCAATTTTATAACAACAGTGAACATGTGGAAACCAAAACTGAAAACACAATACCATTTACAATCATTTTGAAGAAAATAAAATATTTGGATATGAACTTACACAGGATCTGTATGTTATAAAGTACATAATGCTGATAAAAGACATCAAAGAAGACCTCAATAAATAAATAGACTTATATTGTGTTTGTGCATTAGAAGAGTCAACATAGTAAAGATGTCAATTCTCCCCAAAACCATCTATACATTTAATGCAATTCCTACTGACATCCCAGCAAGATCTCTGGTAGACTTAGATAAATTTATTCCAATATTTATATGCAGAGGCAAAGGCTTTAGAATAGCTAAAACAATCTTTAAAAAGAGGAACAAAGTGCCAGCTGGAGTGGCTCAGCTGCTTAGGCATCATCCTGTGCACCAAAAGGTTGCCAGTTCTATTCACAGTCAGGGCACATACCTGGGTTTCGGATCCTATCCCTGGTTAGGGCACATACGGAAGGCAACCGATCGATGTTACTCACTCACATGGATGTTTCTCTCTTTCCATTCCTCTCTCCAAGCATGTCCTCAGGTGAGGGTTATAAAGAAAAGAGAGGAATAAAATGAGAGTAAACAATCTATCCATATTGAGCTATTGTGCAGCTACAATGATGGACTAGAAAACCCAGAAATAGACTGACATAAATACTAGTATACCCAACATGCAAAAAAATGAAACTAGACAACCAACTTACACCATACACAAAAGTAAACTCAAAATGGATAAAGGACTTAAACATAAGATGGGAAACCATAAAAATACTAGAGGATACACAGACAGCAAAATCTCAGACATATACCGAAGAAATTTCTTCACTGATACAGCTCCTAGGGCAATGGAAACTAAAGAGAAAATAAACAAATGGGACTACATCAAAATAAAAAGCTTTTGCACAGCAAAGGAAACCATCAACAAAACAACAAGAAAGCCCACTGCATCAGAGAACATATTTGCCAATGTTATCTCCGATAAAGACTAATCTCCAACATGTACAGGGAACTCATATAACTTAACAAAAGGAAGATAAACAACCCAATCAAAAAAAATGGGCAATGGACCTAAATAGATACTTTTTGAAAGAGGACATAAGGAAGGCCAAGAGACATATGAAAACATGTTCAAAGCCACTGATCATCCAAGAGATGCAAATCAAAACAATAATGAGGTACCATCTCACACCTGTCAGAATGGCTATCATCAACAAACGACAAGTGCTGGCGAGGATGTGGAGAAAAAGGAACCCTCGTGCACTGCTGGTGGGAATGCAGACTGGTGCAGCCACTGTGGAGAACAGAAAGGAGTTTCCTCAAAAAAATAAAACTGGAACTCCCATTTGACCCAGTGATCCCACTTCTAGGACTATATCCCAAGAAACTAGAAACACCAATTAGAAAGGATATATGCACCCCTATGTTCATTGCAACACAATTCACCATAGCTAAGATTTGGAAACAGCCTAAATGCCTATCAGTATATGAGTGGATTAAAAAAAGGTGGTACATCTACACAATGGAATACTATGCTGCGGTAAAAGAGAAGGAGTTCTTACCATTTGTAACAGCATGGATGGAACTGAAAGCATTATGCTAAGTGAAATAAGCCAGTCAGAGAAAGATATATACCACATGACCTCACTCGTTTGTGGAATATAATGAACAACATAAACTGATGAACAAAACCAGATCCAGAGACAGAGAAGCATCGATCAGACAGTCAAACCTCAGAGGGAAGGTAGGGAAGGGTGGGGGGAAGGTAGAGAGATCAACCAAAGGACTTACATGCATGCATATAGGCCTAACCAATGGACACAGACAACAGGGTGGTGAGGGCATGAGTGGGGGGGGGGGCAGGGGGAAGGGGGTAACGTGGGGATAAGGACACATATGTAATAACTTAATCAATAAAAAAATAATTTTAAAAATACTAGTATACCTAAACTGAATTTTGACAAAAGGTGTGCCTTTTCAACATATCCATTGGGGGGGGGGGGGTAATAAACCAGAAAACATATATAACCTTTACCTAATCCTCACACCTTTTACAAAAATCAACTGGAACGGATCATGAAATTAATTGTAAATATAAAACTATAAAACTTTTAGAAGGTATACAAGAAAATGTAAAACTTCTGCTTTGCAAAAGACCCTGTTAAGAGAATAAAAAGAAATGCTACAGAGTGGGAGAAAATATTTGCAGGTTACATATCTGAAAAATGACAAATATCTAGAATATATGAAGAACTCTCAAAACTCAACAGCCAAAACACAAACAGTTCAATTAGAAAATAGACAAAAGATGTGAGAAACAATTCACTAAAGAAGATACACAGATAGCAAATAAGCACACACAAAAAACATCATTAGCCATTAGAGAAATGAAAATTAAAACCACAATGAGATAGCCTTATATACATATCAGAATGGCAAAAATAAAAATAGTGACACCACCAAATTCTGGTAAGGAGAAACTGGATCATCACACATTTCTGGTAGGACTGTAAAATGACATAGCTACTCTCAGAAACAGTTTGGCAATTTCTTAGAAAAACGAAACATGCCAAACCAAACTACCATATGACCCAGCAACTGCACTCATGGATATTTTTCCAGAGAAATGAAAACTTGTTTTCATACAAAAACCTGATTAAAATTGTTTCTAGTAGTTTTATTCATAATAGCCCAAACCTGGAAACAGCCCAGATGTCCATCAATAGATACATGGTTAAACAGTGGTGCCTCCATCCCATGGAATACTAACTATTTAGCAATAATATGAAACGAACTTTAATACACACAACCAACCTGCATGAATATCCAGGGAATTATTCTGGGCAAAAGAAAGCCAATCCCAAAAGGTTAGATGCTATATGATTCCATTCATATATCATTCCCTAAATGATGATATTGAAGAAATGAAAAAAAAATATTAGTGGTAATCAGAAGTTAGAGCTGGGGGAAAAGTGGCTATCACAGGGCACCACGAGGGATCTTTGTTCTGAAACTCTTCCACTGGCTGGATCCATGCCTATATCCTGGTAATGGGATTGTTTTATAGTTTCCCAAGACGTTACCATCGGGGGAAATGGGTAAAATGTACACAGGATATCTTTGTATTATTTCTTAAAGTGCATTTGAATCTATAATTATCTCAAAATTAAAAGTTTAAACATTAAATAAAAATCTACCTCAAAGACACTTCCAAATTGAACCCATTTGTAAATGGGCTACTTACTGTAATTGTACTTGACATAAATCTAATTAGATGTTCCTGTCATCAGTGCCATCTTAAGAAATTCAAATTGGAAATGTTTCTACAAAAAAGTCATTGATCCAAAGTAAAGTATTTTATACTGAATAAGAAATGAAAGCATTGTGTCCAATTAAAAATATTTATTTGGCAGGTTGTATGGGCACTTAAAAAGGATCTCTAATACCCAGGGTGTCTCTAACATAGAGCAGGATTCCTTCAAATAATTTTCAGAAGTTCAATCCATTCCCCAAGATAATTAATTTTCAAAATCTGACTTATATTTGAGAAATAACAAGAAAGCAACTCTTTAAGAAAGGAAGGTGGCTGGGCTATCTCAAATATAATGCTACTATAAATATTACAGAAAACCAGTCTTTGAACTCCAGAGTTCTAAAGACTTGCAGGTTTTATTCTTGAAAATAAAAAGATGAGATAAAAGTTGGGCCTTCTATGAGGTAGAATGAGCCTACTGAGAATGCTTCAGTGCCCTTATGCTCTCGGATTCCATAAAACCAGATCCAAATCCTGAACTGTCCCTGCTGAGGCCAAACCTACTCACACTGGACATTCCTGTTAGAACTATCCCTGTTAGATTAGCCCTGGGGCTGCCCTGGAATGCATTGATGAGAGGAAGCTTCTATTTCACTGGAGGATAGGACAACAGCTCAAGAACACACTCCAGCTTCTCTCATCTGCCCTTTAAGTCCCTTCAGCCCACCCCTCCGCTAAGCCCTTGCCAGCCTTGTGTCTCTTTTTTCTTTAAATTGAATTCATTGGGGTGACATTGGTTAATAAAATTATATAGGTTTCAGGTGTACAATTCTAAAATACATCATCTGTATATTGTATTGTGTGATCACCACCACAGGTTAAGTCTCCTTCCATCACCATTCCCCCCTCCCCCTCTACTTCCTTCTGCCTCCTCCCACTCCCTTTCCCTCTGGTAATCACCACACTGTTGTCTGTGTCTATGAGTTCTTTTACTTTTTGCTTAATCTTTTCACCTTTTTCACCCAGCTTCCAATATCCCTACCTTCTGACAGCTGTCAGTCTGTTCTCTATCTGAGTCTGTTTCTATTTTGCTTGTTACTTTATTTTATTCATTAGATTCCACATATAAGTGAAACCATATGGTACTTGTCTTTCTCTGTCTGGCTTATTTCACTTAGCATAATACTCTCCAGGTCCATTCATGTTGTCTCAAAGGTAAGATTTCCCTCTTTTTTACAGCCAAGTAGTATTCCATTGTGTAAATATACCACAGCCTTTCATCAGCACTAATCTTCCTCAACCAGTCTCCCCTCCCCCAGTCCCCTCTAGCTCCCTCACACCCAGAAACTGCTATCAGTTTTCCAATTTGACTCTACCTCCCCCACACCCAGAAACTGCTGCCCCCAACAACAGGCTCACAGGCTCCCTCAGTGGACTTGGTCTCTCCAAGGCAACTGATCCTTTCTGACCACTTCCAGCTTCATGGAACATGCTCTTTTGAAACATTTCTTTGCCTCTCCCCATGCCTTGTAGGCCCCCTCCCAACCTTCAGTTGGTTCCTGGTCCTTTCTTCCTTTTCTCTCCCTCAAATGTCTATTTCCCAGGACTCTGATCCTGGCAGGCACTCTTCCCACTCTACCTCTCCCAGAGTGAGTTCAGCCACACCTGAGAAAGAATTCAGGGTGGTGGTCATTGCTGGGGGTTCAGAATACCAGGTATCTCATAGGAACACGGGCCTCAAGACATAATGCTACACTCGCCCTCTCCCATCATGACATGTGCCTCTGTTTACCTGACTACAGCTTCACTTGGGCTCATCACTCCCATCCCAGCCATCACCAAGTCTTGCTGCCTAAAGCTCAGCCTTCCTCGCTACTTCCACTTTCTCATCATGCTCTCATTGCCTCTTGTCAGGACTCTTGCAAGAGCTTCCAACTGCCCCTCCCACATCCTCCCAAACACATCCTCTCCACTGCTTGCAGAATGCCTTCCACCTAGCGCAACCTGGTGCATCACTCCTAACCCAAACCCCGGCACTAGCTCCAGCAGTGGTTCCCCGAGAAGGTCTGGCAGCTGTGAGCAGCCAGTGACTTCTCAGTGATGGAAACTGCTGGACAAACTTTTTGAATTAAATGTTCTTGGAGAATAAATGTAAGAATGTCCTGTACTAGTAAAAGAGTCACTTTCACCCTCTTGCATTTAGATATTCATCAGTAGGAGAAAAAAGAATCAAGTTACAAATAAATACTTGGGAAATGACACTTAACCCAGAGATTATCTCATATAGACCAAGATCTGTGGTGACTTACTTTATAGACGTATTACTAATAGCTGAGACATTACAGAGTACTTTAATGCCATGTTTTATTACATGTGAACACACCCAGGAGGTGTGTGACACTTGGATAGCATCCAGCACACGTGGAAGGTGGAAAACAGAGCACCGAGAATGCCTGGCTAGTGATGATTCCCAAATCCCTGTCTCTGTGATCTAGCCACTTTCTGCCTCTTAGCCACATATTCCACCACTCCTCCCCGCCACAGGTGACCATGAGAAACCTCAGTGACCATGTTTGCTGTGTCCAAGCTGTACTCTTTCCTTCTCACTTAGAAATCCCCTAAACATTCTTTAGACTCAGTTAACATTATTTCTCCTATAAGCCCTTCCCTGATATGGTCTCTGATTTCCAACCTCTATTCTGTTGGCATCCAGAAGCTAGGGACTCTATCTTATCTCCGTATCCACATAACCTAGCAATGTCTGCCACTCAATAAAGATCACACATGTTTATTTATAAAGACTGCAAACTAGAATCAAAATAGCTTACAGTTAGTTTTTTTTTTTTGTCTCATTTTAATTCAGCCACAAAATTCTTTTTTTTTTTCCAGGTTTGACTAATCAATACTTAATATCCCTCTGAAGTTCAAGAGTAACAAGTTGGTTCCTCAGTTTACAGGCAGAAAATAAAATAGATAAAGCCAGCTCGAGTGCTTTTGGACAACAGCCTCACTTTCCATCTTTCTGTCTGTAAAGCACCTATTTCTGAGGAAGGATGATGTCAGAACTTTGGCCAGAACTATCAGTGCAGGGAGAGCAAGACAACAAAGCTCTAACTGATCTGCCTTCTGAAAAGTTCCGCTTTCTAAATGGCAATGGACTTGAGCAATCATTAGAAGTATTTTTTTAAGCTGCTCATTTCCAGGGGATGAAAAGACTTGGCAACCAGGATCTGTACAAATTATGTCCTAATTTCTGCTATGACAGGACCAGACTTGGAATCATTTCAGGTGTGTGTTTTTTTTTCCATAAACTTAGAATTGTGACATCTATAAGTAAAGACAGGGATGTGCCTTAGTCTCCTAACATTTACACTGACACACCACTGTGAGTCTAGGACTGTGACCTCTGTACCATGGACAAATAATTTTATTTTGGGGTAGATTATTTTTTAAAAAAAGGAAAAAAGGGGTAATATTATTTTTGGTTAACGATATTTTTCGACCAACAAATATCCTTCTCCCAGATAATCTAAATCAACCAAGCAATGAGTCTGTCTCTCTGTTTCTCTCTCAAAGCTTATGAAGAACTTCACTAGCTTCAGATGACAATCTTTCAAGCTCCAAGGTCATGTGTAGGTCACTGGCTTGAACAACAGATGAGCAAGCCAACTCTTTTCTCCCAGGCTGCTGCCTGAAGAGCATGGGCGTGTAGCAATTCTCAGCATGAACAGAACTGCTGGCCTCACAGTCAAAATGAAATGTGAGTTTGCCAAGGGGGAGCCTGGACCATGTTTATGAGTCCTGGCTCCAGGGATGCAGCCTTTCGCACAGCTGGACCAACATCACATTCCTGGACACCAGGCTCAGAGTCTTGAGAGTAATTGGAGATGTACAAAGAATGACATGATCCATTTAGGCTACTATATATCTAAAAATATGGGATTTCTGTCAATTCGTCTCATAGCAGAGCCCATAGAGGTTCTTAAGTGGAAACATGAGTTTAAAGTGGTACTGCTGGTAGTGTGGGGATCTCCTACTCCACCGAACACTCTAGAGCAGTGGTTCTCAACCTTCCTAATGCTGCGACCCTTTAATACAGTTCTTCATGTTGTGGTGACCCCCAATTTCATTGTTACAAATTGAACATAATTAAAGCAGAGTGATTAATCACAAAAACAATATGTAATTATATATGTGTTTTCCGATGGTCTTAGGCAACCCCTGTGAAAGGGTCGCTCGACCCCTAAAGGGGTCGCGACTCACAGGTTCAGAACCACTGCTCTAAAGGCTCTTTCTTTTCTATGTTGTTGTTGACACAAAGCTTTGCACCGCAGTGGTTTCCTGTGCTGACCCAAACACCAAGAGGGAATGAACGATTCTTACTCCTGAATGAAAAAGAAAAAGAACCTATGTTTCTTTTTAAGGACTGCATGAAAAGGCAAACATTTGGCCCATGTTACAAAGGAGTAACAGGAGGAATATCCAGACCAAGGGATACACTGGAAACAAGGAGGACCTGGGCAGCTTCCTCTGCAACCGTGTTTCCCCAGCACCCACAAACCAGAAACTTCATGGGCCCTTGGTTGGTGGCACTGTACCTTCACTCTCCAGCTCAGTATGGTTCCTATTGTGAAGTTTATTCTCATTTTCCTCCAGAAACAGTTATAAGGGATGGCTGCACATTTGGGCCAACCCACAAAAGCCTGATAAACCTGTAATAAAGTGGAACCACACTACCAATAATTCCATAAAACTGAACCACTATATGTTACAGCTTAAAATGTACTTGTGGCTCCAACTGGAGATCCTAAAACACAGCTTTCTAGCAGCACAAATGGTGACTTCCTACCTTAAAGTTTAGGCAGTGACTCTTGTTTTGGAGAAGGGGTTACAACATTGAGAAGCACTGTCTGAAGACCAAAGTGTAGGAGAACGAGGTGGGGGGTGAAGTCAACTGTGAGGGCAGCAGAGCGAGTGATGGGGGCTGAGTTCAGGAGAATGTGTAATTTCTGTGGTTGGTGGAAGATACTAAGAACTAACAAGCTTAAGAAAATAAAATAATGAGAAGATAAATCAACTAATGAAGTTTAGCTTTATGAAACATTTACTTAATTTTGTTATATTTCTCATTTTACTGCATCAGGTAATAACTTGGTTTCAGTCTAGAGACTAAAAGTCACGTATCTAGATTAAGACTCCTATAGTCCAACACAGTTCTGAAAAACTGAGATTCTGTAATTCTGGGGCAAAGTGCTGCCGTCTCATATTCACCAAAGTAGAGAGAACTAAGAGAAAGAAAAGAAAGGAGGGAATAAAGATAAGAAGGGGACAGAAAATAAAGACAAGAAGGGGATACAAGGAGAAAGTATGTTAACACAAGGCATTTCTGGAGTGAGAATTAGAGAGTAGAATAGTGAACAAAAATAAAAACTCTTGATCCCACCTCAGCTTCCCTCTAACACAGACCCAGTCTATAGCAGACAATCCATTCAAAGACCCTTAAGTTATCCCATGGACTTGCTATACCAGAGTGGGCTATTTATTAGCATGGATGAAGATCTCCCTTCAGGGCTATCTATGAAAAATATAAAATTAGTCGGGCAGTGTACATTATGTCAGAGGAAAGACAGGAGATAAATAAGCAAATATACCTTCAAATGACTATACTTACTGAGTTTTTCCTGCTACTCCTAACTCTTTCTGTGGCTTTCTTCAGCTCACATTCCTACCACAGTGCCACTGCTCCCCAATCTGAGTTCCATGAGGACAGCTTTTTTTTTTTCCTTCTGTTTTATTGGTAGATGTCTGTTAAACTCCAGCGTCCAGAATAGTGCCCAGGACATAGGAAGTGCTCAATTAACATTTGTTGAAGAAATAGAATGAATAATACATATTTTACAGGGAGAGTAACAAAACATAGAGGTTTTTCAAAGGCTAATTGCCCTCTCATTGCTTGCCCCACCCTGCAATCTATCATCACAGTCCCTGCTGGCTTCAGGGAGACCATTCCACAAGACTGAATTATTTTACTTTCTTCCCAAGTATCTCTTCGGGGAAGATTTTCCTCATTAAGCAGTGCGTGATTTCAATGCAGGACTGCCTTGCAAGTCTCTCATGCATTCTGACCTAGGCATGGCATCACGTATGCCAGTCCACGGCACCCGGACCAAGTGCACGCAGAGCCCTGCCTGCAGCCTCTCGAGTAAGCTAACTGATGTGGTAGACCTGAAGACAGAGTCACAACAGGCCAGCCCGAAATGTGTTCTGGTGATGGCTGAGTGGGCAAGTCCAGTCCTTTCTTTCCAGAAACTCAACGCTGCTCTCTATACCAACAAGTATTAATTCAAATCCCTAGTGCACAGTCCAGGATATGAAAATTACAGTAATCTAATCTTGTAGAGGAAGAAGTATGAATCATCATTACATGGTCTGACACAGAGCAGAATGATGAATCCAAGGTTGCACTGAGGTTAGGGTCCACAGCAGCACCCACCACACCAACGCCAGAGAAGTTCGTGTCCCAGCGGAGCGGAAGCAAGGAACAACAATGACACATTCTCAGGGCCACACTTTAAAGCTGTTTATTCTGAGGGAAATTCTGTGATTGAGGGGGCAGAGGAGGGGGACTTGGGGGCTAAAAATGTTGCCTCTTCTATCTTCTGACTGGTAGAAATGGCTTCAGTTTTGAAGCTTGCTTACAACTGTGTAATCATAACATCAGAGAAAATGTCCAGAAACCCCAACTTTCTCCAGGGGAAAACAACAGAATATGCACAGGACAGCAAGACAATGAAAAACAAATCCAGTCAGAATGTTCTCTTAACCACATCACAGAAACATCCAGTTCTGGCCTTTTCTGCAACTTTCAAAAGGACCACCGAAACTCCCCATCAAGAAACCACAGCTCCAGTGCACTTGGGAAGTTGGTCAGGGTGCCCACAGCCCTGAACCATCGCTTGCCTTTCCCCCTAACTTTTTCTTTTGCACAGCTGTGTTCAATTTTCTGTCCTTGGGGTTTTTAAAGGAACATTTATTCTAGGGCCAGGATTCTCAAGTTTTATGGTTATACAACTCCCTCTCCCAGAGCCAAAGAATGTTTGAAAAGCCTAAACCCAGCAAAGAGAATTAGTAAAAGTATCCAAATGAAAGTGAAATAAAAAGTTAAGATTTGTTCCAATTTATATTCAACCTTAGCTAAATTGTACTGTTTGTCTGACAAGATGTCCGGTTACTCATTTTTCATGCAAATACAAGTGTGTGTGTGTGTGTGTGTGTGTGTGTGTGTGTGAGAGAGAGAGAGAGAGAGAGAGAGAGAGAGAGAGAGAGAGAGAGAGAAACAGGTACAGAATAGAGAAGTCTAAAGATGTACTTATATTCTTCCATGTTTCCGTTTCCTGCTAAATGGGAAATTTTATTATAAATACAGTCTAAATCTTACATGGGATTTAATAAAAGATCACAACGAAAGAGATTCCTTCAGGAGTTTTATGTGCTTGTTTTCCCTATTTAGAGAGCTGGACAGTAGTAGGATTTTTGGTAGCAGGAAAGCAGTTTAAAAATATAACTACAGCCCGGCCCGCGTGGCTCAGTTGTTGAGCATTGTGGGCTCAATCTCCAGTGTGAAACGTGAAGAAAGCAGCTGATCAATGATTCTATCTCATTATTGATGTTTCTATCTCTCCCCCCACCCTCTCTGAAATCAATAAAAAATATTTTTTAAAAACTACATTTAACTTAAAAAGTCAAATTATTGGCATTTTTAATTGGAATGCTCTACTAAGTACATTATCAACATCTCCAAATCATCACCACACACATACCAAAAAGAGAGCATGAGGCCCCACCAGCCCCTGAAATGCTAGCCATGTTCCTAAGTGCAGCTCAAACCAGCAGTCCCTTACCTGTCCTTGCTGCTCTTTTTCCTTCAGGTCACCCAGACTCCCATGTCTCAACGCAGTTTGCCCAAAGGCTCTGCCTGCACAGGCTCACAAATATCACTTTCATGTTTATCCCAAACGCTAGCCGACTGCTTCCTACAACTCATCTAAGCTGACAGGCAAAGCAAAGTGCAGGCTCTGGACCTGAGGTCTGTGACACAGCACACCACCCACAGGAGAGGCCTGGCTGCATCCCAAAACAAACAAGACATTTTCTGAGAAAGACAGCAAATTGCACAATCCACCCTGAGCAGAAAAAACTCAATGCATCCTCCTCCACAAAATGATCTAAATGTTGTCAGCAGCACCTGCCTAATGCAGCCCAACTCTCTGACATACTCAGGAGACTAAAACCAGCCTGGTCTGGTCCTGGTTATGCTGGGCCTGCAGAGGTTTCTCTCAGAAAGCAGTCAGTTGTGAGGAGAGCAGACCAAACCCATTCTCTCTACAACCACTTTCTCTCGTTCTTTTAAAATCATATTAAACCACAAAATATTTTCTTTTAAAAAATGAAATGAAATCAATGTATGAAAAGCACCTTTTGGCATGACTCTGGAGGCAAAATAACAGGGTGAATGAGGGGCAAAGATTCCTCCCAGATAACCACTCATTCTCCCGTGATTGGAAGACGCCAGAAGTTAGTAAAATCTCTAAACCTAAGGCAAAGGATGCCTGAAAAAAACACACAGAATTTTAAAGTCAGAGAATTTTTTTAAGTTGGTGATTTCCTATTTCCTTGTGGATGACAGTCTAGCTTCTACCCAAACAGGACACTACAAATATTGGCTTATCATTATAATAAATTTAACACCATATGGTTCTGTGCTCTAGAACAAATTAAGATGCTTCTTTCAGAGGAAGAAAGTAATACTGAAAAATTATTCCCTCAAAATCCCCAAATATATGTCCCCTCCATATAAAACAAAACATAACCAAACAACCACCATATAATTTTTTTTAGCCACACACACAAGAAAAATCTTTATAAAGAACATTTATTTAACCAGGGCTTGAAAACAATGATGTTTTCTAATTTTGTGCCAAGCCAGTTAGAAAACAGTGGATTTTTAAATACTGCTTTATGATAGGCTGCTTATATGCCATATCAGAGCAGATATTTGAGCTAGAACACTAAGATATAACTTTAAAATATGAATCACCAAACTGAGTCATGTGCATGAACGCACTCATGTACACACACACACACACACACACACACACACGCACGCACGCTGCTTGGACTTATACAAAATGAGCAGTCAATAGACAGGTGCTCCAAACATGACTTTTGCCCAAAACATCAAGTGGTATTTGTAGCCTAAGTAGCAGTCCATTTTCTCAAGAGAAAGTAAAGATTGGGTTGTTTCTTGAAGGGATATGTATCTTTAAAAGCTGTTTCCACACAATCTAAATTAGTAAAGAAGGATAGGAAAGAATGTGCTAATGCCAATGTAAGAGGCATGGTGCGTGGACTTCTGAGGTTTGTGGAATGTGTATACTCTAACTTTTGTATTCTTGCCTTTTAAAAAAGTTACCACTTTCCCCTCCACCTATTTCAGGACCTGTTAGAATCTGGATGAAGCAGTGAGGCATGTACAGCCAGGACTCTACTTTATAAAGACTGCACCTGAAAGCATGGAATGCCTTTTCCCTTTATTCTCATTTCAAATAAAAATTTTCAAACAATTTGACCTAAACTTCAAAAAGCACATTAATAAAATCCTGCTTTCAGCTTTTTCCCAATCATGATAACAAAAGAAAATAAAAATCATTAGAGAACAAAGAAAGGATAACCTTCCTCTCTGGACCCAGCCCAGCACTGCCCTCCTGCCCCACCTACCTACATACAGGTCTGCTGCTCCCTAGATGCAGGCTCCACCCCTAAGAGCTGGCTCCAAGGAAGAGAAGGCCTTCAAACCCCACCAACTCTTGGGTATTTCAACAGAGCAGAAAAGGATTCTAGAGCAATTTTCACCTGTTGGACTTCAGCCTAACTCTCTCCACTTGAGCACTTATATTCCCCCTTCAACCCACTCTGACCTGAAGTCTCCACTCCTGAACTACTCTTATCAAAGTCATGAACAACAGCTACCCTAGCAGTTCCAAAGGACACTTCTGTCCTCTTACTGACCTCTTAGTCACACCAGCTCTATGGACACCTCCCTCCCTCTCAAGTCTGGGTTCAGTGACACAGCATTCTCCTACTTTCTTCCTTTCTCCCTGGCTGGTGCTCCTTCTGTTTTCTTTGTGGTTCTCCTCTTGCCACCTCATCCTTAGCCTTGTTCATTCTCATTCCCTCTTCCTCTCTCTCTCTCTCTCCCCATTTTCATCCCTGCATATGGATTTACCTGTCATCTAAATTTTATCTCCATCCAGGAATTGTTTCTATGAGTTACAGGTGCACGCTCAACTGTCTACTTAAAATCTCTAATTGGATATTTAACAAGGACTCAAACTTAGTATGACCACAATAGAACTCTGGATTCTCAAAGCTGGCCCTCCCCATTTAAAAACCAAAACCCTCAAAAAACAAGAACAACTCCCAGTCTTTCCTCTCCTTTTCAGAAGTTGCCATGGACAAGATTTAGGGATCATTTTTAATTCCTCCCTAGTCCTTGCTCCCATATCTCATCTATCACCAACTGCTGGCAGTTACACCTGCAAAGCATATCCTGTTTTATGTATACAACAGCTTTATTGATACAAAATTCATACACTAGACAATTTGCCAATTTAAAGTATACAATTCAATGGTTTTAATATATTCATAGAGTTGTATAATCATTAACAAAGCGATTTTAGACATTTTTGTCACCCCAAAAGAAATCATGTACCCTTTAGCACTCACTCTCAATTTCCACCTAGGCACACTCCGGTTCAGTTCTAGGCAACCATTAATCTACTTTCTATTCCTATGGCCAATTTGCCTGTCCTGGAAATTTTATATAAATGGAATCATGTAATAGGTGGTCTTTTGTGTCTGGCTTCTTTCATTTAGCGTTATTTTCAAGATTCATCAATGTTGTAGCATGCATCAATTCTCCATTTCTTTTTATAGCCAAATAATATCCTATCATATGGACATACAACATTTTCTTAGTCCATTCATCAACTTGATGGTCATTTGGATTGTTTGCATTCTTTGATAATTAAAATAATACAGCTACAAACATCTGCATTTTTGTATAGACATACGTTTTCTTCCTCTTGGGTATATATCTAGGAGTGGATATGCCACATCATACAGTACCTCTATATTTTCCTGTCTGAGGAACTGCCAGACCATTTTCCAAAGCAGCTTCTCTGGAAAGACTTTGCCTTTCTACTACTAGTGTATGAGTTTCAGTTTCTCCATATCCTCACCAACACTTGTTACTGTCTTTCTTTCATAATGGAATGAAATAGTATTGTGATTCTGATTTGTATTTCCCTGGTGACTAGTTATTGAGAATCTTCTCATGTAGTTATTGGTCATTTGCATATCTTCTTTGACGAAATGTCTATTCAGATCTTTGCCTATATTTTTAATTAATTTATTTAAATACTAAAGGCCTGATGCAAGAAATTCATGCAAGAGTAGGCCTTCCTTCTCCCAGCTGCCGGTACCTGCTTTCCTCCGGCACTCGGGACCCGGGCTTCCCTTGCAGCCCCAGCTTCGTCCAGAAGGACATCTGGTCTAATTAGCATATAATGCTTTTATTATTATACATATTTTTATACATTTTAGAGAGGAAGGTGAGAGAGAGAGAGAGAGAGAGAGAGAGAGAGAGAGAGAGAGAGAGAGAAACATCAATGATGAGAGAGAATCATTGATCGCTGCCTCATGCACACCCCACATGGGAATCCTGTGGGGATCGAGCCTGCAACCCGGGCATGTGTCCTGACCTGGAATCAAACCATGACCTCCTGGTTCAGAGCTCAACGCTCAACCACTGAGCCACACAGGCTGGGCAATCTTTGCCTATTTTTAAACTGTAAGAATACAGCTGAGTTGTAAGAGTTATTTATATATTCTAGATACAAGTTTCTTATCAGATTATATGATTTGCAAATATTTTCCCCTACTCTGTGCATTGTCTTTCCATTCTCTTGATAACAACTTTTGATACACAAAAGTTTTTATTTTGTTGAAGTCCAACTTATCTATGTTTTTTGTCACTTGTGCTTTTGGTGTTATAACTAAAAATCATTGCCTAAGCAAAAGTTATGAAGATTAACACCCATATTGTTTTCCAAAAGTTTTATGGTTTTAGCTCTCACATTTAGGCCTTTGATATATTTTGGATACAGTGTGAGGTACAGGTCTAATTCATTCTTTTCCATGTGGATATCCACTTGTCCCAGAACCATTTGTTGAAGAGACTATCTTTTGCCCATTGAACTCTCTTGGAACATTTTTTTTTTAAATCAATTATCATAAATGTAGAGTTTTATTTCTGGTCAATTAACTCTATTCCAAAGATCTATATGCCTATCCTTATGCCAGTACCACACTGTCTTGATTACTGTGGCTTTGTGTTAAATTTTGAAATTGGGAAGTGTGAGTCTTCCAATTTTGCTATGTTTCAAGATTGTCTGGGTTATTGTGGGTCCCTTAAATTTCTATATAAATTTTAGAATGAGCTTTTTCAATTTCTGCAAAAAACCCAACTGAGATTTTTATAGAGATTGTATTGAATGTATAGATCAATTTAGGAAATATTTCCATTTGAACAATATTAAGTCTTTTGGTCCATAAACATGGAATATTTTATTTCCATTTATTTAGATTTTCCTAAATTTCTTTCAATTATGTTTTATAATTTTAAGAATATGTTTTATACTTTTTAAGTTACATTTATTTCTAAGCACTTTATTATTTTTCATATTATTGTAAAAGAAATTATTTTCTTAATCATTTCAGAGGTTCATTATAAGTGGTCAGCACAACAATTAAAATTTGTATCCTGCAACCTATCTTTACTTGTTTATCAGTTCTAATAGTTTAGTGGATTTTCCATATACAAGATCATGTCATCTGCAAATATAGTTTTATAGAAAAGTAAACTGGTCTCCCCATCTAGAACTCTTTTATTCCATATTTGTTCCTAATTATCCTGGCTAGAACTCAGTAGTACCATACTGAATAGTAGTGATGACACTGGACATCTGTCTTGTTCCTGATCTTCTGAGGAAAGCTTTCAGTCCTTCACAATGAAGTATGATGCTAGCTATGGGTTTTTCACAGGTACCCTTTCTCAGGTTAAAAATGTCCCCTTCATTCCTCTTTGTTGCTGTTGTTTAGTGGATTTCTTTTCTTTTTTTATCATGAAGAGGTATTGGATTTTGTCAAATGCTTTCTCTACATAAAACATAGACCCTTGTACTTGCTTTTCCCTGTAAATGCTCTCTCTATACTATTGCCATAGCTCATATTTCTCATATGAAATATGAGAGTATCTAAATCTGGACAGTCCTGGACTATCGTATTCAAAAGTTCCCATCCACCATTATCTCTTACCCAGTCAGTCTATCATATAATCTTCAGAACATTCAGCCATTATTATTGTAAGCACAAATTTTGATAACACTTGTATAAGGTTTAGTAATTGCCAATACATATTTATCATTTTAACCCTCACAACAACCTTACTAGGTAGGTGGTATTATCACCAATTTATGGGTGTGGAAATTAGTCTTGTTCAAGGTCATGCAGTTTATAAGTGGCAGACTCAGGATTAAAATCCAGGCTCCCTAGCTCCCCAGACCATTCCCTTAAATATATTATCATGCCTACCAATAATTGTTTTTACTTACTTCTTTTTTTTTATAGACATATACTTATTTTTTAAAATATATTTTATTGATTTTTTACAGAGAGGAAGGGAGAGAGATAGAGAGTTAGAAACATCAATGAGAGAGAGACATCGATCAGCTGCCTCCTGCACACTCCCTACTGGGGATGTGCCCGCAACCCAGGTACATGCCCTTGACCGGAATCGAACCCGGGACCCCTCAGTCCTCAGGCCAACACTCTATCCACTGAGCCAAACTGGTTATGGCCTTACTTACTTCTTACCTTACTATCTATACACAAACATTGCCAATCTTATTTATTGTCCTATTTTTAGAATCTAACACCATACCTGGCTGGTGTTCAATAATCCTATATAATAAAAGCGTAGTATGCAAATTGTCCCCTCAACCGGGAGCTCTTCTGGGAATTCAACCAGGAGGTAGGGCTGGGGGGGGGGGGGGGCGGGGGGGGGGCAGGGGAGGAATTAAGGGAGGCAGCAGGTGGCTGGGGGAAGGAAAGGAGGCCCCAGCTGGCAGCCGGCAGCCACTAGGGACCCTACTAGTGCACGAATTTTGTGCAATGGGCCTCTAGTTTGTTTAATGAATAAATGGAACACTGGTCTCAAGATGACCCATGAGAAAAGAGTTCCACAGGACTCTGGTAAGCACTGACAACTACACACACCCATGGAGTTTCATAAGGCTCACTTGTTTTTGCGATCCTTCAGTAAGGAAGATTGTTTAGCTTTACCCCATGTTTTCCAAACTCATTTGAGCACAGACCTATCATCCTAACCCTGTCCTCACTGCACCAATAATCTAGGGAACACTCTTTGAGAAATACTGCACCAGAGAGGCAATTCAGATAGAAGAGTTGATGGAAGGAAGCTTCTGCTTCCCTTTTAGTGGCTGGATCTGCTCTCATTTGTTTAATGAACAAATGGAACACTGGTCTCAAGATGATCCTTAAGAAAAGAGTTCCATAGGACTCTGGTAAACACTGGTGGCTACACATACCCATGGAGTCCATGAAAGTTCTCCCATAGCCACAGCTCAGTTCAAAAGGAAAATCCCAATCACAAAAGTGGCTTTAATTTTCTCAGAGCTCTATTTTGCTGAATCTGATTCAAACAAATTCACCCTTCATAATGTATTTTTAACTATTCTCAGAATGCAGGCAAAAACCAATGGTGTGTTAACCACAAAACTGTTTTATTTCTTTCCTAAATACTTACCGCAATGCCAATATTTAAATCATGGCTTTAAGTGTAGGACAACTTCGAAATCTTCCTATCTCAGCTCTCTGAGTCTTCAAGGTTATGTACTCAAACTCTCTCTGAAAAGGAAGAAAGACAAATTTCCACTTTGAAATCTGAAAAAGAAAATAGCAAATAATATAAGACAACCACATGTATGAACAAAGCAGGATATACTCCTGTGATTAAATTTCTGCTTCTAAAGAGCTTTCTCCCTTTCAATTATTTATTTTCATCAGCAACTACAAATTATAGGCAGTGGCTACCATATCTTTTTAAACCTCATAAAAATAATTTGAACACAAGCAAGGCTACAGCTAAGATCCTGGACCTCAGAAGAAAGCCCCTGGGTTTATTAGTTGGTTAGCTGGTTAAGAGGTTAGGGTTGGCTTTGGGAAATATTTGATTTTATGCTACTGAGGCGCTTCTTCCTATCTCCTCCCCATATTTATTCAGAACTTGCTTGTAGTGCCTTTTGAAAAAGTCATCTTAGGAAAGAGTTTGCTCAAGCACAGAAGACCCTAAACTGGACAGCAGCCAGTGACACACCAACACTGTAAAGGACCTGAAGTGGGATCAGTTCTCAGTTTTTAGCAGCATATGGGAGGCTGGACCTCAGAAGAAAGCCCCTGGGTTTATTAGTTGGTTAGCTGGTTAAGAGGTTAGGGTTGGCTTTGGGAAATATTTGATTTTATGCTACTGAGGCGCTTTTCCTATCTCCTCCCCATATTTATTCAGAACTTGCTTGTAGTGCCTTTTGAAAAAGTCATCTTAGGAAAGAGTTTGCTCAAGCACAGAAGACCCTAAACTGGACAGCAGCCAGTGACACACCAACACTGTAAAGGACCAGAAGTGGGATCAGTTCTCAGTTTTTAGCAGCATATGGGAGGCATGGTGTCAGAGCCTATCTTATCTTGTATTGCAAGAATGAGGTTCATCTCCAGGCTGAGGCAGCTTATAAGGAAAACAGCCTGTGGTGTTGACGAAGAAGAGAGGAGCTGACCCATGTGAAGTTCCCACAAAGCAATCCCCCGCCCCACCCCACATTATTGACATCACTGCTTGGTGACATTCAGACAGCCATGAACTCATGACTAGAAACCATATAGGTGGTTGTGATAAACGTAGACCAACTATTGGGTTTAAGTAGGTTAATTTTTGAGACAAAAATAAAATCATTTTCCCTCCTTCCCCATAAATCTATTTATTACTAAAAAGCTTTGCAGCCTTGTAAACTGGGCTAGACCAATTTAAGCCTCTATTTCCTCTAGGACTCCTCCTCAGGATACTAAGCTGGGGAAGAATTTGCCTGCTTTGAAAAAGGAAAACCTCTTTCTGTATTGGCCACAAAAGAAAGAAAAGATGAAAGTATTCAAAAGGAGAAAATGCTGAGGAACCAAAAGAAGCCAAGTGGCAAGGGCAGGGAGGAATCCACACCACGCCCTCTTCTGAGAAAGCTCCCAGCTCAGCCTAGGCTCTGGCACATTGGTGGGTCATCTGTGGGTCACAGGCCTTGGCCCCTCCCTTAATCACCCTGGAGACCAGGCTTCTCTAACTTGAGAACAATCACCTTGGGGCTCTACATCTGTCAGTCTGAAAGAAGAAAATCTAGTGGAGACCAAGAGCTCCAGGACCCAGAAGAAGTTTGGAAGGCCTGTACCTGAAACTTTAGTTCCAGGAATCTGGCTTTCCCAAAGACAATGGGAAAACCTGTCTCTATATAATAAAACTTCAGAATAAAGACACTTTCAGAAAACAAAACAATAAATCAGTTTTAACATACTCAAGATACCTTGGGAAAAAGAAAAGAGCAAGACCACAATCAGGAAAGGATCAAATTAAGTGGCAGGTTGAAGTTTATTAAAGTTAGTTAAACCTGTAAAAAAGCAGAAAAAAACTCCAAGGAAAACAGGGCTTTGGGAAAGAAAAACGAATATGGCTGGTGCAGAGGCAGAGGAGCTCCACTCAAGGTCAGACCTTTAAGACCTTGTATCTCTCCAGGCCTCTCTCCACCTTTCTAAAGCTATTTCTTCAGGTTAAACAATAAACTTTATGCTTGACTTTCAGAAGATGAACTATCCCTATGCAAAAACTCGGACACACTTTGTGACTAATTGTAGACCAACTGCATCTGGAGGGAAGACATGACAAAGAAAGACATACTTTTATACCTTCAAAAGACTTAGGTTTGACAGGAGATGCCCATGAAGGTGCCCACAGCGAAGGGCTTTTTCCAGTGTTTTACTCACATATTACTTAACTATTACAGGGCCAGGTGGCCCCAGGTCCAGAGCATTGGAAAGGTCTTGTCCCCACTCCACCAGATGTCCAAAGGTCTCCTTATAGACCCTAGGTACGAGACCTAACTCTTACTGGGGCTGCCTTCTCCCTTCTTTCCCGAGATGCCTAGAGTAAGGAAAGGAAGTCCTTCAAGATATCTTTCCAGAGCCATGAGCACTAACTCCCTGAGCCATGGGCATTTCCTCCCTAATCTCATATGAATCTCAAGACACATTTCAGGATTCAGCACAAGTATTTCCAGTTTCCATGTGGCTTTCCCTGACTGTCCAACTTCTTCCTCAAAGACCTTCTTCTCTCCTGAATCCATGCCAAATATCTATAACTAGGGGCCCAGTGCACCTTGAAAGGAACTGTGGGCTGTGAGGCTGCAGTGGGCACAGGGGCGGGTCTCAGCCCATTCTCCGTGCCTCCGCCCAGCCCATCCTGCCACAGGTGGCCCCCGTTCCCTGTCTGCCAGCAGCCCCACTCCCACTGTGCTGCTGCTCCCACATGCTGACAGTGCTGGACCCGCTCACACCCACTGACGGTGCAGAGCGATTGGGGCCAGTGCCAGCAGCGGGTGTGAGCGGGGCTGGTGCTGTCAGCGGGTGTGAGTGGCGGCTGCTGCCCCAATTGCCCCTCAGGAGCAGGGGGAGGTGGAGAAGCCCTCAGGGGCGATCAGGGCTGGCAGCCGCCGCCCATACCCGCTGATGGTGCAGAGTGATTGGGACTGGTGCCAGGCACCGGCAGCAGGTGCAAGCGACGCTCCAGTGCTGGCTGTGGGTGCGAGTGGGACTAGCACCGGCAGCAGGTGCAAGCACCGGGAGAGACCATGGCGTATGGGAGCAAAGAATTTTAAGTAACCACCAGAGGCTCGCCCCAATGACAGCGACTGGCGCCTCACCTTGGTCTGGCATCCCCGCTCACCTGCTCCACCATTCCACTGTGTTCTGTGCTCTGCTGCCTGCTACTGATGCCCACCATGTTCCACGCGTGCCCCCTGGTGGTCAGCGTACATCATAGCGACTGGTTGTTTGGTTGTTCCACGGTTCGGTCTATTTGCATATTAGCCTTTTATTATATAGAATAATATAAGCGTAATATGCTAATTAGACTGGACGCCAGGGCTGCAGCTGCGGGATCAAGGGATCCAGGCTGCCGCGGCTGCGAGGGAGGGATCAAGGCAGCCACGGTGGCTGCGAAGGCCTACTCTTGCATGATTTTTGTGCATCGGGCCTCTAGTCTGATTATAATGACCATATAGTTAAGGAAAGGAAGTCCGGAGTTGGACTAGCCATAGCAATAAATAAATAAGTAAATCAATCAATCGTGATTATTTGAACATTTGTTTTTAAAAAAAGAACACACAATAAAATACCTTAAAGTCAACAAAACCACATACCTATTAGAAGATATCTATTGACTGGAAACACACAATAGCCTAAAGATGTCACCATAGGTCTGTACCAGTGTGGGGATAGCCCCATTCCATCACCCTCAGACACGTACCTACTGTATTGGTGGCCAGGCGTCAGTCACTCTGCTTGCATTCATTATTGGGCCACACAACTTGATGAGAAAACTATTAGTAAGTGACTGGACTGTCATGTATAGGAGCCAAGATTAGAGGCAAATGAACAATGACAACAGTGGGAAGGTGCTGTAGGAGACAGGGCACCAGGACACCAAAGGGGAGGGACCCAATTCAAAGACCACTGGGCCCACTACAGCACCTTGAGAAAGAGGAAAGGACAGCTCTCAATGACACACTACACTGCCTAGGCTTCATTTTAAGATTTGGGGGGAGGTTGCAAAAAGCCTGAAATAAAACAAATAGTAGAACATTTTAAGAGTATTAATACCCATTTTATTTATCAAGAAATTTATAGGAGATTTTTGTGACCTAGAACTATTATTATTGTAATATTTTTACACATTAGGATAATATCCACAGAACAGTGAATATTTTCCTAAATACTCGACTTTTTACTAAATAAATGTTGATAGTCTTCACTAAATGTATATTAATGTGCATTTCAATGTACATTTTGACTATAAAAACTTTTTTTACTCTACTTGTCTTAAAAGTTATCTGTATTTCATATGTATTTTTTTCTCTAAAACAAGACTGGGTTTTTATAGACAGGATTCTTATCTTGTATTGTATGTTGTTATTATTTCATAGGCATGAATCCAGTGCTCAACAAATAGATGGTGACAGGGGTGTCAGTGGGAACAGGGGTAACTCATTGCCTTCCCCCCTACCACCGCCATGAGGGCTTCTGGCCATCAGCATACCATACTAGCTGCAGGAGCATGTTCACTATCAAAATAGCAACTGACGTGGGGGCACAAGAAGGAGAGAGAGTTAAAATAAGCACCACGAGCCCTAGCTGGTTTGGCTCAGTGGATAGAGCATCTGCCTGCAGACTGAAAGGTCCTGGATTTGATTCTGGTCAAGGGCACATGCCCAAGTTGTGGGCTTGATCCCCAGTAGGGGGCATGCAGGAGGCAGCTAATCAATGATTCTCTCTCATCATTGATGTTTCTATTTTTCACTCTCCCTTCCTCTCTGACATAAAAAAAATATATTTAAAAAATATAAAATAAAATAAGCACCACGATGTTCCCTGGTGAGATCCAGACACACCATCACCCCTTTATGCTGCTATTGGGTGAGCTTCCTACATATCACATTACAGCACAGGTTCTTGTACATTTTCGAATATGCTCCGGCAAAACCCTGGGAGGTCTTATGCTTCAAAATTCAAAGGAGGTGAGTATTACCCAAAATCACAGATAGAAAGTTAAATTAATGGGCAGAATTCTTGATTTTAAGTTCTCTCATTTTTTTCTCAAAATTGTGGTGCCTCCTACTACTTGCCTAATAGCAACCACAAAATGAATAAACAAGTAGCAAGCAAACACTGAAGAAAAATTCAGCTTGCTGTCTGATAGATCTATGTACTTGTGAATATGATTTTATATTATTTACTAGTCGCCCGGTGCATTGATTCGTGCACAGTGAAAGGAAATTAATTAGAAGAAATATTCATGCGGTAATTACGTTACTGCATGATCAACAATGACAGATCAAAACACACGCGTGCAACTGGTGCCAGGGAGAGCTTTATATGTATCGTGCATGTGCGAGTCAACGTTTATTTTTAAATTGCCAATGCACATCATATGTACCGGTCGGTTGGTCAGTCGGACAGTCAGACTAATGGACAGTCAGTCACTTAGCCTTTTATATATATAGAAAGCATACAATATAGTGTTATGGACTGAACATTTGTGTCTCTCCAAAATTTATCTGATGAAACCTTAACTCCCAGTGTAATGACATTAAGAGGCCGGGGCCTTTTCGAGGTGATTAAGGCATGAGGTAGAGCCCTCATGATGGGATAGGTGACCTCATAAGAAGCATGTAATTGCACAGCAAGAAGGCGGCTAGCTGTAAACCATGAAGTGGGCCCTCACTAGTAACTGAATCTGCCAGCACCTTGATCTTGGGGTTCCCCATTTCTAGTACTGTAAGAAATGAATAGATGTTTTTTAAGCCACCAGTCTGTGATATTTTGTTATAGCAGCTCAAACTAACTAAGACATACTGAAAAAGCCAACTTTATACTTAGTAATTAAGTATAGACAGGTAGGTAGGTAGGTAGGTAGGTAGATAGACAGACAGACAGATAGATAGATAGATAGATAGATAGATAGATAGATAGATAGATATGTCTGTACATATACACACACACACACAGTCAACCCTTCTTATCTTTGGGGGATATGTTCCAAGACCCCCAGTGGATGCCTGATTTTCCCGGTACATAGATAACTATGATAAAGTTTAAACTATTTTATACTTTGGGGCCACTTTATTAAGTAAAATAAGAGTTACTTGAACAGAAGCACTGTGATTCCAGGACAGTCAATCTGACAAACAAGATGGCTGCTGACTAAGGGGCGGGGTGCATACACAGTATGGAGATGCTGGGAAACAATGTGATTCATGTCCTGGGTGGGACCAAGCAGGATGGCATGAGATTTAATCACTCTATTAAGAATAGTGGCACACAATTTAAAACTTCTGAACTGTTGATTTCTGGAATTTTCCATTTAATATTTTCAGAATGCAGTTGACCACAGGTAACTGACACCACAAAAAGCAAAACTGTGGATAAGAGGGGACTGTACATACACATATGATACATACATTATATATATAGATACATACATATAACATGCACACATACATATATATTAGTATATATAATACCAAAATACATAATGTCCTAAGCTGTAAGACAGAAAAAAACAGAATGCAACATCTGGACATTTCACAGTGTTCCTCAAGGAGCACCATGACTCTCTCCAATTCTCCTTAAACTTCAACAATTCTGAAATCCATGAAGTTCAGTGCTTGATGAAGATAAATATTTTCTATTGCTCTTTACTGGGTGCACATGTGCATGTTTCCCCAAAAAGAAGATTATCCTAGGCCTTGCTCTTTTTCGCCAACCAAATAACAAACACAAAATTAAAAAGCCCAACCTATTGATATGTGAGTTGCATTTGATAAGAACAGTGTGCATTAGGGTGGAGTTCCCTGTTGCACATACTCTGCCTAACTCTCCTGACAGGTAAGGAGGTGATAGGTCCTGCCTGCCTCTGGGCCATTCTCACCTGCTTTCTCTTATCTATACTAATAAAAGCCTAGGTGGCCCTCCCACAGACATTGTCACAAGATGGCTGCCACAAAGATGGCCACTACAAGATGGCCATGTGCACAGTGGAGGCGCTCCATGCAGTGAGCCCTGGGGGTCCCGTGGCTCTGCATGGAATGGAGGAGGCTGGTGCCAGTGTCTCTGCTGTCTTTTGTGGGGGAGGCGGGTCCCGGCAGAGGAGGCGGGTCGCAGCCAGGGAAGGGCAGTTGTAGGCGATCAGGCTGGCAGGGGAGCAGTTAGGCATCAATCAGGCTGGCAGGGGACTGGTTAGGGGGCAATCAGGCAGGCAGGCGAGCAGTTAGGGGCGATCAGGCAGGCAGGCAGAGTGGTTAGGGGCGATCAGGCAGGCAGGCAGAGTGGTTGGGGCGATCAGGCAGGCAGAGTGGTTAGGGGCGATCAGGCAGGCAGGCAGAGTGGTTATGAGCCAGCGGTGCCAGATTGCAAGAGGGATGTCTGGCTGCCAGTTTAGGCCCTATCCCAATCCCTGTGGGATCGGGCCTAACTCAGCAGTTGGACATCCCCCAAGGGGTCCCGGATTGAGAGAGAGTGCAGATCGGGCTGAGGGATCCCTCTCCCCATGCATGAATTTTGTGCACCGGGCCTCTAGTTCAGAAATAAAAGGAACAAACTACTGGTAACATGCAACATTGGTGGATCTCAAGTGCATTAATCTAAGTGAGATTCAAAAAGCTACATACTATTTTATTTCATTTACAGAACACTTTGGAAAAGGCAAAACTATAAGGATAGGAAACAGATCAGTGGCTGCCAAGGCATGAGTGGAGGAACTGATTAAAGGGGCAAAAGGAATGATTTAGGGTAATGGAAATTTATATATATATATATTTTTTTTTAAATATTTATTTTTTTTATTTCAGAGAGGAAGGGAGATGGAGAGAGAGCTAGAAACATCAATGATGAGAGAATCATAGATCGGCTGCCTCCTGCAGGCCCCACACTGGGGATTGAGCCTGCAACCCGGTCATGGGCCCTGACCGGGAATTGAACTGTAACCTCCTGGTTCATAGATCAATGCTCAACCACTGAGCCATGCCGGCCAGGGGGAAATTTGTATTTTGATTATGGTGGCTACACAATTGAATGCACTTATTAAAACTCACAGCTGTACACTTTTAAAAAGAATGAACTTTACTGTATTTAAATTAAAATCAGCACACCTGAATTTTTAAAACTAACTTAGAGCAATTGTGCCAACAAAATTATCTCATGGAATGGGGATATTTTATCTTCTACAAGGTTCTATAAACCATTTATCCAATTTCTTCTATTAACTCCCACCTTCATTTTCTTCTCATACAGTATTTATAGGAAGATTATTGGTTGCTCATTTGTAGGATAAAAGCTCCTTTATGAGGGCACGTGCCGGAAGGTAGGGAAGTCTGGGGGGAGGTCAATGGGGAAAAAAAAGAAGACATATGTACTACTATTTGTAATACTTTAAATAATAAAATTAATTTTTTTTAAAAAAGCTCCTTTAGTCATATACACTTTCTTAAGGTAACCTCTGAGTATTTAGATAATTATGGGAACTCTTCTATATTAAAAACAGTCGAGTATGTGGCTCTTTCTCCTGGTGCTAAAAATGTGCCTGCTAATCACCCAGGAAAGAAGGCAAGTGAGATTCCCATGGCTGTCTGTCCACACAGACTGCCACTATAAAACCATTAAGTTACCAAGTTCAGGTACTGCCATCCTGACTCCAAACTACATCAAAGGTAAACCTAGGTTACTCCTGAAATCGTTATGAAACTAAATCTAAGCTAAACCTTGACTGCTGAATGGCAAACCTTTAGTAGGATAGGCAAATTTTAAAAAGAACATATTTACAATTGAACAACATAACTGCACTGTGATTTGGTCTCCATATGCAGGCCAAAATCAATGTGAATGGTTCTGGTTCTTTGCTTCACTCAAAACTAAGCAGGTACATCTTGATTTCTATGTGTGCTAGGCATAAAAGATACAATGGTAAGCCAGTGTCCCCATCATTATGGAGCTCATATTTTCTTGGGAGTGACAAATAAATTATAAATAGGTTAATGAACAAATAAACTGATCAATCAATAATAGACTGAATATCAGTAAGAACTGGAGAGGGCTTTTATTTTAGAAAAAGTGGTCAGGTATCTCGGAGGTACTAACATTTGAGCATAGCCCTGGGAGAATTGGGGAAGAATGCTGGTGAATACCAGAGGGAGAGTCTGGAGGAGGAACGAACCAGTGCAAATCCTCAAGTCTTAAGATAGAAGTGTGACTGCTATGTCCATGGGACTAGCAAGGTAGCCATGTGGCTGGAAGGGAGTGAGGGAAGAGAAGAGTTCCTGGAAATGCTGGAGAGAGATAGCTGAGCCTAGATCATTTAGGCCCTGTACCAAAGAAGGACTTCGGGTTCTATTCGAAGTCACCAGAAGCCACTGTTGGGTATGGGCAAGGGAGTGGCATGATCTTGTTTTGGTGTTAATGAATCACTCTAGTTGCTCTGAGAAAAATAGACTTTGGGGTTAGGTAAATATGGAAGTGGGCAGAGAACTTGATAGAAGACCACCACAGCCATTAAAGCAGAGCCAGTAAACCCTAGATTGGGTGGTGACAGTGGAGGAGACGAGAAGTGGTCAGACTGGACAACTGGGTGCATATATGATGGTATCATTGACTGAGATAGGACAGTACATTTAAAAAACAACATATGTACTATATGCTGAAATGGAGCAAGTTAGTTCCATACTTAACAGCTGCCGAGTTACTGGAAAGTGTATGTAATATTGTTATCAAAGATTTAAAGAGGCCGAAACCGGTTTGGCTCAGTGGATAGAGCGTCGGCCTGCGGACTAAAGGGTCCCAGGTTCGATTCCGGTCAGGGGCATGTGCCTGGGTTGCGGGCACTTCCCCAGTGGGGGATGTGCAGGAGGCGGCTGATCGATGTTTCTCTCTCATCGATGTTTCTGACTATCTCTCTCCCTTCCTCTCTGTAAAAAATCAATAAAATATATTTTAAAAAAAACGATTTAAAGAGGTGAATTAAGATAAAGAAAAGGTTAATTGAATTCAAAGAACATTATATCTTAAGATTTTCTTTACAATGGAAACAGTTCATTTAGATACTAATTTGATCTTGCAACAACAACCCCACTGACTAGGTTATTTACTACATGTAGCTAAGAAAAGGATTTCTGTAAGAAACTATACACTCCATTAGTGAACTTTCCAGGAAACAAAAGCTTCAAAGCTTCCTGCAATATATCAACAATGCTTTGAAGCTCCCCTTTATTTAACCCTTACTGAAAGAAAAGAATTTCAACCAGATTGTAGAATGTGAGTATGCTTTTTTAAATTTACAATATAAAAAAGCTTTGTCTGATAGGAAAGAGAAGTCAAATTATAAGACTTTAATTGGTTTACATGTTAAAGCCTTTTATATAAACAGTTTGCTGGACATAATCCACATCAAAGCATTTATCTACTTTACAGCTTATTTTCTTCAGCTGCCGTAAGATGTCCCTGGTGAGGAAGCTCTTTCTGAGCTTTATGAAGCTGCATCTCACCTAGAAAGAGGCCAGAAAAACAACACACAAATGCACAACGGGATCAAGTTGATGCCTGTAAGTCAGAGTGAGGTACAGTAGCAGGAGAACCAGCAAAGCTCAGCTTCCACATTATGAGACTGCACATGTCCCCAAATCACAAGATTCATGCCCAGGATCCAAAACACAAGAAAAAATTCAAATAGTTTTGATAGAGATAACTGTAGCCTGCTAACATGCATGATGTCTTCCAGAAAGATATCAACTCTCTTTTTCCATCTTTTCTTCCCTTCTCCCTCTCACTCCCAATTCAATCTTCAGAGCAACAGCACAGAGCCTGATGGGTAACCAGATCAGAACACTTTGGGATGCTTAGCCCAGGGAACTCCAGAGACAACAGCCACAGACATCACCTTTAATCAATCTAATTTGAACGATCCAAACTTGAAACAATCTCATAAACTTAGTCTTTTGATTTTTCAAAAGTTTTACTCAAAAAAAAAAAAAATAGGTCTCCAAAGTAATCATACTTTTCCCTCATTAGCCGAGAGAAAAGAATCTTTTGGTCACATAGGGCCAGAACAGGTGACTTACATGGCTTCCCAATGTTTCCTTTCAGTGACATTTCTGAAATCCTTTAATGGTTTTCCAGGTGTTTTCCTACCACTCTCTCTTTCTCTCTCCTAGGATATACTCTTGGAGATCTGTTCTCAAAAAAACTCATGGTTTTGCCCCAAAACAGCAATTTTCAACCAGTGTGTCCTGAAAATTTTTAAAACATGCAACACCTGACTAGTCAGGGGCACTAACATCTTTTCCCTTAGATTGTCAAATAAAAGAAATGACAACAGTCGACACAACAGTAGCAGTCCTGTGTGAATAAAATTATATGTTTTTTTGTCAGATTGGCAAAAAATATATTTTGGGGTGCACTGCAGAATTTTAGTAATTAGTTTATATGTGCCATGAGATGAAAAAGGTTGAGCATCACTGCGCTAAAAGAATTCCTTACTCAAATCCCTGAATTAAGTGACTTTTCCCACAGTATCAGCTGTTTCAGACAGATTTTTCAGGCTTGTTGCTTTAAAATGTCAAGATGTGTTTTGTTTGTTAATCTGGACTTAGGACTTCCTTTCACACAGTCCCTCAGCATTACACTAACCAGATGGTTCTGCCTTTTTCCAGATGACAGGGCACCAAGGCTTCGCATCCTAGACTTCTCCCAGGTAAACAGTTCAGATCTTTACCTTATTTTTCCCTTCCAGACAAATCTCTTGCTTTCTTTTTCTCTTCTCTCTCAATCTCTCTCTCTCTCTCTCTCTCTCTCCTCTCTCTCTCTCTCTCTCTCTCTCTCTCTCTCTCTCTCTCTCTCTCTCTCTCTCTCTCATCTGAAAGCACAGACATACCCACATAATGTCAAATCCTCTGCCAAGACTGCATTAGTGTGGTTTTCTCTTTGGACTCATCTATAATGACCTAAAGATGTATTCTATCTGGATTCTCAGAGGTCTGTTAAATATTAATCACAACGATGTGAAATGTTAGAAAAGTGGGTCGATCTGAACCTCCACTATTAATCTTGTTGGCCATCATTTCTTGGTGAGAGTCTATAGCCCATTCTGAAGCTGTCACTGACCACTGAGAAGTGAATATAACCTAAAAGCTCCTTCTCCAGAAATATCCCAAAACAAAATGGTAGCTACAATTGCCATTCTAGAACAGGAGTCAGCAAATTGCTGCTCACTGGCCAGATCCAGTCAACCGCCTATTTTTATCAACAAAGTTTTCTTGGAACACAGCCATGCTCATTTGTTTTCATATTATCTATGGCTACTTCACAATACACCAGCAGAGTTGGATAGTTGTGACAGAGACCCACAGAGCCTAACATATTTATTCTCATTCTTTCCAGAAAAAGTTTGCCCACTTCTGCTTTCAAACCCATGACTTCTAAGATAATATAAATCCCACTCTATGTGGTTTTGTAAAGTTACCTAATTAGAATATTATTCTCCTTAGAGTAAAAATTAAATGAAAGCCCAGCACAATACCTGAGATTCTGGAGGCAATCCTATATAATAAAACCCTAATATGCAAATAGACCAAACGGCGGAAGGACCAGTCCCTATGATGCGCACTGACCACAGTGGGGGGGGGGGGGGGAGAGGGAGGCGGTGCTCAGCTGCAGGCGGGCAGTAAGGAGTGAGGGGTCCTGGACTGCAAGAGGGAGGTCCACCAAGGGGTCCTGGACTGCAAGAGGGCGCAGGCCGGGCTGAGGGAAACCCCCCAGTGCACGAAATTTTGTGCACCAGGCCTCTAGTTAATAATATATACCCACTTCTTCCACTTGTCAAACTGTTTCTGGTCCTTAGGTACCTGGTTTAAGAGTCTCTTCCTCTCTGCTATCTTCTCTCTGCAGAGTTGTAAGTTTTCGCCTCTTGGCACCACAATTTATTTTAATACTGGCTATAGCATAGTCTCATTATCTATCCACTCATCTTCCCATGTAGAATGTGGATTCCTCTGAGAAGTGCCATATCTTATTTCCCTTTGTTTCCCCAGTGCCTGGCACACAGTAAGATCCTAGCAAAGACTTTTTCAGAGAATGAGTGAAGAAATAGTAAATCAACACTAGAAATATTCTTAATTCTAAAAGATGCCATGTAAAGATCATTAATATTATTAATATTAGTAAATAATACCAGGCTTCCCAAACTGAGTTTCACAAATAATGAGCAATTTTTGGTCACAAATTTAAGGTTACAACGTGCTACATATTAAAAAAGTTTTATTTGCCCTAACTGGTTTGACTCAGTGGATAGAGCAACAGCCTGCGGACTGAAGGGTCCCAGGTTCAATTCCAGTCAAGGGCATGTACCTTGGTTGCGGGCATATCCCTAGTAGGGGGTGTGCAGGAGGCAGCTGATCGATGTTTCTCTCTCATCGATGTTTCTAACTCTCTATCCCTCTCCCTTCCTCTCTGTAAAAAATCAATAAAATATATTAAAAAAAAAAGTTTTATTGAACAGGCAAAGGGCAAGTTAACATTCCAATCATGTGTAGGTACAAAGAATTTCCTAGAACCCAAGGAAGTAATGACTCTTGTTTAAACCCAACAACTTAAAAAAATTCTCTAACCAAAACTCTCATCTTTAAATGACAATGAAAAGTGTGATATTCTTTGTCTATAACAAGAGCCTGGATTTAAGATTTCTAATAATAGTGATACAATATAAAATAAACTCTTTGAAAAGAGAGTTGTTTTTCATGGATTTAGTTAAAAAAGATTCATTCATTCAAATATGAGTCAGGCAATGAACTAGGCAGTGAGGATATAATAGTGAAGAAATTCTGCCCTTGCTCTAGTAAATAAATGAGTTTAGAGCACCGGTTCTCAACCTGTGGGTCGTGACCCCTTTGGGGGTCGAATGACCCTTTCACAGGGGTCGCCTAAGACCATCAGAAAACACATATATAATTACATATTGTTTTTGTGATTAATCACTATGCTTTAATTATGTTCAATTTGTAACAATGAAAATACATCCTGCATATCAGATATTTACATTACGTTTCATAACAGTAGCAAAATTAGTTATGAATTAGCAACGAAAATAATTTTATGGTTGGGGGTCACCACAACATGAGGAACTGTATTAAAGGGTCGCAGCAATAGGAAGGTTGAGAACCACTGGTTTAGAGAGATCTTAGATTAATTTTGACAAGATTCTTCTTTGAGTTATTTATATTACATACATTTTCCATTATATTATACTAGAGGCCCTGTGCAGGAAATTTGTGCATGGGGGGGGGGGTCCCTCAGCCCGGCCTGCACCCTCTCCAATCTGGGACCCCTCAGGGGAAGTTCGACTGCCAGTTTAGGCCCGATCCCGCAGGGATCCCTCTCACAATCCAGGACCACTGGCTCCTAACCACTTGCCTGCCTGCCTGCCTGATCACCCCTAACTGCCTCTGCCTGCCTGCCTGATCGCTACCTAACTGCCCTCCCCTGCTGATCTGATTGCCCCCAACTGCTCACCCTTGCTGGCCTGATTGCCCCCAACTGCCCTCCCCTGCCAGTCTGATCGCCCCAACTGCCCTCCCCTGCCGGCCTGATTGCCCCCAACTGCCCTCCTCTGCTGGGACTGCCCTCAACTGCCCTCCCCTGCCAGCCTGATCACCCCCTAATTGCTTGCTCCCTCACCCCTAACTGCTTGCTCCCTCATGCCGGCCTGATCGCACCCCTAACTGCTTGCTCCCCCATGCAGGCCTGATCGCGCACCTCCTGCTGATCTGTCGTTACAGTGTGAGGGTGTGACGACCATTTGCATATTAGCCTTTTATTATATAGGATGCCATAAGTGACTAAAAGCGTCTCATGTTTCCAAAATAGAGACATTTCCATATTGCATTGTTGCTTATTGTTGCTATAACTAATTACTACACATGTGGTGGCTTTAAAAAACACAAATCCATTTATTTATTTAATTAGTTAGTTATTTTTAACCTTTTAATTAAATTTATTGGGGTGACATTGTTTAATAGGATCATATAGGTTTCAAGTGTACATTTCTATGATACATGATCTGTACATTGCGTTGTGTGTTCACTGCCCAAAGTCAAATCATCTTTTATTATCATATATTTGGTAACCTTTACCCTTTACCACCCCCTCCACTGCCTTCCGTCTGATAACCACTATACTGTTGTCTGTGTCTACGAGTTTCAGTTTTATAACCCTCACTAGAGTACCGATGCACGAAATTCATGCAAAAGTAGACCTTCCTTCCTCCGGCTGCCAGCACTGGCTTCCCTCTGGCACCCGGGACTCAGGCTTCCTTTGTAGCCCCGGCTTCATCCTGAAGGTTGTCCAGAAGACATCTGGTCTAATTAGCATATTATGCTTTTATTATTATAGATATGATTCCTAGCTATTTCCAAAAAAGAACACAAATTTATTATCTTAGAGTTCTAGAGGTTGGAAGTTTGAAATGGGTCTCACTGGGCTAAAAAGCAAGGTGTTGGCAGGACTGGTTCCTTCTAAGGGCTCTAGGGAAGAATCCATTTCCTTCCCTTCTCAAGCTTCTAGAGTCACCCTGCTCATGGCACCTTCCATCTTCAAAGCAACAAAGGTTTGGAGACTTTATCATAAGGCCTCACTCTGGTCTTGTGATAAAGTCGCCTGTCTCCTTCACTTTAGAGAACCTCCATGATTACATTTGACCCACCTGAATTACTTTTTTTTAGATTATCCAGAATAATCATCCCATCTCAAGGTCAGCTTACAAGCAATCCCTATTCACCATGTAATCTAATATATTCATAGCTTCTGAGGATTAGGATGTGAACCATGATTCTTCAGGGAGCCATGATTTTTTTTTTTACCACTCATTTCTCTGTAGGAATCATGTCAATAAGCCCAGTCACATGTATGACCCCACATGAAACCTGAAACACAATGAGAAACCAGCCCTCCCACTTGCCAGAACATCACTCCTACCAGCAGTCCCCGGCACCTCACAGAAGCACACCACCCATGTTCTTCTACATCAGTGGTTCTCAACCTTCTGGCCCTTTAAATACAGTTCCTCATGTTGTGACCCAACCATAACATTATTTTCGTTGCTACTTCATAACTGTAATGTTGCTACTATTATGAATTGTAATGTAAATATCTGATATGCAGGATGGTCTTAGGCGACTCCTGTGAAAGGGTCGTTCGACCGCCAAAGGGGTCGCGACCCACAGATTGAGAAACGCTGTTCTACATGTTCCACCAGAGGAAGTGGCCATTTCCTGGTCATCAAACTATGTTCTATCCATGGTCTCAACTCTTCAAAGAATAAAACTAATGATTTTCTTCTTATCCTCCTCCAAATTAAGGGAAAACCAAGCCCTGTCTTCCGTCTTTCTATTCTAATGAAGGATAAACCCCTGTGACCTGTGTTGCACAAAGATTTGTTAATGGCAGTAAAGATTTATTCATCGATGTCCTGTTGCTGGGTAGCTAAACATACATGTTCATTCATTCTTCTTCTTTAAAGTTCAAAGAATAGGTGCGTGTGTACGCACGTGTGTGTGATATAAACTCCTTGAGAGCAAATAGTACTTAACATACTAAACACAGATACTTAGTGAATACTACTCAGCTTACCAAAGACTAAGCAGTCTTTGACCATGACAATAAGACAAGACATTGCTCTGAGACCATACACAGAGCCTTGTAGAGATTTCCTCTTGTCAAAGGTACGTGGAAAGAACCTCAAGGAGCAGCTGGCTGCAGCAGGGAAAGAGAGGTCATTTTGGGCCCTGAGATGTCACCTTAGGGGTAAGAGCAGCTGGCTCTCAGAACACAGAGTTGGATTCTGGCTTGAAAGAATTAGAAGCCAGTTCTTCTCTTTCTGACAACAGCCTTTGGCCACACATGATGCTTCATTTCAGCTGGCATGAGCCTAGGATTTAGCGCCCATTTGGCTGCAGGGGACAGATTTTCCAGCTCTCTTTTCTCGCTGGCACTCAGCTGTGACCCTCGGTACTGGAAGCATCTGTTGAGAACCAGCCCTAGTCACTTGTACAAGAGGTCTTCCCAGGTCATCAGACCCTATCTGTCCACTAGATAGCGATCACTTACCTTAGAAACATTTCAAAACAAAGTTTTATAAAATACCTTGATCAACTGGGTGTTTAACAACTGCTATTTAATTGTGATAATTTTCAAATTTTCAAATAAGAAAAATTTAAGCTTAAGGAAAGAAACAGTCTCCATGTGACTGTCCCAGACACTCAATGTCTTTTTCCATGGATTCTCCCTCTTCCCTTTTCTCCTTAACTCAACTGCCAACCCTGACCTGGGAACACGGATGCCAAAAAGATGTTTTCAGTTTCTACCTCCAACTAATGCTTCTCTGTATGAGAGGTGAAAACTGATGAAAGATTTCCATTTCTCTTAGTCCTTTGTTGGCTATGCACTGAAATATCTTCAAACCAAAGTAAAAATTGTATCAGGAGAACCAGCCCCATATGCTAAAAATGACAACTGAACACAGTTTCACTGGCTACTTATTGTGAAAATTCCATGAAGAAAAAGGGAACATAACAGCCCTTTCCATGTGAGTACTGTTATTTTTACTCTCAGGTAAACAGAAGCTCATTCATGTCTGATGCTTCCTTCTGCATTCATCACATCATAATGCTCTACATTCAACCCAGAGAAACCCAAAACAGGCAAGCAAGACCATCCAGGCGAGATCCCCGCAGCTGAGGGCGGAAAAGACCTGTGACAAATGAGTTAATGTCACTAGAAAGTCATTAGTCTGAGACAGATCCCAGGGGGGAAGCCAGAGCCCACTTTACCTGGAAGACAACAGGTGTAGAATCTTGCTGGGGCCCTGCATGTGTGAGTGACAGCCATGTGTCAGAGGCAAGTTAAGAGATTGTTCCCTGGAGGAGTTACATCCAACATATAGCAAACTAAGCTTGAGTGTGGAAAACAAGCTCTTGTCCAAACAGAAATGACTAAACATGGTAGAAGCTTCAGAGTTTGGCGACCATTGAAACACCAATCCCTCCTTGTCCTTTGCTCTTCCTATGCTTCCCCTCTCACACTTTATTTGGAGGGGAGTTGAGTTGATTGAAGCTGAATGCATGATCATCTTTTTTTTTTTTATCCTTACCTGAGGGTATTTTTTCCATTGATTTTTGGAACGGAGGAAGGGAGGCAAAGAAAGAGAGAGCGAAATATCAATGAGAGAGAGAGACATTGATTGGATTGAATCTGCAACACAGGTACATGTACCCTTGACCAGGAATCAAACCCTTGTGGGCCAACACTCTAACCACTGAGCAACGCAGGGCAGGGCACCATCATCTTGTAGTTTTCTTACAGCAGTCCATTTATAAAATTAAAAATGCCACCCTGGCCAGTGTGGCTCAGTTTTTTGGGTGTCATCCCATGCATCAACAGGCTGCTGGTTCAAAATCCAGTTAGGGCACATGCCAGGGTTTCAGGCTCAATGCCCAGTAGGTGGTGTGCAGGAGGCAGCCAATAGATATTTCACTCTCACTTAGTTGTTTCTCTCTCCCTTTTCTTTGCTCACTCTGTCTCTAAAAAACAATTAAAAACAACAATTTAAAAAATTAAAAATACCTAGGTTGATGGCTGCTTATAGGCAGTGAAAGAATTATCTTGCTCCACTAACTTTTACTAAATTCTCAATTGTTGTGGTAAATGCATATGGCAAATCCTTATGAGAATAAAAGTAGTGAATAAAGCCATTTAAGCCATTTTTTCAAGAAAAAGTGGCAACTTCAAGCTCTATTCCTCTCTGCATCAGATAGGACTTCATTAAATATTGTTAGAAAAACAACAACCTAAATCAAAAAGCATTGAGTATATGTTGGTAGGTTTAAGGACAAATTATCTGAAAGCCAGACATTTTCTAAATACCTGTGTGTTAGGTGCAGTGATAGAGGTCAAGGATCCAGTCCTGCCTTTACAGCAGTCCAGTTAGCTGGAGATCAACATCTAAAACATATAGTTTGAGACATGCTCTAATAAGAGTTTTGTCCAGTACGGACAGCAGCCTCCCTCCGCAACAGGTGCAGCTGACCCACATGGCTGCTTTGAGGAGGCACCTGAATGACATTGTTAGAGATCAGTCAGGTTCAGCCTGCTGAGAAGGAAGGGGAAAGGCACTGCAGATGGCAGAAACAGCATGGGCAGGGCCATAAAGCTGAGACTGAGCCTGGGATTTTCAGAGAGCTGACAGTAATTATGCACAACTAGAACATGGTACATACAACAAGATGGGGGATGGAAGCAGGTATCAGAAGGGTCTGCGTGCCAGCTGAAATGTCAGCTCTAAGGCTACAGCCAAAGATTTAGGCCATAACAAGTATACCATGCATTTAAGAAGGGTGACAGAGTGCAGTGCCAAATCAAGAAAGGCAAGGCAAGGGGGGGAAGGAAGGGAAAAGATGGTCACAGGTGAAGTGTCCAACTCAACCAGCATGCTGGGCATTACCTGCTGGGCTCACCCCACTAGATGTCAGGGTGAGGAGAAGGTGAAAATCATGAGGTAAGCACGGGGCACTGCAGGGCTGAAATGAGGAGCCAGGGCAGGAAAGTTTTCACATGGTCTTGCATGTTGAATTGGCATTGTAGGGAATAGGATTTTGACTGATAACCTGGGAAGGTGCTGAAGCAGGAGAGATGGCAGGGCTGGAAAGTAAGCCTTAGGGCAGGGGTCCTCAAACTTTTTAAACAGGGGGCCAGTTCACTGTCCCTCAGACTGTTGGAGGGCCGGACTATAGTTTTAAAAAAAACTATTAACAAATTCCTATGCACACTGCACATATCTTATTTTGAAGTAAAAAAACAAAACGGGAACAAATACAATATTTGCATTTGCATGTGGCCCACGGGCCGTAGTTTGAGGACCCCTGCCTTAGGGCATGTGTAGGAGAGGATGGGGGATATGTTGGCAGCAGTAATGTGACACAGAATGAGAGCTTCATAAACCCCTGGGGTGAGGAAGAGAGACTTTAGGTACATTACCACAAAGCCTGACATGCAAACGTATGATAATTTCTGTAGCCAGAATGATGATGATGATGTGTGTGTGTGTGTGTGTGTGTGTGTGTGTATGTGTGTGTGGAGCATAAGTCCATGGTTTCATTAAATTAACATCTTGTGACTCTCTCAAAATTACTCAGCAGCTGACAAAAAGACAACTATTATTGTGTCTTGAAATCCTTGTACCTAAAATTTCTGTGCCAGATAAACTCATTTAGCATAGAGGTTCTGGAAAAATCTGGCCACCTTCCTCCTCCTTATGATCACTTGGGAGGGGAAGCCAAAAGACCAAAAGTTACCCTCAGGGCACCTCCTCAAAGGTATTATTAGATCATCAGAATTAGATTTGATTCTCCTCAGCCAGACTTTATATCCGCTACATATCAGATTATGACCATTGCAGTGAAGCTCCTCTCTGTGCCCGTTCATTTATCTAAACAGAGGCAGGGCTTCAAGCACAGGCATGAAAGGGAAACCAAAGGACCACCTCAGCCCCTGTCAGGGACTGACATTCTGCCTCCCTGTGATCTACCACACACTTCCCCTCAGACCTGACCAGAGGGGAAGACTCACTGTGACATCAGCACACGCCCTTCCTGCCTCTCCAGCTCCACCCCACCCCACCCCACCATGGCCCATCTGAGAGGCTTCCTGGGAGGGGCTGGTGAACACAAAAATTAAAAGGTCTTGCATGGGCACCAATGCTGGCTCGTGGCTTTTATGTCCCTTCAACATCTCATTTGTAAGCATCTTAGAAAGAATCTTCTATGGTTTAAGTAGCAAATAGGCACAGTTTGAACTATCGTTACCCATATAGGGACAACACATCATGCCACTTCCTCAGCCCTTCAGAGAGAGAGGGCACAAATGTGTGTTCTCACACCCCACAGACCGGCGGCCAGTGAAGAGAGCAGCTGCTGTGTCAGCCTGTCCTGTCCCCAGGGAACTTATGGTTTGGTCTGGGGATGCATTTATTTACTTCATTAAGTAAATGTACATGGATCACCTACTATGCACCAGACACTGTTCTAGTCACTTAGCATAAAATAGCAAACAAAACAGAAATACTTTGCCTCATGAGCTAATATACTAGTGATAAGTGAGGAGACACCTTCTCCACACATAGTCAATAAAAGGAACCAGATTAAAAATAGCAGTGGAGTAAGTGGATGCTGCATGGACACACTCCAGGACCAAATGGAATTACAACTTAAATACAGAAAAACTTCTTGAATAATCAACAGAAGACTTGCTGGAGAGAACCCAGATAACTGAGGATTGAGAGTGGAGACCACATAGAGACTGGTCGAAGGGCCAGAGGCATGAAAGGGCTGGCTGGGCTCTGACAGATAGCAACTAAAGTTCCAGAGAGATTATCTTAGCTGTGGGGGGTTGCCACTGAGAACTCTGAGGTCTAATCCCCAAACTGGGCCCCCAGCATAGGGCACCAGACCTGAGGAGGGTACCCACATAACATCTGGCTGTGAAAAGCAGCAGGGGTGCTGTCTGCCAGGCAGAGACAGCTGGAAATTCAGGCAACATCTTAAAGGGCCAATGCACAAATTTAATTTCCTACAGAGCCACTCACCTTGTGCTCTGGCAGAGGGAGGGCAGAGTGGACTGGAGCTGTATGAACAGAAGCCAGGATTGGTGGCTCTAGGGTTAGAGCTCAGAAAGCAGAAAACCCCTGGTTTCCTGTGCTGAGTCATTCCCTCATACTGGTGAGGTCATCTTTCTCACACAGACAATTGCTATACAGGTGGCTTTGCCTGGGGGCAAGACAGCTGACCTACCCTATTGGAAAACACCTTGCCCCAGAGTGCTGAGTTTGACACCCATTATGAGACTGAGAATAACAATTAGTCTACAGGCAGAAACAACTGCCCCATCCTGTGGGAAAAAAAACCCAAAAACTCTTGCCACAGCTGTGGATGATTGCCTGCAGTCAATTCAAGCCAGAATCCAAATAAATCTGTAGATAGAGGCAGTCTCTGGAGGATTTGAGTCTCTGCCAGATCTAATTAGTAAAAAACAGCATTTGACATTGTCCTGCACCAGAGATTGAGAGGCGTAGCAGAGTCACAAACACAAACAGGTAGCTGAAATGAGGAGACAAAGAAACAACCCACAAATGAAAGAACAAGAGAATTTGCAGAAGAAGAGATAAATGAAATGGAGATAAGAAATTTATCTGATATAGAGTTCAGAATAATGATGGTAAAGATGCTCAACAGTTCATATAGTAACTATGAAAACAGAAATAAAGAATGACATAGCGCAAATAAAGAACACATTGGAAGGAATACACAGCAGTTTAGGGGAGGCTTAGATCAAATCACTGAATTAGAAGACAGGGCTGAAAAATATCATTCAATCAGAGAACCGAAAAGAAAAAACAATGATAAAACAGGAGGACAGCTTAAGGGAGCTGTGGGACAACATGAATCATAACAATATTAGAATAGCAAGTGTACCAGAAGAGGCAGAAAGGGAGAAGGGGATAGAGAACATGTCTGAAGAAATAATGGCAGAAAATAAACTGTAAAATAAAAAGTCACACAAGTTCAGAAAGCACAGAGAACCCCAAGCAAGAAGAACCCAAACACATCATAAATAAAATACCAAAAATTAAAGACAAAGAGAGAATCCTAGAGGCAGCAAGAGAAAAGCAAACTGTTGCCTACAAAGGAGCTCCCATAAGGCTGACATCTGGTTTCTCATCAGAACTCTACAGGCCAGAAGGTAATGGCATGAAGTACTCAAGGTAATGAAAAGCAAAGATCTGAGACCAAGATTACTATATCCAGCAAGGCTATCATTCAAAATACACGGTCAAATAAAGAGCCTACTGGACAAAAAAAGACTAAAGGAGTACATCACCACCAAGCAAGCATTACAAGAAATGCTAAAGGGACTGCTATAATGAAAAGAAGAAACAGAGAAAGAAACCTAGGAATAAAGAATTAAATTGGCAACAAATAAGTACATATCAATAATAATCTTAAATATAAATGGATTAATGTTCCCATCAAAAGACACAGAGTAGCTGAATGGATACAAAAACATGACCCAAACATATGCTATCTATAAGAGACCCACCTCAGAACAAAAGAAACACACAGGATGAGAGTGAAGGGATGGGAAAAAAAATTTCCATGCAAATGAAAAATAAAAATAAAAGCTGGAGTAGCAATATTTATATCCAGCAAAACAGACTTCCAAATGAAGGCCATCACAAGAGACAACAAAGGTCACTGCATAATACTAAAGGGATCAATCCAACAAGAGGATATAACCCTGGTAAACATATATGCACTCAAAATAGGAGCACCTAAATATATAAAAAAACTTCTGTAGAACTTTAAGAGAGAGATCAATGACAATACAGTCATAGTAGGGGACTTTAACATCCTGCGGACTTCACTGGATAGATCTTTCAGACAAAAAATTAACATGGAAAAAGGACACACTTGATCAGATGGATTTAACTGACATTTATAGAACATTTCACCCCAAAGCTGCAGAATATACATTCTTCTCAAGTGCACATGGATCATTCATAAAGATAGACCACATGTAGGACACAAAACAAGTCCCTACAAGTTCAAGAAGATTGAAATCATATCAAGCATCTTCAGAGATCACAGTGGAATGAAATTAGAAATCAATTACAGTAAAAACACCCCAAAACATTCAAACACATGGAGGCTAAATAGCATGTTATTAAACAATGAATGAGTTACCAACAAAATCAAGAAAGAAATAAAAACCTTCCTGGAAACGAATAAAAATGAATACACAAAAACCCACAATCTTTGGGACATAGCAGAATCAGTCCTGAGAAGGAAATTCATAGCACTACAGGCCTACCATAAAAAAGCAAGAAAAATTAACAATAAACTATTTAACACTACAACTTAAAAAACTTAAAAGAGAACAACAAGAAAAACCCAGAGAAGGTAGAAGGAAGAAAATAATAAAGATTAGAGCAGAAATAAATGACAGAGACTAAAAAAAAACCCACAAAAACAAAAACAAAAATCAATGAAACCAAGAACTGGTGCCAGAGACCAATTCCAGCATGTCATAATTTCAAGAGTTTCATCAAAAGGTTGATGAGACTTGGGGACTCAACAGGGTTGAGTCCCACATGTAGTCACCTGTTGGGAATGGCTGAAGGCATTTCCCCAAACCTGAATAGGAAACTCATTGTGGCTGCCAGACAGCTAAAAGGCATCTTATTTATTTATTGCTTAAAGTATTACAAAGGGTATTACATATGTGTCCATTTTATCCCCCCGCCCTAGACAGTCCCCTAGCCTCCCCTATCCCCCAATGTCTTATGTCCACTGGTTATGCTTATATGCATGCATACAAGTCCTTTAGTTGATCTCTTACCCCCTTACCTCCTGCCCCCGAACCCTCCCCGGCCTTCCCGCTGCAGTTTGACAATCTGTTTGAGGCAGCTCTGCCTCTGTATCTATTATTGTTCAAAAGTTTATAATGGTCTCTATTATCCATGAATGAGTGAGATCATGTGGTATTTTTCCTTCATTGACTGGCTTATTTCACTTAGCATAATGCTCTCCAGTTCCATCCATGAGGCTGCAAATGGTAAGAGTTCCTTCCTTTTTAGAGCAGCATAGTATTCCATCGTGTAGATGTACCACAGTTTTCTAATCCATTCATCTACTGATGGGCACTTAGGCTGTTTCCACATCTTAGCTATGGTGAATTGTGCTGCTATGAACATAGGGGTGCATATATCCTTTCTGATTGGTGTTTCTGGTTTCTTGGGATATATTCCTAGGAGTGGGATCACAGGGTCAAATGGGAGTTCCATTTTCAGTTTTTTAAGGAAACTCCATACTGTCTTCCATAGTGGCTGCACCAGTCTGCATTCCCACCAGCAGTGCACAAGTGTTCCTTTTTCTCCACATCCTCTCCAGCACTTGTCGTTTGTTGATTTGTTGATGATAGCCAGTCTGACAGGTGTGAGATGGTACCTCATTGTTGTTTTGATTTGCATCTCTTGGATGATTAGTGACTTTGAGCATGTTTTCATATGTCTCTTGGCTTTCTGAATGTCCTCTTTTGAAAGGTGTCTATTTAGGTCCTTTGCCCATTTTTTGATTGGATTGTTTATCTTCCTTTTGTTAAGTTGTATGAGTTCCCTATAAATTTTGGAGATTAGGCCCTTATCAGATATGACATTGGCAAATATGTTTTCCCGCATAGTGGGTTTTCTCGTTGTTTTGTTGATGGTTTCTTTTGCTGTGCAGAAGCTTTTTATTTTGATGTAGTCCCATTTGTTCATTTTCTCTTTAGTTTCAAGTGCCCTAGGAGCTGTATCAGTGAAGAAATTGCTTCGGCATATGTCTGAGATTTTGTTGCCTAAAAGGCATCTTAATCTACGTGTTATTGCCTTCTACTGGCCAAACACCTGAACGGCTGTAGGCTAATTCCCCCATTCTGACAATAGACTCTGTACGAATCCCTGACCCTTTGAAGTGTGTATCCCTGCCTCGCCTCAGGACAAGTTGTGTTAATAAAAAGCATGGGGTCCTGGGGCAACGAGAGAACCTAAGACCTTAGACTTAAGATCTTGGATCTTAGCTCCTTTAGCTAAGCACCTCTGACCCCCAATGCCTTTCAAAATTATATCTCATCTCTGGACTCTTTATTAGTCTCAAGATTCCTATGTAATCTACGCACGGCCTTTTCCAGATTCCTGAACCCTTCTTGATGCTGGGACAAGAACCCCAGCAAACTGGTTCTTTGAAAGGATAAAGAAGATGGATGAACCTTTAGCCAGACTCGTCAAGAAACAAAGAGAGAGGACCCAAATAAATAAAATCAGAAACAAAAGAGGTTGAGTAAAAACTGAAACCATGAAATTACTATGAACAATTAGATGCCAACAAGCTGGACAATGTGGATGAAATGGACAAATTCCTAGAAAAATACAATCTCAAAAACTGAATCAGGAAGAATCAGAAAACCTGAATAGGCCAATAACAACTGATGAATAGAAGCAATAATCAAAACAGTCCCACCAAACAGAAGCCCTGGTCTGGACAGCTTCACAGGGGAGTTTTACCAAGCATTCAAAGAACTATTGCCTATACTCCTCAAACTATTCAAAAAAATCTAAGTGGAAGGAACACTTCCAAGCTCTTTCTATGAAGCCAGCATTATCCTAATTCCAAAACCACATAAAGATACTACAAAGAAAGAGAATTACAGACCAATATCCCTGATGAACATAGATGCTAAAATCCTCAACAAAATATTAGCAAATTGGATCCAGCAATATATTAAAAAGATCATATACCATGACCAATGGGACTCATTCTAAGGATTTAAGGCTGATACAATATTCTCAAATCAATAAATGTGATATATCACATAAACACATTGAAAGACAAAAATCACATGATCATTTCAATAGATGTAGGGAAAAAAGCATTCAACAAAATCCAAAACCCATTTTTGATAAAAACTCTCAGCAAAGTGGGAATACAGGGAGTATTTCTCAATATGATAAAGGCCATATTATATGACAAACCTACAGCAAATATCATACTCAATGGGCAAAACCTAAAACCATTTCCCCTAACAATAGGACCAACGCAGGGATATCCACTTTCACCACTCTTATTCAATGTAGAACTGGAAGTCCAAGCTACAGCGATCAGGCAAGAAGAAATAAAAGGCATCCAAATTGGAAAAGAGGAAGTAAAACCCTCATTATTTGCAGATGACATGATATTGTACCTAGAAAACCCTAAGGACTCCACCAAAAAACTACTAGATTTAATTAATTAATTTGGCAATGTAGCAGGGTACAAAAGTAACACCCCAAAATAGATGTTTTTTTATAAACCAATAATGAATTCTCAGAAACAGAAACTAAACAAACAATCCCATTTACCACTGCAACAAAAAAAATTAAGATACTGCCCCAACTGGTTTGGCTCAATGGATAGATCGTCGACCTGCGGACTCAAGGGTCCCAGGTTCGATTCCGGTCAAGGGCATGTACTTTGGTTGCGGGTGCATACCCAGTAGGGAGTGTGCAGGAGGCAGCTGATCAATGTTTCTCTCTCATCGATGTTTCTAACTCTCTATCCTTCTCCCTTCCTCTCTGTAAAAAAATCAATAAAATATATTTTTTAAAAAAATTAAGATACTTAGGAATAAACTTAAATAAGGGGCAAAAGACTTGTACTCTGAAAACTACAGGACATTGAAAAAAGAGATAGAAGAAGATATAAACAAGTGGAAGAACATACCATGTTCATGGATTGGTAGAATCAACATCATTAAAATGTCCATACTACACAGACACTAGGGAGGTGAGTGCATGTGCTGGGGAGTGGGGGTTGCCGGAGAGAGGCCAATGGGGGGAAAAAGAGACATATGTAATACAATATGTAATACTTTAAACAATAAAGAATAAAAAAAATGTTCATACTACCCAAGGCAATCTACAGATTCAATGCAATCCCTATTAAAATACCAACAGCAGATTTCACAGATCTAGAACAAATACTCAGAAATTTATATGGAATCAAAAAAGACCTCAAATGGCTTCAGCAATCTTGAGAAAGAAAAACAAAGTTGGAAGATTAACAATACCAGATTTCAACTTATACTACAAAGCCACCATAATCAGAACAGCCTGGTATTGACACAAGAACAGGCATATAAATCAATGGAACAGAACAGAGACCCCAGAAATTGGCCCAAGCCATTACACTCAATTAATATTTGACAAAGGACGCAAGAGCATACAATGGAGTCAAGAGAGTCTCTTCAATAAATGGTGTTGGAAAAATTGGACAGATATATGCAAAAAAATGAAACTAGACTAAACTTACACCATACACAAGAATAAACTCAAAATGGATAAAAGACTTAAATGTAAGTCAAGAAACCATAAAAATCCTAGAAGAAACCATAGGCAGCAAATTCTCAGACATCTCTTGTAGCAATATGTTTATGGATACATCTCCTACAGCAAAGGAAACTAAGCAAATAAACAAATGGGACTACATCAAAATAAAAAGCTTTTTCACAGCAAAAGAAACCATCAACAAAGCAAAAAGGGAGCCCACTATATGGGAGAACATATTTGGCAATGATTCATCTGATAAAGGGTTAATATCCAAAATATATACGGAACTCATACACTTAACAAAAGGAAGACAAACAATCCAATTAAAAAATGGGCAAAGGACCTAAATAGACACTTCTCTAAAGTGGACATACAGGTGGCCAAAAGACATGAAAAAATGCTCAGTCACTGATCATCAGAGAGATGCCAATTAAAATGACAATGAGGTATCACCTCACACCTGTCAGAATGGCCACCATCAACAAATGACAAGTGCTGTATAGGATGTGGAGAAAAGGGAACCCTGGTACACTGCTGGTGGGAATGCCGACTGGTGCAGCCATTATGGAAAACAGTATAGACTTTCCTCAAAAAATTAAAAATGGAACTACCATTTGACCCAGTGATCCCACTTCTAGGAATATATCCTAAGAAACCCAAAACACCAATCAGAAAGCATCTATTCACCCCTATGTTCATAGCATCACAATTTACAATAGCTAGGATCTGGAAACAGCCCAGGTGCCCATCAGTAGATGAGTGGATAAAAAAGCTGTGGTACATTTATACTATGGAATACTATGCAGCAGTAAAAAAGAGGAATCTCTTACCCTTTGAGACAGCATGGAGGGACCTGGAGAGTATCATGTGAAGTGAAAAAGTCAGTCAGAGAAAGACAAGTATCATATGATCTCACTCATATGTGGAATCTAAGTAACAAAATAAACTAATGAATGACATGGATCCAGAGACATGGAAGCATGGAACAGAATCTCAGAGAAAAGGCAGAGGAAGGTGGGAGGTAATCAACCAAAGACCTTGTATGCATGTATGTATAAAGCATGGACACAGACAATAGAGTGGGAAAGGCCTGGGGCTGGTGGGGAGGGGGTCGGCTGGAGAGAATCAATGAAGGAAAAAGGGGAACATATGTAGTACTTTCAACAATAAAGAATTTTAAAAAAAAGCCTGGAAGGATTTGGATAAACACAAAATATCTTTTCCTCTTTAAAAGATAAATTGACTATTTAAGGCAAATTTAACAACAATGAAGTGTGGGTTTTACAACTTAAATAAATGTAGCAAGTATGACAATAGCACAAAGGACAGGAGGAGGGGAAAATGGAGGTATATTACCATGAGCCCTTATAACACTTGATATTATACATCAAGTGGTATATTATTATTTGAAGGCAGACTGTGGTAAGTTAAAGATGCTTACTGTAAACCCTAATGCAGCTAGGAAAAAAATAAATAGACAGTTAATATACTAATATAGGAGGTAAAATAAATATTACAAAATACTTATATCCAAAAAAGGCAGAAAAAAATGATAATAAATAAAAATAGAATAGTTTGGGGAAGGACAAACTTTTCTTCTACTCTGGAGGCCTTCGAATTAAACTGAAACTAACAGATTAAAGGGGTGGGGAGTTTCAATGTATTGGACTGCACGAAAAAACTGGCTCTCTAAACAGCTAAAGAGCCCTAGCTGGTTTGGCTCAGCAGATAGAGTGCACTGGCCTGTGGACTAAAGGGTCCCGGGTCAATTCCAATCAAGGGCACATGCCTCAGTAGAGGGCATGCAGGAGGCAGCCGATCAATGACTCTCTCTCATCATTGATGTTTCTATCTCTCTCTCCCTCTCCCTTCCTCTCTGAAATCAATAAAAATATATTAAAAAATAAACAAACAGCTAAAGATAGGACTTATATACCTAATTTAGTATTAGAGAGAGAAGGTGAAAAGCATCTATGAAAAGAACAAATGGGTTTCTAGGGGAATAAACAGGAGATAAGAAAGTTTTTCATACTAAAATAATAAAATAAAAAATAAGAGGAACCAAACCAATGACATAAAATAAGGACAAAGTGACGTGGCATTTAGAAGGAAGGAGGAGGAAATACTTCCTGCTGCAATAAGGGCAGTTTCATGAGGAATGAGAGCATAAAAATTTGATTAAAACTCAAGTATGCCTTTATAGGCTCAAGTGCTCAAGTGTATATTACCTCCATAGATGGTCACGGACAATTAGATATTTTCACAAATGGTTCGCACATGGCGCTTTTCTCATGTTTAATGTTTATGCCCTGCTGTCCCCAAGGCACGGTCGATGAGAGACTTGGCCTAGGGAGACACTAGGGGAACCTGGGTGGCAGAGTGGGTGGGGTTCAAAGACCAAGCTAAGATCCTAACAGCCAGGTATATCATCAATACTCATGGTAACCTCCCTCCCAACCTAGCAAACCACACACACGCTTCAGACAGTTGCCCTGAGCACCCTCTGAGCAGCACATCACCACGGAAGTGTTTCCACAAAAAATTCTCTCTCAGGACAGCCCTCCAAGGTCATGAGGTCTAAGAGGGAGCCCTTCAGGAAATATGCTTCAGAATGAGAGTATCAAGACAGTCACCCCAAAACCATGATAGACGCACCAGAAATTACAAGTGCAATGATCTAGTTTAATATCTTTGCTTAATTTTTTAAATGTGTGTGTGTGTGGGGGGGGGGGGGGCGTTGAGTGGGGGGCGTGGGGACGTGGCGCGGAACCCTTTGCTTCCTTTGGACCATTAATTGAGAAACTGTAGAATTCCTTTGGGATGAAACAGACCTAGAAAACCTTCTTCCCAATTCAGCCAAGCTCCCCCTTCAGCAACATCCTGGTCAGACAGGTATCCAATTTCTATGCAAACAACTCTCTCCAGGGAGAGCTATCTCCAGGCAAAGTAACCTGAACATTAGACAGTCAGAGATTTCAAAAATCCTCCTAATATTTCTTTATAACCTCAACCCACTGACCCTAGGACCGACATGATTAAAAAGTATATCAGTTTGCCCTGGCTGGTATGGTTCAGTTGGATGGAGCATTGTCCAAAAGATGGCAATTCGATTCCTGGTCAAGGGCACATACCCAGATTGAGGGTTCAACCCCTGGTCAGAGCACGTGTGGGAGGCAACCAACCGATTGATGTTTCTCTCTCACATCAGTGTTTCTGTCTCTCTTTGAAATCAGGTTTTTTTTAAAAAAGTATCTTAGTATGAATTTAAATATGGTTTCTTTTTAACTAAATCCAGCCATTAAGCAGAACATTAAAGAAGAGGGGAGAATAAATTGCTACTTTGAGCACTGGTGAGCACGAATTGTGATTGTCCCTAAGAAAAAAATATTGTGAATAGATTTTAGAAAGATGATCTTTTGGAAAACAGTTTCTGAGACGTGAGCTCCTGGCTGAGAGTTCTGGGAAATAGGAAAACTGAGGACATCCATAAAAAAATAAAATAAAATAATTCTGACATGGAGAGGATAACCAGCTTAGGATTAGCTGGCTGGGAGAGAGGAGCTGCTCCGGGAGCCCAGCCAAAGAAATAACCGCTGTTGTAACGTGAGGCCATCAGTTGTCACAAGGCTTAAATGAGCTGGGACTGGGGAAAATAGGAAAGCAGCTGATTATTAGGTTTTGCCAAATTTCTGTGTCATTAAAATGAGTCCCTATACTGTAGCTGTCTTTCTATAAGTTATGCCTGGACTCTCACATTTTCTCTCTAAATGTGGGATGTCACACAGAACAGGCATGGGGGATGTGCCTGGGGATGTGGTCCAAGAAAAGGAGTAAACTGCCTAGCTGGGTTACACGGTAATCCTCAGGTACACCTACCTGCAAACGCTTATTTAAGAAAGACATGCTAGGTTTTGTTTTTAAAAATCATAACTAAACCAGAATGATACTAGTTATTTTCTGGTGAGAAAAAGATATTCGAAGTCTTGGTTTTTTGTTTGTAGAAAGCCTCTACCACAGTATTGCAAACAAATTCTGAAATCATCAACAATTACCTTTTATTCTAGTACTTGAACTTCAAAAAAATGTCACCATCCCTTCATGGACTTCTCTAGTTTTAGAAAACAACCAGTCTTCAATGTAGCTAGAATCTGGAAGAAAAAAAAATAAGGAATTGTAGGATGTAACTTCCAAAGCTGAGAAACATTCACATACATGACAGAGAACAAATTAGTTGTGCTTAAGTCAACCTCTGAAAATACTGAACTTCTCCTAGTTTATCAGCATGCTTCAGTCCCATGTGACCCACCACAGTGAAATTTAAAATGGACATGTAATTTTTATAATTCTCTAGTTTTTTTCTAGTTGGAAATTTGAATCATGAGTAAACTTGCCTTTACTGAATCTACCTTAACCTGACTTAACTTGAAACATTTGCATTAGCTACTTTAAACAACTAGGTTACCCTAATTTCATCAAAGCTTAGTTCCTTTTCTTGCCCCCAAACCACCACGGTATTGTGACAGGTTATGTGAAACAAGCATTGCAAACAGTTCACCCACATGTGCAGAGGAAGTGACCACATGCACAGACCAAAGTCGGTATTATAAGTAGGAAGGGAAAAGTGTGCAGTATGCTTCTTTTATCTTTTTCTTTTTACATTTTTTATTTTTTAAATTACAGTGTACATTTAATATTATTTTGTATTAGTTTTGAGTTTCCTTTATCTTTTTATTTAAATCTTTTATATATAATATATATATTATATATATATTTCAGAGACGAAGAGAGGGGGGAGAGATAGAAACATCAATGATGAGAGAGAATCATTGATCAGCTGCTTCCTGCACGCCCACACTGGGGATCTAGCCCGCAACTCTGGCATGTGCCCTTGACAGGAATCAAACCCAGGACCCTTCAGTCCACAGGCTGATGCTCTAGCCACTGAGCCAAACCAGCTAGAGCCGTGGTCGGCAAACTGCGGCTCGCAAGCCACATTCGGCTCACAAGCCACATGCGGCTCTTTGGCCCCTTGAGTGTGGCTCTTCCACAAAATACCACATGCTGGCGCCCACAGAGAGTGCGATTGAAACTTCGTGGCCCATGCGCAGAAGTTGGTATTTTGTGGAAAAGCCACACTCAAGGGGCCAAAGAGCTGTATGTGGCTCGAAAGCCACAGTTTGCCGACCACTGATAGAGCCAAGTTTCCTTTATCTTGATAAGAGGTAGCAGATCCAATTATAATGGATGAACAAATTATTATTCCCCAAGAGTGCATTGAAAATGTCCAAGGTCTGGAGTTAAAATGAAAAGTGCTGTAATTTTTAACAATGTACGATTAACTCATTTAGTCTGTGGCTACTTTGCTACTGTGAATACATCTGCCCCTTGAGATGGCCTATTCTCTGGCTTTGTTCTCTGGACCAGACAGAGTACAACTTCAGGAGTCACCAGTCACCGACTTTCCCAGGTGATTGGATAATAGGCATGATGTTCAGGGGCAGCCAGGTACCTGAAGATGACATCCAGAATCTGGTTTTCTGAGTTGTTCTCTGCTTCCTTTGTTATTAAATGCCAGACTCCCCAGGATTTTCCCTCCTCCTCCGCAGCAAAACACAATTCGTTTTCCTTGTTCCTCCCTCTTCTTCACTCAGCCAGACACTTTGCCTGAGTTTGTTTCTTCCTATTTACAGCAGCAGCAAAAGGCACTTAAGTACTGAAATGCACCCAGGACTATACTACATGTGAGATCCATTTTTGACAAAATTGTCTACTATAGAGATACCTATAGTAACATGGCTCCCCAAACTCCCCAAAACTCTAACGTACAGAGATATTCAGTTGCCAGAATGTATTGGGCAAAATATATTTAAATATATTAAAACATATGTACTCAATAAACTATCAAGCAGCCATTAAAACAGATAAATGTGAAAAAGAAAAAAATAGGAAAACACATAAGAGATAACACTATTGAAAAGAGCAGAATTTAAATTTGTTAGAAAGTGCTGATTACAACTTTACCAAAAGTATGATTACATATGGAAGTAGCTACTGAAATTATAATATATACATACTATATACTAGTGCCCTGGTGCCCGAATTCATGCACATAGAAAGGAAATTAATTAGAAGGTGGCCGGCGGGGCAGGACTGAGTGAGATGGGCTGGACACGCCCTGGAGCCAACCTCCCTCGGTCCCTCCCCAGTGCCACAGCTCGAAGGGCATTGTGGAGTGAGCGGGGGTCCCTCTGGTAGGTGGGGTCCCTCGGTCTGGCCTGTGGGGATCAGGCCAAAACCAGCTCTCCGACATCCCCTGAGGGGTTCCGGATTGTGAGAGGGTGGTTCTCAGGTGACGCACCCCAGAATCGGGCTCCCTCCTCTCTGGTTCTGGGGTGCATCACCTGAGAACCGCCACTGCCAAGTCACAGAAGCTCAGCAGCTCCTATGTTGAGCATCTGCCCCCTGGTGGTCATTGTGTATCATAGCTGCCGGCCGGATGATAACATTGGATGGTTGCTTAGCCGTTTATATATATAGATATAACTAAAAGAAGGAGTGGGTTGATGACTATTAAATTCTAGGATTCTATGAAAATAACGATAAAGCTCTTAAAATATCCAATCACAGAGTGTTGTGATTAGAAGGGACTTTAGCTCAACCTTTGCTTTACAGACTAGTGAAATTATACCAAAAGAAATGAAATGACTTGTCCTGATCATACAATGCCTAACAGAACTGAGACAAGCATGGGGATTTCCACAGTCATTATCTGTTCTCTTTTCTACAGAGCATACTGCAATGAATTCATGCAAATAAAACAGGGTGTCCTCATTATTTGAGGAGTCATTATTCAAATCCCTGCATGGATAGGAGCTTTTCCAAGGAAGCATTCCTTTAAAACACTAAAATACTTCCTAATAAACAACCATTTCATGACTTGAACCCCGACTCTAAATTCTGTCCTTGTTAACCATCAGCATCTATACTTGCAACGATGTCCACTGCAAGGTAAAGTTGCAAATATTCCCCACAAATACAGAATCATATGAGGTTAATCAAAATGACATTAGGTAACGTGCCCAGAAACAGACTGAAGCAATGACAAATGGGGAGTGAGCAGTTTGATGGGGAAACAATCATTTAAGAGAAAAATTTTAAGTTGGTGCCAAGATAGGAATTTCAATACAGAAGGAGTTTAATATTCAAGAATCTGAAAGGCCCAAAGAAAAATGAGTAAGACCTCAACTATTTTGTAAAACTGACCATCGTGAAGATGTGATGTAAATGTCAAATGTGATTCACATAATACAATGTCAACAAAAATATTGCTGTGAGAGATGTGTGAGATTTTACTGCCTATGTTTTTTCTAGAATTTTTGTGACTTACATTTAAGTATTTTATCTATTTTGAATTTATTCTTGTGTGTGGTGTGGTGGTCTAGTTTCATTATATTGCATGTGCCTGTCCAATTTTCCCAACACCATTTATTGAAGACACTGTCTTTATTCTGTTGTATGCTCTTGCCTCTTTTGTCAAATATTAATTGACCATAGGGGAATGGGTTGATTTCTGGGCTCTCTGTTGTGTTCCACTAGTCTATATTCCTGTTCTTATACCAATTCCGAGCTGTTTTGATTACAATGACCTTGTAATATAGTTTTCTATCCAGTATTGTGATACCTCAAACTTTGTTCTCCTTTCTCAAGATTGCTATGGCTATTTGGGGTCTTTTTGGGTTTCGTATAAATTTTTGAAATGTTTTCTATAGTTCTGTGAAAGATGCCATTGGTATTTTAATAGGAATTGTGTTGAATTTGTAGATTGCTTTAGGCCAGTGGTCGGCAAACTCATTAGTCAACAGAGCCATATATCAACAGTACAACGATTGAAATTTCTTTTGAGAGCCAAATTTTTTAAACTTAAACTATATAGGTAGGTACATTGTTATTAACTTAATTAGGGTACTCCTAAGGCTTAGGAAGAGCCACACTCAAGGGGCCAAAGAGCCGCATGTGGTTCGCGAGCTGCAGTTTGCCGACCACTGCTTTAGGCAGTATGAACATTTTAAAGATATTAATTCTTCAATCCATGAACATGGTATATGCTTCCATTTATTATCTTCCTAATTTCTTTCCTCAATGTCATATAGTTCTCTGAGTACAGGTCTTTTATCTCCTTAAATTTATCCCTGGCTACCTAATATTTTTGTTGTTGTTGCAATAATAAATGGGGTTGTTTTGTTAATTTCTCTTCCAGATAGTTCATTACTGGTGTGTAAAAATGCCATCGATTTCTGGGTGTTGATTTTGTATCCTGAAACTTTACTGAATTCATTTATCAGATCTAGTAGTTTTTTGGTGGAGTCTTTAGGGTTTTCTATCTATAATAATAAAAGAGTAATATGCTAATTAGACTGGACATCTTCTGGACATCCTTCCTGACGAAGCCAGTGCTAAACAGAAGCCAGCCAGTCCCGGGTACCTGCGGATGACCCAAGAGAAGCCAGCCCGGGTCCCGGGTGCCTGTGGGAGGACAGAGGAGGGAAGCAGCCCAGGTCCTGGGTGCCAGAGGGAAGCTGCTGCCAGCAGCTAGGGGAAGGAAGGCTTACTCTTGCACGAATTTTTGTGCATTGGGCCTCTAGTATACAATATCAAGGGAAACTCAGGAAAAGATAGACAAATGGGACTACATCAAGTTAAAAAGCTTCTGCATATCAAAAAAAACCATCAACAAAATGAAAAAAGAACCCACTATTTGGGAGAACATATTCATCAGTGATACATCACATAGGGGGTTAATTTCCAAAATACATAAAGATTTCTATAACTCAACACCAGGAAGACAATCCAATTAAAAAATGGGCAAAGGATCTGAATACACACTTATCCACAGAGGACATACAGATGGCCTATATGAAAAAATGCTTAAGGTCACTAATTTTCAGAGAAATGCAAATAAAAACTACAATGAGGTATCACCACACACCTGTCAGAATGGCTACTATCAATACATCACAAATAACTAGTGCTGGCAAGGATGTGGAGAAAAGACAATCCTTGTGTACTGTTGATGGGAATGCAGACTGATGCAGCCACTGTGGAAAACAGTATGGATTTTCCTCAAAAAATTAAAACTGGAACTACCATTTGACCCTGCTATCCCAATTCTGGGAACATATCCTAAGATCCCGAAACACCAATCGGAAAGAATATATGAGCACCTATGTCAATAGTAGCATTTTTTATAACTAGAGGCGCGGTGCACAAACATTTGTGCACTCAGGGGGGTCCCTCAGCCCGGCCTATTCCCTCTTGCAGTCTGGGACCCCTCAGAGGATGTCCACCTGCTGGCTTAGGCCCGCTCCCTGGGGGATCGGGCCCAAGCTGGCAGTCAGACATCCCTCTGGCAGCCCGGTAGCCCTCGGGGGATGTCCACTTGCCAGCAGGGAGCAGGCCTAAACTGCAGTCGGACATCCTTAGCACTGCTGAGGAGGTGAGAGACGCTCCCACCACCACCGCTATACTGGCAGCCATCAGCCTGGCTTGTGGCTGAACAGAGCTCCCCCTGTGGGAGCACACTGACCACAAGAGGGAAGCTCCTGCATTGAATGTCTGACCCCTGGTGGTCAGTGTGTGTCATAGTAACCAGTCATTCCCAGTCATTCTGCTGTTAGGGTCAGTTTGCATATTACCCTTATATTATATAGGATAGAGGCCTGGTGCACGGGTGGGGGCCGGCTGGTTTGCCCTGAAGAATGTCCCGGATCAGGGTGGGGGTCCCGCTTAGGTGCCTGGCCAGCCTGGGTGAGAGGCTGATGGCTGCAGGCTGGTCACACCCTCTTCAGGGTGGGGGTCTCCACTGGGGTGCCTGCCCAGCCTGGGTGAGGGGCTGATGGCTGTTTTCAGGCTGGCCACACCCCCTTTAGGGTGGAGGGGTGCCCACTGGGGTGCCTGGCCAGTCTGGGTGAGGGGCTGAGGGCCATTTTCAGGCTGGCCAAGCCCCCCCGGCGATGGAAGCTCCCAGCCTCTCTTTTTTTTCTTCTGTTTTTTTTTTTTTTTAATTCTGGGATTTATTTACCTTCTATAATTGAAACATTGTAGCCTTGAGAGGAGCTCAGAGCTGGCCAGGGCGGGCAGGAGGGAAGCTTGGCTTCCTCCATCGCCAGGGGCAACCCAGCCTCCTACTTGCTCCAGCTCCGTGGCCACGGCCAGCTGAAAGCAGGTATCTGGGGTTTATTTATCTTCTATAATTGAAACTTTGTTGCTCTGAGTGTAGCTCAGAGCCGGCTGCGGCAGACGGGAAGCTTGGCTTCCTCCGTCATTGGAGCAACCAAGTCTCCTGCTTGCTCCAGCTCCGTGGCTGCTGGCTGCCATCTTGGTTGGGTTAATTTACATACAGTCGGTCTGATTGGCTGGTGGGCATGGCTGGTGGGATGGACCTGGAGTGTATTATGCTAAGTGAAATAAGCCAGTCAGTGAAAGAAAAATACCATATAATCTCACTAATAATGTGGTATCTAATAAACAAAATAAGCTGACAAATGCCATATAATCTCACTAATATGTGGAATCTAATGAACAAAATAAACTGATGAACAAAATGGAACTGGAAGTATGGATACAAACTGGCTGGTGCCTGAGGGGAGAAGGTTGGGGATGACTGGATGAGGAAGATGAAGGGGTTCGCTAAAGAACGTATATGCAAACCCCATGGGCATGAACAAGTTTGATGAAGGTCAAGGGAGCGGGGTGGAGGGTGGAGGTGGGCAAAGGGTGGGGAAAAGGGGGGCAACCTGTAATTATGTCAACATTAAAAATTTTTAATTAAAAAAAAAGGAGTGCAAATTCCCAATTATAAAAATAGTCATGGGATATAAAGTACAGAATAGGAAATATAATCAATAATATTGTAATAATTATGTGCCAGATGCACACTAGACTTACCAGGTGATCACTCCTCAAGATATATAAATGTTTATTCACTATGCTCTACACCTAAAACTTATTGTATGGCAAATATAATTGAAAAAACAATACTTTAAAATGCTATAATTAAAAATAAATGTATTATTAATAAAATAATAAATACATAAAGTTTTTAAAAGTATCACATGTACGATCATTACAATTTTTTCCAAAAATTATTCCTCTAGAAACTATCAACGTTTTATTTTTGCATTGCTCATTCTAAGAGAGTCATAATCAAAATGATCATCTAAATTTTGTTAAATATAAACTAAAATAAATATATTTTCATAATATTCTTAGTTTTTTTGCAAGATAAAGTCCCAAACCTTTTTTTCATTGTATTATGAAATTTTGGTCTCCTTTAAGTGGATTCACTTTAAGTGGCCTTTTCCTGGTTCTAATTATCCTCAGCTAACAATACATGAAGTAGAATCTTTATAAATTTTTTTAAGTATAAAATAGTAATATGGGCAATATTTGTAACATTTCAAGCCAAGTATACATTTTAGAAGGAGGAACTTCAAATCCATAATATGAAATACTAGGAGACACAGTGTTTTTATTTTGCCTCTTTGTCATAAAAAATAATGCACTTATTTTATTTTACACTAAATAAAAAGATTACAAAATCATAATTGACTACATTTGTTTCAATTCTTTTAAAAAGTGTGAAATTGTAATAATGTATTTATACTATCCTGAATTAAAGTTAAATATCCAGTTTTACATCCTATTTTATTTGAACAAAAAACCATGGAAAAATCTTCATAAAGTTCTTAATAGTTGCTTATTTGCATATCGTGATTAATTCTACCATCTGTAATTATCTGTGGTTCTGCATAATTCATGATCTGAACTTCACCTGAGAACAATTTAGCTGTCTGAGTTTTCCTAAGATCAAAATGTTTATTACACAAAAGAGTTAATATCCAGGAATATCTAACATTTATTTAGATAATAAAGGTATTCTAGTATCATAAAAACACAAGGCTTCATTTTAGAGGCATCAATTATTCAGTGGAACATTTTCTTCTACAAGAATGAGGACACTAAAAAAATATTTTTTCCACTGAATAAAATTGCAACATTCTTTTGCCTTTACTTTCTAAATATGTACACTATTAGGAGTCTAAATAATAAATAATAAACAACTTAAAGTATGTGGTATAATAAACAATTTTTAAAGATTTACTTATTGGGGACTTTCAAGCTTCTCTGACCAAAATAATAAATAATGTATGATTCAGTTCCTTTACTAAATCCTGCCTCTAAAGTCAAGACCAAGACTACTGTCTCAATCTTGCTTGTCAAATTTGCTTATTGCTCAGATGAGTGTAAACGTGTGGCTTGGGATTAAGATGTGACTGATAGTTCCTTCCAGGAAGGACAACAAAACCCCAACTACAGTTACTGGAGGACAGAGAACAAAGATGTAGAATACCTGCCATGCTCTACTTGTAGACACTAAATTATGTCACCACTGTGGTCTAAGAACAAGAAGAAGCTGCTCAAGGACATCTCAAATACTTGAGACTCCTGCCAAGCAAATCAGGTGAGGCCTCTGCTAGGGTCCCTCCTGAATGGAATTAGGAGCAACTGGAAATTTTAGGCCCTCCTCTAGCTCACTCAGGTAAGTTCCTTGGGTTGTTTACAGATGTAAAAGGAGGGTTTTGTGCAGGGAAGGTTGATCAAACATAAGAAACAAGAAACCATGAATTTGACTCCTTGTTTGTGGACAACTCACTTAGAAGCAGATGTCTTTCAACATTAAAACTGCCTTTGAAAGGAAATGCATTTACTAGACTTATCAATAAGAGATACTGTGATTAAAATGATAATAAACCAAACTAACTCTCCTCTGCTGTGCTCAGCAACCTTCTAGCCACCAGGGAGGCAGAGTATTCCCTTAACATAAGCAGGGTGTCCAAGTGGGGGAGGACGACAACTCAGGGTCAAATAAAGTACAGCCACTTCCAAACATGGGCAAGATTTCTCATCTGTCCGAATCTCTTTATTCTTCTGTAAAATGGGTACAGGAACACATTCATAAGATTCTTACAACTTTAAGTATCAAGCATGCATCACAGTGCCTGGCATGACAATGCTCAGGTGGTTATTCTTTTTCCTGCTACATAGAGACTAGAAAAACATTCTACCTTCTCTGAAAGTTGGAGGAAGCCATATTAGACATTTTCTCTAATTAAAACTGATCCTTTCCATCCAAAATTGTTACTAAGAATTTGTTTTTACTGCAAAAATAAGGAAAAAGTAAGACTTCAGAATGCAGCCTTCTAAAATCCTTTTTTCTTAACAGTTACTCCAGAATAGGTATGATTCATGTGATTTTGGTTTAATGGTCACTAACACTGACATAGTGCCAAGCACTCTAAGTGTTTTCCATGTGTTAACTGATTTAACATTCATAACAATTCTCTGGGGTAGGAATTGTGCTCATCCTCATGTTACAAATCAGGAAACTGAGAGACAGAACTGTGAAGCAACGTGTCCAGGTGTCACAGCCAAGCCAGGATTCAAACCAGCTGGGGCAGTTCCAGAGTCCACATATGACCTCTGTTTTGTGTATTTATTTGGGGGTGGGGTAGAGCAGGAAAGGCAGGGAGGAAAGAAGAAGAACAAAAACCATTCTAGAAGATTCTCCTCCCCACCAACACACACATTTATAGCAACGAAGATTTCAGTTATGAAGACATCACCAAATGCATTTTCATTGGCTGGTTCTTCAAATAAAAATGCTGAATTTCTTACTGAAAAGACAGTATTTTCCTAGAGCTATACGGAGAAGTGAAAGAAAAAAGAGGCCTGGGAAGAGGCAGAAATGGTGTCATACAGCAGCACAGAGAGATGAGAGGAGAGTGTCATTCCAGATCTTACTATCATCTAGAACAGTGGTTCGCAACCTTGGCTGCACATTAGAATCACCTGGGAATCTTTTTAAAATCCTGATTTCTGGGCCTCATCCTCCAGAAATTCTGTTTCTTTGTTATGGGGTGGGGCCACAACATTAGTAACAAAGAAACAGAATTTCCGGAGGATGAGGCTCAGAAATCAGGATTTGAAAAAGATTCCCAGGTGATTCTAACGTACAGCCAAGGTTGAGAACCACTCATCTAGAATCAAACTGCTTTATCACTACTGGACAAACACAACACATCTGTGAACTCCAGATCTTTCTCCCTCTGTAGAAATAATCACATTCTTTCTAAATATGATGCCTTTAAAGGCGAGAAAAGCTGCTACTAAAACAAGTATGGAAATATATGTGCTTGGCCTGTGCAAGTCTGTTACCAACATTAATCAAATCTTCACTCATCATTAAATATTATCCCCATTTTAGAGGCACTCTTAAGAGGTGGAGCATTTTGCCTGAAGCCACAGACTGACTGAGACAGACATATATCATGCAATTGTAATTGCAGCTTCCAGAGTCTATGATGAGTCAGAGGCCAGTAAGGTTCCTGAAAGACTACCATCTCTCCCAACCCATAGAGAGACCCCTGAGAATTGTGATGGGTGACCAGTGCACCCCAGTAGGAGGATATATACCTGAGTAGACAGGAATGAGAATAACAAAATTAAAACAGTTACCACTGTGGTTATGGTTAATATAGTTATGGTTGCATCATGTTTCCTCAAATATAATTTAAGGCTCTCTTAACATAACAAAAAGGGGAAAGGAAAACTAAAGGATTCAGAATTTGTGGGGAAATATCAAGGAGAGAGACTGACACAGTAATCAATATGAACTAAACCTCAGGGACAGAATTACAAGGAAACTGGGGGTTTGGAGTAACTGAATTTAGAAGGAAAGGTGGCTAAAGAAAGAGAGGGGACTGAGAAATCTCTGGAGTCAGGCTCTTCTGCACACAACAACTCACGGTGTTTGGGGGGCAGAAATGGGGAAACTGGAGAATCAGGGCTCCCGCAGCTTAGAGAACAATTTCTGCTAGAGGTCAAGTAAAGACAGACTGGATTACTGGGTCAAATGGGAGTTCCATTTTTAACTTTTTGAGGAAACTCCATACTGTTCTCCACAGTGGCTGCACCAGTCTGCATTCCCACTAGTAGTGCAGGAGGGTTCCTTTTTCTCCACATCCTCACCAGCACTTGTCCTTTGTTGATTTGTTGATGATAGCCATTCTGACAGGTGTGAGATGGTATCTCATTGTTGTTATGATTTTCATCTCTCAGATGATTAGTGACTTTGAGCATGTTTTCATATGTCTCTGGGCCTTCTGTATGTCCTCTTTTGAAAAGTGTCTATTTAGATCCTTTGCCCATTTTTTGATTGGATCGTTTATCTTCCTTTTGTTAAGTTGTATGAGTTCTCTGTAAATTTTGGAGATTAAACCCTTATCGGAAATATCATTGGCAAATATGTTCTCCCATGCAGTGGGCTTTCTTGTTGTTTTGTTGATGGTTTCTTTTGCTGTGCAGAAGCTTTTTATTTTGATGTAGTCCATTTGTTTATTGGAACTCCCATTTGACCCAGTAATCCCACTTCTAGGACTATATCCCAAGAAACCAGAAACACAAATCAGAAAGGATATATGCGCCCCTATGTTCATAGCAGCACAATTTACAATAACTAAGATTTGGAAGCAGCCTAAGTGCCCATCAGCAGATGAATGGATTAAAAAACTGTGGATCTACACAATGGAATACTATGCCGCTATAAAAAAGAAGGAACTTTTACCATTTCCAACAGCATGGATGGAACTGGAGAGCATTATGCTAAGCGAAATAAGCCAGTCAGAGAAAGATAAATATCACATGATCTCACTCATATGTGGGATTTAATGATCAACATAATTTGATGAACAAGAATAGATCCAGAGACAAATGGTAGGGGAGAGGGGGGGTTAGGGAGCAACCAAAGGACTTGTACGCATGCATATTAGCATAACCAATGGACACAGACACTGGGGCAGTGGGGGCTTGCCTAGGGTGGGAATGGCTGGGGGGTTCGGGGGTTGGAATCAATTGGGGGAAAAGGAGACATATGTAAAACTTTAGGCAAAAAAAATAGGCAAAGATTAATACCCTGCAAAATATAAAGTCTCCTTGCGTGCAAAAAAACAAAGAAACAAACAAACAGACAGACTGGAATGGAGATGCACCAGTGCAAACCCAGGGAGGCATCAGCCACAAGCAGCGGCCAACCTAATTATGCAGAATGGACTGCCCTCTGCTTTAAAATACTCATTGGTACTTTCAGAGGGTGAATAACCCTGATATCTCCCATGAGAAAAGCCTCCTGCATGAGACATCACACTCCAAAAGAGGGGGGCAATTTTGAAAGGAAATAAATCCTGTATTTAGTAATTTTAAAAAGATGACTACATGTATAGACAATGGGAAACATATGCATACAAATAAATTGCTTGAAGTTTCTTCAAGCTCCAGTGCAGAATCAAGATGGATGAAAAAACTGTCATAACAGGTGGACAAGGTGGTGAGGCTCTGTGCCCAACGAGGCGACACCGGTTTAAGCAATAGGAGATAGCCCAGCTGAAAAAGCACCCTCATCAAATAACACTGGAAAACTATGTATTTTATTGTGCTCAAAAGACAGAGCTGAACAACTGGTCAGTGGCTGGATTTAACTCAGCCCTGGGTTTATCTGATAGCTGAATAAAAGAATGGATTATTTTTTAACCAACTCACTCATTTATTTTTTACTTATTTATGTATTTATTTATTTTTAAAGGTAATGTTGTTTTTATTTATTTTTTTATTGATTTCAGAGAGGAAGGGAGAGGAAGGGAGACAGAGAAAGAAACATCAATAATGAGAATCACTAATTGGCTGCCTCCTGCACATCCCCCACTGGGGATCAGGCCAGAAACCCAGGCATGTGCCCTTGACCGGAATCGAACCCAGGACCCTTCAGTCTGCAGACTGATGCTCTATCCACTGAGCCAAACCAGCCAGGGTAAAAGAATGGATTTTAATAATTGAATAACTACAGGGCAGTCAACGTATTTTTAATGATAGCTGAGAACATGTTGAAGCCAAACTGTTAAAGATATTTTTTTCAGCAAGATTTGCTAAATCTTTTAGTGAGAGAAATGGAGGAGAAGGAAGGGCATTAGATGTGAAGCCAGATGGGGCCAAATACCCAGGCAAAAGTGGAAGGGGCTTGGGCCTCGGCCTCAGGGGCACCTGAGGGCACCCGCAGGCCCATGTGGCTCTTGGAAAACACCAACTGCCCGATTTCCGCTGGGCTCTATGTGGCCAACCCTCCCTTCTGATAAATTTATAAGGAACTGGAAATTATTATTTTTTTATTATTTACTTATTTTTCATTTCAGAGAGAGGAAGGAACCAGGAGAGAGAGATAGAAACGTCAATGATGAGAGAGAATCATTGATTGGCTGTCTCCTGCATGCCGCCTACTGGGGATCAAGCTGCAACCCGGTCATGTGCCCTGACCAGGAATGGAGCTGTGACCTCCTGGTTCCTGGATGGACACTCAACCACTGAACCACGCTGGCCTGGCAGGAACTGGAAAGTGATTTTAAAGGCTTACTCTACACTAATGGGCCCTGGCTTACCAATTGAAAATGACAGAAGGGAGGTTTCCAAACTCAGATGGCATTGCTATTTTTCTTCAAAAGGTAAAAAAAACAAAGGCACAGGTGGAGTAAATAAATTCACCTGAAATAAAGAGCGATTCAACATGCAAGCTTCTTTAGGAGATATTTTGCCAAGACAGGTTGTTTACTGTGTAAGATAAAACTGCTGAAATACGCCGAAACCGGTTTGGCTCAGTGGATAGAGCGTCGGCCTGCGGACTGAAAGGTCCCAGGTTCGATTCCGGTCAAGGGCATGTACCTGGGTTGCAGGCACATCCCCAGTGGGAGGTGTGCAGGAAGCAGCTGATTGATGTTTCTCTCTCATCAATGTTTCTAACTCTCTGTCTCTCTCCCTTCCTCTCTGTAAAAAATCAATAAAATATATATTTAAAAAAAAAAACTGCTGAAATACCAGTAAAAAGGTAGTTTGAAAGCTGAATGAAGACAGAGCTTGAGGGACCCCTGAGACTCGGATTTTGTTTATGTTTGATGAAAATTTATGGTAGAAAAAACATCATCAGGTATGTTCTTCATTGAGAAAGCCCACTGATAAGTATTTACCTAAAAATGCTCTAACCCACCACATGATGCCAGAGATGCCCTTTCACAAAGATGACACATTTGCAAAATCTTTCTACCAACAGGAACCTGAAAATGTCACAAGAATAATTCTGGGCACAACCCTCCAAGTGAATTGCCTCCCATCATTTCTAAAAAACAGTGAAGAAATTGTACTATTTCCATTATTTATCTGAGACAATATTTGACTGCTTCCCTCCACCTTCCATCATGAGTTCATATTCCTGGCTATTTGGGTACTTAAGTAAAACCAAGACTGAGGAGCACTGTACTTTAGTCCATAACCTCAAGGCTCGCCTATTACCAACATGAAGAAGAAAAGCAGGAGATACCGCCACTGTTGCCATGTTTCTCTTCTCCATACCCATCCCTGCAGCAGCCCAAACATAGGCCACCCCTAATGACACATCTCATGTGGATTTTGTCTGCTCTGTACCCTTTTTTCATGTGGGATCTCTTCCTCTCTCCCCAGCATCATGCCTCACCCAGTCCTCTATCCACAGCAATGGCCATGTGACCAAGTCTTAAGACTTGATTTAGCAACACTAGAAAAAAGAGGGTAGGGTCTCTCTTCTTTCTTTTTGGGTTGAAACTATAAGAACTGCCAGCAGCCATATTTCAGACCCATTCACTACAAGAGAACATGAGACCAATATGCAGAGGCACCTGAGTCCCCAAGGAAGCCAGCTTCACCCTTGGATTTTCCTAGGTCCTCGGTCAAGAAATGCTTCAGCTATCTGGAGTTGGGGAGGGAGATGTGTAACCCCCTTAATTTCATTAAGTGAATATTTCAGTTTCAAAAAACTGAAATAGTTTCTTTTTAAAAAAAAAAAAATTATATCTAATAATATATCTAATACCACCTCCTATAAAAAGATTTCTCATTTGGCCAGGAAATAATTTGTCACAAATATATTCCTAAAATGGTCACATACATTTTGCAGAAAAGTTTTCTAACTTGATATTTGAAATCTTATAAGTAAATGGTTTAATTACAAGGCTCCAAGTTATCTTTTAATATATCGTGAAATTCTAATAAATTTGAAAGATCACATAAAAGATTTTTTAAAGAATTATATGATATCAGACAGGACATGGTGGCATCTTAAAAAACAGTAAGCAAAGGTGTTTCAGAATGAACTATCCCAGGATAAAACCTTCTAAAGATTCCTAGAAGGAATGGAGTAGGTACTACTTTTTGGGTGTGTGTTTTCCTAAGTATGACTTTTTTGATAAATGGTCCCTCAAAATAAGGAAAGCTACTGAAAGAAAAGATTTCACAGCCAACAGAACAACTAGACATCTTCTAGCAGCATTTATATGTCCTGGGAACCTGACACAAAGCCATCCATTGAAGGAAGACCAATGTTTATAAGATGTGGTAGGACTAATCAAGAAAGTTACTCCATTTCATAAGCAAGGCAACCTTAACAGGCATCAGCTCAAATGTATTAGGGTGACACTTAAAGTAAATCCCTAGCCCTAACCGGTTTGGCTCAGTGGATAGAGCATTGGCCTGTGGACTGAAGGGTCCCAGGTTCGATTCCGGTCTAGGGCATGTACCTTGGTTGCGGGCACATCCCCAGTGGGGAGTGTGCAGGAGGCAGCTGATCGATGTGTCTCTCTCATTGATGTTTCTAACTCTCTATCCCTCTCCCTTCCTCTCTGTAAAAAATCAATAAAATATGTTTATAAATAAATAAATAAATAAATAAATAAATAAATAAATAAATAAAGTAAATCCCTAAACGGACATAGCTCACGGACCTTTGCCCTTTCATGATTTTCAAACATGCTGTGTCTGTGGACAATCTGCTCATCTGACATGTCACCTCCTCATGCAGCTGCCCTGGGCTGCTCCTGTTCCTGATACAAACCTCCAATTTAGGACTCACCACTTACACCTTGTTTTCGGCCTGTCTGCCTCCTCTGGTGTGCCACACACTCCAGGTGAGCAGCGATGGAGTCTTACTGATCTCTATTACTGGCCTGGATTCTAATGGAACTGGACAGGCTGCCTAACAAATAAATATTCATTAAGTGGATAAATTGTATTTCCTTTCACTTTGCTGCAAAAACAAACAAACAAACAAAAATTTTCAATATTAGGATCACAATCAGATGCTCCGAAAATGCAAGAGGGCCCAATGTAGGCTTAGAGGTAATGTGAAATAACCTAGACATCTATTTTTACTACAGGGAAAGGAAAAATTTAGTTTTTATAAAGAGAAAAAATTCTAACTTTAAAACAGATCCATGATTCTTCCCCCATTTTCACAGTTTTCATGAGTATTTAAAAACTCCTCTGGGTTCAGTTATTTAAGATTCCCTCCTAACACTGCATTTGAAGATAACTTGGGTCAATTCAGGGTCAAACATCAGATACTGAGCACATCTGCACTTCCCTTCACAGGCTGGTTGTGCTGATAAAGAACTGTCACCCCTTCAGTCATCTCTGCCACCTGTGTCAGAAACCCCTATCTCGAAAATCACATCTTCCACCCCAAATGCATTCCTTTTCTCCACTCATATGCTGCTCATTCATGACAAGTGAAGCAAGAATAGGACAAGAGGACAGAACACAGGCCCTCTGTCAGACAGTTCTCCAAATGCACGCAGGCAGCCGCTAGGGCGCCGGACTCCACTCAAAGACCCCGCCATGGAGCCAGCAGGGTGGACAGGGCCCTAGGCAGGAGACCCCTGCTAAGTGAAGGGACAAGTCATCAGTGGCCTCAAAGGGTGAAGAGAGGCATCAGTGGGGATTCCCTGGACCTGCCTGCAGGTAGGAATGCCCTGAAATATGGGGCGCTTCCCACCCCATAGGGAATTCCTCAGCAGCCCTGAGAAATGACCCAGTTGGGGATAAAGGCAGAGCCGTATATTGAAACCTACCTCCCAATGTGATGGGATTTGGAAGTGGGGCCCTTGGGAAGTGATTAGGTCACGAGTGGAGCTTTCATGAATGGGATCTGTGCCCTTATAAAACAGACCCCAGAGAGCTCCCTCCACTTTCCACCATGTGAAGGCATGGTGAGAAGATAGCCATTGTTGAACCAGGAAGTGGGTCCTCACCAGACATCATATGTGCCTGATCTCGGACTTTCCAGCCTCTAAAACTGAGAAATCAGTGTTTGTTATTTAAGACACCCAGTCTGTGTTATTCTATTATAGCAGCCCAAACTAAAACATTTATTAATGTCGATGGTCACAGATATTTTCTGCTTCCAAGGGCTAAGCTCCCCAGCCTGCCACCTCCAAATTGCAATCACTTCTTCCTCAGCCAAATCTGTGATTTCCTGGTAAGTTTTCCAAGTCCACAGAACTCGTGCCACTCCCTAAATCCCTAGTATTTTACGTTTGTGTTCACTTAGTAAGCTGAGCATGCACTAAACTGTAACATAAAATACATTGTTTTACAATATTTTCTCATACTCTTTTTTTAAATCTCCAAAGTATCTAACATAGGCCCTCATATAGATTAATTTCTCAATTATTCACCAAATTCCATCTAAAGTTTAATTTCTCAGGTTACTGATCATTTCCCCCAAATGTACTCTTTATCTATAAGAAAATTATTTACTAATGAAACTGAAAAATTAACTATTATTCACTTTCATTTGAGGGAATATGGGAAAGGAGGTCCTAAAACCCAAACTCTCCAAATGAGAAAGCCAGGATAAAAGAATCAATACTTGATAATAATGTTACTCTGGGGGTTTACCCATTCATTCACAAAACGCTCAGCTTTGGAGGGACAGTGACAAATGCATCACCTCTGTCTCAGGAATGTGCAGCAAACAGAGAAAAGAGGACATCTGAACAAAAAGGTGCACTGCAGTTCCGAGTGCTGTGAGTGTAAATACCCACGGGCTCTTGCACACACACCTGGTGCTGCCATCAATACTCTTCATGGGCCCAGCTACTCCTCAAACTTCAGAGTTCAACGTTAGTGGCACCTCCTCTAGCAGGCTTCCCTGACCACTTAGTGTAAAGCAGCCCCATCCAAACCCCATTTTCCTCACAGCACACTGTGTGGCACAAACACATTTGTAATAATGGATTTCTTGGTTCAGTGTTCATGTCTGTCTCTCTTTCTAGACTGAAAACTTCATAAGGACAGGGCCAGGCCTGTTCTCTGCACCCCGTTACACCTAGCACAGTGCCTTGCACAGAGAATGGGTGTATGAACAAATGAATGCCATCATGAAGCTACAAAGGCCAGGGTGGTCAATCCCATCACCATGATCAAAGGTGGAGGAGTCCGAGAAGCTACCACAGAGGAAATCCCTGAGAGCAAATAACCACCCACAGGCACAGAAGACGCAGGCAGGCTGAGAGGTTCATCTTTCTCCCTACTTTTACTTACATAAAATGGGCGTAGCAGCCACTAATGGGGACACTGTCAATGCTTGCAATGAATCTGTTTAGACCAGGGGTGGGCAAACTTTTTGACTCGAGGGCCACAATGGGTTCTTAAACTGGACCAGAGGGCCGGAACAAAAGCATGGATGGAGTGTTTGTGTGAACTAATATAAATTCAAAGTAAACATCATTACATAAAAGGATACGGTCTTTTTTTTTTTTTTAGTTTTATTCATTTCAAACGGGCCATAGTTTGCCCACGGCTGGTTTAGACCATTTAAATGTGGTGCCAATTTTTAAGAAATTCTTATCTTTTGAAATGTAAGGAGACTAGGAATGAGAGCTTCACAATTAGTTTTCTGACTACATACAGTATAAACCATGAAGTGTTAGTTTTTTATCCTTGGAAAAATTGGGGGGGAGGGGGAATTTTCTGCTTTAATTTGCAGCTTTCCCAGAGATTTACAGTACAGCCAAAGGTAATGTAGGCTGCATAAATAGTCCTGTGTGGTAGGCTGAATAATGCCCTCCTCAACATTCATGTCCTAATCCCTGGAACCTGTAAATGTTGCCTAATAAGGCAAAGACTTTGCAGATATAACAAACTTAACGATCTTGATATGGGGAATTTCTGAACGGGCCTAACATAATCCCCAGTGTCCTTAAATGAAGGAAGCAAAGGGAGATTAACTACAAAGGAAGTTGTGCCATGAGGCTAGAAACCGGGACTAGAGTGATGTGCTTTGAAAATGGAGGAAGGGGCCACAAGCCAAGGAATACACATGGACACTAGACGCTGAAAAAGGCCAAGGAAACATTTTTCCCTGCTGGCATCTTGATTTTAGCCCATAAGACTCATTTTGGATTTCTGACCTCTAGAACTGTAATTGAATAAATTTGTGTTGTTTAAGCCATTAAGTCAGTGGCAAGTTGTTATAGTGCCAACAGGCAACTTGTAAGGTATGCTTGTTTTATTCCAAGTTATTTGATCAAGAGTCTAGTTCAAGAAAGAATAATTACAAATTTTTATACCCAAATATGCAAACTTCTAAGTTTAACCTAATAAGTTTTATACGCCTTTTCTCTTTGCAAAAGCTAGAGCTCTAGTTCCATTTCAGACCAAGACTCTCCCATTCAGGTAATAACCTATTCAAGATATAAGTGGAAATCTTTATTTTGTTTCTGTTCTATTATAAAGGTATTTTTTTAATATTATAGTGTTAATTTAGTTCTTGGACATTATTATATACTAGAGGCCCGGTGCATGGGATTCATGCACTGAGGGGGCGTGGCCTGCAGGGATCGGCCCACTGTGGGAGTGCCGCTCATTCCGGTCAGCTAAGCGGCTGTGGACCTGCCCTCTGAGCAGCTGTTCCTGCTGTGGGAGTGCCACTCCTCCCAGTCAGCCGAGCAGCGCTCCCACTGTGTGAGCGCACTGACCACCAGGGGGTAGCTCCTGCGTTGAGTGTGCATCATAGTGACTGGTCGACCAGTTGTTCTGGTTGTTCCACCATTCAGTCACAGGGCTTTTATTATATAGGACTAGAGGACTGGTGCACGAAATTCATGTGGGGGAAGGGGGAGTGTCTCTCAGCCTGGCCTGCACCCTCTCCAATCTGGGACCCCTCGGGGGATGTCCACAGGGATCGGGCTTAAGCTGGCAGTCGGACATGCCTCTAGGAATCCAGGACTGCTGGCTCCTAACCACTCACCTGCCTGCCTGCTTGATTGCTCCTAACCCCTCTGCCTGCCTGCCTGATCGCCCCCAACCACCTCTGCCTGCCTGTCTGCCTGATCGCCCCTAACCACCTCTGCCTCGGCCCTGCACCCGGGACCCAGGATTCTCTCCTCTGGCCAGCTGCAAACACCCAGGACAAGGCCTTCCCCCTTCTGGCCAGCCACAGGCACCCAGGACCCAGGCCGGCTTCACCCGAGCAGGCTACAGCCACAGGGGACAATGGGTGGATGGCTTTGCCTGGGCCAGCCACAGGCGCTTGGGACTGCGGGGCGGGCGGCTTTTCTTTCTTACGGGCTGCAGCCGCAGGCACTGGCACCAGGGACTGCGGGGCAGGTGGTTTTTCTCCTCCCGGACCACGGCCACAGGCACCCAGGACCGCATGGCGAGCAGCTTTTCTCCATCTCCTGGGCCATAGCCGTAGGTGCTGGCACCCGGGACTGTGGGGCGGGCAGCTTTTCTCTGTTGCTCAGGCCCAACTTTGTCAGGAAGGATGTCTGGAAGGACGTCCAGAAGGTCGTACGGAATACGTCTGGTCTAATTAGCATACTACCCTTTCTTTAGTATAGAAGATAGGATTAGGATTAGAAATATCTATTGGAATTATTTCAACTCTAATTTTAAAATAGAAATAAAAGAGACACAGAAATTTATCACACCAACCTTTAAAGAATATAACTTATCTTTGATCAGCTCTGATTTGTCTAAGGCTGTATTTGTTGGCTAAATAATACACATAGAAGTTTAAATGAGAACTCAGAATTTATTAATTTTATTAATGTTATAGACATTGCTTTCTCTCTGCTTCTAGAAACTGTTGCAGTAGTAACTAACCAATGTTTGATTCATACATGGTCTGTCTCAGTTGAGAAAATGGGTAAAAGTATTGGCTAATAAAACTTTCCAGAATCTTAAAGCATGATTTATCCTGGAAACATATGAAGCATTACAAGCAACATAATCCTATATAATAAAGAGTTAATATGCAAATGATCATCACACCCTCACGCCCTCATGTCGGGCATGATGACCATTTGCATATTAACTGGAGTTCGTGTCCCCCGCCCAGCGGGGCTTGACAGGGGCCCTGAGGCTGAGCCCCGCCCCCCCCACTCCCCACCCAATGGGGCTTGACGAGGGAGCTGAGGCTGCGACCGCTGCCCAGCGGAGCTTGACAGGGGCCCTGAGGTTGTGCCCGCTGCCTGGCGGGGCTTGATGGGGGACCTGAGGCTGCACCCCCTGCCCTGCGGCTTGACAGGAGTGGGGCCAGCCAGGTCTGGGTCTCGCATGATTTCGAGGCACACACGGGTGGGCAGGGACTTGACTCTGGGTCCCACAGCGCTCCCCAGACTCTGACAGGAGATTTTCATATATGTTTTACTAATTTCCTTTCATCTCTGACACTTCTATTTATAGAGAAAGGGCAAATAGCAATATTAAAATATTTCCTCTAATTAATTCCCTTTTAATGTGCACAAATCCATGCACTAGGCCACTAGTAAATAAATAAAAGAGAATAGCCCCATATTTGCTTAATAAGAGTTTAATATCTAAGAATGAACAGAGAAAATAAACTCAGTAACTTTGGACCAGAGTGATTTCATTGTATACACTGAGTAGCACATCTTCTAGTGACTGAAAAGAACTGCAGGAAATTGTGCCCCTTACTTGGCAGCCTGCTGCTGGTGGTGCCACTGGTGTTGGATTCAGGTACTCATATGTGTACTGTAGGCAGCATAAAGCAAATGTCTAAATCTACACCTCCTCTTGAGAACCAAGTTTTCAATGTGGGAAAAGGAAGATAAAATGTGGAATTAGAGAAAAGTGAGGAAGGACCCTGTGAAAGTGGATTTGGATGGGAGAGAATTAGTATGAACTGAAAACTTTTTTCCCCCAGAAAAGGCCTAGAAACATCAACAGAGCATACATGACACCCAGATTTTGATATCTAAGTACCCTCTCCCCAAAATTAACCAGGCTCCATGGAGAAATGTCTGGTTCTAAATATGCAGTAATGGAAGAACAATGTAAATCTAAAGCTAATATTGTTCCTTTAAAAATGGAGAGATCTTATGATTTGCACCTAAGTGATCACACTTTGAGCTACTCAAAGTAGGATAACCTCATTACCCCTGCCTCCTGATGTGATCACACAAGAAGTGCACAGCAGCCCTTCTGGACAAAAGTGTTCACCTTGAATCAAGTCATTAGGACCCAGTGAAGCAAACCCAGAATATGAGGTATTTGTCATGACCACTAGTCCAGAGTCTGAAAAAAGGACAGTTTCATAAAAATTCAAATAATGGCAAGAGCTCTATTCTTGATTAGAACAGACTAAAGAAGTAAACCAAAAGAAATACATGAATGCTAATTGGATATGGGGTTGAAGGGGCATAGAAGGCATTTTAGACAATTGGAAAATTTTAAAAGGAACTGTATAATAGATAATATAATTGAATCAATGTTATGTTGTTTCAGTGTGATGATGGTACAATATTGGTTATGAGGAAACTATCCTTATTCTTAGGAAATGCCTGCAGTACTTATTTAGGGACATATTTCATGGTGTTTTCAAATTTGGTTTAGCAAGAAAAAAAATGTATATGAATAACAGTTGGTAAATCTAGGTGAAAGCATAAAAGATTCCTTAAATGGTTCTTTCCACTTTTGTATAGGCTTTTGAAAGAAAAATTTCAAAGAAAGGAAACTTTAAATGTCTTCAAATCTAATGCAATTACTTTTGTCTTAAAATAATTTCTTCTAATGACTGTTTGTTTAAAGATATTCAAGGTAGTGTTGAAATAATAGTGGCAGCAACCATGGTTATAGTAAAGAACCAAAGAAATAGTATTTTACAGATTAGACATGCTTTTAAAATAGTAATTAAACAGATTATAACCAGTCAAAAATAATGTAGTATATTTATAAATAATAATAGTGAAAGCCACTGTGCTGCATATTTTTCATGAATTATATCATTTACTCCCCTAACACTTCTGAAATAAGTACTCTTATCATCTTTGTTTTAGGATGAAGAAATTAAGATGCTAAAAGGTCCCTCCCCTCCGCTTTCTCTAAAAAAAAAAAAAAAAGTATAGCTTACATATCTACACATATATAATATATAGAGTGTACCCAAAAAATACATACACACACTGTGAATAATTAATTATAAAGGCAGTGTTTATTAACGTACATTTCATTTTCAAAATTGAGCTATCAGCTGTTAAAGTGTGTATACATTGTTTGGGACACCCTGTATATATACACATACATACATAAATGTACAGTACACACTGCTAGTCTATTTCAGGGCTGTGATTTAAAATCAGGTAGTCTGACCCACTAAAATGGGGGGTGGGGAGGGGAATAACTTTTCAAAATGTGTAAAATTACATTAGTGGATAAAGAAATCAGTCATCAGGAAATAAAAGATTTTGACACACTTTGAGAAGATGAATATAATCATAAGAACATGCAACTAGAAAAGAACGGATGCAGAATATTTAGAAAAACATACAATCTGGGAACAAAAAAAAAGAGCTAATGATAGTAAAAAAATATAATTATCAAAGAAAAACTTGAATAGAAAGGTTCGAAGATAAAGTTATGGAAATCTCCCAGAACCCAAACCAAAATGACAAGGAGATGAAAAATTAAGGAAAAGATAAAAGACAGAAAGGAAAAATGCAGGAAGCCTAACATATGACTAATAAAATTTCTAAAAACCACAGAAATGTGGAAAAAAAGAAAAGGAAAAAATTATAAAGCAATAGTGAAAGAAAACATCCCAGAGCTAAAGAGAGTTGTGAGTTTTTAACTTAAGACTGCATGGCTACCCTGGCCGGTTTTTCTCAGTGGTTAGAGCATCAGCATGTACATCAGCATGGCCTACTCAATCCTGACCTGGTCAGGGCACGTGCAGGAGGCAACCAATCGATGTGGCTCTCTCACATCGATGGTTTTTTATCTCTGCCCCCTTCCCCAGTCTTCCCTCCCCTCCGCTTTCTCTAAAAAAAAAAAAAAAAAAAAAAAATCAATGGAAAAAAATATCGTTGGGTGAGGATTAAAAAAAGACTATGTGGGTTGTGGTTATGGTGGAATTGACTCTCAGCACCAATCCACCCTTCTCTGCCCTCCTTTGTGATACTGAGCTAGAACCTGGGACTCTTTCTCCTCTGCCAGCTGACATCAGGCTAAGCTTTGTTAAGTGCAGGGGGGAGTACAGGAGGAAAGGGCTTCTTGTCCAGTGTCTATGCAAGCTTGTTCCTGTGGTGCCCAGTGGCCAGCAGCACGCTGGCAGCACCCTTGCAGGTAGTTTCGTGAGCCTGGCAGGCATCCAGAGGCTGCTTCCAGTGAGGTGCAGTAGCACCAAACTTGGGAACTTTTCCCCAGTCAGAACTTGTAGGCATCCAAAAAGTCTTGTTGGCATGCAGTGGGGGAATTCCCAACAAATTCTTAATAGGCAGTGTGTAGCACCTTGCTGAACTGCGTTAGCACAGTGGCAACAGAGCCATGCCCTGTCTAAGGGTGTCTGACTCTCAGTAAAAAAGAAGATTCACGCCTAGACAGAAATTGGATAAAAAATTTCAGATGGGGTTCTGAAAACATTTGTAGCCAACTTAGCTAAGGGGCAGCTTTCCCCTAACACCCACATTAATTGTGCAAAAATGAAACCAGTTTCTTCCACAGCCATGAGAAAATTATCTCTGCTGACAGAATTCCCATTCTACTAAGGCTAGGTCAGATTGCTCCAGAGGTCATTGGTTAGTAGTAACCTATGGGAAGAGGAGGAGGAGCTGCAGTTGACCTACAGACCTTGCCATGGCCCTGACCCAAACTTTCAAACCACAGACTGTCTCTAGGGTTAGAACTCCAGCCCTAAGATTTGTCCTCATGGCCTAGCACAGTAAGAAGTTGTCCAAACCTTGGGGCACGCTCATCATATCCTTCAGAGACCACAAATTACACAAGACTTCCTTTGCTATACTCCTAGAATTCATGGGTGCTATGGAATTGGACAAGGAGGACGCAGCTGCAGAGTAAGAAAAGTGGGAATCCATATAGGTGCTGACGTGAGGTCCCTAGACTTAAATGTGATCAGCCCCTGGCCTGCCCTAATCTAATACAAGAACCACTGGCCACATAAGACTATTTGGAATGTGGCATGTGCAACTGAGGAAATGAATGTGAAATTTTAATTAATTTTAATTGATTGTATTTGTTTTTAAAAATTGAAGCAGTGTAAAATGTTTTCCCGTTAAATACAAATGTATTACTTTAGGAAGACTACATTTCACTTTTTAAAAAAGTTTTTTTTATTGATTTCAGAGAGGAAGGGAGAGGGAGAGAGAGATAGAAACATCAATGAGGAGAGAGAATCATCGATTGGCTGCCTCCTGCACTGGGGATTGAGCCCGCAACCTGAGCATGTGCTCTGACCCTGACTGGGAATCAAACCCTGACCTCTGGTTCAGGGGTCTACGTTCAAGCACTGAGCCAGGCTATATTTCACTTTAACTGCTATATTGCTTAAGATGGTATTGGTGTATGGCATTGTGTGACTCTACAACCAAACACAGCACTGATCTACTTGGTGTTAACAAGATAATTCAGTTTAAATGATTTTTTTGTACCAACTGATATAACACTATTATATGTTCATTTGAATATTTTATGCAGACAGTAGAAATTATAGTGGTAATTACATAAATCATAATTAGTGGTTTAATTGAAATAGTTATTTTAACAAAATATTTGATTAAATTATTTTCCTAGTTTATAAAATAAATGTAGTAAAATTTCCCAATTTAAACCAAGTCTTAGTACTAACATAAAATCAAGTGAAGATACAAAAGCTAGTACTATGATCAGAACAATAAAAGAAGAAAGGGAGTGGAACGAAAAAATGTCATGACCAATGACAATTATAATTTGCTATAGCAGAGCAAAATGAAAATGCTGTTTGTTATATCAAAAATTCAAAGATAAAGCAGACAACTTCAGCAAAGACACAGTGAATCTGATGCTTAATTTCATTTCAATAGTCAAAAAGGAATCAATGAAATCGGTCACCTGAAATCAGAATTAAATGGCCAATAAAAAAATTTTTTTTACATTTTGTAATGATTCTTAAAATCTGAGCTTGTAACTTTGGCCAACAATAAAACATCTTGGATTCTTGCACAACAACAACAACAAAACTAACCCCCATTTTTACGTAGGGAGATATGAAAGAAATTTTAATTTAATTATGGAAATTTGGTCAGAAAATTACGAGAAAAGATAAAAAAGATATTGTACAAAAAGTGACAGATTTTTAACTGAGCAACCAAACAATTGCCCATATAATACAATACCTTTCTGATAATATGAAGATAATAAATTCTAAATTTGAAAAACCACAAATATTTTTCTTTAGGTTTAGATGAATTATGTAAAATAAGAGACACTGCCAGTTAGTATTTTGGTTATGTTTTTGTCTCAAAAGACCTCCAAAATTTATGAAGAGATAATGTCAATTTGCAGCCTAAAAAAACTCATGGCATAGGTACTTTCAAATCTATCACATCTGTCAAAGAAGAATTTCAGCTGGATATGAAAACAAAAAGCTTCATCATAACAAACTATGTTCCAACTACCCTGGATCAAAAATCCAGACTTACTAGATTTTTAAAACAAAAAAAAACTGGTATTTCTCTTAGTGCTTTTATTGACTATATGATATTAATTTGTAGCCAGTTTTCTGACAGCCTATATAAACTGTCATCAATATTGTTAGATTGTTCAGCATATACATATAAATACCAACAGTTTACAGAATTGCTGAAAGAAATTGAAGACACTGAATTCAATAATCACATCTTTGTCAATGATCTTTGTTTGAGTAATGGCAGAGTTTTACAAAGATTCACTGTAGAGTTAACTCCAATTCACAATTTTCTTTAAACAAAAAGAATGCTTGCCAAATAATAAAGACCAAAAATATAGCAGTGTGATTTATATTTCTCATAGATCTCACACTGCATATAAACAAACTAAATCTGAAGCTCCAAGAAAAGAAAGTGCTTTTTTATGACATAGCTAGACAAATATGAGAATTTATATCATGTTTATACTTTCAGGCTCTGGCTAGCTAACTTAGTTGGTTAGAGTGTCATCCCAATATGCCAAAGTTGTGGGATCAATCCCTAGTCAGGGCACATACAAGAATCAACCAATGAATGCATAAGTAATTGGAGCAACAAATCAATGTTTCTCTCTCTTTCTGAAATCAATAAATAAATAAAAATAAAAAATAGCTGCTGTTTAAAAAAAATGTATACTTTTCATACAACAAGTAAAATATAATGGCTTTATATATTTTCAACTAAAATCAACATGAAGATTTCATTGGAGTCAGGAGCATTATATAAATTTCCCTTAAAATGTACAAGAAAAATTTGAGGAACACTTTATTGAGATTGATAAATTTAGAGTTAATTTTTAATTTTTACAATACCCTTTTGAATTAGATGTTAGTAATTACAAGTTGGTGTAAGTTAGTGAATTTACATAATGTAAGCAAACACAGCTTTACAAATGATATTCTTGCCCTAGCCAGTTTGGCTCAGTGGATAGAGTGTTGGCCTGTGGACTGAAGGTCCTGGGTTCAATTCCAGTCAAGGGCACATGCCCAGGTTGTGGGCTCAATCCCCAGTAGGGGGAGTGCAGGAGGCAGCTGACACATGATTCTCTTTCATCACTGATGTTTCTATCTCTCTTTCCCTCTACCTTCCTCTCTGAAATCAATAAAAATATATATTTTTTAATTGATATACTTTTGGCCCCAGCTGGTTTGGCTCAGTCGACAGAGGGTTGGCCTATGGACTGAAGTGTTCTGGGTTTGATTCTGGTCAAGGGCATATGCCTGGGTTGTGGGCTCAGTCCCAGTAGGGGGCATGTAGGAGGCAGCCGATCAATGATTCTTATCATTGATGTCTTTCTCTCTCCCTCACCCTTCCTCTCTGAAACCTATCCTATATAATAAAGAAGTAATATGCAAATTGACCATCATTCCAACACACAAGATGGCCACCCCCATGTGGACACAAGACGGCCAGCAAGGTAGGGCAGTTGTGGGAGATCAGACCTGCAGGAGAGGACAGTTGGGGGTGATTAGGCCAGCAGGGGAGGGCAGTGGGGGGTGACCAAGCCTGCAGGGGAGGGCAGTTAGGGGAAATCGGGCTGGCAGGGGAGCAGTTAGGCATTGATCAGGCTGGTAGGGGCGTGGTTAGAGGTGATCAGGCTGGCAGGTAGAAGCTGTTAAGGGCAATCAGGCAGGCACGCAGGTGAGCAGTTGGCAGCCAGCAGTGCTGGATTATGAGAGGGATGTCCGGCTGCCCATTTAGGCCTGATCCCACTGGGCCTAAAGGGGCAGTCGGACATCCCTCAAGGGGTCCCAGATTGGAGAGGGTGCAGGCTGGGCTGAGGGACACCGCCGCCCCCCCCCCCCCCAATGCATGAATTTTTGTGCACTGGGCCTCTAGTGTATATATTAATGATATGCTTTTATTTTTAAAAGTCAAATCAATTCTTCGAAAAAAGATGAACTAGTTTTGTCAATCTAAATATAAATATTAAGAAAAATTATTTTTGACACTTGAAAACATATGTTTTGAAATTAGTTACCCAAATCTTCTTCCTCAACTAAAGACATACCTTAGAGATATTGTGTTTTTAGTTCCAGACCACCACAATGAAGTGTGTATCACAATATAAGGGGCTCTTAACCTTTTTGTTGGAAGAGGATCTTGCCTTTAATTTGTAAAAAACACACACCATATGTAAAGCACAATGAAGTGAAGTTCAGTAAAATGAGATATTGCCTGTATAAATTTAATGAAATCTAAATATAGAACAAGTATTTCAGATGAAAATGTAGGTATGACTTTTGAACTGCTATAATTCTATCATACATACCAAATTTCAAGACAGTACAATAAAAATAAAATGTCCCATTAATATTTTTATATTGATTTCATGTTGTGATAATAACATTTTGGATAGACTGGGTTAAAGAAAATATACTATTAAAATTAGTTTCACCTATCTCTTTTTAACTTTTTTCAATTTGACTACTAGAAAATTTAAATTACATATGTGGCTTATGTTATATTTCCACTGAATAGTTAGAGACCCTGGCTACTCAAAGTAATCTTTTCCCAGAAGCATCAATATTACCTCAAAGCCTCTTAGAAATGCAGAATCTTAGGCTCTAGCTGAAATAAACTGAACAGAATCTGAATTGTATTACAAATCCCATATTTGGCCAAGATGAAGTAATACAAAACAGATTTATCCATTGTCTGAGACATTTAAAAAAATAAGAAAAAAGATACAAAGCAACTGGATAAAATATATGAAACAACTAGAGGCCCGGTGCATGGATTCGTGCACATTGAAAGGAAATTAATTAGAAGGTGGATGGTGGAGCGGGACTGGGCAAGATTAGCCGGACACACCCTGGAACCAACTTCCTGCAGTCCCTCCCCAGCCGGCTGGCCTCACCTGGGGTGGCACCAGGGCTCAAAGGGCGTATGTGGAGTGAGCGGAGTCTCTCTGGCAGATGGGGTGACTCGGCCTGGACTGTGGGGATCGGGCTGAAACCCACAGTCTGACATCCCTCGAGCAGTCCCGGAGTGCAAGAGGGCACTCTGCAAAGCTGCTGTCGCTCAGCAGCTCCTGTGTTGAGCATCTGCCTCCTGGTGGTCAGTGCACATCATACCTACTGGCCAGCCAGCCAGTCAGCCAGTCAGCTGGTCGCTTAGCCTTTTATATATATAGACTAGAGGCCCGGTGCACAAAAATTTGTGTACTCAGTGGGGGGGCTCCCTCAGCCCAGCCTGTGCCCTCTCGCAGTCTGGGACCCCTCGGGGGATGTTCACTTGACAGCGGGGAGCAGGCCTAAGCTGCAGTCGGACATCCTTAGTGCTGCTGAGGAGGCAGGAGAGGCTCCCACCACCACCGCTGTGCTGGCAGCCATCAGCCTGGCTTGTGGCTGAGCAGAGCTCCACCGGTGGGAGTACACTGACCACCAGAGGGCAGCTCCTGCATTAAGCGTCTGCCCCCTGTTGGTCAATGTGTATCATAGTGACCAGTCATTCCCAGTTGTTCTGCTGCTAGGGTCAATTTGCATATTACCTTTTTATTATATAGGATGCTTTTCAGGAGACAGAATATCAGGAAGCAAAGGAAGTGAGCCTATGATGGTCCCAGCTTATTGCCTTAATGATTTACTAGCAGACTCCCTGGTAATGATACAGAGCTGAAAGTCTGGGAAGGACAAGGCAACTAGTGTTTGGAGGACAAAGGAGAAAGCTCCACAAAAAGAGAACTCTAGATATCTACAGCGAGTCACCCTTGAGTATTTAGCTGAGTACTTGACCAGTGCATGTATGTGAGTAAACTACCTGTGGCGGCGGGGGGTGGGAGTGTATTAAATACCAGAAAGGATTAGAGATAACAGTGATTGGTTCTCAGGACTAATAATAATACTGTTCCTATCAGATAGACTAGAAAACCTCATCATTCAGTAATACAAAAACAACCAGAACCCAAGTACATAACTCACAACGTCTGGCATCCAATCAAAAATTATCAGGCATGCAAAGTAGCAGGAAAGAACAACCTATAATGAGGGAAAATGTCAATTATTTGCAACTGACCCAGAATTAAGACAGATTATAGAATCAATAGACAGGGATGGATATTAAAGATTTTAAGTACTGATGTGAATATAAAAACATAAATTAAATTTCTAGAGATGAAACCTACAGTGTGAGATAAACAATACACTGGAGCCTGATCTGGTTTGCCTCGGTGGATAGAGCATCGGCCTGTCGACTGAAGGATGTTGGGTTCAATTCTGGTCAAGGGCACATGCCCAGGTTGTGGGCTCAATCCACAGTAGGGGGCATGCAGGAGGCAGCCAATCAATGATTCTCTCTCATCATTGATGTTTCTATCTCTCTTTCCCTCTCCCTTCCTCTCTGAAATATATATATATACACACCACACACACACACACACACACACACACACCCTGGGGGTGGAGGCAGAAAATAAGAGTTATAATGGCTGAAAAATTTCCAAATAAAAATGTAAATCCAAAAAAACAAGGAGCTCAACTAACCTCAAGCACAAGAAACACAAAGAAAAATACACCCAAGACACATATAATCAAATTGCTCAAAACCAGTGATAAAAAAAATCTTAAAAGCACAGTTTAAAGGATACATCAGAGAGGAGCAAAAATAAGAATGACAAAGCAGATTTAATGTCAAAAACAATGCAAGTGAAAAGGCAGTGAAGCAATATTTTTAAAGAACTGAAAGGAAAAAATTACTATCAATCTAGAATCCTCTATTCAACCCAAATATCTTTCAGAAATTAAGGCTAATCATGACTTTATCAGACATAAAAAGTAGGAAGAATACATCATTAGCATTTGTGCAAACTAGAAATGTTAAAGAAAGTCCTTTTAAGCTGAAGGAAAATTATATCAAGTAGAAATATAGATCTACACAGAGGAATGAAGAGATTGAAATTGGCAGTTATCTAAGTAAATATATAATTTACTCTTTAAAAGAAAGTGACTTCTAAAACAAAAATAATAATAATTTATGTGGAGTTAATTACATATGTAAAAGTAAAATGTATGACAAAAACAATACAAAGGTCAAAATGGAAGTATATTATTATAAGGTTCTTATACTATATATAAAGTGGTACAACGTCACCCAAGGTAGACTGTGTTAGTTAAATATGTATACTTTAAATCCTAAAGCAACCACTAACATAACTACACAAAAATATATAGCTGATACCCATCAAAAGAGAAAGAATGGAATAATAAAAATACTCAACTAATACAAAAGAAAGTAGAAAACAGGAAGATAAAACACAGGAAAAATAGCTAGAGGATAGAATTCAAACTAATCTTACCAATAACTGCATTAAATGTAAATGGTCTAAATCCTGCAATTAAAAGGCAAAATTGCCATATTGGAAAAATAAAAGCTAGACCCTACTATTTACTAGGTAGTATATAAGCAAGAAATGCACTTTAATATAGACATAGATAGGTTAAAAATAAATTATGGATAAAGATATACCATACTAACACCTATCCAAAGAAAGTTAAGTTCCTTTATTAATATCAGACACGGGATATTTTAGAGCAAAGAATATCGTCTAGTATAAAGCTCATTTCATAATGATAAAATATTCACTTCATCAAGAGGACATAAGAATCCTAAGCATCTATTCATTTTAACAACCAAGTTTCCAAATACTAGAAGCAAAAACAAAAAGATAAGTTCACAGGAATAGTCACATATTTTAACACTGCCCTCTCAATATATTAAACACAACAAGTAGAACAAGCAGACAAAAGATCAGCAAATATATAAAAACTTGAAAAAGATCCCCAGGTGATCTGTATACATATTAAAATTTGAGAAGCACTGTTCTACACTACCCATAATGGGTAGACAATTCATAGTCAGGAGGTCAACTTTTGGAAAATTTTTCTTCTCACTTCTTACTGTTGTCATCTAATGCTCTTTTGTTTGGCTTCCAGGCTAACTAGGAATTAGAGGAGATGGTATTTTCAGGAAAGCTAATTTTAAAAAAATAAATCATAGAAGTTAGAGATGGTAGAGTTGAAAGACCACACTTATTCATCTTACAGACATAGAAATAACACCAGCCCCACCAGGCTTAAACTCCTTGAGATTAAAGTACTCACCTATGAAACTGCTAAGAGTTATAGTCAGGTAACCTGGAGACAATGCCTTATACATAGCTTAACACAGAATGCATGCTCAAAAAAAAAAAAAAATGCCCTAACCGGTTTGGCTCAGTGGATAGAGCACTGGCCTGTGGACTGAGGGGTCCCAGGTTTGATTCCGGTCAAGGGCATGTACCTTGGTTGCGGGCATATCCCCAGTAGGGGCTGTGCAGGAGGCAGCTGATCGATGTTTCTCTCTCATCGATGTTTCTAACTCTCTATCCCTCTCCCTTCCTCTCTGTAAAAAATCAATAAAATATATTTTAAAAAAAACAACAACAAAAAACACACACATTAGTTTCCTTCCTCCCAGCACTGACTAGTCAATGTGAACACTCCTAGTGGAGAGATTAACTATTTAGCACATCTGTTTGAATAATCCAAATAAGGATGGGGAAGCCAAATCTTCAACAAAGTATGGTGGTATCTCCTCCATTTCGGTCACTGAATATTCTGAGACACCAGCCAATACTTTTCCTTCTAACCCACAATGAAGAGCTTTATTTATGGTAGTAATTTACATTCCTCTAACAGCTGTTGCCTTACATGTCGTAATGGATTAATAGAGAAAGGAGGAAGTTGGACATTTTTATAACAAAGTTTTAAATTGTGATACATCATAAATAACCATAACTAACTTTTTAAAAGATCCCATTGGAAAATCTCTGCACTTGTTACTGACTCAATCAAATCAAGAGTGAAAAAACAGGGTTAGAAATTAGAGCAGCGGTTCTCAACCTGTGGGTTGTGACCCCTTTGGAGGTAGAACGACCTTTAACAGGGGTCGCCTAAGACCATGGGAAAACACATATATAATTGCATATTGTTTTTGTGATTAATCACTATGGTTTAATTATGTTCAATTTGTAACAGTGAAATTGGGAGTCACCACAACATGAGGAACTGTATTAAAGGGTCGCGGCATTAGGAAGGTTGAGAACCACTGAATTAGAGGATATGATTTCTAGGCCAGACCTTTTTGCCTGCTTCCTTTAGGATCTAGCAGAAAAACTTTTCATTGGAGCTTTTTTTTTTCTTTTAATCCTCACCTGAGGATATATTTCCATTCATGTTTTTTTTTAACAGGAGAGTTGAGAAGAGGGGGATGGGGGGGGGGGAGTAAGGGTGGGGGGGAGATGTGAGAAAGACACATGGATTGGTTGCTTCCCCGCGAGCACCTCGACCATATGGGGGATCAAGCCTACAACCGAGGTACCAGGGAATCAAACACACGACCCTTAGGTCTGAGGGCCAATGCTCTAACCACTGAGAAAATTGGCTAGGGCCTTGGAGCTTTTTAGGCCTTAATTTCCTCATCTATAAGAGAACATACTTCAGTGTAAGATATTTTGAGTGATTATAATCTTGGTTCCTCCTATTAATACAGAAAATCAAGAGATAACTGAAGGGGGGAAACTGTTCAATATCAAGCTACTATTTTTCTACTTTTTAGATTTATGCACTCAGTATTGTGTCAACACCCATTAGTTTTTAAAACTCAAAATTTCCCAAAATATTACTGAAAAGGTTTATCTGAAAGTAATAAAGAGGTGTAGTAACAAGAAATAGTTTGAGTAACTCAGCCAATACTATATCAAAAATCCCTAGAAGTTAAAAAATGTTGGCTTAACATTGGCACAAATATTCTCTAAAAACCCCGCTAAAAGTTAAGAAAACAATGGCAGCATTATACCCTAATTAAGCTGTTTTTTTTTAAAAGAAAAAAAAAGGAAGGAAAGAAAGAAGGAAAGGAAGAAAGGAGGAAGGGAGGAAGGGGAGGGGGAGGAGGAAGTGACAAGGAGGGGAACAAAGAAGGAGGGCGAGAGGGAGGAAAGGAGAGAAAGAGAAAAGAAAAAGAAAAAAAAGAAAAGATAGGAAGGGAAAGGGAGAGGAGGAGAGGGGCAGTGGCCTTTGGAGGATACACAGATTAGAACAACAAAACTGATTTCACAAGTTGGACACAGATGTGGGACAATCAATGTCTTTACCAAAAAGCAGGGAAATACAAAATCCTATTCTCCAAACCTAACATGCATTAAAGAGCACTAAAAATTCCAACCCCAATTTGGCAGTTTTATTCTTAAAATTGTATTACATTAGCTTCAAGCTGTACTTCTAAAATCCCCTATTACACGTGTGACCTTAATGTGATATCACTACCATTTATTGATCAGCTTAGTGCACTGGGGAGTGGACATGACTTTAGAGTTGGAAGATCTCAATTTGAATCTCAATCCTGTCACCCATTAGATAAATGATTTTGTCAAGTCACTTCATCTCCATGAGCCTCAAAAGTGCTTCTCTATGAATTTGGAATAATATTACTTACTCACATGGTGGTGTTGATTAAATGACATCAGAAATATGAAAGGGCCTAACAGAGTGCCCTGCACATGAAGGTGTTCATAAATATCTACAAACCTGAATAAGCAATGGCTATTCATGAGGAATCATTTTCATTGTACTTTAACTGAAACTTCAGTATTCATTGTTAAGAAGGTATTACTCTTAGCAAGAGCTATTTGTCCCACCAGACTACTAATGATATTCCAAGTAATGATAATGACAATAATAATAGAAAAAGCATCGTAAAGAGAAAAATTATCTCATACTATGTATGAAATCTTTTCATCTTTTCAATTGTCTCCACTCTCCTATCTTTCCTGAAACAAAATATTCAACCCTCAGGCATCCTCATATTTGGTGATGATAGCTAATTCATTAGGTCAGCCTAAATGCAATGGGAGGCAACTCTTCCACAGCTCATTAACTCTCCCCAGTTGCCCCTAGAATCCAAAACAATGAGAAAACTACTTGGAAAATATAAGATGAACCAGAAAATCCATTCTTAGGTAGCTATCAGCAATCCATGTGAATTTGGCAACCAAGAAAACAAAAGGCTTAGAGGAGAAAAAGGTCTGAGTGTTGATTATGCAAACATAGCACTTAACTTGTTAAAGCCAACTTCTAACTGAAATGGGAAATGCTGGCAAAGAAAATGTATATTGGAAACCATGGTTATGGGGCAAAAGATACATGAGTGGGTTTATAAATGTTAGTATTTCTATACCAGATGAAGAATATTATTACTTAAACCTAGAACCAGTATCTGTGGTCAAAATGAAAGTGAGAAGTTTTCGACAAGTTTGCAGTTTCCTCTAAGTTTTTTTGTTTTAGAAACCTAGACATTAGAGATGGAACTAATTCGTTCATGGAAAAAAAAAAAGTGCTTTCATTGCTTGCTGTAACTGTGTTTTCTTCCAAACTGTAACTGTGAGAACCAAGTATAGAAAACATGACACAAGATGAAAGATTTTAGTTTTCATTTTTTTTAAGTGATGAGGAAGTTTTTAAAAAACACACAGATGTTGAGTTTACATAATCAACCAAAACATTTTTCTACCATATAATTTTCTTGTCAGGCATGCAATATGTTTTTTTCCTAGAAAATCAATGTCAGAAGTATATAATGATGATTGTTTTTCAACAGGTAATTATAATTGGACTAGAGGGCCTGGTGCACAAAAATTTGTGCACTCGGGAGGGAGTGGGGGAATCCCTCAGCCTGGCCTGTGCCCTCTCCCAGTCTGGGACCCCTCGGGGGATGACCATCGGCTGGCTTAGGCCCGCTCTCCAGGGGATTGGGCCTAAGATGGCAATCAGACAACCCTCTGGCAGCTCCCCCTGTAGGAGTGCACTGACCACCAGGGGGCAGCTCCTGCATTGAGCGTCTGCCCCCTGGTGGTCAGTGTGTGTCGTAGTAACCAGTCATTCCCAGTCATTCTGCTGTTAGTCATTCTACCCTTTCATTATATAGGATAGAGGCCTGGTGCATGGGTGGGGGCCGGCTAGTTTGCCCTGAAGGGTGTCCCGGATCAGGGTGGGGGTTCCGCTGGGGTGCCTGGCCAGCCTGGGTGAGGGGCTGATGGGTGTTTGCAGGCTGGTCACACCCCCTTCAGGGTGGGGGTCCCCACTGGGGTGCCTGGCCAGCCTGGGTGAGGGGCTGATGGCTGTTTTCAGGCTGGTCAAGGCCCCCCTTGTGGGGACCCTCACCCCATGGAAGTTTGGCCAGCCTGGGTAAGGGGCTGATGGCTGTTTACAGGCTGGTCAAGCCCCCATCCCCCCAGTGGGGACCCTCATCCCATGGAGGTTTGGCCAGCATGGGCGAGGGGCTGATGCCTGTTTTCAGGCTAGCCACACCCTCTTTGGGGGGGGGGTCCCCACTGGGGTGCTTGGCCAGTCTGGATGAAGGGCTGAGGGCCGTTTTCAGGCTGGCCAACCCCCCCCCCCCCACCCCAGTGACGGAAGCTCCCAGCCTCTCCTTTTTTTCTTTTTTATTCTGGAATTTATTTATCTTCTATAATTGAAACTTTGTAGCCTTGAGAGGAGCTCAGAGCCGGCCAGGGCGGGCAGGAGGGAAGCTTGGCTTCCTCCATCACCGGGGCAACCCAGCCACCTACTTGCTACAGCTCCGTGCCACAGCCAGCTGAAAGCAGGTATCTGGGGTTTATTTACCTTCTATAATTTAGACTTTGTTGCTTTGAGTGGAGCTCAGAGCTGGTGCAGCAGGCGGGAAGCTTGGCTTCCTCCATCATTGGGGCAACCAAGCTTCCTGCTTGCTCCAGCTCCGTGCTGCCGGCCGCCATCTTGGTTGGGTTAATTTGCATACAGTCACTGATTGGCTGGTGGGCGTGGCTTAATGTGTAGCGAAGGTACAGTCAATTTGCATGTTTGTCTTTTATTAGTGTAGATAATTCTGAGGTCAAAATAAAATAAAATATATATATATAATCTTATTTAAAAATCTTACATTAAATTCATTTTTAGAAATGGGATGGAAATGGTCTAATGTTGCTTGAAGTAAATTCTCTCTAACTTGAACTCTTGGCCCATCATTTTTTTTTTTTTTTTCAGAAACGCAGGTACTTAGCCTTATTCTTAGAGATTTTGTACTTAAAATCCAATGGACTAAAAGAAAATACAGTCTTTAGAAGGCACCTATGCTCACCACTATACCACCAACGCAACCTAGGAAAATATAGTCTTTAAAGAAAAGCATGTTTACTTCCAAATTTTCAATCATGAGATTTCCTCGTGAGGCCACAATTCAGGGATAGAGGTCTTTCTACTTACACTGCCTTCAAGATCTGCATCGGGCCCTCTCTGGTTTGACTTAGTGGAAAGAGTGTTGGCCTGCAGACTGAAGGGTCCTAGGTTCAATTCTGGTTGTAAGCACACCCAGATTGAGGGCTTAATATCCAGTAGGGGGTGTGCAGGAGGCAGCCAATCAATAATTCTTTCTCATCATTGATGTTTCTATCTCTCCCTCTCCCTTCCTCTCTGAAATCAATAAGAGCTGCATCTGAATGAAGACATACAGACACAGCCCTAAAGCAGTACATACTTCCCAAAGTGTTTTCTTCAGCCCCAGAGTAATTCACCCTGAAAAAGGCCACCCCTTGTCCTCACTGGTTCCCTCAGGAAGAAGGCAGGATCTTGCTTCCCTTTTGAGCTTCTTCTTACAATCCTAACGAGTTTGATCAGAAATACAGACTTGCAATCCTTACAAGGCGGAAAGCAGGAGATAAGAGAAAGTAGCCTACACCTTGCTGGATGTGAAGAGGAAACTCAGAGCTAGTGAAGTGCTCACTGACAAGCTTCCGGCTTGAGGAGGAAGTTACTCTTCTCTTCAATGGGCCTGAAATAAAACCTCTTTCCTCACCCAAACACAGATGAGAACCAGCCAGGCACAAACCAGAGGCTATTGGCTACAATGCACTGCACCAAGAAAAGAGACAGAGCTGTGGGGTACAGGCCCTCCTGGGTGACAATGAGCCTGGCAGTTTCTGCAAAGCTTAGTAGAGGGAAAAGAAAGCCTCTTTAGAAATACAGTTGGCAAAATACTGACTATAAAGGGTCCTCTGAAAAAATGCATAATTACAGACTCATAGTAACTGTCTAGACTAGGTCCCCATGTACCTTTGACCCTTGGAACTGTATATGGGCCCACTTGTATACATATTTTTTTTTTCAGAAAATATAGTTGCCCTTCCATATCCCCTAGGTTTCCATATTTCAGATTCAATAAACTTTGGTTGGAAAACAGTACTTTTGATCTGCAGGCGGGAGTCTGCAGATGTGGAAGGCCAACTGTATGCATTTTTCTACATACGATTTTATTTTTTTTTATTTTTATAATAATTTTTTAATATATATTTTTTATTGATTTCGGAGAAGGGGGAGAGAGAGAGAGAGATAGAAACATCAATGATGAGAGAGAATTATTGATCGGCTGCCTCCTGCATGTCCCCTATGGGAATTGAGCCTGTAAACCTAGGCATGTGCGCCGACCTTGAATAAAACAGTGACCTCCTGGTTCATAGGTTGATGCTCAACCACTGAGCCATGCCAGCCAGGCTCTATACCACCCTATATAATAAAAGCCTAGGTGGTGTCACACCCTCGTGCGACATCATCACAAGATGGCCGCCACAACGATGGCCGCTACAAAGATGGCGGGCAGGGAGGACAATTGGGGGAAAATAGGCCAGCAGGGGAGGGCAGTTAGAGGCAATCAGGCTGGCAGGGGAGGGCAGTTGGGGGTGACCAGGCCGGCAGGGGAGGGCAGTTGGGGGTGATCAGGCCAGCAGGGGAGAGCAGTTGGGAGCAATCAGGCCAGCAGGGGAGGGCAGTTCAGGGCAATCAGGCTGGCAGGGGAGCAGTTAGGCATCAATCAGGACAGCAAGAGAGTGGCTAGGGGGTGATCAGGCTGGCAGGCAGGGGAGCGGTTAAGAGCCAGCAGTCCTGCATTGTGAGAGGGATGGATCAGGCCTAAACAGGCAGTTGGACATCCCCCAAGGGGTCCCAGATTGGAGAGGGTGCAGGCCGGGCTGAGGGACACGCCCCTCCCATGCACGAATTTTGTGCACCGGGCCTCTAGTTTTATATAAGGGACTTGAGCAACTGTGGATTTGATATCCAAGGGATTTGGAATCAATCCCTCGCAAATACTGAGGGATGGCTGAGGAGTCAAAAGTTATACTAGTAGGCGGATTTTGGACTGTGCAGGGTTCCAGCACCCCACACCCACATTGTTCAACAATGAACTGTATATCCTTTATATGACGGTGGCATAGTCTAGATGCCCACTGCACATCCTTTACACAAAAAGGCTCTCCAGCTTCCTTCTTCCTTCATTACATTCAGTGGTGGAGATGGACAAAGCAGGAAAGTATACCTAGAAAGATAGTGATGCATTCTCTTATTTATTGCATAAGGTTTATGGCTTTGGATTTGAGGTAAAACCTAGGTTCTACTTACTACATTACCTCATTTGAGATACTTAACCTATCAAGGCTTCCACTTATATGATCCTGCTGATTAAAAGAGGTATATAGCATGCCAAACCCTCAGCACAGGGCCTGGCATATGTTACAGTCAATCCATGATGCTGCTTTCAGCACCCCACCATCACATTCTGTATCTCTTCACTCCTGGACTATTCCTCCATCACAATACTGGTGACACCTTCCTATTCTTTTGTGCTTACAAATATCTCTCTCTGTGGGGAAGCACATGACTTGGTTGGAAAGTCTGTAAGAAGGATTCTCTGAAAGGTTGGGGGCCTGTTAGGGGGACCTTGACGAAGGTGGCAGCCCCTGCCTTGACTTTTCCAAACAAGTCCCTGCCCCTGGGTGTTTTGCTGGAATCTCTAGGTTTTGTCTTTAAACCTGACCTTGTAGAAGCATGTGCTTTCTCAAGGATACTTACCCTGCTGTTTGCATCTAGAGCAGTGGTTCTCAACCTTCTGGCCCTTTAAATACAGTTCCTCATGTTGTGACCCAACCATAAAATTATTTTCATTGCTACTTCATAACTGTGATGTTGCTACTGTTATGAATCATAATGTAAATATCTGATATGCAGGATGGTCTTAGGCGACCCCTGTGAAAGGGTCGTTTGACCGCCAAAGGGGTCACGACCCACAGGTTGAGAAGTGCTGATCTAGAGGTTAATTTTAGTTCAAGCTGTTGTTACAATAAAAGCCTAGGCAGGCAATCAAGGCTGTTTTGGTTTCTAAAGTCAAACAGTTCCTTAGCTTTCTCTTTCACAGAAACGTGTGTCAAGGTAATCTATTCATCCATTGCTCAGGGTCTGTGGTCAGCCCCGGCATCTCTAGATTGTATGCTCCATGAGACAAGATTCACTCTATATTTTCAATACAAACATGCACATGCACCCACTCACCATGTGGTTAACAAATGTTTGCTGAATAAAAGAGTAAATGAATGAATAGTCTATGTGATTACTTTCTTTTCTTGTTTTTATATAATTCCAACTTTAAAAACCTTTCTCTTGATGTTGATATAGATGGACAACTAAACTTGGTGACCACATCAAGATCCTGCTAAAATACCAATTAAAGAATGTTGCTGATACAATGAATCCTTGAACCGCGTGAGTTACAGCCTATACTAACTGGGGCAAGACAAGTGAGCTCCCTCATAATTGGGAAGTTCAAGAACCAAATTCCATTTTGGCACAGGTAAAAATCTTTTCACTTTTTTCAGAACTTAAAAAAAGAAGAGCCCTGACCAGTGCGGCTCCATTGGTTGGGTGTCATCCCATGTATCAAAAGGTTATAGGTTTGATTCCCGGTCAGGGTACATGCCCAGGTTGTGGGCAGGAAGCAGACGATCAATGTTTCTTTCTCACTTCAGTGTTTTTCTTTCCCTCTCCCATGCCCTCTCTCTAAACATCAATTTAAATAAATATTTTTAAAAAGGCTTTGGTGTAAATTAACACACAAAAAAAAAAAATCAGAAAAAGAGAAATTTCCATGCAGCGATTAAATACCAGGTGGGATTCCCAGCATCTCATGGCAAACATTCTGGCTGGAGCCTCACCAGGCCTGGATGTTATCCTTGCAGCTCTGGCTCAAGGCAAGCTGAAAACATCCTTTCCCACTGCTTCCAACAGCCAACCTGCTCCAATCCTGACCCTGAGGGTACCCTTCCATGTTCAAAGCTTTGGAAAAAAAAATAAAGATTCCTAAATCAAAGATCTCACATTTCTTCAGTATTTTCTCATGGACACAGGATCCTTATTAGGAAAGTAGTGGCCCAGTACATGGATTCACGCACATTGAAAGGAAATTAATTAGAAGGTGGCTGGTGGGGCAAGACTGGGCAAGACAGGCTGGACACGCCCTGGAGCCAACATCCAGCTGTCCCTCTCTGGCTGCTCAGCTCGAAGGGCGTCTGTGGAGTGAGCGGGGTCCCTCTGGCAGGTGGGGTCCCTTGGCCTGGCCTGCGGGAATTGGGCTGAAACTGGCTCTCCAACATCCCCCGAGGGGTCCCAGAGTGCAAGAGGGCACTCTGCAAAGTTGCTGCAAATGCAAATGTGCAGTAAACCAGATTCAGGGCCGATAGTGCCACAGCAAAAAAATAACCCATGGCCGAAGGTGGAATCGCGTGGTCCCACGAAGAATAGAGCTCCCTCCTCTCTGGTTCCGGGATGTGTTTCAGGGTGCATCACCTGAGAACCGCAGCTGCCAAGTCACTGCAGCTTGGCAGCTCCAATGTTGAGCGTCTGCACCCTGGTGGTCACTGCACATCATAGCTACTGTCAGAGGGACACTTAGCCTTTTATATAGATAGACTAGAGGCCCGGTGCAAAAAAATGTGTGCACTTGGGGGGGAAGGGGGGGTCCCTCAGCACAGCCTGTGCCCTCTCGCAGTATGGGACCCCTCGGGAGATAACGACCTGCTGGCTTAGGTCTGCTCCTAGGTGGCAGAGGGCAGGCCCAATCCCTAGGTGGAGCCCCTGGTCGAGCTCAGAGCAAGGTCGATGGGGAGGTTGTGGGACCACCCCCTGTCATGCACAGAGCAGGGCCCATCAGGGGGGTTGGGGCTCTGTACACTGTCACACACAGAGCAGGGCGGATCAGGGGGTTGGGGCACTCCCCCATCACACTCAGGGCAGGGCCGATGGGGAAGTTGCGGCTCCACCCTGTCACACACAGAGCAGGGTCCATGGGGGGGGGGGGGGTCGGGGCGCCGCACCCTGTCACACACAGAGCAGGGCCGATCAGGGGGTTGGGGAGCTCCCCACTATCAGGCACAGAGCAGGGCCGATCAGGGGGTTGGGGCGCCTTCCCCTGTCATGAACAGAGCAGGGCTGATAGGGAGGTTGTGGCCCCGCCCGCTGTCACACACAGAGCCACAGGGCAATCAGGGGGTTTGGGCGCTGCCCCCTGTCACGCTGCTCCAGGGGCCAGGAGGCCTTGCAGCTCCGCTGATCCCAGTGTTGGGAGGTCTCGCTGCTCCGCTGATCCCGGTGCTAGGAGGCCTCAGGGCTCCACTGATCCCAGTGCCAGGAGGCCTTGTGGCTCCACTGATCCGGGGGCGTGAGGCCTCGCAGCTCCGCTGATCCCGAGTTCGGGAGGCATATTACCCTTTTACTATATAGGATAGAGGCCTGCTGCACGGGTGTAGGCTGGCTGGTTTGCCCTGAAGGGTGTCCTGGATCAGGGTGGGGGTCCCGCTTGGGTGCCTGGCCAGCCTGGATGAGGGGATGATGGCTGTTTGCAGCTGGTCACACACCCTTCAGGGTGGGGGTCCCCACTGGGGTGCCTGGCCAGTCTGGGTGAGGGGCTGAGGGCCGTTTTCAGGATGGCGGGTGACTGAAGCTCCCAACCTCTCCTTTTTTTTCTTTTTTTTTTTTTTATTCTGGGATTTATTTACCTTCTATGGCTGTCACTGGAGCTGAGAGCCGGCTTTAGCTCTGAGGCTCGACTCCAGCTCTGAGACCTCGGCTGCTGATCTGGGTTTGTTTGGCTTCTATAATTGAAACACTGTTTCAGCTCCAGCTCCAAGGCCGGCCAGCTGAAAGCAGGTTTCTGGGGATTGTTTAGCTTCTATAATTGCAACAATGTCTCTTAGGTTTGCAGCTCAGAGGCCAGCAGCTGCAGGCCGGGAACCTTGGCTCCCTCCATCACTGGAACAAGCAAGCCTCCTGTTTGCTTCAGCTGCCTGGCTGCCGGCCGCCATCTTGGTTGGCAGTTAATTTGCATATCTCGCTGATTAGCCAATGGGAAGGGTAGTGAAGTTACGGTTAATTACCATGTTTCTCTATTATTAGATAGGATACCCCAGATGAGCCTCTGGAACAAATGCCTCAGCATAGTGTTAATACAACCAATCACTCATAACTTACATGCAAGCCAGAGTGGCCACAAAGTACCAGCTGCCACCCAAGATCTTTCAGAAATATAATATTTTATAAAAAGAAGAAAATGTTAATTCTGCTCTGTGTGTGTACAATTTCCACTTGCAAGGGAAAAGTTATCCAAAAACAAGCCCATGGTTCAGTTACTTTCCAGGTACTGCCATGTGAAAGGAAAGCCAAAATAAATTTCAAACCCTTTTCCCCAAAGTTCAGGCTTTTGAAATACCCTGACCTGACCAGCTTTAAAACTGGTGTATCGAAGTTTCAATTCCAAAGAACTGTTTTTTTAAAACCAAAGTTTCTCTAAATCAGTGGTTCTCAACCTTGGCTGCACATTAGCATCACCTGGGAATCTTTTTAAAATCCTGATTTCTGGGCCTCATCCTCCGGAAATTCTGTTTCTTTGTTATGGGGTGGGGCCACAACATTAGTAACAAAGAAACAGAATTTCTGGAGGATGAGGCCCAGAAATCAGGATTTTAAAAAGATTCCCAGGTGATTCTAATGTGCACCCAAGATTGAGAACCACTGCTCTAAATAAAAACTGTGACAGAGTATTTATCCTAATTATTATACCCAGTGCAGGTGGCAGCCAAACAGGACTGGCTTCGTACCACGCCTGCAAACTGTTAAGAACAGATAAGACAGAAAGGATCTACTTCTTAAGAAGCACTGTCAAAAATGGGAAGAAGCATTAAGTATTTGAAAGTACAGCGGGGCCTTGACTTATGAGTGACCCGGCTAACGAGTTTTTTGAGATACCAGCTGCATTGAGTTGACAGAGTAATTTGGGTTAATGAGCTCCTTAACGAGCTCCTTAACGAGCTCGGTCTCCGAACGAATTAAACTCGTAAGTCAGGGCCCCACTGTAGATAAGAGAGCAAATCTTAAAAGTCCTCATCACAAGAAAAAAGTTTTGTAACTGTATGGGATGATGTATGTTAACTAGACTTATTATGGTGATCATTTAGCAATATACACAAAGATCATCAGATCATTATGCTATACACCTGAAACTAAAATATATGTCAATTATACCTCAATAAAAAAAATAAGAGTGGTAAAATAGGGGTGTGGGGAGGAAGAGAGAAAGAAAGAGCAGGGTAGCCCTGGAGAGAAACAAAGACACAAGACACATTCTGGAAACACAAGGAAACTGTAGGCACAAAGGGACAGCACGATCAGCCAGAAGAAAAGCTGACAGAAGTGAACAGAAAAAACAGCAAGGGGGAAAATCTACCCCATGTCAAAGAGCAGGCTGGAGAGTGGGGGAAAGCAATTAAACACCAATGACAGATGGAGATAAGGGCATCCAAGGCAAAGCGTCCATCCGTAAGACACTTGAAACCGAGGACTGCCAGGAGGTGACTGGGCGAGCAGCAACAGACCAGGAGCAGGAAGGGCAGCATGTCAGAGGGAAAACAAAGGGTCTTAGAATGAGGAGGAAGCTGCCAAAGTTAGGGGGCAGGAGGGGAGACTATTCGGGGGCAGGAGGGGTGTGTGTGAGGAACAGGACAATGGCTGCACAAGGAGTATTAGAAAAGCCCTAAAAACAGGAGGGCCCTCTACTGCACCCCCAAAGCTCATCACCTCTTAGAGGTTTCTAACCTCTACTGAGCACAATGTTGAAGGGACAGTATAGTCACCATTACCAAAGGGTGTTGGCTCATGTTTCAACTATGCCCCTTGTGGAAAAGACAAGAGTAAACTCTGACCATCCATCTATAGCTGACATTCATCAAGAATTGTGTAGCATTCCAAACTACACCTGAAATAAATGAGGTCATCTTCTGAAAGGTGCTGGCTGGATAATGGATCCAATAGGCATTGTTGGTCCGCCTGTGTGATGCGAAGGAGGGGTCCATGTGTTAGAAAGCTGGCAGTTGCACTTGGAGAGCCAAGACTTAAAAACATAACATGATTAATGAATGAACAAGTAAAATGCACAAGAAGTGTAATAAGAAACAGTCATCTCAAGGAAAGAGCCCAGTGAGGACCACTGTAGTCCGCACGCACAGTGAAGCTCAGCAAGGAAGTGACTGAACTTCTCTAGATTTGTTTAAGTTGATCCTTGAGACTCTGGCCAAGAGAGTGCTGAGTTTTGAGTCAGACTTACATTCTAATCCTAGCCCCGGCAAGGTGCTCAGGTGCCAAGCCTCAGCTTCTTCTTTGGCAAAAGAGAGCCGCTAGGGTCATCAACCCTGAGAGCCTAACAGAGTTCTTGAGTCTCAAATGAAAATGCCAGTAAAACCAATGAAAGCTGAAACATTGTGAAAATCTAATGTCACTGTGCAAAACAGATGAGGTATAAGATACACGAATGTGTAAATGGAGCCCAGAAGGGATTAAAGGGTTTAAAATTGTGGGTCTAACTCAGCAACTGTGAGTAGCTGGGGATCTGAAGCAACAGCAGTTTCCAGTTCAAGAGCCTCTAAGAATTAGCTGAGACTCAGAGTCAGAGGGTCTTACACATGTCCAAGTGATTATGACTTATTTTATAACCTCTTCTAAAACAAAGGGATTGAAGCTGACTGAATTCCAATAAAGCTCTAGGATTTATGCTGTATCTTCTAGAGATCCTTTATTCACCTTCATTCACACTAATTAGAAGGGCAAAATACATTAGAGAGCTGGGAGGGAGTTCTGGGACAGGGAGGCTGAGGTAGAGACCGGCGTCTCCATGCAAAACACAAAGCCTTCTCTTTTCGGTACAGATACTCACAATTTGATAAACCACATAATGCTTCTTCTCTCTTCCTGTACCCAGACTCTCCTTCTCGATTTTTATCGGTATGTCAACTTCTTACTCAGACTTTATTTGAGCTGACAAGATTACACTACCAAAATTATTACCAAAAAAAGTGCCTGAAGAGGTAATTGCACACAAAGGTGCTGCCTCTGTGTCAGCCCTCCGGTGGTATTCATTTAAGTCTGTTGTTTGTCAGCTGTGAGTCTTTCTGGGGCGGGGCCTAAGCCCTTACTTATCTACAGAGTTCTTCAGGCCTGCAGCACTGTACACACTCAGCAAAAGATTCTCTGAATTAAACCAAGAGTCAAATCACCTTGGATAAGTGAAAACTGCTCGAGTTTTCATATGGATAAGACAAGGGGTGTGGACAAAGTACCTTCTAACCTTTGACTCTAACCAACGCAAAATAACCTAATCTTCTGAAAACAAAAAGGCAAGATCTAGACACACATTGTAACTTTTATACATTTCATGCAATAGAAAAATGTATATAACTAAACCTGATTCATATGGCCATTTAAAAAAACACACACTTAATTTCAGTATTAGACCCACTCCTTGATTAGTTAATGAAATACAAAAGCAGCCTAGGTTTTAATCAAGGGAAAACTATATATATTGGTTATCCTTAAAAAATTTATTCAGAATCATATGTTAATTCTGACATTTATTTTTAAACCTTCTCCCCTGACAGACTGTATCTAGAATTCCATTGACATAACAAAAACAAACAGACTATGTAAAATGGCTACAGTTTAACAAAGGTGTTTGGATTTTTACCTTCTTTGGTTACTGCACAAAAGCAGCAAATGCAAGTACAGTTGCCACAGCAGCTGGCAAGTTCTTCCATATGGGAAGAAGTTTGTGGAACAGCTGGGGAATGCAAGATGCTCTTGAACAAACTGCCTGTTCATCTTCCTACAATGGAAGAGACAGCCCAGGGCAGGTTTGGTGCATGCCCTGCAGCTGCTTTCTTCCCAGTGGGAGCTCAACAAGTACCTACAAATGAAGTGAGATGCACAAAAGCAGGGACCTTGCTCCTAACCCTTTGCATACTGTCATATGGTTACTCACCAGATCATTTTCCAGTGTGGTAGAAAGCTACACTTTGTATCCAAGTGTAAAACTGATATAGGCTTTAAATGGCAACCCATCCCTGTGCTCCAGTGCTATGCACTTCTTGGTGACAACTTTCATGATCCGATGGTGTTTAAGGACATTATATATAACATTTGCAGTACTTTAGCCCATGCTTGTTTAAAAGATAAATGCAGAAATAAAATCAAGAATTATGAAACAGCAGTGGAAAAGGTCTTTCACAAACAACTTGACATATTAAAAGGAACCCATTTTTCCACCTGTATTTGCTAAATGGAAAAGCGTTCCAGTTCGTAACACATGAATGGTTGTTGACTAGTTTCGCTTAACTGAACATATATTGTGTCTTTTTGTCACCTTCCAAAAGTTAGTTTAGCAATTTTCAGATCGCACATAGTTTACCTTATTTGAGCAAATGTTTTTGAAATATTACCTCAAACACTCCTCCTTTGCTATCAATCCGGTGGCTCACCTTTAAACCAAGACTGTGCCAGCATAATTTTCACAGAAGCTGATAATTTTCTTTAGTGTTATAAACGGCTAGTAAATGAGCAAAGAGAATACTTGCTTCCTTTTCTCCAGTTTGTTTGATTTGTTTGTTTGCTTGTTTGTTTGTTTTTTAAGTCCTATCATCTTGGTCATTAGAATATTGGCTTAAAATTTAAAGGAAAGAGAAATGACTTCAGGGGTGGCCACAAAATGACACAGTTGTAAAACTCAAAGGAGTTCTACAGTTCCTTGTAAATTCCTTGGGCAACTAGACAAAGTTTTCCACCAGTGCCAACCCGCCCCCTTCACCACCACCACTTGCTGAGAGAAAGAATCACTAACTGCACTACACTGCAGTGTTAATAAAAAAGAAAAGGGAGTTCAAGGCAAGGGTCCACCATTTTACTTTTTTGGCTGAGGGAAGGAAGAAAAAGATTCTGTTTATAAACACTATGGTTATTAGTGAAAATGTGTTGCGCAGCTACACAGCTTGAAACCAGAAGTTATTATATCATCTCTATCTTAGAAGAGCAAACTGAAGCTCAGAGAGGCTGAGCAATTTGCCCAACAGACAGAGCTATAAAGGGTGCAGGCGGCATTTGTCGCTGGCCGTTCGGACTTCAGAGGTTTGCCCTCAGTCACCATGCCTCGCCACCTCCACAACTGATGTCGCTGCACTAGGACATTCTGAGTCACAGACTGTCATTCCAGACTTCAGACAACGTATTTCCTTAAACATTCCACCTTAAGTACATGCAAGACAATACCAACATCCCATACCATATACTTGAGCTTGATAATGGATAAAGGTGTGTGAATAACACCATGTTCTTAGAAGCCTAAAAGGATTTTTGGAGTTTTAACTCATCAGGCAGTTAAGGTTGGCCATATTTCCAAGGCAAATGTCACTTAATTTTAAACACATATTGAGAAGATGGCAAAGTCGCACAGTTATAACAGGGTGGGAACTACAGCCTCTTGGGACAGGGAAGGCAACAGAGCTCAGTGCTTGTAGAGTTCCAACCCCAGGCCCCCCTGACAAGGAGACACCACATAAAGGACAGCTATTTTGACTCTCTGCAGTTGTCAGGTAACTCTAAGGTTTTAATTGTCTTCATATACCCTAAGCATTAAACTAAGATTGTTTTAGTTGAGGCAGCGGCCCTAACAAAAGCAAGCAATATGTGAAAAGTCAATCTAACCCTAATGCCTAATATCAAACCCAACCTACAGTGACAGCATTTACCCCGACTTTTCAATCAGCAATCCACAAAAATACCCTTCAGGAACAGCCTTGGGCAAAGATTGGGGTGAGCAAATAGGAAGTACTCTTTGGAGGAGGACAGACTCTGGATCCTATAAACATCTTTAAGCCTCAGTTTCCTCGTTGTAACAGAGAGAACCTCTTTGGAGGAAACTGTGAGGTTTAAGGAAGAAAGATGAAGAGCCTTCCAAAGTGTACTGGTAAGATCCTCTTCTACTTCAGGCTCTTAAGACAAACCAGTTTCTGCACTTTCCCTACTACAGGAGAAGGGAGTGGCGGCAGATAAAACAAATGAATGCTATCCATTGATACTGAGGGATCATGTTTCACACCTGAGCAGAGGACCCTGGGTTTCCCTTCAGCAGCACCTCCTCCTCCGTGTCCAGCTTCGTGATGTCTGGCGCGTGGTGGAGAGGAGAGACTGCCCCTGCCATTTCAGTGGCAGTACCTGTGCATGTGCTGGGGGTTGTACAGTTACCCCCAAACTCGTGGAAAACAAGGAGCTCTCCCAATTTCCCCTGCTGTCCTCTCCCTTCTTGGGAACTTCCAATGGCAATAAACTGTCAGACTTCACCAGAGCTGTCATGCCTGCGCCAGAAGCGCTTAACCCCGCACCTGACCCAGATTGCGGCCTGGACTGGAGCCTCCCAGCCGCTAACTCACAGTAATGCAATTACCGCCTCCTGGAGCTCCGCTCAGGGTGCCTGGGGCTGCTGGCAGTCACCAGGGACTAAAGGACTCCCTTCGACTCCCTTCCGGGAGCCCGCACGCGTCCAGAGTCTGCAGGGAGGGGTGTGGACGGCGGGACGGCTGGGCCCGCGGCGCTGGGAGTTCAAAATCGCGCGCGACCCTGGGACTTGGAGGAGAGATACCGGGGCCACGGCGGCTCTCGCCACTCGCCCGGAAAGGAAACGGGCGATGTCGCAGTTCTGAACACACGCTCGCCTGGCTGCCCCCGGTCCCGCCCCTCCTCCCTGCGTAACGGGCTGCGGGGCTAACTTCCCGAAACTCGGCGGAGGGAAACCCTGGCCCGGCGGACTCCTCCGGGCGGCGCGCCGGGACGGAAGTGGGTGGGAGGAGTGGCTGCGCAGCGCCTTTGTTACCGAGCTCGGGGACCCTGCGGGCCGCCGGGAGCACCCGCAGCCGCGTCCCGGGGACTGGCCAGCCCTCCCCGCCCGCCGAGGTAAAACTCACCCCACATCGGCCCCGGAGAAGAGCGCGCGCCTCGTGCCCTAGCGTCGCCAGCCTTCACCCTGTGCCGCGTTCCCTGCCCCTTGGCCACCGCGTGGAGGGACGGTCCTCACCTTCCCGAGCTCTCCCAGCGCTCCGCTGGGCAGAATCACCGCTTCCCGCCGACAGCGGTTCGCCACCCTGACTTTTCCACAGCGCCACGGTGCCAGCCCGACTCCTCCCCAGCGCCGCCGCCACTCCCCGCCTCCTTTTTCAGAGCGAGGAGCGGTCCGGTCCCGGCTGATTCACTGCGCTCCTCACCTGGAGGCCCGCGCGAGTCCCCTCCCTCTGCCGGCCCGCGCGACCATCGGGCGCTGGCGCCCTCTGCCGGGCCACCAAGGGGGGGCACCCTGGCGACAGCGAGGAGCGGGGCAGAGGGTCGGGAACAGGGAGCCCAACCGAGTGCGAGGACCCCCGCGCCTCCCACCGCAGGGCACCGTTTCCCGAACAGGGGTCGGCGCGGTGGGTCCCTCCCGAGCCGCCATGCCCCGCCCGGGGCCAGACGCCGCGCCCCAAGTCACCCACGTGTGCCCCGAGTCGCCCCACTCGGCCCCGCCTCCAGGGATGTCCTGAGGAAATCGCGATGACTCGCGCACGCTCGTCCTGTTTTAAAACCCTGGCGTTTAGATGCAGTTGTGCTGCGTGTAAAGGAAGTTTGCGCCTGGTATCTCGGTAGCCCCCTGCTGCCCCAATGAAAGGCTCGTAGGGGAGGGCGGCGGCCCGTCATGGGTCCTCGCCCGGGTCCTAGGACTGGAGAGAGGCTTGTAGCGAGGTCCAGGTCCCGGTGGAGCAGGTCTGCCTTTGGGCGGGAGGCCGGGCCGGCCGGGGGGAGTGGGTCCGAGTAAACACCCCGGACCCGCCCCCAAAGTCCTGAGTAAAACTTCGGAGGGAACCAGGTTGGTGGTTCTGCCACGGAGCGCTTGCACACACACACACACACACACACACACACACACACACACACACACACACACCACGGAGCGGCCCCACTCACCTACTCGTGCGCCGCTGGAGAGCCCGAGCCGCGCGGCCTCCCAGCCCACCTGCCAGCCGGCGCGAAGTTCCCCGCGGTGACACGGGGCGGCTCTGCCGCGGGCGGACACTCACGGGGTAACCTTGGCGACCACGGCGCAGTCACCGCACTGCCTAGCTCCCGGCGAGGGGCCCAGGAGAGTCTGCCTGGCCCCAGTCGCCACAACTGCGGGAGCTGAGCAAGTTGCGAGGCTGGTCTGGCGCACCCGGCACCTCCCTCCCGACTGCGGGCGGCGCCGGGTGTTAATTGTATCGCCTTGGGTGTCGCAGCGGGGCGCTCTGAGTGGCTCGGAGAGCGGGCCAGGCGGGCCCCACCCCTGGGCTCACAGCCGCGCGCACGCGCCCCGGCTCCCCGGCTCCCCGGCTCCCCGGCTCTCCCCTCTCACCCGTGGCAGCCGCGCCGCGCCGCTGCCTGGAGGCTGGAGGGCGCCGCTCACCTTAGAGACCCCGAGCTGCCGCGCTGCGTCCGGTAGTCTTCCAGGTATAAAACCCACCGAGGATTTAGAACTTCGGAGTCCTTCGAGCTCCGGGCCCAGTTGTCAAGGAGACCATCCTTGCGGGGCCACTGACAACCGTGAAAAAAGTCACGTCACCCTCCCAGCTGGTCTTGACAGGGGCCATACCCTATCTCATTGTTTCTCACAGATTACACTTTAGCTAATCGGAATCCCTTAGATTTGTTAAAACAGATTGCTGCCAACTCCCACCCATCCCCCTTTTCTGATTCTTTAATCAAATCTTCCAAGGGCCCAGAGAATTTGAGTTTCTAACAGGTTCCCAAGATTTGTGAAGTATTTGGTAATTTGCTAAACAGTAGGTAAATTTAAACATGTTAAATCCACTTGTGCTACTTGTCTGTTTCAGTAGGTAGTGTTCACTTTTAATTTCTCTCCAGCCCTTTCTTCTTTTCCTCAGAATGTTAAACTCTTTCATTTTTCCTCTTGAGGACACACCAAGCTTATGTATATAAGCCCCCCTCAGAAAAATGAAAGGTGAGGAGTGTATTAGCCTGTTGGGGACTAGAAGTCCAAGATCAAGGTATCAGCAGGGTTGACATCTTCTGAGGCCTCTCTCCTTGGCTTGTAAGTAGCATCTTCTCCCTGTGTTTTCACATGGTTTTCCCTTTGTGTGCATGTGTCCAAAATCGCCTCTTCATGCTAGATTAGGGCCCACCCGTATGACCTCCTTTAAACTTGATTACCTCTTAAAAGACCCTACCTCCAAATACAGTCTCAGTCTGAGGTACTGGGAGTTAGGACTTCAATACATGAATTTTGGGGGCACACAACTCAGCCCATAACAGTAAGCTTCACTGTCCCTAAGATCCTAGAACAGAAATTGAACTTCTGCTTTCCCTAGACCCTCCTCCATCCCTATGCCCTCCACTAAAGGCTGAGCTGTGGACTGGCCCAAAGACAGTCAAGTGATTCGATCTGGAAGGACTTAAAATTTCCTAAAGAGCCCTGACTGGTATGGCTTAGTTGGTTGAGCATCATTTCATGTACCTGAGAGGTCATAGGTTGGATTCTCAGCCATGCCACTGGCTCCATTCTCAGTAGGGGGGGGGGGGGGGGGTCCAGGAGGCAGCCAGTCAATGTTTCTCTCTCCCCCTCTCCCTTCCTCTCTCTCTAAAATCAGTAAAAAACTTATTTTTAAAAATCTCATAAAGAAACAGCCCTCACAACTCAGATTATGATCCTCTGGAAGACATTAGAACAACACTCCAATTTGCGAAAATATTAGGACTGTCAGGAATTTGGGACCCTGCCCAGAAAACATTTCAGAACTGGTCTTTTACTCTTTGTTAATGACACTTACCTTTGTCCTGCTGTGTTGAAGCTTTGCCCTCTGCCTGGCACTTGTGTCATCTCCAGAAGGTTCCTGAAAGGAAGGACTGTGGGGATGAATACATTAGAGACTCTTCATTACTCATGAGAGCTCTGGTGGCATTTACAGCTTAGAGAAGGCAGTAAGGAAGTGAGGACAAGGGCTGTTTGCACTGACCCCACACTAACTAGAACCATCCAAATAATTGACCTTGAGCAAATCAGTAATTGTCCTGAATTTGGAGCCTTCCTAGGGCCACATCCCCATTCTTCTGCTAGTCCTACTTCATATATTTGCTTTGTGGCTTCATCTAATGAGGGGTCAGACCTCTTCCCAAGCTCCAGATCCAAGTAGGTATTGCATCATCATAGGTACTCCAAACTCAGTGTGTCCATCACTGAACGCTTTCTCCAAACTTTGTCCTCTCTCTCTGCATTTCCTGTCTGCCTGGGAGGTACAAACGCCACTGGTCATGCCTGTCAGAACCCTAGAAGTGATTAGAGACATGACCTGCTTTAACCTGCCTGCTACTGTGTCCTTAGTCCCTTTCAGAGGTCTCCCCTCTTCTCCATTCCCACTACCACTGCCTTGGCGAGTGCCCTTTGCACTATTTCTCCTCTGGTTTTCAACACCAGCCTCCTAAATAGAACTGCTGCTGCAGCCTGGCTTCTTGGCCAGCATCCTCCACACTTCTTCTTCAGGAATCTCTCAAAATCAGAAACCCCTCAATGGATTGCCTTTATGTTTCCAAAGAAAATTTAAGCTCTTTTGCTCACCTCTCTCCAGAGGTTCATTTCTGATCATTCTCCATCTGTGCCTTTCACTGCAACCATAAGCACCCCACATCATGCCCTGAAGATTCAAGATGTTCTAGGACCACTGAACACAAATACTGAGCACTTTCTTGGTCTAGAGAGGAAGTCTGCCCAACCCTTTCTGAATGAGGGATCCCCTTGCTGCTCCCACAGAAGCCCCTGTGGGTCTCAGTAATAGTCCTTAGAACACTGGGCCATAATTACTGTGTCACTTCTCTGTGTTTGCCATTAAACCACAAGCTCCTGGTAGGTAAGAATCTTATCCATTTTTGTATGTTTGAAGTTTAGATCGGACGTAATGCTCAAAATAAATTTTTTTAGGTCCAGTTTTTGATTGGGTTGTTTATCTTCCTTTTGTTTAGTTGTATAAGTTCCCTGTAAATGTTGGAGATTAAAACCTTATTAGTGATAACATTGACAAATACGTTCCTAAATAGAAACTTTTCAAAAGAAGACAGAAGGAAGGCCAAGAGACATATGAAAACATGCTCAAAGTCACTAATCATCCGAAAGATGCAAATCAAAATGACAATGCGGTACCATCTCACACCTGTCAGAATGACTATCATCAACAAATCAACAAACGACAAGTGCTGGCGAGGATGTGGAGAGAAAGGAACCCTCGTGCACTGCTGGTGGGAATGCAAACTGGTGGCAGCCACTGTGGAGAACAGTATGGAGTTTCCTCAAAAAACTAAAAATGGAACTCCCATTTGAGCCTGTGATCCCACTTCTAGGAATATATCCCAAGAAACTAGAAACACCAATTAGAAAGGATATATGCACCCCTATGTTCATAGCAGCACAATTCACCATTGCTAAGATTTGGAAACAGCCTAAGTGCTGATCAGTAGATGAGTGGATTAAAAAAAGGTGGTACATCTACACAATGGAATACTACCGCTGCAGTAAAAAAGGAGTTCTTACTATTTGCAACAGCATGTATGGTACTGGAGAGCATTATGCTGAGTGAAATAAGCCAGTCAGAGAAGGATAAATACCACATGCTCTCACTCATTTGTGGAATATAATGAACAACATAAACTGATGAACAAGGCCAGATCCAGAGACGGAGAGGCATTGATCGGACTATCGGGCCTCGGAGGGATGGTAGGGGAGGGTGGGGTTAACGGGGAGAGATCAACCAAAGGACTTATATGCAAGCATATAGGCCTAACCAATGGACATGGGCAACAGGGGGGTGAGGGCATGAGGGGGAAGGGGGTGAAGGGGGTTACATGGGGATAAGGACACATATGTAATAACTTAATCAAAAAAAAATTTTAAAATAAATTTTTTTAAGTTTGTTTTAAGGAATTAATTAGTTCTTAGAAATTCAGAGGATCTGGTCAAACAACATTTGTTTACAAATACCTTATTTGGACCAATCTTCACTTTTCTGACAATACTTTGTGAACACTCTAAAGTCACCTTCTGTTTGAATTATAGGTTCATCCTTTATAACCTCTAATTAACTTCTATACTTCCTAAATACCCAGGTTCCTTAGAGTTTTTAAAAATGCTGGTCATGAAATCAATTCTGTGGGTAAAGATGAGCATTTTTGTTTTATGAAATTGGATTAGAATTAAAAATACTCAAGTGTATCTAACATAGTAAGAATTGCTTTCATGAAATATTTATTTAGTTAACTTCATTTGTGAGTTTGTGTGTGTGTGTGTGTGTGTGTGTGTGTGTACAGGATTATTGTGTCAGTCACATTTATTCCTTCCTGTGGGTCATGGTCAAAAAGCCTGAGTGACACTATCTCAGGCTGTGCTGGAGCTGTGCTCACTAGAGGACACATGTTGAATGGAAACAATGAAGACAGTGGCATTAAGCAGAGAACACTTTCTAAAAAGATATTCTGAGCTAGTCTTTTAATCAAGGAATTGGCAGAGTGGAGAATGAAACACAGAATTCCCTCTCACATTGTAGGTGCTTCATAAATGCTTTTATTGACTGGTATATGGGTGGAGATGGGTGAAACTATGCAAGATAGATGTGGGACATTGTCTCAGCTGCAGTCTGTCAGGGAATAAGAAGAAATGAGATTAGTGCACGGAGAAGGGGAGGGAGGCCTGGTGTGTCCCGGACATTGCTGTGTTCTATGAGGTTCATCAACATGAGCAAGGGTGGAGCCACATGGGATTTTCTAACCTGATTCTATCCTAAATGTCCCAAGATTAAAAGCATGCTCTGTGATGAGATGTAAGGCAGTGCTCAGACAATGTGCTCAGTTCAAAAGTTGAGTTCTCTAATGTCTGATAGTCCACACGTCTGGAATGCCTAATGAGCGGGGGGGGGGGGGGGGGGGGGGGGGGCACGCAGGAGTGAAATGGGATTATGTAACAAATGAAAATAACAAGTGGCCCTTATAAAACTATAACCTTGAGAGTTATGCCAAGTATTTCCATCCATATTAAATGACTTCAACCAAGGAACCTAGATCAAACCCACAAATATTTAGAAGGTTCTGTTCTCACTCCCTAGTCTGAAGCTTAGAATCTGTAAAAGAAAGTTGCCCTGTAAATAAAGAATACATATTATTGCTACTATTTTTTTATTGCTTAAGTCATTCTGGTCTGAGCAGATTAGAAGAATAAAAACTCAGGCCAGGGGAATATGGGCAAGATTTTTAAAAAGAGAGACAAATAAGGTGGGCCAGAGATAGCCATATGTGAGTTGTGTGTGTAATTAAAGAAATTCTAGAAGACAACTTCTCTATTCTCCTGCTTCTAAACAGAAATACACGTGGCCATGAATATTATTATAGAATTATATTTAATCATGGAAGATGGACAAACTCTGAAAGAAATCAGACTGTGGCAAGCATGAGTTTTAACAAAGCTTTAAAACAGGTTCCAGATTCTTCCTCAGCTTTTAGAAAACACACACACAAACACACACATACACATCCCAGAATGGGTTAGCAAAAAAAAAAAAAAAAAAAAATAGTCATTTGGAAAAATTCCTAGAGGCTAAAATATTCTTTGATACTATTTATAACACTATGCATGTCTCAGACATCTGAACTAAATTAAATAGGTATCAATTGAATTTTTTCCCTAAATACAGAGATGATTCTTTAGCTATATTTCATCCTCCTCTCCTTATTCTGAATAATTTTATAATTGATTAAACCTTCTTTAATACCTTGAAAGCGAACATAGTTTGGATACCAACAGGAATAGATAACTGAACGTTCTAATAAAAATGGAAAATATAGGTAGGGCAGAACTAGCTTAACAGAAGTTCTTTATCTCCTTCAAAGCAGCTGCTGTAGGATGCCATGTACCTAGTTCCTTTATGCTGCTGCCTCTTTTGGCACAGGCAACTTTTTTCCCCACTTAATGAAGACATTTTTATTGTATTCCTTTAAATACTAGCAATAATGAAAATATGACCACTGTCACTGTTGCTACTGAACATATCACTGGAGTTTCTCATTAACACCATAAAGACAGAAAAGGAGATCTAAGAATAAGATGGGAAGAGCTGAAACTCATTGTTTGCAAACAATGAAAACATTTATCTAGAAAAGTTGATACAATCAACAGACAATTAGAACTGATAGCTGAGTTCCATCACTTCAATGGACATGAAGATGCACTGCCCAGATCCCCTTCCCTGGAGAACTTGTCCCTGCTGCTTGGGAGTACAGTCAGCAGACAGCCTTCAGCTGGCAACCCCTTGGGGGATCCCTTCTGCTACACAGAGCTGCCTTGCCCAAGGTCAAGTCCTTCCCAGGGTATGGGGAGAAAGTTACATAAGTAAATAATAGGCGAGGCACCTGACATAGACCAATTTTGAGAATGCATTATAAACTTTGAGTGTGAATAGCTTATCCCTCTGCACCAGAAGTTAAATCAAATTTAACTTGTACAAGGTTACAACTTTTTTTGGCTATTAAAACTGGTAGTAAGTGTTCATCTTTTGTCAACTTGATTTTTGCCCACTCTGCCTCACCTAGCCTCCTGTTGGCTGCAGCCTGTTTCTGGTCTAACAATGAAGTTTACTTGCTTCTCCATCCTCTCAGGGTGATAGAGCCAGCCTGCTTGGGTTCAAAGCTGTGTAACTTTGGGCCAGTTATTTAACCTCTCTGTTCCTCAGTTTTCTCACCTATAAACTGGAGGTAATAAGAGCACCTGTTCTGAGGATTGTTGTCAAGAACTTAGAACAATACTTCAAACATGGTAAGTGGTTAATAAATATTGACTACTGATTTAGTTATGAAAGAAAGTTTCAGTCATCGTCCTCTCAGTTAATCCCTTACTGGAAGGCGGACCGCTTCAGACATGGCCAATGTTGTCATCAGCCTATGGATGCTGGGATGGTCCCTTTGTGCACCATCATAAGCATTTCACCATTTTTTGCAACAAACTTTTCCTGAGCTCCTTAGGCCCTGTGTCAGACACTAGGTAGAAAGTCCTTTTTAAATTTTTTAAAAGAACTTTATAGACCAACACCTTTGAATTTGAGATAACTAAGGAAATATTATTTGTGATCACCAACAGGTAAAGTCTGAGGAGGTCTGAGTTATTTTTCTATTTTGTTTTTCCCAAGAGATTATAAGCCCCTTATGGGCCAACCTCCACTGCCTGACTGAAAGGAAATTGCCTTTGCCCGTTGTTTCCTTTCTAAGTAATTCCCAGGATCCCCAGGCTTGCTTACCTTATTTTCTGCCACCTGCCATCAGTGGAGGCCCTCAGGTGTGCCTCTCAAAGCTAATCTCACAACCTCTGACTTCCAGATGCGCTAGGAGCCGGGTTCAAGTGCCTCCAATGGTGCCTTGTGCCAGCACTGAAGCCGAGACATGAAAACAGTGGTGCCAGGGGACACCTACAGGGACTAAGTCGTGACAGATACGTAGAAATTAGCTAGTGAAGAAAGGAAAAAAGAAAACCTCAGGAAGACTTTTGCTTAGCATTTCAAGGGTCTTGTTACCTTACCGATTTGCTTCAGAAAGTAAACATTCGCTTTTTTGCCAGCACAAGACCTCCTGAGTGACCTTGAAAAAGCCATCCCTACCTGTTGCAAAATTGATCTAGTGATCCTTCCAGATTCCACAAGACAGGTGAGTGTCCTGGAGTGGTCCACTCCCCTCACTTATACTCACTACAGCTGTGGGAGACAGACCACAACCCAACACAATCTATGCTGTTTTGAAAGTTTCTTGAACTTCTTTCAAGCCAAATCTAACTCAAAGCCCATGTGCCTCAATTTAAGCCTGTTTCCTCCAGTTCTATTCCTGGGTGAGACAGCAAACTGCTAAGTTGTTTATGCAGCAGACAATAATTCTCAACAGAGCTGGAGTTCCTGGTGTTTTGTTCTATCACTGAGCTACTGCAGAGATGTTTATCATTCCACCCTGTTTATTAAAAACAGCCCCTTTATCCTCCGTATAAAAACTTGCCTGACTCTAAACCAGAATTGTATTTAACATGGCAGGATTAAAAAAAAAGTCATTCTCTGCACAGCACAGGAAATAAAAGATCAGCCATGCAGTAGAGGCTGGTAGAGCCCTTTCCTGCTGGGGATACTGATCTAAAACATGCCTTCTGACCCTAACCTGATAAGCCTTGGAAAAGATGATGTAAGAAAAGGCTTACAGAAACTCAACTCCAAAAAATTAAACCAACAGGCAGGCTTAGCCATGACATAAAGTGTATTTGAACCATCCAAGGATGTTCTGGACCTGAATCTGTGGAAATGGAAAGGCCTCCCCTATCATGCTTGGACAGTTCTGCATGCAGGAGCTCAGCCGACACAATCAGAAAGTTTGCAGTCAAGTTACAGGACTGCCTTATGACCTGCTCCTGGAAATTGCAGTTAAACCCTTCAGGCACATCCCTCAAGAGGGCTAAAAAAAAGCCTCATAGGAAATCTGTGCTGAAGATCAAAATCTGGGGTTAATCCTGGGTCTTAAGAATAGCAGTTTCTTCCAGACAGTGTAATAGATCTGTCCTAAGAGATTAAGACTACGGTTGCAGAGTGGGCCAACAAAATGCCTATGTTGACAGGGCTCATGCTAGGTTTTTGGGGGTGGCGAACAGGCTTGCTGATGCACACTTTCTGATTGTTCCTACTGCTGTGTTCTTGTCACCTGTGATGCTAGTTGTCCCAACTCTTTCCTTCCCCCACTCCACATTACCCTTTAGTTAATGGGAGATAGTAGATTGGTTAAGTTGCTTTCAGCTCAAAGAAACAAAAATCCTCATCCTGTTGGCCTCAATAGTGAGGTTCCACAGAGGGACGTCCAGAGGTTTTTAGGAGTCGCTCTCAGTCCAGTGGCTCTAGGCCTGTTTTTCTGTGAGTCTTTTTTGCAAGCTTCATTCTCAAGCTGGTTCCAGGCCTCCTGTTTGTGCTTGACAATAATGTCCGCAAGAAGAAGGAAAAAGTCACTTCTGGAAGCTCTTGAAGAAGACTGAGAAATATATTTTCCCTAAGCCCCCAAGAACTTGAACCCCCTATGTGGAAGCCATTGACCTGAATTCCATGTGCTCATTTGTGAATCAACCACCAGCAAGGGAGATGGCAGTGCCCTTTGACCAATCAGGCCCTCCCTGGTGTTGAGAGTGTCAGTCATGTTCTCCTGAGGCCCTGTGACTGTGGGGGGAAAGGAGAGAGACTTGAACAAAATTGGGGTTCTATTACAAATAAAAATGAGTATGCTGAATAGACAGCGATGGTGTCCTCTGCCACAGGATATGTTTTTATTAGAATTTTTAATAATAACAATAAAACATATGGTAATGTTATGGTGTTCCCCAAATATTCTGTCCCTTCAAGGCACATGGTAGCCTTGCACCGCTTGGCTGCCTTGTGAGGCCAGGTCACCAGATCTGGCTAGTGAGCTGTGTACTGAAGTGATATGTGTGACTTCTGGACCAGAGCATTGAATAGCCTGCACTAGTCTCTCCAGAGAGTTCTTTCCCTCTCCACAGGTACCAGCAATGCTTCAGACAATGGCTAGCCTGTCAGCTTATGTCCTGGAGTAAGGACAGTGCAGAGCAGAGCCTCCAGGACACCTGCAATGGGCAAGTAGCACAATAAAGAAAAAAACACTCTTTGATATTTTGAAATAATTTGTTACTGCATCAAAAGCCTAGCAATTTTGACTGATAAAATAGCTAACATCTACTGAGAGTTGATTATGTTTCAGGAATATGGTAACACGTTATCACTAGTCGCTATGGAAATGAGAAATCAGGAGTGTTGGAAGCTCCTTCTATCTACCTACCCCCCACCCCCCATGTGACTTCATTCCTAGGCATTGTACCAATTGGCACTTGCCTGAGACGCATATAAGTAGATATTGCCCCACCACATCACTGATAAGTGTCCTAAGGATTTTGAGCAGAAAACAAACTCAAAGTTGGGGGGGCTGTGTAAGTGTATATAGGGGTAAGAAAGAGATGAAGGACATTCAGATATACACACACAGTAGGTGAAAGAAATAACATTCTATTGGAATAAAATTCTCCATGGCTCTCTTGTGTTTGTGCATGTCTTGTGATCAATGCACTGACTGCCTTTTGTCCCAAATGTCTTTTTAAAAATATATCTTTATTGTTGAAACTATTACAGATGTACCCCTTTTTCCCCCAATGGATCTCCTCCACCTCACTCCCACCCACCCCCAGGCCTTACCTACACTATTGTCTTTCCATGGGCTATGCGTATATGCATATAAGTTCTTTGGTTAATCTCTGAAATGTCAGTCTATTGCATGCTTCAATGTCTCTGGATCTATTTTGAAGATGCTTGTAGGAAATAGCTCAAAGTATAGAGATCAAGTTTGCTTACCACCTTGGAAAGTAGAGACAGTATCTTTCTCTGAAGCAAAGGTAGGCATACTTACTCTCCAGTATAATAAAGATAATGTCTCCACAGCACAGCAGGTGCACTTAGTGTCCATTATAAAAGAGTTGGGCTCCGTAAGCACAGGGTTTCTCTCATCTAATGCAAACCACTGCATGTGTAGCTGTCATAACCCTGTGGGAATTGATGCTTATGGTGATAAATTCTGATATACTAGCTACTGTTATTGCTGTGAGTAATAAATAGAAAGTTCTTTTTCTCTGACCCAGGAGTCTCATGTCTCCTGGCAGCACTCATGAAACATGGCAGCTTGCAAGTAGAGTAAATCTTAGACCCTTCATAGTTCCTGACACCTGTGGTTATTTATAGGAAGATAACATTCCAAATTAAGTATAAAGAGAGAAGTTAGAGGGAAACCTTGCTTATCTCAGGACTTTTCCCCAATAAATTAATCTTTTTCCAATAATATTCTTTATATTCCTTTCTAAAACTCAGCAGACTCAGATGATTTCAAACCCCAAGATCTGTATGGTCTTTAGGCTGGTTTGCAGATGTGCTCAGCTACTCTCACCTATTAGGAGCATTTTCTCTGTTTCTTCACATCCACTTGAGAATCTAAGCAACCTTCTTGTGAAAATAAACCAGAATGAGAACCTGGGATATCATTGTCAAACTGCCTGTCTTCTCCTATAGCCCCTGCATTCTGTCTTCAAATATCAGAAACCTTGGCTCTCCAAGTTTTCAAATTGAAGATGAAATGTGCTCAGTGAGAATCCTATTCAAAGAAACTATGGAATTGATTCTAAGAGTTCATACAAGCTTTAACATCTACCTTATAAATATGCCACCTGCCATGTACTGAATGAAAAAACAAACAAAAACAAACAAAAAACTTATTACAGGCAATCAGGGCTCAGAGAACAATGGATTTTGTAGAACTCTTTGCACCCAGTTACACCCCCCCACCACCACAACAACACACACACACACATACACACACACACAATTCAGTGTGAAAAGTTTAAATAATCCTATCTAATAAAAGAGAAACATGCAAATTTACCATAATCCTGACACCCTTCCTATTGGATAATCAGCAGGATATGCAAATTAACTGCCAACCAAGATGGCAGCCAGCAGCCAGGAAGCTGAAGCGAACAGGAGGCTTGCTTGAAAACAGCCCTCAGCCCCTCACCCAGACTGGCCAGGCACCCCAGTGGGGACCCCCACCCTGAAGGGGGTGTGACCAGCTGCAAACAGCCATCATCCCCTCATCCAGGCTGGCCAGGCACCCCAGTGGGGACCCCCACCCTGAAGCAACAAGATGGCAGCTAATTTGCATACTGAAGGTGGGCGGCAGTGGGCAAGGCTGTCTGCGGTCTGGGACCGGATCTGTGACCCTGCCGGGTGAGGGTCAGTGCTTGAGGCTGTCCACAGGACCAAGACATAGATCTGTGACCCTGCCGGGCAGGGGGCAGTGCTAGAGGCTGTCCACGGTCCCGGGACCTGGATCCGTGACCCTTCCCGGCGGGGTGGCAGATCGCACAGGGGCGGATCGGCCGGGGTTGGGCAGGTCAAGACACCTGGCTTCCGCCCAGCCCCAGTCACTCTGGGCAGGTGAGCAGCGCAGAGAGCCTCTGGACAGGGGAGGCAGGCCGGCAGAGGGCGGCCTGTACTCCCCACATGGCAGTGGTGACAGCTGTGAGCGCGCCAAGTGGAGCTTGCAGGCTGAGCTGAAGTAGTGCCTACAGGCCATCAGCGCCCAGGAGTGGCTGCACAAGATCCGCCTCCTGGCCCAGAAGGTGCAGGATCGCAGAGATGGCCACCATGGCGGGCCAGACTGACATCCTCCTGGCCGCACCACGGAGGTTTGCGAATCTGCAAAGCCAGAGGCCTCTGGTGTGCACATCCACCCCTGGCGTGCGAACATCCCCCAGCACACTGTCACCCTCCCACGCCTGCAACAGTTGCAAACCAAGGTGTGCACAAATTCCCCCCGCCTCTCCACTGCACTTGCATCAACCCAGCATACCTGACACCCCCACAGGATGTGCACACATCCCCTCTGATGCACTCACGTCCTTTGGAGAGTGTCTGGGTGTTCTGGGTGCTGAGGGTGGGCGCCTGTGAGATGACAGTGAGAGGGCGGAGTGGTGATGCCCTGTTCCCACAGAGGCCAGTGCAGCTACGAGATCACCTCTGGGAGGTTAATGCAGGTGCTGAAGCAGGAGTAGGTGCAGATAGACACTCCTGGTCGGCATGGGCGGCCCTTGCTGAGGTGCCTTCGGTCAGTGTTCAAGATCAAGAACCCAGAGGCGGAGAGGAATTCCATCCTCTCAGTGAAACAGTGGGATAGTCGGGGCGACTGTAGTGGCGGAATGTGCACTTTGGGTGCCAGCACCCATGAGCGAAGGCTGCCCTAACTGAGCCTCGCTTGCTTGGGACCTAGCGCACTCCTGCCAGGCAGCAGGTGACAGGATGTGCTTTCCCGAATTAATGAGAGAAAACGTATCGGTTGGTTTTTTTCACCACTGACTAGAGATATACAGGGTGTCCCCCCAAAATGTATACACACTTTGAATACCTACTAATTCCAATGGTTTTAAGCATAAGAAAGAAACAACAATGGAGCTGTTATCTGTTAAAAGTGTGGGCACAAACAGGTAGTTGGACATTCCCTGAAGGGTCTCAGATTGGAGAGGGTGAAGGCCAGACTGAGGGGCCCCTTTTCCTCCCTACCCCAATGCACAAATTTCGTGCACCGGGCTACTAGTTCCTCATAAGACACTATGGAGTTATGATAGTTCATACATGAAATATGGATGCACATATATTTTTACCTTTATAAGAAACAAAGAATAAAACAACCTGCATGAAATTGAGATCAACCCTTGGTGGGTAGAGCTGGCTGCTCATCAGCTGGTGTCATCCCCCCTGATAGGCCCGCTGGTCACCTCCCACAGAGGGAGGCCAGACTGCAGCTTAGGCCTGCACTCCCAGTGAAATGCAGGCCTAAGCCGTCAGTAGGACACTGAGGGCTCCTGGATTGCGAGAGGGTGCCGGCCAGGCTGAGGGATCCCCCGAGTGCACAAATTTTCATGCACCAGGCCTCTAGTTGATGATAAAATTGATGGATAAGTGTATGATGAGAAATAGAATAGAATGCTTACATAAATTGAAAATATCTCCTATTCCACTCACTGCCCCCCCCCCCCCCATAAAGACTAAATTTACAATGGAGAAACTTGACAGACATTATCTTAATCAAGGGCTCAAAGTTAACCTCATCAGTAATGAGATATTAGTATCATGAACCTCCTGATGTGATACACTGAGAAAGACATAACATTGCTTCTGTGATATTCTTGCCAGATTATGTATAACCTGAATTTAAACATGAGAAAACATCAGACAAATCCAAACTGAGAATTACGTTACTTGATAACTAGCCTGTGTTCAAGGTTGTCAAGGTCATGAACAGCAAAGAAAAAAGGGAACCCTTCAGATTAGAGTAAGGAAACAGGACACCCACAAGCAACCTAAACCAAACATTGCATTCAAGTAAGATCTGTAGATTACATAATCGTATTGCATATTAATGTGAATTTCCTCTTTCTGATAATTATACTCCAGTTATGTAAGATGTTGACATTTAGGGAAGCAGGGTAAAGGGTGTACGGGAAATCTTTGTACTATTTTTGCAATTTTTTGCATGTCAAAAATTATTTAAAAATAAAAAGTTAAAAAAGAGAAGACATTAAAGGAAAAGAGGCCAGTGCAGCTAGAGTGTACAAAGTGAGAAGAGGCTGGTAACGGGGGGCAGCCTGAGATCGGGGATTTGTAGGTGATGTTAGAGATTTGAGTCTTTACCCCAAGAGAAAAGGAACACATTAAAAGTTTATAAGCAGGGCAGTGATGGATCATATTTGCATTTTGCAGAGATCGCACTAGCTGCAGTGGGGAAATGGTTTTTAGGCAGGCCAGAATACATGTAGGAGGTCACTACCAGGGTATTGCAAGAGTGCAAGAGAGATGATGCTGCAAGCTTGGTCTAGGCCACGCAGTCGTCGGCAAACTCATTAGTCAACAGAGCCAAATATCAACAGTACTTCTTCAAAATAGTCTCGCCCAGGCTGAAAACCGACTTCTGCGCATGGGCCATGAAGTTTCAATTGCACTATACGCACGCCTGCACGTGGTATTTTGTGGTATTTTATTTTTTTAAATTCATAATGTTGACATTATTGCAGGAGGATCCCTCTCCACTCCCTTTGCCTACCTCAACCCTCCCCTGCCTCCCCCTTCCTTGGACTTTATCAAATTATTGTCCCTGTCCATGGGGTATGCATATATACTCTTCTTTTTAAAATAAATATGTCTTTATTGATTTCAGAGAGAGGAAGGGAAAGGGAAACATAGAACATCAATGAGAGAGAAACATGGATCATCTACTTCCTGCACACCCCCTACTGGAGATTGAGCCTAAAATCTGGACATGTGCCCTGACCTGGAATCAAACTGGCGACCTCCTGGTGCATGGGAGGATACACAATGAACTGAGCCACACCAACTGGGCAGTAAATATGTTCCTTAGCTATTTCCTTCACTTTCTTTATCTAGTCACACCCTATTCCCCTCCCCTTGGGCACCAGCCAGTCTGTTCTGTGTATTCATGCTTCTGGTTCCATTTTGTTCATGAGTTTATTTTATTCATTAGATTCCACATATTAGTGAGATCATATGGTATTTATCTTTCTCTGACTGGCTTATTCACTTAGCATAATACTCTCTGGGTCCATCCATGCTGTTGCAAACTGTCATTATTTGCAGATGACATAATATTGTATATATAGAACTCTAAAGACTCAACCAAAAAACTACTAGATCTAAAAATGAATTCAAAGTTACAAAAACAAAATCAACACTTAGAAATCCATAGCATTTTTATGCACCAATAATGAACTCTCAGGAAGAGAAACTAATAAAACAACCCTATTTACTATTGCAACAAAAGAAAATAAGGTACCTAGGAATAAACTTAACCAAGAATGTAAAAGATCTGTACTTGGAGAACTATATGACATTGAAGAAAGAAATAGAGAAAGATACAAACAAGTGGAAGCATAAATCATGTTCCTGGATTAGAAGTATTAGCATCATTAAAATGTCCATACTACCCAAAGCAATCTATAGATTCAATATAATTCCTATTAAAACAGTAGTGGCCTATTTCACAGAACTAGAAAAAATATTCTAAAAATTTTTATGGAACCAAAAAAAGACCCCTAATAGCCTCAGCAATCTTGAGAAAAAAGAAGAAAGTTGGAGGTATCACAATACCAGATACAAGGCCATTGTAATCAAAACGGCCTGGCACTGGCATAAGAACAGGCATATAGACCAATGGAACACAACAGAGAGCCCAGAAATCAACCCAACCTTATATGGTCAATTAATATTTGACAAAGGAGGCAAGAGCATACACATGAGTAAAGACAGTTTCTTCAATAAATGGTGATAAGAAAAATGGACAAATACATGCAAAAAACTGAAACTATGTCACCAACTTATACCTATGTAAGTCATGAAACCATTAAAATCCTAGAATTAAACATAGGCAGTAAAATCTTGGACATCTCTCACAGCAATATTTTTGCCAATAATCTCCTAGGGTAAGGGAAACTCAGGAAAATATAAACAAATGGGACTACATCAAACTAAAAAGCTTCTGTACAGCAAAAGAAACCATCAACAAAATGAAAGGAGAACCCATTGTATGGGAGAACATATCCGATAAAAGATTAATTTCTAAAATATATAAAGAACTTCTATAACTCAACAGCAGGAAGACAAACAATCCAATTAAAAAATGAGCAAAGGGCCTGAATAGACACTTCTCAAATGGCCAATAGACATATGAAAAAAGCTCAAGGTCAGTAATCATCAGAGAGATGCAAATAAAAATGACAATGAGGTATCACTTCACACCTACCAGAATGGCTACTATCAATAAATCAACACACAAGTGTTGGCAAGGATGTGGAGAAAAGGAAACCCTTGTGCACTGTTGTTGGGAATGCAGATTGGTGCAGTCACTGTGGAAAACAGTATAGAGTTTCCTCAAAAAATTAAAAATGGAACTGCCTTTTGATCTATCAATCCTACTTCTGGAAGTATATCCTAAGAATCCCAAAACACCATCAGAGAGAATATATGCATCCCTATGTTCATAGCAGCATTATTTACTATAGCCAAGATCTGGAAGTAGCCCAAGTATCCATAGGCAGATAAGTGGATAAAAAAGCTATGGTACATTTACACAGTGGAATACTATGTGACTGAAAAAGAGAAGGAAGTCTTACAAAGATACACTTTAAAGCATACATCTAGCAATCCTATCCTATACAATAAAGAGGTAATATGTAAAATAACCCTCACACCTTCACAAGATGGCTGCATACAACCAGGCTGGCAGGGGGGTTAGTGAGAGACGACCAAACAACTGAACAAGCAGGCTGCATGGGGCAACCAGGCCAGCAGGGTGGTTAGTGAGGGACAACCAAAAGACTGAACAGCAGGCTGTGTAGGGCAACCAGGCTGGTGGGGGCGGGGCAGTTGGGGGCCACCAGGCCAGCAGGGTAGGCAGTAAGAGGCAACCAGGTCAGCGGGGGGGCAGGGGGGGCAGTTAGGGGCAACCAGGCTGGTGGAGGGGTGTAGATGGGGGTGATTAGGCTGGCAGGGGGGGGCAGTGAGGAGCGACTAGGCCAGTGCGGGGGGGGTAGGTGGGGGTGACCAGGCCAGCATGCAGAGGCAGTGAGGGGTGATCAGGCCGGCAAGGGGGGGCAGTTAGGGGTGACCAGGCAGGCAGGCAGGTGAGCAATTAGGAGCTAGTGGTCTAGGATTGTGAGAGGGATGTCTGACAGTCGGACATCCCCCAAGGGGTCCCAGATTGGAGAGGGTGCAGGCTGGGCTGAGGGGACCCCCCCCACCCCACGCCCCGCACCGGGCCTCTAGTAACTAATATTTACCTAATAGAAAGGAAAATAGATATGCAAAGAAATACATGTAGATAAATGTCCATAGAAGCTGAATTCATAACAGCCAAGAAATGGAAACAACCTTAATTTCATCCATAGGTAAGTAGATAAGCAAATTGAGTTATATTCATATAATGAAATGCTAGTCAGTCAAAAAACAGGAAGAGCTACTGCTATAAAGAATGCCATGGTGGCTCTCAATAACATTATGCTGAGAAAAAGAAGCCTGACACATGAAAGAGTCTGCACTGTATGATTTCATTTATGTGAAATTCCAGAAAAGACAAATCTAATCTACAGTGACAGCACATCAGTGGTTGCCTAGAGCTGGGGATGGAAGGATTAACTGGGAAGCAACCCAAGGGTACTTTCTGGGGTGAAGCAAATGTTCTGTATCTTGATTGTAGAGGTAGTTACTTGATTGTACAAACTTGTTGGTACCCATCAAAATGTACATTTTAAATAGGTGCATTTTATTGAATTAAATGAAATCTCAAGAAAGGTGATTAAAAGAAAAAAAACATTAAATAAGTAGAAAATACTATACTACATAAATATCAAATTGTGAGAAGGCTACAGATAGATATAGAGAAAGTAATAATAAAACACACTCATTTACATGGCAATCCCAAGTCCTTCTGGGAGCTGCCTGAGGGACTTTCCCTGGGACCTGGCCCTGTGTTCAGCTTTTGCCATCTTGGGACTCCGTTGTTTGTGCTGAGTCATGGGAAGAGCTAGGAATCCGGTTTCAGCCCTTAGTTGAAAGGTCTTGCCTCCTCTTACAGGCTCTAGTCAGCTGGCTGATTTAGTAAGCTGCTGTCTTTTTACTAAGCTGATTTAGTAAGCTGCTACGTCCCCAGAACGCCCAGTGTGTGAACAAGCTCATGCTTGTCTAGCTGTCTTTTCACCCGAGGCTGAAGTCTTTTCAAAGTTCACAGAGAGAGGGAGCATAACTACGTTTGCTGTCATCTGCCCCCTTTTTCTATTCTTCTCACTACTTTCTCTGTCTAGCCCACCCCCCACCCCCCGCCATATCACATTCTATTTCTATTGGACTCTCCTTGAACCTTTCTGCCTCCTCAGTTCTTAGCTCCCATCCCCTGATTCCATGTCTCAAAATCACCATGACACAGCATGAGGGAAGATTCCAAAGTTTCCCTTTGATTTCAGAGTGTCCTAAGAACTCAGGAAAGGATGGGATGGCCCTAAACAAGCCAGTAGCCACCAGGGCAATGCCTGCCATATTGAGACTTCGGAGAAAGCTTCTTCTGAGGAATGGCAGTTGGCCATTTATCCAAAAATAATCTATTTAAATGTGATTGTTGCTGCTATTTACTGTGACAGGGAAGAAGGTGGTGGTAGTGCTGGTGCGTGTTGAGGAAATCAGTAAGTTAAGTCTGTGGTGTCTGCTGGTTGTAGACTAAAGGAATTGTGGAGTAGACAGTTTGCTGTAGGAGTCAGGGGTTCCAGGGAAAGGACAGGGTTAGGAATATGAACTTGGAGTCATGAGCTGTTTAGGGCAGGCTGGAAAGGCTGGCTAGGGAGTGAGTGCATGCATATCCCCACCCCTGCTGGGCCTGTGTCTAAAAGCTGATGCAAACAGAAAGGCCTCTTGACTTTATCTTTCTCGTAAGTCTTTCACCAAAACTCAGTGCTCAGCATTTCCCAGGCATGTGAGAGCAGGGTTGTCAACCCGGGGACAGGAGGGCTCCGGGATGGCCTTTCTCAACCGCAGAGGAGTTGGTTATTATTTATTTTGCATATTAGGCTTCACAATAAAATTCTTTGAGCAAAGGATTTCATTAAAAGGTTTGAAAAATCACTACTTTGGAGTTTCCTGCTTTCTTCTTCGGTTATTTTATCAGTTTATTATTTCAGTCTCTTTTTTTGTGCTAGGTCAGTGTTTCTCCAAGTGCTGCTTGAATGCCCCCTCCATGCTTGCTTAAAATGCAGACTTCTGGGCCCTTTGTCCACTGGACCAGCATCTCTGAGAAAGGTGCTCAGGACTCTGCATCTTTAATAATAAGACCTGGTGTGTTTGATATAAAATAAAAGTAAAGACCATAAATGCATGTATAGCCTTGCTTAGAGGCAAAAGGATGATAAAATAAGTGGTTATCTGAATTCCCTTCCAGGTCTGTAAATTTACTAGCACAGTCTGGTCTCTCTGTCTGGGGAGAGAAATATTCTTTGAGATACTGAATGGGGAAGAAAGGGAAGCATAGTACCAAGTCTCATGGTGGGTTATCCTGTCAGTGGTGTTCACCTGATGGGGGTCGGGGGTCAGGGGTCAGGGGTGGGAAGGAATACCAGGATGAGGGCCTCTTTAGAGCGTTGACTGCTCGCCTTCCCCACGCCAAATCTGAGTCCCAGGCCCACCCATTATGGGTGGGTGGGTAAGAGAGTGGACAGAGGGGGATGTAGATAGGAAGGCTGTTGGAACTAGTATAGGAGCTTTCCCAAAAGGCATGGGGTACCCCTTTCCTGGCTGGAAATTACTGGTCTCAGCCTGGCAGCCCTCGGGGCATGTCCACTTGCCAGCAGGGAGCAGGCCTAAACTGCAGTCGGATATTCTTAGCGCTGCTGAGGAGGCAGGAGAGGCTCCCACCACCACCGCTGTACTGGCGGCCATCAGCCTGGCTTGTGGCTGAACAGAGCTCCTCCCATGTGAGAGCGCACTGACCACCAGAGAGCAAGCTCCTGCATTGAGCGTCTTCCCCCTGGTGGTCAGTGTATGTCATAGTGATCAGTCATTCCCAGTCCTTCTGCTGTTAGGGTCAGTTTGCATATTACCCTTTTACTATATAGGATAGAGGCCTGGTGCATGGGTGGGGGCCAGCTGGTTTGCCCTGAAGGGTGTCCCGGATCAGGGTGGGGGTCCCCACTGGGGTCCCTGGCCAGCCTGGATGAGGTGATGATGGCTGTTTTTAGGCTGCCTGCACCCCCTTCAGAGTAGGGGTCCCCACTGGGGTACCTGTCCAGTCTGGGTGAGGGGCTGAGGGCCATTTTCAGGCTGGCAGGTGACTGAAGCTCCCAGCCTCTCCTTTTTTTCTTTTTATTCTGGGATTTATTTACTTTCTATGGCTGTCACTGGAACTGAGAGCCGGCTTTAGCTCTGAGGCTGGCTCCAGCTCTGAGGCCTCGGCTGCTGAAAGCAGCTATCTGCAGCTTGTTTAGCTTCTATAATTGCAACATTGTTTCTTAGACTGCAGCTCAGAGTCTGGCAGCAGCAGGCGGGGAACCTTGGCTTCCTCCATCACTGGAGCAAGCAAGCCTCCTGTTTCCTTCAGCTGCCTGGCTGCCGGCTGCCATCTTGGTTAGCAGTTAATTTGCATATCACCCTGATTAGCCAATGGGAAGTGTTTGGGGGTATGGTCAATTTGCATGTTTCTCTTTTATTAGATAGGATACTAGAGGCCTGGTGCATGAAATTTGTGCATGTTGGGGGGGGGGGTGTCCTTCAGCCCAGCCTGCACCCTCTCTAACCTGGGACCCCTCGAGGAATGTCCAACTGCCTGTTTAGGCCTGATCCCAAGAGCAGTAGGACATCCCTCTCACAATCCAGGACTGCTGGCTCCCAACCACTCGCCTGCCTTCCTGCCTGATTGCCCCTTAACCACTTCCCTATCAGCCTCATCACCCCCTAACCACTCCCCTGCCAGCCTGATCGATGCCTAACTGCTCCCTTGCTGGCCTGATTGCCCACAACTGTCCTCCCCTGCTGGCTATCTTCTGACCACATGGGGGTGGCCATCTTGTGTGTTGGAGTGATAGTCAATTTGCATATTACCTCTTTATTATTATATAGGACTAGAGGCCTGGTGCACAAAAATTTGTGCACTTGGAGGGGGAGGGGTGTCCCTCAGCCCGGCCTGTGCCCTATCGCAGTCTGGGACCCCTTGGGAGATAACGACCTGCTGGCTTAGGCCTGCTCCTGGGTGGCAGAGGGCAGGCCCAATCCCTAGGTGCAGCCCCTGGTCGGGCTCAGAGCAGGGCCGATTGGGGAATTGGGGCGCCACCCCCTGTCATGCACAGAGCAGAGCGGATTGGGAGGTTGCGATGCCACCCTCAGTCACACTCAGGGTAGGGCCAATTGGGGGGTTGGGGCACCGCCCCCTGTCACACTCAAGGCAGGGTCGATGGGGAGGTTGCGGCGCCACCCCCTGTCACGCACAGAGCAGGGCCAATCAGGGGGTTGGGGCACTGTCCCCTGTCACTCACAGAGCAGGGCCCATCAGGGGTGTTGGGGCTCTGTACCCTGTCACGCACAGAGCAGGGTCAATCAGGGGGTTAGGAGCTCCCCCCTGTCACGCACAGAGCAGGGTCGATCAGGGGGTTGAGGAGCTCCCCCTGTCACTCACAGAGTAGGGCTGATAGGGGAGTTGGGGCACCACACCCTGTCACACTCAGGGTAGGGCAGATCAGGGGGTTGGGGCGCCTTCCCCTGTCATGAACAGAGCAGGGTGGATAGGGAGGTTGTGGCCCCACCCCCTGTCACACACAGAGCCGCAGGGCGATCAGGAGGTTTGGGCGCTGCCCCCTGTCACGCTGATCCCAGTGCTGGGAGGCCTTGTGGCTCTGCTGATCCCGGTGCTGGGAGGCATATTACCCTTTTACTATATAGGATAGAGGCCTGGTGCATGGGTGGGGCTGGCTGGTTTGCCCTGAAGGGTGTCCTGGATCAGGGTGGGGGTCCCCACTGGGGTGCCTGGCCAGTCTGAGTGAGGGGCTGAGGGCTGTTTTCAGTCTGGGGGTGACTGAAGCTCCCAACTGCTCCTTTTTTGCTTTTTTTTTTTTTATTTTGGGCCAGCTTTAGCTTTGAGGCTTAGCTCCAGCTCTTAGGCCTCCGCTGCTGAAAGTAGGTATCTGGCCTTTGCTTACAATGTTCTGGGACCCCGGCCACTCCTGGCCTAGGCACAGGCCTACAGGCTTGGGGCAGCCTGGCTCCCAAGGCCCCAATTTATCAAGAGAACAAAGTCGGCGTTAGTTACAGCCCTCACAGAACCCAGTACACTGCATCTGTGCATACAACTGCCTCGTTCATGTGCCTGCTTCGCCCTACTGAATTACTAACATCTTAAGGACATAGCTCTGTCTTATCCTGCTTCAACTTCAGTGCCTGACCTGGTGCCATGGACCTGAGAGGGTTTGCTGAGTGAGTGAATAATGAGTGAGTTAATGACTGAATGAATGAATGAGCGAGTAGGTGAATGAGCAAGCAGCTAAGGGGAGGGAACGTGTTGCCACAGCAACATGGCAGAAGTTCCAGCCCCACTTCTGGCTCCCTGAAGCCCACCCCGGGGAAAGTTCCCCCCCTGCTCCCAGCGTCCTGGTGCCCCTCTCCTGGCTGCATACTGAATTACTAGCATCTTGAGGACATAGCTCTGTCTTAACCTGCTTCAACTTCAGTGCCTGGCCTGGTGCCATGGACCTGAGTGAGTTTGCTGAGTGAGTGAATAATGAGAGTGAATGAGTGAATGAATGAGCAAGTAAGTGAATGAGCAAGCAGCTGCCAGCGGGGATAGTTTGCACTCTGCTCTGAGCTGCCTGACGCAAACCCCGGGAAGTTCCCGCCCTGCTCCCAGCGGCCCCACTGCCCTCTCCAGGCTGCATAGTTCGTGCAGGGCAAAGGCTGCCTGGGTGTGGTTTTTGGCAAATCAGTGCATTAGCACCTGTCGGCTGAGGATCCCCCTGGAGGGCTGTTTGTGGGCGTGGCCAGTGGAAGATGGGTGCAGTAGCACCGGTCAGCCTCAGATCCCCTCGGGATGGAAGTTTGTGGGTGTGGCTGGTGGCGGATCAGTGCCTTCAGCCGGGATCCTGTTGTGAGGTCCGTTTGTGGGCGTGGCCAGTGGCCCATCGCTGGGGTCCCACTGCCAGCCCTGGGTCTGTTCCCATAGGGGCCGCCTGTCACCCAGGTTGCAAATAGCAGGCCCGGATGGCAGCGGGGCAGGCGGGATGGCGCTGTCCTGCCCTGCCTGCAGTATGCAAATTAGCCACCATATTTGTTGGCGGTTAACCGCCATCTTGGCTGGTGATTAATTTGCATATCACCCTGATTAGCCAATGGGAAGGGTAGCGGTTGTACGCCAATTACCATGTTTCTCTTTTATTAGATAGGATAAGCAGTGCATGATATTTACCGCTTCTAACATTATTATTTTTAATCCTATGAAAAAGCATATAACTTTCTATTTGTTATATAACGATTCAATATTCACCACAATGTCTGGATAACTACACTGTTTGAAATGTAAAATTTGATGTTTTCTCCAGCTAAAGTTGTGGGGTTTTTTTTTTAGTCCATATTGTTATTATAGTACTTATTACATGGTATTTTAATGGCATAGTTTCAAAATTTGAATATCCCTCTGGCTTTAAAAGTAATTGCTATCTTTTATCTGATTTTGAGACTTTAGCTGTATTATGAAGGAATTGTTGAATTCTTATAGAAATGGTCAGAAACAGAATATTTGTTTGCTGAACTTTTGATGTGACCTTACATTTGGTTTCACATGTTGTTCTTTTTCACTTATTTATAGTTGACATGAGATTTGTATTTGTATCTGGGTCAATTTAGATAAAGAGAAAAATCTCAAGGATGTTATGCTGTGTGTGTGTGTTTTTTTTAAGGTGTGTTTATCTCTTGGTATAGTTACATAGCAATCTGATCTAAGAAGAAAATAGTTTTGGAAAAGAAAATTGTGTGTTGTTTGTTTTTATCTTCAGATAGTTAACTCTGAAAACATGTTTTAGAGAAGAATTCTGTGTTGCCGTTTGTTTTTAATTTCTGTGTTTTCTGGGTGATATATTAAGATCAGTAGTAAAAACTATATAAACAAGGGACTTCGGCAAGTCCTGGCACTAGTCATCTCTCTGTCTCTCTCTATGTGTGTCTCTCTCTGTCTCCCTCTCTTAATCTCTCATTCTCTATTGGTGTTTACTATGAAAAGGAAAACACTGAGTCACAAACTATAGCAGAAAAATCTACGGCATAAATAACTGAAGAATGGTTAACAACAGTCAGTTTTTCTGCCTCTCCACTGATTAAACAGGGTTCCATGACAAAATAACTGCTGGTAAGAGATGTAGATCCTTCAGTTTACATGGAAAATGGAAAGCTAGGCATTCTTGTGCTGCTAAAGTTGTGTTTAAATAGTGGGAGCACAAGCTTTTCCAGCCAGATCTGAACCTGATGATCGCATTCTGGCCCGAACCATGTACATCCACCCACAAAGAGAAAACAGTTACTCCAGTCTTCTCGCTGCTCCACACTCTGCTGTCTCCCATCAGTTCAGTAGTAAACTAGCTTTTCCTCTGGCCCACTGTGCCCAAACCCCCAGGAACCACAGGGGGCCATTTGGAGACTAACTCATCTTCTCTGAGTATCAGAGTCAAAAGGAAAGAGACAGGAAGACCTAATGTAGGAACATCCCCCCATTATCCATGTTGCCTATGCCGGGGCCATTGCCAGACTGAATTCCAGATCAGCTTCACTTGACACATGAGAAAGTCTGTGGAACAGGTAAGCATAGGTGGATAATGGAGCTTTCTGCACTAAATAGAAGAACTGGAAGGACTTTTGAGGACAGTAGAAAAACACGCCCTTTGAGATCCCATGACATACGTTCCTTTCCCTTTGTTGCAACTGTTTCTTTTTCAGCCTTATGAGGCCTTTGTGGTTTATATTGTATAGAGTGATTTTCAACCAGTGTACCACAAGAATTTTTAAAACATGCAATACCTGACTAATTAGTCAGGGGCACTGACCTCTTGTCCCATAGATTATAAATAAAATAAAAAAAGACACAACAGCCAACACAATAGCCATCTGGTGTGAATGATCAAAATTACACCTATATTTTTTGTCAGATTGGCAAAATATATATATATTTTGGTGTGCCACAGAACTTTAGTAATTAGTTTATGTGTGCCACGAGATGACAAGGGTTGAAAATCACTGCTCTACAGAAGAAAGGAGCGTGGAAATTCTGAGTATGCCTTAGGAATTTCCAATGTCACTCACTACTCCTGAAAAATGACAGCCAATTTAAAAATGATAAATAGAGTACATGCCCATTTAAAACTTCAAATAGAAGAGAACACTGTAAAAGATGAAACACAAAGGTCCTTTTTCTTTATGACGGCCCACTACCTTATATGATAAGCACTCTTAACAATCCTTATATGTCCTTCTGCCACAGGCACCTCTCACCAACACCAGAGAGGTGTTGCCGGACACAACAGCCCCCTGAGCCAATGGGAGAGGGCTGTCCCCAATCTCGATCCTTGTCTTCTCATATAAATTAATTTATACAAGAGACCTTGACTGATTTGTGAAAAGCCAAGCTATTAAAGCAATTAAAACATGCACCTTTGTTGAAAAAGCAAAGCAAGCAAGCCTAAACATCTGGCTTATGAAGCTCAGTCAGGCTCTCCGTTGATCTGAAGAGCAAGTTGGGTGGGGGTCCGATGTGTTATATACCCTATTGTCTATAGGCTTCACAATTCCTCTGCTGGCTATTTTGGTGCAGATTAATCTTAAGGTCCCTTTTTTTTTTTTTTTTTTTACTTTGTTGTGGCCTTCCCAGAATTCATGAAAAGCTCCTGGCAACTTTATCTTGCCAAGACTTGAGACTGCTGGCTTCTCTGCTTAGGGAGTAAAACCGCCTTTTTTTTCCTTTCTCCTTTCCCCCTCCAGTTCTGCGTTCTCTCATTAGGGAGGTTTTTAACCATTTGCTCTGTGTCCTTGGCTCAGGAAGATAATGGCTTGTTAGTTACAAGCTGGCTACAAATTGTTCACAGTGTTTGGCCTCCTTTTAACTTTCCTGTCTCAGTTTCCCTATTCTTCCTGCCCTGGAATCCTCTAACACTTCCAGAGTTTTCCATGCATACACAGACATTAAAAACACATACTATAAGATCTGTATACACTGTTATGATACTTGCTTTTTAAATGACAATTTACTATATAGTTAGTAATTATCTTGGAATATTTTATTTCAATACATACAGATTTACTTTATAGCTATGTTGTATTCTTTAATAGAAGTACTTCATAATTTACATCTCAGTCCCCTGTTGACGGACATTTAAGTTATATAGAGATTTTTTAAAATTACAACATTGCAGGGAACATTCTTTAGTCATATATTTTTGTACACTTGTGCAAAAATATCTGTAAGATAAATCCCAGGAAGTAGAATTGGCCGGTCAAAGGGTATTCGCCTAAATTTTTTTTACAGATATTACCATGCCCTCCACAGAGTTCTTTATATTTGACCAACAATCTATGAAAGGGACTATTTCCCTATACCCTTACCTACCCTGGGTTGTATCGAACTTTTAAATCTTTGTCAATCTGATATGTATGCAAACAAAGAAGGTGTCTTTTTTGTTGCAATTTGCATTTTTCCCTAAGTGGCTCCATTTCAATGTTTTAGCAAAAAGAATGCAAAACATGTTGTGCAGAGATCCCCCCAAAAAGGTGATTTGTATTCAACAATATTCTGTGTCCCTTGACCTCATTATTTCCACTATCCAGCTATTTTCATGAAGCAGGTAAGTTTTGAGAAAATACAACATAGGTGAGGTAAGAGATGGTGTGTTGAAGAAGAAACACTGATGTTGTCGTCTAGGAAGTTTCTACTCTGCCACTCTTCTCATCCTGTCCGCAGGGCACCTATTGCATGGATGTTGTCGACAGCGGCAACACTGCGGTTGGGCCTTGGCACCTAGCAAAGCCAGGCTCACCTTATGCACACCCTCCCAAAGCAGCCTTTGGTTTTCACTTTTTGGGGCTGGCAGCGGAGTGGAGGAGAGGTGAGGGGGGCAGCTTTTAGAGTTTCATTCATAAGGCATGGATTAGCACTCTGCTTGTTTCCTTAATCCCACTGTACCTGCCTTGTTGTGATCCTGTTGGGTGTCACAGCAGGTATAGGATGAGCAGATCTAAGGGAGGGGCGGAATGGGAAAGTGAGTCCGTAAAGCTGCACACAGATTTCCAGCTGCTTGTCACATTCCTCGGTCATTTTTAGAGACCACATTTGCTCTCTTTGTTGTGACGGGACTGCCACACAACTGACCTGCTCACCCACATGCCTCCAGCTGAATCTGGTGTCTCATCAGGTCAGGGCACCAAACAGGCATGTCTGAGGTCCTGCATTGGTCCCGGCTTAAGAGCGACAGTGGCAGCCTCTTCTTCCCCCAAATTTTCTTCCCCCAAATTTTCCTGGGCCACATGGAAAAGTCACTATGTAGCATAGTAGCTAACACTCAGGCTCATGAATCTTATATGCTGGGATCTGAATCTCAGCTCCTCCAAGCGATTGCTGTGTGACCTAGAGAAAGCCGCTTAACTGTGTCTCAGACTTACAGATGGTATTCATAACTAACTCATAGGCTATGAGGCTTCAAATAAGATAATTACCTACTAGATGAGTGTTTGGTTTAAAGTGCCCATTCAGTAAATGTTGGCTGGTATTAGTGCAACTAGGCTGAGACTCCAAGTATCCTGATATGGAAAACCTATAATCCGTTTTCAGGTCTGAGTAATAGTGAACTAGAAGCTCTAGGATTCATCAGAAATCACCTCTCTCTCTCTCTCTCTCTCTCTCTCTCTCTCTCTCTCCTTTTCTTGGCCTATGTTATCTGGTTTATTGGTTTTCCTTTCTTACCTATGTTATCTGGTTTATTGTCTTACTCAATTTTCCTGTGAAGACTCAATCTTGAAGCAGCAGGACTGACGTGGGCAGGTGCTCAGGCTCCGGTTAGCAGTGTCGTGGAGTTCCGTGCGCTGCACACACTGAAGTTTCTCCTCCGCTGCCCACCACCATGGTTGTGGACTCAGGGCCTGCACTCATGAAGAGCTTGGAGTAAATGGTGTCCAGATGTGGAACCTTAGAAGGGGGAAGAGGCCCTGCTCACTGGCCAGGCTCAGATTGAAAGAGAGTAAGAGTTAGAGAGAACTTTTTTCCAGGATTGCCTAGCCCCCTTTGCTTTCACACCTAGACTAATTGTTTTCATGTAATGAAGGAAAGAAGGCAGAAATCAGTGGTGCTCTCTGGTGTTTCGTGCTGTGTTCCTCACTCACAAGATAGCTTATTTCTTATAGGACGTCTTCCATCTGGTGCAGAGTTAATCTGCTCCCAGAGGCAGTGAGTGACAAAGAGATAGCTACCACACGTGTGCTGGTTAAATAACAAATCATAAATTCAAAAGAGTTATGTAATCTGGGAATGTGACTGAGGGAGGCTATTCTACAGGAAGAACAGTTTCAACGCCATTGAAGGGTAAGGAGATATTGTGCCTCAGACCTAACTTATAGTTTACAAGAAATAAAGGGGACAGTGAAGTTAAATTACACCAAGATGCACACACTGGGTATTTCCTGAAGGTGAAACATTCTTCAAGAAAACTGAGCTGGGCTATTTAAATCGGAAAGTTTGGGAGATTGTCCTAGATGAGAAGTGATTAAAGAGACATAAAACCCCAAACCAAGATGCAAATCTTAATTAGATTCTTGTTCAATAAAATAAAGGAGACTAGCCTTCAAAGACATTGGAGACAATTGGAGACATTGAAATATGGCTGATTCTTGGGTGATAGTATGGAATTATTGTTAATTTTTTTGGGCATAGTAATGCCACTGAGGTCACCAAGAGAGTGTTCTTCCTCTCGGGGATGTGTGCCGAAGTAACAGGAGGAAAGCATTACGATGTATGCTGTTAATTTTCCAATAATGAGAGTGTGAGAGTCAGAGAGAGGAAATGTGGCAAATCTGGTAATTGTTAAATCCAGGTGAGGCTTCTTCCGGGGCCGTGAGGGGAGAGGCTTGTTCTGGGTGGAGGGTTGCTCGGGGGGAGGCTTGTCCTAGGTTCAACCTAAGTGGAGAACATAAGGGTGTTCATTATACTACTTAAAAAGTACTTCTTAGCCATAGCTGGTTTGGCTCAGTGGATAGAGCGTTGGCCTGCAGACTGAAGGGTCCCAGGTTCGGTTCCAGTCAAAGGCACATGCCTGGGTTGCGGCTCGATCCCTAGTCGGGGGTGTGCAGGAGGCAGCCGATCTGATTCTTTCTCATTGTTGATGTTTCTCTCTCTCCCTCTCCTTTCCTCTCTGAAATCAATAAAAATATATTTTAAAAAATAAAATAAAAAGTACTTTTTAAACTTTTTTGTTTGAAAACTTACAAGATGAAAAATAGGGTGGAGAGGAGCAAGATGGCGGCGGTATAGGCAGACGCGTCCCAGGTCGTGTCCCGGAGCAAATGGAGTGAGCAGCTGAAACTAGTAACATCCACCCCGAATTGGTGAAATTGCTCAGCTGGTGAGACAGTTTGCAGCCGGGAAGAGCAGAACTCCCCTGGAAAGGTAAAAAAACCAGGGATTTGGACAGCAAAGTTTGCCAGACCTCTGAGCCCAGAGAGTCGGAGGGAGACCGCGTGGCAGACAGCCGCGTCCCTTGGGACAGGCACAGCCCCTCACGGGGGAAAGGAGAACCACGGGATTCCTGGCGCCACCGGGGGAATTGAGAGCTGGGTTCTGTGATCACAGAGGACTGAGCCTAAAGGGGGCAGCCTGAAAAGCTGACCAGACCATGCAGTCCCGGTAAGAGAAGAAGCTTACAGAAACCAAGCCTTTCCCGTTTCCGCGGCCAGCGTTTGTTTGTTTGTTTTTACTGAATCCTGTTCATGGGACATTTCGGATACAGACACTCACCTGTGCTGAAGAGAGGGAGAGTGTGCGGAGGAGTGGAATCTGGGGAGAGACTGAGGAGAGAAGGGGGGCCGGGAGAGGTGGCAGCGAATTGAGTGCTGAGACACCCCTGAGCCCAGGACTGGGGCAGCCATTCTCTCTGGAGAGTGAGACTCCTCCCCCCAGCCCCCAGGCAAGGAGCACAGCCACACCCAGATTCCACCCTGTAGGAGATCAAGGATTAAAATAACCTGATCAGTCCCTGGGAGTTAACAGGGTCTGGCCTATAGAGGGATTTTCAATCCCAGCAACAACACAGCGCCGGTAACTAACTATTACGCAGCCAGCTCTGGGCAGTGAACTTCCACTGGACAGAGAGGCCCTATAGCCTCAGAGGCCAACCTCAGAACACTGCCACCCAGAGGCTCACCCACAAACTGACTCTTTGCTAAACACAAAATAAGGCAGTCTGGGAAACAAATGCGGCTTGCTTTAAAATAAGGACTGTGGTTTACAACACAGAGGAACAGTGTATCGCAGGGAAACTAAACACTCTCCTGAATACCTGGCAGGTCTAAGGCGAGCCACACTGAAGAATAGAAGAACCGAAGGACCTTCACTACTGCAATTTTTTTTTCTTTTTTCACCTTTTAACTAAGAAACCAATTTTTTTTTCTTCTTTTTTTTCTTTTCTTCTTTTTTTTTCTTCTTTTTTCCATCACCTGATTTTACCCTTTTAATTACTACCTTCTTATTTTTAACCAGTATTATTACTGCTACCATTTTACCATTTTTTTTAAAGTGCCATTTTATTTTCTCTTTATTTTATTTTGGGATTAGTGTTCTCCATTCTATTTTCATCGTTATATTACTGGTTGTTTCTAGTTTGCATTCATCCCCAGGGAGCTGTTGCTGGAATTTGTTGGGATTAATGGCTGTTCTATAGGAGTATTCTCCTCACATAAAAAAGTCTCTTCCCCTCTTCTACTTCATTCTCTCTTTTCGCTCTTTTTTTTTCCTTTTCTTTACTTTTCTCGCTTTTACTTTCCCCCCTCCTTTTTCCCAATTTCATTTTTGCACTCCTTTTTTTGGTCCCTACTTTTCTTTTCTTTTTTCTCTTTTATTTCTTTCTCTTCCTTCTTCCTTATCCCCTAATTCTCTTAATTCAGGTGGTCACCTTTATTTGGGGTTATTAATATCGTGAATATATTTGTGTATAGTGCCTGGTACGTGGTGCCTTGTTGTGTTGTATTTTGTGCCTTTAAATCAACGCAGCAGATCCAAGCAACAGCAACCTCCTGAGCACCAACACCCTCTGCTGAGGAACAGCAGCTGTACGTGAAACCTCACCCCACCAGCCAGAAGAGCCACCACAGCTGTGAACAGCACCCACCAGAGGAGCTGCTGCCAACTGAAGAGCAGCTGCTACCGCAACCGCCCGAAGAGCAACCACAGACCAAGGAGTCACTGCCACCAAGGGAGCAACCACTGAACAACTCAACGTCTAGATATGTCAGTGAGATCAAACATGGGTAGATAAAGAAACCCCCAAAGGAAAGAGAAGGAGGACTCTCCAGAAAAGCAGCTAAGTAATACAGAGGCATGCAACATGACAGAAAAAGAATTCAGAATAAGGGTCCTAGAGTGCATAAACCGGATGGAGGAAAAAATCGACAACCTCTGCAAGAAGCAAGAAGAAACAGATGAAAAAATCGATAACATGTGGAAGAAGCTAGAAGAAACAGATGAAAAAATCAACAACTTAAGTAAGACCCAAGAAGAAATGAAGAGTGATATAGCTGCAATGAAAAACTCCATTGAAAGTATCAACAGTAGACTAGGAGAAGCGGAGGACCGAATTAGTGAATTAGAAGACAAGGAAGCAAAACACACCCAAAATGTACTGCAATTGGAGAAAAAAATTAAAAGACAGGAGGAGAGCCTAAGGGAGCTTTGGGACAACATGAAACGAAACAACATACGAATAATAGGGGTACCAGAACAACAGAAGGATGAACAAGGATTAGAAAACCTATTAGAAGAAATAATATCAGAAAACTTCCCTGAGGTGGGGAAGAAAAAAGTCACACAAGCCCAGAGAGTCCCAAACAAGGTGAACCCAAAAAGACCCACACCAAGACACATCATAATTACCATGGCAAATGTTCAGGACAAAGGGAGAATCTTACAGGCTGCAAGAGAGAGACGGAAAGTTACATACAAGGGATCTCCCATTAGATTATCAAATGATTTCTCAACAGAAACACATCAGGCCAGAAAAGAATGGACAGAAATTTACAAAATGATGCAAAGCAAAGGACTGAATCCAAGAATACTCTATCCAGCAAGGCTATCATTCAAACTTGAAGGGGAAATAAGAAGCTTCACAGACGAAAAAAGGCTAAGGGAGTTTATCACCACCAAGCCAGCAATGCAAGGAATGCTAAAGGGACTGGCATAAAAATAAGAAATAAAAAGCTCAGAAAGAAAACAGCCACACAAAAATAGAAATGGCTAGAAACAAGTACCTTTCAATAATAACTTTAAACGTAAATGGACTAAATGCTCCAAACAAAAGACATCGAGTGGCTGAATGGATAAAAAAACATGACCCATACATCTGCTGTCTACAAGAAACCCACCTCATTAGAAGGGACTCACACAGACTGAAAGTGAAAGGATGGAAAAATATCTTTCAGGCAAATGGAAAGGAAAAGAAAGCTGGGGTAGCAATACTTATATCGGACAAAATAGACCTCAAAGTGAAGGCCATAACAAGAGATAAGGAAGGCCACTTCATAATACTAAAGGGATCAATACAACAAGAAGTTATAACTCTGGTAAACATATATGCACCCAATGCAGGAGCATCCAAATTCATAAAAAAACTCCTGGAAGATATCAAAGGAGAGATCGACAACAATACAATCATAGTAGGGGACTTTAATACACCATTGACAACACTGGATAAGCCCCCTAGACAAACAATCAGCAAAGATACAGCAATCCTAAATGACTCACTAGATCAGATGGACTTAATAAACATCTTCAGAACACTTCACCCCAAAGCCAGGGAATATACATTCTACTCAAATGCTCATAAGACATATTCAAAAATAGACCATATATTGGGTCACAAGCAAAGTATCCCCAAATTCAAGAAGATTGAAAACATAAAAAGCGTCTTCGCAGATCACGATGGCATAATATTAGAAATAAACTACAATAAAAACTACCCAAAATACTCAAACACCTGGAAGCTGAATAGCATGCTATTAAATATTGATTGGGTTACCAATGAAATCAAAGAAGAAATTCGAAACATCCTGGAAACTAATGACAATGAAAACACAACAATCCAAAACCTATGGGACACAATGAAAGCAGTCCTGAGAGGGAAGTTTATAGCTCTACAGGCCTATCTCAAAAAACAAGAAAAAATGGTAGTAAATCATCTAACTCTACAACTCAAAGAATTAGAAAGAGAGCAACAAGAAAACCCCAGAGTGAGCAGAAGGAAGGAAATAATAAAGATTAGAGCAGAAATAAATGACATAGAGACCAAAAAAACAGTACAGAAAATCAATGAAACCAAGAGCTGGTTCTTTGAAAGGATAAACAAGATTGACAAACCTCTAGCCAGACTCACCAAGAAGCAAAGAGAGAGGACCCAAATAAACAAAATCAGAAACGATAGAGGCGAAATAACAACAGACCCCACAGAAATACAAATGATTGTTAAAAAATACTATGGACAGCTCTACTCCAACAAACTAGACAACCTGGAGGAAATGGACAAATTCCTAGAAAAATACAACCTTCCAAAACTCAATCAGGAAGAATCTAAAAATCTCAACAGGCCAACAACTATGGAAGAAATTGAAGCAGTCATCAAAAAGCTTCCAGCAAACAAAAGCCCAGGACCAGACGGCTTCACAGGGGAGTTTTACCAAACATTCAAGGAAGAACTAAAACCTATCCTCCTCAGACTACTACAAAAAATCCAAGAGGAAGGAACACTTCCAAGCTCATTCTATGAAGCCAGCATCACCCTAATACCAAAACCAGGTAAAGACAACACAATGAAAGAAAATTACAGGCCAATATCCCTCATGAACATAGATGCCAAAATCCTCAACAAAATCTTAGCAAATCGGATCCAGCAGTACATCAGAAAGATCATACACCATGACCAAGTAGGATTTGTCCCAGGGATGCAAGGATGGTACAATATCTGCAAATCAATAAACGTGATACATCACATAAACAAATTGAAAGAAAAAAACCACATGGTCATATCAATTGATGCAGAAAAAGCATTTGACAAAATTCAACACCCATTTTTGATAAAAGCTCTCAGCAAGGTGGGAGTAGAAGGATCATACCTCAACATAATAAAAGCCATATATGACAGGCCCACAGCCAACATCATACTCAATGGACAAAAACTAACACCATTTCCCCTAAGAACAGGAACAAGACAGCGATGCCCCCTCTCACCACTCCTGTTCAACATAGTACTGGAAGTGTTAGCCATTGCAATTCGGCAAGAAGAAATAAAAGGCATCCAAATTAGAAAAGAGGAAGTAAAACTGTCCTTATTTGCAGACGACATGATATTATACATACAAAACCCTAGAGACTCCATCAAAAAGCTACTAGACTTAATACATGTATTTGGCAATGTAGCAGGATACAAAATTAACCCCAAGAAATCTGAGGCATTTCTATACACCAATAGTGAACTTTCAGAAAGAGAGATTATAAAAACAATCCCGTTTACCATCGCACCAAAAAAATTAAGCTACCTAGGAATAAACTTAACTAAAGAGGTAAAAGACCTCTACTCAGAAAAATACAGGACGTTGAAAAAAGATATAGAGGAAGACATAAACAGATGGAAGAACATACCGTGTTCATGGATTGGTAGAATCAACATCATTAAAATGTCCATACTACCCAAAGCAAACTATAAATTCAACTCACTTCCCATTAAAATACCAACGGCATACTTCAGAGATCTAGAACGAACTCTCCAAAAATTCATCTGGAATAAAAAAAGACCCCGAATACCTGCAGCAATCCTGAGAAAGAACAAAGTAGGTGGGATCTCAATACCAGATATCAAGTTGTATTACAAAGCCACTGTCCTCAAAACTGCCTGGTACTGGCACAAGAATAGGCATATAGATCAATGGAATAGAATAGAGAGCCCAGAAATCGGCCTGAACCAGTATGCTCAATTAATATTTGACAAAGGAGGCAAGAACATACAATGGAGCCAAGATAGTCTCTTCAATAAATGGTGTTGGGAAAATTGGACAGATATATGCAAGAAAATGAAACTAGACCATCAACTTACACCATACACAAAAATAAACTCAAAATGGATAAAGGACTTAAATGTATGACAGGAAACCATAAAAATTCTAGAAGAATCCAAAGGCAACAAAATCTCAGACATATGCCGAAGCAATTTCTTCACTGATACAGCTCCTAGGGCACTTGAAACTAAAGAGAAAATGAACAAATGGGACTACATCAAAATAAAAAGCTTCTGCACAGCGAAAGAAACCATCAACAAAACAACGAGAAAACCCACTGTGTGGGAAAACATATTTGCCAATGTCATATCTGATAAGGGCCTAATTTCCAAAATTTATAGGGAACTCATACAACTCAACAAAAGGAATATAAACAATCCAATCAAAAAATGGGCAAAGGACCTAAATAGACACCTTTCAAAAGAGGACATTTAGAAAGCCAAGAGACATATGAAAACATGCTCAAAGTCACTAATCATCCGAGAGATGCAAATCAAAACAACAATGAGGTACCATCTCACACCTGTCAGACTGGCTATCATCAACAAATCAACAAATGACAAGTGCTGGAGAGGATGTGGAGAAAAAGGAACACTTGTGCACTGCTGGTGGGAATGCAGACTGGTGCAGCCACTATGGAAGACAGTATGGAGTTTTCTCAAAAAACTACAAATGGAACTCCCATTTGACCCTGTGATCCCACTTCTAGGAATATATCCCAAGAAACCAGAAACACCAATCAGAAAGGATATATGCACCCCTATGTTCATAGCAGCACAATTCACCATAGCTAAGATGTGGAAACAGCCTAAGTGCCCATCAGTAGATGAATGGATTAGAAAACTGTGGTACATCTACACGATGGAATACTATGCTGCTCTAAAAAGGAAGGAACTCTTACCATTTGCAGCCTCATGGATGGAACTGGAGAGCATTATGCTAAGTGAAATAAGCCAGTCAATGAAGGAAAAATACCGCATGATCTCACTCATTCATGGATAATAGAGACCATTATAAACTTTTGAACAATAATAGATACAGAGGCAGAGCTGCCTCAAACAGATTGTCAAACTGCAGCGGGAAGGCCGGGGAGGGTTGGGGGGCAGGAGGTAGAGGGGTAAGAGATCAACTAAAGGACTTGTATGCATGCATATAAGCATAACCAGTGGACATAAGACATTGGGGGATAGGGGAGGCTAGGGGACTGTCTAGGGCGGGGGATAAAATGGACACATATGTAATACCCTTTGTAATACTTTAAGCAATAAATTAAAAAATAAATAAATAAATAAATAAAAGAAAAATAGGGTGGAGAAAGAAGAGTTTATGGATATAAGAAATGTGCATCTTTTGGTGGTGTTTGTGTGATAACATCCCGTAAGCATGAGCAAGCCTCTTCCTATGGGAAGGATGGCGGCCTCTTGACATCTTGTCTGTTCTGGAGCTGAAATTGTCCTAATGGAGGCACTCATCCCCTGAGGCTGGACTGAAGGGACACCTTTCTAAGTCAGCAGCATCTCCAGGCCCTGGGCTCTGAAGGCCACCATCCTGCAGAAGTGGGGTCTGCCAGCCGCATTTTCCTTTATAGAACTCCCCCTTCCTTTCATCCTCACTTGGTGCAGAATACATGACTATGTACAGAATAGGATTGTGTGAGAGTCAAAAGTCAACTTTTCTTAACTTCTAGTGTGGAACCTTACATCATTGCTCAGCTGTCCTAAGTTCTGCTGACATTTATACTCATTGCTCAGAGTTCAAGGTCTTCTCAAATTTTTAAGATGTAGGTTGAACATTATGTTGCTCTTCTATCTTATTTTTTTTACTTCACAAAACAGAATAATTTAATCCAAGGAAAGAACTCTATAATAGAAGGTCTTTCAGGCACAGGCTCTAGCGAGAGCTTTTGGTTAGAATGATTCAAATCATTGAATCTTGAAGGCAGACACCTTCCTTGAAGAGAGACTACAAACCACTCCAAGCAGTGGAATTCACACTATGCCTCTCACCAAATGATGAATCTTTAACCAGCTGTAGGAAACTTGCTTATCACAACGCTAACAAACCTTAACTGGACATGGACAGCCAAACAGGTGGTCGGCAGTGGAAACCAATACCAGAGGCACCGTTTGCAGAAGAAAGTCAAAGCTGTAATGCCCAGACATTAACATCCAATTATAAAATATTCATTTAAGCCCAGCTGACAGGGCTCAGTGGTTGGACGTTGACCTAAGAACCAGGAAGTAATGGTTCAATTCCTGGTCAGGGCACATGCCTGAGTTGTGGGTTCGATCCCCAGTGTGGAGTGTGCAGGAGGCAGCTGATCAATGATCCTCTCATCATTGGTTTTTCTATGTCTTTCTCCCTCTCCCTTCCTCTCTGAAATCAATAAAAATATATAGATTTAAAAATATTCATTTTACAAAAGGAAAGACCATGTAGAGATTGGCAATTTTTAATTTTTATTAGAGAAACAAATAAAATCTGTCCTCCGTTGTTACCATCATCTCATAAAATAAGGACCATTTGATTCCAAACAAGTAATAAGGGCCTGATTGGAGAATAAAGATGCCTGATCCAGAAGCCAGATAGCACCTTGATCAGCAGGATGACCATGACTAGGCAGGTGAAAGAATTGAAGTGGTAGCAATCTCCATTTGAGTGCTGTCAAAAAGCAGAGCAAAAAGCATCTAAAGGATTAAAGGAGGAGATGCTCATTTTCAAAGTCGGCCCCTGGGCTTACTTTTTTGACATCTCATGTTGCTGAGACAATATGATGTGTTAAGGATTTACTGTGCATTAGAAAACAATTATGCCACATATTTCATGATGCCAATAACAACCCTGTGTGTGTATACAAATCACTTTATATTTTTAAAAATTTAAGTCTCACAATCACAAAATGAGGCTCTCACAATAAATCTGAGTATCCATTTACAAATCACTCTACACTTGAAACTGAAGTTCCCAAATGGGCTCCTATTGAAACAGCGAATAACCAAATAGTGTCAAAAGTCAACTGGCAAATTAGTCTGGATCTCAGTCTTCTAGGCAATGCTTGACCAAAGGAATCCAAACTTTTAAAAATCAGAATTGCTACAACCTTCTTAAGGTTTTAAAAGTGCCTTCCAAACATACTTTGACCCAAATACCGTAAACAGAATCTAAATGAATAGTCCAGAAGCAAAGAATAGTCTAATCTCTAGATGCAAGTTAATTCTGGAGACAAAACACAGAATTCATGCCTAAAATATACATAAAAAAAACATATATAGGAATTGGATCATCATCATAGTTTTTAAATCCTCTAGAAAGCTAAGCCTGCGGCAGGATTAAATTATTGATATTGGTGCAAGAGGTACGAGCCCAATGCATGGGGACACAGGACAAAAGGGAAGTGAGGCAGGAAGGATGCAAGGCCGTGATGTGTTGCATCGCACAAGCCGAAGTCACAGTAGTGGCTCTGGAGCATGTTCCCTGGGCAGTCAGGATATCTCTGGAAGGGTCTGTGGACCCCTGGTCAAACTCTAATCCCCCGGAAGCGTACCTATATTTTCCTGTGTATCAGCGGTTACTCCAGAAGCCAGATTCCAGACTCTGATATGTTTCGTGAGTCTGAAAGTAGAGGGGCTTGGGGTTGTGTTGAAAGAGAGGAGGGTGGGGAGAGGGAGAGAGAGAAAGAGGTCCTGCACAACCCTGATCACTTCCTCATAAGTGCAAAGCCACTTTGTGCTATTCAGAATTTTTGGTCCTCTTGGTTAGTGCAATATCAGTTAAGACATCAGGTAGCATGTTGGTAATTGTCAGTATTCAAAGATACTTATTGAATGAATTGCTCAGTAAGAAAACATGGAAGTGTTTAAACAGACACACTTAAATTTTACTTACAGTGACCACTTTAATCAAGAATTTTGCCCAAGATTGAGGATATTGAGAATTGCTTAGGTCTACAGTGCATAAGAACTAAAAATTTTTAGATTCCAGGTTAAATATTAATATCTGAGACATTTACTTTGTCTTCATTTTTGTTCCTCCAGAAGCTGACCCAATATACGAGGATTTGAATACAGGCGGTTTAGTTACCAGATGAAGGAGAGGCCAATGAAATAGGGAGAAGTGAGAGAAGGAGAGAAAGCATGTGTTTTCAGGCAGGTCATTACTGTGGGTAAGTGAACAAAATACCGCTGGGACTCCGGAGCCAGTCTCCTCAGAGTAATTGCATGCAAGGTGCAAGGGAGCTAGACTATACATATACCACCTTCTATCGGTGGTTGGTTGAAAGCTGCTCCCAGGAGTGTTTTGTCTTCAGAACTTCTACCTGCTTTGGGAGGACAAAGTGGTCTCCACTTGTTAGAGAAGCCCTCAGGCAAAGAGATGGAGATGCTAACAGCTGAAGGTCAGGCCTGTTCACTACAAGTAGAGTATGAGCAGGGTACCCACACAATGGGCTAGAAGTGCTTTATGCTACCTTGTCACCTTTCAGGATGACATGACTCAGCAGACACCTTCAGATACTATGGTGCTTTCAAATTTTTAAAAATGTTTACTATTACTAACACAATATCCCTCCTTTGTGAAGTGGATGCTTTATTTTATTTTAAATCACTGTAGGTGCATTGTAATGCATCCTTATCAAGAAGAATGCTTTCTTCTTTGCAAAATTAAACTTAAAAAATAGATTTCTGTGTAGGTAGCAAAAATCAGAAAGCTTCAATGATGGGAAATTTGTGATTTTTTTTCTGTAACAAGAATATTCCTACAAAAAAAAAATACACACAAATACTTTATGAAGTTAACTAATCTTGCCAGTTATCTGAATTGTGGAGATAATCAGGCTAAGTTTAACTCCGAAGGCAAGCAACTTAGCAGACAGATTGAAATTGTCACACAAGCAGAGGACTCTCAACTTCCGTCCCTGCACATGACACCTAAAGGTTCAAGGCATCTAGTCAAAGGCAGGGGGGAAACTCTCAGCCACGATCCATTAACATAAGGTGGTTGAGCAGGTATTGATAAAGAATTCATGCATCTAATTTACGTTCATTTATTTCATTGCAAAAACAATAAACAATCATGTTTTTCTCAGATCACACATTGAAAGAATCTAAGGACCAGTGTGGAGTCTTTGACATGAAACCAGTGCTAAGGGGACTTGAACATGATTCCTATAGTTCTGGTTGCTTCATCCATAAAGAGCTCTCAAGTGTCCTCAAAGCAGGCCTGAGTGAAGCCTTTCTCTCATGATGGCCTCCAGTGAGGGTCCACAACACGTTTGCTTATGTTCTTTTTTGTTATTGTTAATCCTCACCTGAGGATATTTTCCCATTTTATCTATGTATGTATGTATGTATTTATTTATTTATGTATTTATTTACGTTTTGGCTGTATCTCGTCTTTTTTTAAATATATTTCTTATTGTTGATAGTATTACAGTATCTTAGATAGAATGGAAGGGAGTGGAGAAAGAAGGGAGGGAGGAAGGAAGAGAGAAACATCAAAACATCAATGTGAGAGAGACACATTGAGTGGTTACCTCCTACACACACCCTGACCAGGGTGGGGGATTGAACCTGCAAACCAGGTATGTGCCCTTGACCAGGAATCAAACTTGAGACTCTTTGGTGAGTAGGCCAAAGTTCTAACCACTGAACACACCAGCCAGGTCTGCTTCTGCTCTTGATGTTTCATGCTGTGGTCTCATATTTCAAGTCTATCTTCCCTCAGTCAGGACTCTTCCTGGCTCATTGCTTATTGGTTGTTCTCACCTGGAACTTCATAAGCTTTATGCCATTTTTTCTTCTTGCCTCATTTCTGATTTTTCTTTCTCTTCTTCAGTGTTCTTTACTGGTTTGGGTCTCTGTCCTATCATTCCTCTGCTATTTTGTAAGCATTTTCTCTACAGGTCTTCAGTCTTACACATCATTAACCATGTTTACAGTTTTAAAAACTTCTAAACCTTTAAGCAAATAAATACTCAAATACTGTGTAAAAGTCACCAATGAAGTAAATAAGTGCTCAGAAAAAAAGTGCATGTCTTATAAACACTTCATGAGCTGTATTAAGTTGAAAATAGGTGTTGTAGAAATTATAAATTTAATTTTAGAAGTATGACATAAACAAATGGTTCAAAATATAAGTATTTTCTCTAAGAAATTATCACTCACGTGTCATAAGGTGGTGTATTCATTGCTGGCAGTGACCACATGAACTCTTACCTGAGCCTTAGTATTTTTTCCAATGATTAAATGAAAATATTGGTATTGATAGTACCTACCTCATAAGTTTGTTCTGAGAATTAAATAAGATAATGTATATAAAACACAGCACTAAGATCAATCAATTATTGGGTTCAATTTGCTATTATTATGTAAGATATTTTTTCCTTCTGTTTGGAGTGAAATTTGAAGAGATAAAAAAAAAAAAGCAGCTTCTCACCACCACAAACCTTGTTTTCTCACTGCTTCTGAGAGGGCTGACATCGCGACAGCTGTAGGCGATGCAGAAGGAAGCAGAACTCAGCCTTTCCAGAGTCACTCTTGTTGAGCTGTTTCTCCTCCTCCCTTTCCCGCTGTGGCCAAAACGTAGTTGAGTGAATATAATAGAATCAGGGTCATAGAAAGGGGGTGGACTGACTATTCTTGGGGGGGGAAAGGGGCGTGGGGGGTGTGGGAAGAGACTGGACAAAAATTGTACACCTATGGATGAGAACAGTGGGTGGTGGGGGTAAGGGCAGAGGGTGGTGTGGGAACCGGGTGAAGGGGAGCTATGGGGGGAAAAAAGAGGAACACCTGTAATAATCTGAACAATAAAGATTTAATTAAAAAAAAAACACGTAGTTGAGGCAAGAGAAAAGAGTCCCTGCTTGATGATGGACACGGAAGTCACCTCAGGCCTTGGACAACCCCAGCTTCTGCAATGATGGTCCATTGAGTTTTACTTTGGAACCCAAAGGAAAACATGTAAATAGGCAGAGAATAATTTCATTTCAAAATCATACTTATGCTTTACTTAATTTTAAATTCAACATTTCTTTTGTGGGCATGACACTCATCACAATCTAACATATCACTTCTTTTTCTATTTGGTTTTTCTTGCCTCCCCCCGCCCAACCCCCACCGCTATTAATGTGAGATCCAAGTGGACAGGGATTTTATGTTCTGCTAACCACTATAGCTCTGCTGCCTAGAACTAAGCCTGACATGTAGCAAATGCTCAGTAAATATGTGTGAATTTTTGAATAAATGAAAGAATGAAATAGGCAGGAGTCCTGAAGACTGTCTAAAGTAATTTTTCTTATTATAAGGGACAAACTGAGAGGACGAATTCGACTATTCCAGGGAGAAGAATCAATAAAGGTGGAAGGGGCAGAGGGCCTGAGAGGAAAAAGCTGCTCAAATAAAGGCTGAGAGTTCCGGGTAAGGACTGTATTGACTTCCTGGGAGGGGAGGAGACATATGTGTCTGAAAGATGGATTGGTGCCTGAGTATGAAAGGCCTTGCATATGGGTAAAGAATTTGCATCTACCCTGAAGCTGTGGAAAGACAATGGGTTTATTTAAAGCAGAGGACTGACTGATACAAAATTTTAAAGGAATTGCTTTGGAAGCAGTGGCAGCAAATTGATTTAAGAGGTGAGAGAGGAATGTCAGAAAGTGGAAGTAAGAGAGACATGTTTGGCCCGAGGGAAAGTTGCTCCATTCTGAAGTGTGTGGAAAGCCTTGGTACAGGACTAGAAGGGTATAGAGAGGGGAGAAAGCTGCAGGGAGCAGCCCAACATGGCTGGCAATGGAAAAATATAAAAAATGGAGCAACTTTGAGATGGCAAAGATAAGCTTGGGGACCTCATGGAATATACTAATGGAGATGTCTAATATCAATTGGATAGATAGGTCTGGAACTCAAGAGCTAGGTGAAAGCGAAAGACCTGTTAATTGGGAGACATCAACAAAATTGAAGGTGGGGAGTAGATGAGACCATCCTGGTTGGGTGTATAGCTAGAAAGGAAGGACGCTCAAGGACAGATCTCTTGGAAACAGGAAGTAAGGCATCTACTGTGCCCAATGCACAATAATAAGCAAGAGCCATATTTTCATAGTAAGTGCTAATATTTTTAATGACTCTCTTCTGTTTGTGCTTTCTAAAACTTATGAATAATAAACTAACATTGCTAATGTGGACAAGATAATAGACCCCAGAGTAAAAGGAAGATTATTATAATGAAGAGAAACATCAGACTCCATCATTCAAAATTAACACAGAAAATAGAAGTGACAGGCACTACATTGGACCTGGAAAACAAATGGGTTTTCCTGTTAGTGGGAGAAAATAACACAAAGAACCTAAAATGTTTGAAAATATCCTTCATCCTGGATGGCTAGTATGGTCTAGTGATCCAGCCAGGTGTGTATGGTCCCGGGACTATCCAGTCCTTTCGTGATCCATGTGAAAAATTCATTCTTTTCTTTTTCTGCAAACCACCCTGTACTCTTTTGTGGTTCTACAGTAATTTGTCACTTGCTAACAACCTCTGGTTAAGTTTCATCGAGATGAATCAAGTGAGTTAATCCTCTTGTTGCTTGATGTGGAGATTTGAGGCTTGATTGCAGAATTCTTCCAAGAGAAGGGCTACAGAACAAGAGAAGGAAGAAGAATGTCTGTCCACTTAGGTACCCCTTTAAATCTATACTGTGGCATAGGTTTACGCTTCCCCCCAACTACTCATCTTTCAACACAGACTTCAGGAGTCACTCTTTCTGGGAAGCTGCCCTATTCACACAGCTCATCCTGCCCACAATCTAAGTGCCCAGAGGCAAGGTTAGGGCATGTTCTCTGAGACTCTATTAATCCATTCTACATAAGTCTACCTCTGGAATTTAATTTATTTAATAACCATCTATTTACCTTCCCGCACTAGACATGGTGAGTTCCTTGGGACAGGGTTTGGTGTTTGTCATCCATTCAGAAGCAGCACCCAGCACAGTGCTCTCCTAGAGCTAAAAAACAGTGATGCTGACCAACCTGCCCCCTGCCTGAGAGCAGCCCTGGGACCTTGCCTTGTTCAAGTTAGCTGGCCTTGACCCTTACCCTTGACATGACCTAGCTGTCTGGGACTGAGTATCTTCTTGTCCACCTGCTCTGCCTCTCCTGAATATGAGGACAAAGGCAAGGAGAGGATGGAACTGAAAAATCTCCCCCAGGCAGAGGAGGCAAGAAATCTAAGAGGAAATGACAGGCAGCCACAAACTTGTAGCAGAGAACCCATCACACAGGAAAAAGAGTGAGAGGCAGCTGAAACCTGTCTGGGGTGGACACACCAGAGGCTGTTGACATTCCCTTCATTTAGAGAGCTGGTGACAGGGGCAGTGAAGATGGCCTCCTCTATGGATTTGCCTGGATATGTTACAATTCTTACAGCTATCTTTGACTAAGGAGAGAGGTGCACCCTCACAGTTATTCAGTTAGAGCCCCAGTGTAGAGAAAACCTCTTCTATAGCACAATACTATTTCCTGTCTATTATCCTGTTGACCCTATTAGAATGTAAAATGGGTCTTACTCTTTTAATTTTTAATTATGGAAATTTCAAATACAAAAGCAGAGTAGACTGTAACAGACCCCAAAATAAGCTTCCTCCTTAAACAATTATCATTTTGCCAATCCTGTTTTCATTTGTCTTCTACTTCCCTTCTTCTTCTTTTTCATTAGAATATTCTATAGCAAATCCCAGATAACCTTATTTCCATGATGCCTTTATTACACCACAAAAATTATAAGTAATTCCTTTATATCATTTGATATAGTCATTTGTAGAATAAGTATCCTTACCCATTTTATCTAAAGAAAACTAAAGCTCAATGACAAAATGATGGGCTCAATGTGGCTGTCTGGAAGGGCACTGGACCAGAACCAGGCTCCTCCCACCACAGAGCAATGCTCTCCACCCATGTGGAAGAAGAGGGGAGCAGTCACAGAGCCTCGGGATTAAGAGCCAGCTGTTTCTCAGTAGGTAAGATATTGCAGCTGCAACCCTTTGTTCTTTGTGAGAGCTGTTTAAATCTTTTCCCAGAATCAACCTAAATAGTGTATTGTAGACAGAACACACACCCCATGCTGCTCAACCTCTCTGGAGCCATTCAGCATGCTGGGAGCTTTGAGGCTCCCACTGCTTGTTAAGGAAGAAATAGCTCTAGATCTCAGGGACTCTCATCTGTTCAATAATAGCATGAGATCCAGTTCCTGCACCCTGTCACTTCCTGAAGCTCTGTGAGTGCTGCCAGGAGAAAGGAAAAGAGTCTAGAAGAGTGAAGGGAAAATCCATGTGCTACCAAACCTCCCCCTGGGGTGGAAGGAGAGGTGTGGTGGCCAACCTGGTGCCCTCCAGGTAATGCTTCAATGGATTGTCAGGTCCTGTCTCGGGATCAGGGTTCCCAGCCCTGTTAGTATATTCTGTTCCCTGCATACCTGCCCTGGTTCTTTTGAATAAAACAAGCTCATAATATAGGCAGAAAATGGAGTGATAGACACAGCAAGCTACCACAGAAAATGAGAAAGGATCCAGGAGAAAGACAATGGGCCAGAAAGCCCAGGATGGAGGGGAGAGCCCATCAATGCAGCCTGTGACTGGGGAGTCCTTAGCTATGAAGTGTTAATTTTAGTCATCCTGAGTCATCAGCTTGACAGTCTTCCCAGCAGGAAGGCTGTGTCACTCCTGATGTTGACCTGTGGCTGGGAGGCAGGAAACCTCAGAACAGAGGAAAGGTGGCTTTTAAATAACAAAAACAACAACCAACAGAGACATGCTAACTAGGTCATGGGGCCAAGATTCCTTCCTCAGCAGGCTCCAGAACCAAAGGACATTTCAGAATGCAAAAACCCTAAGTTTTTTTAGATCTTCAGCCAAAGGGAGTTAGAGTTTAGGATTGAGCAGGGTGGTTTGCATTTTTTCTCTACAAAAAAAAGTCCAACTCACTTTGTATATTTAGCATTTTAAAAGATTTAGTGTTCATGTTTATAACACACACATGTACTCAGATATATTCTTTTGTATGTATCAAATATTGTATTGTACATTGTAGGGAAGTTGGAGTAGCCATTTTGAAACCAAAAATATGGCAGTTTTTGTCCTAGTTCTTGTCTCGGGAACACAAAGAATGAAGTCGCAGACAAAAACGATTAATGGAACCGAAGTTTATTGGGAGAAGCCAGACCTCGAAAAGGTGCAGCTGGGGTTCAGGAGCAGCCCAGTGTCCAGAGCTTCTTTCCATGTTACAATCAGGAGTAGTTCAGCACCCAAGCTAATTAATGTCTATTATCCATGTGTGGAGGCCCAACAATGGTGGCAAGTATTCATTATGCGCTGGCCTGGGTGGGGTGGTGGTGAGGAAGAGGAAGGGCATGCTTTTTGTATAGATACTTGTTAGTTTCTGATTGGTTATCTGCACACTGTCTGTCTTAGTAATATCCATACTTTTAAAAGTTCACGCCTCTGGCGCACACCCTTTCTTCCCCGCCCAGTTCGAGTGTCTTACTAACTCCGCCCAGCTGGGTTCCTGGTTTCACTCCCCCCCCCCCCCCACAGTCCCACCCCTATCTACCTAACTTTTTTCTGTCTCAATTCTTTTCTTGATTAATCCCATGAAGTACAACTAAAAACCCTGGACGTGACATGCCGAACAAATAAAAGAAGAATCTGGAAGGTTTTCTGCTGCTTTCTATGTATTCCAGACTTAGAGCTGAAAAACCTGGGAATCTGAAAATGCCAATGGGTGTAAATAAAGAAGGTCCCTGAAATATTAGCATGGTGGTACGCAGGCAGGCTAAATAGCCATCTCAGACAGTGGATAAAGAAACATTGAATTTATTTAAGGAAAGGGGACAGAGGATGGTATATCCAAAGGGAAGGACTGCACAGCACTGAGCCAAGGTGACATTGGGTTGATGATGACAGACCCCAAGAACTGGAGTTCCATCCTTATATGCAGTCACTGGTGGGAACCTCTTGTCAGTGGGTTTGGGGACTGAGTTGCTAGGCTTGGAATGCAGTGTGTGATCAGGTGTCTTCAGGACAGTTTCCTTATACAGTTTGACTCCTGGTGTCCACCAAGTTTTTCCTGGTCTTTGTACTAGTAAGCTCATGTGGTGGGAAGGACTGTTATTACTGCTCAGAGGTCACCAAGCCACCATCCTATGGTGTCAGAGGAGGCCACATAGGGAGTAATGAGGGACTCTTATACCTTCTGTCACCCAACCTGTTCTGTTTCAGGGACTTTTAGGCTCTTGACTCTCACAGGAAAGAATTCAGGAATAAGTTGGCGTGAGAACTAAAGCGAATTTCATTCAGGTGGAGAAAAGGAGGCTAGGACATGCTTCTGTGAAACATGCAAAAGAACACATACAAATGGATGCAGGCAAAAGCGTGAATGAGTTGGGACCTGTGGACAGTCAGTTCCTAAAATTTTATATGTTTCCAAGGGTAGATGTTTCTGAACTTTATGGTGCCAAATTGTGACCTCTCCTTCGGGTTGGGGAGGTGGCGGGTCTTGTTCTTAATATGTTCCATTCTGGAATTGTCATGGTGATGAGGAAAATAAGACATTTTTTGGGGGGAGACTCTGTACCTAGTTAATTAGTATTCTTAATGCACATTCCTGTTAGCCTATAGTCTAGTCCAGTGATGGCTAACCTTTTGAGTTCGGCGTGTCAGCATTTTGAAAAACCCTAACTTAACTCTGGTGCCGTGTCACATATAGAAATTTTTTGATATTTGCAACCATAGTAAAACAAAGACTTATATTTTTGATATTTATTTTATATATTTAAATGCCATTCAACAAAGAAAAATCAACCCAAAAAATGAGTTCACATGTCACCTCTGACACGCGTGTCATAGGTTCGCCATCACTGGTCTAGTCACTACCCCTTCCTTAATTATCTGGTCTTGCAAGATCTATTTACCTAAATACTCACATTTTACAAAGGCCATAAACCATGAACCATACACAACCCCAGGAGGGGGTTATCAGTGCTGGTGCCAGGCCAGGCCTTTAGGTGTAGTTTCACATCTCCCATCCCAAAACACAGGGCTTTTTGCAAAGCCCACAAAAGGTCCAGAAGTTTGATCCTTATTTGGGGGACAAAGAAACCAAAGGGTATAAAGAGAAAGCTTCCTCCATATCGGTTGGCTCAGGATTTGGAAACAGGCTCCCCTGAGTCATGGTACTAGTACATCTGGAAATAAAAGGGTTTTTCCTGTATCTTTGGGTACTCCTGTGTATTTTTCGGTTGCCTGGTAAATTCTGTAACAATGGCATTGGTCACTCTCAGCCCATCTTCTACTTGTGGTGTCAGTGTTCATTATAATGACTTTTGGGGTCAGTCTCTCTCTGGTCAATTTTTCCTCCATCCTGGAATGATCTGATTTTAGCTAGTCTTTGTTTTTGTTGACTTCTATGACCACAGCAAGAGTTTTCTGCCATAAGCTATTTTCCCTTTGATCATGTGGAGGTGGAAGCTCTGATTAGATCTGACCTAGTGGCTTATTGGCCTAAGATGTCTACTCCTACTTCCTCATTCCATTTGTTTTCCCTAACTTCTTTCTACCCTGCCTCACTTCCAGCCAGGGAGGTGTCAATGGAAGTATAATGTGGGACTTCAATTTCTGCTCCCATCTGGCAATAATGGGGCAGCATCCACCCCTTCCCCTACAGAAAGGATATGAATAGAGGGGTTAAATTAGATTCAGTGATTCATAGCATAATATGCCCCCAAACTAGATTTTAGTAAAAAATTACTTATATATGAACCAGAAACATTACAAACTGAATGAAAAAAAAAATCAATAAATACCATCACCAAGATGACAGAGATGTTAAAATTATTTGACAACAATTTTAAAGCAGCCATAATAAAGAATATTTCAATGGGTAATTGTAAACACATTTGAAGCAAATAAAAAAATAGAAAAGTCTAGCCAAGAAATATTAAATCTTGGCAAAGAAATAAGACATATAGAGGAAAACTGAATGTAAAATTTAGAACTGAAAATTCAATAATCAAAATAAAAGAATTCAATGAGTGAGATAAAGAGCAGGATGGAGGGGGAATAGAAAATAATCAGTGAACTTGAAAATTTAACAATAGAAACCACATAATCTGAACAATAGAGAGAAAATAGACAGAAAAAATAAGTAGAACCTTAGGGGCCTATGAGATAATAACAAAAGATTTTGGATTTATGTCATTGGAACCCTGTAAGCAGTGGAGAAAGAGGGTAAGGCTGAAAATATACTTAAAGGCTGATTCAACACTCAAAAGTTAGTATAATCTACCATAATTACAGGCTAAAGAATAAAAATCATATGATCATATCAATTGGTACAGGACACATATTTGGCAAAATTCAACATCCATTCATGATAAAATTATCAGAAAAATAGAAATAAAGGAGAATTTTCTCAACTGAATAGAATATATTAACACCACCACCAACAACAAAAAACTACAGATACCATTGTATTAGTGATGAAAGACTGAATATTTGCCCCCAAGACTGAGAATAAGGCAATAATGTGCAATTTTATTCATATATTATTGGAAGTTCTAACCAGTGCAATAAGAAAAGAAAATATAACTTCCTATCTAATAAAAGAGAAACATGGTAATTAGCTGTACATCCGCTACCCTTCCCATTGGCTAATCAGGGCGATATGCAAATTAACTGCCAGCCAAGATGGCGGCCTGCAGCCAGGCAGCTTCAAGTGAACATGAGGCTTGTTTGCTTCAGTGACGGAGGACTCCGATGTTCCCCGCCTGCTGCTGCCAGCCTCTGAGCTTGCAGTTTGAAACATTGTTACAAATATAGAAGCTAAACAAAACCCCAGAAACCTGCTTTCAGCCAGCCAAGATCTCAGAGCTGGAGTTGAAACAGTGTTTTGATTATAGAACCCAAACAAACCAGATACCTGCTTTCAGCAGCAGAGGCCTAAGAGCTGGAGCCAAGCCTCAGAGCTAAAGCTGGCCCAGAATAAGAAAAAAGAGAAAAAGGAGCAGTTGGGAGCTTCAGTCACCTGCCAGCCTGAAAACAGCCCTCAGCCCCTCACCCAGACTGGCCAGGCACCCCAGTGGGGACCCCCACCATGAAGGGTGTGTGACCAGCTGCAAACAGCCATCATTCCCTCATCCAGGCTGGCCAGGCACCACAGTGGGGACCCCCACCCTGATCCAGGACACCCTTCAGGGCAAACCAGCCGGCAGCCACCTGTGCACCAGGCCTCTACCCTATATAGTAAAAGGGTAATATGCCTCCCAGGACCAGGATCAGTGGAGCCACAAGGCCTCCCGGCACCGGGATCAGCGTGACAGGGGGCAAAGCCCAAACCCCCGATCGCCCTGCAGCTCTGTGTGTGACAGGGGGCGGGGCCACAAACTCCCTATCCGTCCTGCTCTGTTCGTGACAGGGGAAGGCACCCCAAACCCCTGATCAGCCCTGCTCTGTGCCTGATAGGGGGGAGCTCCCCAACCCCCTCATGGGCCATGCTCTGTGTGTGACAGGGGGGAGCTCCCCAACCCCCTGATTGACCCTGCTCTGTGCGTGACAGGGTACAGAACTCCAACCCCCCTGATGGGCCCTGTTCTGTGAGTGACAGGGGACAGCGCCCCAACCCCCTGATTGGCCCTGCTCTATGGGTGATGGGGTGGTGCTGCAACCTCCCCATCGACCCTGCCTTGAGTGTGACAGGAGGCGGTACCCCAACCCCCCAATCGTCCCTATCCTGAGTGTGACTGAGGGTGGCATCGCAACCTCCTGATCTGCCCTGCTCTGTGCATGACAGGGGGCGGCACCCCAACTCCCCAATCAGCCCTGCTCTGAGCCCGACCAGGGGCTGCACCTAGGGATTGGGCCTGCCCTCTGCCACCCGGGAGCAGGCCTAAGCCAGCAGGTCGTTATCTCCCGAGGGGTCCCAGACTGTGAGAGGGCATAGGCCAGGCTGAGGGACCCCTCCTCCCCGCCGAGTGCACAGATTTTTGTGCACCGGGCCTCTAGTATATAGATTAAAAAAAAAACCTGTCCCTATTTTAGATGACATGATTATCTACATAGAATCCTAAATAATCTATATGCAGACTCCTGGAACTAATAAGTGAGTTGAGCAAAACTATGACATATGAAATAAATATAAAAAATTGTACAGTATTTCAATATACTACCAATGCATACATGAACACCGATATAAAAATATCATATCAGCCTTGGCCAGGTGGCTCAATTGGTTGGAGCGTCATCCCACACACCAAAAGGTTGCGGGTTTGATCCCCCATTGGGGCATGTACCGGAGGCAATCTATCAATGTTTCTCTTTCTCTTTCTCTCTCTCTCTCTCTCTCTCTCTCTCTCTCTCTCTCTCTCTCTCTCTTTCTCTCTCTCTCTCATAAATAAAACATGTCTTTGGGTGAGGATTTTAAAAAATACATAATTTATAATTGCTCAAAACACAAAATACTTAGGTATCCTATCTAATAAAAGAGAAACATGGTAATTGGCGTACGACTGCTACCCTTCCCATTGGCTAATCAGGGCGATATGCAAATTAACTGCCAGCCAAGATGGCGGCCGGAAGCCAGGCAGCTTGAAACTAACATGAGGCTTGCTTGCTTCAGTGACGGAGGACTCCAATGTTCCCCGCCTGCCGCTGCAGGCCTCTGACCTGCAACTCTAAGCAACTATGTAACAAATATAGAAGCTAAACAAAACCCCAGAAACCAGCTTTAGTCTGCGGGACTTCAGCCAGCAGGATCGCAACATTGTAAACAAAGGCCAGAAACCATCTTTCAGCAGCGGAGGCCTAAGAGGTGGAGCCAAGCCTCAAAGCTAAAGCTGGCCCAGAATAAAAAAAAAGAAAAAAAGAAAAAAAGGAACGGTTGGGAGCTTCAGTCACCCCCAGCCTGAAAACAGCCCTCGGCCCCTCACCCAGACTGGCCAGGCACCCCAATGGGGACCCCCACCCTGAAGGGTGTGTGACCAGCTGCAAACAGCCATCATCCCCTCATCCAGGCTGGCCAGGCACCCCAGTGGGGACCCCCACCCTGATCCAGGACACCCTTCAGGGCAAACCAGCCGGCAGCCACCTGTGCACCAGGCCTCTACCCTATATAGTAAAAGGGTAATATGCCTCCCAGCACCAGGATCAGCGGAGCCGCGAGGCCTTCTGGCACCAGGATCAGTGTGACAGGGGGCAAAGCCCAAACCCCCTGATTGCCCTGCGGCTCTGTGTGTGACAGGGGGCAGGGCCACAACCTCCCTATCGGCCCTGCTCTGTTCATGACAGGGGAAGGCACCCCAACCCCCTGTTCAGCCCTGCTCTGTGCCTGATAGGGGCGAGCTCCCCAACCCCCTGATTGCCCTGCGGCTCTTTGACAGGGTGCGGCGCCCCACCCCCCACCCCCCACCGGTCCTGCTCTGTGTGTGACGGGGTAGAGCCATAACCTCCCCATTGGCCCTGCCCTGAGTGTGAGAGTGGCGGCGCCCCAACCCCCTGATCGGCCCTGCTCTGTGGGTGACGGGGTGGCGCTGCAACCTCCCCATCAACCCTGCCTTGAGTGTGACAGGAAGCGGTGTCCCAACCCCCCAATCAGCCCTACCCTGAGCGTGACTGAGGGTGGCATCGCAACCTCCCAATCTGCCCTGCTCTGTGCATGACAGGGGGTGGCGCCCCAATTCCCCAATCAGCCCTGCTCTGAGCCCGACCAGGGGCTGCACCTAGGGATTGGGCCTGCCCTCTGCCACCCGGGAGCAGGCCTAAGCCAGCAGGTCGTTATCTTCCGAGGGGTCCCAGACTGCAAGAGGGCACAGGCCGGGCTGAGGGACCCCCCCTCCCCCCGAGTGCACAAATTTTTGTGCACCGGGCCTCTCGTAAATATAATAAAACATGTACAAATTTTGTATCCTAAAAAGTACAACATGTTGATGAAACAAATCAAAGATCTAATTAAATGGAGAAACAATGTTGATGGAGTTGGGGAAGTTAAGAATAAAAATGTTAATTATCTCCCAATTGATTACTAGCTTAATACAATTTCTATCAAAATCTCAGCAAGATTTTTTGTAGATGTAAACAAGATTATTCTAAAATTTATATGGAAAGGAAAATTTATATAAAATAGTTAAAATAGTTTTAAAAAAGCAATAAAGTGGGAAAGGTCAGACTACCTGGTTTCAAGAGTTACTATAGGGACACTGGTGTTGGCAAAGTGATAAACACATAGATCATTGAACTAGGATAGAGGACCCAGAAATATGCTCATACAAATATGGCCAACTGGTTTTTCACAAAGATGCAAAAGCTATGATTTCAGACATACTCTTGAAATTCTTCAAGTTCAATTCCCAACTCCTGGAAGGCAGTTGTGAGTTAAGAGCTGGATACATCTAAAAAAAAAAGTCAGACTACACTATCAAAGAAAGTTTCTCACCATGTACCACATGTCCAGGTGTAAACTAAATGGCAATGTGACAAAGAGGTTTTCCAATGATTCCATCTCCCTACAAAACTCTCTGCATTACTTACCTCAAGAGATTTTTTAATTTAAGTTTCCTGCTGAAACACCACTCATATCCCCATTCCAGGGTCTTCTCCAATGGAACTTTGCTATTGGGAGAGATGTTTTTCTTTGTTTCTCCCGGATCTGGAACTTATGTCTCTAAAGTCTTGACCAAGTTAAAATGCTGACTCTTTGTTAAATAGAAAAGCAATATGTTTTTAAAGTCACACCCCTTAAATTGTTTACTGATTACAAAAGGGGAAAAAGCCTACAGGCATTGCCTCCATCAAGTGATCAAAGGAGAACCCCCATCACAGGACAACTGGAAATCAAGGACCGTAGGCAGGACACAATGAGAAGAACATAGCATCACTTCTCTAGTATTCCTGCCAGCTATACAGAACTGAATGCAATCATGAGGGACTATCAGACAAACCCAGACTGAGGGACATTCTATAAAATCCCTGGCCTGTCATCTTCAAAGTGTCAAAGTCATTAAAGTCAAAGAAAGATTGAGGGCTGTTCTAGACTGAAGACGACTAAAGAGACATGATAACAAGAAGCAATGTGTGATTCTGAACGGACTCTTTTTGCTATAAAAATATTGGGAAATTGGTGAAATTTTAATGGGTCTAAAGATTAGGTGGTAGAAATTAATCACTGTTAATTTCCTGCTTTGGATGGTTGTATGGTGGTTATGAAGGAGAATGTCCTTGCCCTTATTCAGGAGGGACAGGGCATCTGATTAGGAACTTACTCTCAAATAGTCTAAAGGAAAAAAAGTTATTTGTACTAGTAGCTTTTCTGTAAGTTAGTGATTGTTTCAAAAGTATTATATATGTTAGATATGCCTTACACATTAGAGATCTAAAAAATAATTTTTGTAGTCCCTCTCCTCCCTCTGGACCCTTGAAAATACCCTTGAAAAACATCTTTTTTTTGCTGAGTATCTTTCTCAGAGGTGGCTTGATGCTGCCTTAGGTTAATGTACTGCCTTCAAAGGATGGGCTCAGCACTGAAATTGAGTAGGTGAATGTGAAAACAATTCATGACTGTGGAAAACACCTCATATAGAATTTACTAGTTATTTCAAACCAGGGCCTAGTTCAGGAACCACAAAGTACGTGGTATCCCTGCTCTCACACTGAGCTGCTAGAATCGAGAGATCCCTATTCCTTTGGAATTGCCCTTCATAACAAAGCACTACCATCTCCTAATAAGGCTGTCCACACTCTCAGACAAAATTAGCTACATAATGCAATTCAAGTTCTCTGCGCATGGAATGCCAGACAGCAAGGCAAATATCTATTTATATGTTTAGTGATAAAGATGTTTATCTATCACTTAATCGTTTATCTTATATTTTATAGAAGAAGCTCTGCTCTTGGTAATGATCCTGGTTTGCATTATTCCCAACCAAATATGGGGAACTTGAAAGTTACCAGCAATGCAGTCTAAATAGGCATGGTTTCCAACTTTGCCAAATTTTTACCATTTTAAAGCTGAAGATAAGATATAGTTCATGAGTGAGGCATAATCTGGAGGTGGTGGCAGCAAAGAATGAATTTAATTTGGCCAGAGGCCTGGAACTAAGTTTCTTTTCTCCTGAGAAATGCATTTTATTATGTTTGAGGTGCATTGCCTTTTTGGTTTGTCCCAAACTAAGTTGAGAATGGAATGCACTCCAGTACAAACAGAACTCAGCTCAGCAATTAAACCTGGAGTGTTATCATCAACAATCTTCCTGGAGGAGAAGGAGAAGGAAAAAGCCACTGTGGCTGATATGTGTGAAAACCAGGGGCTGATCACAGGAAGCCATGGAGGTAAGAAGTGGTTGGGACAGAAAGAGAGAAATCAAAGTGATCAGCCCTGGGGAAGGCAGTAGGGAAAGTCTTCCGAAGGGGTTATTGGAAGATTTGAGAATGACTCCTAGGATTCAGAGACTCTTTGGGCAATGGACAAATTTTTCCTCCTTAAAAAGACAGGTGTCTCACGGACAAGAGGAAGCTGAAGGACTTTATCACTACCAAACTAGTATTACAAGAAATGTTAAAGGGACTTTTTCAAGAAGGAGGAGAAGAAGAAATAATCTAAAGTATGAATAAGAAAATATTGCAAAGAAAAAAATTCTCACTGCAAACACATAATCAGAAAAGTGGATCAACCAATACTAAAGCTAATACAAAGTTTAAGAGGCAAAAGTAGGATATGATCATGTGTAATTACAACAGTAAAGTAAGGGATACACACAAACACATGCACTAAAGAAGTAAAAAATAATGACAAAAACATGAATGTGAAGGGTGTGAGTAAAAATGGTAGTGATTTTAGAATGCGTTAGAACTTAGGTAACCATTAGCTTAAAATAGACTGCCATAAACATAGCTTGGTACATGAAGCACATGGTAACCACAAAACAAAAATCTACAAAAAGTATACAAGAAAAAGAGAGAAAGGAATCCAAACACAACGCTACAGAAAGTCATCAGCAAACAAGAGAAGAGAGCAAGAGAGTAGGAAAGGAACAGAGAACCATGAAAACAATCAGAAAACAATAAAATGACAATAACTACATACCTATCAATAATTACTTGAAGTGCTGATGGGTTAAATGCTCCAATCAAAAGGTGAATGGATAAAAATGTAGTACAGATATACAATGGAATATTACTCAGCCATCATAAGAATGAAAACTTATCATCTGCCACAATATGAATGAACCTAAAGGCTGTATGCTAAGTGAATAAGTCAGATGGAGAAAGACAAATACCATATGATTTAAATTATATGTGGAATCTAAAAAACAAAAGAACAAATCAAAAACAAACTTACAGATATAGAGAACAAGTTGAGGGTGACCGGAAGAAAGAGGCGCTAGGTGTAAAAGGCGAAGGGATTAAGAAGTACAGACTGGTAGTTACAGAATAGTCACAGGGATGTAAAGTACAGCATAGGGAACATAGTCAATAATGTTGTAATAACTATGCATGGTGTCAGGTAGGTGCAAGACTTATAGGGGGATCACTTCATAAGTTCCATAAATGTCTAATCACTATGTTGCACACCTGAAACTAATGTAATATTGAATGCCATCATTATAAATGAAATGGCTCTAAAAAGAGAGAGAGGAGTGTGTTTGGAGGACTTTGGCCTAAGAGAGTCTTTTTCTAATTATGAGTTATGAAACAAATATTCATTCACTAGGCCAGTTTGGAGATGTGCCAGAAGGAAACAGTAAAACTCTCTCTAGCCAAGACTAGAAAGTGTCTGTGGTGCAGATGGCATGGAGTGGTATGAAGGAAACTGACCTGGGCATCAGGACCCCTGATGAGAGGCACTTGCAGTGGTGAGATTAACTGGTGGTGTGACCACAGAAGAAGCCTTTGAGGACTATGACTCAGTTTTCCTACCTGTAAAATGAGTGAGTAATCTATAGGGTCCTTCCTGGATCCACACTTCATGGTGAAGACCCAGCAAAGGCAAAATAAAGGTGCTATCCCCCCTGGAACTCTGCTCAAGGACCATGTTCCGCTGTTGTGACATGGGGAGAAATAGGCGTTCAAAGAACCCAATGGATGCTGTCAGAGGCCAAGGCTTTCCTTTTGCTCTGGCTTTGACTATTGCATCAAAACCCGGGTAGAAAAACATGCCCTTCTTTCCTGGTGGGAACTCCAGCTCAAATCCCACTTGCTTTGTGACAAAACTGAAGTGACATCACTACTAAAATTATGATGATTATGCTACTACATACAGTAAGTAAAACCTAATGAACACTTACTGTTCTGGGCTCCTTTCTAAGTACTTGCATAACTCGTGTATTCTCTCCATAACTTCCTTTTCAAAAAAATTATTTTTTATTGATTATTTTTAGAGAAAGAGAAAGGGAAAGAGAGAGATAGAAACATTGATAAAAAGAGTCATTGATCAGCTGTCTCCTGCATGTCCCACACTGGGGATCAAGCCTGCAACCTGGGCATGAGCCCTGACCTGGAATGGAACTGGAAACCTCTTGATGCATGGGACGATGCTCAATCCACTGAGCCACACTGGCTGGTCCTCTCCATAACTTTCATCTTTATTTTCACAAATGAGGAAACCAAGGCATAGAAAGCTTGGGTTTCTTGGGTTAGGCCTTATGACTAGTAAGCTGTGGGGCTGCAACTTGAAACCTAACTGGCAACTGCTGTCAGTGCTGCTCTGGCACCATCTCTTACACGCTACTTGGTCACATCTCTTTTTATTGTCTTGTCATATTACTCCTTTGCTTAAACTCTTCAATAGCTCCACATCCCCTCAACTGCAAGATAAAATCAGCCCTCCAAGAACTGTCCCTGGCCATCCTGCTCCCCTGTCTACTGCACTGAGGCTCCAGACATGAGGAGTCATTTGCCTTCTCTGAGTGGACCATGATTCCTCCCTCGCTGTTTCTTTTGCCCAGTAACCAGCTCACATCCATGTCATCTGGCAAAAGTCCTGATCAGATTTCAGGTCTTGCCCAGGGTGAATGCTCTAGGTAGACACTTCTGACTCTTCCAGGCAGAAGGAGGCACTCCCTCCTAGGTTCCTCCACATTCTGTTTGCACGTCTCTCTATTCTAGGTTTGAGCACATTGCGGCAGAACTGCCTGCTCACACCTGTCTGTTTCCTCATTAAATTGGAAGTATTATGGCATTTTTTTTATTATTGTGTTCCCAGTGCCCAGCACATAGTGGGCTTTCAATAAATATTTGTTGGGATAAATTTATTGCTAGGTAACTTAGATTTGTATGTCTTCCCAAGACAAAACTTAGATCCTAAATCCTTGGAAGACAAGAATGACTCCTCCCCTAGTGTAGATGTCCCAGGGCTGGCAGCATTGCTGGTGCTAAGTAAGTATTTGTTTGGTAATTGGATAAGTCAACAAATACTTCCTAGAAAAGCTTTGACATGAAATGAATAAAAAGGAAATCCTGATCCAGTTATCAGAAGAAACATTTTTTTTGGATATTATGCACAGAAATAACCAGTGGGGCTGAAAATGGCAGATGGTGAGAGACAAATCAATTATTTCGGGAACAGAGAACAACTAAAATGTCAAACAGGAAGCATAGCTTTCAAATTAGGAAAAGACGCTTGATAATAATATAAGATTCATTGATATTTTGTTCAATGAGAAATCTGTCTCCAAATTTTTTTCTTGAACTATTTATATTAAACCAAAACTACTTAATGCATCAATGCCATTGACTAACCTTTACACTAAACTCCAAGAAAGAAAATGCTCCCAATAGCCCATTAAAACAAGCTTTTTTTCTTTGTTTTCTCTTTGTCTGATTATATGGCAATAGCTTTATAGTTCCACAGACTGCAAGGTAATGAGACTTCTGACCCTGAAAAAGTCATTTTCAGTTGACAGGTATAAATCTTGGAAAGTATTACTAAACCACAGGGACATGTTTAAACAATGACAGATTCCCTTGTTACTTTTTTAAGGATTTACATATTTTTTTTTTTTAGCAATTCTTATTTCCCACTTAATGCCATTTACGCGGCTCCATAGCAAAATTTATTTTAGACCCCCCCCCCCCAACCTTGATCTTATCACTCCCTAGAAACACTTCACTCTCAAAGGTGTCCTTAAAATTGGAGTGGGAGTATGTTGTTGTGGTTGTTTTTGGGTAGAAACTACCCTTATGGCTCTTTATTTACTTCAAAGGCACAGCCCTTGACTGGAATAAATGAGCAAATCTAGTGTGTGTTTTATACATTTTCTTAATTGTTTCTGTATGTCTTTCTGGAAAGAAGGACATTTTTTGAGAAAGAATAGGCACGCACATTACTGGCAAATAGAGTTCATCTGGAAAAATCTATAAAAATCACTTAGTTTTAGTCCTGGCAGGGTCGATGGTCTGGCCCTAATTTTTCAGATGAGGAAACTGACGCCTCTTAAGGGCTGTGAGGAGATCCCAGACATTGTCTGAGAGGCCCGCAGTCCAGGTTCCCCAATGCCCATTTAGGAGCAATGGTTCACAACCGAAGTCCACTTGTTCACCGTGACTCTAAAGGAAATTGTTGGTTTAGGAAATTACAACCCTAGAAAGCATTCTTTGTGGAAGAAGATGCTGAATAATAAACCTACTTTACAAGCATGTGCACTGTGTTCAATGGCAGAAAATGAAGAGTAAATAACACAGAAGTGAGGCCAGTAATGGGAGAACACCTGAGTTAAAAAATAACTTTTATAGGGTTTTTTTGGAACCCTCACTCAAATGATCTACCTGGTTCCCCAAAAAGGATAAATCACGTCCCCTCCCTGAAAAGGATTCTGAGTCTTAGAAGTCATAGGAAACAGACTGAATAAATAAATCATAAAGTCAAAAGGGAATGATAGAAATGTGGAAATAGGTATAAGGTAGATAAAGAATTTTCATATTACACATGAATAGTGCAAATTTAAACCTTTCATTACAATGGAAGGATTGAGGGGGTTAGAAATGGGCAATGTACAAATGTGGAAAAAAGGTAAGATACTTGCTCCAGGTAAGATAAGGCAGAGATGAGAAGCGCCACACACCAGACATAGGAAGTGTGGTGTTAAGGACCCTCTGGAGGGCGTCAGCCAGTTGGGAGGTGTACAACTTCCTGCATGGAAAGTCCTTTCATGTGGAAAATGGACAATTCAGTAATACATGTCAAAATGTAAAATGTCTATAGCCTCAGTCCAGCAATTCAGCTCCAAGGGATTTAGTCTACATATGTATTCACAAATATGTACCAAGCACTTGTAAAGGGATGTATTGCAGTATTATCTGTAATTACAAAACAAAGGGGAAAACCTACATGTTTATCAATGGGAACTGGTCAAATAAGGAATATTTGCTACAATGGTGAGAACTGGGAGGTGGTGAGAAGTATATGGGCAGAAGATATATTTTGGAGGTAGATCCCATAGGATTTATTGATGGAGCAAAGTGAAGTAAAATAAAGTTAATGATGCTCTGGCTGGTGTGGCTCCGATGGTTTGATGTCAACCTGTGCACTGAAAGGTTGCCAGTGTCAGCTGATCAATGTTTTATCTCTCTCTCTCTCTCTCTCTCTCTCTCTCTCTCTCTCTCTCTCCCTTCCTGTCTTTCTAAAAATCAATAAAAATATTTAAAAAAAGAAGTCAAGGACGACTCCTTGGTTTTTGTCCTGAGGAACTGGCCATGTGGTGGTACTTAAGATCAGGAAGATTCTGAAAGGACTGAGTTTAAGAAAGAGGAGAAGAAACAATATCAAAAGCTCTATTTGGGTTTTGCTCAATTTAAGATGCCTAGTCAACATTCAAGTAAAAATGTTAAATATGTACCTGAAAAGATTAGAGCTAGAGACAAAGATTTCAAGTTAGGCATAGCTGCATATAACAGGCAATCCCAAATATCAGTACCCAAACAAAGACCAGGGCTTATCTCTCCCAATTAGCAGTAATCTGGAGATTGGCAAGTCAGAGTTGCTATAAGGGCATCACAGTGTCATAAAAAACCAGGCACCCGTCTTTCTGATTTGTCACCCTCAGCCTGTGGGGGCCCTCCTCAAGGAGCTCTCGCCGTTAATTCCAGGTGTAGGAAGAGTGGGGCAGCTGCATCTCCTGCTGAGTCAGCTTCTTTGGAGATACCTTCCTTACACCCACCCTTGCATCTCATTGTTCAGAACTTAATTATATGGCTGTCGATGGTTGTATGAAATGTAATCTTTTCACAGGTGCATTATCACATTTAACAACATCTATCACTAGGGTTCTAGATAATGGGTACAGTCTCTGCTATAGCGTCATCAGTGTATAAGTGGTATTTATGACCATGACGTTGGATAATGACACAGTCAGAGAGGGAAGAGCCAATCATGGGAAGCAGCATAATCAACTATGAAACGCCTTTAGAATGTGGAGCACAGAGCACAGGAGCTTGGCTTGGCATTAGAAGTCTCTCTTTGTCTTATTCCTGGGCTTTATGTTTTCATAGCCCTCGTTCTGCCTTCTCCTTGGCCCACTTTACACTTAGATAATCTTGTTGTGTTTTATACTCTTTTTTAAAGAAGTCTTTCTAGAACAAGACTGTGCATAAATAAGTAAACAAATCTTTGACCAGTCTTCCTCAGGTAGAACAGGGAAAGGAGACAGAAGAAATAGAGAAAGAAGAGAAAGAGAGAGAAATGGAAGGGAACAGCACCCACAGGGAAGCAAATTGAGTGACTGAGGAGGATTTTTTGGAGGGAGGAGAAGGTGTGCTTCAGAACTTGTCTATTTATATGCATCACCTGGACATATTGAAACCCAGATTCAGACAGTCAGAGTTTCTCTTCAGCCAACTGCTTCTTGGGGCCTGTCTGGAGAGATTATCAGGGGATAATTCTTGACTAGGAGTAATGATTACAAGGGCCTGGGCAGCTGTTGTTAGCAAAGGAAACACATTTCTTCTTGATTACCTGTGACCAGTGGTTTGTGTCTCACAGAAAAACCTCTTAATAATAGAAACAGAGGTGAGCTCCCATATGTAATTATATAAAGAACCTTGTGATTTTGGCTCAGGCTATGGTCTGTGCCCCAGATATCTTCCGTCCTCACAGGTAATGGCTGATACTAAGGTCTCTGGTTGGTGCCTAGAATAACTGCATGGGTACAAGTCAATATTTTTTTGAATTCAAAGAAAGAAGCAGGTAGATATAATGCCTTCCTCAAATGTCTTCATTGCACCATTAGTAAATTCCATGACTCAGAGCAGAATGAGTTTACAGTCCACCAGGGACCAGGGACCCACCGAAGCAAGAACGACTAGACTGTAACTAAAACAGCTGGGCTGCCAGAGCTGGAGCCAGAACAGATGCTGGGACTCAGGGAACTTTGTAAGCCTCTCCCCCTTTTTAAACCTCTCACCACTTCATCCAAAGCAAAAATGTAAGGCCACCACCAGGACTGTGTGAGTCCATATAGCCCTGCTGTGCAATTGGAAAGGGCAGCCTTTCTTCTGGCAAGTGTGGCCCCCTGCCAGGGCCCAGCTGATGTCCTTGTAGTAATACAACCTTGGCTCCTACTTACTTCACATATTATTTCCACCTCAGGATGGGACTATCCCAATGCATCAGCCCCGGGGAAGTGGACCTGAGACGGAGTTCAGTGTGTAGAATGTTTGTGGGAGCCCCTTGAGAGCAACCCTGTGGAAGTCAGGGTGGGAACAGAGGTGGGCAGAGGGGGGAGTCAAGCTGCAGTGACATTCGCTGACAGCCTTGTCTCCCCCATGGGGAGTCACAGCGGTTCTCCAGTGTTGGACCAAGATGGTCAGGCCTGTGTACCCCACGTGGGTCAGCCGCTGGACAGGGTGTGATTTGGGGTAAGGCCACTCTCTGCAGCTGAGGCAAACTCTAAAGGGGCTGAGGGCTATGCTTGGCCACAGGCACTCCCAGCAGGAGAGTAACAGGCCTTTCTTTGAAGGAGAATCTAGAAGGCACTTCACAGTACACACCACCCATCCCAAGGCTGACCGTTAGTAACCTTCATTTTTTCAAGATTGCCCTTGATACTAAGTTTCATCAGAGTTTAGCAGTACACCAATATACGAGGGCTGAGGAAAAATATCACTTTCTGTAAATTGCCTGGGGTCTTGGACACCCTTAGGAAAGCCTTGCTTTTACCATGATACTCAGAGAAAGCTGTTTTTACTCTTATCCTATGGACCTCAATTCTGACTCTAAATTAAGCAGAATGCCAAAAGGATGTCGGGGCCTCTCAGAAATGGTCAGAAAGGGCAGGAGTTTGCTGGGTTCGCTGGTACCGGTCCACAAGGGAATGCCTCCTCTGTGGGGTCTTCGTGGGGATGACCGAGTTTATCATTCCCACTTTTTTCCCACATCCCCTTTGAGACATGCCACAAAACTCCTGCAGGAGCCCCACATGCAGCCTCAGGGGAGAAAACCCAGTGAGAGACACAGAAAGGAAGAGGGTGAGGGGCCCCTTAAGGGAGGTGTGGCCCCACCGCCTTATTCCAAGCAGTCTCCACTGGCGTTTCCTAGAAACATGGCCAGGGACAAGCAGGGGGCTGCTGTGGTGAAGAGCTATGAAATCTTCGGGAAGTTACTTAACTGTTTTGAGCCTGGTTTCCCCATCTGTGAAATAAGGAGTAATGAGAGTATCTACCTCATAGGATCAACACCTGTGAATTGCTTAGAAAAGAGTCTGACACATAGTATGTTTGGGAGAAAGCTCCAAGATGAAAACAGAAAGATGCTTGTGGCTGGGCCTCCAGTTGAGGCCTCCCCCCCTCACCAAGCAGGCACCAGATGAGAGCTGCCCATGCAGTCAGCCTCAAACAAAAACTGAAAAACTTTCAAATGCTTCACAGTGATTGTTCATCCAGTTAGAAGTGATCTGCAAGGCAAAATTTCCTCTAATAAACAGAGCCATTTGTGAGTTTTTTGTTTTTGTTCCTGGAAAAAAAAACTATTGTCATAGATGCAACAGAGAAGCAAACAATGCAACATAGCCTGAATCAAGGACTAATTGTAAACCTCAAAGACTTAGCCTCAAAATTACTGTTGCTCTAGATTGCTCTCTGAAACAAAGTTTATTTTGAAACAATATTTAATAAACTGATTAGAGCAGGAAGAGAACGCCTGCGAATGTAGGAAGGGGCTTTCGTAGAGTAAAAAGAGAGAATCCTATCTAATAAAGAGGGAATATGCTAATTGACCTTCATGCCATCGCCAAAGATGGTGGTGACCACAGCCGATAAGGTGGGGATGTGCTAATTAACTGCCACAGCCTCAAAGATGGTGGCGCCCGCAGCCACAAGATGGCGGTGCCCAGTCCCCTCAGTCCCGCCAGGGACGCAGGCGTATGGCAAGGCCGGGCCCACCCCCAGGTGGGCCCAGCCACTCCACGTGCCTGCCTCTGGAGTACCCCAGTCCCCTCAGCCCCCCTGACACCCAGGGCCGGCCCGAGGCATAGGCAAGCCTTGGATGGCAGCTGCCCAGCTGCTCAGGGCCAGCCTGAGGCTCAGGTAACCAGGGCTGGCAAGGCTTGTGCTGCCAGCAGTGGCAGCAGCAGAGGTGTGATGGGGTGTCACCTTTCCCTTATCACCGGGTTGCCTCCCACCCCTGAGGGCTCCCGGACTGTGAGAGGGGGCAGGCCGGGCTGAGGGACCCCCCTTCCAGTGCATGAATTTTCATGCACCATGCCTCTAGTAGTTTAATAAGTAAGAGTTGTTTTCTACAATCCAGCTGTCTGGGTTCTGGTCCTGGCTCTGCCTTATACCAGCTGTGTGATCCTGGGCAAGCTACCTAACCTCTGTGAGCCCCTTTTTGTCTCAGATATAAAAGGAAGATAATAAAATCTTACGCATAGCTTGTGGTGATCCTTGAATAGGGTTATATGTGTAAAGTGCTTATTATAGTAAACTCTCATTAACTGGTAATATTTTTGTAGTAATAATACACGAAATACAAAGTAAAACAAACTAAGAAATTAAAAATAAACACACATTGCTCACTCCACTTGCAATCAGTATTAGAAAGTATCATGTAGGTTATGCTGCAGTAACAACACCCTCCTAACGTCAGTGGCTTATGAGAGAGAGATGGAAAGAAATGGAGAGTGGGGGAGGGAGCTTTCAACCTCATAGGTGGTGTCTGGCACGTACTGGTGGGTGGGAAGGGTCTCTCTGGTGGCTGTGGTTGCATCAGGGAAGGGCAGGTGGAGAACCAGACACTGCCTCTTAAATGATCCCACCCAGAAGTGACACATATTATTCTTGCTCATTTTTCATGAGTCAAAAGAATCAGATAGTCAAATGCAAGGGATAGGGGAAATAAACACATTTATACACCCTCCACCAGTGCCCAGAATTAGGGGAAGCAGATATTGGAGAGTAATGCTGAGTGGCACCCAGCAACATCCAGAGGCACATACCAAGCTCCTCCCAGAACTCCTCCAGACAATTTCTGCAGCTCAGCAGGAGAGTGAGAGGTGAGTCTTCCCCAGAGGACTCTGGTCTCTATACATGGTTCTCAGGCCTTCTTAGCTCCCTGCCCTGCCCCAGCATCTGTGTGGTTTGGGAAGAATTTTTTTTAACAGTTACTGATGCCTATAAAATTATTTTTAAAAATAGCTCTATAAACCTGTTCAGTGTATAGTATGCTTAGTGATATTCTACAATTCTAATTTTTATTACTGGATGTTTTCCCCTATAAGAATGCATAAACAAATGCTGAGAACTTGATGCTGACAACTTCTAATTTAATATTTAAAGCAAAATGCAAAGCTAGGTATGCTATTAATTAGCACTCACTATCATTTTTACTTTTTAAAAGATTCACCTTGTCCTCCTAATTTTTAAAGATTTTACAAAATGAAAATGTCAAACACACTCAAAAGCAGAGGTGATAGTGCAATGAACCCCTTTATTTGAAGACTTGGTATCATTTCAACACTGCATACTGATGTATGTATCTCTTAAAAATATGGATATTTTCTTATATGACTACAGTGCCATTATCGCACACAGTAATTCCTCGGGGTCATCTCATACCCAGCCTATGATTAAATTTGCTCAACTGTCTAAAAATTTATTTTTGAAGTTGGTTTGTTTTAGGTAGGATCCAAATAAGGTCTATTCATTGCTTTGGTTGTTTATATCTCTTAACTAATGTCCCAGTGCACAAAATTCGTGCACTGCGGGGGAGGGGGGTTTCCCTCAGCCCCACCTGCATCATCTCCAATTAGGGACCCTTTGGGAAATGTCTGACTGCCGGTTTAGGCCCAATCCCTGTGAACATCCCTCTCGTAATCTGGGACCGCTGACTCTTAAATGCTCACCTGCCTGCCTGCCTGATCGCCCCTAACTGCCTCTGCCTGCCTGTCTGATTGCTCCTAACTTCTCTGCCTGCCTGCCTACTTGATCACCCCTAACCTCTCTACCTGCCTGCCTGATTGCCCCTAACTGCCCTCCCCTGCTGGCCTGATCTTGCCCCCAACAGCCCTCCCCTGCCAGTCTGATCACCCCTAACTGCCTCTACCTCGGCCCCCACCACCATGGCTCTGTCCGGAAGGAAGTCAGATGTCCGGAAGATGGCTGGTCGACCTGGCCTAATTAGCATATTACCCTTTTATTAGTATAGGTTCTTTTTTTAAATTGGAGAAGCCACTACTTCTTCCAAATGCCAGGGACTGATTACAGAGACTGAGTCGTTTGTCCTGCGGAATGTTCTACATTCTGGACTTGTCTGCTTCTTTCTTTCTGATGTCATATGCTTTCTTCTTTTGGGTTCTGTCTTTCCTGTCTATGCAAGTTACTTCTAATGGCTTGATTTGGTTTGGAGTCAAATGTTTTGGCAAGGAGATGTCATAGGTAGCTGAGCAGTTCTTACCACATCTCATCAGCAGGTGCAAGACATTATGTTGTCCATCTGTGTGATGCTCAATCAAGCAGTGGGGTCAGGGGGTGACATTGGGAGTCTTCTATTGTAAAATTCTTCCCCAATCCATCCTCATGCAGATTACTTAGTGATGATTTTAGCTTGAATCAATCATTTCATTAGAGGCTGTGGAAGGCTGTTTTAAAAAATCCATTACCTTTTCACATGTATTAGATTTCTTAATAAAGTGATTTTTCCTCATTAATAAGGGCTATTTGGTTACCTTCAAATATAGTTCATATAGAAAAGCCTGAAAGGTGCTTTAATTCTTTCCTTTTGTGTGCTTATTTTCAGAGTAAGAATTTGGTACCGTACTTAATTCCAGTGGTATCCAAAGAGTTTGTTGTTATTGTTGTTTTGTTTTGTGTTGGTTTCTTTGCTTTTGCCTCGATGATGATGATGATGATAAACTGAACTCATGGGCTTTTAGGTGATTCAATCAATTGCATTCACTAATCCTTGTTGTTCTTACATCGTTCCATCTTGGCCAATGGAAGTTCTTTTGTGATGGCTCCTGCATCCTTTTCATGACTAATTAGCCTCTGACTGCTTCTTTTCATTATCACACAAGATGTCCCAGCTCCTCTTAATGTATTTCCCACTGAAAGTTGGAAGAAGCCATTTCTTCAAAGAGCCCTGCTTCTTCCTAATAAGTCTACTGTTTACATTTTAAAGCCCCAAATACCTGTCTCTTTATGTCCATCAGCCTGGACAGGAAAGATAACATCTATTTCTAGACCACCCCTCTCCAAAGCCTCACACCCTGTGGCTCTACTTTATTCCAAAGGTCTGGAATGGATGATGGTCTGTGGTCCTGTCACAAAGCCACATTGCATTTCAAATGTGTAAATAATTTTATTCTTGCTAGTGCCCTGTTGCAGCTGTGCCTGACAATTGACAGACACAGTGAGATGTAAACCAAAACATAAGCGAATCAAAGAGAGATGTAAAGGTTCCAGCTAATGGGACACTGGAGGTCAAGGGAGCAGTGAAACTCAGGTGAGAGAACCAGAACATGAGGTGACAGCAGTTCTTGCCCTGGACATATGTGCCAGCCCCAAGGGCCTGTTCCCCTTCCTCTGATAACATCACCCTCTTCGAAGGAGATAACACAGATTCCAGAAAGATTCCCAGGGAACAGAGGAGGAGAAAGGGGACCCCTAACCGAGATCAGCTGAATACACTCAAGTCATCGATGGGGGAAGAGACACCAGAGACAGACATCCACCAGGAACCAGTGACTTTGGGAGATAAACTGCACTTTGGAAAGACAAATGAGCTGAGCTGATGAATGAACAAGGGAATGTTGATGCCATGTTCCCTTGAACTTGAGCAAGGGGGAATTTGTATAGATGATCAACATCAATAAACCAATTGCCAACTGAGTTATTTTTTAATTATTATTCTCACCCAAGGATATGTTTATTGCTTTTAGAGAGAGAGGAAAAGAGAGAGAAAGAGAAACATTTGAGTGAGAGAGAAACATTGATTGGTTGACTCCTATATATTCCTCGACTGGGGATCAAACCTGCAACCTAGGTATGTGCCCTGACCAGGAATCAAACCTGCCACATTTTAGTGTATGGGACAACACTCCAACCGATTGAGCCACCTGGCCAGGGCACCAAGTGAATTCTTGAATCACTAGCAACTTGGAATCCAGAGGAGAGCTCTTCTGAGATCTGGCATTGACTTTCTAGCTGGGTAAGGCAAAACAAAGATTTGATTTAACCAACCAGTCAGGTCCTTACTTGGCACAGCAGGTTACTTTTCAGAGAACTGCAACATTGGCCTCTCCTCTTTGACTTTGTATTAGGATCGAAAGAATACTGCACTATGTGGCTGGGTATGAGCATAGACTGAGAATTAAGAATCTAGCTATATTTATGCTCTGGGCTGTGGTCCATCTGCTGAGCAATGTTGCTCAATTAGCAGATCTTTCCTTTGTAAATCACGTGGCCTACTGCACAGTTTGGTTCCCTGCCATCAAAATAATGTTTATGTGGGCAGTCAATGCTCAGTGTTCTGCAAGGCATTTCTCCCGCTTAAGACCATACAAGGTTAGAGTTTGTGTCTCCTTAAGGTTCAGCTAACTAGGTGCTGCAGGATCACATACTATTCAAAGGAGCCCAGAGTTCTGTTGTTCTAAGGAGAAATGTAGGGAAATAAAACCCACAGTTGACATATAGCAAAGACTAACAGAGAGAATCTGTGAACTCTCTCAGAGAGTTCATCCAGGTGGGCTTTGCAACATACTTTGCTGCAACATCCCGTGTTCAGGCAAAGCCCTGATATTTTAGCCAGACAGTAAATTGGCAGAGAGCCTGTTGATGTCATTCGATGCCTGCAATGACAATATGTTTACTGAGGCGCAGAAACAAGTCTGAGATGGGCTTGCGATAAACACATTCAGAGTGTGCTGACTTAAAAACAGTGTGTCTGTGATCTCAGCACCCCTGGGACACTGAAATCCAAGGAGAAAACAGCACCCAGAAATTGCTAATTGGTGGGGGTGGGGGTAAATTGGGAGCACTTGGCTGAGCATTTGTGCTTCTACTTCCTACGTTTATCTTCCTTCTCTTTCCTCTCGTGGTGCCCCTTTGCCCACCAGATTGAAGTGGCAGTGTTGAGTTGGTTAATATTGGTTAGATGTCAGAGCAGAGGTGACCACTGAGTGAAGGGGTGGCCAATAGATCTCAGTGGGGGTCACTTTAGGGAGGGAGTCCCATCTTTGCTCTTCCAGGAACATAATACTTCTGAAGACTCCTGCAAAAAGGTTTTTGTTTTAAAAGCATAAGATGCACATTCATCTGGTCGAAGGCCTCCACTCCTCAATTGATGAGAAGAAATTATAAGAATGTTGAGAAAACAGCTGTAAGGATGATTTCATAGCTTGACTTCTGGACCTTTCTTTGACCTCACTCAAGAACAAGTTCTAGTAGCAGCAGCCATCGTAAATGCCCTCACTGCCATCGTGTTTTATTCTCAGTGCTTCCAGTACAATTCCAGGGCCCTGGGAATGTGGAAGGAAGCAGAGACCGAGGCTTGCTTCAAGCTCCCCTAGAATGTCGGTGGGGTAAGCATGTGAGGCCCAGCACACACTCAGCTCTTAACAGACTAGCTTTTTTCTTTTTTTCACCAAGCTTGCCTTCAGACTTTCACCTGGGTTGGAGGCAGAATTAAGTGCCAGTGGTCATGAGCCTATCTAGCCACTTGTTGCCCAGGGCCACAAGACCAAGACCATACCCATAGTAATGTGTAGGCAGAGGGGCCAGGCCTGGGCTCAGAGGATCTCCCTTTGTGGTGCCAAGGAACCACCCATTGCTCTGCTCATCTTTTCTCTCTGTCCTGCTATATATGGGCTGTTTCTCCTCTCAGCCTGGTCCCTGTCCACCATTTCCTGTCTCCTTCCCTTCCCCTCTTTTGATTCCCATTCTTTTTTTCCTTTCCTTTGTCTACATGTGATCTCTTCAACCTGCATATATCTACCTCTCAGGTCACTTAATCAGTCAAGTCACTGAACACCTGCTATATGCCAGGCACTGTTCCCAGCACTGGGGAAAGGATGAGAACGGGGCAGAGAGATCCCACATCTCCAAAACAGACATAATGGGAAGTAGATGGTGGGACAGATGGCCAAGGAAGCAGAGAGATAGATATTGTATTTCAGGAGGTGAGAGATGCCAGAAAGAAGATAAATTAGACAAATGTGACAGAAAGTGATGGTGGGAAGGGGAGCACTGTTTTAGTCAGTTTGGTCTGGAAGGATTTTTTTTTTTCGAAAAGGTAACATGTACTTCAGACTTGAATATTGAAAAGGAGGTAGCTATGTGAAGGTTTGGGAGAAGGTATGACATGTGCAGAGCTCCTGAGGCAGCAAGGAACTTGGTGTATCTGAGACAGGAAGGAGGCCAGTGTGGCTGGAGTTTAGTGAGTTTAGGGTACAGAGGAAGAAGATTAAGTTGCAAAAGTTGTAATCTGTATGGAAGTGTTGGGGTTGATTCTGGCTCAGTCAGGAATTTAAGTAGGTGACTGGTGAGATAATACAGTGGGGCCTTGACTTACGAGTTTAATTCGTTCCCAGACCGAGCTCGTTAAGGAGCTCATTAAGGAGCTCGTTAACTCAAATTACTCTGTCAACTCAATGCAAAAAATCGGCTGAGAGACAGCTGGTATCTCAAAAAACTTGTTAGTTGGGACACTCGTAAGTCTAGGCCCCACTGTATTTGTATCTTAGAAAGCTTCTGTCTGCGCGGAGGGGCAGGATGGCGCCCAGGAGGCCAGTGAGAAGCTTTTCCGTAGCCCAGAGATAATATGGGCTTAGACCAGTGGTCAGCAAACCGTGGCTCGCGATCCACATGCGGCTCTTTGGCCCCTTGAGTGTGGCTCTTCCACAAAATACCACGTGCGGGTGCGCATGTACAGTGTGATTGAAACTTCGTGGCCTGTGTGCAGAAGTCGGTTTTCAGCCTGGGCGAGTCTATTTTGAGGAAGTTGTGTTAGAAGAAGTGGGGGTACGTTCGCTCAGGTCGACCTCTCAGATTGAGGATGTTTTTAGCAAAGGCCAGTTTAGGAGTACCCTAATTAAGTTAATAACAATGTACCTACCTATATAGTTTAAGTTTTAAAAATTTGGCTCTCAAAAGAAATTTCAATCGTTGTACTGTTGATATTTGGCTCTGTTGACTAATGAGTTTGCCAACAACTGGCCTAGACCATTAGAGTAGCACAGTGATTTTCAAGCATTGTGCCGCAATATCTTTAAAACATGTAGTACCTGACTATTTAGTCAGGGGCACTAACCTCTTTTCCCTTAGGTTGTCAAATAAGAAAAACTAACAATAGTCAACACAACAATAGCCATCCGGTGTGAATGAATCAAAATTATACCTTTTTTTTTTGTCAAATCAGCAAAAAATATAATATATATTTTGGTGTCCTGAAGAATTTTAGTAATTAGTTTATGTGTTCCATGAGATGAGAAAGGTTGAAAATCTCTGGAGTAGTAGAAGAGGGGGTGACAAGAGGTCAGGTTCAGAATACATTTGGGAATCGGATCGGATAAAGCAGAGATGAAGAGGCTGGTTTCCCTTTCCTCTCCTCTCCTCTCCCCTTTTCTCCCCTACACTCCTCATGTTTTCTCACTCTTCCCTTTCCCTCTGTTCCCCTTTCCTTTTCTTCCCCCCCCCCCTCCCCTCTTCAGCTCCTCCTGCTTCTCCTTTTCCTTCCCAATTGAATCTTGCCATATCCTGAGAGCATCAGGTTTGAGGTAGTGAGAAAACAAAAGATGTATTTTGGCCCCAGCCACGGCTAACCTGTAAGGTGACTTTGTGAGAGTTAGAAAAAGCACTCCTCATGGAAGAAGGTACCTCTTTTACAGTGAGGGCAGAACATACACCAGAACTCACAGTTTAGCAAACAGGACAAAGGCTGGATTCTAGCCCTTCTGGCCCCCTTGCTGGCTGCCAGTACATGGTGACTCTGGTCTGGGCCATATTATAGCTGACATCTGAGTAGAGATGATAGAGAGCTGAATATGTAGGTCTGAATTTTAGGGAGAATTTGGGCCTAGAGATATGAATTTAGGAGGCATAATAGCGTGTAGTATTTAAAATCAGGGGATTAGATGGGAAGCCCTAGGCTGAGTCAGGAAGCAAAGTGGGCTAGGAGGCAAGCCTGGGCACTTCTACTATGTAGGGGTTGGGAAGCGCAAGAGAATGCAGCAGAGAGACCCAGAAAGAGCTTTGGTGAGATAGGAGGAAAACCTGGAAAGGAATGACCCTGGCGTCAAATGAAGAAAGTGCTTTAGAAGCAGAGATGGGAAGATAGAGTAGGTGAATGCTGTGCTCACACCAAAGTTACAACTAAGTTACAGAACAATCAACCTGGAGAACCATCTGAAGATAAGCTGAACAGAATTTCTATAACTAAGGAGATGCAACTTCATTCTTTATCAACCTAATGGTAACCACACACCCAAATCCCCAAACCAAGACACATAGTTTTAAAAAAAGAGGAAAGAAGTATGGAATACCACCAAACAAAAACAACAGAAACACAAAGGAAAAGAACCAATGGACACTGAGCTACCAGAAAACAAAAGCTAAAACGGCTGTAGGAAATGCTCACACATCAATCATTACCCTAAATGTAAGTGGTCTGAATTTACCAATCAAGAGGCACAGAGCAGCAGCGTGGATCAAAAAACAAAACTCAACCATATGCTGCCTACAAGAGACACATCTAAGCTGGAAAGACAAAAGTAGATTCAATGTAAAAGGGTGGAAAATGATTCTCCAAGTAAATCCACAGAAAAACAGGTGTAGCCATACTTATACCTGACAAAATAGATTTCAAGATAATAAAGATAACAAGAGACAAATATGGACACTTTATAATGATAAAGGGAAACACTACATTAAGAAAACATTTATGATAAACCTTAAGCTAATGGTATTTTGAAAGTTTGGTAAAATTCACCTGTGAAGCCCAGTGGTTGAGCATCAACCCATGAACCAGAAGGTCACAGTTCAATTCCCAGTCAGGGCACATGCCCAGGTTTTGGGCTTGATCCCCAGTAAGGGGAGGGCAGGAGGCAGCTGATTGATGATTCTCTCTCACCATTTATATTTCTATCTCTGTCTCCCTCTCCCTTCCTCTCTCTGGAATCAATAAAAACATATTCATTAGAAACAACCTAAGTGCCCATGAGCAGATGAGTGGATTACAAAGCTATGGTACGTCTACTCAATGGAATACTATGCGGCTATAAAAAAGAAAGAACTCTTACCATTTGCAAGAGCATAAATGGACATGGAGAGCATCATGCTAAGCGAAATAAGTCAGTCAGAGAAAGATAAATATCACATGATCTCACTCATTTGTGGAATATAATGAACAACATAAACTGATTAACAAAAATAGATCCAGAGACAGAGAAACATCAGAGAGACCATTAAACCTCAGATAGAAGGCAGGGGAGGGTGGGTGGAGGGGGTAAGAGGTCAACCAAAGGACTTGTATGCATGCATATAAGCATAACCAGTGGACATGGACACTAGGGGGGTGAGGCATGTGCTGGGGTGTGGGAGTGGCCGGGAGGGGTTGATGGGAAAAAAAGAGATTTATTTAATACTTTAAACAACAAACATTAAAAAAAAAAAACATATTCATTTGTGAAGCCATCTGATCTAGGACTTTTTTTGTTGGGAGGTTTTTGATTACTGATTCAATTTTTTAGAATTAATCAGTCTGTTCAGATTTTCTGTTTCTTGAGAACTCTGGGTTGGAGGATCAGCAGTTTTGTTATCACATGGGAGCTCATTAGAAATGCAGGCTCTTGGGTACCCCATCCCCACCTGCTGAATCAGATCTGCACTTGGACATGATCACCAATAATTGATATGCTTGTAAAAGTGTGTGAAGCTCTGCTTCAGAGAGAAAATATTTGGCAACTATTTTTTAAATTTCTGGGCTTAATGTTCTCCCTACCTCTTTGTTACTTAATTATGGGACTTGAGAGGTTTTGCTGGAGAATGACTAGATGAGGAGGCTCTCTGGATAACTGCAAACTGGCCAGCAAGGAGAGATTTATCAGAGGAATTTATTTTTATTTTAATCAAGGATAAAATATCTGCGTTCCACTATGGGGCTCATCTTCTAATTCCTCTTTAGCTTTGCCTGGTTCCAATCTCCCTGGGATGGTCAGAATTAAGGCAGGAAGGCCACCTCTTCAGGTGAGTTGAACAAATTGAGTTTACCTCCATAATCTGTATCTGATGCAAGGGGTGAGGGATGGGGTGCTTTCCATCTGGGAAGTAGCTCCTGGCCCAGCTCAGCTGCCAGGGACAGGGGCTGTAGCCCAGACCCTCCTTACTGCTGGACCACATTCCTAAAGCCCCATGAAATTTGCCACCACTAGCCAGCTCTTCCCAGACAGGCAGGGCAGACTCCACAGGGTGGCCAGGATTATGACTGAGGGGCCCTGGCAGGGAGGAGTGGAAAACAAGGTCCTGATTCCAAGCCTAAGTCATGGTTGTAAGGCCCTCTCTGCTTTCCAACAGAGCACTCAGCCAGGGCTCTGAGCCCAGCTTCCCACCCTCCCGCCCCCTCCCTGAGCAAGCCCCACCAGTGTCCACTGATGTTGGTCCCCACTCCCCACAGGGAGAAAAGTCGCTCTGGCAAAAGGGTAGGTCCATTGCAAATGTCAATGACACGTAGCTTTACCAGTTGAAGAGCTCAGGGAGTAGTTGGGCTCCCCTTGTCTTCCCTAACCCTCTTTCTTCCTGTCTTTCTCACTTTATCAGGTCAGGCAGAAGCAAGCTGAGCTGGGTTATGATTATTTTGTCTTAAGCTGCAGAAACTTAACTTTGTTACTGGGATAGTGCTGTCAGAATGAAAATTCCAAAGCAAGGGCCTCTCTCCCATCTTGAATTTATCTAATGGACTTCTGCCAGTCTGGAAGAGCAAATATAAATATAATCTCATTTTAATTTTACCCAAGATTGTAGGATAAAGTTTGAATTTAATAAGAGATAAAATACAGTTGCAACATGGGAAAAGTTTCTGGAGGTTCAGGAGTATATTGTAAATATATCATACTAGAGGCCCGGTGCATGACATTTGTGCACTCAGGGGAGTCCCTCAGCCTGGTGTGCGCCCTCTCACAGTCCAGGAGCCCTCAGGGAGAGGGCCCAAGCAGTCAGTTGGACATCTTTAGCGCTGCCACGGAGGCGGGAGAGGCTCCCGCCACTGCTGCTGCACTCGCCAGCCATAAGCCTAGCTTCTGGCTAAGAGGCACTCACCCTTGGGAGTGCACTGACCACCAGGGGGCAGCTCCTGCATTGAGAATCTGCCCCCTGGTGGCCAGTGCACATCATAGTGACAGTTCATTCCACCATACAGTTGATTTGCATATTAGCCTTTTAGTATATAGGATGTAAGTTCTAGCTGCTTCCCGAACAAAATGTTCTACAAAGAGTTAACATGTGATCATAGGTCTAGACCAGCAGTTCTCAACCTTGGGTGCACATTCGAATCACCTGGGAATCTTTTTAAAATCCTGATTTCTGGGCCTCATCCTCCGGAAATTCTGTTTCTTTGATATGGGGTGGAGCCATATTAGTAACAAAAAAACAGAATTTCTGGAGGATGAGGTCCAGAAATCAGGATTTTAAAAAGATTCCCAGGTGATTCTAATGTGCATCCAAGATTGAGAACCACTGGTCTAGACCAGTGGTTGTCAAACTGCAGCTCGTGAGCCACACGTGGCTCTTTGGCCCCTTGAGTGTGGCTCTTCCACAAAATACCGACTTCTGCGCATGGGCCACAAAGTTTCAATCGCATTGTACATGCCCGCTTGCACGTGGTATTTTGTGGAAGAGCCACACTCAAGGGGCCAAAGAGCCGCATGTGGCTCGTGAGCCGCAATTTGCCGACCAGTAGTTTATACCAAGATAGATTCATGGGCCTAGTAACCATTGACTTGAGCTGCTCAAATTCAGTTTGTTGCTTGTTGCTCACTCACTCATCTGCTGGGGGAATCTTGATGATTGGCAAAAACTGAATTCAATAGTTCTCTGAAGAGCAAAGTAAAAATGATTTTGCCCCTCACCATACCTCAGCTATGGAGAAGGCAATTCTGATCAGAAGCAACAAACATTTGACATGAGGAAGCAAGGTGTTTTCACGTGACCTCAGGTAGGAGACAGAGTGGCTGCAGGTGTGCTGGGAGGAGCCGGGCTTAGGGCAGAAACAGCTGGGTGAACATTTTAACTCTGCCCCTTATCAAGAAGCTGGGAGATTGGGTGAGAAGTTACCCTTTTTGAGTCCCAGCTTCTTTAGTTGTCAAATGGGAATAGCAGTTTTCAATATAAAAGTTCGTTGATTAAATGAGGAATTATCTACACAACACCTAATTCTGTGCCCACTACACTGTTGGTGTTAGTAAATATTAGTCCTCATTATTGGCATCAGAGATTCTCCACAGAAATATGGGAGAAAGGAAAGGCATACCACAATGACCTGTCTTTTAATCCCTGTACCTCTATCCCCCAACTCCTCAGCTGCCTCAAGGAAGGTATTCAGATGTGCTCCCCTCCCACCTCTACATCTAGGCCTGAAAATCATGGTTGTGTACACCAGTGTCTCTGATGGTGTTCTTTGTCAGAAGTGCCAGTTTTCCCAGGAGCCAAACATGCTGAGTTCCAACACCAGGCATGAATGCATGTCTTGGATGTTCTGTCTTAAGCCCCAGCAGTGCCTTGGCTTCAGGAGATGCCTCAGTGGGGGTGGGGGTGGGATGAGTGGTGATGGGTAGGGGTTGGGGAAAGGGAGAGAGACCTGGGAAGAAAAGCATAGGCATTTGAAGACTAATGTGGTTCTCTCTTTCTAATGCCAAATCATTTATTTTGTGATTATAAACCTGATGTTTTTATAGTGGAATCTTTTCTTACACCAGACATTATAGTTTATAAAGATTGTCTAAATAATCTCAGTAGAAATCCCAAGTTTAGAAGCCAAATTTTTACCACGTGATGGCATCTTGAGAAAACATCTTTCCACAGATATTTCTGGACTTCAGCTTTCAAAGCAAGCATTACTCTTTCATATATCATAGAAATATCAAAAAAAAAATTTAGAAGCAATTTTTTAAAAATCTGCAAATTTAACTTTGTTTTTCATCTTCAAATTTTATGAATGGTTTAAGACAAGCATGTCAAACTCAAAGGCTAACACAGGCCTAATAAACAAGGTTTAAGTTTATGTGGGCCGCAAAAATACGAAAGCTTCAATTTTCATGGAATCATAGGTTTATTTCAATAGAGACATGCTGAATACAAAGAGCTGAAATAAATGAGTAATCATTAACATAAAATAATAGAACATTTCAATAAAAATGAATATTTTTTCTTGAACATTAACTTACCAGACACTGAATAACTGCAAAAATTAATAAGTGTAACAAAAATAAACCTATTTTTCTTGTTCTCTGAAAGCAAAAATATTTCCTGTTGCGTGCACCAAACAAGTCAGTACAAGACTAATGATGTGGCAATCGGCTGCTAAAGTATTTGCTGCTAGTATTAGTGGAGAGACAAGGTGCGCCTGTGTGTAGGGCGCATAAGGGAAATGAATGCAACACGATTATAGGAATCAGTCATTAGTGAATGTTGTAGTTTATTATTAATAATTATGTATAACAGAATATTGTAAAAATTAAGTTACAAAATTTTTATTAAAACATTTCTTGCATACCTTTATATTGGCTGGGCTACAAAAATATTCATTGTGGGCCATGAGTTTGACATGCTTGGTTTAAGACATTCAAATAGGGACACATACTCCCATATCTATCAACCAGCTTGATTTATATTGTTTAAAATAGCAGGTATTGATGAAATCATGATATGTGAGGATGAAAGCAAGAGCATAGTGAACACAGGCTCAGGATGGTGGTTACCTTGTGTGGAAGGTGAGGAATTGGGATGGGGAGAACCACATAACTAGAGGGGTCTGTCAGGTCTTGGCTTTCTTAGGAGATGTCAAACCAAATGAAATCTGTCAAACAATTCTGCCTTCACAATTTTATGAAACAGAAAATTCTAGATCTCTCCAAAATCATAGGTCTAAGAAAGGACACTAATTTTCAGGTGACACACTTCATTCTTTTGGTGACTATGCAATTCAGACTCACAAACTAGTAGACCAGAGTTAGGACTAGAGGTAGTGAAATAACTCAACTTTTCTGTAATGTAGTTTGGGCACCTCCAAACAAAGGAATACCAGACTGCGTCTATTCTATTTAGAGTTAAACAGCCCTGGCCAGTGTGGCTCAGTGGGCTGAGCATTGTCCCATGCACCAAGAGGTCACTGGTTATCATTGGTTGCTCTCCCATGCACCGAGAGGTCACCTGTTTCTGATTTGATTCCTGGTCAGGGTCCCAGTTGATGTTTCTTTCACATTGATGTTTCTTTCTCTCTCTCTTCCTTTCTCCTCTCTAAAATCAATAAGAACTTTTTTTTTTAAAGAGAGTTAAACAAATCATACGAAAAGCACAAAATAAAGCCCAGGTGAGCAACATGCATATAACTCTATGTTATAGATCATTTCCCCTTTTCAAAGAAAAGGCATTTTCATAAAGTGAGTGTATTTGCTATACATCTGGTATCAGACCTATTTAAGATTCCTATAAAAAGATTATATAGCTCAATAGCTACTCTTGTTTACTACATAGCTTACATCATCATCCCATATTGTTACACTGAACAGCATTTGCCCCACTTTTATTATATTTGTTATCAAATCTGTGGCTCATGCAAAATGCCTTATAAAGAGGCCTAGAAAGTAATAAATAATAGGCAATTACAATCTCTCTGGGTTTGAAGTTTGGTTCCAACTGGGCCACATTGGTCCAAGGACAAGCCCCTTCTCTCTGGCCCCGCAGGCATGCTTCCCTCTTGGTAGGGGCATTCCTCAAGAGGAGTGAGGTGATATCTTCCATATGTACGGAGCCTAGCAGGAGTATGAAACCCAGCATCCATTTCACCTTGTTTGGTAATAGCATCCCAGTTTGGCAGGACGGCGGATGGAAATTACTTCTCTCCCATGGGATGTGCTTTGGGGAGATGGTTGCTCTAGGTGCTATGCCTTCCATTAGTTAAGGGACAGTCACCAGACATGTGCTAGCCTGAGTGAGCTCTTCACTATTTAGGAGCATCTCTGGCCTTTGAATCACAATTCCACTTGTACAGGGGAAGGCAAGGGACAGAGATAAAAAGACAAGAAGTCATTGGAGTTCATTAATATGAGTGGTGGCACTTGGGGTTATGGAAATATATTTCTAGGCTCAAGAAGGAGCCGCTCCTGCCTGAGGTGCCATGTCAGCAAAACAAAACTTTGATGACTTTGGCGTCCCTGTAATGCTCTGCTTGACCAGAGACACGGTATATCCAGTCAGCCAGCCAGTCCCCAAATGCCAAAGCCAACTCTGGGGTCTGTTCTTATTTCTTTGTTCTTTATTTGTTTTCTATCTTTTTTTGTCCTTGTTCTTTGTTCTTTATCCTACAAAAGCTTCCCACTTTCACCTTATTTTGCAGGTCTTGGGCCCTGGGGAACAGAGACCTCCTGCTTCATGAAGTGTTAAATAAAATTTGTTTGTCTTCTTTAATCACTTTTTTTTTTAACAGATTAAACTCTCACCAAGTTCTAGGTTCAAATCCTTCCCTTTATTGTAATGATGCTTTATTGTCTGTTGCTTGCAACCCAAGACGTTGGCATCCAAGCCCTGGGACTGTCCCTCCATGACTGTGTGATCTTGGACAATGTAACTCTAGGACCAATATAATACAACTTGTCCTAAGGTGTCAGTCCCATAAACTGGCAAATTGAAGTCACTGATATGAAGAGAGATGTGGAGTGAGTTCACATGCACTTTTGAGCCACCTCAAAGCTGTGGATTATATATAGAATCGATTCAGACTGCAAAACGGATGCTGACTGACCTCAACAGCTCTGAATGTTGTGTGTGTTCTCCTTCCCACTGGGAAAAAAATAAACAGCAGGAATATTTTCCCTTTTTTCTGTAAAGAAATTCCAAGGTGAATCCAGGAGTTGCCCTATAAATTTTCTTACATTGTTGTTTGCCATTCCTCTCCCTCTACACCTTTAAAAAAATGACAGGCAGTGGTTCATTGACTCGTAGCAGGAAGCTGTGCCCATCCCATGAGCTCCTGGCAGCTCTAGGAAGCAACATCAACAAAGGGGAATTGGCCACTACCACCCCCTTCCAAACCTGGCTCAGGAAATGTTCCAGGCCCAGAGATAGGAATGTTCTCATGAAAACAAAATCCAAAACAAAGCAAGCAAAGCTGGATGCGCACCAGACTTTGTCCAACTTGGAGCCATGTCCTGCCAAGGGCCCCTCTAAGGCATTGTACCTGGCTATTCACTAGGGCAAACCCTTGTTCTTGTTGCTTAGCATTCATTTCATTGGCAAGGCACTCGGCATTAGTCTCATTTCAGCACAGATGCTGAGCCAGTGTTCTAGTTACTAACGCTGTGCAAAACAGCCATTTTATGTTGATTGCCGATTGGGGTGTGGAACACAGACAGGGCACTGTAGGGCTGGCTGTACCTGTTCCAGGGTGCCTGGGACCCCGGCTAAGGGCTGGACAATGGTGGCAGGGGGATGTACTCTGAGGTGGAATTGTCATCGACATGGTCACATACATCTGGCACCAGGGCAGTGATATCTAGAGGGCCATATTCAGCAGTATTATAACCACAGAGCCAAGCATGGCAGTCCCGGAGGTGGCCCACATTGCTTGCCTTTTATACCGGAGCCCAGGTACCCGGCCTCATTTGCTCTGTGTGCTACTGGTGGAAGCAGCCACCATCTGGCCCAGATTCACAGGGAGGGGTGCCAAGGAATTGGGAGCCATGTTTAAAGCTACCACAGGCCAGTGCAAGACTGTCTAAGAGAGTTGTTGGGAAGGCAGGAGGGAGTGCTGGAGAAGCCTGGTTAGGTCATTGTTAGAATTCACACCCAGCTTCCTCACCTGGGCTCCAAATACAGCTCTCAAAAGACTTCTCCCTACTGCCTTTCAGCCTGCCAGGGCCAAGGGCAGTGGTGTGAGGACTGCAAGGTCAGCCACAGCAGGCTCACATGCTGAGCCTCACAGGACCCAACAAAGAGCCTCTGTACTTTCCCATCTTGGGGAAGCCCAGTCGGGAGCAATGTCACTGTGGCTGGGCCTAAGCCAGTCCTTTCTATCCTTTGTCACCCCCCACATACCCTATGCCACCCTTGACTATCTCCTGCCCCCACACCAGTGTCTGGCCTTCACATGCATGAACTGACAGAAGCAGTTCCAAACTTGGGACTCCTGTGGCCTTTGCCTGTTGAGTCTGCAGGCCCCATAACCTGCAGTCCCTGGAAGCAAACCTGTGCAGCCTGAACTCTTCCCTCTGGGCAGCCTGAGAACTAGTGAGCTTCTGTGAGGATGGGCTGGGGCATACGGGCAGCACTTCCAGAAGGGCACACTGTCCAGGCCTGGACGGTGCTGCTGGTCTGCCTGCTGGGATGTGCCAGCACTGAGCACCCTCATGGGCTGAGCAGGAGGACCATGATGGGCACACGTGCCACTTTGCTATTTTTTTCCTAAATTTATTTATTTATTTTTATTTATTTATTTATTTATTTATTTATTTATTTATGTTTTTTTATCTTTATTGTTCAAAGTATTACAAATTCCCCCTTTTCCCCCCCATTGACCCCCTCCACACTTCTCCTACCCCCTCCTCAGGCTTTCACCACACTAGTGTTTGTGTCCATGGATTATGCATATATGCAGATAAGTTCTCTGGTTAAACTCTTCCCACCTCTCCCCCGCTACCCTCTGAAATACTTCAGTGTGTTGCATGCTTCAGTGCCTCTGGATCTATTTTGCTTGTCAGTTTATTTTGTTCATTAGATCCCCATATATACATAAGATCATATGATACTTGTCTTTCTCTGCCTGGCTTATTTCACTTAGAATAATGCTCTCCAGGCCCCTCCATGCTGTCTTAATGGGTAAGAGATCCCTCTATTTTACAGCTGCATAGTATTCCATTGTGCAAATGTATCACAGTTTTCTTACCTACTGATGGGCACTTGGGCTGTTTCCAGATCTTAGTTAATGTAAATTGTGCTGCTATGAACATAGTAGTGCATGTATTCTTTCTAATTGGTGTTTCTGGCTTCTTAGGATATGTTCCTAGAAGTGGGAACACTGGGTCAAATGGCAGTTCCATTTTTAATTCTTTTAGGAAACTCCACACTGTTTTTCATAGTGGTTGTATTAGTTTGCATTCCCACTAGCAGTGTACTAGGGTTCCTTTTCCTTCTCATCCTTGCCAGCAGTTGTTATTTGTTGATTTACCAGGTGTGCTGGTTAATAATGAGGATTTTGTAATCAAAGAAAACACAATAATTTCAAGAGAAACATCAAAAGTGCTTTATTCAAAGTAATGTCCATCGCTAGTTACACATTTCCCTCATCTTTCAGGTAATTTGTGGACTTTTCTTGTTTTGAGGCAAACCATTTAGAGACCCAATTTTCCACTTCTCTAGACCTTTTGAAGTGCTGTTCAGAAAGTGCGTGTGCCATGGATCAGAACAAGTGGTAATATGAAGGAGCAAGGTCTGGTGAATACAGCCGGTGGGTTAATACTTCCCAGGCAAGATCTTTTAACGTGTCTTTAACTGGTTTTAAAGTGTGTGATGGTGCGTTATCATGAAGCAAAATTACTTTGCCGTGTCTTCTGGCCCATTCTGGTCATTTTACAATCAAAGTGTGGTTCAAATTGATTATTTGTTGTTGGTAGCCATCAGCATTAACAGTTTCACCTGGTTTTAGAAACTCATAATGCACCACACCTTCCTGATCCCACCAAACACAGAGCATTGGCTTCTTTCCTAAGCGATTTGGCCTTGCAGTAGCTGTTGATGGCTGACCTGATTCAACCCATGATTTTGTGTGTTTGGGATTCTCAAAACAAATCCACTTTTCATCGCCAGTCACAATTCGATGCAAAAAGGCTTTCTTTCATACCGTTGAAGCAACATTTTACTAATGACTTTTCGGTTTTCTATTTCTTTCGTTCATTTTATGCTCTTGCTTCCACTGTCAAATATTAATTGAGCCTAACGGCTTAGGCCAATTTCTGGGTTCTATGTTCTGTTCCAATGATCTATATGCCTGTTCTTGTGCCAGTTCCAGGCTGTTTTGAGTACAAAGGCTTGTAGTATAACTTGAAATCCGATCTTAGGATCCCTCCAACGTTGTTCTTCTTTCTCAAGATTGCTCCTGATGTTCACGGTCTTTTTGGTTCCATATAAATTTTTGGAGTGTTTGTTCTGGATCTGTGAAATATGCCATTGGTATTATAATAGGGATTGTATTGAATCTATAGGTTGCTTTGGGTAGTATGGACATTTTAATGATGTTAATTCTAACAACCCATAAACACGGTATATTCTTCCACCTGTGTATATCTTTTTCAATCACTTTTTCCAAGGTCCTGTAGTTTTCTTAGTACAGGACTTTTATCTCCTTGGTTAAGTTTATTCCTAAGTATCTTTATTTTTTTGTTGCAATGGTAAATGGGATTTTTTTGTTTGTTTGTTCCTCTTTCTGAGAGATCATTATTGGTATATAAAAATGCCATCAATTTCTGCATGTTAATTTTGTATCCTGCTACATTGCTGAATTCATTATTAAATCTAGAAGTTTTTTGATGGAGTCCTTAGGGTTTTCTATGTACAATATTATGTCATCTGCAAATAATGACAGTTTTACTTCCTCCTTTCCAAACTAAATGCCTCTCATTTTTTCTTCTTATCTGATTGCGGTGGCTAAGACTTCCAGTACTATGTTGAATAAGTGTGGTGAAAGTGGACATCTTTATCTTATTTCTGTTCTTAGGGTGAATAGTTTTAGTTTTTGCCCATTGAATATGATGTTGCCCATAGGTTTGTCATATATGGCCTTTACTATGTTGAGGTATGATCTTTCTATTCCCACTTTGCTGAGCGTTTTTATCAAAAATGGGTATTGGTGATGGGGGTGGGAGGAGCTGGAGAGAGGTGAATGAGGGGAAAGGAGACATATGTAATAGTTTACACAATAAAGAATTTTAAAAAATGGTGTTGGGATGGAATGCTTTTTCTGCATCTATTGAAAGGATCATGTGAATTTTGACTTTCAATTTGTTTATGTGATGTATCACATTTATTGATTTGTGAATATTGTACCAGCCTTGCATCCCTGGAATGAATCTCACTGGTCATGGTGTATGATCATTTTAATATACTACTGGATCCAATTTGCTTATATTTTGTTGAAGATTTTAGCATCTATGTTCATCAGGGATATTGGCCTATAATTCTCTTTTTTTGTAGTGTCTTTATATGGTTTTGGAGTTAGGATAATGCTGGCCTCATAAAAAGAGCTTGAAAGTGTTCCTTCCTTTCGGATTTTTTTTAATAGTTTGAGGAATACAGTTAGTTCTTCTTTGAATGTTTGATAAAATGCCTCTGTGAAGCCATCCAGATCAGGGCTTTTGTTTGCTGGGAGTTTTTTTGTTTGTTTGTTTGTTTATTTTTAAATTACTGCTTTAATTTCATCAGTTTTTATGGGCCTATTCAGTTTCTCTGCTTCTTCCTGATTCAGTTTTGAAAGATTGTATTTTTCTAGGAATTTGTTCATTTCATCCAGGTTGTCTAGCTTGTTGGCATATAGTTGTTCATACTAATTTCTTATAATCCTTTGTATTTTTGTGGTGTCAGTTGTTACTCCACCTCTTTCATTTCTGGTTTTACTTATTTGGGTCCCCTCTCTTTGTTTCTTGACAAAACAAAGGTTCATCAATCTTCTTTATCTTTTCAAAGAACCCCCTCTTAATTTCATTGATCTTTTGTATTGTGTTTTTTGAGTCTCCATGTCATTTGTTTCTTCTCTGATCTTTATTATTTATCTCCTTCTACTTGCTTGTAGGCCTTCCTTGTTGTTCTCTTCCTAATTCTTTTAGTTGTAATATTACATAGTTTATTAGAGCTTTTTCTTATTTCTTGAGGTAGGCCTATAATGCTATGAACTTCCCTCTCAGGACTGCTTTTGCTGTGTCCAATAGATTTGGGGTTGGTGTGTGTTCATTTTCATTTGTTTCCAGAAAGTGTTTTTATTTCTTCCTTGTTCTCATTGGTAACTCAGTCATTTTTTAGTAAGATGCTACTTAGCCTCCATGTGTTTGAATGTTTTTGAGTGTTCCTATTGTAATTGATTTCTACTTTCATGCCATTGTGATTTGAGAACATGCTTGATATGATTTCAATCCTTTTGAACTTGTAGAGAATTATTTTGTGTTATATAACATGGTCTATCTTTGAGAATGTACCATGTGTACTTGAGAAGAATATATATTTTGCAGGATTGGGGTAGAATCCTATCTAATAATAGACAGACATGGTAATTGACTGTACCTTTGCTATGCCTCCCATTGGCTAATCAGCATGATATGCAAATTAACCACCAACAAAGGTGGTGGCTAATTTGCATACTGCAGGCAGGGTGGGTCAGCCCAATCCCGCCTGCCCCGCCACCATCTGGGCCTGCTATCTGTGACCCGGGGCGGCGGGGGTCGGATGTCGACCCAACCGGGAGTGGCCAGGTGGGGCAGCAGTGATCGGCCAGCCTGCCCGGGCGTCCCGTGTGCGACCTGGCCCAGGAAGGTGAGGCGGGACAGCGTGACTCCTCTGTCACCCCAGCTTACTCATCAGAGCTCCCTTGGGGGCCTAAGTCATTAATTGGCGGCTTCTAGACAGTTCTTTAAAGACCTTAAAAGTGTGGTTTTGAACTCTATATCCAGCAGTTTGCTTTCCTCCAATTCTGTTGTTTGTGTCCTGTTTCTTTGTCTCGGCATATTTTATGCTTCGCTGTGTCGATAGAGTGCCTTTCTGTGCTAAGTGTCCCAATTAACTGAGGTAGACACTCTTGGTGCACCCCCTTGTGGGCTTTGTGCACAGTCTTGTTGTAATTAAGCCTTGATTGTTGTAGTTATCACTGTGAGGAGTTGACCTCCAGGCCAATTGGCTGTGAAAATCATCTGTGTCTGCAGTGGGAGAACTTCTGTCTGGAGACACCCCTCTGGGGCTAGACTTGCTTCGATGGGGCTTTGGTGCTCACTGAGTCTGCCCCCTGAGTGTATCTTTTATAGTTCCACGGAGCTGCAAACTGGATGGTCCCACTCTGACCTCTGGGCTTCCTGGCTCCTGGATCTCTAGGGAGGGGCTAATCTAGCCTTTGCCTGAGGCTATCCAGCAAAAGTCTCCCTGCAGGGCTTAGGCAGGGCAGGTCCCAGGGGATCAACAGGGCGGGGTTAGCAATTATGGCTGCTCCCAGTCTTGCCCTGAGAGGCTCTGCTTCTCAGTGTCCCAGTAATCACTGCAAGCCCCACGGAGAGAAAGCTGCCCTAGGGTTCTGAGCGATGCCAGACAGTCCCGCTTTTCCGTATGAGTCTGAGTCCCTAGAGACTCACCTGGAACTGGAGCTCAGAGCCTGAGACTCCCTCCCAATTGAAAACGACAACCACTCCCTCAGTCGCCAGCCCGCTCCGCATGCACTCCGCACCTTAGTATTTTACTTCAGCACTGCGCCTCCTCTGAGTCTCGGTATGCTTTTCTCTTTCCTCCTAGTTGTAGAACTTCCACTCAGCCAGCCTTCCTGTGGTTCTGGATGATGTCTGTTCCGTCTTTTAGTTGTATTTTTAAGTGGTTGTTCGAGGCAGCAAACTCCGGTGTTTACCTATGCCGCCATCTTGGTTTCTCCCAATTTCTACTTTTTAAATAAAATATATTTGTATTGGTTTTAGGGAGGAAGAGAGAGGGAGATATAGAAACATCAATGATGTCAGAGAATCATTGATCATTTGTCTCCTGCATACCTCCCATTAGGGATCGAGCCCACAACCCAGGTATGTGCCCTGACCAGGAATTGAACCACCACCTCCTGGTTCATAAGTTGTTGCTCAACCACTGAGTCATGCCAGCTGGGCTCTTCTTCTTAAAGCACTCCTTTTAACATTTCTGCAGTGCTGGTTTCTTGGTGATGTACTCCTTTACCCTTTTTCTGTATAGGAAGTTCTTTTATTTCCTCTTCAACTTTAAATGATAGCCTTCCTGGATAGAGTATTTTTGGGTTCAGGTACTTGTTTTTCATTCCTTTGAATGCTTCCTGCCAATATCTTCTGGTCTGAAGTGTTTTTGTTGAGAAATAAGCTGATATTCTAATAGGTATCTGTTGTAGATAACTTCTTATTTCTCTCTTGCTGCCTTTAAAATTCTTTATTTGTCTTTAATGTTTGTCATTTTGATTATAGTGTGTCTTGGAGCTGGTCTCTTTGGGTTCATCTTAATTTGAACTCTCTGTGCTTCCTGAACTTGTGTGATTTTTTCCTTCACAGCTTAGGAAAGTTTTCTGTCATTATTTCTTTAAACAGGTTCTCTATTCCTTGCTGAATTTCTTCCTCCTCTCTTATCCCTGCAGATGTTATGTTTCATGTTGACCCAAAGGTCCCTTAAACTATCCTTTTGCTTTTTAATTCCTTTTTCTTTGTGCTGCTCTAATTGGATGTTTTGTTCTATCTTGTCTTCCAGTTTACTGATTTAATCTTCTGCCTCATTTAATTTACTTTTGACTTCTTTCAGTGTATTCTTGATGTCAGATTTGTTACTCTTCATTTCCAACTGATTCTTATTTATGGTTTCTATTTCTTGTTTCATGTTGTAGTTCCCACTAAGTTCATTGAAATTCTCACTAAATTCCTTGATCATTCTTAAAACTATTACTTTGAACTCTGTATCTGATAAATTGTTTGCCTCCATTTCATTTAGTTCTCTTTCTGGAGTTTCCTCCTTTTCTTTCATTTGGGGTTTGTTTCTTTGTTTCTCCATTTTTTTTCATCCTTTTGTATTTGTTATTATGTATTAGATCAAATAGCTATGATTCCCATTCTTCCTGGGGTGGCCTTATGTTGTAAATGTTTTGTGGCACCCAGTGGTGCAGTTTCTTAGATCTCTTGAGCTGGATGCTTCAGGAATGCCCCTTATGTGAATTATTTGGGCTTTTCTGTTGTAATTGGGTCTTGAATGTTGTTGTCCTATTCATGGAAGGAGTCTTCTCTCAGGCTGGCTGACTGTGAGGCTAACCCTCTACCATGTCATGTGAACTGTTGTGCAGGTGCTGGCAGAACAAAACAAAATATAGCAAAACAAAACAAGAAACAAAACAAAATCATACATAAGACACCTATAACAACAACAAAAGCAACCACAAAGGAAGAGAGAATTAGGAAGGAGAAAAGAGAACAATAATAGAAGAAAAGAAAAGAAAATACAAGGAGAAAAAAGGGGAAGAAAAAAGCATATAAAAGGGCAGAGATAAAAGTAAGAAAATAAAAATAAAGAATAGGGGAAGGAAAATAGTACAAAAGAAAACAGGAAGAAAATAATTATGAAATGGAAAGTAGAGGAGAAAGCAGATAGAAAAAAAATAAGAAAAAGAAAAATGAGAAAGCAGAAGAAAGAAGAAAAATAGGGTAAGAAAAGAGAAGGGGAAAAAAATCAGATCTTGAAAGAACAAAGAGAGACTAAAGTAATAATAAATCAATAAAGAAGAAAGATGAGGAAGATAAAGAAAAAAAAAAGTGGTGCTTGTCTCAGCAGAGTTTAGTACCCCCTGGCAGCTCCCTTTGAATTTTCTTCTGATGAATGAAGCTCATTATTTTTGTTTGCCAATTCTAGACTTCATGGGAGGTACTTAGGTGCTAACTAACCACTGTCAGAAATTGCCTTTTGGCTCTCAGCAATCTGTTTGAAACTCCAAGTGATCCACAGTTTGTGTCTTTCTCCACAGGACATGGCTGCTCACGCGAGGGGCCAAGATGCACTCTAAGGCTTGTTAGCAGTGATGGGTAAGCAAACTTCCCCTAGCTCCCCAGGCTCCACCTGCACCTGTCTTCATGTGCCAGCCAGTTGTCAATCTTAGTTACTCAAAAGTCTGTTTCTGGAAGAGCTTTAGGCAGACTAGTGAGTTTAGACCTCCGGGTCTCCCGTGAGGGGGAGGTGTTGTTCAGATTTCAGGGAAAGCGTTGGGTGTGTTTCCCTGCCCCAGAGCTACTCCTCTGAGAGTGCCCTAGAATGTTTACCTGCCCTCGGCTGGGCAGAGGGGCTGGGCAGAGATCTTCGGAAGCATCCAGTGGGATCAGCTGAAAACCTGGAGCTTCTATCAGCTCCTCCATGGAGAGGAAGCACCAGTCAGGTTCCTGGGTTAGTGGGGCGGTTGACGCCACCACCATGCCAGTAACTGATGCTTCCTGAGACTGTTCAAAGCCCTAGGCTTGGCCTCTGCTGCTGTCTCTTCTGCAAAGGTCAAAATGCAGGGTGTGGCAGGCAGGGCTTCTGAGGGTGGGGCCGGCTGTATCACCAAGGGCGGTGTTTTTTTCTTTTCCTGAGCTGTGGCTTCTGAAAAGGGCTAGTTCCTCTCAGGAACTATGATCAAATGCAGGTCTCCTGGCTGCCTCTTTTCCATGCCTTCCCCCAGTACTTCCTACCCCAGTCTCTCCTCAGGCACCTTCAGTCTGCACTCTCCTCCCTCCACTGAAGTTTCTGGTAAGTAGCTGCAAAAGAAAATCCCATGCTCTGAATTTTAAAAACAAACAAACAAAATCAAAAAAACTGAGGCTGTATCTCTGACCAGCTCCAGACTCCCCAGCAACGGGAAGCCCTGTCCCCTTTCATGGCTGGGTGTTACCGGTACATGGGCCGCTATTCTTGGCTCTATGGAGCCCAGCCTAGGTTCCGGGCCTGTCTGCTCAGGAAAAAGATCCTCCTGTAGCCGAGAGATCCCTCCTCACTCTCTACCTGCTGCCAGTGGAAGCTGGGTCAGCCCCTCTCCAGACTTCGCCCTTTCTACCTGTCTCCAGGTGTTTTCTGTCCTTCCTTGATTTAAGTCTCCTTCTCAGCTGGACCTCAGTTGGTAATTTCGGGTGAATGTTCCCCAGTTTAGTTGTATTTCCAGTCTAGCTCTGGAAGGAGGAGCTGAAAGGTCTGCCTATTCCCCACTCCTATACTAATTATCCATGTGCCACTTAAACAGAAAAGAAAGGAAGGTGTGGGAAAGAGACCTTATAGAGAAGTGATGGCGAACCTTTTGAGCTCGGCGTGTCAGCATTTTGAAAAACCCTAACTTAACTCTGGTGCCGTGTCACATATAGAAGTTTTTTGATATTTGCAACCATAGTAAAACAAAGACTTATATTTTTGATATTTATTTTATATATTTAAATGCCATTTAACAAAGAAAAATCAACCCAAAAAATGAGTTCGCGTGTCAGAGGTGTCATAGGTTCACCATCACTGTTATAGAGCTTAAAAAGTAAGAGTAATAACCCTGCATGGAGGAATGAAATTCCAGAGAGTTGCTGGGATAAAAGGTGAGGGGATATGAGTATCGCTTAAGAATCCCACACAGAATGCTAAGGAGATGTCAGTGCCCACTCAGCCCAATGGGCCCTGAGCCCCTGGGCGCGAGGCAGGTCTGGCCAGCTCTCAGGGCTCTCTCCCTTCAAGAGAGCAAGTGTATGGTCAGTCCTATGGGTTGTGAATGTGACTGTCACCAGAGCCAGATCCTGGCTCTTTTCAACTCTCCTCATAAAATAAACTGGAACCCCATGAAAAGTTGAGGTCTGGCCTTTTGCACTGATATTCCCCATAGGTCCAACTGTGCACCAAGAAATAAAAACACATGTATGAAACTGAGGCCCAAGAGGTAATTTATGTTACACACAGGAGACCTTGATCGCTGGGGGAAGCTCCCCAGCCCCCACCCTCAATGATATGGAGGGCTCTAGCACACAGCTCTGAGCTCCTGGGACTGCTGAGTAACTCTCCACACAGGCTGCTGAGTAACTCTCCACACAGGCTGCTGAGCTCTCCCACCCATCACTCAGCATGTGTTCTTGCACGCCTGCTCACTGTTCTTTCCCTACATTCCTTGAACCTGGCTTAGTTTTGCGACTGATTAACTCAACTCTAAACCCTAGCCTGCTCTACTGGAGCACTGAACCCTCTCAGCCCTTCCTCCACATGCAAACTCTTATATCTTTAATTAGATTAGCCAAAAATTTCCTGTCCCTCAGATCTCCCCATCTTACATTTTGTACTCTGTGGTGGAATGAATTTTTGTCCCAAGTCTGCACTCCTTATTTAATTATGTCTATGTGTTTACCATGTGAATTTACAGTATATACAACTAGATTCAGCAAGTACACTTTCCTGTTCCATTAATCTGGGTTTGGGCACCTGACTTGCTTTGGCTGATAGAAAGTGGGAGAACATGATGTAAGCAATGTCTTTCAATGTGCATGTGTGGTTTGGCTTGCACTGGTTGCACTCTGGTTCTAGAATAAAATACACAAGGCACCAACCTAAACCCAACATCAAGCACAGAAATTCTCCAGCCAACCTGCAGACCTACAAGCAAGAAAAATAAATATTTGTAAGCCACAGAGTTTGGGGATTGTTTGTTATACAGGATGTTTAAAGTAAAAGCTGACCAATACAGACACTATGAGGAGAAATAGCCTGCCTCATGGGCAATTTTGTTATCTTTCTGAATTTATGATTGCAACTGGTGGTCTCTCCCATGAAAGGCCGCTTGCACCAGCCAGGTCAGCTCCTTCCTCAGTTTCCCTCAACTCCCTCCCACCTCACAGGCTGGTTGAGGATCCCAGCCACCTTGATACCATATTGATAGCACTTAAGAATGTGGGAAAATTTAGCATTTACTATTTTATTCTCAAGTTACACAATTTATGATAGATGAGGCTGATGGTTTTGCAACACAGATCACAAAATTGATCCAGAACTATGATACCCTTTGATCATTCTTCTCCCCTGGTTAGGGAAGTTGTGGTGATGGGCAGAGGTAGAGACACAATTGTCCAGTTCCTCCTGGCAGGAGCCTGGTCTCACTTAACTATGGCCAGCACTGCTTTTTTAAATTGTTATATAAGTATATCTTACATAGAATTTATCATTTGAACTATTCTTAAATATAAATTCTGTTACACCACCATCCATCTCCAGGACTTTTAATCTTTCCAAATTAAAATTCTGTACCCATTAAAAACTAACTCCCTACTATCCTACTCCCCAAGCCCCTGGCAATTACCATTCCTTTTATGTCTCTATGAATTTGACTAATTTGGTTACCTCATATCAGTGGAATCACATAATATGTGTCCTCTTGTGTCTGGTTTATTTCACTTAGTATAATGTCTTCTAGGTTCATCCATATTATAGCATGTGTCAGAATTTCCTTCCTTTTTAAGGCTGACTAATATTCCACATATGTATATACCACATTTTGTGTATCCATTCATCTCTCAATGGATATGTGAGTCACTTCTACATTTGGGCTGTTGTGAATAATGCTGCTATGAACATGGTGTACCGAAGATGAAGCCTGGTGCTTCCTAACTAGGGTGTATACAGATGGGTATATGCCAGGAGTTTTATTTCAGAGAAGTGCCAGATTCCAAGCTGGGAAAATGAATTGAAGCCTGGAGTCCATCTCACCAGGCTTGAAGAGAAGAAGAAGCAGGTTGAGAAAAGTGCCTTGGCAGTCCAATAACGTTTTCCAAGGAAACTTTTTTTTTCTGATTGTCAGCTTCAAACATGTTAAACCTTTGGTTGGAATAGAGCTAAGGGCTACAAAAGTCTTTAATCTTTTCCTTTGCAGTTCTGCATAGGTTGTTGTCTGTCATCTCCAAAGGTGGTCGCCATCACTTCCTTCTCTCCCTGTATATGCACCCAGTTCATTCCTCAGGAAAGCAGAGTATATTACTGCCCTGTCCCTTCTCATTTTGCATGGCCCCGTGATGGGCCTTGACTGACCAAACATGATGCAAGTGATGCTGTGCTGGTTCTGAGCCTGGCCTTTCAGAAGCTGGACATCTTCTGCTTTCTCTCTGGGAGGAATTCAGAAGCATGTAGGAAGGCCAATTAGCATGAGCTCCATGCTCCAAGGAAGCCCATGCTGGCTATGTGGGGAGGGTGCACTAAGGAGACCAGAGGAATCAGCTGACAGAGGAATCAAGGCCCTGTCACACTACCTTACTCCAGCCATCTCAGCCAGTAACCCCACACCTCATATTTTGGGAATTCCAGCTGAGGCCCAGATGTTAGTGGCATGGGCACATTCCCTCTATGCCTTGTACAAAATTCTGATCCAGAGAATTTTGGGAAAATAAAATAGTGTTATTTTATTGCACCAAGTTTTGATATCTGACTATGCAGAAAAAATACCTGAAGCAGGGTCTAGCACTTCATTTAGGAATGTGGGAACACTTGGCATTTACTGATTTACTCTCAGTCTTTTGGAACCTCAGCAGAAAATGAGACAAATAAAATCCCGTTTTAACATCTCAGTACATACTTTTCTAGATATTCTGGGAAGATTGAGATATGATGCTTTGTTAACCTTTAGCAGCCTCTCTTAACAGATAACTATCATCAGGAAGAAGCCTCTACAAACACAATTCTGATAATCAGCAGTAAGCTGGCTCCTAATGTTTCAGAGCTGGGGGGCTAAAGTACATACAGAGACCTACATACCATGTGTCTAAATATTTAAAGGCAATAAATCAGGCTAACAACCTAGTAAACTAAATAAAATATGTTCTATCTTGCTGCTTTGTGAAAAATACCTTCATAATGATCTTAAGGGTCAAGTTCAAATTTAGAATTCTCTACTCTTTGGAATTGTACATAGGAATATGGTGGCACTGGGAGAGCTGGCTCTGGCTCATGTCCTTTGTTCCATAAGTTGCTTCTTTCCAGGGAGTCAGGAGGGTATTCCCTCATCCTGGTCATGAAAAATTGCACAGAGCATTGCCTACCACAGAAGCCCATCTGACCATTGGTGCACATGGTCTTGATTGAGTCTTGATCCTATACTGCCTGTGTGGTTGGCCTTTAGTCTCCAGCCCTCTAAGAGGTTGGAACTGATATAGTGTATTCCAAGTTCCCATGATAAATCATACTGCTACGATGTGCAGTGGCTAAAGTCCCGAGGCAAAAAAAGACCCTCTTGCTAGTGGACATTCTAGGGAACTAGAGATCACCTCCCAGTAGCCAAGAGTGAAGGCCAGATTTCTCTTTAGGTAAGGCTAACTCTTCACTACACAGGGGCCCAGAATTGGGCTCCTTCTGCCTAGGTCTGGGGTGGCATTGATCAGAAACATGCTCAATGCCACAGCAGAGTGACACAGCAGACTCTATGTGGCTGCAGAGTAAGTTCTCTGAAGAAACCATGCTTGATAAGGGAACAAGGGATGGGAGGAGGTTCCAAGTCCAAGAAAAGAGACCAAAAGTAACAATAGTAATGTCAGGAAGGCCTAGGATGAACTGAAGCTTGTGAAAAAACACTGGCCAATTAGCCCTTTAATGAAGAACAACCTGGTCTGTGACAGTGGGTAGAACTCCAGAACTGCTCTCTTGCTTCAGAAAGCTCCCTGGAGGAGGGTGATCTGTTCACTTGTCCAATGAGAAAGTCAAGAAAGCTATGAGAAAATTAAAGCCAAAGAGAGCAAAAGGCTAATGAGGAAAGCCAACCTTTGCATCCCACGCAGGGTGGGGCAAAAATAGGGCGACAGTAGTGAGTACACAAAACACAAAGTTTATTCTTGTATTATTATTTATTAACTAGGGGCCCAGTGCATGAAATTCGTGCACTGGGTGTGTGTGTGGGGGGGGGGGGGGGAGAGTGTCCCTCAGCCCAGCCTGCCCCCTCTCACATACTGGGAGCCCTCAGGCGTTGACCCCCATCACCCTCCGATCGCCTGATCGGCCCCTTGCCCAGGCCTGACGCCTCCGCCAGAGGTGTCAGGCTTGGACAGGGGACCCCCATCTCCCCCCGATCGCTTGCTCCACCCCCAGCCCAAGCCTGACGCCTCTGACCCAGGCTTCAGGCCTGGGCAAGGGGACCATCATATCCCCCCAATCCCCGGCTCCGCCCCCCACCCAGGCCTGAGGCCTCCGGCAGAGGTGTCAGGCCTGGGCAGGGGACCCCCAGCTCCCCGCAGTTGCAGGCTCCGCCCCTGCCCAGGCCTAACGCCTCTGGCCTAGGCGTCCGGCCCAGGCAGCGGGGACCTGCAGTGGCAGCGGGGGGTGCCGCGATGGTGGGCTTCGCTTTAGGCCCAGGCAAGGGACCCCTAGCTCCTGGGACTGCCGGCTTCGACCGTGCCCAGCTCCCATCGCTGGCTCCACCCCTACTTCCTGCTATCACTGGCCAGGGCGGCAAAGGCGCCTGATTCTCAGATCATGGCTGGGGGGCAGGGCAAAGGCGGCCCCAGGGCCGCCTTTGCCCTGCCCCCCAGCTCTTAGCTCCCCACTGGGTTTCCGATCACTGTCAGTGGCAGGGGGCTTCTTCCTGCTTTCCCTTTCGCCTCCCTGCATTGTGCCTACATATGCAAATTAGCCGCCATCTTGTTGGCAGTTAACTGCCAATCTTAGTTGGCAGTTAATTTGCATATAGCCCTGATTAGCCAATGAAAAAGGTATCGCCGTATGCCAATTACCATTTTTCTCTTTTATTAGTGTAGATTATTATATTATTTTCCATAAGAACAACTGTATCCTACTTTTGCTCCACCTTATACTTGAATTTGGTCAGGACTCTGAAAAACTCCCTCATGTTGAGTGAAATAGGGACACATAGACCAGGTGACAGTGACAGCAGGTAGATTTATCTGGCTGTAGATCCCTGTGCTCAAAGGTGGATCCCTCTCCACTGGCAAGGTGCCTCTGATGGCCCTGTTTGGGTTCCTCATTTTTATTGTCAACTTGGATCAGGTAAAAGACATTCTTACCACTTTATAGATGACATTTAGCTGGGGTGGGAGGGGGGTGGGGGGCTGTCACTGATATCCTGAAGAGAGAATCTGGACTCAGATGGATCTTGACAGAACATAACAACAAAGGAAGTTTAATTGAGATTGCTATATATTCTATATATGTTATATGTGTTACATATCTATGAGCCAGGGCAGGCTTGACTTAATAGGATTTTCTGTGACCAAAGCTGAGGAGTTTTTAGTTATTGGGAATTCTGTATGAACCCACAATATAGTTTCCCCAAATATGAATAATACCTTAGAATGCATTGAGAGAAATAAAGCAAATAAATCTATGAGGGTAGCAGCAGTTCTGCTGGGGTTTGTACTGCTTAGAGCTCTTCTGTTTGGCTTCCTATAAAACAATCAGGTCCAGAAATAGTTGGTTCAAGTGGCAATGACTCCAGAAATTGCATCACTTAGAAGTGGTGGCAGAAGCTCAGTGCTCTGCTTCTGAAACAAGAAGGCTTAGAGGAGACTTGCTAGCTGTCCTCTAATATTGAAGGCCCATCATGATGGATTTACTCTGTGGTACTCAGGAGGGGAAAGATTAGGATGAATGAATGGAAGTTATAGGTTTCAACTCAATACTCAGGAGAATTTGCTATGATGAATGCCTTATGTAATAGCTCCCATTGCTCAAAGGATCCACATAGGGATATTACAGAGAGGGTTTTGGAATCCATGAAGATACAATATCTGAACAAATTGGAAGATCCCTAATGGGGGAGATTTCAAGCACTGTGGAAGGCTGCGAGGCTCATCAAGTTGGCCCGGAAGCAGCTGTCTACTGCCCCTCCAGAAATGAAAGGATGGCTCCTGTCCCAGGACTGGATTACCTTTCCCCTTAGGTTTGAAGATTTGTAATAAATCAATAGCTTTGTTGCACCCAGACTGAGGTTCTGGCTTTTCACATTGGCAAAAACAATCTCCCATTTGACTGTAATATAACTGGAATAAAATTAACTCACTTTCCATATGGCCAGGTGTGCAGAAAGCCCACGTTCGTATTCATTTTTCTTGGATTGTGCTTCTTTGTATATTTCAAACATCTGTACTGCTCAGGGTCTCCTATTTATAGCTGAAGAGATGTTGAGATGGCCCAGGGGCTGATTTCTTATACTCACTCTGCTATAAAACTCACAGCAGCTATAAAAACTGGCTATTTTCTAGAACTTGTACCTCTATTATTTTTCATATGCACAATGTGGCACCTGCAAAGATATATCTGTGCTGACCTTGTAAAAGTTAAAGTTGGCTTTCCTTTTCACTGAAAAGAGCACATTTGATGAAAATCAGATGGGATATGAGGTCATAAGTGGGAGTTTGCCAATGGAGGTGTACTTAAGGGATGGGCAAATAGCAATAGACGCCGTATCCTTAGGCTAAGACACTACTTACTATGAAATGGACACTTTCTGAGGCAACAAGAGTTTATATAAATTTGCATAAGCTTAAGAAAGCTCAGGGGTGTTTTGGGCCTGCAAGGATGGAAAAAAAATTCCTCAATACTTATGAGGCTGACTTTCCTGGAAATGTGACTCATTTTCCCTAATTCATGTTTATGCATGTCATTCTGACTCTGATAGATACATTCTCAGAGGCTATCAGAAAAATTCATAGATCATGCTCATATGGCCCTTTCTGTTGTCACCCTGAGATGAAGACAGGAGCCTGCTATCTTCATCACCTAATATTAGCACATCAAAATGAGGTTTGTGATGCTTGGTAACTTAATAAATTGTCATTGCATTTACTTTCACCCCAAACTATTTTCTTTTTTTGCATTTAAAAATGGCTTTTCAATGTTTTCAGAATTTCTAATAGTCTGAGAAAAGAAGCAACCTCATAAATGCCATATATAGTGCTCTACTTAATCAATGAGCTTTTGGTAAGTACTAATTGGGAAATAAACTCAGTCTTTTCAAAAGGCCAATCACAAATTTACCCCATGGCTTGAGGGACACCCTTGTCCTACCTTCTTTGTTAAACCCTTTGATGAAGGAAAGAGAACATCGGAACCATGTGTTGCTGTTGGCAGTTGGTTGATAACCTTGCATCTTGGGAACCTCCAGCCTCTGAGCGTGCAGACCTGCCATGTGCAGATGCATACAGGCACCTGCAGAGGCCAGAGGTGCTTGTAGGTGGACTGGACAGTGCTTCTGGCAGTGACAATTGAGCAAATGCAAGGCTTTGAGGAAATAAAACAAAAGTCCAAACTAATCATTGCCTGGGCTTTGACCAACTTAAATACGAATTTCCAGGGGTAGGGCTCTGGCAATCTGAATTTACTAAGCTACCCAAAGGACCACTGATCCTGGCAGCATGCCTTTATCTTACATATTGTAGTCACACCATTACCAAGGCCAAAACTGGAGATAGACACCACAGGTATGTTCTTTTTAAGTATAAATAACCCAGAAGGGAAGAAACCTGATCTTAATTCTTAGTGTCTCCAGCCTTTGCCTTTCCACCCTTTCATATTTTCCTCTTTGGTTATGTCCCCAGTCTCCCCAGTCCTTCTGGGTTTCTGTGCCTTCAGTTTATCCTCGTCTCACTGTCCTTGGATGTTTAGGAGAGACCCATTCACAGCCATTGTGGCGATGTGTGTTTACTGATCCTATAATGACTCCAACCATTTCCCTTCCTGGATATACACATTTGAACATATTTTAAAGCCCTTAAAGTTCACTCTTCTGGGACTTCAGTTTTCTCACCTGGAAATAGAGTTTGGGGTTTAAGAATACAGTTTTCACACTGGAACTGTAGGTATTAGCAATGGTTAGAGGAGAAATTCTAATTTGAGAACTTTTGTAATCCTTGAAATCATACAAAGTTGTCCACGCTCTGCATTTTAACATGGACTGACCCTGGCGTGTGTTCAGACCAAAGCGTTGATTCAATGTCCATTCTGTGCCGCTAAGGGAGCCACATAAAAGCCTTATCCTCAGGGACCCATGCCATCCCTCATGCCATTCCACCAAGATAAGCTCTTCCATCCTCCTTCAGAACATCCAGGAGTCAGCTGTGAGCCACCTAAACAGAAAAGGTGGGCTGAAAAAAATGTTTTTCCTAAAGAAAAAATAATTGGACTAAAGAGTGAGAAAGAAAAATTTTAAATGTGTACAGTGTTATTTATGAACAGTGAACTAACAGATGCTTTAAATGTTTTATTTTTTAAAATATCATTTAAACAAAAATTTGACATGTAGTCTTTTTATAATCAGAAAACACTAATGAGTATTTTTAAAGAGCAGGCCCAGTCCTGGAGGTTGGCCAGACTCCAGCCCTCTCATAGATAATGACATTGTGCCGGCAGGTGCCCGCTCCTCTGACTGGAGCTTGCCTGCTCAAAGTGGCACTGCTTCTGGAGAGGGAACTTGTTGAGCCTTATTAAGCATTCATTCCTCAGTGTGGCAGTTTTTGTAAGATTCTTCCTTGGGAGCAGTTTTGACAGTTGGGAGGTGATAGTTCAGGAGCCAGAGTGCAGAGGTGGAGGGGAAAGGTCCATGACAGAATAAGGCTTTGGGGCTGTTGGGGTGCTGATATTCGCGCATCCTCAGTGAGCTGTGAGAATGGCTTGCAGCCCTTAGAAACTTGCCTGCTCATGGCATGAGGAAGTTGAGTAAAGGATTGACTCAGGTGAGCCCACTTTCCCCAAGAAAATGGAGGGAGACTGTTGACTCCCAGATAGGAAAGGATAGGGACATGACAAAGGATAACTTCCTTCCTTTCTGCATGAATATAAAGTGGCTTCATCTGTAAAAATAGTTGAAAAAAAGAAGCATGAGACATGAAATGAAAATATGCACTAGAGAGGTATCTTTGTGTAAGAAATCCATTCAGTAAATGTTTACTGAAGTTGCACTTGAGATGTATGCATGACCCAGATGAGCAATCTCTTCTTCAAGGACTACATGTTAGTGCAGGGAGACAGGTGACAAACAGAACCATAAATAAGAAGGAGATATGGGGTGGTAAAAGGTGCTAAGTGTACTGAAAAACCCAGGTGTGAGGACAAAGCAGGACCAGAATAAGCATCACTGAGTCCTGGGAAGGCATCACACAGGGCTTTCTTTCCAGGTGTGGAGGGGAACGGGATGCGGCCAGAGGACTGTTTTGTCTTTGGAAGAGGGTGGATTCCTTAAAGGGTGGGATGGGGAGTTAGTGGTGGAGGGATGCAGATGTCCAAGTCTGGAGTTTCATTCTTGTGGGCTGGTGACCAGAAGAAAGAGGCTCACCCTGTTCTTGGGCTGGATGACCTAATAAGGCTTCTTCCATCTTGCCTGCTTCGAGTCTGGCCTGAGAGAGGACTCCCTGTTCTCCCTGGCAGGCACTGTAGAGGCCACAGTGTTTAAGATTTCTGAGCACCACGGAATGTTCCAGCCAGACTCTCCATGTGACTTTAATCTGTGTGTTCGGGAGGGGTACAGGAGGGAGGGGACAGTGAGGGAGAGGAGGAGGCTACAGGAGGGAGAGGAGAGGGAGGGTGGAGGAGGGTACAGGAGGGAGGGGAAGAGAACCACAGGGAAGGTACTGTGAGGAGATAGGGAGGGTGTAGGAGGGGAGGGGAAGGTCAGGGAAGGGAGGGGAAGGTCAGGGAAGGGAGCTTCCCATTTCAGTGTCTGGCACCGGGCTATCAGCTGAGACAAGGCAGACAGGACGGAGGGATAAGAGAAAAATGCCAGGGCTCCAGTTGAATATTGACAGCTTTTCTAAAGTAGTTGAAGCTGAGGAGAAAGGTTATTGAGAAGGTGAAGGAAATAAAGGACTATTGAGACGGGGATATTTGGTTCCGAGGCACTTCTGCAGCTTTTCTGTGTGAGTCACAGCATTGCTTCTCGCAGGACTCACTGGGCGACCACGGGACTGGGCTCCTCAGGTTTCACTTCTTTCCTTGCCTCCTAGGAGAACATGGGAGAGGACTCCTCCACCTGGAGAGAGGTAAAGGAGTTTGCTTTCCAGTTCTTTTAGGAGCTTCGAGATCATGGAGTCACATGCTGCCTTTACAGAGGAGGATGCTGGGGCCTTGGGGTGGCGGCACAGGGTGAATGCAGGCCTGGTTCCTTCCAAACCCATTCCCATTTCTAACTTGACTTCATGGGTGTCGTTTCTGCAAGACAGTCCTCTGATCTGCGACCCATAAATAAAAGGCTGGGACAGAAGGTTGTGTTTGTAGGGATTTTTGTTGCTGTTTGTTTGTTGGTGGGTTTTTTTATTTGTTTGTTTGTTTTGCCATTAAAGAGCACATTTGAGAATTAAAGGTATCTCTTCTCATCGAGAGATGGGAAGTCAAGGCCAGTGGGAACTTTGCTGCTAAAGTGGTCTTATCACAAGGTCCACATTTAATAAGTCACCTAGGTGTGGTCACCAGCATGTACCCACACGCTGAGGCCTGGCCGGGCCTTCAGGACCAGGCAGGGGGCGTTGTCTCTGAGCACTGGTCCCGGGCAGGGGCATGCCTGGGTGTCATGTTAGAAAGCAGGTTGAGGCTGGGCTGGGCATAGGGAGAGTGCAACTCCTGAGCCAGAGCGAGGTGCCAGCCCCAGCTTGGTCATGAACTCCCTGGGTGACCTTGGACAAGCCCCTTCCCCTCTCAGTCCCTTTGTGTATGATCATTGCAGTGAGGTGTTAGATGAGACTGCTGTTTCTGGAACTGGTTGGCCAGTTGGAAGGTAAAGAGAGCTTAGGGGAGGGGCCGGAGCTGCCCTTATCCATAGTACTGCTAGCTTTTTCTCCATACCATACCATACCATACCATACCATACCATACCATACCATACCAAATATTGTATTTGAAAGGATTTTGTGGCCTAAAAGTTTTGAAAACCCCTGTGCCAGGTGACTTCTGAGACCCCTGATCCATGATTCTATTATTCATTAAACAGTCCTGAGCAGTGCCAGAGAAGACTGGCAGTGTTCGCTTTGCTTATTTAAGAGCCTGAAAAAATGCCAAGAATTCACAGTCAGAAAAACACCCTTTGGCTCCTCATTTATCTAGAGAGCAAAACAAACTCACTTGACAGATTGTGTGGTTTTAGTGACATGCCAGTGTGATGAAACTCTCTCTACTGCTCAGGGGCATTTACTATTTCAAGCCAATTCCACATTCACTGTCCCTGGGACACACCTAAGCAGGTGAGGCCAGAGCTGGCCCTGGGGTGGTGGGCAGAGCCCTGGAAAGCATCTGAGCACCACAGACCTTGGTCATGGAAGGCAATATCTACATTTCTTATTGTTTGTAAGGAAACTTAAGATCAGTGACAATGGTGATATGGAAAATCCCACCAAAATACAGTAAATGGGGAGCAAAACTTCAGTCTCGTGAAAGAAGGAGTTGCATTATTGAGGGTTAAATGAAGAGATGAGGAGGGTGTAGGGTGAGTCTGTGCAGCTGGTTTTGGGGAAGGTCCAGCCGGACAAAGTCCACCTCAGCCTAGCTGCTGTCTGGGACCAATAAGTATGTCACCTTCCTCCCTGAGCATTCTCCAGTGTGAAAGAGGGACTAGGTCTGGGATGAGTCTTGGCCAATGACATTGTATGTAAAATTACATCATTAAGGAACTCTACTATTAGACTCTAGGAAGGAAAAACCTGAATTGCAAATTGGGAAAGCAAAGTGCAGTAGCAAGTAGCTTGGCCAACTTAGCATTTCAGGGTATGGTTTTATGGTTCTTTACCTAATAAATATTAAAAGTCTGCCATGTGCCCTGCACTGTTCTGGAAGCGTGGGTTACATCAGTGAGCAAAACAGAGAAATTGTCCTGTCCTGCCTTTGAGAGGCTGATAGTCAACTGTCATTCATTGTCACTTGCTGAATATTCCAACTCTCTTGAGGGGATGTATCACTTGGGTGTATGTGGGGGAGATTGTAGCATGGCTAGGGTGTTGGCATCCAATACCTGGGTTCAAAGCCTTTCCTTCTTACTGGCTTGGTTCTCTCCTTAGTCAGCTTCAGGCCTTTGACAGCACCTGGTGCAGAGGAAGTACTCAGTGCCATACCCTGCCTGCCTCCAGCACTGTGTTTTTTCCAGGGCCCTCTATTTGGTTGCCATGGGCGCTGTGTTTGGGGAGAGTGCAGTAAGATATGGGGCTGTCAGACATTTGTTTCCTCTGCCTGGTGATCCTGTGAGCAGGTGTTGCCTGAGGAAGGGAGCAGCTGCCTTACCCCAAGTCAGAGGCCTCTTTGCCAGCCTCCCTTGCACAGGCATTCAGGGGGCTGCCTTCACCTTTACAGCGTGCCCACTTGGAACACTTTGGCTTTTTGCAGTTGGCAGGATGCCTATCCCGGGTGACACATTCCTTCTGTGCCAGACTCTCTGAAGCCTGACCGCTGTGCCGAGGCAGTGTTCTGCCTTGGACTGGCTGTGTGATCTGAAGTTGATTATTTAACCTCTCTGATCTCAGTGTCCTCATCAGCAGAATGGAGATAATAATGCTCACTGCTGAGGGTGCTGTGAGCATCAGGCAAGACAAGAAGGTGAAGCATTATCTATAACCAGGGGCCCGGTGCACGAAATTCGTGCACTGGGTGTGTGTGTGTGTGTGGGGCGGGGAAAGTGTCCCTCAGCCCAGCCTGCCCCCTCTCACATACTGGGAGCCCTCAGGCGTTGACCCCCATCACCCTCCGATCGCCTGATCGGCCCCTTTCCCAGGCCTGACGCCTCTGCCAGAGGTGTCAGGCTTGGACAGGGGACCCCCATCTCCCCCCGATCACTGGCTCTGGCCCCCGCCCAGGCCTGAGGCCTCTGGCCCAGGAATCATGCCTGGGCAGGGGACCCCCATCTCCCTCTGATCGCTTGCTCCATCCCCCGCCCAAGCCTGACGCCTCTGACCCAGGCTTCAGGCCTGGGTAAGGGGACCATCATATCCCCCCAATCCCCGGCTCCGCCCCCCACCCAGGCCTGAGGCCTCCGGCAGAGGTGTCAGGCCTGGGCAGGGGACCCCCAGCTCCCTGCGGTTGCAGGCTCCGCCCCTGCCCAGGCCTAACGCCTCTGGCCTAGGCGTCCGGCCCGGGCAGCGGGGACCTGCAGTGGCAGCGGGGGGCGCCGTGATCATGGGCTTCGCTTTAGGCCCAGGCAAGGGACCCCTAGCTCCTGGGACAGCCAGCTTCGACCGTGCCCAGCTCCCATCGCTGGCTCCACCCCTACTTCCTGCTATCACTGGCCAGGGCGGCAAAGGCGCCTGATTCTCAGATCATGGCTTGGGGGCAGGGCAAAGGCGGCCCTGCCCCCCAGCTCTTAGCTCCCCCCTGGGTTTCAGATCACTGTCAGTGGCAGGGGGCTTCTTCCTGCTTTCCCTTTTGCCTCCCTGCATTGTGCCTACATATGCAAATTAGCCGCCATCTTGTTGGCAGTTAACTGCCAATCTTAGTTGGCAGTTAACTGCCAATCTTAGTTGGCAGTTAATTTGCATATAGCCCTGATTAGCCAATGAAAAAGGTATCGCCGTACGCCAATTACCATTTTTCTCTTTTATTAGTGTAGATAATAAAAGGGTAATATGCTAATTAGACTGGGCGTCCTTCCGGACGTCATTCCGGATGTCCTTCCAGATGAAGCCGGGGCCAGAGGGAAGCTGTCTGGGTCCTGAGTGCCTGCCGGCAGCCAGAGGGAAGCCCGGGTCCCAGGTGCCAGAGGAAAGCTGGTGCCAGCAGTCAGGGGAAGGAATTTTCGTTCATCAGACCTCTAGTATAACTATAAGCAGGGTGCTCATTTCCTCATTGAGCCGCCCAGCATGGTTCTGTTTGGCCCAAATCTTTGCTGGCCCAGCATGTTAGAGCTTGATTACTCTCACTTCCTCCAGTATTACCTTCCAGTGTTCACAGCAGTACAATTTTTCAGCACATTTACCCCCCTCTGGGGTCACAAAGCCAGTGGATTCTGGCAGCATAAGTAGCATCCCCTCTGTTGGACTAAAGGCTTCTCAAAGGAGGGCCAGCTGCATTCCCTTTTGCAGCATCACCCCCCCACCTCTACAGAGCCCAGCAGGTAGGAAGTACTCAGCACAGGTCTCTCCCCATGTGGGTGTATACACGCATGCACACACACACACATACACACACACACGAGTGAGGAGCTATCCCTCTTTCCCAAAGATCTTGTTATGTTGTGTCATATAAAAACTTTGGTTCTGAAACTATGGCTCAGAGATTTAAATTTAGACTTTCCTTCTGCCATGAGCTGTGGAATAGGCTTGAAATGTATTTCTCGTGGCCTGAGTTTCTTTTTTGGGCTCTCAGAGGCATGGCCAAGTAGCCAAGTCTGGGGCAGTTTTCAGTTCAGCTTTGGAGAAGGTTCTTACTGAGCATAGGTTTCTTGTGCCACCTCTAGGCTTCCTTATGACACCACAGGCTGGCCCAGAATAACCCTGTGTGTGCTCCCAGCCCTCTCACTGATTCCTAGGTGCTCTTCTCAAGGTCTGCCAATGACATCCAAGGTGGCTCAAATGTGATTCTTCTGTCTGGGAATTGAAAAACACACGGGGTCCTGCACACAACACATAGCAGGTGAGCTTGGTTACAAAAGCCCAATGGGACGTACAGCTATCTTAGGTTGATGTATGCAAATCCCACCTTTACCTTGGTTCTGCTTAATTTTTTTTTTTTTTTTTTTTTTTACCTTAGAATGTGAAAAGTTAAAGTTGGTGCTGCGGTAGTGCACGGGCAGGCTAAATAGCCATGTCAGACAGTGATTAAAGAAACATTTAGTTTAAGGAAAGGGGGATAGGGAATGGGGCTATCTAAAGGGAAGGGCTACACAATACTGAGCCAGAGGGTATGGGGTCCATGATGGCAGCAAAAATATACTTGAGACATGAAACAAGGAAGGACATAGAAGAAGCAATAGGAAAACCTGGGCTGGGCTGCTTTGGCTCACTGAGAAGTCAGAGAAAAGGGGGCCTTGGAGACAGGTTCAGGGGGTTAGCCTGGGATGAGCTGCAGCTGCCCATTGCTCCCCTGGTTGCAAGTCTTGTGGGGTCCCTCAAAGGTTGTGGGGCACATGCTTGTGGGGGAATGACATGGGCATCCTCTTTGGAGGGAGAGCATGCACTGGGTCCTTTGTCCTGAGCATATTTATCTCTTTTTTACAGTTGGAAATCTTAGGGGAGGTCTCAGGGAGGGTCTTAATAGAATATTCATCAGCTTTCCAGGTGTACTGTTCAGGGTTCTGGTCTCTACTGATTGGGTGGTGTCAGAGCAGGGGTTCATTAGTCAAAGCAGCTGATCCTGAGGCAGCCACAACATGACTTGTCTGGTTTTGCTGCCTTTCTAGGCCTGGAGCTGAAATACAACTGAGGCCTGGATGTTATCTTTAGAGAGGAAAATTCAGGGGGTCTAAGCTGCCTGACCAGCGATATGCTAGGGGAGGATAAGGTACCCTGGGGGTGCGGTTCTTGTTTTCCCAGCTTTGCCCCTTGCTAGACATATTCAACACTTTATTATAAGGGGGTATTGTTTAGATGATTTTGCTGACTATAGCTAAATGTAAGTGTTCTGAGCATGTTTAAGGTGGGTGAGGCTAAGCTATGATGTTTGGTATGTTAGGTGTATTAAATGCATTTCAACTTACAATATTTTCAACTGACAGAAAGTACTCCCATCATAAGTTGAAAAACGTCTGTATTTGATAAAATGAAGACATTAATACAGGAAATAGCCTTCCTGAAGGGTTAGATTAATTACTTTAATCCTCCAGTCCCCATTTTTAGTGAGATGCTGGTTGTAATCAATCATGGAATGAGAGTCACCAGATTAATCTGGGCAGGGAGAGTACGGTGGTTCACAGAGGGACAATATATGCCAATGAGTGCTAACGAGCAAACAGAGCATCACCATGCCAGTGGGAATTAACGACACTGGGTCTGTGGACCAGAGAGGAAATCCCTCTCATCACACTGCCTTTTCACCGGCTACTGCATGTTGTCATTTTGAAACCAGTGGATCTCAACTTCTCTTCTGTGGTGATGGAGCGAAAGAGCACACTTGCATTATGGCACACGTGGCTGTGATGCTGATAGTTGTGAGATCTAATTTGCTTCTTTTCTTTTCTAGGCAATTTTGAGTTACAATTTCTCCTCATTGGTAAAGGGACTCTTCGAATAAGATCACTTTCCTCTCCAAATGCTTTGAGATTTTATAACTCATTAGGGGGTTTGGTGGGAACAAAAGTTTTCTGCTGTTATCAGGCCCAGGGCTATGTGTTTGAGAAGTTTCCAAGGCAGCAGAAAAAACAACTCAGATCAGTTTCGAAACAGATTTGGGGCAGGGTAGGGCAGAGCAAGATCTTTTAAGGAAGTATCTGGAAACTGTGGAACTCTATAACTCTAGAACCTGTAGAATGTTTCCTTTGCTTCCCCATTCTCATAGGAAGAATGGCTTTCTGATCATGGTCAAATTTCTCTTCTTTTCAGTGTATGTGGAAAGACCTCAGGTTAAATGTTTAGAAATTACATAGATTTGGCATCAAGGTTAGCTTTAGGCAAACTCTAAAGTTATATTTTTCTGTTTCTGGCCTTCTTTTCTCTCATTATTCCATTCCCCATTTTCCAACCAGGTAGTAGATGTTCACTCTCTTTCAAATACTTCTTTTACAAAAGTATCCTATCTAATAAAAGACAAAAAGGGTAATTAACCATACCTCCACTATGCTTCCCATTGGCTTATTAGGGCGATATGCAAATTAACTGCCAACAAAGATGGCAGTTAATTTGCATACGTAGGCACAATGATGGGAGGCGAAAGAGGAAGGATGGAAGAACAGTGATCGGAAACCCAGGCAGCAGGCAAGAGCAGGGTGGCAGGGCAAAGGCGGCCCTGGGGACCGCCTTTGCCCCGCCCCCTGGCCAGTGATCACCATTGGAAAGCCAGGCTGCAGACGAGGCGGCACCCCTGAACCCAGGGGTGCCGCCTCGCCTGCAGCCCCGTGATCACATGGTGATTGGAGGGAGAGAGAGCCGGGGCGCAGGCCAGGCGGCACCCCCGGGGACCCGGGGGACCCGGGGGTGCTGCCAGGCCTGCGGCTGGTGGTCGCCATGGCGATCAGAGGGAAAGAGAGCCGCATCGGGACCAGAGAGCCAGGGCACAGGCCAGGCGGCACCCCGGAACCCCAGCACCTGACATGCAAAAGTCGGAGATGAAATGACTTTTCCCAACCACATCTGCAAATATCCTGGGGAAGGCATCACTGAAGAGTTCACAACAACTATCTTACTTGGCAAGGAAGAAAACAGTTGGCAATGGAAAAAATCCCTTACATCAAAGTGAAGGTCCCTCTGAGTAAAAAAAGAATATTTCCAACGTAAAGGAGGGAGCAGGCAAAAATAATAGGTTCTCATGATTTCCACTGAAGTTTGAGCATATGACAGAGTCAAAACAAACATACAAATTAAAACAGACAGTGGACATTCAAATGACCCGAATCAACTGTCACTGTTTGTCCCAATAGCAACAATGCTTATGTGATAATATAGTTTAACAAACATACAAAACAAGTCACATGGTAAGAGAGGTTCGGCTTCTAAAGTAAATTGAATATGTTCTTTAAAAATTCTCATGTCCTCCCCTCTGACTATAATTCTTAATTTTCCAATCAGAAAATTACCCCAGGTGATCCAGTAACATGTAGAACTCCAGTAACCTAACTCATTTAAAAAAACAAACATCCCAACCATTTTTAAAATATTTAAATTGATATTTTAGGGTTAAAATTATAGAAGATATTTAGATCCAAATATATTTTCTGAATAGAAAATATTTCAGTTTTTTATTTAAAAAAAATAAACATAAAAAATATATAAGTGATACATTTTCCCAAGGAATTCTGAATTAGTACCTTTCCCTCTAACTTTCTTCAAATTAAGAGAATCTATGGAGTTCCCTATACTGCACAAGTTTTAATGAAAGAAAATAAGACTTTCTAAGAGCATCAAATACATGTTTTCTTATTTACAAACATATATACTCTTCTTTCTCTCTCTTTAAAATATGTTCTTACTGATTCAGAGAGGAAGGGAGAGGGAGAGAGATAGAAACATCAATGATGAGAGAGTATCATTGATCGGCTGCCTCCTGCACGCCCTGTACTGGGGTTCAAGCCCACAACCCGGGCATGTGGCCTGACCTGGAATCAAACTGTGATTTCCTGGTTCATAGGTCGATGCTAAACCACTGAGTCACACTGGCCGGGCTCAATTCTTATTTATAAATACATTCCAAGGACATATATAGCTTGAAAAGCTTTGGAAGTAGTTTCAAAAAAAACTAGCTTTTAAGTAACAAGAAAACAGTTATACAAGAAAGCTTAAATTAAAAGAAAAAAATTGTTTTAATTTATTCAAGAGTAGGAACATCCTCCATGAAAATGTGTACCTTGATTGTGGATGGCTGGGTGGCCTTATCACACCTTAGGAATTCAAATGCTTTTTTACAATGAAAAGAAAGAGAGTTTCATCTCATTTCTCTCCCAGGGTAGATGTCTGTCAATAGAAGGTGGACATCAATAAAAGGAGGGGCTTGCACAATCAATCCAGAAAGTCAGCAATCTATGAATAATCCAGAACTGAGTATTTACCACACACCCTCCCTCCCAGCCAGTGAGCAAGATAATTACTCTCAAGTCAAGCTAAGTGCCCCCCAGTCACAGTGGCCCAATGCTGACATACAAAGCATACAAATAATTCTCACTCTGGCATAAAAGTGACAACTTTCTTGGAAGAAAAGCAGATACTGTAAATTTCTCAAAGTCTTCCTGAAACATTTTTTAAAGTAATTTTTACTTCTTTAGAAAAAATGCATACATGGCAAACCATCTGTAATAAAAGGCCCATTCTATAAAATTTTACCTGGTCCTACTCATATCTGCAATCATAACCATATTTACAGACAAATATATCTATACTAATAAAAGAGTAATATGCTAATTAGACTGGGAGACCTTCCAGGAGACCTTCCAGATGTTCTTCTGCACAAAGCCATGATGGTGGGGCTGAGGTAGAGGCGGTTAGAGGCCAAGAGGGGAGGGCAGTTGTGGGTGATCAGGCTGGTGGGGGTCAGGGCTGTTGGGGGTAAGCAGACCAGCAAGGGGGGCAGTTTGGGGTGATCAGGCTAGCAGGGGGGCATTTGGGGGCAAGCAGGCCAGCAGTGGTGGGGGGGGCAGTTGGGAGCGAGTAGGCTGTCAGGCAGAGTGGTTAGAGGCAATCAGGCAGGCAGGCAGACAGGTGAGCAGTTAGGAGCCAGCAGTCCCGGATTGCAAGAGGGATGTCCGACTGCTGGTTTAGGCCCGATCCCTGTAAACTGGCAGTAGGACATCCTTTGAGGGGTCCCAAATTGGAGAGGGTGCAGGCCAGGCTGAGGAACACACCCTCCCCCGTGCACAAATTTAGTGCACTGGGCCACTAGTTGAATATAAGCCACATAGTCTTCAGTATAAATAATGTGGGATTCTAGAATCTCAGAGTTAGAAAGAGCATAAACTCTATCCACACTGTAGTGGGTTAAGTGGAGGCTCCACAAAATATATGCCTACCTGGAGTTTTGAATGTGACCTTATTTGGAAAAAGAGTGTTTGCAGATATAATTAAGTTAAGGATCTTAAAATGAGATCATCCTGGATTATCTGGGTGGGCCCTAAATCCAATGACAAGTGTCCTTATAAGAAGAGGAGAAAACACAGACAGACAATGGAAACAATAACAGGAGGCCACATGATGATGGAGGAGTGATTGGAGTTCTGCACCAAGCAAAATTTAGTATGGATTGCATGCAGCCAGGAGCTAGAAGAAAAGCTTGGAACAGATTACCCCTCAGAGCCTCCAGAAGGAATTAAACCTATAGATACCTTGCTTTCAGACTTCCATCCTCCAGAACTGAGAGAGAACAAACTTCTGTTGTTTTAGCCAGCTTACAGAAATTTGTTATGACAGCCCTGGGAAACTAATATATATTCCATCCTCTAATTTATCCTTGAATTCCTTGCATAAAATCTCCAAGTGACTGTCCACTCTGAAGACATTTAATCTAATCTAGTGCATTCTTTCTTCTACCAGATAACTCATTTTTTGCCAAACCTTTCATTGACAGCCTTATCAGAGGACTCCTCCTATGTCATACTTTTAAAGTCAACATTATTGAGATATATTGATATACAAGCCAATGTACCCATTCTGAGTGTACAGTTCAATGACTTTTGAAAATGTATACACCCATGTGATCACTACCACAATAAAAGTGTGGGACATTTCCATCTCTCCTCAAAGTTCCACATGCCCTTATGTAGTCAACCCTCCACCCCCACCAATATTGGCCTGAGGCAACCACTTTCTGCTTCCTGTCATTCTAGATTAGTTTCCCCTTTCCAAGAACTTCATACAAATGAAATCATACGCCATACCGTATGTTTCCATAGAATAAAGGGAAAAGTCAGAGAAACCCCATCAAAGAGAATGGGGGTCACTGATGTGAATGTGCTGACCAGCAAGCCCTGGCACAGCCTGATCTGAAGGCAGAGCCAATGCGGGGTGCTGGAGCTCCAGCTGCCTTCCCTGTGGCGCTCTGTGTCCACTACCACTTCCTGCCCTCATTCTGGGAGCCGCATTGCCTTTGGCCCACATCTGCCAACTGGGAAAGTAAACAACTAATGAAACCCCTGGAGAAGCATCTTTGCTGAAGAGTTTGCTAATCTTCCGGGAGAATCAGACAGGAAGTGTGTCTGCTCGGTTCTTACTGACATCCCAGATAATGTAAACTTCCTGTTTCCTCTACAGCTGGCCCAGGAATTGGCTTCTCTAATACAATGAGGGAAGCTTGTTTCTCATTATGTAACAGTTGGACGCCCCCTCGCTCTCCTAGCTCCTAGTGCTATCTTTCCCTCTTTTGTCAAGAGTTTTGTTTTCTTTCTTCATCTTATTCACCTCCAGACTGAAAAAAGTGTGACAGAGAACAATGGTCTAATCTTTTCATCATGTTCTCGTCTCCCTAATCCTGTCCAGTTCTTCACCCATGCACAGAACATTTTTATGACTGAGTAGACAGAAATGGCCTTCTGGAGTCCAGCTCACAGTTGACATATTGTTGCTATTCTTCCTAGTAAAAGAATTTCCATAAAGGAGCGACTGGTGGTAACTGAATATGTCTGCAGAAAAGAGAAAATGAATTTGCAGTCCATATAAACCTGAGGACATTACCCTCCTCTAGTTCTCCTGAGAATACCAGTGCAGGCAGGAGAAATGCCTGTGGCCCCCTCCCCCATCCCCAATGTGCCGGCTGGACCAGTGCTTCTCGAAGTGTGGTCCTTGGACCAGTGACAGCGACATCATTAGTTGTCTGTTGCTGTCTAACTAGTTATCCCAAAAGCTAGTGGCTTTTAACACCAATAAACATTTGTTATTTCTCACAGTTTCCATGGGTCAGGAATTTAGGATTGACTTAGGAGGAACATTTTAGTGTAGGGTCTCTCATGAGGTTGCAGTCAAGGTGTCACCAGAGCTGCTGTCACCTGCAGGCTCTACTGGGACTGGAGCATCAGCTTCTAAGGTGGCGCCTTCACCTGGCTGTCAAATTGGTGCTGATGTTGGTAGCAGTCTTCATTTCCTCCCTAGGCTGCTAGAGTGTCCTCAAGACATGGGGTTTGGCCCTCCCCATGATCTGAGAGAGAGGACACAGAAGCTGTCCTGCCTTTGAGAACTTTGTCTTGAAATCATATGCCATCACATCCATTGAATATAGTTAGAAGTGAGTGACTGACTCTGACCCATACTCAAAGGAAGAAAAATGAGACCCCACCTTTTGAAGGGAGAAGTGCCAAAGAATTTGTGGATGTTTGTTAAAAATATTTTACCTGATTGAGAAATGCAAATTCTTGGACAGACCCATTGAATCAGAATCTCTGGATTTCAAGTACAGCAAGCTGCCTTCACAGCCTTCTTCGTGACTTCATTCCGGCTGAAGCTGCAGAACTATCAGGTGAGACTGAAGAACACTGGACAACCTCAACTCGCTTGTGGGTAGCTGAGGTGAAGCCTTACTAACCAGGGTTACCCTCTAGAAGCTGAGTTTTAATAAATTTAACAAAGGGTACTAGCCTTAATTCAAATTAGTCCACAAGAAAAATGTGGTAGGCAGAATAATGGTCCCCAAAGATACCCACATTCTAGAAGACTGTGAACATAATACCTAACATGGCAAAAAAGACTTCACAGGTATGATTAGATTAAGGCTCTTGATGTGGGAGCTTATCTTGGATTGTCCAGGTGGGCCCAAAGTAATCGCAGGGTCAGAGTCAGAGAGAATCAGAGAAGAAAACACGATGATGAAAGCAGATTAAGGGGAAGATAGGGGGGACAGGACCTTCACCCATGTCTTAGCTAGAACAGCTTCCCTCCTCTGTGTTTACCTGTTGATCTCATTGCACCATTTCTTTAGAAGAAACATCCCTTGGCTTTCAAAAGAGGAAGAAAAGTTTGAAACCCTGAGGCTAGAGGGCGGGCACCTGCCTGCCTCTTCTTTGTCCCTTCCATCAGCTCCTGGAAGTCATTTAGACAAGGCTCCTTCTCAGGACCATGACCGGAAGCAATAAATCATTTGAACTTGAAAATTAAGATAATTCATCATCTGGAGTTTCTGTATTTATAAAATTTCTTCAAAAAGTTGATATATTGCAATGGTGAACACACAATACAATATACAGATGATGTATTACAGAACTGTACATCTGAACCTAAATAATATTATTAACCAATGTCACCCCAATAAATTCAATAAAAAATATAAAACAAGGATTAATTCAGTGTTTTACTTGGTTAAAAGCAATTAAAAAAGAAAAAAATTTGATCTAAAAAATTATTTTTGAGGATGAAGTTAATAGAAAAAGTAGTGTATTGGATTGATTATTTTCCTTCTAGGATTAACTAAACTTTTTTATATTTCTATTCTCAGAATCACTGTATTCTGTTCCACTTAAAACATACACATATGAGTGCACATACTTTATAGAACATACTGTACATGTCTGTTGCAGTAAAGTTTTACACTGCTTCTGACCCAAAACAATAAAGTTTGGATAAAAGAGGAGGGCCTTTGGAAATTTCTTCAAACCACATAATTCTCAACCCCCAAGGGGCTTCTTAGCAGAGCTGACAGCCTCATTGGCTCAGGAGAGGCTGGTGTGCCAAGGGGTGGGAGCCTCACACTTGGTAGGTGAAGTTATTAAACTAGAGGCCCGGTACATGAATTCATGCACGGGTGGGGTCCCTCTGGGTTGCCTGCGGGGATCGGGCCAAAACCCATAGTCCAACGCTGTCTGTAGCTCCTACCTGCCGCTCCCACTCATCCCAGCCTCATTGCGTCTGCCACAGGCTCCCGCCCAATCAGTCTCAACAGGGAGAGGCTTGTGCCATTGCAGCAGCACTCACCAGCCATGAGTACTGTGTCTGGTGCCCTCCCGAGGGGAGTGGCCTGCAGGATTGGGTGGAAACTGGCTCTTCCATTCCCTGAGGGGTCCCGGATTGAGAGACGGCACAGGCCAGGCTGAGGGACTCCAGTGGTGCACAATCAGGGCTGGGGAGGGACCGCAGGAAAGCTCCAGGGTGTGTCCAGCTTCATCTCGCCCAGACCCAATCAGGGCCGATAGGGGCTGTCTGGCTGGGGAGGGACATGGGAGGTTGTTCAGCTGGAGAGGGACCCCAGGAGGGTTCCAGGGCATGTCTGACCCATCTCGCTCAGTCCCAATAGGCCTGACCCCAGCAGCAAGCTAACCTACCAGTCGGAGCATCTCCCCTCTGGTGGTCAGTGCACATCATAGCGACTGGTCAACCAGTCGACTGTCTGCCCCTGGTGGTCAGTTCATGTCATAGTGAGCAGTTGAATGGTTGAGCGGCCTTAGCATATCATTAGCATATTATGCTTTGATTGGTTGAACAGTGGACTGGATGACCAGACATTTAGCTTATTAGGCTTTTATTATATAGGATGTTAAAGGTGTTGAATGGGTTGAGATCACAGTTCTTGCCTCTAACAATAATTTTATGTTTATCAGATACCATTTTGTATTAAATAGATATAGTCCCCCAACTAGAGAAAACTCTCCTGGGAATGGCAGGCATGCCCGTGCTCCTCTTTCCTGGGCAGAATTAATGCACAGTAAGTTCCGGCTGGGGCATTGTCCTTGATCTGGGGACAGATGAAGCCTGTCTAGGTCACAGACCCTCTCTCGGTCTCAGTTTTCTCATCCCTGAAAATCCAGGTTTGTGGATCAGAGGAGCTCTGTTTCTTTATAGTTCCAAAGCTCTTTGGTTACTTGATGGGAGAAAATAATTAGAATAAAATAATTCTCAATTTTAAGGTAAGAAGGGAGATCTGTCATATTGACAGTAGTAACAGAAAAATTAGGCTATACTTAACACAATCATTTCCATATAAACTACGATCCCATCTACAGCGGTGTGTCAAGGAGAACAATCCTCATTTTAAAACAACCTGGAGCGAGTAGGGCTAGAGGTGGATTTACCTGCAACCCATGAGGCTAACACTTAGGTGGCCCTTATTAGTGCAGACTCTCCTTAGGAAGGGTCATAGCAATATCATTGCATGTTCTTTTATTTTGTAAACCTGGAAAAGTGCAGTATTTTAACGGCATCTATTAAGACTGCCATTTCCTCCCATTTATGCTTCTTCTTCTCTTGGGTGGGGCTGGGGAAGACGGTGGGCCTTTTGGGGATCCAACTAAATATACCCTACTTGGAGTGTAGTAGGGTATATTGATGTGGTTCACTCTAAGAACTTTAGAAAATCACAGGTCAGAGCACATACCTGAGTTGTGGGTTCAATCCCCGGTGGGGTGCATACAATAGGCAACTGATTGATGTATCTCTCACATCAATGTTCCTTTTTCTCTCCCTCTTCCTCTCTCCCTCCTTCTTTAAAACACAAACACAAAACAAAAACAATTGTTAGGAAATAGGAGCACAGGAAAGGAGAGGAAAATGAAAAGCAAGAATGGTTAGTTTATCTTTGAATAATCAGTCCTGTTTTAATAACCAGCAGGGCTTAGGAATTAAGCTTGTCAGGAACAAGGGGTTTGGAATCAAGCTGGGTTCCAATCTCAATTGTACCAGGTGCCAACTCTGTAATTATGGATAGAATATTTTTCTTTGAATCCACTTCCTCACAGGATATCTCCCATGGTAGTTGTAAACTTTCGATGCTATAACATACATATATACACATCATAGGCACTCCATAAATTATAACATTTTGAAAATTATGCCATTGAATGTTCTCTTGTAGTGTATTTAATTTAAATATAAAAAATTCCAAGTGTAGGAAAAGACCTCCTTTAGAGATTGTTGAATTTTGGAGGGGCCATGAGAATTTTAAAGGAGGAAATTGGGGCTTTGCAAGCAGTGACTTGCACAAGGTCATGGCCCTTGGGAGCAGCAAAGCTGGTCTTAAACCCCACCTGCCGTAACTAGGATTGCAGTTAGGATGTGTGGGTGCAGGCACAAAGTACACTTGATGCCTGCAAAGAAAGCAGTTGTCTTTGATCAGTGCGTAGGCACTGCATGCAAACATATTATCTCAGTATACACCTCACCAATGCTCTGTGAGGAAGCTGCAATATAGCCCATTGTACAGATGATAAAACTGAGGCCAGAAAAGCAAAGAACTTGCTCAGGGTAACACAGTAATGAATGGCAAGACTTGAATTCAATCCTAGGTTTGTGCAACCCTAAAGTCAAGCCTCACCCCCATTTCACACTGCCCTGTCTTCTAAGACTCCAACCACTTGGGGGCCAATTGCAACTCAAAGCCACTGGCTGTGGTTCCATTTTCTTCCCTCCGATGCAACCTTGGTGATGTCATAAAGGCCACCATTTTCAGTTACCTGAACACAACTGAAAGAACCTGTCTGGACCTACCCAGGCTTTCCTTTCAGGGGTTTATAAAGTGTTTGTCACAGTTTTCACAGAAATATTTTTCACAGTTAAAGAATTAGGGAAACAACGCAAACATTTGTTTAGGGCATCGCCTCAGAAGACATACACCTGAACCCAACCAAATGTATGCAAACTTCTTTTCCGTTAGTTCAGTGACTCTCAACCTTGGCTGACACTGGAACCACTGGAAAGGTTTTACAATGATCCTATGCCCAGGCTCCATCCAAGACTAATAAAGTCGGAATCTCCCAGAATGGGGCTCGGCATGGCCGTGTAGAAGCTCGCCAGATGAGGCGAGTGTATGACAGCTGAGGTTAAAGATTGGATGGCCTTCCTCAGCAATCCTTTCCAACTCAGATTTTCTGACACAGAAAAATTGCCTCATTCCTAACCAAGCTCCCTTCTGTGGGAGATAAGTTTCCCTGGCAATTATATATAGTCGTATGGAGGTATTGATTAACAAACACACACACACACACACACACACACACACACACACACACTTAAGGACAATTTGTTACTATATTACTAAAATATTTAAATCTGCATATTCCTTCATCTAGAATTTTAATTTCTGTGACTTTATCCTTGAGAGGAAGTAAAAGGTGTCTTCAAAGAAGTTCACATGGAAGTTCATTAAAGCATGATTTATGACAGTAAATTTTGGAGACTATCTAGATAGCCGGTCCTGAGGCTGACTGAGTGATGGTGTATTTATATGAGAGATGCTACCATTACCTTTCTATTTATTCCTGTGTGAACCAGCTCAGGAAATACTGTACTAGAAACAGTAGAAGTCAAGTTTTGACTAAAAATATAGTTATTTTTCACATGCATGGAGAAAATATCAAAAGAATTTACTTTCAAACATATTATGTCTCAGATGTTACTTTCAATGGTTGGCTTATGCCACCCCCACCCCCCAACTTTATTGAGATATAATTGCCATGTAACATGACTAACTTTTTAAATGCTCTTTTGGGTTTTCTTAACTTTCTGTTTTGAGTATTATTGTTGTTGAATTAGAAAATGCTAATTTAAAATGCAATCTAGAAACGAGTGTCCCTTCATTGTTTACTTACCTTTCATGTGTTATTTTTCATTGCAAGCGTCACTGGTATTTATTTGCTAAAACAATTATTCAGGTATCTTCTGAAAAAGATGTTCTTCTTTTCTGTTGTTGTTAAACTCAGCTGTCTTCAGGACAGACTAGGACATTCTCTCTTCTTCAAACTACCCAGATCCCCTTGAGTAGAGTGAATAGCTAAGGTCAGGTGAATTTTTGAGAGCATCAGCTAGACCCTCGGATAGGAGGAGCTGCTGTAAGGAAAATCCACAGGACGGCATTGAACCTGGCTCTTGGTAAACAACTTGTATTTGTTGGATGAATAAATGAAGAATATATTTGTTAATATTCTTAGAATAAGAAAACAGAAAAAATCATGTTTGTGCCTTTAAGAAGAAAGAGCAAGGAATTTTAAAAAATAGCTGCACTATCCCTTTAAAAATTGGAACAAAGCATTCCACAGAGAAAGTGGCAGTAAAATGAGAATGAAGTAGAGCATGGAGCTTGAGTGAGGAGAGAGCCCTGAGAGTGCACAGATATCCCTCGGGCTCTAGGAGGAGGACTGCATCACGTCAGAGCAAAGTGCCCTACTTAATTTCATGATGGCGAGTGAAGAAAGTAACACGTTTTAAAGCTTGGGTGCTAGAATTAGAACCTAGAGCTTTAACTGCGGTTAGAGGAGATGCTATAAGCATTACTAAGAGGTCAAGTTCAGATGGGGCAAGGAAAGGAAAACGAGGCAAGGGATATGACAGCTCCATGGAATGTGTTCGCTACAGCCCCCGATAGAATTTGGTTCAAGGGTCCCATCCATACCTCAGTAGCTGCTTCCCTGTCTTGGACTTGGGGCTGCAGTCAGGGCTGGGCTGGAGGGAGCAGTAGACATTGTTTGACACCTGCTCAGGAGTTGCCGGAGGCAAGAAGTTAGAGAAGCATGGCTTTCCGATGGACTTGGGCAAAGGAATATCTATTCTGTGAGAAGCAGAGGTTCTGAGGCCACAGTGGCCACTCCAGGGAGTAGGCTGGGTAGGGCGAGGAGGTTGGGGGGCCCTCTGCCCATCTGAACTGAGCCACGGAACTTTCACTAAAGCAGATCTGCTCACAGACTAATGCTGATTTGCTCAGCGACAACTAGGACTTATTCTATCAAACATTTCCTATGCTGACGGAAGGACCAGGGGACATTCAACATGATTTCTTTCCATTACAGATGTCCCTCTAAGTCCAGCATGGGTGGGTGAGCGAGAGCATCAGCTTCATTTGCCCCCCTTGTTGACAAGCAATGTAAGCATACTCCAGGTCCCTGCTAGCAAAGGAGACAGATGAGTGCCCCAGAGAAGTGGGGGAGAGCGTGGGCTGTGGTTTCAGCCAGTCTTGGGTTCAAACCCAGCCTGGGCAGGGACAGGATCCAACCAGGCTGGGATAAGGGTGAGTAAGACTAAGTCCTACAAGTACAAGGCCAGATCCTGTCTTTACTTAGAATTTTGACATTTTATTCATTATGGATATTTTTTATTAATTCATATTTTCTAAGATATTACATTAACATATTCTTTGCCCTGATTGCAGAGTTTGGGGGCCTCCTTTACATTCTGTTTCCAGCTTGAGCTCCCTCACTTGCTTCCCAACTTACAACTTTGGCTAGCCCAATCACTGACCAGCTCTGGGAGGCAGGGCATGTCACTTTAAATCTTGCGTCCATCATCTGTAAAATGGGATAATTGAGAAAGCCCATCTTATAGGGTTTTGTAAAGTTAAATGGGGTCAGGAATGTAGGCCTCTGAGCACAGGCCTGGACTACAGTTGGTGCCTTTGCCTTTGCTTGGTCTTCCTGTGGCCAGGACACGCTGTTGTAGGCAGCAGGCCTCGGGGCAGTGTGTGCCTCCTGAAGGAGACATATGCTTGAAAAGAGAACATGGATAGGTCAGGGCCCCAAAAAGCATGTTCTTGCCAAGAAGACCACCTCCTTAAAGACAGAAAATAGCCCATAAGCCAATTCTGGACACTGTCTGATATTGCTCAGCCCATTAACAGTGACAGGACTCTAACTCGGCAGGGCTCCCAGTTGTTAAAAACATGAACAAGTGCACATTTCCCAGGGAAGAAGAAATGCTCTTTGTCAAGCATCAGCCAAAATCATGGTGTGGGGTGGAAAGCACCAGCAAGTGCTCGCCTCTTAGACAGACTGGCTTCAACTTAGAGATTTGCCAGACATGAGTAAGAAATACAGGCAATAAATAGACTAAATTCCTGTGAATGCACTCACCAACCAAGGCTGCTCTATGCCCCCAATGCACAGAAACCTATGCTGTGAGTGAGTTCAGGGTGAAAAGACAGGCTAAGAAATACATTTACTAACTACATCCTTCCTTCCACACATTCTGGGACACAACAGTTTATGCTAAAATGGACATTTTACTGTGTCAGAAGAAACACTATTGGTACATAAAACCGCTATATTGGTCTCATAGAAATATACAACAGTAAGACTGGATAAATCTCATGTTTACCAGTAAAACTGAAATCCTCCCTAAAAATTTTGGAAAACTTTCAGCCAAGAGATTCATTGTGGACTAGTGAAATTGTTCCACGTTTAAGACTTTAGGCACTGAAAACTTCTGTTCTATTTTCTAGGGTAAAATTCAATTCTAAAAAAAAAAAAAGACAAAAAAAGGAGACATATGTAAAATTTTAGACAATAAAATAATAAAATAAAGTAAATGGTAAAATAGCAACAACAAAAATGACAAGAAGGGAAATGATTGACAAAATATTTAAAAATATGAAAGAGTATGGGAGAGGGAGAGATAGAAACATCAATGATGAGAGAGAAACAACTGTAAGTGGCCTCCTGCATGCCCCCTACTGGGGATCAAGCCCACAACCCAAGTATGTGTCCTGATGGGGAATTATACCACAACCTCTGGGTTCATGGGTTGATGCTCAGCCACTGAACCACATTAGCTGGGTAAATGGCTGATGAACTTTAGATTTCAAATGTCTTTACTATGTGGAATATAGAAATAGCTTGAGACTGGTAGAATAACCCCTCCCCGCCCAAAGAGATCCATGCCCTAATCCCTGAAACCTGTAAATACATGACCTTCCATGGCAAAACAAACAAACAAAAAAACCAAAAAAACATTTTGCAGATGTGATTAGGTTAAAGATCCTGAGTTGGGGAGATGATCTTGCATTATTTGTATGGATGTGAATTAATCACATGGGTCTCTTTAAAATTAGAGAACCTTTTCCTACAATGGTTAAGGTATATGTGATAGTGGAAGAAGGGTCAGAGAGATGTAATTTTGCTGGCTTTAAATATAGAGGAAGAGGCCACAAGCCAAGGAATGTGAGCAGCCTTTAGAAACGGGGCGGGGGGTGGTGGTGGTGGTGGTGTTGTCCCTCAGCCCAGCCTGCACCTTCTTCAATCTGGGATCCTCTCACAATGTGGGACTGCTGGCTACTAACCACTCTCCTGCCTGCCTGATTGCCCCAACCACTCTACCTTCCAGCCTGATAGCACTCTAACCGCTCCCCTGCCAGCCTGATTGACACCTAACTTGCTCCCCTGCTGGCATGATTGTCCCCAACTGCCCTCCCCTGCCAGCCCAATTGCCTCCAACTGCCCTTCCCTGCCAGCCTGATCACCCCCAGCTGCCTTCCCCTGTGGGGCTGAGGGGACTGGGGGACTCCAGCTGGATGAGGCGAGGCTGAGGGGACTGGGAGACGGAGGCTGGATGAGGCAGGACTGAGGGGACTGGGGGACTGAGGCTGGATGAGGTGGGGCTGAGGGGACTGGGGGACTCCGGCTGGATGAGGCGGGGATGAGGGGACTGGGCGCCACCATCTTGTGGCTGTGGGCACTGCCATCTTGTGAGGGTGTGGCAGTCAATTAGCATATTTTCTTTTTATTGGCTGTGGGTACCGCCATCTTGTTGAGGGTGTGATGGTCAATTAGCATATTCCCTCTTTATTAGGTAGGATTATGTATTTACAATCATGCACCACTTAACAAGTGGGATATGTCTTGAGAAGTGTGTCATTAGGCAATTTCATCACTGTATGAACAGCATAAAGTGCACTTACACAAGCCTAGATGGTATAAACTACTACACACCTAGGCTATATAGTATACTATATAGTCTGTGGCTCCTAGGCTAAAAACTTGTACAGCATATTACTATACTGAATACTGTAAACAACTGTAAAATGATAAGTATTTGTGTATCTAAACATATCTAAACATAGAAAAGGTTCAGTACGAATAAGGTATTAAAGATAAAAAATGATACATCTGTATAGGGCACTTATCATAAATGGAGCTTGAAGAACTGGAAGTTGTTCTGAGTGGATAAGTGAGTGAGTGGTGAGTGAACATGAAAACCTAAGACATCCTATATAATAAAGAGCTAATATGCTAATTAGACTGAACAGCAGAACGACTGTCCAGATGACCTTCCAGATGAAGCTGGGCTGCAAGGCCCAGCCAAGGCAGCTGGGGCTGCAAGGGCCAAGCCCCTTGCATGAATTTTGTGCATCAGGCCTCTAGTTACTATATAATACTGTAGACTTTATACATACTGTACACATAGGCTACACTAAATTATAAAACAATGTGAGAGCAAATCAAGTACAAGAAAAAAATGACACAATCAAGAAACACAGGATGCACAACATGTGTGTGCTGCTGCTGGGTAACATGGCACACTGTTTACAGCAAAGATTTTTTATAAGTAGAAAGAGTACACTCTAAAGTAAAGATAAAAATGAAAGTATACTAAATATATAAACCAGTAACATAGTAATTTATTATTATTATCAAATATTGTATTATCAAGTACTGTCCATAATTGTATGTGCTATCCTTTTATATGACCACAGCACAATAGGTTAGTTTACATCAGCATCACCACAAACACAGGAGTAAGTAATGTGTGTACTAAGATATCACATACTACATGTTGGCTTTATCATAATCTTACTAGAGGCTCATTGCACGAAGAGATTCGTGCAATAGGCCTTCCCTTCCCCTGGCTGCTGGCACCGGTTTTCCTCTGGCACCTGGGACCCAGGCCTTTGCTCCGGATGGAGCCTTCATTCTTCGTGGCTCCAGACAGAGCCTTTAGTCTTTGTGGCTCCTAACGGAGCCTTTGGTCTTCGCAGCTCCAGATGGAGCCTTCAGTCTTCACAGCTCTGGATGGAGCATTCAGTCTTCACTCCGCCGCTTCTCCCCTACGTATGCAAATTAACCGCCATCTTTGTTGGGTTAATTTGCATACTCTCCTGATTGGCTGGTGAGTGTAGCAGAGGGACGGTTAATTTAGATGTTTGTCTATTATTAGGTAAGACTAAAGGCCTGGTGCACAAAAATTTTTGCACTCAGGGGGTGGGTGTCCCTCAGCCCGGCCTGTGCCCTCTCGCAGTCTGGGACCTCTTGGGGGATGTCCACTTGCTGGCTTAGGCCCACTCCCCAGGGGATTGGGCCTAAGCTGGAAGTCAGACATCCCTCTGGCAGCCTGGGAACCCTCGGGGGATGTCCACTTGCCAGTGGGGAGCAGGCCTAAGCTGCAGGACATCCTTAGCGCTGCTGAGGAGGCGGGAGAGGCTCCCACCACCACTGCTGTACTGGCAGCTATCAGCCTGGCTTGTGGCTGAGCAGAGCTCCCCCTGTGGGGGCGCACTGACCACCAGGGGGTAGCTTCTGCATTGAGTGTCTGCCCCCTGGTGGCCAGTGTGTGTCATAGTGACCATTCATTCCCAGTCGTTCTGCTGTTAGGGTCAGTTTATATTATCCTTTTATTATATAGGATAGAGGCCTGGTATTTGGGTGGGGGCTGGCTGGTTTTCCCTGAAGTGTGTCCTGGACCAGGGTGGGGGCCCCCTGAGGGTCCCGCTGGGGTGCCTGGCCAGCCTGGATGAGGGGCTGAGGGCTGTTTTCAGGCTGGCCACACCCCCTTCATGATGGGGGTCCCTACTGGGGTGCCTGTGCCGGGAGCCGGTCCATGCTTGCTGTTTCAAGGGACCTGGCATATATGGCATACTGTTCTTAATATGTTTGCTCACCTTCTTGGCACTAGTGTTTTAACCAAGGTCTCTGAGAAAGGTTGTTTCCCTAGGTAGGGATTTTCCCCTGAAGTTAGGGAGGGAATAAAACCTCTTAACTAAGTGCCAGGCGGGTAATTAATCACTTTAACTATGAACGATCATGCTTAAGCTACATAATCTTTACTCCCTGGAATGGAGATAAGAAACGCCCTAACCTTTGTAATAGAGATTGATAGGATTGAATCAACTGGTATAAATACAGATGTAACAAGACAGCAAGAGACAGAGAGAGAGACAGAAATTGGCACAGAACCTACACAGAACGTTCTCTAGAGACAGAAGAACTTCGCTGGAGAGAACATGGCAAAAGATCCTGGACAGAAACTGGCCTCAGAACCTAGAGACAGAACCTAGCGAGAGAACATGGCAAAATATCCTGGACTGAACCTGACTACAGAAATTGGCAAGAGAACCTGCCTAGAACCTGGTGACTGAACCTGGCTGGAGAACCTGGACTGAACCTGGCTGGAGAACCTAGAGAGGGAACATGGCTACAGAACCTGGCTGGAGAACCTGGAGAACCTGGCTGGAGAACCTAGCAAGAGACCATGGACACAGAACCTGGCTGGAGATCCTAAACAGAACTTCGCTGGAGATCCAGACCAGAACTTGGCTGGAGATCCTGGCTAGGCTGCTGATCAACTGAACGTTGTCTCCGTGTCATTTCTTCTTCGCTGACTCCGTCCACACCTTTGGGGACCCCTGGACCCACTGGGGTTGGACCCCAGCATGCCTGGCCAGCCTAGGTGAGGGGCTGATGGCCGTTTTCAGGCTTACCACAGCCCCTTCAGGGTGGGGGGGGGGCGTCCTGCTGAGGTGCCTGGCCAGCCTTGGTGAGGGGCTGATGGCCGTTTTCAGGCTGGCCATGCCCCCCAGGGACCCAAGCTCCCAGCCTCTCCTTTTTTTCTTTCTTTTTTTTTTTTTTCAGTGACTCCTTGAGTGGAGGCCAGGTTGGTCTGGAAGCAGGTGTCTGGGATTTATTTATCTTCTATAACTGAAATTTTGTAGCCTTGAGCAGAGCCCAGGGCCTGCCAGGGCAGGCAGGAAGCTTGGCTTCCTCCAAGCCTCCTGCTCGCTCCAGCTCTGTGGCCGCCGCCATCTTAGTTGGGTTAATTTGCATACTCACTCCTGATCGGCTGGTGGACGTGGCTTGTGGGTGTAGCGGAGTGGCAGAGTGATGGTTAATTTGCATCTTCCTCTTTTATTAGTGTAGATAGTGCCACTGTTCTATATGTGGCCTGTCATTGACCAAAACATCATTATTCAGTGCAAACCCCAGCATAGAAATGTTTTACATTTTAATATTTTCATTGTTGGGTCTTGCATCTTAGTTGTCTTTTTCTCATTTATCTCAGGGTGGCCTGGACTTCAGATTCTTGATGGGCTTCTAGATGTGAAGATGGAACCTGGAATTATTCTTCAGGAAGCTGCTCCTTCCCAACTGGAGAGGGCAGGAGTGCTGCTGGGCACCAGGACATGCTCCGTGAGACTGGAGGCTGCAACCATGGGAACTGGGCCATGTAGAGCAAGACGTAAATCCTTGAAATCATTTCAATGGAACATAAATATGGATTTAGCATGAGGGCCACAGTTTTGGAGTGGTTGGTTCTAACTCTGGCAATCAGGATTTAGAGGGGAAATTCTCCAGTGTTAATGGCCTGCAGATGTTCTTTGGGTTCCAGAGGATAAATTTTCACCACTAATGGTTAATTGTTTTGTCAGCAGCAGAGTTTTGTTGTAGTATCTCCAAATGGTTGGTATTGGCCATGAGTCATCAAACAACCCCCAAATGAGAGCCTAATCTTGGGGTCACTTTAAGTGTCCCATCATACTCCGTTTAATCAATAATTGCCTCACAGTGTAACAGTCAGAATTTTCCCACTGACAATGGACAACCTGATGACAAGCAGTCACTGAACTCACATATGACTGTGATGTCCGATTTTAACCATGGCTGGTGTCCTGGCCAATGTCTAGGAGAAGGAAACAGGATATCAGATAACAGTCATCATGGGTGAATCAGAGGCAAAAAATTTATTGCAAATTGCAATGAACTACTTCATTATAAAATTTAGATTAAACACTCCACTCACATCATAGACATTACTACAGATTCTAAATACATGTGCCAAATGGGGAACACTGAAGCAGTTCCTTTTGAGAAGCATCTCTGGGAAATTTAGATTAAAAAAAAGAAAAAACAACTTCTGTTTTCTAGAACAATAAAGAAAGGTGACTATATAGTATCTATTCTGAGATATAGTTTTGACTACATAGCATAGTCTAAAAAATAAGTAAATTACTTATATTCATGTTTTGATTCATGTTATTTATTTATTTGAAGAAGGAGAACCATTAACCTTTACAGAAGTCTTTCCTGAGAATTGCCATCCATGCACTGTGCTGAACTCACGGGAGAGGACCGCACACTGTGCCAGGTGGTTGAAGTTGGTTTTGTCTCAACAGGACCTGGTGGAGGCAGTTATGTTGGGACGGTGCTTTAAAAACCCATCGTTACTCAGCTAGTCAGAAAGGCCTCCATTTATAACTTGTTAGTGAGTCTAGGTTGCCCTGAAGCTTCCATCAGGTGGTTTTACCTGTTCTTATATTCGTGACTATGACTAGATAATTTATGAGGTTGCCTTGCCAGGGCTTGCGGGTTCTTGGGTAATGAGGGCCTGCACCACTTAGGAACTGAAGCATTTGTGTTCACTGACCAATAATAAAATCTGTTTGCATTTTTAATAAAATTATAATAAATCATTTGACTCTAGCAAGTCTTTAATCCATCTCACTGCCCCCCTTACCTAGCGGAGCTCTTTAGAAGTCCTACTGCTTAGAAAAAGGAAAGTCCCTTTGCTAGAATGTTAAAACAAAGAAAAGATGTTACTACAGACTCTAATATATGTACAGACCTCTCATAGGGAGGCCATCTCGCCTTCCCCATGTTGTTTCCATTTTCCTCCTCATTCGGGGCCAGCAGACATGGTGCCCACAGAGGTTCTGACTGACAGGGAGACACAGTGGCAGTGGGCCCAGCCCCACCCGGGGTGACTGGCTGGGAGCACAGCTACAATTGACAAGAGTTTAAAAGTACATGCTTCTGTGTTCACAAATCCTCTCATCTGCTGGTAAGTACTTTGGGAAATTTAAACCAGACTCATTCTTAGTAGGTATTCACTATTAAAGTCTTCTTACACTAATCCTCATCCCCTTTGTAATTCCAACGTTGATAATCTCACAGAGCGCTCTCTAGTAACCAAGGCAGTGAGCATTAGTCCTGGTGCTCTGAGGAACCCAGCTCTCTGAAGGAAGGAAAGGCATCCCCTTCTAACTGAAGTCCTGGATTTTCCTCCTTAAAATCAGCATGAAATAGTCTGCCAGTTTCTGGTGGTGTGATATGATGTGATCTGATGTGACAAAGGGCTAATGGGAAAGAAGTGCTGTTCTAATGTTCAATATCTCTTTGTCTTCTTATTCCTCCTTGATCATTTTGTTTAAAATACCAGTAATAATAACAATCATAATAATAATAAAGAGAGCTGGCATCTATTAAACCTTGACTTAGTGTCAGGTGGTCTGTTAAGCACATTATTTACAGTATTATATCCTCTGATCCTCAGAATAACTCAAAGCAAGGTGTCATTAATATATTCATTTTTATTTTACAGATGGGCCTGGAATGATAATGATATTTGACATTTAGGTTAAGCATTGTACATGCTCTTCTCGTGCTTTTAATATGTGTTCATTGTTCTTTCAACAAAGATTTATTGACCACCTACTGTGCCCTCTGTCCTGTTTTAGTCTCTAAATACCCTGGGGAAAAACATGATCAATTCAACAAATCTTTTTGGCCTACAAGAAGAAAAAAGTTTATGTAAGAGCGGTAGGCTTCTGAGAAAACTAGGGAATGCTAACTTCAAAGTTTACTGGCTTCCTACTTCTGCCCGAGGGACAGTAATAAGAACCTCATCTCTCAGGTGGATGTCTGTCATATTCTTCACCCTTTCACCTGGGTGGTGGGAATGACATTTGGGGAATGTGAAATATTCTTACTCCGGGCTTTCTGCAAAGACTGAAGGGAGCTGTGGGCCCTGAGAAATGATGGGAGAATTTCCAGGTCTGAGAAAAGTTACTAATGTGCTTGGAATCCTGGAATCTCTATTGAAAGGGCACAGAGTCCAGCCCTTAGGCCAACTCTCTGTCCAGTGAAAGATTCCCCTCTTAGTAAGTGGTCAGAGCACCTCCACTTGCTTACTTTTAGTGCTGAGGAACTCTCTACCTTACAAGGTAGCCCATTCCAGGTGCTAAAGGCTGTTCTTCACAATACTGAGCCAAAAACCTGCCTCCACATAACTTCCTCTCTTTGGTTCCAGCTCTGTTCTCTGATGTTGTGTCAGATAAATCTAATTTCTCTTTCACAGGAATGCCCCAGTCTCTAGAATCAGTGATTTCATCCCCACTAAGATTTACTTTCTTGCTCCTCAAGTCTTCTTTCATGTGTTATGATTCCCAAACCCTTCACTCTCTAAGCTGGAGCAAAAGAAACTGGAAATTTATGGGCTGGGCTGCTCAAGGCTCCTTGGGAAGAGCTATTCACAAACACAGTAGAGTGTCAGGAGGCTGTGAAGAGCTGGTTCAGCCACTAGGACACGTTCAGAGAGTTGAGATTTCTGAAGTCAGAGCATTTGAACTCCTAAATAGTGCTTAGGACACTTGGAATAGTCTTTAGAAAGCCAGGCTACAGAGTCTAATGCAGGACCAGGGAAGCAAATTGACTGGCTCTAAGACAATCCTTGCAGTTTAGGCAGCCATCTCTGGAGGGAATTTTATTTATAGGGAAGAAGAGGGTGAGTGGAGTTAAAGCTTATGAATTCTTTGATGTTCTAAGCTATCTTGGAAACAACAACTATCAAATACCCCAGTTCCTCCACCCTTATAAGTTCGTTTTCCTTATCTTTTGTGAAGAACTGAAATTGAGAAAAGGCCACCAGTGGCACCCTGACCATGCCCACTTTACCTAAAACACCATGATGCCCACCATCCTCTGCCTGCTCTAAAAGCGAGTAAGGGCTTTTAAAGGCAGTGTTCTAGTGATAGACCCAAAAGATCTAACCATAGGCATCTAGGCTATACCAGTAATAAAAATTCATCTTTAGTATTCCCTGTATATGATGGTAAGTTATTTTGTGTTTACCTCACTGATGTGTTTGGAGGAATTTGTCTGTTCAGTGCATGAAGCTTGGTTACAAGCTCAATTGTAGGTTGAAAGTCGTGTTGATATAATGGAGCAAATGTTACTTGATCATGATTTCCTCTGCTTAACAGAATAACTCTTCTACTTGTTACTTAACTATGCTCATTGATACACTTTGCCATGAGTTTAATACTAATGAATTCTTTACAATGCCTAGGTAGGGGGGTGGGTAGTATTAGCTCCATTTTGTAGGTCAGGCAGCTGAGGTTAAGAAACTGAGTTTGAGAAGGCATCAGTGACTTGCATAGGGTTTCATGGCTCTGAATAATGGAGCCCAAATAATATGTCAATCTTCTGCCTAGTGCAGTTCGCAGTGCAGAATTCTTCAGAACATGAACTAATACAATGGAGGTGTAAGAATTAAATTCAGCCGAAACCGGTTTGGCTCAGTGGATAGAGTGTCGGCCTGCGGACTGAAAGGTCCCAGGTTCGATTCCGGTCAAGGGCATGCACCTGGGTTGCGGGCACATCCCCAGTAGGAGATGTGCAGGAGGCAGCTGATCGATGTTTCTCTCTCATCGATGTTTCTAACTCTCTATCTCTCTCCCTTCCTCTCTGTAAAAACTCAATAAAATATATTAAAAAAAAAAAAAAAAAAAAGAACCTTAGGATCATGTGATTCTTAAAAAAAAAAAAAAAAGAATTAAATTCATGTAAGCACATTCTAATTCCAGATCACTGGAAAATACTAACGATAGTAATTTAACCCATCCATTGAACAATTAAAAAGAACAAAAACTTAATTTTCATCTCCTAAACAAAATAAGAAAAAGGCAAGTTTATACATCGTTGAAAATCTCCCCATGGGTTAGTTTTTAAAAGATATGAGCTATTCTGCGGTGGAGTAAACACTCAATCATACTTGATTTTCTAGATCCTCAGAGTTTTCCTTTTTTCCTTATCTAGGTAATTTCAAGGACTCTGCTGAGAGGAAAGCATGCAAAATGCTTTTATTAAAGAAATGTTTGGTTGTCAAAAGATTGATATCACAAAGATGGAAAACAGGCCTGTCACTGAAATTTGGTGACTTTGAGGCCGAAGCCACATATCTGGCTAATCTCAAACAGGTCTCTTTACTAAAGAGTAACTTGAAGGAGCATTCAAGCTAACTCTTTGGAGGTTCAAGATAAGCTCTTGTTGACTGGATACAATAATCTATTTTCTCAGGGGTAACAATATTCTTTTCACTTTTATGTAAGAAATGTGTTAGTCTTGGAATGAAAGAAGAAATTTATATCCAAGACTCTCAAAGAACTTTTCTGAGATTAATTGGTTTTGGGGAAATATAATGTCTTTGCTTCCATTCCACCGATATTTTAATGAGTCCTAATGGAGAATATTCCTTCTCCAAAGAGGGTGTACTACACAGAGGCCGAGTTTTTACTTGGCTCAGAGTCTGCCATCCTCCAAGTGGACAATCCTCCACTTTACTATGAAACAGAAGAATGTGGGGAACCACAATCCATGTTAAGAGCATGAATTTTAAATATTGATGCCATATACATCGAAGAGAGGAGTCTGAGCAATTGCTGGGCCCAGTGCCTTCATCTGACTATCTATCACCCACTCATCTATCAACCAGCCAGCAAGCCGTTTATTCATTCAGCACTGAGTAATGTAGGAGCGTACATTATGAAGCCAGTCCGGGTTGAATCCCAGCCTCTCATTTACCAGCTGCGTGACCTGGGACAAGTTATTAAAATCTGAGTCTTAGTTTTCTCATCTATAATATAAAGAGCATGATAGCATGTTCCTCACAATATATTGTAAATATATTGTTGTAAATAAGCTAATATAAACAAAGTGCTTGGAATAGTGCCTGGCACATAACTAGCAATATTCAAGTGATTGCTGTTGTACTATTGTTTTTATTTATTGATGAAACAACTCAGGCACAGATAAGATGAGTAATTCACCTGTAGGTATAGGATAAATGAATCAGGGGTTAGAGAATCTACTTCTTTGATTGTTTGTTTCTCTTTTCCAGAATGTGGAACACAGAGCCAGAGAAGAGGGAAGGGGTGAGAGAAGTTTCTGAGAATTAAATTATTTTGGCATGAGAACTGAGTTCTGGGAGTGTTTTTGTTTTGTTTCTAATTGTTATTATGATTGTTATTTCATTTTGTTTTAATGCAAATCATTTCCAAAGTCTTCAAAAGAGAGTCAAGAACCTATTCGTCTGATCAACTAGATCACAAACCCCGCAATGGGCAAGGATTATGTTACATCCTGTCTGACATCCCAGTACCATAATCTCAGCACCCTGGATCCTTGGGGTCCCTGAGCAGCAGAAATAGATGAGAATGTTTGCAAAGAAACAGCCCAGACACTATCCTTGGTCTCAGGGAAGGGGAAACCCATTGAGGAAATTTCTTGGAGCAGGATCCAGGGGAGGCCATTAGGTCAGTATCCAGGCGGACGAGAGACGAGCTTTAGGCACCCACGGAAGAGGACTCTGCCTCTCTACCCCAAGAGGCCCGGTGGCCAGGACACACAGCTCAGCCCAGCATGGAGGGTAGAATCAAGGATTGATTAACAAACAAGTGCACCCCACACAAGTGCCTAAGAGAAGACGAACAAAAGGAGCTGGAAGAGGCTGAGGACTGTTGCCCTGAGTCACCCTAATTGAACTTGATCCCAGTATATACTGGTCATCTAGAATGGACTAAGCACGCGGCCTTGACCTGTTCATTGCAGGAGAGAAGACACTTCTGGCGAATCTAGGCCCTACCCACACAGCTCCTTTCTGGAGAAGGTCTGGTCCCTCTTCTTCCTGCCAGTTTCTCTGTTCTCAGAAGCCTGTAACCCCACCTCAGATTGTCTGACTTTTAAAATTTTGCCCTTAACCAGCAACACAGATGAGCTGTAATCCTTGAATGAGGCAGGAGATGTCATTCTGAACTGGAGTGGCCAACTGTCCCCATTTTCCTGGACTTAGTTCTAACAGTGAAAGCTCTCAATCTCAAGCAAACAGGAGCATTGCTCATCCTAACCTGAACCTACCTTGGTGAGTACGTGACAGGAATAATATGGGAAGGACTGCCTGAATAATACATAGTTTGTTCACCTCTCTGAAACCTACTGAACATTTCAGCTTATTTAGCTTATTTATTCATTATTGAGACAGCAGGGATATATGTGGATTGCACAGTAATAGTCTTTGTGGAATTATATTTACTGAGATTCCCTTTGTCCCAGATGCTCTGGGTCCATAGCCAGGGTGTTGAAAGAAGTGGCCCTAAGCTGCTCACTGTATTATTTCCTGTACAGATATCACTGAGGCTTAGCTCACTACATTACATGCTGCCCCTCTCCTGAGGAGCCATGGGGGAAATTTCAGTACTGGGGAGATTCCTGTGTCTTGCCTGATGAGAAGGCAGGTCCTCTTTGTGGCCTTCCTGTAGCACATTGCCATTCCCTGGCACATGAAGGGAATGCTTCCAGGTTTACTTCATTTTCCTTTTTGCTCCTTTATTTTTGTCTAGTGCAGTGGTTCTCAACCTTCTGATCCTTTAAATACAGTTCCTCATGCTGTGACCCAACCATAAAATTTATTTTCGTTGCTACTTCATAACTGTAATGTTGCTACTGTCATGAATCATAAATATCTGATATGCAGGATGGTCTTAGGCGACCCCTGTGAAAGGGTCGTTCGACCACCAAAGGGGTCACGACCCACAGGTTAAGAACCGCTGGTCTAGTGTGTGTCATATATATATATATATATATATATATATATATATATATATATATATGTGACCATTCGACCAGTAGCTATGACGTGCACTGACCACCAGGGGGCAGACACTCAATGCACAGGCCTGCAGGGATTGGGCTGAAACCAGCAGTCCGACATCCCCCGAGGGGTCCAGGATTGCGAGAGGGTGAAGACTAGGCCGAGGGACCCCACCAGTGCACAAATCTGTGCACCGGGGCTCTAGTTTAAATATATAAATGGAATAAAAATTAAGTTATTTTTCTAGCCATAAGTTACCAGAGCCATTTGACTCAATGGAGATGCAATGTGTTAGTTTGTTTGTCCATGGTAAACTCTGAGACATTCCCTCCCCTGGTGGTAGGCACTAGGAGACTCTTGCAGTCCTTCTGTATAGATAGCAGGAAGTTATTTAAGGGAAGCAACAGGAGACTTCTGCTGGGGCTGAAGTGAGAGACTAATGTCTTCAGGGCCTAGTAGGATTATGTGAACTAACTAAAGCTTTAGTCCCCCATCTATCCTTGTCATCGACAGAAGAGAGATAAGGTTTGTGTCTCAAGTATGGCTGGTCAAGTGCATTGCCCTCGCTGTGCCAAGGAATATGGAAAGGCAATAAAATGTTTGGGGGAGTCAGCAGAGGGATCCTGAGTCTTACTTTTCCTGGGCCCAGCTCTGGAGAGGTGGTAGGATCTCTAAACAAGAGTGACTGCTTGTGAGCTAGAGCCATCTGAGGTCCTGGCCAGCCTCTCAGGATTCCCATGGCCACCTGTCCTCAAGTATACCATGGAAGTAGCTGACAGAGAGTGGGCCTGAGGAGTCTTCAAAAGGGGTAGCTACCTGTATGGGGACTGAAGCCTGAGCTACACTGGATCTCTGAGGATGCAGGTTTTTACTGATGACAACCCAAGGACCAAACCTGCACCAGTTCCTTCCCATTCCCAACACCTTGATGATACAGAAGTCACCCCTCCTCTGGCAAGGAAAGGAAGTGAACTTGAGTTGCCAGAGATGCATTTTCCCCAAAATGGGTGCTGAAAATAGACATTAAATTCAGTCTTTAAAAAAATTGTTACATTTCCTTCAGACCTGACCTTATAGATGGAGATGAGTCCTTTCTTGGGTATCACAAGGATGAGAACAGTCATGATGGAGCCGATGTGGACTAGCGCTGATGATGTGTCTGCTCCTCTGCTAAGTGCTTTAACTCATGACATCCTTGCAGCAGTTAGTGACTGCTACATCCCCACTTTGGAGGACATTGAGGCCCAGAGAGATTAAGTAATTTGCTCCAAGTCCCATAGGAGGATATGGGATTTGAACCTGAATAATCTCAATGACCCTTAGCAACACACTTAATGCTTATAAACCAATTGGTCAGAAATTCTTTCTAATCTCCAACTAAAGCCTTCTGTGGGAGTTTAAACCACTCCTTCTTGTTTTGTTCTTAACAGAAAGTGCTATATTTTCTCCATTTGCTTGTTTCAAGCCAAAACAGCCTCAGTCACCTCAGCCTCTCCTCAGAGTGGCTGTGACCCCCAGCTGTCACTATTTTACTATTTCTGATTTGCTCATTGCTTTAGTTTCTGGACCTGAATTGGAACAGAGGTCAGTGTGTGATGAGTATTCTAGCAAGACTGCATCTCTATGACTTCCAAATTCATGCATTTTGGTGTTAAATTTAGCATTTTTTTTCAACAGGAAACGCTTCAGTCCCATGATCTCCCATGGTCTTGGGTCTGAGCCTGTCATACTTTTACAAAGATGCCCTAATGGTGTTTTCCATTCTGCTTTTTGTTGTTGATAACTATAAATATAATGGTTTTTGATGCTGCTTTTATTGGCTTAGCATTTGAAGTCATAAGAATGTAAATGTTCCTCAAGGAAAATATATTTGGGGATTAATTGTTTCTTTTATTTAAAAAGTTTATTATAAAGAGAAGAAAACCTGTTGAACTAAACTCAGTCATGATCCCAAATAGGAAATAGAGAACAGAGACCACCACTCATTTGTGTGGGAAATCAAGGGATTGGGGTAGGCCAAGCCTGGGGGTCCCATTTCAGGAGCATGAGTTTACAGAATGTCTTAAATCCAATGATTGTCACATTTAAACATATTCATATTTGGGTCAGGTCACATAATTAGTAAAACTGATTTTTTCAGCATTTTTTTCACTAACTGACCATTGTTGCTCTCTTTTCATGCTAGCTTCTCAATGAATTTAAGAAACGGCTGTTGCTTTTCCCTTATCACCCATTTCCCCCAAGTTCTCTATAATTTATCATTTTCACTGTCTGTTGACTCTGTGCTCTCAGAAATTATCAAAAACTTGCTTTAGGTCACATGGAAAGAACTAGTGTTCATTTTTGTTGCTCTCCCCAAGACCTCTGACATTGTTGACCACGTCTCCCTCTTCTGCAGAGCTCCTCAGTCCCTGGCTTCTTTGACACCTTGTGATCATTTCTTCTCTTGGCAGGTGTCCATCCTCTCTGGAACTTGCTCCAAGGCTTAGTTCCTATCTCTAGACTTAATATTCTCTATATCAATCTTGCCTTAGGTTCTTATCTTCAGCCATCGGCAATACTTACGTAATTCCTAGATCCACATCAGTCTCTCTTTGAGCTGCCAGTCAGCATCTCCATGACCTTTTGAACAATTTTAATTGTTAATTTGCTTTACCTTGGTGCCTGAAGCTTAGCAAACTACTTGCCAAAATAAAGGTTTTTTTTTTTACCTCTAAATTTACTCCTTCTGAATTCCCTCCCAATGGCACTATCATTTCATCTCTGAATCACTCACACTGGAAAACTCAGAGTCATCTTTTACTTCTTTCCCAGACTTTAAGCTCCAAGGGTAGTGTCCACTTTTTCCCCACCATCTTTCCAGAGCCTGACATAGTGCATGGCACATAATAGGAACTCAATACATATTTGCTGAAGATTGAATGAATTTTCTCTTTCATTATTTGTATTCCCTCAGTCATCAATTTACTCCATCAACACATTTATTTGGGGCAGCTGTATAGGTTACTTACTGAGAGTGGGAGCTCTTGTGTTAGACTGTTCAGGTTTGAATATTGGCTCAGCTGCTTCATAGCTAGGTGACATTAAGAATGGTACTTAACCTCTCTATATTTTAGTTTTGATCTATAAAATGAGAAAATTAAAGTTAATGTGAGGATTAAATAAGATAGTCTCTGTAAATTAGATATAATAAGTATTCAATAAACTTTTTGGCTGATGGTGATGATGATAATGGTGGTGATAATGGTGGTGGTGGTGGTGATGATGGTGGTGGTGGTGATGATGATGATGATAATGATAGTGATGGTGATTATGCTAATGTTGATGATAATGATATGGTGATAATGGTGAAGATGATGATGACAGATGTGAGGCATAAACTGGACCTGATGAGGTTTGGAAGTATGTGAGGATATCTTGTCAGGATGATGCCAAGCAACAGCAGCAAGATGCCAAGGTCAAAGGTATGTTTAGAGCAGAAGGTCAAAAAATCTGATGGGCATAAAGAGCAATGGGAAAAAAGGCAGAATGAAACTGACCTGGTAAGGAAATGGGCTCCAACTGTGCCTCTCAAGGCCCTGGGGTTTTCTTGGAGGGGTCTCAGAGACTGTGGATAGGGATAGAGACAAGGACAGGGATAGGGATAGGGATGGGGAAAGGATAGGGATGGGGACAGGGATAGGGATGGGGATAGGGATGGGAACAAGGATAGGGATGGGGAAAGGGACAGGGACAGAGATAGGGATAGAGATGGGAAAAGGGAAAGGCATGGGGTGTATGGTGGCTGAAGGATTGGAACTAGAATGTACAGGGTTGTGCTGACTGGCGTGGGACTATGCTCTGGTTTGAGCAGAGCTGATCTGCTTTTGTCTATTTTACATCTTGATTTCCTGAGTAATATCACCTTTGAATAAAGAGTCCTGCTGCTTTACAAAAAAAGTGTGAATATCACTGGTCTGAGCTTTACAGGGTGAGTAATAGGGAAGCTGCAGGGATTTAGACAGAAGACTCAGAAGACTAAAGTCACACTTTGTTGAAACTCCTCTTATAACTGATTTCCTAGTGTGTGTGTAGTTGGTGGAAAGGAGAACAAGCACATTGACCAGACAGGAAGGGACATTAAGAGACTGATTCTTCCTCCAAAATACCTGTGCTCTCTGTCCCCTGTTGGGCAGTCTTGGCCAGCACTGCCGTCCCATGTCCTGCCTGAATCATGGCAGCAGCCCTCTGACCTCTGCCTTCAGACTCTGGCCTCTCCACCCAGGTCAGCTCTGCAAAAGACCCATCTTGTCATTGCATCCCATGTGCCAAAGCCTGCAGTGGATTTCCCTTGGTTATGGAAGGAAAAACAAACTCCCTTGCTTGGTATTTAATGCCCCACACTGTGACAAACTCTACCTTCCTAATCTTATTTGGACAGAGTCACACTGTTGTCTGCAGCTGGCTAAATCTTCGTACAGCCCTGGTACCCCCAAACATATAACACTTATTTTATCTTGTGTATTTCACATCATCCCCTGGTCCTGGGATGTACCCATCAACACACACACACACACACACACACACACACACACACACACACGCATACACACACCTATACTTAGTTTACTATCCACACAAATTCCACCAGCCTTTTGGACCATGTTCAGCTATATCTGTGTCTCCATCTTACTCTGGCAGTGGTCAGTATTTTTGGTTGTCACCTAACATCATGCTGGGCTCACTGCACACTAAAAAGCCAAATAGTTTAGCAGGTTAATTGTGTAATCTAGCTGTATTAGGATCATCCTGATTCCTTTACTCCCAAATGGGAGCCCACCTTATGTTGTCCTTCAAGACCAGATGCCACCTCATGACCTGCCCATGCCAGTCCCTCAGCACCGGTCTCCTGTCCCCAGTCTAGCCTGAAACACCCTGTTGAGTCACAGCACAGGAATGCTCAGGATTTTGTGCAGTTGCCTGTGTTTTCAGAAGTGACTTGAGCCCAGTCATCATTCCTTCTCAACTGGGACTTTTTATGAAATGCCTTCTTGACAAAGGCAACGAATGACAGCTCACCACATTGTTGATAGGCCCCAGGGCCTGCATGTCATCCAATCAGAGGCCATAGGAGAAGATTCTGACCCAACCAGAGGTAAAGCCCTCCTGTTCTCCACAGGCAGAGAGACAGGATCAGGATCCTCACAGAGGTGGACGCAGAGAAAAGGCATTTCCTGTTCCTCACTTGACCCAGTGCCCATTCGCCAGCCCCCAAGCAGCACCACTTCCATAAAAAGCCTCTTGTGCCTTGCAAGTGCAGACGTCCTGTGAGAGACAGACTCTCCATAAGCCCGTGTCACTGGCTTCCTCTTGCAGGACACAGGAACTGTGGCGTAGGTTGGTTGGTTTCGTAGTCACTGCTGAATCACCCCCAAGGACCTTTCTGAGCTGTTGTAGGTACAAAACAAACAAGTACTAGATGTGCCAGGTTCTCGTCCTCAAGGAGCTCCAAATTTAGGTGGGGTGATTATAGATGGCAAAAATAAAATTAAATTGACAAAATAAAATAAAATTTAAAAGTTTCCAGCCAGCACAGGCTGAATGCCAGAGCAGTTCAGAAAGAGAATTGGAAGAAGATATGGGAGGGGCACATCACTCTGACTGACTTATCAGCAAAGTGTCCAGGAGCAAGGATAGAAAGGACTTAATCTTGACCTTAAGGAATGAACAGCCTGAGATCAACTGAAAGAGAAGAAGCTGGATTCCACCCAAGACACTGTCCAAGATTAGGGAAGTGAATTGACCTATTTCTATACTGGATGCGCGTCTCCTCTGAGGATAGAGAGCTTCTTTCGCTCGAAGCAGTCCTGCTGTGGGTCTGAGCATTACAGAAGAGAGGCCCAGGACGGCCCAGGCTTATCCTGGTCACACCTCATACCTATGGTTTCTGGCCACACTTACCCTGTGCTAGGGTAACCCAGAAGTCAATAAGGAGGCCAGATATTCGGAATAAGCACCTGAGCCTCAAGTTAAGATGGGACTACTGTCACCCCAGCTATCACAGGTGAGACAGGTAAAGGAGGGTTACAGGAGACAATATGTGAAATGTCACCAGGCTAAAAAGAGAGAGCAGTCTTCCCATTTAATGCCATGCAGGGACCTCATATTTTTAGAGGGTGCTTATGTGTAGTCAGCTCTGAATATTTTTACTATGTGGGAAAAGAAGCAGCATGGAAAAACTCAATCTATATACAATTGTTTGCCCCTAAATTCAGTCATGGTTTCCAACATCTTCTTCATAAAATCTCTGCCCAGAGACATCACAAAATGGCAAAATTGTTTGATTTAATTATTCTTCTGCTTTCAATTATTAAGTTGGCTGACCTTGAGCAAGCCAATTTGGCACTCTTTCCAGTTGTGTAATGAGGATGGTGCTAGTCTGGGAGCACAGTGGTCTCTTCCAACACTGACGTTTTATGACCCTCTCCAATAATTCCATTCCCTCTGCTGTGGTTGTAAGCAGCCGTATAGGACAGTGGTTAGGGCTTTGCTTCTGGAGTTGGACAGACTTGGTCTGGAAGTGAGCCCCTCTCTCTGATGGAGGTTGCTCATGAGCATTAAACGAGCTAGGTTGTCCTTGATCATCCAAACCTACATACTGAGCCAAGCTTGAAATGAATAGTGTAAATGTTGTTGCCTAGCCCAGCCTGCGTGGCTCAGTGGTTGAGCATTGACCTATGAACCAGGAGGTAATGGTGCAATTCCTGGTCAGGCCACATGTCTGGTTTGTGGGCTCAATCCCCAGTGTGGGGTGTGCAGGAGGCAGCCAATCAATGATACTCTCTCATCATTGATGTTTCTATCACTCTCTCTCCCTCTCCCTTCCTCTCTGAAATCAATACAAATATTTTAAAAATAAATAAATATCTTTGTTTAATAGAATCAGGACAGGATGGGGACCCAGCTACCATTTCAGCAATGTAACACTCAGAGAAAGCCAGGAGAGTGTCAACATGCTTATCAAAATACAATTTATCCGAAAGACAACATGGGCCAGAGTGAAGCCTTTTGAATGTGGATGTAGCTGTAAGAATGACAAGGTCTGCTGGCATGCAGGGTGACCCTGGCTCCCACTGAGGCGGGGATATGCTCAGCCCCAGACCCCTGAGGTGTGACTTGGGAGAAGCCCATGCCTCTTAGTAGCCTGAGGCTGGGGGAAGCCTGAAAGTGCCCTTTTGCTCAGTGGAGTGGACAGGAGGTGGGCTGGGGTGGGAACATGTCCCACATGAAACCTTTTTAATTATTTGTAAGGAGAGGATTTAATGGTAAAAAGAGGAAGTTATCAATTCCTTCTTCCCCAAACCAGAGAAGGGCACCTTTTTATGACTCATTTTTCTTAACTGTTCCCTCAAAGTTCTGGATCTGGGGTCCCTTCCGTGCTTCTTATTTATACTTTCCTTTTAATTGGGAACTTTTAGTAGCATCACATGCCCAGGAATTTCTGACCACCCGGCAGTAACTGGAAGCTGAAGGAGCAGTTTCCTCCTGGCAGGCCCGGTGAACGTGGCCAGCCTGGCGCTCAAGGCGGCTGGCCTGCGGGGGAAAGGGAGACAGGGCCCACCAATCTCCTCCTTCAGTCACAGGCACATCTGTTTCCCACCAAATAGGCCTGACCCCAGGGATTCTTTTCAAAGCCGCCTTTTTATTGGGGTTTCCTCTTTCTCTGTGAGCTGCCTGTGCCCCCTGTGCTGCTGCTCGCCCTTGGAATAGCCCATGCTCATGCCAAGCTCTCCTATTGGGCAATGGCATGAACTCCCCCACTCCAAGGGTATGGGAAAAAGCATAAAGAAGCCACAGCTCTGAAGCCTTCAGTCAGATTTTCTTGTCTCACAGCTTTATAGCAGAAGGATGGGGGACTCTTTTATCTTAGAAGCAGTAAGTAGGGAATGAGATTCTAGAGAAATTTAAAGGAAGCATTTGCTTTAAAGTTCCAGGACACAAAGGGAGTCTGAGTCCCAGGAAGCTGACTCTGGTAAGGAATGCTGGAGCCCTAGGGCATAAGCAGCCAAGCTGGTCAGACACAACGGTCACTTGAATAGAACACCCTGTGATTGGAAATACTGTGCAGTGCTTATGTCTCCGTCTGTTACTTGCCTTGACGTGGGAGCTCCATGTTCCATTGCACTGATGTAAAAAAATAAATAAATAAGCTTTGGAGAAATATGTAGTAATAGTGACCAGCTGAGAAGGCTGGGGGACTCATGATGCTCACTAGAGTTTTCCTGAAAATGAGGTTAGGTAGGAAGAGTGGCCCCTGGCTGGGCCGCCTGGCCAGGTGAGCTCTGGGTGTGGCCAAGGCCCGGCAGCAGGGTTTTCTATTGTCCCCCAGTACGTGACTGCCCTGGACTGTCTCTGTGGTTCAGATCCAGGGACTCCAGAGCCTGCCCAGGAAATGGTCTTCTGAACTGAGGCTGACACGACATCGGGACCAGTTTCCATGGAATGGAACCTAATTGGAGAAGCATGCATCTCTCACCCACCAAGGACAGATCTGGGATTTGGGGGCCAATGCTTACTCAATTTGGGGATAAAGAAAAGAATACTACAATATAGAGGCAAAGCCAGTGACAGGGTCTGGAAGGGGCTTGTGCAGGGCTGAGGCCCTGAAATTTAAGCCCATGTAACTTTCCAGTAAACTGTCTCTGCCATGGTTATCAGCAGAGGATAGTCATGCTGCCCACTGCAAACCTCCCCGTTGGCCATGGGGTCACAGCAGGGCAGGGACAACGGCCTTTGGTGGCCTGTGCAGGCTTTGGTTCTCTCAATAACTTAAGCTGCACCTAGAATCAGTCACAGAGGGGAAAAGGCCATGTGCCCCAAGTCCTCCAAGTGCAAGCAGGCTCTCCTGGAGGCAATTTTTCTTGCATCCTCGCCTCCCCAAGGGCCCAGCAGAGTGCCTGGCACACGCCAGCACATGATGGACTGAGTGCTGTGGTGAACAATTAAATTGAAGAAATAAACCAGATCCCCAAGTGTGAGCCTGAAAGTCCCAAACTGGGTGCAAAGCGAAGGGAAGTTCCTTTTCTATACCCAGGACATGCGTGCGTCCTTGTCTGGCCTGCAGAGGGATGGTGCAGGCATACCTTGCAGAATGCAGACACTGCAGGTTTGGTTCCAGACCACCACAGTTATCGCAATAAAGTGAGTCATAGAAATTGTTTTGTTTCCCAGTGCATATAAAATTATATTTACACTATATTATAGTCTATTAAGTGTGCAATAATATTAAGCCTAAAAAAACAATGTACATACCTTACTTTAAAAATACGTTGTTGCTAAAAATGCTAGTCATCATCTGAGCGGTCAGTGGGTCTTAATCTTTTTGCTGGTGAAGGGTCTTGCCTCTATGTTGATGAAAATGCAATATTTGCAAAGTATAACAAAGCGAGTGATGCCTGAAAATCTCTCCTGGTTTGTCAAGGACAGGGGTTTCCCTGGAGTGGCCTCTGGGGCCACGGAGGAGCTTCAAAGCCTGGACTCCCTGGCAGATTGTAATTTTTCTCTCTCGAGAAGTTGATGTTGGAGGGACTTGTGGACTCGGTCCTGCTTGTGCTCCTGGGCCCAGGCACACCATCCTGGAGTTCTGCTGAGATTGGCCAAGGAGGCCTCTCCATCGTGGTCCTGTGGCTGTGCATGTGCAACGTGGAGGCAAGAAGATGGAGGAGTCGACCTCAGCCCATGAGCGGAGGGAACTGCCAGCCAAGCAGCTCTCCTGTCAGGGAGGAAACCCCCCTGCAGGGTGAGATTCTGTCTGGGGGAAAATGTGAAGGGAGGAGGGGGTGAGAAGCCGTCAACAACAGAGGCTGCCCTCTGTCCTCTGGCTGGGCTGCCTCGCAGAGGGCGTGTCAGTGTGCAGGTCCCAAATGATGGGTGAAGGCAGTGCCACTCAGGACACTGACCCAGCAAGGCGCTGGGCCACAAAAAGGGTTCCATGGCCAAGCAAGTTTAGGAAACAAAATACTACACCCCCACTTGGAAAATTGTCAAGTATTCTAGCATTTTGAAGTCTGAAAAGTGTTAGAGTTGAAAAAACAAACCAAAATAGTGTTAACTTTGTTCAGCATTCCCAGCTGTGCTGGGTCACAGACCCTTGCTCGTGGACCACCTGTGTGCACAGGGCGGTGTGCACAGGCGATGCTGGGACTGAGTCCCCGGCTCCTGGCTGAGGAGGAAACTGCCTGAGCTGGAGAATAACCTGTGCGGCCCTCGATGGCCAGAGGAACAGGGAGGGGAGAGATGTGGTCCACGGTGTAGGACTCTGCCTTGCACGCCAAGGTGAGACCCTGTGAAGGAAATCTTGGGAAGAGGAAGGACAGAGAAAGTAAAGGAATCCTCAGGAAGTAATGCATGTCTTGGCTGGGCAAAAGAAATGGGGAAAAGGTGTTGCGCTCTGTGAGGGTAACATAAGGCAGTCTGGGAAGACTGAGAAGCTGCTAGGAGAGAGCTGGTATGGTGGCAGCTGTTGATGGAATTGACGTCATCATGATTAGGCATATTAGTGAGACGCCTAAAATATTACTGCCTTATTTATTACCATGAATAGTACTACCAACATTTACTTGATACTTCGTTGTTTGCAAAGTTATTTAAATCTCCTTTTCTGAGGAGAAAAGCTCTGTGAGGTACATGATGGGCCTTAATATTATTCACACTATGAATAAGATAATAAGTTAAGAATGACTTGCTCAAATTCACATAGACAATAAATACAGAGCTGGGACTCACGCCTGGGCAGCTGGCTGTAAGTTTTTATCCGAGTCGTTAGGAGTGGGTAACTGGAAGGAGGAAAGACTGGAAGGAGCGGCCAGGGCTCTGCCTTTATGGCAGCATCAGAGGAAAGGCTCCCAGGTGCTTGGCTCTTGGCCTGCCATTTGCTCAGAGCAGAAACTAAGAGGACAGTGAATGCTCATGTCCTCTGAGGGTTTCCCAGCTGCCTGAGGAGTTGGGGATGGTTGGGGTGTGGGAGGAGGCCACAAAGTCATCTCCATTTCCCTCATGTTTACCTCTTGGTTCCTACTAAGCAGTAGAAGCAGGGAACAGAACTCTGGCCTGTGAGAGTTTTTCTCAAGGCTTCACAGGACAGGCACAAAAACCTCCCTAATTATACCTCAGTTTTCCCCAAAACTGGAAAAATGGATTAAAAAACCTGACCCTTTTTCAAGCAGTCTTGAGGTACATGTGGGTTTGTTCTGGGAGTCTATGAGCCTGAGCAGATGAGCTGATTCCAAAAATTCCACCCCAGGGCCCAGAGGTACAGCTGGACATGGGCCCACCCAGCTTCGGGTCACTATGGATCTGGAAGCCATTCTGGGAAAGCTGTAGCTGCAAACACAATCTGAATATGGTCCAAAGTCCTGAGTAACCCCTGGGAGCAACAGGTCCAATCCACAGGCCACCTGGTGTGTGTCTGAATGCTCTGAGAGCCAGGTGTGGTTGTAAAGCAGAGTCAGGGCCAGGCCTTTAGTCTTAGGATCAAGGAAGATTTCAAACACAGAGAAACCAAAAGCAGTACTCTGGGACAGTGGGAGGCACCATGTGGGGTGTGGGGTTGACTGATTGGGGATTTAATTGGAGGGGGAGGTACCCAGAGCCAAGAGATGTTTGGTGGTATGGAAAGCAGATGAGTGTGTTTGGGAGAGGAAGGGACAGACAAGAGCAAGTACCATGGACTGAGACAAGATAGAAAGTATTAGACAGGCAGGCAGAGGGAGGGGCATGGAATAGCATGGAAGGGGCAAGGATGCAAGGGGTGCGGTGGGGAGCAGCAGGAAAGTCGCCTCTTGGACACAGTACTGGTGAACTTGATCTACAATCTTGGTTGGTACAGATATTCGGGTGAGGGTAGAGGTGTGGAGCAGAATGAGGAGAGGAGCTGACTGTGTAATGAGAGAGCCTTGGGGGCAACTCTACTCAGGAAAAGGAAGGCTCTCAGGGTCACCAACAAAGAAGCAACAGTTTGGTGCCCCTTCAACACCAGCAATGGAGCAAGGTGTTGTGAATGCATTTTCTAGGCCACACTTTAGAAGTTCATTTGATGGAGACCTTCATTGATTACTCAGACCGGAAAGGAATCTAAGTAAGAAAAGTCTATAAGCCATTCCCAGTGTCCTGCCTGAGGAGCTCCTGGGCCAAGCTACCACCTTCTCCTTGTCAGTTCTGACAGCCCAATTCCTCTCCCAGGAAACTCTACAGCCCTTGGCCTTGCAGAGCTCCCTTTGGGGTCAACTGTCTTTTTTTTTTTTTTTTTTTTTTAATTCTCAGCTGAGGATATTTTTTCCATTGATTTTTAGAGAGATTGGAAGGGAGAGGTGGAGACAGAGAGAGAGAAACATCGATGTGAGAGAGACACATTAATTGGTTGTCTCCCTCACATGCCCCAACCAGGGCTGGGGATTGAGCCTGCAACTGAGGTATGTGCCCTTGACCAGAATTAAACCCCTGCTCCTTCAGTCCTCAGGCTGGTTCTTTAACCACTGAACCAAACTAGCCAGGGGAGGCTCAACTGTCTTATGAGGATTATGTCTGTCCCTTCTCAGCCATCATGCTTATTGTATCATGCTCACCTGCTTAAATCCCCTTTTTCTAATTGTATCACCTTCCTGCCTTGCTAAAAAAAGTTATCTATGATGTGAAAATAAGGCAAAAAAGAAATGCGTGTCTTTCAATGTCATGCTGGAGTTTGATCCAAAAAGCCTTTCCAGGGATTATTCAATTAGCCATACCTTCGCTCAACTCACCATTTACTCTTTGGTCAGGACCTAGATCCACTGAAGTTACTTGGAATTTTATGCCAGAGAACAATGCAAATTATTTCTGTCAGATTGGAAAGATAACCTCAAAGGATATGGTTGTGGAGGGACATAAAACCATTTTGAAAATCTAACCTAGTAGCTGTCTTATTGCACATACCAGTGGTATGCAAACCGTGGCTCATGAGCCACATGCGGCTCTTTGGCCCCTGGAGTGTGGCTCTTCCACAAAATACCACATGTGGGCATGCACATAGAGTGCGATTGAAACTTCGTGGCCCATGCGCAGAAGTCAGTTTTCGGCCTGGGCGAGTCTATTTTAGAAGCAGTGGGGGGTGTCGGTCGGTTGGTCCGACAACAGGAGATGCGATGCGGCGCAGGCTGACCCGGGATACCCAGCGCAGGGGATGCGTGCGATTCATGCAGTAGTTGAGGATGGGAGAGTTGGAAGGAGTTGACCTCAGCGAATGTACCTCTATCAGATTGAGGACGTTTTTAGCAAAGGCCAGCTTAGGAGTACCCTAATTAAGTTAATAACAATGTACCTACCTATATAGTTTAAGTTTAAAAAATTTGGCTCTCAAAAGAAATTTCAGTCGTTGTACTGTTGATATTTGGCTCTGTTGACTAATGAGTTTGCTGATGACTGGCACATACTTTCTTTAATGGCTGTCAGTATTGTACTTCAAATGCTATGAGTCAGCTTGTCTACTGCTTGTTCCTTCCTTAATGACTTAAATAAATCTTTGACACATGTTTATTCTGTTTCCATTTTGGAAATTTGAAAGTTTTAGAGATTATTCCATAGAAAGACTCAAGTGGGCTCACTTGGTGGAGTCGAGTCCCATGTGCAGTTGGGCCCAGGCCTGATCTTTCAAGATGTAATTGAGAACAGCCTCTAGTTTTCATTATGTCTGTGTGAAGTACATTTTCTTTTTGTGTGAAATATATTCTGACCTCTGGAGACTATTAATAAATTAGATGATATATTCTCTTAAATGCATTTATTCAGATTGGTTTATAGAGAATTATAACCGCTTACCTATATCTAATATATCCTGTATTTCTAGAAAATAAACTGAACTTCTAATATTTTAGTTGTTCTGGTCTTTCAAGGAAATAAATGGCCTTCTCACAGAAACTGCTGTTCAGAGAACTTTTCATTAAAAATCCAAGTTTACATAAACAAGGCAAATTTTTTAAAGATTGTTGCCGCTATTTGGGGTTTTTCATGGCTCCATATAAATTTTTTTAATATTTGTTCTAGATCTGTGAAATGTACCATTGGTATCTTGATAGGAATTACATGGAATATGTAGTTTGCTTTGGGTAGAATGGACATTTTAATGATGTTAATTCTTCCTATCCATGTATACAGTATATACTTCCACTTATTTATAACTTCTTCCATTTCTTTCTTCAGTGTTCTATAATTTTCTGAGTACTGGTCTTTTACATCCTGGGTTAAATTTATTCCCAAGTATTTCTTTTTGAAGCAATTGTGAATTGGATTGTATTCTTAGATTCCCTTTCTGACAGTTCATTACTGGTATATAAAAATGCCACTGATTTCTGGATATTTATTTTGTATCCTGCTACTTTACTGAATTCATTTATCAGTCTTAGGGTTTTTTTTTTTTGTGTGTGTTATATCGTTAGGATTTTCTATATACAGTAATATATCATCTGCAAATAATGACTGAGATTCACTTCTTCCTTTCCAATTTGAATGCCTTTTATGTTTTCATATTGTCTAATAGCTATGGCTAGGACTTCCAGTACTATGCTGAAATAAGGGTGGTGAAAGCGGACATCCCTGTCTTGCTTCTAATCTTAAGGGAAATGCTTTAGCCACTACAAATAAAGAAAATTATAGGCCAATATCCCTGATGAAATAGATGCTAAATTCCTCAACAAAATGTTAGCAAACTAGATCCAACAATACATTAAAAAGGTCATACACCATGATCAAATGGAATTTATTTCGGGATGCAACGTTGGTACAATATCTGCAAATCAATGAACATGATACACTACCTAAACAAAATAAAGGATAAAAATTACATGGTCATATCAATAGATGTAAAAAAAAGCATTTGATAAAATCCAGCAGCAATCTATAATAAAAACTCTCAGCAAAGTGGGAATAGAGGGACCATACCTCAATTTAATAAAGGCCACAGCCAACATCATACTCAGTGGGCAAAAACGAAGTATTTCCCTGAGTTAGACTATTAAACATTGGTCCAACTGTATTTCAGAATATATGACCTCCTTTTTACCAGGATATAATTAGACAAAATAATTATGCAACCAAGGTCATACCTAGACCTAGATTGGAATTTAATCTTTAAAAATAAATTGTATTTAATCAGCTGGGCCCCTATCCTGAGTGGCTGCCATCAGCCACCAGACTTCCAGAGGTGTTAGGCTCTTTTAAGTCCCTCTTCCATCTCCACTTGCTCTATCCACTCTTCACCCCACCCATCCCCATCAACTAGGCCGGCTTCAGCCAGAAGCAGTGGGTTCTTTTATGTCAAAACAGCAAAACCCCAAAAAGGAAGTTGAGAGAGCCCAGCTCTTTATTACCTAAGCCACACGTGCCTTCCTGACACCCGTAACCATGTGCCTTGCACCAAGTGGAAAATAGATGACAAGCAACAGCAAAAAGTAAATAAATAAAAAATAAAATAGAAATATATGGATACATATAATATTTAATAAGGGACCCACATTATCATTTTGTATCAAGCTCTGCAAATTATGTCATCAGTTCTATATGTATGTGTGCATGCATGTGTGGACAAAAGGGGCCATATGCTAACCTAACTAGTTCAGGGAAGGCCTGCATGGCAGTTATGCAAACTCAAAGGCCTAAAATAACCACAAAGGATGGTCTGAAAATTAAATATTTGACCAGAAACAGGTTATAGTGGGTAGTCATGTCTTAGGCCAGTATTTTCCCTGACAAAGATCAACTTAGATCTTTACTGAGCCTATTGTCTTTTTGCATCTAAGATAACATACCTGTGAAATGTCTGGGTAACTTCCCTCTTTTATTTTGGACCCCTCAGGGCACAACAAATGGCACCAGGGCATTCCCTCATTGTTATTGTTATCATGTTAATCATCAACTGTTAACTATGTTAACTATCCTGTATTCATCTATGTAAAAGAAGCATATGTCCATCATTTCACTTTTTATCCTATCCCAGAGGTTTCCCTGCTTTGCTTTCTCCCACCTCCCTAATATATCACCAATGAATTTCATGTAACCCACTTACGTATTTTCCTTTTAATGGTAATTTATAAAAGCAAGGTATGCACTCCCCATTCTCTGGAGCATTATCTCAATTCGTTAAAGTTTTGCTTCCCTGCATATGTTGACAGTTTGGCTCAAATAAACTCACAAAAATTCTTTACAGGTTTCAATGGTTTTTTTACATTAACACATGTCAGCATGCACATGTATGTGTATACATATCTTTACTTATTATTATTATACATTATAAAAAGCTGAAAAGAATAAGTGGTTTAGGTAGATGAGATATAAATGTTGTAATTTACTATCTGGCCATATATTGACACAGTACCTCTTACTGTCTATGTATCCTATCTGTATGTGGTTGCATCTTAGATGTTACGTTCCCAAGGCTAGGAGACCACATGTATGATTTTTATTCCCTGCATCTTTGATGCTTCCCCAGAGGTGAATGGGTCTCTTATAAGTGCTTTTTGATGCCGATAAAACAAAGGAAGAAATGTTCCTGGAAGCAGACATTCTGGAAACTGCCAGAGAAAGCTGTTTAGAGGTCAGAGGGTGACTATTCTTCTGTCTGAAAGGACTTTAAAGAAATCCTCTCTCTGGGGGGGATGATTCAGCACATCCCTGCCTTTAAGCCAGTCCAGATGCTTCCTTGAGGCTCTGCATGGGGAGGCATTATCAGTGTCACTACCTAGGAAGATTTCTGCTTGAAGCAACAGTTTGTGTTACTTTTGGCAGATAAAGCTAGAGAATGGCCAAGAGGGATCTGACATAAATTCAGCAATTTAGTTCTGAAAAACCTGTGATTTCAAAGATGATTATTTCTTGTTAGAGCTTTGTTTTTCCTCCTTGATCATAACAAATGGACTTCCCAGGGAATGTTTCTCCTTGCAAATTAAGGAAATTTTCAGAGCCAAATTTCAAGTCTTTCCTGATTTAAAGGAAAAAACAATGAAAGGATAGTAGGCATGGCTTTGAATAGTAGACAGTAACACTACACAAAAAGATGATTATTCCTAACAAAGAAATGCTATTCTTGAAAAATAATATTTTTTTTATACCTTTGCTTGTATTTATTTAAGGAAACCATTAATGTTTTCATCTTCTCATAATGCCCATTTCTGAAGCATTTTTTATAGAGGGATACACATTATAAAATGTGTTCCTCTGGGAGACCCTCTGTATCACCTGTGGTAGATGAACACTCTAGCACTTTTTCCTCTGCAGTTGTTGGCTTGCTTACTGGAGGTTTTCACCTTCCTGTAGTAAAATACAATTATCTAATTCTTTCTGTCTTTCTCTCTCTTGTCTTCATTCAGCTTAAAGTCCAAATTTACCATCGCCACTATCTTGGTTATTGTTATGCCCTGATTTTATGATCCCCAACAGACCTCTCCAGGGAGCCAACCGTGTCAGATGCAAATCAAAGATTCCTTTATTATCACAGACCCATGTCTGGCTCCTATCCTCAAAAGAGCGAGACGAGAGAGACTGCCCATGGGAAAAAATGGGGTTTTAATAGGGGGGTGGAGTTAGGGGAGGAGAGATGACTGTGGGCCCTGCCGATTGGCTAGGTGCAAGTCGGGTCTTGTTACACAGGATGTGGTCATCTCCAAGGCGTGCACGTCCCCTGATTGTCATTGGTTAGTTTAAAAAGATTCCGGACGTGGACAGCAGAGGCCTGGGCTTCCGGGAAGCAGTTACTTTCCTGAGCACATGGCTGCTGCCCCAACATGGAGGATACGGGGCCAGATGGAGGGCATAGTCCTCGCACTTTCATTCCCCCCTTTTCTTGGAACTTCCGGCTCAATCATGAGACGGACTGCATTTCTATTCCACCGTTGCTAGAGGCCCGTACTGGGCACATAGAACTATCAACTGAACTATCCCTATATGCTTAAGAAATGATCCGGAGGAAGGGAAAGAAACCATTTTAGCTTTAACAACCTCTATTGAAATAGGATTTTTCTTCTTAAAATTCCTCCATGGCTATCAAAAAGCCAAATCAAGATTAATTTATCTACTCTCCCGATGTTTCCATAAACACAACAAGAATGGTAACTGACTACCTTTGCTGAAGTCTCATGGTTGAATTTTAATGTGCTCCGTAGGCCAGGAAGCCAAGCCGTCCAGCTTCCATCAGGCCTGCCTACAGTATCTGCTGAGTTAGGTGAATCCCTCACCTGTAGCAACTCCACCTGAGCCTACGCTCCAGGCTTTAAGGCCCATCTCAGTAGCCCTCCTACTCGTTGTGGCCCAGAGTGTGTGGGGGTTCCGCAGGGATGCAGAGGCATATTTGCTGCTCCCCTTTACTCTTACCAACTGCCAGTGATGGTAGGGCATCGGCCTGACACTCCAGCGCCAGCCATCTTCAGGGCTCCCAACCAGGATACCAGGCTTTCTTCGTGGCATTCTTACTTGCTTCAAGTCTTTAGAGTTCAGACAGGGCTCTTTAAAACATGATATTCCAGTCAAAGTTTTCTGTTAATAAAGCCATTATTAGGAACCAGTCTTATTGAATCTATGCAAAGAAATGTTTTGCCATGACTTATTTAGCATTGCCAGATTTCGGAGGAATTACATAAGGAGAAAAACATACTGATCTACTCTAAGATTTTCTGACTTTCCTTGCCAATTCCTTTTCATGGATTTTTCAGAGTTATAACAAAACAGTAATTGTTGGCATTAAACTTTCTTTCTATGCATCACCATGCCTTAGACCTTCTATTCTAAACAGGCCTTTTCCAGCTTACTACCCCTGACATGGGCATGGTCACGCAGGCCTGCAAGCAGTACACATGCTGCCAACTGTCAACTGTCTCTCAACAGTGACCAGTACCTGATGGGCACCCTTCCCTGCCCAGTTGGGCACCTGCCCTCTTGGCAGCTAGATACCCTTTACTTTTGTGGGTCACCCCACTCAGTCCCCTTCCAGGACAGCCAACACACATTTAAACCTGCAAAAGAATCAAAGGTCAATATAACATATCAATACAATGAAACATAATATTGGCATCATGGCCGCTTCAGGCAGCCAAATCTTCTGCTACTAAACATGTGATCCTATAAATTGTCCTTTTCTCTTTGGAGCCATGTCCATGAAGAAGCAGGCATCATCTAAGTCTATTACACAGTATTGTGGGGGCTCCTGGTGACAGGAGTGATCGCGAGCAATGTTACCAGAATCAGGCATGTCGAGCACGCTGCAGCTTGAGCTTGAGCGGATTGCGTTGATCTCGATCGATGCTCCATTTGGTGATGAAGTCTTTCCGGGTCATGGATGGGTCCACTGACTGGACGTGAGAGTAATGGACCCAGGTCGCGACGCCATCTATGTTGAGAGCGGTGGGGGTTGTAAGCACCACAGTGTAGGGACCCTTCCAACGTGTCTCTAGGGTCTCCTTGCGGTGCTCTCTGACGTAGACCCAATCTCCTAGTTTGTGCTGATAAGGAGTTGGGTTTGGGCTGGTCTCATACATAGCGTGGAGGCATGGCCAAATGTCCTCGTGCGCCCTCTGGAGCCCTCTCAAGGAAAGAGGTAGTTAAAGAAAAGGGTTTTATAGGGGGTGGCCTGCCAAACATGATAGGAGAGCCACCCAGTCCCCGCCAGTCTCCGAGTCAGGTTTTTCCTTTTTGGAGAACTTCAAAGTCCTGATGGCTTCAAGGTAACCCTGTTTATTAGTTACAGCGTTCTTTTTTCTTGCCTTTCTAACAGTTCCCTTTGTGGCAGAGCAGCAACCAGGTCTCTTTCAAGGGAGTGTGCTAGAAGGGGGTATCAGCCCTTCCTTTGCTAGCAGCAATAGGTACCAAACCCTTTCAGTACATTTGACCAGCTTCATTCCTGCCCACCTTTACAGATTCTAAGGCCCAGTGTTTTGCTTTAACCAGCAAGCCAAATGACACTGGCCTGTATTATTTAATTCAGCACAGGCAGGAGGAAGGGCCCATGAAATCTCTGCCTTGAGGAACTGTGAGCCCCACCCTTAAATGTCCCAATCAGACTAGAAAAGCCACAAATACCTTTTAAATCAACCCCAGAATATCAAAATCCCAACCTAGCACAGAATATCACACAGCAAATCAAAGTTCCCAGCAAACAAACAGACAGAGTTGCTTACTAGGTAGGCGGGCCGATTCCACCTCTGACAGAGAGCAAGCGTTTTTGGGGAAAGATCCCAGTGACCACTCAGGGCGCTTTGCTATCGGTCAGAGCACTCAGCCTTAAAGAAATCAAGCGTGTGCGCTTTTTTCCCCGCAGACTTTCCCACTTACATGAACAAATAATTATACCCAAGTAGACATACATACATCAAATAACCATTTATACTTACACCCTTTCAGTGATCAAGTACTTTTACATTCTTCGGATCTTGAGCAGATAACAGGAACATAGCCCAAGTCCCCTGATGGGGGCCTGACAGGAACAGATGTGGGGGCCTCCCTTTCCCACATCCCAGGACAGGACTTTTGACCTATGTTTCATCCAGATAGAAATACTCATATTGAACAAGGAAATCAAGACTAAATAGCCACGATAACTAGATACATTCCCCATTAGAACTTTGAGGTGCATGCCACATTTATACCACAAAATACCAACAAATCAGTTGCAGTTGTGTCGAGATACAGAACAAGTCCCTGAACAGAGGCAGTAGAAAACTAGCTAGTAATGCTTCTTTTCTACCTTTTTAAAAGATAGGCCAATTCGAACCCTTAGCCAGTCTGAGTTTTGACTTCCCTCCGCAAGTCCCAGAGATGGTGAATACCATCTAGAAGACATTCCTCCAGATACAGGACAAGTCCCTTAGAGATCCTTGATAATCTACATCAGTAATCCATTCACACAATACCCCAAAAGTTTAAGAGGAAGGAAAGAACCATTCAATGTCCTTCAAGAGGATTTCGAAGAAACAACGAAATCGACAGATTAAACACATTGGAAAATCAAGGCCAGAAGTACCCTCTGATGTTTCAGGGGTACCAAGGAAGGAGAAGTTTGGCCACGTCCAGCCCTTCTCACAATCCACCATTAGTGACCAGTCCCAGCTCACTGGTCTACCATCCATTTAACATTTCTTTTTCCTCCTATCACACCAAGGCCATCCTTTCCAGGTAGCTAGAACTTTTAGCCTTAATTTTTAGGTGATTAGCAATACATTCAAAAAAATTTTTTTAAGAGAAACACATTATCTAGAACCTAGGTTAAACTTAGGCATAGCCTGGGTCTCCCGAACACTGAGTTGGCAAGTTAACTGGAGCCCTTCAACCCTGGGACAGCTGTGCTGTCCCTCCCAGGTAAAGGAAAAATGTGTCCTTTAAGATCAGTATGAAACCAGTTTCTACCTGAAATAATTGTATTTTAGAAATTGGATTACTGCTATCAGTTCCTTTTAAAGACTTTGATATAACCTTTAATTGTCCTTAGTTTAAGGAAAGCAGGGTTTTCTAGATTTAAGAGATTGGCTTAAAAATAAACCCCCAAGTCAAGCACACTTCCTGCCCCATCCACATTACTGCAGCAAAACTCCGCCTTAAAGCTCCACCCCTGACTAAATCAGAGGGAGGGGCCTTTGCTGTTTCAAGATGGTGGCCCCCCATATTTTTTATTTTAGAGAAAAATCTAACATTTTTATGGAATCTGTATTTGGAGGTTCTTAAAAACACAGTTTTAACATTTAGAGGAGATGCGAATGAGACTGTGTAGAGATTAGATTTATTTCTAAAGCAAGTTTGAAACAAAGCCAGAGATATAGATCAGATAGCCTTTGACCCAGTTCCACCTCCTGGTGTAATAAACTTAACTCTATTGCCCTTGACTTCTGGCCCTTGGTCACCCAGGGGAAGTTACATCTTAAGCTTCAGCTTCCTCTTTGGTCAGATGGGGTAATCACCCCAAACTCATCTCAATGCTATGTAACTGGACAATCAATTTGTCCATGCTGCCTGTCACTACTTGAGCCGTTAAGCAGAGACAGGGTTGAATTGTATATTAGCGTTTATTCCAATACTGCTGGTATTATAGGAGAGCAGCAAGTCATTCACAAAAATCTGCTCTGCCTCTCCCCATAAGCCAGATGTTTATATTGGGTAGAAGGACAAAGATTACATGGGGAAGTAGGCAAAAGGGTATGCCAGATGGGCAGCTTACAAATAATACAAGCTGGAGACTTGCAAAGGCCTGCCAGTATGCAAAGGCTGGGGATCTTCAAAGGGCTGGCTATATGCAAAGGACTGGTGGCTGTGGTTTCTGCAACAAGGTTGTTACTCTTTCCATGATATTAGGCAGCTCCCTGATGGGGAGGATGGGCTGCATTTCCAGGTGAGCTCCCAGGTCCTGTGTAACTTCCAGCCAGGTTAGAATGTGCCTTCTTTAATCAGAACAAAACAATCATGGTTAACAGAACATGATTAATATTTCTTACAATTATAGCTGGTCCCCAACATTCTATTTCTGCCCCTATCAGATACATTAAATAGGATAATAATAATAATAGCTAATATTTTTTGAGAGCTTACTATGTGTCAGGCACTGTATAAGGACTAAACACAGATTCTGTCATTAATGCTCACAACAAATTTTGAGGCAAAAACCACTTTTCTTCATCATCTTATAAATAGGGAGACTGAGGCACAAAGAGTTACTTGCTTGAGGTCTCACAGCTAGTAAGAGATGGAATCAGTGGTCAAATCCCAGTGGTCTGGTTTCAGGACTGTGTGTCCAGACACCACGCTATATCTCCTTCCCCAATGATGTGTGTGGAAGTACCTAACAATATCTGGCACATAGTATGTATTCAATTTTAATTAGATTTGAACAATTAATGGACAAGCCTAGCATTTATATACAGTCCAGAGACCTTAGGAGCTCAATACCAATAATAACTGTATTATTAACATGGCCAATGAAAAATACCTCAATAAAAGGAATACATCATTAACAAAGTGTCATGCTGTTTCACCTGGACTAAAATAAATTCATAATTAACTTTTTAATGATAAAGCTACCTCCTACTGGGCATCAGATGGTGCTTCTTTCTGCTAGCTTTATGCCAACTTCTATAATACTTACCACACCTTCCAGTTAACAGAATTTTCTCAGTAAAGAATTATCTTCCATCACATATGCATTCTGAGTATCCTTTTGGCTATTATGAGTAGAACCATTCTTTCCCCCTCCACCCCTTTTTTTTCCTGTTAATCCTCACCCAAAAGAGGATATTTTTCCATGACTTTTTTTTTTTTTTTTTTTTTTTTTTTAGAGAGAGTAAAAGGGAGGGGGAGAGACACAGAGAGAGGAACATCAATGTGAGAGAGATACATTGATTGGTTGCCTCCCAAACATGCCCCAACCAGGGATCAGGGTGAGGGGGTCAAGCCTGCAACTGAGGTACATGCCCTTGACCATAATCAAACTCAGGACCCTTCAGTCCTTAGTCCTAAACAGCCAAACTGGCTAGGGCTGTTCATCTTTTTTTAAACTTCCATTTGTTTTTGTCCCCTATGTATAGGATGCCATGCTAGGTCAATCTTAAAAAGATGGAGAAGATAAGCCATGCCCAATGGTACGCTCACATTTTACTGACATAGTTGAAAAGCCTATGTGTAGAGTTTGACGTGCTAGAATGTGCCTTCTTTATAACCCGGATAAGCTAACCTGCTCAGAGGGGCTTCTGAACTATGTGACTTGCCCTCTTAGAAAGAAGCTCCTTTGACTGCAATCAAATGTCTTTTAGTTCAGGTTCTTCCTAAGGATACTAGCTCTTTTCTCTTGAAACTTTTTGTAAAATTGCAGGAGGGATTAGTTGAGTTGATAGAGAAGCTCCAGCTATTTTTTTTTAAAATCCAGTCATTATTATCTACAATGTGCAAGGCATTTTAGAGCTCCTGTCCTCCAGGAGCCTACAGGCTCGGCAAGGATTGCCAAGCTATGGGCCGGAGCTCATCCAGCCTTCTACCTGCTTTTGTAAGTGAAGTCTTATTAGAGCACAGCCACACCCATTCATTGAAGGACTGTCTGTGGCTGCTTTGGGGCACAACAGCAGTTAAGTAGTTGCAACAGAGACTGTATGGCCCCAATGCCTCAAACATTTCCTATCTGGCCTTTTGTAGGAAAAGTTTGGCAACCCTGGTCTAGAGGAAGAATCCTATGAGAAGGATTATATAACTGGTATATTATGTAACTCATCTAATCTAATAAAAGAGAAACGTGGTAATTGGCATATGACTGCTACCCTTCCCATTGGCTAATCAGGGAGATATGCAAATTAACTGTCAGCCAAGATGGCAGCTGGCAGCCAGGCAGCTTGAAACTAACATGAGGCTTGCTTGCTTCAGTGACGGAGGAAACCAATGTTCCCCGCCTGCCTTGCAGGCCTCTGAGCCTGCAGTTTGAAACATTTTAACAAATATAGAAGCTAAAAAAAAACCCAGAGACCAGCTTTCAGCGAACTGGGATCTCAGAGCTGGAGTCAGAGCTGGAGTTATACATTGTTTCGATGATAGAACCAAAACAAACCAGATACCTACTTTCAGCAGCGGAGGCCTAAGAGCTGGAGCCTCAGAGCTAAAGATAGCCCAGAATTAAAAAAAAAAAAGAAAAAAAAGAGTGGTTGGGAGTTTCTGTCACCCGCCAGCCTGAAAACAGCCCTCAGCCCCTCACCCAGACTGGCCAGGCACCCCAGTGGGGACCCCCACCCTGAAGGGTGTGTGACCAGCTGCAAACAGCCCTCAGCCTCTCACCCAGGCTGGCCAGGCACCCCAGTGGGGACCCCCACTCTGAAGGGTGTGTGACCAGTTGCAAACAGCCATCATCCCCTCACCCAGGCTAGCCAAGCACCCCAGTGGGGACCCCCACCCTGAATGGTGTGTGACCAGCTGCAAACAGCCATCATCCCCTCACCCAGGCTGGCCAGGCACCCCAGTGGGGACCACGCACCCTGATCCAGGACACCCTTCAGGGCAAACCAGCCAGCCCCACCCGTGCACCAGGCCTCTATCCTATATAGTAAAAGGGTAATATGCCTCCAAGCACCGGGATCAGGGAACCGAGAGGCCTCCCGGCACCAGGATCAGTGTGACAGGGGGCAGTGCCCAAACCCCCTCATTGCCCTGCAGCTCTGTGTGTGACAGGGGGCGGGGCCACAACCCCCTGATTGGCCCTGCTCTGTGTGTGATGGGGTAGAGCCATTACCTCCCCATCGGCCCTGCCCTGAGTGTGACAGTGGCGGCGCCCCATCCCCCTGATCGGCCCTGCTCTCTGGGTGATAGAGGGCAGCGCCCCAACCCCCTGATCCGCCCTGCTCTGTGTGTGACAGGGGGCAGAGCCCCAACCCCCTGATCCGCCCTGCTCTGTGTGTGACAGGGGGCGGTGCCCCAACTCCCCTATCTGCCCTACTCTGTGAGTGATAGGGGGGAGCTCCTCAACCCCCTGATGGGCCATGCTCTGTGCATGACAGGGGGGAGCTCCCCAACCCCCTGATGGGCCCTGCTCTGTGCATGACAGGGGGTGGTGCCGCAACCTCCCCATCGACCCTGCCTTGAGTGTGACAGGGGGCGGTGCACCAACCCCCCCAATCGGCCCTACCCTGAGTGTGACTGAGGGTGGCATCGCAACCTGCCGATCCACCCTGCTCTGTGCATGACAGGGGGCAGTGCCCCAACTGCCCAATTGGTCCTGCTCTGAGCCCGACCAGGGGCTGCACCTAGGGATTGGGCCTGCCCTCTGTCACCCGCGAGCAGGCCTAAGCCAGCAGGTTGTTATCTCCCAAGGGGTCCCATACTGCGAGAGGGCACAGGCCGGGCTGAGGGACCCCCCCCTACCCCCGAGTGCACAAATTTTTGTGCACCGGGCCTCTAGTCCTATCTAATAAAAGAGAAACATGGTAATTGGCGTATGACTGCTACCCTTCCCATTGGCTAATCAGGGAGATATGCAAATTAACTGCCAGTCAAGATGGCGGCCGGCGGCCAGGCAGCTGGAAGCGAACATGAGGCTTGCTTGCTTCAGTGACGGAGGACTCCAACGTTCCCCACCTGCCTTGCCGGCCTCTGAGCTTGCAGTTTGAAACATTGTAACAAATATAGAAGCTAAACAAAACCTCAGAAACCAGCTTTCAGCTAGCCAGGATCTCAGAGCTGGAGTTATACATTGTTTCAATTATAGAACCCAAACAAACCAGTTACCTTCTTTCAGCAGCAGAGGCCCCAGAGCTGGAGCCAGAGCTAATGCTGGCCCAGAATAAAAAAGAAAAAGAAAAAAAAGGAGCAGTTGAGAGCTTCAGTCACCCGCCAGCCTGAAAACAGCCCTTAGCCCCTCACCCAGACTGGCCAGGCACCCCAATGGGAACCCCCACCCTGAATGGTGTGTGACCAGCTGCAAACAGCCATCATCCCCTCACCCAGGCTGGCCAGGCACCCCAGTGGGGACCCCCCACCCTGATCCAGGACACCCTTCAGGGCAAACCAGCCAGCCCCACCCATGCACCAGGCCTCTATTCTATATAGTAAAAGGGTAATATGCCTCCCAGCACCGGGATCAGTGGAGCCAAGAGGCCTCCTGGCACCAGGATCAGTGTGACAGGGGGCAGCGTCCAGACCCCCTGATCGCTCTGTGGCTGTGTGTGTGACAGGGGGCGGAGCCACAACCTCCCTATCCACCCTGCTATGTTCGTGACAGGGGAAGGCGCCCCAACCTCCTGATCAGCCCTGCTCTGTGCCTGATAGGGGGGAGCTCCCCAACCCCCTGATCGCCCTGTGGCTCTGTGTGTGACAGGCTGCGGCACCCCAACCCCCTGATCGGCCCTGCTCTGTGTGTGACAGGGTAGAGCCATAACCTCCCCATCGGCCCTGCCCTGAGTGTGACAGTGGCGGCGCCCCAACCCCCTGATCGGCCCTGCTCTGTGGGTGATAGAGGGCAGCGCCCCAACCTCCTGAACTGCCCTGCTCTGTGTGTGACAGGGGGCAGTGCCCCAACTCCCCTATCAGCCCTACTCTGTGAGTGACAGGGGGGAGCTCTCCAACCCCCTGATGGACCCTGCTCTGTGCATGACAGGGGGTGGCGCTGCAACCTCCCCATCGACCCTGCCTTGAGTGTGACAGGGGCGGTGCCCCAACCCCCCAATCGGCCCTACCCTGAGTGTGACTGAGGGTGGCATCGCAACCTCCCGATCCACCCTGCTCTGTGCATGACAGGGGGCGGTGCCCCAACTCCCCAATCGGCCCTGCTCTGAGCCCTGACCAGGGGCTGCACCTAGGGATTGGGCCTGCTCTCTGCCACCCGGGAGCAGGCCTAAGCCAGCAGGTCGTTATCTCCCGAGGGGTCCCATACTGCGAGAGGGCACAGGCTGTGCTGAGGGACCCCCCTTTCCCTCCAAGTGCACACATTTTTTTGCACCGGGCCTCTAGTTTGTCTATAATTCCTCAAGGCAGGAACCATAACTGATTATTTATCACTGTATCCCCATGTTCCTGGAACAAAGTACATATTTAAGAAATAATTTATAAATGAATGAATGGGTGTTCAATGAAAAGCCACTTGATAGTCAACTATTATGACTATAACTTTGTCAATCCTTTATTGTTAGACATTTAAGTATTCTTTTTTCTCCTTTGAACAATGTTGTCGCAGAAAGCCTTTACTAGTTAAAAAATGTACGCAGCTAAAGACCTGATCACAGTAGCTTAAACACACAGAGTTTATTTTCTTCTAAAGGAACTCTAGATGTGGACAACTCTATGAAGTCATTGGAGACACAGGTTCCTATCTTTCTGCACCACCATCCGCGGCATGCAGCTTCCATCCTCATGGTTATAAGAGGCTGCTGGAGTGCCAAACATTACAGCTGAATCTCCACCCAGAAGGCAGAGGCCCCACTTGATGTGTTTCATAGGTCACTAAAATAATCATGTTACTCAACAATAGCCACATATAATATTTGGCAAAACTTTTCAAATTATTCATTAGTTCTGTCTTTCCAATGGGTTCCAAAAAGAGAATCTTTTTGAAAAACCAAAGTTGACTGCTCTGTGGTAACTAGTATCTCAGCATTACCAAGATTTAAACTCCACGAAAAAGACAGCAAGGCATGCCACTTTCATTGCTTAGGGCAGCTTCAACTAGGTGTTCAGAAAGTGTGCAGCTGACATTGTTCTGTAGAAAAGAAAGCCTAGTTTTGTCTAGATAGGAATGCAGCAGACCCATCTTGTTGTCACTTATCAGATGCCCTTTTGCCCCCTCTGTGGACTAAGTGTTGTCCTACTGGCCTCCTCTCAGTTGCCCTATGGTACCTGCTCCATGAACTAGTTGTTTCCATTCCTATGAGGTTTTCCTGAGCTTGCCTATCCAGGCCAGAATAGGCAAGCTCAGGATTGGAGAGAATTCTTCCTACTGTGGAGTTTACAAATGTGATGCCTCCAGCCAATGAGAGTCAGTTTTCCACTGAAAAATCTAATTGTAGTTAATTCCTGGACAATAGAGAATAATTTTTTTGTGCAATTTTTATTTTGTCTTGTGTTTACCAATGAAGGTTTTGTCACAATGAATAAATCCTTTAGGGGACAATTTTTTCTTCCTTCTCTTTCTCATGTCACCCAACAAGAAAGACAGAATTGCAGGGTGAATGGAAGGTTTACAAAGACATTTAACTTTTCAAAAATTTCCAGAGAAGACTACAAATTAGTGTAATTGATTCCAGTTGTCAGGTGATGTGAGTCTAGGCTTGGATATTCCCTGCCAACCAGACTGGGCAAAGTTTTAGCCAAGTATTCACATGGTAGGTGTTCAGAGCACCATTTTTTATGGATCAACTGAGTTCTCCTGTGCCAGATTAAGTAGCTTCCAAAGTGAAAAAAATGATTGTGGCTCTTTCTCTTCCTGTGTTAAATAGTACAATGTGTATGCTATTGCTAAGGTCCCTGAGTCTTGCCTGAATGTCTTCCAGTGTAATCAAACCATTGATTGGCCCACAGTTAGAGAATGTAGCAGGAAAGAAGAAAATGTCATTCCTTTGATTTGATTCCCAGGCACTAATTAGTCTCCCTGAACTGCATGGGTTCTCCCGCCTCCTTGATACATACAGCCCTCTTTATCCAGGACGAGAGGCCCTTACCTTCACAAATGAATCTCTGTCTTTAAGTCAGTGTTCTTAAAAGGAACCATATAAGCAGAAATGGAATTCATTGAAAGTATATAGAATAGCTGAAAGAATTGGAAAATCTTAAAATCAGGTTCAGGTACACTAAAAAACCCCACTTCCTTGTGGACTTGATAGGGGAGGAATAGAATATTGGGGACCAGCTATAATTATAAGAAATATTAATCATGTTCTGTTAACCGTGATTGTTTTGTTCTGATTAAAGAAGGCACATTCTAACCTGGCTGGGAGTTGCACTAGGGACCTGGGAGCTCACCTGGAAATGCTGCCCATCCTCTATATCCAGGAGCTGCCTATAATGGAAAGATTAACAACCTATTTGTAGAAACCGGAGCCTCCAGCCCTTTGCATGCCGCCGGCCCTTGAAGTCCCCCAGCCCTTTGCATACCTACAGGCCTTGGACCTGTAAATTGTCCATCTGACATACCTTCCCCATGTAATCTTAGTCCCAATATAAGCATCTGGCTTATGGTGGGGGAAGAGCAGACTTTTGTGAGTGACCTGCTGCTCTTTGACACTGCCAGCAGTATTGGAATAAATTCTCATATATGGTTCAACCCTGTCTCTGTTAAATTGAGACAGGCAGCCCAGACCCATTGATTGTTTGGTTACAGTCCGGCCCAGGGAGAGAACCACCATCTTTCTTGCTGGCCTGAGGCCCACACTTTGCTCTGCCCTCCCAGCTGCATCACTCTTCCCCTGCCCTGGAATCTTGCTCAGCAATGAAGCTTAAGATAAGGCAATCCTATTTTTCTTAATGCTTTTGATATTAATCTTCACATCACTGTTTCACAGTAATAATTCTTAAGCCTTTCTTTATTACCCTCTGAGTTTTAAATTTCTATGTATATATTCCAATATGACAAATGAGACATCAGAAGCACTGCTGAAGCCTCCAGAAAAGCAAGTCTTAGTACTCCTTGACCCACATTACCCCAGTTCAGCAAATCAGGTGGACCATGTTGTTATAAAATGTTTGTATCAGCCACAGCTCTGGAGACCTGCCCATGTCCCCAGGCTTGCTCTTCACCCAGACTGTAGATCATCGTCGCAGCTGATGCTTTTCCTAAAGAAATGGGTTTATTTGCTTCCTCCTCACCCACAAGCATGTTGGCAGTTCCCAGAAAAAAGATCTCCATTTTCTGTCTCACCTGGTGAGCCAGAAAGACGTTCATTAAATTTAATATCTAGGTTCCCTGCGCAAAAAATTTGAGCAAAATTGATCAGGACCAGCTGCCGCTTTCCATAGAGAAAATCCTTCAGCCAGCTGATAATCCTGTGTGACCTGGTGTTGGCATGAGGGATGTAGCGAGCACCTGAACAAATATATCTAGGTGGGGTCCTGCCAACATTCTGCTCCTACCTTATGAACTTTAACTGCCTCCTGCTGGCTGGTAAAAGGAGCTCTTATTGGAATGAATGCCAAACACCAGGGGATTCAAATGCACGAATCAGTCTCTAGTTTCCCTCCTCTCTCCCTTCCAGTCTCTCCCCCTCTTCCTCACTTCTGTGCCTCCTCTTCCTTCTCCTCACCTCCTCTCCCTCCAGCTCTCTCCTCCCTTCCTTTCTCCCATCCTCTCCTCTGCCTCACTCTACCTCTCCCTCCATACACATCTTCTCTCTTTTCCTTTTTTTCTCCAGAAACTGAGGGTGCCAGCTCTAGATCTTAAGCCTCATTATCTTTTCCAAACTTGACTCCCTAGGAGCTTTGTAGCCTGTTCCAGTTTGTGCATTTCTTTCACCTGAATTCTTAACTCTCAGAGCACCTGGTGCTACTCTAAGTATCACCTGCAACCTGAGAGCGTCTTTGCAACCCCAGCACAAAAAACCAGTTCCCCCAGGGTCTGACCTTAACGTTAATCTCTCAGTTAACTGGTGTCCCATCCCTCCTGCACCTAACTCCTCTCCTACACATGTAGGGTGAGGCAAAGGAAGCGTACGGAACAACATTTGTTTGGAGAGATATTGTGCCTTGTGGGAACTGAATATTACAGAGTTTGGGTGCATGTGAGGTTCAGCCCACAAAGATTAATATGTCAACTCTGTTCAAGGCCAAACCTTGACTCCTCGATGCCCCCTCCCGTTTGAACCTGGGTTCTGTTTGTTATTCACTGAGTGCTGCCAGCCACGCCAGCCACTGCCCTTCTGTGTCCAGGGACTGTGACCTCAGCAGCAGGATGACTGGGTGTTGAAGGAACTCAGTGGACGTGAGAGGTGTATCTGAGACTGGGGCTGGCTTCAGGTGTTTTGCTTCCCATGTGAGAGTTGGCAGTTTCCACTGAAATGTTTCAAAGAGCCAGCTTTCTGCCTGATCTTGTTGGAAGTTGCCATCCCCTTCTCTCTGGGGCCACTTTTACCTTTGTGAGTTGGTTTGGGTCCTAACCTTTCTGTCAAGTTATTTTTCATTTCACCAAAATCTTGTAGTTTGTGGTGATGATGACTGCCACGTACTCCAGGAAAGCAGGGCCCTAGGCCCGAGTGAGGACCCAAGCCCTGGGGGAGGGGCAGCAGCACTGGCTTGAAAAACCAGGAGGGAGGGTTTGGAATCTGGGAACAGAGCCTTGCCTGGGACTCACAGGAGGAGGCCACTATAGGACACTCAGCCAAAGCCATCCCTGCATGGTCCTGATGCCATGGGAAGCCCTAGGGGGGTTATGAGGAGCATGCAGGCCTGGAGGAGAGCTGGGAGGCCAGACAACACAGAGCTCCTGTCTTGACCTTGACATAATTAGCTGTGCAACCCCAGTCAAGGCAGGTAACCTCTCTGTGCCCGCCTTTATTCCTCTGTAAACTGAGAGTAATTTGCCTCCTTCTTGAGGATGATTTGCATGGTAGAATGAGAGAAAGTCTGCAGTGTTCCTAACCCCATATCTGTCACAGCAGGCACAGTGACAGACTCCGCTTAGAAAGCAGAAGGGAGAAGCAGCAGGAAGCAGAGGCCGTAGGGAGGAAGGTGGAAGGGGACTGGAAAACCAGCAGAGTAGACATAAGAATGGACCCTTCACCTCTGGTAAAATGCCTGTTTGCGTGAGGGAGACATACCAGAGACAGATTCCTTCTGGAGCAGCCAGGGCGTAAGGGGACCTGCTCCCGGAAGCAGTGGCAATGATGCTGATAGCAATAGGAACAGGGAGCTTGATTTGTGAACATCTTGGAGCTGTTGTAAGAGTGATGCCCACCACCTCCCTGAAGGAAAATAGCATTTTTCTCAGTTTGGAACTTGGAGCTGATGGTTGGGAGTGACAGGGTTCTTTAAACATTTTTCATTCCCTAGATGGAACATTCGTTCTTAACTCACAGGCTCCTGTAGAAGAGTCTGGCCCTTTTGGAATTTCTGATAACAATTCCAGCTATCCCAGCTGTCACTCCTAAGCACCACTATTTTCCTAAGAAGGGTCAGAATGCCTGGGGTTCTCTTTGATTCCGAGTCCACAATTCTGGGCTGAGTCAGGCCTGTAGAAAAAGCGGGTGGGAGGGCTGTGAAACCTGCTCCAGCAGCCAGCATCTCCCCTCTTGTTCTCATCCAGACTTCGTGGCTTTGAGCTGCTTGCTTGCATAGGTAAGATTTTGCCTTTGAGGAGCAGGTCTGGTCCATTAGAAAAAGCAGCCCTCTCTCTGACCCAGAGTAGTTTTCTTCAACTGATCTTAACCAATAAGGTTGAGTTCAAGTCTACCCATGTATTTTCTCCAGAATAATTCTTCTCTGGATTAATTCTAGTGGCTTAGAGTAGACAAGTTCTTACTAAAGCACTGTTTCTAGTGAAGACGTCACTGTGAAGTGAGGTGGGGAACGGGGTATGCGTAGGTGTGGCTTCGAGTTAATGATCTTTCCTTCCCCTCTCCCTAACAAAATGTTTTAAATCTGTGTGTATCTCCTTAGAAAGAAGATAGAGGAGGGCGTGGCCGACACTCAGACACCTCCTACATGTCTTCTCTTGAAAATTTCAAACACAGTGCTGCTATTTTTAAAAGTACGGGGCTCTGTGCTATAGTTGAACAGTGCAGAGAGCATTTGTGCCTAGTCCCAGCTTAACACATGCCTGCCTGGGATGCCAACGTCTTCATCTTCAATGACACAGGTTGGTGCTCAACTTGCCCAGGCCTGGGGAGAGTTCCAGCTGCAGCAGGAACTGCATGAGCTCCTGGCTACAGCAATCTTATCTTGGCCAATGGGAGGCCATGAAAGAACAGTTGGCCCTGCTGTAGGTTCCTGATGAGAACTAGGGAAAGGAAGCAGGAATCAACCCATAGGCCAACGATCCTGTGGGATCATTACAAGATTGACCAGCATTTTCCCATGTTGTATCTCCTGCTTTTCATCCCCAATTCAGCCTCTCTCTGTCTCACTGAAAGTGAGAATATCTTAAAATAGAATGTCTCTCTCATACCATGTTTCGATATTCCATCAAAAAAACACAGGGATATCATATCAGTTTGCTAAGGCTGCCAAAACAAAATACCACAGAATAGGAGGCTTAAACAACAGAAATTTATTTTCTCAGTTTCTGCAGCCTGAAAGTTCAAGATCAGGTTTGGTTTCTCCAGTTGCCTCTTTTCTTGGCTTGCAGATGGCCACCTTCTCCCTGTGTCCTGACATGGCCTTTTCTCTGCAAAGTACCTTCCTCATGTCTATTCCTCTTCTTATAAGGACTTCAGGAATCTGCTCTTATGACCTAATTTAACATTAATTACCTCCTTAAATGTCCTATCTCCAGAATTATACACATTGGGGGTTAGGGCTTCATCGTAATTATTTTGGGGGAACACAAGCCAATCCGTAACAGGTATGAAGCAGAAACTTCCAGAATGTATTCTTGAATAGGCACACAGATTCCTGAACTCACACATTGACACAGCACAACCTACAGATGACACCCACCCCCATGAGTGTGGGTGTGCACATATGGAGGCAATAGCATGCCAAGATGGGGACACTCAGGATCATGGAAACAGCTCACACAGTGACACAGGCCTGAGGTGACAGGTGGTGGGACAGATGGTAGGAGGTCCAGTGACTCCAGCACTGAGCAGGACACCTTTTCCTTTTTCACCCCAAACCCTGAGTGACAGTGGGGTTGCGAAGGTAGGCCAATGAAAAATCATTCCTGGAACTGAACAGAGCAGGGACAAGAAGTATCAGACAAGCCAGTCCCATCTTTTGACCTGTGCCTTCCTCCTCCCAAGGACTCGGCTTGTCTTGAACAGACAACTAAACACTGAGGGAGGCGATACTTTCCCACCAGCCTCAGGTCTGGGACCCAGCAAGTCAATGTGGGCGCCCCTCCCTGAGGGCACCCAGCTCCATGTGCTGCCTGAAGGTTGCCTGGGAAGACTCTTGAGGAGAGGAAAGCACTGGGTCCTTCCTAACGCCCTCCCAGTGTAGTAGGGGTAACTGGTCTTCAGCATCCTGCATGGGAATCTGAGAAGCCATGAGAGGCCCTGTGAGGCACTGCCTGGAGTTGCTTGTCAAAGACATTCTCCTGGACACACCCTGAAGGGTTGCTGCCTTTGGGAAAGGAATCAAATGGAAAGAGATAGAACCGTGCCCCTCCTCCCACCTGTTGCAGTTGGGCCTAAGACAAATGCTTGGCTGCTGCCTATGTGGAAGACCGGCAGAGGGTCATTTTAGTTTGTTAAGGGCTGGCGTGCAGTGACTTCTGAAAGGGGAAAATGGTGAAGTATTGGGAAACAGTGAGATAACTGTCTCAGGAACAGAGTCTTAAATGCTAAGAACCTCGGTATGATGCTGATGCCAATGCTCCCTAATCCCTTGTGTTTTCTCCCAGTTCCTCCCTCTCTAACTTCCAAACATCAAATCCTAACAGAGTCCCCTTGTTACTGAGCAAATGACAAAATCCTCATAGCGACCTGCAAAGTCCCTGGTGTCTCTCTGAGCTCATCCTCTATAACTATCCCTGTGGCCCAGCCTGCTTTAGACCCTCAGTCTCCTTGCTGTCCCTGAATATCAGGTGTGCACCCTCTCAGGACCTTGCTCTTGTCATGTCCTCTCCCTGAAGGCCCTTCTCCCAGATATCCACAGTCTCCCTCCCACACTTCCTCACGTCACATTCAAATGACCCCTTCATTGTTGGGCCTCCCCAGCCACCTGCCTGAAATTGTACGTCCACTCCTCTGCTCCCAGTCTCCTTGTCCTGCTTAATTTTCCTCTGTAGGACTTCACACAATCTAATCTAACATCTATGTATTTTACTTATGTAGCACGCACCTTCTCCATTAGAATATAAACTTCACGTGCCTGGCAGATGCATAGATAGTTGCTGAATAAATGCATCCCATGATGTTAAAGCCCCCTTTTCTCCAGGCTCAATGGAGAAAGCTAGAATCATAGGATGAAGTACATTGTGGACTTGGGATGAACTTGGTCCTCCAGGGTGGACCACAATCTAATAATTCCTAGCAAAGGAGCACATACAGACCTTGCAAAGAGTAGGGTGAGCAAGAAATACAACATATTCCATGTGTCTGCATGTCAACTTGGTTTCTGTTCCCTCTCTATCCTGTCTCTACCCCTTGCTGAGCCCCACACTCCCTGTTTTAACCCTAATCTGTTTCTAGACGTTTTAACAATTTACAATTACTTTGCTTCTTTGTGCTAGGTTTCTTCTTCTTCCAGTAGAATGTAAGATCTATGAGAGCTTCAGAATGCTGAAGGATCTGAGATTTTACTCTACTTGCAATCTAACAAATTGGCCTGCCACAGTTTCGTGAATGCTGGCAGAAGACACAAGACTCCTGCGTCACAGACAAGGACTTCGTAGCACAGGAAACGGCTGAGTTTCAGGCTTATACGTCAGTTCCCCTTGCTCCTCCAGTCCAGGTGGAGATGTCCAGATGGATGCTGCACACGTAGGAGGCTGGCATTGCAGCTGAGGAATCCTGAGGTTAGGGAACCTCAATTGTTTTTAATGTGATACAAGCGAACCTGACCTTGGCCTTGGAGGAGTCATATGTTTTACACTGTAAACAAACTAACCTTTTCTCTGGGAAGAGGTACTATTTCTAATGTCCAGGCTATTTGCTAAATAAGAATCCTTGAAAAGGCCGTGCCTGTACTGGCAAAAGGTACAGAAATGTGAGGGACTGTGGAGAACTATCCCCTGACAGAGGGCAGAGATCCTAATATGCTGCCCCTTCCCATCAAATCAGTCAGCATTCTCAATGATAAGCCCCGGAAACTAAACCACTTGGGGCTTCATCAACCAAGCAGAACTAGTTCCTTTTTCAGAAGCAGAAAGTTATGATATAGGCTAGCAGTGGCCCTATGGAAATACAATTTTTTTATTGCTTTTCTTCATCTTGAAATTCCATTCTGGGTTTGTCTTGGCTTGGTTTTGCTGGAAGAATGAGATAAAGCACTTTTTTAAAAACTAAAATAGACATGATGGAACAAAGTTGTCTCTGGGAGATACTTGAGTAGTGTGGTAGGAAATCACATTTTTTAAAGACAACCTTTTAGAAACTCCAAGTTTAAGACAGATACTGCATAAGGAAGGAGGAAGAGAGTGCACGAAACAAAATAACTTGGGGAGAGACTACAAAAACAAATGGTGTTTATCTCTGCTTTCTTTCAGCATTTAGGAACTGGGGTATTTTCTGGGGCAGGTCATTGGACATGAAACCAAAGTCTGACTACAAAAAATTTACCCAATCCCCTATGTCCAATCAATCACAAATGTTGTCAAATGTTCTTTGCGAGTTTTCCTCAAAGTTGTCCACTTATCCCCATCACCATGGCACCTACCCAAGTTCAGACCACCCTTATCTCCCTCTTGGATTTCATTAGCTTTCTAGTAGATTTCTTGCCTCCAATTCACTGTTCACATTTAATCAATGGAGGTATTTCTAATTGCAAATATAGTCATGTCATACCTCTTTATAAAAATTTCAGCGATTTCATATTTATCTTAGAATAAAGCTCTAACTTAAAATGGCTTATGAGACCCTTCCTTTTTTGGTTATGTCTATCTCTCCTACCTCATTTTTTAAAAAAATATATTTTATTGATTTTTTACAGAGAGGAAGGGAGAGAGATAGAGAGTTAGAAACATCGATGAGAGAGAATCATCAATCAGCTGCCTCCTGCACATCTCCTATTGGGGATATGCCCGCAACCCAGGTACATGCCCTTGACTGGAATCGAACCTGGGACCTCTCAGTCCGCAGGCCGACGCTCTATCCACTGAGCCAAACCTGTTTCGGCTCTCCTACCTCATTTTTATGGTCTCTCCCCCTTATCATCTTTGTTTCAGCCACAATAGTAGTATTTTCCTGTGCAAGAATTTCTTCTCACCTATTCTTGGG